>NC_088797.1:31624000-34161082 GCF_011386835.1 Chrysemys picta bellii | reverse complement strand
TTATTAGAGCATAAGCTTTCGTGGACTACAGCCCACTTCAGAAGTGGGCTGTAGTCCACGAAAGCTTATGCTCTAATAAATTTGTTAGTCTCTAAGGTGCCACAAGTCCTCCTGTTCTTCTTTTATCTGTATTCAAGGGCCTGATCTCATACACCTGACACAATCAAGTCCCTTGAGCCAAGACTTGTCAGTTGAAAGGAGAATTGGAAATACTCCGTTTCATGAAGCACAGACAGAAGAATGCGCAGCCAAATCCTTCCCCTTCCCATTCCTGCTAGCAGAGCAGAGCTCACCAGAGCCAGAAAGGCACATATTCTGCATGCTGATACCTGTTCCAGATGTTTGTTCCCAGGGCCGCCCGGGGGGGGGGGGAGGAGGGCAAATGGGGCAATTTGCCCCGGACCCCACAAGGGCCCCCACGAGTTTTTCGGGGACCCTGGAGCGGGGTAGGCCCCCTGAATCCTCTGGGTGGCCCTGTTTGTTCCTATCGCCTGAATCTATCACCATGTGGCTCTTTCTTTCCAGAGCATTTGCAAGCACATCCCCATCATTGACCCAAGGCACCCCGATCGTGGGATGTGTTCGAGGGTCCCTCACCCCTGTTCCTGGGCTTCGTGGGATCTGACTGGAGATCTGCCTCAGAGAAGACTAGAATCCAAGTAAAAAGAAGAACAGGAGGACTTGTGGCACCTTAGAGACTAACAAATTTGTTAGTCTCTAAGGTGCCACAAGTCCTCCTGTTCTTCTTTTTGCGGATACAGACTAACACGGCTGCTACTCTAGAATCCAAGTGTTTCTGAGGGGCAGGTCTGCCCTACCTCAGCGGAGAAGAGACAGATGGGATTCTCAGTTAAATTACTGAAGTGCTGAAAATGTGCCATTCATTAGACCACCCAGGCTAGTGAGAAAAGGGGGCACAGCGCTCCCACAGTCTCAGGTTGCACCCCGGGGATCCCATCACAACTATGTATGTCAGTCAAGCAGCAAGCACCCCACAAAACACATACCACTACAGACAACAAAACTCACCCCAAGGGTCACATAGTCACTCCTCTGTCACCTGGAGAACTCCCTCGCAAAACTCCTGTTAGCTGCTCCTGTCCACTAGCTCCTCTGGTCGGTTAGAAGCATAATTTATTTTAAACCCTGTTCTCCCTGAGTAGCCCCGCCCTCTCATTCAGGGTTGATAGGTGTGTAAGGATGCGGTTCTGGCGGGAACCAACTGAGAGTGCCACTCGTTATGGGGATAAATGGTTATGAAAACCAATACCCCAGTAAAAGAAAAAAGGTTCTCTCGATCCCAAAGGACCAAGCCCCAGACCCAGGTCAATATACAAATCAGAGCTTACCCACAAATCACGCTGTTGCCAATTCTTTAGAATCTAAAATCTAAAGGTTTAGTTATAAAAGGAAAGAGATAGAGATGAGAGCTAGAATTGGTTAAATGGAATCAGTTACGTACAGTAATGGCAAAGTTCTTGGTTCAGGCTTGCAGCAGAGATAGAATAAGCTGCAGGTTCAAATCAAGTCTCTGGAACATCCCCAGCTGGGATGGGTCATCAGTCCTTTGTAGAGCTTCCGTTTGTAGCAAAGTCCCTCCAGAGGTAAGAAGCAGGATTGAAGACAAAATGGAGATGAGGCATCAGCCTTATATAAGTCTTTTCCAGGTGTAAGAACACCTCTTTGTTCTTACTGTGGAAAATTACAGCAAAATGGAGTCTGGAGTCACATGGTCCAGTTCCTGCATACTTTGCTGAGTCTCAAGGCATATTTGACAGGTTTCAGAGTAGCAGCCGTGTTAGTCTGTATCCGCAAAAAGAAGAACAGGAGTACTTGTGGCACCTTAGAGACTAACAAATTTATTAGAGCATAAGCTTTCGAGGACTACAGCCATCCGAAGAAGTGGGCTGTTGTCCACGAAAGCTTATGCGCTAATAAATTTGTTAGTCTCTAAGGTGCCACAAGTACTCCTGTTCTTCTTTTTGCGAAGGCATATTTGGCTTCTCTCAATGGGTCCATTGTATAGCTGATGGTCCTTAATGGGCCATCAAGCAGGCTAGGCAGAGCTAACACCAGCTTGTCTGGGATGTCACCCAGAAGCATAGCATAAGTTTGAAATACAGACAGTATAGAGCCAATATTCATAACTTCAACTACAAAATTGATAAACACATATAGACAGCATAATCATAACCAGTAAACCATAACCTTGTCTTAGACACCCCATTTGACCCCCTTTATACAAGATTTGGGTGCCACTTCTGGACCTTGGTTGCAACAATGATCTATATGGTCCCAGATTATATCAATAACGTCACACCCCCAACGCAAAACTGATGCAGGAAGGGATGACACAAACATCTCTGACTGCATCCCAAGAGCTCCCCATCCTTGGGTCTGTCTCACTACAGCTAGTATTGGGTTAGAAGCCAGACCAGTGTATAACAGAAATGGTTTATCAAAGTCATGTTTAATAACATGATTGAATGTCTTTACAAACTCAAGGTAAAACTTGGTTAGAACAATAGTGGATTGGATCTGCTCTTGCAGCATGGTTCCTGTATGTCTTGTGTGAACTTGCCAAGAGCTAAAGAAAACCGCTTTACAAGCTCTGGCAAATGTTTGGAACCCAGTCAACATCAAGTCAATGTAGACATTAAGGTTGTTCATAGTACAGGAATCTTGGTATTTAGCCATGAAAGCAATATAGTAGTGTGCCTCAGTTTCCCTTTTCACACAGCACATTAGGTCTGGAATGTCTTTTCCCCTGTGAAAAGTTCCAGTACTGTTTACAGGCATTAACTGTGAAACATCAGTATAACAAGGCCTTTTAACATAAAATCTGTTCTCATGTATTCCTTTTAACATGTTCAAGGGATCTTCCAAAAGATTAGGCACATTGTACATTTTTACAGTTTGTGGTAATAGCAACACATTAGTTACAAAAATTACCATTAGCAATAACAACAAATTCATTGCAAGTGTCCATCTACAGTCATGTTTGTCATGCCACACCTTTGGCTCAATACCATTGGAGTTGGGGCATTTTCGGGTTAACCTGTGGCTTCCCTTTGCAAAATTCAGTTTTCTCTTTTCTCCTTGTTCTGCAGGATCAAACCCTGATTTCTCTTGCTTAACAGAATTCACTGGCTGATTGGGTGGGCTAACAGCTGTGCTAACAGCTATTAGCAAGTCCTTCCTCTCCCAGTCAGTCAAGTAATTTGCATCACCACAGACAGGAGCCAGTCCCCCCCCCACCCCCGCCGCCCCGTTTTCATATCCTTAACTGCTATTATTGCCAAAGCTGGACTTTGTCTTAAAGAGATACCACACAAATTCAAAGAGTCTGAGGGTGAGAGTTTGCTTGCTCTCCCCTGCATCCTTAAGCGTTTAGCCATAAAACTGTTCTGCTTTGAAACACCAGTAACCAAATCTGTCCTCAGACCCTGAAGCACAGACTGCTTACTTAAAGAATCAGAATGGAGACATTCCTGTTCCAACACCATTGTTTCCCCCATAAGCTGGTCAAGCACAGCCACTTGGTTATAGGGCTGCTCAACTTTCTTAACACCTTTTATTCCATTTGAGACTTTCTTAAAGCTATCCACATTGGATCTTTCAAAAGGAAAGTCAGTGGATCCATTCACAACAGAAAATTTCTGGCTGTTAGGAATTGAAACTTCCCTGATTAAATCACTTTCACACCCTTCAGTTGCAGTAAACTGCTTGCCCAGATTACCATCATGAGGATTCCTTCCCTTAGGAGCTTCTCTACGCAACAAGTCACCCCTCACAGAAATTCTGCCCCTACCCTCTTCACCTAGGGCTTGCTCTAAAGGAACATTTTCCTGAGCAACAACAGACTCTTTTTCTGGGTCTTACTTACATCCAAGATCACCTTTGGTCCATCAGGCAGATTTCTACACAATCCCCTTTCAGGCAAACCCAGACAGAGACTTACTAGATAAAAGGTTAGAAGCATTCTCCTTCCCTTTGCCACACACACACAAGCTCAGGAATTTTTTCTACTTGCTACAAGTTTCCACATCATCAGTAGGTAACACAATCAAATTACCTTTCTGCTCTCCTTGTGCCCTGGCTACAATATTACCCTGATCAGACAGAGTTGCTATACCCTTTTCCAACCACACATTAGCATACAAGCACCAGAATTGTCTGGTCTCTGGGATTTTGCTAAGACACTAACTGGATGCAACCTAGTTACAGTGCCATTCTCCCCAGCAGACACAAACTTAGGACCATTTCCTTCCTGGGCTTTAGTTGAATCCAGAACCAACTTTGAGACAGCTACACTATTTTCAACCATCACAGGCTGAAGGCACCTTCTGTCTGCTTCACAGACAAAGAAGAGCTGGAGACACCTTCTTCCTTTATCCCTGCCTTCCCAACAGATAAACTGCTGCTCTTTTCACTACACTGAGCTACTTTTAGCAAATCACAGTTACCTTTTTGAGGTTCACTTCTACAAGCTGTACTAGCCCCCAATATTTCACCCTTTCTTTCTTCAGTTAGGGCTTTAACCTGACCATTTACTTTAATCTGCTCCTGAGAAACATTTTCCTGACCAGTGACATCTTTCTGCTCTTGATCCAATTCCAGATTCACTTCTGAGACATTAGAATAGACATTCAGAAACTCCATTCACAGAAAGAACAGGAGTACTTGTGGCACCTTAGAGACTAACAAATTTATTAGAGACAAACAAATTTGTTAGTCTCTAAGGTGCCACAAGTACTCCTGTTCTTTTTGAGGATACAGACTAACACGGCTGCTACCCTGAAATCCATTCACAGACACACTGCTTTCTTGCACAAACAGCTATTATCCACCAGGTTAGAATCCCCCTCTCCCTGGCCATAGCAAAACTGGTTAAACACAGAAAACTGCTTAGAGTGGGATCTGACTGGAGATCTGCCTCAGAGGAGATTAGAATCCAAGTGTTTCTGAGGGGCAGGTCTGCCCTACCTCAGCGGAGAAGAGACAGACGGGATTCCCAGTTAAATTACTGAAGTGCTGAAAATGTGCCATTCATTAGGGAGGGGCTGTCATCTCAAACGTTCCTTTGCCACCTCCCTTCCTTTTTTTGGCAAAGCAGCAACAACAGCTTCCTAGACTTTAAGGGCAGCAGAGACAATGGGATCATTTGATCTGACCGCCTGTGTAACACAGGCCATAGAATTTCATCCATTTGTCCCTGTAGGGAGCCAAATAACATATGTGGGACTAAGTCTATCTCCCAGAAAGGCCTGCGGACTTGAAGACATCCAGAGATGGAGAATCCACCGCTGCCCTCGGTAGTTTGTTCCAATGAAGCACCAATGAACATGTCAAAGATCTCACCCCCATCAGCTTGGATCATGGTATATCTAGGGGAGCCTCAGGGCCTGTCTACATGGGGAAACTGACCAGCATGGCTATAGGAGAAGAACTTTGGAAGCAGAGGAATAGAACTGCTCTTATTTAGAGCAGGGGGGGTTATACTGAAATATACAGCACGATAAAAAGGTCCCTTAGGTTATGTGCTAACTACTTAGGCTAAACTCTCCGTTCAATCTTGTATTTTGCTGTGACACCAAGTACCTTTCCTAGGCTATGTCTACACTAGCACTTTTGTTGGTAAAACTTTTGTCGGTCGGGGTGTGAAATAAACACATGCCTGACTGACATAAGTTTCACTGACAGAAGCACCATTATGTCGCTGGGAGATGCTCTCCTATTGACATAGCTACCGCCACTCATGGGATGGTTTTATTATGCTGATGGGAGAGAGCTCTCCCGCCAGTATAGAGCGGCTACACGGGAGACCTTACAGCAGTGCAGCTGCAGTGGTACAGCTGTAAGGTCTCCAGTGTAGACATAGCCCCAGACCTGGGGAAGAGCTCTGTATAGCTCGAAAGCTTGTTTCTTTCACCAACAAGTTGGTCCACTAAAAGATATCACTGCACCCACCTTTGTCTCTCTAAGGCCCTTCAGTCTGGCAAGTAGTAGTTAACCAGCCTATTGAAAGTGGTCACAGCACAGAGTGGACTCCCACATTGTTACTTTAATCAGCTTTTTAAAAATCCACCAGTAGCAGACAAAGAAGTTCATTTTTATCCACACAAATAAATGTACACCACCAGCATAGAGCAATGTTTTCCCCAAAGAGAAATTAAGACTTTCATTACACAGAGGAAAAATGGTTGCTGTGTCTATCACCACATGCTGGGTACCACCCCCCGCCCCCTGCTTTCTCAAAGGCAATCAGACTCCCTGACTCAAACACTTCTGCTTGTGTTAATGGGTATGTGTTCTTCACTAAAGCTACCATATCACTTGGCTTGTGAACTCCCTGAAGGCAGGGGCTGGACTGTATCTTATGCTTCAGTGCCGTAACATTCTGAAAGCAAAGTGAGTCCTCTGGGGTATTGCAACACAAATGTTATTAATGAACAAATACTGCTTATGTCCCTGTCCAGAGTAGCATGGTGCTTTAAGACATGCGTAATAGCTAGTGTAGTACAGGTAGACCTGCTGGTTACCTCTTAGCTCTGGGTTCTTATTCTAACTGTTCTTCCATTCTCCTTCTATTGATCTTTTTGGGCTCTCTCTTGACACACTGTTGTCCTACGTATCCTCACTAGCTCTTTCTTCCATACTATTCCTGCCTTCCTTTGTTGTTGCTATTGCAATTGAAAATGCTGCCCTCTTTGGGAGGAGAAAAGATGGTATTCAGTATTTTCCCACAGTTCAGCATTCCGAGGCACAGAACTTGGGTACCTTGCCTTGATCTAGACCAGGGGCAGGCAACCTATGGCCCACGTGCCAAAGGCGGCACACGAGCTGATTTTCAGTGGCACTCAACACTGCCCGGGTCCTGGCCACTGGTCCGGGGGGCTCTACATTTTAATTTAATTTGAAATGAAGTGTCTTAAAAAATTTTAAAACCTTATTTACGTTACATACAACAATAGTTTAGTTATCTATTATAGACTTATAGAAAGAGATCTTCTAAAAACGTTCAAATGTATCACTGGCACGCAAAACCTTACATTAGAGTGAATAAATGAAGACCTCGGCACACCACTTCTGAAAGGTTGCCGACCCCTGATCTAGACACTTTTGCCAGTTGCAAATGCTTCTTAGGCAACACATATGATTTGCACTAGTTCAGAAAGGGGGTTGTGTTTTGTGCGAAACTCCAGCTTGCTGCAAACGTACAGGATTCAGTGATTCATGCATTGCAGCTGCTTCTCTGAGGCCTTGTCGTCACATGGGAATACAAAGCGTGTTCCTAACATGAACTAACACAAAATAAAGTCCTAGTGAAGACAAGACAAGTGTAGTTTTAACACATTAGCAAATCAAGATAAACTTTTGGGTTGGGATTACCTGCGACTGCTAACGCATGTGAAAACTACAAACTGCCTTGTCCTCACTGGGATTTTACCAGGTCAGCTAGCATCCGGGCCGGCTCCACGCACCAGCCTGGCAAGCAGGTGCTTGGGGCGGCCGCTCCAGAGAGGGGCGGCACGTCCAGCTATTTGGCGGCAATTCGGCGGACGGTCCCTCACTCCCGCTCGGAGCGAAGGATCTCCCGCTGAATTGCCGCCGCAGATCACGATTGCGGCTTTTTTTGTTTTTTTGGGGCGGGGGGCTGCTTGGGGCGGCCAAAACCCTGGAGCCGGCCCTGGCTAGCATGTAATAAAAGCACACCTGTTTTCCCTAGTGTGGATGCTCATTAAGAACTAAACTCATAAGAAACTGTTAAGAAAAGCCATGTTAACTGAAAACAGCTCCTGTGAGGTTTATCGTCTATTGTCGGGTATCCTGAAGTTGTGCCATTTAAGAGAGCAAAACAAGTAAATTACTTTTCTTTTGGCAACTATTTAATCTATCTCAAGGCGTTTCTATGCACCCTGGGGTGCCATCAAAAGCTACTGGGTGCCTACACAATTGTTGATTCTTCGGTATTTTTGCCTTAGGTGCTATACACATACTGCAGTAACTCACCTTGTACTTTCATACTGGGCCAGAATATGGTATCTCTTGCATGTTGTACGTAAAAGCCTCAAGGATTTTGTTTAAAAGGTTCTGCCTCATGCTCTGTGCAACAAAATCTGCCCTCTTTTCTTCCCTAATTTCACTGTAAATTTGAATTCATTTCTTAGTTCCTTTGACTCACTGTGTAACTGAACTTTTAAGTCACTTTCCCAGCCTGTGCTTTGGTGTCCCCCTTTGTAAGATGGAGAGCTGCTGTGGGGCACTAGCCTAGGACTTGGGAGACCCAGACCTGTCACCCTGGGCAAGTCACATAGCTTCCCTGTGCCTCACTTCGCCATCTGGTCAATGGGAATAACAGCCCTGCCGTTCATCTCAGGGATGTCGTGAACATAAATACGTTAAGAGATTGCGAGGGGCTCAGATATCATTGGAATGGGAATCCACTAAGTACTGAAGACAGGACCTAGATCCTGTTCCATCTTACGGAGCCGCACTGATACCAGAATGTTTATAGAGGGCCTTGCGATGACTGGATGACAAGTCCATAAGAACATGAGACCGGCCATACTGGGTCAGACCAATGATCCATCTAGTCCAGTGTCCTGTCTTCCGACAGTGGCCAATGCCAGGTGCCCCAGAGGGAATGAACAGAACAGTTAGGCTCAGGATACGGTGCCCCAACCAAACAGAGCACACTATTGTGACATTCTATATCCCGGGGGGAGCGCCCTGTAACCCCCATAGTCATCGTGTATATATGATTGTGATATTTCATCTAAATCATGCCAGGAGAGGTATTGGGGAAAGGTTATCATAGAATATCAGGGTTGGAAGGGACCTCAGGAGGTCATCTAGTCCAACCCCCTGCTCAAAGCAGGACCAATCCCTAGACAGATTTTTGCCCCAGATCCCTAAATGGCCCCTTCAAGGACTGAACTCACAATCCTGGGTTTAGCAGGCCAATGCTCAAACCACTGAGCTATCCCTCCCGCCACAAAGGCTGGGGCATGTCCATTTTCCATTATGATCCGCTGAAAGCCATTGTTCTATCTAAATATGTGTATCATTAGTGCATATGAAGTCATGATATTGGGTTATCTGGATGCCACTAAAATAGGCTGAGGAATAGCCCAGATATTACCCTGTTTCCCCGAAAATAAGACAGTGTCTTATATTAATTTTTGCTCCCAAAGATGCGCTAGGTCTTATTTTCAGGGGATGTCTTATTTTTCAGAAATGAAAAATGCCTTATTATCGGTGGATGCCTTATTATCGGGGAGGTCTTATTATCGGGGGGATGCCTTATATTACAACGAGAGGCAAAACTGTAAGTAGGCCTTATTTTCGGAGGATGTCTTATTTTCGGGGAAACAGGGTAGATCCCCAGAGACAAGAACAAAGGAGCTAACCAACATCAGGGTGGGTGTCAAACAACCATCAATAGCCATTGTCCAGCAAGGGAGCTACAATGCAATGACTCACTTGCACAAGGCCACACCAGAGAATTGCTCTAGGGACTCAGCAATGCCCACCAGACATGCCTGGACTTGTTTTCTTCAAGCACATGGACCAAGGGTATAAAACACAACACAGTGGCCACATGCTTCATCCTTTCTCTTCTCCCCTACCTACGCTGAAGGCAACAAGAAAGCTGGAGATGAAGAGACTGTCCTGAGGGTAAGAGGAAAAGCCTGCAGATGAAAAACTGTGACCAACCTGCAATATCCAGTGCAGTGAGAAAAACTGCTTAATCTAGATGTCACCCAGTCTATAGCTTGAGAGTTTAGACTGCATGCTTATCTTTTATTTTCTTTTGGTAACTCCAGCAAGTTTGCCTGAAGCGTTTGGTAAATCTGCTCAGGTCACAAAGGCTGGGGCATGTCCATTTTCCATTGATGAAGTGGTGAACCAGTTAATAAATCTGCATTACTCATCTTGAGCAGTGCAAGATGGTATATTCCTGAGGTACAGTGCTGGGAGCTGGGGGGATTTGGGTGGTGCCTTTCTTTGTGTGATTCATGAGTGGCTCTGGTAGCATTCATGCAATATAGCTGGGTGTGGGTCTCCACATGCGGTTGTACTGAGTAGTAACAGCATCTGGGGGGGTTTCCAGGAAGACTAAATGGCCCCTGCACAAGCTGATCTGGTGAAAATCATCATTTTAATAACAAGGATTAATACAAAATGAAAAGGCACAAGAAACGGGCCCAGTTCCACATACAATAATGGTGCAAGGAGATCCAGACCCCTGAGCAGGAGCGGGGTCTGCAGAGGCATTTAGGCATGAATGGGCCCTTCCCTCTTGCTCTGGTCTTCAAACACCCCGTGGAAGGGACTTGTTGGCCCAGCAGGATCGCCTGCAGTTAGGCAGCTGGCATTCTCTCTTTGGCTCCTGAAATGAGGTGCCCTCTCGCTGAGAGGGTACGGCAACCAGCTTTGGACAATCGGACACCAAGCCCATTGGCACTTGGGCCCCACATCCTGTAACGAGTGTCACAGTGGTGCTGCTGGGGCTTGTCTCTCCCATCCGGGCAGGGGCCCGCTCTAAGCCCTCCTTTCCCCACTCCCTGAGAAGAATCGCTCTGCCTCCACTAAGCTAGTTCTGTGATTACACACGCCCAGCTGGAATGGGCTCATGCACTCCCAGTGTCTCTGGTATTTAAAGCAGATGCACCCCACGGTCTTACATAAAGCCCATCACACTGACATCAGAGAGCTTTGGGGGAGGGGAGATTGGATCTGGCTGCCGGTGTCCCTCAAATCCAAGGATTACAGAACCTGCAGTGTCAACAGTGGGTTCCGGTGGGGATGTCAAGGAGCGCTGCACGGCTCATGTCTGTGCTGAGATCCTCTCATATTCAGAACACCCCGCCCCCCCGTAGGGTGCCTGTGTGCGAGGTGAACCCTAGCCCTGGCCCACCCCCTCTGTACGGGTGGAGGTGGGAGGAGACAGGTACTGGAGGTTGGGACTATGAGTGGGATCACGCCAAACAGCCAGGATTACTGGCCAGTCCATTGGCTTCCCTCTCTATCAAGAACCAGAATGGCCAGAGGAGGACAAGCAGAGCACCCCTGAAGCCAGAAGAAAGGCACGGGGGGAGGGGGAAGGGGGATGCTTCCAGCCCTCTCCTCTCCCCCCTTCGTGCGTGCGCTCTCTCTCTCTCACACACAAACACATTCCCCCCCTTGCCCAAACTGAGGCTGCTTGTCCCTCCCAGTCTCATGGCCTCTGTGGCCGGGCACCAAATATGGCGTCTGTCTCGGAGCTCCACTCGGGGTCGTTGCGCTGCAGGAGCTGGAACGGGGCTTCCTGTCTGCGCTGCACGAGCATCAGGACCATCAGCAGACACCAGAAGAAGAAGTTCACCCAGGCAGCCGCCTGTCGGAGTGGGGAGAACCACAGGTAGCAGGGGGTTGGTGAAACATGGCTGTGTATTGCCCTCCCTGCCCGTCTCCCTCAGACACTTCCTCCAAAGCCCCTGCCCCAGGAAGAGGCAGCCAGACCATTTGCTTGTACAGTTGTCTGTCCTGCCTGCTGCTTCACCTGGCTGTACCACACCTGGCCCACGTGGGGTGGGATTCCCTCCTCCCCCGAAGCATGAGGGTGTTCGACTTCGTTCTTAGCTCACCTACAAACATCAGGGGCCACCGAGATACTAAATCCGGCTGCCACTCCAGGCTGCACTGCAGCAAGCGGAATTTCCTCACTAATAGTAAAGGGACTGACTGTTAATGGGATAGAGCCCACCCTCTTTCCCTCCCCCGTGGTCTCCTCTAATCGGCCGGGGCCCAAACCAGGGGCCTGAGAATAATGGTTCTCACAAGCCGCTCATGCTGTGTTCGTGCTGCTGTGCTTCCCTATTTCTCACAGCAATGGCTAGTCCTCCTTGAAACTCTTGGGGGCAGAAGTTCTGCTGTTCCCTCCGCCCCCGTCAGCTGCTGCCCCCTAGCCCTGGGTTAATTCTCACCTCAGCACTGTAGAGATTGTTGTAGAACCTTGCTGCATTATACTGTGGGAACCACTGTGTGTGCTGGGCCTCTTGGCAGCTAGAGTGGAGTTAAGAAAGGACAGAGCATGGATTAGCTGGAGAGCTAGAGGAGAAATCCCACACGGGCTGATGATTTCCCTCCGGTGCTGGGTCTTTGCACCGACTCAGAGCTTGTGGCTGCTGGGAATGATGCGATCCTGTGGGGCAGGGAGTCCCTCTGGACATGGGGAGTGCGGTCCTCCCCTGAGGGAGAAAAGCCCACCTACCTTTTCACAAGTTTGGTTTGGAGGATGGACGAGCACAGAGTGTCCATCCCAACCCGAAGGATGCAGGCCGAGACCAGCAGGAAGAAAAGGATCACAGCAGAGATTGCCAGGTTCACGGTGAGCCAGGTGTGATCCCTGGAATGGGATGGGGGAGAGATCAGTGTGACCAGCTGGTGGGACTGGGTGGCTCTAACTCCCCACCCCAACATGCCCCCTCTGCTCACCACCTCCTCTCGTCCATGCAGCAGCTGTAGATGCCGTAGAGCAGCACTGCGAAGCAGTACACAGCGATGAGGATGGAGATGGCAGTGACGAAGTAACAGAGGGAGATGTTGCTGAAGTGAGACAGAGCGAGGGCCATCCCGTTCTTGTCTACGGACCCATAGAGGATACACCGGCCACCAAACTCCCCCTGGGAACGAGAGAACAGAGACAGCCTCCTTGGGGAGCAGATTCCACAGCACAGGGGACATGGACACTCCCATTCAGCAGCATTTCCGTTGTTTTATAGCAAGGCATTGAGGCCCTGCCCAAGATTGGCAGGGGCGGGGAGGGCGGGACTCTAAGATGCCTGTATGCTCCTTGGGGAATTGAGGCCCAGCTCTTCAAAGGTATTTAGGCACCTCACTCCCATGGGAAGGACTGTCCTCCCCAGGGGAGTTAGTTGCTTAAATACTTGTGAGGATCTGGGCCAGAGACGCAATGGTGTACCTGTCTCCTGGCTGGCACATCTGCAGTCACACATGTACCCAGCCTATCGCCACACTGGCGCTGCAGCTGTGTGTGTTTTGCGCTAGGATTTCTGGGGTGTGTCCCAAGACCCTTAGCACCTGAAGCTGCTCTAGGAACTGGTTTGTGGTGTATTGTGGGAGAACTTGTCTGCCCTTCCCAGACCCCCGTGTGGAACTGTTTTCAGCCTGTCAGTGAGCCACAGAATCGTGCTACGCCCTCTGCTTTGGAAGTCTCTAGGAGGAGCCCCTTCAGTGTGCCAGACCCCCTAAGGGTCTCCCTCCAGGATAAGCCATGCAGCTTCACCTCCTCCTTTGACTGGACCTCTGGGCCTCCAGCACTCCTGCTTCAGAGCATGGATTAGCTGGAGAACTAGAGGAGAAATCCCACACGTGTGCTGTGCACATGGGCTGCCGGTTCTACAAAGAGCTGGACGCAATACTCGGTGGTGATCCCACCTCCACTGTGAAGTCCCCTGTGGATACTTCATTGACTTCATTGCCGGCGGAGAGTGGACCGAGCCAGGAGGAGGCCATCTTGGATGAAGAAGGGGAGGGGAAACCAGCGGTAGAGGAGGACTCAGAGGCCAGAGATGCCTGCAGCCAGGAGCTCATTCCTCCCCGGAGGAGCCTAGCCGGTCACAGCAGTCGGATATTGGCGAAGCACAAACAGGAGAGGAGGCCCCAGTAAGTGGATCTGATTTTGGGAATTGCTGGGGGCAGGAGGGTTGAAGAAAGCAGGCTTGTCTCCCACATCATGCCTAATTTGAGCGGTGGAACAGGCTGTTGATACATTCCCTCACTTCACGTGAATCTCCCTCAGAGATCTCCAGGAAACTCTCGCGGAGATACTGGGCAATCTGCTCCCGCAGGTTCCTCAGCAGAGCTGCTTTGATTCTTGTTGTTACTCACCTTCTTGTAATTATTGTTCTTCGAGATGTGTTGTTCATGTCCATTCCAACCAGGTGTGTGCACGCCACATGCACGCCAGCCGGAAGATTTTTCCCTTAGCAGCATCCGTAGGGTCGTCCTGGGCACCCCCTGGAGTCACGCCTTCATGGCGCCCAATATAGCACCCTGCCGACCCTCCACCCCCTCACTTCCTTCTTCCCGGCCCTTCCGACAGAGGGGTAGTGTTGGATTAAAAGTAATAATTAATACATTAATTATTTTGGGGAAAATATGGTCCAGTACAGACCCCGGATTTGGCTTGTATTATTAGAAAGAAATAGGTCTCTCAGCTCGTTTGCTCAGCCTGCTGAGTTTGACGCAGGCCTGTTAGTTTGCAAGGTCTGTGCTAATTGTAGAAAAACATTCAGAAACAAAGAGTTTGTCCTAAAAGTGATAAGATAACAACATGTTACACAATGTTTTTTTCTGAATTCAGGAACAAAATTTGTTGTTCCTCCACTTTTACATACCTATCTTGCTTGTTTTCTTTTCATGTGTGACAAGTGGCACGGATAGATTCATTGGAGTCTGTCTTGCTCTAATGATTTGGGAATAGTTAAGTTACGTGAAATAGGATGTGATTGTAAATGTATGTTTGAATGAGTAATAAAAGGTTGAAGTGCCAGCCTAATAAATAATAACTACCCAGGAACATTTGGCCGAAGAATGCGCAGGATGGAGATAACTGGATGACCCCATAGGGCAAACCGGAATCCACCCCAACTACCCCAAGGACGGAGGGGCTGAAGAACCGAAGAACAAGATAATAATATGATGGACTATCATTTTAAACGTGAGAACAGTAATTGATTATCACTTCAAATGTGAAAACAGCATGATGAAGCAAACCCTATGGATTTGAATGAGGATGAATTCCTATAAAGACAGACTCTAAAAACGGAGAACTTTGAGTCTGGTTCTGCAACCACCCTCCAGGAGCATCAGACGTGCATCTGACAAGACTCGGCTCCATCCTCATGTCCAGGCCACCTAGCCAGTAGCTTGGCATGAACAACTCTAAGGCTGGTAATTATGATAACAACCTTGCAGAACCTGTGTGTGTATGAATGAATGTGTGAATGAATGTGAAATTGAATGGAATGTTAGAATCATAGTAAGCAGTCAGTTATAGCTCTTTCTGTATTCACAATCAACGTGGCATTTTGCCTTATCCCCTTTATAAGCTCATGCTGGTTTTTATTTCATTGGTATAACATTTTGGTGGAGAATTGCGAAAGGGGGAATATTGGCATATGTCTTGGTTATTGTGAAAATTGGTGTACACACCGCCAGCTCTATAGAGCTTGGCACTTCTATCTTGCCAACCAGACAAACTCTGAAGGATATAGGAGTTTGTCAACCTCCTGGCCTTGAAGGATATATATAGGCAGAGGTAAAAATATTATTCAGCTACGATTTCAGAATCCAGGCTGTGTCACTCGCTGACCTGTGTGAGGGGTGACGAGAAAGTTTGAACAAGCTTTTAAAAAATGTTCAAGAAAAGGCAGGGTAAGCTTTTGCCTGAAGGGGGAGTAGAACTGGAGGTAGCCCCAACCTCACCTTTTGTCAAAGAGATCACTCCTTTTAAACAAATCCTTCAAAAATATGGGCACAGTCCTTGGACTGAACAAGCCCTAGCTGATGTCTGCACCATTTCAGACCTAGAGGATAGATTGGTTCAGTATATCCTCGTGTATAAACCCTCTAGTGCTGCCAAAAGAGTTGCAGCAGCAATTTGGCTATTGTGGGAGGCATGTAATGATTCTTACTTCCGCTTAGCTTCCTGTAAAGAGGAAAAGGCATCTCTACAGGAAAAGCTAAACTGAACGGAAAAGGGAGCAGACAATTGGAAGGTGCTGGCTATGAATACACAGAGCCAGATGGAAATAATAAAAGAGGTGCTCCGGGAATGCAGAGAAAGAGAAAAATTCCCGGCATTCCCGGAGCGGAGCCCTCGCGGCAGTCGGCAGCGCAGCGGGAGGGGCCGCGTGGCAGCGCCCCTGCTGTAGCCCTGGCTGCCTCCTTCTCTCTCTCTCTCCCGCCCGCTCCCTCCTCCCCCCCCCAGCCAGTCCCCCTGCACCCGCGCTCCAGCTGTGCCGCAGGTTTTTTTTTTTTTGCTTTGCCGTTCTGGCCGCCCCGTTTTTTTTTGTTTTGTTTTGTTTTGTTTTTTTGCTTGGGGCGGCCAAAAAGCCAGAGCCGGTCCTGGGTATGCAGATATGGACCGCCTGAGGTCATCAACTCTGATAACGGAGGGGCATTTGTAGGGGAGTTGTGCTCTGGGAATTACTCACAAATTCCACATAGCCAGAAGATTGAGGCCTGTAGGGTAAGTGAAAAGAGTGAACCTCACTATCACAGAAGCACTGAGAAAGGTCATAGATAACACTGGCAGAAATTGGCCTGAGATAAGGTTACCATATTTGAACATTAAAAAAAGAGGACACTCCATGGGAGGTGTTGGCCCCACCCATAGTCCACCCCCGCTCCTCCCACGCTCCGCCCCCACTCTGCCCCAGGTCCTGCCCCCTCCACAGTTGGCCCTGTCACCGCACCCCTCTTTACCCCTGGCCCGCCACTGACTTGCTGCGTCCCTCCTCAGTCCCCCAACCACCGCTCACCTCCTCTCACCTGCTGCTCGCCTCCTCACTCCCCTGCCAGAAACCCCCATGCCTGCCCTGAGAACCTCCGCCTACCACTGGCTTGCTGCTTCTTGCCTCCTCACCCCAACCCGCACACCCACCACTGGCTCCCTCGCCACTCGCCTCTTCAACCCCCACTGACCCGCCGCTGGCCTTCTCACCCCCCACCCCCGCTCACCTACTCACCCCTCACCTTCTCAACCACCACTGCTCACCGCTCGCCTCTTCACCCCGTCCCGCTTGCCTACTCATCCCTCCTGCCTCAAGTCCCTCTGGCTCCTAGGATCAGGGATAGCTGAGGGGTCTCCACGTGCTGTGCCTGCCACAAGCACGAGCTCCGTGGCTCTCATTGGCTGGGAAAAGTGCTAATGGAAGCTGCTGGAGCCACGGAGTGGGGCTTGCAGGTGCCGGCAGCGCACAGAGAGCCCTCCGCCCCGCCCTGACCCTAAGAGCCAGAGGGACCTGCCGGGGGGCGAGGTGGGGAGTCCTGGCGGTGCTTACCTGGGGTGGCTCCCGGGAAGCATCCGCAGGTCCCTCTGGCCCCTAGGGTCGGGTCGGGTCGGGGGGGGGGGGGGCAGAGGGCTCTCTGCTCACTGCTGGCGCCTGCTAGCCCCGCCCCCGCAGCTCTGATTGGGCAGGAGGGAGCCGGTGCAGCACACAGAGACCCCCTCCGCCTCTGCGCCTAGGGGCCACCCACGCTGCAGGCTTCTGCTGGCGGTCCGACGCCGGGAGCTACCCCAGGAAGCGCCGCCAGCCCCAGGACTTTGGACTTAGGGTTACCATACGTCCGTATTTTCCCAGACTTTTTAGATATTTAAAAATTCCTCCCGGATGGCAATTTAAGAACTAAAAAGCCGGACAAGTCCGGGAAAATACGGACATATGGTAACCCTACCTGAGAAGCTGCCGCTTATTCTGGCTTCCCTTCGTAGCAGTGATATGCTAGGACTAAAATCCAGCTGTATCAAATTCTCTTTGGGCAAGCTATGAAATTGGTTATCGAAGCAGAGCAAACTGTGGAATTGACAGGGGACAACCCACCTGGGACTCATGAGCACTGGCAATGGCTGGAGCAGCAGCAGGAAGATAAAAGCACCCTACAGTACAGGGTGACTCAAGCTATTGAGCTAATGAACAAAAGAATGGATCAGCAAAAAGCTGGGGACTCTCAACTGCAGGAAGCAGGAGATCAGGTCATGTATTTAAAATTGGGCAAAAGGGATCACACACTGGAGTCAAAGTGGACTGGTCCCTACTCCATAGTTGATCGCCTCAGCCCTCTCATTTACCTCATTGATAAGGATGGTAAATTGATGTGGGTTTACGTTTCACAGATTCAATTGTTTGCAGAACAGAATTAATCACAGAATTAATCCTGTAACAATTATGTTCTAGGCACAATGCCCAGATGCCGACTGGATACCAGGACCTGTGGATGTGGTGTTTTTATTGTCATTCTCACAGGATTGCTGGGTGCCGGATTGTGCTGCTGCTACTCTTTGTTGCGGGTGCATGTTTTACACCGGTCCAAGCTGCACATTCGCTTCATCGGGAGAGCTGTGAGAGAGGAGCCAAATGACGCCCCAGACAGCACGGGAAACAAAGCCACAGAGGATGCAGTGGTCCCTGATCTGGATTAATTTGCTCATTTTTATAGTCGCAGCTGAGAAACAACCTGCCCCGGAGGAGGCGCTGAGCCCTAACACGTCAGTATCTAGTCATGGACACAAGCAATGGAATAACAACACTCGTGCTTCAGAATACCTGGGAGAAGGTCAAACGGTTTTAGCTGTCACACTATTGGGAAACGGCTCAGAATCAGAAGATACACCATGGACCCCACTTGGGGACCCAGACATCCAAATAAGATGGTTTGACCTAAACACTAGCCTTGTTTTAAAACCCCTAGGAAGCACTCATGTCTATGTGGGGGAGGGAGAATTAGAATTACAGGTAAACACATCTCAGTCCCCAGGGGGAGGGAAAGTAATTGGATGGTGGGAGTACAAACCAAAGGTTATTTTGGAGACACCACCACAATTGCAGACTACCCCTTATTCCCCTACATTTGGGATGGGTTTGTAAAATCAGGAACCTTGGTAATAGTTATTGTGGTATACTGCCTGGGAAAAAAAACCACACACACACACAGGCATTCCCAAATAATTGTGCACAAAAATAAAAAAAAGGATATGTATTTGAGAAATACACCAAGGTCCATGAAGAAACCTGCACTGTTCAAGGTCCAGACCATACCTGGGCAGGTTTTAGTAAAACCCCTTCTGGTAAATATGAAAATTAACATGGACTTGATATGGTTAAATATCTCTAAGATAGAGCCCAAATGCATACCTTACTCTCTCCCCATCCTTTCAGCGTGGATAAGAACGCACCAGCAGTCTCCCCCCATCAGGGTCAAGAGAGATCTAATTAATACAGGCTAATGTGGATTTAGTCCAGATAGGCCTTGGCAATTTGAAAGCTAGATGGGACCTATGGCAATGGCTTAATACTACTACCTGGCTGATGCATAAGAAACAGCTGGAAATAGAAAATCATACTGCTACAGCCATGGGGTGCACTGAGATGCAGATACTCGCTTTGTCCACTTTGGAACATGAAATGTTCTGGTTAATATCAGGACGCACTAAGGTCTTAATACATTTGTTAAAGCAAAGAAAAAGATCACTGTTTGATACCTATCAATATGAGTAGATGCAGTATGTTTCTAGCATGGTAAAACCAGACCTTTTAATTAGAGAAATTGTTGTCAGGATTGCACATCAACAGTCTCTGGAAGCAAAGATATGAAAAGTTAGCCCACTCCCCATATTGCACATGGGATCTTTCTGGCTACCCCAGATCTCGAACCAGTGGGCTGGGGAGGGAGGGAAGCAATTGGACACCAGAGGTTGTACCGAGTGAACTCCTCAAAAGTGGTGTGCTTGTCCTTGCCTGTAGCTCCAGAGCCCTATAGTAAAGACATTTTACTAGGATCCTGTATGTGGGATGAATTACACAATGAAACCAAAGTACTGTATAATGGGCAATGTGTATGTGTTAATTCCTGGGAGGAGGTGTTTTGGGAGGATGGAAGTGTTAGCAACTCACCAGTGGAGGAATGTAAATGCAATGTAAGTACTGTGTTTACCAATAATCACACCTACTATTTGCCACACCCGAAAAGTCTCAGCTTACTGTAAGCACTGATTTAGCTGAGTTCTCTATCAATCTTGGCATTGAATGGCAGGAATTCACCAATCACCTGTTAAAAGGTAAAGAGGTAACAGTTCCTAGAACAAACAAAAGCAATGTGGGAAACCGAACCATCCATATTATGCATGCAAACGGGGACATGTTAAAAATTGCCACTGCAGAAAAACAAATAACAGCCTACCATTGGTATGACATATTGTCTGGATGTTCTCCCACAACTACTGGCATACAATCGGTAATGCTACACCCCCTACTGATTGTTTTGGTTTTAAATTGTATTTGTTTAATTGGGATGTTTGGAATGTGCTGTTGAATAAAAACAATGTATGCAAAACTAGAGCCACAGGCCCAAATCATCGCCTCCCAGTATTTTCTATTCAACAGATTAAATAAGAAGTGACCCTAGTGATTAATAATCTTAGTGTCAAAAGGGGGATTAAAAGTAATAATTAATACATTAATTATTTTTGGGAAAATATGGTCCAGTACAGACCCCGGATTTGGCTTGTATTATTAGAAAGAAATAGGTCTCTCAGCTTGTTCGCTCAGCCTGCTGAGTTTGACGCAGGCCTGTTAGTTTGCAAGGTCTGTGCTAACTGTGGAAAAACATTCAGAGACAAAGAGTTTGTCCTAAAAGTGATAAGATAACAACATGTTACAAATGTTTTTTCTGAATTCAGGAACAAAATTTGTTGTTCCTCCACTTTTACATACCTATCTTGCTTGTTTTTTTTTTCATGTGTGACAAGTGGCACGGATAGATTCATTGGAGTCTGTCTTGCCCTAATGATTTGAGAATAGTTAAGTTAAGTGAAATAGGATGTGATTGTAAATGTATGTTTGAATGAGTAATAAAAGGTTGAAGTGCCAGCCTAATAAATAATAACTACCCAGGAACATTCGGCCGAAGAATGCACAGGATGGAGATAACCAGATGATCCCGTAGGGCAAACCGGAATCCACCCCAACTACCCCAAGGATGGAGGGGCCAAAGAACAAGATAACAACAAGCCCGTCACTGCTGTGCCATCTGCATGATGGACTATCATTTTAAATGTGAGAACAGTGATTATCACTTCAAATGTGAAAACAGCATGACGAAGCAAACCCTATGGATTTGAATGAGGATGAATTCCTATAAAGACAGACTCTAAAAACAGAACTTTGAGTCTGGTTCTTCAACCACCCTCCAGGAGCGTCAGATGCGCATCTGACAAGAGGCTCCATTTTCATGCCCAGGCCACCTGGCCAGTGGCTTGGCACAAGCAACTCTAAGGCTGGTAACTATGATGACAACCTTGCAGAACCGGTGTGTGTATGAATGAATGTGAAATTGAATGGAATGGTATAGCTATAACTGACTGCTTACCATGATTCTTTCTGTATTCACAATAAACGTGGCATTTTGCCTTATCCCCTTTAATAAGATCCTGCTGGTTTTTATTTTATTGGTATAACAGTAGGAGGGCGGGTATTGGAATGGACATGAATAACACATCTTGAAGAACAACAGCTATGAGAAGGTGAGTAAGCATTTTTTCTTCTTCGGGTGATCATGTCCATTCCAGCCAGGTGACTCACAAGCCAAAGTTCAGGAGGTGGGGTCGGAGTCATCTACTGATTGGAGCACCGCTCGCCCAAAAGCCACATCATCTCTGGCCTGTTGTGTGATCACATAGTGTGTCATAAACGTGTGTATCGAGGACCACGTTGCTGCTCTGCAGATTTCCTGGGTGGGAACCTGCGCCAGGAATGCAGCTGAGGAGGCCTGAGCCCTGGTGGATGATCGGTGATCGGCGGGGTGGTCACCTTTGCCAGGTCATAACACTCTCGAATGCAGGATGTGATCCATGACTAAATGCATTGGGACGAGACAGGGAGGCCCTTCATTCTGTCCGTCACTGCTACGAATAGTTGAACGGACTTTCGGAACGGCTTAGTTCTCTCTCTATAGAAGGCCAGCACTCTGCGCACATCCAATGAGTGAAGCCTATGCTCCCTATTGCAGGAGTGTGGCTTGGGGTAAAACACTGGGAGAAAGATGTCTTGGGTCATGTGGAACCGGGAGACAACTTTAGGTAGAAAAAGCTGGATGAGGCCTGAGTTGGATTTTGTCCTTATGAAAAACTGTGTAAGGGGGCTCAGATGTAAGGGCCCTGAGCTCCAACACTCTCCTAGCCAAGGTTATTGCCACAAGGAATGCCACCATGTAAGAGAGATAGAGCAGGGAGCATGTCACCAGCAGCTCAGATGGAGGGTCCATAAGCCTGGCAAGGACCAGGTTAAGGTCCCAAGCCGGGACAGGCTGGCGTGTTTGCGGGTAGAGCCTGTTGAGGCCTTTGAGGAAATGGCCGACCATAGGGTTTGCGAAGACCGAGAAGCTGTCTGCACCCGGATGGAAGGCGGAGATGGTGGCCAAGTGGACCCTCAATGACGACTGGGACAGGTCCTGTTGTTTAAGATGAAGGAGATAGTCCAGTATGAACAGTATCAGGGTGAGCGTTGACGACTGATTGCGTTGCTCCTATCAGAGCAAGAACCTCTTCCACTTGGCAAGCTACGTTGCTCTTGTAGAGGGCTTCCTACTGCCAAGGAGAACTTGCCAGACTTGGTCTGAGCAGGTCAGTTCCACAGTATTTAGCCATGGAGCATCCAGGCCATGAGGTGGAGCAACTCTAGGTTTGGGTGCCAGAGGCGGCAGTGGTCCTGCATGATCAGGTCCGGGACCAGCAGCAAGGTGAATGGGGTCGCTACAGACATTTCCAGGAGCGATGTGAACCAGTGCTGGCGTGGCCATGCTGGGGCTATCAATATGACTCGGTCCCGGTCCCTGTGGATCTTGAGGAGCACCTTATGGACCAGCGGTATCGGTGGGAACACATAAAGCAGATGGTCCCCCCACGGGAGAAGGAAGGCATCTGCAATGGACCCTGGGCTGTGGTTCATGAAGGAGCAGAACAGCTGACACTTCCTGTTGCTGCGTGTGGTGAACAGGTCCACCTGGGGAGAGCCCCAGAGACGGAAAATTGAGCTCGCTACATCCGACCGGAGGTACCACTCGTGGCCGTGAAAGGTTCGGCTGAGACTGTCTGCCAGCTTGTTCTGTACTCCGGGAAGGTATGAAGCCTGCAGGTGTATCGAGTGCTCTATGCAGAAATCCCACAGCATGAGGGCTTCCTGGCACAGGGGAGAGGAGCATGTACCCCCGTTTGTTGATCTAAAACACTGCCATGGTGTTGTCCGTGAGGACTGAAAGACACCTGCCAGCTAAGTGGGGTCTGAAAACCTGGCACGCCAGACACACTGCTCTCAGCTCTCTGACATTGATATGCTGAGCGAGGTCCGCCTGAGACCAGAGGCCCTGAGTCCTGAGATCTCCCAAATGAGCTCCCCAGCCCAGATCCGAGGCATCCGTCACTAACAAAAGGGATGGCTGAGGGCTGGTGAAAGGCACTCCTGCACAAACCACCTGCGGGTCGAGCCATCTCAGGAGGGAGTCCAGCACCAGGCGGGGCAGGGTTACGATGCTGTCCAGAGCGTTCCAGACCGGTCAATAAACAGACTTAATCTGCTCCAGTCATGGCTGGAGTCAGAGTCTGGCATGCTGCACGCCACCATGTGCCCCATCAGTTTCAGGCAGGTCCTTGCTGTGATTGTGGAGAACTGCCTGAGGCCCCGTATAATGTCCCCTAGTGACCGAAACCTGGCTTCTGGGAGATATGCCCTGGCTTGAGTCGAGTCCAGGACTGTGCCTATAAACTCCTCTGCCAGGGCCAGATTAACTTTTTGTGGGCCCAGCACCAAACATATTTGTGGGCCCCACTGGGGAATGAAGGGGCCAGGGGCAAGAGCACAGTGGGCAGGGTGGATTTGATTTAAATCATGATTTAAATCACTAGTCAGGAAGACTTCATTTAATCATGGTTTTCTACATAAGGTTATAACAACCAACAAGAATGCACTTTTAATACATACTCTTCACAACTCAGAGATAGATGTAGGTTTCATTTTTAGAAGGTACACACTACATTTTTAAAACAGATTTATTTTGAAAACTTTTCAGATGAGTTTTACAGCTATATCAGAAAATGAATGATTGTTTGGTTATTTCATTTACCAAAGGTAATTGAAGCAGATATTTATGAAGTCATTGGGAGGTGAACTACACCTCTACCCTGATATAACGCTGTCCTCGGGAGCCAAAAAAAAAAAAAATCTTACCGTGCTATAGGTGAAACCGCGTTATATCGAACTTGCTTTGATCCGCCGGAGCGCGCAGCCCCGCCCCCCGGGAGTGCTGCTTTACCGTATTATATCTGAATTCATGTTATATCGGGTCACATTATATCGGGGTAGAGGTGTATCTCTAATTCAACAGGTTAATCATTAAATATTTGGAGGATTTTCTTCCCATGCTGTATTAGGAGGAGAACATCACCAGACAGACATTTACATTGTTTTATTTAACTAAAACAACAATGTTAAGTCTTCTGGATTTTTTTCTTCAACAGCAAACATAATATTTTACCAAAAAAGCATATGTCCCTCGCTTCTCACATTTATCTCCACACTTCTTCTCCTTGTCCAGATCTATTCCGCCCCCAACAATCTTCTATTCATTGAACTTTTTGAAACTTAACTTTTAGAGAGAGGTAAGGGATTGATTCTGTGTACACAAATGTGCAGCTGGACAATAGAGTTGAGGTCTGTTATTTCTCACCTCTATATATTATTTATTTAAAAAAATTTTTGCTGTTAACAAGCATGTTACCTCTGGAGACAAATCCACAGTTTGAGAATTGCAAAACTAAGCATTTCTGATGGTATCTTCTAGACTGAGCACTGAGTCCCATTGGGTAGATAGAAAGATTAACCTAAATAATCTACACAGAAGCCTGTGGAACCCCATAAAATTGGGTCCCTAATCCATGAATTATTAGAACTCATTTACAGGGGCGACTATGGTTTTTGCCGCCCCAAGCACAGCGGTCCGCTGGTCACGCAGATTCGGCAGCATGCCTGCGGGAAGTCTGCCGGTGCCGCGCCTTCAGCATCCCCACCACCGAATTACCGCCGAAGCCGTAGGACTGGTGGACCTCCCGCAGGCATGCCGCCGAAGGCAGCCTGACGGCCGCCCTCAAAGCAACCGGCAGGCCGCCTCCCACGGCTTGCCGCCCCAGGCACGCGCTTGGTGCGCTGGTGCCTGGAGCCGCCCCTGCTCATTTGCAAAACTTTTCTTAAACATTACATTAATATATTGTCTCATTCTATAGAATTAGACTTTATAATCCCTATTCCATGATGAGATATAATGTATCTTAATTAAAACTATCTTTAGATAGGATTTTTCCTCAAAAAGCATTTTATCAAAAAAATCTGATTTAAATAAAAAAAAAAAAAGATTTTTTTTTAAATCATTGGTTTTTATCCACCCTGAGAGCAGGGCATGGTAGGGTGGGAAGGACTGGTCCCCAGCTGGAGCGAGGAAGGGGCCCGAGACAAGATGAGCACAGTGGGGCATGGGGGAAGGATTAGTCCCTGCTGACGGGAGCAAGGCAGGGGCCAGGGGTAAAAGCACATGGGGGTGGGAGCTAGGGTTGGTCTCTGGAACAAGGGAGGGGCTGGGGGTAAACTGCAAGCACAGCAGGGGTAAACAGGATCCCCCCGCCCCTGCCCACATAGAGCAGGTACCTACCTTCTCCCAGGTTCTAGCCCATTCTCTTTGTCTCTCTCTGCACTGAGCTGCCCCTCCTCCAGTGTGACAAAGTGGGAATGTTCTCTCTGAATACTGTGTGAGTGCCTCAGTTTCCTCTATGCATTTCTTAAGAAGTTAGGTGGTGGGATAAGGGTGTATGATTGTTGCAGCGCCCTAGGCAGGTGTGAGGCTGTCTTCACAGAGAATGGCTGACAGAGGTGCAGGGTCTGGCCAGGAGTTAGGGTGAGGGAGGGGGCTCAGGGTTGGGGCAAGAGGTTGGGGTGTGGAGCGCTTACCTGAGGCAGCTCCTGTTTGGTGCGAGGGGTGCAGGTGGAAATGAGGAGTGTGTGTGCAGGAGCTCCCGTTTAGTGCTCAGGGTGAGGGTGGGGATGTGGGGGGCGTGCAGGAGTCAGGGCTGGAGTTGTGGGGTGTGCAGGATTCAGGGCAGAAGGCTGGGGGTGTGGGCTGGGGTCATGGGGATGCTCCCAGCCCCCCACCCTGAGCGGCTCATGGTAGGGGGCTGGAGGGGTATGCCCTGATTCCACCCCCTTTCCCAAGGCCCCGCTTCTTCTCCGCCCCTCCCGCCCCCGAGTGGCGAGCGCGCTGCAGCCCCGCTCCTCCCCATCCCTCACGCCGGCAAACAGCTTGCGGCTTTCACCCCAGTCTATATGCAGCTCAGCTATGTGCCGCTGTGGTCCAAGCTCCAGTGATTGCTAAATGGCAGGGGACAGTTTCCTACAATGGGGGGACTAACAAGGCTGCAATCCCTTGGAATCTGCAGCAGAGGATTAACAAGTACCTCTTGGAAACTTTACAGAGCCTCTCTCTAGAGGATTCCCCGCAGGTCTCTATGTCCATTGACACCCTGCTTGGCCATGCAGATTAGCTACTATCACGGCTGATTCCCCACTCTGGCACTTTGAGAGCAGAATGTGGGGGCCCGCAAGGATTTAAAAATTAATACTGGCCACTCCAGGCTGGTATTAAACTCCCAAGGCAGTGAGATGTCAGCCAGCGGGTTGGCCGCCTGTGAAAAAATGTGTAATAATTTTAGAATGAGTACCCTGGAAAGCTGCCCTGCAAGCCGTGACCGTTTTGACTAAATGCACAACCGCTTTCCCCCCACTCCCGACACTCACCATGATTGGAGTGCTCGCGGAGCTGTGTGCCTGCCTAGAGTCAGTGAGAAAGTGATTGCTACTAGTTGCAAAAGGCCCTTTTTACTGAAATTAGGGTGACCAGACGTCCCGATTTTATCGGGACTGTCCCGATATTTCCTTGTTTGTCCCGCATCCCGACCGACGTGCGGTCGGGACACTGGACAAACAAGGAAATGCTCCAGAGGCTGGAAGTGCTCCCCCCCCCGCCCCCACCCCGCTCCTTCCCCGATTGGCTCCCTCCCCGAATCCCCGCCTCTTCCCCAGGCTCACCATTCCTCCTCCCTCCGCAAGCGCCCCCCTCCTCTCCCTACCACCCAACTGAGTCCTGCCTGCTCGGGGCCAGGCCGGACTCTCACTCACCCTGGCCCCGCACTTCCCCTGCGTCTCCCGGGCCTCCCTCCAGCGCTTGTGGAGGAAGGGTGTTTGGTTTTTTTTTTTGCCCCGCCCCCCGCCAGGCCCCCCCCCCCCGCGTCACCCTCCCCCCGCGTCCTGATATTTGACTTGGGTGATCTGGTCACCCTAACTGAAATGTTTCAATCATTTGCTGGAATGAAACAATCCCTCTTCTGTGCATTGTCCACAGCAGCCAAGACCTTGAGGAACACACCACGTACCCCTGCCGACTGGCTTCGGGAGACAAGGAAGAAGCCGAGATGCAGCAAAGACAACATGTTCAGATAGGTGCTGCAGCATGATGAGAGACAGACCAGGGAACGCAAAGAGTGCTGGGAAGCCAATGCAGCATTTGCTAGGCAAGCAACAGAGCGGATGATAAAAGTTATGGAGGATCAGACAGAGATGCTTAAGTCTTTGATACAGCTGCAGACTGAGCAGATCCATGGTCGACCTCCACTGCAGCACATGCACAATTCGTTGCCAACCACACCCCCCTCTATGCCTACACATTCCTTTTCACTTCACAGCACTCCTGAGTTTCCCCATCACTCCCTCCCCTCTCACAGCTTGAACAATGATAGCTGGAGCTACACACAATTGTGAGGTTTTACCCTTTTTAACAATAAAGGCTAAGGTATTTAATGGTACAGCATTTTTATTCTGTGTTCTACAAAAGCGATTAGCAATCAATTCACTCTTGCGGACAGGCTTCTAAAGCATTTTGTTGCATGGATCTTGGGCCCCAAAATTGTACATGGATGCACCAGGGAAGCAACTCCGGTTGGGAGGGATAGCTCAGTGGTTTGAGCATTGGCCTACTAAGCCCAGGGTTGTAAGTTCAATCCTTGAGGGGGCCACTTAGGGATCTGGGGCAAAATCAGTACTTGGTCCTGCTAGTGAAGGCAGGGGGCTGGACTCAATGACCTTTCAAGGTCCCTTCCAGTTCTAGGAGATGGGATATCTCCATTAATTTAATTTGCTTTTAACTCCAAAGCAGACATGTGTTAGTGCCCCTCATTGTCAAAATAGTTCCTCAAAGCCTCTCTGATGCTAATAGCAGCCCTCTGGGCTCCTCTGACAGCCCTAGCATCTGGCTGTTCAAACTGTGCAGCCAAGTGCTCTGCCTCAGTGCCCCACACCCAGGGAGGAGGGATAGCTCAGTGGTTTGAGCATTGGCCTGCTAAACCCAGGGTTGTGAGTTCAATCCTTGAGGGGGGCCATTTGGGGATTTAGCTGGTCCTGCTTTCAGCAGGGGGTTGGACTAGAATCTAGATCTCCTGAGGTCCCTTCCAACCCTGATATTCTATGAAACATTGCATAATCTGTGTGAATCTAAAGGTGAAAAGTGCAGCACGTGGCTATGACCACAGGAATATTATCCTTGGCAAGGTCAAGCCTGCCATTGAGACACCTCCAGCGAGCTTTCAAATGGCCAAAGGCCCATGTGGCGCCTGTTAAAACGCTCCTTGCTACTGTCCAGGTGCCCTGTGTAAGGTTTCATGAGCCAGCCCTGTAAGGGGTAAGCCAGATCTCCCAGGATTACTATGGGCATTTCCACATCCCCAACTGTGATGCTGTGGTCTGGATCGAAAGTCCCCCCCCTGCAGCTTTCTGTACAGGCCACTGTTCCTGAAGATGCGTGCATCATGCACCTTTCTAGACCAGTCTGCACTGATGTCTGTGAAACGCCCCTGGGGATCCACAAGTGCCTGCAACACCATGGAGAAGTATCCCTTCCTATTGATGTATTATGAGGCAAGGTGTTCTGGTGCTAAAATTAGAATGTGTGTGCCATCAATCACCCCACCACAGTTAGGGAAACCCATTTCTGCAAAACCATGCACATTTCCCAGAGTCACAGTCCTCGGCACCAGGATGTGATTTATTGCCCTGCACAATTGGAGTAATATAGCCCCAACAGTGGACTTCCTCACTCCAAATTGATTTGCAACTGACCGGTAGCAGTCTGGATTCGCCAGCTTCCACACAGCAATTGCAACACCCTTCTCTACTGAAAGGGCAGCTCTCATTCTGGTGTCCTTGCACTGCAGGTTGGGGACCAACTCAGCAAATAGCTCCAGGAAAGTTGCTTTACGCATCCTAAAGTTCTGTACCCACTGGTCTTCATCCCAGACCTGCAAGACAATGTGATCCCACCAATCAGTGCTTGTTTCCCTAGTCCAAAAGTGACAGTTTACCGTATGCAGCTGCTCTGTGAATGCCAAAAGCACGGATATGTTGCTGCTGTCCATATCACACTCAGGTGCCTGTGATTCATCCTCTGTCAGTAACTTTGCAAATAACTCTGCTGCTATGCGCGATGTCCTCATGACAGTTAAAAGCACATAGGAGAGAAGTGAGAGATCCATCCTCTCTCACTGTAAATGCTGACTCGCACTACAAAGACTGACAATTGGAAAAACAGTGCAAAAGGAAGCTAGAAACCATTGGAGGGCTGGGACACAAAGCAGTGCATGATAGGACATTTTGCACATCCCAGGATGTGCTGCACTACATTTCCACCTTCCCACAACACCTAGCGACAGATTGTGTCGCCAGGCACTGTGGAATACATACCCACAGTGCATTGTTCATGCTGTCGTCTGCAGCTTGGCCTCAGCTCCATGCATCATATTATATTTGGGTCTGCAACTGGCTAAGGTGGAAGCAGCGCTGTGGCACCAGCTATTAGCCACCTGATTTATTCTCCTTTGAGAAATACGAGGGGAAATTACTGCATGGTAGTGATGGAGAAACTGATCTGTCCTCGTCAGCGGCTGTATGCTCCTTTTTGCTATGGGGTTGTGCATGGGAATATATTTGTGTCTGGTTAGTGACAACATATCCTTTGCTCATGACACAGTTTATGATTATTTTGTTTTTCCTTGATGTATAGGGCTCTCGGCCTTGTGTGCACTGTTTCTGTATTGATATTTTTCTATTATTAAAGCCAGCCAAAATCATGTGATGGGTTAAAACTGAACCCTTCTACAAATGTTCATGTTCAGGATAAATGTCCTGATGCATGGTGCATTCATGTAATCTATTCAATTTATATATGAAAGAAAATCTGCCAAGCTTATCTATTGCAAAGTTAAATGGAGATCCCGTGGTGGCACTAACCAGATCTACCCTTTGCTCTTGTTTTCTTTCTGATAAATTTTTGTTTACCTTCTCCATTCTTGCTGCCCAGTGTGGTGGTTGGCACTATATGGACAATTAACTCCTACTGAACCTTTATTTGTCTCTAGATGGGCCATGCCTAAGCAGATCATGGTTAGGGTTGTGGAGTTGTATTTCTATGGCTGGCCATCTGGTTGTAGTTTGTTTTGAGATAAAGCAAAACATTGGATTTTTTAATTAGAACTAAGGTTTATCTTGCACTTAACTATACTATGACACTTTTAAAATGAACAGGTCACTTCTAAATAACTCGCTTGCAAAAAGTATTTAAAAATGCCTTTGGCGTTGGACCAATCATTCTAGTGAACTTGACTTTTTTTTCTATGGTTTTGTAAGGATTGTAATAAAAGTTTGACTTAAAGTAGCTTAAAAATAAATCTGTTCTTACCAATTTAATATCTGGTACTTCGTCTATCTGAGGCCTATTACATGGATTTTTGGAACAGGGATATGGAATAGGAGCTTGCATTGCCTGCTACTGCAATACCTCAGGAACAGTACACCTCCCTTCAGGGAAACTATCAGTCTGGAAAAAAATAGGATGAAGGTATTGGTTTCGGTTTTCTCAGCCTACTGGAAATGTTGCGCTATGGATTCTTTTATTGTCTGCACATTGCAGAGCACCATACATAAATTAATCAGTTTAAACTTGTGTCTTTTCCCTTGCCTTTTTATGGTGATTAATGTAGTGGGAAATATTCCCAAGGAGAAAATGTTCACGAGTGCCTAAATCCCATTTTCAAAAGGCACTTAGTAGCCTAAGGGTTTGTCTACACTGAGAAGTTAATTCGGAACAAGATAGGATGTAAATTTAAAGCAGAATAGCTATTCCTGATTAACTCTGTTGGGATGCTCTCTTTCTTGAATAAAAGTCCCGTAAGGTCTGTGGCCTTTTTCTACAGTAAGGGGCAGCAGCAGCCATGAGCTAAGAAGCAGAAAGTCACATCCTCATATTCCATCAAAATTACCTCAAAACCGTGTAATATCAGGGTGTTAAGAAGGCACTCCAGTCTTAATAGCACCCACCATCACCATACTATATAAATTAACTGGGTCCAAAAGAAAGTTCTTTGGAACCTAAAGCCAGGACATAGGCCAAGATCAGAGCTGCCAGACCTCAGCACCCTGCCAACTATATTGTGCAGAAGCAGCTGTCTGAGGTCTCAGATGATCTGGACTAGCCACCAAGAAAAATCTGTCTGCCTTATTGGGAGTGGTGAGAATTGTATGTTTAGCATGCACATTGTGCTTTGGTAACTGTTAATAATTAGAGGTTAAGGATATTCCTGTGTAAGGCTCTTTCACTGGTAAAAGGCTCTGCAAACCTGCAGAAGAGTACAGCCTGAGCCCTAGGAACTGGGTAAGAATGGGTACTTAAATTAGCCAGGTTACATCATCAGCCCTAGGAACTGGGAAAAGGGTGGGGATACCCAAATTAACCGGGTTACACCTTGAGCCCATGGAAGTGTAAAGTTAGGGTGTCCTAGAGTGTGCAGGTAACAGCACTTTATTCTGAATTAGCTGAGGCCACTTGCAAAATGGATTATTCTAGAATAAGAACATCTATGCAGGCAGTTAATCCAGAATAGCTATTCTAAAAGAACTCCCTGTGTATACAAGCCCTAAGTCTCATTTAAAGTCAGTGGACTTGCACTTTTGACAATGTGACTTTGAACCCACACATTTAACTCCAGTGTGAATCAGGTGTCATGGTTCTTCCATTGACCTGCTTTGAGCATCTGTGCCTTTGTTTTTCCATCTGTAAAATGAGAATAATACTCACAGGAGTATTGTAAAGATTAATCAATTCATGCCTGTAAAGCACTTTGGGATCCTTTGATGGTGTAACAGTTTTTGTTCGTGTTTTTCATATATATGTTTCTGAACCTTTTTGGAATTCTACTGAACGTAGTCTCTTCCCTCATGGCAGTGAGTAACATAGAACATCATGCACTTTGTTTCTTTAATAAAGAAAACAAAAAGTAAGATGGGAGAAGCTGGAACCCTGAAGGAAGAGTAATTGAATGGCTGTGACACACTGTACCACAAAGTAGCACCCTGTAAATCCCACCCCCATCCATCATTCATATATGGTTGTGATCTTTCATACAAAGTGTGCCATGTAAGATATCATAGGAAAGGTCATGATCTGCTGAAACCCATTGCTCTGTCAAAATATGTATGGTATTTGTGTGTATGAAGTTCTGAGATTTTGTTGTACGGGTGTTACTGAAATATGTTGTGAGTTTGCAAGTCGTCCTTTGTCAGTTCTCCAGTGACAACAAAGGAGGTGACCCACATCCAGGTGGGCATTAAACAACCATTAATCAGCAGGGGAGTTGTAAGCAAGTGATTTACTTTACCCAAAAGTCCACCCTAGAAGATCAACAGGTTCCACAACTATAACACTCACACCACCAGTCAGTGAGTAAGTAGCACACTGGACATCATGCCCTTGATGGACAGGTACCACAGTCTCACCCTGACCATTCGCTAAAGGAGGTGCTCCAATCATGAGTCAGGCCTCCAAAACTTATGAGATTGATTATCTACAATCTAGTGATTTATAAGCCAATCATTTGGCAATTTGGCATTCTTTTTATTTGTCTTCTGTTTGAGCCTTTAGGTCATACTCAGAGGAAAAAAGCTTAAAAATGTGACCTAACCATGAGAGCTAGAAACTTCTTTTTTTTTTTTAATTAAAGCGGATATTCTCACGTACTCATATGACTTCAGGAACAGAGGCTTTAAGAAAAATATCTAAGATGTGTGGGGAAAAAAAACTGCAAGAGTTGGCAACGCTGATTTATCACAGTAGATTTGGGCTATCAAAGCACACAACAAAAGGCCTGTCCACACTAAGGAAATTTCCCCCCAAATGCTAACTGGTTCTGCTTAGAATTAGAGTTACCCCAGGACTGACATAGTCCCGTTCAGACTGTAGAAAGTTGAAATTTGCATATATTCTGTGTAACAATAATAATAACAACAACAACAACCACCACCCTTTGCCCTTCTCTAGCACATTCCATCTGGGAATATCTGAAAGCTATAAAAACACTAAGTGTCATGATATCCTGGTGAGGAAGGTAAGGGATATGAATGGATCATTTCACCCACCACTGAAATGCTGTCACCTTTGGGTAGATGTGACAGAATGTACCCGTGTCCACACCCTAAGCACTGTTGTAATAATCTTTGTACAAAGTATGCCTTGTGAGCTATCACCTGAAAACTCATAATTTGGGGTCAATATTGTCCTGATAAAATATGTGGCAACATTGTATGCGGAGTTATAAGATGTCCCTGTACAGTGTTATTAACACATGTTCTAAACCATAGAAGAAATTGGCAAACAGATCTGGCTCAAACAAAGGACTGTGTGCCCTGTTTTATTTGCACCTAAGCAGTAAACAGAGTCATCATGCCGGCAGGGTAGATCCCATTGTGCTAGTTCCAACACAGAACAAAGACAGTCCCTGCCAGAGAACTTACATACAAAATAAGGTTTGATACCACTTCAGTAATATCCTGCTGATTATTTTTATTCGCTCTACACAGAACTGAGGGATGGAGTTAATTCTGTAAATAATCTTTAAGCGACTTCCATCCTCCCTTCTGCTGTGTTTCCCCCCCCCCCCCCCTCTTTCTTTCCTCTTTCCTTTGAGGTCTGTAATTGAGTGACTAGGGAAGCTGACGTGTTCTCTGACTGGTTTTTGAAAAAACCTCCCTAATCACTCAATTACAGACCTCAAAGTCGCAATACTCCAACAAAAAAACCCTTCAAAAACAGACTCCAATGAGAAACTGCAGAATTGGAATTAATTTGCAAACTGGACACTATTAAATTAGGCTTGAATAAAGACTGGGAGTGGATGGTAAAAACTATTTCCCCCTGCTAATTTTTTCCCCTACTGTTACTCACACCTTCTTGTCAACTGTTGGAAATGGGCCATCCTGATTATCACTACAAAAGTTTTTTTTCTCCTGCTGGTAATAGCCCACCTTAATTGATTACTCTCCTTACAGTTGGTATGGCAACACCCATTTTTTCATGTTCTCTGTGTGTGTGTGTGTGTATATATATATATATATATATACACACACACACACACACACACACACACACACACACACAAACACACACACCTATCTTCCTACTGTATTTTCCACTGCATGCATCCGATGAAGTGGGTTTTAGACCACGAAAGCTTATGCTTAAATAAATTTGTTAGTCTCCAAGGTGCCACAAGTACTCCTCGTTCTTTTTTCTCAAGTATGTCGTTGTCATGTGCAAAACTATGGGGTTAGGAGGGCTGCATGAAATTTCAATGTAAGCCTCAACTTTTTGGCTAATGGTGCCAGTTGAAAACAGGTCTCTGGTCTTCCATGATGTCCAACCTCAGAAGGTTTTGAAATACCCCCTGCTGGCCAACACCCTGAAAGCCCAGGGCTATAAGGTCCAGATCCACACCCTGGTTGTAGGAGCCCTGGGCATGTGGGCCACCCCACAACGACTCGGTGCTGAGAGCATGTGGAGTCAGTCTCAGTACTAGGACAAGTAAACGAGACTAGCAGATTCCTTCTCTAATGAACCAAGGGATGCACCCCACCCATGTACCTATTCGCTACACCAGTGGTTCCCAAACTTTAACAATCTATGAACCCCTTTCACTAAAATGTCATGTCTCGTGAACCCCGTACTAAAAATGAATATTTCCAGGGATTTTCTCCTTTACCCGAGTATAAATTATAAAAGCAGTGATCTTGGAAATATAAAATTTGTTTTTATGACATGCTTATTACACACTATTTAGTATTAATCATTATATATCATTACAGTATTTGTATTACATCATGAAAATGGCAACACTCTCTTAAGATCTCACTTTCGTAGCCTGTATCACTTTGAATAAGCCTGTTATAAGACAAGGCTCCTATATTTAATCAAGGAGTATCAGATGTGAAACAGCATGAAGGTATTTAAGAAGCCAACTCAAAGAGCTACTCCTACACAAGCATTCAAGTCTTGAGCAGTCCAGAAGAACAACACACATTACAATAAAGCTTAAACTTGTTCTTCATAATTTTAAAAACAATACTAGCTGCCTATTTCATTTTAAAAACAGCAAAAGATATCCACCTTTTCTTATAAGGAGTCTTGACGTTTAAATCTCCTCAGTGTGATAGATATGCTTGCTTTGATCTGCTTAGCTCTTGGAAGTGCAGGGGCTCCAGGCTGCCGACCCTGTGCTGCCCAAGGTCCCTAGGGACAGCTCTGTCCGGCATTAGGGAATTTTGTCCCCCAGAACCCTCTGTAACATTTCACAAACCCCCAGGGGCTCATGAACCCCAGTTTGGGAACCACTGGGGTACACCAATAGTGACTTGGACTCTAAATACATTCTACGGGTGACGTCATGTAATGGGGCTTGGCCGCGGTTCATCCCTCAGCGGGGCTGTGGGGTATCCCACCGCCTCGCTCTAGGTCACGGTCAGTCCTGGTCCTGCAGTAGTGGGGGACAGCAAACCCACTGTTAAGGGCTCAGGCCCTTTAGGCCGGGGCTAGGGTGACCAGAAAGCAAGTGTGGAAAAATCAGGACCGGGGTGGGGGATAATAGGAGCCTATATAAGAAAACGACCCAAAAATCAGGACTGTCCCTATAAAACCAGGACATCTGGTCACCCTAGCCAGGGCTGAGTCAACAGTTCTGTAGCAGCCCAGGCCCTAGGTCAGGGCAGGGCAGCAACCAAACAGTCAGGAACTCAGGCCCTTAAGCAGGGGCTGAGTCAATAAGCAAGAGGTCCCAGCCTCTCTAGGCCAGGAGTTTCTGACTGTTTGGTTGCTGCCCTGCCCTGACCTAGGGCCTGGGCTGCTACAGAACTGTTGACTGAGCCCTTAACAGTGGGTTTGCTGTCCCCCACTACTGCAGGACCAGTAGGGGCCGCGATCGGCCGAACCTGCCGCGTCAGCAGGTAAATAAACTGGCCTGGCCCGCTAAGGTGCTTACCCTGGCAAACCGCATGCCAAACGTTGCCGACCCCTGCTTTAAAAACTCCCATACCCTAATCTGGGTCTACGCTGATTATGTACTATGTATGTATCTTGCGAACCTTGTAACTTGCTGCGCTCAGGAGTGTGAAAACTAGGGTTACCATATTTCCACAAACAAAAAAGAGGACACTGGGCGGGGGGGGGAAGCCCCGCCCTAGCCCCGCCCTGCCCCATCCACTCCCTCCCACTTCCCACCCCCTGACTGCTCCTCTCAGAACCCCAACCCTCCCTGCTTCTTGTCCCCTGACTGTCCCCTGCTGAGAACCCCTACCCTAACTGCCCCCCCCCAGGACCCTACCTGTCCCCTGACTGCCCTGACCCTTATCCACTCGCATGGGTGGCAGGGTTGTAGAAATTTTGGTGGTGCCCAGAACCCCCCACCCCACCTGCCTAAGGCTCTGGGAGGGGGGTTGGGTGGGGGGAGGAGGTCTGGGGTGCAGGTCCTGGGCTGGGGATTAGGGTGCAGGAGGGGTGCAGGTTCTGGGATAGAGTTTGGGTGCTGGGTGCAGGCTCCGGGCTGGGGCAGGGGGTGGGTGTGCAGGAGGGGGTGAGGGGTGCAGGCTCTGGGATGGAGTTTGGGGGTGAGAGGCGGTGCAAAGGGAGGGGGTGCAGGCTTTGGGAGGAAGTTTGAGGGCAGGAGGGGGTGTGTGGGAAGAGGGAGGGGGATTGGGAGGGAGTTTGGGGATAGGAGGGGATGCAGGGGTGAGGGCTGTGGGTCTGGGGATGAGGGGTTCATGATGCAGGAGGGGGCTCAGGGATGGAGCAGAGGATTAGGGTGTGTGGGGATGAAGGCTTGGGGGTTTGGGGTGTTGGAGAGGCTCAGGGCTAGGGTGGAAGGGCAGGGTAAGGGCAGCCTGTCTTCCCATTAGTGGATGGGGGCACTAGGACCCGGGGGCAGCAGACAGCAGTTGTCTGCGGGTACTGCCAGAGCCAGCACAGCAGACAAGCGAGAGGCAGACAGGGACGGGGGGGACCCACCGAGGGGGGGATGCACGGAGGGGGGGTGGCAGGTGGAGGCTGGGGACCCATCCAACACTCCCCCACTCCCTGACTGCCCCCCCTCACTCCTCTTACCATTCTGGCTCCACGTGGGTCGGTTTGTGTGTTACACAGGACTACAGAGAGAGGGAGGGGGGAGCAGGGGAGGGCTCTGGCTGCTGGAGGCCAATGGGAGTGGGTCAATTGGCCTAGCCGCCCAATCAGCAGCCACACTCTGCATGGAAGGGAGGGAGGGAGGCGAGGGAGAAAAAAACCCCGGACATTTTAACCTTGTTACCAATTCCTCCCGGACGGCTATTTAGAGATGCAAAAGCCGGACATGTCCGGGGAAATACGGACGGATGGTAACCCTAGTGAAAACGCCCCTCCTGAGTGCAGCGAGCACGGCGCTGTACAGCGCCAGTGTAATCAGAACCTGCAGCGCTGCACGCTCCCTCGCGGCGCTGCAAGCTACTCCCCTCGGAGAGGTGGAGTACTTAGAGCGCTGTGAGAAAGCTCTTGCAGCGCTGGCGGCGTGACTACACTCGCGCTTCACAGCACTGCCGCGGCAGAGCTGGGAAGTCCTTAGTGTAGCCAAGGCATGAGCAGAGCTAGCTGTTGGGACCCCCACGCAGGGCTTGTCTACATGAGTGAATTGACTGGCCTCCTGTAAGCAGAGTAACCACTGCGCTTAGCTAGGGTTACCATATTTCCACAAACAAAAAAGAGGACACTGGGCGGGGGGGGGGGGGAAGCCCCGCCCTAGCCCCGCCCACTCCCTCCCACTTCCCACCCCCTGACTGCTCCTCTCAGAACCCCAACCCCCCCTGCTTCTTGTCCCCTGACTGTCCCCTGCTGAGAACCCCTACCCTAACTGCCCCCCCCCAGGACCCTACCTGTCCCCTGACTGCCCTGACCCTTATCCACTCGCATGGGTGGCAGGGTTGTAGAAATTTTGGTGGTGCCCAGAACCCCCCACCCCACCTGCCTAAGGCTCTGGGAGGGGGGTTGGGTGGGGGGAGGAGGTCTGGGGTGCAGGTCCTGGGCTGGGGATTAGGGTGCAGGAGGGGTGCAGGTTCTGGGATAGAGTTTGGGTGCTGGGTGCAGGCTCCGGGCTGGGGCAGGGGGTGGGTGTGCAGGAGGGGGTGAGGGGTGCAGGCTCTGGGATGGAGTTTGGGGGTGAGAGGTGGTGCAAAGGGAGGGGGTGCAGGCTTTGGGAGGAAGTTTGAGGGCAGGAGGGGGTGTGTGGGAAGAGGGAGGGGGATTGGGAGGGAGTTTGGGGATAGGAGGGGATGCAGGGGTGAGGGCTGTGGGTCTGGGGATGAGGGGTTCATGATGCAGGAGGGGGCTCAGGGATGGAGCAGAGGATTAGGGTGTGTGGGGATGAAGGCTTGGGGGTTTGGGGTGTTGGAGAGGCTCAGGGCTAGGGTGGAAGGGCAGGGTAAGGGCAGCCTGTCTTCCCATTAGTGGATGGGGGCACTAGGACCCGGGGGCAGCAGACAGCAGTTGTCTGCGGGTACTGCCAGAGCCAGCACAGCAGACAAGCGAGAGGCAGACAGGGACGGGGGGGACCCACCGAGGGGGGGATGCACGGAGGGGGGGTGGCAGGTGGAGGCTGGGGACCCATCCAACACTCCCCCACTCCCTGACTGCCCCCCCTCACTCCTCTTACCATTCTGGCTCCACGTGGGTCGGTTTGTGTGTTACACAGGACTACAGAGAGAGGGAGGGGGGAGCAGGGGAGGGCTCTGGCTGCTGGAGGCCAATGGGAGTGGGTCAATTGGCCTAGCCGCCCAATCAGCAGCCACACTCTGCATGGAAGGGAGGGAGGGAGGCGAGGGAGAAAAAAACCCCGGACATTTTAACCTTGTTACCAATTCCTCCCGGACGGCTATTTAGAGATGCAAAAGCCGGACATGTCCGGGGAAATACGGACGGATGGTAACCCTAGCTTAGCTATTCCAGTATAACACCCCCATGGAGGGGACCAACGGTAAAACCGCAGTAGCACCCGCCAAACTCGCACGCACAACCCCAGGGCGCGTGCCCGCTCATCACCAGCCCACGTACGTAAACGTCCCCTCACCAACAGTAGACCGCATGCGCACTGAGATTCTCGTGTATTCCCTCATCTCCTGCGCATGCAGGTTGCTGCTCATCCCGCCACTTCTATAAGCATGCGCCTTCAGGCACTCGAGCATTCCGCTTCCTCCCTGCGCATGCGTACTCAGGCTTCCGTTTTATTTCCCCCTATGCTTACATTCTTATATTCCGTCGCTTCTTCGTTTTCCTCACCCACCTTATTCGTATTGCGCATGCGTGAACGTCAACGTACCACCGCCCCCCACCGGGCATAAGCGTTGAGCTTCCCGCGACCCTCTCGTTGCACATGCGCATTCGGCTTCCTTCTGAGAAAGGGGCATTTCCCAGCATACCCCTGGCTCCTGGGTATTTAAGCCCCGTCTGGGGGTAAACTCGGCCATTTGCTCTGCTGCTGCTGGGGCGAGATCACGGGGTGAGTGGGTTGGGGGCAATCTGCAGCCATGCGGCTCCACATCGGGAGCTCCTCCTATGGCGCGGGCGGCTGCTGCCCGCGGTTCCTCGGGGATCTTGGGAGGGAGTGACCGCGCACCGGGCTGGGAGCTGCGTCCCGCGGGGTGGGAGGCGCGGGCAGGCTCCACCGCCATGTTGTGAGCCATGTGGTTAGGGTGACCAGATGTCCCGATATTTGGGGCTTTTTTAATATGGGCTCCTATTACCCTCCCACCCCGTCCTGATTTTTCACACTTACTAGCTGGTCACCCTACATGTTGCGGATGGAGCGGGGGGGCGGGTCCTGCTGTGAGGGAGCGGGGGGGAGGCTGGGGACCCCCATAGGCGACCCGTAACTCTGTGGTGGGGATACGTGACCCGCCCCGTGTGTCGCCTCTGCTGCCCCCTTCTCCCCGGACCTTTTCCCTGCTGCCCTGCTCGTTTCCCGCTCCCCGCCCGCAGCGTTCCGCCCGGCGGCCCCGGGAAACCCTCCCGCGGCGCCCGCTGCTGAGGAGGGGCGGATCCCTGCGCGTGACAAAGCCGCCTGGAGCGCGGGCCAGGAGCCTCTCCGCCCCTCAGGAAAGCGCTGGAGTGGGTGGGGGCTAGTTCTCTGCAGGAGCCCTGGGCACGGACTGAGCTCTCTGGCCGCCTGGCCCTGCCCCCGCCATGTGTCAGAGGCACCGGCCACGTGCGGCATCGCTCCTCCTGCAGGGGGCGCTTCCCCTCCCCCCCCGGGCCACCGCTGGTAGGGACCCCCTTGCAGTCTGTTTCCTGGGGCACAAGGCTTAACCCCATCTAACCCCATCCTGCCCTTGCTGCAGGCAGCCTGAAGGCCTTCGCCAGCAATGTGGGCGGGAAGGGAGAGGAGCAGCTTCCCACCGTGGGGGTGGGCGGCGGCTGTTCTCTCTATGATGAGACTTATCACAGACCTGTGCTGACAGCCCTGTGAGGACCCCAAATAAATCTGAGGAGAACAGACTTGCCTCCACCCCTATGGCCAGGGCTATGCAGGGCAGCCATGCCATGATACTGTGGACCATCAGGGAGCTTGCCCATGTTGGGGTGTAGTTGTCCACTTTGCCATGGGGACCATATGTCTATTCCATATTTCTAATGCTGTTTCTTTGTATGCAGGGTTTAAAGCTCGTGAGTGCTTGCTAGGTGAGTTGCAAATGCCTTCATGTATGCTGGAGCTTGTGTAGCACTGGTTAGAGATGCACCTCCTCACCCATTCAAACTCCTTCCCAGGGCTCAGCCCAGCTCCCAGGGGCAGGTGTTTCTGGTATTTGGGACATTTAGGGTGGCCATAGGGTCCATGGCTAAATTTATAAGGCCATAGTGTCATACTGTCTGATGTCTAAATGACTGAAATTCCCAGATGCTTGCCTGGCATAGAAAGTTAGCCAAGTGGGAGTCGGGCATGCTACGGGGTGGTGGTGACATGTCACTGTTAATGCAGCATATCATTGCTGTTAATTGGATGCCTGGTCTTGGGAGGAGGGTGGTGTATGAAGTGCTGCAAAGATGATAAATGCTGAACTCTCTCTTTCTGAGACTTCAGTGGAGAAAATCTTTACCAGATTCTGAGTGGCACTGACTTTAGCTCAGGTAGGTGTGGATTACATTTAGGTCCCTGTGGCCTGGTACTTCAGCCCTGCAGGGAGTGGAGCAGCCCCTTGTTGAACAGCACCTGAAGAGAGCATATGCCCACATTGCCCTTAACATAGGGAGTGGGTAGACCAGGTTGTAGGAATGGTGCTCTTATAGGAGGAGAGTCAGTGACTGCATGTTAAGGTTCATGTGTGTCTCTTTTCTCAGGCATGGGTCTTACCAGTCATGTGCATCTGCAGCCTCTTCACATGTGAGTAGTTGAGCTTTTTCCATCTCTGATGAAAATGATACATAGAACATGGGGTGGTCTACACAGGGGAAACCAGCTCCATTACACCATGGTGAGGGTGCAGCTGTCTTCCCTAATGTGGCTAGGATGGGAGCAGGGATACATATTGTTGCCTTGGGGCTTGAGTGGAGCCTCATCCACTGACTCTCTATCTGCTCTGTTTGTCTCCTGTGTGGAACAGCCTTGCCTCTCCAAATATGCATCCCTCTTAGACCAGCAGAAACTGTGCCCTGCTTGGAATGATGGCTGGGCAGGGTGGAGGGGGATGGTCAGTGCTGGCTTGGGATCTGTGTGTATTGGACTGATCCAAACTTCTACTTCCTCCTCGCTGCAGCAGAGCTGTCCACCATGTTTTGAGTTTTCAGTAAATGGTAGTGCATGCTAGGGTAGCATCTAGGGGTGTGTGTAGGGTTTTTTCCCCTCTGAGGATGGGGATTTGTGGCTCCACAGATGGCTCTGACCATTCCTGTGTGCCTGGCAGCTCAATCCTCTACCCAGCTTGAGGACTGCTGCAGTGGTTGGTCAGTGTAGGCTGCAAGGTGGGTCTATTTCCCTTGGACACACAGTCAAGCTTCTGCTCCCCTGCTGTTCAGTGATGAATGCAAACAGACAAGCATATGGCTGAGTGTCTGTGATGCCAGCTTACTTCTGAGAACTTGAAGATCATCCTTGGGGAGGTATTTTTGGTCTAGGAATAGGGTTAACCTGCCCTTTCTGTTTCAGGTTACCCCTGCCCCCAGATGGAGTCCGGCCTCATATACAGGTAGGTTTAGGAGCCCTGCTAAGGCTCTGTGTGTGCTGAGCATTCCCCTCCGGGTATATCAGTGCCCAAGCCCCCTTGCCATGTGATCTGAACCAGTTCCTCTGAAAAGTTTTGAAGAACATTGGTCAATAAGCATGTTAGAGTTCTGATGGCAGCTGGCCCTTGGGCCAAAGATGCTGCTCATTCAGACACCTGTCTCACAGGGCTCTCTGCTTTCCCTCTAGGTGAACTCCTCCTGGGGTGAATGCCTGTCTCAGGTAAATGCATCTCCTACACAGTGTCCCTAGCATGGTAGGGCCTAGCCAGTTCCCCTTCTGTAGCTTTGGGATGGGCCATTACTTTGACGGTTGGCAAGTGGCAGTTTGAAAGGATGACACAATGTTAGCTGGACGACACTTGTCTCATGGCATTTGAGTTACCAAAGCCCTGATCAGACTGCTCTGGCTCTGCTCCAATGAGCTGTGCCCCATTCCTGTGCTCACTGACCCGATTCTCTTCTCTGTACAGGTGAGATGCCTTGATCTGGGAAGGGTGAGTGACCTACACAGTCCTAGTGCCCCCTCTGTCCACTATCCCAATGAGGAAACTTGTGCCTATCTTACTGTCTGTTCTGGTACCAGAACCTGCAAAGGTGAACCCACTGGTACCTGCAGCATGAGAGGAGGAGAACATGCTCCAAGAGGAACAGTCTGATGGGACATTGGGCTGGGTCTGACATTGTTCCCTGAGTGTAATGGCTAATTAACCCACACCTTTTGCCCCATAACACCGTGCTCTGCACACTGCCATCTCAGGCAGGAGAAGCATCCTGTAAAACAGCAAGGGGAGAGGGATGTACTCCCAGTGCACCTTGTATCTGAGCAATGGGGTGATGGAATACCACTGAGCAGAGAGCAAACACTAATCAGATGCTCTGGTTCTTTTCAGGTGCCTGGAGTGAGAGTCTTGGCCAGCTCCTGACCCAGCTGCCCAGGTAAGGGTGTGCACAGATCATCAGCTGATGATGATGGGTGGGGCTCAGTCCTAGTTGCCTGTTCCCACTGACATGATGAACTCACTTTGGAATCTCGTTCGGCTGAACATTACTGTTGAGACTCTGACTCTGAGGCTTGGTGATGAACAGGCTGCAGGCTTTGCCTCATCAGGAAGCTTATTCCGGGGATGCAAGTTTAGAATGCAAGGCCTCAAGGATTCAGATCAAATAACCTCTCTTTCCCCTAGGTTAAAGATGCTGGAGTTGATGGCTCCACTGCACTGAGTCACGGGTAAGTGCCCTTCAACTCTCTCCAGGGCTCTTTGCAAATGTCCCTTACATAGAAACATGTGTAAGACCAGATGCTGCAGTTCTCCCTGTGCAGCTCTGCCTGTCTGGGGCATGCGTTGCAAATATCACTGAGATCAAATTTTCCTCCCCAAACAACTGGGACAAGGGGCATGGAGGGAGTAGGGCTTCGTTGTGGTGTCAGGGCAGCCAGCTCTGGGTGTGTTTAAACCTGTTGTGGTAGTGCCGAGGGGGCCTAGTCAGCACCCAGTTGTGGCAGGCATGATACTGTGCTGTCTTGTGGGGTAAAAGGTGCTCACTGCAGTTTTAATGATGAGCCAAACTAGCTCACTTTGATTTACTATAAACATGAAAATATTTGAACAACTGAGAAACTGCGCAGAGCAGGGGATGAGTTTGGGGCATCTGTGCTGGGGAGTAGCTGACTGGGTTGTCTTGTTCCAGCAGGTAGCCAGAGGCCTGTGGTCTGAAGTGCCTGGAATGGTGAGTGATTGATGGGCCTAGGGGTGTAAAGGAGGGATAGGCAAGGGGAGCTAAGCAGAGATCACACCTGCCCCTCGCTGTAAGCTGAATGGCAAGCTCTGCCCTATGGCAGGGGTCCTGTCCCATTCTCTGGCTCCTCAGTGATGAGACCCCCTACCGCCCCAGTCTGATCCCCATGACTGAGTGGTTCCCTCTGAGGCCAGGAGCCTGGTAGCAGTGTGGGTTGAGAACATGGTGGCCTGCTCCTTGCACAGCCCTCCAACAGTTGTTTGTTTGGTTTCAGGAGCCTTGGATTTCCTGCCAGGGAATGGGCAGTCAGCCATTGGAGCTGCAGGTAGGCTGATAAGCACCAATTGGGGAAGGGACTGATAGAGAGGAGCTCTGCTCCCTCCATAGCAATACAGGTGGGGATGGCCCCACTTGTCCCTGGGCTGTGGGTGAGAGGTAGGTAGGTGCCATGTCCTGATGAGGAAACCAGGTCACGTCTTACTGTCCATGCTGGTCCAGAACCTGCCAAGGTTGAACCCACTGGGCCGGTGGAGAGAGAGGAGGAAACTCTGTTCCAAAAGGAACCGTCTGATGGGACTTCGGCAGCATTGGGGTGAGGGGTGGGGTATGCCATGGGAAGCAGCTCTCCTGCAATTCTCCCCTTGTTTCTCATAGGGCTGCCTGGAAGCATGGCTCATCCGAGCACTGCAGGTGAGTGTAATTGCCACTGACTCTGTACTTGCTCCCTGTGTGCTGATCCTCTCCCACATCCGGGGATGAGCTGTCTCACTCCTTGTGCTGGTGCACCCACCTCATAGCATGGTGCCTTCTGCTGGCATTGACTAGCTCCACCCCCCACCCCCACCCCCGACCCTTTCCCTTTCCTCAGGCATGAGGTTGAGTATATGATGAGCACTTACCGCCCCAGTCTGATGCTGGTGACTGACTGGTACTTTCTGACGCTTGACCCTGGGGGTCTGTCTGCCCCTGGCCAGGGGCACTCCTCTCACTGGTCTCCTTCCCTCCTGCAGGTTGGAGCATGTGGGCCAGATGCAGCTTTTCCATCACACCTGCCTCCAGGAAGAAGAGCTCTCCCTGCTGAGCTGTGACAAACCCAGCAGCAGCTTAGTGTTGGTGGGGGCAGTCGGCCCCTTAGTGTGTGGTTCTGTGTACTGATGGTTAAATAAAACATCTCTGCACAGAGCAGCTGGAGCCTTGGTGTCATGTTGGGCCTTGGAGTGTGCATCACAAGTCCTGCTGGGGGCATGAGCTGGCTGGTGTCATGCTGGGGGAGGAGGGAGTTACTAGGTGGAGTTAGGGCCCTGCTCACCCATACCTGCAGTGATGGGGTACAGCTCCCTGGATGAAGCTTAGAGGTGGGCTGGGCTCTCTTATGCTAAAGAAAAGGAGCCTCATTCTGGCTTCATGCCAGCTGGCCCATGGGGCCCCTGTCTCCACAAGGGGCAGAGTTGCTGGTTTGTGCCTAAGCTGTCCTGCATCCTAGTGACTGAGGCTAGTACTCCTGCCATGCCACAGCAGGCTGTCTCCATCCCCAGCTAACAGCTGAGGCAGGACACTAAATGCACTCTCAGCCCTTGCATAGCCTGAAGTTGTACCGCCCACAATGGCAGGGTTGTGGGCACGTCTCTGTCCTTGGTTTCAGCCAGTGTGCTGAGCAGGAGCAATGTCCAGTACCTGACTGCTGTGTGACAGGGCTGGAATGTGTCATGCTGAGGGAACTCCTGGCGTGTCATCAGTCTTTCCTCCATCCTGCCTTGGCCTGACCTCCCTGCAAGCCCTAGAACTGACCTGTGCACAGGCAAGTGAGTTTAAACTCCTCTTGGCTCACTCAGCTTTAATTGAGTGGCTGAGTTGGAGAGGGTGAAGCTGGTGGAACTAGGCCACAGGTCTGTCCTAGCTCAGAGTGCTCTACTTCCTGTCAAGGGTTCTTGGATATTCCTAAGGTGCACTGCCCATGCCTCCCTTCTCTGGTGTATTTAACCCTTATGCACCTGAGTGGGAACCTAATACAACCTACTTTACAGGCCCAAAGGGGTGGAATCCTGCTTGGGTACAGCTGGGACCAGAACCCTAGTTCACAGTATGTCTATCCACTCCTTGGGATTGTCATGTGAGGGGCTGTACTAGGATGGTGCAATAACAGCTGCTGGTGCCAGCATAGCCAGAGCAGTAGCTGAGCTGGTTCTAAGCTGCTGCACACAGATGCATCCACATAGAGGTTCCATCTGATACAGGTTGGGTACTTCTGCAATGGCAGGCTTGCAACTCCCTGCAGGGTAGCTGTATAAGCCAGAGCTGAGCAAGGCCCTGACCCTCATACAACAGCTCCTAGTTCTGCCTCTGTAATGCAGGGTGAAGGATGTGGTGTAGTTGTAGTTGTGTCGGTCTCAGGATATTGTTGAGTCAGACATACTAGCCTTCTGCAACACAGACTCAGGGTCTGGTCCAGGCCCTAAAGCTGCAGCTTTAACTGAAAACAGATCAGCAGGTTACCTGGCTCTAGCACCCAGATACCCAGTTCCCCATGCTATCCAAACCCCAAATAAATCCATTTTACTCTGTATAAAGCTTATACAGGGTAAACTCATAAATTGTCAGATTTCAGAGTAGCAGCTGTATTAGTCTGTATCCGCAAAAAGAACAGGAGTACTTGTGGCACCTTAGAGACTAACAAATTTATTAGAGCATAAGCTTTTGTGGGCTACTGCCCACTTTGGATGCATGTAGAGTGGAACATATTGAAGGGATATATACACACACACACAGAGAGCATGAACAGGTGAGAGTTGTTTTACCAACTCAGAGGCCAATTAAGTAAGAGAAACAAATTTTTTTGAAGTGATAATCAAGATATCAAACTGTCTGTACTGGGCTAAGAAGTGTGAGAATACTTACAAGGCTGAGCCATTACAAACATTGAATCTATCTCCCCTTGTAAGTATTCTCACACTTATCAATATATATCTGAAACCTGTCATTAATAAATAAGTGATTTTTATTAAGTATAAAAATTAGGATTTAAGTGGTTTCAAGTAATAGAACAAAATAAGCCACCAAGCCCAATAAAGCAAAAACATGCAACTGATTATAGGTACTATCTCACCCTCAGCAATGTTCCAATATGCTTTTTTCACACACTAGACTCCTTCCTAGTGCGGGCCCAGTCCTTTCCCCAATACAGTCCTTATTAGTTCCAGCAGACTTCTCAGGTGGTAACTAGGGGTTTTCTCATGACTGGCCACCTTTCTTCTGCTTTACCTCCCCCCCTTTTTTTTTAATAGCTTTGGCACAAGGTGAGAGTCCTTTGTTTCTCTGGGTCCACACCCCTCCTAAATGGAAAAGTACCAGATTTAAGATGGATTCCAGTGTCAGGTGACATGATCACATGTCGTGTGAGACCTCAGCCTCCATTACATAGGAAGGTTTGCAAGTAAACAAAGACATTTACAGTTCATTAATTCTGAAGCACCCTTACATACTTCCACTTAATATGTTTACATCAGTAATACAAGTTTATATCTTATTCTCCTAACTTCAGACATAGAAATAATTCATGCAAACAACTAGGAAGAACAAAGATTATAAGCTTTGTAATGATACCTTACAAGAGACCTTTTGCATAAAGCATATTCCAGTTACATCATATTCACATTCATAAGCATATTTTCATAAAGCATATGGAGTGCAATGTCACAGTAATATCTTATTGGACCAATTTCTCTGGGTAAGAGAAGCTTTTGAGCCACACCGAGCCCTTCTTCAGGGTGAAGGAGACTTTCCTCCCTTGTATTTAGTTTGGGCCCACCCTGCTCCAGGACCACTGAGGAGTCCATGGCTATGATGGGCTGGGACCCTCTGCCCAAACCCTGGCTGGGAAGCTGTGAGATCTGTGCTCCAAGAGCTGCCCCGGGGCAGGTGTGTGGCCTTGCCTAGGTTGTCATATGCTAGGGCTAAAGTGTGGATTCTACAGCTCATAGAGAAGAAAGAGCTATGTGTGGGATGGGGCCAAGCTTCTGCTAGGCTCAGACTCCTTTGGGTGCCTGATGACCTTAGAGCTGGGCTGGCCCCCCCTCATGCTGAAGAAATTCTGGTTTGCACATGCCACAGAGTATTAGGGGTCTCTCGCTGCCCCCTCAAGGTACAGAGGTGCTGGCTTGGCACCTGAGCTGTGTGGGATGCCTGTAGCCAAAACTGCCTCATAGCAATCTCCCCAGTGGGCAGAGCTGTGAGTTACCACCTCTCTTCCTCCCCACTCAGACTCTGCTGGGGAGCCCCTGCAGCTGGCCATCTGGCTGATGGGTTCCTGGGTGCAGGAGATGCTGTGAACAGGGAGAGGTTAACCTGTCTGAGCCTGTCGCAGCAGCTGCCTGCCTGACCTTGGGGAGCCCAGGATTAACTCAGGCAAACTCCCACCTCAGCCAAACCTGCTGCTAAAAGGGGCCTTGACAGCCAGCCCTAGGCTCGCATCTGTCAGGGCAGAACCAAGTAGCTGAGACCTGCTCACCATGGTGGCAGCCACTTTGGGCTCTGTGGGAGGGGAGCTAGCTATGCCAGCATGCAGCAGCAGCGGGCACTGTGCCCACTTGAGCAGGCCCCAGTGCCTAGGCAGTGTCTATTCTCTGCTGCTACTGAAGGCAGGGAAGGTGAAAGCTGAGTGGGGGGCAGCTACATGAGCCAGGTGTATGTGTGGTCTGTGCTCACATACTGGGACCCACAGAGGAAGCTGCAGGGACAGTGAAAGCCTCTCCATGCCTGTTTCTCTGGGGAAGCTTCTCTACCTTGCTGTCACCCTTCTGCAGGGGAACTGGGGGGCAGGGTGGTGTCCTGAGGAACTGGGATAGGAGGACATAAGTCCCAGGCACTGGGGGGTCAAATGCAGCAGCTGGCAAGGTATAGGGCCCAAACTTTGGGGTTGGGTTATGTGGGGCCTTGGGCTCAGGCATGGGAGGGGAGGTTTGGAAGCTGGGGTGGTGCAGATGCAGGGTCAGGTCTCGGGCTCTGGGATGGGGTGCTGGGATGCAGGCTCAGCCCTTCGTAACAGGTTTCTCCCTCTGCAGGTGTGGTGCTCATGAGTACTGCTGTGTCTCTAATGCCAGGAGGGTGAGAGTCTGGCCAAGATCTTTATGGTGTTGGACCTGGAGGTGCTCCCTAGAGAGAAGATGGCTTCCCCCTTCAAGCTCATTGCACACACACACCATTCTCCCCAGAGGCACCTGCAGGACTGCATGGGCAGTGGGAACCTGGGGCTGCTAAGCCAACATGCCTGCTTTTGCTTTGCTGTCACCAGGCCATTCCAGGAGGCAGAGGGTGTGGATTAGCGCTGTGTCTGGGCCATGTGCCCTGGGGGTGCTGCCTGCCCAGCCCTGCTCCTGGCATTGCACTGACCACCCTTCCTGGCCATACTCAGGAAGGCAGCTGATGCACAGGCTCTGGAAAGCAGGAACCCAACAAGCCACTGCTCTTGCTCTGGCTTTGCTGAGACTCCCATGCTCTGCTGGATCTGATGGGAGGAACTGGGCTCTGCGGAGGAGGGGCCTAGACAGACTGTGACCCCATAAGGGATGGTATTTGTGCTGCTCCTTATGGGGTGGGGGAAGAATGAACAGGCAGCAGGCGGGAACGTTGCGAGTAGAACTAGGTGTAGGCAGGAAAGGGTTCGGTGAGACACCACGGAGCGGAAGCAAACCCGGCCCGGGCCTGTCACGAATCGCGAAGTCTAACATCCGGCTTCCGGCGTAATACTGTAAGCGGTCCGGCCCCGCACCACTTCCCTCCTCTTTTAGCACATTCTGGCCCACCAGGACAGCCAGAAGGGAGCGAGCCGGAGCGGATAGAGAGAGATAGCGGGGCAAGATGGCGTCTTCTGCGCGGTGGAATCACGTGTGGGTTGGATCCGAGACTGGCATCCTGAAAGGTATCGGGGAGGGCGGCCGTGATGGGGGGGGGGTCTTGTCCCAGTCTCTTCTCCCTGCCTCCGGCTGTGACCATTTTTCGTCTCTTTCCTAGGGGTGAACCTGCGGCGGAGACAGGCCACCAACTATGTGGCGGCCTCGGCACTGCGCCGGGATGAGGGCGTCTGCGCCATGTGCTGGGGGGACCCCTCCGAGTCCGAGGTGAGGGGCCCGGGGCGGCGGCGGGAGGGGCTGCAGCCGAAGGGCTGGGGCGGCGGGGGGAGGGGCTGCAGTCGGGGGCGCCCCCTGACCACTCTCCTTCCCCAGATCCTCGTCGGCTGCCTGGATCGGTCGGTGAAGCTGTTCAGCACCGAGAAGGGAAAGTTCACAGAGTCGCGGCAATGTCTGGGCGGGGAGGGCTCGTTCTGCGGCCTGGCCGTGCACGACAGGTGGGTCCCGCGCCCCGAACCAGGCAGCTGCCCCCCAGCTCCATAGTGCCTGTTTCCAGCTTTTTATCCGTGGGCCTATCTAACCCCAGGTTTCACCCATCCTCCCCCCCCCCCCGTCCCCTCTCACCCGGGATCGGGCCTATCTAACTCCAGGTCTCTCACGTTCTCCTCCTCCTGGGAGATTCATGGATCCCTTTATCCCAAGTCTCCTCCTCTCCGTCCCCACCCCATCAGATCTGTAGATCCATCTAACCCTGGGTCTCACGCAGCCAAGCCCTGGATTAGATCATTTACCCTTTGCTCCCTGCCACCACCAGGTTAGTCCCGGGAGCTCCTTGAACCTCATGCACATGCCTACCATTGGATCAGACCAATGGGCCCATCTAGCCTCCTGTCCTGTCTCTTACAGCAGCTGATGTTGGATGGTTCACTCAGAGACTTAATCTGTCCTGCTGCCAAAAAGAAATAAACCCATGGGGGGGGGGGGAGAGCGGGGGAGAAGCATCTTTCACCCTCTTTAGGCAGGAGATTCAAGTTCCCTTTGTGACACCCACTTCTTGTCTGCCTATCCATGCATCCATCCATCTCACCCCCTAATTCCAGTAGTGAGTGTGGCCCGTGTCTGCTGTTAGAAACTAACAATGATTTATTTCTCTCTCCTCCCTATCTGGATTTTCTCCCTCTCACCCCCACCATTTGGCCGGCATGTTCAGTTCCATCATCACCTGTGTGGAGTCTGGTCTCCTCAAGGTCTGGCGGGATGCCTCATCTGAAAACGTAAGGCTCTCATGGGGAGAGGCCTGGTGCAGTGGATGCTGGGTTGGTGGTGGGGTATGGCTAAGTGGGGGATGCTGCATTGGGAAGGAATCTGAGCCGGATTAGGGTTAACACTGTTGCCTTCCAGGCTGGTCCCAGGGAATCGAGCTGTGTGGGGACAATTCCTGTTTGCTCTGTGGGGAGGGGTAAGTGCAGTGGATCTCAGTCCTGCCAGGATCCCTGCACTTGGTGGTATCATAACTCCCTCTTTTCTGCTGCCCCATTTAGATGGAAACCCAGGTGGGGGCTGGCGTGTGCCGTATGCGCCAGAACCCTGCCCAGCCGCAGTCTGTGGGGACAGGTGGGAAGGAGAACGCTCTGAAGGTCTGGGACTTGCACCGGCCTGAGGAACCCATCTTCCGTGCCAAAAATGTGAGTGCTTGCCCTAGATGTTCCCCTACAAGCCCATGCTCTAGGGAGCCCTGGCCATGCCCTCTATCAGCATCTGCCCTGGCTGCCCCCAGGAGGAGGGAAGCCCTTGGCCTGGCTCTAAGTCTATATCCTACCCCTTGGGGGAGAGTCTGTCCTGACCCCACCTATTGTTCCCTGAGCCTGTGCCCACCATACACACTCCTCCTCCCTTCGTCCCTCCCCCCAATCCCTGACAAGATCTACATTTCATCTCCTGACCCTGCCCGAAGCTCAGTACCCTCTCAGGCCATGTGGGAGCAAACCCAGCCCAGGCCTTGTGGTTCCACTTACCCCGCCTCACCCCTCTCGGCAGGTGCGGAATGACTGGCTCAATCTCCGAGTCCCTGTGTGGGAGCGTGACCTGCAGTTCCTACCTGGCTCTGAGAAGATTGTCACCTGCACTGGGCACCACCAGGTAGGAGCCTGAGGAGTGGATTGGGCTGCAATGAAGGGACTGGAGTTTGTAGGGGGGAGGTGGTATTAGGGTCTGGAGGACCGTGTAGGTAGGGGGATTGGGTTCTGGAGGAGGTCTGGGGAGGGACTTGGGAGGCGGTGGGGGTGTGAGCTGGATTGAGGTGGGAAAGGGATCAGGGTCTGGGGAGCCCACAGAGGCAGGGATGAGTAGACGGGGGTCTGAGAGGCTGGGAGTAGAGGGAGAGGGACCTGGGGAAGGGGAGGTGCAGGATGGTGTTTGGGGTGGGGGAGATGGGAAAGGGGATCAGTCTGAGGTGCAAACAGGGTGGGGGATTGTGGAGCAGGGGGAATGGAGGGAAGAGTTGGGACGATAGAGGTGTTGGATTGGGGTTTGGAGGGGTTGGGCAGATGGAGAAGGGGAATCAGGGTCTGAGATGCAGAGGATAGAGAGGCGGAGGGGCATTCAGGTGTTTGGAGGGTTCGTTTCCTGACAGTAACTGACCTCTGATGCCCCCAGCTCATCTGCTTGGGGCAGTGGTTGCCTGCCAAGGAGGGAGTGTGCGGGGCCACTTTGACGCCCTCTCTGTCTCTCCCAGGTGCGGCTGTACGACCCCAGCTCCCCACAGCGGCGCCCTGTGCTGGAGGCAACCTATGGGGAATACCCCCTCACAGCCCTCTCCCTCACCCCTGGTGCTGAGTAGGTCACTCTCCCTGCCGGCTGAGGGGGCGGGGGCACTGAACACAGTTGAGGGAGGGCAGGGCAGTGGCTCTGTGGCTTGGGGTGAGGCACCCGTCTACGAATGCCAAGGGCGGGCAGCTGAGAACTATTCAGAGCTCAGCACCAGACCTCCATTTGGTTCTGTTTGGTGGGAGGCAGCACTGGCTCCTGGGTCAGAGCAGGGGGGCTGGGAGTCCAGGCTCCTGGGTTCTTTTCCCAGATCTGGGTGGAGAGTGGGTTGGGGTGGAGGGGAAGGAGCTGCTGATGGCTCCTTGGTGGGTGGTGGAGTGCAGAAGCCTGGCTGGGCAGTGAGTATCGCTGTGACCATGGGGTGGGGAGTTAGAGCGGTGGCTCCTGTCCTGCCTGTGCCTAACACCCATCTCCTTGCAGCTCTGTGGTGGTAGGCAGCTCGCACGGGGACATGGCTGTCATTGACCTGCGGCAAGGTGAGCAGGGGCTGGGGCATGGCTGCAGCCCATAGCACTTTGCTGCTGCCAGCCTCAGGGCATGGAGGGGCTAATGTTGGGAGGGAGTATGGGAGAGGGAACATTGTTCCTCTTGGGGCAGGGGAGAAGTCTGGCCTGTGGGAGTGGAGGAGGGATTCGTGGGGGTGGAAAGTTAGGAGGTGAGACTCGGTTGAGGTTGAGTCAGTGGAGAGGGTGCTACTGGGCCCTCTGGCTTGGATCTCTGGGGGTGGGCCTGGGGGCTGGCTCAGTGATGGTCCGTCTCTCTCTGCGGCAGGACGGCTGGTGAAATGCCTGAAGGGCTTTGCTGGGAGTGTGCGCAGCGTCCAGTGTCACCCCACCCTCCCACTCGTGGCTTCCTGTGGCCTTGACCGCTTCCTGCGGGTACATAATATCGAGGACAAGCACCTGGTACACAAGGTGAGAGCTGCGCCCTCCGCCCCCCCATGCAAGCACCCCTGCTGGGAGGGGCCGGAGCTGCAGTGATTCCCTCTCCCTTATGGACATGGTGCTGTATCCTGATCTCTGACCCCTGTTGTTTGCAGGTGTATCTGAAGTCCCGGTTGAACTGCCTGCTGCTGACCAGCCGTGAGAAGTGGGAGGTGAGTGTGGTGGGAAGGGAGGGAGCAGAGGGGGCTCCCTCTTGGGTGTGGGAGCTCTATTTGTGGGGTCGCTGCACCTTGGCTGCCTGTCTCCTGGCTGCATTGTTATTGGGTTGAGGGTGTTGGGGACAGGGAGCAGGGGAGAGACCTCAGGGCCGGGGCCTTCTGCTCCCCTAAACCTGCTTAAGGTAATGGGTAGGGACCCTTCCCTTGTCCTTCTATGGGGGCCCCTTCACGTAGTCAGGGGACTGCAGGGGGCGCTGCTTGTTTTGACTGTGCCTCCCCCCCCCCACCCCCAGGATGAAGAACCTGAACCTGCAGCCCCCCAAGCAGACGTGAAGGAGGAAAAAGATGAGCTGTGGGATGGCATGGAGACGGTGGCTACCAAAACAGTGCTCAAGCGCAGGGCGGACCCCAATGTCCGGGAGACCCAGCTAGGCAAGCGTCCCAAGAAGCAGAAGAGAACAAGCGCTGGGCCTTGAGGGGGGCGAGTGGGGAGCTTATGCCCCAGCCAGAAAGGATAATGAACTCGCTCCCCACCCCGGCCATAGGGACTCCTGCCTGGACAAGGGGAGGGGAAGCCTCATGTCTCTGCTGGCCAGAGGCACCAGCCTCTCCCCTGCTGCTGAAAGGGACTGGGGTGGAGTGGGGGTGGAAATGTGCCAGCCCTAGCTGGGGTTGGCAGGGCCCTAACCTCTCAGAGAATGCTGCCCCCGCTTGGACAAGGTGGGTTGAGCTGGGGGCAGTCACAGCCCACTGTGGGGCTGGAGGGCAGAGCTGGGTCCATTAAGGCCCATTCCATTGGCCAGCAAGTGGAGCAGATATTTTGGGTAAGAGATTTGGACCTACCCCCTGGACACCCAAGCTGTAATGGCCATCACACAGCAGTGTAAAAAGAACCTGTAACCGTGCCTTGTTCTGGAAGTGTGTGTGTGTGTGTGTCTGTGGGGGGTGTGGTGGGATGGTGCATTGGCATGAGCCCTACTCTTTGCTCTTTCCTAGATGGTCCACTGCCTATAGGGGGAGGGCTGCCCCCAGGGTGGATATTGGAGGAGGGACCCCTGTACATGACCCCCCCACACACACACACATCAGCTCTCCATCCACATGCAGCTCTTCTGTGCCCTAGCCCTTGGCTATCCCCTCTCTGCCCTGCCCCCAGCCATGGAGTCTCCTACATGGCCCCTCCTTGAGGAGCCTCTGCCCCCAGGGGGCCTGTCTCACCTGGGGCGGGCAGGACACGTGGGAAACGCAGCTGCGGTCTGCCCAGGTTGCCGTGGAGGAGCCGGAGGCGGGGCCGTGCCTCCGGGCGTGGTGCGGGCGGAGCCGCTGGGATGGATCCATGGGGGCAGGCCCGAGCCGGGCGGGGCGCTGTGTGTCCCCAGGAATCGGGGCCATGCCCCGGACCAAGCCCTCGCCTGGAGACTGGGACAGGGAGGCGCCGCCGGGCGCTGACCTCACAAAGTGCCCGGGGACCGCGCGGCGCCCGGAGCCGCGGGCGCCAGGTGGCGGCAGCGCACCCATGGGCTGCATGCACTCCGGCCGCGGATCCCGCGCCGCGGGGCCGGATGGAGCAGAAGGGCCCAGCGGCACTGCAGGTGGGGAGATCCCTGCCTTGGGTGGCATCCCGGGGGGAGGAATCCCTGCAGGGGGCGCGAACTGCAGGCGCGGGTGACCCCTGCCGGAGGAAAGTGGGGGTCCTGGTGGTATGGGGGGAGGCTGTGCAGGGGGAGGGGCTACACGTGTGTATGGGGGATCTTGGGGGGGAGATTCCTGCATTGGGAAGAGGGGGATCATGGGACTTCCGCAGGGGGTGGGGGTCTACACATGGGGGATGGAGTCCCTATAGGGGCAGGCTACTGGGTCCTTCATGCTGCTCCGTGATAGATAGAAATCTGTCAGTCTGTCCAGCTGGGGGGGGGGGGGAAGCTCCTTTGGCCCCCACTCCCTCCAGGTCACGCTCCTACCCCTGGGTCTGCTGGGGTCGCAGTGCACATTGCACTCTATGTCTTTGGGTTTATTCTCTGGGGAAACTCGGAGCCAATGAGGGGAAATTCCCATCCCTACTCTGCACAGAGCAGAGTGGAATCCAGGCATCCTGCTGCCCAGCTATCCCTCCGCTGTGACCAGCTAGACCCCACTGTTCTCCTAGAGCCAGGAATAGAACCCAGGAGCTCTGGATCCCCGACCTTCAACTGGACAACACTACTTCATGGTGGCTCTTCATTTGCCTTACCATAGAGCTTGTAAAGGTGTAGAATAAATATAAAATTAGAGAATTAAAGTTAGCTTGAGTTTGGCTGAAGATGTGTTGTAAAGAAAGACCTTGAAGGTAATGAGTTATAGGGCCAGAAGACATGAAGTAGGGAGCATGTCTGGTTCAAAGAATAACTAATGAAATAAGGGGACATTTCTGAAGAGAAGGCCTCTGACAGGTAGGGGTGACAGCAGATGGTTTTAAATAAGACAAAGAGAATCTGTTTTACAATGAGCCAACATGGCCCTTCGCATTCCACACACCAGTGTTATTGAAAAACTTAGGGCCCAGGTGAACCCACGTTTAGCCCATTTGTAATTATCTTAATCAGATGCTTATAAATGTTTTGTTACTGTCTGAATGTGGTAAATTGCTTATTATTTAGGCTTTGAAGGCAATTTGTTTAGAGCAATTGTATAAATATCATTTGGCCTTTGGATTTAATAAAGGAATTAATGGTTAAATCAGTATCATGATAATAGCCTGCATAAATAATAATTCCAAAGTTCTGGCACCCGTGGCAGGACAAATGACAATAATGTCAGTTGTTCTAAACTCCAGAGTGAAGGGGTTGCGATCTATCCTCTGGGGCCAACATAAGAACGGCCATTCTGGGTCAGACCAATGGTCTATCTAACCCAATATCCTGTCTTCTGACCGTGGCCAATGGCTCATGCTTCAGAGGGAATGACTAGAAGAAGGGGGCAATTATCAAGTGTTCCATCTCCTGTCGTCTCCTCCCAGCTTCTCACAGTTAGAGAATTAGGACACCCAGAACGTGGGGTTGCATCCCTGACCGTCTTCGGTAATAGCCATTGCTGGACCTATCCTCCATGAATCATCTAATTATTTTTTAATCCAGTTATAGTTTTGGCCTTCACAATATCCCCGGCAATGAGTTCCACAGGTTTACTGTGTGTTGTGTGAAATAGTATTTCCTTTTGTTTGTTTTAAACCTGCTGTTTATTACTTTCATTAGGTGACCCCTGGTTCTTGTGTTATGTGAAAGGGTAAATAACACTTCCTTATGCACTTGCTCCACAATATTCATGATTTTATAAACCTCTATCATATCCCCTCTTAGTCATCTCTTTTCCAGGCTGAACAGTCCCAGTCTTTTTAATCTCTCATATAGAAGCTGTTCCATACCCCTAATCATTTTTTGCCCTTCTCTGTACCCTTTCCAATTCTAATATATCTTTTTTGAGATGGGGTGACCAGAACTGCATGCAATATTCGAGATGTGGTCATACTATGGATTTATATAGTGGCATTATGATATTTTCTGTCTTATTATCTATCCCTTTCCTAATGGTTCCTAACATTCTGTTCGCTTTTTTGACTGCTGCTGCACAGTGAGCAGATGTTTTCAGAGAACTCTCCACAATGCTCCAAGATCTCTGGCTTGGTCCACACTGGGGCGAGGGATCGATGTAGGAAACGCAACTTCAGCTACGAGAATAGCATAGCTGAAGTCGACGTTTCCTAGATTGAACTAAGTTTACTTACTGCGGGTCACGCGGTGCAGGCAAGCTCCCCCGTCGACAGCGCTTCCTCCTCTCGGCGAGCAGGAGTTCCGCAGTCGACGGGGGAGCGCTTCTGGGATCGAATAGATCCCAGAAGATCGAGCTCTACCCACCGAATCAGGCGGGTAGTGTGGACCTAGCCTCTTTCTTGAGTGGTAAGAGCTAATTTAGACCCCATTGTTTGGTATGTATAGTGGGGATTATGTTTTCCAATGTGTGTTACTTTGCATTTATCAACACTGAATTTAATTTGCCAATTTGTTGCCCAGATACCCAGTTTTGTGAGATCCCTTTGCAGCTCTTTGCAGTCTACTTTTGACTTCATTGTTTTGAATAATTTTGTAAAATCTACACATTGTGCCACCTCACTGTTCACCCCCTTTTCCATATCATTTATAAATATGACCCTGACCGCGCTGCCTGGAGATGGCTGGCGGTGCTTGAGCCAGGCCGGGGCTGCAGCCACGCCGTTTGGAGCCAGGGTGGGGCTGGAGCCGCACCGGAGCCACACTGCTGGGCCAGAGCCGCGCCGGACTTTGGATACCTATGTGAAAGAATGCTTGGCAGAGCACAGCAGGGATCCATTCTTCACACAATGCACAGACAGCCTGCGGAACTCATTGCCAGGGAATGCTGCAAAGGCCAAAAGTAAAGCAGGTTAAAAAAAAAAAAATTAGATAAGCTCATGGAGGATAGGTCCAACAATGGCTATTAACCAAAATGGTCAGAGACTCAATGCTATGCTCATGAAACGTCTGACTGCCAGAAGCTGGGACTGGACAACAGGAGATGGATCACTCAGTAAATTGCCCTTTTCTGTTCCTTCCATCTGAAACATCTATCACCGGCCACTGTTGGAAGATAGGGTACTGGGCTAGGTGGACCAATGGTCTGTCCCAGTATGGCCATTCTTATGTTCTTATGAAGGCCACAAATACATTCCTGGCAGAGCACAACAAAGGTCTGTTGAATGCCGTAAATAGATAAATTATTGGCATGGCAGAGATCCATTGACTGCCACTGGAATTTCAAAGAGTAATACCCACGGGAGACCATGGAGAGAACGGTAGTTGTAGCTAAAGAATGGGTACAAAAAAGCACAAAGATAAGCTAGCAACCAAGAAATCATCTGATAAATGTGTCACTTTAGGAGATAAGTACGTGATTTAAGGAAAGAGAGCAAGGAGTTAAAAGGAATTGTTGCACAAATTAACTCTGCATAGGTGGTGAGGACTACCACCCCTATGCTTGTGTCCCCAGAAGCCTTTACAACCATTCTGAAGGAAAACGTGCCCCTTTCCCAACGAATAGTCTGTAAATAATCAATTGTACATGACTGCTGCAGGCAGAGACAATCTGATTTGAATAATTTGACTATGGACAATTTAGTCAAAATCACTAAATAGAAATAAGGGGGTTCCACTGGAACTCGACTGCCTCCAAATTTACCAGTAGGGAATGTAATTGGGGTACGGTTGTGTAAAAATAATTAGAGCAGTGCAAGGAGAGTTAAGCAAAAATGTTTTTTAAAAAATGGAAATAAATTTGTGTAATTATGTAAGCTTTTAAGGCCTTAAACCAACACTCCTGGTTTGTAGAACCCTATTTTGTATGGTTTAAAATGAGTTGGTTTTTAAAAGATTTCACTAAAAATCTGTTTGAATCTTTCATTCAAAGTTGCAAAACAAACATTTTTTTTGCCAAAACACAGGTGTGTTAACGAAGCTAGTGTTATTTGGCTTTGCTATTTAGCATTTAAACCTTTGGATACCTCAATGCTTTTATAAAGTTAAAGATCCTTTTAAATAAGGGCTAGAGGATGTGGTAGGGGTGGCCAGAACCTGGCTAGTGGGGAGACACCCTGATCCTATTGCAGTAATAAAACAGCAGGTAAAAGAACTGCAGGGGAAGAATGAAGAGACAGTGCACCTCTGGGGCAACAGCAGCAGAAAGGAGTACAAGAGAAACAATGTAGGAACAGGGAGCCTTAAGGTGGCTCTGAGTAATCAGTCACTTTGATAAGAGTACATGGAAATTCTGTAAACACAAAACCGTTACACTTCACATGAAAATTCATATATGGCTAATATAATGTTATAGCAAATAAAAAATTGAAGTTAAAGTATGGAAGGAACGTGCATTTCCCCATGGAATATGCAGTGTATACTGTAAAAGGGATAAAAGAAACATAAATGATTTATTTCAATAAAATCCTATAAAAGCTCCAAAGAGGAGCCAGAATAGGTTGTGTTTTCTTTTTCAGATGCCTGTGTACTTTGGAAACAGAAGCCAACCCAGAACCAAGGAAGATCAGTGAATATAAGAAACGGAGCTTAACCATTAAAAATCTGTCCAAAAGTTTTGTTTAACTGTGGTGTAAAGTAAATATTATTAAGGGAGTGAAAACCTACATGGCAGTGTTTTATAAATGGAAAAAGAATATTTCTACTAAAGCTAATTGAATACAAGATTAAAATCCCTTAAAATTAAAACAAATCCAAATAATGGTTTAGGGTTAAATCCATTAAGGAGATACTGTATAATAATGGTTAGCTTATTCATGCACCAACTTTATTGAATTTCACTCATTTGCAGTCTCTGTAATTTGGTCAAAAATGGTTAAATACCATCAAAAGGACTTTATGGACAAAGATTTAAACTTTAAAATGCTTAAACCTGCCAAAAATTGGCATAGAAGCTAAACTATTTGGGACTGGTATGTCACATTGAAACCAAGCTGACATACTCCAAGCATTTTAACAGAAGCTAGCCGCAGAAGGATTGCATCCATTTAGGAAGGAACAATCAGTTGCACACATACAAAATGGGAAATGACTGCCTAGGAAGGAGTACTGCGGAAAGGGATCTGAGGGTCATAGTGGACCACAAGCTAAATATGAGTCAACAGTGTAACGCTGTTGCAAAAAAAAAAAAAAAAAAAGCAAAGAGCATTCTGGGATGTATTAGCAGGAGTGTTGTAAGCAAGGCACGAGAAGTTATTCTTCTGCTCTACTCTGTGCTGATTAGGCCTCAACTGAAGTATTGTGTCCAGTTCTGGGCACCACATTTCAGGAAGAATGTGGACAAATTGGTGAAAGTACAGAGAAGAGCAACAAAAATGATTAAAGATCTAGAAAACAGGACCTATGAGGGAAGATTGAAAAAATGGGGTTTGTTTAGTCTGGAAAAGAGAAGACTGAGAGGGGACATGATAACAGTTTTCAAGTACATACAAGGTGGTTACAAGGAGGAAGAAAATGTGTTTTTCTTAATCTCTGAAGATAGGGCAAGAAGCATTGGGTTTAAATTGCAGCATGTGAGGTTTAGGTTTGACATTAGGACAAACTTCCTAACTGTTAGGGTGGTTAAACACTGGAATAAATTGCCTAAGGAGGTTGTGGAATCTCCATCATTGGAGATTTTTAAGAGCAGGTTAGACAGACACCTGTCAGGAATGGTCTAGATAATTAGTCCTGCCACGAGTGCAGGGGACCGGACTAGATGACCTCTCAAGGTCCCTTCCAGTTCTATGATTAAATGAGGGAGTGTTTTCAACAAGAGTTAGCATCTAGCTAACATTTTATTGTATCTTAAAAATGAACAAAGCAAAGAATTTATTGATAAAAAGCATTGAATTGTTTTATAAGCATGACGTATTTTTTTTTTTTTGGAAATGCACAAGGTAAAATTAAATTGCTATCATGAAAGGTAAAAAGCAAAAGCAATAACATGCATAGTACATTGTAAATACATGCTATATAAAGTAAAAGCATCCTTAAATGACAGAACAAAGAAGGTTGCCCTCTTTTATGACCACAGAAAACTAAATGTTAGGTACAAGGGAGGTAATCCTCATTGGTGCAGGGTAAGAAAGGAACAAGAGTCCAATACCATGAAGTTTGTGGGGGAAAAAAGCCTTGGCCAGAGTTACCAGTGGAAGTACTGGAAAGCTCTACAACACATATGGTGTTGCATGGCAATTACAAGGTCTGGAAAGCCCCAGACCTGGACTGCTGTTTGCATCTGGAGGACACTTACATGGGCAGGTGTCATGTCTTACTGACAGTTGCCAGCATGTAAATTCACTCTGGGGGAGCAGTCTCCAAATTGCACAGTACAGCTGAGATGCTGTTGGGAAGTTGGTGAAGCAACTATGCTGGTAATGGCAGAGCAAGCTTATAATGTGGGACTACATCCGTATAGTAATGGTGGTCATTTAATATTTTGGTAATTACTAGTGTTATTATGGTGATTATTCTGTTAATTCTATATTGCAAAGCTTGGCAGTTGTATAAAATTGTAGAAGTATTTTGAAATGCTTAATGGAGTAAAACCCACATAGTATGTAGGGTTTCGAAGTGGGGAATGTAGAATAAATAAAAAAAATAGAGAATTCAAGTTAGCTTACGTTTGGCTGAAGAAATATGTGTGGTAAAGAATGGCCTTGAAAGTAATTAGTTATAGGGCCAGAAGGCATGAAGTAGGGAGCATCTCTGGTTCAAAGAATAACTAATGAAATAAGGAGACATTTCTGAAGAGAAGGCCTCGGACTAATACGGGTAACTGCAGATGGTTTTAAATCAGACAAAGAAAATCTGTTTTACAGTGAGCCAACATGGCCCTTCCCACCCCACACACCAGTGTTATTGCAAAAATTAGGGCCCATGTGAACCCCGGTCCAAAGGAAAAACTGTTGGACAGCAGGAAGGAGGGGACAGATAGAGAGGAAAGACCTAGAGTAGAAAGAAGCTTGTAATCTTATCTGGATTAAGACTGGGAATAAGGGTGACCTGTCTCCAATTGTTTTTTTAGCTGAAGTCAATACCTGGCACAGACATCACTTATTTGTTAAAGGGTAGAAAAAAGTTAACTCAATGAATTAATTGCTAATAACTGCCTGGCCACGTTGGAGCCAACCAATGTGGGTCTAAGTACCCCTGGGGTTTAGCTCATTTGTAAGTATCATGATCAAATGCTTATAAATGTTTTGTTATTGTCTGGATGTGGTAAATTGCTTATTATTTAGGCTTTGTAGGCATGTTTAGAGCAATTGTATAAATACCATTTGGCCTTTGGATTCAATAAAGGAATTTATGGTTAAATCAGTGTCATGACAATATCCTGCATAAATAATTCCAACAAAAAGGAAGGATGGGTGAGGCCTGGGGTAGGCGTGTAGTCTGGTCAACATGCTGTCAAGTATCAGGGGGTAGCCGTGTTAGTCTGTATCTACAAAAACAACAAGGAGTCTGGTGGCACCTTAAAGACTAACAGATTTATTTGGGCATAAGCTTTCGTGAGTAAAAACCTCACTTCTTCGGATGCATAGAGTGAAAGTCAACATGCTGATAGCCTACGCTCCTCCATTGCAGACAGCAAGCTCAGGCCTAGGTGCAAGCAGCAACTGCGGATCGTGGACCCAACCTCTGAGGTGCATTCATCTGAGAGCCTCAACATCCGGGTCATCTGGAGACGTGTCTCCATCTTTGGTAGCCGGCGTGATTCCACAAGGAGCACCAAGAGCACGACGTCTGCCACCACGCTGCCTGGGGCCAGCGATTCTGGCCTGGAGAGCAGTCCCAAGGAGGCCAAGGCCACTGGGGAAAATCCTCCATCCTAGACGGCTGCCCTGCTGCTAACAGAGAGGGGGAATAAACATAACTTTCACAGCTGCTTCTGTGCTGGGCTTACTGCACCCAGGCAGGGGGTGGAGACGGGCCCCAGTGTCCCTGGGCAGGGCATTGCATGGGATGGGTGGCAGTGCCCCATGGCAGGGTGTGGGCTCCCTGGACACCTGCGGAGCGTGTGTGTGGGGGGGAAAGCAGTTCTGCACGGGCAGTTTCGGAGGTCCCCGGGCTGTGGGGGGCTGGGTATAGGGGGGTCGGAGGGGTCCCGTGTCGTGTGTGGCCCCACCCAGGAGGTGGCAGGCGGGCAGAAGGGGCCGCGCGCTAAACCTGCAGCTAGGGGCTGGTCCCCTGGGGCGACCCGCGCGAGCTCCCCGCCCCACCGGACTTACTAGGGGTCAGAACCTGTTGATGACAATCGCGGCCCCTTTAAGAAGCCGCTCCTCGGGGAGGGGGCGTGGCACGTCTCGGCGTGGCGCGCTGACGCGTTACGTGAGGCGTACGTGGCAGTGACGTTGTACCCGGCCGGTGGGGTCTAGGTTGTAACAACCAGAGGTAGATCTGCGTCTCGGTGAGTCGGGGGGCGGGACCGGGGCCCCCAAGTCCCCTTGCCCCGGGCAGGGTTGGGCCCAGATGGGGCAGCCCCCGCCCCTGCGCGTCCCTTCCAGGGGCCCCCGGGGTCCCCCTCCCCCGCTCTGTGCTCCCCAAGGAGCCCCCGGGGTTCCCCTCTCAGTGCTCCCCAAAGGTTCCTCTGCCCCCTGGCCGTCTGCCCCGGCTGATCCTTACCGCGTGACTTCTCCCTGCTCCTCCCACCCCCCGGAGTTCCCCGCTCGGAGCCCCCGCCCAGGCACCCTGCTCTGGGGCCCAGTGGGTGCGGGCGGGGGGCTGGGAGCCAGGACTCCTGGGAGCTCTCTCTGGCTCTGCCACCTAGCCGTTATTTGCTGTTTTGTGGAAGTCGCTTCCCCCCGCCGCCGCCGCTCTGCGCTTCCCTTCCCTTCTCTGTTTAATGGGGTTAGCGACACTGAGTGGTATGCAGAAGGGGCTGTGGGGCAGCTCTCACCAAGTGGGCTGAAGCACCGGGGTGCACAGGGGTAGTTAATAGGCAAGACTGTGGGCCAAATCTGGACCACCAGACACTTTAGAACAGACCCCGAAATCTTTTTATTTACCTGTTGTTTTTATTGCGGTGTGAAAAATGTGTCTCTGGAATCTGGACTTGACTATAGTTTGACCAAGAAATTTGGACCTCGACAGAAAATAATTGACTACCCCAACATATGGACAGGGACCCAAGTGCCTTCAGTATTTATTTACTCTGGGTTCTGTTGGGGAGCCCGGCCCCCAGTTCTGCCCCCTTCCTGCCTCTGCTTGTATGGAACTCTAATCCTAATGGCCTGATCCTGACACTGGCTTCTGTTGCCACCATCCCTGCCTGTCTCTGTCACCCAGTGTCATATTGTTTGACTGGGGCTGCTCACATGGGGACTGGCCCTCACTGAAACTTGGGGCAGGATAGCATTGATACGTCTGGGGGGCTTCTGCTGGGGAAGCCTTTTACATCCCCCTCTGAGCTCATAGGAGCCTGGACCCCTGTCTGGATCTTGTGTCAGGGGCTGCTCCTGGATGGGCAGGCAGGGGTGCCTTGGAGTTGCCTGACTGCCTTGCTGCAGTGAGAGATGAATGGACCAGAGGAGATGATGTGACAGTGAGTGTGCTGAGGAGTGAGGATGGGACAAAGGGTTAATGGGGACAGGTGAGGGGGTGTTGGTTCTCTGCCATTAACCAAGCCCCTCAGCCCATGGCTGCCCCTCTCCCTAGCGCCAGGTTATGAGCCTCAATGAATACGAGAAAACGCCACGGCTCTAAGAACACGGATCAGGGCGTTTATCTGGGACCTTCGCAGATACAGGAGCTGCCCCCGCCTGCTGCCACCACTGTCGCCTCCTCCCTGTCATTCCCAGACACCATGTCGTGTCGCGATCGCACCCAGGAGTTCCTCTCCGCCTGCAAGTCCTTGCAGAGCAGACAGGTGAGACCTCGTTTCCTGTGGGGCATCAGGCCCACTCCTTGCTAGTATGGGAGACGCTCAGCCCCAGAACACCTGAGTTCAGTCTCTCTTTCTCCTTTCAGAATGGGCTGCAGCTGAACAAACCCGCTCTGAACGCCATGCGCCAGAGGAGCGAATTCACCGTCATAGCCAAGTGAGTGGGGCTGGAGCGACCTGGTCTTGGACTAGGGCTGGGTCAGCCAAGGCTTGGGGAGGGGGCTGAGCAGCTGGTTAACCGGGAGTATGTGGTGCTGGCTCAGGATCAATGAGCAAGGAAGGAATCTTGTGGGATGGTGAGACAGGCTGCCTGGCCTAGAATGGGGGTGAGAGGGGGTTGTCCTGGAGGTCAGGGCTGGGGTAAGGAGGGAGTGCCCTGCTGGTGTGTTTAGTGAGCAGGCCCCAACTAGGGGAGCACAGACCCTACCCCACCCTGAACTCTGGTCTCCTGTTCTGCCTCCATCCAGGCGCATCGGGAAAGATCTCAGCAACACCTTTGCCAAGCTGGAGAAGCTGACCATCTGTGAGTGGGGGGAGAGGGAGAGTAGGAGGGGGCTGCCTGGGGGTGTGGGCTCACACATGGAAGGGCTGCTGATGGCACTGGGGGTTAACATGGCTTCTCGCCTCTTTATAGCCACTGTGAACAGGAGACACAGACTTGTCTCACTCAGCTGGAATGGGCTATGGGGCCGCTGAGGAGCAGCGAGGGAGGGTAATGGGTGCTGCACCTGCATGTGTGAGGGGCTGTTAGCTCTGATCCTGGGGGCCATGATAAAGCAGGGCACTTGTGGTGGAGGGAATAAGCCGAGACTCCTATGAGCTGGCCTTGGGGCTGTCCCCCGCCCCACTGCCTGCCAGGTGAGTTGGCCTCACATAGGACACCCCTTGAACCGCCTCTCTGTCCCCAGTGGCCAAGCGGAAGTCCCTGTTTGACGACAAGGCGGTGGAGATAGAGGAGCTGACGTACATCATCAAACAGGTTAGAAGGATCTAGGCTTGCATCTCCTGGTGGCTGAGACAGAGATGGCCTCTTTATTTGGGAGGTGGGGTGGGCAGGAACGAAAGGCCCTGTGAACAGCAGCCCCAGCTGGGTGGGAGCCAAAGGGCAGCTGGGATCGGGTTGGGGTGTGGGCCTCAACTGAGAGTGGACCAATTTCCCTCCCCCAGGACATCAACAGCCTGAACAAGCAGATTGCCCAGCTGCAGGACTTCGTGCGGGCCAAGGGCAGCCAGAGCGGGCGGCACGTGCAGACCCACTCCAACACCATTGTGGTGTCGCTGCAGGTGAGGGGGAGTAGATCTGCTAGAGACAGGCATGGGAATGGGCGGCGTTCGCAGCTGATGAGGGAAATGGGGTGGCTCTGAGCCGGTGGAGGGGGAATGGATTGTGGAGGGGGCTGTGGTTTTGAGCTGGGGTGGGTATAGTTGAGTCAGGGCCCTGCTCCCAGTTGCCTTTTGACCTTTCACTTCCTCCCTTTCAGTCCAAACTGGCCTCAATGTCCAATGACTTCAAGTCAGTGCTGGAGGTGAGAACAGAGGTAAGATCTGAGTGCGTCCCCTGTTCCCCTCCCTCCATGGGAGAACTAGCATGCCGAGACCTTGCCTGCCCCCATCTAACCCCAGCTCCGATCTCTCCTTGCTCCCCTAGAACCTGAAGCAACAGCGGAGCCGGCGTGAGCACTTCTCCCGCACCCCGATGCCCCTTACTGCCAGCAACCTGGGTGAGTCCAGAGTCCCTTGTCTTGGGAGAATGCTTGGGGGAGGGGGCTGGCGCACCCTGAGGGGGGCATAGGTGTCATCTTCTAGGGAAGGGAGACCAGTAGGTAACTTCCTGTGTGGAGGCAGGGCTGGCCTTCCTCCTCTGGGAGCCTGGAGTCTGGAGGCCTGGAGCTTGGCTGCGGGGCTCCCCAGTCTCTGACAGCCCTGACTGCACTGGCTTCTCTCTGCAGGTGGCTCCGCGATGCTGCAGGATGAACCACGGCGGGCGGGGGACGTGGCCATTGACATGGACAACCGGACGAGCCAGCAGCTGCAGCTGATTGACGAACAGGTGCTGGTGCGGGGAAATGGGGAGGACTGTTCCAGAGACAGGATGGGGGGGGATGAGGGCTGCCCCAGGCACTGACTCCCCTTCCCCTCTATAGGATTCGTATATCCAGAGCCGGGCGGACACCATGCAGAACATTGAATCCACCATTGTGGAGCTGGGCTCCATCTTCCAGCAGCTGGCGCACATGGTGAAAGAGCAAGAGGAGACCATCCAGAGGTACCAACTTCATAGGCATGGCTGGACAGCTTCCTGCTCCCTTCCCTGCAGCCCTAGTGGGGGGCTCATCCCCCATTCCTGAGGCTTGGAACCAGTTCCCCACACAGAACAGTGGCCATCTGTAACTCACCCACGTTGGCCCTGGGGGCAAGCTTAATCTCTGTCACACCCAGAGCCTGGAGCTCATCCTCTGGGGCTAGGCCTGGTGGTGGGGGAGTCCAGAGGCCCCATCAGTCAATTGTTTCCCCTCTCCCCACCACAGGATTGATGCCAACGTGGAGGACGCCCAGCTGAATGTGGAGGCCGCGCATTCCGAGATCCTCAAATACTTCCAGTCAGTTACCTCCAACCGCTGGCTCATGGTCAAGATCTTCCTCATCCTCATCGTCTTTTTCATCATCTTTGTGGTGTTCCTGGCCTGAGCTGTCCCCTTGCACCTGCCCTCCCCCAGGACCTGGAGCCCCCGTCCTCTCTCTGGCGGAGCCACTCGTGGACATCTATGCGCTGGACTCTTAGTTCTCACCCAGGTGGGGCAGCCTGGTGCCAGAGGGGCTCTCCCTCCTCACGCTGTGACCTGTGGACTCTGCTACAGCTCTGGGAACTCCCAGGCTGGACGTCCCAGGACTGAGTGGGGGCAGGCAGGTGCCTTGGTTCCCATGTATGGTAGCGCCAGGACTCTGCAGCAAAGGGTGCTGCCTGTGGGGTGCTGACACCAGTGTTGGAGGAACCTCTAGTGCTGGGACTCTCACCAGAGCCCACCTCACACCTTGTGTGGGGCTACTCCTCCCCCTATCCTGCGCAGGGGCTCACCAGCTATCTACAGCCAGGACTAACTGCCCCCCACCCCCAGCACTCATCACCTGGCGGCTCTTTGGTGTGCATGGGGAAGGGGTTGCCCACGGACGTGCCTTCGCCAGCCCTGTGGGGCATTTGGCTGAGTGACGGGTTAGCCCCGTTCCCCCCACCCTTAGTTTTATTTTGTGTATTTAAGTCTCATCCTTCTCCCATAGTTATGAGGCTGCCCCAAGCACAGACTCCCCACTCTGCACCCCTCCCCGGCCACTTGGGCGCCACTGCAGCTGGGGCTGGCCCTGACAGTTGGATAGGTCTGTCTGTATGGCTGTCAGTGCAGAGGGAGAGGTGGGTGTGTCTCCCCTACACCCCCCTCACGCTGTTGCTCTGTTGCCCTGTTGCCTAAGTAAGCACCACGCGCTGGACTTCCCCAGAGAAGCTCCTGCTGCCATAGGTGCTCTGAGCCCTGCGCTGATGGCCCCTCTCTGGGGTAGGCAGCACTGGGCTCCTTGCACCTGAGCTGTGATTGTGGCGGGGGCGGCAGAGCTCAGTCCTCTCCACTGTGGTCCCTGCGGTGAGCTGTGTGTGGCTCCTTCCCTTAACATCATAGGAGGTGCTAGGCCATGGTGCCCTCCTCACCATCTCTCTATGGTCTTGCTAAACCCCAACCCCTTATGGGGTGATGCCCCTTCCCCCAGCAGAGTGGGGAGGGGCAGGGGCCTTATTCCTCTCCCTGCTGGCACTCTCACACAATGTCCTGTCCAATGGTTGATGTAAATAACCCTGCCCTGGCCGAGCCCAGGCGCTAAGGGCCTGATCATGGTGGCTGAGATGACCCCCGGTCATGACCCTGCTGTGACCTCAGCCCCCCTTCACCCCCAGGATTCTTCCCCACAATCACCTGGTCTTAACATTCCAATGTGGGTGCTGCCTCCTCTACCTAATGAGAATCCCTTTGCAGTCAGGTGATGGGGGAGAGACAGACCTGTGGGGAAGAGGAGGGGTTTAACCTGCCCCTTCCTGGCTTTTCAGAGTCAGCCTGAAAAGAAATTAAAGCTTGACTGTAACCCCAGCTTGCTGCTGGCCATGTGTCTCCTGCGGGCTGGGCCCTGGGGATGGCATGGGGTGTGGGGGAGGGATGCCACTGTTGTCCTGGGTGGGGAGACCAGGGGGTCATGTCCGCAGGCCCAGCTGCCACCCTGAGGTCTCTGTGCTCTGGTCTCCTCCTACCTGGGAAGCTGCTAGAAGTGACCTGCTGCTTCCTAGGCTGAGCCTGCTCTCCACACCTCTGAGCTGGTAACCAGCTGGCCCGCTTCCTTCATGCATTGAGGACTTGGACAGTGTCCTCTGACTGAGAAAAGTGGGGAGGGGAGAGACTGGGGCCGTACAGACCATTGCAGCTGCACTGAGCTCAGTCTGCCCTGCCCTACCACCTGGGTCAGCTGGGTCTGATCCTCTGGGGTTTGGATGGAAAGAGGGAGAGAGGCCTGTGCTTGGCTGCTACTTCCAGCTGGAACCTGCTGATTGTTCTCTAGGAGAGATGGCAGAGGGAGGGGAACACCAGGTCCTCCCCTGGGCTGAGCTGACAGTGGTGGTGGGAGACTGTATATAAACCAGATGCTGGGATGGGGGCAACAGGGCTGCTGCAAATAGGATAATTAAAAAGTGCTAGTGGGGGTGCTGGGCACCAGCAGAGGGCCAGGCCTAGTGGCAGCAATTCAGTTTCTTCTCAGAGCATCAGGCATCAGAACCAGGAAGGAGCAGACATGAAAGGAGAGACCCCTTGCAGGGGATGGGTGGAAGGTTCACTGAGAAGCTTATTCTGGTTCACTGAGACATTTGTGTCCTGACAAGCCCTGCAATGCAAGGCAAAGTGGGTGCCACAGTTTCAGGCTAACTTCAACTGTATCTCCCCCTGTGGTCCACTCAGGTCTCCAGCTGTCACTGGTCTCTGGGCAGAGACCCTTATCCCACTCCCTCCTCACTGGGGTTTTGAGGCTGTACAGCCTTACACTGTGATATCTCCAGCAAGCAGGTTTGTCCCACAGCCAGTGCCTGAGGACTATGACCAGCGCGTTGCCAGCAATTACAAGTCGCCATGCAGCTCTTTAAGCACATGTATTTTTAAGGTAAAAGCATAACAGAACATATTTAAAAAAAGAAGATCCTAGACTAGAGGCATGCTAATAGTGCAGATCACCCATCTGTTTTATGGGGCCCCAATTGGCTAAAGTCTTTCCAACTATTCCACAAGGGTTGGGGTCCCCCCTTAGAAAGTCCTGTCTGTTTGCTGGATCAGAGAAATGGCCCTGCGTCAATTTACCTTTGTAGAGCAAAACCCCTTCCGTTGTTGGTCTCTGGAAAAGCCAGATTGGACCAGATAGTCAAACCTCCCCATGGGAAACAATTCTCTGGAGGGGTTTACAACCTAAGGCTTAAGTAATTCATCTTAATCGCCCTCTGGGGTATTGGTTCTTGGAGGAGCTGTGGTAACCCTCCCCCCATGGAGTGCATTTAGTCGCTGGCCCACAGAGATGCATAAAGCATTAATGTGATGTGGTCACTTAATATGATATGGTCCCAAAAGATACTGCCTGGGGCATGTTTTTGTGGAATGCCTATTCTGGTTGTGGATGATGTTTGTGGGATCTCTTGCAGTCTTAGGGCCCTGGAAAGTGTGTTCATCTCACCAGTTGCTCCTCTCCAGGCTCAGTACCTCCCACTTTCCACCTCTAGTTCATTAGTTGGTGTGTGGTAGTGCGTGGGAACCCTAGTCCAGGGCCCTGTTGTGCTAGCACTGCACAAACAGAGCAGAGACAACCTGCGCCCCAAAGAGGTTGCAAATAGTGCCAATCTCAAGGGGTTTAAAAAAAAAAAAAAGTTGGCCCCCATAAAAATCACTAGATTTCTATTTTATAAAATGATGTGGGGGGGTTGATTTCTTTTTGGTCTGGTTCATAAAAGGGTTTCCACCTTTTCTCTCCAAACATGGGGGCTAGAAATGAAAGATGTGGTTCCTACGTGATCTCCTGCCTCCAGGGACTTTAGGAGAAACAGTGCAAAACTCAGGATGAAATGGCAAGTGGGAAAGGGCTGAGGTTGTGCTCACTCATCCTGGGTGCATTTACCTTAGTCTTGCACATGGCACTGGGAGAAGGTAGGCTTCTGCTCTCTCCCCCCCCCCCCCCCCCACACTTCTACATCCCCTTTGCCCCTGAAGTGGGTTTCGCTGCTGGAATACCAGCCTTCTGATATATGTCATCCCCAGTGCACAGGGTGTCATGTTGTCCTAATGGATAGAAGAGCACAGGCTTGCATGTTGCCTCTATACCCACAAGGAAGGCAGGACCTTTGGCAGAGCTGTGGTCCCTGTGGGTGTCTGTCACACTGTGCAAGGAATGGAAGGAGTTATAATAGCCCCATGGATGCTGAAGCTTGGGACCTTCACAGTGGTGGTCCCAGGAACTGAGGCCAATGGGGGCAGGAGAGGGCAGCTGCCCAAAGATGAAGCTGCAGCCACAGAATGTAGCCAAGGATCCACTGGTGGGACTTGAACCCAGGATCTTGGGGGGGGGGGAATGGGGAAAAGGCAGATGATCTAGGTAGCTAGTGGTCCCACTGCCCCATTCTCTGCTAGGATGCGACTTAAACACAGATCCAATTGGGGGTCCCGGCTGCCGCAGGTAAGACTCGAACCCTCAACCCAGGGGAAGCTCTGTCCTGAGAGTCCCTCCGTCCAGCCGTGGCACATACTACAGAAAGGAAAGAGAGGGGGCTTTTGTGGGCGTGCGCAGCGTTCTGAGCCGCGTTGAGCGTCGGTTTTTCTGAGCATGCGTAGGGTCGCCACCTCTTCGGGAACAAATAGGGGGAGGTGGAATTCAGCGCACGCGTAACTTCTCCCATCGAAAAGCGTCTGATGCTGCTGAGCTACGCATGCGTAATGCCTTCGGTCGGGCCGCCCACCGCATGCGCACCTTCCGGGAGGCTGTTTACGCATGCGCTCGGTCAGCGGATCGGAGCCGAGCGGTGGGATCGTTGCCTAGTTCCCCCCGCTCGGCCAACTAGCGACATTATCCTTCCCCGCCCCCGCCCAGCAGCGGCGCGCGGAGCCCCCCCTCGATGGCGGAGGAAGGGAAAGGGGGGTACAGCGGTGAGGGGGGGCTGGGTGACGCGGGCGGGCGAGGGGGCTGTGGCTGAGGCCTTTGGGAGCTCTTGGGGGTGGTGTTTGGGGGGGCGGAGCTTTGGGGTCGGGTGGGGAGAGGGTTTGAGGGCGGGGCTTGTGGAGGTCGCTGGGGGTGTGTGGCGCCTTTGGGGTCTGGAGGTGAGAAGGTTGGAGGGCGGGGCTTGTGGAGGGGCCTCTGAGGGGGCGGGGCCTTTGGGGTCTGGAGGGGAGAGGGTTTGAGGGCGGGGCTTTGGGGGTGGGTTCTGGGGGGCCTGTGCCAGTCTCGGGGGTGGGCCTGCGGAGGGGATGCTGGCTGGGGGCTGTCTTCCCTATCTCCCAGCCCAGCGTGGGGGGAGGGCAGGGTGATGAGGGGCTCTGGGGGGATGGGTGCAGTGGTGTGTGTGGGGGGGTGTGCTGTGAGCCCTGCGGAATGGACTGGGAAAGGGGTGGAAGCGACAGGGCCTGATGCATTTTCTCATCTCTACTGATGCAGACCCAAAGGCTCAGGAGGGTTAGGGGTTTAGTGTGGGCAGTTTCCCATGTGTCAAGCATTCAAAGAGGGAAGTCGCTGGATGGTGTCTGATACTCCTTCTGCTCCTCTGCACAGAACATGATGACCGTGTGGGCAGTGCAGGTGGGGGCTTCGCTGGGAGGAGGAGGAAAGGTCGGGGTCCGTTCCGAGGCAAGATGTACAGTGAGGGGAACCACCGCTCGTGGAACCGAGGTGTAGCAGGTCCCAGCCCTTCTGGTCAGCTGGAGGAGGGCGACGGAGATGTTCCCATGAGCGACGCCCATGATAGTCTTCGAACCAGATAGTGAGTGAGAGGTGTTGTTGGACATTGTGTGTGATGGAATGGCTCAGGGTGGGGGGATGCCTTCTATGGGATGCCTGTTTCAGTCCGGCCCCAAGGTGAGGGAACTGGTTGGCTCAGGGAGGCAGGGAATGGGATCTGGGGCCTTTCCTCTCCAGGGGGCACCAGCTCCACTCCAGCTCTTGATTGGGGAGCAGGGGAAAGCTGCACTGTTCCTGTGCTGGGGATAAATAGGGCCTCTGTGTCTGGCGGCTGCTGCAGAGATTTTATTCTAATGCAGCGATGACCACAGGGTTCAATCAGGTATTTCTGGGTCCCTTTAGCTTTCAAGATATCCCCCCTGTCTTTAATGCTAAGCGCTCGTGTCCCTCCGCTTCCCAGCACTCCCTATGGGTCACGGCTGAACAGGCGAGGCGATGACTGGCATAACCGGGGCCGGGGAGGTGCCACCAACATCCATGTCACAGTGAAACGAGACCTCACTCCCCAGGACCGGAGTAGCAGTGCCAGCCGCAACAGCAGCCGGAGGAGGTGGTACAAGGTCACAGTGAGTGCTGGAGGGTGAGGGAGGGAACAGGGAATTTGGCCAAGCCCCTACCCCACAGCCCTGGCACATCCTGGTAACCCAGGGCACATCCCTTGCAGGTCACCTTGCCGTCCTGCCCCTCTGACTCAGTTTCTGAAGGGGGCATAATGTCCAGCCTGGCTGCCAAGTGTCTGACCGGCAGGCAGCTCCCTGGGCAGGGGGAAGGACCTTGTTGTTCACTGGTTGATGCTCCTGGTTCCTAGGAGCAGGGCTGCTCCCTGAGACCTCCCTAGCTCCCAGACCCATAGTTTGCTGCCGGCTTACTGACATGCTACTTACAAGTGTCTTTTTTTCCTAGATTCCCTATGGAAAGAAGTATGACAAGTCATGGCTTCTGAGCTCCCTCCAGAACTTGTCCAGTGTCCCTTTTACTCCAGTGGAGGTGAGAGCTGCACTGAGATGTCATGCAAGCTGTGAGCAGGGAGACAGAGTCAGGACTCCTGGGATCTATACCCGTTTCTTGGAAAGGGAGGGGAGTCTGGGAGTCAGGACTCCTGGTTTCAATTCCTAATTCTGGGAGGGAAGTGTGGAGTCTAGTGGTTGCAGCAGGGGGGCACTAGTAGTCAGGCTAGACTTCTGGGCGCTCTTCCTGGTTCTGGTACAGACTTGCTATGCAGGCTTGGGTGAGTCAGTCCTCCTCCCTGTGCCTCAGCTTCCCCAGTGGAGCTGCGGGGATGGGAATGCCTGTAGGCAGGCGTAGCTCAGCCAGGTTCTTCCTGACAGGGCGGGGATACCAGGGCTCCCTAACTTGCTTGTCTTCTTCCCTCAGTTCCACTACGACCAAAGCCGGGCCTACTTCTATATTGAGGATATGACGACAGCCAATGCGCTCAAGCAGCTGTCCCGCAAGATCACAGATCGAGACAATTACAAGGTATGATTCCCCCTCCCCCGGGCCATTCTGTGTTTAGCACCTGGCTGGAAAGACCCCCATGGGTGAAGGAGCGATGTAATGCCTAGAGCTGGCCTTGTGCCTTCCTTTCTCTGGGAGCCCCTTGGGCCTGGCCAGGTCTCTGCTCTTCTGGCAGGATTAGCATGGGAACATGTCCTGTGTCCGGTCCTCACATAGCCTGACAGACACCTCTCTGCACTGCATGGGCCCCCTCTGTGGCACCCCCTCCATCTGTCCCCCAGTACCCTGACATGGGCTTCCTGCCCAGTGTTGGCTCTTGCCCCTCTGTGACCCAGCTTGCCTCTGTTCCAGGTGGTGCTAATTGTCAACCACTCATCTCCACCCCAGTCTGTCCAGAAGGAGCTGAAGCCGGAGGAGATTGAGCAGCTGAAGGTGAGTGGTGCAGGGTAGCTCTGTTGTGCCCCCACTGGGCTCTGCAGGGGAGGCCCAGGGGGAGGTGCTTCAAGCCCGCACCCAGCTCGGGGAGCTCTCTAGAAAATGGGGCACTATTTCCTGATTGGGGGGCTCCTGGTGCATATTGGGGTGGGGTGTAGGGGAGAGGAGCTTGTTACACCGCAGTGGGCCTGGGCAAAACTTCCCCAGGACTCCATCCCATGGCACCCAGGGAAGCCAAGCAAGGGACCTGCCTGCCTGCCCCAGGCCCTCCACTGCTGGGTTTTGCAGACCAGTCCCCTCTGACCCATGGTCTCTGTGCTTTCAGCTCACCATGAGTAAGAGATATGACGGGTCCCAGCAGTCCCTGGACTTGAAGAACCTTCGCACGGACCCAGGTGCGTGTTTTCCTGGCAGGTGTGGGGGGCTGGTATCGAGGAAGGGATGTTGAGGGAGCGGGTGGGGCCATGGTGTGGGGTGCTCAGCTTGTGCGTCTCTTCCAGACCTGGTGGCACAGAACATTGATGTGGTGCTGAACCGGCGGAACTGCATGCAGGCTGTGCTGCAAATCATTGAAGAGAACATCCCGGAGGTGAGGGGTAGGGGTGGGGGTGGAGGGGGGGCATCCTGGAACCTCGGTCTGGGCGCTCAGCGCCATGCCACCCTGCTGGGGATGGGTAGTTCTGTCTTGGATTCTCCTCTGACCCTCTGTCCACTCTGCAATTGCAGCTGCTCTCACTGAATCTCACCAGCAACAAGCTGTACCAGCTGGATGACCTGGCGGAGCTGGCCCAGAAAGCCACCAATCTCAAGATCCTCAATCTGACCCGCAATGAGGTAGGCGCTGCCACCATCCCCGGTCCGACGGCCACCCCTCCGTGGCCTTGCACTCATGGTCTGCCCCTCTGCTCTTTTTCCCTGCCACAGCTGAAGTCTGAGTGCGAGCTGGACAAGGTGAAGGGGCTTAAGCTGGAGGAGTTGTGGTTGGATGGAAACCCTCTGTGCAACAATTTCCGGGACCAGTCCAGCTATGTCAGGTCAGTGGCAGCCTCTGGGGCCCGTGGATCGCCTGGCCCCAATCACTTGGCCTCTCCTGCCCAGTGCGGGGCAATGCAGCGGAACGAAGATGCCAGCTCCTTGCCGGGAGCTGGATCCCAGCCCCTCTTGCAGTGGCCCCACTGATGGTGTTTGTCTCCCCGCATCCCTCTCTGGGGCTGGGGCACTGGGGCCCCCAGGGGCGCATGGGACCTGAGTGCTGCACGGCTGATGATGTGGTTTCTATTTCAGCCAGTTCGGAGCCCTGTCCCCTTTCCCCACAATGCACTCTACTCCCCTAAAGTAACAGCTAGACTCTGCCTCTACACTGCTTTCCTCTCCCCCTCTCTTCCCATTCCTCCTCCCTCAGCCTGGGCACTGGGACTCCAGGATGCATAGCCTCTTCTAGTATCCCTGTTCCCACACTGGCCATGGGAGAGCCACTGTCGCCACCTGGTCTCCCCAGTCGCACACAGGAGGGGCTTGTTGTCTCTGCCCCCTGATGGATGTTTAGGGGGCTGCCCCCCATATCGCTCTGAACCAAACACTCCCGGAGCTGCTGTTATTGCCAGTCCCTGCGCCCCCTGTTTGGCCCTCAACAATGGCTGGCTAGCCAGAGACGGGTAAGATTCCTCACGGAAGGAACAACCTAAGACAGGCACAGCCGTGCAGTGGCCAAACCAGACCGCACGGCGGTCAGCGCAGAGGGGTCCTTCCTGGTGTAAGGGCCTGGCACATGCTACGTTGTTCTCTCATGCTCTCGGTGAGCAGCTGCACACAAGCCCATCAGCGGCCCCAGGTCCTGCCATGGCAGCAGGCATGGCTAGGACTGGCTCTGAGCAGGAGTAGGAGCAGGAGGCCCGGGCTTTCCATTGACCAGAATGCTGTGTTCTCCCAGAGTGAGTCTCTCTCGAACCTCTGCAGCACCAATGCGTCTGGGGTAGGTGTGAGGAGCCATCTAGGGGAGGAAGAGGCTCTGCTCCTGGGCTCCCAGATCCCTCTTTCCTCCTGTTCTGTCCTCCTTTTCTCTGTGCCATTGCATCCCTCTCCTCTGTCATCCCTGCCCCGTGTGCCATGGCGTGGACATTAATTAGATCTGGGCCTTGATGCAGGAAGCTTCCCCCAGCTGTAAGTTGGTTGCAATGACGGCGGCTCCATGATCTGTGGGAATCCATGTCCTATCCCCCTGCCATCCTGCCCTTGTCTTCCCCTCCCCACCCCCACTCTCTCCTCACTGGAGAATAGCCGCATAGGTGAGTAAGAGCCAGGTAAGTGTGGAGCCCTTCAGCCATGCGGCACTAGCCCCATAGCATTTCTGGGCCTGTAAATTGGCCAAGGCTCCAAGATATGGAGGGAGCAGATGTAGTAAAGCCCTGGTCTCTTGCCCCAAGATTCTTCACTAAGGCAGGAGGGATATCTGCTCTGTCCCTGCCACCCAGCTGCTCAGCGCTGGGTCCCTGCCCTGCTGGGGTGAGATGGGGTGCTGCATTGGGGAAGGGGGAGTGTGGTGGGCACAGGGGCAGCCCCGTTCTGTGGCCTGCAGAGTCAGTGCCAAGGGCATGTGGGGTAGGCCCAGAGTGGTGGGGTCAGGGAGGGAAGGAGGCCCCATGGGAGTCAGGCTGGGCCCTGGCTGGCCCCACTGATTCATGTCCCATTTTTGACAGCTCCATACGACTGCGGTTCCCGAAGCTTCTGCGCCTGGTGAGTGTTTTGCACTAACCTGGGGCTGTCCTGTTCAGAACCCACTGCTGGGGCACTCTCTGCTCACTGCTCTACCTTTGCCTCTCTGCAGGACGGCCACGAGCTCCCACCTCCTATTGTCTTTGACGTGGAAACGCCCACCACCCTCCCCCCCTGCAAGGTAAAGGGGCCAGGGAGTGGGGGACTTTGATTTAGGACATTAATCACTCTGCCAGCAGGATTGGCCCTGGTGCCGGACTGGGGAAGGCATTCTTGGGGTGTGGAGAGGGGATGGACTGTGAGCCAGGGCACTAACTGCTCTGCCAGCAGGGTAAGCCCTGGGGCAGGGGTTTGGGGGAAAGGGCTCCGAGCCAGGGCACTAACTGGCACATTCTCTGACCCACAGGGCAGCTACTTCGGCTCGGATGACCTGAAGGTGCTGGTGCTGCGCTTCCTGCAGCAGTAAGTACCTTGACGTGGGAGGATGAGTCATTTAGGGAGCTAGATGGGGATGGATGGGGAGGGGGCATATAGATCACGTTGTTCCAGTCTCACAGGCAGGGGGCACAGGATATTGAGGTGTGGGGAGAGCTCTGGGGCAGGGATAGTGAAGCCACTGTCCTAGCAGCACAGCTGCTCTTTGCTAACACGCTCTCTCCCTGGCAGGTATTACTCTGTATATGATTCTGGCGACAGGCAGGGGCTGCTGGATGCCTACCACGATGGGGCCTGCTGTTCCCTCAGCATCCCTTTCCTCTCCCAGAACCCCTCCAGGTATGTCCACCAGGGGTTAGTCACTGCCCTCCTTAGGGACCATAGGGCTGAGAACGCGAACGCCTGAGTTCTATCCCTGGCACAGGAGGGCTGTGAGGTCTATGGGAGTGGGGGGCTGGGAATCAGGATTCTTGGGTACTATCACCTGCTCTTGGAGGTGAGTGGTGTCTTCTGGCTAGAGCAGGGGGGCTGGGTTCTGTTTCTGGCTCGACCCCAACTCAGTGCCCCCTCAGGCAATTCCCTTCCCCACTCTGTTAAATGGGGCTCACCTCTCCCTTGCCCAGTAGGGTGAGGCTGCCTCTGTTCCCATTTGCGAAGATCAGAGAGAATCTAAGAGCCAGGTAAAGGAGGAAGGTTTCCATTGCATTTCCCTGTGGGGCTGATGGGGCAGAAGCTCCAGGGTACTGTCCCCCAGCTACTCACCGGGCATCTCTTCTCAACAGGAGCATCCTGAGTGAATACTTCAAGGGCAGCAGGAATGTGAAGAAACTCAAGGACCCTAGTAAGTGCCACGGGGCTGCATCGATCACACTCAAAACAGCACTTCCCCCTTGCAGTGATCAGCTCAGGCTCTCTGCAGACTCAGGTCTGGGTTTCTGTGCAGGGCAGACTTGAGATTGTGGTGCTGTGACTGGGTTGTCAGGCTGGGTGGGATCTCACCTCCCGCTCCTCCCTCCAGCCCTGCGCTTCAAATTGCTCAAGCATACGAGGCTGAACGTGGTGGCCTTCCTCAATGAGTTGCCCAAGACTCAGCATGACGTTAACTCCTTTGTGGTGGATGTTTGTGCACAGACGGTGAGTGCCTCTATCCCAGGGGCCGGGTGGGCTGTGCTGTGACAGGGGGGTTGAGGGGTGGGGGAAAATGCCCTCACCTTGGGGGCATGGCGGGCTCTACTGTGAGGTGGGAAAAAATGCCCCCACCTCGGGGGCAGGGCGGGCTGCGCTGTGAGGTGAGGGGAGAGAGTGCTCGTGGGGGACAGAAGGGGAGTGGTCAGGCAATGGGAGGCAGAAGCCGTTGGGCCATGGGCATGGTGAGGGGGTGGCAGTTCAGTGACATCCCCTCTCATATTGCAGAACACCCTGCTGTGCTTTGCTGTCCATGGGGTCTTCAAGGAAGGTGAGTGTCCAGAAGCCCCCTACCCTCCATTTCCAAGCGCCTCCCTGCTAAGACCCCATACCCTCTGGCGGACCCCTTTCCCCATACCCCCCTCACTGGGCTCTGTTCTCTGTGTGTGCAGTGGATGGCAAGTCCCGGGATATGGTGAGAGGCTTCACCCGCATGTTCATTGCTGTGCCAGCTGGCATCACAGGGTAAGTGGGGGAAGGGGAGATTGCAGGGGGAGGGGCAATGGTATCTCCTTGGCTCTGGGGGAGGGAATGGATGAGCATCCCCCCGTGCCTCACTCTCCACACACCCCCAGGCTGTGCATCGTGAACGACCAGCTGTTTGTGCGCAAAGCGAACACAGAGGAGATCCGCAAGGCCTTCGTGATGCCAGCACCCACGCCCTCGTCCAGCCCTGTGCCCACGCTGTCGGCCGAGCAGCAGGAAATGCTACAGGCCTTCGCCATGCAGTCTGGCATGAACGTCGAGTGGTCCCAAAAGTAAGTAGGCCCTGGGGAAGGTTGTGGGGAGGGTTGGTGCTGCCCCATGGCCTATCACTTGCTCACTGACAGTGTCCCTCTGCCCTAGGTGCCTCCAGGACAACGACTGGGACTACAGCCAGGCAGCCCAGGTTTTCACCCAGCTCAAGGTGAGCCAGTGCCTGGGCCTGACTCTATCCCAGGGGCCTGGGGTCTCTCACAATCCTGCACCAGAGAGGTGGAGGGGAGGAGCCAGGGGCATGTTCATTCCCCACCAGCGGCCTCAGTGCCCAGAGATTGAGGGTGGGATGGGGCCAGGAGCCACCTTGGATGCCTTGACCTCTCCCTATCCCCACAAGGATCTTCTTTCCTGGGACTGCCTTCCTCAGGGGGCCTGGTTCCATCATTCTCTGCTTCAAAGCACCTCATAGGCACAAGAAAGGACAGTCTTGTGGAGAAGGCACTGCGCTAGGAGTCAGGACTCCTATGTCGACACTATCCCTGCCTCTGGGAGGGGAGTGGTGTCTAATAAATTGGTGAGGGGCTTGGAGCCAGGATGCAGGGGTTCTATGCAGCCTTTCCCTGGGCGATGGGGGCGTTGCAATGCCCAGAGTCCCTGTGACTGGTTCCTGGTCTCTTTCAGACGGAGGGGAAGATCCCAGACGTGGCATTTCTCAAGTGAGCAGTTACCCTGCAGTTCCCCTACCACTGATGTTTTATTTTCCATGACAATTTTTGTAAATAAATGAAAGTTTAAAATAACAAAGGTGGGGGCTCATCGCTGGGAGCAACCAGGGGGCCTAAACTCTGAAGGGGGAGCCCCTGCAGCAGGCCAATGGAGCTGGGGGTGATACAGACAGTCTTGTCCATGCTGCCCTGCCTCCAGCTCCAGCCATTTCTAGCAGCAGCAGAAGCAAGACTGAGAAGCAGATGTTGCTGGGGCACCCAGAAGCTTCAAGCACAGAGCCAGAATCCTTCCCCTCAGGTTTTTGGCCTGGAGGGGGAAAATGACTTTTTTTGGTATGTTTTAAAACAAGCAGTCCTATGAGTGGCTTCAGTGAGCTGGGCTAGGTGTACCGCTCACAGCCCCTGCCCTTTCCTAGCAGATGAGCTAAGTTGCCCTCAGACTTCAACCCTGTGGTGTTCATATCCCCCAGCGTGTACCCCCCCCCCCCCATAGACTTGCATTCCTCTCTGGGGAAAGGCAGCCCTAAAAGCCCTGGAGCTGTCTCCTTGAGAACATGCCTCAGCCATGCTGAGAGTGAGATGGGCAGAGCACCTGCCAGGTTTTGGCAGGTCTATTGTAGTAGCTGCTGCGTGGGTAAATAGAGCGCAGCTCCAGGAAGATGACAAGCTTCCCTTAAGGTGCTGATGGGATTGTGGGGTTGTGTGGGATCTGGAACGGTTAGTGTTCTCAGCTAAGGAGCAATGGGGTTGTCATTGGCTACACTCCCTTATTCCCTACCCTAGAGCTAGGGGCAGAGGGTGGGGCTGCAAGATTCCTAGATGCCTGGGCAGCACTGGAGTAGCAGGCACCAGGGGTTTCCTTGCACCCATGGGGGAAAGACCCTAGCTTCACCCTTCCTGCTTGTACATCTGTGTTGTGGACACCCCCCCCCCCCCCAAGTCTTCGGGCTGAAGCAGAATGTTGCAGGCCAGAGCTGGGCACCATTGCCCTCTGTTTCTCTGTGGCTGTATGTGCTGGGACCTGCGTGTTCAATAAAGTGGTGTTTGTTAGAATCTCGGCTGAAGGCTCTGTTGGATGCATCCCCTCACGTTCCCCAGTCCCCCCTCTAGGGCCTCTCCATGTTGCTCCCCAATTTCTCTCTCTCTCTCCCCCCCCCCCCCCCCCCCCCCCCCCCCCCCCCCAAGCCCTCTCCACATTCCATTGTGGCGGATGGCTTTTCCCCAGCACAGCGATCCCCCAGTGTCAGGAGGCGCGGTGGGTAAGGGGGAGGGGCCAGGGCTCGGGGGAGGGGCCAGGGCCTCCTGCCCCTATACAGAAGCACTGGGTTCCTACGTGGGAGAAGCCGTGATCACTACAAGTCCCAGACGCCCCCGCGCTCCAGCGTAGAGATGGCGGGGACCGGGCAGCTGGGGCTGTGGGGACTGCACTGCTGCACGTGGAGGGTGTGGGGCCCCTGGGCCCGGCTCAGCGGTGCGCGGGGTTTAGCGGGCCCGGCGCGCGGATTGTCCCCCCTGGACACGCACGTGCCCCGGGACCTGCTGCTGTTCCGGCACGAGCGGGCCCGCTTCTTCCGCTTGCTCGGGCTGTTCTGCACGGGGCAGTTCACGTTCTGGGCGTACCTGGCGCACTTCGCCTTCAGCGAGCTGCGGCCCGCAGGGCGGCCCGCGGCCAGCGCCCGGCTCGCGCCCACCTTGCCCGGCGGGGCCTCGATCAACCCGACCTCCAACAAGTGGCGCTACGGATTCACCGTGTCCTGTCTGACCGTAGGTGAGAGCCGGGAGCGGCCCCCGGGCGGCGGCGGCGGCGGCGGGGGCACCCGAGCCGGGAGCAGGCCCCGGGGAGAGAGGGGGTTGGGGGCCAGGGGAGTCCCTCCCTCCCTCTATGTCAGCACTCAGGCAGGGGGAACTGGTGATTCCAGTCCTTGCATCCTGGGGAAGTGGGGGAGGGATAAGCCTTGGGGAAGCATGAACCGAAGACACTGGTAATGGGATTACGCCCTCCCCCGGAACTCTCTCTCCACAGAGGAGGGAGCCCACCCTAGGGTGGGTGGCCGGTGACAGGGAGCTGTGCCTAGGAGCTGCCTGGATCTGAGTCCAGTTCATTGCCCTGGGGAAGAGGGATCTGGGATCAGAGCCTGGTTCTGCCCCACAGCTGGGCCTGGGCTACCGCCACCTGGAGCAGCTGAGTGGAATCAGGCTTCTGAAACTCAGAGCTAAATCCTGGTGCTGGGAGATGGGGTGGTTGCACCCCGAGCCTTGCTGATGTCCCTCAGTTCTAATCTGCAGCCCCTGGGTATCCAGCCTTGGGCTCCCTCCCCCGCCCCAGTTTTGCTAGTCCCTCCCAACCCACAGCCCCCTGCTAGCCCAGTCTGGGTATGGTGGATGGCATCTGGGGATTTCATTTTCTCTCTTTCTCCCCACCCCAGGTTCACTGATCGTGGCTGCCGGCTTTGTGTATTCACGCCGCTCAGTGTGGCAGGTCGTGCTGCGCCAGGGGGGACGGGATGTGACCCTCAGCACCTACTATCCCTTCGGGCTGAGCTCGTCTTTCACTGTGCCCCTGCGCCAGGTCTCCTGCATGGCTCATCGTTCTGAGGTGCCTGCCATGATTCCCCTCAAGGTTAAGGGTCGGCCCTTTTACTTCCTTCTGGACAAGCAGGGCCAGGTTTACAACCCACAGCTTTTTGACCTCACCGTGGGGGCTTACAGGAAGCTGTGATGGGGGGGGAATGAGGGTGCTTCACACTGCTCAAGGATCCTGGAGGGTGGTCGCTGGACAGTTAGAGAAGAGTCCCCAGATTGGGGGCAATGGACAGATTCACACCACACCAACCTCCTGCCTTTCCCGAGGACAGCAGGGCCCAGCCCCATTGAAGGGGGCACTACGTCCTGGGGGGATGGGGCTCCAATTGTGTGCTTTTGAAATAAATGTGAAACTGTGAGCAGCTGCTGTGAACTCTCTGCTAGTCACGTGTAGCTGGGGTTGGGAGGTGTTGTTCATATGCAGGGCAGTTGATCAAGGAGCAATGGACTAGGGATACTAAGGTGGATGGGATCAATGGGGAAGGGGAGGCACGCACCATGGTGGGCCTGGGGTTCAGAGTGGGGGATTTCATGTTGGAGGGGTCTGAACTAGGGCAGCATTTGTGCAGGGGAATCTGAGCCTGTGACACCCCCCACATGCGAATGGGCTCCAGCAAGACGGGCACGCACCCTGCACAGACCACATGGCACCAAGTTTGGAGAAATCAGTTTATGGGGGCAATGTGGTGCTGAGGGGTCCCCACACCCCCTATTTCCCATGAGTAGTGAGTCCTGGGCTGGAGGGCTCAGCTCCCCTCGCCTGCATTGTCGCTGTCCCCTTCCTCCTCCAGGCTGGGCTGAACGGTGAGCCCTGATGGCCAGGCCAGCCCCTGCTCACGGGCGAGGCGCTGCCAGCGGGCGTCGTCACTTGGATGGGTGAGGTAGCGCTGCCCCACACGGGTCTCCAGCTCCCGCAGGGCCAGCCAGGTCTGGAAATCCTGGGGGGGATGGAGATAGCTCATCAACAGGTGCTGGGGGGAGTCCAGGCTCCTCCTATCAGGGATGCACCGTGTGCTGAGGAAGGAATCTTCAGGGGATGGGGAGAGCTAGGGAGGGGGTTGAGTTAGCCATTTACTGTTGGGAGCGGGGACTGGAGACTGGGGTGAACTGGGCAGGGGAGAGCAGGGTGTTGAGTTCTAGGGTGGAGGGAGGTTACGTGGAGCTAGACAGTGCAAGGGGATGGAAGAGGTGTGTTATGGGGTGTGGATTGTGGGACAGAAGGTATCTGCAGGCAGGGATGTGGGTTGGGTGGATAGGGATTGAGGGGTGGAGGGAAGGTACCTGCAGCCAGGGGTGGTTCAGCGCCTTGTTCACACTCAGTCGCTTCCTCAGCTTCACCTGCAGCAGCTGGTGGATGAGGCTGACAGCTGGGAGGGAAGGAGGGGGTTACATAGGCCAAGACCTCTCCCCAACTCCTCCCCCCAGGGAGCACAGCCATTGGCTGCCAGGGCCTGCAACACCCAAATTTTCTGGTGGTGCCCTAGGGATGCTACAGGTACATACAGGCCATGTTCTGGAGGTGCAGGGGCAGTGTGCTGCTAGTGGCATGCCGCAGGGGAGTGGGGGGGTCTTGCCCTCGAGGGAGATGCTGGCCCAGGTCTGCCGGGGATACAAAAGGACCAGTCTGGAAGTGAGGGGGCAGTGTGAGGGGATGCAAGGCGGTCTCACCCTCGAGGGAGATGCTGGCCCAGGTCTGCCGGGGATACATGAAGGCCGCGTTCTGGATCTGATCGTTGACGTCCTCCTCCTCGTTGAAGGGGAAGGTCCCGCTCAGGCTGACATAGATGATGACGCCCACAGCCCACATGTCCAGGGCGCGGTTGTAGCCATGTTGCCGCAGCACTTCGGGGGCCAGGTACGCTGGGGTCCCCACCACTGAGCGCCGGAACGATGACTCCTCAATGATGCGGGCAAAGCCAAAGTCACAGAGCTTCACCTGAGAGGTGAGGGGTTACCATGAGGGTGGGGAATATGGGGCATTTCCCTGCTGGGAGGGCCTGACTCTGAGGAGACCGGCTGGCTCGGGGTAGGGGCCTGTCCCCTTTAGGCGACGCCAGCTCTGGTCTGGCCCAAGATTGGTAATACAGTCTTGGCTGAAAGGGGAAGGGAGAGTTGGATGCAAGAGCTAGGATGGGTGTTCAGGGAGAGGGGGCTAGAGGGTTGAGGGGGTGGAACAGGGCTTCAGGGAGGTGGGCTGGGAGGCGGTGCAGGGATTGTCCCACCTGGGGGTAAGGCTCATCCGAGGCCAGCAGCACATTCTCTGGCTTGAGGTCACAGTGCACAATGTTCCGGGTGTGCAGGTGGCGCAGGGCAGACAGGATCTGCAAGCACAGAGGAGCGTTACTGGAGGGGGTGGTTACCTGCCGTGTGTGTGGGGGAGTATCTGATGGGCTCATGCACAGACTGGATGTGGCATGGGGGCTGTTGCACGCTCACATGCGCTGATGAGTGCTTTGTGAACCGTGACCCAGGCATTGGGGAGCAGAGAGGGGATTGTGTGTGTATGTGCACAGTGATGGTGAGGAGTGTGCAATGATGTGCAGTGCTGACGTGCACAAGTATACCACCATGCTGAGTGGTGAGCCTGGGTGTGGTATGCAATGGTGACAGGACCACAGTGGTGGGCACGCTGGGGATAAGCAGCGATGGGGAGCAGTGCATGAGAGTGACTGGCATGGCACGGAGAGCAGCATGTGGGGGGACGGGAGTGGCATGCTGTGGGGGAGCAGTGTATGTGGGTGTGTATATTTTCACAAGGACTCTGAGTAGTATGCAAGCTGTGATCATGGATGGTGCAGCATCATTAACATGCCCGCAGGGGACACCTGTGGGGAGCCCCAGGCAGGACAGTTTCCTTGGTCCTCCTCGCTCTGCAATGATGCCACTCCAGGGGGTTGGGGCGGGGAGAGCAAGCTGGGGCACCCACCTGGGCAGTGAGGAACTTGGCAAGGGGTTCGGGCAGCCGCCCAGTCTCGCTGGACAGGATCATTTCCAGCATGTCGCCACGCAGGCGCTCCATCACCACAAAGAGCCGGGCGGGGCCTTCGAACATGCACTCCAGGTGCACCACGCAGGGGGAGTGCAGGCTCTGGCAGGGAGAAGATGGAACTGCCTGAACTGGGATCCTCCCTAGCCTTGGAGCCCTCCCCTGTCCCCAGGACACACACACACAGCCCAAGAACCCTCCCCACCACTCAGACCTGCCTCTAACCCTGCAGGCCCTTCTCCGCTAGCTGGTGCTGGACTGCCTTGGAGCTCCCTCCAGGGGACAGGGCCCCAACAAAGCCCCCAGTGCATTGGGGGAGGGAGTGCTGCCTGTCCAGCTATTGTCCCCTTTCCCCCACTGGGGCTGATGGGCAGAGGCAGCCAAACATGTCCAGGGAGGAGATCTCTGGGCCTATCAGTGGTGGCCCCTCCCAGAGGGGGTCCCCATGTTCTGTACACCCAAGGGTCCCCTTTTCCACACATCCCCTCCCTTCCCACCAGGGTCTTTGTGTTTTTCACCCCCAGTGGCTCACCTGCAGGATGGAGACCTCATTGCGGAACTGATTTTCCTGCCGGGGAGGGAAGCGCAGCTTGTCGATGACTTTCACGGCCACGTCCCGGCCAGATTTCCTGTGCTTTCCTGGGGTGGGGTATCAGGGCAGGGGTATCAGGGCTGGGGGGCAGAGGGGGAGGCAGAGCTGGGACAGGAGGGGTGTGGGGCAGGGCTGGTGGGAGATGTGCACTAGCACACCATGGGTGAGCAGTGGGCAAACCATGCTCCTGGAAGCATGGCAGTGATGGGATGGGCATGGCTATGGCACTTGGGGAGCTGTAGTGACCACGTTTGCCCCTGAGGGGCGCACATGCAAGCTGAGATCCCAGACTGTGCCCAAGGAGGAGGTAGAGGGATCAGCACAGAGGGAGGGGAATTATTGGGGAGGTAGGGGGATCAGCACAGAGGGAGGGGAATTATTGGGGAACACAGGAGGGGGGAGCCAGGATGGGAGCTGGGGCGGGGGAGGGCACCTACCGCCGTACACCACCCCGAACTGCCCAGCGCCCAGCACCTCGTCAGGGAAGATCTGATAGGAACGGCTGATGTCCTGGGGTGAAGGACAAGGACAGGGTTGGGGGGATTGAAGCATGGTACCCTGACAAGCCAGGCCTAATGCTCCTGCCACCCCTGCCACCATCCCCTATGCCTGGCTTCCTCACCCCAACACCAGCCCCCATGTTTGCTCATCCCCTTCCCTGTGCCAGACCAAGCACCCCACAACTCCTAGGGTTCCCCAGTGCCACCCTCTCCAACTCACCGTGTCATCTGGGGACTCATAGTCAGAATCTGCAGAGACAAGACAATGGAGACATGAGAAGAACCTGGCCTGACTGGGACATCCAGACCCACTACCCTGTTCTCCTGGGAGCAGGAGCCAGCCACCTCTCAGATGGCCACTTGGGATGTTTATACAGGGATCCTTGACCTGGTACTGAGATGCAACTGTCTCTGGGATATGGCACAGGGGCTGTTGATACAGGGATTTCTTGCCCAGCACTTAGATGCAGCTGGCACTGGGGTGTGGCCCAGGGGTTGTTAACACAGGGATTCCTTGCTCAACACTGAGGTCTGGCTGGCTCTGCAGTGCAGCATGGGGGCTGTTGAATTAGGGATGATCTCTCACCCAGCTCTGAGATGCAGCTAGCTCTGGGGTGGGGCTCATGGCTGCCTGTAGAGGGTTCCCTATGGTACTCACTGGGCTCCTGGACAGAGCCGTCAGGCTCAGGGTTCACGGGCCATAGGGCCTGGCGGATGGCCCTGGCCCAGGCCTTTCCAGCCTCCGCCCTTGCCCAGACCTGCCCTGGCTCCCGCTCACTGCTGTGCTCGCCCACGTAGTACACTAGGGCTTCCGTCACCAGCTCAAAGCAGGGGGGGCTCCCGCTGGATGCCAGGGGTGTCAGCTCCTTCCAGGGGCGGATCTGGAGGATCTCAGACAGCGGCAGCTCCTGCAGGAAGAGTAAGACCATTGGACAGTGGCTGGGCTCCTCTGGCGTGAGGAATCAGGAAGGGGGGTCCTGCGGGGGGAGTGCAGGCTGCTTTGGACTGGGGCTCTGGGGAAGCAGGGTGTTGTAGGGAATGGGACCCCTCACCTTGTAGAACTTGCCTCCGCTCTCACAGTGGAAGAAGCTCAGGCTCTTGCTGTCTAGCACCCAGTAATGGCGTTTCCTCTGGGGGGCACAGAGATATTATTCTGGGGGCATGTGCCCATCCCAAGGCCCTCTGGCCCAAACCTCTGCTGCCCCCCCCGACCCAACATTGCCCTGAAATGAGACTGGCCAATAATCCCCCTCTCCTCCTCTCAGTCCCCACATAACCAGTCCTGGCCAGCCACAAGCCCCACTCCCTGACACCCTCCCACCCCGTGCCCCATCCTGTTACTCCACCCCACCCTGCCTACCTGTGGCTCCATCTCCTGATCCATCTGTGGCCCCACCCTCTGCCCATCCATGATCCCTGCCTCCCATTCTCCTGTGACTCCATCCCCCATTCCAGCCTGCCTGAGGCTCCACCCCGACCCTCCTGTAACACCACCCTCTCTCCACAGCCAGGGCACTCACCATGGGGTCCCTGCTAGTGAAGTGCACCATCCATCCCTCCAGCAGGACGGCGCTGCGCCGCCTCTTGGTGTGCCGGCAGGACTGCACCACCCGCATCAAGGGGATGTAGCTGCTGAAACAGGGGCTGGCGCCAGGAGAGACGGGGACTCAGATACTCGACTCCTCAGCCCCCAAAGGTACAGCCTTCCACCACCCACCAGGCTCCCTGGGGTCAGGACTCCTGGGTTCTATGCCCATCTCTGGGAGGGGAGTGAGGTCTGGTGGTTAGAGCAGGGATTGGGAACCAGGATTCCTGAGTTCGCTGACCCCATAGGTGATACCCTTCCCATTCTGTACTATGGAGCAGCAGGCCCAGGGGAACCATGCAGCCTCCCCCACACCCCGCATACCCATCCTTGGGGGGTCCCTACCTGAGGCTGGTGTGCAGCTCTGCCTCTAGAGTCCCAGGGTTGGGCTCTGTCTCCTCTGTGTCCTCTGCCAGCCCGTGCCCACTGGTGCCCTCCCCATCCGCCTCCCCTTCCACTGGCTCTGGCTTGCTAGACGGGCACTCTGGGCTCTCGCCATCTGTGTAGGTGAAGGGGGAGAGTGTGATACCCTGCTTTCTGTGAGGCCAGCAGGGAAAACACAAGGGGGAATAGGGACTAGAGCGGGGCCACTGGGCACCAGGATTCCTGGGTTTTATGCCTGGCTCTGGGAGCAGAGTGGTGGCTAATGGTTAGAGCAGACGGGCTGGAAGCAGGGGTATGACAAAGAAGGGCTCAGGCCCCCCCTTGTCCCCTGACTAGAATTGGAAATTGAGCCTGGCTGTCCTGCCAGAGGGGTGACCAGGCCAAATCTGAGCGTGTGGGGACCCTGTACCCCTCCTAGGCCCTCCCTACCTCTGCAGTCCTGGCACCCATGGGCACTGGGCACTCCCAGCCCCCAGGAGGGTGGGAAGATTGAGTCTGAGCTTTTTGTGCTGCCTGCAGAAGAGGAGACGCAGAAAGAGGATGGGGCCTGGGGCTCCCAGAACTGCCTGGGCTCTGGGGGGGGGACAGTGCTCTTCAGCCTGACACCTCTCTGGGTGAGAGCTCAGGGCTGGGAGCAGAGCGGGGTGTGGGGGCGATCATGAGGCTGGGTGCAGAGGCAGTGTAATAAAATAAGGGCTGATTTGGGGGACTGGCAGGGGGTGAGTGCAGGCTGGGTGGGGTGCGGAGGGTGTGGGGCTGGGGACAGAAGAGAGTGGGGGGAGAGACTAAGCTGGGGGCAAGACAGGGCAGGGAGTGCTCTGGACCCTCTCCTTAGGAAAGTGCTGTTTGTGCCCTAGGGGGGAATCAGGACTCCTGAGTTCTATCCCTAGCACAGGGAGGGTAACGAGGGGTGGAGCTTCTGGCCCAGCCAAGCTTAGAGCAGTGGAGCCTTAATGCTGACCAGACAGGGTCACTGGGCTGTGCCCAATGCATTGTGGGATAGCAGTGCGGGGCACTCCGGGAGGGGTCAGGCTTCCCCAGTGAGCAAGCTAAGCAGGGGGCAGAGCTGGGGCCGTGAATGGGGTAGTGCTGGGTATGTCGTCCCCCCCCCCCGTCCCTGTGGCCCCGTCCTTACCTGCTGTGCCAGGGGCCAGGCCCTCCCCCACACACTCATCCGGCACGAACTGCTCGCAGCGCTTGTGGCAGTTGAATTTACAGTCTGGGCAGGGAGAGAAGAGAGGCGGCAGCGTGGGGCAGCGGGCCAGCCGGGATCCAGCTTTCCTTTTCCTGCTGGGGTCCCTGGAGCAGTGTGGCTGGGTGCTACCTCCCACTGCGACAAAAGGGGGGTAGTTCCCCCCTCAGAGCAATTGGCTCAGGCTCTTTGCAGACTCAGGCAGTGTTGCTTCATTGGTTACATCAAGGGAAGCTCCTCCCTTTTATCTCTGTCCCCTGAATCCTCCCCACTTCTCCCTTTGAACCCATGATGTGGGTTCCCCTGGCATGTTTGACTGTTTCTGCTGGTTCCCTGTCAGCCCCAGAAGGGTGGGGAGAGGCCACGGAGACCGTGACTCCCAGCTCTCTGTACAGGGTTCTCTTGATAAGTGGTTGTGAACGCAGCCTCCCTGGGCCAGCAGACAGCACTCAAAGGAGGCACCTCGCTGGGGTGGTTGCTGGGACATGCCATCAGAAGGAGCTTCCAGTGCTGAATGGGGAAGCTATGTGGGCAGAGCTTGAAGCTGGGTTGCCAAGTTCTGTACCCCTACAGCCCAGTGGGGCCACAGTGACCCCAAAGTCAATCCCAGCAGCGTCCCAGTCTAAGGTCAGGCCCCTCACCCCAATCCTGGCAGGGTCCCAGCCCGGGGTCAGCCCTGTACCCCAATCCTCTGTGTGGTCCCAGCTGGTGATACCTTTGCACTGCAGCCCCTGGCGGAAGAGCCCCTTGAGCAGGCGCTTGCAGTGCTGGCACACAGTGGGCCGGGTGTACGAGTGGACCTGGAAGGTGTGTGGCACCTTGACCCTGTTCAGATCCATCCAGTCCTTCCAGAGCGGGCGGCCAATCAGTGCAGGGCCCTGCGTCTGCTGGCCCCATTTCCAGTGACTGATCTGCAGGGGAACCAGAGTCCATGTTAGAGTGTGGTGAGTGTTCCCACCCTCCCCCCAACTCCGCACTGTCCCTGTCCCTCACTGCACCCCACTTTCCAGCCAAGTTGCCAACCACCCCCAATTCTGATTTATCCTGAGTCTCTGCCTGGCCTTCCCCATCCCATCCAGCCATCACTGCAGGAGGTTAGCAGCCAGGATTCCTGGGTTCTATCCAGCTCTGGGAGAGGAGTGGGGTGTAGTTGCTAGAGCAGACGTCATATTCCTTTGCAGAGTGTATCCATTGCATCTGAAGTCCTTGACCTTCCCAACACCCAAGAGCCATTCCCCTCTGGAATCCTTCCCCTGGCTATGTTAGTCCCGGCTCCTACCTCCTCCAGGCTGCCCCCCACGTTCTGGCCAAGGCCAGGGGTTCTGGGGCTGGTGGTAGCACCCAGTGAGCGACTGGCCAGCTGATTCCTCCTCACACCACGGCAGTTGTTGGGGATCTTGAAGGCACAGCGCTTGTGATAGTTCAGCCCGCAGCCTGGGGGGAGGGAAGAGTGAGGACTGGGCTCCCTGCCAGGCCTGGGGGGGAGATGGGCCCCCTGGCCATGGGTCTGGGAGCCCCAGAGGGGCTCCAGGAGATTGGGCAGGCCTGGAAGGAGGGGACTACTGGTGCGCAAAGGGCTGAGGAGTTCAGCCAGGCCTGGGGAGAGGTGTGCCAAAAGGACCCAGGAGATCTGGAGGGAGCATCATCTGCCCAGTGGGACCCAGGGGATCAGGCCAGGTGCAGAGAGGGGTTATGGGCACCAGAAGGACCCACGAAGGGGGAGAGGATTAGGGTCAGGCGGAGGGACCCAGGAGACTGGGTCAGTCCCAGGGGTGGGAGGGAAGGGGTGGACACAGATTGCTCCATACCTTGACACTTTAACCCTTGGCGCACCAGCCCCCAGAGCATCTCCCCGCAGTAGTCGCAGAAGGCTGGGGCCTTGTAGGAGTGAACAAGCAGCACATGGGGCCGGATAGTGAAATCCAAGGAAACTGAGGCTGGGGGGAGAGAGAAGAGTGAGGAAGGGGTGGGTTTGGTAGGGGGAATGGGAGTCCAAGGCCTGCTCTTCTGTGGGGAACTGGCTCTGATCTGCCCCTACGGCATGGGGTCTGGCTGGGTGGGATGGGGGAATGGGACAAGGGGCCTTTGTCCTCTAGGGGGCGCCAGTTCTGATCTGCCCCAGGGTGGGAAACTGGGTGGCTCAGATGGGGCAGGGAGAGGAAGCTGAGGCCTTTCCCCTCCAGGCCCTATTCGGTATCCACAGGCTCTGGTGCCCCAGGACTGTCTCACCCGACAGCACGATCTCAATCAGGTCCCCAGCGCGCATGACACTGTCTGGCCCCAGGTGCTCCAGTACATTCTCTGATGCGTCGTCATGCCGGAACAGCATGATCTTCTCCGACACCCCCAGGAAGCCGTATTCAGGGAACTAGGAGAGAGATGGCATTAGAACCCAGGCCTCCTGGCTAGGGTTACCATATTTTAATTTTAAGGAAAGAGGACACTCCACGGGGATCCGGCCCCGCCCCAACTCCGCCCCTTCCCCAAAGTCCCCACCTCAACTCTGCCCCCTCCCATGAACGCTCCGCCCCCTGCTCCTCCCCCTCCCCTGCTTCCCTCTAATCAAATGTTTGCAGGAAGCCTGAAACAGGGAGGCAGCAGATAAGTTGGGGCTGGGGCGGCCCAGTCCGGCTGAGTAGTTCCCTGTGGTTGCCGGCCGGCCGGCCAGCCCAGGCCAAGAGGCTCTGGCCCCGGCGTCTCCCACGCGGCTCGGCTTGGGCCCTGGGGCGCCAGCCCCCAGCCGAGCACCCCCCAGCCCCCTGCCGAGCACCGCTGGCCCCCAGCCTGGCTCCCGGTCTCCCACCGCCGGCCCCGCCTGAGCACCGCCGGCTCCACACCGCCGGCTCCGGCCTCGCAGCACCGGCCCCCGGCCCCGCACCGCCAGCCCCGGCCCCCGGCCGAGCACCACCGGGCCCTCCCTCCTTATTTTCCCGGACATGTCCGGCTTTTTGGGATTTCCTCCCAGACGGGGATTTGAGGCCCAAAAAGCCGGACATGTCCGGGAAAATCCAGACGTATGGTAACCCTACTCCTGGCCCGCCCAGGCCTGCACTAACCATTAGATCCCACTCCTCTCCCTGAGCCAGGCATAGAACTCAGGAGTCGTGGTTTCTTTCTGGGGAATTATGGGGGAGCCAGACAGTAACCTCGCCCCCCCATGAGAGCCTGGCCTGCTCTTAGCTGGTAAAGGTTGGCCTGTGATCTCACATTAGCGCCTCCCCCGGGGGAAGATGGGACCGGAACAGGACTGGTTATTATAGCCATGAAGTCTTCTCTCTAGCTCCAGGTTTTGTTGCTCCCAGGCTGCGGGCTCCAGCTCTTCCCAGCACCATTCCCTGGCTGAGCAATCCCCCACCCGCACAACTTCCACAGAGCCCCCAGCCTGCCAGGGCTTGAGATGCACTGGGAGAGAGAGGGGAGCACAGATAGAGTCCCACCACTAACACCAGCCTCCTGGATTCCTGTATCACTTCTCGAATGCTCGCATTGATACAGAAATGCTGTGTGTTCTCATTGTAACTGCACTGAGCTAAAATGCAGCTGCTTCTGGGGTGCGGCATGGAGATTGTTTATATAGGGGTCCTTTACCCAGCACCAAGATGCAGCCCCTTCTGGGGTGGGGTGCAGGAGCTGTTTATACAGGGATCCCTCGCCTGGCACTGAGATGCAGCCACCTCTGGAGTGGGGCATGGTGGTTTTGTATACAAGGCTTCTGTGCCTGGTGCTGAGAGGCAGCTGCTTCTGGGCTGGGCTGCATGGGGTGTTTATACAGGGATCCCTTGCCTGGCGCTGACATGCAGCCGCCTCTGGGGTTCAGCGCGGGGACTGTTTGTACAGGGCTAGTTGTATGAGACTCCCCGCTCCCTGCAGCCAGTCGAGCCCCCCCTGCAATGCCACAAGTGAGCACGGAGCGGAAACAAGCTGCTCTGCTGGTTAGGGCGGTTTCCTCTCTCACTTGCTCGGTGCAGGGCGACTGGGCAGCCGGGGAGGGGGCAGGCCCTCAGAGCGCAGGTAGGAGGGACAGGGCCCCGCTGACCCCAGCCGCAGTGGAAAGATTGACTCAGCATGGCTGCTGCAGCACCCCCACCCACCCAAGTGCTCCCTGTGCTGTCCTGAGATGGAAACTGGCGGGGAGGGGGCAGGGGGCAAAGGAAATGCGGGGGAGACAGGGAACCTTTGAATAGCCACCCTCCTGTGAATGAGAGAGCGCAGGTCCGCAGCAGGGGGGCAGGCTCAGGCTCAGACCCTCCCCCAATATTAAGGATGTTCCCGCTTTGGCCCTGGACCAGGGCTCTATATCCCCCCAGTCATCCTACACTTGGGTCACATCATCTTTTCCCCGACCTCGAATCCTGTCTGCAGGTCCCCTGGTAAGATCAGACCCCTGCCCCACACCATGCGCCCCCCCTTCTCCCTCAAGGGTGCTGTCCAAGGGCTCTGAGTGCCATGAGGTTCCCCAGGGAGCGAGCCACCTGCCGCCTGGCAGCCCAGCACCTCCCATCTGCTACCCTATCTGTGGGACACTGCAGTGTCCAGCCCTGTGTTTCCCCCAGGCTGTGCCTCATTTAATCTGTCTCAGGAGAACAGCAAATCAATCTCCAGGCATCAAGAGGGGAGGAGGAATAGTGGTTAAAGGGAGGGAGGGCAGGATGCCTGGGGTCTATTCCTAGCTCAGGAAGGGGTGTGAAGTCTAGTGGTTAGAACAGGGGAGGTGCTGGAAGGTAGGACTCTTGGATTCTATTCCTAGCTGAGGCAGGGGAGTGAAGCCTAGTAGTTAGAACATGGCTGGTGGGAGCCAGGACTCTCAGATTCTGTCCCCGGTTCTGGGAGGGGAGTGGGGACTCACGGTTAGAGCAGCTGGGGCTGGAAGTCAGGACATTGCTGGGTTCCACAGCTGCTCCCCTAAATTCCAAGCACTAATCAGATATTGAGCAAACTCCCCTGGTGTCTCCGTGACCCAGCATGGGCATCTGGGCACAACCTCTGTGATTCCTTCTGGGGGCCCCTTCCCATCCCCACACCCTGGATCCTGGCCTTTTCACCTGCGCTCCCCTTCTCAACACCCCTCCAGCTTAGCCCCATTACCTTCCTCTCCACCAGCTCCACTGCCAGGTGCCGCAGGTGCCCGTAACCCAGCTCCTCTGGGGGAAGCATGTATGACTCTCGGGACAGCCCAATCTGCAGGCGCACAGATACTGTGCCCAGGGGCTGGCACTCCAGAGCCATGGACAGCACCGGGTGCCCGGGAAAGCTGGGTCTTGTGCTGGATCCGCAACCTCAGGGGACACCTCCTGAGGGTCTCACGTGGGGATGGGGCAGGGCAGGAGGCAGGAGAGAAAGGGGTCCCTTCTCGTTCCCCCCCACAGTCCCCACACTGTCTCCCTGCACCGCCTGCCCCACGGCTTCTCTGAGCTGCAGGAAATGCAGTGTTAACTCTCTGCTCCCCGAGGGACGGAGCTGTCTGCTGATAATGATGTGAGCGGTCTGCAGCCTGGTGGGTTAGTGCATGGGGGTGGGGAGCCAGGACTCCTGGGTTCTGTCTTCAGCTGTGGGAGGGGAGAGGGGTCTAGTGGATTAGATGGGGCAGGGGGAACCAGGACTCCTGGTTCCTATTTGCATCTCTGCTAGTATTAATAACTGCATTTCTATGGTGTTCCCCGATCAAAGCAACACCCGCATGGTAATGAATTATCCCAAGTTTGGTTCCTGGTGAAGGGGGCTCACAGGGTGAGATGGGGGTGCTGGACATGGTGGGTCACCAATCAGTTGTCATCTAACTCAGTGGTTCTCAACCAGGGGTATACATACTCCTGGGGGTACGCTGAGGTCTTCCAGGGGGTACATCAATTAGTCTAGATCTTTGCCTAGTTTTGCAACAACCTACCTACAAAGCACTAGCGAAGTCAGTGCAAACTCAAATTTCATGCAGACAATGACTTGTTTATACTGCACTATATACTATACACTGAAAGGTAAGTACAATATTTATATTCCAATGGATTTATTTTATAATGTGGTAAAACTGTGAAAGTCAGCAATTTCTCAGTAACAGTGTGCTGTGACACTTCTGTATTTTTATGTCTGTTTTTATAAGCAAGCAGTTTTTAAGTGAGGTGAAATTTGGGGGAACGCAAGACAAATCAGATTCCTGAAAGGGGTACAGTCGTCTGGAAAGGTTGAGAGCCACTGATCTAACTCAGCCCCAATGACTTTCATTCATTGCATTAATGTAGGGTCCCTATCTGATCCCCTTGATTCCTGGGGTCAGTCGAGAGTCACCCATTGACTGCAGTGGGTAGGGGCCGATTCTGATCTCAGATCCACTGGGTGAAACCGGAGTCACCCCCTCCCCAAGTGGCGTCGGAACCAGCTCCTTGTCTCCACACCCTCAGCTGGATCTGTCAGGAACGATGGGCCTGCACAGGCACAGGGGCAGTGGGGCAATGGGGATGGGCTGGAGCTGTCCTGCTCGGACCCAGGTTAGGTTCTCTGGGTGAACAGCATAGGCCAGAGCTCCCAGTACAGTCCAGATTCAGGAGGGAGGGGATAGGACCCTTCATCACAGTGGGGGGAAGGGAGAGCAGGGGAGAGGAAGTGAAAGCACTAGGGGCTGCTATTGCAGCAGGTCAGGGAGCTGCAATAGTGCTCCCCCTCCTGCTCTACACTCCTCCTGGCCCCCACCCCACTCTGCAGACTCCCTGCCCTACCCCTCCACACAGACACCCACCCCATCCTGGGCCTCACAGCCCCCTCACCCCACCCTGGGCCCGACACAGAGTCCTCCCCAGACAGCTAGGCCCTATCCCTGCCTCCTCCGCCCTTTCACAGAGCCCCTGCCCCCTCCACCTCCTACTCTGCACCCCCCCCAGACACTCCCCCATCCCCGACTCCTCCCTACAGCCTTAGGCCTCACCTTGCCCTGCCCCCCTGACCATGCTCTGCCCCCCAGCTCCTTCCTGGGGCCCAACCCAGGCTCACTCCATACTGCTAAGCCCCACCCTGGTCCTACAGAACCCCCCTCCTAGGCCCCTGCCCTGTCCCCTCCCCTCACTGTGGTGTTTAGGAGTCACCACAGTGACAGCATTACAAAGGCGGGGGCTCTGATCTAGAACCTCCAGGCCCCCAGGGTTCTGGGGCCACCAGGAAATCAGTCTGGGACGTGGGCTTGGCTGGGGACACGACAGCAGGAGGGAGGGGCATTTGGGGGTCGCTGAGGGAATTGGGTTGCAGGATCCCAGTCACGGGGAGCTGGGGCACACATACACCATGGACTACCTGACCGTGCCTGTTGTGTCCGGCATCCAGATGGAGAAGCCTCCATACAAGGAGGAGATGCCCCCTGTCTCCCAGGCCTCCTTGCAAGCCACCTCGGCCTCCTCCCACCCCACGAAGATATTGAAAGGTAATAGGTTGCTCCCTGGACACCCCATCCCCCCACCCCTCTGCATACGCCCCCACCCCAGCTTCCAACCCCCCACTGCCCAACACCTCTCCCCAATAAGAGCCAAAGGGAAGATGGGGCTCCTCCCGCTATAATGCTCTCCCCATCCTGCAACCCCCCCCAAACACCCCATACTCCCCCCCCCAAGCCCCAGTACCACTGCCTGAGGAGAGCCAGAGGGAACATGGAACCTTACTGCACCCCAAGTCCCCCACAGGCTGCTCCTGCCCCCTACACAGCCCCCCATACAACCCACAGCCCGCCCTGCCCCGCCTCCCATAACTATCATTTGTCCTGTTCCTTCCCTACCATGGCTGATCTGTGGCATCTGTGCCCAGGGAAGCAGGACCCCCGGCAGGGGCGGAAGTGGAGGGGCACCATGGTCCTGCTGCGCCTGGCGTGGGAGAGGACCTTGCCCCGGCTGCTGACCCTGCGGGCCATCATCCACAAGCTCACTCATCTGCTGGCCTTCGAACTCTTCATCCTCACTGTGGTTTTCATCCACACGGCAGTGCTGGTGGTGCAGACCTTCGCCGCGGTGCAGGTCCGTGGAGGTAAGGCTGCCCCCGCCCTGGCCTGGCCATGGGAGTCATCCCATTCTCCTCCCCGCCATCCCAGCCATGGGGATCACCCCCCCACACACCCTGGTCTGGCCATGTGGATCATCCCATTACCCCTCCCCCCGTCCCAGCCACGGGGATCACCCCCTGGCCTTGGGTTGGCCATGGGAATCATCCCATTACCCCTCCCATCCATCCCAGCCATGGGGATTGCTCCCCTCCTGCCCTTGTCTGGCCATGGGAATCATCCCATTTCCCTCCCCACCATACATGGGGATAGCCCCATTGCTCCCCCATCTCAGCTATCGGGATTGACCCCTTCCATCCTGCCCCAGATCCACTGTCTTCCACCAAGCCTGGGGTTGCTCCATTGCCCCACACTCACCCTAGGACACCCTATCACCCAGTCATAGGGTTGGCCTATTGCTCTCTGCCCAGTTCCCTCTCACCCAGACAGTGGTCTTCCCAGTGCCCCCTGCTAACCTAAGAGATGCTGCCACCCCCCGTTGAGGTCACCCCATTTCCCCTTCCAAGCAGGTGTGTCCATCTCACCTCAGGGACTAGCTCATGGTTATGCTGGGTATTATGGTAGTGCCTGCTAACCTGGGTGAGAGGAGCTCAGAGTCTGAATAGACATGGGGAAACTGAGGCACCAAGTGGGAGCACGTTGCCCCAGGTCACACAGGAGATCAGTAGCAGAGCTGGGAATAGAACCCAGGACTTGTGGCTCCCAGCACCCCTGCTCTAACCACTAGGAACCCCTCTACCCAGAGAGGGAACCCAGGAGTTCTGGCTCCCGTTCCCACTAGGCCATGCTGTCTGCATTCAGGAAGGGGCTGAGTCCAGCGTGTGGGTGCCCGTTGTCACACAGGGTTTGTTCTCTAGGCCGGGCGTGGATGGTGAGGGCAGAATTGCCTAGTGGGTACGTGACCTCACGCCAGCCCCCTCACCCCCTCAGAGTGGTTCTTCTCTGCCATGGACGCTGTCTTCCTGTGTGTGTACGTGCTGGAGGCACTGCTGAAACTCATCGCCCTGGACCTCGACTACTTCCGCAATCCCTGGAATGACATTGGTGGGTTACCATGGGAGGGGGCCAGGGAACCCTGACTCAGAGGTGGGGCAGAGAGATTCCCAGTGGCTGGGGTCCATGGGGGGGCTGAGACGAGCCACCTGGGGGTGGCCTGGGGGTCAGGGCAGCGGGGCAAGGGAGCAGGCGAGTGCCTGGGAGGGGGTGATGTGCGTGTGCAGGGGAAGTGGGTGTTGGGGAACTGTAGTAGTGCCTCCTTTCCTCGAGGCTGTTCCCTCTTTCTCACAGATTTTTTCGTCATGATCATGATGGTGCTGGACTTTGTGCTGCCGCTCCTCATCTCCCCGGGCCACAACACCCACGAGAACGCTGTCAGCCTCTTCCGCGTGCTCCGCGTCTTCAAGGGTGTCCGGGCTGTGCGGGTCCTGAGGCTGCTGCTCACACTGCGGTCAGTGCCTGGCGGGCATGAGGGGTAGAGGGAGTGAAGCGCTGGGCAATGGAGCTGGGGCCCTGGGTGCTGTAGCTTTGCTATGACCCCTGCCTTCTCCCTGCCCCCCAGGGGCCCTCCCCTGGTGTGACACCTGGATGCCCCCTTGCTCTTTCCCTGCCCCTCTGGGTGGCCTTCCCTGCTGTGCCTCCCTGGGTGCCCCTTTGCTCCCTACCCCCTGGGTGCTCTGCCACCTGGGTTCCCCCCTTGCTTTCTCCCTGTCCCCCAGGTGCTGTCCCCCTGCCCTGTGCTACCACGCCCCTGCTGACCCCAGTGCCATCCCTCTGTCCCCCTTGGTAACCTCACACTCCCCTCCCCACGTGCCCTGGGACAACCCCCATGAGTGGGTTCTTTTCTGGCCAGTGCCCCATCCACAGCAGATCCCATGGGTCTCCTGCAGCCCTGAGGCCCCCCACAAACCCCCTATTTCTGCCCCCAGGGTGCTGGAGAACCTGCAGGAGCTGACAAGCACCTTCGCGCTGTCTGGCCCGTCCATCGGGGCCATCCTGCTGCTGATGTTCACCTGCCTCTGTATCCTGCCATGGGGCGGGAGGAGGGGGCTCTGTCCTTCCCCACAGTGAGATGAATGGGGGGTGCTATGGAAGGCGAGGGGGTGCAGCGGGGCTCTCTCCCCTGTGGGGTCAGGGTGCAGCAAGGGCTCTCTTCCTGGGGGTACCTGATGCTTGCCAGGGCTGGGAGGCACCTCACCACCACCTGCCTTTAGCATGAAGCAGCCTTGTCTGTGCCTACTATAGATCGGCTGCCTAAACCCACCAGCCTCTGGCAGCACCAGCCCGGCCTTCCAGGCCCCCGCAAGACCCACTCTCTCTGTTCAGGTCATGACAGGCACACCCCAGCCCTGAGTGCTCGAAGCATGTCCTGCAGGATCCAGCCCTTTAGCCGCTGGACACTCCCAGACTTCCCAGGCTTACTGCTCCCAAAGGGGCTGTACAAAGCAGCTGGTAAGTCAGCTCAGGCCCACCCCTTTGCCTGGCACCACGGCACCTGCATTTATAGGGAAAACAATAAGTGTATTGTCCGGGAACTGAGACTCCAGTGACATATTGGAAGCAAAGACACAAAACAAAATTGTTGCCCACTTTCTAACACCTCAGCTTAACTCTCTGGGCACCCTCCTGTTGAAAGAGCCTGATCTCACCTAAAGGTCACTCCAGTATGTTCCACCAAGCCTGGCTGAGATCCCACATTCAGGAAGCAAACCTGCTGTCCCTTCCCTTCCTAGGTGAGGGATTCCTGTCTGTTTTCTCTGCCCCCCAAATATAGTCAAGCAAACCTTTGAAGTGCATCTCAAGGTAAGGTCTCCCCCCTCCCCCACTTTCTCTTCCTGTTAGTTTCTTTCTGAAGTTCTTGCACGCCTTCATTTGCAGTCAGACTGGTGCTAGGCGACCCCTTGTGAAGGAGCCAGTACACAGTACGCATGCAGACAGATCCATGGCTAACTGGCCCTCGTCTGACAGGAAACCTGTTTTTCTACCCTTGCTGGTGGCCCCAGCCACAGCTGTCAGACCATATTGTCAGTGCAGGTACAGAACTCCTTACACAGCATCCTCCTCACGTGCCTTTCCTGATGATAGCGGAGTGACGCCGGCTTGTATCTGAGACCTCACATGATGTTCTTTGGTGAACTAGACCACATATGTCAGACTCAGCAGGTTCCTGTAACCCCTCTGCACCCCCCTCCCCAGGCGGCATTGGGAGGTCCTTGGCTCACAGCACTGTTGCTCCTTACCCCCTCACCCCCCAGTCATGTTTTCGGTGGTGCTGCATGACCTGTTCCAGAACTCTGACCCCCATCGCTTCGGGGAGCTCTTCGACACCATCTTCACCCTCTTCCAGCTCTTCACGCTAGACGACTGGTCCTTCATCTACCTGGACAGCGTCCAAGGGGGTGAGACACCTTCCCCACCCCTGCACCATAGGACAGGACCCTGGTGTTCTATCCCCATGCTGGGAGGGAAGGGGGGTCTTAGTGCTTAGAGCAAGGGGGACAAGGGGCTGGGAGCCAGGACTTCTGGGTTCTAGCTCCAGTTCTGGGAGGGGAGTGAGATCTATTGGGTTATAGAGTGGTTGGGTATATATTGGGTTATGGCCAGGAACCAGGACTCCTGGATTCTTTTCCTGACACTGCTCCATGCCCAATAGAAGCTCACCCTTCCCTTTTCAGGTGCCTCATACATTATCTTCTTCCTGATGGCCTACATCCTCATTGAGTACTTCACCTTCCTTAAGTGAGTCCAGCCCCTTCAGCACACTGGTCCTCCCCTGACCCCAGCTCTCCCATCCCCTCCTCATCCTAGTTCCATATCCCTATGCCCCTCCACACACCTCCTCCCTCATGGCACTCAGCCCCTGGAGAGGGAAATAGGCCCATATCCCCCAGCTTGAGCCAGCCAGTTCCCACACCTGGGGACCTGATCAGAGCCGGTGTCCCTTAGAGGGGGAAGGACCCGTGTCCCAGCCTTATCCCACGCCCCTCTCTCTCTCTCTCTCTCTCTCAGCCTGGTCATTGCTGTCCTGGTGGACAATTTCCAGTTGACCCTGATCAAGCGCCAAGAGCTGCAGAAGCAGAAGGTGCCTCTTCCCACACCCTAAGGAATGGGGGAAGTAGGCATGTGAGGGAGTTGTCTCAGCAGCCCAGCTATTCCAGCCTGGGAAGGGAGTGGGGTCTAGTGGATTACAGCAGGGGTGTTTGGTTAGGAGCTAGGACTCCCAGCTCTGGTAGGGCAATGGTCTCTAGTGGTTATGGGGGGTGGGGCAGGCTTCCTAGATTCTATCCTTGGCTCTGGGAGGAGAGTGGTATCTAGTGGTTAGAATCAGGAGGTGGTGGAGGTCAGGGCTCCTGGGTCCTCTTCCTGGTTCTGTCCCCGACTCCCTCCATGCCTGAGTTTCCCCCACTGAAACAAGGGGACAATGGGCTTTTCCCCCTGTCGGGTCCATGTTTAATGCTGGGCTTGTTCTTCTCTCCCCCCCCCCACCCTTGTGTTACAGAGTCTGCTGCAGCCCAAGGAGAGCAGCATAGAAGATATTGTATCAGGCAAGCCAGCCCAGGGTAAGCTCCCCTCCCTCTACCTCTGGCTGGTGGGGGACAGTTCAAAAGGGCAGTATGACCCCCACCCCCGAGGTTGTTTAGGGAGTGGGGGATACCGGGTTGGATGGGCCCATGGGTCTGACCCTTGGATACCAGGCTCCCAAGTGCCTGCACTGTGGGGAACCCCCTCTAGGGGGCTCTCTGTCTCCATGACGTGTTCAGCCCCCAGACACTGTGGGGCAAGAGGGTTCCAGGCCATTGTTGAGATCCAGCAAATTCGTCTCACCCACACGCCACCCCCTGCTGTGGGTTCTCCTCCCTGGGGTGGGTGGAGGCTGGTGTCTCCCGCCTGGCTGGAGTCCCACAGAGGTCTCTCTCTGTCCCCCCACAGAGGGACACATGAAGCTGGAGGACGATGAAGCCTTCCTGGCTCAGCTCATCAAGCACATGGATGGCAGCGAGAGGTAAGGGGCCCCCATAGCACAGCCTCTTCCCTCCATCCCATGTGGAAATAGCCAACATGGGGCACGTCAGAGTGGGGTAATGGGCCTTTCCAGCCCCTCTCTCCCATCAGATCCATGGACCCATCTGGCCTGGTATCTGCCCCCCCCCATCAGATCCACAGGCCCATCTGGCCTGGTATCTGCCCCCCCCCCCCCAATCAGATCCACAGGCCCATCTGGCCTGGTATCGCCCACCACAGATCAGTTCCAGGGGCACATGTATCCAGAGGGGCCCTGGCAGGAGGGGACTCTGGAGGTAGCACCCCTTAGGAGAGCAGGCTCTGACCCCGAGGAAGTCACTCTGCCCCATCCCAGCAGGGAGAAGCAGCTGCTCTTCACCTACCTGCAGCTGATGGCGTCAGTTGAGCACCTCCAGCAGCAGTTCCGCTCCCAGGCCGCCACCACCAACAAGATTGTCGACAGCTTCTTCGAGGTGGGGTACCGGCATCCAGTGCAGGGGAGGGCTGGATGGGCCCAGGGGTCTGAGCCAGGGCAGAGGATACCAGGCTGGATGGGCACAGGGGTTTGAGGCAGGAGGGCGGATATCAGGCTGGATAGGCCCAGGGTGTCTGAGCCAGGGCGGAGGATACCGGGCTGGATGGGCCCAGGGGTGATAACAGGCTGGATGGGCCCAGGGGTCTGACCCAGGATAGCAGGAGTGGGAATACTGGGTGGGATGGGCCCATGGGTCTGAGCCAGGAGGGGGGATACCACGTGGGATGGGCCCAGGGATCTGATTCAGAGTAGCAGGGAAGGGGGCGGGATACTGGGTATGATGGACCCACCGCTAGGGAGCCATCAGTAGCCATTGCGCTGCCAGATGCAGTAGTCCAGGGGCAGATTCTCCCCCTGGGGTAGGGCTCAGTTTGTGGGGGCCCCATGGTGCAGCAAGTCAGGGTTGGCTCCATGCCCGAGTGCACCATGCTGCTCCGTCCCCTCTGGGCAGGAATCAGAAAGGAGACCACAGTGGAGGACACTACTCTCTCCCCTCTGTTCCTTGCAGACAGCCGAGCAGGACTTTCCCCACCACTGAAAAGGCCGGGCTGTCCACACTGTGGGGAAAGGATGTGCCCGGAGGCCCAGGCACTGCAGCCATGAGGCTGGGACAGGCCCCAGATCCAGCCCTCGCCCAGACACTGCCACGGCTCTGTATTAAAAGGCTCCTGGCCACCAGGGATGCAGGGGAAATGGTGTGTGAAGAGTGACAGTGAGGGGAAGGATGTCAGGCCACACCATGTCTTTTCCCTGCTTTGGGCCCCAGACTCCTGGGTTCTCCCCCCAGATCTGGGGGGAGGAGGGAAGCTAGTGCATTAGAGTAGGGGTGGGAGGCTGGGAGCCAGGACACCTGGGTTCTATGCCCAGCTCTGATGGTCTTCCAATGTACACTGGCTCCTGGCCCTCCCCTGAACACAAGAGACACAGAAGCTCAGCTAAAGGACCCTGCAACCCCTGGCCTTGGCAGCTGAGCCCTGTGGGGAAGAATTTACAAGGGCCAGCACTGCAGCCACTGCACCAGTGCCCAGGGATCCCTGCTGAGCTGGTCCTAGGGGCCTTGGGAATCTCAAGGACAAAGGCCAACTGATGTCCGTGTCTGGGAGCGATGCCAGACAGATTCAGATGGGGAATGAGGGGCAGAGGTTTAGCAGTGAGGGGGATTCTTCAGCAAGGCAGCTCTCCTGGGATAGGGGAACGCTCCACCCCTTGGGGACTTTACATCCAGGCTGCACAGCTCTAAAAGCCATGCTGTGGTCCCACCCCCAAATCTGGGCCGGGGGCAGGAAAGGCTGCAGGGGGTCAGGTTGGGGCTCAGAACGGGCCCCTCCAGAATCAGACAAATCAATCTTCAGGCACCATGCACCTGGGGCTTGGAGCCTTTATTGGCGAGCAGTGGGGATGGTGCCAGAGGAAAGGACCCCCCCCGGGAGAGTGGCTGGGTAAGGCAATGACTCCAGCCTCTGGGGGGTGGGCTGTCCTGCTGGGCTGGGCCAGCCATGGGAGAACTGTGCAAACACAGAAGACAAGCAGTTTTAGCCCTGGGCTCGCAGAAGGGTGGTCTTGTGCTGCTAGTGCTTTAAATGGAGCAGAACTGGGAACCACAAAAGGTTAGTGCAGTCAGGAGGGCACTGGACTGGGAGCCAGGACTCCTGGGCTCTATTCCCTGAGCTGGGCAGTCCCTTTTCCTCTGGGTGCCTGTTTACCCTCCCACCTTGGGTCTGTTACGACTGTGAGGTCTTCAGGGCAGGGACTGTTTCTCATTCTGTATTTGAGCTGCACCTGGACCAACAGGGGTCTCTGATCTTGCTCACGGGCTGCACTATGCCCAGTGCAACAGGGCCCCCCAATCTCAGTTGGAGTCTGTCCGGTGCCTGGCGCAACAGTCCCAACAACTGCAGAGTCCAGTGCAGATTGGCTCAATCACCCACCGGGCAGTGTCAGGACCCAGGTCAGGTGCCAGTAATCCATGGGGCAGAGCAGTGGACACAGCTTGACACTTGCCCCTCGGCAGCGCTCCCCCTCCGGGGAGAGGCAAACCCAGTGCCAGCCCCACTGCAGTACTGTAGCGCCATCCAGAAGGAGACCTGCAATCAGAGAGGGAGGGATCAGAGCTGACCTGGGCCATCATGGGCCAGGCCTCCGATGGGACAAACCCAGAGCAGTTTTGTGTCCCCCATCTCTGGCCCCTCTCAATGCCTGACAGGGACGAGAGAGGGTGGGGGATGATCCCTGGATCTCAGCCACAGACTGGCCAGCATAAATTCACTCCCCCTCCCACAGGCCTGAGGTTGCCAGCTCCACAACCAGCAATAACTGGAGCAGAGTAGCCTAAGCTTGGGATGAACTGATTATGAAGTAGGGTGACAGGCCAGTGGGTTACAGTGTGGGGGCTCGGAAACAGGACTCCTAGGTTCCATCCCCAGCTCTGGGAGGGGAGAGGGGTCTAGTGGTTAGAGCGGCAGGGGAGGAGGGAGGTATGGGAGCCAGGACTCCTGGGTTCTGTTCTGTCCCTGGCTCTGCTGCTGACTCTCCAGTGACTTTGGGGGAGTCCCTTCACTCTCTTGGTGCCTGTTTCCTTTCCGTCCTTTGTCTGTTCAGACTGAGAGCTCTTGGGGCAGGGCCTGTCTCCCACTGTGTCTGTGCTGCACCTGATCTTGTGGGGGGCAAGGCTTTTAGGTGCTACCTAGGTAATACCAATAGAACAGCAGTGTCTCGAGCTAGGCTCTCTCTCTGTCTGAGTGCCGGTCTGTCCCTCAGCCCACCAGCTGCTGACCCTTACCTCATTAGTGAATTCATCTAGTGAGGGATCATTCCCATTTACAGATGGGGAAACTGAGGCACAGAGCAGGGAAAGGATGTAGAATGATAGAATTGTAGGGCTGGAAAGGACCTCAGGAGGCCATCTAATCCATAGCCCCACGCTATGGCAGCGTTACATAGATCTAGCCCATCCCTGACAGGTGTGTGTCTAACTTGTTCTTGAAACCTCCAGTGACGGAGATTCCACATCCTCCCTGGGTGATCTGTTCCAGTGCTTAACCACCTGAGAGTTACAAAGTTTTTCCTGATAGCCACCTAAATCTCCCTTGCTGTGAATTAAGCCATTTATTTCTTGTTCTACCCTAGGTGGGCATGGAGAACAATTGCTCACCATCCTCTTTAGTACAACCTTTTACATATTTGAAGACTTATGTCCCCCTTCAGCCTTCAGTTCTCTCGCCTAAACATGCCCAATTCTTTCAACCGTTCCTCACAAATCCTTGCTCTCCTATGGACTCTCCTGTTTGTTCAGAGCTTTCCTAAAGTGTGGGACACAAAACGGGACCCAGCACTCCAGCTGAGGCCTCAACAGTGCTGAGCAGAGCACAGCAATTACCTCCTGTGTCTTCCATCCGCCCCCTGCTGCTGACAGAGCCCAGCATGACATTTGCCCTTTTCACAACAGCATCATGCTCTTGGCTCATGTTCAATTTGTGATCCACTACCCCCCCAGATCCTTTTCTGCAACCCGACTGCCTACCCAATACGTCCCCATTTGATAGTTGTGCATTTCATTTTTCTTTCCTAAATGGAGTACTTTGCACTTGTCTGTACTGACTTTCACCTTGCTGATTTCAGATCAGTTCTCCAGTTTATCACCATCATTTTTCATTCTAATTCCATGCACCAAAGAGCTGGCAGCCCCTCCCAACTGGGCATCATCTGCAAATGTTATAAGCATACTCTTCGCTCCATCATCCAAGGCATTAGTGAAAATACTGAATAGAACCAGATCCAGGACAGACCCCTGCAGGACCCCACTGAATACATCCTCCCAGTTTGACAGCGAACCATTGAGAACTACTCTTTGAGGATGGTCTTTCAACCAGTTGTGCAGCCTTTTATAGCAATTTAATCTAGACGACATTTCCCTAGTTTACTTAAGAGACTGTCCTGTGGGACTGCGTCAAAAGCTTTACTAAAGTCCAGAAATCATGTCCACTGCTTCCCCTTTATCCACTAGGCCAGTAACCCTGTCAAAGAAGGAAATTAGATTGGTTTGGTATGATTGGTTCTTGACAAACCCGTGCAGCTATTTCTTATAACCCTAGTTTCTTCTAGGTGCTTACAAACTGGTTGTTTAATCATTTGTTCCAGTATCTTTCCTGTATTGTAGTTAGGCAGACTGGTCTATACATTCCCAGGTCCTACTCCCCCCTCCCCCGTTTTTAAAGACAGATACTATGTTACCCTTTTCCAGTCCCCTGGGACCTCACCATAATGGTTCTGAGATTGCTTTGGCTAGTTCCTTAAGTACCATCGGGCAATTTTCATCAGGCCCTGCCAACGTGAATACATCTAACTTATCTAAATACTATAAAATCATGGAACTGCAGGGCTGGAAGGGACCTTAAGAGGCCATCAAGTCCACCTCCCAGCACTGAAGCAGAACCAAGTAAAACCTAGACCATCCCTGACAGGTGTTTGTCCAACATGTCCTTAAAAACCTCCACTGATGGGGATTCCACAACCACCCCTGGAAGCCTGTTCCAGAGCTTAACTACCATTATAGTTAGGAAGTTTTTCCTACTATAACCTAAATCTCTCTTGCTGCAGATTAAGCTCATGACTGTCTGTCCTACCTTCGGTGGACATGGAGAACATTGGCCTCTTTACAACAACCCTTAACATATATGAAGATTGTTCCCTCCCCCCATCTCCTTTAATCTGTTCTTTCCCTAATCTGGTCTGAGATCCTTCCCCCATGCTAATAGTAATTGTTAAGCATCTGCTCCCAATTAACCTTTTTAGTGAAGACTGAAGCAAAAAAGGCATTAAACACTTCAACCTTCTCTCTCTCTCCTCCATTATATGCTCTCCTTCCCCATTGAGTAACGACCTACACTTTCCTTAGTCTTACTCTTATTTCTGCTGTATTTAGAGACTCTCTTCTTGTACAAGGTCAGCAGCAGAGCTGGGAACAGAAACCAGAAGTCCTGCACCCCAGTGCCCTACCCATTATGCCAGTCAGCTGGTGTTGGCAAAGTGGCTGGGACCGTGGCACATCCTACCCCCTCAGCATTGGGAGTGGCTCCTGAACCCACCTTCAGAAAATGACTGCCTTGGTGGAGGGCTCAGTGCGGAGAGCTCTGCTCTCGAAGGCCAGGCCATTCCCAGGAAGGGGAGAGGCCAGGAGCGGGCACAGCCAGACGAGGTGCCACCTGTCCCCCAATGCCTCCTGCAGGTTGCGACGCCAGCCCAGGTCATAGCAGCGGCTCTTCCCAAAACACTCCCTGGTCGTCTGGCCACGCAGGCTTAGCAGCACGTGTAAGAACAGGAAGCCGGAGCAGAAGAGGAAACTGACCACGCAGGTGTCAGCCATGAAAGCATAGATGAAAGTCGAGGTGTTCACCTGGCCTGGGGAAACACAAGGGGGTGCAGTCAGTGCTAGGAGCCAGGCATTCCCCAAGGGTGCACCTAGCATTCCCCAAGGGTGCACCTAGCATCCCCCAGTCACAACCAGGTATTGGCATGTTCTCATTAACCCTGCTCTGCTCCCTGTTCCACTGACATGCGCCGGCCTCTGGGGTAGGGCACAGGGACTGTTTATACTGGGATATCATAGTGGCCTCTGGAGTAGGGACTGAGGGAGGGCTTGGTGGCTCAGGTGACAGGGGAATGGGTTGTGGGGTTTCTAAGGAGCTGCCTATGCTGGAAGAGCCCCCGAGGTGCACACTCAAACCACAATCTGCAAAAGCAACATGTGATTTAGGGGTTTCTCAGTTTCCAAGGAGATGTCCTAAAAGGCTCTATTTTTCAGAGGGTAGAGGATCAGCAATATATAAAATCAGGGCCCTTTATGGAGCTTCTGGCTGATGCCCAAAATCACCAAATTTTGATCTGATGTTCCCGAGGCTCGGCTGCAACTCACAAAGTTTTTTTATCTAGGTATTTCCTAGGGGTTTTTTTTAATAAAACCAGTTGAGAACAGCTTGGTCCCAGGGAAACCAGTGGTGCTCAGTCCCCACATGTGGATGGACCCCTCCCGGCAGGTCCTGCCATGGCTGTACCCGTCAGCAGCATGAGCCACGGCATAAGGAGGAGGACGATGCTGTGCAGGGTGACTCCCTCGTGCAGGAGGTCCATGAAGATGTCAGCGTTGAGCAGGCTGGCGTAGAGCAGGGCCACCCAGCCGTGCAGCAGGAGGCACAGGAAGTAACGGTAGTTATGGTAGCCCACACACTGGCCCAGCAGCACACAGTGGTGGTCCCGGCGCAGCATGCACACATTGCAGGTGTAGCAGTGGAGACAGCGGGGGGGGACATGGGACTGGCAGGTGTAGCAGTACCTGGAAGGGAATCAGGGGGGTGATGCAGCGTTTCTCTGTCTCTCTCTCCCCCCCCCCATTCCAATAGCACGTCATATTGTGCTTTCCCTAGGGCCGGAAATAGAGTGGCAGCCCCAAAAGCAGGGCAGTCCTGGGCAGGGAGTCCCCAGCAAAGGACAATGGGCAACTGTCCCCATCCCAATCCCAGGCCACTGCCATGCCCCATCTTGTAGAAGAGCTCTCTCACAAACTCAGCGAATGGCAGCTGACAGTGCTCTAGCACCAACCTAAAGTTTGCCCGGTGCTGAGCTGCAGCTGCCTCAGGTGGGGCGCAGGTACTGTTTATACAGGGATCCCATCCCTCGCCCGGCACAAAGATGAAGCCGCCATGGGGGTAGAGGGGAGTGGGGCTGTTTATACAGGGATCCCATCTCTCACCTGGCACAGAGATGCAGCCACCTCTGGAGTGGGGTACCAGGGCTGTTTACATAGGGATCCCTTACCTGGCCCTGAGATGAAGGTGCCTCTGGGCTGTGGGAGAGCCCTCTGCCTCCCTCTAGCCCAGCCATACTCACTCCCAGCCCTGTCCCACGGCGCTTTCGGACAGCATGACACCTTTGATGCTTGGGCTGGTGGTGACGAAGAGGCCCATGTTGCCCAGCACGTTGGCCAGGAGGAAGAGCAGGAGGGGCAGGTGCAGGGCCAGGGGCAGCTGGGTGGGCTCCGCAGCCCAGAGAAGCAGGCAGAGCACCTCTATGCACAAGGCCCCCATCAGGGCCACGGTCACACACAGGGGCAGGCACAGCGCGGCATCCAGGCGCGGCCACCGCCCGCCCCAGCCCGCCTGCATGGCTGCCAGGGGGCGCCCCACGCGAGCGCTCCCAGGGGCACAGATCAGCCTCTCCCGCCGGGTGGGGCGGGGGTGCTGACTGCCACCCTGCCCTAAGGGGAGGGGGCGTCTCTCCTGGGCCTGGTGCCCTCCCCAAGATCTCTGCACCGGGGGGGGTGGGTCTCTGTCCCGGGTCGGGGCTCTAGGGAGGCCTCTCTTTCACTCTCCTCGGCCTCCGCTTCCGCCTCCAGCTCGGGTGCGGCAGCGCGCCCGGCCAATCAGGGGCTGGGAGGGCCCCTTTGCCCAACCTTCCCTCTGACAGAAACCGCGATCGACCAATCACGATGCTCAGGGGGGAGTCATGGTGCCCAGTGAGAGGAGCGGGGTCACCGCGCCCGGGGGAGACATGGTGCCCAGTGAGAGGAGCGGGGTCACCGCGCCCGGGGGAGACATGGTGCCCAGTGAGAGGAGCGGGGTCACCGTGCCCGGGGAAGTCCTGGTGCCCAGTGAGAGGAGCGGGGTCACCGTGCCTGGGGGAGACATGGTGCCCGGGGGAGTCATGGTGCCCAGTGAGAGGAGCGGGGTCACCGTGCCCGGGGGAGACATGGTGCCCAGTGAGAGGAGCGGGGTCACCGTGCCCGGGGGAGACATGGTGCCCGGGGGAGTCATGGTGCCCAGTGAGGGGAGCAGGGTCACCGTGCCTGGGGAAGTCCTGGTGCCCAGTGAGAGGAGCGGGGTCACCGTGCCTGGGGGAGACATGGTGCCCGGGGGAGACATGGTGCCCAGTGAGAGGAGTGGAGTCACCGTGCCCGGGGGAGACATGGTGCCCAGTGAGAGAAGCGGGGTCACCGTGCCCGGGGGAGACATGGTGCCCAGTGAGAGGAGCGGGGTCACCGTGCCCGGGGGAGACATGGTGCCCGGGGGAGTCATGGTGCCCAGTGAGGGGAGCAGGGTCACCGTGCCCGGGGAAGTCCTGGTGCCCAGTGAGAGGAGCGGGGTCACCGTGCCTGGGGGAGACATGGTGCCCAGGGGAGTCATGGTGCCCAGTGAGGGGAATGGGGTCACCGTGCCTGAGGGCCCACAATGCCCATAGGTCTCAGATGAAATTAGCAGAGCTTTGCCCTTTTTCAAGGTGGCCACCCTACCCCCTTGTTCCCGGGCCCATGCTCTGTCCCGCTGCCACACCTCGGTGCAGTCCAGCCCCTGCCCTGGAGGTTCATTCCATGGTATCTCCTTTGGGTTGCTTGTTTGGTACAGACCCTCCCCTGCTAAGTGCAGGCCAGAGACACCCACCATTCCACATGCTGTCCTGTGGGATGCCACACCCTGTGGTTGGACACATGCTGCCAGGCAGTGGCAGTGCTGGACAGTGCCTTGAAATCCCAGAGCCAAGCGATTAGTGTTTGGGGTGGAGGGGGAACTGCCATTTTTGGGGAGGCAAATGGGCCCGGTCTGCAAAAGGTGAGGGTTCAGGTACCTGGAAATTTGGGTCCTCCTTTGAGATTTCCTCTCCGGCCCACAATCGCTAGCCACTTCTGGGAGCGCCCAGCCCAGCCTGTGCTGCTAATAATAGCCCTGGTGTAACCAGAGCTACAGCACAGGGAGAGGGCACTTGAGACCTGCAGTGCTGCTGAATTGGGGGGAATCAGTGTTCTCTAAGTCAGCTCCCCTAGTCCCTACAGCTTTCCCTTCCCGGGGCAATCTCCCCACCTGAGCCCCCCTGCAGGTGCCTGGGGTGTTTATGTGTTGCTGGGATGGGGGTGGGGTACCAGGTCACAGCTTCGCTGCCAGGTGCTGGCTGATGGATATGGTATTGCCCTCCCAGGTCTCCCCCCATGCATGGCACTGGTCAGTGACATGTTCTTCCCTGCAGGGGACTTGCAGAATGGTAGTTAGACTTGTGCTTCTTGCAAGTATCTCCAAGAGCTTTGTGTGGGGTGCGGGGGGGGGGGGGGAGGGGAGTGTCAGTCCCTTGATTTTAGAGCTGGGAAACTGAGGCACTGAGCAGGGATGGAACTTGGTCAAGGTCACACAACAGGGCACTGGCAGAGCTGGGAGTGCAACCCGGGAGTCCTGGCTCTATCACTGGCCAAGCTGCCTCCCTTTGATTTTTGCAGCTGACGCCATCCTATCCCTGCTCCCAGCTCATTCCTTGGCCCTGGGTTCCTCCTGATGACTTAATGGCCTTTTCCAGGTCTGACACCTCTGCTCCTCATTGGGAACTGGCCGCCCCCAGCTCCCGCTGGGGCTTATTGTGCATTTCCTGTCCCCAGACCACCAGCAAGCCATCCTCCCTCCCCTCCAGGTACAAGGTCCCTTTAAGAGCCTGCAAGGAGGGAGGGTCGGGTCTGTGGCCTGCCAGCAGCTGTCCTCACCCTCCCTGGTTGGTGAGGACAGCCCCTCTATATCCTCCCCCTGGCCTTTTAAAGGTGGAACCTGATCCCCCTTCCCCAGGCTGATAATACTTAATGGGGACCAGTCACGTGGGTATTTTTTGACCAGGAGCTCGGGACAGGGCAAAGCTGCCAGCCACCAGGGGCAGGGGGATCTGACCTCCAGGAGAAGGGAGCTGGTGCCTTGGGCAAGGGGCAGTACAGAGCAGCGAGGAGGGCCTGTGAGAGGGACAACCGGAGGCTAAGGGGGAAGAGGGGACAGTCAGACGTGCAGAGAGGGACAAGAGGACAAGCCACAATGACCACGCAAGTAGAGAGCCATATCCAGTACAACCACTCGTACATGATGACCGAAGAGTACATGCAGCAGGAGGAGGACTGGGACCGGGACCTGTTGCTGGACCCCGCCTGGGAGAAGCAGCAGAGGAAGGTGGGTGGCTATGGGGGACAGTTATGGGCAGGGGAAGCAGGGTGGGAGCCTGCGAGAGCTGCTGTGGGGGGGTTCCCATGGTACCCAGGTTTGGAGAACTGGGCAAGGTGCTGTGTCTGCCTGATGGGGAGAGTCAGGGCCCATGGGGGAAACTCAGCAGGGTGGGAACCTCAGAGAGGTGCCAGGCACTATGGTGAGAAGCTGGCCCAGGGCCCCATCTCTGCAAGCGAGAGAGTCAGGTGGGACTCGGGGGAGGGGGGGATCCTGAGCAGGAGAGAGGCCGAGTTAGGCACTGGATGGACAGGTACGGGATGCCATTACTGTAAAGATTTGGGGCTTTTGGGGGGCAGCCACTGACTGGTGCTAGGGGTTACACGGGTGGGTGCAGGCCAGATCTCATCTCTGTGAGGGCAGCCTCCGAGCGGTGCCAGGTGCTTGGAGTTACAGGGGCCGGGCACAGGGCTCCATCTCTGCAATGGGCAGCCCCAGGTGTCCCGGGTTACAGGGGCAGGCAGAAGCCCCCATCTCTGCAAGGGCAGTCTCCAAGCAGTGCACAAGGTTGGAGAGCCGGGCTCCATGCCATGTAGGATTGTCAGGAGCCAAGCCCCAAAGTGGCGGGTGTGGGGAGGTGATCTTTGGAGCAGGCAGCTGCTGTGCAAGGGTAACTGATACGGCTTGATGCCCCTTCCCAGCCCCCAGCCCCAGATGGGTGACGCCAGCAGTGGGGAGTTCGAGGAGGCGGCCGCGTGTGTCCTGGAACAGAGTCTGTGGCATCCAAACTATGTCAGGAATGATGGGGATGCAAGAGCCCTGCTGGGCTAAATATATCCACCTGCCTCGCTGCGATCTGGGCAATCTGGGCTCGGGGCAGGCGGTGCACCAGGCTCCTCCAGGTGTATGTGGCATGCTCGCCCGCTTGGGCCGAGATGTTGTGTGTGCAGTGGCTGTGAGAACCTCGGGCGATTGGTTCACGCACACACACCACACACCCAAACTCTCCCTTGCAACAACCCCTGCAAACACTGACCCACAACAACCCCACTCACACACACGCAACAACCCCCCTGCATACAGTGACCCACAACAATCCCACTCATACACCCACAACAACCCTCTGCAAACACTGACCCACAACAACCCCCCTGCAAACACTGACCACCCACAAAAACCCCACTCCCACACACAACCTCCCTGCAAACACTGACACACAACTCCATTCCCACACACAACAACCCCCCTGCATACACTCACCCACAACAACCCCACTCTCACACACACACAACCTCCCTGCAAACACTGACCATCCACAAAACCCCACTCCCACACACAACCCCCTTGCATACTGACCCACAACAACCCCCCTGCACACACTGACCCACAACCCCACTCTCACCCCCACACCACAACCCCCCTGCATACACTGACCCGCAATAACCCCACTGTCATGCACACACAACCCCCCTACATACACTGACCCACAACAACCCCCCTGTACACTGACCCACAACTCCATTATCATACACACACAACTCCCCTGCATACACTGATCCATAACAACCCCACTCTCACACACATACAACCCCGTACATATACTAACCTACAACAATCCCACTCCTACACACAACTACCCTCCCGCATACAGTGACCCACAACAAACTCACACACACACACAGACACACAACAGCTCCCCCCATTCTCTCTCTCTCACACACACACTCTCAAAGTGAGACACCCCCAGAGAGCAGTGGGCCTGATCCTGATCTCAGCCCGCAACACATCCAGGCTGTCTCCCTTGCAATTGATGCAGTACCACTGGCGTGGGTGGGAGCCGGAGCAGGAGCAGGCCCAGCGAATTCTGTGTCCCTTTCCCCAGGAACCTCTGTCAAGTCCATGTTCTTATGCCCAGGTGGATCGGGCCCAGGAACCCCTAGAGCCAGAGCACAACCCAAACTGCTAACCCAAAGCCCCTGGTCCCAGCACCACAGAACTCTCGGCTGAGGCGTGCCCAGGGGGCTGCAATATGGCAGGCGTGCACATTGCTGTTCTTCGTCGGGCGCGGGAGCCACGTGTCCCCTTCCTTTGGTTCTGCCCAAACCATTGGAGTCTTTCTCCCCTGGTCTGCCACTGCTGCAGGGAGCTTTGAGCAGGTGGGGATGGCACAAGGTGGGATGTTCCTTCCTCCTACCAGCCCTAATCTTGATCCCCAGCCCCCCGGGATCCTCTCTGCCTGTGCCCCGTGCGGCAATAACACCAGGCTCTAACTTGGCACCCTATATCCAGGGAGGTGGCACAGCTACATCAGGTGAGGAAAGGCTATTAGAGCCTCTGTGGCCAGGGGACAGCCAGGCTGCCCCTCCTGGCAAGGAGCACTGTCCGGCTAGGGGCACATCACAGATAATGCCACCCTCCTTGAAGTAGTTGCCTCCAATGTAAAAGTCAGGATGTAGGGTCAGGGCAGGACCTGATCCTCCCTACACCAGGGCAATTCTGGGGATCTCTGGTTGACTCTGGATTGGTCCTGGGGAAGCTGAGATCAGAATCCGGCCTTGGTCTCGTTGCAGTCAGGGGGTGACTCTGGAGATCAGAATTCAGCCCTTTCTGTTGGCACAAGTCCCCACCGAATGGTGCTGCTGTCTAGGTCAAGCTGCAGGCTGGGTATTGCCAGCCCTTATCCAGCCTGCACAATGCTGCCCTGAGTCCCACAAGTACCACTCGCTCACACTAGAGCGCTTGGGCCACCGCTCCCCACCCTCCCCATACAGATGTTTGCCTGTCCCTGCTCACCTGTTGTCTCATTGACACACGGTCCTGTCAGCCTGTGGAACTCACTGCTACACCCTGAACTCTAGCAGTTGGGGTCAAGAAGGTGTTTTCTCTGGGGGCAGGTTATCCTACCACTGCAGGGCTCTTGCCCCTTCCTCTGAGCAGCTAGTGCTGGGTATTGGGGTGACAGGATACTGGGGTAGGTGGGCCCTGAGCTGACCCTAGTGGGCCACGCCTGTGCGAGTTTGCACCGGCTCTTTGTTAGACTCTTGTGTTAAGTTGTCAGGGAAGGGCCCAGTGCACAAGTTGTGTGTGTGCGTATGTGTGTGTGGAACCCAGTGTGTCAGTGCTTTGGGTATGCATGTGCGTGTGTGTGTGTGTACCCTTGTGTACCAGTGTTATGCAGATCAGTGCTCTGGGTGTCTGTGTGTGTGTACTCTGATGTGTCAGTGCTGTGTTTGTGTGTGTGCACACCCCAGTGTGTCAGTGCTTGGGAGGGTGCCAACATGACACAGACAGGTGACCTGCCCGATTGTTCCGTCTGAGAACCTAACACCCCCTCAGGGATCCCCATCCCCCAAGCCGCCTGTTGGAGGAATCTGCATGTCTTGATTTTTTCCCCAGAGTGTCTGATTAAGTTGTATGCTGTTTGGGGCAGGGACTGTCATTCTGTTCTGTGTTTGTACCGTGCTTAGCACAACGGGGGATCCTCAGCACTACCCCAGTACAAAGAATAGGCGTTTGATCAGAGCAGGGGATTGTCTGTTTTGAGTCCCTCACCCCCTTGTTAGTGGAGCAGGGATAGTTTCATGTGCTTGGGAAGCTGTTCCTGCTGATGCGAGTGTTTTGGGGGATTGGGAAGGGGGATCAGGTGGCTGCTGCTATTCCAGACGCCCTGTCCTTGTAAGGTGGTTTCTATAATAAACTGCCCCCCCCACCCTCTGTCCGCCCCCCGCTGCTTCCCGGGTGGGGTGAGCTCATGTGGGTATTTTGGAAGAGGACACCTCTTAATTAGGCTATGGCCTAGGAGAAGGGGGTAGGGTGGGGTGGGGGCTACAGCAGCCCCACAGCCTGGGTGGGCCTTGCTGTTGGGCTCCTGTGGGAGAGGCTATTTAAAGAGGTCTGGAAGAGACCGTGAATCAACTACAGAGACGGGGGGGGGGGGGGGGGGCACACTTGCTCCCATGGGCAGAGCAAGTGGCTTCAAGAGGATTGTGTGTTTGTGTGCTTGTGGGACTGGGGGAGGGTGAGTGCCAGGGGCTGAGGGGAGTGGGGTCCAGTGATTAGGGCACTGGCTTGGGAGCCAGGACTCCTGGGCTCTGTTCTCAGATCTGGGAGGGGATGTGGGATCTAATGGTTAGAGTGGGGATGGGGGGGCTGGAATTCAGGACTACTGGGTTCTCTTTCCACATTTGCTGTGTGACATTGCACCGGTCTCTCTGCCTCGATTTCCCTGTCTGTAGGATGGGACTAGTGCTATCTACAGACAGGTGTTTGCAGAGCACCTTGCAGTCCTTCTGGGAGAAGGGTTTCCTGGTATTCCTGTCGCAGGTGCCCCACCGCCAGCTCGCAGGCCTGCTCTACCCCGAATGTTCTGCAGAGCCCCACATAGCCAGTCCACAGGCCAACTCTACCCAGAATGCCCTGTTCTCATGTGCTCCCTCTGCCCTGCACAAGGCCAGTGTAAGCTGTGGAAATGGCTGCATGAGGGGCTGGGGCATGTGCGGAGGGACCACACTGCAGCAGGGCTGGGAATGTGCTGCTGTTCCGGCACAGGAGCTCCTGTCTATGCTAAGGGCCCTTAGACTCACACAGTCTGACCCCCTGCAGCACCTTCCCTTGAGCCGATTCCTGCCCCAGTCCAGATCTGGTGGCAGGACCATCGCCTAGAGCCTTCTGGCCTGGATTTAAAGCCCCCAAGGACTGGAGAATCTCCTCCCCCCATCCAAGGGGAAGCTACCCAGTGGGGAATCCCCCTCCCTGCTAAACATCTGCCTTCGTTCCAGAGTGGATTTGTCCAGCATCTGCTCCCAGCCACTGGCCCTGCTAGGCCTTTGTCTGTGAGATTCTCGAGTCCCCATGGATCAGAAATCTCCCATGTTGGTGCCTCTAGCCCTGGATCAAGGTCCATCCACATCCCCCCATTCCCCATCATGCTGAATCATGGGAGCTGCTTCAGTCTCTGGCCAGCAGTTAGGTTCCCAGCAGGCAGGTCGTTCTGTGCACCCTCCTCCCTGGTCTTTCACAGCGCAGCCCCAGGACTGGATGCAAGGTCTCAGCTGGGAGATGGAAGGGGTATCTCTTAGTTGTGGGGTACAGCCAGAATTGGGGAAGGAGCAGGGAGGTATCTGCCCTGAGGATGCTCAAGTGCTCGCTGCTTGGAGGTCCACAACTGGAGGAGGCCGAGATGCAGCCATACACTTTCTTGAGCAACCGGCAGGATGGGGGGAGGTCTGTGTGGCTGAGCATCAGGGGAACGAGACTAGTGGAGGGGGGTGAAAGCTGGAGAGGGCAGAGAGCCTGAGTGAATCTCAGAGGGAGCAGCCTTGGCCAAGAGATGGGCAGGGTGGGGAACTGGAGACATGCCGGGAGAACAAAGCTCTCCCTGACCCCCGCAATGGAAGGGAAGATGGGGGAAGGGATGTGTGGGGATGGATGGACAGAGAGATGACTGGAATGGGGAGAAGGGAAGAAAGGCTGGCTGGAGAGAGGGGTGCCCAGGGAAGGCTGGATGGCTGGAGGCGGGTGCTGGATGGCCAGATGAATAGATGCTGGTGCAGTGTGTGTAGATGTGGGTGGATGAGCACAGGCCAAGCTGGGAGTGGGGAAGCTCCCTCCTCCCCCCATGCTGCGTCAGCTCCCAGCGTATTTACCAGCACCCACAGGGAGGGCGGCCCCTCAGACTATTGTGTTAGCTGGAGCCAAATCCCTTAAGCCCTTGTAAATAGCGGGGAATGAGCCACAAATACTCCTGCCATAACAAAGGATTAGCCCCAGGGGATCCCAGCCCGCTGCCAGGCACAGGACAGAGCTTCCCAGTGCCAGTGGAAATCCAGCTGTGCCGCAGCTCCCGCTGCCCAGGTAGATGCCTGCTGGGTGAGCCGGGAGCCAGAGTGCCGGCGCGTGGCTGGGGGAGTGGTGGGGTAGGGGCTGGGAGCAAAAGCAGCTTCCCCAGAGACACACCAGGCCAGCCTCCTGCCAGGCAGCATAGACCAGTGTCTGTTGGGACTTTTCCGGCATGGCCCCGTGGTGTAGACACAACTTACACCGACAAAAGGGGTAGGAACCCCTCCCTAAAGGAAGGGTTATGTCTACATATGCCCTTCGTCTGCACAGCTGTGTCGGCTCTGGGAGCTACAGCAGTCAGGGTGTTTTGTTCACATCTCCGACTTACCTCGCTATGCTGATATAGCCCCGGCTAGGACGCTGGAGTGTGAGCCAGGATGCATGGCTTCTAATCCCACCTCTGGGAGGGGAATGGTGTCTAGGGGTTAGAGCACAGGGGCTCTGAGCCAGGACTTCTGGGTTCTATCCCTAGCTCTGGGAGGGGCATGGGATCTAGTGGTTGAGAAGGAGGTGGGGCTGGGACTCAGGACTCCTGGGTTCTATTCCCACCTTTGCCTTTGACCTTGGGCAAGTTACTCTTGATGCTGCTGTTTGCCCATTTGTCTGAGCTCTTGGGGGCAGGCTGTGTCTCTTGTCTGTGCAGCGCCTAGTACGCCAGAGGCTGATCCCAGTTAGGATTTGTTCAGCGCCCATTCCAGGGGGAGCTGCCCCACTAGGAAATCCCTGCTAAACATTTTCCCCTTCTTCCCAGGGTGGGTTTGGCCAGCGTTGGCTCCTGGCTCTGCTCAGCTTTTGTCTGTGAGATTCATGAGCCTCCTCAGGTCTGAAATGTCCCCATGTTCGCGGCTCTAGCTTGGGATGCAGCCCCCTCTGAATTGCAGGGCTGCTTTAGTGTCTGGCCAGGTGGCAGGATCCCAGCCTGTGGGCCGTTCCTGTGGCTCCTCTCTGCCCCTCCCCAGGCTTTCACAGTGGGGCTGTGGGCTCTGCCACATTGTGTACAGAGGCCCCATCCCCTCCCTGCACTGCCCACTCACGGTCTGCACATCCTGGGATCACATTAGCCCTTACACTGAGAGCTCGTGTCTAGGAAACCCACCTGGCACAGTCCCCTGGTAGGGCTGGGCCTTGTACAGGGGCTTATGAGTCTGCTGCTGGCCTCTGTGAATGGAGAGTCATTTAGCTCCAGCCGGAGAGGCAGGGCTGTGTGTCTAGTGGGGTCCTGCAGGGATCGGTTCCAGGCCAGGTGCTGATTAACATTTTAATCAGTGACCAGGAAGTAAATATAAAGTTACTGCTGGTGAAGTGTGCACATGACACAAAGATGATGGTGTGATCAGGTTGGGCCATTCCTTGATCGCTTGGTAGAGTGCGCCCATTCAAACCCCGTGTTTTAATACAGCCAAATGCAAAGTTATACTCCTGGGGCCAAGGAGGGCAGGTCAGCCCCTGCAGAATGAGGGACAGTGTTCTGGGAAGCAGTGACTGAAAAAGACCTAGGGAGTCAGAGTGGACCAGCAACTCAGCATGAGCTCCCAGTGTGACTGCCCAAAAAGAGCGAATGCGGCCCATGGATGAATAAACAGGAGTAGCTGGATGGTGATTTTCCCTCAGGACATGGCACTGATGGGCTGGTACTGGGACTGCGTATAGCGCTGGGATCCACACTTTAGACTGGATGTTGAGAAATTGAAGAGGGTGCTGAAAAGAGCCACAACAAACGATTCAAGGGCTGGAGAAAATGCCTGATTATGAGAACGGGAAAGAGCTCCATCTGTTTAGCGTCTCTAAAAGCAGATTTAGAGGTGATTGATCACGGTGTACAAGGACCTTCGCGGGGAGAAAGCCCTGGGTACTAGAGGGCTCTTCAATCTAGCATAAACAGGCAGAACAAGAACCATAAGAACATAAGACCGGCCATACTGGGTCAGACCAATGGTCCTTCTAGCCCAGTATCCTCTCTGCCGACCGTGGCCAGTGCTAGGTGCTTCAGAGGGAATGAACAGAACAGGTACTCATCAAGTGATCCATCCCCTGCCGCCCATTCCCAGCTTCTGGAAACAGATGCTAGGGACACCATCCCTGTCCATCCTGGCTAATAGCCATTGTTGGACCTATCCTTCATGAACTTATTTTTTGAACCCTATTATAGTCTTGGCCTTCACAACATCCTCTGGCAGAGTTCCACAGGTTGCCTGTGCATTGTGTGAAGAAATACGTCCTTTCCTTTGTTTTAAACCTGCTGCCTATTAATTTCATTTTGTGACCCTAGTTCTTGTGTTATGAGAAGGAGTAAATAACACTTCCTTATTCACTTTCTCCACACCAGTCATGATTTTGTAGACCTCTATCCTATCCCCTCTTAGTCGTCTCTTTTCCGAGCTGAAAAGTCCCAGTCTTATTAATCTCTCCTCATACAGAAGCTGTTCCATACCCCTCATCATTTTTGTTGCCCTTTTCTGAACCTTTTCCAATTCCAACATATCTTTTTTGAGATGGAGTGACCCCATCTGCACGCAGTATTCAAGATGTGGGCGTACTAGGTTTGGAGTAAAAGCCAGACAACCTCAAATGAGAAATAAGGCCCGTTTTTTACAGGGATGGTGACAACCTAGTGGAACAAACCCCCCAGGGCAGGGTGGATTCTCCAGCTCCAGCAGGGAGATCAGACAGCAAGTGTGAAAAATCGGGGCGGGGGGGGGGGTAATAGGAGCCTATATAAGAAAAAGATCCAAAAATCGGGACTGTCCCTATAAAATCGGGACATCTGGTCACCCTAAGCTCCAGGCTGGCTGCCTTTCTGGAAGATGCTTTAGTCAATACAAGTCTCACAGTGCTCAATGCAGGGGTGCCTGGGGGACATTCTCTGGCCTGTGATACACAGGAGGGCAGACTATGTGATCTAATGGTCCCTTCTGGCCTTGAAAACTACTAAATGGAGCCACCGAGAGGGGAAAGGGCTTGTTCAAGGCCAGTAGCCGAGCTGGGAATGGAAGCCAGGTGTCCTGATGGCAGGTGCAATGCATAAGCCATTAGACCATGCTGCCTCCCTTAAGATTTCATTGTCGCTCAGGCCTTGGGGCTGGATGCTGAAAAGGCGCCTGCTCCACATCTCTGTGTCATCCACTGAGCCCTCTGGCAGAGCTCAAGGGGGGGTGCACATCCCTGGTGACACCTTGGGGGCCTGCTCAGGCGCGGGAGGTGGCAGCTTGGCATTTGGATGATGCTATGAAATTCTAGGGCCCCCTAAAAATAACCCTGTGGCTGAGCTGGAGAAAATGTTGCAACAAGGCAGGAAGAATCTATTTATAAATCATCCAGCCTGGTCTCCAGAGCTGGGTCTGTCTGGGCAGGGAGCTCAGCTCGCGACAGGGCACAGGGGCTTGCAGGTAGCATGATGGGCTGGGAGTCAGAACTGCAGGGTTTTGTCCCCAGGTCTAGTGGGCTAGAGCCGGGGGTGCTCCTAGGTCCTATTCCGAGCTCTGCTGCAGAACTTGGGGAAGTCCTGGCCTTTCTTGGTGCTTCTTTCCCCTCCCACTCGTTGTCTGTTCAGACTGTGAGCTGTCTGGGGTAGGGACTGTCCCTCGCTGTGGGTTTCTGCAGCGACCAACGTGACAGGCCCCTAGAAGCTACTGTCATCTAGCAGTGATTTTAACAATGAGCGCTCTTCTCCCATATGTTGTTGGTCAGTTCTAATTAGGAGCATTCAGATAACTGTAAAGATACCAAAGTGCCACAGATCTTGAATCAGTCCGGCTAGAAACTCTTCCCCCTTCAGTCCATCTCCTTAGGTTGCCACGACCCTTTAAGTTCTCCCATCAGCCATAGAGTCTCCCTGAGCTTACATCTTTTAAACCTTCTTTATGGTTCAGCGAGGTCCCAAAGGGATCCTAAGGAGATTGTGGTGGGTGTGGGCTAGGCTTTCCCATTGTGCTCTTCCTGGCTGGGAATTTTCAGGATTTCCCTTTCTTTCCCCTGGGAATAGTTCTTGCTCAGCTGTTGTGTTGTGCTGCCGGGATGGGGTGGGAAGCACGGGGCCAGGGCGTCCTCTGCGGCATCAGTGCAGAGTAGAGTTTTCATGGGGGATGGGCGAGGAATAGAGTGCAAGGTGGAGGGTGATTCCAAGGGACTATTAGGATGACCCTAGATAATCCTGCCAGTCAGGGGGCATCCTAACCCCCCTCCCCTCACCCAACCAACCTCCTTCCAACCTGGTTGTGTCTTGCAGACCCTCAGCATGGGGCATCCACAGCTCTCCAATAGGGACTTAAAGCTACAAGGTGTGAGTGTGTGGCAGTGTATCATCGCCTCTGCTGTATTGCATAAGATCTGTGTGTGTGTGAGAGAGGGCCCCACGGCCCCCTGAGGGAGAGAATTGGGGCCAGGATGTAAAAAGAGAGTGACAGTGCCCCCGAATGGAGTCAGACCTACACTAGAGAAATATCCTCGGCTATAGACCTGCTCTAACGCCCAGGCCATTTATGCCACACCTTGTAATCACCACTCCCCCACCCCTCACAGAGAAGTATGCGAGCACGCACGTAGTCACCTGCATGTGCACCAGGTGCTTTACAGTGGGGCTCTGCAGACCCCCAGGCCCGGTGCTGCCAACCCCTGTAGTTTCATTGCAGCTCTCCTGCTGTTTGGTCTTTCCCATCAATCCCCAGCTCCCGGAGTCCTGGGAATCTCCACTCCCATTTAAACCCAAAGGAGCTCGCTCACCCTAGGGGACCAGGGAAGCCGGAAGGTGTGACCCCAACAGTGTTAGTGTGCCCAGGGGTGGGAGGGGCACATGGAGTGGGGGGGCAGCAATGCATTCTGTGATACTCTGCTGTGCAGTGGGAGGGGTGGCAGGGCTAGTGGGACTATGGTTAGAGCCACCCAGGTCCCATCTAGCCCATCCCCCTGCCCAGGAAATCCCAGACGCTGAATCCCAGCAGCTGTTCTGTTCAGGGTGGCTGGAGGTGGGGGACTAGAACAGCTGTTCCCTCCCCCTGCCATGTTCTATCTTAGTCATGTTAGGAATGAGGCTGCATCCTGTCTGCAGGGTGGGGGTGGGGGGTGTCCCGTCCACCCAACCCCACGCTGGGCCGGGCAGGCAAAGGGAGCAGGAACACTCTGCACTGAGAAGGGGAGGGGGGCCTGTGGGCCAGGATTCCCAGTGTCCCCTCTCAGGAGTGGGGGTGGCAGCCAGCCGGGGCCCTTTGGCTGCGGCCTGCCAATCATGAGCTCACCCCTCTGGGATGCCCAGGTACACCCTGCCCCCCACCAGGCACGGTGTCATGTGCCATCTAGATCTGCAGAGTCGAGTCGATGCATTGCTGTAGGCCTGACTCACGCACCCACTCCCGGACAACCAGGCTCCCAGGCTGGGGCTAAATATGGGGAGGCGTTGTGGGCAGGGACATGCACCAGCAGGGGGAACAGTGTCTCTCTCTCTCTCTCTCTCTCTCTCTCTCTCTCTTTCTCTCTCCCTTCCCTGCAGCCAGCCAGGAGGGGTGCAGTGGGGGCCAGCAGCGTTTGTGTTATTAGTAGAACTCAGGGAGTCCCGGGGTCAGCAGTGCATTAAGGGGGAGCTGGGAGTGTTGCAGGTGCAGGGTCCATGTGGTTTGGGAGGGTAGGTTAAAAGAAGAGGGTGAAGGAGCTGGGAGTGTTGCAGGTGCAGGGTCCATGTGGTTTGGGAGGGTAGGTTAAAAGAAGAGGGTGAAGGCTCAGCAATAGGGGGCGTTGGGGTGGGGCTGGCCAGCCCTCAGGTTAGGTGTGGGGTCCCCAGGACTGGGGTGGGGAGCAGGGTTAGGGGCAGGGCAGGCCAATACCAGTGTTGGGGTGGGGCTCACCGGGGTTAGGGTCAGAGGACCGTGTGATGCCAGAGTTGGCGGTGGGCTTAAGGGTAGAGCTTGGTGATGTTGATGTTTGGGGCAGGGCTTGCCCATCCCAGGGTGGGGTTAGGGTCAGAGGTCAGCGATGTGGGAGTCAAGCCTGTGCCTGGCTTGTGCGGTAAGGCTTGTGGGGGCCCCGGCTCTGGTGAGAATCAGCTCCTTGTGCCAAGGGCCTGGCACAGTGCCCTGGGAACCCAGCTGGGCTGGGTCCCCTCCAGCGAGCAGAGCCTTGATCCTGCTGATGCAGGGAGCTGAGCAGGACGTGGTCCTGGGGGGAGGTGGGTGCTGTGAAGTGAGGATGGGGGAGCTATGGGGAAGAAGCCTCAGGGAGGGTGAGCAATGGGGGTAGGGTGACTAGATGAGAGGAACAAAATATCGGGACACATGGGGGGGGGGAAACGGAATGCAAATAGCAGGACAATATCAATACCAAACAACGGTAAGGACGTGGGACAAACAACTAAATATCGAGTATCAGAGGGGTAGCCGTGTTAGTCTGGATCTGTAAAAAGCAACAGAGAGTCCTGTGGCACCTTTAAGACTAACAGATGTATTGGAGCATAAGCTTTTGTGGGTGAATACCCACTTCGTTGGATGCATGTCCCAGACATGTCCCATGCATCCGACGAAGTGGGCATTCACCCACGAAAGCTTATGCTCCAATACATCTGTTAGTCTTAAAGGTGCCACAGGGCTCTCTGTAACTAAATATCGAGACAGTCCCAATTTTATCGGGACGTCTGGTCACCCTAAATGGAGGGCTATGTGAGGTGCGGGCAGCCTGTCCCTACCAACACCAACCCTGGTGCTGGCGTGGGAATAGCCCAGTCCCTCCTGCTCGTTCCGCTGTCCTGTTCCCCGGGGGGAAGGGCTGTGGGGGGTCTCTCTAACCCCCCCCCCATCTTCTCCTGCAGACATTCACAGCCTGGTGCAACTCCCACCTGCGCAAGGCAGGCACCCAGATCGAGAACATTGAGGAGGATTTCCGCAATGGGCTGAAACTCATGCTGCTGCTGGAGGTGATCTCGGGTAAGGTGGGGGAGCCAAGGGGTACAGATCCACGGAGGGCCATGTGGGGGTGATGAGGGGAGGGGCAAGAAGCCATGGGGAGCTGCCGGTGAGGGTTCAGTGGCCATGAGGGGCAAGAAGCCATGTGGGAGTGTGTGGGAGAGAATCCGTGGGAAGATAAGGGAGACTTGGGGGGACCCAGAGGGTGCAGTCACCGGGGTGTAGCCAAGCTGCAGAGTGTGTGTGTGGGGGGCTCTGGACCCGAAGGGATTATGCAATGTGGGGCTGTCTGTGTCACAGTGCTTGGGTGTCTGTGTGGTAGGGTGTGTTGTGGCCTGGCGATGTGGGGAGTGCCCGGTTTGTGTGGCTGAGATGGGGGCGAGTCTGTCACCGACTCTGCCCCCGGATGTGAGTGTGTGTGAGGAGGGTATGTGGGGGTGGAGGGGGGGGGAATTTCTGCTTCCCCACCCCAACTGCTGACTCCCTCTCAGTCAGGTGGGGGGGGCAGGGGACCCCCTCACCCCATCACTGACTCTGCCCCCAGGCGAGTGGGCAGGTGCATGGGTGTGTGGGGGGCTCTGTTCCTCCCCCGATTGGTGACTCTCCTCCCACCCCTCAGGTGAGCGGTTGCCAAAGCCGGACAAGGGCAAGATGCGTTTCCACAAGATCGCCAATGTCAACAAGGCCCTGGACTTCATTTCCAGCAAGGGGGTCAAGCTGGTCTCCATCGGGGCTGAGGGTGAGTGGGGTCGGGGGGGGGAAGCAGTCCTGACTAGGGTGATGAGGGTCCACAGCACTGGCGCAGTCTCCTCCTGCATGTCCCATTACCATGGCGATGCCAGCCCCATTGCTCTGGCGCTGTGCATGTCTGGGAGGGTACGGTGGCCACAGGCACTGGCACCACCCTCCATGCAGGGCCGGGGGGGCTGGGTTGAGATTGAGCCATGTTCCCTCATAATCCCATGGGCTGCTCTGTCTCGAGGGAGGGGGAGGCTGCCTGTCAGCGGTGCCTGGACTGGGGATGTGCAGGCCCCCCAAGCAGCACAAACACTGCGGGGCTGGGGCTGGGTTTACTTCTGTCTGTCCGTCTGTCCACCCCCATATGCTCTCCTCTCCCTGCACGTGCATCCCCATCTCTCTATCTCTATGCACTCTGTCAGGGTACCCCCCCACACACTCTGAACTCTGGGGTACAGATGTGGGGACCCACATGAAAGACCCTCTAAGCTTATATTCTGCCAGCTTAGGTTAAAACTTCTTCAAGGCACACATTTCTTTCCTTGTCCTTGGATGGTATATTGCTGCCACCACCAAATGATTTACACAAAATTCAGGGAAGGGGCACTTGAAATCCCTGTCCCCCAAAAAATATCCCTCCAACCCCCTTTGCCCCCTTTCCTGGGGAGGCTTAAGAATAAAATACCATCCAGTTGCCTTAGCAACGTGAGCTCAACCAGACCCTTTGTCTTTAGGACACTGAAATCAATCAGGTTCTTAAAAGGAGAACATTTATTATAAAGAAAAAAGTAAAAGAATCATACCTGCAAAATCCGGATGGAAGGTAACTTTACAGGGTGATAAAAAGATTTAAAATGCAGAGGATTCCACCTCTGGGCTCAGTTTCACAGTTACAAAAACAGGAATGAAACTACCTCTGTAGCATAGGGAAATTCACAAGCCAAAACAAGAGATAACCTAACGCATTTCCTTGCCTTACTCACAGTTTCTGTGGTTTTAGATTGATTATTCCAGGTATATTTTTCAGGACATGTTGTACCTGTTTGGCTTCTCTCTCTCCATCCGGAGAGGGAACAACACACAGAACAACAAAACAAATCCTTCCCCCCCAGATTTGAAAGTATCTTCTTTCCTCATTGATCCTTCTGGTCAGGTGCCAACTAGGTTATTTGAACTGCTTAACCCTTTACAGGTAAGGCAATCCAGTATAGCTGCCAAGGAGGGATTTTATGCTACTGAATGGGCTGGCATACCCTTCCCCCTATATTCATGACACATCCCATCTCTCCCCCTGCCCCCTGGACACCCGTCTCTTTCTGTCACTCGCCCAACCCCGCTCTGACTCTCCCTCGCTCCTCCTTCAGAAATTGTGGACGGGAATCTGAAGATGACTCTGGGGATGATCTGGACAATTATCCTGCGCTTCGCCATCCAGGACATCTCAGTGGAAGGTGAGTGCGGGGCTGGGCTCTGCCCCTTTACACCCCCTTCCCCGATACAAACTCCTGTAGCGTATACTCCAGACACCCGTCTATACTGCACCCCGTCCACATACACATACACCCTATATAAACCCTATACACTACATACTCCCTATATCTCCCGGACACTACACATACCCCTATATATTGTGCACCCCTATACCTACACCCCACACATATCCTTATACATAATACACTCCATGCACACCCCATATATATACCCCTCTACTCAATACATCCCATATAGCCCCTATACATAACTATCTGCAAACACCCCCCCATATAAACCCCTGTACATGCACCCCAAACACTATACACTCCATATATCTCCTATACATTACACACACCCCTATACACTAAACACTCCATAGACTCCTATACTCTACACACCTACACCCCTATACATTAGATCATACACACCACATATACATAGTCCTGTACACTATATATCCCATATGGCCCCTATACACACCCTTATACACTATTATATGCATACCCATCTACACAATCATGCACCCCATATAAACCCCTATACATGGACCCTACACACTCCATATATCTCCTATACACTGTACTACACCCCCCATACACCCCTGTACATTATATACTCCCTACATATCCTATGCACATACCCCTATGCACCCCGAACAGCCCCTATACACACTCCTATACACTGTATACCCCATACCAATCCCTGTACGTTATACACCCCCATACAAATGCCTTTTAGCGGCACACTCCATACACCTCCTATACATTACACATCCCTGTATATAGCCATACACATATTCACCCTTACACCCCAGTATTGACTATAATCTAATCTCATGCTTCATGGCTGCAGCTGGTCAGGGCAGGGGTCAGGAAGGAATTTTTTCTCCAGTTCACAATTGGCCGGCTATGTCTGGGTGTTTTTTCCTTCTTTCTCTGACACATTAGAGATCGGCCATAGCTGAAGATGAGACACATGTAGGGATGGCTAGTGCTCTGAGATGGTCCAGAGACTCTGGCTTAGCTGCCTGACTGGTGTGTCTTGCTCCCATGCTCAGGGTCACTGATGGCCAGATTGGGGGTCAGGAATAATTTCACCTCAGTCTGATTGGCAGGGACCTATCGCCTTCCCCTGCAGCACAGGCATGGGTCACCAGCGGGGATCATCTGGGCCTTGCCAAAGCCATTCTCTGTCATCATAGGGGGCTTGGGCATTCGTGGCCCCTGGGTCTCTGCTGGTTTTGGCCTGGGGCTCACAACAGGTCAGTCTCCTGAGGCCTGAAATGCTTTAGCCAAACAGAAGTGATGGGTGCAATGCAGTAGTAGCTGAGTGAGGTTCTCTGGCCTGGGCTGTGCAGCAGGGCAGACTGGGTGATCTAATATTGTGTGCAGTTCTGGTCTCCCATGTTTAAGAAGGATGAATTCAAACTGGAACAGGTACAGAGAAGGGCTCCTAGGATGATCCGAGGAATGGAAAACCTGTCTTATGAAAGGAGACTCAAAGAGCTTGGCTTGTTTAGCCTAACCAAAAGAAGGCTGAGGGGAGATATGATTGCTCTCTATAAATATATCAGAGGGATAAATATCAGGGAGGGAGAGGAATTATTTAAGCTCAGTACCAATGTGAACACAAGAACAAATGGATATAAACTGGCCGTCGGGAAGTTTAGACTTGAAATTAGACAAAGGTTTCTAACCATCAGAGGAGTGAAGTTCTGGAATAGCCTTCCAAGGGGAGCAGTGGAGGCAAAAGACATATCTGGCTTCAAAACTGAGCTTGATAAGTTTATGGACGGGATGGTATGATGGGATAGCCTAATTTTGGTAAAATATAGCGGTAAAATATGCCCAATGGCCTGTGATGGGACACGAGATAGGGTGGGATCTCAGTTACTACAGAGAATTCTTTCCTGGGTGTCTGGCGGGTGAGTCTTGCCCACATGCTCAGGGTTTAGCTGATTGCCATATTTGGGGTCGGGAAGGAATTTTCCTCCAGGGCAGATTGGCAGAGGCCCTGGGGGGTTTTCACCTTCCTCTGCAGCGTGGGGCACGGGTCATTTGCTGGAGGATTCTCTGCACCTTGAAGTATTTAAACCACAAGTTGAGGACTTCAGTAGCTCAGACATAGGTTAGGGGTTCGTTACAGGAGTGGGTGGGTGAGATTCTGTGGCCTGTGTTGTGTAGGTCAGACTAGAAGATCATAATGGTCCCTTCTGACCTTACAGTCTGAGTCTGAGTCCTTTCTGGGCTGGCACTCCATGAATCTAAGACATCCCTGCTGCCCCCACACACCCACCAATGGGGGGCTGTGGGTAAGGCTCTCCCTTGCACTGCAGGCCCTTCCTGCCAGGGGGCACTCCACCCCCAACCCATCTCCTGCTTCTCAGCCCGTCCGTGCACCTGGACCAGGGGGGTCTGAGCCATGCTACCTGGTTTCTTGCAGAGACTTCGGCCAAGGAGGGGCTGCTGCTGTGGTGCCAGAGGAAGACAGCTCCGTACCGGAACGTCAATGTGCAGAACTTCCACATCAGGTAGGGGGCGCTGTGGGGAGGGGGGTTTCACTCGGGGCTCGGGGCTTTGGGGCAGGCCCCAGGGGCGCCCTCGCCCTGCAGCCTTCATGAGTCGAGGTGGCTAGGGCTCAGCCCCACTCCCAGGAGGCAGCAGCTCCAGCAGTGCTGGCTTGAGTGAAGGAGCCCAGGGGCAGCTGGGCCGGAGGAGGGAGCGTAGGGCGGGGCTGGGGTGTGTGTGTAGTGCCAGGCCCCAGCACAGCGCCTGCAGCTGGCCAGGGGTCATAGCCGAGGATCACCCGACTTCTCCTTCTCCTTCCCCCCGGATGCGGCGCAGCTGGAAGGATGGGCTGGCCCTGTGCGCCCTGATCCACCGCCACCGGCCTGACCTCATTGACTATGCCAAGCTCAGAAAGGTGCGACAGCCCCTGCCCCTGCTGTCTTCCCCCACCCTTCCCCAGGCATTCCCCCCATTGCCCCAGCCCCCACCCTTGCTGCTTCCCCTCCTCCCATCCCCTTCCCCACCAGCTCCCTGCTACCACAGGACAGCCCTCCCCAGCTACCAGCCCAGTGACATTGGTCCTGGCTCCTGGCACTGCCCCAGCCCCCCATTTAGTTTTCTTCTCCCCCCTCCCCCCAGCTGTTTCTGCCCAAGGACGTTCAGCTCTTTGCTGGCCAGATCCCTGTCCCTGACCTGTTATCCGAGCTCTGAGCAGCAGCTTCCTGTCCCCGTGAACGCCCTCCCCTCCCTGTTACTGCTGACGTGCCCACCCCATGGCTCAGGCCCCCCTTCCTACCCTGCTCCCTGCAGGGCCCCGTCCCTCTCATGGTGCCCCCCTTGCCTGTGGCTCACGCAGCCCTCTTTGCCCCCTGCCCCAGCCTGTCACCAAGCCCCCCCGCAGTCTCACGGCTCTGCCTCTCTGTGCCTAGGATGACCCCATCGGGAACCTCAACACGGCCTTTGAGGTGGCTGAGAAGTACCTCGACATCCCCAAGATGCTGGACGCTGAAGGTGAGGGCCGGGCGCTGCACTCCGAAAGCTGCACAGAGGGGCCTGGGGACCCAGTGCTCTGGCCTGGCCCTTCGCGTGACCCTGACCCTGGAACCTTGGCCTGACCTCGGCCCTCTAATCCTGATCTTGGCTCCTAGTCCTAATCCCAACTCCTAACCCTTGAACCTGATCCTGACCTCTGACCCCGACCCTTCTCCTGGGCCCTGTGAGGGTCTGGCTGAACCAGCTTGGCCCTGGAAATGTGATCATTTATCCTCTTCCTACCTGAGCTCCCGCTTCAGCCCCCAGACCTGATTCTGTAGATCAGGACGCCTGGGTTCTCTCCCAGCTCAGGAGGGGATCTAGTGGGTTAGAGCAGGGGGCTGGGAGCCAGAACTCCTGGGTTTTGTTTTTGGCTCTGCCACTGATTCCTTGGTGGGTAGGTAAGAGGGAATCCTTCTCTCCAGTGTCCCTTTTTCCGTTTCCTCCTGTGGGGATCTCAGGCTGTCCCCTTGACCCACCACACTGGGATGCTCTGTGGAATGAGGGGCCTGGAGCCAGACTCTCCCCACCCTTCATGGCCTTGCGGGCCGTGGATCCAGGGGACATGGCTCTAATGCCCAGGGCAGCTGGTGCTCTGGGCCTGTGCAGCCCAGCCTGGGGGGGAGCATGCTTCCAGGCAGGGGCTGGGGGACACTGTCATAGACCCCCAGGATCTGCGCTACATCCCAGCTCTGAAACTCTCTCTTAGAGGAACCCCTACATGTGCCAGACCCCCTCCCCCCCCCGTGGAGGAACCCTTCAGGACAGGCCATGTGGCCTCACTGCCTCCTAGACTGAGCTCCGGGGCTCCTGCCCCCCTGCTTCACCCCATGAGCTCTGCCCTGCGAGTCCAGCTGAGACAAGCTCCTGGCAGAGCCTTGTCTACCCCTCAGGACTGACACCCCCACCTGGGATCTGCCATGGCACCAAAGAGCCTTCTCCAAACGGAGCAGGGCTTGTGGGTCACCTGGAGTCCTGATATTCATACAAAGAAATCAAGGCTCCAGCACAGTCCATCTGCTCAGCCCAGAGCAATTCACCAGCCCAGCCGCAGTCACCTCCAGTGCCAGGCTCTGGATGTTGGGCTTCCTGGGCCAGGCTTAGTCCTTGGTACCCAGGCTGGGCTGGGCTGAATTCACATCCCTCTCCTAGATCCCTGACTCTCTGGGTTGGCGTTGTCTCGCTGGCCCCCTTGTTGATCTGGTCAGCTTCAGCCAGTTTCTTAACAAATGTATTCACTCCAGCCTAGCAGGGAAGTGATGCAGCCCTGTGACTCCTGGGCCGGGTATCTCTACACTTCAGCCACTGCAGCGCTTCACTGTAGACACCACCTATACCAGGAGAGGGCTTTGCCCATGGCTGTAGTTTCCCACCTCCCCGAGAGGCGGTAGCTAGGTCAGCGGGAGAATTCTTCTATCCTTCTAGCCCTGTCCACACTGGGGGGAGGTCAGTATAGCTATATCATGGGGGATGGATTTTTCACACCCCAGGGAGACATGGCTATGCCGCTGTAAGTGTCTAGTGTAGACCAGCCCTGAGAGCAAACATAATCCCTTCCCCCCACTGGCTAGCCATGCGAAGTACAGGGGGAAACTGAGGCACACATAGGATTCATAAAAATATTATGAAACGTTCCCACTCTCTCACAGGCACATCCCGAGGGAAGGGCTGGGGCTGGGGGGGAGTGCACTGGGGACAGGTGTTCCAGGAGGGAGGGACGGAGGGGCTGTAGGAGGTCACACAGGGTGCTGGGTTGGGGGGGAAGTAGTTGAAACTCCAAGCGCAGGGTGTGTGGCCAGGTCACACCATCGCTCCCCCACCCCCACTGAGCTGCTGGCATCTTTCTGCAGATATTGTCAACACGCCCAAGCCAGACGAGAAAGCCATCATGACCTACGTGTCCTGCTTCTACCATGCCTTTGCTGGAGCAGAGCAGGTGCGTGTGCGTGCGTGCGTGTGTGTGTGTCTCCAGTGCAAATGGGGCTGGGGGTGGGGACAGTCTTGGTCGGGGTCTGTGTGGTGCCCACCCCCATGGGGCCCCAGTCTCTGTTGGGATCAGTGCAATGCTTGGCACAACAGGGGTCCCGATCTCAGGTGAGGGCGTCTGTGCAGCACCCTGCCCAACAGGTGCCTGACTTTGCTCAGGGTCCATGCAGGGCCCAGCACAGCTCTCTCCCGTGAGGCCCCAAAGATGTTCTACAGGGGGCCCTGATCTCGGTCAGGGGAAGGGAAGGACTGTGCTCAGGCTGCTCTATTCCCCCCACCCCACCCCAGGCCGAGACGGCTGCAAACAGGATCTGCAAGGTGCTGGCTGTCAATCAGGAGAACGAGAAACTGATGGAGGAGTACGAGAAGCTGGCAAGCGAGGTATCAATCCATCCTCCCCTGAAGAAGCCATGCCCCCTCGCCCGACACCTGCTGGGGGCTTGCTCCCAGACCTGGGCTCACTGGAGAGAGGCAGCAAGGCCTTGAATGGGCATCAGGACTCCTGGGTTCTCACCTGGCTCTAGCAGTGGAGGGAGATCTAGTGGGTTAGAGCAGTGGGAGGGGTTGGGAGCCAGGTCCCCTGGGTGCAGTGGGGGTGATATACTGGCCTGATGAGGTACAGCTGTATTAATTAATGCTTGGGGGGGGGAGGGGGAGGGAAGGGGTGCTGAGGGCCAGGCTGGGGAGTGAGGAGCTAGTGTTGGGCTATGTGCCTGTGGCTCTCCCCCAAGGGCCTATAGGGGCTGGAGTGACCCAGTACTGCCCCCTGCTGGCCCTTACCCTTCCCACGGCTCCCTACAGCTGCTGGAGTGGATCCGGCGCACCATCCCATGGCTAGAGAACCGCGTGGCAGAGAAGAGCATGAGCGCCATGCGGCGCAAGCTGGAGGATTTCCGGGACTATCGCCGAGTCCACAAACCACCCCGCGTGCAGGAGAAATGCCAGCTTGAGATCAACTTCAACACCCTGCAGACCAAGCTGCGCCTCAGCAACCGGCCTGCCTTCATGCCCTCCGAGGGCAAGATGGTGTCGGTGAGCTATGGCACAGGAAGGCCACGCACCTGCCATGGGGCCATTGGCACCTGCAGGGGAATCTGCCATCCATCCATGACACTGCCTCTGCTACCCTGAGTGGGGATGAGGCCTGCATGGCACATCCATGGGACATGGGTCCACATGGACCAGGGACCGACACATCCCTGTTGTGCAATGGTGCTCATGAAGCACAGAGCCACATGTGTCCAGGGGGTGGGGAGGCATGTATACCCGGGGGGTGGTGCCCACTGGGTAGGGAGCTATGTGTGCCCAGGGGGCAAGAAGGCATGTGTGCCCAGAGGCAGTGCCCATGGGGTGGGGAGCCATGTGTGCCCGGGAGGCGGTGCCCATGTTGTGTGGAGCCACGTATTGAGGGTGGTGAGGACACACACAGGGCATGGACTATCACAGAGCTTGTCAGTTGCTGATGGGGCCCAGGCTGGTGTGTCCAGGGGGCAGTTCCTGCCTCCCAGGTGGGCATAGGGTGGCTGTGATCTGGGTGCTACTGCCCCAGGGGACGGGCAGGGGTGAGGCAGGACAGGTGGCCTGCTCCAGCACTCCCCTGGTGCTGTGTGTGTGGGAGGAGGGGGCAGCGCCCAGGTTCACGCATCTCTGTCTGCGGTGGGGATAGGATATCGCCAACGCCTGGAAGGGGCTGGAGCAGGTGGAGAAGGGCTATGAGGAGTGGCTGCTGACCGAGATCCGCCGCTTGGAGCGCCTGGAGCACCTGGCTGAGAAGTTCAAGCAGAAGGCGACGCTGCACGAGTCCTGGACCAGAGGTATCAGCCCCCTGCCCCCCTGGGCCAGGGATCCCCCCAGCCCCTTCTGCTATAGGGCTCCCCCCACCCCCATCCTTCACTACAGGAATACCCCTTTCTGCTACAGGGATCACCCTGCCTTCCCCTACACCTCCGCTATGGGGTACTCCCACTGTGGATCTCCCCCAGAGGGAACTGCTCCAGTCCCCGCCCCAGGAGGGCACTACCTCTCAGGCCCTGCCCCCCTGCCCTGGGCTCCTCCCAGCCCTCTGGGTTCCTCTGTGCCCCAGAGGCCCATAGGGTGAGGGGCAGGAGGTACAAAGGGCGGGAGCTGGTGGGCTGGGGGTGGAGAAGGTTGGCCAGGCTCAGACTGTGCTGCCCCTGCAGGGAAGGAGGAAATGCTTTCACAGAGGGACTATGAGTCAGCCTCACTCATGGAGGTTCGGGCGCTGATGCGCAAACACGAGGCCTTTGAGAGCGACCTGGCCGCCCACCAGGACCGCGTGGAGCAGATCGCCGCCATCGCCCAGGAGCTTAAGTAAGTGCTGGGCCTGAGACACACACCCCGGTCAAAATCCCCATGCCAGAGCCAGGGAGAGAACCCAAGAGTCCTGGCCCTCAGCCTCCTGCTCTAACCACGAGGCCCCACCCAGCTCCTAGTGCCCGGGCAGGTGGTGTCCCTAGCTAGGTGGGCAATATCCAGGGCTCTGTGCCTTTCCCCATGGCTCTGGGCCTTGCCCTGTGGCAGCCCAGTGGCTCTGTGCCTTGCCCCATGGCAGCCCAGTGGCTCTGTGCTTTGCCCCGTGGCTCATTGCCCTTACCTTCCCACCATCTCTCCCCTCCCCCGCAGCGAGCTGGACTACCATGATGCCGCGTCGGTGAACTCCCGCTGCCAGGCCATCTGTGACCAATGGGACACGCTGGGCACCCTGACCCAGAAGAGGAGGGACGCGCTGGAGGTGAGAGGGGGTCCCGGATGGCAGGGAGCTCCTGCTGCCAACCAGAGTTGGCCGGGGGACAGGCCTGCTCCGGTGCAGGGGCTGGGGGGATGGTGGTGCCCCTTCCCCTCTAACCCTCTGGCTCTGCCCCTGCCCAGCGGGTGGAGAAGCTGCTGGAGACCATCGACCAGCTGTACCTGGAGTTTGCCAAGAGAGCCGCCCCCTTCAACAACTGGATGGATGGCGCCACCGAGGACCTGCAGGACATGTTCATCGTGCACAGCATTGAGGAGATCCAGGTGTGGCCCACTGGGCCCCTGGGCTAGATCCCTGGCTCTGGGAGGGGAGTGGGGTCTAGTGGTTACCACAGGGAGCGCTGGGAGCCAGGACTCCTGGGTTCTGTCCTGGCTTTGCCTTTGACCTTCCTGCTCTGTGCCTTAGTTTCCTCTCTGTGTATGAATCCCTCGGCCCACTGCTCTCTGGGGTCAGGGGAGATGGGGGGAATTAGGGGAAGTGGCAGGGCTGGGGCTGGGTGGGAGTGGGTCGAGGGAAGTGGGGGGTCTATGGGGTGCGGCACAGTCGGGCACAGTGTCCCTGTGTTGCTCTGCTTAGGTGTCCAGAACTGTAAGCCCCGGTGTTACCCCTCAGCCTCAGCAAGACAGAGCTTTGCTGGAGAGAACAAAACCCGCTTTCTAGCTATCACACTTCATTTCCCAAAGTTCCAGCCTTTGCCCAAGCAGTTTTCTCATCCACTTCAAGTTTGCAGCATCTCCAGCCCCCAGGCCCGGGGTCCCAGCTTTCCTAGGCTCAGAGGCTCTGCTTCCTCTGGCCCCTCCGTGACGGGTAACGAGAAGGTCTCATTGTTCCCCCTGTGTCACCAGAGGCCGTTGTCCCTGCATCCGGAGCCAGAGGGCGGCCTGGGGTGCAGGCTCTGTCCCAGGCATGATCACTCAGGTGTCTCTTTCACCTCTTGTTAGCTTAATGTAAATATCCTGTCACTGTCCAACCAGCCAGCTGGGTCGCTGCCCCTTGCGCTGTCCAGGCTGGGTGTGAGCTCTGCCTCCCAAATGCCCTGTACGAACATACAACCAGCACATCGGTAACTCTGGGCAGAGCCTGCACAGGCATCCGACAGGGCTCTGGGGACCAGCGGGCCACCGCTGTACACACCAGACCTCGCAGGACACGTTCTGCCCCCAGCGTGCTGGACAGTGAGGGTGTCAGGCTGGATCTGACACAGGGCTGTGGGCCCTCAGCCCACGGGCTGTGAGGGGCTCTTCGGGCCACACTCTCCCCATGGCGACTGTCCCCCTGCCCACAGAGCCTGATCACGGCCCATGAGCAGTTCAAGGCCACGCTGCCCGAGGCCGACAAGGAGCGCATGGCCATCCTAGGCATCCAGAACGAGATCCAGAAGATCGCCCAGACTTACGGCATCAAGCTGAGCGGGGTGAACCCCTACACCAACCTCTCGCACCTCGACATCGCCAGCAAGTGGGACACGGTGAGTGCGGCCACTGGGAGCGGGGACCCAGCTGACCCTCCCTCCTGCTGACTGTGTCTGTTCCACCCCTGTCCAGCTAGCCATCTGACCCCACAGGCATCACACCCCCTGCCTGTCTGTCAGTGCCTCTCTGTCTGGCCCTGCCTCCCCAGCCCCATTGCTCTTGGGCCCTGGCCTCCCCGAGCTGGAACCCCACCTTCCCAGCCCATTGCGCTCAGCCTCCTCCCATCTGGAACCCTGTCCCACAGCCTCTCACCTGCTGCTCCCTCCCCCACAGGTGAAGCAGCTGGTGCCACACCGAGACCAGACGCTGCAGGAGGAGCTGGCGCGGCAACAGGCCAATGAGCGGCTGCGGCGCCAATTCGCTGCCCAGGCCAATGTCTTGGGGCCCTGGATCCAGACCAAGATGGAGGTGAGAGCTCATGTGTGGATTCTAGCCACGGCTCTGGGAAAGGCGTGAGGACTAATGGTTGGGAGGGGGCTGGGCTGGGAGTCAGGACTCCTGAGTTCTAGCTACAGCTCCTGGGTTCTAGCTACAATTCAAAAAAGAGTCTTACAACAAGTGGAAACTTGGTCAAATTACAAAGGATGAATATAAACAAATAACAAAAGTATGTAGCAACAAAATCAGAAAGGCCAAGGCACAAAACGAGATCAAACTAGCTAGAGACATAAAGGGGTAACAAGAAAACGTTCTACAAATACATTAGAAGCAAGAAGATGACCAAGGACAGGTAGGCCCATTACTCAATGAGACGGAAAACACAACAGAAAATGTGGGAATGGCAGAAGTGCTAAATGACTTTTTTTTGTTTGTTTTCACCAAAAAGGTTAGTAGTAATTGGACGTCTAACACAGTGAATGCCAGTGAAAATGAGATAGGATCAGAGGCTAAAATAGGGAAAGAACAAGTTAAAAATTACTTAGACAAGTCAGCTGTCTTCAAGTCACCAGGGCCTGATGAAATGCATCCTAGAATACTCAAGGAGCTGACTGAGGAGATATATGAACCATTAGCAATTATCTTCTAACGTCATGGAAGACGAGAGAGATTGCAGAAGACTGGAAAAGGGCAAATATAGTGCCCATCTATAGAAAGGGGAATAAGGACAACCTGGGGAATTACAGACCAGTCAGCATAACTTCAGTACCCAGAAAAATAATGGAGCAAATAATTAAGCAATCAATTTGCAAACACCTAGACGATAATAAGGTGATAAGTGACAGTCAGCATGGATTTATCAAGAACAAATCCTGTCAAACTAACTTAATAGTTTTCTTTGACAAGGGTAACAAGCCTTGTGGATGGGGGGAACTGGTAGATGTGATAGATCTTGACTTTAGTAAGGCCTTAGTACTGTCTCGCATGATCTTCTCATAAACAAACTAGGGAAATGCAACCTAGATGGAGCTACTATAAGTAGGGCCCTACCAAATTCAAGGCCATGAAAAACACGTCACGGACCATGAAATCTGGTCTTTTGTGTACTTTTACCTATACAGATTTCATAGGGAAGACCAGCATTTCTCAAACTGGGGGGCCTGAACTAAAAGGGGATTGTGGGGGGTAGCAAAGTTATTGATGGTGGGGGGGGGGTCGCAGTATTGCCACCCTTACTTCTGTGCTGCCTTCAGAGCTGGGTGGCCGGAGAGCAGAGGCTGCTGGCCAGGCACCTAGCTCTGATGGCAGCATCCCACCAGCAGCAGCACAGAAGTAAAGGTGGCAATACTGCGACCCCCCTACGATAACCTTGCAACACCCCCACAGCTCCCTTTTGGGACATGACCCCTACAGTTACAACACCATGAAATTTCAGATTTAAATATCTGAAATCATGACATTTACGATTTTAAAAATCTTATGACCGTGAAATTGACCAATTGGACCATGAATTTGGTAGGGCCCTAATTATAAGGTGAGTGCATAACTGTTTGGAAAACCATTCCCAGGAGGAGTTATCAGTGGTTCACAGTCAGGCTGGAAGGGCATAACAAGGGGGGGGTCCTGCAGGGATCAGTTCTGGACCTGGCTCTAATCAATACCTTCATCAATGATTTAGATAATGGCATAGAGAGTACACTTATAAAGTTTGTGGACAATACCAAGCTGGGAGGGGTTGCAAGTGCTTTGGAGGATAGGATTGAAATTCAAAATGATCTGGACAAACTGGAGAAATGGTCTGAAGTAAGTAGGATGAAATTCAGTAAGGACAAATGCAAAGTACTCCACTTAGGAAGGAACAATCATTGCACACATACAAAATGGGAAATGACTGCCTAGGAAGGAGTTCTGCGGAAAGGGATCTGGGGGTCATAGTGGATCCCAAGCTAAATATGGGTCAACAATGTAACACTGTTGTAAAAAAGGCAAACATCATTCTGGGATGTATTAGCAGGAGTGTTGTAAGCAAGACACGAGAAGTAATTCTTCTGCTCTACTCCACGCTGATTAGGCCTCAGCTGAAGTATTGTGTCCAGTTCTGGGCGCCACATTTCAGGAAAGATGTGGACAAATTGGAGAAAGTCTTGAGAAGAGTGACAAAAATTATTAAATGTCTAGAAAACATGACCTGTGAGGGAAATCTGGAGAAGAGAAGACTGAGGGGGGGACATGATAATAGTTTTCAAGTACAATAAAGCTTGTTACAAGGAGGAGGGAGGTAAATTGTTCTCCTTAACCTCTGAGGATAGGACAAGAAACAATGGGCTTAAATTGCAGCCTGAGAGGTTTAGGTTGGACATTAGGAAAAACTTCCTGTCAGGCTGGAATAAATTGCCCAGGGAGGTTGTGGAATCTCCATCACTGGAGGTTTTTAAGAGCAGGTTAGACACACACCTGCCAGGGATGGTCCTGTTATTACTTAGTCCTGATGGAGTGCAGGTGACCACTTAAGGTCCCTTCCACTCCTATGATTCTATGAGTCTATAATGGTTAGAGCGGGGGAGTGGGAAGCGGGGCGCCAGGACTCCTGGGTTCTCTCTCAGCTCTGGGAAGGGAGTGGGGTGCAGTAAGAAGAGCAGGGCACAGTGTCCTCACCCAGTGACAGCCCCTTGCCCCTTGCAGGAGATTGGGCACATCTCAGTGGACATCAGTGGCTCCCTCGAGGACCAGATGAACCATCTCAAGCAGCAGGAGCAGAACATCATTAATTACAAGGCCAACATCGACAAGCTGGAGGGCGACCACCAGCTCATCCAAGAGGCCCTGGTCTTTGACAACAAGCACACCAGCTACACTATGGAGGTGAGAGACCAGATGGGGCTGCGGGGCTCCTTGTGGGGGGGCTCTCCAAGCAGGGATCGGGGGCTGACAGGGGCACTTGGGAGGAGGGGATGACTAAGGGTACTCTGAGAGGGGCAGAGGGTCTCAGGGGAGGGGTTTGGAGGGGAAGGTTGTCATGAATCATGAGGGGACATGTGATTGTGCTTTGTGCATGGGGCACTTCGGGTGTGTAGTTATGTGCAAGAGTGATGGGAGGGTGATCTTGGTGGGGTGATCCCCAGGTGCTGTGATCCCCTCTCCTGTCCCCATAGCACATCCGGGTGGGCTGGGAGCAGCTGCTGACGACGATTGCCCGAACCATCAACGAGGTGGAGAACCAGATCCTTACCCGCGATGCCAAGGGCATCAGCCAGGAGCAGATGAACGAGTTCCGGGCGTCCTTCAACCACTTTGATCGGGTGAGATACGGCCCCCCCGCATCCTGATGACCCTGACTCTGCCTGGATAGCCCTGTCCCATCAATAACCCTGCCCCTGTCTGGATAGCCCCACCCCATCAATAACCCTGCCCGCTTTGGATAGCCCTGCCCCATCAATAACTCCGCCCCTGCTGGACAGCCTGCCCCCATCAATAACCCCGTCCCTGCCTGGTTAGCTCCACCCCCATAGATAACCCTCTTCAATAATTCCACTCTTACCCAGATAGCCCCGCCCCCATTGATAACCTTTCTAGATAACCCCACTCCCCCCACCTGTCCCCCATCTAGGTAACCCAGCTCCCCACCACTGCTGCCCACAGCCAGCTTTGCTGGTGCCTCGTAGTCCCAACCCACAGCTCTGCCAACGCCCCTCAATCCTGACACAGCCTGAGTGTGTGGGGGCATGAATGGCTCACAGAGGTGAAGCTTTGCACCCTAGTGGAGGTCCCTGCGGGGCTTTGGGGAGAACTCACTGGTAGCAGAAGCTCAGGCTGCCTGGGCTGCACCCCTGTCAGGCCGGTCTGGACCCTGGGGGCACATTTCTGGCTTGACGTCTTCTCTTCCCTCCCTGTCTCCTGCCACAGAAGAGGAACGGGATGATGGACCCTGATGACTTCCGTGCCTGCCTCATCTCCATGGGCTATGACCTGGTAAGAGACCCTCCCACACAGGAGGGCCAGTACTGGTTGTACTAAGCCCCTGCCCCACTCCCTGCAGCACAGCACCCCTTAGTGCCACACTGGGCTCAGCCCTGAGCCTAACTCAGTGCAGCCCCAGCCTCACCCCCATTCCTACCCCCCAGGGTGAGGTGGAGTTTGCCCGGATCATGATGCTGGTGGATCCCAACAGCACGGGCGTGGTGACGTTCCAGGCCTTCATCGACTTCATGACCCGCGAGACGGCCGAGACCGACACGGCTGAGCAGGTCGTGGCCTCCTTCAAGATCCTGGCATCAGACAAGGTCAGTCCAGCCATATCCCCCTCACCCCTCCCCCCCGACCTCTCGGAGGGCTCTGCTGGGCTGGGAGCGTCTTCCTCAACCCCTGGGGCCTGTGGGGTAGCAGCTGATGAAAGGCATGGGGCTGGCCTTGCTGCAGTGCATGATGGGATTGGTAGCCTCTCTAGGTCACACTGAGCCAGCTCCCATGGGTCTGCTGGAATTTCCCTCGGGTCTCTTGTTTGCTGTGAAGGTATGTGGGGGGCAGGTTTTATTCCACGCCGCCTCCACTGGCCTCCAGGGACGCACCCCTACCCCAAGCTGTCGAGGACCCTGAGTCACAGGCTGCGGTTCAGGAGGGTTCCCCCCTCCCCAGTTTTGAATGCAGCGTCACTAGGGTCTCAGAGCATCTTGGATCTGGGCCATCTGCTCATGTAGTTAGATCAGAGGTTCTCAAACTTCATTGCACCGTGACCCCCTTCTGACAACAAAGATTACTACACAGCCTCAGGAGGGGGGACCGAAGGCTGAACCCCTGGGCTTCAGTCCCCGGCAGAGAGCCTGTAACCTGAGCCCCGCCACCCAGGGCTGACGTCCTCAGGCTTTGGCCCCAGGCAGTTGGGCTTGAGCTTCGGCTCTGGTCGTGACCCACTTTGGGGTCCTGACCCACAGTTTGAGAACCGCTGAGTTAGACCCTCGCGGCCAGGTGGCACCGGTGGGGTGGCCCTGCAGCAAGTCCCCGGGAGAGACTGTGCTAGAACAGTGAGTGTGGGCAGTGCAGGCCTGAACGGGCCCCACAGACCTCACTCCAGCACTGCACTGCCCTGTGCTCGTCTCCCTAGGCTAGCCAGGACCCCGATGGGTGGGGAGGGGGGGCTGGGCTGTTGCCCCCTAACCATTTCCCCTCTAACCATCTCCCCTCTCACCTTTCAGAACTACATCACCGTGGAGGAGCTGCGGCGGGAGCTGCCCCCGGAGCAGGCCGAGTATTGCATCAGCCGCATGACAAAGTACAGTGGGGCTGACACGGTGTCAGGCGCATTGGACTACGTCTCCTTCTCCAGCGCCCTGTACGGGGAGAGCGACCTGTAACCCCCACCCTGGGAGCCCCCGCTGCACCTCACAGGATCGACACCCCTCCCCCCGATCGGGGGGGGAACCTGCCCTGGATTCCCCCACCACCACCCTGCCCCATGGAACGACGACACTGTGGAGCCCTATGCGGCCTGGACAGATGGATGGGGATCTGTCTGGGTTAGGACCCTCTATCCCCCACATCTTACCCCCAGTTCTCCCCAAAGCCCAGCTCTAGCTAGGAGCTGCCTAATCTCTGTGTCTTTGCTGCTGCCCAAGTAGATGCGTGCTTGCCCAGCCTGGATCAGCCCCCCTCGTTCCCCAGTCTCAGCATCTCCCTTCCCCCTCTGGGAGTGCTTTGAACCCCAACCTTCCCCCTTGCTGCCTCAAAAATGCAGGAGGTGGTGCCAGTTCTCGGCATGTCTGTCCCCAGCTAGGGGGCTTGCTGCGCCATCGAGGGGTCCTATGGCCCCCATCTCTGTGGCTCCGGTGCAGGGAGCTGCGCACTGGGGGTGGGGCACGAGGAACAGGGCTGGGAGGAGCTGGGGAGCAGAGCCAGGTCAGGCTGGGCCAGGTGCGCTCCGTACACCCGCTAATAAATGAAACATAACAGAGAGACCTACCAACCACCTGGCTTCTGTACAGTGCGCGTGGGAGAGGCTTCGTCCCCTGGGCTGGAGAGGATCTGTACTGAGTGTGTGTGGGGGTGAGAGCAGTGCTCTCTGGGAGAGAGAATCAGGGCATATGGGGCAGGAGGTGAGCAGAGCGGTGCCATTCTCAGGTTCCCAGGTGTTTTACAAGCACTGCTGGGAAAAGGTGGCACCTGTCTTGCAGACAGATCTGAGTGAGTCCATTTGGCTGCAGCACTGGTGGGTGAGGTGCCCACGAGCCAGTGTGGATGCAAATGTACCTGTACTGGTGTGAGCAGCTCTCCAGCCAGCCACAGTGTAACTTGCCCTTCTGCAGGGCTTTTTCTGGGAAAAGTTTTGCACTCTGCTTCCCTGGGGCATGGGGACTGGCAGCCACCTGCCATTACAAATGTGAAGAGACTGAAAGATCAAACCCTCCACGTCCTGTGATTCCTTGCCTGTCAGCCCCCATGCTGGTGAGCGTCTCCGACCAGCCTTTGCCAAGATAAACACAGAGCGGCGCGTACTATAAAAACCCTACCAAAACCAACGCTCCACTGCCCACACAGCTCTCTCTTGGGGGCGAGGCTGAGCAAACCCATTGGGATGGATGCTGGTCATGTCACTTATTGCACCATTAGTAGGCGCTCCAGTTCTCCGGAAGGCTGGCCTAAGACCCAGTGAAGACAAGACCAGAGAAGAGAATACAGCCTATTACTGGGGGATGGAAGGGTGGGATGACGTCTAGGGTCTATGGGAGTTAGGCACCTCGATGGCTTTGTGGCTCTGGGTCTAGGTGTCTTCTGCTTAATTCCTACATAGAGATTGAAGCCTGAAATCCCCACGAAAAGTAAAGTCATTGTTATTAATGAGGGTATTGCAGTAGGCCCTACGAGCAGCAGTCATGAACCCCATTCTGCTAGGTGCTGTACAAACACAGACCAGCCAGGCAGTCCCTGCCCCCAGAGCACCACCAGCCTACTACAAGGGACAACAGGTGGAGCTGGCCAGACAGGGGAGCACAAGGAACCAAACACCTCTGGTCAGCAGGAGAGGCCGTGAGCTCTGTGCACCAGCAGCCTGAGCAGTGTCAAGTTTTCTGCAGACAAAGGAGAGTTTTGCGACAGGATTGGCAGGAGATCCAGGAGGTGATGTTGTGGATGTTTATGAGGAGCTCCCCCCAAGTGGGTGGGGCAGTGCAGGAAAAAGCACCAAGGGGCTTGATTGGAAATGTAACAAGTGGGCAATGGAGGCCGGTGTTACGGGCTGATGGCAGGTGACTGTTGCCTTCTCGATAGCGGATGGGAGGTGATAGATTGGTTGGGGCTAGGCTGTGAAGGGCTTTATGTGAGGGTAAAATGTCACTTGTGTGCCATATCTGGTGGTGGTTAAACGGCTGGTGTGTGGGTGTGTGTGTGGGGGGTGTCTATCCAAAAAGGAACCCATCCCTGCAGCAGGGCTGGGATAGAACCCAGGAGTCCTAGCTCATAAGGTGTGTGTGTGGAATCTAGTGGATTACAGTGTTGAGGAGTTAAGAGGCCTGAATTCTATTCCCAGCTCTGTGTGGCCTTGGGTGAGTCACTCCCTGCAGGGCTTGGTGCTTCTGTTGCTCCCAGCTCCCTGCCTGGAGCCTAATGCCATGAATTGATGGCTCCTGGCACAACCCATTTCTTCAGAGGGTGCTGAGGATGGAGGGGGAGGAATTTCTGTGTGCTCTGTCACCACAGACAAACACATGCTGTAACTCTAGGTGAAGGAAAGCCTGGTACAGTGGGAAAAATAAACGCTGCAGTGATTGGCTGGTTCTCAGCCCTTCAGGGGCAAGTGGGATGGGCTTACCTCTGCTGCTGAGCATGATGGGAATGGAGCCTTGTATAAAAGCCCCTGTGCATGCAGTAGTAAGCCATTTGCCAGTGTAGTTCTTTGAGGTGTATGTAGCAGAGAGAGGCAGGTGGGGTCCTAAGAATTCTTTTTCCTGTTAATTAAGGTTGTGGTGACTTGAGTGTTTTTTATTGTGGCTGCCTTGGGGTGGGGGAAGGGGGCTTTTTAAATAGTTTCTTTACTGTGGTATGACTGGCAGTTAGGATTCCTGGCTTCTAGCCCCAGCTCTGGAAGGGGAGGTTTGTCTAGTGCTTAGAAAAGGGCAGACAGGACTCCTGGGCTCTATTCCTCATCCCTGTGTGATCCTGGGGAAGCCACCCACCATCTATGCTACAACCGGGATCGATCCATCGGCGGTCGATTTAGCAGGTTTAGTGAAGACCCGCCAAATCAACAGCAGATTGCTTTCCAGTCACTCCTGTACTCTACCCCCAATGAGGGTATGTCTACACTACCCACTGAGTTGGGGGCAGCGATCAATCCAGCAGGGATTGATTTATCATGTCTAGTCTAGACACGATAAATCGATCCCCGAGCACTCTCCAGTCGACTCCTGTACTCCAGCGCCGCGAGAGGCGCAGGCAGTCGACAGGGGAGCGGCAGCAGTCGACTCACCGCAATGAAGACACCACGGTAAGTCGATCTAAGTATGTCGACTTCAGCTACGTTATTCATGTAGCTGGAGTGGCATAGCATAGGTCAACTTACCGCAGTAGTGTAGACACTGTTATCTCTGTTGGTAAAATTAAGCCAATACCTCCCCTGGGATAGGTGCTGACTCTGTGGGTGCTCTGGGGCTGGAGCACCAATGGGGAAAAATTGGTGGGTGCTTTGCACCCACCAGCAGTTCCCCGCCCCAGTTCACCTTCACTCCGCCTCCTCCCCTGAGCATGCCACGTCCCCGCTTCTCCTCCCAGAGTTGTTTGGCGGTGGCAAGTGCTGGGAGGGAGGGAGGGGGGAGGAGGGGGAACGCGGTGCTCCAGGAAGCGGCGGGGCCAGCGTGGGGATTTGGTGAAGGGGTCCAATAGGGGCAGGGAGGGGCTGGAGTTGGGGTGGGGACTTTGGGGAAGGGGTTGGAATGGGGGCGAGGCAGGAGTGGAGTCAGGGTGGTGCTGGAGGCGAGCACCCACCAGCGCTGGGAAAAGTTGGCGCCTGTGCCTGACACGTGTTATGTTTGATTCATTACCACACTGGATTGGGAGTGGCCCTAGTGCTACAAGACTGCTGCTAGATAAACGAGTGTCAAAGCAGTGAAAAGTAAGGAGATGCAATTAGTGAAACCAGAAGATCCTTGTACGTTTCTGAGCTCCCACACAGTGGGGCTGTTTGTTGCTAGTGTGGGGAAGGATTCCAAGGCCAGAGGGACTTGTTCTGAGTCCCCAGCCGGACTCCCTGCAGGGCATTAAGCCAGAGGATTCCCACAGCTACTCCTGCCTCCAGCTCAGCTCTGTGGTGGCTTTTAGGGCCATCTGGCCTGCATGTAAAGCCCCCAAGGAATGAAGCATATCCCGCCACCCTAACTTGGCCCCAGGGGGAGCTGCCCCACTGAGGACTCACCCTTCCTGCTAAACATCTGCCTCTTGTTCCCTGTGTGGATTTGCCCAACATCTGCTCCTAGCTGCTGGCCCTGCTTGGCCTTTGCAGGAGACTCAAGCCCCTTCGGGTCAGAAATCTTTGCCCTGCTGATTCCAACCCAGGATCCAGCTCCCCGGCATTAGGACATGAGAACAGCTATACTGGCTCAGACCAATGGTCCATCTAGCCCATTATTCCGGTTTGCAGCAGTGGCTGGTGCCAGATGTTTTAGAGCCAATAAACATAACAGGACAATTTATCAAATGAGTCATCCCCTGTAGTCCCAGCTTTTGGCAGTTAGAGGTTTAAGGACAATCAGAGCATGGGGTTGCATCCCTAACCATCTCGGCTACTAGCCATTGAGGAACATATCCTCCACGAACAAGGCCGGCTCCAGCCTACCAAGCATGTGCTTGGGGCGGCACCTGGAGGGGAGCGGCGCTCACCCGGGGAGAGCGGAGCCGCAGTGGGCTCACCGCCCTCCCCCGGCGCTCCGGCCGGTCGGGGAGAGTGGGGCCGCGGCCGGGCTCGCTGCCCTCCTCCCGGCGCTCCGGCTGGTCGGGGAAAGTGGGGCCCCGGCCGGGCTCTCCGCCCTCCCCCCGGCGCTCCGGCCAGTCGGGGAGAGCGGGGCCCCGGCCGGGCTCTCCACCCTCCCCCCGGCGCTCCGGCCGGTCGGGGAGAGCGGGGCCCCGGCCGGGCTCTCCGCCCTCCCCCTGGCGCTCGGGCCGGTTGGGGAGAGCAGGGCCCTGGCCGGGCTCGGCGCCCTCCCCTGCTGTGTTCCCTGCCGGGGGGTGGGGGGTGGCGGGAGGCTTTTTTGCCTGGGGCGGCAAAAAAGCCAGAGCCGGCCCTGTCCACGAAGTGAGCTAATTCTTTTTTGAAGCTGGGTACTTATACTTTTGGCCTGACAACAATCCTGGCAATGAGTTCCACATGCTGACTGTGCCTTGTGTGAAGTGTTTCCTTATGTTTGTTTTAAGCCTGATGCCTACTCATTGGGTGACCCCTGGTCTGTGTGTTGGGTGAAGGGGTAAATAACACTTCATTTGCTTTCTCCACACCAACCATGATTCTTGGTGGAGGGGAGTTTGCAGGGCAGAGCACAGCCTGTTGGTGATGCTGCCAGTGAGAGTGGAAACGGTCTTTCATGGTGGTGAAACAAAGCTGGGATGTTCTAAGGTGCAGGAGAGAGACTGCTACCGAGCCCCCGCCCCCCATAGCCAGGCATCACCTCCCCTATCCAATGTGCAGGCCCCTACAGAGGGACTGCCCCCCACCCGGTGTAAGCTTTTACTTAGCATCGCCTCTAACAGCAGCAGCTACTAGGCGGTATAGGGTAGTGCCCCCTCCTACAATAGCATCACTTGCTCCTAGGCAGAGCTCCCTGCTACAGAGGGCGGGAGGATCCCTGATCTTCCCCTACACAGAAATCTGCCTCTCCCCCATATACCTCCCCTCCGCAGGGCCCGAGATATAGTAACCACTTGGCTGGGGACGGGCATACGCAGGAGGACCAAACACCCCTCTCCCGAGAAACTGCGCATGCGTCATGGTGCACGCGCTCTCTCCGCCCCCTTGGAGACGGGGGGAAGGGGGCTCCGCTCGTATTGGTTGGGGCGGCGGCATAAGCCCGGAAGCGGCCTGCGCGCGAGCGAGTAGAGGCAGCAGCTGCAACGCAGAGAGCGCCCGCCCGCCCCGCGCGGGGACCCTTCCCCGGGGCCCGATCCCGGCCCTCAGTTACAGGCGGCGCGTGGCAGCCGAGGCCCAGCTTCGTTACAAAGAGACGCTGTTTGGTCCGGCTGGGCCCTGCCCAGGCAGCAGCTCGAGCCGGCTGGGGCGAGGGGCGCTGCCTGGCAGTGGGAAGGGCAGAGCCGCGAGGCTCAGACCCAGCGGGGCAGGCGCAAGTGGCTGCCTGTTTGGTTTGCTAGAAGGGGCAATGAGACAGCAGAGTCCAAGCTACGACCTTTCCGTCTGCACGCTAGTTCCGGAGCTGTGTTAACAATGGGCAGGTGTAGACTTTTGAAAGCCCCCCCTAAGGTGGTGGGCAGTTATGAAAACCTGCGTGCTGAGGTTGCTCCTAAGTGAGGGTTTACTGGAAAACTCGTAAGAATGGCCCTACGGGGTCAGAGCAATGGTTGCTCTAGTCCAGACTTCCCTTTAAACCTGCTGCCTATTAATGTTATTTGCACCCCCTCCCCCCCAGGTCCTATATGCATAGTTGAGATATGTTGAGAGATCCTGTTGTAGCTCATGAAAAGGACTAGTCCCAGTCCAGACCCACCCCTGGGGGCACCACTATTTACCTCTCTCCATTCCCCAAACTGACCATATATGCCTATCTTTTAAACCAGTTACTGATCCATGACAGGACCTTCCCCCCCTCATTCCATGACACTTTACCTCGCTTAAAAAGGCTTTCCGAACATTTAAGTGCTCTGGATCCTTTTTGTTCACCTGCTTGTTGATTGGCTCTTCCCCCAGAGATTCTGTTCACCTGTGTCTGACGATTGTGTTCTTAACTAGAAGTCGGGCTTACCAAGCTCTACTTGCCAGGATCGCCTCTGGAGCCCTTTTTAAAAATTGGTGTCACATTAGCTATCCTCCAGTCATTCGGTACAGAAACTGATTTAAATGATGTTACCCATTGGGAGGGGGGGGAAGGGCCTGCTGTAGCAGCCCTCAAAATCAGTAATAGAAAGACAAGTTAGCACGTCTTCCAAAGTACTTTAATAATAAAAAAATATATCTCTTGCTCTTGGGGGAGGGGTGTCGGGTCTGAAACCCGTGCCCCAGGTGTCAGGAGCACACAGAGAAGCCAGAGCTGGTTGCAGACAGAGAGCAAATAGGGACGTCTCCAAAGAAAGCTGGGTCAGTCATGGGGTGCAGGAGCAGGAGGAAGAGCACCATGCCCAGCACATAGAAGATGACAACAGTGAGGCGCTGGGGATGCTCCAGGGCAGCACAGATGGCAGGGAAGCCAATGTAGTTGCAGAAGGAGTGGCACAACACAGGGCCAATCAGGTGTCCTGGATGGGAGAAGAGAACCTTTTTTTTTTTTAAACCCACAATGTGCCACAACCATGCATTCATAAGCCTAGAGATGAGCTGAAGCAGCCCTGTGACTCCGCTTTGGGGGGACTGGAGCCAGTGTTCTAATTTTTTACATTCATGTGTGGAATGAATTTTGTTATATGGAGGTGATGTGTGACACAAGGGGGGTGGGAGTCTGGGTGCAGGCTGCCCTGTGGGAGAGGCAAACCCCTGGAGCCCAACTGGTTATAAGGGAGGAACATGGCATAAACAGGGGAAGGGACTCTTTCCAAGACAGGCATCTGGTCTTATCTCACTAGAGCCCCTGTGGTAGAGGGTAGAGAAATGGCTGGTGGTTCCATGCTAGGCTGGGGAGGGAACTCTGCCTGCACAGGAAGGCAACCTGCAGCACTGACCTGTCCTAATGAAGATGAACGCTGTGTAGGCCCCGAAGACAGCTGTATATGAGAACTGGAAAGCTGCAGGAGAGAGCAGAATCTTTGAGAGAGCCACTGAAACTCCCTTATACAGCATCACCACTGATCACTTCTGGCAAAAAAATGTGTGCGCTTAAAACAGGGTTGCCACATCTTCCCTCACCACCAGGGATCCAGAGAGAGGCCAAACTAACTAAAGTTATGTTAATTAAACTCACTTTATAGATTACAATTTACATTTAGTGAACAAAAGAATTTTGATTTAGAAAATACAATGGACTAGAACATAAACTCCACCCTTCATACTGTTTTGAGTTCCAGCTTCAATAAAGATACGTATTCCTTGATGTGTTGGCTTCCTGATTGATTGAACAATTAACCCTCCTCTGCCAAAGTCTCTGTTCCTGTCACTTCACCTTGTCTAAAGGATGTTTAGTAGCTCTATTTCCTTCATTGGTCTTCCCTGAACTTTTCCTCTTTTTTAGGTATTATCCCTTTAGTGGCTATTTCAGCTCTGTTACTAGCTCCCCTTTGACAATGGAACTCAATCACCGGGGTTGTATCCACTGGCTCCCCACTTACTGCATCCCTTCTTTTCTGGTGCTTGTTGCTGCCTTGCTCACCACTGGCAGCTTCCCTCCAGACTTCACCAGCTGTTCTGGAGGGAAGCTGCTGTTCACCCCCCACAACTCGCTCCAAACTCTTCCCAGCCAACTTGCGCTGCTCTCATTGTGCTTTTGACCCAACAGCCTCCAATACAGTGGGACAATACATATTCCTCTCCCCAGAGATGGCTGCATCTCCACACCTGTGGTACAGGCACACATCATTGGTGGCAGACGGGGACTCTCCTCAGTTAAGAGCCAGAGTCCGGCGAAGGGGAGCTCCAGGGCTGGCTAGATGCGTGTGATTGCTCTAGGTAGGGGTCTGACCATAATTACCTCTGCCCCGGTAATGAGGAGGAAATGCTAGCAGGTTCACACGCAACCAGCTGCACCCAGAGCAGGCTAAGGTAGTGCTGGTCTAGGGGTCCTTAGTTCAGGACCATCATCCTGGCAACCATTTCCTACCTGCCGACAGGAAGATGCTGGCCACGCTGCCCTGGCGGAACCGTAGCTGCTCAATAACGTGGTGGAAGTGAGCTGAAAGAGGGAAATGTCCATCAATGCCTGTGGCCAGCCCGGCACCCCCTCCCTAGCCTCCACTGGCAGGAGCTGATCTGAGGAGAACCCTGCTTGGACCAGGCTGCACCAACCCCACCTGCACCTGCTCCCCGTCTCTGTGAGCATGCTGGCCCCTAATGGGCACCAGGCAGGGGGTTGTGCATAGGGCTGAGAGTTCTAATCCATGCTCCTGTGCCCAAGATAGACACCCCTAGCTCAGAAGGGCTTGCTTTGTGCTCAGTGAGACTGGGGAGAGGAGCGGAGAAGCTGAATTCGGCCTTCCCCCCACTGTATGGGAGGAGGTAGGTACTGGTTCCTTTGCCAAGCTGCTCTGGGGGGGTGGGGGTGGGATCAGTGCAAACCCCTCAGCCCCACTGGGTACAGGAAGAGGAAGGGAGACAGACAGAGAGGAGGGGTGGGGAAAAGTGACGTGGGAAGGAGCAATGCTGGGCCTAGGTCCCATGCCCCCTGACTTTGCCCCCACCACTCCCAGCAACCTGGGGGCGGGGGATGGAAGCTGTGCTCAGAGCCATACTATTGACCCTGCCTGGATGCTTTGCAGTGGCTGGGTAGGGAGCTCTGTCAGACACCATGGGACAGCTCGGTCAGGGGGCCTGAGCAGTGCTGGGTACTCACCAACCCCGAAGAAGAGCGGGCAGGTGAAGATGGCTGGCCCCAAGCCGGTACAAGGGATGAGCATAAGGCAGCATACAGGCCCGGAATACCAGCTCCTCCGTCAGGGGTGCGATCACCTGGTTGCGGAGCCAGCGCATGTCACTCAGGCACAGCGCCCAGAAGCGGGGGTCTGCAGGGAGAAGGAAGGTAGCATTATGTGTCTGGCGCTGCTGGAGGTCTCTGGGATGTCCTGTGGAGGCCTGACAGAGAGCTCGCCTCCCCAGTGCTGCTTGGGTATCTCATCTCAATAGATCTGAGCAAAAAGCACAGACCAGGCCGAGGATGCCCCCTCCCATGACTCTGGGACCTCCTCCTTTGTCCCTGTGCACTCCCACTAGCTCTGAGCAGCTCCCAGGAGACAGAGCTCTGCCGACCTATGCCCCCTAGTGCCCTTAGCTCACCACCAATACTCCCTGCAGCTTGCTGTTACAGGCAGCGTGGTCTAGAGACACGGAGCTGAGCCAGGACTCCTGGGGTCTAATCCTGGCTCTGCCAATGGCCTCAGGTGAGTCCCTTCCCCTCTCCATGTCCCAGTTTCCCCTCCCACCATTTGTCTAGCTAGACTGTGAGCTCCTCAGGGCAGGGACTGTCTCTCACTGTGTCTGCGCAGCACCTGGCACACAGCATGAGAGGAGACGATTTTGGTCTGTGTTCCTACATGCTACCATCATCTAAATAGCAAGGCCTTACCAAACATGACCTTCAGTCCATCAACCCAGTCCCAGGGACAGTCCATCGAGAGCTGAATGAGGGGACCAAGAAACAGGACCTGGCACAGAAAAGGAGATGCTGAGTGAGCGTCCCCTTTGGCATTCAGGTTTACCCCAGCTGTCAGTCCTGTCCCCCTACAGAGACAGCAGCCATTGTTCAAACGTCACATAAAGGATCTGGGTGCCTGGTTCCCTGGCATTTTAATGGGTATCTAAAGCCCCTGGGCAGTTTGGAAATCTCTGCTCAGCACCTCTAGAGATGGCATCTGGCCATTAAGCCCTGTCTGCTCAGTGAGTCACAGTCCTTCCAACTGATCTCAGAGGGGCAGCTCTGCTATGCCCAGTTTGCTAGCAAGGTCAGGACAAAGCAGCCTGCACCACATCCCCACCATGGAGGAGTCCATGCCCTGCAGCGAGGGCAGCAGCACAGGGCAGACCACTGAGCCTGGCATCTCTGTGTTTGCTGGTATGCTACAGCAAGCAGGGCTGGGGAGAAGGCGGTTTGACAGACAAACCAATGGCCCCCAAGAGAAAGCAGGCACCTGCTCCCAGCAAAGCCTCTATCAGGGGCCTGGCAGGTTGGTGCAGGGCAGCCCTAGGGCATTAGCCCTACACATACCATGGTGAGCAACAAGGGCAGTAGAGTCGCTGGCACGATTCCCTCCAGTCGGAAGCCCAGCAGAACTAGCAGGGATATACCTGGCTGAGCAAAACACAAGACACATGTGGATCAGGACCATGCAGGCCATCACCCCCTGGCCCAGCCTTGCAGCCAGCTCCCACACCCCATTGACTAGTGCACAGAGCTCAGAGACCTTGGGCTAGTCCCCTTCTCCTCTCAGTGCCTTAGTTTCCCCTCCAACCCTGTGTCTGTTTAGCCTGTGAGTTCTTCGGGCATGGCCTGTCTCTCATTGTGTGCCTGTGCAGCACCTATCACCATGGGGCCCTGATTTCGGCTGGGGGGGTCTGTGCAGTCCCCAGCATGACAGGGGCTCCTGATATTGATCAGGGTGTGCAAGCACCCATGTAATACAATACTCAGAGCCAGAGGGTGAGGCAGTGGCTGGCACAGCACTAACTAAAAGGATTTTCCCTGATGGGATTAGCCAGGAAGGAGGGGTGATGTGAAGGACCAGGCTAGCTGCAAGGAAGTCCCAGCTTGCTACATGAGTCACATGACTACTCTCCAGGTAGGCAGCCCAACTTGCAGAGAGTGAGGGAGGGGAGGAGTCGATAGAGACCAGGTGACAATCTTACCTTAATGCCTGTCAGTTCCTTCCAGAGCCAGACGAAGAGTGGTGAGAGGCCAGAGACGATCAGAACGCTGGTGAATCGCCGCTTGATCACAGCCGGGTGGTCTCTGCAAATGGAGACAAACCTTCAGAACGCAGAGGAATGGAGGCTGCTCTGTCGTATGGCCTAGGGGGCTAGGTCCTCAGGACTCCTGGGTTCTATTCCTGGCTCTGCCACGAACCCACCGTGTGACCTTGGGCTATGTTTTTCTCTCTGTGTGTCTTGATGTAAGCCAGGGGTGTTGAGCTCATTTGGGGGAGAGAGCCGAGTCCCACTGTTAATGACAATTTCATGTTGGGGGCAGAATTCCCCCACCCCATCCCCCTCTGGCCTTTATTTCTCTTCCTTCCCCACCCGCCTTTCCTGATTTCCCTCCTCCTTCCCCATCTTTGTGGCTCTTCACATCTAATGATTTTCCTGCCAATTTCCACAACCTCTCCTATTGCATCTGCTTATTGGCCATGCAACAGTTAACACTAAAAGAACAGGAGTACTTGTGGCACCTTAGAGACTAACAAATTTATATGCATCCGAAGAAGTGGGCTGTAGCCCACGAAAGCTTATGCTCTAATAAATTTGTTAGTCTCTAAGATGCCACAAGTACTACTGTTCTTTTTGCGGATACAGACTAACACGGCTGCTACTCTGAAACAGTTAACACTGGCATTTGTCTCCCATAGAGGACTGAGGCCTTCATACCTCCTCCAGCCATCATTTCAGCCTTTCTGCAGACTCAGGAAGGCAACACTACGTCAGTTCCCATTATTATTATTATATGAATTGTGTAGCCATGGACCAGAACTCCATTGCACCCAGCGCTGCACAAACTTGGAGAAAAGAGACAGCCCCTCTGCCCCAAAGCGTTTCCATTCTAAGGCACTGGACAGTTTCTCCTAGCCAGAAGCAATGGCCTAGCTACTGTAGAGGCTCAGTGTGGGCCATCACTATTGTCCTTTCTGGCTTCAGAATCAATGAATCTATGAAGCACAAGGCTAGAATGGTTCTTTAAAAAAAAAAAAAAAAAAAAAAGTAATATCCAAGATTCTGCACAATCTGCACATGTCCTATGGGCAACGCAGATACTACAGGGGGCTAGATCTGGGTAGGGGGCTGTCTCTGTCACTCACCTGAGAGGTACCGAGGGGGGTGTCACTCACCGGAGTAGGGGGCTCGGGAGGCTGGTACTGGGAGAGGGAAGTCACTCACCAGGGGGGTTGGCAGGTGGCTCGGGGGCAGGGCGGTACTGGGGGCGGGGGTGTCACTCACTGGGGCAGGTGGCTGGAGGGGTGGTGGGTCAGTATCAGGAGAGGGGGTCGGGGCAGGTGGCTCGAGGGGGGGGGAGGGTCGGTACCGGGAGAGGGGGTCACTCACTGGGGCAGTACTGGGGGTTGGGTCACTCACCGTGGCAGATGGCTCGGGGGTGCCAGGGCGGTACGGGGGGAGGGGTGTGTGTCACTCACTGGGGAAGGTGACTCGGGGGGGGGGGGGGCAGCACCAGTGGGGTTGTCACTCACTGAGGCAGGTGGCTCAAGAGGTTCGGGGCAGTACTAGGAGGAGGAGTCACTCACCGGGTCAGGTAGGTTGGAATGGGGGGGGGGGGTGTCACTCACCGGGACAGGTGGGTCAGTCCTGGGGGGGGGGTGTCACTCACCGGGGCAGGTGGGTCGGTCCCGGGCGGGGTCACTCACCGGGGCAGGTAGGTCGGTCTCGGGGGGGGGGGTCACTCACCGGGGCAGGTAGGTCGGAACGGGGGGGGGTGTCACTCACGGGGACAGGTGGGTCAGTCCCGGGGGGCTGGGTCGGTCCCGGGCGGGGTCACTCACCGGCACTCACCGGGGCAGGTAGGTTGGTCCCGGGGGGGGTCACTCTCCGGGGCAGGTAGGTCGGTCCCGGGGGGGGGGTCACTCTCCGGGGCAGGTGGGTCGGTCCCGGGGGGGGGGTCACTCTCCGGGGCAGGTGGGTCGGTCCCGGGGGGGGGGGGGGTCACTCACCGGGGCAGGTGGGTCGGTCCCGGGGGGGGGGTCACTCACCGGGGCAGGTGGGTCGGTCCCGGGGGGGGGTCACTCACCGGGGCAGGTGGGTCGGTCCCGGGGGGGGTCACTCACCGGGGCAGGTGGGTCGGTCCCGGGGGGGGGGGGTCACTCACCGGGGCAGGTAGGTCGGAACGGGGGGGGGTGTCACTCACGGGGACAGGTGGGTCAGTCCCGGGGGGCTGGGTCGGTCCCGGGCGGGGTCACTCACCGGCACTCACCGGGGCAGGTAGGTTGGTCCCGGGGGGGGTCACTCTCCGGGGCAGGTGGGTCGGTCCCGGGGGGGGGGGGTCACTCACCGGGGCAGGTGGGTCGGTCCCGGGGGGGGGGGGGTCACTCACCGGGGCAGGTGGCTGTTCCACACGTAGAGGCTGCCCACGTAGGCGCAGGCCAGGCTGAGGCAGGCGAGCAGCGCGGCCCAGCAGAGCGCGGGGGAGCCGGGGCCCAGCGCCAGCCCGGCAGCGGGGACCCAGGGGGAGTTGATTGAGCCCGGCGCCTCCGGCCCGCCCGGGGCCGCATCCGCTGCAGCCGACATCGCCCGGCCGGCCCGGCCCGCCCCCCGTGACGGGGAGAGGCGGGAGCGAGGGAGGGACCGGGACGGGCCGAGACACCCCCCATAGCGCCCGCGGCCTGGGCACCGCGCCCCATGGCGGGAGAGCCGGGCCCTCCCCAGCGCCCCGGGGATCTGCCCTCCCACCCCCTCCAGCAGCCCACCCGCCTGGTCCCCCCCCCTCCCCCTCCCGTCTCCGCTCCCCCCCCCCTCCGTCCTCCCCGCTCTCTCCCCAGTCACCCCCCTCCCCCCACTATTCCCCCAGCCCGCCCCGTCACCCCCTCCCCCCACTACTCCCCCAGCCCACCCCGTCACCCTCGCTCTTCCCCCAGTACTCCTGGTCCCCCCCCACTTCCTCCCCAGCACTCACCAGTCACCCCCCTCCCCCGGCTACTCCCTGGTCTCCCCCTTCCCCACTACTCCCCCAGCCCGCCCTGGTCACTCCCCTTCCTCACTACTCCCCCAGCCCACCCCGTCACCCTCGCTCTTCCCCCAGTACTCCTGGTCCCCCCCACTTCCTCCCCAGCATTCACCAGTCACCCCCCAGAACTCACCAGTCATCCCCCATTTCCCCCCCTAGTCACTCTCCTCCCCCTGCTACTCCCTAACCCTCCCCGGTCCGCCCCCCTTCCCCACTACTCCCCCAGCCCACCCCACCCCAGTCATCCTTGCTCTTCCCCCAGTACTCCTGGTCTCCCCCCACTACCCCTCCTCCCCAGTCACTCCCCATTACCCCCCCACAGCACTCACCAGTCACTCCCCCCTTACCTCCCAACACTTCTCGGTCATCCCCCCTCCCCTCCCCTCCCATCCCATCATTCCCTAGTCTGTCTCTCTCTCTCTCACACTCACACACACACTCCCCATTGCAAGTTCCCAGCACTCTCTGATCATTCTCTTCCCTTACAACCCTTCAGCACTCCCTGGTCACTCCTGCCCTCCCCCTCCCCCCGCTGCCTCCACAGCTCTCCCTGGTCACCCCTACCCCCATCCCACAGCACCCTCGATCACTCCCCTAGGCTGCTTCCCCCACAGCATTCTCCACTAATGTTGGGAATCATTAAGAAAGGGATAGATAACACTGCTCTACAGCCAAAATGCTTCTGAAATAAATGTAGTCAAACTTTACTAATTCTGGGTCACTGAGAACGAAAATGATGCTTAAAATTGTTGATTGGCTTTAGTTTTCAAGATATGCTATTGGGTCAGTATATACGACCCTTGACTTGGGAATGGCGGAGGATAAGTGAGTGAGAATAAGTGTTAAAGGGAAGGGATCTCAATTTAAACCAGAAATGACTAAAATACATCTTTGACTGGATCTATGAATAAATCTATGACTGGGTTTGGAAGGTACTTGCTTTTTAGGCAAAACAATGAATGATGCAATCTGAAGCTGGTATTGCGTCATACATGATATGAATTGCATCATGTTATTCCTAGAAGTCATGGATGATGCAATCATAACGAAGCTTACATCACTCTGCTGAACAATTGCCCTATATCAGCTCTAGAAATCATACAGTGTCGTGCTCTCTTATTTGTCAGTGTTTGATTTTGCAAAAGGACACATTTCTGTTTAGCCAAAGTGAGCAGAGATGCCTCGTACTTGTGTGAACAGTGCAGATAACTTCTGCTATGTTTGGGGTGAAGTGACTTTTGCATCACAAAAGCGCAGTATAATCACTATGGTTAAGAAAGCCTATCACCTTTATTTTGGCTGCAAAATTGGAGATCAGGACAAGAGGTGGGCCCCACACATATGCTGCAACACTTGTGCAACAAATCTTTGCAAGTGGTTGAACAGGAAAAGGAAATCTATGCCTTTTGCAGTGCCAATGATTTGGAGAGAGCCAACAGATCATACCAGCAATTGTTACTTCTGCATGGTGCCTCCAGTTGGGAAAGGTGTGTCAAAGAAGAAAAAGTGGACTGTGCATTATCCAAACATTCCATCAGTTATACGCCCAGTACCCCACGGAGAAGCACTGCTGGTTCCTGATGCACCAGAATCATTCTCACTTGAGTCAGACGAGGAAAAGGAAGAGGATGAAACTTCTGGTCCTGAACCATCAATGTCACAGGACCCACATTTTCTCCCATCCTCCTCCTCTGAACCACACCTCATAACACAAGGTGAACTGAATGACCTTGCCAGGGATTTGGACTACCCAAGAGTAAGGCAGAGCTGTTGGGCTCCAGACTACAGCAGTGGAATCTCCTGGCAGGTGATATTAGGGTTTCCATGTTCCGTGACCGTCAAAAGGATCTTGTCCCATTCTTCTTCATGGAAGGTGATCTTGTAGCCTGCAACAACATCGATGGTGTGATGGCAGCCCTCAACATCGTTCACGATCCAAATGAGTGGAGACTGTTCATTGATTCATCGAAGACGAGTCTTAAAGCTGTTTTACTGCATAATGGCAATGTTTTGCCATCAATTCCAGTTGGTCATGCAGTCCATATGAAGGAAACCTATAACAACATGAAACTATGCACCTTTTGAGGTGCATAAACTATGACCAACATCAGTGGCAGCTTTGTGGCGATTTGAAGGTTGTTGCTCTCTTGTTTGGTCTGCAGACTGGATACACAAAGTACTGCTGTTTTCTCTGTGAATGGGATAGTCGTGCAAGAGATTCCCACTACATCAAGAAAGATTGGCCACTCCGACAGTCATTGGAGCTTGGGAGGAAAAGTGTTCAGCATCCACCACTTGTTGAATCAAGGAAGATTTTGTTACCACCCTTACACATCAAGCTGGGTCTGATGAAGAACTTTGTCAAGGCCATTGACAAAACACAAGCAGCTTTCAAGTACCTCCAGGGAAAATTTCCAAGGTTAAGTGAAGCTAAGATAAAGGAAGGTGTCTTTGTTGGTCCTCAGATTCGTGAACTTCTTTGAGATGATGCATTTGACCATGCACTGCGTGGCAAGGAAAAGACGGCATGGAAAGCCTTCCAGTTAGTGGCAATAAATTTTCTCGGAAACAACAAGGCAGACAACTACAGGTTGTTGGTGGAAAACCTCCTCAAGGCATACAAAAGCCTTGGTTGCAAAATGTCACTAAAGATAAATTTTTTGCACTCTCATCTAGATTTTTTTCCACCGAACTGCGGAGCAGTGAGCGACGAGCACGGCGAGCGATTTCACCAGGACATTGCAACAATGGAGAAACACTATCAGGGCAAATGGAGCCCATCAATGCTTGCAGACTATTGTTGGACAGTGACAAGAGATGCTCCATTTAATGAATACAAGAGACAAGCCAAGAAGCGCCGAGTAGACACTGAATAGGACTAAACTATGTACATAATCGTTTTTTGCCTTTTGTTTCATAATAAATTTTATTTATATAACCCTTTTGCTGATTTTTAAAGTGTTAAATAAACAGGACAGGTGAAATATTATCATGTAAAGCAACCATAAACACATGAAAAGACCTAGGTTTACAATTTATGATTAAAACTCTACTATCTACACAATATACATAGACATAAAATGTAAAAACTTAAATATCTTAGAAACAGTAGCCTATCAGTTGTTTTAATTGTCATATTTGAATTCAGCACATCAAAATACATAATAAATAGCACATTTTATCTCTGAAGCAGATGACTTCTCAAAAATTGTAGACCAGTGTAATAAGACAGAAAAAAGACAGTTACCTTTTCCGTAACTGGTGTTCTTCGAGATGTGTTGCTCATGTCCATTCCACAATAGGTGTGTGTGCTCACCATGTACATCGGTGCCAGAAGTTTTTCCCCTAGCAGTACCCGTAGGGGAGCGCCCTTAGCGGCCCCTGCAGTGGTGCCTCCATGGCGCGGTATAAGGGGCGCTGCACGCTCCCCCACCCTCAGTTCCTTCTTGCCAGACAACTCCGACAGAGGGGAAGGAGGGCGGGATGTGGAATGGACATGAGCAACACATCTCAAAGAACACCAGTTATGGAAAAGGTAACTGTCTTTTCTTCTTCGAGTGATTGCTCATGTGCATTCCACAATAGGTGATTCCAAGCTATATCTGTTGGAGGTGGATAGGAGTTCACAGACTCTCGGGATGGACTACCGCCCTGCCGAACCCAGCATCCTCTCTGGTTTGGGAGACGATCGCATAATGCGAGGTGAAGTGTGAATGGAAGACCACGTGGCAGTCCTACAAATGTCCTGAATGGGAACATGGGCTAAAAAAGGCAGCTGACGAGGCTTGCGTCCTAGTCGAGTGTGCCCTTACAATCGGCGGCGGGGGAATCCCCGCCAGGTTGTAACAGGTACAAATACACAAAGTGATCCAGTTGGAGAGCTGCTGAATGGAGATCAGCCGACCTCTCATGCGCTCGGCCGAGGTGATGAACATCTGCGACGACTTCCTGAACGGCTTTGTCCGTTCCAGGTAAAAGGCCAGAGCCCATCTCAAATCCAGCATGTGGAGAAGGCGCTCCTTACTGGACGCATGGGGCTTGGGACAGAGCACCGGCAGGAAGATGTCCTGACCCATGTGGTAGGTGAAGACCACCTTGGGGAGCAACACACAATGTAGTCGGAATTGGACCTTATCCTTATGGAACACCGTGTACGGGGGTTTGGAGGTCAGGGCCCTGAGCTCTGAGACCTGTCTAGCTGACGTGATCACCACCAGGAAGGCCACCTTCCGCGAGAGGTGCGACCAGGAGGATGTAGCTAGCAGCTCAAATGGGGGACCCATCAACCGGGCCAGCACCAAGTTCAGGTCCCACTGCCGGACTGGGGGCCTAATGTACGGGAAGAGATGATCCAATCCCTTGAGGAATCAGCCAGTCATAGCATGGGAGAAGACCGTGTGTCCCTGCACCGGCGGGTGGAAGGCCGATTTAGCCGATAAGTGCACTTTGATGGACGAGGGCGCTAGGCCCGGGCTCTAAGGTGAAGGAGGTAGTCTAAAATGAGTTGGATTGAAGCAGCCACAGGTGAAACGCCCCGATCGGCTACTCACTGGGAAAACTGAGACCACTTCACCAGGTAGGCCTGAGGCGTGGAGGGCCGTCTGCTTTCCAGGAGGACGTGCTGAACCCAGGGCCAGCTCTAGGCACCAGCAAAACAAGCTGGTGCTTGGGGCGGCACATTTTTAGGGGCGGCATGGTCGGCGCCAGAATGCCGCCCCTAAAAATGTGTCCCGGCCGCCCTAGCTCACCTCCGCTGCTGCCGCTCACGCGCCATGGCACGCGAAACAGCTGATTCGCGCGCTGCTGCTCCCCCTCCCTCCCAGGCTCTCAAACCTCCCAGGCTCTCAAACCTGGGGGGGAGGGGGAGATCCCGAGCGGCCGCAGCGCACGAAACAGCTGATTCGCGCGCCGCTGCTCACCCTCCCTCCTAGGCTTGAGAGCCTGGGGGGAGGAGGCAGGGCTGGGGATTTGGGGAAGGGGCGGAGCTGAGGCGGGGCCAGGGGTGGGGTAAGAAAAAAACGGGGGGCAGCCAAAATTGTTTCTGCTTGGGGCGGCAAAAATCCTAGAGCCGGCCCTGGCTGAACCCCTTCTGAGCACGTCCTTTCCTTCCAGCCTAACCATTGAGCAGCCATGCCATGAGGTGGAGTGCCGCTAGGTTGGGGCAGAGGAGGCAGCCCTGGTCCTGGGAGAGCAGGTCCAGGTGGGATGGCAACAGCCATGGCGGGGCGACCGCCAGGCTTGTGAGGGTCCTGTACCAATGTTGCCTGGGCCATGCCAGGGCAATCAGGAAGACCTGTCCGTTTTTATCTTCTCCAAGACCTTGCCGATCAACGGGATTAGGGGGAAGGCATAGAGAAGCTGGCCCGACCAGGACAGGAGGAAGGCATCGGAGATGGTGCCCACGCCCAACCCTGCCCCCCCCCCGGAGCAGAAACGGGGACACCAGCAGTTCAGCTGAGTCGCGAACAGGTCCACCTGGGGAGTTCCCCACTCTTGGAAAATCCTGTGCACCACCTCTGGGTGTAGTGACTCGTGCTAAGAGGAGAAGTCTCAGCTCAGGCGTCCGCCCATGAGTTCCGGGCGCCCGGTAAGTGATAGGCTTGTAGGCAAATGTTGTGGGCTATACAGAAGTCCCACAGCCTGAGGGTTTCCTGGCAGAGGAACAGGCCACGCCTTGCCTATTGATGTAAAACATTGAGGCTGTGTTGTCCGTGAGAACCCTGACCACTCTGCCCTCCAGGTGCGAGCGGAAGGCCACACATGCTAGCCGGACTGCCTGGAGCTCCTTGACGTTTATATGCACAGACCTTGGGTCTGAACATTCCCCAAATGGGCCCCCAACCCCAGGTCCAACCCGTTGGACACTAGCTCCACTGATGGGGGCCTGCCCCTGAATGGGACCCCGTGGAGGATGTTACCCGGGGAGGACCACCACTGTAGGGAGGTGAGCCCCAGTTCTGGCACAGTTCTCCTGTCTCTGGACTGGGAGAACACCGAGACCAACCAGTGCTGGAGGGGCCACATCCTGAGTCTGGTGTGGCGAACCACATATATGCATGCCGACATGTGACCCAGGAGCTGGAGGCACGCTCTGGCTGTGGTTATGGGGAACCTTGTGACCGTGTCAATGAGCCCTTTTAGGGTCTCGAATCTGTCTGGTGGCCCTGGCTGACATCGCGTCCAGGACTGCCCCGATAAACTCTATGCGCTGCATCGGGACTAACGTAGACTTGGTGTCGTTTACCAACAGGCCCAGGGTGGCACATGTGGACAGGAGGAGCGCCATGTGATCCCGCACCTGTGACCTGGAGCTGCCCTTGACCAGCCAGTCGTCAAGATAGGGGAAGAGCTGAACCCCACGACATCTGAGGTAGGCCACCACCACAGATATGCATTTCGTGAACACCCTGGGAGCAGTGGACAGGCCAAACGGGAGGACCGTAAATTGGTAGTGTTCCTGCCCAACCGTGAAACGGAGGAAACGCCTGTGCCTCTTGAATATATGAATGTGGAAGTACACGTCCTGCAGGTCGAGGGCGAAGTACCAGTCCCCCGGATCCAGGGAGGGGATGATAGAGGCCAGAGAGACCATGCGGAACTTGAGCTTTACCATGTACTGGTTCAGGCCTCGCAGGTCCAGGATGGGCCTGAGCCCCCTTTGGCCTTTAGGATAAGGAAATAGCGGGAGTAGTACCCCTTGCGTCTGAACTCCGCAGGCACCACTTCCACCGCTCCTAGGCCAAGGAGCCGCCCCACCTCCTGCTCGAGCAGGGCCTCATGAGAGGGGTCCCCCAGGAGGGATGGGGACGGAGGGTGGTTGGGTGGGGTAGAGGTAAACTGGAGGGAGTAGCAGTGAAAGACAGTGTTGAGGACCCAACGGTCTGAGGTCAACCGCGACCACTCTGGGAGAAAAGAACACAACTGGTTGGAGAAGGGAAGCTTTATTGTGGGTGAATCCCTGGTATGAACGGGTAAATCGCCCCCAGGCAGCCCGTCAAAACTAACATTTTCCCGCCTGTTTGCCCTTGGAAGGCCCCAGCTCGGGACTGCCTCTATGGGCGTTTCTTATAGTCCCAAGACTTTTTATAAGGGGGCTCATATTTAGAGTGGGTGGCCTGGGTGGGAGCCAGCTGAAGCTTAAACTTGGTCTAGCCAGAGCTGGGACATAGAGGCCAAGTGTCTTAAGCGTTCAGGCCATGCAATTTCACGTCCATCTGTTCTGCAAACAGGGCCTTGCTGTCGAACGAAAGGTCCTGCAGGGAGTTCTGCGCCTCGCTGGACAGCCCAGACAGCAGGAGCCACGACGCCCTCCTCATGGACACCGCGGAGGCCATGGACCACGCGGCTGTATCCGCAGCATCTGATGCTGCCTGCAGGGTCACCCTGGCAGCTGCTGTCCCCTCCTCCACCAGAGCCTTGAACTCCTTCCTGTCACGCTCCGGGAGGGAGTCCTCAGATTTGGGCAGAGAGCCCCACAAATTGAACTCATACCACCTTAGGAGGGCTTGATGGTTTGCCACCCTTAACTGGAAACTCAAGGACGAATAAACCTTTCTCCTGAATAAGTCCAGCCTTCTTGAGTCTTTATTTTTCGGAGTAGGAGCTGGTTGGGCCTGTGGTTGACCGACTTGACTACCAGGGAGTTGGGCGCAGGGTGGGTGTACAGGTATTCATGCCCCTTGGTGGGCACAAAGTACTTCCGTTCCGCCCTCTTAGAGATGGGGGGGCAAGGAAGCCGGGGTTTGACACAAGGTGTTTGAAATTTTCGCCACCCCTTCGTGGAGTGGGAGGGCCACCCTCCCCGGCACCGAGGCGGATAGGACATTGAAGAGGGAGTCTGAGGATTCCTCAGCTTGAAGGTTGAGGCTCGATGCCACCCTTTTCAACAGTTCAACCTGAGTCAGAGGCCTGAAGGCCGACAGGGATCGAAAACTGCCCAATGTGGGTCTAGTCTCTCCCCCAGTCTTGCTCCAGTGTCTCGGTTGAGAAGACCTCTTCTTGGCATGACCCGCGAATGGGGAGCGGTGCCAACTGGTGGAAGGCACCAAAGGGTCGCCGTGCACTGACACTGCGATACTTGGTGCCGACTCAGAGCGGCGCACCGGAATTGGGGTCAATGCCGACTCCATCAGAATGACTTGGAGCTGAATGTCCCTCTCTTCCTTGGTCCGAGGCTTAAAGGATCTGCAATTCTTGCAATGATTGCTGAGATGGGTTTCCCCTAGACAGTGTAAACAGTCTGTGTGCAGATCACTCACTGGCATCAGCCGCCTGCAAGTATCGCACGACTTAAAGCCTGGGGCACGGGGCATGCCCCAACCCAGGCGCACTAAATTAAACTAACACTAATCTAAACTACTTTAACTACAGGTTAACAATGAACGAAAAACAGTTCAAGAGAGAAGCTGCAGCCAAGCTGGAGCAGAGCAGTTTCGATGCACCTTCACTGGCGGCAAGAAGGAACTGAGGGTGGGGAGAGCGCGCAGCGCCTCTTATACCGCGCCATGAAGGCGCCACTCCAGGGGTCGCTAGGAGCACTCCCCTATGGGTACAGCTAGGGGAAAAACTTCTGGCACCAGTGCACGTGGCGAGCACGCACACCTATTGTAGAAGGCATGTGAGCAATCACTCAAGGAAGAATATCATATTGCCTCTATATAAATCCATGCATAAATGCATGCAGATGTGGTCGCCCCATCTCAAAAAAGATATATTGGAATTGAAAAAGGTTCAGAAAAGGGCAACAAAAAGGATTAGGGGTATGGAACGGCTGAAGATAAATAAGAGATTAATAAAACTGGGACTTTTCAGCTTGGAAAAGAGACGGGTAACGGGGGATATGATAGAGGTTTATAAAATCATGACTGATGTAGATAAAATAGATAAGGAACTGTTTTTTACTCCTTCTCATAACACAAGAATTAGGGGTCACCAATAGGGCTGTCAAGCAATTAAAAATTAATTGTGATTAATCACGTGATTACAAAAATTAATTGTGATTAATCGCACTGTTAAACAATAATAGAATACCATTTATTTAAATATTTTTGGATATTTTCTAGATTTTCAAATATATTGATTTTAATTACAACACATAATATAGTGTACAGTGCTCACTTTATCAAGTATCAGGGGGTAGCCGTGTTAGTCTGTATCTACAAAAACAACAAGGAGTCTGGTGGCACCTTAAAGACTAACAGATTTGTTTGGGCATAAGCTTTCGTGGGTAAAAACCTCACTTCTTCGGATGCATAGAGTGAAAGTTACAGATGCAGGCATTATATACTGACACATGGAGAGCAAGGAGTTACTTCGCAAGTGGAGAACCAGTGTTGACAGGGCCAATTCAATCAGGGTGGATGTAGTCCATTCCCAATAATAGTTGAGGAGGTGTCAATTCCAGGAGAGGAAAAGCTGCTTCTGTAATGAGCCAGCCACTCCCAGTCCCTATTCAGGCCCAGATTAATGGTGTTAAATTTGTAAATGAATTTTAGTTCTGCTGTTTCTCTTTGAAGTCTGTTTCTGAAGTTTTTTTGTTCGGTGATAGTGACTTTTAAATCTGTAATAGAATGACCAGGGAGATTGAAGTGTTCACTTACTGGCTTATGTATGTTACCATTCCTGATGTCCGATTTGTGTCCATTTATTCTTTTGCGGAGGGACTGTCCGGTTTGGCCAATGTACATGGCAGAGGGGCATTGCTGGCACATGATGGCATCTATAACATTAGTGGATGTGCAAGTGAATGAGCCCTTGATGGTGTGGCTGATGTGGTTGGGTCCTCTGATGGTGTTGCCAGAGTAGATATGGGGACAGAATAGGCAACGAGGTTTGCTACAGGGATTGGTTCCTGGGTTGGTGTTTCTGTGGTGTGGTGTGTAGTTGCTGGTGAGTATTTGCTTCAGGTTGGGAGGTTGTCTGTAAGCGAGGACTGGCCTGCCTCCCAAGGTCTGTGAGAGTTAGCGATCACTTTCCAGGATAGGTTGTAGATCGTGGATAATGCGCTGGAGAGGTTTTGGCTGGGGGCTGTATGTGATGGCCAGTGGTATTCTGTTATTGTCCTTGTTGGGTCTGTCCTGTAGTAGGTGATTTCTGGGTACCCGTCTTGCTCTGTCAATCTGTTTCCTCACTTCCCCAGGTGGGTATTGTAGTTTTATGAATGCTTGATAAAGATCTTGTAGGTGTTTGTCTCTGAGGGGTTGGAGCAAATTCGGTTGTATCTTAGGGCTTGGCTGTAGACAATGGATCGTGTGATGTGTCTTGGATGGAAGCTGGAGGCATGTAGGTACGTATAGCAGTCAGTAGGTTTCCGGTATAGGGTGGTGTTTATGTGACCATCACTTATTTGCACTGTAGTGTCCAGGAAGTGGATCTCTTGTGTGGACTGGTCCAGGCTGAGGTTGATGGTGGGGTGGAAATTGTTGAAGTCCAGGTGGAATTCTTCAAGGGCCTCCTTTCCGTGGGTCCATATGATGAAGATGTCATCAATGTAACGCAAGTAGAGGAGGGGCACTAGGGGACGACAGCTGAGGAAGCGTTGTTCTAAGTCAGCCATAAAAATGTTGGCATACTGTGGGGTCATGCGGGTACCCATAGCAGTGCCACTGACTTGAAGGTATAAGTTGTCCCCAAATCTGAAGTGGTTGTGGGTGAGGACACAGTCACAAAGCTCAGCCACCAGGTGTGCTGTGGCCTCATCAGGGATACTGTTCCTGACAGCTTGTAAGTCCATCCTCATGTGGAATATTGGTGTAAAGTCCTTCTACATCCATGGTGGCCAGGATGGTGTTTTCAGGAAGAATATCAATGCATTGTAGTTTCCTCAGGAAGTCGGTGGTGTCTTGAAGATAGCTGGGAGTGCTGGTAGCGTAGGGTCTGAGGAGAGAGTCCAAATAGCCAGATAATCCTGCTGTAAGAGTGCCAATGCCTGAGATGATGGGGCGTCCAGGGGTTTCCGGGTTTATGGATCTTGGGTAGCAGATAGAATACCCCTGGTCGGGGTTCTGGGGGTGTGTCCATGTAGATTTGTTCCCGTACTGTAGCTGGGAATTTCTTGAGCAGATGGTGTAGTTCCTTTTGGTATTCCTCAGTGGGATCAGAGGATAGTGGCTTGTAGAATGTGGTCTTGGAGAGTTGCCTGGCAGCCTCCTGTTCATAATCCGACCTGTTCATTATGACTACAGCACCTTCTTTGTCAGCCCCTTTGATGATAATGTCAGAGTTGTTTCTGAGGCTGGTGGATGGCATTGCGTTCTGTACGGCTGAGGTTATGGGACAAGTGATGTTGTTTGTCCACAATTTCAGCCTGTGCACGTCTGCGGAAGCACTCTATGTAGAGGTCCAGTGCTCACTTTATATTTATCTTTGATTGCAAGTATTTGCACTGTACAAAAAAACAAAATAAATAGTATTTTTCAATTCACCTAATACAAGTACTGTAGTGCAATCTCTTTATCATGAAAGTTTAACTTTAAAATGTAGAATTATGTACAAAAAACAAAGCAATGTAAAATTTTAGAGCCTGCAAGTCTACTCAGTCCTACTTGTTTAGCCAATCGTGCAGATAAACAAGTTTTTTTACATTTGCAGGAGATAATGCTGCCCGTTTCTTGTTTACAATGTCACCTGAAAGTGAGAACAGGCGTTCTCATAGCACTGTTGTAGCCAGCGTTGCAAGATATTTACGTGCCAGATGCACTAAAGATTCATATGTCCCTTCATGCTTCAACCACCATTCCAGGGAACATATGTCTACGCTAATGACTGGTTCTGCTTGATAACAATGCAAAGCAGTGCAGACCGACGTATGTTCATTTTCATCATCTGAGTCAGATGCCACCAGCAGACAGTTGATTTTCTTTTTTGGTGGTTCAGGTTCTGTAGTTTCCGCATCGGAGTGTTGCTCTTTTAAGACTTCTGAACGCATGCTGCACACTTCATCTCTCTCAGATTTTGTAAGGCACTTCAGATTCTTAAACCTTGGGTTGAGTGCTGTAACTACCTTTAGAAATCTCACATTGGTACCTTCTTTGCATTTTGTCAAATCTGCAGTGAAAGTGTTCTTAAAATGAACAACATGTGCTGGGTCATCATCTGAGACTGCTATAATGTGAAATATATGGCAGAATGTGGGTAAAACAGAGCAGGGGACATACAATTCTCCCCCAAGGAGGTCAGTCACAAATTTAATTAATGTATTATTTTTTTAACGAACGTCATCAGCATGGAAGCATGTTCTCTGGAATGGTGGCCAAAGCATGAAGGGCATACGAATTTTTAGCATATCTGGCACATAAATACCTTGCAATGCCAGCTACAAAAATGCCATGCAAATGCCTGTTCTCACTTTCTGGTGACATTGAAAATAAGAAAAGGGCAGCATTATCTCCTGTAAATATAAATAAACTTGTTTGTCTTAGCGATTGGCTGAACAAGAAGGACTGAGTGGACTTGTAGGCTTTGAAGTTTTACATTGTTTTGTTTTTGAGTGCAGTTATGTAACAAAAAAAAATCTACATTTGTAAGTTGCGCTTTCAGAACAGATTGTACTACAGTACTTGTATGAGGTGAATTGAAAAATACTATTTCTTTTGTTTATAATTTTACAGTGCAAATATTTATAATAAAAAATAATAAACACTTTGATTTCAATTACAACACAGAATACAATATATATGAAAATGTAGAAAAACATCCAAAATATTTAATACATTTTAATTGGTATTCTATTGTTTAACAATGCGATTAAAACTGCGATTAATTTTTTTAATTGTGATTAATTTTTTTGAGTTAATTGCATGAGTTAACAGTGATTAATCGACAGCCCTAGTCACCAAATGAAATTAATAGGCAGCAGCTTTAAAACAAACAAAAGGAAGTATTTTTTCACACAATGCACAGTCAACCTGTGGAACTCCTTGCCAGAGGATGTTGTGAAGGCCAAGACTATAACAGGGTTAAAAAAAGATACATTCATGGAGCATAGGTCCATCAATGGCTATTAGCCAGGATTGGCAGGGATGGTGTCCCTAGCCTCTCTTTGCCAGAAGCTGGGAATGAGCGACAGAATGGATCACTTGATGATTACCTATTCTATTCATTCCCTCTTGGGCACCTGGCATCATAGGTGCCGACTCTATGGCTGCTCTGGGGCTGGATTTTTCCCCGTGGGTGCTCTGCACCCACCGGGAGCCAAGCTCCCCTCTCCCCCACCCCATCTCCTCCTCCGCCTCCCCCACAAGCATGCTGCATCCCTGCTCCTCTGCCTACCTCCCAGCGCTTCTCGCCTAGCCGCCGCCAAACAGCTGTTTGGCAATGTAGCAAGCTCCGGGAGCGGGGAGGAGGAGCGGGAACATGGTGCGCTCAGGGGAGGAGGCGGAGAAGAGGCAGGGCCATGGCAGGTATTGGGGAAGGAGTTGGAATAGGGGCAGGGAGGGGGTGGGGATTTTGGGGAAGGGGTTGGAATGGGGGCAGGGGAGGGGGCAGGGCAGGGGTGAGGCTTCATGGAAGGGGTGGAGTCGGGGCAGGGCTGGAGGCAGAAGGGGGTCGAGCACCCACCGGCAGGAGCAGAAGTCGGTGCTTATGCCGGGCATTGGCCACTGTCGGAAGACAGGACACTGGGCTAGATGGACCTTTGATCTGATCCACTATGGCCGTTCTTATGTTCTCACCCTCCCTCCCCCAGGTTGACTGTGGGGATCTCTGCTTCTGTTTCCTAACTCCAGCCCTGTGAGAGTCCAAACAGCAAAAAGGGAGAGAAAATGTTCCTGTGTCCCTGCTTTATCCCCTTCTTCCAGCATTCAAGCTGCTGGGACTGGTTTTCTTGCAGTAGCACCTTCATGGGTCAGAGAGGGCCATTAACTAAGTGTAGCAGGGTGGTTACCCACTCCAGCCCTGACAGGGTTAAGGCCAGCCCTGGGAGAGGGCTGGGGCTATAAGGAAAAGCCCAGGCTGCTTAGAAAGCAGGCACAGCTGGGGCCATGCCCCAAACAGAGCACAGCAGGTCCTTATAAAAGGCTGCTAGCTTGGAGCTAGAGTAGCTCTCTCTGGCCTTGGAGGAAGCAGGGCCTGGCTGTTGGTAGCAAAGGTACTGGGAGTGAAGTAGGGCTGGGGAAAGGGCAGGGGAGCTCCAGGCTGCAGGGCCTGGTCCTAGGCCCACCCCTGAGGTACTGGGTGGTAGAGGAAGACAGCAGGTCCTACCCCCTTGCTTGTGATGACTGGCTCTTATACTTAACTGCAGTCTGCCCCAGGAAGCGGGGGCTCATTACTGACTGGCAGTAGCCACCGGCTGAGGCAAGGTGGGATTAGGGGGTTGTGGTCCCTGGGGAGGGGAGACCCTGAGAGTGAGGGGTTACTGCCAGGGGGCAGCACCCCAGATAATGGGGCACTGGAGACCGGGAGGGACACAGGGGGCCAAGCTGTGGTGGATCACTGGCCTGCAGAGGGCGCTCCCTGAGAGACCAGGAGGAGGCGCCGCAGGGGTGAGTTCATATGCTTACACCAAGTCTTTGTATCATGATGTTCCACATGGCCCATTTAGTTTTGATAGTCCGTCTTGATGGTCAGTCTTTATGGGTGGTGGACCATTCCTCATGACTGGGTTCACAGGTTCAGAGCAAGCATTTTTACAATTATAAAGCAAAACTTACATATCACCGTATAGCATGAGATACAGACATTAAAGGTGAAATTAATGCATATATCAATTTACAAGCATTCCATAGAGACTAAACACATTCATACAAGTTCAATACCCATCTTAACCATACTAACAGGTAAGATGGACTGATTTCCAGGAATGAATTTGTCAGTGCTTAGCTGAGGTCTAAAGTCTTGGACAAGAGCTGCCCCCTGTCAGAGTGGGGTTGTGTCTGTTTGCGGTATATACTGTTCTTAACCACATCTGGAGACATCTGAGGCATAGTCTTGCATAGGGAGTAACAAACTTGGAGGCGGACATGTAGGCCAAGAGCTGAAGACAAGCTCTCACGGTAGTTTGTGAGTTCAACTGTAGGACTGAGATTCCACCTGAGAGGGTGGGAAATCTCTCTCCGTGTAGGTAGGCTTTTGCTGTTGTGGAGTCCAGAATGGCTCCTATGAAGTTTATCCTTTGTATCGGAGTTTGCATCAATTACAAAAAATCTATACTAAGTCCTCTTGATTGGAACAAGGTTAATACCTTAGTCATAGCCGACTGGACCTCTTGGTGTGATCAACCCCTGATCTACCAGTCATCCAAATATGGGAATCCAAATTGATGAAGGCAAGCTGCTACTACGAAAAGGACCTTTGTAAACACTCTTGGAGCTGTGAAGAGTCCATAGGGAAGAACTCAATATTCATATTGATTTGTTCCTACTAGAAAGCGCAGGAAGCAGTTGTGTGATGGGTGAATGACTACATGAAAGTAGGCATCTCGAAGGTTGAGGGCAACGAACCAGTCTCCTGGATCCAAGGATAGGAGAATGGTAGCTAATGACACCACTCTGAAGTGTTGTGCTAGACTTATTTAAGTTCCTGAGATCAAGGATTGGTCTCTACCCTCTGATTCTCTTGGGAACTAGGAAGTAGTTGGAACAGAATCCTTTCCCAACAAACTCTGTTGGAATCGGCTCTACTGCCTCCAGAAGGAGGAGGGATAAGACCTCTTGCCTTGAGAGCTTTTTGTGAGAGGCACAGGCCCCAGCTTCTGATTTTCTCCAGGGGTCTTCAACCCCTGCTGAGCCCCAGACCCTGCCCCAACTCCTCCCCTTCCCCCAAGCCCCCACTCTTGGCGTAACTCTTCCTGCCCCTGCTCCACTCCTGGCCCTTCCCCACTCCATCCTTTCCCCCAAGGCCCCACCCCTGCTCCACCTCTTTCCACCCCCCTCTCCTGAGCGTGCCCCATCCCCGCTCTTCCCGCTCCCTCCCAGTGCCTCCTGCACACCGCAGAACAGCTGGGAGGGAAGGGGAGGAGTTGATCAGCAGGGCCGCCGGTGGGTGGGAATGGGGAGGGGGAGAGGAGCTGGCTGCTGGTGGGTGCTCCAGCCCTGGAGCACCTATGGAGTCAGTGCCTATGGTGAGAGCGGGTCCCTGAAGGGGGGTTCCTGAAGGGGAATGTGGGGTGGTATGGGGGATAGAATGGAAGTGGATAAACAACTATCAGTATCCACTTGTTTGAGGTAAGGAGTTCCCAGGCAGGTAAAGTGGGACAGTCAATCTCTAAAGGGGGGAAAAACTGCACAAAGGGGAATCCAATGATGTGGATTGATTGATGTCTTTGGCTGAGGTGTCAAAACTGACGATTGAGAAGGGTTGGGTAGTCCTTGTTTCTGTTGCTTGCCCCTTCTCCTGAAGGTCTTCTGAGGCTTTGGAAAGGTTGACTGCTGATGGGACTGGAATGACTTGGATCTTTGGGCAGATTGAGTCCTACTAAATCATCTTTTTGTTGCAGGCATGTAGATTCCGAGTGACTGCAGCGTAGCCCTGGACTTCTTGAGGGCATGGAGACAGCAGTCTGTATGCTCACAGAAGAGCCTGGGTCCTTCAAAGGGGAGAGCCTCAACTTGGACTGTACTTCTCTCAGAAAACCCAAGGACTGGAACCAAGATGCTCTTCTCATGACCACTGCTGTGGTCCATGGATATGGAGGTTGTGTTGGTGGCATTTAAAGCAGCTTGGATGGAGGTTTTTGTGACCAACTGTCCCTCCACAATGATGGACTGAAACTGGTTTCTCTGGTCTTGTGGCAAATGTAGAAATAAAGGGTGTACATTTTGAATATGTGGCAAAGTTGTACTTTGTTCAAAGTTGTACATCCACCACTAAGGAGTTAGGGCTAGGGTGGGAAAAAGACAGTTACCTTTTCCGTAACTGATGTTCTTTGAGATGTGTTGCTCATGTCCATTCCATAGTAGGTGTGCGTGCTTGCCACGTGCACCAGTGCTGGAGGTTTTTCCCTTAGCAGTACCAGTAGGGGAGCGCCCCTAGCGACCCCTGGAGTGGTGCCACCATGGTGCGGTATAAGAGGTGCTGCATGCTACCCCCAGCCCCAGTTCCTTCTTGCTGGACAACTCCAACAGTAGGGAAGGAAGGCAGGATGTGGAATGGACATGAGCAACACATCTCGAAGAACACCAGTTACGGAAAAGGTAACTGTCTTTTCTTCTTCGAGTGATTGCTCATGTGCATTCCACAGTAGGTGATTCCCAAGATATAACTGTTGGAGGCTGGGTAGGAGTTCACAGACACTCGGGACGGAGCACTGCCCTAACGAACCCACCGTCCTCCCTGGTTTCAGAGATGATCACATAATGTGAGGTGAACGTGTGTACCGACGACCATGTTGCAGCTCTACAAATGTCCTGAATAGGGACGTGCGCTAGAAAGGTGGCCGAAGAGGCTTGTGCCCTTGTCGAGTGCACTCTTACAGTTGGTGGCGGGGGAACTCCCGCCAGGTCGTAACAAGTACGGATACATGAAGTAATCCAGCTGGAGAGCCACTGAGTGGAGATCGGCCAACCCTTCATTCGTTTGGCCGTGGCAATAAACAGCTGTGTAGACTTCCTGAATGCTTTTGTCCGTTCCAGGTAAAAAGCCAGAGCCCCTCTCACATCTAGCATGTGAAGATGGTGCTCCTCACTAGACGCGTGAGGCTTGGGACAGAGTACCAGAAGGAAAATGTCCTGGCTCATATGATAGGCTGAGACCACCTTGGGGAGGAACGAAGGGCATGGGCAGAGCTAGACCTTATCTTTATGAAACACCGTATACAGGGGCAGGGCTGGATTAACTTTTTGTGGGCCTGGCGCCAAACATATTTGTGGGCCTCCCTGGGGAATGAAGAGGACAGGGGCAAGAGCACAGCGGACAGGGTGGATTTGATTTAAATCATGATTTAAATCACTAGTTAGGAAGACTCGATTTAATCATGGGTTTCTACATAAAAGTCCATTCTTGTTGGTTGTTATAACCTTAAAACATATTCTTCACAACTCAGAGATAGATTTAGGTTTCATTTAATAATATATGGAGATATCTTATCTCCTAGAACTGGAAGGGACCTCATTTTTAGAAGGTACACACTATACATTTTTAAACCGTGATTTATTTTGAAAACTTTTCAGATGAGTTTTACAGCTATATCAGAAAATGAATGATTGTTTGGTTATTTCATTTACCAAAGATAATTGAAGCAGATATTTATGAAGTCATTGGGAGGTGAACTATCTCCAATTCAAGAGGTTAATCATTTATATTTGGAGGATTTTCTTGCCAGGCTGTATGAGGAGGAGAACATCACCAGACAGACATTTAAATTGTTTTATTTAACTAAAACAATAATGTTAAGTATTCTGGATTTTTTTCCTTCAACAGCAAACATAATATTTTAACAAAAAAGCATATGTCCCTCGCTTCTCACATTTATCTCCTGACTTCTTCTCCTTGTCCAGATCTCTTCTGCCCCCAACAATCTTCTATTTATTGAACTTTTTGAAACTTTTCACTTTTAAAGAGAGGTAAGGGGTTGACCCTGTGTACACAAATTTACAGAGGGACAATACAGTTGAGGTCTGTTATTTCTCACCTCTATACATTATTTATTTATTTTAAAACATTTTTGCTGTTAACAAGCATGTTACCTCCGGAGACACAAATCCATAGTTTGAGAACTGCAAAACTAAGCATCTCTGATGGTATCTTCTAGACTGAGCACTGAGTCCCATTGGGTAGATAGAAAAATTAACCTAAATAATCTATACAGAAGTCTGTGGAACCCCATAAGATTGGTTCCCTATGCCTGTAGAACTGATGAATGAAATTGTTTTTAATTGTTCACTTTATTAATGTAACTTCATAAGTAAAGTTTTATGAATGAAACAACATTCATTCATAAAACCGGTTACCCCAATAACTGGCTAATTGACAATTAAGATGCTTGTTAAGAGCCATAACTGTTCAGACAGTTGCCCTTGTAAGTTTCACTGTCAATCCAATTCCTGCTTAAATCACTGAAACTTGCACTGCTTCAGTATTGTAACTTCTGTTCATTGTTTGCCATATTGTAATTCAAACTCCATTTTACAATGCTTACTCCATTTTGTAAAAGCTTGCTGCTGCAACCTTATTAGTTTAGTTTAGATGTGTGAATGAGGTATGTATGGATGATGGAATCAACCTCCAGCACCAGCCTGTCCCGATGAAACAGAGTTCAAACACCAACGGCTGAAGATGCAGACAAGAGCCCTAACAAAGTAAGAAGAGTCCACCCTAAGAAGAAAAGAACAAAAGTACAACAGAAGGAAGATCAAAGCCAGGTCCGAGGCTGAAAGTCATGTCTGCAATTGATGGGTAATCAATCACCCCGAACCTAGAGGCAGCGTGACACAGCAAGACCTATAGACTCTGGATTCAAACTAAAGCCTACAAAAAGGATGGGTGAGATGGAAGACTTGGAAGGGTAACGTTCTGCTGCCAACATGGAAGGGCAGACCCAGCCCTTTCTTGTGCCCGGCTTTCCTGGCCAGTTAGCTGCCACAAGTTACGATCCCAAGCTGCGAACTCAAGCCACGAACTCAAGCTATGTTCAGGACTGGTAACTATACAGCAGCTGCAGAACATCTGGTGTGTGCGTGTGTGTGTGTGTATGCATGTGTGTGTATATATATATATATATATATAAGTATTAAGGTATTAGCTAGTGGTTATAGATCAGATTATCATAATAAACATGGCATCTTTGCCTTGCCCCCTGAAATGATCCTGTATAGTTTTGTCTGCATAACAAGCCATGAACTATTAGAACTCATTTACAAAACTTTTTTTAAACATTACATGAAAAATATTGTCTCATACTATAGAATCAGAATTTATAATCCCTATTCCATGATATAATGTAGTTTTAATTAAGATATCTTTAGATTGGATTTTTGAGGGGAAAAACTATTTAAATTTAAAAAATCTGATTTTTTTTAAAGTAATTGATTTTTATCCCCCCCTGACAGCTGGGCACGGTGGGGGGGAAGGATTGGTTCCCAGCTGGAGCGAGGCAGGGGCGAGGGGCAGGATGAAGTTTAACAAAGACAAATGCAAAGTGCTCCACTTAGGAAGAAAAAATCAGTTTCACACTTACAGAATGGGAAGAGACTGTCTAGGAAGGAGTACGGCAGAAAGGGATCTAGGGGTTATAGTGGACCACAAGCTAAATAGGAGTCAAAAATGTGATGCTGTTGCAAAAAAAGTAAACATGATTCTGGGATGTATTAACAGGTGTGTTGTGAGCAAGACACGAGAAGTCATTCTTCCGCTCTACTCTGCTCTGGTTAGGCCTCAGCTGGAGTATTGTGTCCAGTTCTGGGCACCACATTTCAAGAAAGATGTGGAGAAATTGGAAAGGATCCAGAGAAGAGCAACAAGAATGATTAAAGGTCTTGAGAACATGACCTATGAAGGAAGGCTGAAAGAATTGGGTTTGTTTAGTTTGGAAAAGAGAAGACTGAGAGGGGACATGATAGCAGTTTTCAGGTATCTAAAAGGGTGTCATAAGGAGGAGGAAGAAAACTTGTTCACCTTAGCCTCTAAGGATAGAACAAGAAGCAACGGGCTTAAACTGCAGCAAGGGAGGTCTAGGTTGGACATTAGGAAAAAGTTCCTAACTGTCAGGGTAGTTAAACACTGGAATAAATTGTCTAGGGAGGTTGTGGAATCTCCATCTCTGGAGATATTTAAGAGTAGGTTAGATAAATGTCTATCAGGGATGGTCTGGACAGTATTTGGTCCTGCCATGCGGGCAGGGGACTGGACTCGATGACCTCTCGAGGTCCCTTCCAGTCCTAGAATCTATGAATCTATGAATTCCCTTTGATGGGATGTAGTACTTTTTGTCAGATCTCTTACAAATGGTGGAATTGTGGCTGGTGTTTGCCCCAGTGTACGTGCAGGGGATAGTAATGCCTCATTACAAGTAAGGCAAACTTCCCTTGAGGATTAATATTCAAGATGTCTACCAAAAAATGTTGTGACTCTTGGACTTCCTTTAGTGGGATTTGGAGTCTGCCAGCCTCTTCATGAGGTCCTGGAATGTTTTAAAAGCATCAACATAGGTGGGCAGTGGTGGCATTACTACCTCATCTGGAGATGAAGAGGACTTGACTGAAGGAGGCAAGACCTCCTCAGTTTGAGGTTCTGGCTCCTGCTCTGTATCATTCAGTACTGAAGAAGAGCATGGTACTGGGGGATGGACAACTGTTGGTCGTGGATGGGACAGTACCGGAGGCCTGTAATCTCTTCTTGGCATTCTATAAAACTGGTCACCAAACTGGCTTCAAGGATCCCAGTAATCACATTGGGGGGGATAGGGAAAGGGTCCCCAACAATCATTCTCCCTGAGTCTGCAGTGCCTGTCAGATTCTCTAGGATCTTTCTCAATAGAGGGATTCCTGGGAGCTGGATGGCACAGTACCAGGATTCCCGTACTGAGACCTCAAAGTCTGATAATTCATCTCTTGAGATGGTGCCTCAGGCATAATGACCAGTGCTGACTGCTGAAGACTTGGGCGGGTTTCATCCTGCAGGTGTCTAAGCAGCACCAGTGAGGGGGCTCTGATAGCACTCCGTAGTAATGGAGATTCAGGCTAATCCGAAATGATGAGATCTTCAGATGATAGAAACCTAGAAGGAACCAGAGGGCTGTACTAGCCTATACTCGAGGCTTGAGTCAGTACTGGAGGTGAAATTGTGGACCAGTGAGATGGAGACTGCTGCGGTACCAAGGTGAATGCAAGGTCCTGTCTTACTTCAGAGCTTGAGTAAGAAGCCAGTACCGAGGGATGTATAGTAGCCCTCTGTGTATCATGGTGCCATGTAGGATCAGGCAGTGCTGCTGCGGTAGGTTGTCCGGTAGAGTGCTTATCCAGACAAGGCTTCTTACACAGTACCAACACCTCGGTACCTCACTCAACTGGAGCATCTACGGTACCCTTTAAGGGATGTGAGATCTCCCAAGAGTGGGTCTTATGGGGTGACCTATCCTTTTTCTTCATTTCTCTGATTGGGAAAGTGTGCTTCTTCCTCTCTGAGGTTTTTGTGTCTGTGGTCACAGATGAAGCTGGACTAGTGACCAGAGTGGTGTGCAATGTTGAGGCTGATGTACGGTGGAGGAAGTGGACCCCTCCAGAGCTAGGCCATGTTCCCTTAAGAGGTGTTTTAGTTTAGCCTCCCTATCTTTTTTTTGCTCTGCCCTTAAATCCCAGACAGACCTTACACTATGAGGGGATATGGGAGTCCCCCAAACACCATAGGCAACTCAAGTGTCCGTCACTGTTGGGGGAAAAAACTTGTAGCAGGTCTGTCAGGGCTTAAACCCTGGGGTCTTAGGCATAACAAATTGTGCTCCAGCACAAGCAAAGGTTCCAGAAGAAGGAGGCAGAAAACCCCCTCCACAAAAAAAGAACAGTAAATAACTATGAAACAAAAATAAAGAAAGACTTTCATGAGATGAAACAAAAGTGGGAAACTAACAGCAAAGACTCTGTCTTGAGCGGCCAGCAGTTGAGGAGGGCCTGAGCCCACGACCACTCATTCAAAGCATGAGGGTGTTCTGCACAGGGGCAGGCCCGCGAGCACTACTTTGCAGTCTCCAATCAAGAGCACACAGGCACAAACATCCTATGGTGGAGCTCCCACGGGACATATGCTCAAAGAAGAACCCAGGAGTCCTGCACCACTGTCATGTCCCTTGACCACAAAGCCATTCACCCTCCCTCCTTCTAATACAAGAGTGTCAGCTCTTTGAGGCAAGGGACCAACTTTGTTCCATTTTTGTACAGTGCCTAGCACAGAGGTGTCCTAGTGCATATCGGGGCTCCTAGGCCTTACTGCCATCCAACAATAAAGAACAAGAACCCCATTGAATGGATGGTCTTTATTTGGCTTTGTTTGCATGGGGGAGCACAGCAGTTCTCATACCTTTGGCTAAGGGCATCTCCATTTCAGGACGTCCATTCAGAAAGGTTGGAAATCTCTTGCAGCCACAAGTGGTCGCCCTGTGGGACAAATACAGACAGGCCTTGGTCTGTGACTAGACAGGAGCAGAGAAGCCTCCCCACTGGCGAGGGAGGTTACAGCAGCACCTGGAGCCCATGTCCTCCCATGCCAGGTACTGCTCACACATCTAGGCCAAACTCTTCCAAAGCAGAGTGACATCAGGTGCCTCATTTTTTTGAGCATCCAACTAGAGATGCTGTAAGGACCCTGATTTCCAGACAGTGCTTGGCCATCACCCTCAAATTCAGGCCCCTCATGTTGGGCTACCAAGAGAACGGCACCACAAAGACTGGTGCCTTTTTCAAACAGTAAATGGAAGTCTCCACCCCAAAGAACTTCCAGTCTTTCCCTTGGGCTAAACAGGGCCCCATTTGGCCAAGATACTAAGTGTATGTGATTCCCACAGATCTCAGTGGGCTCCTGGAATCCTGGCTCCCACCCTCCCCACTCTAACCATTAGACCTCACTCCCCTCCCAGAGCTGGGACTAGAACCCAGGAGTCCTGATTCCCAGTCCCTGCACATGTACTCTAACCCACTAGGCCCCCCTCCACTGTGCTCTCTGAGCTCCAGACTCCCAGCCCACCTTGCTGTCCTCTGAAAACCAAACCCAGACATTTGCAAAGTCTAGAAGGATTTTTGAAAATAAATCCCCATAGCCATGTTTACGTATTACTCCTGATTGATAATCCTTAGCCCTTCTATCTAAGCCTCTCAAAATGCTTTCCAAACATTCATACCTGTAGCCACAGCTCCCTCTGGTAGTTGGATTAGTGTTATCCCCATTTTGCAGACAGGGAAAGTGAGGTAGAGAGGGAAGGCACATTAGAACTCAGCACCAATTGCTTCTGAAGCCCATGCGCCTTCCTCCAGGCCACACCACTCCTCAATACTGGAGAACATGGCCTTGTGGGTGCCATCCAGTTTGGCCCTTCCCTTTTACTCAAACTGAGTTTGATTTCTGGAGAGCTTCTTCCCTGACCAACCTGCCACAGATTCTCACTGCTTCTGGCTCCGTCCTCTGATACAGCTGTAAAGCCTTCCTCTCTTTCACTTAGGAACATGCTGGCATCTGTTCCTTTCTTGGGACTCCATAGGCAAAAACTCAGCTGGCTGCCAAAGTCTGTCATGAGATTGTCTGTCCTCTCCTGCAAGCCACCCCGTGGCTCTTGCTCCAGAGCCTCACCTGCATTGTTCTCTATGGTTGCTGTCTTCCTCCTCTTAGTTTCACTAATTTCTCCCCACAAGTCAACTCTGTCCAGCAGAGAGGCTGTAAACATAAAATGAACATGATGCTCTCGGGATAACTGTCATACTGTTCTATCGCTGGGAAATGCTGCAGAGCTAGTTACCCAGTGTCTGATACCATACTGTAGGCGAATGGGACCTCTTTGCCAGGCTTGGCAAAGGCCGCATGTAATCCTAGGGGGCTCATGAATCTGGTAGACACAGACTGAGCAGAGCCAGCAGCTGGAAGGCTGAATAAATTCACACTAGGAATAAGCGAAAATTTTTAGCCAGGAGGGAGATTCCCTATCGGGGCAGCTCCCCCTGGTTGGGATTCTCCATCCCTTAGCAGCTTTACATCCAGCCAGATGACTCCCTGAATTATATGTTCTAGCTCCACCACTGGATCGATGCTGAATGCAGGAATCACTGGGTGAGGTTCTCTGGCTTGTTTGATACAGGGGGTCATGCCTGATGATCAAAATGGTCACTGGTCATGAAATCTATGGACGAATGGTGGGCAAAATCCACTGTGAGCGTGTGTAAATGCAGACAAGAGCAGACCATTCAATCAACTCCAGTGCTGTGGTAAGGGAAATAGAAACTGCACAGGAAAATGATCTCAGAGCCATCGTGGGGCTGCTCAGTGGGGAAGGGAAGGTGAGGGGGTTAGAGAAAGGAATAAGATATTAAGGGATGTTAAGGGTAAAGACAACCCAGCCCAGGGAGCAGGGCACAGGACTCTTGGGCTCTATTCCCAGCTCTGCCACTGGCCTGCGGCATGACCTTGGGCAAGTCCCTTCCCCTCTCGGTGCCTCTGTTTCCCAGAATGTCTATTCTGATTGTCTCTCACTGTGGGTCTACGCAATGCTTAGTCTGATGTGAGTCTGATCTCAGTTGGGGAGGGTCTGTGCAATAGGGGCCCTAATTCAGTCATGCAAAGAATAACAGGTGATATGATTGTGGTTGTTCTATGAACTGCTGGCCTGTTCATCTACTTTCCTAGTACAAAGGTGGCTGGATCCAAGCCCCAGTGTGATCACCGGAAAGAGCATTTGTGGGGCGTCTGGGTGGCCATCACCTAGAGGAGCTCTGTGTGTGTGTGCAAAGGGAATGTGCGTCCTCTGGACATTTTCTTACCCGGCTCTGAATCGACAGAATTGATGCTGTCAGATGCCTCTTCCTGTGATAGCTTCTGGCTAGCTGTTGGTAAGTCACATGCAGCAAGCCAGGCTGGGTTGACATCCTCAGGTACCTGCTGTTGAAAGTTACCCTCATTAAGTCTGATGAGCAGGGAACAGTTCTGCCAACCTGGCTATACTGGAGAACTGGGTAGGGGAGGCTGAACTGATGCAAAAGCAGCCATGCAGAACTGACTGCACTGCTCCCCACAGCCAAGTACGGTGCTCTCTGCAGCATGCCTAGCAGTACAAGTGCATTTTGGGTAGCTATCCCACAGAGTGGTTGCAGATGTGTATTCTGCTCAGGTCAGTGTGTGCCCAGTGCACCAAAGCCAGAGAACTTTATCTAACAGTACACTTGGGGCAGCGCTTGCACCACCTGACCCCTTAGCCTCTCCCCTGGATATTTAAGGGCTTCACTACACCCTTCCCTAGTTCCTTCTCACCTTCCATGGCTTAAGTCAGAGTGCTCAGAGTGGTTTTCCCCTCAGGCTTTATTCCACAGCGCTGTGATTTTTCTGTATATAGTTGTTAGTTGTGGCTAGCTTAGCAGTACCCTTAAGTTTAGTTTATTATTAATAGTAGATAAGATTTTGAACACTCTTTCCACGTTTCAGGGGCCAGAGAGGAGGTTCCCCTTCGGAACTGGAGAAAGGGATTCTACTCACCGTACTTCCTGCTCCCCAAGTCCAAGGGAGGAGAGTGCGATCTATCCTCAGTCTGCGTCTCAACAAGTACATCAATTATATGAGATTCCACACGGTCATGCTAACTACTATTCTCCCCAGTTTGAATCACAATGACTGGCTTGCTGCCCTCAATCTTCAGGACGCTTACTTCCTTGTAGGGATTTTCCCAAGCCACAGTAAGTTTCTGAGATTTGTAATGACATATCAGCATTATCAGTACACCGGGCTTCTCTTTGACTTGTCCTTAGCTCCCTGGGCTTTTACCAAACGCCTGTCTATAGTAAAAGCATATCTCAGAAAAGAGGAATGAGAGGGTTACTCACATTGTGCAGTAATTGAGGTTTTTCGAGATGAGTATCTCTGTGGGTGCTCCACTTCAGGTGTCGGTGCATCCCGGCGCCAGCTGATGGGAGATTTTCGGTAGCAATGCCTGGTCAGGATGTGCATGCGCAGTAGCTGTCTCGCAGTGCCATTAGCGCTTCATCTAGCATGTACATGGCCTGACCCCTACAGTTCCTTTTCTACCATGTATCAGGGGGTAGCCATGTTAGTCTGTATCTACAAAAACAACAAGGAGTCTGGTGGCACCTTAAAGACTAACAGATTTATTTGGGCATAAGTTTTCGTGGGTAAAAACCTCACTTCTTCAGATGCATCTTGTTGTTTTTCTACCACGGAGTCTTTAATGCGAACTCCGAAATAGAGGGGAGGAAGGTGGGTAGTGGAACACCCACAGGGGGACACATCTCGAAGAACCTCAGTTACTGCACGAGGTGAGTAACCCTCTCTTCTTCTTTGCGTGCTTTCCCTGTGGATGCTCCACTTCAGGTGACTGTAAAGCAGTGCCCTACTGTGGATGGATGGGCTGCGGTGTTCAATGCATCGTTGACACTAGCACCATTCGGCCTAGTATTGCATCTGAGCCTGAGCTTTGCATTATTGCGTAGAGATTAATGAATGTGTGTTCGGATGCCCAAGTGGTGGCTCGACATATCTCTGTGAGTGGTACCTTATTCAAAAAGGCTGTTGAGGTTGATATTGATCTCGTCAAATGGGCTCTGATCCCCGTTGGGGGCTCCCTTTTTTGCTGTTGATAGCATAGGTGGATGCAATTGGAGATCCATTTTGAAAGTCTTTGTTTTAATATTGCAGATCCCTTTAATAGTTCAGTTGTGGAGATGAACAGTCTCGGTGATTTTTGGAATGGTTTCATTCTATCTAGGTAAAATGCTAATGCAAGTCTAACATCTAGAGAGTGTAGGATTGTCTCTTGTGTAGTCCCATGCGGGTTAGGGTAAAACGTAGGTAAGCGAATAGGTTGGTTGAGATGAAAGGATGATGATATCTTGGGGACAAATTTTGGGTGTGATAGTAGTGTCACTTTGTCTTTGAAGAATACGGTAGATGGAGTGTGGGCCATGAGAGCCCCTATTTCACTTATTCTTTGCGCAAAAGTAATTGTGACCAGGAAGGCTACCTTCATTGAGAGGTGTAGTAGAGAACAAGTCATGAGTGGTTCGAATGGTGTTTTGGTAAGGCCTCTAAGGCCCAGGTTTAGATCCCATGCTGGTGTGGGGTTGAGTATTTCTGGGTTATACCTGTGAGGAAATGCTTTGTGATTGGGTGTGTGAATATTGAGACACCATTGATCTTATGATGGAAAGCAATTATGGCTGCTAGGTGTACTTTAACTGTACTTATGGTAAGTCCTGACTGTTTCAGTTCTAATATGTACTCCAAGATCAAATGAAGTGGTGCTGTAAGTGCAGTAATGCATTTGTTTCTGCGCCACATGGACAACCTCTTCCATTTCTGTAGGTATGTTGCACAAGTGGATGTCTTTCTTCTGTTTAGTAATACCTGTTTAACCTGTTCCAAGCAGGTTAATTCTTTGTGTTGGAGCCACGGAGGAGCCATGCCTTCAGGTGAAGTTTCTCCAGGTCCGGATGGAGGACTCGACCTTCATCTTGTGAGAGAAGATCCCATTGCAGCGGGAGAGTATATGTTGCGCAGATCGCCATGCATCCCAGGTATGGGAACCATGTCTGTCTGGGCCATGTCGGGACTATAAGTGTGACCTTGGCTTCGTCGTTTCATATCTTATGTATTACCCTGGAGATTAACTGTGTCAGTGGGAATGCTACAGGAGAGGTGTGTTTCATCTGATGAGGAAGACATCCCTTAGGAATTGTGTTCCCAGTCCTGCTAGTGAGCAAAACCTGGGCCATTTGTTGTTTCATGCTGTTGCGAATAGGTCAATGTGTAGGAACCCCTACATGTGGAATATGTGTTGTGTTATGTTGTTGTTCAGTTCCCATTCATGTTCTTGGGGAAACTGTCTGCTTAATGTGTCCGCTGTCATGTTCTGCTGATTCAGGAGGTCTGATGCTGTAATGGTGATATTGTGTTTTATGCAACAGTTCCATAGTTTTATGGCTTCTGTGCATAGGGAGCGAGATCGTGCTCCGCCCTGTCGGTTTATGTAGAACATACATGCAATGTTGTCCATCATGACTCTTATTGTTTTGGTCCGTATTATTGGGAGGAAATGGTTGCATGCATTGCGAACCGCGCATAATTCAAGCAGGTTGATGTGTAAATGTGTCGCTGCGGGAGACCACTTCTCTTGGATTGTATGTTGGTCAATATTAGTTTGGATCTTACCCAAAATACCACGCTGCCAGCCAGTCCTTTAGTGGCTAAAACTAAACGTTTATTATAAAGAAAAAAGAAAGGAAAAGAAGGAGTTTTTAAATGGTAACACAATCAGATACATACAGAGACTTCAAAGTCCACATATCAGGTTCTGAGCAGTATTGGTGAATTTGCTGGCTTGAAAGTCCCTCTGGAACACATCCACAGCTTGGATGGGTCATTCAGTCCTTTGTTCAGAGCTTAAATTTGTAGAGAAATTACTCCAGAGGTGGGAAGCAGGATTGAAGACAAGATGGAGATGATGCAGTTGTCTTTTATATCCTTTGCCATGTGTTTAGTATTTCCTTTGTCCCAAACACAAACTCATAGCACAGGGCATGGAAAAACCTTGGAGTCCCCTGTCCATAGGCATGCCCCTACAAGTCCTGCTGACTCATAAGGTGTAGCCCCTGGCTTCTTTCAATGGGTTGTTTCTACAGCTCATGACCCTTGATGGGCCATCGAACAGGCTAGGCACTGTTGATGCTAATCTGTCTGGGGGTGTCACCCAGAAACACAGCACAAGTTTTGAAATACAGATATACCATTGTGCCATTCTATACCTTGGGGGAGCATACTGTAACCCCCATATTCCTCATTTTCATATAATCATGATCTTACATATAAAGCATGCCTTGTAAGGTATCGGGGAAAGGTTATGATCTGCTGAAAGTCATTTCTCTATCCATATTTGCGTATCATTAATGCATATGAAGTTATGAGAATTGTGTTGTATGGTGGTCACTAAAGCATGCTGTAAGTTGGGGACTCAACCAGATATTAGCTCCCCAGAGGCAACAGCAAGGAAAGTAACCAACGCCCAGGTGGGGTGTCAAACAACCCATCAACACCATTGTCCAGCAAGGGAGCTACAATGCAATAACTCACCTGAATGAGGCCACAACAGGGGAATTTCTCAACCTTGCTTGGGGAGACTCAGCAATGCCCTCCAGACATGCCTAAACTTTTGCTCCCCAAGCAAATGGACTGAGAGTATAAAACAGACAGAGTGGACACATACTGGGCCCTTCTCCTGCCCCTACCTATGCTGCAAGCAACCAAGACACTGAGAAGAAGACAAGACTACTTAATCTAGTTGCTGCCCAGTCTAATAAGGTTGAGAGTTTAGACTGCATGCTTATCTTTTCTTTTCTTTTGGTAACCACTCTGACTTGTTATGCTTTGACTTTTAATCACTTAAAATCTATCTTTATAGTTAATACATTTGTTTGTTTATTCTACCTGAAGCGGTGCGTTTGATTGGAAGTGTGTCAGAGGCTCCCCTTGGGACAACAAGCCTGGTACATATCAATTTCTTTGTTAAATTGACGAACTCATATAAGCTTGCGGCGTCCAGCAGGCAGAACTGGACACTGCAAGAGGGAGGTTCCTAGGGTTGTGTCTGGGATCGGAGATATTGGCTAGTGTAATTCGCTTGCAAATAGCTGGGAGCAGCTTACATGCCAGAGGCTGTGCATGAACAACCCAGGAGTGGGGGTTCTCACAGCAGAGCAGGGTAAGGCTGGTTCCTAGAGTCAATGATTGGAGTGACCGGTCCAGATAACACCAGAGGGGAACGTCACAACCATACACATCTATAACTCACAATACAAAGTGATACAAACATATAAACAAGATGATCATACTTGGCAAATCATAACATTTTCACAGATACCTTACATGGCATCTCTGGTCAGATTCCTTGCAATACTTTATACAGTGTCACAGATGCATTGATGGAACTAGCAGAAACAGTGTGGCAAACACCCTCCACCATCCCTCCAACTTGCAAACATGCAGACAGAAAGTATTATGTACCAAATAAAGGCATGGACTTCCTCTTCTCGCACCCCCAGCCCAACTCCTTAGTGGTGGATGGGGCCAACCAATGGGGTGAACAACTGCAATCCTGATCCACACCCCAAGACAAGGATTGGAAGAGATTAAATCTATTTGGGTGGAAAGTCTACTCTTCGGCAAGTCTGCAATTCCGCACAGCCAACTACACAGTGTTACTAGCAACATACGACCATGATAATTACGCTAAACTGAACGAGTTCCTCGATGAAATCTCAGAGGACAAGAAGTAACAATTCCAAGCCATCATTAACAAGGGACAGCTTGTAGCCAGAACAGCACCCAAAGCATCCCTCAATGTTGCGGACACAGCCGCATGCACAAAAGCAACAGCAATAGTAATGTGCAGAACTTCATGGCTATATTCTTTGGGAATCCTGAGGGAACTTCAAACTAAGGTAGAAGACCTCCCCTTTGATAGGGATAAACTGTTCTCCGCCAAGACAGATGAACTCCTACATTCCATGAAGGACTCATGAGCGACACTAAGAACACTCAGCATTTACACAACCCCAAAGAGAAGGAGGAGATACCAGCCATACTCCCGCAACAGAGACAATACATTGCAACAACAACAACAGAGACAATTCGACAACCAGAGACAAAGACACTGGCCACAGAGACGTCATCTTTCCCAGTCTCAGTCTGCAGCATCCCAAGCATCATCAGCCAAGATGCAATTTTGAAACATTGGTCAAGGGTCTGACTGACTTCCCCCGACAACCAGCGCCAAAACAACCCAGACCTTTGGTCATTGGCTATGACCGTTTTATCATATGTGGGCCTCCATCACCACAGACCACTGGGTATTAGAGATTATCCGCACAGGTTATACCATCCCTTTTATCTCCATTCCACCTACCCATCCCCCTTCCCTGTCCCTCTTCAGGTACCCTTCTCATGAGCACCTTCTACGACAAGAAGTTAATCATCTTCTACAACTAGGTGCTGTGGAACAAGTTCCAACACAACACAAGGGAAAGGGAATTTATTCCCACTGTTTCCTGACTCAAAACAAAAACCGTGGATGGAGACCCATATTAGATCTTAGACAACTCAACAAGTTTGTGCATACCCACAGATGGTCACACTAAACTCAATTATCCCAGCGCTGGAAAAGGAGGACTGGTTCTCAGCCTTCGACTTACAAGAGTACTTTCATATTACCATCCATCCCGCACGCAGACGGTTCCTACAATTCACAATAGGGAAAGACCACTTCCAATACAGAATGCTACCCTCTGGACTTTTGACAGCCCTTAGAGTTTTTACCAAAACAGTAGTAGTGGTGCATTTGTGCGGACAGGGAATATTGATCTTCCAATACCTAGACAACTGCCTACTGAAAGGACCTACTCAAACAGAAACAGTAAATATTACCCAGAGGACTGTCATCCTCTTTCACACCCTAAGGTTATAAAGAACAGGGCAGCCAATCGGGAACACTCCAGAACAGCAGCCAGAAGAAGCACTGTGCCAGAAAAAAATCGCCCCAAAAAAACAGGCCTAAGCTGGACCCAGTACTACGGCTGCCCAAAACTGCATGGGGCTGTGAGTACTGGGGCTTGTGACTCTGCATTAAAAACAAAAAGGAAGGTTGCTAAATAGTTAAGTAAAAAGGTGGTCGCTCTGTGTGGCTTTGCAGAGAGCGGCAAAAGAGGGCACTAAAGGGGTTTGTTGAAAAAAAGTTCACTGGCGCCAAAAACAACCAGAAGCACCTAAAACTCACCACTGAACTAAAACTTTGCTCAGAACTCAGTTTGTAGACCCATTGCTCAGTGTCTGCCCTTCCAAACTGTGCTACCACTGGGCCCATGGGGCCTTGGTTTAAATGAAACCCTGTTCTACTGCTCCCCCTATATTTCCCCTTGTTGTATTTCTCCTCTCATCCCTCTGTAAATAAATATTTCCCTTTGTTATATCCATTGTACTTTTCCTGTGGGTGGGTGTGTTCACTCTGGGGGGGTTTGGAACGAGTGCCCGTGGGGTAAAAAAAATGTCTCCTGCTGCATTCCTGGGCGCGCCTTCTCTTGGCCAGAGCTGCCTGCAGAGCAGACTCCATCTTGGCCACGAGGGCGCTAAAGATACCTAAGAGACTGAAATCTACTCTAAAACCAGTACAACAATTGGACTTCATTGGAGCACACCTAGACTCCGTAGAGGCCAAAGCATCATTACCAATGACCAGATTTGTGCACTCACCACTCTCATATCAGTGATCACAAATAGCCCATGGGTATATGCACACACCTGCCTTCAACTACTGGGACATATGGTGGCCACCACCTTCGTAGTAAAACATGCTCGCTTACACATGTGCTGCCTACAGGGAGGGCTGAGCTCGGTATACATACAATGAAATCACAGCCTGAACAAAAGGGACCAAGCAATATTAATCAGATTCCTCAGTGATGTTTTGATATTGGACATTTGCAGGCAGGGCTGGCTCCACGCACCAGCCAAGCAAGCTGGTGCTTGGGGCGGGAGCTTATAGGAGGCGGCATTCCGCCCAATCCTAGGGCGGCACGGACGCTTTTTTTTTTTTGTTCCGCTCCGGCCGCCCTGTAGGGGGCAGTGGCGTGGAGGACGGGAGCGCCCTGCAGCAACCCTGGCAGGGCAGCCCGCGTCCTTCCCTCCCAGCTGACCGGAGTGGTGTGGAACCCTCCCGGCAGGGGGCACGGCGGGATGGCTGCGTGGCAGCACCCCACTGAAGCCCTGGCCACCCCCCTTCTCTCTCTCCCCCCCGCTTCCTCCCCCTCCCCCTCCCCCCGCTAGCCAGGGCAGATCTGCAGGGCAAGGAGTCCCCCTGCACCCTGGCTCCAGCCATGCCCCAGGTTTTTTTTTTTGCTTTGCTGTTCTGGCCGCCGCGTTTTTTTTTTTTTTTTTGCTTGGGGCGGTCAGAAAACCAGAGCCGGCCCTGTTTGCAGGGCAGTTCCTTAGTCTACCATACATACTTTTACCAAGCATTATGCTTTTAGGGCTGCATCTAGATCAGATGCAAATGTTGGGAAGGCAAGTACTGCAGTCATTCTTTAAGTAGACTCTGAGCCCTGCCCCCTAACTTGGCTTGTGAGTCCCCTGAGTGAAATACACATCTGCACCTGCTCAAAGAAGAGTGGTTACCTACCTGGACTGTAACTATTGTTCTTCGAGATGTGGGTGAAAAGGTGTCTTCCATGACCCACCCTCTGTCTCCTCTGCACTGCAGTGTTACCATTTAATGTTCGGTGTGCAGAAACCGAGGGGGGTTGGAGCCCTTAAACAGCCTGGGGAAGGACCAAGGGGACGTAGGACACGAGCACCACCCCTATGGTTATTGCTAGGGAAAGTTCTCTGGCTTCTGAGTGCTGGGTGCACACATACCTGAGTGGAGTACAGGTCTACACCCATATCTTGCAGAACAACAGTTACAATACAAGAGAGTAACTGCTTTTTTCCCAGCAGCAGGTGATAGCAGGATGAAGATATTTTTCTAATATAAGACTGAAGGGCATTGAAAACCAGGCTGGACAAGGCCCTGGGGGATAATTTACAGGGGGGTAATCCTACCCTGGGTCCCAGAGAGGGATGGGGTAGATGGGATCTGATGTGGAGTGTCTCCATTTCTGATGGAACAATCCACAGGGAATAGTCTGTAGGGACTCCGGCCACATGGGATTCAGTAGAAGCTTTCCATCTCTACTATCTCTGATGACTAAAAGGTGCTCACATACCATGGTCATGAGCATGGAGTTGGTGGGTGGGTGGATATGTATGGTGACAGACAAAAACAGATCAGCATACAAGGCCTCAAAGAGGGAGCCACAGGGTGAAACTGACTTACTTTTGTGATGCTGCATGTGCCATTGGGCATCAGTCGCTTCCGAGTGACATTTTCAAAGGCTGTTTGAATGGCTGCCATTAGCTCTGGGGTATCTGAAACCTGCACACGTTAATAGAATCCAGTCACCCGGGGAAAGGTGCTTTGGATTCTTGAGACCTCTTATTTGAAAAGTTCTCATGCCTCCATGGATTGCAAGAGGCCTTAAGCTACACTTACCCTTACAAGCACTACAATAGCACTTCATCTAATAATGAGGTTTTCATCCCTCTGCTGAGGGGGAGCAGAATTCGGGGGGGGGGGGGGAGGAGCAATGGAGCCCCAAGAGTTGCCTCCAAATCCAGAGAACAGAGCAGACAGCAAACTCTGTGCCACCTGCCATGACTCTCTCCAAGAACCGTGGCATCACAACACTAATATCACAGCATTTCTTCAAATACTAAAAACTTGCTCACAGGCGACAAAAACAACTTGGACGACTGTGTGACAGCACCATCTGGTGATTCCTCTCATGACATTATTAATATTATAGTAGCCCTGGAAGGCTACCACTTTCATCAGCATCCAATTCTGTTGGGGGCTGCACAGACTCCAACTGAGATCAGGGTATCATTATGCCAGATGCTGCACAGACCCTGACCAAGATTGGGGCCCTGTCTTGCCAGGAGCTGCCCTGACCCCAAGTGAGACTGGGGCCCCCATTGTGTAAGGCCCTGCACAGATGCATAGTGAGATAGAGTGCCTCCCCTGAAGAGCTCACAATCTAAATAGACAAAAGGTGGTAGGGGCAACTGAGGCCCCAGGAGGGGAAGGGACTTGCCCAAGATCACCCAGCAGGTCAGTGGCTGAGCCATAAATAGACCCCAGTAGCCCTGAGTTCCAGCTGAATCAGCACAGCTAGTCATTGGACCATGCTGCTTCTCATGGAGAATTATAACAGTATCCTAAAAAATCCACCACATACAATAGTTACCTGCAAACTCTGCAGACATTCCCGTCTGAACTGGCTGTTAGTGCTGCTGGACACCACGCTGGAAATGGCACCTAGGATGACGGGCCGGGACAGCTTCAACCTCTGCTGGTTCTGGGAAGGGCCAAGAACATTTTACTGCACATTTCCATTCCCATCGACACCCCTCCACCTGGCCACCCTGGGACGGATCAGAAAACCCAGGCAAATCCTGCGTTGGGGAAGCTTAGGGGGCAGAATGGGATGTGGTCCTACTGGAATTAGCTCAGCACTTAGGGGGATCATCCCGACACCTAGGAAAAGCACCCTGCCATCTAGCAGGTTTATGTCTCTTTCAGATGGTGTCATCCGCAGCAGTACAGCATCGCCTAGCACAGCCCTAGAGAACTGGGTTGGGACTAATCCCAAGAGGACAGCACCCCCTACGGAGGGCCTGGCACTGTTCCATGGAGCATAGCATGCCCTAATGCCACACTGGGCTCAGTACTGACTCCAAAGGGAGGGCTCCCCCACCCTTCTCTCTGAAGCACAGTGCCCGCAGCAGCTCACTGACTCAGAAGAGGGAGCAGCTCCTGCTGAATCACCCACACCACTTCTTGTGGAACTTGAAGTTTTGCACAAACATTTCCAATCCATGTCCTTCCAAATCCCACGCTGCTGAGCTGGCAAATTACCCGAGAGCACAGTTCACAGAAGTCTGGCTGCAGGATATGTGGTGAAGCCAACTAGACCCAGTAATAAAACAATGAGAACACAAAGAGCAGGCAAGAGCCAAACTCACCCCGATACGACAGCAGGCTCAGAGAGAATGGAGAGAGGAGCCCAGATAGAAGAGCTGACCCTGTGATCTCAGATCCATGGGTTCTGTGCTACCTAATACACATACCAGTACAAGCTCCTACCTTCCCTCTCTTGCAGTGCTCCTGTAGCATTGCATCAATGACAGCCTGGACTCCACGCTTCACTGCCTCCTGGCTGCACAGGAGAATCTGGTCCATATGGGATGCAATCATGCGCCGGGTCCCTGAGTCACAACAGTTCGGGGTTCGTTTACATTGGGTTTGGTTTGCTTAGGGAAGAGTCATTTTTAGGCAATGATGATCCAAGGAGTCAAAAAACAGGTCAAATCCCAAAGGCAAATCAGTTATTATTTATGTTGCAGGGTTGCCCCGAGGATCCAAACAAGACCAGGACCCCAGTGTGCCAGGTACTGCACAGATCCTGAGTGAGAGCAGGGCCCTGTCCTTCCAGGTGCTGCACAAACCCTGCAACAGCAACAGGGCTCTCTCATGTTCCCAGGAGCATAGTGCCCCGTAGCACTGCACTGGGGTCTGTACAGCACCCAGCATGCTGGGGACCCCCACCTCCTTTGGAGCTGGTGCAGTGCCTGCCACGCAAGGAACCCTCATCTCGGTGGGGTCTGTGCAGCACCCGGCACGCTGGGACACTGATCTCAGTCGGGGTCTGTGCAGCTCTTGGCACAATAGGGGCCCTGATCTTGGTTGGGGGCTCTAGGAACTAATCATATACAACACTGCAGTTTTTGTTTCCAGCCTCTAGGGGAAGACAAGCCCAATATTTGGGCTGGGATGTTACCCTAGAAAACAGTCAAGCGATTTTATACATACAGAAATCATAAAATGGCTTATCTTGAAACTGGTCTGAGTAGTGGAGAAAGAGGAAGAGCAACAGAGTCTGCTCCCAAGTGTCTGGATCATCTTCTTGGCTTCCACCGTCCCAGTGAAGTTTATATCTGACATCTGGGTTCACTTGATCTGGGGGGCAATGGAACATCAAGCAGCATTTTTAAATAGAGACACAGCCAGTGCTGCCATCTTTGATCAAGCAAACGGCTTCATGATGTGAGTGTAGTGCTGCCAGGACGGCGCTCAGCACCCACAACTTCTCACAGCTCAGATCCCACTTAGGCTGCACTGTGGTAGCAGGGCCACCCAGAGGATTCTGGGGGCCTGGGGCAAAGCAATTTCAGGGGCCCCTTCCATAAAAAAAAGTTGCAATACGTAGAATACTATATTCTCGTGGGGGCCCCTGTGGGGCCCAGGACAAATTGCCCCACTTGCCCCCCCCTCTGGGCGGCCCTGTGTGGTAGTGCCAATGGGCCAGCACCCCATTCTTCTGGGCACCGTCCAAACGTAACAAAGAGACTGTTCCCTGACTCAAAGAGCTTGCAGTCAACAGCCAGGTCTACACCGAGCCTTTCTCCTGCTATAAGCAATGCCGGGGGTGATTTTTTTAACTGATCTAGTTATACTGGGACAGCGCCTAGTGTGGATGCAGTTATACCAGGATAAAGGTGCCTTATCCTGGTACAGCTTAGGGAATAGCTATACTGGCCAAAAGCACAATAATCCCAGTATAATTGTGTCTACACTAGGGGGATGCAACACTTGAACTACCCAGGCACAGCACAACTTGGGTGAGCAGATAAAGCCTTGATGTTAGATCATAGCCACCGGCAGAATTAAACCAAGAGACAGGGAGAGCAAAGGGAACCAATGAACTGCTTGCAATCTGCATACTCAGCAGCACTCCCAGCTCACCAACTGCACAGCCCCTGGGGAACATTTTGCAGTGCACAGCAAATGGGGGCTAACAAGGGTGGAAGGACAGCAAGGTGGCTTTGAGGATGTTCACAGGCAGCTCCCGCCATGCATGAAGGGGCAGCATGGGGGAAAGCGCCAAGGTGCATGCTGGGAAATGTTTCAAATGGGCGATGGAGAATGGCATGGTTTGCTCAGTATTTTAGAGGAGGGGCATTCAGGAAAATCTCGCCCTCATTTAGGTACCTAAAAGAACTTTGTGATCCTGCTGCCACAGCGTGCTTCTCAGTGCCACAAAATGGCATGATGGAGAAAGAAGGGGCTCTAATAATGGCCACTGGTTATTACTGCTATTTAATAGCATGATAGTGCTACCTAGAGGCACCATTCAAGATCCAGGCCCAATCGTGCCGGTGTTTCAGAGACTCAGATTGCGGCCCCTGCCATGCCAGGCCCTGCACAGACACACAAGAGAGCGTCCATGCCCCCAAAAGGGGGAGGGGAAACAAAGCCACCAGGAGGAAAGGAACTTGTCCAAGGTCAGCAGCAGGAGACAGACTAGAAGCCAGGAGTCCTGACTCCCATTCCTGTGCCTGCCTGTCTAGGCCCCCCACTTCACTCCACAGCCCTGCCCCGAGGGTATGTCTGCCACAAAAAAAGCCAGTCTCGGAGCCCAGGTCAACTGACTCGAGTTTGAGGCAAGGGGCCAAAACTAGTGCAGACCAGGGGTTCTCAAACTTCATTGCACCGTGACCCTCTTCTGATAACAAAGTTACTACATGACCCCAGGTGGGGGCGGAGCCCAAACCCCGCTGCCCCGAGTTGGGGAAGAGGAGGCCAGAGCCCGAGCCTCGCTGCCCAGGGTGGGGGTGGAGCTCAGGCTTCAGCTTCTGCCGGGGTTCCAGCAAGTTTAATGCTGGCCCTGGTGACCCCATTAAAATGGAGTCGGGACCCACTTTGGGGTCCCGACCCACAGTTTGAGAACCGCTGGTGTAGACAATTGGGCTCGGGTTGGAGCCCAGGCTCTGACACCCACCCCCATCGCCAGGTTTCACAGCCTGATCTCCAGCCCAAGCCTGAACACCTGCACTGCTATATTTAGCCCCGTAGTGTGAGCCCCGCAAGCCCCAGTCAGTTGACCCAGGCTCTGAGACTTGGTGCCACAGGGTTTTTTTGCGGTGTAGACGTACCTTCCCTCTCTTCTCTGTCTTTACCACTGACCACCCTGCCAAATTAACACAACAGGATTGGAGTGAGGTGGGTCAGATTTTGCCACCAAATCGCCAGTTCAAGTTTGAGTGCATCTTTTGTGACAAGTCAGTGGATTTTCAGATGCTTGCGCTGTTGGCAACAGACAAATTCTGATTTGTCTTGAGATCTGAGCCAACCAATATGGGAAGCTCTAACTATGCATCTGTGCAGCACCCAGCACAATTGAGGCTCAATCTCAGATGGGATCTGTGCAGCACCCAGGACAACAGGGCCCCGATCTCGGCTGGGGACTGTAGAGCACTCAGCACGGTGGGGCCCTGATCTTGGTTAGGGATCTTTAGATTCTGAGAAGGCTGTGAGCTCTACACAATCGCCTTTGAGAATGACAGCACCTTCTTCCTGCCCTGGATCTGAGTCCAGTGTCGCACTATAGCTGTACTTCTCCCATTCTGCTAAGTTCGATGGGTCATTGAAGAACAAAGATGATTTCCCCTTTGCATAGAATGATATGGGCAAACCCGCGGGGTCGTAGAAAAATATGTATTGCTGGCTAAGGAAGAAACCACTGTGAGACTTAAAGGCAAAGAAATCTGAGTGCAACCAACACCTTTCCCTCTCCTGCAGTTATGCCGGAGGCTCGCCCTTGTAAACACATGATCTTTCAGTCCTAGTGTTCTTACATGCGACAAGGTACAGCAATTTCCAGGAGCAGTGTGATTTTGGAGACCTCTGGCTCTTTACATTGTAGTGAATGTTAAGGCCCAAAGAACCATTCTTACATCTTTATCTGTCCTGATCCACAGCACAGGAGAGTTTCACTCAGCACACTTTCTCTGTGGCAGCTTTTTCAGGGTGGCCTAACCCTGAAGGGTGCTGGATCCACACCTCAGTGCCTCTGAGGATTAATGAGAGCCCCACAAGAGCTGAAATTGACTCCTCCGTTTGTTGTGACCAGTGAAAATTGCAATAGGATGAGATGGCTTGTGAGCCTATCTGAGAGGAAGAACACTGCAGTGGAGAGGGTGCTAAAATGAGACTCAGGAAACCCAGGTTCAAGTCCTTGCTCTGCCACAGATTCACTGGGTGACCTTGACAAGTCACTTAGCCTCTCTGTGCCTTAGTTCTCCAGCTGTACCAGGGGAATAATAGCACTGCCCTGCCTCCTGGGGGATTGGGAGGATAAGTACAGTAAAGAGTACCAGGTGCTCAGACACTACAGTGGTGGGGGCCAGATAAGCATTTTGGACAAATACAAAGGCCCGATGCTCAGCACACAATTGTGGGCTAAACTGCTCTCTGCTATGGTGGCTCCTGATGAAGCGACTCCTGTGTTTCGAGCATCCCTCTCAGGTGCAATTCACCTCTGTGCAGCTGGCCCATGGCCCCTTGAAGCCCTGGTCAGCCCCATATGGAAATATTTCTTCTGGTAAAGGATATGGAGACAGCAGCAATCTTAGCAGGCTGATTGGGATACAACTTCAGGCAGGGGCACAGCGCGGCAGCTGGCGTGACTTCCAGCTCCCCAGTGAAGCCAGTTTCAGCCACTTCATGGGGAATCAGGAGGCTGACAGCCCTGCCCAGCACAGGGTGGATTTTGTCACAGAGGAAGTTTGCGCCACGGGACACCAAGCTGTCCACAACCCTATGTGGGACAGAAATAAACAAAAGGAAATAAGAACAGAGGCATTGTTGCAACAGATCAGATCGATGACCCATCTACTCTGGTATCTGGTCTCTAGCCCTCACCAGACCAGGAGCAATGATCTAGCTGTTACTACTTATTTTACACTAGCACCTGTAGTGCCAAGTGCTGTGCAATTTCCTATACCAAGACATCCCATCACATTGTATGCTGCACAGATCCTGACTGAGACTGGCAGGTTCTGTATAGCACCTGGCATAATAGGGCATATATATCAGGTGGGATCTGTGCACTGCCCAGCAGAACTGGCTCCCAATCTAAGTTGGGGTGTGTACAGCACCCGGCACAAGGGGAGGCCCCAATCTCAGGCAGGGTCTGTGCAGCGCCTGGCACAAGTGGGGGGGGGCCGAACTCATTTGGGCCTCTGGAGTGATCCTGTAACACAAATAGCTGCCATCTGACCTACATCCTCTCTCAGGAAGATGGACTGCGACAGAAAGACTCCTCCTGTCCCTGCAGGCAGAACAGTGCGCACTTCTTAAAAGGCACTTGCCCTATAATGTGACTCCAACCTGGCTGCTTTCACAGGATGCAGTGCTCCACTACAGTCTCTGCAGGCAGGGAGGCAACTGCTTCCCATACCCACACCGTTTGTGCAGAGCTCTGGATTGGGCACAGACAGGTCTGGGGCGCCGAGTATAAAAACACTTACACCCATGAGCCCTTAGATGTCAATGGGCCTCACATGGGTAAAGTTAAACATGTGCAGGAAGAGCTGCCCGCAGGAAGCCATTCACAATCATAACAACAACTTTATTGAACCCATAAGCCAATGAACAATGCAACAGATCCTATTATTCATACAGCCCACTAGGTGGCAAACGTTATGTACAGTATGTACCAACTAGACATTAGCACTTGGTTGAAAAAATTTTGATGGAATCGTTTTCTGTCAAAACATGCAGTTTAGCTGAAATCAAAATGTTTTGTGGCAAATTTTCAATGATTTTTTATGGGATTCTCGTTTTGTTCCAACAACAAAATATTTCATTTTTAATACAGTAAAAATGTATAATTTTGACTTTGTCATTTGGATTAATTTTGTTCCACTATTGTATTAAAATATTAAATATATTAAATAAATATTTTAAAATAATAAAAAAGTCTAAATGAAATGAATCAAAGCAATAAAGTCAAAATGACATACCTTACAGAATGAAACATTCTGACATCATAAAATGAAGCAATTTGACATGATTCAAACAGAACTTGCTAATGGTCCTGAATCAGAAGTTTTCTTCATGGGAAGTTATAACATTTCGGCTTCTCATTTGGATTTGGAATGAGTTCCCCCCCCCCAGAAATGTCAGCATTTCCCGTGGAACAGAAATTCTGGCTTCTGACCAGGTCTCTTCCTGTGCACACACACATATACATATTTCTTTTTATACACAACTCCTGTAACATACATAAGTGTTTATAGGATGGGGCCCCAGCTGTCAGCAAAGCACTTAAGCTAGTACTTAACTGTAAATCTGTGCCTAAATCCCATAGACCGCAATAGGATTTAGGATTTATGCATATATTTAATAAGTACTTTGCTGAATTGGGGCCTCAGAAGGGAGTGCACTACCTTAGAAGCTGGCTAGATGGCGCTAGAGCATAGTGGGTGTAGAATAAACAACGGTTACTAACCTTCTGTAACTGTCGTCCTTCCAGAGGTATTGCACATGTCCATTCCACTGTAGGTGTGCGCGTGCCAAAGCACAGTCGCCAGAAATTTTTTCCCGCAGTGGGACCCATTGGGGCAGCTCAAGCACCCTCTATAGTGCCAGTATAAAGCACCCAGATGACCCCACTCCCCTTCAGTTACTTCTTTCCAGAAAACTCTGAGGTAGAGTGGTAGGAGGGCAGGTCATGGAATGGACATGTGCAACATATCTCAAAGAACAACAGTTACAGAAGGTTAGTAACCGTTTTTCCTTCTTCCAGTGATTTCACATACGTATTCCACTCTAGGTGACCCCCAAGCAGTTGAATAGGTCATCAACACTTTGACTGCAGAACAGCTCGACCAAATTTGGGATAATCTCTGGACTGTTGAGTGACGGTGTAATGGAAGGAAAATGTGTGCACCAATAACCAGGTCACTGCTTTACTAATGTCCTTAATAGGGATCTGCGCTAGAAATGCTGCTGAGGATGCTTGCGACCTTGTGGAATGAGCAGTCAGGTTAGCTGGTGGCAAAACACCTGCTCGATTGTAACAAGTACACCTCTACCCCGATATAACACGACCCGATATAACACAAATTCGGATATAATGCGGTAAAGCAGTGCTCGGGGGGGGGGGAGAGGGGGGGCTGCGCACTCTGGTGGATCAAAGCAAGTTCAATATAATGCGGTTTCACCTATAACACGGTAAGATTTTTTGGCTCCCGAGGACAGCGTTATATTGAGGTAGAGGTGTACAACTACATGAAGTGATACTGTACATGACAAAATTGTCTGTGAAGAGATTGGGAGACCCTTCACCCTGTCAGCTACAGTTAAGAACAGTTAGGTGGACTTTCAGAATGGTTTAATCCTGTCTATGTAGAAAGCTAGGGCTCATCTAACATCCAATGAATTAAGGCATTGTTCATTCCTATTTGCATATGGCTTTGGGTAAAAGACAGATAGGTAGATTGCTATGAATTGCAAAAACACTTTTGGGAGGAAAGTGGGGTGAAGACATAAATGCACCTTATCTTTAAAGAAGACTGTGTATGGAAGCTCTGATATGAGGGCATGGAGCTCCGAGACCCTTCTGGCCAATGTGATAGCCACTAAAAAAACTACTTTCCAGGCGAGGTATAATAAGGAGCACGTTGCCAAAGGTTCAAATGGTGGTCCCATAAGCTTTGAATAGACTAAAGTTCAGTTCTCAGGGAGGAATGGGCTCTCTAACTTGAGAGTATAATCTTTCTATGCCTTTGAAGAATCGGATATACATGTTATTGGAAAAAAGGATCGGTTATCCACCCAAGGGTGGAAAGTGATATTACTACAAGGTGAACCTTGATAGAGGATTGCTAAGTTTTCTTGTTTCAGGTGCAATCGGTATTCAAGTATTTCTTGTAAGGATGACTGCGTGGGTGAGACTCCGCGTTGGAACGCCCAGAAAGAAAACCACTTCCACGTTGAAAGGTACGTAGCCCTGGTGGAGGGGTTTCTATTACAGAACCTGACAAACTTGCTCTGAGCAAGTCTGCTCTCTGGGATTTAGACATGGAGCTTCCAAGCTGTTAATTGAAGGGAGCTCAGATTTGGGTGGAGCAGCCAACCGTAGTTCTGAGAGATCAGGTCCAGGTATAAAAGAAGCAGGATTGGAGTTGACATTGAGAGGCCTACGAGAACCAGTGTTGGCAGGGCCTTGCTGGGGCTATCAGAACAAGAAGAGCCTGGTCCCATTTGATCTTTAGCAGTATTCTGTGCACAAGAGGGATAGGGGGGAAAGTGTAGTAAAGATGTCCCATGCATGGTAGCAGAAAGGCATCCATGATAGAACCTGGTCTGTGGCCTGGGAGGGAGCAGAATTGGTGATACTTCCTGTTGTACCTAGTTGCAAATAGGTTTATCTGGGGAGTCCCCCAATGCCAGAAAACATCTCTCGCCACATCCGGGCGAAGGGACCACTCGTGGTGACTGGAAAAAGACCTGCTGAGGTGATCTGCCAGCTTGTTTTGTGTTCCTGGAAGGTAATAGGCCTCGAGGTTGATTGAGTGGGCTATGCAAAACTCCCCATAGCTGAGTCGCTTCTTGACAAAGAAGGGAAGAGCAAGCTCCTCCTTGCCTGTTGAGATAAAACATGGTTACAGTGTTGTCCATGAGAACAAACAAGTTTCTGCCCATAATGTGGGGCAGGAAGGCCTGACATGCTAGGCGAACCACTCTGAGTTCCCTGACATTGATGTGGACTGAAAGTTCCTCTGGAGATCAAAGGCCTTGAGTTCTGAGGGGCCCCAGGTGAGCTCCCCACCCTAGTGCTGATGCCTCTAAGACCAAACTGTCATTGACGGTTGAGAGGTGTCAAGGCTGAATCCCCACTCTGTCACTTTGAGTACAGAAGGTGGGAGCCCGCAAGCATTTTAAAAATTAATACTTGCCACTCCAGGCTTGTATTAAATTCCCAAGGTTCCAGTTTTTCTCTGACCTTGGCTTGGTAAATGCTGCCATCACCCAAATGCAAAAAAAACCCTTGGACCGAGGAAGGAGCACTTGGGAATTTCTCCCTGTGGGGTATCCTCAAGCCCTTTCACCCCCACCCCCCTCTGGGGAAGAGCTGAGAAAGAAAACAAAGGAAATTAGCTGTTGTTACCAACTAATCAAACAACATGCACAAACCTCTTAGGACACCAAAAATCCAATTATGTTCTTAAAAAAAGGTAAATTTTATTAAAAACAAAAAGGAAGAAAATACATCTGGAACTTAGGCTTTTGCTAGATTTTAAAAGAGCAATTCCAAAAATTAAGCACCCAAAATAGCTTTCTTAAGGGTTAGCTTAAAGGTTACAAGCAAACAAAAGCATCTCGGGTTAGCACAGAGGAGTCCACAAGCCTTAAAAAATGAACAAAAATTAACCTAATCGCATCTATTTAAACATGCCCTGTCCAATGATTTCTTCTAGGTATGGAAGATGAATTTTTATACCTGGTTCAAGCCTTACACAGCATTCCTGCTTATAGCATTGCTGCTCCGTGTCTCCTTCTCCAGAGAACAACAGACAAAGGGAAACTTTCTTTCCCAATTTTAAAAAGTTTTTCCTTCCCATTGGCTCTTTTGGTCAGGTGCCCACTTTTTCTTTTCCTTTACCTGGGGGACTTTTTAACTCTTTACAGGTAAAGCAAGTAGAGAACAGATACCAAGAGGGATTTTACAGCTAACTGGCTGGCTGGGTGTCCATCAAAGGGAGCTCCCCCGCCCCACTTCATTTATCACATGCCCCCCAAATCACAGACGGTGCTGGCCAGCCTGGTTCAGGTCGGGTCCACACCGGCTGGGATTTCTTCCTGGAGGTTTAGGAAACAGAGTTAATAAGATACGTGCACCTCTAATTTTATTAATAATTACATGAAGAACTAAACAGTACTTTTTACAGTTCAAGGACTACAATGACTTAGAATGCAGAGATATTTTTACCCGGCTGATTCTGGGAAACCTTCCTGGGAGAGTGCATCAGCCACTTTGTTAGAGGCTCCTGAAATGTGTTGTATTTTAAAATCAAAGTCTTGAAGAGCTAAACTCCACCAAAGAAGTTTTTTGTTAGTCTCTTTGACTGTGTGAAGCCACTTCAGTGCAGCATGGTCAGTCTGCAGGTGGAACCGCCGTCCCCAAATATATGGGTGTAGCTTCTCCAGAGCATACACAATGGCGTAACATTCTTTTTTCTGAGACTGACCAGTGGCTTTCCCTCTCAGAAATTTTTTTGCTGAGAAACACGACAGGATGGAATTGTTGATCTGGTCCTTCTTGCATTAAAACTGCTCCCACACCACGCTTGGATGCATCTGTGGTTACGACGAACGGTTGCTTGAAGTCCAGGACCCTCAGTACAGGGTCAGATGTAAGGATCACCTTAAGCTGGTTAAATGCTTTCTAACACTTCTTAGTCCATTGAATTGTATTTGGTTGTTTTTTCCTGGTCAGGTCTGTCAGTGGGGTGGCAATTTGGCTATAGTGTGGTACAAATCGTCGGTAATTCCTGACCAAGCCCAAGAAGGATTGGACCTGCTTCTTTGACTTAGGGACAGGCCAATTTTCGATAGCATTTACCTTAGCCTGTAGGGGATTGATAGTACCTTGACCCACCTGGTATCCAAGGTATGTTACCTTGTTTAGGCCTATTTGACAGTTTTGGGCCTTAACCGTTAATCCTGCCTCCCTTATGCACTGGAAGACAGCTTGGAGGTGTTCCAGGTGTTCTGCCCATGAATCTGAGAATATAGCCACATCGTCAAGGTAGGAGACTGCAGATTCCCCAAATCCAACCAGAAGGTTATCTACCAATCTCTGGAAGGTGGCAGGTGCATTTCGCAGTCCAAAAGGGAGCACATTAAATTCATACAGAATACACGGGTGATGAAGGCTGACTTTTCCTTGGCTGGGTCATCTAGTGGCACTTGCCAGTACCCCTTGGTTAAGTCTAAGGTGGAGATGAACTGGGCACATCCCAGTTTCTCCAATAGCTCATCTGTGTGTGGCATTGGATAGTTTTCTGGGCAAGTTACAGCATTTAGTTTACGGTAGTCCACACAAAAGCGGATTTCCCCGTCTGGTTTGGGAACCAGAACCACTGGAGAGGCCCATGCACTCTCAGAGGGGCGGATTACACCCATCTGTAACATGTCCTTGATTTCCCTTTCTATTGCGGTTTTGGCTTGAGGAGCCATCTGGTAGGGTTGGGCTCTAATTGGGCGAGCATCACCTGTGTCAATGGAGTGGTACGCCCGTTCTGTCCACCCTGGGGTGGCTGAAAATATTGGCATGAAGCTGGTGCACAGCTCCTGGATTTGCTGTCGCTGCTTACATCCAAGGGTCATGGAAAGGCTTACCTCTTCCACGCCACTGTTGCTTTTTCCGTCAAAGTAGATTCCTTCAGGACACTCAGCATCGTCTCTTTCCTGGGCTGTAAACTGGAGACTCTTGAATTCTCGGGAACAAAAGGGCTTTAGAGAATTAACATGGTATATTTTAGATTTTAGGGTAGAGTCTGGGAATGCTCTGAGATAATTAACAGCTCCCAGGCGCTCTCTGACCATAAATGGCCCCTCCCACGACACTTCCATCTTTTTGGCCTGGAGCACTTTTAGGACCATGACTTGGTCACCTATTCTGAAAGAATACTTTCTGGCATATTTATCATACCAGGCCTTTTGCTCTTGTTGAGCATCCTGTAGGTTTTCTTGAGCAAGGGCTAGAGAGTCTTGGAGGATGTTTTGCAGGTTGGTTACAAAGTCCAAAATGTTAGTTCCTGGAGAAGATGTAACCCCCTCCTATTGCTGCTTCACCAACTGTAATGGCCCCTTAACTTCATGGCCATAAACGAGTTCAAAGGGTGAAAACCCCAAACTGGGATGTGGTATAGCCCTGTAGGCAAAGAGCAACTGCTGCAACACTAAGTCCCAATCACTGGAGTGCTCATTCACGAATTTATGTATCATGGCCCCCAAAGTCCCATTAAACTTTTCCACTAGGCCATTTGTTTGATGGTGGTAAGGGGTGGCAACCAAGTGGTTTACCCCATGAGCTTCCCAAAGATGTTTCACGGTCCCTGCCAAGAAGTTAGTTCCTGAATCTGTAAGGATGTCTGAGGGCCAACCTACCCTGGCAAAAATGTCTGTCAATGCCTGGCTCATGCTTTTAGCACTGGTGTTGCTTACAGCTACTGCTTCCGGTCATCGGGTGGCAAAATCCATGAAAGTCAGTATGTACAGCTTTCTTCTGGGTGTCTTCTTAGGGAAAGGATGCAGAATATCCACAGCTACACACTGAAATGGAACCTCAATGATGGGGAGTGGCTGGAGAGGGGCCTTGACCTGGTCTTGGGGCTTTCCCACCCTCTGGCACACCTCACAAGACCGGACATAGGTAGAAACGTCCATGCCCATCCCCTCCCAGTGGAATGACTTCCCCAAACGGTCCTTGGTCCTGTTCACCCCAGCATGGCCACTAGGATGATCATGGGTTAAGCTCAAGAGCTTTTCCCTATACTTAGCTGGAACTACCAACTGTCTCTGAGGATGTCATTTCTCCTTGTGCCCACCAGAAAGAGTCTCCTTGTATAAGAGTTCTCCTTCTATAACAAACCTGGACCTGTTAGAAGAGCTGAGAGGCGGTGGGTCGCTCCGTGCCATCGTCCAAGCTCCCTTGAGTCTCTCATCCACTTCCTGCTCTGCCTGGAACTGTTCCCTTGATGCTGGAGACATTACTTCTTTGCTGGGTTGTGGACTTGGGCTTGGTCCCACTGGAAGTGATGCAGGTGATGGAGTTGTTTCCCTTGACTGTGAACCGCTCTCCGCTGGTACACTAGGATGTATTTCAGGCTCCAGTTGAGCCTCTTGCGCCGGTCTAGCCGCTGCTACAGGTGCAGGCTCTGTGGCGCCCTTTGGTGCTGGCTCCCCTGACTCTGGTGAGGTTGCAAGCACGGGCTCTAATACTGACTGCTCCGCAGGTTCCGATCCTTGGGCTGGTTCTGGCTGGGTTCCAGGAACTGGATTTACAACTGCTGCCATAGACTCTTGTCTGGAGTCTCGTTCCACCACCTCTGGCTGGGTTCCTGTAGGAGGTTCAGGAATGGAGTTAGGTGTAGAGGCCTGTTTAGCCTGGCTGCGGGTGACCATCCCCACCCTTTTTGTTAGCCTCACATGGTTGGCTAAGTCTTCTCCCAGCAGCATGGGAAGGGGATAATCATCATAGACTGCAAAAGTCCATATTCCTGACCAGCCCTTGTACTGGACAGGCAACCTGGCTGTAGGCAAGTTAAAAGAGTTGGCCTTAAAGGGTGGTGCCGTCACTTGGGCCTCTGGGTCGATGAATTTGGGGTCTACCAGGGATTGGTGGATACCTGACACCTGTGCTCCAGTGTCTCTCCACGCAGTAATCTTCCTCCCACCCACACTCACAGTTTCCCTTCGTTCTGGGGGTATTTGCGAGACATTTGGGCCTGAAGGCTCTTGGTGGGACTCTGGGGTGATGAGCCGTAGTTGGCTGATGCTCTTGGGGCAGTTGGCCTTCACATGCCCCAGCTTGTTACATTTAAAGCATCGCCCAGCTGACTGCGGGCTGGGGCGAGATGGGTGGTTGGAGAGTGGGGTGGTGGGATGAGAGGGCATCTGGGGTCTCCCTGGCTGTGTGGAGGGCTCCTCCTTACAAGGTGGGACTTTGGGCTGACCCCGATGGTGGGGTGTCGTCTCAGGTTGCCCCTTCTGGTATCTGCACCAACTGCTACTAGCTTTCTTCTTCTCCGCCACCTCCAGCCATTTGCTTCCGATCTCCCCCACCTCTATTACAGTTTTGGATTTTCCATTTAGGATGTACCTTTCTATTTCCTCAGGAACACCCTCTAAGAACTGCTCCATTTGCATTAGGAAAGACAGAACTTCCAGAGATTTAACACTTGCTCCTGATATCCAGGCATCCCAATTTTTTACAGTGTGGTAGGCGTCAGGAAAATGCCACGTCTGGTTTCCACCTTAGGGCTCTGAACTGCCGAAGGGCATGCTTGGGTGTTAGCCCCATTCTAATTCTGGCCTTTTGTTTAAAAAGGTCGTATTCATTCATGTTCTTCTTTAGGCATTTCAGCTGCCACCTCTGCTAAGGGTCCACTGAGTTGCGGCCTCAGCTCCATACTGATCTATAGGGGTGTTGTACCCAAGGCAAGCCCTTTCAAAATTTTCTAAGAAGGCCTCTGTATCATCGCCTACTTGTATGTGGGGAATTTCTTGGAAAGGGAAGCAGTACCTGGAGGACTGTTAGGGTTACCTGGTGGACCCAGCTTAGCCCTTTCCAGCTCTAAGTGCCTCAGCTCTAACTCTGCCCCCAAGCGCTTCGCCTGCATTTCCGCCTCCAAGCGCTTCGCCTCTCTTTCCGTTTCTGCCTCCAAGCACTTCGCCTGTCTCCTCTCCTCCGCTTCCAACTTCAAGCACTTCGCCTCTCTTTTGTCCTCCACTTCCAAGCGCATCATCTGTAGGAAGAAATCCCCGTCTTCCACAGTCAGAACTCGGTCTTGGTTAAAGCCATTCTTCCAGCTTGGCACCTGGATCTTGGTCGGGGGAGGGCTGACCCTTCCCTCCTGGGAAGTTCCCGGTCCCCCATCCCCTCTCTTCATTTCTGTCATGGAGCTGGATGTCTGGGCTTGATCTAGATCTGTCTTCTCCGTGGCATGCCGCTTTGGGAAGACTAGTCGCTCTAGAGTTTCCGTGCCTGACCTCAACATCATGCACAGGCTGCCCTACTCTAGTCTAACTATTTTGTTGACATGAAGCTAGAAAATATTTTTAAAAATATATAAACTGCTTGTTGGACTCCCTGGCTTTGAAGGCTAATCCTTTGGCGTGCCTGTTCCCCCTCAGGCAGCAAAGAAAAGAAAAGAAAAAAAACTCCCTGGCTTTCAAGCAGGTTGTTTGAAAGGTTCCTTTCCTTCAAAAGGAAAAATGTGTCCTTTTCAAATCCTAAGGTCTGTGCTTCTGGTTCAAAATGATCCCACCACTCTGCCACCATGTGAAAACTGAATCCCCACTCTGTCACTTCGAGTACAGAAGGTGGGAGCCCGCAAGCATTTTAAAAATTAATACTTGCCACTCCAGGCTTGTATTAAACTCCCAAGGCTACAGCTTTTCTCTGACCTTGGCTTGGTAAATGCTACCACCACCCAAATGCAAAAAGCCCCCTTGGACCCAGGAAGGCGCACTTGGGAATTTCTCCCTGTGGGGTTCCCTCAAGCCCTTTCACCCCCCCATCACCCCCCGGGAAGAGCTGAGAAAGAAAACAAAGGAAATTAGCTGTTGCTACCAGCTTATCAAACAATATGCACAAACCTCTTAGGACACCAAAAATCCAATTCTATTCTTAAAAAAGGTAAATTGTATTAAAAACAAAAAGGAAGAAAATACATCTGGAACTTAGCCTTTTGCTAGATTTTAAAAGAGCAATTCCAAAAATTAAGCACCCAAAATAGCTTTCTTGGGGGTTAGCTTAAAGGTTACAAGCAAACAAAAGCATCTGGGGTTAGCATGAATTTTTATACCTGGTTCAAGCCTTACACAGCATTCATGCTTATAGCATTGCTGCTCCATGTCTCCTTCTCCAGAGAACAACAGACAAAGGGAAAGTTTTATTCCCGATTTTAAAAAGTTTTACCCAGGGCCATCCCTAGCTATTCTGGGGCCCTATGCTCCTTGACCCTTGAGGTGCATTATCAGGGATCTGATTGACTTGAAACATCCATCTAGAAGGTAAGCTCTGGCCTGAGTAGAGTTGAACAGCACCCCAATGAACTCTATCCTCTGTGCCAGAGTGAGGGTAGTTTTCTCGATATTTCTCAGAAGGCCTAGGGCCTTGAAGTCAACTGGACAAGTCAAATGTTGGACACTACCTGAGCCCTTGACCGACCCTGGACCAACTCTCGACCAGCCATTCATCTAGATAAGGGTAGACTTGCACCCCTAACTTCATCAGGAAGGTTGCTACTACTGCCAGACATTTTGTGAACACCTGCAGAGCTGCAGACAGGCTGAATGGGATGACCGTGAATAGATAGTGCGAGTGTTTCACTACGCATCTAAGGAACGTTTTGTGTCCTTGGTATATTGAATTATGAAAATATTTCAGAACCTCAGAGTTACAAACACCAAAGTTATGAACTGACCAGTCAACCACACACCTCATTTGGAACCAGAAGTATGCAATCAGGGAGCAGCAGAGACAAAAAAAGCAAATACAGTATGGTACTGTGTTAAATGTAAACTACTAAAAAAAAAAAAAGGGGAAAGCAGCATTTTTCTTCTGCATAGTAAAGTTTCAAAGCTGTATTAAGTCAATGTTCAGTTGTAAACTTTTGAAAGAACCATAACATTTTGTACACAGTTACAAATATTTCAGACTTATGAACAACCTCCATTCCCAGGGTGTTCGTAACTCTGAGGTTCTACTGTAGGGATCTCTTAAATCAAGGGCAGCGTACCAATCCCCAGGATCCAGGGAAGGGATAATGGATGCCAGGGTGACCATGTGGAACTTTATTCTCTTGAGATAGTTGTTGAGCTGTTGTTGATGCAGGTCTAAAATTTGTCTGAGACCTCCCTTGGCTTTTAGGATTAGGAAATAATGGGAGCAGAACTCCTTTCCTCTTAAATTCTGTGGAACCTTTTCCACAACTTCCACCTGAAGGAGAGATTGAACCTCCTGGGCCAGAAGTTCTTCCTGAGAGGGGTCCCTGAAGAGGGACGGGGAGGGAGGGTGGGAAGGAAGAGTAGAAATAAACTGGAGGGTTTATCCCACAGTCACTGTGCTCAACACCCAAAGGTCCATGGTGATACAGGACCATGCACTGAAGAAGTGGGAAAGACAGTTTGTAAACAAAGGAGAAACAGGGTCTGGCATCACGGGAACTGATAGGGTGTCCTCGAGCATCCTGTCAAAACACCTGCTTAGAACCCCTGGATGTCTGGGAGAGGCAGGCATTGGCATCAAGGTAGAAGGGGATAGTGGCTATATCTAACCCCTGCTTCTTTTCCTCTGAAAATCCTGACGAGCAGCCAGGGCAGAGTACTGGATGGCTGTTGAGGCCTGTAGTGCTTCCTTGAAGGCACTGGTGTGTACAATCCAAGCAACTTAAGGGATACCCTGGAGTCTTTTAACACATGAAACTTCGCATCAGTCTGTTCTGAAAAGAGCAAAGCGCCTTTAAAGGGTAGGTTCTGAAGGGTTTGCTGGACTTCCTGCAGGAGTCCTGAGGACTGCAGCCACGAACTTCTGCACATGGCCACTGCCAAAGTCATGAACCTGGCTGCTGAGTCAGCCACATCCAAAGCAGCTTGCAACAAGATCCTCGCCACTGATTTTCCTTCATCCACCAGCAAAGAGAACTCTTACCTAACCTCTTGAGGGAGCAAGTCTTTGAACTTCTGCATGGAGTCCCACATGTTAAAATCAAACCTGCCCAGCAGCACCTCCTGGTTTGCAAGTTTGTGTTGTAACCCCGCAGCAGAATACATTTTCCTACCAAATCCATTGATTTTGGGGTTGTACCCTGCCGACTCTGTCTTTCTCTCTCATTGGCAGCAGATACCATGGGGATTCGGGGATGGGGGGCAATGGGCGTACAGGAACTCATAACCCTGGGCAGGACCAGGGTTCGGCCCTTTTAGATGTGGAGGGAAGGGATGTGAGAGGCTGCCATAAGGTCTTCACAGGGTCCATAATGGCCTCATTGAGGGGCAAGGCTACTTTTGAACAGGGCCAGCTCTAGGCACCAGCCTGGCAAGCAGGTGCTTGGGGCAGCCACTCCGGAGAGGGGTGGCATGTCCAGCTATTCGGCAGCAATTCAGCGGACGGTCCCTCACTCCCGCTGGGAGCGAAGGACCTCTCACCGAATTGCAGCCGCAGTTCGCGATCGCGGCTTTTTTTTTTTTTTTTTTTTTGGCTGCTTGGGGTGGCCAAAACCCTGGAGCCGGCCCTGCTTTTGAAGGGCCCACAGCAGCTAAAATATCAAGTAGGCTATGTGAGGACACTTTCACTACCTCCACATGTATGCCCAGATTTAAGGCCACCCTCTTTAGCAACTTTTGATGAGCTTTATAGTCATCAGGGGGAGGGAGAGGTGACGCCCCCTCCTGAGACTGCCTCATCAGGGGAGGAGGTGGAGGCCAGCACTGGCTCTGGAAGCTATTCCTCCCTTTCTGCCTCTGTAGAATCCTGCTGTGCCGGGTCTTGTAGTACAAGACTGGGCTCAGTTCCAGAGTCCAGGCTGGGTGCTGGCTGATGGGATGATGCCACCCCCCTTTTCTTTCCAATAGGAGCCCTGGAAACTGGGGGAAACCCCCACATGTTCCAAAAGGGCCACAGGACTGGTGTAGGTCCCCAGTGACCTCTTGGTTATGCACTAGATGTTACTCCTCTGCTCATGTCCATGGAAGGGTAGAAATGCCTGGGGGAGTAGCGGAACAACTCCTCGGACAGGAGGAGTGAGACTCCACCTCTGACACAAATGATGATGAATCTTTGTCCAGTGACCATGGTGGTGCAGTTCCCACCAGTGGCAGAGACTGCTGTTGAGGTGGAGATGTCCACACCGAAGCAAGCATAGCCAGCTTCCCTTTTGATGGCACCCAAAGGCATGGACCCAAACAATGACCGGAACCAATGGCTTCCTTTCTGACTGCTGGCACTGATAACACCAACTCTTGTACTGCTGGTGATACTGGTACTGACAGCGAGAGAAGGTCTCTGGCAGCGGCCAATGCCTCCAGCGTGGTTGGTACCGAGATAGCGTTGGTACCGCGCTGTGCTGCAGATGTAGATGGCTCATCCGGTACCGGACTCAATGGTGCCTGCGTAGTGCTGGAATTAACGGTGCCGACTTCTGCGGTACCAAGACAGAAGAGTGCCTGGTTAGGTTCCACTCTACTCTGATCCCCATGTCTGGCCATCTTTGGCGACGGGGATTGTTCCTTCTCGGCTGACTGTTTCTTGTGCCCTTTCCTAGGCACTGGGGATGGTGATCGGAACTTGGACTCTAGTACGGTAGGAGGAGCACTCCTTACCTACACCGAGGCACTCAGTGCTGAGTCCGACTAGTCTGGCTCAGATGGAGGTCTCAGCGCTGCCTCCATGAACAAAAACTTCAGTTTGGCCTCCTGGTCCTTCTTTGTGCAAGGCTTAAAGTCTTTGAAGATCTGGCAACAGTCCCCAAAGTGAACTTCTCCCAGGCACTTCAGGCAGCTTGAGTGCATGTCACTAAGGGGCATAGCCTTTTTACAGGAGACGCAGGGCTTAAAGGCATGCCACGACACCGGGGAACAGACAAAAACTCTGCTAAGACACAAAGTTACAGAACTTCACTACAACTGACTACAACTATGTACAGATACAAGAAAAGAAGACCACTGAGAGAGCTTGCCAAAGCAAGGATAGCAGTTCCAGAAACTGTCACGGGCAGTAAGAAGGAACTGAGGGGACATGGGATCATCTGGGTGCTTTATACCAGTGCTATAAGTATGTGGCTGCAGAGGGTGCTAATGGGTACCACTGAGGGAAAAAATTTCCAGCCACTTTGCTCAGGACGCACGTGTACCTTGAGCATAATGCACATGAGCAATCACTCAAAAAACGACTAACATTCCTCTGTTCCCAGTGCTTTCGAACCCAGTACTTTTTCAGTGAGGTAACCTGGGTGTCTATGAGGTTTTGTGCTTAGAGGATTAAAGCACCCAGCTCTCTAACTTCCAGCCAGGGCTCAGGCTCATGCCCTGTGGTGTTGCTGGTTTACTTGTTAATTTAACCTTCTCTTTGCCTAATTCTGCCCATGGTGGAAACTCATTGATTTTAAAGGCAAGAGGGGGCCCATTCAATAATCAAGGCTGATCCCCTGCATCCCATGGGCCATCACTTGCAGCAGAGCTACAGAGTATCATATACAGAGATGCCCACTATGGATTTAAAGACTCCAAGCGATGGAGAATTCACCACACAGCAAGGCCATCTGTATGGTAACAGCAGCTCCCCTCCACTGTGCACCCAGACAGAGGCCAGTGGAAAAGAGCACAGCTTTGTTCCCTTTCTGGAGGCTTTGCTTCTCTCTAAGGTATAATTTATTATTATTATTATTTATTATTAATTTGTATTACTATAGCACCTAGGAACCCCCATCATGGACCAGGACAGCGTTGTGCTAGGTGCTGTATAAACACACAAGAGAGATGGTCCATGCCCCAAAGAGTTCACAGTCTAAATCCAGAAGGAATAATACTTTTTGCGTGTCTGTATCTTCACATTAGAAATTCAGGTCTCATCTGAGGCAGTGTTGTCTAGTGGTGAGGACACTGAACTGAGACTCGGGACACCTGGGGTCTATTTCTAGCTCAGGCACTGCCTGCTGTATGACCATGGGCAAGTCCCTTCCCATCTCTGCCCTCTGCTTCTTCTCACATACTGTGAGCTCTATATGCATGTGCAGTGCCAGGCATGACAGGGGCCCCAATCTCAGTAAGGATCTGTGCAGCACCCAGCATGATGGGCATCCCCCACTCGGCTGGGACCTCTAAGTGCTACTGTAATAATAACTGTCTAACTTGTTTTTCCAGGAAGACTCTCTGGACAAAGGTAGAACTAGTAGGATGACGACACTAGAGATATTATCATTTACCCATTATTGATATCATGGCAGTACTGAGAGCCCCAAATCAAGATTGAGGCAGAGTCCAGTCAATAACTAGTATGTCAATCGACGTAACACAGCACTTGCACAATTTGAAAGACTCAGAGGTTTGAAGGCCAGAAGGGACTGTTCTGATAGTGCCTCCTGCATGTCCTGGGTAACAGAAACCCACCCAGTGATTTATGCATCCAGCCCAGGTCTGGTGGCTGAGCTACAGCAGAGCTTTTAGAAAGATGTCCAGTCTTGATGAAGAATCCACTCAGTCCCAATGGTTAATTCCCCTCACTGTTAAAAATGTGCATTCATTTCTAATCTGAATTTATCCAGCTTCAGCTTCAGCTTCCAACCATAGGAACTTGTTCTGCCTTTGTCTGTGAGGTCTGCTATCAGAAATCATCTCCCCAGGGTGGTACTTATGGCTGTGACCAAGTCATCTCTTACCTTATATAGTGTCTCTGGTCAGTAAGGAGCTTTATTCCATTCAGTACACATGTACTCTCTCTCTTCTCTCCACTAGAGAGCAGAAATTAACAAGACAGGATTTCAACCCAGTAAGCATCACTTTTAAGTATCACCAAACCATTTTAAAATAAGGCAACTCACTCAGCTCCTCCAATCCTTATCTTAGAAAGGAGACAAAGATGAGACAATTCTATTATAATGGCTGGTCTAGAAAAGGGAGAATAGGAGCTTCTGTTCTCTCTGTCTCCTGATGCAGGGACAAGGGGACATTTGGTGAGAGTGAAAGGTGGGAGATTCAAAACCAATAAAAGGAAATCCCCTTTCACACAACGTGTGATCAGCCTATTGGATTTACTGCCACAGGGTGGTGTTGCAGCTAAGAACTGAGCACAAATCAAACTGGGATTAGATGCTTATAATGATATCAAGAATATACCAAGTACGCATTGTAAGTGAGAAAGAATGTCTGCTTGCATTACAAAACTGTCGTTTTCCCAGATCCTTAGTCCATGTGGACCCCACTCATGGTGCATTCATGCAGGTGAGACACATATGCACCATGAGCGGGATACACATGGACAAAGACTTGAAGAAAGGACAATAATTTTGGCAGGGATACTTAAACCTCCTCGCTCAGGGCTTAAGCCAATCTCTAACTATTAGAGATCAGGGTGAGACTAGGCCTAGCTTATACTTAAAATGTAGGTCAACATAGCTACATCACCTAGCTACCATTGCTCTGGGAGGTGATGTTCCTATAGCAATGGAAAACCCCTTCCATGGGTGTAGGCTTTGTCTACACTACGGGGCTATGCCAGCATAGCTACAGTGATGTAGTTATTCCATTATAGTCCCTGTAGTGTAGACATGGCCCAGCTGTTTGGGGGCAGATTTTCTCACATGTGCTTACTGTGGTGTTCTTGCATCTTCCTCCAAACATTGCCTTGCTTGTCCTGCCCACACGCAGTCACTATAGATAGATTTTCCTTGGAAGCATTGGGTGTTGGGCACTGCTAGAGCTAGGATAGTAGGCCAGATGGACCTAAGGTCTGATCCAGTCTGGCAACGCCGATGTTCCTACGAGTGCTGGCCTGTGTGAAGTGCCCAGGTAGCCCCATCTCGTAGATACGCGACCTGTCACACGGGCATTCCAATCACTTGCTTACTCACCAGTACGTCTCCGCAGACACAGCGCCATTCACATTCACACAGTAATGGAATCTGATCTGCAAATCAACAAGGTATCAGGAGAGTCAGGACCTCATGCTGGGCACTGCACAGATCCCAGCCGAGACTGGGACCCACTCCGGGCTGGCATCTGCACAGACTGCAACTGAGATCAGGGTCACCATCGTGCTGGGCACCACACAGACTCTGACTGAGATTAGGACCCCTGTTGTGCTGCCCATTGCTCTGCCCACTCACCTGACTGACATGCTAAGCATAGACAAGGTTGGGTGCTCCCTAGCTGTGTGGGCTTCAGCAATATGAGTTGCCTACACAGGGGAGCAAAAGTATTCCTTAGGCACACTTGCTGCCCTGTGTGGGCATGTGGAACCCTGCATGTCTTAGACCAGCTCCAAGCAGGGCCAGGCAGCCTATCGCGTATCCCCCACTTTCCGTTGCCTTCTCGCAGCCAGGCCTCGTGGAGAGGTTTATGAGTCTGCTACAGCCTTTTGGCACTAGGAACTGGATCCTTCAGCTCAAGAAGCAGTGGTTCAATTCCTGCTTGCAAATCACAAAGCACAGGATTCAATTCCTGCTGCTGCCAGCCCATCTAGGGAAGGGCAAGAGATCTGTGTTTGAGGGAAGGAGAACCCAAGTCAGGGCGGTGCCAGTCACAAAAACTGGCATAGACACCTGTGCAAAAGAGAGGAGTCTAGCGCAGAGACCCAGTGGATAAGCTGGGGTACTGTTGTCTGGGAAAAGGTAACACCATGGAAGGGGATAATGATGGGCTATAATACAAGAGCTTGTAGGAGGATTCATCCTGACAGAGTAATGAACAACAATTAAACCAGCTGAAATGACAAAGCCAAAGGGGTGTTGCCCAATAGATAGGCACTGGGGCAAGTTCTGAGGGAGTAACTGTGTGGGAGCTGATGGAGCTGTGCCAGGGAATGTAAATTGGCCCAGGGATTACATGTATGCTGCAAGAAGTAATTAAAACAGGCCCTGATTGTTGGGCGGGGAAAAGGGAGCTTTAAATCCCAGCTGTGCTACCTGTACTCTGGGGCTGTGCAACCCGGCCCCCGGAAGTTAAGAATAACCCCAGGGCTGCTCTGCTTCCTGGAATACCCATTGTACAATGTGGTCCAGCCACATCCCCACTACTCCGGGAGGTTGGTCTGAAGGTGAGCCCTCATGCCAGTCAGGGGAGCCCTTTGCTCAGAGGAGACTTTCAGGGGAATATTTCCCCCCAGGGCAGCGCAAAGGGGCCTTAGTGTCATTGCAAACCAGGTGGCGTTACCTTTGGGTGCACCAAGCTGATCTTGTGTATGAACTGTTTTACTGCCAGACAGTCCATCATCAGAACCCCAGGCCTTTCGTGGAGCTGAGAATAAAATAAAGAAGCTGCTTTTCCATGCCCTAAAATACAGCCATGGCTTTGACTGCTGCTTGCAAGGTCGCTGCAAAACCGCTAGGGACAGAAATGGGATCACCTCATGGGAGAACCGAAATAAGAGAGACGTCATCATTGGCGGGCAAAATAAACTTCCTAACTAATAATAGGGCTCAATTCTCCCTGTGTCTGAACTCTGTGGAACCAGGCCGGCACTGAGTCAGGGAACCATAATCAGCTCCTTGATCCAGAGCCAGCCCAGCCCCAGCATCAGTTAGAGCCACCAAGAGACAGATAGATCTAACATATGCCAGTGGCGTGTCAGCATACTGCCAATCAGATCCATGGTGTCTCTAGCCTGCCCCCGATGCCAGGGTTGGCTGGGATGTTGATGGCTTGGTTTATGCTGACAGAGTTATGGCCAGAATCCGTTCACCTAAATGGTATAAAGAGGCTGGATCAGGAACTAGAATCTGGCCCTTAGTCTTGAATTCGGTGTCTTCAAGAGCAGCTGAGGCTGTGCTAGAAAGAGTCACATACATATGGGTCAGTGCTCTCAGATGGGTGCCTGAAGTCGGGTACTCATGGCCTGATTTGTGTGCACCCACAACTCCCACCAATGACAGCAGGGGCTGCAAGCGCCAAATGCCACAAGAAATCAGTCCGCTCTATTTATATTTAGGGACCTAAATAAATGGCCTAGATTCCAGAACAGCTGCGCTCCGGCGCCTTGCGACTTTGGAGAGGTTGGTTGTGGGGTGTATTGTGGGGGTCCCAGTCCCCATCCTAGCTCCATTGTCACACACAGTCATCAGCCTGAGATTACCTCTGCTAGAAAGTGATTATTTGCTTCAGGAAAGATGTTATTTGTACTATGGTAACACTTTGAGGGCCCAACTGAGATCGGCGGCCCATTACTCCGGGCCCTGAAGATAATCTCAACTGAGATTGTTGGGGTCTGTGTGGTGCCCAGCCTGATGGGGACCTCGATCTTGGTTGGGGTCTGTAGGTGTTACCTTAATACAAATACTTGTCTTGTCTTTAATCTCTGGGGGTCCAGTCCTGCAGGGTGTGGCATGCTATCAGCTTCCACTAGAGTCAAGCCAAGGGTATTCGGCATCTCCCAGGAGGCGCTCAGCACCTGGCAAGGTCAGGCCTCAAGTTGGATGCCACGTGATACTTGGAAGTGACTTTGAGAAGTATGACCAAGTGAGCAGGAAAGTCAAACCTCGAAGGCCAGCTGGAGTGCGGTAGAATCCAGGGGTTCGTGGCTACATCCACCTGCCGGCCAAGGCCTGGTCCAGGACACAGAGAACTCAGCCAGCATCCCGTCCATTTCTGCACAAGGGAGAGATTCTGGGTCACATGTGCCAGAACGAACTAGTTCAATCTGAAGCTTCATGCTACCGAAACCAATTAAAAGCACTGGCTCCCATAGAGGCAGAGTGGTGCTTTAGTGAGCAGGGCACGAGCCAAGACGCCTGGGTTCTATTCCCAGCTGTCACTGTCTTCCTGTGTGACCTTGGGCAAGTCCTTGCCCCCTCAGTGCTTCTGTTTCCCCTCACACCCTGTGTCTGTTCAGCCTATGAGCTCTTTGGGACAGGGCCTGTCTCTCACTAGGTGTGTGTGCAGCACCTAGCCCAGTGGAGCCCGATTGTACTGGGAGTGCCACAGACACACAGGGGCAGATAGTCCTTGCCTGGAAAAGCTTGCAAGCTAACTTGACACATGGTGGGTGGGGACACAGAGAGGGAACAGACTTGCCCAGGGTCACACCGCAGGTTGGTAATAGAACCCAGGTGTCCTGATGCTCAATCTTGTGCCCTATGAACATCAAGATCTCACTGCAAATAAATTGGGAATAGAGACGCTTTAGCTTCCGGGCACAAGCCAAACTCTAAAGCAGGGTTTCTCAACCCATGGGTCACGACACAAAATTGGGTCACCAGAATACCTCGAAGAGTTGTGGGGCTAGCTGGGCTCAGCTCCTCAAGCTGGGCATTGCGACCTGATGCACAGGATCATCACGCCGCTCAGGTTGGCCCAGCCACTCCTCCGTCATGATGATGGGGGGGGGGCAACTGGCCGGGCCAAATTTAAGTGAGTTGTGCTGCGATCCCAGGTGCTAGATTGCAATGCCATTCACACAAATTTGGGCCAGCCAGGTGGGGGGGCAGGCCAAACCTGAGCAGCGCTGTGACCCTGGAGGTTACAAAGCCCAGAGGAGGAAACCAAGTCCAGCCAGCCCTGTGCGTCAGAAGCTGGGAGGGAGTGGCTGATGTCCTGTTCTCTGGTAAGCACCAGCCCCACTATGAACTCCCACCCTGCATTCGGGCTACACCCCATCTTTCTTACTCCCTGTTCTGCCCCTCAACTCAGAGCCTCTGATGTACCTCTTTCGCACAGCAGGGCAAATCCTCATCTGTCATATCACTCATTCTGGACCCCAGACCCCCAGATCTTCCCCCAATGCACCCCCAGCCCCTTCTGTCACCAAATTCCCTATCCCTTTACCCTTGTATTCTATGCCCAGGCTCCCCAAAAACCCCAACTTCTTCCTCACTACACCCTTAGGCTTCCCCATTTCACCTCCAGGCCCCCAAATTCCCCATACCCTCTTTCCCTCATGGGCTGTGGCGAGGCAGTATTTGTTTTTTTGCGGGGGGTGTCTCAGCTCACTGCCCCTCCTGCCCAGTTGCCAGTGAGGGCATCTTGGGAGGGCATGGGGGGGGGGGTCATGACAGGCCTCAAAGTTTTACAAATGGGCCCTGAGCAGTTGAGAACCAGTATTCTAGGTCAGTGGTCTCCAAACTTTTTTGATCGCGCACCCCTATCAATAAAATTTTTTTGAGCACGCAACCCCTGCCACGCCGCAGGGTTGGCTCTACCATTTTTGCTGCCCCAAGCAAAAAAAAGGAAAAAGAAAAAAGCCGCTTGGACTCCTGCCCGAACTGCCGAAGCGGCGCTGCTCCGGCGACACTCCTCCTGCCACGCAGCCCAAAGGATCCTCTTGCGCACCCAACCTTGGAGACCACTGTTTTAGGTGATTAAACTTTCCCCTATGTACAGGTGACTCCAGAACAGCCCATTTTGTGGTTCCTCACCATACCCTGAAGCATGTGGTAGGGGGCCGCAGAGACATAAAACCAAAAGAACCTTGGTTTGATCCAGTCTGGCAGTCCCATTGTCCCTTCTGTAATGCTCCCATTGAGGGTGGAAAGCCATGATTTCACCAGCAAGGAAGGGGTTAATTCCCACTGAGGGCTCTTGATTTAGCCAAACAAGATGCAATGGCTGGGAGTTGCAGTCAGCAGAACTCAGAGTACAAAGAAGGAACATATTTTAACAGAGAGGAGGATCAGCCACTAGAACAGCTTCCCCAGGATTTGCCAAGGGTCTATGGAGACAGATTTGAGGGTTTTGTTTTGTTTTTACCTTTCCAGATCTGCTCATTGAGGATTTTAGAGCAAAAATTCCCTGCTGCAGCAACTGTAGGAAGAAAATACAAGGCAGGTGTTAAACCCAAAGGAACAACACAGACAGCAGAATCCTCATTATGTTTCACTCTACTCACTAGTGGTCGTGCACCGGAGCTGGCTTGCGCCATGCGTAGAATCACTGAGATCAAAGGAAACCAGCACTATCCCTTCCAGGGCTAATCCTTTCAGCTGCCTTTCTTCCTCACTCTCAAGGCAAATTATGAGATATTCTAAAATCTGAAATGGTAGGAACCGTGAGAAAGAGATTGGCCCCTCTGGGAAAGCACAAGAGCAGGAACCGACCCCGGAGAAGTGCAGCTCATCTCTGAAAAGCGGCAAAGCCAAAACGCCCAAAGAGATGCCAGAGTCAGAGCTGCTGAACACAGGGACACAGGGCTAGCAGACGTGGTGTATTGAAAACCGTGTTAAAATTGTGATCTATCACTTTAAACTTTTAGGGGGGCTCCTGGTCTTGCTTCCAGACAAGGGACTCTGTAGGAAAGCATATGATCTGGGCCGAGTGCAGACTGAGTCAGTTCTGATACAAGCAAGACTGCAGCAAGATGGGGTGAGTTGTGCCTCTCTGTATTAGGCTGCAGCCTGCTTTTTCTGTCCCTGCATTTGGGATCATGTCTGTTATCATTCAGAACTCAAAAAAATAGCATAGTGTGATGCAATGTTCCAGCAACAGTATTTATGGTTGTGACTAACTTCCCTGTGTGTATGCCAGAAACATAACAGTAGGGAGCTCCTGGGTTACTGAGGCCAGTCCCCTGCCATTGCAGGCAACTCTGTTCCAGAATCCATGTTAAAACTGAGTGATTGGCCCAATCCTCCTGTTAGAAAGCTGTTCCAGACCCGGGGCCGGCTCTGGCTTCCCCCCCCCCAAAAAAAATCGGGGCAGCCAGAACGGCAAAGCGGGGAGAAAAAAAAAACTGCGGGGCAGCCGGAGCCAGGGTGCAGGGGGACTCCCTGCGCTGCAGACGTGCCCCAGCTACCGGGGGGGAGGGGGAGGGAGTGGGGGGAGAGAGAGAAAGGGGGCGGCCAGGGCTTCAGCGGGGCGCTTGCCACGTGGCCCCAACCGCTGTGCCGCCTGCCGGGAGGGCTCCGCACCACTCCAGTCAGTGGGGAGAAAACAATGCGGGCTGCCCTGTTGGGCTTGCTACAGACCTGGCACTGGCTGGGGCAGACAGAGTGCGCAGCCCGCTCCCAGCAGGGCGCTCCCCTCCTCCGCGCCACCGCCCCCTACAGGGCGACCGGATCAGCAAACAAAACAAAACAAAAAGACAAACAAAAAAAACTCCACAAAAAACAACAACAACAACAACAAAAAGCGGCTGTGCCGCCCTAGGATTGGACGGAATGCTGCACCATAGAATCTGCCGCCCCAAGCACGAGCTTGCTCAGCTGGTGCCTGGAGCCGGCCCTGTCCAGACCCTCAATCCTCTGCCGGTTGGAAACCACCTCTTTTCCAGCCGACATTGATTCCTGGCCAGTTTATCTCCATTTGTTCTTGTGCTAATGGTGTCCTTGAGCTTCAGCAGCTCTTCTCCCTCCCTGGGCCCCTCCCCGCAATGTATTCAGAGAGAGAGAGCAATCAGATCCCCTCTCGGCCTTTGTTTTGCCAGGCTAGACAAGACTAACTCTTAAGTTTCCACTTGTAAGACAGGCTCTTCGTTCCTCTGATCCATGAGGAGTTGAGTGACCATTGCTATTTGTCTCACTAGCATCTCCAGGCCCCAGTGGAAAGCAGAGTCCAGTTGTGCTAGGCACTGTACAAACACACACTAAGGTCCTGCATCCACACAAAAGTTGCCCTGCTTTAACTCTCTTGGTCTGGGTAAAGCATTACAACCTGCCTAGTTTGGATGCAGCCAGCCAGGGTAAATGTGTTTATACCAAGATAGCTCACAAGGGGAATAAGCTATAATGAGATAAAGCACCTTTATCCCAATATAATTGCATTGCAGTAGGGGGCTGTCCTAGTATAACTATACTGTAACAAAAGCCCATCCCTGACCAAAATAATTATACTGATACAATAAACGTATGTGTGGAGCAGTCTACAGGCCAAGCCTCCAAGAGCTCAGTCTAAATAGACACAGGGTGAGAGGGGAAACAGTGACAACAAGAGGGGAATGAACTTGCCCAAGGTCAGTGACAGAGCTGGGAATAGAACCAAGGAGTCCTGACTCCCAGCCTTCCCCTATGACCACTAGATCCTACTCCCTTCCCAGAACTGGGATAGAACCCAGGAATCGAACTCCCAGCTTCCAGCCCACTAGACCCCACTCCCCACCCAGAGCCTGGCCTAGAAGCCAGGAGTCCTGGTTGCCAGTTTCTCTGTGTCCTAGCCAGAGGGCCATGCTGCCTCCTGCTATTGACTTTCAACACCTTATTCCTTCACAAACATCTCCTGTTCCCCTTTGATGCTAGCGCCACATGTAGGGTTGTAAACCCCTTGGGGCAGGGACTGAGCCACGCACTGCCTGTGGCGTTACAGACCAATGCTGCATGCCCATAATCCTGTAGATGGACTGGAAAATCCACATCAATCCACACAGGGCTGGGAAAGGGAGAAAGTCCTTATTAACAAACAAAAGTTCTCTGTCACACAAGAGGCAGCTGGGGAGGAAAATACAGGCCAAGCTTATTGGGTAGAAGTCTCCTCTCTTCCCCTACCCCCTACCCCAGACTCTGCTGCTGCATAATCCCCTGCAGCAGGATGGAAAGTGGATTAAGATCTCTCATGGCAGGTCCCCCTCTGCCAGTGTCACAAACAATCTCCCTCTTCGGGAAGATGCCACAGCCAGCAGGAGGTTGCAAAACACCCACCTTGATTCGACTAGATCTGCCGTATTAACCCCTTGGCAACTGGCTCAGCCTGGAAGGGCCAGTTCTTGAGCCTTTAAACATGGAAGGATGTAGGGTTTGAGTTGTGGGGGGCCACGCAGGGTTTCAGAGCTGAAGGCCTGGAGTTTGGTGAGCTGTGGTGCGAGGAAGGAGTCCTCTCAGCTGGGGTAACACTATGGCAGAGTTCATGTGATCTCAGTAACTATAATAACCTTCCTCTGACCCACCCCACCTCATCAGGAAGAGCCGGTGCTGCCTATCCTTGGCTCAAGCTCTGCTGGTTACCTCTATGAGGCCACAGTTTCATAACCTCCTCTACTCCCACTGGGCCTCTCTTTTCCCCTCCAACAACCTCTTAGATTTCCAATCCCGGGACAACATTCCTACTGAGGGCAATGGACCCAGAGAAAGGAATGTGGACAGGTGTGAATCCTTGCAGAGAGGTAGGGAAGCAGCTTTACAACCACTGACCTGTTGACATCTTGTAGGCCTTACTTAGGGAGAAGGGCTGGGAACTCAGAAAGGGATCTCCCCCTGCTCAGAAAGGAGGAAGACAGATAGCAGCTGTTTCCTTGGTTCTCATTAGAGACCTCAGGATGAGCATGTAATAAACTGTGGCCACGTGCATATAGACACCACAGTGATCAGACCCAGATGCTCAGGCTAGGTCTACACTACCCGCCTGAATCGGCGGGTAGAAATCGACCTCTCGGGGATCGATTTATCGCGTCCCGTTGGGACGCGACAATCGATCCCCGAATCGACGCTCTTACTCCACCAGCGGAGGTGGGAGTAAGCACCGTCGACGGGAAGCCGCAGAGGTCGATTTTGCCGCCGTCCCTACAGCGGGGTAAGTCGGCTGCGATACGTCAAATTCAGCTACGCTATTCGTGTAGTTGAATTTGCGTATCTTAAATCGCCCCCCCCCTCCCCATAGTGAAGACCTGCCCTCAGTCACAAAAGCAGAGACTCCCTGGAACTAGCTCAGCCGGCTCTGAGCAGTTGCTCAGTTGCTGCTTGAGGCACGAGCACACACACACGCTGAGCCAGTGCAACGTTCGTGTATCCCCAGGCTGATGACACACAGATCTGTAGACCCTAGGAGAGAGAACACAGCATTAGCAGCCTATTGCTACAGACCTCCTCATGATAGTATCTCAACCATTAATGGAATTGATCTTCCCCCACCCTTGGGAGGCAAGAAGATATCCTCTCCATTTTACAGAGGAGGAAGCAAGGCACAAAGGTCGCATATGGCATCCACAGCTAAGTCAGGAACAGAATCCAGACCTAAACCAGCGTGCTATTTACTGAACACTTTTCCTAGCTGCAGAGGCACCCCCTCTGCTATATGCATCCAACTCCGTATGACACTGCTAGCCTGCACAGCAGTACCTCATAGGTTGCAGATACTTGCTAAAGCCCTGGATAGTCCATGAAAGAGTATCATCCCTACCTCTCCACCTGCAAAGGTCCATGCAGCATGAACACACACGCACATGTGCACACACAGCTATTAATGCAGGAAACTTACACCTCACTTTCATGATTCTGCATTTCTGAGGCTCATAACTTACAAGAGCACCAGGGAAAGAAAACTACAGGCTCTTTATTTAAGGAAAGAAGCATGGACCAGTGGCTCAGGCACAGGCCTAAGACTTAGGACACCGGGATTATATCAGAAGGGGTACATCAGAAGCAGGAAGCTTGCTAATCAACCAGTGGGGCCACTGGACGATCGAGATGCTAAAGGAGCACTCAAGGATGATAAGGCCATTGTGAAGAAACTAAATGAATTATTTGCATCGGTCTTCATGGCTAAGGTTGTGAGGGAGATTCCCAAACCTGAGCCATTCTTTTTAGGTGACAAATCTGAGGAACTGTCCCAGATTGAGAGGTCATTAGAGGAGGTTTTGGAACAAATTGATAAACTAAACAGTAATAAGTCATCAGGATCAGATGGTATTCACCCAAGAGTTCTGAAGGAACTCCAATGTGAAATTGCAGAACTACTAATAGTAGTCTGTAACCTATCATTTAAATCAGCTTCTGTACCAAATGACTGGAGGACAGCTAATGTGAGGCCAATTTTTAAAAATGCTCCAGAGGTGATCCTGGTAATTACAGGACAGTAAGCCTCACTTCAGTACCAGGCAAACTGGTTGAAACTATAGTAAAGAACAAAACTGTCAGACACATAGATTAACATAATTTGTTGGGGAAGAGTAACATTTGTAAAGGGAAATCATGCCTCACCAATCTACTAGAATTCTTTGAGGGGATCAACAAGCATGTGGACAAGGGGGATCCAGTGGATATAGTGTACTTAGATTTTCAGAAAGCCTGTGACAAGGTCCCTCACGAAAGGCTCTTAAGCAAAGTAAGCTGTCATGGGATAAGAGGGAAGGTCCTCTCATGAATTGGTAACTGGTTAAAGATAGGAAACAAAGGATAGGAATAAATAGTCAGTTTTCAGAATGGAGAGAGGTAAATAGTGGTGTCCCCCAGGGGTCTGTACTGGGACCAGTCCTATTCAACATATTCATAAATGATCTGGAAAAAGGGATAAACAGTGAGGTGGCAAAATTTGCAGATGATACAAAACTACTCAAGATAGTTCAGTCCCAGGCAGACTGCGAAGAGCTATAAAAGGATCTCTCAAAACTGGGTGACTGGGCAGCAAAATGGCAGATGAAATTCAATGTTGATAAATGCAAAGTAATGCACATTGGAAAACATAATCCCAACTATACATATAAAATGATGGGGTCTAAATTAGCTGTTAGCACTTAAGAAAGAGATCTTGGAGTCACTGTGGATAGTTCTCTGAAAACATCCACTCAATGTGCAGCGGCAGTCAAAAAAGTGAACAAGGGTTGGAATCCTTAAGAAAGGGATACATAATAAGACAGAAAATATCATATTTCCTCTATATAAATCCATGGTATGCCCACATCTTGAATACTGCGTGCAGATGTGGTTGCCCCATCTCAAAAAAGATAGATTGGAATTGGAAAAGGTTCAGAAAAGGGCAACAAAAATGATTAGGGGTATGGAATAGCTTCCGTATGAGGAGAGATTAATAATACTGGGACTTTTCAGCTTGGAAAAGAGACGACTAAAGGGGGATATGATTGAGGTCTATACAATCATGACTGGTGTGGAGAAAGTAAATAAGGAAGTGTTATTTACTCCATCACATAACACAAGAACTAGGGGTCACCAAATGAAATTAATAGGCAGCAAGTTTAAAACAAACAAAAGGAAGTATTTCTTCACACAATGCACAGTCAGTCTGTGGAACTCTTTGCCAGAGGATGTTGTGAATGCCAACATTATAACAGGGTTAAAAAAAAGAACTAGATAAGTTCATGGAGGATAGTTCCATCAATGGCTATTAGCCAGGAAGGGCAGGGATGGTGTCTCTAACCTCTGTTTGCCAGAAGATGGGAATGGGCAACAGGGGATGGATCAATTGATGATTACCTGTTCTGTTCATTCCCTCTGGGGCACCTGGATTGGCCATTGTCGGAAGACAGGATACTGGGCTAGATGGATCATTGGTCTGACTCAGTATGGTTGTTCTTATGTTACCCCAGATCTGCCACTGACCGTGGGCAAGTTCACACTTGATGCTTGTTTCCGCTCCTATCTGTTGTTCTTCTAGACTGTAAACTCTTTGGAGATAAGGACTCTCTCTCTCCCTCACTAAATGGCTATACCATGCCTAGCCCAATGGCATCCTGATCTCAGCTGGGATGTCTAAGAGCTACTGTCACGTTAATAATAATAAACTGGAGAGTTTTCTATGTCCCTTGTTGCTTTGCGAAGCTGTTGCACCAGCACAGTCCTCCATTCTGGAAGCTGCCACCTCTACATCAGCCTCAGGATGAGTGTTATGGTCTGTCCAGGCCTCTGTAATGTTTGTTTTACTAATGATCTCGGATGCCTTAATGTTTGACATGCTGAGCTTAAGACACCTGATTTTTCAGAAAGCCCTGAGCACTTCTCTAGATGGCTAAGGTAGTTCTACGGCTCCATCACCAAAATATCTGAACACATCGCCTCAGGTATGTGGAAAAACATAAGAATCAGAGATTTTTGATACCACATGATTTTTATGGAGGGAATTTATGTCAGTAACCCCTCATTCACATGACCCCAAATTGGGACCACTAACCAAATCCTAGGCACTCATGAGGAACAGAAAATTTCAAGACAACCCAAATAAGCATATGGATTTTAAAGCACTTAGAAAAGTTGTCTGTTAAAAACAAAACAACAAAACAAAAAAGCAGCCAGTGAGTGTATAATGTCCAGCCTGGCCAGGCCAAAGGAGACTGGACGGGTCAGTGGGCCATGTCATGGTCACCATCAAGGCCAGTGAGCCAGAGGATGATGGTGCAGTAAAGCAGGGCACAGATTGGGGGGTGGAGGAGGGGGGATGGATTTAGGTGGCTAGGGCAGTGAGGCTAGTAACAAGGGCCTGGGGGGGGGGGGTGATGTGTGAGTAGGAGGGTAACTGCTCACAGGGGTGATGGAGTTGTGTGTGCTGGGGGGGTGCAGGTTGAGGTCCAGTGGTGGAGAGGAATGGGAGACCTTTCTAGATCCTAATACCAGAGAAGATACACCCCCCCACACACACACACACACACACGCACACAGAGAGGGAGGCCTATACTAGGGACCTGCCCTCAAAGCCAATGGGAGAAATGCCTCCACCCCCTGGCACCCTCCTCACACCCCATCCCCCAAAGTGACATCCCTGACCCCCACTGATCCCCCATGTCCCTAGCAACCTAACTGATCCCCTCATTCCCACAGCTGAGCCCCCAAAGGACCCATCCACCCCCAGCGCCCCCACCTGACCCCCTCAACTTAGCCTCACATCACTCCCCCCCGCCCGCACCGTGCGCGTATCCGCTCCCTCCATTACGCCGTCTCGTCCTAGTAACGCTCATTCCCGCCCAAGGGAGCCGCGGGAGCGCGCGCCGATCATCTCCTTCCGCGCGGGAGCGCGCGCCGACAGTCCTACGCCTCCAACAGTCTCGCAGCCCCCCGCCGCCCTCCGGTCCAGCCATCCAGGTCTGACCCCCCCCCCCTCCAGAGACAGCTTCCCAGTCCCACCCGTGTCCCCTCGCAGACAGCTCCGACTCCTCCTGAAAACCCCACAGCGCAGCCCCATAGCCAGACCCCTCGCAGACAGCCCTCGCCCCCCTAAACCCCAGATCCAACCACCCAGGACTGATCACCTGGCCTCATCCAGCGCCTGCTCCCCCCACATCCAGCTCGCTCGCTGAATCCCCCCCATCCCAGCCCTTCACTGAACCCCCATGTCCCAGCCCTCAGCTACCCCCCAGTCTTGCTCCCATACTTCACAGTCTGCAGGACCAACCCCCAATTTATTCTACTCCAGACCCTAACTCCCAGCTCTACCCCCAGACCCAATCACACACACACCCGGCTCGACACGCACACACATTCCTCCCCCCCCCCAAATTGGCCCAACCCTCCCTGCTTTCCAAGGGTAATAGAGATGGGGGGGGGGGGGCAGGTCTGAAGTAGCTGGGATAGGGTTGGCACTGGGGTGGGAGGTTGTTGCTGGGATGTTACAGGAGGGGTTTACCCCTGCACTGAGCATGAGGGATACCTAGCTCTTATATAGTGTTTTATAAAGGAGGCAGTATCATTAGCCTCACTTTACAGACGGTGAAACTGAGGCACCGGGAGGGGAAGTGACTTGTCTAAGATCACCGAGCAGACCAGTGGCCAACCCAAGGCTCCCAAATGTCAGTCCAGTGCCCTATCCCAATACTGGTGTTGGGTATTTGGGAGGGAAGGTTAGCACTGGGGTGAGTGGGAGGTAGCTGGGAGTTGGGCTAGGGGGTTCCCATAGCATGGAAGTAAGGGAGCTGGGAGGGGAAAAGCCAGGCAGAGGGGGCTGAGCCTGAAGGAGGAGGGGTTGGCTGTGGGGCTTGTGAGTGCAGTGGGAGAGGGCTGGGTGCAGGGGTGGGGGTGGCTTGGCCTGCTCCTTCCTCACCATGCTGCCTCCATCCAAAAGGCTCAATTTAGTAACAGGCAGACGGAGCTGCCTGCAGCAGATCACATAACACGCTGTGCTGCAAACCCTTGTTCACTCCCACCAGCTCCCATCTGCAGCCCACCGCACTAGCCCATGCCGTGCCATGGCTTCCTCAGGACTCTGGGCCCTGGATTATGAGGTCTATGGGGACGTACAAGGTAAATGTGTTGCATTTTGCACTGTTGCCCGGCTGCACTGACTTTGTTGCAAATGGAGAGGATCATTCTCCTGCTGGCTCTAGCCAGGGATGCTGCAAATAACCCATGAAAGGAGAGTAAATCTCACTACAGCAGGACAGCTGCTACCATGCAGCAGGGTTGGGAGGGTTTCAGTGAGCCCCAAATGAGCTGATTAAAGCCAGTTCCCCAGGGATAGGGAACAGGGAGCAATTCCAGACATGTCATCTTGAGCGATGTTTTGTAGAGATATTTCTCAGCATGGGAGTGAGGTTGTCTCCCTCTGTCCAACTCTGGGCAGACCTCACCTGGGCTACTATTCTGAGATTGGGGCCACTCAGTAGAAGAAAACAGAGATTTCATCCATTGCACATTGTAAAACCCCTCAATAAAGCTCTTTCAGGCAGGAAGGAGTGGCGTCTAGTGGGTTGAAGCAGGAGCGCAGGGGCTAAGAGTCAGGATTTCTGGGTTCTAGACCCAGCTCTTGGGAAAGGAGCAGGGTCTAGTGGTTAGAGCAGGGGAGATTGGAGTCAGGACTCCTGGGTTCTATTCTTTGCTCTGGGAGGGAGAAAAGTGTCATGACTGAATCACAGGATTGGTAGTCCAGATTCTAGCGTTTTCTTCCTAGCTCTGCCACTGATTTGGTGGGCAGCCTTTGGCAACTCACCGTGCTTCACTGATATATTGGATGCTGTGAGTCCATTCATGTCTTAGCCGGATGCAGGAAACACTGTGTGAGGTTCTGGGACCTGGGTGCTGTAGGCGGTCCGACTGAATGATCACAATAGTCACTCCTGGCCTCAGAACTGATGGAGTTTTCTTTACACCCTGATAGAAGGACTGAGCCTTGGTGTAAATTAGATGATGCCAGGGCCTAGTGCAGAGGTGGGCAAACTATGGCCCGTGGGCCACATCCGGCCTGTGGGACCCTCCTGCCCGGCCCCTGAGCTCCTGCCCGGGAGGCTAGCCACCGGCCCCTCACCTCCTGTTCCCCCTCCTCCGCAGCCTCAGTTCACCCCGCTGCAATGCTCTGGGCAGCGGGCTGCAAGCTCCTGGGGCAGCGCAGCTACAGAGCCGGGGCCTGACCCGGTACTCTGTGCTGCACGGTGGCATGGCTGGCTCCAACTGGGCGGTGTGGCTGTAGCGTTGCCAGCCGCCAGTGCTCCAGGCAGCATGGTAAGGGGGCAGGGAGCAGGGGGGGTTGGATAGAGGGCAGGGGAGTTCGGGGTGGTCGTCAGGGGGCGGGGGTGTAGATAGGGGTTGGAGCAGTCAGAGGGTGGGGAACATGGGGGCAGGGGTTCCAGGGGGGCAGTCAGGAAGGGGGGGTTGGATGGGGCGGCAGGGGGCAGTCAGGGGCATGGGTTCTGGGGGTGATCAGGGGACAGGGAGAAGAGGTGGTTGGATGGGGCAGAGGTCCTGGGGGGCAGTCAGGAATGAAAGGAAGAGTTGGATAGGGTGGCGGGGGGCTGTCAGGGGACAGGGAACGGGGGGGTTGGATGGGGCAGGAGTCCCGGGGGACCATCAGGGGGTGAGAAGCAGGAGGGGTCGGATAGGGGGCAGGGCCGGACCACGCCTGGCTGTTTGGGGAGGCACAGCCTCCGCTAACTGGCCCTCCATACAATTTTGGAAACCCGATGCAGCCCTCAGGCCAAAAAGTTTGCCTGCCCCTGGCCTACTGTTTCATTTCCATTCATACCTCAGATGCTGAAGTAAATTTCACATGCTGTGGAGTTGTGGGCTCATTGGGCACCTTTGGAACTCATTGCCACAGGAGCTAAAGCACTGAGCAGAAGCCAAACAAGGATAGGATGTTCCTGTGGATAACAGGAATATCCAGAGTTAGAGCAGTAAATCTTACAAACCAAACAAGGCTGTGGCAAGGACAGACACCATCATACTCCAGGGCATGAGCTAATGAAGGGTCAGGCGGGGACTTCCCCAGGAGGCAGGTTATTTCAGCATGGCAGGGTTTTCTGCACTTTCCTCTAAGCAGCTGGTGCTGGCCAGTGCCAGGATCCCAGGATAGATGGTTCCTGGCCTGGTCCAAGCTGGCGATTCCTACATGATTAAGAAGCAGAGTTGGCATTTAATGCCCAGCATTTGCTGTCTATTTGCAACTGACTCATCTTTTCTTTCTTCCCGCCAGGTGTCTTCTTTAGAAAGGTAAGGGGGGGGGGTGTAAGCGGGCGTGGGGGGAGCCAGCTTTTAGAGCACAGCCCATCGGAGGGGACAGCATGCTGGGTCGCATGGCACTGTCTCTTGACTCCCAAATGCCCCTAGTCCAGACTCTCCTTCCCAAGCCAGTGTGAGGCAGCTGCAGGCAGGGAGGAGGAGCCAACCTAGTTGGATGCCCTAAGGGCCTGTGTTACCAAACAGGAGCTGCTATCAGGGCCCCCAGGCCAGCAGTAATATTGGAGATGGTAGCCAACATCTGGAGCTGCTTGCTGGAGAGGATGGCCCAAGGCAGAAGGGGACCAGATGAAGTCTTGGGCCTGCAGATGCAGGGGGCAGTTTAGAGGAGAAAGGTCTTGGGTGACAGAGCATCATGTGCAGGGAGAGGAGAACTCCCTGACTGATCAGCATGCGCACCTCGATGGCCAGCAACCCACGCTACGAGAAGTTTTGAAAGGCCCCGGTGTAGTTTCTCAGGAGCTTAGTGCAGTGAAAACAAGTGCTGGACCTCCCTCCGCCGGCTACCTTGCCTCCCCCTGGGCACTGAGTTTGGCTGGTGCAGACCTCCCTTGGAAAGGCTTTTTCATTCAGTGCATGGTTAGACTATGGAACTCACTGCTACTTGATCTTATTGAAGTCTAGAGCTGAGCTGGGTTCACAAAAGGACTGGCCATGTGTAATGAGAACATCCAGAGTTAATATAGTAAATACTAACTAAGAGACAAGAGTCTGAGAGGGATTTAAACCCGCATGCTTCAGGGCATGAACCAATTTATAACTATTGGGGTCAGGAAGGAATTTCCCCTGGGAACAGAAATCTTGCAGCTTCCTCAGAGCCGCAGGGACTGGGCTGCTGCTGGAGATGGGATACTGGGCAACGTGGGCCCCTGTTATGATCCAATCCTATGCAGTCATTTGCTGCACCCCTATCAAACAGTGAAGAGTCTCTTTCAATCCATCACCTTCCATCTCTTTTTCAAAATATTAATGATAATAAATAGCATTTTGGATGAGATGCCAGGTTAAGGAAGGAAGGTTTTTGAGCCATTTACCATTTAAAAAAACCCCATATGTGTGGTGGTGGCGCAAATATGGGGAAAGGGAATTACTCTAATCTGTGTACACAACAAAGCAAATCTCTAATCTCTTTCCAATATTTACTAGAGAAAAGGCCAGTGGGTATAACCGAAGTGTGGATCAGGTGGATGGAGCCAAATCCATACTGCCTGTAAGCCCAACCCTCTTCCTTTTTGAAGCAGGGCTGATCAGAGCCATAGATTCATAGATTCTAGGACTGGAAGGGCCCTCGAGAGGTCATCGAGTCCAGTCCCCTGCCCGCATGGCAGGACCAAATACTGTCTAGACCATCCCTGATAGACATTTATCTAACCTACTCTTAAATATCTCCAGAGATGGAGATTCCACAGCCTTCCTAGGCAATTTATTCCAGTGTTTAACCACCCTGACAGTTAGGAACTTTTTCCTAATGTCCAACCTAGGCCTCCCTTGCTGCAGTTTAAGCCCATTGCTTCTTGTTCTATCCTTAGAGGCTAAGGTGAACAAGTTTTCTCCCTCCTCCTTATGACACCCTTTTAGATACCTGAAAACTGCTAACATGTCCCCTCTCAGTCTTCTCTTTTCCAAACTAAACAAACCCAATTCTTTCAGCCTTCCTTCATAGGTCATGTTCTCAAGACCTTTAATCATTCTTGTTGCTCTTCTCTGGACCCTTTCCAATTTCTCCACATCTTTCTTGAAATGCGGTGCCCAGAACTGGACACAATACTCCAGCTGAGGCCTAACCAGAGCAGAGTAGAGCGGAAGAATGACTTCTCATGTCTTGCTCACAACACACCTGTTAATACATCCCAGAATCATGTTTGCTTTTTTTGCAACAGCATCACACTGTTGACTCATATTTAGCTTGTGGTCCACTATAACCCCTAGATCCCTTTCTGCCGTACTCCTTCCTAGACAGTCTCTTCCCATTCTGTATGTGTGAAACTGATTTTTTTTTCCTAAGTGGAGCACTTTGCATTTGTCTTTGTTAAACTTCATCCTGTTTAACTCAGACCATTTCTCCAATTTGTCCAGATCATTTTGAATTATGACCCTGTCCTCCAAAGCAGTTGCAATCCCTCCCAGTTTGGTATCATCCGCAAACTTAATAAGCGTACTTTCTATGCCAATATCTAAGTTGTTAATGAAGATATTGAACAGAGCCGGTCCCAAAACAGACCCCTGCAGAACCCCACTCATTATGCCTTTCCAGCAGGATTGGGAACCATTAATAACAACTCTCTGAGTACGGTTATCCAGCCAGTTATGCACCCACCTTATAGTAGCCCCATCTAAATTGTATTTGCCTAGTTTATCGATAAGAATATCATGCGAAACCATATCAAATGCCTTACTAAAGTCTAGGTATACCACATCCACAGCTTCTCCCTTATCCACAAGACTCGTTATCCTATCGAAGAAAGCGATCAGATTGGTTTGACATGATTTGTTCTTTACAAATCCATGCTGGCTGTTCCCTATCACCTTACCACCTTCCAAGTGTTTGCAGATGATTTCCTTAATTACTTGCTCCATTATCTTCCCTGGCACAGAAGTTAAACTAACTGGTTTGTAGTTTCCTGGGTTGTTTTTATTTCCCTTTTTATAGATGGACACTATATTTGCCCTTTTCCAGTCTTCTGGAATCTCTCCTGTCTCCCATGATTTTCCAAAGATAATAGCTTGAGGCTCAGATACCTCCTCTATTAGCTCCATGAATACAGCCAGCCAGCCTAATTCTTGCCCTGAAACTTGGGATCCTGCAACGTGACTGGGTGGCATCACTGTGTAGAATCAGGGCCAGATGCAGGCATAGGTGCATAGAGGGTTGTGCGTTGGGCTCCAGATACTGGAGCCATCTGATTGCAGTGGAATCTCAGGGCCATAAAAAGAAAAAAAGAAAGTTTCTGATGCTCCTGTTGGAAAGGCAAGCTTCAAAACATGCCCGAGGTGTAGCCACTGCAGGAGAATCTGCCAGAGTCTGAGAAGACAACAGCTCTGAGGGGGAATTTCCCTGAGTGTAACTGACGCAGCAATGTCTGCCTGATTCTGCAGAGAGCCTGAGACAATAGCTTTAAAAGGGAGGAATGGCCCCATGCATCTTGATGATGTACCTGCAAATCCCTTTCTCTGGTGTGCATCCATGCTGGATGACAATTTATATTGCCCAAAAGACTCTCTCATAATGTTAATGTTGCTTCCTGAACCTTGAACTGACTGCTGGGCCCAAGCTGATTGGTCCATGCTGATTGGATGAGCTCAGTTTTGGGGGACAAGCCTGATGGGGCATAACAATTTTCCAGACTTGGTGTGCGTGTGGATTTTAGAGCACTTTGAAATGTCGGCTCTTAACATGACAGTTTGGTTTGATTGAACTCTGGCATAGCTAGCACTCCTCTGTGATCCAGCTATCATCATAGATCTCAGACACTGTGCTCTCTGGATCCTCCTGGCCTGCTCTAGCTACCTTTCTCCTAATATTCAGCTCTATCTACTGCATCCAGCTATCTCCCTAGATTCTAGTAATTTTAGATTCTCTCTGTCTCTAGCCGTCCATCCATCCATCCCCCCTCTCTCTCTCCATACACCCCCCCCAGTCTATTTAGTGATCTATCTATCTCCATACACACCCCTCCACCTGTTTATCTCAGCTCATAGGATGCTGGTTTATCTGTCTATAGGGACTGAATGGAGGCAGTAGATGGATAATCACAATGAGGCTCCAGGCCAGCACTCAGGACAGGCACTTGTGAAGTCATTAACTTGTAGGGCGTGCTTGTTCCACCCTCTCTGGGGTGGAAGCTCCCCCACGCAGACCTGATGATGATGGAATCCTTCCCCTCAGAGTTGCACTTCCACACGGTTATGCTGGGAGCTACATGGTGGCGGTGCACAGCCCAGGCTTTGCCATTCAGAGATCAGTCCACAGGGTGGGAGAGGCTGTATGCCAGGGACTGAGGCAAATGCCCATTCCGTTGGCTCCCGCAAGGCCTCGATAACCCTGTCTCTTCCTCTCCAGTACACAGAAGACCAGGGCAAGAAGCTAGGGGTGGTCGGCTGGGTGAAGAACACCCCCTATGGGACTGTGACTGGGCAGGTGCAAGGGCCCAAGGAGAAGATTGAGATCATGTGAGTATAAACCAGGCTTCCTAGCTCACCAGTTGGCTCAGCGTTAAACGTGGGTGGTGCTCACCCTTCTGGGTATCAGAGCTGGGTGGGGTGGGGGTGTGAATAGCTGCCAGGCTCGGGGTTGGGGAGCTGGTATCACTCCAGCGTAAGGAGGAGGAAAAGGATCCCAGGATGTAGAGAGATACGGAAAAGACTCCTCTTTGTGTACCCCCAGCTCTTCCTTCACCCGTGTACATCAAACACAAGCTGCAAGTGTTGAAAGCCCTTTGTAGCATAGCTGAGCACCTGTCCCACCCGAAGAACTCCCAGCCTTTTCCACCCACCCACCAGTCAGCTTCTCCCTGTAGATCGGGTTCCCCACTGTGCCAGGTGCGGCACACCTGCATCCAGCTGAGATCAAGTCCCCCATCACACCAGGTGCTGCCCAGACCTCCCCTGACTGAGATGAGGACGCCTCATGCCTGGCATTGCACAGACCCTCCTAACTGAGGGTTCTCTCTGTTGTGCTGGGTGCAGCACATGCCCTCCTGACTGAGATCAGGCCCCCGTTGTACTGGGAGCCACACAGACCGTTGTGCTGGGCATTGCACAGACCCCCTGACTGAGATCAGGTCCTTGTTTGTTATGGGCGCTGCGCAGACCCCCTAACTGAGATCGGAGCCCTGTTGTACTAGGCATCGCACAGATCCCTGACTGAGAACGGAGCCCTGTTGTACTGGAAGCCACACAGACCCTTGTACCAGCATTGCACAGGCCCCCAAACTGAGATCGGGGTCCCGTTATACTAGGTGCCGGAAAGACCCCCTGACTGAGATTGGGGCCCCATTGTGCAGGGTGCTGCATAGACAGTTCATCCCCCCCCCCCCCCACACACACACATTTCAGTTTAAACAGACAAATGGTGGCAGTGGAAACAGGCACAGATTGGGGAAGGGGCTTGTCCAAGGTCAGTGGCAGCACTGGGAATAGAACCCAGGAATCCTAAGTCCCAGCATCCCGTCCACTGGGCCACGCTGCCTCTCTAAGAAGGGCTGTGAAAGTGCCCAATCCCGAGAGCTGACCTGACATTCCTGAGATCTCCAAGGTGGGGAACATCCCTTCATGCAGGAGCAAAGCCGCTTCCAAAGACCTATGTTCTCTCTGGCGCCTCCAGTGATCTGCAAGTCCAAGGTGTCTGCCAGACTGCGGTGGGGAGCAAGTTTGATCCCCTCCCCTGCAGGAGGGAAGGGGTTAAACCCTAGGCCCAGGCAGCGGAATCATAGACTGTCACATTCCCCATTTGAAACCCTCCTGCCTCTAACTAGGGCAGTTCCCTCGGTGCTGCTGCCCTAGCCAATCAGTGGCTGGAAAATGTGGGCCTTGGCTCAGCCCCAATTAGTGTCCCCCCCGGAAGAGACAGAGAATTTGCCTGATTAATTTCTCTCTTCAGGGGCCGTAGAAACCTGCTTGCCCATCCCCCATCACCCGTGGCAGCCGGGAAGGGCAGGCGGGGCAACTTCCGTAGCAACGGCTCCGTCACCTTCAGAGATATGACAACCAGAGGCAGTTTCCATAGCAACAAGTCCCCCTTCCATCACCTTCAACATTTGGAGACAGAGAGAGAAGTGGAACAGTTTCCATAGAAACCAGTCTCCCCCCATTTCCACCACCTTCAGGGCTTGAACAAATTGGGGCTGCTTCTGTAACAGCCAGTCTGCTTCATTCCCCCATCCCTTTTCACGAACGAGATAATGGGGGAAAGGCAGGGTCCATAGCAACTAGTCTCCCCTCTCTTTGCTTCAGGTCTTGGAAGGAGATAAAAGAGAAGGCAGGTTCCACATGGACTTTACAGGCTGAACCTGTTTGTGTGGGATAATGGCTGGGTAAATGCCAGCTGTGTAAACAGGGAGCCAGGACTCCTGGGTTCTGTCCCTAGCTCTGGGAAAGGAGTGGTGTCTAATGATTAGAGCAGGGGGGCTGGGACTCCTAGGTTCTATTCCTGGTTCTGGGAGGGAACTGGAATGCATTGGGAGCGGGGGAGGCTGCAACCCAGGACTCTGGGGTTCCATCCCTGGCTCTGGGAATGGAGTGGGATCCAGTGGTTAAAGCAGCGGGGCTGGGAGCCAGAGCTCTCCTTATGGATGCTTATGGATGCTCTCCCCCCCCACCCGCACAGGAAGAACTGGCTGCGCAATGTGGGGAGCCCCATGTCCCACATTGACCGGGCTGTCTTCTCCAATGAGAGGGAGATCTCCACTCTGGAATTCCCAAATTTCACCACCAAGTACTAGGAGGTGGGGCCAGGACCACAGCGACCCCTTACCCCTTCCTTGGGGAACCACATGACAGTGACCTCTGCTGGCTGGCTGCAGCTCCGGGGTGGAACGCAAGGACACCTGCATCCCAACCTGGCCATTGAGCATGTCTTCCCCTGCTGCTCCCGGACGTCAGGGTGTGGGCCTGGCACCCACCACATGGACCTGTGACTTCCTTTGCCAGCCTCTCACTAAACTCCCATTCCCCAGCAGGGGCCCTACCCACAGAGCACCTGAAACCCCTACATTTGATGCCTCGCTCTGTGCATAAGGTCCCATCCCGTGACCTGAGCCCCATCCTACCCCTGCTTTGCACTAATACAAATGGCTGTCCGGCCCCCCCCCCAGTATTTAATCCACCCCCACTGTGAAGAGGATGCTGCCTGTGCTTCCACCATAGCCCTCCCACCTGCATAGTGTATTTCTGCGGAGGGGCTCAGTAAAGATGACCTGAGAAAGCGAGAAGGTTGATGGCTGTGCTCTTGTGTTTGCTTCTTGGATGGGTGGGGTCAGCCTGGGTGGATTTTAAAGTACAAAACCAAAGATAATGGTGTTCTCCACTTGTTTTTTTAACCTAGAAATAACAGCATCATGCCTCATTTCCCCTTTCTCTGTGCTGGAGGCGACTCAGCAATGTGGCTTGGGCTGTCCCTGAGCCACTGAAGGAAGGGTCTGTGCTAACCACCCCTATCCCACAGTGATGGGCTCAGTAGAAGATTAGAGATGGGCTGAGATTGCCCAGGGGTGAGCCTGAGCCTGAAATACTGCATCTAGTTCTGGGGGTCACATTTTTAAAAGGAAGGAGAGAAATTTAAGAGGGTGCAGAGAAGAGCCCCAACAATGATTCAAGGGTTGGAGAAAATGTCTGACAGCGAGAGATGTAAGGAGCTCAGTCTCTGTAGTTTATCAAAAAGAAGGTTGAGATGTGATTTGATGATGGTGCCTGAGGGCCTTCATGGGGAGAGGGTGCCAGGTACGAGGTGGGGGTTCTTTAGCCTCATGGGGAAAGAAAGACTGAACAAGAGCCGGTGGCTGCGAGCTACCGCCAGACACATTCCAGTGAGAAAAAAGGCACACATGTTTGCCAGGGAGAGTGATTAACCACTGGAACAAACTCCCAAGGGCAGGGGTGGAGTCTCCATCTCCAGTCCAGGCTGGCTGCCTTTCTGGAAAATGCTTCAGTCAAACACAAATGATTGGGCTCAATGCAGGGGATCTGGGGGACATTCATCTGCCTGTGCTATGCAGGAGGGGCAGACTAGATGATTTAATGGTCCTGTCTGGCCTTGGATCTAAGTGACTGGACATTTTGGGGGGCTTAGTCCTTGGAATGCCCAATTCGAGACACCTCAAAGGGGCCTGATGCTCAGCGGGGAAGCAAAAATCAAGGCCCTTTAAGTCATGGCTAGTTGGGTACCAAAATGAGGAGTTACTTTGGAAAACTTGAGCCCAAGTGATTAACAGAGTACACTTTTCTGCCAAGTGTTTGCTGGTTTTTGAGTTAAATGGGTTTTTAACACAAACAAAAGGCATTCCACAACCTGGGTAAAGTCCTTCTTCCTCAAGAGCTCTGGCTTCACTGGTTTGGAGCCTGTGATGACATATTCTTATTGTTATGTGTAATATGGTAGTCCCAGATCAGATTGGGGGCCTCCACTGTGCCAGGTGCTGTACAGATCCCAATGGAGATCAGGGCCACCGTTGTGGCAGGTATTACACAGACCTCGACTGAAATTAGGCGCTCATAGTGCCAGGCACTGCACAGATGTCAACTGAGACTGGGGCCTCCATTGTGTGGGATGCGGCACAGACCATGACTGCGGTCAGGACCCTGTCATGCCGGATCCTGCACAGACACACACTGAGAGACGTTCCCTGCCCCTGAGAGCTCAGTAGAAAACGAAAAGGGTAGTAGGGGAAACAAGCACAGGGAGGGGAATAGAGTGGAGACTTGACCAAGGTGAGTGACAGATGTGGGAAGAAAACCCATGAGTGCTGGGTCCCAGCCCACTGCACTGCACTCCTTCTTATGCCTTTAAGCACCAGGGAGCTGGATTGCAAGGATGCAAACTGGATCTCTTTGGCCAAACCCTGCTCCTGGCACTTGGGATGTGAGCACTGCTCCTGGGGAGGTGCCCCACACTCAGCTTCTGGCAGGTCAGACCTCTCACTCCCAACTGATGAGGCCTGACTGTGCCATGGCATTTGTGTAAACCCAAGCAGGGCTCACTCTGCATTAATCTTCAGCTCAGGATCCTGTCCTCACCTGACTGGGCAACTCTGGATATACACCAGGGTTGATGAGAGCAGGATCGGGCCCATTTCCTGGAATGGGTGGGGGTTTCCTCATTCTGTGCTCTGATTCCCTGGGTGAGATGGGGCAGCCCAGCCCCCAATCACCCCCCCCCCCCTCAATCGTCTCCCAGTCCCATCTCCCTGTGTGTGACTGATGCGGGGAAGGCGCCCAATGGCTGTGCCTCGTGGCTGGGAGGCGGGCGTTTTTCCAGCCATTCCTAGCCGGACCGTTCTGCCGCCCAGGACTGCTCTGTTCGGGCTGAGCCCTTGGACGCCGGGGTTCACCCAAGCTCAACATGTGATGCTTGCACCCCCATCAGGGACAGGTGATACGGATCTCATCGGATCAGCCCTAAAACTCACAAAGAGCTCCCCACTGGCAGCCCCCCAGCTTCCAAGTACCCAAACGCTGCCTGAACAGTGAGATCTGCCCACGGCGAGGAAAAAGGAGAGCTGGGTGCCACCCCCACAGGTATGTGAGCCGAGCCTGGGGGATGGAGGGGCTCGTTATTGTCTCTGCATCCCTGGCAGCGGGAGGGGAGGAGGTGATCCCAGCTACCCATGGTGCTGGGGTGGGGGGAGCTGGGCTGCGGATGCCCAAGTGGGGCTGAGAAGGAGGGGATGGATGAGTGAATGGATGCAGTGGGGTATCTCCAGGAGCTGGTCTCTGGGTCTGAAGGCAGGGCCTGAGAGTGTGCTGAGCGAGGGGATGAGCGGCCTTTGATACTGTAGTGGACCCACATGATATATCTGGGGAAGGATGGAGGACAGGGTGTCTGCCTGCAGCCAGCAGGGTCAGAGCTCCCTGCCTCACTCAGTCACTGCTCCCAGGGTGCCAGGAAAACAGGGCAGATGAGAGGGCTCGTACTATTGGCTCCAGTTGCTCACTACATGGGCTTTCTGCACACAGCTCTGCCGGTGCCCTTCAATCCTGACCTGCAACCCCCTGTTATCCTAGCCCTGGTCTCCCTGGAACCTCTGCCAGTGCCCCTCCGTCCTGACTAGTCACCCTGGTGCAATCCCAGCCCTGGGTTCCCACAAACACACATCGCTCTGCTGAGCCCCCCAGTCCCAGCCCACAGTCCCCTGCTATTCCAGCCCCGGGCTTCTCCTAAGCAGAGCCATCCAGTCGTGTTAGGTTGTGATGTTGTTGGGTTATGCTGCGCTAACAGGCTGCTCCATTGCTAGTCAGCAGGGAGATGCTGATGTATCCCATAATGAACATTGGCAAGAGGGAGGTCAGGTAACCTACTGCAGGCTCTAGGAGCACTCACCCTGGGGGGGGGGGTTATTATGGGGTGCAAATGAGAGGTGGGCCATGGAATATGGATGGGGAACATAAGAATGGCCATACTGGGTCAGACCAAAGGTCTGTCTAGCCCAGTGTCCTGTCTTCCGACCGTGGCCAGTGCTAGGTGCTTCAGAGGGAATGAACAGAACAGGTAATCAAGTGATCCATCCCCCATCGCCCATTCCCAGTTATGGGCAATATCAGTTGAACAGGTTGCTGACAGTGTGATGATTCTGGCTCAGAACAGAACCCAGGAGTCCTGGTTTCCACCCCCAGGCCCCACTCTAACCTTTCTCAAAGGGAAGGGATCAGAACTGAGTGCAGGGTCTATGGGAGAGGGTCTCCCCAGGGCTGGATTGTTCCCTTCAATCCTGCTCTCAGAACACAGATACAGGAGAAAGGTTTAAGGGGGCTTATGAGGTCTCTGCCTGGGGTGTAAATGAGAGAAGCCTCAGAGCTGCTCTAATATATACTCAGTCCATGCAATCAGGCTACCCAATGTGTTTGAGAGACAGCAGATGGCACTACTGCATAGCCTGTAGCCAAGGGGAATGTGCACTGAGCGGGGAACCAGAAGCTCCTGCCTTCACATCTCCCCTTTGCGGGTTGCTTTTTATATTTCCATGCACTTCCCAGACCTTACTACTGACCAAGACATCATTCCACCCCACTATTAATTACTCAGATATTAGCCCCCTACTTCCATTTTGCAGAATCTAACAGAGGCTGCACAAGGTCAATTCAAGCGGAGTTGGGAGTGGAGCCCACACTCTAACACCTCAGAGCTGTGTTGGAGCCACTCTGCTGCACTGCCTTTTACAATGAATGTGCTAAATATATGTGCCATGGTTATCCAATTGCTAAATACTTTGCTCACTCCCCTCCCAGACCCAGGGCTAGCACGCAGTGTTCTAATAGCCTTCTGCTATCTGAGAGCTACTCTACACATGGATTTTGTCCCGTTATAACTATTTCGATTGGGGAGTGGATTTTTTTACCCATATGTTATGCCAGGACAACCCCAAGTGTGGAAGCAGCTATACTGATATAAAGCTGTCTTATCCTGGGATAGCTTATTCCACTTCCTGTACAGGAATAGCTATACCAGGATAAGCACCTTTATCCCATCATAACCGTTTCCACACTAACAGGGGTTGCATCTCTTTAACTAGAATGGAGTAGTTAAAAAGGGACAACTTTGGTGTGTGGACACCAATGGAATTGTGTAACCCACTGGCAAAGTGTATGTCAAGCCCTACTCTAGAGGCTAATTCATACAGCAATTACTCCTGTAGCTCGGATGGCAAACGTCTATGCTCAAGTCAGAAAGTTATGGGGTCAAGCCCTGTTCATGACCTATGGGGGATATGATGGTTGCAAACAACAGGGGCTTATTTTTCTTTTTAAACAGCTGGTTTGTGTAATTCACAAAATGAGGGTTTTTACAGGGATCCTTCACCCAGTACTAAGATGCAGCTGCCTTTGGGATGGGACAGAGGGGATGTTTATGCAGAGATACCTCACCTGTCTCTGAGATGAAGGCACCTCTGGGGTAGTGTGCAAGGGCTATTTATACAGGGATCCCTTGCCTAGCATTGAGATACCAGGGGGTAGGGGCGTGGGGGCTGTTTATACACCCTCACCCAGCACTCAGGTGCAACTGCCTCTAGGATGGGTAATTCCCACAGCGAGGAGTCTTTTCAAATAGGCTTTATAGTGAAAAGCCCTTCTAACATGTAAGATATGGTGTGAGGCACCATTAAACACAGGTTTGCATTCCAAAGATCTGCAAGTGTGTCGGTTGCAAGGGATCTTTTATCCTCTGTGTCCCATAGAGGCGGGGATGCAGAGAATAGCCAGTGTGCACTGCACTCCATCCTTAAACTGGGGTGGGGGGCTAGGAGCCCTATTGCCAGATGCTCCCTTCAAGGGGAGTGGGAGTCTTAGGGGGCCATTTGCACCCACTTTAAGCCTCCTTTTGTGGTGTGCAGCTGAGGACAGTCACTGCATACACGCAGGGGTTCTCAAACTTCATTGCCCTGCGACCCCCCTCTGACAACAAAAATTACTACACGACTGCAGGAGAGGGGACCGAAGCGTGAGCGTGTCCAAGTCCAGTCTCCCTAAGTGGGGTTGGGGGCAAAGTCAAAGCCCAAGAGCTTCAGCCCCAGGCGGGGGGCCTGTAACCTGAGCCCCGACGCCCAGCGCTGACGATCTCAAGCTTTGGCCCTGGGTGGTAGGGCTTGGACTTCTACCCCTGGCAGTGGGACTCAGGCTTTGGCTCAGACACTCAAGTCTAATGCCAGCCCTGATGACCCCATTAAAACAGGTTCACGGCCCACTTTGCGGTCCTGACCCACAGTTTGAGAACTGCTGGCGTATAGAGAGCAGTGTGGTCCAGGAGGGGGTGTTCTGAGTCGGTACCATAGTACTATGGTGCTAGGGGGTGAGCTGGCTGTGATTGTGGCCTTTAGGTAGGAGTGGGGAAGATCGACTGGAGCAAGGATCCATTTAGGATCATTACAGATACCAAGAACTGAGAGTGTCACTGCCCCTGGGACCCTCCCCTTTCACCCTTGTTCTAAACAGCTGTATAGCATGACTGCACTACTGTATATTGTTAAAAAGCTCCTCTCCCTACCCCAGAGGCAGCTGCATCTAGGGCCGGGGTGAAAGATTCCTGTATAAACAGACCCTGCTTCCACTCCAGAGGTGGCTTAATCTCAGCACTGGGGCAATGGATCTCTGTATAAATAGCCCCCACCCCCTACCCTTGGGGCAGCTGCAGCTCAGTGCCAGGCAACGGATTCCTGTATAAACAGCCCCCCACCCCAGAGGTGGCTGCATCCGGGTGCTGGATGAGCACCACATGGCTTTTACCCATCCCTGTCTAGGCCCCATGTCCAGCCTTCCCTCCCCGCTCCCTCCCATTGTGCAGCTGGGAAAAGCCCCTTCCTTTTGTCCTCTCCCCCGACCGCCGCCCCCCCTCCTCCGGCAGTGGCAGGACCAGCTGGCTGGCTGCGGCGGGGGGGCAGAGTCCTGCGGGAGCCCCGGTGGGCGCCAGAGGATGCTATTGTGATTTTTTTTCCCTGCCGGCTCCCTATTGCGGGTGACGCGCGCTCACACACGCAGATCCACGCGCTCACAGCACCGCAGCCAGCAGCCACAGCCAGCCCTTCCCCGCCGGTCCCCGAGCTTGCCCGCGTGGTGCTGGGGGTCTCCCTGGCTGTGGGATCTAGACGCGGGCGAGGGGAAGGAGCCCTGGGTGCCCCCCGGAGGGAGGTGAGCTGGGCTCCTGGGAGATGGAGGGGCTTGTTATTGTCTCTGCATCCCTGGCAGCAGGAGGAGGAGAGGGGTTCCCAGCTGCTCCTGGCGTTTGGGGGTGGGGGAGGGAGCCGGGCTGGGGATGCCCAGGTGGGGCAGGGGGACACCCGGATGTAGGCACCTGGAAGGTGAGGGGCATGTAGGATAGAGCCGGTCTCTGCGCCTGACGCGAGGCCGGGCTGTGGGGGAGGGAGAGGCAGGCCAGCATGCTCCTTGGGGAATGGCTGGGGGAGCAGCCGGGCTGAGATGCCGGGTGTGTGTGCGCATTGATCTGGGTTCCCTCTGGTGTGTGCATGGCTCTTTGTGTGTCTCTGGGTGCCTTTGTTTGGCAATAGCTCTCTGTGTTTGTACCTCTGTGTATCTGGGTGGATGTACCTGTCTCCTTATTTGTTGGGGGTATGTGTCTCTGCATGCCTGCATATCTGGCTGTGAGTGTTTGTATGTGTGTGGATGTGGAGCTGGCTCTGTATGCAGCTCTGCTGGGGTGTTTCACAGTGTGCGTACATAGATTTGTGTCTCTATCCCTGCCTAGCTGTCTTGGTGTGTGCCTATCTCTGTACGGGTGGTCTGGTTTTTGGTCGTGCTGTGCTCCGGCACTGAGCGCCCATTGCCAACACTGGGAACTGCTGGGTCCAAGCTCTTTTGGAAATCTGGCCACCTGAATCAGGAACTGAAATTTGCACTGTGGGGCAGAACTGCAAGCCCCTGTTTTGAAATGTTTGGCATGTGTGTGTGCGTGCAAGATGGCTCTGCCAGCTAGTGCCACATGGCAGGGGCCAGTGCTGCATTTCGGGGCCGGGTTGTGATGGCTAGTGGGTCAATAGTGGGATCTGAGTTTTATGCAGAAAGAACTGATGCAAATGGTGCGATGGGAACAATCTGGAATCTCTTGGGTGCTGAATCCAGATCATCGGGCCTGCCTGGGACTGAGTGGTTCAAAGCCTTCATGGTGGCATTAGCCATGTGCAGGTGCCACTGTGCTAATGCAGTGACTGCACTTCCCCATGGAGATCCGGGCATGTTAGCACAGAACATGGGGCGAAGAGTGAGGCTGCCAATTCAGCCTAGAGGTACTGGGCTGGGTGGCACCAACCCATTCCTGAATGTAGGGATGCAAGCTATTGTATTTTGGTCACAGAGTCAGGGGAGCAGAGCCAATACACTACTGGGGGTGGTTTTCAGGAAGAGGAGTGGGAGTTCAGTAGGGGGCACTTTTCTCTCACAGTCAGTGCTGACCCCAGTACAGCACTGCGGGCACTGTACTGCAGGGGACAGGGTGGGGGCTCAGTAAGGGATACTCGCCCCTTGGAGTCAGTGCTGGCTCCAGTGCCTTGATGCAGTGATGGGAGGGGCGGGGGGAGTGCTGGTCAGTGGTGTAGAGGCTAAATAGGTGGCGCTTTTCTTTGATATTATTGACACCAGTGTCCCAGTACAGCAGTAGCGGGCCTATGATGGGGTAGGGTAAGACTTTGGCTACTGCAGGGGAGTGGGAGCAGCTGTCTACCTAGACACATCTCCTCTCTACTTTCATTCCCTCCCCTCCTGCCCTCTGTCTGGGGAATGAGGGAGCAGAGGACCCCAAGGGTTTTGAGATCAGAGGTCATGGGGAGTAGTGGGCCTGCTGTGGGAGAGGGTTCAAACATCACAGGGGAGGGGTGGCTAAAGATGAAGGCGTGGGGGGGAAGTGGAGCAAAGAGAGGACATTGTGTGGGAGTGAGGGGGCTGTTAAGAGATGCTGGTCTCAGGGTTAAAGAACCCACCTCACAGGCAGCTGCATCTCAGTGCAAGGTGAGGCAATGCACCACCCCAGAGATGGCTGCATCTCAGGTCTGTGTGAGGGATCATCGGTACTATTAAAGTAATACCCAGCATCCCCAGTTGAGATCAAAGCCCCTCATTGTGCCAGGTGCAGTAGATCAACAGTGGAAGTCCCTGCCTTGAAGAGCATACAATCTAAATAGACCAAGGATGAGAGGGGAAACTGAGGTACAGAGTGTGCAGTACCTGGCATAACAGGTCCACTGCTATATTTATACTACGAAATTATACAGCAGGGCTGTGGAAGAGCCTAGAGTAGAACCCAGGAGTCCCAATCCTCTCCAACTACCCTGGCTTTAAGCCATTAGGCCCCACTCCTCTCCCAGAGCTGGGGAACCTAGCTCCCAGGCCAGTGCTCTAGCCACTGATCCATGCTTCCTCTCCTACAAACATCCTCCTTGAGGTCTCTTTATCCAGCACAAAGGGGACCAATTCCTGTCTCCCCTCATTTGTTTCTGGGAAGTCTGGTCCCTGAGTGCCAGTGCCAACAATGGCAGTGCTGATTGGATTTTGCAGGAACACTTGCTGGCGTAATTACCTCAGTCTGGCATTGGCGTCAGCTGTGGGGGGAGGATGCCATTATTGGGGAGCTGGCCTGGCTGCTGTCAGGGAGTCGGGCTATTTATCCTGCAGCCTTAAGAGCATAAGCCTCCTTGGGGGCTGTGCAGCTAAGAATAAGACGCCCAATCAGCAGCATAATCTGGGGATGATCTGCTGTGAGATGCTGGCCTTTGGCATGGGTCCTCTGTGTGGGCGGGTGGGGCTGCCGCAATATGGCACTGGAACCTGTATGGTCAGGGCCAGTTGCTCGCTAGGCCAGGCCTGTGGAGGAGGCTGGGCCCAGCCGGGCAGTAATGGGGGCTCCCTTCAGAGGTTTGTTAGGCTGGGGCCTTTGTGGGAGGCTGAGTCCAGCTGCGTGGCACTGGGGGCTCCCCCCAGACACTCGCTAGGCCAGGGCCCATGGGGGAGGCTGGGCCCAACTGTGCAGTGCTGGGGATTCCCCCCAGACACTCGCTAGGCCAGGGCCTGAGAGGGAGGCTGGACCAAGCCAGGTGGGGAGCACTAGGGGTTCCCCCCAGACACTCGCTAGGGCTAGGCCGGGGCCTGTTGGGGAGGCTGGTCTCAACTGGGCAGCACCAGGAGTTCCCCCCAGACACTCGCCAGGCCGGAGCCCGTTGGGGAGGCTGGGCCCAGCTGGGCAGCGCCAGGGGTTCCCCCCAGCCACTCGCTAGGCCGGGGCCCACAGAGGAGGCTGGGCACAGGAGGTGGCTGGGTTTTACCTCATGCCCTGTCCCTGGTTTCCCCCCTACGGCCTCGTGGTAGCCCAGGGTCCAGACCTCTCAGCTCATGGAGAGAGGAAGCCGCCCTGGGCCGCACTCATCCTCAGGGTCCTTTCACTTTGTCTCATCTCCTCCCTCTGTGACTTACACCCCTCTTATCCACTCCTCATTGCCCAGCTCTCCCAGTTAGGTCCCCCTCTCCTCAGGGGTTCCTAACATTGGGGTCATCCTGCCAGCCAGGCCAGGCTTCCTTGTCAGCTGCCTGTGCCCCAAAATCCCCATTGTCCCTAATTCTGGATCACCCCCAAATCTGCAACAGCCTAATCCTCCAAATCTACATCACCCCTGAACCCAATTGCCCCAAATCCCCATTACTACCAATCCCAAATCACCCCAGTCCTCAAAATCCCCTTTGTTGCATCCCAAGTTTCCCTAGTCCCTTATTTACCCCAAGATCAATGTCACCCCAATGCCCAAAATCCACTCATCCCGAAACCACATCACCACATCCCTCAAATCCCAATTGCCCCACATCTGCATCACCCCCAATCTAAATCCCTTTCATCCCTCTGATCCCAATCACCCCCAAATACGCAATCCTCCAAATACACATTGTTCCAATCCCCCAATCACCCGACCTCGCAAAATCCCTGTTATCCCAATTGTTCCAAATTCTCCATCACTCCAAATCGTCACCCAGTTCCCAGTCACCTCAATCTCACTATCTGTTTTAACCCCTCCCCCCCCCCCCCAATTGCCAGACTGAATCTGTTTGTGCTGTCGCTCTCACCTGGCCATCATGTAAATCTGTGCATGCATTGCATTTGTGCTGGAGGTGATTTGCATGTTGGCGGTCACACTAGCCAGTCCCTAGTCCCAGCACTTATGGCAGAGAGAATGTCTGTGCGATTGCACTAACTCACCCCTCATGTGAATGGGAACCTGTGCGTGTGACTCCACTAACCCAATCCTTGTGTCAATGGGAATCCGTGCACACACGATGGCACTAACCAACCCCTAGTGCAGGGGTAGGCAACCTATGGCACGCATGCCGAAGGCGGCACGCAAGCTGATTTTCAGTGGCACTCACACTGCCCGGGTCCTGGCCACCGATCAGGGCGGCTCTGCATTTTAATTTAATTTTAAATGACGCTTCTTAAACATTTTAAAAACCTTATTTACTTTACATACAACAATAGTTTAGTTATATATTATAGACTTATAGAACGAGACCTTCTAAAAACGTTAAAATATATTATTGGCACACGAAACCTTAAATTAGAGTGAATAAATGAAGACTTGGCACACCACTTCTGAAAGGTTGCCAACCCCTGCCCTAGTGTCAGTAGGAATTTGTGTGTGCAGTTGCACTAATCCAGCCCTCATGTTGCAGTGATCTTGCGTGTGATTGTACAAACCTGTCCATGCAGTTGCCTCCCCCCTGCTGGGCAGCAAAGTGGCATCACTCAGTCACCTGCCACTATCCCCTGGCTCTCCTGCATGGCTGTCATTTGTCTGTGGCCCATATGCACCGGTAGAGGGTGTCATCTCTATGGGAGCAGCTGTTGGTGTTACATGGGAGTTGGGCTGGGATGCCCATGGACTCCAATGCCCTCCTGCCAGTGTTCCACTGACTCCTGCCACGTCAGCTGGGATGGCCATTTGACATGGATTTGGTGCCATGTTGGTGGTGTCTTTCTGCATCTAGAGGATCAGCAGCCCTGTGACCCCAGTCTCACCCAGGGCATGCTGGCTGGCCATATTGGCACCCTGCAGAGCTGGGTTAATGCCTCCCACTGCACTGGGCAACCCTCCCCTGCTCCCACCACTTGGCACCAGGGGTGTTCTGGGCTTTGTATAATGTAATCCTGTTCTCCTGCTCAGCTGTGCAGATTGCTTTACAAACACTAACCCTGGATGCCCTCCCAGCTTCTGTTGTGGAAATTAGGGGGAAACTGAGGCATCAACTGAGTGAGTAAAATAGCTGAGAATAGAACTCAGGAGTCCTGGCTTTCGGCCCTCCGTCTCTAACCTCTAGACCCTACTCCCCTCTCAGAGCCAAGGATAGAATCCAGGAATCCTTGCTCCCAGCCCTCCCAACCCACTGAACCCCACTTTCCTTCAAGGGACAGGGAGAGAATCCAGCATTCCCGACTCCAGACCCCACATGCCTATAACCACTAGACCCCACTCCCTTTCTGTTAGGACATACTTGTCAGCTAATACTCCAGTATAATACAGGTGGAGCTACGCTTGTGTAGGTGGTGGTAGATGCATGTATGAAGCATTTCACAGCATGGCTGTGCATATGCAGTGTGATTAGGCAGCAAGAAATATACATGCAGTGGGGAAGGGTGGTTTAGTGGGGCGGGAACTTGAGTGGGATGCAGGATACCTGGATTCTATTCCTAAATCTGCCACTGATTCCTTGGGTGAGTCATGTCAGCTGCCTCAGTTGTGAAATAGGACTGATGCTTCCCTGCCTCATAAAGCTAAGATCCATCGATTGTGAGGCACTTGGATACTATGGTGACAGGGAGAGCGTAAGCTCTTTGTAGCAGAGCATTTTCATTTACAATGTGTCTGTACATCACCGATCATAGTGGGGCCCTGAGCCCAGTCATCTCTAGGAGTTACCTCAATGCAACAATAATATTATATCCCCAAACAGTACATTAAAAGAACTATGTTAAGGTTTTAAAATACGAACCTCAAGAGTGCAACCTTAATTTGCACCCCCTTGTGTTTATGCATTATGATACAGACTTTAATTACATGATCACATGTTGTTTTTTTCCATAGGACCCCTGCCTCATTCAATGCACAGGACAGACAGTAACATAACTAGGTGTGGCGCCATGCATTATTCACTGCACACTATTCAAACCCTGCACTTAATACAGAATTAGTAATTTCCCCCTGGGCTTTTCTGTGTTGCTCTCATTGTACTATCTTAGTGCTTTACAGATGTGAATGAATTTATATTTGCAACATTCCTATGAGAAGACTTAGTGGTTTATCCCCATTTTACAGATGGGAAACAGAGATTAAGGCCAAAAGTGTCAAAAGGGTCAGTTAATTTCGGGTGCCCAGTATGAGATGCATAGGCCCTTCTGTTTCAGAGAATTTAGCATTATATGGTCAGGGCACAGCTCTCCTTGACTTCAGTTGCAGTTGTGAGTGCTCAGAACTTTTGCAAATCAGAACCCAAGATCTCAAATGGAGCGCTCAGAAAATGAGGCCCACACAGTTAGTGCCCACCTGTGAAAAGTTTGATGTAAGTGATTTGCCCAGCATCACACAGGAACTTTGTGGCAGAGTCCAGTTCTGTAGGGCAGCATTCAGCTGCCTTAACCATGCCAGACCTTCCTTTCTCTTCCTGCAATCCCCTGCCTCATCCACTGCCCACCTTCCAGCTTCTGCAACAAATGAAGCAAGAGTCTGACAATAGCCTTCTTTACTACCCTACCTTGATTCATGTCCAGAACACGTCTGTCCTGTACACTGACAAAGCGGGGGTCCTATGAAAAAATAGTATGTGATCATGTAATTAAAAGACTATATCATAATGGATATGCACAGGGGGTCGAACTGAGGTTGCACAGGCAAAAAATGTCATCATGAGGAACCATACTCATCCCCCAGTTTGGGTCATCAGCAGGGCTGCGACCTTTAGTTCTCTACCACTTGAGCTAACAGCATAACAGGTAGGAGTAGTAGGCTATTATCATCTGTATGTTAGGCTCTAGAAGGGGTAAGGTACATATTTTGCAAGTGGGTTTCACGACTATTTGCTGTCAGCAGACAAATGCAGAGATTCAGGATTCCTGGGTTCAGTTCCAGGTTTTGTAGGGGATGTTCGCTAGTGGTTACAGACCATTCTGCCCCTTTCACCTTGCTTCCTAACTCCCCCAGTTGTCTCCCACTCCTGTCTCCCTGTATGTAGCTCCTGTCACCAGCCCCTTCTCGCTCTTCCCCCATCGTGGGGATGCCTGCCCCTCTCCCATCCCAATGCCCCCCACCCAGCTCCTGCCCCCATCATCTTTCCTCTGTCCCTGTCTCCCCTGCATCTCTTCCCCACACCTATTTTGCTCCCCTCTGCACTCTAGTGAGGCTGCATCCTCCTTCTTTTCCAGCAGGAGGGAGCATTGAAAGCACAGGAGAGACCATTTCCCTGCTCTCTATTATTTCCCGAGAAAATAATACAAAAACAATAACAATACTGATAATAATAAGTTAATAAAAAGATATCACGGTCCATTCAAAAGCATCTGGGGGTCCAGATTTGGCCCGTGGTCCACCTATTGACTACCCCTGTCCTAGAGCTTCTCAGCAAAATGGATCTGAGATTTTTTTTTAACACGGGCAAAATAGTTTTTTCCCTAGTTTCATCTTTGGAAGCAGCTGAACCATTTTTGCTGAAACTTCACAGAAAGTTTCAACCTGAGGCAGAGTCCTGGCTTGGGAAATTTCAGCCTGAACAACTGAAGTTTGGCAAAGTTATAAACGACCAAAACCAGGGTCTTTTAATGGCAACCTTACTTATACTTACTTAATCAGTGGTTTTCAAACTTTTTAGGCTGTGTACCCCTTTCCAAATAAAGTAGTCTACCACGCACCCCCGTCTGAGACAGGCAGAGGTGACATGTGGCGGGGGCTGGGTAGCAGGCGGGGTCATGTGCCCCTCCCCCCCTGATTTCTGCCTTTCATTTAGCAACAGCTTCTAGAGGTTTTCCAGTTGTGGGGTGCACCCCCTTAGGAATATTTGGGGAGGCGAGCGGTGACACCAAGCGGCTCAGGCCAGCCCCACACGGCAGGGCTTGGGAAAGGAGTGCCACCTCCACCCCCTGACTCACCTCAGTGGGCCACCCAGTTTGAAAACCTCTGATTCTGAGTTGCACAGCAGAAAGGAAACATACACCAATGTGGCTGCCGTTTTAATTGAAAGGAGATTAAACACTGATTAGATTGCCACGGCATTGTCTGGCATTGTCTACCATTACAGGATTTTTCTTGCGTACACCCTTACAAGAGCTTGCGTACCCCAGTTTGAAAACCACTGGGTGGTGCTGCCAGCTCTGTGTATAACCGGCAGTTAACACTGAGCTGGGGTACCTGAGCCCTGAATTGCCTGGCCCTCACCCCTCGGAGATGTGTGGACTGGACAGGGATTCTTTGTGAGCATTTTCCTGACTCTCCTTTTGGTCTGTAGGACAGAGTGATGCCCATGGAAAGAATCCAGCTGTAGGAACAGAGACCACGGAGCCGAGCAATCCTGATCACGTGGCACTGCGGCAAGATACCCAGCTCAGCAGCAGCAGGTGGCCTTTAGCATTCATAGGGTGTGGGCTGTTGGCCAGCACACTGGGCTGGGAGTCAGGACTCCTGGGTTGTATTCCCAGCTGTGGGAAGGACATGGGGGCTAACAGTTAGAGAAGTGGGGCTGGGAGTGAGAACTGCTCGGGTCTAAACCCTGGCTCTGGGCTGGGACCTGGGTCTAGTGGCCTAGAGAGAGGGGAGGCTGAGAGTTGGGACTCTTGGTTTCTATTCCTGGCTCTTCTCTTGACCTTGAGCTAACCCCTTCCCCTTTCAATGCCTCTGTTTCTCCTCCTACCCCTTGTCTCTTTAGATTTTAAGCTCTTTGGGGCAGGGATTGTCTCTATGTATCTATGTAGTACCTGGCACAATGGGGGCTGATCTTGGTCGGACCATGTACTGCGCTCGGTGCAACGGGGCCCTGATCTCAGTCTGTGCAGTGCCTCACATGATGAGGCCCTGATCTTGGTTAGGGTCTGTGTAGACAGGGCATCTGATACCATGGTGATGGGCCATACCTAAGAACCAGAGTGGACAAAACCATATGAAGAGCTTTCCCAGGATCCACTGCTGTGTGAATTCCCCCCCAGTTCTTGGGCTCATGGGCCCAGAGCTGCATGTGGGGTGCCAGTGGAGTGGGGGGATAGAATGGAGCTTTGCTCTCCCCGTTCTGGTATGGGATGCCTCTGGGACTCAGGGCTGGATCTCCTCAGCTGTTTACTGCTTTTAGCTGCTGTTAGCACTTGGGGCTGGGTGGGGAGTGTAGGGCACCAGCAGGGAGATGCAGAGGCCGGCTCTATTAGGAAGCCCAGCCGACTGAGATGAGGATATGCACAGTTCCAGGCGTTGCTGTGTTGATACAGCCATGGGCCTAGCTTTCAATCACTCTGAGCAAGAGCAGGACAGGAACCAAGATGGTGCCTGTGCCCCCCCTACAACTCGGCGACGGCGTAAACAGAGGGCGCCAAGCGTCCTGGGGAAGGGGGATGATAGATGGGCCCTGTCAGCAGGCATCAGGCGGGGCAGGTTAGACACAGAACAGGGCAGGGACTGGTGGAGGCTGGAGAGGGGAGAATCCAGCCCAAGGCTTGGACGACTCAGAGCAGCCCCCTCGAGGGCTCCCTTCAGTGCCACAGTGCCCCTTAGAGCCCTTTGCAGATACCCTTTCATTAACAACAACCCTCTGTGATCAGGGGTAGACCAGTGTTTTTATCCCTCATAGAAAGATAGCGAACACTGAGGTGCACAGAGGGCCTAAGGAAATACAGTGACCTGGGGCAAAACCCAGGTGGCCTGGTAGTCACCACTAGCCCACACTCTCCTACCACAGCCAGGGATAGAACCCAGGAGTCCTAACTCCAGCCACCCCTGTGCTAAACCACTAGACCCCACTCCCCTGCCAGAACAGTGCAGGACTCAGGAGTTCTGACTCCCAGCCCCCCTGCTCTGACCCCTAGATCCCCTCCCACCCTTGCAGAGGAACAGGACTGTGTCTCTGGGGGCAGGGGCAGAGATGGGGTGCTGGAACAATTTTTATCGTGGGGGCGCTGCTGATGGAAACCCTGTATTTGGTGTTTTGTTATCACCACTTCAAGCCAGGGGGAGTGACAGCACTCCCAGCAGCCCTAGTTCCAGCACCACTGGGCAGACCAATGGGTTGTCAGGGTTCAGCTTTGGGCAGGAGGTCCCCATGGCCCCAAGGGCCATCATTTGGCTAGAGGAAGCTGCTTGTTACCAGATGCCAGCCTCTAATAGCATTGAGCCCAGCACAATGGGTCTCCCTCCCTAATGCCAGTGAGTACTGATGGCCCCAGTCAGGCGTGACATGGACGGGGTGTGTGCGCTAGCCTAGCCTGCATTGTTCTAATGCAATTACAGCCACTGCCATAGAGACGCAGGCAGGCTGTGCTCCCAGCCCGTCCCTGGGGCCCTGCTGCGAGCCTGGAGCACCAGGGAGCGCATGGAATGGCTGGGGAAACATGGGGCCTGTAATTGGCTTCACATCAGTGCAGTCATGGAGCCTGGATGGTTCGTTACCTTGCCTAGAAATACAGGTCGTGCCCACACTGCTTCTCCTGAAAGACTATGGCCAGTGGACGAGCTAGCCAAGAGTAGCATGGTCCAGTGGGTAAGGCACCACATGGGGAGTCAGGACACTTGGGTTCTCTTTCTGCCTCTGCTATTGACCTGCTGTGTGATCTCGGACAAGCCTCTTCCCCTCTCAGTGCCTCTGTTTCCCCTCCCACCCATTGTCTATTTAGCTTATGAGCTCTTGGGGAAGGGACTGTGTCTGTGCAGTGCCTGGTGTGACAGGGCCCTGGTCTCAGACCCAGCTTTGGCTAGGAGCCAGAACTCCTGAGTTTTATTCCTGGCTGTAGGGGGGTAGTTGTGTCTAGTGGTTAGAGCAGGGGACTGGGAGGCCAAGATTCCTGGGTTCTATCCCCAGCTCTGAGAGGGGAGTTGGGTCTTGTGGATTACAGCGGGTGTGGGGCTGGGAGCAGGACTCCTGGGTTCTATCCCTGGGTCTGGGAGAGGAGTGAGCTCTAGCAGCTAGAGAACAGCCCCTTTATGGCTCTGAAGTTCCAGCCCTCCTGTAGTCACTGCTCATCTCCGAATCAGCAGCTTGAGAGTTCGGACGTCTCTCGCTCCTGTCCTCCAGGCTCAGTCCAGTGCTAAACCCTCTTGCTCTGGCTGATGGGGGCGGTGAGCGGGTCAGGAGTATCACAGTCCATGTGGGTACAGGACCTCCCTTGTAGCTGGGAGCACAGAGCAGTCAAGGGACCTGCAATGAGCCCAGCGAGGGATTGGCTCTGTGGGCACGGCCGGGGGACCCAGAGCCTGAGGGTGAGCCCTTGGGTCCTGGGGCAGGGCTATCTACTGCCATGCCCCAAGGACGGATATGGCCTCCTGATTCAGTGGGTGCACTATAGGGCCGAGAGGGCACCAACTGTCCACAGCAGCACCCGTCACCATACACTGCAACCCTAATACTAGCCAGGCGGAGTGGGGGCTGGAGAGTGAGCCCGCCCCGTACTAACCCCACAGCGGCAGGTCCTGTCCTGCAGGGCTGGGCTCTGGGCATTGCGCCTTGGCGCGTTGAATCGCAGCGCCACTCACTCAGATTTGGCCTGGCCGCCTCTCTCTATGTGGGGGAGGGGGCAGCAGGAGGCTGCCTCCATCCAGGGGAAGGATGACCAAGGAGAGACCGTTTGCCTTTGGTGAGTCCCAACGTGGTGGTGGAGTGTGGCCCTGGGGAAGGGACATGGCTGCAGTCCCCATCCCCAGAGCACTGATAGCTCAGGCTGTGTGGGGAGTGGTCAGGGTGAGACCCATTGAGGAGTGGGCTGCCCTGGGTGTCAGGGGGTTGGATTGCACTGGGAGTGTGGGGTCACCCTGCTGGAGGGAGGGGGAAGCATTTCTTGCCAGTCTGAGGCCCTGGGGGTTGATGCCAGATGCAGACTCTCCCCTGGGGTGCTGCTGAGAGTGGGGTCCCCGCTGGGAGGCTCACATTGCTGCCTCTTTGCTTTCAGGTTCTCGGGGGGAGCCTCGGCCATGCTGTAGCTCAGCAGAGGATTTGGCAGACGGAGCCCTGGCCACACAGGTGGGTACACAGCCCCTGGGGGTAGGGACTGGGATGCAAGGCCTTTCCCCTGTAGGGGGCACTGACTCCAATCCAGCCCCAGGGCAGGGGGACTGGTTGGCTGGGGGGTGGGGAACCGGCCAGAGAGGGGTCAGAGGATACTCACGGCTCTCTGGCCCCCCACAGGTGGATGCAGAGACCCTGTGGTAGGCACCATGAGCAGCACCCTATCCCCCACGGACTACGACAGCTTGGAGATCCAGCAGCAGTACAACGACATCAACAACCGGTGGGAGCTGGCCGACGAGGACTGGGACAATGAGAACAGCTCAGCCCGCCTCTTTGAGCGCTCCCGCATCAAGGCGCTGGCAGGTAAGGGGCACCATGTGGAGTGGTGTGGGTGCATCCCCCCTGGCTTGGGCTGAGGGTTGGGTACAGGGGACAGCGCTGGCTCTGCAAGGGGATGTGTGATTCATGGGGCGGCTGTGGTAAGGAATATGGGTGCCAGATGTGGCTCCAGCAGGGAATTTGGAGTGTGGGGACAGTTTGCTCGGGTCTCTGAGATAGGTGAAAGGTCTGAATTCCAGTGGATCCAGGGAGTTGGGTCCAAACAGGGCTCTCTCATGCCCTGCTGCCCCAGGCATGCTGGGGGGCTTTGGACATCCTTGGGGCAGCTGCAGGCCAGGCGTCCAGGGGGCAGACTCCTGTCCCTGGCGTGGAGCTTTCCCCGTGGAGCTACAGGAGATGCCAGCTGGCCTGTGTGTCCATATTCCCCCTCCCCACAAAAGGCAGGGCCCGCCCTGACTTGGACTGCCCTGGGGTGACCCTGCTTGGAGCAGAGAATGGGGTTCTCAGATGTCCCCTCTATTCCACCTCTCCCATTCAACCGGTCCCCAATGCTCCTGTGGAATCCACCCCCACCAAGATCACAGCCACACGCAGGGGCTCCCAGAGTGACCCTGCAATTGGCCACAAGAGAGCAGCACAGGCCTGTGGAGCCAGCGAGCGTCCTGCCTAGCCCAGCCCCGCCCAGCCTCCTGTGCTCAGATACCTTGTAGTGGGAGGTGGAAATCCAGGTGGGGAATTGGGGGCAGCACAGGACATGGGCATTGCAGTGGGGCAGACTGATCCTCCTGAGACTCTGAACTCCAGAGCTCCAACGCTTCTGTCTGTCCATCCATCCCATACACACCCCACTGTCTGCCCCTTCCTGCCTTCCCCCCCTCCCCCCGCAAGCAGCACAAACAAACCAGTCTAACCGCGTTCCAGCCCGATAGCTCCCATAGCAACGCTAGCCTGGCAGCCACCTGACACCAGGGAAGGGCTGGACTAGGCTCCCTCCCTGTCCTGGGGATCCTCCCTCACCAGCCCAGCCCAGCCCCACTGTTCTTCCCTGTCCTGGGGATCCTCCCTCCCCAACCCAGCCCAGCCCCCCTGTCCCTCCCCGTCCTGGGGATCCTCCCCCCAGTGCAGCCCAGTCCCACTGTTCCTCCCCATCCTGGGGATCTTCCCCCCAGCGCAGTCCCACTGTCCCAGGATCCTCCCCCTAATAAAGCCCAGCCCTGCTGTCCCTCACCATCCCTTGGATCCTCCTCTTCCCTCCCCCTGCAGCCCCAGCCCATCTGGACCTGCCATTAGGAGGCAGGGGGCATCAGTACGAAAACTGGGGCTGATAAACCTCCCCTATCCCATCCCACTTGGACACTACAGCCCCAAGGCATAATTCCCTTCCTCCCTGCTCTGGGGGCCTTTGGGATTGAGGGATATTGGGGGAGTCTCCTCCCAGCCCTGCTCCTGCCCAGGTGGCTCTTAGTCACACTGGTTCCTGGGGGGCGGGTGGAAGGGCAGTGGCTGGATCTGATCTTGGTGGACAGCCAAGGCAGGACAGTAAACAGCTCCCCACACGCCCTTCACAGGCCAAACAGATCAATGCTTCAGGAGTAAACAGGGAGCAGGGACAGTGGGGCCCGGGCAGTTCATGGATGGACAAAGTCCAGTTGGCCTGGAGTCAGGGGAGATAATACAGCTAAAGCACATGTGAGTTGTGTGGGGTGGATGATCCCAAGGAGGCTGGGAGCCAGGGGGCACTGGGACAGAAAGGTACTGGGTATGGGGAGGGCAGGAGGAAGGTCAGTGGGATGAGAATCAGGCTGCAAAGCTGAGAGACACAGTGTAGTTTTGTGGGTAAAGCTCTGGGCTTGGAGTCTGGACTCCAGGGGTCTATTCCAGCTCTGGGAGGGGAGTAGGGGCTAGTGTATGGGGGGGGGGCTAGAAGCAGGACTCCTGGGTTCTATCTTGTGCTCTGCCATTGACCTTGGGCAAGTCCTTCCCTCTTGATGCCTTTCCCCTCCTCTCCTTTGTCTGTTTCGATTGTGAGCTCCTGGGACAAAGCCTGTGTCTCAGTGTGAGTCTGTGCAGTGCCCAGAGCAATTGGGTCAGTCTCGGCCGGGGTCTCCTGGAATTACCATCTCACGCACTATCTCCAAACCCGCCAGTTCTGGCTCCATCCCGTACTTGGTCTTGATACCAAAATCTTGATTCTTTCCCAGCAGGAAGCACTGCTGGAATAGCAGGAAAATGGCAGCTGCCAGTGCACTGCTCCTGTAACCAGCCTTCACTGGGAAGGAGCCCTATAGCCGAGCATGGTAGCATAGCTATTGGTATGTGTCCTACAGTTGGGTAAAGAGACTGACTGAGACTCAGGCTCCCGGTGTGCTGTACAGACCCCGACTGAGATTGGGGTCCCCATCATGCTAGGCTCCACACAGACTCAGCCCTTGCCCCAAAGAGCTCACCATCTAAACCCATTCTACAGATGGGGGAACCTGAGGCCCAGAGAGATTCAGTGACAGAGCTAGGAATTGACCACCAGGCCTCCCAAGCAGGAGGTTAGTGGCAGGCATGTGGCAGTGCCATGAGATACCTACTTTCTTGCGAAATCCTGCCTGTGGTAGAAATTTGGTTTGGTGGAGCTCTGGAGTGGGCAACAGGCCCTGCCCAGCGGAGCAGGGTATCTGGGCCGGGCTGGAATGCCAATGGGGGAGACACAGCTAACAGCATGTAATGACATGATACCAGCATGGAGGAGTCACATCTAAGCCCTGGCAGGGGGTCAGGTAGTGAGACAGGGGCTTGCAGTGGGGCACAACATGATGAAGGGCCAGCATCCAGACTGGGGGAGATACGGGAGGATGAAATGCATAGAGATCACCCCGACAGACCTGGTCTTACCCGCTGGGGAGGGGTGGGAGCTCCAGAGCTGGGCCTGCCTGAATCCAGGCGGAACAAAGCCCAGGGCTCTGTACAATAGGGTGTAAATCCTCCGTTGTCAGGGCGATGTGCTGCATGAGCTAATGGGCTTTATCCATGGCTGTGGCTCTAACGGGGGGCTCAGCTGCAGGGGACCCAGCTCAGAGCCTGCCTTCCTCCACCAGTGCAAATACCTTCTCCTGGCCCTGAGTACACACCCCTCCCTTGCAAGGAACGGCTCCTGCTGCCCTGGTGCCCTGTGAGAGACATCCTTGGCAGAGTGCAATGCAAGTCCAAATGCATCCTCTAGGGGTCGGCACAAGGGGACCAGGAGTCAGAATCCTGTTTGAGAGGGGAGGGTAACCCCTAGTCATTGTTTGTATTGCAACCACACCTAGACACCTGCACTGAGATCAGGGCTCCATTGTGTCAGGCTCTGCTCAGATAAACAGTCCTGGCTCCCAGCCCCCATTGCTCTAACCCACCAGACCCCACTCCCTCCCAGAGCTGGCAGTAGAACCCAGGAGTCCTGGCTCCCAGCCTCCCCAGCTCTAACCCACCGGACCCCAGAGTGGGACAGAACCCAGAAGTCCTGGCTCCAGTGTAATGCCCTATGCACTGAATCGCTGCCACCTTTCCATTTGGCATCGCCTTGGCCTGATCCCAGCTCTGGGATTTGTCCGCTCAGGCCTCTAACGCTGGAGCTCTTGCTCCCCTGGGCAGGCTGCCTGCACACTCACACACACACACACCTTTCACAATAGAGCGGCCCAACCTGTTTTTATGTAAATTGCCCAGGACCGCCCTCCCATCCTGGCTGGGAGGAGGGCAGAGCCTCTGCACACTCAGCGCTGAGCTGATTCCCCCACAGCACCTGGGCCCAGCTGTGCCTGCTGGCCTCCACTCCCCTAGGGAGAGATCAGTGCCGTCTCCCCAGGATGTTCCAGCATGAGCCAGGGCAGATGGAGGTGCCCTGTGCCCCTGCATCGCCTGTGCTCTCCCCTGCCGCCTTCATCAATGCTGCGCAGTACTCCAATGTGCTGGAGGGCAGGTTCAAGCAGTTGCAAGGTAAGATTGTGGGGTGCAGCGACCCCTGCAGTCTGGGGTTATGGGATGTTGGGAGCTGCCCAGGGGCCTGGCCAGCTCCCCTGGGGTGGGGCTGATCCAGGGAGGGACTGCAATAGGTAAAAGTTGAGGGGGATCAGGTGCCTTGAAATCTCCCAGCTTTATCCCGCTCAAACGGCTACATCAAGGACCCTGAGCCCTAATCTCCAAGGTGCTGCTGGGAATTAGCTTCCCGCTCCGCAGGGATTTGCAGGGGGGAAAGCGGCTGCATGTTTGAGATTCCTTTGCGCCTGCCCCGTTCTCTGCAGTGATAGCCCCTTGCCCCCATAGGGGTCTCCAGGCCCCCCTCGCTGTTGGGAGTTCTGAGCTGCACTTGCTGCCCCTGTTTTTTCCCCTTTAGATCTGGATTGAGGAGCGCTGGCAGACAGTGACGGCTTGCGCCCCAGTGAGGGCCACACGCTGGGGATAGGGGGAAGAGGCACTGCACCCCAGATCTGACACTGAACTCCAACACTTCCCTACTTGTCACCCCTAAACTCTGTCCAGGCACCTCCTCTCAAACTATCACCCCAAAACTCCATCCATCTTTGTCATCACCCCAAAACTCCACTGACCCCACAATTACCTCAAACTCTGACCTCCTCATCTATCACTGCAGAAGCCTCCACCCAAACTGCACCCCGCCCCCTGAAACCATCACCCCAAACTGAAAACAACCCCCCAAACTCTCATCCCCAAACGTCACTGACTCCACCAGCCTTTCCACTCAATTTCCTCTCCCCGACCCAAAACTGGGGTCTCATATGCCAGCTGATCCCCCCACCCCCAGTCCTTCCCTCTAAATTCCATGCAGGGAAAAGATCCAGGACACTATGTGTGCTGGGGCTGGGGAATTATTCCTTTGCACAAGGGGCCAGTTGCCATGGGCTGGGTTTGGATGCCTGTGTCTGGGAAGGTTATGCAGGAGGGCTGAGGCGTAGCAGGGCTTGGGATGCAGTCTGGGCCTAGAATATGACTTACTCCAGGGGTCTTGTGTTGTATTGGGCCTCAGGGTGTGCTGGAGACTAGGTGCCAGGACTCCTGGGTTCTATCCCAGCTCTGGGAAGGGTGCAGGGTTGAGTGGTGAGAGCTGGGAGCCGGGACTAGATACCTGGCTGTGCTACTGCTCTGCTATGTGACCTTGGTGCCTCAGTTCCCCTTCCTGGTTCCTCAGTTTCCCTTTCTGTAACAGGGACCAGTGGCGCTGCAACCTGAGGCTGTGGGGCTTGGAGCATTCATGTTTCTATAGTGCAGTAGGGCAGAGCTCTCTGGAAATTCATACTTCCTCTATTGCCCATCTGTGGGTCCGGTTCAGAGCAGGGGTGGCTTTGGGATACCACACCCAGGGTTGGCTGTGTTTTATAGAAACCATCCAGATTGAGAAGTGGGAGTTGAAGGGGACCATACATCCAGGTGCTCTGGCGGGGAGCTGCTCAGCCTCAGGAAGGGGATGGAGTGTGTTCCCGGGCACTGTGGCTGCGCTCCCCGATCTGCCCTGCATGGGGCCAGGGGCTGTGGGCCTTGGCAGAGGCAGCAGGACCAGAAATGGGTAAATACCAGGCACACGAGAGGCTGTGTAAATACCACACTGGGATGACAACGTCCCCAAGACCACACTCGGCCCAGTGGGCCTGTGACAGAGCAATGCCAGCCTGCCAGGGTAAAACCTTGGAACTGTCTCTCATCCGAAAACAGCAGCAGAGGGTGGGGAATAGGTCACAGGGCCTTTCTGCTCTAAGGGGCCCAGCTCCAATCCAGCCCCACGGCAGGTGACTGGAGGGCACTAGAAGGGGAAGGGGGCTTTCCCCTTCTAGTGGGCGCTGGCTCTGATCTGGCCAGGTCAATCCTGGTTGCCCCTGTCACTTGCTTATTAATGGTAGGTATGGAATGAGCAGTGTTTGCCGCTGGCCAAGTTCATTGTCCCAAGGAACAAGGACAGCAGCTGGCTGGACTGGGTTTGGCTGTCTGCTGTCTGTGGGGCCTGGGCATCCAGGGTCTGCTGTGAGGGTCTGGGGGCGCATGAGCCCTGTGTTGAGGGAGTGATGATAGGCTGTGGTGGGGAGTCCGTGTCAGGGGTAGCGGTGGGGGAGCAGAGGGATGTGTGGGTGTTGGGCAAGGGGCAGTAGGAGAAAAGCTTTTGGCTTCCTGCCCTGGCCATTCCCTAATTTAATGCCATGTGGGTCACCTTGCCCCCACCTATCTGCATAGCAGGGACAGCAACAGCTGTGTTTCTGGGCAAAGCCCATGGTGCATGGGGCTCAGAGGGTGTTCTACACAAGAGGGGGCAGCAGCTGAAGATGGGGTGGGGATGTCTTGGGGTTTGCTGGTGGGAGCTGGGTGAGAGCTTCTGGATGGGGGGTTCTGGCAGCAGAATGGGATGTCCCTGGTGGATGTGTCTGGATGGGGGAGCCAGTTGAAACATCTGTGGGTGGAGACCCCCAGCAGGTACTGGCAGGGGAGCTGTCAAGAGGGTCAGATGCGGACCTTGATGGTCAGAGTGAGACAGAGCTGGGAGGGAGACAGGGGGGCAAGAGGCAGGGATGATACAGGCCCTGGAGCCTGCAATCCCTGTGGCTTTGTCCCCTCATTGGGATTCAGGCTCCAGACAGACCTTAATCACCCCCGCTCCCCTCCTCAGGGTCCTGCCAGCCCAGACAGGCTGTTGGGGTGAGTACATTGCCCTGTGCAGGCTGCTCCTGGGAGCTGGTGAACCTCTTCTGTTCGTCGGCTCTGCACATGGCCCCGCCTGCGGCCAGGAGATCCCACAGGCTGAGGCTGCAGTCAGCAATGTCAGGGTCAGAGCAGAGGAATGAATGGAGGGAAGGGACTGGTCTCAGGTGCAGAGCTGGGACTAGAACCCAGGAGTACTAGCACCCAGCCCCACTCCGCTAACCAGTCTCGGGTGCTCCCCTCGCACCCTGGCTGTGGATGGGGTGACTCAGTCTGGCGCTTTCCCCCAGAGTGCTTTTCGGAGACTCCCTCCCGCAGCCTCCGGACTGAGACACCTGTTGTTTGGGTAGGTACAGCCTAGATCGCACATGCAAATAGGCTGAGTGTTGTGATCTGCAGTTGGGTGGGGGTGGGAGGGTTCCCTAAACTCCTGGGCTCTCTCCCCAGCTCCGGGAGGGGAGAGGGGGCTCATGGTTATAGTGTGTGTGGGGGGGGAAGCCAGAACTCTTGGGGTGTATTGCTGGCTCTGGGAGGGGAGATGGATCTAGTGGTTATAGATGGGGGGAGGGTTTGTCAGGACTCCTGGATTCTACTGCTGGCTCTGCCCTGACTTACCAGACTGCCATGAGGGCAAGTTCCTCCCCGATCCGTGGCTTGGTTTCCCCTTTGTAATGGAGTGGTTGCTGCGAACCTGCCTGCAGGTAGCATTTCTAAGGTGCTTTCTGTCCTGAGATCTGGTCTCAGACTGTCCCGAAAGGAAAGTTTCCATTCCTCACCCTCCTCCAATTACTGACGCTGCCCTTCCCCCACCCCAGATTACCTCACTGTCAGCCCTGACCCTTCCCAAGGATGTGCTCTCAGACAGGATCCCCCACTCCTCTTCTTAAGGAGTCCAACCAGGCTCCACCCGCACTAGACGCTCTGTTTGCAGGGCAGAGGTTTCCTGATTGCCAGGACCCACCCAGCAGTCTGAACGAGCCCCAGACCAGAAGCCAGCGGGGTAGGGTGGGAACAGCCCAGAGCAGGAGTTCACAGCACTTTGCAGACAAACCCCATAGCAGGAGAAACAGTCACAGAGTGGGGAAGGGGCTCCCCTGAGGCCACCCAGCCAGTCATGGGCAGGGAGTCCAGACTCTTTCCCTGCATGCTCTCACCCACTAGACCCCACTCCTCTCCCAGAGCAGGGGATAGAACCCAGGAGTTCTGGCTCCCAGCTTCCCCCCTCCCTCTTTGCTCTAACTACTAGACCCCATTCCCCTTCCAGAGCCAGGGATACAACCCAGAAGTCCCTCCCCAACAATGCAAAGGGATTCCCTGTAGCCAGCTTCTCTCACACACCCTTAATCTTCACCCCCAATCTCCAGCCAGCCCCCAGAACTGCCCCCACAAACACATCCGCATGAGGCTAGAGCTCAGTGAGGGGAAAGAGCCCTTTAACATGGCAGCATTCAAGGCAACAAACAGAATCACGGCTGGGGATATTCTGCCTCCTGGACATAGACCTCCTATCCCCAAGTGTAAATGGGAGCAGCCCCAGGGTTTCTCTGCCTCCCAGCAGCCTCCTTGGGTCCCCATGCAGTTCCAGGTACCATGGCCCCATGCTTTACACTGGGGCCTGTGGGTGAGGGGCTGGCGGAAGGCAGCTGACACTTGCCCTGTGCTGTGCTTGCCCTAAGAAAAGGTCCCTCCCACTCCACATCCCCCCATTTTCCCTTTTCTGAAGTTTTTCACTGGGAAAACACTGAAAATTAAATGCAAAAAACTCAGTGAATGTGACACTAGGAGGGAGTTCCCGGTGGATTCCCCCGGCTGTCCCCCAAGCCAGGCCAAGTCCAGGGGAAAGTGGGGATGCCCCCACCCTAGGTGGTTGCTGAGCACCTATGTTGGCTGCCAACCGTCACTGCTGTCCTGGGAATGGGAGTGTTCGGCTCCTGGCTTTGAACATCCAGCTTCAAACAGGAGACGCCGGCACCTGCTTCCGGCTTGGGTGTGGGGTGGGTGGGCTCTGACATCTGCCAGAACCTGGGGTAATAAACTGGCGTCCCACAGGCGGGCTCTGCCCACAGTGCCCAGCAAACGGCACAGGATTAACCACTAAGGGGATTCTCAGAGGCAACAGAGAGAGAGACGGGCTTGTGCAGCCGGGGATAGGGCTGAGGGTCAGGATTGTGGGGCATTGGCAGAGCTGGGGGACTGCGAACTGGAACTGAGGGAAATTGGCAGAGCCAGAGGGCTGTGGGTTGGGAGTGAAGGACACAGACAGGGCAGGGAGAGGGGCAGGAACTGGTAGAGGTGGGGGTTGGGGGGCAGGAGATCAGGGTGGGGGTGGGGGCTGGGGTGAGGACCTGCAGTAGATCTGGCCTGTTACACAAGGGCCCTGACAGGAGCAGCTGCTGACAAGTCGGGGCTGGAACCTGCATCCAAACAAATGAGACTGATGAGCCGCCTGAGGGGGGTCTGAGGGTTGCTCAGATGAGGGCAACAACACACTGGGGAGCGCACGTGCACGCACACTCCCCCTTGTCCCCAGAACTGACCCACCAGGATGCACTGCCTCTCGTCCTTGCACAAACACACTCTCCTCTCGCCTCAGCACATGATAACCCCCCCACACACGCCCCTGTGGCCGGTGCAGTCAGTCAGGGCAGGAGGGAGCTGGGCTTGGTTGGGCTGCCCAAGGCTGAGTCCGTGTTTGCTCAGAGCAGCAGCCCTGACAAGGAGTCATCAGACTAAATGGTGGGGGCAGGGGGGAATGTGCATTTCAGGGACAAACAGAGACACATCCCTCCAGAGGGGCTGGGACGCAACAAACCCATCAGTAAACACAGCCAGAGTCAAACAAGGCGTTCTGTCTGGCTGACTGGCTCTGGGAGGAGAGTTGTGTCTAGTAGTTAGAGTAAGGGGGCTGGGAGTCAGGACTCCTGGGTTCTATCCCCAGCTCAGTCACAGACTCCCTGTTTGACCTACCCAGCTCAGTGCCTCAGTTTCCCTGTCTGTGGCTGACCATGCTGCTCCCCAGCCTCTAGTGGTGAATAGCTCAGTTAACATTTGGAGAAGCTTCTAATGATTGCCATTCGCTGGGCTGTCTGAGGGGAGTGGGCTGCCGTGGCCCTGCTCTGTCTGTAGCGGGGAAGTCCCTTCTAGAGCAAGCAAGTCCCTCCCTGTCCTGGTGCCTCGGTGCTCTGTGGGGCTGGGGGCTCCTAGCCTCCATTTCTCCCCCATCCCCAGACACTGGTCAATTGGCACCCACTGCCCACTGAGCCAGGCTGTGCAGAGCCGCTCACAAGTATGGCCTGGCCTCTCCCTGAACTGCACAGTCACTCTGGAGCCCAGCTGGGAGTGGGAGTCCCTGAGATCACCCTGCCATCAGGCTGCCTGCACTCCCAGCTAGGGCAGCTCCTCCCAGATTTCCTGGGCTGCAGCCCTCCCTGGCCTGGACCCACTGAAACACCCAGTATCACATGCAAACAGTAACCCCTACGTCCCCTTCCCAGATCTCTGGTAGATACAAGCAGGACAGGGCCCAGCCTCATGGCACCTGCATTTCCCATTGTTGTTACATGTATGACGGGGCTCAGCCGAGACTGGAGTCCCCACTGGGCTGGGTGCTGCACAGACCTCCCCAACTGCGATCAGGGCCCCCTCGGGCTGGGCGCTGCCCAGACAGTCTCTGTCTCAAATTGCTCACAGTCTAACAGTCAAAGGGCAGGAGGGAAAACAGAGGCACTAAGGGGGGATCTTGGGGTGACTGGGAGCTGGTGTCCCTTAGAGGGGAAAGTTGCCCTGTCCTGTCTCCCTCAGCCGATTCAAGGTGAAGGTAAATCCGGTTGTGCCTGGTGTGGGATTCCTGCAGGGAGCTCTGGCTCAGCCCGGTTCCCTCGCCATCTCCCAGGCTTACGTCAGGGCTGGAAGAACAGATAGTATTGTGCCATCCCCGGGCTCCTGCCAGGACGACCCACCCAGCCGGGGCTGTGGATAAACAGGAGCCTTGGGAATAAGCATGCGGTTAGGGAGCGGAGTTACTCACAGGGCGGGGGAACCCCCAGGGTCTGTCAGCTGAGGAGGGGCTCAGGGCGCTTCTCCCAGACGCCTCTCATGGCACCTGGGGCTGGGAAGCTGTCAGCTACACCCTGCACTGTGCTGCAGGGAGCGGACTGGGGCTCAGCAGGAGGCGCTCTCCCCTGGCAGACAGTACTGACCCCATGCCCCTGTGCCACCTGCCCCTTAGAATCAGACCTACTCATCCCCTGCTGGTTTCTCCCTCCCTAGCCCCAATGTTATTACAGGGGAGGAAGAAGGCATGTGTTGTGGTGGTGCTTGTTATTGTAGGGTCTTCTGTGAGCAGATTGCTGGGCAAACTGGTTTGTTATTGTATTGTATCTTGGGAGAACTGGGGCACAGACCTGTTTGTTATTGTAGGGTCCCTTGAGGGTGCAGGGGCTGCACAGGCTGTTTATTTATTGTAGGGTCTCTTTGGGTCATGGGGGCTGGGCAGATCAGTTTGTTATTATAGTGTCTTTGGAGAAATGGGGATGTTCAGGCTAGTTTGTTATTGTAGGGTCTCTTGGGGCACTAGAGCTGAGTAGGGTGGATTGTTATTGTAGGGTCTCCCAGGAACTTGGGACTGCAGGTGCTGTTTTATTACTGTAGGGTAGAGCTGACTGGTGTGAGCTGGGTGGGGAAGGAGGCAGTGGGGCCTGGGATCCAGTACTGAATTGTGGGGGGAGTGGAAGCATTGAATGTTAGGGGGCTGGGCTGGGATTGGATCCAGAATTGTAGGCATTGGTTGGGTCAATCCTGGTTTGGGGAGCCCCCCACTCCGGTAGTGGCATGTTCTGTGGAGAGGAGGATTGGGGATAGACACCAGGGTGCCTGTTTCTGAGGTGCCCACCAGTGGCTGCTTCTCTTGCAGATGAGCGCGAGGCCGTGCAGAAGAAAACCTTCACCAAATGGGTGAACTCTCACCTGGCACGTGTGACCTGCCGCATCGCAGACCTGTACAATGACCTGCGCGATGGGCGCATGCTTATCCGCCTACTGGAGGTGCTGTCGGGTGAGCAGCTGGTGAGTGTGGGGCTGGGGGACAGGGCACCTGGGAGCAGTGCCATGGGATATTTGGGCTCCGTCATCTCTGCTTGAGGCTTCTTATACCAGTGGGGTTAGGGCCCAATTTGGATCTTAATTACCTCAGGGAGCATCTGGAGTCACCTCACTAGGCCCCACTCCCCTTCCAGAGCAAGGACTGAACCCAGAGTCCTGACCCCCGGCCTGTCTGCTCTGACCCACTACCCTCATCTGCAAGAGAACTGGCCATCGGAGGGGCACCTCAGAAACGGGCAGCCATGGTGCCTATCCCCAATCCTGCTCCCCCATAGAACATGCCACTACAGGGGGGGCTCCCCAAGCCAGGATTGACCCAACTGACGCCTACAATTCTGAAGCCAGGAGTCCTGGCTCCCAGCCTCCTCCATACCCACTCTAGCCCACTGGACCCCACTTCTCTCCCAGAGCTGGTGTAGAACTCAGGAGTTTTGACTCCTAGCCCCCCTCTGCTGTAACCACTAAACCCTGCTCCCTCTCTAGTTGTCCCCACCTATGCGCAAACTTGATCCCAATAGCACCCGCAGCTCCCTGTGCCTGGCTCACTAGTCCATGCTGTGTCTCCCGCTGTCAGGCTGGGCTTCTCCTGTGACTCATGCCCTGGCTGCCCTCTGAGCTCAGCACCTGCTCCCAGCATGCAGTGCAGCTCCTTGCCTACATGCCAGGTGCTGGGCTGGGTGGGGCAGTCTGGCTGCATGCCCAGCCCTGCTCTGGTGGTTTTTCTGGTTCTCGGGCAGGTCAGGTGCTGGAGCCACCTGGCTGTGTCTGTCTGAGCTGCCCCTGGCCCGCCATCCTGTCTTCAAGGGGCCAATCACTCCCTGCGGCCCTGCCCTCGCTGCCACAGGTGCTGCAGTCCAGGTCTGCTCTGCTTTGGAGCCCTGGCTTCCTGGCACCAGGGAGATGGCTCCCGCAGCACCCAGCCCCAGGGGAGGGCGAGGGCAGCCAGAATCATGGGGAGGGCAGGCATGGAAATTCCATGCTGAAGGGTGGACTCCAGTATGTCCCAGGGTGTAGGGCACTGGGCTGGGAGCCAGGACTCCTGGTTTCCTTTGACAGCTCTGGGAGGGGAGTGGGGTGTAGTGTCTAGAACAGTGGGCTGGGAGCCAGGATTCCTAGCTTCTATTCCTGGCTCTGGGAAGGGCAGTGTCTAGGGACTCCAACCAAGATCACCACCCCATTGTGCTGGGCGCTGCCCAGACAGAGTGAGACATGGTCTGGGCCCTGAAGAACTCAATCTGAATAGAGGTGGGAGGAAAAACAGAGGCACCGAGAGGGGAAAGGACTTGCCCAACATCAGAGGCAGAGTGGGAAATAGAACCCAGGAATCCTGGCTCCCAGTGCAGCGTGTTAAGTGGTGGTCAGTGCCCCATGCTGTGCTCAGTTATCCCAGCTCCCCCCAGTGTCAGGCTCCTGTGCCAACCCCTGCGGCAACTTCAGCTTCTCCCCTGTGTTGGGGACCAAGAGCAGACTCTTCCCAGGACTGGGGTGAGCTGCCTCGTCAGTCTCAGAGCTGTAAGGGCCTTGGGCCAAGACTCCAGCATGCTCCGGCCAGTGCGGGTGACCCGTTAAACCGGCTTCCCAGCTAGAGCTAGCTGGTGCATCCAGCCCAGCACCTGGATCGTTGCCTGCTGCGAGCAGCGTGGATGCTGAACCGACAGAGAGGAATGCAGGTCAGGGAAGGGGGTCCTGGTAGAGGGGGAGTCAGGCAGTGTGGGGCAAGCAGGCCGGTAGGGGATTGAGGTGGGATCCTGGGAGCAGGGAAGCAGGCAGCATGGGGAGTGCAGGCTGGACGGTGGTTGGTGCAGGATCCCAGTAGTGGAAGAGGATGGTATGTGGAGCGCAATCGGGGCGGGAGAAGGAATACTGAGGAGGGGTGTTGGCAGCAGGGGAGGTGGGCAGCATGGGGATCCCCTTCCTTATGCTCTCACCTTCCAGCCCAAGCCCACCAAAGGGCGAATGCGGATCCACTGTCTGGAGAACGTAGACAAGGCCCTGCAGTTCCTCAAGGAGCAGAAGGTACATCTGGAGAACATGGGCTCCCATGACATCGTCGATGGCAACCACCGCCTCACACTGGGCCTTATCTGGACCATCATCCTCCGCTTCCAGGTACCTGGAGGAGCTCAGTCTCCGCCCTGGCTGGCACCCCTCTGTGGGGCCCCCTGCCACCCCTTTCCCCACTCTGGACCTGAATCCTTCTATCCCTCTGCAGTCTCAGAGTCCCCCACCCTCTCCCCCTCATGGAGAGCCAACCCTGTCGAGAATTGGTGACAACAGAACAATTGTCCCTGCTGGCGTAGCGGAGTGGTCATACCCCTAATGGCTGCAGGCCACTGCCCTATGGCTGCCTGTGTTATGCCAGTACTCGAGTGGCTGCTTGGGGAACACTTGGATCCCTGGTTCAAATTGCCCAGGGGGAAAGAGCCCCCTCCCTCCCCCCATCCAATCATGTGATGTTAGAAAGAATGAGCCAGGGAGCATGGAGCCTTCTCTCCATGGCCCGGGAGGCCTGGTGCTGGTGGGACTAACCTGGAGCTGCCTATGTATCTACCCCCCAGATCCAGGATATCAGTGTAGAGACTGAGGATAACAAGGAGAAGAAATCGGCCAAGGATGCCTTGCTGCTCTGGTGCCAGATGAAGACGGCAGGGTAAGGGGTAAAGAGTAGCTATCTGGGGATAGAATATTAGGTCTTTCCTGTCTAGGGGGCGTTGGTTCTGATGCAGCCCCATGGTGAGGGGACTGACTGGCTTGGGGGTGTCGGGAATGGGACATGGGGTCTTTCCCCTGTAGGGGGCTCCAGCTCCACCCCCCTCACCACTCTGTCTGTACGTTACAGGTACCAGAACGTCAACGTTCACAATTTCACCACCAGCTGGAGGGATGGCCTGGCCTTCAATGCGATCGTCCACAAGCACAGGTCAGTATGGACCACGTCTGGGTGCAAAGAGGATACCAGGATCTCAGGGACCCGTGGCATGCTGCCACTGTCCTCGAGCATTGGCTTAGGGTGGGGCATTAGGATGGGGTTGATGGGGATCAGTGAGACATGGGGAAGTGTTGGTGGAGCCCCCAGGCTGGCAATCACAGTATACCCTTTGGCACCCCCTGCAGGCCGGACCTTATAGATATTGACACGCTGAAGAAATGCAATGCCCACTACAACCTGCAGAATGCGTTTAACGTAGCGGAGAAGGAACTGGGGCTGACCAAGCTTTTGGATCCTGAAGGTGGGTGTTAAGCTGTGCGGGCCTAGAGAATGAGGGCTGGGGTGAGCCGGGGTCTCAGTCCAATTGATCCATTCTTGGTATGGGGGAAAATGCCCTTCTCATATGCGTTCATCCAGGTTGGAGGTCGGGGCCTGAACCCCATCCCTAAATATGTGGAGGGAGAAGTTTGTGATTGGGTAATGCTGCTGTGGAAACACTGTTAGAAGAGGAACAGGCAGGCATGGCAGCCACCCACTGAATAGGAAATCCAGGCTCCTCTCCCATCCTGCCCCCGTGCTGCTGAAAGCAGAGGGGTCTTTTCCCATGGTACAGTGCATTTTGGGAAAATCCAGACCACTTTCCCATTTTGCACTCATATACACGAAGGGGGAGGTTCATGGCTGGATGTAGGGGCTCCATGACATCACTGGGTTAATCCCCACCCACTGAACAGAAATTACCCATGATTCCCATTTACCCCCACACCAGGGCATATGGGTGTTAGTTGCCAGGAAGTGCCTGGTGCTGATGTGCCCTCCCTCCCAGTGAGAAGGCAACGGGAGATGGGGCTCTCTCCCTGACACGCATGGCTCTCTCCCCCCAGATGTCAACGTGGACCAGCCGGATGAGAAGTCTATCATCACATACGTGGCCACCTACTACCACTACTTCTCCAAAATGAAAGCATTGGCTGTGGAGGGAAAGCGCATTGGAAAGGTACTAAGGGCAGAAACAGAGTGCAGTGGGTGCTGTCACTGCATGGAGTGTGCTAGGTGGGTGGATTGGGAGGGTGAGTGGATTGGGTTGGATGGATTAGAATCAGTGGGGTTCTCAAACTTTTGTACTCAAACTATTTTTATATTTAATTGTATTATAAATGCTGAAGGTGAAGCGGGGTTTGGGGGTGGAGGCTGACAACTCGTGACCCCCACATAATAACCTCACGACCCCTGAGGGGTCATGACCCCCAGTTTGAGAACCCTTGCATTAGATGAATGGATTGGGAGGATGAGTTGATGGGATAAATGGATGGATGGAGTGGGAGGAAGCGTTGATGGGGTGGATGGATGGAGTGGGAGAAAGGGTTGATGGGGTGGATGGATGGAGTGGGAGAAAGCGTTGATGGGGAGGATGGATGGATGGAGTGAGAGAAAGGGTTGATGGGGTGGATGGATGGATGGAGTGGGAGAAAGCGTTGATGGGATGGATGGAATGATGGAGTGGCAGAAAGTGTTGATGGGGTGGATGGATGGATGGATGGATGGATGGAGTGGGAGAAAGAGTTGATGGGGTGGATGGATGGATGGAGTGGGAGAAACGGTTGATGGGATGTGGGGAGTGGGAGAAAGGGTTGATGGGGTGGATGGATGGATGGATGGAGTGGGAGAAAGGGTTGATGGGGAGGATAGATGGATGGATGGATGGAGTTGTAGAAAGGGTTGATGGGATGGCTGTATGGAATGGGAAAAAGAGTTGATGGGGTGGATGGATGGAGTAGGAGAAAGGGTTGAAGGGAAGAATGGATGGATGGAGTGGGAGAAAGGGTTGATGGGGTGGATGGATGGATGGAGTTGTAGAAAGGGTTGATGGGGTGGATGGATGGATGGAGTTGTAGAAAGGGTTGATGTGATGGATGTATGGAGTGGGAGAAAGGGTTTATGGGGTGGATGGATGGAGGGAGTGGGAGAAAGCGTTGACGGGATGGCTGGATGGAGTGGGAGAAAGGGTTTATGGGGTGGAGGGAGTGGGAGAAAGGGTTGTGTTACTGAATGTTAAATTCTGAGTCCCTGGTGAGCATTGGCTCTTATGGAGCCCAAGGATGGGCTACTGGGGCCTCTTGCATACTTGAGGCTCCCATCCATCTTGTAGGGGGCTGTCAGCCAGCAGGCTTGACCCATGCTGGCCTAGTGGTGAGTGACTCCTGCCCTCCTTTCCCCTCCCCTCCCGTCCAGGTGCTGGACTACGCCATTGAGGCTGACAAGCTGATCGAGAAGTACGAGACACTGGCTTCTGACCTGCTGCAGTGGATCGAGCAGACCATCCTGACACTGAACGACCGCAAGCTGGCCAACTCCCTGAGTGGGGTACAGAACCAGCTGCAGGCTTTCAACACCTACCGCACTGTTGAGAAACCCCCAAAGTGAGTCCCTTACCCACCTCTGAGTTGGCCCTGGGCCACAACTTGGCAGCCCTGGCACAGCTAACGGTACAGGGAACCCCCAGGACTGCATTAAGCATCTGGCCTGGTGCACTCTGAGAGATCTGTGCCGCTCTGCTATTCTGCCCCACCTCTGGCATGAGCAGAGGATTGTGGGTGTTTTTCCCAGGGCACAATGCACTCTGGGATGCCTTGCTACAGACAGACTGGCTAAGCTGGTTACTCAGCTGCCACCTACACAGCATGGGAAGAGTGCTCACATCATGTCCAGCTACCCACTCCGGCACCACCCTCACAGGTGTGCGCCATGCTGTGTGTGACCAGGGAGCCTACCCCATTCCAGCTTGTGGGAGAGGGGCCTTGAATGAGCCGATCACTTCCCAATCTTGGTGTGTTCCAGTGCCCTGGCACTGCCCGTTCGCTGGTTCACGGGGGTGGGGAATGGCACCTGGGGCCTTGCCCCTCTAGGGGGCGTTGACTCCACTCCAACCCCAGGGTGGAGGGACTGACTCAGGTTCCCTCCCAGTCCGCATGGGGACTAAAGCATGTGAGGGTCTCCAGCCTGTCTGGGGAGTTAGAGCAGAAGAATGGGGCTGGGGACGGTAGCAGTGTGTGGGGTTCTCCATCAGAGTACGTAAAAGGTTGAAACAAGGAGGAGGGAGGCAACCTTGGAGGACAGGACAAGAAGCAGTGGGCTTAAATTGCAGCAAGAACGGCTTAGCTTGTACATTAGGAAAAAAATTCCTGTTGAGGAAGTTAAGCACTGAAACAAATTGCCTAGGGAGGTTGTGCAATCTCCATCACTGGAGGCCTTTAAGAGCAGGTTAGACAAACACCTGTCAGGGATGGTCTAGTTATTACTCAGTCCTGCTTGGAGTGCAGGGGACTGGACTAGATGACCTAGTGAGGTCCCTGATTGGGGAGCCTCTGGCATAACATGAGCACCCCCTGGTGGCAGATTGAAGAGAACCACAGGGAGGGAAGTGATGTGGATGTGTGTTCTGGGTTCAGGTCCTACTGCTCCTGCTCCTGCCCCCTGGGCTCTGACGGCTCCTGCTCCCCTGCCCAGGTTCTGTGACCAGCCCGCCTGGCCCAGTTCCCAGGCTCTGAGACACTCCCACCCCCACCCCACCCCTGGCGCTCTGTTTGATTCTTTACCATATCCCTACCCCTCAGGTTCACAGAGAAGGGGAACCTGGAGGTGCTGCTTTTCACCATCCAGAGCAAGATGCGCGCCAACAACCAGAAGGTGTATATACCGCGCGAGGGCAAGCTGATCTCCGACATCAACAAGGTGAGACAGCAGGGGGCAGGGCAGGGGCTCAGTAGGGCATGCTTTTCCCTTACAGCCAGTGCTAGTCCCCCTCCTCCAACTCAGTGCTGGAGGGCTTTGCTTCTGGAGGTGTCATCTTTTGGATGTGATAGAAAACATCTCAGCACCAGGCGAGGATCCCTGAACAAACAGCCCCCGCGTTCCATCCCAGAGGCAGCTGTGTCTTAGCGCCAGCTGAGGGATCCCTGTACAAACAGCCCCCATGTCCCATCTCAGAGGTGGCTGCATCTCAGTGTCAGGAGAGGGATCCCTAGGAGATGGTCATTGGTGTTGTCATTAATTATTGGCCTGTGTTAGATGTCAACTCCCTGCTGTAATTAACCCCCTCCCCCCTGCAGGCCTGGGAGCGGCTGGAGAAGGCGGAGCATGAGCGGGAGCTGGCACTGCGCAACGAGCTGATCCGCCAGGAAAAGCTGGAGCAGCTGGCGGCTCGATTTGACCGCAAGGCAGCCATGCGGGAGACGTGGCTGAGTGAGAACCAGCGCCTGGTGTCCCAGGTGAGTCCCAAACCCCCAAGCAATGTGATTAGAACCCAGGACTCCTGACTTCCATCCCCCACCCAACAGACTATACCCCACTACCCTCCAGAGCTGGGGATAGAACCAGGAGTCCTGGTCCCAGCCCAGTACTCTCTCCAGTAGACCACACTACATTTCCAGGCGGCTGGCTCCGTGGCCTGTGGGTGGGAGGAGCTGTGCAGTGACCCCTCGGTCAGCCCTGCCCCAGCATGATGCCTGCCCTCCCCCGCAGGATAACTTTGGCGTGGACATCTCGGCGGTGGAGGCGGCGGTGCGGAAGCATGAGGCCATTGAGACAGACATCGTGGCCTACAGTGAGCGGGTGCAGGCCGTGAATGCTGTGGCCACCGAGCTGGAGGCGGAGCGCTACCACGACATCAAGCGCGTGCTGGCCCGCAAGAACAATGTGGTGCGGCTGTGGGACTACCTGCGGGAGCTGGTGGCCTCACGCCGTGAGCGCCTGCTCCTCAACCTGGACCTGCAGAAGATGTTCCAGGATCTGGCTTACCTCATGGACTGGATGGAGGAGATGAAGGTATGGGGGGGCATTGGGGCTGGGAGCAGCCTGCCCAGCCTGGGCCGCCACCATTTGCCACCACCAGGGGGCCCAGATGTCTGGGGTAGGTGTTCCAGGTGTTGCTCTCTGCCAGCCCCACCCCCAGGAGCTCCAGCAGGGGGAGGCGGAGTGGCCGTCTGATCTTCTTCTTGGAAAGGATAAGGGGATAAAGCTGGGAGCACTGCCAGCTCAGACACCCCAGAGGGGCTGGGGTGCATGGGGGTCAGTGGGGCAGATGGCTTTGAATGCCTGCAATGGAGGGGAGGAAGCAGGGGATAGGGGTGCCGTGGAGCAGAGGGGAGTTCAGAAGCCCTGGGTGCTGTATCCTGTGCTGCAGGGGGCAGGGAGCTGGGACTGTGTCCACATGCCCCAGTGCAGCCTGCTGCTGTGTCTGTCCCCTTGGCTGGGGCGGAGTGGGGGGGGTGCCTGGCTCCGTCTGTAGGCATGCCCCTCCCCTGGCAGGGCCAAGGTATGGGCAGGGCTGGTGGGTGGAGTTGGTGGGGCTCCCCATGCAGTCAGCAGCCGCCCATCCCTCCGCAGGGCCGCCTGCAGTCCCAGGACTTTGGGAAGCACCTGCACGGTGTGGAAGACCTGCTGCAGATCCATGCGCTGGTGGAGGCCGACATCGCCGTGCAGGCCGAGCGCATCAAGGCTGTTGGCACTGCTGCACAGAGGTTTGCCACCCCTGGAGAAGGTAACTGCTCCACTCACACCACAGCCGGCCCTCACCCTCCGTGTTCAGCTTCGCTGCATCCCAGGCCCCTACCTCATCCCCGCCCTTCCATGTCCCAGCCCATTCTATGCTTGCTCCTCCATGTGCCAGTCTTTGCCATGCCCCAGCCCCCACATCCCAGCCCTCAAGAGAACAGCTCAGAGCCCAGCAGGGCTCTGGCAGAGGGTCCACAGCTGAGTTGGGGTTGCCGCATCTGCCCGTATCTGAAGCCACCCTGCCAGCTTCTCACCCCTCTGCTTCTCTGTGGAGGTTCCCTGCCTGGTGTGAGCCCTGCTCTGTGCCTAGCCCTGACTCTATAGCCTGAGCAAAAGGGCCTTCCCTCCCCTATTTCTCCCTGTGGGCCCTCTATGTGTCTCCCCTGCTTCATGGGCACCAGTGCCAGTGACCCTAGGCCCCTTTTGCCCCCAGGACCCAAGGGTCAGGAGCCCCATGGCTCTTCCTGTGGGGTAGATGGCAGGGGAGAGGGCGGAGAAGCAGGGATCCCATGTTGTTGCCTGATGTATTGATTATGTGGCTGATTTCATTTCCCCCAGTTAGCACTCTGCAATCTGGTAGGTTGTTGTCCCAAGATCAGGCCCAGTATCTCCAGAATTATTATTGGATTGGAAGCCCCATGGCAGTAGCAGCAAGGCTCGCACTCAGGGATGACCTTTGGTAATTGTAGGAGTTTTATTACCACAATGATCAGTCCAATAAATACAATTATCCAAACAAGTAAAGTGAGATAATACAATGCTGTAAGTATGACCCACCCCAATACCCGGATGTACTCACCCTATCCTTGGAGAGAGCTCAGAAAGTTGAGACAGATCCTAGTGTGACTCTGGCGTGCCAAAGGAGAACTCCAGTGGCTCTCCTAAGACCAGATGTTTTATAGGCCTTTGGTGCATATGTATAAATAGCTCCGCCCTCTTTTACTATCTTGACTTCCTCACCCTCGTAATGTTGGGGTGTCCCATAAGTTACTATATTAATTAGTTCAAACTTAGTAGCATACACGTCAATTAAATTACTATAGTTACCTATGGTTATGCATCTACTGATGTTTCCCTCCAAAAATACCCTAAACTGGTGCAAACTGCCTTCTTGCAGGTACCTGTCAGCAGTTTTCAACACTTGTGATTATTACAAAACAAGTAAAACAAAATCTTATGCCATCTTGTGACTTAAGGTCCCCGTTGATTTACATACTTATGCTAACCTATTAAGCAACTACTCCTATGCAGGCTGTTAGGCCTTGTAGCTATGGTAACAGCTTAAGTTATTCTTATAGGTCTGTGCCGCTAAGTCTCTTGCGTTTCTGCATTGCTTTTCTTATCCTTTACCTTAAAATCAACCTGTGGGCTACAACATCCACATCCCCCCACAGGATACAAGCCGTGTGACCCCCAGCTGGTGCAGGAGAGGGTGGACATGCTAGAGCTGTGCTACCAGGAGCTGGTTGAGCTGGCAGGCAAGCGCCGGGCCAAGCTGGAGGAGTCACGGCGCCTGTGGAAGTTCTTCTGGGACATGGGTGAGGAGGAGGCCTGGATCCGGGAGCAGGAGCAGATCCTGTCATCGGATGATTTTGGCAAGGACCTGACGAGTGTGCTGCGCCTCATCAGCAAGCACAATGCCTTTCGTGATGAGATGAGCGGCCGCTATGGACCCCTGCAGCACACCACGGCCCAGGGCCACAGCCTGGTGCATGAGGGGCACTTTGGGGCACGCGAGGTGGCTGAGCGCATCCGGGAGATTGAGGAGCAGTGGCAACACCTGGAGGCGCTGGCAGGCGAGCGGGAGCGGCGCCTGCATGAGGCCTCCAGCCTCTACCAGTTCCAGGCCGATGCCGACGACATGGAGGCCTGGCTCATGGATGCCCTGCGGCTGGTGTCCAGCCCGGAGGTGGGCCATGACGAGTACTCTACCCAGAGCCTGGTCAAGAAGCACAAGGATGTGGAAGAAGAGATCCAGAACCACCGGCCCGCCATCGCTGCGCTACATGAGCAGGCCCAGAGCCTGCCGCCTGCCTTTGCCCATACACCCGAGGTGGCCGGGCGCCTGCCTGCTGTGGAGCAGCGCTACCAGGAGCTGGCCACCCTGGCTGAGCGCCGCAAGCAGGATCTGCAGGACGCCCTCAACCTCTACAAGATGTTCAGCGAGGCTGATGCCTGTGGGCTGTGGATTGGTGAGAAGGAGCAGTGGCTGCATGCCATGGAGATCCCTGAGAAGCTGGAGGACCTGGAGGTGGTGCAGCAGAGGTGAGTGGGGGCTGACCAGACCTGCATGTACCACCTGGCCCAGCCTCGTCAGGCCCACACCCCACTGCCCCTTGCAGCCAGCAAGTAACTGTGGCCCTAGCCCCCTTCCCTGTCTCCCAGCTCTCTGTGTAGTGGGACATCCCAGAATGCATTGCTCCCCCCTTTGTGCTGCTCTGTCTGTCCCTACTTAGGCACCATGAGAGAGCAGCCTGGATTTTCCCAGCATGCACTGGGGCACATTTGCTCAAGCAGCCCCTTGTAGCCAGTCAGTAGCCTGGCTGGCTCTAGCCATGTGTGCCCTTGGCAGCGGCCTAGCTTGCCCTGCGGCCTCTCTCTGGAACCAGGGTGTTGGTGGGGACGTAGCCCCTAATGGGGTCAGTGGAACTGGCATAGCCGATCCCCCTTCCCTCCCCTTGGGCATGTGGTGGGGCATCCTAGAATGCATTGATCCCCCATGATGCTCTGGCTGCTATAACCATGCTGAGGCCCTATGGGAAAGCAGCCTAGATTTTCCCAGCAGGCACTAGGGAAGATGTGTGATCAGCAGCAGCTGGTGCTGTGCTGGGGGGAGCATGAGGGGTTGAGTGCATTGTTGTCTGAGCCTGTATCTCCTGGTCTGCAGGTTTGAGACACTGGAGCCCGAGATGAATAACCTGGCTTTGCGCATCGCGGCCATCAACCAGATCGCTGGGCAGCTGCTGAGCACTGACCACCGCAACAAGGAGAGCATCCAGGCCACGCAGGAGCAGCTCAACACCAGGTCTGAGCGGGAGGGCAGGTGGCTCAGCGCCGGAGGGAGATGGGGAGGACAGGCGGCTCAGTGCGGGGGAGATATGGGGAGGGCAGGCAGCTTGGCGCCGGAGGGAGACGGGGACAGCAGGTGGCTCAGTGCGGGGGAGATATGGGGAGGGCAGGCGGCTCGGCGCCACGGGGAGACGGGGAGGGCAGGCGGCTCGGCACTGGGGGGAGATGGGGAGGGCAGGCGGCTCGGTGCTGGGGGGAGACGGGGAGGGCAGGCGGCTCGGCGCCGGGGGGAGACGGGAAGAGCAGGCGGCTCGGCGCCGCAGAGAGATGGGGAGGGCAGGCAGCTCGGCGCCAGGGGAGATGGGGGGGGCTGGAAGCTCAGTGCCACGGGGCGATGGGGAGGGCAGGCGGCTCGGCGCAGCGGGGAGATGGGGAGTGCAGGCGTATCGACACCGGGGGGAGATGGGGAGGACAGGCAGCTCAGTGCGGGGGGGAGATGGGGAGGACAGGCGGCTCGGCGCCACGGGGAGATGGGGAGGGCAGGCGGCTCAGCGCTGGGGAGGTGGGGGTGAGTGGGGAGATCACGCTGCTTGGTGCTGGGGGTGGGGGCAGGCAGCTCAGCGTCGGAGGGTGTGTGTGGAGTTCTGACTGACCCATGGGGATGAGAAGGACTCTTGGGGGATCTGCATCCAGAGGCAGGCATTGGGGCTCTGGGGAGGGCTGCCTTTGGCAGCGCCAACGTGGGCTCGGCAGCTCCGGGGTGGTCAGTGGGGACAGGCCCCGCACCTACCTCCCTGTCCCTTTCCCCAGGTGGGAGCGGTTCCGCACTCTGGCCGACCAGAAGAAGGCTGCGCTGACCTCGGCCCTGAACATCCAGAACTACTACCTGGAGTGCAATGAGACCAAGTCTTGGATGAGGGAGAAGACCAAGGTGATCGAGTCGACGCAGGAGCTGGGCAATGACCTGGCGGGTGTCATGGCACTGCAGAGGAAGCTGGCGGGCATGGAGCGGGACCTGGAGGCCATCCAGGGCAAGGTGTTGGACCTGCAGGGGGAGGCGGCCGCGCTGGCAGCCGAGCACCCAGGCCAGGCGACGCCCATCCTAGACCAGCTTGCGGACATCAAGGCCGTGTGGGCCGAGCTGCGTGAGACCATGCGGCGGCGTGAGGAGTCGCTGGGGGAGGCCAGCAAGCTGCAGGGCTTCCTGCGCGACCTGGATGACTTCCAGGCTTGGCTGTCACGGACACAGACGGCTGTGGCCTCTGAGGATGTGCCGGCCACCCTGGCCGAGGCCGAGCAGCTGCTGAGCCAGCATGAGAGCATCCGTAACGAGATTGAGCACTACAAGGACGACTACCAGAGCATGCGGGCCATGGGTCAGGAGGTGACCCAGGGCCAGACCGATGCGCAGTACATGTTCCTGCAGCAACGCCTACAGGCCCTGGACACTGGCTGGAAGGAGCTGGGCCAGATGTGGGAGAACAGGCACCACCTGCTGTCCCAGGCCTATAGCTTCCAGCTCTTCCTGCGGGACACCAAGCAGGTGGAGGGTGTGCTCAGCAACCAGGTGAGGCTGGGGCGACCGGCATGCCTAGGGGGAGGCTGGTTCCTGTCCTGGAGCTAGGACAGGCCCATGCAGCCCAGTATGCCACCCCCATCTCTGGCCCGGATCAGACCCATCGGCCCATCCAGTCCAGTATTCCCCCCAACATCTGATCAGTCTCCTGGACCTATCCAGCTTGGTCTTCCCCTCCATCCCCCCATTCCAGTTGTCCCAGACCTTCACCCAAATCCCCATCACTGTATTAGTCCCCCAGGACCCCCAATCACCCCATCCCCACTCACCCCTAGCAGTCTCAGTACCTCTCCATCCCACTGGCCCCTAGTTTCCTCCCTTGGGATCTCCATTTCACACAGGGCAGGGGCCTAGGACATGGGCCAAACCGTGCCCAGTGCCATGCCTGTGTGCGGCTCGCCCCTACAGGAGTACGTGTTGTCCCACACTGAGATGCCCAGCACCCTGCAAGGGGCAGAGGCTTCCATTAAGAAGCATGAAGATTTCATGACCACCATGGAGGCCAATGGGGAGAAGATCAAAGGGCTGGTGGATGCCGGGCGGAAGCTGATTGTGGGGGACAGCGTCCATGCAGACAAAGTCCAGGAGAAGGTTGACTCCATCGATGGCAGGTGAGAACCCAGCCCCCCAGGGCTTCTGGGAACCCTGTTGTGTCATTGTTGTCTGGGTTCTATCCCTGCCCTAGGAAGGGATGGGGGGGGTCTAGTGGGTTAGAGCAGGGAGTCTGGGTTCTATCCCCAGCTCTGTGATTTAGGACAGCTCTCCTTCCCCCTGGAGTTAAAAAGGGAGGACGATATTGAGATTAACGATTGTGATGAGCTAGGAGCTCCTCCCTTGGCCAGAGCCAGGCAAACCTACCCCAGGAGGTCAGAATAGCCTGTGGGACAGATCTCAGCTTGCCCTGTTCAGAGAGTACAAGTTGCTAGTGCCTGAGGTAGCAGGGAGTCCTCATGAACCAAGGCAGTGCTGGCACTATGACATACAGAGCACAGGCCCCATCTCACCCTGCAGGTGAGTGTCCCATGAGCCTCTGCTTTCCCTCCCCAGGCACAAGCGGAATCGGGATGCCGCCAATGAGCTGCTGCGGCGGCTGCGGGATAACCGGGAGTTGCAGCACTTCCTGCAGGACTGCCAGGAGGTGAGTGGGGCTGGGGACCGGGGGATGCGGGGGAGGGGCAAGGGGGCCATGGGTCTGGGGATCCTCACTCTGTCCTCTGCCTCCCCACCAGCTCACCCTATGGATCAATGAGAAGATGCTGACAGCCCAGGACATGTCGTATGACGAGGCCCGCAACCTGCACACCAAGTGGCAGAAGCACCAGGCCTTCACGGCTGAGCTGGCTTCCAACAAGGACTGGCTGGACAAGATCGAGCAGGTGGGGGAGGCTGGAGTATGGGAAACTGTGGACCCCCCCATTGCTACACCCAAACACCGTGGCCCTGTCCCCTTGCCATGGACTCACCACCGGGGCACTGCACCAGCATCAGAGATTTGCCCCTTCACAGTGGACTTGCCACAGCATCATGAACCCGACTCCATGGCCACTCCCCAGTGCTACGGACCTGCTCCGTGGCTCTGCCCCCTCTCCATGGACTCATTACCACAGCCTCACCCTAAGACCATGGTCCTGCCTCTACAGTCCCACCCCTTGCCATGGATCCTCTCACTCATGGACCCTCCCCCTTCTGGTCCCAGAGATGCTGGGGTGTCAGCAGGGCCCCCAGGACTTGTCCCACCAGTTGGGTTGTCTGTGCATGACTGAGCGGGGGAGCTGGGCCTACTGGACTCTGCTCCTCCTGCCTCACACTGAGCTCCCTGCTGGGATAGGGCTGGCCAGGCCCCTGGAGCAGTGGGGCTAGGTGTTAATGCCCCCCTGAGATGAATGGGGCAGGTCCCCCCTCTCAGGATCCCTGCAGACTCCATGTGACTGTGGTCACATGACTCCAGGAGGCAGGGCACAGGGCTGTAGCAACTTGGCCTTCATCTGGGCTTGGCCATGCCTGCTGGGGCCCAAAGACCCTACAGCACACGCAGGGCCCTGTCCCCCTAACCAGTGCTCTGGGTCCCCGACAGGAGGGGCAGCAGTTAATGGTGGAGAAGCCGGAGCTGGAGCCAGTGGTGAAGGAGAAGCTGGGCAGCCTCCACCGTCTATGGGATGAGCTAGAGTCCACCACCAAGACCAAGGCCCAGTGCCTCTTTGACGCCAACCGGGCCGAGCTCTTCACCCAGAGCTGCTCCGCCCTGGAGGCCTGGCTGGCCGGGCTGCAGGCCCAGCTCCAGTCTGATGACTACGGCAAGGACCTGACCAGCGTCAACATCCTGCTGAAGAAGCAACAGGTCTGGGGTGGTGGGTGCAATAGAGGGGAGGGCAGCCTAGATTCTTGGGGTGAGGGATGATGGACTCCAAGATGACCCAAAATTCCAGGTCCCAAAGGCCCGTGAGATATGGCAGACCCTGGCCATCCGACCCTCTCAATCCCAGAACCCATTCTCCTATTTCCAAGGCCTTGGGTATCCCCCGGCAGAGGGAGCCCGCTCCATCAGCCACTGCCCTGGAGAACCCTAGACTGGCCCTGTCCCTGATACCACCCCCTCCATGCACCATGGCTCAGAGGTGGGACTGATTGCCTGCAGGATCCCCAAGCACCATGGGGAAGCAGAGGGGGACCTGTGGCTGCATCACACCAGTGGGGAGAAGGGCCAGACTCCCTGCTCCCATTGGGGTGGGGCTCTCTGCTGGAGTCCCCCAGGCTGTAACACTCCTCTGCCCCTCAGATGCTGGAGAACCAAATGGACGTGCGGGAGAAGGAGGTGGAAGCCATCCAGTCGCAGGCGCTGGCCCTGAGCCAGGAGGACGCCAATACGGCCGAGGTGGACGGCAAGTTCCGGGCAGTGGAGGAGAAGTTCCTGGACCTACGGGGCCCGCTGGAGGAGCGCTGCCACAAGCTGCTGGCCTCCAAGGAGGAGCACCAGTTCAACCGTGACCTGGAGGACGAGATCGTGAGTCCCAGGCAGTTGCAGGCAGCGCTGCCATGGGGGAGAGGATGGGAAATAGGGCCCAGAGAGGGGAGACGGGAATGAGATCCAGCCCTAGAGGCTGCTGCCTTTTACTCCATGGGTCTCAGCCTAGAATTACAGGAGTGCAGAGCCCCTTTGCTGCACCCAGCACTCCCCCGTGCCAGGGAGCAAGGTAGGGGGCATCTAGGCTGGGTTTCTTCTGCAGGCCACTGTGCCCCCTGGACAGTATTGGAGCTTAATGATGGGTCCCTATCAGGGACTAACACTAAGCCCTGGGTTTCTAATGGGGCAGATCCGAGTCTCAGTTATGGAGCCACACTGCCTTTCAGAATGAATGTGCTAGATCTTTGGGCTTGGCCGTGCTGCCGCGCTCTGCACTCCCCTCCAGAACCAGAGACAGAGCCCACGCCCCTCCCAGGGTTCAGGAGAGAACCCAGGAGTCCTGACTCCCAGCCCGACTGTTCCAGCCCACTACACCTCATGCCCCTCCCAGAGCCAGGGAGAGAACCCAGGAGTCCTGCCTCCCAGTGTTCTAGTGCTGCTGAACAAATAGAGCTCTCACTGGCTAAGTGTGAGTCTCCATCCCCCTCCAGTGGCCAGTCCCTGCTACACCTGCCAGTGACGCCCTTTAGCTTCAGCAGTGGGGCTCTGTGCAGCATATGTGGGGGGTCCCACCCTGGCTGGTGACAAGTGGATGGGGTGGGGGGTCAGGCTGGGTCCACGGGATGGACTTTTGCGTGGGAGGGAAATTTTTTTTAAACTGGGAAATTCCATTAATCCCCCACCCCGATATTCAAACTGCAATGTTGAGGGGGAGGGGCTGCCAGGTTTGAGGTTGCCCATGCATGGATCCCCTTGCAGCCCCTGTCCCATGCAACATCCCCCTCTCTGTGTGCTCCCCGTGCAGCCCCCATGCATCCCCCTATCCTGCACACACCCCATGCATCCCCCACCCTGTGCAGACCCCCATCTGCACCCCCCGTGAAGTCCCCATGCATCTCCCACCCTGCACAGTTCTCCCTGCATCCCCTACTGTGTGCCCACTGTGAACCCCCCATGCAGTCCCCCCATGTGCCCCTCATGTGCCCCTGACCCTGCTCCACGTTGTGCTTTCAGCTGTGGGTGAGGGAGCGGATGCCCATGGCCATCTCCACCGACCATGGCAAGGACCTGCCCACCGTCCAGCTGCTGATAAAGAAGAACCAGGTGTGGTGCCAGGCTGGGGAGGGACTGGGGGGCTGGAGTCTGCTCACCCCACTCAGTGCTAGAGGTGCTCCCTACCTCATGCGGGCTTGACAAGGCAGGAGTAGGGGGTTGGGGGAATATGAAAGGAGGAGGGGGGTGGGGGAGAGTTGGCACGGGAGGGGGGTGAATTGGGGGAGGGTCAGAAGAGTGGTGAGGCCTGGGAGTGGACGTACCATGACCCCCCCTTCCTCTCTGCTCCCAGACTCTACTGAAAGAGCACTCTGAAGGCTGGGGAGGGTCAGGAGCGGGGGGGCTCAGCATAGGGGAGAGGGTGATGGCCATATTCTGACCCCCCCTTGCCCATGATCCCTGCCCCAGACCCTGCAGAAGGAGATCCAGGGCCATGAGCCGCGCGTGGAGGAGCTGCTGGGGCGGCGGGCAGGGCTGGCGCGCTGCGGGCCCGTGGAGCGGGTGGAAGAGCTGCGGGAGGCCTGGCGGGAGCTGAGGCACCAGGCGGAGCTGCGGCACCAGCGCCTGGAGCGGGCACACGCTGCCCAGCAGTTCTACTTTGATGTGGCTGAAGCCGAGGCCTGGATGGGCGAGCAGGAGCTGCACATGATGTCCCAGGAGAAGGCCAAGGTCTGGGGGAAAGGGAGTGGAGCCCGCCCCCATGGGAACCAGGTGTACCCCTACACCCACTGGGTGCCTCCCCTGCGCAACTGTTGTGCACGATGTCCCAAGAAAAGGCAAAGGTGTGCGGGGGGCACAGAGCCCAGTCTGCCCCACCCCCTCTCTGCCCGTGAGAGCCCCTTTGCTCCCCGATACCCAGGGGAGCCGGGGTGCCTCTCACTTGGTGGGTGCCACCCCTTGGCCACAGAAGCTGCACATGATGTCTCAGGAGAAGGCTGAGGTCTGGGGTCATGGACCCCACCCTGCTCCTGGATGTCTTGCATCCACCCTGACCCCCACACACCTGTGAAAGCCAGTGGGCCTGTGAGAGCTGAGTGACCCTCAGCCTGACCACTGGCCTAGGAGCTGGGGACAGCCCTGCCCACCCGCTCCCTTTGCCCCTGCATCTTGGCACCCGTGTCCATCCCCTCCTTTGCCCCTGTGTCATGGCATCCTCCATCCCTCTCTGATGCCTGGTGTCCGGCACCCACAGGACGAGCTGATTGCCCAGGCCATGGTGAAGAAGCACCTGGTGATGGAGCAGGCACTGGATGACTACGCCCAGACCATCCACCAGCTCTCCAACCAGAGCCGCGACATGGTGGCCAGTGAGCACCCAGAAAGGTAAGACCCCCCCGTGCCCCTTCCCCCCCCACAGTGGGCACAGATCCAGGTCCCATGGCCCTGTGCTACTGGGGGGCAGTGAGTCCATAGCTTCCCATGGGTTGCCAGGAGCCCAGTCCAAAGCTCTGTCCCTCCGCCCCGCTGAGCCCAAGTTGTCCCCTCAGCTGGGCCTGAGCCTGGCTGAATGCTGTTTGTGCCTGTATCACAGACCTTGTGGCCCAACGCTCTCTGCCCAGGCACCACTCGCCATGGCTGCGCATGGAGAGAGGGGCACCGTGGCTGTCCAGGGGAGATCAGATCTGGAACCTACAGTCCCTCTTGCTTGGGATAGAGGCGGGGACTCCCTTAGCAACATGGCCCCCTTCCTCCTGTTTGGCCCACCCCAACCCTGGCACAGCCCCGTCGAGCGTGACATGGCCCATTCCAGCACAGCCCCTACACCATGGGACCCCCCCAGCCTCTTGGGCAGCAGATTAGCCCCAGGGCTTTCCCAGCTCTTGGGCCCCTGCTCCCTGGCAGTGCTGCCATTTCCAGTCGGCGAGGGGCAGGCACCGCCCTGTGGCTCAAGTGGCTCTTCCCCCTGCAGTGAGCGGCTCACCCTGCGCCAGGGCCAGGTGGACAAGCTGTACGCCAGCCTGAAGGACCTGGCAGAGGAGCGGCGGGGGAAGCTGCAGGAGCACCAGCGCCTCTGCCAGCTCAAGCGTGACGTGGATGACCTGGAGCAGTGGATCTCGGAGCGCGAGGTGGTGGCTGCCTCCCACGAGCTGGGGCAGGACTACGAGCATGTGACTGTGAGTGCCCGGTGCTGAGTAGGGGGAGCTAGACTGGTCCCTGCTGGGCCATGTCAGTCTGAAGTGGGCTAGACTGGTCCACGCTGAGCTATCCTGCTCTGTACTGGGTGATACTGGTCACTCTGGACTGAGATAGACTGGTCCATGCTGAGCCATCCCAGTCTCCGCTAGGCTGGGCTCCTGTGCAGTCTGGTGCCAGAGCCCGGCTGGCTACCCAGTGTGGCGTAGCCTCTGTGCAGCACTAGCCGAGGTAGCCCTACATGGAGCCCAACTGGAGCAGCCTCATGCGCCTGGGGCCCATCACCTCCCTCAGTGCCCCTCCCACCCCTCAAGCCCGTCCTTTCTCCTGTCTGCCCTTTCCTGACCCCATCCAAACCCCCTCTCCTACTCCCCCGAGACCTGGGTCCCATCACTGCCCCCAGCAGGCCCGTGGCCTTCCTGACCCTTCTCTTTCCCCAGATGCTGCGGGACAAGTTCCGGGAGTTCTCCCGTGACACCAGTAACATCGGGCAGGAGCGCGTGGACGCCGTGAACCTGCTGGCAGATGAGCTGATCTCGTCAGGGCACTCGGAGAACGCCACCATTGCCGAGTGGAAGGATGGGCTCAACGATGCCTGGGCCGACCTGCTGGAGCTCATCGATACCCGCAGCCAGATGCTGGCAGCTTCCTACGAGCTGCACCGCTTCTACCACGATGCTCGCCAGACACTGGCCCAGGTGCAACACAAGCAGAAGCAGCTGCCCGACGAGGTGGGGCGCGACCTGAACACGGCCGAGGCCATGCAGCGCATGCACTCAGCCTACGAGCATGACATCCAGGCGCTCAGCGCACAGGTACTGCCAGCCGCAGGGGAGAGGGGGATGGTGGCAGGGTCTGCGGCAGCGGGAGGGGAACCGTGTGGGATGGGGAGGGGATGTGGGGTAGGATCTGGTGTGGGGAAGGGGAGGGGAGCAGGGAAGGCTGGGGGCAGGATCTGGGGGGTCTGGGGCAGAGGAGGAGAGCAAAATGGGACAAGGGGACAGGGCATGGGGTAGGGAAAGGGAGATGGGCAGGATGGAGTGTGGGGCAGTGTCAGGGATTCCTCTCTCTACCCACACTTCCCCCATGAATGGGAAGGGCGGCATGGGGTGGGGGCAGGATGCCACTCTGATCCCCGGCTCCCCAGGTGAAACAGGTGCAAGAGGACGCGACGCGGCTGCAGAAGGCCTACGCAGGTGAGAAGGCCGATGACATCCGGCGGCATGAGCAGGCCGTGAGCGAGGCCTGGGCCGAGCTGCTGAGCAGCAGCCAAGGCCGCCGGCAGCTGCTGCTCGACACGGTGGACAAGTTCCGCTTCTTCAAGATGGTGCGAGACCTGATGCTGTGGATGGACGGGGTGCACCTGCAGATTGACGCCCAGGAGAAGCCCAGGTGAGCAGGGCGCCCCCAGAGCATGGACTGGGATAGCCCAGCCCAGACTGGTGTGGCCCAGTGTAGGTCAGTATAGCTCAGCATAGCTCACCCAACCTAGCAGAGACTGGGATGGCTCAGTATGGACCAGACTGACCAGTATTGCCCAGTACAGGCCAATATAGCTCAGCATGGCCCAGTCTATCCCAGTTCAGATTGACATGGCCAAGCACAGACCAGTATAGCTCAGGACAGACTGGCCAGGCCTCCACCCCTGCCAGCATGGGCCAGTGGACACAGGTCTGGAGACTGGAGGGCATCGCCTGGGCCCAGCTGGCAAGTAGGGAGTGGGGGTCTGTTTGCCAGCTCAGCCATGCTGCAGGGTACCTCCTTTTCCTCTTGCCCCAGGGACGTGTCCTCGGCTGACCTGGTCATCAAGAACCACCAAGGGATCAAGGCTGAGGTGGAGGCCCGGACAGACAGCTTTAATGCCTGCATAGCCATGGGCACCGCCCTGCTGGACAAGGGCCACTACGCTTCTGACAAGGTGAGACCCCCCAGGCGACACCCCCCATGCCCCTGCCACCCCAGCACTGCCCTCTGACACTGCCCCCAGGTGTTGTGTGGACCGGGTGTCTTGGGTCCCCTCTAGTTCATACCCACACCTCTATGCTGGGATCCAGGTCAGGATCCTCTCCAGTGTGTTCCCAAGTCATCCCCCAAAATGCCCCTCTCCTCCGTGGGGTTTACATCCCCCATTGCGATCCATTCCTTACCCCCAATCATTTGACTGGGCCCTAGTTCCTAGCAGTGGAACCATGTGACCAACACAAGTGTGGTGGTTCCTCCAGGGTGGGCCCACCACTTTCCTGAGCTAGCCCCTCTGCTCAGATTTCAGAGAAGCTGGCCCAGCTGCAGGAGCAGCGCAAGGAGATCGGAGACCGGTGGCAGGAGAAGATGGATTGGCTGCAGATTGGTTAGTGAGAAGAAGGGGCAGGGAAGGGAAGGGACTCTGTGTGTCGGGAGGGCACCGAGGAGGGAAAGGGGCAGCAGCACAGGTATAGGGTTGAATCTGATGTGGTAGAGTGCAGAGGGGAGATCCGTACTCCTGGCTTCTATTCCCAGCACCATGAGGGGAATGGGGTCTAGTGGGTTGCTGGGGGCTGGCAGCTTGGAATTCTGGGCTCCTGTGCCCGGCACTGCTCCACCCATCTGGGCTGTCCCCCTGCAGTTATGGAGGTGCTGATGTTTGGGCGCGACGCCAGCATGGCTGAGGCCTGGCTGTCCAGCCAGGAGCCTATTGTGCGCTCAGCTGAGCTGGGCAGGAACGTGGACGAGGTGGAGAATCTCATCAAGAGGCACGAGGGCTTCCAGAAGTTGGCTGCTGCCTGGGAGGAGCGCTTCCTGGCACTGGAAAAGCTCACCACGGTGAGAGCCCTGCCTGGGGTTGGGGGGCCTTTGGTGTGTGCCCGGGGCGGGGGTGCTGCACCCCCACACGTGGCCTCCTGAGGCCCTTGGCTTTGCCTTGGTGGGACACTGCCCGCCCACACAGCTCCCTGTGCTCTTCCCGAGCCCTGGCCCGGGGTGGGGATGTCTCCATGGGCCTGAGGTAGCGCTGGGTTTGCCACAGAGGCCACCAATTGGAACTAAGGCCTGAGACCCACCCAACTTGGTGAATAGAGTCTCCAATGGGTGTGTTTGTGTTGAGTCTGTATGATGGATCAGAACCAGAACTCTGGATCTGGACTCCTGCCCTAGAGCGGGTCTGATCTGAGTTCTGCCCCTTGGGCCTGTCTCTGCCAAGCCAATAAGAGCCGCAGTCCCAATTCTGGAGCACCTTTCACTCTGAGGAGGTGTCAATCCCAGCTTTGCCCCTCAGGGCCTATCTCGTATAGGTCAGACCCCTGGACCCTCTTGAGTTGTGGGCAGCTCAGCCACTGCGGCTTATCTCTTGCCAAATGGATCAGAACTGGAACCTCAGTTTGGAATGCTTTGGCACTGGGGGCAGGTTCCCAGCTCTGCCCCTGGGCGCCCACCTTGATATGGATCAGAACCAGACCCCTGGTCTGGCCCCTCTGGTTGGTGTCCTATGGAACTGCCACTCCCCACCCCAAGCCCTGCACTGTGCCATGTGGTGGCATGCCCCTGGCCTGCGTGCCCAGCCTGGGGGCCTTGTCAGGAGGGCCTTGTCAGGAGGGACTGGGCTGTTCCATCTCTGTGTGCCCCTCTCCCCTGCAGCTGGAGGAGAAGGAGCGGCTGCGGCAGGAGGAGGAGGAGAGGAGGAAGAGGCGGCCTCCAACACCACCTGAGCCAGAGCCCGAGGTCACGGTGCAGCCAGTGCTGCTCCCTGACAGCCAGCAGGGGCCAGGACTGAGCAATGCTGACGGGTGAGAGCAGAGCCTGGCCGAGAGCACCAGCTGTGTAGGGGGTTGGCATCGAGGGGAGGACAGCATGGGGGAAGAATGGGAAGGGGTCCTGGCATCAGGGGAGGAGGGCAGCATGGGGAGCACAGGCTGGGGGGAAGTCCCAGTAATGGGGGGTACATCCTGGAGTGGCAGCAAGGTTGGTGGTGGTCCTTAGAATCATAGAACATCAGGGTTGGAAGGGACCTGAGGAGGTCATTTAGTCCAACCCCCCGCTCAAAGCAGGGCCAATCCCCAGACAGATTTTTGCTCCAAATCCCTAAATGGCCCCCTTAAGGATTGAACTCACAACCCTGGGTTTAGCAGCCCAATGCTCAAACCACTGAGCTATCCCTTCCCCCTTCTCATGGGTCTCCACCAGTCTCTAATGCTCACTCTTGTCCCATTCCCCCCCCCACCCAGGACTTCCACTCTGCAAACCCGTCTCCCAGAGCTGCCTGCTGTGAATGGGATCTACCCTGACTCTGAGTCCCCGCAGGTAATGCAGCTTCCCCAGACGCAGCCCCCAGCCAGGGCTGCCTTGGGACCAGAAGGGCCCACAGACAGCAGCTGGGCTAAGGTGCCCAATTCTGGAACAAGGCGTGTGTGTGAGGGGAGATACCAGCCTCTGCCACCTTCAGCCCCATCCACTCCATGTTACAGCTCGGACTCCTGGGTTCTATCCCCAGCTCTGAGAGGGAAGTGGGGTCTGGAGGGGGTCAGCTGGGCTGGTGGGGCAGAGCCTGGAGAGGTGGACAGCTCCCCCAGGCAGGAGGAATCCAGGAGCTGTGTTCCCTGTCACAGATCTGTTCTGTCCCTCCAGATGCCCGAGATGGAGGAGGTGACAAGCGGAGCCCGGCTGGATACATTGGCCGAGGAGAAGGAGCACAGCCCTGCCCCCTCGCCCAAGGCCCGCACCAAGCTGCCGGCACTCACCCCTGAGCCTGCCCATTCGGCCACGCTGCCGCTCCGATCACCAGACCCCACTGCCCAGGAGCACCTGGAGGGGGCACTGTGCCGCAAGCAGGAGATGGAAGCCCAGGGCAAGAAGGCAGCCAACAGGTGAGAGAAGCTCTGCCCCTTCCTTGACTGGGGGAGCCTGGAGACCACCTGCCAGGGCCTTCAAGGTAGAGCTCTGGGTCTCTGTCATGTTGCCCAGGGCCCTGGATGGTGTTATTGGTGGCTGTGTGCTCCACCTCCCGCCCCTCCCGCCTGCACTGATGGCTCTATCCTACCCCTGGTCCCCTTGCGGTGATGGCTATGTGCTCCCCTGCCAGCTGTGCTGATGGCTCTGAGCTCTTCCCTCTCCCCATGGCTGTTCTGACAGCTCTGTGCTTCCTCCCAAGGTCCTGGCAGAACGTGTACTGTGTCCTGCACAAAGGCAGCCTAGGCTTCTACAAAGATGCCAAGAACGCCAGCCATGGCGTCCCCTACCATGGCGAGGTGCCCATCAGCCTGCAGGGGGCGCAGTGCAACGTGGCACTGGACTACAAGAAACGCAAGCATGTCTTCAAGCTGGGGTAGGAGCGGCCTCTGTGGCAGACACACAGAGTGGGCAGTGGAGGGACTGCAGCCCACGGGTGCAGGGGAGGAGGGAATGCAGTGGAGGGGACTGTGTCAGTATGAGAAGGAGGGGACCTGGTGGAGGGGATAGGCTGAAGGGAACAGGGCACAAGGCAGGGTTTGGCTCAGCCATAGGGAGGTGACATAACGTGTTTTTTCCCTCTCTGCAGGTTGAGTGACGGCAAAGAGTATTTATTCCAGGCCAAGGACGAGGTGAGTCCCTTACGCACCAGGGCGTTGCTTGCCCTGTCCACATGAGGGCACCCCTAGCCTCTGAGCTCCTCCTAGTGCTCCTAGGTTTATGCGCCTGTGTAACCCACACACCTCCTGGGTGTTGTGCTGGCACCGAGACCACTTAGAGATTAATGAGTCTGCTACAGCCTTAGCTAACGGCCATGTGGCTTTTCGCTCATGCAGTGGAGGCTCATGCACTAAGCTCCAGAGGTCCCAGGTTGGATCCCGCCCGCTGAAGACTGGGATCTGTCGGTATTACACGCGCATGCCGCCACCCGCTGGGGGATCCAAGTCTGCCATGCTGTAATGTCTCTCTCTCTAGTGGAGGAGGTCTGGAGGGTGCAGAGAGGGCTAACCCCACAGCCCCTCCTCCATGCACCTGGGGCCAGTAGCCAAACACCTGGGTTACAGATTACAGGACTCTCCCAGTCCTTCAGCCTCGCTCGCCAGTGTTCTGGACCTTCTGCCTTGCCCCATTCCAGCCCTAGAGCCCTCCCCCAGATATCCCTGCCCACTCTGCCCTGCCCCCTACCATCCTGAGTTGCATGCTTCCTGTTTTCCACCCTCTCCCAGTCCCTTTGCCTCATCAGCTCTGAATCCTGGGCCCTACCCCAGAGCTCTGCCCAACTCTGTCCCCCTCCCAGACCCACCCTGTCTGTGCCCCAAAGTCCCACCCCTCTGCCTTGACAACCCCCCCTGGTGCCCCGCCTCTCCCAGAGCCAGTGCCCTGCCCTCTTTGTGCTCCAGTTCCCTGCCCCAACCCGCGGCTGACAGCTCCTTCTCTTTCCCCCAGGCTGAGATGAGCACCTGGATGCGGGTGATCAATGCCTCGGTGGCCTGCACCCCAACGCCCCAGCAGGACACGGAGGACCCGCCCTCACTCACTGGCAAGGGCATGACGCGGGCCATGAGCATGCCACCCGTGTCCCCCAACAGCACTGCTGAGGTCTCCGTGGCCCTGCGCAGCAAGGACGGCAAGGAGAAGGACCGAGAAAAGAGATTCAGCTTCTTCAAGAAGAAGCAATAGGGTCTGGGGGGCTCACTACTGGAGGGCTGCTGGAGGGGCACTGCCCGGCTATTTAATCCATGGAACTGATGGAAGGACATGGGATGGGACAAGGGGCTCTGCACGGGGGGGCAGGCTCTGGGCTCCAGACGGATCGGAGCAGGGAGTGGAACTCTGGGTCCGAGGTGGGGATGCTGCATTTTAGATTGGTAGCTGTGCTAATGTGACAGTTTGAACCAACCCTCCCACCCTGGGAGCCGCTGCTGACTCCCCCATTCACTAGGGAATACTGGAGTTGCTGGAATGCATCAGCCATGAAGCCAAGCTGGGGAAAACCTCCCTGTGACCTTCTGAACAGGAGAGGAGCAGCATTTGGGTTGTCAGGCTGTGGGGGAAGGGTATTTAGGTTGCCAGGACACAGGCATGATGGGGGAGGGGCATTTGGGCTGATGTATAAGTGGGGGCATGTTTGACTTGCTTTACTCCCTCCCGTCTCTCTGATCCATGAACCTTCTCTCCTTGCTGCCCCCGTCTCCCGGAGCTGCCCTAGTGTGGGGTGGTACATCTTCCCCCACCCCTTTCCTACAACTGCTCTACATTAGCAGATCCTGTGGCAGGGTCCCTGGTGTATCCGTACCTCAGTGAGGCCCCCACACCTGTGCCCCCTGCTTTGCAGGCAGCCACACCCTCGCAGGGAAGCTGGACAGGATGGGGATGGGATCAGGTTCCCAGGGCTGGGGCTCTGTCTTTGGAGTGAGGTTATTTTTGCTTGCAAACAGCAGCAGTACCAGGGATTCCCTGCCTGAGGATGCAGACAGCTGTGGCGGGCAGTTCTCTCACTGCCCTTCTCACACTGAGGGCTTTGCTGTCCAAGGTGGGCATGGGATTCCCAGAGGGGCTGAACTCCCCCAAACAATGGACTTCAGAGCGGGGGGACTCAGTGCTTCTGGCAATCCAGCACCTAACCGCTGGAGAACTGACAAAGGGGGAGCCCTGATCCTCATTGACGGTCGAGGGGGCTGGGCTCCTGGTGTCTCTGGAAATCTCCCTGCTGTGTGGGGCTTTTGAACTGAGACAGGATGTCTCTCACCAAGCAACCACACTTGTCTAGCAGAATCACTGGGTGGGATCCTCTAGCCAGGGTTACCCAGGGCAGGCAGAGGTCAGGCTGGATGCTCAGAATTGTCTCCTCTGGCCTGTTAAACAGTTGAGCTAAAAATCCAACCCCTGTTCAGTAGGTGGCTGCCGTTTTGACTTTCCCAATGTTCTAAACCCACTGGGTCTCCAGTCATTCATAGGATTTCCTGGGGTGAATTGGGGGAAAGATTTCCTCCTCCCCAGCAGTGCCCAATCTGGTCTCTTTTTCCACCCACCTCTCCCAAGCCCTGGCTGGTTTCCTTTGCCTTTATCTCCCAGTCTGTGGCCCGGAAATGATTTGTGCCTTCCTGCTATGAATGGTTGCTCTCTGCCTCCCCTGGTCTTCCCTGTCTAAGGAGAAACCCTACCTCTGCCAGGGTAGGGCACTGTGGCTCCCTCGCCCCTATGACTGTGAAATGAGCCAAGTCTCCTCCCTCTTCTGGGGGCCTGGGGGACAGGCAGTTTGGAACTCGAGGGGTGGGCAGGATTGCAGAACTGGATGGTGGCGGGGCCTGCTTCCTGCAGCGGGAGGCCTGGAAACAAGATGTCGCTGCTGCATTTGGACCCGTGACTTCGCTCCTCGCACCCCCTGGCTGGAACATCCCCTGAGCGCATCCTGGTGATCTTTCTGTGCTTGTGGGAAACATTATTCATGTGTTTGCAGTGGCATCTGTTCCAATTTTTGACAGAAACTCTGAAATAAAAGAGTCTATGTAGAGACCAAGAGGCTTTGTTTCCCAGCAGGAATGGGGACTAGAGCATGTTCACACAACTTCCTTGGGAGCTGATGGGCATGGCAGGTGCAGTTAATGCAGGAGTATCACACATGCAGCCACGTGGTGTCACAGTGCAAGTGCAACTGGCTCTCAGAACTGTTGCTACACAAATAACTGACGACAATAATGGCATAGTGGCCTGTTGCTAGCTGGAGCGTGCTCAGCTTCCAACCACCGGGTCATATGTGGCCACCACTGGCCATTTACAAGTAGGTTTGGCACGGGGGTGTTGGTTTTTTAAATAATTTTTGGGGATAATATCGCTGTTTATTTTAAGCATTTTTTTCTGTTTTTATCCATTTAAATATTCATAGTTGCGGGAGATGATGGAGGGTCAGACATGGGGGTCGGTCAATTATGTAGTAGCAACAGAGGCTGAGATTCAAAAAGCTTTATGAACAGGAGTACTTGTGGCACCTTAGAGACTAACAAATTTATTTGAGCATAAGCTAATGGCCTGTAGCCCAGGAAAGCTTATGCTCTAATAAATTGGTTAGTCTCTAAGGTGCCACAAGTACTCCTGTTCTTTTTGCGGACTAAGACAGCTGCTACTCTGAAACCTGTCAAAAACCTTTATGAATCTTCACTCCTTGTCAGCCGGGCATGTGGAAGTGCGGCAGTAACTGGCCTTCCATCTGCTCCCCCAGCATCTTTCCTACTGTGGGGGGCGGGGGGAATTCCAGTATTAGGATGGAATTTGGGAGGGAGGGGGGGTCAATCCACCTTTGCCAATAAGAATCGACCTCTCCCCACCTTGACACCTCCCTGCAGCTGGGGGCGACCCGCGGGAAGGGAGGGAGGAGGGGTGGGAGAGCCCTGTGTGTGCTGCGCCTTCCCGCCCCCAGCATTGGAACTGTAGGACAGGGGAGGGGAAGCGGCTAGTTTGACCCCGTCTTTTGGTTCCATCCCAATGGACTTCTACACCCCACCCCCGCCGCCATCCAGAGCCGCAATGGAACAACCATCCATTCTCTTCCCCCATGGCGAGGCACAATGGAACAATTAATTATCACTGCTCCGCCTATAAAGAGCGGCATTGGAATAATCAATACCCCCTCTCGTACTGGCACAATGGAACAATCCACGATCACTGCTCCCTCGTGGAGAAGCACAATGGAACAATCCATTATCACTGCTCCCCCAGGAGAGCCGCAATGGACCATTCATTATCATCGCTCCCCACCATGCAGATCCACAAATAGGACATGCCATCCTAACAGCTACCCCCCGCCCCAGTGCAGAACAGCGCCAGATTCCGCCCCGTCCACGCAGAGGCACAATGGAACAATGTTATAATGTATCCCCCCTTCCCTAAAAACAATGGTGCAATCCACCTCTCCGGCGGTGTGATTGGCTGTGGCGAAGTGGGGGACGGGTTCACCCTGGGAACGTTGGATCGCGATTGGTGAATCTCCTCCCCCCACCTGGAAGCCCTATTCCAGATTCTTGGGCTCTGCTTGGCTCTCCACTTGATTGACACGCATTGCTGCCCAGTAGGTGCGCTGTGCACTCGGATGGCCAATGAGAAAGCGGCGAGCTGGGTGAGTGGGTGGGATTGGGCCTCGCGCTGCTGTAGCCGACATTTTGTGTGGTTCGCGGGGAGAGGAGGCGCGGTCGCTGGCGAGGTTGGTCTTGGTCGTTGGGGCCGGCGTGTTGCCGTGCTGGGGCACTGCTATGTAGGCACACGAGGGAAGGGGGATGTGGGGGCGGCGGGGGCCCAGGCCGTGTTGGGGGCTTACCCAGACCCTGCTGCTTTGTGCGTGGGGGGGTGGGGACCAGTGGGGAGGGGCCTCCGCGAGGGCCCAGATTGGAGGTGGAGGGTTATAGAGCAAGGGGCACTATTTGGACGTGGTGCTCTAGGGTAGGGCTCAGTATGAGAGGCTTGGCAGTGGGGAATACTGAGGTGGGCTGTGTGTGTAGGGGGGGTATGGGGCGGGAGAGGTCCCAGTGGGGGCTTTGGATGTGTAATGGGGAGAAACGGGATGGGGAATGGATGCCGTGAGGCCTTTGAGCTGCCTGTGCAAGGGAGGTTACAGAGGTGGGAGTTGGAGGGCAGCTGAGGAAAATGAGGGCCATTGATAGTGTGTATACGGGAAACGGGAATATATGGGGTAGCAATGAAGGCTTTGGACTGTGCTGTACATGGGGGGTTAGGGCAGGAGAGGTGCTGAGGTCCCTGGCTTTATGTATAGAGGATACAGGGAAAGAGGGGGGTGTGGGATAGGGGTGGAGGTGGCATGGATGCAGATGATCAGGTAGCTCAGGGTCTGGGGATGCGGAAGGAAGGAAGTGGATTAAAGTGTTGATGGCAGAGCAGGTGTTGTTTTTAAAATGCATGTAAGATGCTGTAGCTCTGAGACAAGGGTGTTTGCATGTGCACACTCCTCTTAACTCATCTGTCCCCTTTGAGCATCTCCAAAATCAGAATATTGTACCTTCTCCCCAGTAGCTAAATCACCAGAGCAGTGCAGGAAGCCCATACCATCCTTTCACTCCTGTTCAGTGTGGATAAAATTGTAAGGTCCTTGCAATAGAGGCATTATGTCCAAACTATGCTCAGCCCTTTAGCAAACAACAAAAGTTTATTGAATGTGCAAGGAGAGGATTTAGGAAGCAGAGTGCAATTATCTGAGTTAGGATTTGACCCGGAGACTGCAGTTACCATCTTTGTTTATACAAAATGTACCATAGGATCTTAAGTATCAGAGGGGTAACCGTGTTAGTCTGAATCTGTAAAAAGTAACAGAGGGTCCTATGGCACCTTTAAGACTAACAGAAGTATTGGGAGCATAAGCTTTCGTGGGTAAGAACCTCACTTCTTCAGATGCAAGTAATGGAAATCTCCAGAGGCAGGTATAAATCAGTATGGAGATAACGAGGTTAGTTCAATCAGGGAGGGTGAGGTGCTCTGCTAGCAGTTGAGCTGTGAACACCAAGGGAGGAGAAACTGCTTCTGTAGTTGGATAGCCATTCACCGTCTTTGTTTAATCCTGATCTGATGGTGTCAAATTTGCAAATGAACTGGAGCTCAGCAGTTTCTCTTTGGAGTCTGGTCCTGAAGTTTTTTTGCTGTAAGATGGCTACCTTTACATCTGCTATTGTGTGGCCAGGGAGGTTGAAGTGTTCTCCTACAGGTTTTTGTATATTGCCATTCCTGATATCTGACTTGTGTCCATTTATCCTCTTGCGTAGTGACTGTCCAGTTTGGCCAATGTACATAGCATCTGCAGATGCTGGACAGTCACTACGCAAGAGGATAAATGGACACAAGTCAGATACCAGGAATGGCAATATACAAAAACCTGTAGGAGAACACTTCAACCTCCCTGGCCACACAATAGCAGATGTAAAGGTAGCCATCTTACAGCAAAAAAACTTCAGGACCAGACTCCAAAGAGAAACTGCTGAGCTCCAGTTCATTTGCAAATTTGACACCATCAGATCAGGATTAAACAAAGACAGTGAATGGCTATCCAACTACAGAAGCAGTTTCTCCTCCCTTGGTGTTCACAGCTCAACTGCTAGCAGAGCACCTCACCCTCCCTGATTGAACTAACCTCGTTATCTCCATACTGATTTATACCTGCCTCTGGAGATTTCCATTACTTGCATCTGAAGAAGTGAGGTTCTTACCCACGAAAGCTTATGCTCCCAATACTTCTGTTAGTCTTAAAGGTGCCATAGGACCCTCTGTTACTTTTTTCATAGGATCTTAGTGAAATATGCTGGTCCAGGCCTTAGTTCTTCCATACATCTCCAACAGCAAAGTGCCTAGAACCCCATTCGAAGCCACTGATACCAAATTCCCTACTTTATTGTCAAGAACAATTTTAATGGGACATGGGTCATCTCTCCTGATTGTACTTAGCTTTCATGTAAATAGACTACGTGGATAGGACCCTATCACTGAAGAGTATTAGTAAAGCTTATATAGGAAGGATAGTCTAATGCAGGGGTCGGCAACCTTTCAGAAGTGGTGTACTGAGTCTTCATTTATTCGCTCTAGTTTAAGGTTTCGCGTGCCAGTAATACATTTTAATGTTTTTTGAAGGTTTCTTTCTATAAGTCTGTAATATATAACTAAACTATTGTTGTATGTAAAGTAAATAAGGTTTTAAAAATGTTTAAGAAATTTCATTTAGAATTAAATTAAAATGCAGAGCCCCCCCCTGGACCGGTGGCCAGGACCCAGGCAGTGAGTGCCACTGAAAATCAGCTCGCGTGCTGCCTTTGTCACACCTACTATAGGTTGCCTACCCCTGGTCTAGTGGATGGGATACTGGATTGGAACTCCGGAGACCTGGGTTCAATTCCCAGATCATCTATACTCCCTGCGTGACCCTGGGCAAGTCATTTAATCTACCCTGTGCCTAGGCTCCTGCATCTATAAAATGGGGGCAATACTGTGGTGAAGAGGGTCATATAAGTACAGAGATGTAAAAGAGCATTGCACTTGGATGAGTGCTTCTCCTTAAACCACTTTCCTCTTCCGCCGCCAGGCTCTGCCAAGATGGTGAAACTCTTCATTGGGAATCTGCCCCGGGAGGCAACGGAGCAAGAGATCCGGTCGCTCTTTGAGCAGTACGGGAAGGTGCTGGAATGTGACATCATCAAAAACTATGGCTTTGTGCACATCGAAGACAAGACAGCGGCCGAAGATGCCATCCGTAACCTGCATCACCACAAGCTGCATGGTGTCTGCATCAATGTGGAAGCCAGCAAGAACAAGAGCAAGGCCTCCACCAAGCTGCATGTGGGCAACATCAGCACCACCTGCACTAACCTGGAGCTGCGAGCCAAGTTTGAAGAGTATGGCCCAGTGATCGAGTGTGACATAGTGAAGGACTATGCCTTTGTGCACATGGAGCGGGCTGAGGATGCGGTGGAGGCCATCAGGGGCCTAGACAACACAGAGTTCCAAGGTGAAACATGAACCAGGGCAAGTGCAGCCTTCGCTAGGACTAGGTAGCGCCAGGTTCTGTCCAGAAGATCAGGTCAGGTGGAAATCTGTTGGTCATGGGGTCCTAATTGTGCTGAATGAATAATGGAGTACCTGGGTGGCGTTCAGACTGATCATGTTGTCTGGATGAGTTTTTCAGTGTAGATGCTTAACACAACAAGAAGTGCAGAGTTCTTGGGGAGTTGTTTAGGAATTGGATAAACCATGGTTTTTGTTCAAGTTAGAAAAGTGCTTTCATTGGATTTGAGAAATACTTTAAGTACATGTCTGGTTAATGAACTAGGTAATGCAGTGCTGCTCCTCTGGAGAACTGTTTGTCATACATTTAATAGTCCTCTGGCTGCAGTTATGGTTGAAAAAGTGTTACAGGAGGTTGAAGGGTGTTGACATAGCTGTGGGGAGACCAAGTCTGGAATAGCAGGGGGCACTGTAGGTCATGATTGAGTTTCATGGGCAGAACTGTGTGTTTGCGGAAGCCCAGGACTTGAATAGCAGGGTTGAGATTGTGGGGCATGGCAGAAATGTGGCAGGAGCTTGCACGAGATCAGATATGTTGGTCCCTCATCTTTAGGAGTATTTAAAGCTTTGTGCAATTATTAAAAGGTGTTAAGAGATCTTTCCTTCCAAAAGATGTTAAAGATGACCTGCAAGGAGAGGTGGAGGGTGGAAATGGGCTTGTCTGCTTTTTTTATGATGCATAAAGTTGGTCTGAACAGATTTGTTAAATTAAAACTCTGGGTTTTTTTTCTACACCAGAAATTTGGGTTTTGTTTATGGTGTGAGTCTAGTTCTCTAATCATGAGACAGTGATGACCTCACAAAAGTGAAGAGTGAAAGCTGAGGTATCAAAAGGAGAAGGTATTTTTAGTTAGACAATAACTTTGTCTTTCTCTGTTAACTCCTAATGAACTTCAGTTATCAGTCAACCTTTTGAATAAGGAAGCCTTTATTAATTTCTCCTTTAAATTGTTAGAGCTTTGAGATCTCCCAGTAGTCCTGCAAAACCAAAGAAGATCAGACTTGCATTCCTGATCTTTATAAGGTTAAGACCAGTGTTAGACATTAGACTGGTCCATAAAAATAAAATGTTTTTAAACCACCAATTTATTAGAACAGGAACAAACAAGAGTATGTCGTTAAGTCTCCAATAGGTTTAGCCTTATCTAGTTAGCCTAATTACAAAAAAAACAAGGTACTTAACTGAGTTACTTTAACTCAGAAGACTGTGAAATGAAGGTTACTCCTGGGGGGATTCTGCGTGACTGGGCACCCCCAGAAAATGTCCCCCTGTACCCCCCGCCCACAGAATTCCTGTTTCCCTGCAGAAAACAGGGAAGCGCGGGGGGGGGGGGGGGAGCACAACCATGGGTGCAGGTTTTTTGGGGGGATTGCTCCCCTTGAAACAGAGATGCAGCGCGGGGGGGTACATGGGGTTACAAGCCGGTGCCCCCCTCATTTCTGCATGGACAGAGCTACCCATCTGAAGGAGGCTGGCTCCCCTGACTCTGCAGCTGAACGCCGCCTCCTGGGTCCTAGTGCCAGTCGTGCTCCCCTTCTGTGCGCTAGGAGCCTTCCTGTTTTCTGTGCAACAGTGAGTGCCCATGATGGGGTGGGAAATGAGGGGAGGGTGTGGGAAGAGGCAGTGGGGAAGGAAGGGGAGTGGAATAGGGCAGGGGGAGGGGAATGTGGGAGTAAGGGGAGGGGAATCGCAGCGGGAGCAGGAGACCAGCATGCAGCATCCCCTTGGCCGCAACTGGGGCTCCCCCATTAAGCAGGCCCATTGAATCCTCACCCTGACAAGCCCTACACCTGGACCCCTCTGATGAGCCCCCCAGGCCTCCACCCCACTGATCCCCAAGCAGCTGCACCTGTACTCCCACCCCATCAAGCCCCACTCCCCTGGCATTTGGAGCCCCCCATCTCCCCACACCCATACCCCCCTGCTGAACCCCAGTCACCTTCACCTGGATCAACTGCAGAGTCCCATTGCCCCTGCACCTGGAACCCCCCAACGAACCCCTGTGCATCCAGATCTCCCACTGAGCCACCGCACCCAGATTGTCCCACACCTGGTTCCACCCCCCCCCCCTCACCCACACCCACACACTTAGATCCGGCTGGGCTGAGCCTGCCTACCCACATCTGGTGCACCTGGCACAGAGGGGCAGAGCCCCAGGGTGTTTCTGGGGCAGGCCCAGCCCTTGCACTGTATCAGGTCAGGTGCAGCCTCACTGCCGAGTCCCTGTACCGCGGGAGGTGGGGGCTTCAGGGTGATCTCCCACCTCAGTGCAGCCAGTGAGTGGCCTGTGCTCCCCACTGCCATGCTGGAGCTACATTTATTTATTGACACAATTTTTTTGCAGAATTATTGTGCGTGTAATTTTTAATTTTTTGGTGCAGAATTCCCTCAGGAGTAGAAGGTCTAAAAATGAAAGAATGGCACCATAATGCAATCGAAATGGTAGGCCGTAGCAATCTTGCTGGAGTATTTGACAGTATTTGACTGAATAGGGGATCAATTGACCTTCTTTGACCAGTCAGCTGACTGACTTACCAAGCCTACTTAAAACCTCCCTAGCTGCCTTAAGCATTGTAAAGAGGCTGAAAGATATCTTGAAGACTCTACCTACAAATTTAGCCTGAGACAAATTGACTTAATCAACTAAAAAATGGGAGTTCATGGTAGGGGATGAATTGATATTGACTTGTTCTGTTGGAACTCTTGAGCTGTGGAGGATGAGAATTATCAGAATGGATCAGAGATGTGGTCTTTCTAGTTTGGTATCCTGTCTCTGACAGCAGCCAATACCAACTGCTTAGGAGAAGCTTCAGGGGACCCTGTAATAGCATTGATGGGATAACTAGACCCCAGCGGAGGTTAGCTCTTGCCCTGAAGCAGAAGAATTTAAATCTCTTCCAAAACTTGCATCTTTTTATAACATTTACTGTTCTTGTTCTGGCTATCCTTATCCCTGTAAATGGTCAATACTCTTTGAATCCTGCTTAGTTTTTGATCTTGGTGATACCTTGAGGTAGTGAGTTCCACATGTGAATTGTGCTCAGTGTGGAAAGAGGAGCAACTTTAAAACAGGTCAAAGGAAACACTATCACTGTTGTGGAATAGCCCCATGTTTTTGTATGATGAGAGGGTAAATAGCATCCAGTCTATTGCCTCTATCCCATTTGTTGTTTTGTGTATTCCTATCACATTCTCTCATTTGTCTGTAAGATAAACGGCCCCATTCATTTAATCTCTTCATATGAGAGTTTTTTCAGGCTCATAATTCTCATCACCTGTCTTTTGCCCTCATCTGTTTCTGATACATACTTTATGGAGCTGGGGTGACCAAAATAGAACACAGTACTCTAGGTGGAGGTGTCCCAATGATTTATAGAATGGCATTATATCTTCAGGATTCTCCATCCCATCCCTTACGTACCTTAGCACTTTGCTCCTGCACACTGGTTTCCATTGACTTGCCCAGAGTGGTGCCCAGATCTCTTAGAGTTGATCCAGCTAATTTAGGAACTCAGTAAGCGTTCAAATTAATGCACATAGCAGGGAATACTTTCAATTTATCAACACTGAGCAGTGGCAACAAAACAGATGTGCAATTTTTGTCATTCCCAATGTTTTGGTTGCATGAGCTGTCTCTGCTCCAGCAGTACAAAGCCATCTGTTAGTGCAATGTGGAAAGCAAGTGGATTTGTAGACTGTCATGTTACACCTGTGCACAGATCTTTGGGTCCTACAATGGGTACGCCCTATCTAGTCTTGGGAGTTAGGCTGTGAAGCTCTACCTCAGCTAACGGGCATGTCTGGTACAACCATTGAAAGTGATGCTGCATCTCTCAACACCTCATCCCAAAAGTTAACCTGTTAAGGGTTTGTAGACATAATCTTTAGTAAAGAAACAGCTGCTCTTCTGTTTAGAACAGAATATTTGTCTTCTCTTAGAAGCAGCAGCCAGGTGTATCTTTAGGCAGCCCTGTAAAAGAAAGGGTGTGTGCCTGGAGGCCTGACTGTCTTGGGTCTAAAACACTGCATTGCATATACCCATATGGCCTACATAGAAATTAATGGGATTTTAGGGAGATTAGCCATTTGAAGCTTGTAGCAGGGCTGCTATTAATGCATGAGTGCTTGTTTCGTGTTTCTACTAATAAACTTCTCTGCACCGTAAGTGGCTAAGACATTTGGTTTCCATTTTCTAGTGACAAGCAGAAATAGAACTCTCTCATTGATTATATTCAGACTATGAAACAAAGGGTGTTTTGCACCTTGCCACTAATTCTTCTGTCCCAGGCTCAGTGACCAAAAGCTGTTAACACCCCAAAGCTAGGCTTGGCAGAATTTTATTTTTATAATATTTTGGTGGCTAGTATTATTTTAAATTAACAAAAAATCTAAAAAAATGCTTTAAATGTTCACAGTTGTGTGAAATTAGGGGAGGGAGGGTCAGACAATAGTTACACCTCTACCCCGATATAACGCTGTCCTCGGGAGCCAAAAATTTTTACTGCATTATAGGGGAAAACACATTTTTCTTATGTTGCCTATCTGTAAATTTTAATTATCGATGGAAATATTTTTTCCACTGGTTAGTGTATGTACAGTGAAATAGAGGTTTTCTGATTAAAAATTAAATTCCTCCAAGCCTACTCATAGCACTTCCATAATTCCCATTAAATAAGCTGGTGGGTCCCAGCCCAGTTCCTGTTGAACAGGTGTGCACCTTTCATAAACCCTGAAAGTCCAAAGATTGAACTGGCCATGGAGGATGGAACCCCCCCACCCCCCCACCCCCTTCAAAGTGGCCCTCCAGGTCAGGATTAAGACATTTTGGCTGGGTGGGGATGCTGGCACATTGTGTGGGCACCGGTAGTGCCAGACCTATTTTATAGATGTTACTTCAGCTTTCAGGGCTGCCAGTGTGTGTGTGTGTGTGTGTGTGTGTGAAATCTAGAATATATAAAAAATGAAGTTACTTGTGTTTTTTTTCTGAGAGGGACTTTATTACTTACTTCTGAAAACACAAGCACCATTAGGGGTAACATTTTCAAAAACAAGTGTCACTTAACCTCTTAAGGCCTATTTTCAAAAGTGACATGGGCACTTTTGAAAATGATACACTTGATCTATAACATGGGGAAGTTGGCCATGTTGCACCCAGACCATCTTCACAAATATGCATCCTGGCGGACCATGTCCCTTTCGCAGAAGTGATGTTTGAGGCAGAAGGCCCAGATGGGAATTGTTCAAAGAAATGCTTGAGAACAAGAGGTCATGCTCATTTCAGTCAAATGTACACCCAAATAGTGGCCTCAAGCTCCTGACAGCTGTCTAAGAATAGCTATTTTTAACTGGAACTGTGCAGAGGTATTTCTGGCCATGTGATGTCTTGGCAGACTGCTGAGGAGAATATACACTCTTTTAAGGATTCTATGTGACAAGTCTATCTGATCTACATTGGAGTAGCATGGAAAGGGCCTTTGGATTAATCTAGTCCGTCCCTCATGATAAAATGGAATATAAAAAGGGCTGCTCAACTCTCACTGCAGAGGATTGGCTTTATTCGGTAGGTTGCTATGGTCAAGTATCGTATAACTGGTTTTCCAGCCCTGAGCCTACAGCACTTTCCTACCTGTTTAGTATCAGTCTCAAACACTTGATGGGAAGCACCGTAGAAGGTGAATGCAATGGTGTCCTTCTCTGTCAGGTAAGTGCCATAGTGGTAAGTTGCTTTGCTACCGAAAACACTGGCTATATCTCTGTAACTTAAGGTAAGTCAAGCTGGCAAGAGATCACCCATAAGCTTGTGCAGTTAAACTGGGACTGTTTATGGACTTCTGGCTAAAGGATTACTGGATTCTGTTGTGATTTATGTTCTGTAACATCTAACTGAAATGGTGGCTCTTGATGTAGAATATAATCTGGGTTTTGACTCTCTGAATGCTGCTGAGGGCCGGATGCATGTCGGAGATAGAGGTCGCATGTTGTGGTTACAATGCTTTTTTCTTTTCCAGCTTCAAGTGCAGAAGCTCCTTCAGTGTCACCTGGTTGGAGGGACCTTCTCACCTCTGCTTTTGTACATTGCAAAGCACAAGAATGGTGATCAATAAATAGCTTTAATACACTGAAAGTAGCAAGTAACTCAGTAATTCAAACAATTAAATATTTTTCAGATTAGCTGGCAAAAGTGCTATACTTAAATCTGACCTTAATACCAAAACCACAAGGATCCCTACATTATGCTCCTTGAAGTATTGGCTGTTTCACACCAAGAACTCCTTTGTGTAGTGTCTATATTCAGTCTCTTGTCCTACAGTCAAAACTTTGAGTGACAAGTAGACCGTTTCTGGTCTGAAATGCTCCTTTGCTTTGGGCTAACTGGCAAATCCACTTTCTTTGTAGTACATCATCTACATCTAGCATGCAACTACAGCATTCTTGCTGTGCTAAGGTGCATGGTATAAGAATCTAAATAGAATAGATTGCCTCCTCTGCAAGGAGAAGCTCACTTGCTGTATGCAATCAGCTGAGACATCTTGGCAAAGAAAACTGCCAAAGAAAAATCTAGCACTGAGTTCCGCAGGACTCACTGATATTGAAAACAGAACAGCAAGTTAGTTCTAGGTTAGGTTTGCAGACTAAACATGCAGCCAAAGTGTTTGCAGTGTGAGAAATTTCGTGTGTAGCTTTTTCATTTGAGGTGGAAGAGCAAATTGCTATTACAAAACTGTTAATTATCCAGAGGCTTATAGCTAACTTGCATGGAAAGATTGCCTTACACAGTTTAGTTAGTGCTTTCAAACTTGACAGTCTAAACTTGCATATCAAGATTGCTGTAAAGGCATCTAAATAAGTGGCCTGACATTCAGAGCAGCTCCCACTGACTTCAGTGTCAGAGGAAAATGTTTTTCCACAAAACTGACCATAAGCAATGGAAAACCACAAGCACACGCAATAGTTCTACAATGCTTTGTCCACAGAGCCCATGACTGCTATATCCATCCTGCTACTTTTTCCCATCAGGTGCTGCGGGCTTTGTGTTTTAAAAAGGGGGTTAAAGATCTCTTTGGACATTGGTAGGAGCCATCCCCATGCCCTTTCTGCCAGTTAACTTCTCCTGGTCTCCCCTGTGGCCTGGATGGTGGGCACGTGGCTCCTTTTTGTTTAGCTGTTCTGCAAATCGCCTGCCATAAGATTGCTGTGGTGTGAGCTTATTGTACGTATCTGGTAATGCCCAGCCTTCACCAGGCCTGGAAATGGCCAGAGAGTCTAGACCATTTTGAATTGTACTTGTGCTGCCAATGTATGTAACTTTCTTGAACCCTCTTGCTAAGTATGGTAGTTCATGCTGTGTTGTTCCTGGTCTGCTCTGACAATCATTATATGGATATCTTCTGAAAAGTCATCTTGGGATTTGTCAGGATGTGTTTCCTTCCGGAGTTCCATCAATAACCATTCCAAGACAGATACAATCACTGGAGTTCTTGGGAGTTCTGTCTGTTCTTGGGGCTCTGCATCGCTTCACGGGGGTAAATCTTAGTAGACAGTGAGGAGCCAGTATCCCGTAAAAGCTGACGGGTAAAATTGTTGGTTTGACTTATGGGCAGAATGCTCAATAATTGTAGCTGTCTGGTTAGATGTACTGAGGGGGTGAATCGATCAGCTTGTCTTGATACATTTTAAATCAAGATTTAATATGCTTTGTTTTGTTACAAATCTTGTGGTTTTCCATGTGGCATCAGTTTATTATAGCAACCATTCTTGCGTCTGTTTCTTAAAGGCAAGCGGATGCACGTGCAGTTGTCCACCAGTCGGCTCAGGACCGCGCCCGGGATGGGAGACAAGAGTGGCTGCTATCGGTGCGGGAAAGAAGGGCACTGGTCTAAAGAGTGTCCGGTAGATCGCACGGGGCAAGTGCCTGACTTTACCGAAACCTATAATGAGCAGTACGGAGCGGTGCGCACTCCCTACCCCGCGGGCTATGGGGAGACCATGTATTACGATGATGGGTATGGAGCAATGGTCGACTACTACAAAAGATATCGCGTGAGGCCCTATGCTACGGCATCTGCATACGACGCCTATGCAGAGCAAACAATGGCCCAGTATTCGCAGTATGCGCAATACTCCCAAGTACAAACCACAGCCATGGCCGCCACCACAGCCATGGCCGCCACCACAGCCATGGCCAATCGCCTCACTACTACCCTAGACCCTTATGATAGAGCGCTGCTGCCAACCCCGGGAGCAGCAGCAGCAGCAGTAGCTGCAGCTGCAACTGCCGCTGCAGCAGCCGCATCCTCCACCTATTACACCCGGGATAGAAGCCCCCTGCGTCGCACGGCAACCGCGGCCACCACCGTCGGAGAGGCGTACGGTTATGAACGTTGTCAGCTGTCTCCAGTCTCGTCGGTCGCTCGGGCCTCCCTCTACGATGTTCAGCGGTTCGGGCGGGAGTCGTATGCGGACAGGGCGCGGTACTCTGCGTTTTGAGTCGGAGGTGAGAGCACTTTCCGGTCTAGTTCATCGTTTTTTGTCCTGATACTTTGAGGACATGGGGATCCTCTTCCTAGGTTCTAAGTATGTAACATACATGGTGCTACAGGGGCACATTTGGCCCTGTATCACTGGATGCTAGCAAAAAGTGCCTTACACCTATTAAACTCTGAATTTCACTTGTCAGGCATTTGGCAAAGCTTTGACCCTTGTTAGGATTTTAAATCAATCATACATCAGGCCTTTTACTTGGAAGTAGACATTTTCCAAAGCCAGGATGTAAGAATGAAATGTAAACTGAGTCAAGTCCAGAAATAACGCATGTTTTTCTGAGGTATCTGTCACCAGAGAATCTAGTGCATTGTGCATATAACTGAAACAGGTGTACATGTAGGGCTTGGAACATTTCCCCCCAAATAGAGCATGTTTTATATTACCTATGCTGCTACTGTACAGCTACATTAATAAGACCAGGAATGGAATTATGGGGATACAGCCAGGGGATTAATTGTCAAGGGGATTCCTGCAGTTAAAGGCCAGAGCATGATTACAGTTGTCACTATACTCTAAGAATAAGCTCAGCTTTATGATGAGAGGGTTGTTGAGAGCTCTGCGCCCCCTCCCCCCCCTTTGCGGTGGTGTTCCTTCAAACTCCTGTACTGGGATGTGATGTTGTGGGGAGCTATTTAGGACCCAGAATATCTAGGGCATTGTAACTTGCAGTGAGCACGAATTTCCAGGTGAAATGACTTACAACTATTGTGTGGAGCGTGGGTCTAGTTTCCTCTGAGCAGTCTCTTCTGTACTAGATGAAGCTTCCCAATGGCCTTGTGGGAGCCCCCACAGAGAGGGAGCTATAGTAGTCTAATTTAGGAAGGGGGAGGGCACATGCGCTGAACGAGTCAAAGATGAAAGAAGTTACTGGCACTTGTCTGCTCCTCTTGGGACTTCAGGAGCAGAGATGAGTTGGGAAGTTAAAGCCTTCAGGGCAGGGGCACTGTCTTACTGGTCTGAACTACCACAAATACTGTTCACAAAATAATATTTGGAGCTTGCAAGTTGCTGAGAGTCAGGAGAATGTCTTACATTGAGGACAATGGTCACTGTCTTGTTCGTTCCTGCCAACGAGCATCCTGTTTACCATAATGCCTGCTTCCGAGGAACAGGAGCATTCACCCACAACTGCTTTAACTTGTCTCAGTTTAAACAGTTGGAAGCTTGTGGCATGGCCTCCAGTGATAGTAGGTGACCTAGGAGGGGCCAGAGGATTTGAAAGGTGATGAAGGATTAGAATTCTCAGCTTAAATCTGAGCCCCCTTTTACACACCAGGTGTAGCTGGTGTGTCCAGTTCTCCTACCAGTCTGTTGTCGTGGGAGGGACTTCACTTTACAGGGTTGGATTCTTCACTCAGCTCACCTTGCATGAAGGTTCTCGCCTTGTCATTGCACCACTCCTAGCGGGAAGGACCTGGGAATCTCCCAGGGCTCCTCTTGCATGTGGCCAGGGTTCAAATGTAAAAGTAATGAGAGAGAGCAGAAGTTTCTGACTCAAATAACAGCATTGTACTCTGAGCTGAGTTTAGCCAGGTAGTAGCATTTTGTTCTTCAATGACCCATCTGATTACAGCAAAAGAGGCCCAGGCAGTGCATTTCCAGGGGTTGCTTTTGTTGTATTGCATTGGAGAGTTATCTATTGATTCCCCCACTGAGTAGGCCATTCTGCATCCTCTCTCAAAAGTGCATTAGCAGTTAGGTTCATGTAGGGTTGCAATGAATCTTGTAATAAGTTTCCATTTCAGTGCAAGAAGACACCAAGCTGAATACAAGACACCATGTCTGTTGGGATTTAGGCTCCTAAATCAATTAGGCACTTTGGAACATTTTACCCTTAATCCCTAAAGTCAGCTGCTGAGAGTCTGTGTTCAGGAAGCAGTTTCTGCAAGTAAGTAGGGTCCTCGGGCACTTTAAACTTTATTAAAAGAAACCTTGTGTAAAGTAAATGGGGTTTTTAAACCTAAATTTCTTGGACATTGTTTAAAGGCCAAAAGGTAAAATTTTCAAAAGTGCCTAACCCCTGTTGATTTGGGTTCCTATGCCATTTTAGTGCTTTTGAAGACTTCACCCAAAATCTTCTGGAGACTGAGCTATCTGATTTCTTAATTCTCTCTCTTCTTGTTTAATTCAAGCGGTCTTTGAATTGTGAGCAAGAACAACCTCAACCTGGGGAGCTATTTTTAGTCCATGTTCTGGAAAGGTAGATCCACAGCAAGAAGATGAGCTTCTAAATGGGCTGGAGGTCTTGATGCTACTGCATTTCAGAGAAGATATTTGAACAGGATTTTGTTAATGCCATAACTTGAATGCTACACTTAACTGTATTAAACTACAGTGATTGTTTAATTGGCCCACTCATACCAATAGCTACAGCACAGCAGATGCCTCCTATAAAACTTTGTTTAGGTACATTCTAAGAAGCAGAACTACTCTCTGTCCTTGGAAAAAATCTTCCCTGCCACCTAGAAGTAGGTCCTGTTGTAAAGGACCAGGTCAATGTACTGATGGAAGCCCTCTGTGCTCTTCTTGTCACCCCAGTAGAGGGGGCAGGCACAGGGATTTTAATCAGGATGTCCATCCTGGGCCCCATGTGAACATTAGGTCTTCGGTATCCGGCTCTGGCTATTAGAGGTCAAGTTGGCTTGGTGCTCCATTGCCCTCTAACTACTGGAAAAAGGAGTTTTCTCTTCTCCCCACACCAGCTGGCTGTTGGTAGGGAAGGGCCAGGATGAAGATTCTGCTGCTCCAGGCCCTGCTGTGGTGTTTGCTTTGCCAAGCAGCTATAAAGTGAAACTGACTTGGTTGTTGGCTTCCTAGCTCTGCCTAAGGAGTTCTGAACAGCAGCTATGAACAGAATCGGTTTTAGTTAATTTTGTTTTGCTGCTTGGCAAAATGATGAGCATCAGCAAAACCACTAGATCTGCCTGTGGACTCAGAGATATGCTGTACTGGTCAGATTAGGAAGGCTGTCTTAAAAATTAGAAACTTAAATCTTTTAACTGAAAGAACTTGAAATGGATTCCAGTATGGGAGGGCTGCCTGCACATGCTCTGGAGTAACTTTTTTCAAAACTCAGTCATTGGTCATTAAGGACCCATTCCCTTACAAATATAATCTTCAGAGTTTTTCAGAGTTTGGAGGTCAGTTTCCATACAGTTGCCTCTAACAGAGGAAATAAATGGAGTATAATTACACATGAAGTGGTTTTCTCTATAAATGCAATGAATTCTATAAAGGAGCAGCTCTTTGCGGTAAAAGCAAAAGCCTGAACTTGTTTGACCAAACCACAGCCAAGACCAAGAAGTAAACATGAAGCCCAATTTTCTGTCTTTGGTTTTGGACCCAATTAATACAGAGCTTGGAAACTGGAACCTCAATAATGCCATAACCATTAAGAGTTTCTCATGTTGATTTTTGTGACTTTCAGGAACAGATAGGTTGACTTTTTCTCTAGGAAATGCACCTCTTCTTTGTACAGGAGACTCAAGGTGGCCTGAGTGTATTTGAGGGCAGAAATCTGTCTTTAGGCCTTTGAATGAATTGTGCTTTTTATCTTTCAGGTAGGATATGTGCGGCTGGACGTCGGGTTCCTGTTGCACGTGAAATCTATATCGTACGTGTCAAACTGTGCTGGGCTTCAAAGCATACTGATCACGGCTAATGCATTTACTCTTAATGGACATTTGTCTCTCTTCAAAGTGTAGTGAAAAGTAACTTAACTTCCTTTTTCTATTTTTCAGAAATTGCTTTGAATAATTTTTTGGCCTTTTATTTTCCCATGACCCTAGAGCCATTATTCTTTGCTGCTCTTTGGGACCTTAGTACCCTTTATCCAATTTAAGCCCAGCTTTTGAGCTAGAGTAGTTGCAGTGCTAGTTTACTCTTTTTTGGAGACATGCTTGGGATTACTGTCTTCCTCTTGCAGTTCAGTTTGTAGCTTGCCTATTTAATAGTATATTTGTTTTTAAAGGTGAATAACCAGTCTTAGTTAACTATGAAATATATCTTAACGTAGTATTGCGAAGCCTGCCACCCTTAGTTCTAGCCTGCAGTCTGGAGTCGTCTCTTCTGCCCCACCATTATTTTTGGAATATAACCTGTAACTCTCCTTCTCTCTGAAGTTTAGCATCGTTTGACCACCTCTCTTTTTCCAGCAAAATAAACACTTGTAACAGATGAGAGTATACTTGTGTCTTGTGTAAACCAGAACCATGCATGGTGCACTGGTCTAAGCTTGTGGGAGTGATTTTATGGAATGAAACAGTTCAAGACCGCATACTTAAGCCACTATTATAGTAGTGCCTGGAACTTCAAAGGACAGTGGGGGTCCCATTGTGGTGTGCACTGTAAATACATATAGCTATCAAAAGATTAGTCTAAATAGACAAGACAAGGGGCAGGAGTAGGGACTCAGTAACAGTAGGAAAAATTTGTAGCTGAATTGGCAATTGAACTCAGGTCTCCAGAGTCCTCAGCCATGGGATTATGCATTAGTCCCTTCCAGTTCACCTCTGAGTATCATCTAGGTCTAAGCTATACCCTTTAAGAGGCAACAGTAGGCAGGAATTTCTCAGCAGTCAGCTGTTGCAGGACTTACAACCTTATTCATGCTGCTTTGATGTGGAATTCCCTCTTCAGGGTTGTATAGGGTCTATGCTGCATGGGGAAAGAGCCACAGGCTGATCTCACTGCTTCTCAGCAGTTTCCTCTTGTTGTAGAAGTTGCAGTTTGAAAAAGATACAAGGAGGTAAGTAGATCTCTGTAGCAGCAACCCTGCTGCTGTCAGCCCAGCTCTGTCAAATCCCTCTGAAGAGAGAAGCTGCTGTATGTCTCTTTTGATAAACTTGAAGGGCATGAGCCAAGTTCAGAGTTGGAGGTGCCTGAACAAATCTATTTCCATCTAGTTTAGTCTACTCTGACTGTCTTACTAGCACCACTCTATAATCAAATCTGTAGTCTGCAAGGAAAGCCGGGTGAGGAGGTGGCTTGTGGCAGGTTATGATCTAGTTGCAAAAGAGGAAAAGCTCCTGAGCTGGGTAAATGCCTGAGTGAGATCCTGCACAATAGTGTGGGTACAAGAAATGCTTTTGATGTGCATTCCCAGCTGAGTACATGGAGGTACACTCACAGCAGTTGCTTTCTCAGTCAGGTACCTTACCTGTTAACTTCTGATGTCTGAAGGTGACATAGAAGGGCCTTATCTGCTCAGTGAAGAAACACAGCAGTTGAGCTGGTGTAGGCTTAGAATGAGGAGGGTTTTTTTTTCCCCTTGTACTTTGTTAGCTTTTTGAACTTATCCAAAGCTGCCTCATAGCCATCCTGCTACTGAATCTTGCTTCCTTGTGGCCTGCTGAGTGGGCCATTGTAGCTGGTTCTCTTCCTGGGGGTGGGGTTTCCTGCTGCCGCCACCCTGTCTCAAGATCCCTGATGTCCTCAAATCTAGCTACCTAATCTAGTCTAGTGAAGAAATGAGTAGGAAAACAGAAATAGGGCAAGCCTCAACAGCTCCCATCTGAGGCCATTTTCTACATTCCTCTAATCTCGTGTTTTAAATTCCCTCTCTCACACCATCACTTTTGTGCATTGGCCTATGCTGCCCTTTTCCTCTGGGGAAAAGCTCCCCATCCAAATCTGTAAAGCCATCATCCCCTTATCCTCCAACTAACACATACCAAAAACTTCCTTCTTATGTAGCTAGTGATCACTGCCTAGCTGGCTACATTAGGGCAACAAAAATAAGGTGTGGATCCTCAAATACTGTTGATGTGTGGACCTAAGCTCTTTGTGCATTTTCTGTAAACATTCAACACTTATGTCATCTTTCACAGCCCTTCCTTAAAGCTCTCCTCTGCCATGCAATGTACAAGAAGTTCAACATTAGGCAAGTGTGATGCTGTGACTGCTGCTTATCATGCTGCCTTCTGTTTGCCATGTCTCCTTATAAGTCCTTTACTGCGGGGCCTCTCTTTATGTGGTGTGTTTATACAGTGCTTACTATGCTGGGGTCCCTAGCTGCTCCTACAATACACAATTGTTTGCACAGTGCCTAGCATGTTGAGACTGAGCTGGTTAGCCTCTAGCTGCTCTTGCAATGAGTTTTATTAATAATAATGCTGCTTGCTTTCAAGAAAGACTCCACCCTTGCAGAAAACACACACCGTGAGGTACAAGGTTACGCAGTAGACAATAGCCCTTCTCCTCCCTGTGAAACATTATGAGTTACAGATGTGGGTTACTGTCAAATAGCTGGAGTGGGAGGAGCCCCTCAATATTGCATTCAGAGTACTCATATTTAGAGTCAGCATTTGGGCTAAGAAACTGACAAGTGAGTGACAATTGTGTTGGTTTTGCTCATGCAGGCACCTGCTCGGTTCATGAATGTTCATACTAGAGGTGGCCACTCTGATCATCTAATTTGACTGGCATTTTACAACCCAGAGAACCACACCTAGTGATTTCTACATCAAGCCCAATTGCTTAGGGTTGAGCTAAAGCATAGCTTTTAAAAAGATATGTCCAATTTCTATTTGCAGCTTTAAGTGATGGGGGACTGAATTCCACCACAGTTCACTTCTTGCAAGCCACCAGATAATGTAGAACTAGCCTATATAACTCATTCCCACTTGACAGCATTGAGGCCATAAGCTCTGCAGGATTCAGGATATCAGACACTTACATAGCTAATGAGAATAACCAGAATTAGAAAAGACATTAAAAATAAGCAGGTGTTTTGGAAGCAATGAGGACACAAGCCAACTTCTAACTACAGGGAGGCAGTTATCCCATCACTGCCTACTGCAGATTTCCTTTCCCTGAACTGTCTGCTGTTGTCTGCTCTTGGAGACAAGATTCTGGAGTAGATGAACCCCAAGTGTGATCTATTCTCTCTTTTCCTGTTTTGGCAGAAGCTTGCACCCACAGCAGCTACGCTCATTGAAAATCTGTGTGGCTGACAAAGGAGCAGACTTGATATAAGCTCATTGCTAACCCTTTACAGGCAAGAGAGGGCAGTGTGTAGTTTCTTGCATAGTCTGGTGGTTTTGAGCCAATAGAAGGGCTATTTTTAGCTCAAGTATTAATGCCCTCTCATGATTGCTAGGCTGGGTGGTAGTGGATTAAGATTCACTTACTCAGCAGATGGAGCTAAAATCTTTATTAAGGCAAAATACTCAGCAAGTAGTGATCAGTTACAAGTGGGAAGATCATCAGGTTGATCTCATCATAGTCGCCTTCAGAAGTGGACAATACAGTTTCAACTTCCCTCTATTACACAAACATAAATAAGTTTTTATTTTTTCTTATACATCTGTGTTAGGCTCTCATTTCCAGGTTAACTCCCTTCCACGGGCAGAACAAGTTTGGTGTTAGTTCAAACCGATCTTTTCTAGCTTTTTAGTTACTTATTTTTTCTTGTTCTTACAAACATTATTATTTTACAATTTCTTACACATACACAGTTCTACTTATGCTGTTAAATGTTATCAGACCAGACATTTAAAATCCACAGCAGGCTTCTCTCAGGCCTAAATATGCCTTCACTCCCCCCAGGCAGCTATCTTGCAAAAGATGCACTTCTTTCCCCTTGCTTGGATCTCCTTTTGTTAATGCATTTAAATACTGGGAGGCAGATTTTCAGGTGTTTGATAGTGACTGGCAGGCAGAGTTTTTTTCTAAAGTATGCAGCTCCCATTTAGACAAAAAATAAGCAGCCAGACTTGGTGTGAAAATCCCCCTTTCTCAATTGAATGCCACATAGAGGCAGCTGGATTCCTACCATCTACTCTTTGGAGAAAGAGGGGGCTGTGTGGTCTCTGACACCAGTACCAGCAGGGTGCAGAATGCTGCTGCTGTGATGTGCTAGGACTTTGCACTGGTGTAAATGACTGAAGTGCAGGGTCCCACATCTACGTGCTCTCCTTTCTCCCAAAGATTTGGGCTTTGACATAATCGGCAGCCAATCAGAGCATGGCCTTTACAGGCCTCATTGCTTCCTCTGCAGCTGGTGGGGCTTGTAATTAACTTCCCCTTGGGTTGAACCACAGTGGTGGGAGGTTTAGAGAGTATGGTGGAGGGAAACTCAATCCTGAGGAGTATTAAGGTTAAGCTAGGTATTCATCCCCTCCACGGGCCAGAAGACCAGTGATAGCAGCGGGACTGTTAACACCTCATCTTCCCACTGGGAGTTTGCAGGGTGAAAAGTTCTCTCAGGAACCCACCATTCCCCCTCTCCTCCATTCCTTTTCAGAAGCACTCAGGTTTTCAATCCAAGGCCTGCTTTGGGAATGGGATTATAACCCTAATGCTCTTGTTATTGGCATGGGAAATTAAAGTACACTGGGAAGTTGCAATTTCATCTGGTTATGGAGAGCTCTCTGTGCTAAATGGGCCATACACGTACACTGAGGAGCAGGGAATCCCTCTGTTGAAGGAGGACTAGGAGCTAATGGGTGCAGGGGGGATTTTCTGCTGAATGCGGAAAGGTAGCTGTGTCCCAGGTTTGGAGCTGTGCAGAGCAGACTATGTATGCCAAGCTTCCTCTGCCATCTAAAAGTGTGCAGGCAGGGTAGAGTATTTGGCCCTGGTGAAGCCAAACTGCAAAACCAACAAAAATATTCAGGTGGGCAGTTACATCAGTGCTTTCCAAGGGGCATGGATTAGCAGTCACATGATCCAGGCCAGTTAATGATCCAACCAGCAGACCAAATTTGGTGAAGCCTGGCCACCTGAGGCATATTGCGCATACACTAGGATTTGCTTTCTCAGCCTGAGTCTGTCTCTTGGAGTTGTTCTGTGCCACCAAGCCCCAGCCAGGGGGGAGGATGGGAATGGAGTCTGTATATGCTGTCCTAATATCCCAGTCTCCCCCTGCACCTCAGTCACTTTGAGAGTCTGGACAGTTATCTTTGCCATAAGCACTTCCATTGCCCCATCCACCTACTATGCTCTTCACACCTCTCAGGGAGAGGGGGTTTTTGATTTTGCCCTACTCCTCACCCACCAGAGTGGAGCCAGTGTTTGGGGACAAGTCATATGACACACCCTGAGGGTTTAGGATGCACCCAACACATCTGTCCATCTACCCCAGGGGTCTGTAACGCGGTGCCTGTGGGTGCCAGGGTGCCCGCTGGGGCGTCTAAGTGCGCCCACGTACTGGCCAGCAGCCGAGCATCCGCCTGAAATGCCACCGAGAAGCAGCATCCTCCAGAGGCGTCACCGCCGAAATGCTGCCGATTTTTGGCATTTCGGTGGCGATGCCTCTGGAGGACTCTGCTTCTCGGCGGCATTTCGGCAGCGACACCTATTGATGTTGCCGCTTGTCAGCGGCATTTCAGCAGATGCTCGTCCGCCGCCATGGTCCTCTGTGGCTCGTCGTCTGGCGCTGCCAGACAAAAAAGGTTAGGGACCACTGATCTACTCACTCAACCTGGGTCCTGCATGCTGTGCTCCATCTGCTGACTGACTTGGGCATGCTTTCCAGCTTGGAAGGATATGCTGACACACGTTCCTGATACATAGATCTCCATAGTTGGAAGGGTGAGAGCATCAGCCCACATAAACATCGAGTCTCTTACTGAACGCTGCTCCACTCTCAGCAATAAGTTCCACTGGCTAAGGGATGCAGTGTGTGTGTGTGTGTGTGAAAAAGTATTTCCTTTTATCAGCTTTTAATTTGCCACCTTTCAATTTTGATTATCCTCTTGTTCTGATGTTATTAATATAGAAGTTTCTGATCTCTTTTCTATGGCAGTCATTTATTTATATAATTTTATCATGTCTCACTAAACAGTCCCAATTTTTTCAGTCTCTCTTCATATGTATTTTTTCCCAGCATCTTAATCAGTCTCCTTCCCTGTCTCTGAATCCCCTCTAATTCTGCTGTCTCTCTGGAGATGAGATGAGAACCAATACCACCCTGTAGTCCAGATGAGGATGACCCATTCATAATGCCAATAGAATATGTTCTGTCACATTCCTTATGCATCCTATATTTTGTTTGCTTATTTGACTGCTGCTGTTCATTCACCAGTTGTCTTCAGTGTCCACAGTGATGCCCTGGGCTTTTCCTCGAGTGGATACAGTTAATTTACAATCTAGTAAGATACAGAAGTAGTTTAGAGACTCCCCTCCTAACATGCATTACTTTGCATCAGGTTGCCGTCTCCCTTAGCATGGTTAGGACCCTCTGCAGTTCCTCAGAGTCTTTTCTGGTCTTTACTGACTTAAAAACATTGTGTCATATGTAAATTTTGCCACGTGGCTTCTCACTTCCTTTTCCCAATCATTTATAAATATATTACCACCACCCATCTTAATACAGAACCTCAGATCACAGCACTGTCAACCTCTGGCCACACTACCATTTATTTCTACTCTAAGCCAGTTTTTGATTCAGGGTGGTACTTCACATCTCATATCAGCACTAGTTTCTTTATTAGCCTCCAGGGAGGGCCTTTGTCAACAGCCTTTTGAAAACAAAGTATAGCACTCATTTCTCTTTCAATGACTGTCTTATTGACACATTCAAATAATTTTTATAGCTGAATGAGAATTTTTCTTTGGAGAAGCTTTATTGGTTGGAATCTATCTTAATATGATCTAGGTATTTTAGTAAATTATCCTTTCAACTAATTTACCAGACAGAAATTAGACTGACTGATTGGTAACTCCCTAGAGCCTTTTTTCAAACATAGGTATACTATTTAATATTCTCCAGTCCAAAAAAATGATTTTAATAAAGCATTATACCAGCGGTGGCCAAACTGGCTTGCGAGCCGCATACGGCTCTTTTACAGTTAAAGTGAAGCTCACAGAGACACCCACCCTCCCCCACCCATTCTCCACCTACCAGACTTTGGGGGGAGGGGAGAGGAGCTCGGGACCTCTGCCTTGCAGCAAGGAGGGGGTCTTGGGGCTTCAGTAGAAGTGGAGCTGAAGCCCTGAGCCCCAGCAGGTGCCTCCCGCCTTAGCTCTTGAACTTCTGAAGATTGTTGTATGTGCCTCGAAAGGTCAGTAAGTTTGGCCACCCCTGCATTGTACATTTTTTCCTAGCAGCTCAGCCACTTCATGCTTAAATCCCCACTAATTTCCAGCTTCAGCTATCATTGTCTTAAACAACAAAAACACCCTTTAGTTATTTGTTCAAATTCATAGTCCTAATTTCATTCTTGCACATGAATGCCAACATTTATGTTCTATTGCCTTCCTGTTTCCTGAAGGGTAGCCGTTTTGCTCTCTTAGCTGGACTCAAGCTGGGTATGGGTAGCCTAATTGATCACGTGTTACTTTCTGATTTTTCTTGTGTACTTATGAACTATTAACACTGCTTTATTGGAATAGATTTAGCCAAATGGTAGTGAGTGGAAGTGACTGCTGCTTAATTGGCACAATACTAGCATAAAGGTATCAGCTAGCAGCAAGCCGTTTAATGCTACTTGGCCCAATGCTAAATAGGGTAAAATTTGGAGTTGCACATGTAGTTCCATTTGTTTATAGTTTGTGGCATATCTATGACAAAGCAACTGCCCATAAGCCAAGTTTAGGTTTGTGCTTAGAGAGGAAGGAGTGGTAGGTACCTATACTGCTTCTTGGAGTATAAAATGTCGCGGTCTAAATTAGCGGTTACCACTCAAGAAAGAGATCATGGAGTCACTGTGGATAGTTCTCTGAAAACATCCACTCAATGTGCAGTGGCAGTCAAAAAAAAAAAAAACTAACAAGAATGTTGGGAATCATTAGGAAATGGATATATAAGAAGATAGAAAATATATTACCATTATATAAATCCATAGTACGCCCACATCTTGAATACTGCAAGCAGACCTGGTCGCCCCATCTCAAAAAAAGATATATTGGAATTGGAAAAAATACAGAAAAGGGCAACAAAAATGATTAGGGGTATGGAACAGCTTCTGTATGATGCGAGATTAACGACTAGGACTCTTCAGCTTGGAAAAGAGACGACTAAAGGGGGAATATCATAGAGGTCTATAAAATCATGACTGGTGTGGAGAAAGTAAGGAAGTGTTATTAACTCCTTATAAACACAAGAACTAGGGGTCACCAAATGAAATTAATAGGCAGCAAGTTTAAAACAAACAAAAGGAAGTATTTCTTCACACACTACACAGGTAACCCGTGGAATTCTTTGCCAGAGGATGTTGTGAAGGCCAATACTATAACAGAATTCAAAAAAGAACTACCGTATATACTTGTTCATTTATAAGCTGAACCCCCGAGATGGTTAGGTAAAAATAGCAAAAACTGTATGACCTTTTCATAAGACGACCCTATATTTCAGGGGTTGGCAAACTTTGGCTCCCTGCAGTCAGGGTAAGCCGCAGGTGGATCGGGACGTTTTGTTTATTTGGAGCATCTGCAGGCATGAGCCCCTCAGCTCCCTTTGGCCGCAGTTCGCCATTCCCAGCCAATGGGAGCGGCAAGGCATGCCACTTCCTGCAGCTCCCATTGGCTGGGAAGGGCAAACCGCGGCCACAGGGAACTGAGGGGCTCCATGCCTGCAGACACTCTAGGTAAGCAAAAGACAATGTATTAGATACTCAATTCAATGATTCCATGGAGTTAAAAATTATCAAATTTTGGTGTAGACCCGTTTACAAGCCGACCCCCACTCTTTGATGCATCACTTTTTTACCAAAAATATTCAGCTTATGAACGACTATATACAATAGCTAAGTTCATGGAGGAGGTCCATCAATGGCTATTAATCAGGATGGGCAGGGATGGTGTCCCTAGCCCCCATTTGCCAAAAGCTGGGAATGGGCAATAGGCGATGGATCCTTTGATGATTACCTGTTCTGTTCATTCCTTCTGAAGTACCTGCATTGGCAATCACTGTTGGAAAATAGGATACGAAGCTAAATAGACCTATGGGTTTGACCCAGTATGGCCGTTCTTAGGTGTACTTAGTGCATGGGATGTTCTTAAAACTATTTTCCTTAACTTCCTTCTAGCTGGATTTCCATGAAGATTGAACTGACTTCTACTCCATATACTGTCTGCAGGCAGGGTAATTATAGTGGGAAAATAGTTAATTTTTAAAAAATATTTTAATTCAGTCACTTTAGAGTTATAGCCTTCAGCTCAGGTGGAGGGGCAGTGGTGATTTTTGGCAGAGGGTGGTTGTCTTTGATCCTGCATGGCAGTACTCCATGGCATACAGCAGCATGGAACTTTCCTTCTCTAGTTGAAAAACTGAACCTGTTTTTCTTCTTTCCTCCCCTTGAATGTAAGAAACTACCTTTGCAACATTGCAGAATAATGAAAAAGTGCCAGCAGGGTAATGGTTTAGAATTACATTGCAGCATTACTTCTTTCAGTCACAGCACTTGCTGTAGTGTGTCATTAATGCATCTACTATAAATATACAACTACTGGCACCTGGAAGCACATATAGATTTGGTTAGCAGGTGTATTAGCTTTTGTAAATGCTGAATCAAGTATTGATAAACCTTCACATTGGTTACATATTCATCTCCACAAATCTCACTGGAGGAGGAGATTTAAAGAAAGAGTTTAACCTTTTACAGAAAATGCATCCTATATTCAAACAGGATAAGGTGTACATAAAGTACAAGTGACATTTCTGCACAAAAGGGTCACATTCCAATGAGTAATCAAGACCCTAGTACTTTTCTAGTCATTTCCTAGACAGTTTGTAAAAAAGTTCACCAGTAAGTTTCTGTTCAAAAGTACATTCTTTCCCTTTGGAGACCATTTAAAAGGATGCTGATGGAATTAAAATTCATACATAGTGTGCAGTGACAATAGCATGTTTATAAGGTAGTTGCTGTTGGTCCACGGGCTGGAAGGAACCATGAAAATGCAGTAGCAGGCTAGTGTTGGTGTAGTCCCAAGGCCAGCACAGACAGTAACAAACCTTGAAAATGCAGTAGCAGGCTAGTGTTGGTGTAGTCCCAAGGCCAGCACAGACAGTAACAAACCTTCGTATTGTCAAAGCTAGTTGCTAAGAAGTTACTTTTGCATGTACTTGATAACGTGCACTAGATAAATACTCTTACCTTTATTTAATGGAAAAGTCTCCTACTGCAAGATATGCAAATACACGAGGCTTTCTGAAACCTGAATACACTTCTCAGCTCGGGTCTTCACAGAGCCACATCAGGCAGAGTTCATGGTACTAGGTTAGCAATGTGTTTTGTCTATGCCAGTTATGATGAGCTTAGCTCTCAAGGAAAGGGAGTTATTTAAGACAGTAGTGAGCAGATTCAGAGAGAGAAAGGTCTGGGTCCCATCTTCTTGGAAGGTAAGGGTAATTACCCTGAACCAGTGACAAAGGCAAAGATATATAGCAAGGATACTTGAGATTCCTTTGAGCTGTGGGATATAAACCCAGAACTCACCATTTTGTGAAAAAGTCTATCTTTAAGGTGTATCATTTTCAATACAATCAACATGTAGTGTTTCAATTTCATGTGTTTATTTTGCTTCCCTAACCTTCTGCTGTGAAGCTTGAGCTCTTACAAGCTCTTTGGATAGCGCTAGCTGCTCTCTGCAAACCAAAAGCAGACTTGGGCCATGACTACTCTACATAATTAAGTCAACCTAACTTACATCAGCATACAGCCGCCGCACTAATTATATCACTTGTGCGTGTCTACACTTTGCTCGTTGTGTCGGTGGTGTGCGTCCTCACCAGAAATGCTTGTATTGTACTGTCAGTGTGGGGCATTGTGGGACAGCTCCTGAAAGCTAACAATAGTTGACATAAGCAACGCAGTATCTACACTGACACCGTGTCGACCTAACTACATTGACCTTGACTCTATGCTGCTCATGGAATTGGCATTGCGTGGCAGTTATGTCAGCTGGTGCAAAAGTTACGGGTAAACACTTCCATAGTTAGGTCAATATAAACTGCCTTGTTTCAACCTGTAGTCCAGACCTCAGTCTTTGTCTACATAAGCAATTTATGCTGGAATAACTATGTTGCTCAGGGGCATGGAAAATCCACACGAACCTAACTCCCAGTGTGGATAGCGCTATGTCAATGAGAGGGCTTCTCCTGTTGGTACAGCTACAGTGATGGGAGAAGCTCTCCCATTGGCATAGATAGCGTCTTCATTACAGCAGTGCAGCTGCAGCATTTTAAGTGTAGACAAGCCCTTAGAGATAAGAGGAGGAAACTCCTCCAGGGGAAGCTTCCTGAGTCCTAATATTTAAAGGTTTCAGAGTAGCAGCCGTGTTAGTCTGTATCCGCAAAAAGAACAGGAGTACTTGTGGCACCTTAGAGACTAACAAATTTGGGCATAAAGATTCGTTTATGTCCCAATTGAAGCAGATTAGCTTATATCCCTCAAATGTTTTTTAATTTCATTTTTTAAATGGATATTATTGCCGTAAGTGTCAAATCCCTTTTTAAAGCCTCAAACTCTTGCTCTTAATGCTGCCTTGGGACAATTAGGGCTGGTCTATGCTGAAAACTTAACACTGGCATAGCTACATCTCTCAGGGGTGTGAAAAAAATCCAGTGTCCCTTAGAGGTAGCTATGCCAACCTAACACCCAGTATAGACAGCTCTAGGTCAAAGGATGAATTCGTCTGTTGATCTAGCTATCACCTCTCAGGGAGGTGGATTAACTACAGCACCAGAATACTTCCTGTTGCTGTAGTGAGTGTCGACATTGAGGCGCTACAGTGGCACAGCTGTGCTGTTGTAGCATTTTAAGTGTAGACATAGCCTGAGTTCCACAGACTAACTGGTAAAAGATAATATTTTTTCCCCACACTACAGTTTTGAATTTGTCACCTTATTTTCACATCCAGCCTCTTGCCAATTTCCCCCCCTAATAAAATAATCATTTATTAGAATTAAAATTTAACCCACCCCAAAAAAAATAGGATTAGAACACAAGATAATTTTCTTTAAAAATAAATGAACTTCTACTGAATTTCACAATTCAAAGGCAAACAGATAGAACAATACAAAAAAAAACATTCTAGACATTTTAATAAACACATCAGCAATAAAAAACCTCAAACTTTGGTATATGAGATCAAAATTCAACCATGTGTTACTAGTTACATAAAAACACAAAAATCAGTTACAATCAGTACAAAGCTACTTACTCATGTAGTAAGTGATTATAAAACTGTTGAGAAAGATTTTTGGCTTGATGATAAAAAAGCATTTAAACACAAATTGAGCTAGATTCAGAACAGAAATATGTACATAACCTAACTGTAAATTCTGCCCAAAGGACAGACACCATTTTCTACATGCATGAGTGACAAAGCTAAATTACCTAAAGTTAAAAAATACTTCTAATCTATAACATGTTAAACTTAAATTTCCATGTCCAACCCAGACTTTCAACAACAGCTACAGAACAGCAAGTGTACTAGGGACTGGATATTTGAGATGGAGCAGAGAATGTTACCTAAAAACTAAAAAATTTGCAAAAAGTTCACACCCACAGCTATATTTTCACAAAGTTTTCTGGGTACAAAATCATTGAACCATAATCTAAGTTTCCAACTGAAACTGTTTTCCTACTCAAGTTTAATCATTTACCTGTCTGCATTTATTTTTTAAGTGCATTTTAAGAAGTTAACAGGTTCGCTGGCAAGTCTAATGCCAACAAATTCACTCAACATACTGGAAGGCTAAAGATTTGTGGATATAGTAAGTGAAGCAAAATCTAAACAACCCAATAGGCAAGGCAACTGCATATCACATCAATTTCAAAATCAGATATAAATGACAAATCTATAAAAATATATATCTTCTAGAAAAAAGTTGAGGTAGCTCCTGCATTTGTCAATTTGGAGAGAGAATCTCAGTCTGGTGAGGTGGCTACAGCTCATGGACTACACAAAGGAAGCTTGATGAGAAGTCACATTATCAGTCCTCTTGGTTTAGGAGGGGACTGAGTAAATACAAAGGTGAATTATTCACTACCACTCAGGCGACACCTATAGCGGGAAAGAAGCCCTCACCAATAAAGAACACAATCTATAGTAAGAATTAAAATGCCTCGCATCCTAAAGAAGGAAATTAATGAGTCATCACTTTGGCTGGCCTGTGACAAAGATGCCCATCAAAATCACTCCTCCTCAAAGAGCTTCTAGAAAGAGCAGCATTATTGCTACTAATAAAAAAACCACTGGTGTCACCATCAGGAGAGAGCAAGCAGGTTCTAACCCCAGTAGCTGCCATCATGGTCATGTGGTAGGTGCAGCCAGATGGAACATCAGGAAGAGTCCAGGAAGCAAGCTGGGATTTTGAACATCCCCCTAAAGTCCAGCAAGCCATAACCATTCTCGTCTGATCAAATCCACTCCCACCCCAATCCACTTGAAGGTGGGGCTCCTCCTTGATCCTTGCACTCACAGGTTGCTGTAGTGAGTGTCTACATTGAGGCACTACCCCTCTCTTGCTAACCTTACCTCTAGTGTGGAATCACAGTGTTCATGCAGAGAGACATCCTTTTCCTGTCCCCACTGTTTTCAGTCCTTCAGAAATCATTCCTTTAGTCTGCCCTTAAACATGTAGGCCACTTGCTTCTTCCTAGCTACTCTGCCATACTTAGACAATTCAGAACATTCTCTCAAGGCAAGACATTTCCTTAACCCTTGTCCTTCCCTTCTCTATGCCTGTCCTTTATCAGTTTCAGGCTCCATGTTTATCTAATTTATGCTGTAACAAATTCAGGGCAGGGACTGGAAGTTCAATTCTGGCATCATGTAGATGGCAAACACCTAATACCTTCAAATTGCAGGTTTAAATGCCCAGAAGAGCTGATGGAGAGCTCCACGCTGCAGAGGTAGATGAATCTGGTACCAGGCAGTGTCCTGGGGAGAGGTTCTTTGGAATGGGAATTAAGATGAGGTGTTGACCCACTTTAGGAAATGAAGTCACCCACTGCTCTTCTCCCAAGCACATTTTCTGTTTAAACTATAAGCTCCCAGGGACCTCCGATATGACTTAAGGGGCACACCTATGGTCTTAACAACAAATCTTACAGCACATGTTAAGAACAGAGATCTGGCCTGCTCTTGGACAATACTCCAGCTCTCTTTACTATTATGCACCAGTTGGCTACCACATTTCTTCCCTAGAGCTGGCTGCCCTGCAGTGGTGCTGTATGTATGCACGCACTCATTAAAGTCCTTTGATTTACCTTTAGGATGAAAGGAAGAGAGTTAAAGAACATGGGACATTACTCCTGAAACCAATTAAACTGGAAAAAAAAATACACCAGACAACTTTCTAAACTGTAAATAGCCCCCATTTTATTTACAGTCAATACAAAAACTAACTCATTTCAGATGTATAGATTCAAACATCACATCTACTGCAAACTTAACACCGGTGTAAAAAGAAAAAGGATTTTCATGTTACATAAAAGAGCATTTGCTCTTCTATTCAGAGAAAGCAATTGCTCGGGTTATAAAAACAATACTGAGCAACAGTCATTGTGAATTGCATTTATTAGGAATCCTGCATGAGCAGCTTATGTCTTACTAATAGAGACATTAGCATCAGGAGTCGCAAACAAAAACCGATTCCAGATATGCTATGGCATTCTTAGCCCTACTGGAGCACGAAGGAACTCGAGTCTTCGACTTTCAAAGACACAATGTGCAGCAGTCGTCTACATTGTTCCTGGGGTTGCAGGACAGGTTCTTCTTGAGATCATAAATTCAGATCATTCTAAAAACGCAACAAAAAAGGCAGCTGAAAATAAAATCCCCCAAAGTAAAAACCAGGAGAATGCTATTTGTGTTGGATGTAGTAGCATGTCTCAGACACGCCTCATACTATCGCCTCAAATAATTCTTTAATCAAGTGACATGAAGGAACAGAGCCAAAACGACAGGCTGTAATGACACCTGAGATAGCATGGGAGGGAAGGAAATTTAATAACTCAGAATCTGCAGAGAACTGAATGAGGAAGCCAGCCTAGTAAAGACGCAGATTGGCTTTATGCTAAGAAAGCGTGTCCCAATGGGGAACATGTAATTAATGATACTGCCCCCATCTGGAACAGGAACCCCAACCCCACTACAGGCGGCGCTGGTAATTAGAATGTAGCCGAGCAGTATGCATATAATCGCCATAGGCACCCGAATAACGGGTATAGTCGGAATGCGGTTCTGGAAGACGGCGATAATCCAGCGGGGACTTTGTCGGCGAATGACGGTACACAAGTGGCGAGTCTGCTAAACGACGGTAATCTGAGAGGTCAGATAAACGGCGGTCAGAACTGTACCTGGTTAAGAAAAGAGACATTTAATGAATAAAACAAAAGGGTCCGTGATAGTGGCCTAACACCGCCCTGGTTACGCAATATATATATTGAGGAGACCCTCATGAGAGATCAGAATCTCTCCAGTGAAGACCATACCCGCAGAGCAACACTATTAGTACATGTCTCACTAAGGCAAACCAGAGGAACTTGTGGGTTAATCAGTTCTTTTCAGAACAGTTCCTTAGCTATCTTTTACCTCCTTCGATGGATACCTCAAATATACATGTTAAATTTCCCCCAACTCTTAGGCAAGTAAATAGCGCATGGGAAAGCAAGAGCTGGATATGCCTGCCATTTCTCTTAACAAATGCAGCCCATTTACTTATTAAGCACTGAAAATAGGGAGGACTGGTCTGACGACTTATGGGGTTGAGGACATTGGTTAAAATCCAATCCAGGTCAGTAACGGTGGTCTCAGTCCAGTTCCTAGAGAGCAGGCACCTACAACACGGCACCACCACAACTGACAGTAGTTTGAGTCTTTCATTCGCAGTTTAAGCAGAGGTGCCAACCTGTGAGAGAAACTCAACTCCCCATCTTAGCCCTAAGGGTTGTAGTTCCAAGTGAGGGATAAGGCACACTGTCTGTGGTAGAGTGCAAGAAATCTTTAATGCCATTGTCTGGGGTATACACGCCCTAGGCAGAAGAAATTTCCTGGCCCCAGGGCTGCCAATCTTGCAACTTTCACACAAAACTGTAAAAAAAACACTAAATAAATATCCAGTAGAATCTGCAGACCAGTAAGAGGGGTGCACCAGCATATTATCCCACCCTTCACCCTAGCCAGACGCACCCGAAGCAAAGAAATTGTAAGGGGGCGGGGGGACTATGTAATGATCTGTATTACTGCCAGAGCGGGAAGCCATTTTGTCATTTTAATAATGCATCAAGTTTCACCTCCCACCCTGTCAATGCTTCCAGAACAGTAAGTTAGTGTAATGTATTAGCAGGGGAATTTCCACTTTTTGGTGAAGCAGAACCAAGTTTATAAAGGCGAAGACCAATAGACTTGTATTGAGTCTGACTGCCTCTAGTCCCTTGGACAGCACATCGAGATCCTTGGACGAAAGGCTCTATTTATGTGCAAAGTATTATCACTGGCTTAGCAGCATACCTTTTAGCCAAAGCAGATGATTTTTTGAAAGGATCGTCATAGCCAGCACTCCGTGGAGGAGAAAGGCGGGTGCGTTCGTATGGTGGTGCGATGGCAGCAGCAGCAGCAGAAGACTGAGACAGTCCCAAATACGGGGTTGCTTGTTGTCCAAGCTGGGTTGGCCCATCATATGCGGTCACAGGCTGAGCTCTGAAAGTGACTGCCAAGGGAACAGAGGAGGGCTGCTGTGCTGTATAGGAAGCTGACATTGAGTTTGAAGACTGTGTTCTATAGGGTGTGGTCAGTGGAGCAGAGACCTGTGATTTGTAGGAAGCTGCTGCAGACTGATTGCTATAAGATGCAGCCAGAGTGGATGCAGGCTGGGTGCCATAGGTTGCTGAGAGCACAGCTGTAGGCTGGGCGCCATACGAGGCTGAATGACCGGCCACAGGCTGGGCGCCATACGAGGCTGAATGACCGGCCACAGGCTGGGCGCCATACGAGGCTGCGAGAGCAGTTGCAGGCTGGGCGCCATATGAGGCTGAATGGCCAGCCACTGGCTGAGCTCCATATGAGGCTGAGAGAGTAGCTGCAGGCTGGGCTCCATAAGAGGTTGAGTGGCTGTCCACAGGCTGGGCTCCATAAGAAGCCAAGTGGCTGGCTGCAGGCTGGGCTCCATAGGCGGCTGCGTGTGTGGCCACAGGCTGGGCTCCATAGGTGGCTGTGTGACCAGCTGCAGACTGAGCTGCATAGGCAGCGGCTGCATGTGTGGCTGTTGGCTGAGCTCCATAGGAGGCTGAGTAACCAGCCACAGGCTGAGTACCATAAGAGGCTGCATGCGAGGCTGAAGGCTGAGCTCCATAGGATGATGCTAGTGTTGCTGTGGACTGGACCCCATAAGAGGCTAACTGGGAAGCTGCAGCCTGGGTGTTGTAAGCAGCAGCAGCCTGAGCGCTGTAGGAATTTAGTGATGAGGCTGCAGGCTGGGTATTAGAAGCTCCTAGTGAAACAGAGGACTGGGTTCTGTAAGTATTTCCAAGTGAGGTCGAGGGCTGGGCCCTGTAAGATGCTGCCTGTCCCGTTGTTGGCTGGGGTCTGTAAGACATTCCGAGAGATGCAGAGGGCTGGGCTCTGTAGGTTGCACCCAGTGAGGTTGATGGCTGAGCTCTGTAGGATGCTGGTTGTGCTGTCATGGGTAGCGACACAGTGGCAAAACCGATTCTTGTTGGTGATCGTCGAATTGGGCTTCTGTCCCTTCCAAAATATGAGGGAGATGCTTGCCTTGTCTGAGTGTCAAAGGAGTTGTATTTGTTTGAAGTGTTGGTGCCACCGAAGCGCTGCTGATAATCGTAGAGCGAGGATGCAGTGTATCCTGCAGAGACTGATGGATATGTAGAGTCTGTAGGCCTAAGCTGCTCGTAACCGTCGATCTTGGGTTGATATTTCTCTCTAAAGTCCACACTTGCTCTCTTGCTCTTGTCAGCATTGATGCCTGCCTGGGCATTTTGTCCTGCCCCCTTTTTCTGAACATTAGTAGAGAGTTCCACATTGACTCTTCTTCCTTTCACTTCCTTTCCGTTAAGATTTTCGATGGCAACTTTTGCATCTGCTTCTTTCTCCATGTGAACAAATGCATAGTCTGATAAAGTAGACAGAGGGTTATCAGTGAAGAAGACAAGACATTTTATTACAGGATCGAACACTTAACAGATGCACGCATCTCTCTGCTATTACTTAAATGCACTTTGGGTATAAACAGAGTCTGTATTGTAGCCTTCCTAATAAACTGCGGGCTGGCAACTAAATTACCCCAATTTACCATAGCTGCTACATTATGAAAACTGCAGTCTATTCTAAAAAAAAAAAAAAAAAAAAAAAAGTAGAGAAAACCCACAAGTATCTAATCAAGGCACAGAAAGAAATCCATGTGCTCAGTAGGTTTGTTTACAAATACCCTCAAATATCCACAAATAGTTCCCAAAATCTTAAATTCTACAATATTGTCTCATTCAGTTCGGAGAACACAGAGCCAAATTGAAGTTTATGGAGTCATACCAGAGTTGACTTTAGTCCATTTTGTACCATTAAAGAACATGTAACCAATACAGTTTTCTTGAAATTTCAGGAAGGAAATTACTAGCCATCCACAAACTAGAGATTCTTCCAGCAGCTCATGCTAATCTTGCAAAAAAACATCCAAACTAATCTGCTTTGGAACCCTCTAGTTTGTCAAAGGTATTACACTGTAGAATACAAACTTAAACAGGGTTAAGAGGACTGTATTTAATATCTACAAAAGAATCTTTAATAAAATATATTTAGTCAGTGGAGTGAGCAATCAATTTAAATATTTGTGAAAATCAAGTATGTCAGAACATCTAGAACCGAGACTGGGCACCTTTTATATTTTAAAAAGCCAAATAAGTAGAAAAAAGTAGCAGCCTCTTGACTATTCTGACTTTAATAATCCTGAAACTCGGTATGGGTAAGCTTTACAATTACATTGAAAAATTCAGTATTTCAGAAGGATTTACCTCTAGTTTCTCAACTTATTTTTAATTTAAAAAAAAGCACATTTTCTGTGCTGCATCATACTAGACAACCAAATCTACTGACATTTTCATTTGCAGTGCAGGGAAGAGTTATTTTAAAGTCTACATATATTAATAATTTGGTATCTTCACCTCTCACTTACAGAAACTGTATGGTTACCCTTAGTTTTTTCTAAAAACAATTAAGTGTTTTAGTCTGTGGCAGGACCTCAGGTTGAACATAATAGCTACAGACGCTCCCTGGGTTACGCAAGACCCAAATTACGCAAATTCACACTTATGGAAAAAGTTCCATAAGCCAGAAATAGGATTTTCGAGTTGCGGAAATTTTTGCGTAATGTATGGGTATACGTTTCCAACGTGCATAACTCAAATTTTGTGTAAGGCTTTCCAGAACAGAACGATTGCGTAAGTCAGGGGGTGTCTGTATAGCAAATTCAAAGCTACAGCGGCTCAGATAACTATCTTACACACAGAAATCTAGAATGATATATTCTTATAAGCATAATTTTAGTCTATACCAGCAAAACACTTGAAGTGACTATTACATTTATGACACGACAGGAGCTAGGGAATGTTCCAACAGCAGTAATTCTAAAGCAGTTTAGAAAAAATACACTTACAAGAAACTAGACTTTTACTGAACACAAAGCAAATGTCTAATCCAATATTTCATAATTTAGATCCCTATACTCTAAAGGACATAGAGCCAACCCCACATGCAGAGGACACCATAGGAATTAACAGCTCAAGGGATTAAAATCAGCCCACACAAGCCCCATTGCTCAACTTCCCTGCTACAATCCAGAATCCAGGCCCTGCTATTCCTCCACTCCCATATTGAGGGCCGTGGCAAGTCATTTCAATTTATGTGCCTCTGGAGAGTCTCCAACGTTTTATAATGAACGAGGAGAAAGTAACTGGCTGCTCATGGACTGGACATTCTTAGCATGCCGAGCACAAATCACAAGATCATTTTTTGGGGACCCTGAAGCAACGGGAGCCTTTTCCAATGTACTGAATCCCAGTATGCAAGGACTGACTTGGGACCAGCAACATGGGAAGCTGCACTATCCCTGGTGGGCACCCTTCTCCAGGAGTTCTATAGGCTTAGGAACTCAGAAGTGCTATGGTAAGGATTCTTAGTGTTCAAACATGGCTTCTGCTGGCCTACTTCACAAATAGGCCATCTTTCTCAACCAACAAAACAGAATGGAAATACCAAATTTAATCTGGAAATGAAGGAGTTGGAGCCATGCTGTACCCCAAACCCCATCCCTCCTTCCCAAGGGCTCACTTGGCCCAATAGGGCCCTACCAGCAAGGTTGGCTTCCAATGATCCAAACTATGGTGCTAGAAAAACATCCGACTGTATAGGCAAGCAAGATCTGCCGGTGTCCAAACACATCAGATGCACCAATACCTCACAGGCTCTCTTAAAAGTACCTACAACCATCCTTCCGCTATTACCAGCAGGGCCAAATGAAACCTTGGGATTTCCCCTGAGTTCAGCAAGGCCTTATATACTTCAAGGAGTTGTGGAGATCTTGCCTGCTCTTGTTATTGCCCTTCATGTTTGGTGAATGGTGAGAAGCTGGTGTTTTTTGCACACCAATAATGCTGTAGCCGATTTCTGCCTATAGAAGCAGGCGGCCCCAAGGACTCTGCACTAGAAAAATAGTTTTCAGCAATACTTTTATGGTGCAATCTTTCAGTAAGTGGGCATAACAATCTGTTGTTCATGTGTGATGGTCAGGTCTATGAAAATAGATTCATAGATTCAATTTGTATATTTTAAGGCCAGAAGGGACCATTATAATCATGTACTCTGACCTCCTGCATAACATGGGCAAGATAATTCCACCCAGTGACTGCTGAATCCAGCCTGTTTTGGGCAGAGATAGAATGTATCTGAAAAAGAGGCATACACAATTTCAACATAGAGACTCCAACTGATGAAGAATTTCCCACATCCCTTGGTAATCTAGTCCAAATAGAGTAGTGCTATAGGAATCACAATGACTTGTTCAGACCTAGGCAGCTAAAAAAATTGAAAAATAAATCTCTCAAAGTCTCTCGAGAAGTCAGCAAACATCTCAACACACTTGAGTTGGCTGTGCAGATTACACCATACTCGACTGTTATCAACCACCTGCAAGTGAAGATAAGGGCATTAAAGTAATTCAGGTGAAACACTCAGAATTCACTTTCTCCAGTAATTACAGGAGAGCCATCACCACTATTTATGGTTTGGTTCTTTCATTCTCTTCCTGAATTAAAACAGACCCCAGAGCTCAGCACTTTCTGAGCACATTAGAACCCTGGAGAAAGGGCTCCCTATTGCCCAATGAACAAAGCATATGGGAGCATCTGTGCTGGTCAGTTCCTATATGGTGAACATTTGGCATGTGGCATAAATTATATAAATTGCATGACAGAAGGCAGGCTGAATACTCTTGAATTGGTCAGTTCAAGTGATGATTGGTAGAGGAAAAAGCAGCAACATTGCTACACAACCTTTGAGGATAAGACATTCAGCAACAGTATTAGCAAATCAGTACGAAAATGCAGAGGGTCACAGCGAAGGGTTCTCATGCTAAATGGGGGACTTGGGTTCAGGCCTGAGCCCAAAACATCAAGCCCTAGGCCAAAGCTTTGGGCAGAAGGGCTGGCAAGATCCTTTGAAGGGAAAAACTGCAGCTGACAACACCAAAATTGAGATCCCTCTCCATCCTCAAAATCAGGCTGTGCAAGGCATAGCACAGGGAAGGGATTATTATTTACAGTGAAGAAAAAGTTAACTAATAGGCCATGCCTCCAGTGGCACTAGTACACACAGGTTCTGTCGGTTACAGTTAATCGGGTCACAATCAACGGCGAGTCTAGGTCACTCAAATCTAGCCCATACAACAGGTGACACTTGGAGTTTTTTCTTGGGACCCATGTGTAAGAGGCCTTATTTACCTCAATAGAAAGGGAAAATAACTATGCAATTAGAGATGTTATTGTTCCACAACACCACACTCTGAAATGAGTCCAAGGCATACTCAGGCACTGCAAAGCTGAGCTGGGCCCTGGGGAGAGAAGGGTAACCCAACTGCAGCAACAGGCAGCACACAATATGGAGAGAGCATGTTGTATTTAATATTAGGTCCTGGAAATTATGCCTTTCATCACCTTGCCCTGGATGAAGAACTTTATAACATTCAGAAGGAACATACAGCTCATGTGCAGACACGACTGAGTACATTGGGATCATTTGGTTCAGTCAGGAAGCTGGGAAGTCTGCCACAGAATATTAGAATATAGTGGATGAAAAGCTAGGGGTATTTGATGTGGGTGAGGGGGCCATTTTTAGCCACAATATTTAGATTAGGAAAATTATTTTCTCCTAAGACACCATGCTGGAAGTGAGAGGAAGTTAAACCCCTCTGAGGAAGGCAAGGGGTCGATTAAGGGATATTTGCCTGTGCCACGAAGTGTATATTTAAAGGAAAGGGAGGCTGCATGGAGCTCTTTGCAAATAGACAAACAAAAAGGCAGTAAAAAAGTGATAAAGGAAAATAATATAGCACCAAAAGAGAAGGACAGCTAAAAGGAAATGAGAGGAAAGGGGGAAGAGAGAGCACTAACACAGAAAGCTACTGCTACCCCCCTGCTAGGATCTGGGGATAGAGCTGCTCCCAAGCCCTTGAGGCAAGGAAGTCTGTTGCCTTTCATTACCCTGGATTATGGGCTTTGGCCAGCCCTTCAAAGTTGTGCAATCCCCTAGAAGTGCTGGGATGATACAGGTGTATATGGGCCCCAAAAGAACTGTAGTTGATTGGCTGTTATGGTATTGTTTTTAAGAACAGCTGCATGGGCACAGAGGCTGGGCCTGGAAGGGGCATTTACACTGGTGAAGGAGAAATGGTTACACACACTGCATTTGGTGGAGGTCCATATCACTTGAAACAGCTCTCCAGATGCAAGGGAAAGGAATACCAACCCCTGCTCCATGATTGTGTGTCCCAGAGAGCAGAGTAATTGCCTTTGATTATACAAGTAATTTGAGGAATGAGGCAGGCATTCAAAGGTGGCATGAAACTGAAAAGCGTGCAGTATTGGTTATGGCCCTGAGATACCATCGCTAATGTATCTCACTCAATGTACAGCTCCTACATAAGGGAAAGGGGTGGTGGTGGGATGTCCATTAAATGTTCCCATATAAGTGTCACACATGACGGCGGCTCCGGGACATTAGCAAGTGGCGCAGGATATAAAAGGAATTTTTATGCAGGGGAGAAGTAGGGCGGTTGGCTTCAACAGTACCTCACTCACTCACTGGCCCACATCACTAGTATTCCAGGACAAGTAGAGAGGTGTTGGCAACTTGGAAATGATGCATTTGACAATAGGCTCATGAACAGCCTGATGGTGCAGGGTGCACTTATGAGAATATATCCACCTTTGAGGGCATTATCTAAGGCTTAGGGAAATGTACCTGACAGGTACTAACCCTACATCTAAGCCTAACAGCTAGAGATAAATGCCTGTGCTACCGTAAAGCAACAGTAATATAAAGCAATATATATATTTCAGTATAAAGCAACAGTAATTATGTGTGTTATGTTTAGCTCCAGAACTTAAATCATTTTATGTAATAATTATGTTACTGGAGCTGATGGAGTAGCCGATAATTTCAGATATATTGTTCAATGAATTTCAGCAGCATTCATCAGATCATAGTCAAACAGTTGACTATAATGATTATAAAGTCTGCCAAATTCCAGTGAAGCTGGAACAATAATTGTGAATACTATTTACTCACCTCTACTGCTTTATTAGACCTTCTCTCTTGCCCTGCAACCTAAATCCTCAGACTATTGTCTTGTCCAATTTACCCCATTAATCTCTCCTGCCCATACACTCCCATGTTCACTTGAAAATGTTACCAGACTCCAAAGAGCCAGAGGAGTAAACATATTGGTCAGACTGATATAAAAGGAAACTGCTGGGGTTCTTTCCACTATCCCTTGAACTCTGCCTGATGGCTCCACCATCCAAAATATGACCCCATATTTCCTCCTTTGGTTGCTATCCTTCCTCTATCCATGTCTCCCTCTGATTCTCCTGGCAGTGACCAGGTTGTGTGAGATCTCTGCTCCTTTACTCTTCCCCTCAACCTTCTGGCTGCTGCAATGGTTGTGTCCTATTTCTGCATTCTTCTCCCCTTGGAAGAGCACCTCCACACACCCACAAAGACCGCACTGTCACAGTGAAGGACTGGAGGGATGTTAGATGCTGTTGGCACCTTTGATGTCACACTTCATCACCCGCCTGTACCAATTGAAGAGACCTCACAGCTCCAGCAGGTATAGGGGTTGAATTGAGGGCGGGGCGTGCTCCTTGAAGAGGTGAGGTGGGATGGGGTGAATACCTTTGTCAGTGTACTATTCCATGCATCCATACTGCTGGAAGAGACCTCACACAGCTCCTTACTGTGGCAGAAGAATATGGATTAAGGCAGTATCTGCCCCAGGAAGTTTAAAGTGGATGTTTACCCACTTGCTGGTGGAAGAAAGTAAATGCTCCGTGAAAGGGGGGTTGGGAGCAGTCAGTACCTTTGTTGATGTTGCACTCCGCCACAGTAACTGGAACAACCCCTTCATCTCTCCATTGGTGTGTGTATGGGGGGCAGGGGGTTATGGAGAGTATCTGCCCCATGGGGAGTGAGGACTGATGCAGTCAGCACCTTTTAGGTCACATTGCATTATGGACTTATACTGCCAAAAGAACTCCAGTAACTCCCTACTGGTGCAAAGACAGGGAATTTGGGGGGCATTATTTGCTTCATGAAGGATTAGAAGGGGTCTCTGCCCCCAGATAGGGGGCAATTTCTATACCTCAGGCCCGTGTTGCTGAAAAAGCCTCTGCCACTCCCCACTAGTGCAGGACAGAGAGATTGGGGGCAATACCTGCTCCACGGGAAGACTGGTACTTTTGATGTTACATGCTTTGCTGTTGGCTTGCTTTGCCAAAGAGGCCCCACAGTCCCCCACTGGTGCAGGGAGGAGTTGGGGTAGTATATGTCCCAAGAAAAATGTGGGGCAATTGGTACCTATGGTAACATCTGACTTCACAGATGCATACTGGTGGATTGATATTGGTGGGGGGGCTTCACCTCATGAGGATGTTGGTACCTTGGACTACATGGCACCCCACTACAAGCCCATATTGCTGGGAAGAAAGGGAAAGACGGAGGGAGGAGGTGTCTGCCCGTAATCAAGTGGTCAGTATCTTTAACCATGTGGCACTCCACCACAGGCTGGAATTGCTAGGGTGAAGGAAGATATTAGACTTAGTCGTGTGGTGTGGGCCCTGCTCCGCTGAGAGGATTGGTATCTTCGACTGTTACACTCGGACATTCTATACCTTGGGGGAGCATCCTGTAACCCCCATATTCCTCATTTTTATATAACCGTGATCTTACATATAAAGCATGCCTTAAAAGGTATCTGGGGAAAAGTTATCTGCTGAAAGTCATTTCTCTATCCATATATGTATCTCATTAATGTATATGAAGTTATGAGAATTGTGTTGTATGGTTGTCACTAAAACATGCTGTCAGTTGGGGAATCGGTCAGATATTAGCTCCCCAGAGGCAACAGCAAGGAAAGTAACCAAACGTCCCATCTACAACCATTGTCCAGCAAGGGAGCTACAATTCAATGACTCACCTGCATGAGGCCATACCAGGGGAATTGCTCAATCTTGGCTGGAGACTTAGCAGTGCCCCCAGACATGCCTGGACTTGTGATCCCCAAGCACATGGGACTGAGGGAATAAAACAGAACACAGTGGCCCCATGCTGGGCCTTTCTCCTTCACCCACCTACACTGCAAGCAACAAGGACACTCTGAAGACTCCAACTGAGGGGACTGCCCCAGATTTCAAGTGTGAAATCTGTATACTATGAACTGCAATATCCAGTGCAGTGAAGAAAACTGCTTAATCTAGATGTTGCCCAGTCTAATAGGGTTGAGAGTTTAGACTGCGTGCTTATATTTTATGTACTTTTGGTAACTATCTCTGACTTTTTGCCTAACACTCATAGTCACTTAAAATCTTCTGTTGTCAATACATTTGTTTTACTGTTTATCTTTACCAGTGAGTTTGTATGAAGTGTGTGGCAAATCTGCTCATGTTTTGCAAAGGCTGGTGTATATCCACTTTCCATTGATGAAGTGGTGAACCAATTAATAAATCATCTTGATCAGTGCCTGGGGTGCAAGGCTAGGAGCTGGGGGGGGATTGGGCTGGTGCCTTTCCCTGTGTGATTCATGAGTGGCTCTGGGAGCATTCATGCAATCTAGGAGGGTGTGGGGCTCCACATGCAGTTGTGCTGAATGATAACAGTGCTTGGAGGGGTTTACTGCTGGTCACTAGCAAGGTATTGTGAAAGACAGCCCAGGCTGGAGAGTTCAGGGGGCACAGCGGTCCCACAGTCCCAGGCTGCACCCCAGAGATCCCATCACACACTCCATCATGATTAGGGCTCCGTGTTTGTCACACACAGAGGTGGCGGAAGTCACGGATTCCGTGACTTCCTGCAACCTCTGCAGCACCCAGCCGCTCGGGCAGCGGTCCCAGGGCACCTGGAGCAGCTGCTGGCCCCCAGGGCTCCCCATCACCAGTAGTGCCCCTCCCCCGCAGCTGGTGCCACGGGCTTTCCAAGATTCAATTGGGGTATTAATGGTATAAGTCACGGGCAGGCCATGGGCCATGATTTTTTTGTTTCTGTCCATGACTTTTACTAAAAATACCCATGATTAAATCGTAGCCTTAATCATGACTCATGGGCCCATACTGCTGGGGAGAGGGGATTCTAGCCCCAGGGAGAGGTTGGTTGAAGGGATTCCTACCCCATGGGGGAGAAGAGAGTTGGTATCTTTGCCCACATCACATTCTATCTCAGGCCTGTACTGAGGGTGGGGAGTGCCGGGGAACCACCGGCCGCATCACACTCCACCATGGGTCTGTGGGGGAGGAGGGGAAAAATGAGCCCAGGGTTGGTACCTTTCACCATGCTGCACTCCACCATGGGTTAGTACCAGAGTTTGGAGGGGGGGCTGGGGAACCCAGCAGAGGGAACCTTTCACCACAGGTCGGTACCAGGTGGTCATGGAACCCAGAGGTCAGTATCTTTCACCACATTGCACTCCACCATGAGCCAGTACTGTGAGTGAAGAGTCTCTATCCTGGGGGTGGGAGTGGGGGGGCGGGTGGGAGGGGAGATATCAGGGGTTGGTTCCTTTTACCACGTTGCACTCCACCTCAGGCTAGTACCAGGGGTGGGGGACTTGAGGATCCTGGAGGTCACTACCTTTGTCTACGTTGTACTCCACCACAGGCCGATACCAGGGGTGGGTCAGAGAACCCAGGGGTCAGCACCTTTCACCATGTCACACTCCATCATGGGCTGGCAGCAGGGGTGTAAAGTCCCTGTCCCAGGGAGAGCGATATCCCAGGGATCGGTCTCTGACCACGTCGCACTCCACTACCAGCCGGTACCAAGGGTGGGAGGGGTCCATGTCGCACTCCACCATGGGCAGGGAACCACGTTACACTCCACCATGAGCTGGTATCAGGAAGAGGGGGAGGGGGTCCCTGTCCCGAGGTTGATACCTTTCACGACACCACACTCCACCACGGGCCGGTACCGGGGAGGGGGGATGCGGAACCCGGTGGGTCGGTACCTTTCCCCACGTCGCACTCCACCACGGGCCGGTACCGGGGGGGGGGGGGGAGACGGGGAGGAGGAGGCGGTGGGGAATCCAGGGGGCACCACGTCGCACTCCACCACGGGCCAGTACGGGGGGGGAGGGGGCGCGGAGAATCCAGGGGGCACCACGTCACACTCCACCACGGGCCGGTACCGGGGAAGGGGGGGATATTAGGGAACCCGGGGGGTCGGTACCTTTCACCACGTCGCACTCCACCACGGGCCCGTACTGCTGGAAGAGCGCCCGCAGCTCTCCACTGGTGCAGGCCGCCGAAACATTACCCACGAAGATCTTGCAGGTGTTGGTGGGCCGCGGGCGGGACGGCTCCACCACGATGCGGCGGCCGTGCAGCTGGTGCCCGTTGAGCTGGGCGATGGCGCGGACAGCGGCCGCTTCATCCCGCAGGTGCACGAAGGCGAACTGCTTCATGAGGGCCACGCCGAGCACCGGCCCCACCGCGCCCGTGAACAGCTCGCCCAGCTCCTCGGCCGTGGCCTCCTCGGGCACGTTCCCCACGAACAGCTTCACTCCGGGACGCATGGCCGCGGCCGAGCTGGCACCGGGACGCCTGACAAAATGGCGGCAGCACCTCAGACCCTCCGAACGCTCAGATGGGAAGGAAAGAGGAAGGCACCACCCGGCCGTCAACACGCCTGCGCAGCGCGCTGAATGCCACCACCTACGAGCAACTGCGCCTGCGAAGAGAGACACTCGGCTAATGCCGCGCCTGCGTACTACTAGTGCCTTGCGCACTCCTGCCTCTCCATCCGCGCCCCTGCTCTTCTCCTAGCAACGTCGTTGCGCCTGCGCACTTGAGTCCCAACCGCCTGTAACCTGTTTTACATCCGTCACAATCCGCGCCGCCAGCCCTAGCGCGCCTGCGTATTTCCGGCATCTCCCTCCCTTCCCTTGCGCAGTGACGAATGCACCTATCCGAGCCTCTGGGCACATGCGCAACGCCCGACCTTGCGTTAACTCGCCAGTAAACAAAATGGTGCTCCCGCCACCCACGTGCAGAGTGCTCCCTTTCGCCCTCAGGCTCCGGCACGGTGATAGGCAGGCTCCGCCCACACCCAGTGACCGCCTCATGTTCTTTTTCTGTCACGGGAACTACTCCCTCCCCCCAGCTGGGTGAGTGAGATCTCTCCACTGTCCTGCTGGGGGATTAGGGATTCCCCCTTTCCCAAATCCCCCACCTCCAAGGCACCTGCCACCCAGCCCCAGAACCTATCCCAGAGACGATGTGCCTCTGCATTTATACAGCATCTTGCACAGTAGGTGCCTGAGGTCTGGGCACCACCACAATGCAAGGTGACCAGCTTGGGCAGCAAGACAGCAGGGTGACAGTAGGAAAATATTATTTAATGGCAGATTCAGCGCACATGAAAGATACTTAAAGTCATCTCGCCTCCACAGCTGATTTTAAATGGAAAACAGGCTACAGCCTAACCCAGACCCTCCTGTCTAGCTGCCTATGCTCAGGCTGCAGCTTTCTAGAAACATTTGTCAGGCATAGGTAGCTCAGCACTTTCTCCTCTTTTGCAGTGCATGCAATCCACAGCACTTGCGACCTTGGCTACTGCCAGACAGATTTCCCAAAACAGTCTGGGGCAAGCAGAGCAGCAAGAGACTTCGATCCTGAGCTCAAAGAAACCTTTGCAGGTTTCCTGTAGATACTTATGTAACTCCAGCGACTAATGCCCTCTGTGGACAATGTCCTATCTGTTTATGTGGCTTAGCAGAAAGAGCACTAGTTTGGGAAACCTGGGTTCTAAACCCAGCTCTTCCACTGGCCTGCTAGGTGACCTTGGGCAAATCACTTCCCCCCCCTGTGCTTCAGTTTCCTCATATGTAAAATGCAGATGATACTAAACCCCTTTGTAAAGTGCTTGGTGATATGCTGGTTCAGAGTGGCAGATATGAACTAGTGATTATTAATATTTTATTATTAAAGGTTCAACCCCCCCCCCCCAACCCAACCCATCTACTTAGTGCAAAAGTGATCACAAGAGAACTCCCAAGCTTCCTGCCTCCCCCTTTTCTAGTTCCCCCAGCAAAACCACCCTTGATATCCCGGCACTTTAAAAAGGAACAAATAAGCAAGGGGGGGGGGGGTAGAGAGAGAATTAAGATGCTTTTTTCACTGCCTTTACAAATCCCAAAGCAGCAAAAAACTGCAGAGCCTATTTACTGCTCCCCTATAAAATGAGACATCGTCTCTAGCAAGTTTAGGAGCTCCCAGCTGGGGAAGGGTCAGGACACGAAACTGCTCAGAGGTTGGCAATAGAAGAACGAGACTGTGGGATGAGACGGGGACGCTGTGAAGAAGTCCAGTCCCCACCTAAAGCTCACGTCAGATCTAACTATACCGCAGGCCCAAAGTGCCACCCATTTGATGTTAGAAACAGACTGAGCCTCGGCATAGAGCAACAACCAGTAGGCATAATGTGGAGAAAGGAAAGTCATAATCCTACAGGTGAGGGGTGGGCTGGCCAAGCTTCCTCCTGGCTGGCCCTGCCACTGGCTTCTCCCGCTCCTCCCACAGCGTCACGCCATCACAGGTGCAGATTTGCTTGGGGTTCTCGAACAGCCCAGCAGATCGGGCAATGATCCCACAGGCCAGCCTGGAAGGGAGGGAGGGAGCATTAGCAGATGCTGTGCTGCCAGGGGCTCCAGTCCCTGCAGACTAAATGGGCAGCTCCATGACTTGACCATTTGCCCAGTCAAAGGTCAGGCAAGACCAGACATCTTACTTGTTACAGTGCAAGAGGCAAGCTGTACCAAGACAATAAAGAGGCGTTAACCCCTCCTTTGACCATACCTGCAGATCCCACTCTTGCCTCATGCCCCTTTGGCGGGAGGGGGAAGGGAAGGAAGAGAGACTGACCCCCCTCAACTTCCTATAGCTCCCTTAGGTTAAGCCATCCTTCCTCCCATGCTCACAGTTGATCCCATTCCTCCATGCTGTTGCCCAGTCTGACAGTCAGTTTGACCCCCGAGTATTTGTGCCAGCAAGATGCTGCCTTGAGCTACTCCCCTGGTTCCTGCTTCTTCCCCCTGGCTCCTCACCTCTCACCCGAGTTCCCACAGACTTTAGAGAGTGGGTGACCCCCACGGCCAAGGTCGTCCTCACCAGAATCCACCACCAGAGAGCGGCCGATGATGTCCCAGACCTAGGAAGGATCACAGCCTTTGGCCATCCCTGTTGCATGTGTGGATCCCCAGCTCCCCTGGTAGAGGCCATTAAAGTCCTGGGAAGGGACTTCTGCATGATGAGAACCAGTGCATCCAGGCACAGTTTGGAGAGGGGTTTGCGCCCTGGAGCCAGGAAAGTGCAGTCAGCTCTAAAGGAGCTGATCCCTGCGCCCTAGTTTCCCTTCGACTGCTGCCATCTCAGCCTCTGCCCCTCCCCAGGAGCTCGGCTCCCTGTCCCACTGCACCATGTGGGTGGCCCATCGGCTGGAGGGAAGATGAGACCCCAGTTCCCAGGAGAGCAGCTGACGGAAGGTTTTGACTAGAGGAGGGGAAAGCAAAGGCAGCCCCAAACTGCTACATGCTCTTTGTGCTCCCCACTTCCCACCTGGGATATTACACCTACTGCTTCAGGGTTCTGACTAGTTTAACTATTAGAGACCAGGGTGAGACCTAGTGTTTGGGGTCAGAATATCCCACATCTGCTACTGGAGGCAGACCTTCCTCTGAAGCACCTGGTGTTGGGCCCTGTGGAAGAAGAGATCCTGAGCGACATGGCCCTGGGGTCTGAGCTATTCAGGCAGTTCCTCTGTTCCTATGATATCCCTAAGAGCAAAAGTGTTCTGTAGGATTCATAAAAGGATCAGACATTCTCATCTCTATCAAGTGTCCGGAGTTATAATATTAGAGAACCTGGAGCTGAGGAAAGGAGTTATCCCTCTTGTTTCACAGCAGGAGTCTACCCCTAGCAAATGGGGTCAGGAGGAATGTTCCTTTGGGTGAGGTTATCCCAGCAAAGCCTAATGGAGGGTTAAGAGCCCCTTCCTCTGAAGCAGCTGTGGGACAGCTGGATGGGTTTGCTGTTCTGATCCACTGTAGTGATGCCTTTCTGAAAGGAACAGTAGGATCCCTCAATATGCCCTAATCTGACACAGCTCCCACTGCTGTCTCCCCAGCAATCCCTTGTGCAGATCAGGGGACCTCACCTTTAGCCGGGTGTCCTCCATCCGGAAGTCTGCTCTTCCATTGCTGCCAGCCAGCACGTTGCCAAGGTCTCCGAGATGCTGGAACAGAGCATCCACCCACACAGTCAGACCCTGGGAACTTTGACTCGAACCACAAACACAGCAAGAGCAGAGCGAATTTTCTTCACTCAAATTCTTTTCTGGCTGAAGAAAACCTAGCTTTTCAACCAAAACCAATATTTGGGTTGAAAATTTCTGGAATTCTGACAAAGAAATGGCCCCAAAACCTTATGTTTAACCAAAAACAGTTTTTGAAAACCAAAATTGTTTACGGTTTTATGGAAAGATTTTGGGGGGAAATTTTGTTTTCCAAAATTTCAAAGAAAACAACAATTGGTATTTTCCAAGGGGGTGAATAACAACTCTGTGGGCTGTGATCAGGCTGTGTTGGACAAGTATTTCAGTTTAGTTTGTTTCAAAGCCAAGCTGTATCTGGCCCCACATGGCAAAGTGAGAGCCAACTAATGTGGGCATGCAAATGGAAACCATTGCTCAGAGGTCCCCAAGAGCAGCAGAGGCAGGAATGTGGCAGCCTGAGGACTGGGAAAGGTGCCTTTTCTTGGAGAACTACAATGTTTGAAGTCTTTGCTGTCTCTGGACAGATGATTGACTGTTTCATTCTGGCTTACCCTCTATTGAGTCAACCCCCGTGCCTCCTCAGTACCACACTGGGGTCAGCACTGACTGCCAAAGAAGAGCATCCCCTATCAAGTCACCCACTCTCCCCCAGTCACCCGCAGAACGACTAAGAGGAGAGTGCCCTACTGAGTCCCCAGCTCCATGCAGCACAGCAAGCCACCCCTTCCATCACACTGGGGTGAGCATTGACTGAGAGGAGAGCACCCTCCCCAGAGGCACTCACTCCTCTCCCTGCAGCACTGCGCCCGCTAGCATCACCAAAGGGCACTGGGGCCAGCCCTGACCGTGAGGGCAGAATGCATAAACATGACCAGAACTCACCCTGTGTGCATCCTGCGGGCCCCCGTGATGCTTCCCGTCTGGGTTGAAATGGTCTCCACAACTGTTTGGGGAAAAACAAAACAAAAAAGGAAGCCAGGATGACCTAGTGCAGAGGCCTCACACCACAGCCTCCAGAGAGATCTGGCCGGCTACCTGCTCTACTCTACATTTCAACATAGGGTTGGAACGTGCACTGGCCAAAGGGGAAGGAGCTGAACAGGGAAACAGCCTCACCCCCCTAACAGCTCGTGTCCTCTTGCTGTGACTATCTACGTGCCTCCCCCAGACACAGGCCAATCTCACTGAACTAGTGTCATCAGATGCACTCTTCACAGTTGCTGAAAAATGGAGGGCCTAATGGAGAGGGCACTGGGCTGGGAGCCCTGGGTTCTATTACAGGCTCTGCCACTGACCTTAGGAAGGTCCCTCCCTTTGTCTCTCAATGCCTCAGTTTCCCCATCTGTTAAATGGGAATCTTGACACTAAATGCCATTAAGTTGGGAGGCACTCATTTCCTTTAAGTACCTTTGCAAACCCCAGCTTGCTACACTGGACAGCAACACCTCCCTGCAGGGGAGAGGTCTCTTACCTGTCACAGGAGTTTGTGACATCCCCAAATTCATGGACGTGCAGCCCATGCAACCCTGGCTCCAGACCATCAATGGTCCCTTCAATGAGACACTTCTCTGGGGAGACCTGCAGGAATCTCACCACCCCTTGGACGAGGCTGGGGCCTGACATCATGGCCACAGCTGCACCGAGGTTCTCTAAAAGGGAGGGCAAAGTCAGGTGGACACAGACAGTCACAGCCGCCCGCATTCCCCTCCCCAACCAAGATGTAGGGGAGCTCCTGCTGCCAGACAGCATAGCAGCACCAGTGTCCAAGAACTCCCTGAGGAGCAGCTGAGAGGATGAATCACAGCACAGGCTGTTTAGGGAAGGGGAAGATATTGGCCACTCAGCACAATGGAACTGAGGACCGTTCTGTGTATTATGGTATGGCCCAGGGGCTAGGGCACTAGCCTAGGATTTGGGAGATCCAGGTTCAAGTCCTTGCTCTGACCCAATTTCCCTGGAGCAGCTGTGTTAGTCTGTATCCGCAAAAAGAACAAGAGTACTTGTGGCACCTTAGAGACTAACAAACGTATTTGAGCAAAAAAAAGCTTATGCTCAAATAAATTTGTTAGTCTCTAGGGTGCCACAAGTACTCCTATTCTTTTTCCAGTTTCCCTGTTTGACAGTGGGCAAGTCCCTTATCGGGAAACTGAGACACAGAGAGGCTAATAGCACTGCCCTGCCTCCCAGGGAAGCTGTGAGGGTAGATACAGTAAAGACTGTGAAGCACCCAAATACTACAGTGATGAGGATAATAAAACTACCTTACACAGATAGATCATATAGAGGCACCCATCTTACATCGGGGCCCCCGACATACCAGACACCACATGCCCTCCCCCCCGTTTCAGGTGCACCATAGACACACAGCGTGAAGCAGCCCCTGCTTTGAAGAGCTCATAGCATAAAGAGCCAAACACAATGCCGAGAGGTGAAGGGATTTGCCCAGCAGCAGAACCAGGAATAGAACCCACAGCAATAGACTGGAACGCCTAGCCGCTACCCCATGCTACCTCCTGTTCCTTTCAGGCTATGACCCAGGGACTCCATACTCACGTGGCTCACTGCTCCCCATGCCCTTCAGCACAGCCCGGCGGCCTGTGCTCTCCAGCAGGCCCTTCACCTTCCCAGCACTCATGCTGGTCTCCACCAGCACAGTCTGAGAGTCCAGCTGAATGTCCAGCACCTGGAGCCCTGCAGGAAAAGCCCTGGTATGGTGAAAACAGCAGGAGCCCACACCAGCTGTCATGGGGAATGGGAGGGCTGGAGCATCTCTCACCTGTTGCTCCTTGCAGAGAGGCCTGCACGGCATCCACGCATTCCTGGCAGTTCATCTGCACTGCGAACTCCAGCTGGTTGATTTTAGGAGGCATGTGAGACAGGGTTTGTCATGAAAAACAACCCAACTCTCCACCTTGGCAGTCTTCATCCATCAGCCCTACCCCTCCCCTGGCCCAGAACTAGAACACCTCTCTTGAACATGGTTCAAAAAAGAACTAGGTAAGTTCATGGAGGAGAGGTCCATCAATGGCTCTTAGCCAGGATGGGCAGGGATGTATCCCTAGCCTGTTTGCCAGAAGCTGGGAATTGGTGGCAGGGGGTAGATCACTTGATGATTACCTGTTCTGTTCATTCCCTTTGGTCTGACCCAGCATGTTCACGCCAGCAGAGGGGGGTTTCCTGTTCTCTCCAGAATTGCCCCCCACCTAGAGGAAGCTAAACCAACCACCTCATACCCTACAACTGTACAATCCTCCCTACATTGGGCAGTTTGGATTTCTCATCTCCAGCAACTTCCCCTCTCTCAATCCCTCCCATGCAGGGATTCTGCATTGTGCCACACATGCTCATACATAAGGTGACTTTGCCCCCCATGTTCATTGGTCCACCCACAAGATATTTGTGTTCTGCCCCATTCATCCCTCTCCTTGCTACTCCTTACACAGGGGACTTTGCCCCAGAGGCATATGTCCTCCAGAAAGAGACTGTCTCTCATTCCCTCCACCACGGCACACAATTTCTTTCTCCTCCAGGCATATACACAGGGGACTTAACCCTCAAGAAGTGTACCTCCCCCACCCCCAGCATGCCCCCGTGACTCTCACTATCCTCCCAAAACACACACAGGGCACTATGTTCCCCCACCTACAAGCGTTGACAACTCTGAGGACAGATCTTATCACGAGTCTCATGTGGTTTGGCGTGCCCCGGGCTCCTGGCAGTGGGACGATCCCAGATCAGCTTTGATTAAGCTCGGAAGAGCTTTGCAGTGCAAACAAACACAGGTACCAAAGGGGAGAGGACTTGCCCAATAGCAGCAGCAGAGCCAGGAACAGAACCCGCCCCGGCACGTTGCCTCCTAGAGGCACAACCCAGCTCCCCCACTGCGGAGTCTCCTTACCCGGCAGCTGGGGCCCCCTGCTTCCCCAGGCCCTGGCGTCGCCTCCATCGCTCGCTCCCGTCTGCCCCTCAGCTGTGCCCGCCAGGACCGGACTCGTTTCCAGGAAACGCGCCGGTAACGACACTTCCGGCCGCCAGCCTGATTGGCGGAAGCTGAGACGCCGCCTAGCGGGGAAGGCACGAGCTATTTCCGGTGCGCTGTTACCATGGAAACTCTGCTTGCTGAGACGCCCTCCAGGCTCTGAGCCGGGAAGTGGCGAGCAAGGGCCGGCCTGAGCCCCGGGATTAGGACGCAGCGGCTGGGGGTTGTGGTGAGCCCAGGGGCCTGCCTCCCCCCATGGTCTGGGAGCCGGGAACGAGAGGCTGCTGGGAGGCCGAGGGTCAGAATCCTCTCTGGGCCCCTGAGCGGGCGTGTCCGTCATGCCCCGCGCTGGCTCCTCCTGGGATCGCTATGCCTTGGAGGAGACGGAGGAAGTGACCCAGACGCTGCACCAGGTCTACCAGGGCATCCTGGCCCCGCTCTCCCTCTTCCAGCCTCCTTCAAAGGGGCCCCCAGGAGCCTCACAGCCCACCCTAGCCCCGGCTCCACCCAACCCCCAGCTCCATGGTACACAGGAGACTAGTTCTGCCGAGCCTCCCAGCACCCCGGAGACCAGCCACACGCTACCATCTGGCTCCCCAAAGACTCCAGTGCCTGCATTCTGTATCCCCGTTTCCCTAGCTGCTCTGACCCAGTTGATTGAAGGGCGCCTTTCTTTGGGCAGGGAGTCGTTGCCCATCTCCAGCCAGGCAGGACAGGTCTTCAAGGAGATCATCCTGGCAGAAGTAAAATTCGCCTGGGAGGATGCCAGTCAGTCACTCTCCAACCCAGCCCTCCTCAGCTTGCAGAACAAGGACCTATACCAGCATCTGGTGGCATACATCACACTTGTCTCTGAACACCTCTTCTTCCACTATCTCTGCCTGATGGAGCTCCACCGGGGCATGGCTGTCTTCACTGACTATGCCAACCTCACCCGCTTCGCAGCCCAGCTCTCTCTGGACTGCTCCAGTCTCCTCAATATGGCTGCCATCCAGCGCCATCTCATTGCAGAGCTGAAGACCCCGCAGAACCACTTTTCTCTTGACAGCAAGCCAGTTCGGCCAGAGCGAAAACGGCCACCACAGAGAGGCCGGCACTCAGCCAGAAGCACTGTGGGCTGCCGCCTTGGCCTCACCATGACTCACTTCATCAAACTGACCAGGCCCCACCTGCAGACCTGCAGGCAGAAAATCGCAAAGGATATCAAAGAACTCGAGGAGATACCCCCACTGGATTTAAGCAGAGTCTGTCACTTAATCCCTAATGTAGAGACTTTTGACAGTTGCTTTACCAACCTGCCATGTGTAGCAGTGAGAACCCCCTGCTCCTGTACCCCTGCTTCAGAAGATCAGGAAGTCACAAAGAGGGTCAGGCATGAGGCTGGCTCCATTTCCAAAAAAAGTCATTCATTGCCCAATATGAGAGCCGGGCAACTCCTCTCAGATGAACTTGGGATCCATCTTCCCCCTCGCCCCCTCACACCGATCGTGCCCAGTCACTATGCTGAGTCAGCAACAGATGGCAATCTTGAAGAGTCCATGGCCATAGCCGAGGACCTTCGCAAGCTAGTTCAAGGCTCCCTCCTCAGAAGTGGTAACAGAAGAGATGAGATTGAGGACGCAGAACTGCCTCCCATCATTGGAGCACTGACACGACGCAGAGCCAATGTAACCAAACTCCAGCAGCTTCAGGAGACACTTAGATGCCTCCAAGAAGAGGAGATGGCTGAGCAACAGCTGAGAGATATGGTAGTTTTTGCACCACCCACTCACCCTCAAGGTGCCACGGTGAATCTTCAAATACACCATGGCATGGTAGCAAAGGCAGCTGACCTACAAGTGTCCGACAGAGCACTTGTTGACTCTGTGGCAATTCAGAGATACGGCCCCTTGTACAATGATCTTCTGGGAGAGATTGATACTGCTACAGTGAGTTACCTGGATGCAAAGCTTTCAGCTGGGGAAGAGATCCGGGAAATTTACAAGGAACTGATAAAAATCATCCCCACAGAGTATCTGAGATTTGACCAAGGACCCTTGATAGAGCCTGCAGCTGTGAACGTGGACTTATCCAACAGCTTGGCTTCCTCCACGCTGACCAAAAGGAAAAATGAGCAGGTAATCAATACAGAATTGAATAAGCTGCTGCCCACTGGACCGTTCAGCACCCAGAAAGTCACTACACCAGTGCAATCAAGTTTGCCCCTCGTGATTGCCCGTAAACAAAAAACCACTTGGTATCAGTGGTGGAAATCTGCCCTCAACGCCGATGACTACCTGAAATATGTATCCACCAAGGAGTCTGATTACCTGCATGTGATATTTCATTTGTACAATGAGGGGGAGGAGCCACTTTTCATAGATGAAGCCCAAAAGAAACAGTTGGAGGAAGCACTGAGAGAGGTAAAACGGAAAGTGGCAGAGGTCCGCTCAAAGAGAGAGAAGTACATGCCTGGGATGTGGAACACAAACACCATCATGCTTGGCGGGCTTGGGACTTTTGAGGACCAGGACCGTAAGCCTGAAGACCTCAGAGTGCTGCAGAAGCGACTGGAGAGACTCTGGGAAGTTCTTCATTTCCCTGATAGGGAGAGGCTTGATATGGCGATTAAGTACAGCTCCAACCAGTCTTATGCTCAGCTGCCAGCTATGCTCAAAGCCTGGGAGAAAGCAGCAAAGAGTATCCAGGAACGGGAGCTTTTGCTGGTAGAGCTGGAGAAGTTTGAGCAAACCGCCTCTGACCCAAACCGCTTCTTCGAAAGGAGCCTTGAGTCTTTCGCCACACGCACCTGGGAGTCGAGGACCAGAGGCCGCCTGTATGCAGCGATCGCCCAGTGCGACACTGACCTCTACATCATTCTGCCCCAGATCAAGGAGAGGTTCCATGACACTGTGACTTTCAAGGGCCGCCCATATTTGGAGAAGATGCGGTGGGACAAAGTGGAGATGCTCTACTGGCTGCAGCAGGAACGCCGTGCTGGTGCCCTGGCAAAAGAAACGGGGAGAGAGGCGAGGCTTTGGAAGCTACCTCCACTGGCTCAGGTAGGCAGCAGTGCGGGATTCTCTCCCCCATCCCAGTAATGTGCAAAGGAAAACGGATCATCTGGGTAAATGACTCAATGGGGACAGTTCTCTGATCTTGCCAGGCCAAAGTAAGGATCTTCTGTAGTCACCCTATGATGGAGAATCATCAGAAGAGGGTGAGTGAAGTGCCAAACAAGAGCAATAAATACATTACAAAGCCAGAGCAGTTAATTATTCCCTGGATCCATTACTGGCTGGTGCATCTGTTCTGGACTCAGCATACACAACTTAGAGCAGCATCACTCACACGCCTATCCTTGTAGAAAATCCAGGGAGCAAAGCTGGGCTCAGGGAGGCAGATGCCAGTGTTTGGAGCACTCAAGGTGGAATGCAGCAGCCAGAAGAGGGAAGGGGAGACAGAGCACTCCATCAGAAGGTGGGGAGGAAATTGTGAGGAAGTATGGAACACCATGTGGGAAGGGATGGGAACTGGGATGGGGGGAGAGAGAGGATTCACTGGAGTAGGGGACATATAGGGAGAAGGAATGATGCAGGGAGGGAAAACAAACCAAGTTATTTTGGGCTATAAACCCCTAGAGATGGGGTGCAAAACACTCAGCATTGGCCTAACTCTGCTCCCACTTACATCAGTGATATTTTCGCGCTGACTGTAATGGGAGCAGTCAGGTTTTGCAAAGCCCAGCCGCCCTAGGGAGTTTGTTTTCTGAAGGGCCAACGTTCTCTAAAAGGCCCAGAGTGGGCAGGAGGAGCTTGGTCAGTGTAATGGTAGGTACAAGCAATGAGCTTGTTGGGATTCTTCAGCCTACATTATACAGTTCAAGGAGTTGGACTGTATGATCCAACTGGGCATTTCTGGACTTCATATCAGTTAACCCAGTGGGCCTGGGACCACCTAACACAGCTATAAAAATGGCACCCACATCTCCTCAGTGCTGGGGGGATTGGAACTGGAAATTCATTGGAGAAAGAAGAGTTGGGAGTCAGCCCAGATACCACAGCTCAGCATGGCTTTGAAGGAAGATGGAGCTACAGCAAACTAAGGCCACTTCACATCTGAATGAGAGCATCTACAGGGCTTAATGCCCTTAACTTCACTCCTTCAGTTAATTCAGCTTTCCAGAGTGTCCATGTGTAGACCAACCCTCACAGGCAGCCAAAACCAGACTGCCTGAATACTTGGAAGTCACTCCAACCCAATGTTCTCCGCCACAAGATCATGCTCTGCAGTGAGGGTTCTTCCCAGACCCAATGTCACCTGCCCAGTGTCAGCTGAAGAGGACTTTTCCAACATAGGGAGCAAGAATATTTTATTATGGAAAATATCTATTAACCCCTCCATACCCTATTCAAAATGGCACAACCACATCAGCTGCAAACTATTAAAGTCACCTGTAGGGTCAGATTGAGCCTGGAAAATTACAGCCCCAGATATGAATTTGTCCAACTTAAAACAGAGACCATCCTTCAGCTTTAATTACAGCAATCCCACAGTACTATTCATCTGTAGAGCTCAGTGCACTTTGCAAAGATCAGTATTATCCCCATTTTACAGAAGGGAAAATAGGCAGAGAGAGAGGAAGTGATTTGCCCAATGTCACCCAGCAGGCCAGTGACCTCCCAAGTCCCAGTCCACTGCTTTATCCACTAGGCCATGCAGCCTTGCCCCAGTGAGGCATCCACTGTAGCAGAGAATCAGCACACAGCATCCACAGCTGACTTTGCTGGCGAAGATTCCCACTGGCTAAATGAGCTGGATGGGACCCTGGCTTCACAAGGACGGGGATAGGCTGCAGCGTTCCCTTGTGTCAGAGGCACCTTGGTGCCTTCTCATATGGCATTAGTAAGGGAGACGCCACTTCTATATCCCACAGTGCAGGGAAAGCTACCTGTGGGTAGCACTTAATAACTGCCTATTTCTCATAGCTGGCAATAAGAGCGCCTCACATTTACACATCAGGCTGCAAGCTCCACATTTACACATCAGGCTATCCAACTGCTTGGGCGCTCAGCTCAGCTGCAGGTACACACATGGGCCACCGTACAGCCCAGCCAATGGCCATTCCTACACCCTAGCCTGTGGATCTCAATGCCACAAGACATCATCAAGGTGAACAGCTTAGCAGCATTCATAAAGGGGTTGGACAGTATATGGCTAAAGAGAATCTCCACGAGTTCCAGAAGGGATCCAAACCATCCTGCATCGGGGCATTTAACAACCACTAACTCTTGAGGTCAGGAGAGAATGGCTCAGGAGGACAGGTTATCCCTTCATGGCAGGATTTCTTGGCCCTTCCTTTTGTAGTGATCACTATTAGAGACAAGATACTGCGCTAGAGGGATTCTCTCATCTGATATATTGTAGCTGTTCTTATGTTCCTACGGCGTAACCACATGGAGACAGGCAGGGGAAATAATATATACACAAGGGTAGGATGAGGCCCGCATAGAGTGGTGTAGATGGACACGTGGGATGTGCCTAGGTGCAAACTCCACCAAGAAAGTAAGTCTGCATTTATACAGCTCGATGGATGAGCATCCAGCTTCTGAGGACAGTCAATTTTACAAATGGGCAAGCAAAGATTAAGCAAGCGGGTGCAGTGACTCACTGTCAGAGCCAGGCATAAAATGCAGGTTCTGGCCTCCCCACTCTACTCCAGACACTCCTTTAACAAGAACAACCCAAACATTTCTAAGAAAATACCTTTATTTTCCCCTCACAAAAAATAGTTTCCTCCTCTATGCTGCAGGGAGCATTACCTGCAACAAGGACTGGATCGCACAGAGGAGGTGCTTTGCATGCTAAGATGGAGAACCAAGTAGCCAGTTTTGAGAGTGAGAGAACTCTGGTTGTCATCATCTGACTTGGGCCTGGTAGTACATCTGGTTTCTGCTCCCCTGGGGGTGAAATAAAGCAGAAGAGCTTAAATGGGGCACAGAAACATTAAATGCGTCCTCAACTGTCTTCTGCACTCTCCAGTGTCACTCGAATCGCTCCCAGCTCTAGCTGTCTCCCATTGCCTGCATCCACTTCATCCACAAGCTGCCCTAGAGTGGCATGGGCAGTGTCAGGGCGATCCTATAGGTATACTGATCTCTTGGCAATCAGTATTTTAGCACTGGAAAGTGGGTGAGGAACAGTTAACCTTTAGAATGCTGAAGACCAGTGTTATCATGCCTGTGCCTCTCCCTAGCAGGGGACCACCATGCCTCCACTCAGAGACCATTCTCCCAATCATGTGCCCCAGGCCTTGAGCCCAGTCCCCAACCCACTGCTCACCACTTCCCCCTTGGATTCCCAGCTTCATGAACCAGAGCGCAGGGGGCATCCAACAGAGCAGAGGGGGTGAAATTAGGTTTCTGCCATCTAAGCCAGAACCCCTCTCTCCTGCCAGCATATAGCACCCTACCTTGGAAATGAAGGCATTAGCCAAGGCCCTCAAGAATTACAAGGCAGGAGCAGAATGGTCTGTGACAATGAGAAGGGGCTCCTTAATTTAGGCTGCAGGCATGCACTTTTCCAAGCTGGGGCTTGGACATTTTCAGAACATAGACTAACCTGTATTCACTACATCCCTGGCTGGAAGAGTCACTACTACTAGAACCCCTACCTACACAGGCAACTTGGCCAAAGCTGCTGGGCAGCTCAGGGATAGAGCAGGGATGATGATTTGGGGAGTTCCAATCCCCAGCTTTGCTCAGGATAGGAGGAAACACTGCTTCTCAATAAAGGAAACTTCCATTCATTACTCTCCTTTCATTAGAGGGGTTCAGTTCACTCCGAACTGCCAGTTTCAGCCAAGCAGCAATCCATGGGCAGCCGAATTTTTTATCTCACCCGCAGCTAGACTAAAAGAGCAACAACATGTGAGAGTCAAGTACAGTTTGGCTTCAGGAACAGCCAGTCCACACCCAATAACAGCTCTGGGGCATAAAGGTGGTAGCTTCTTCCAGGCCCATAGAACCATCCTCTCAGTCACTACTCTATGGAAAAAATTAGACCGAGATTTTTAAACAAAATGCAATCCCCACAGTGAAATCCTGTGTCAGAAGCTGGAATTGCTGGCAGCTCTTCCTAGGACAGGTCAGTGTTGGGAATGCCACCAGCTCCAGGATAAGATACGTTCCAGCTGCTTATAGAGAGGGTGAAGTGCGTGGTTTGTACCAGATGCTGAGGGGAAAAACTTGGCATGCTGGTCCTTTTCCCCACCAAGAGCTGTTTCAGAAGCAGCTGGTGCAGCACAAGGATGCTGCTCTAAGTCAGGCTCTCTCTGAATCGTTGCACAATTCGCGCTCTCACTGCCCGGGCCTCACTGGAGATCTGAACAAAGGGGGTTTGCACTGGGAGCTCCGGGTCAGCATCCGACCCCTCCACCAGCTCCTCCCCCTCTGCCAGGTCTAAGGGCATCCTGCGGCTCAGGGCGATGTTGTGCAGTATACAGCAGGCCAGGAAGATCTGGCAGACTTTCTGGGGGGTGTACTGCAAGGAGCCACTTGATTTATCCAGGCAGCGGAAACGCATTTTCAATAGGGTGCATGTCTGCTTGAGCACCGAGAGGGCCTCCTGGTGCATGGCATTGTACTTCTCCTCTCCCGGACTACATGGGAATAAAATTGGAGTCATGAGCCATGTTTTCAGCGGGTAACTTCGGTCTCCTGCAGGCACAGAAGGAGGATAGAAGAAATATGTTAGCACAGACTCCCCCAGGCCTTTGGAAGCTGAGCTCCCACCTTTCTTTGGGGGAAATGAAACCAAAGCACTCCCACCCCAGCCCCATAATGCGCTGTTAAAGACCACACATAGTTTAGATCTTCATCTTCGCACATTTTTAAACACGTTAAGTAGTCCCATTACAGTCAATGGACTGTTCATTGCTGAAAGGTACCTGTGTGCTAAGTACTTACCAGAGTCTAAGTCTGCTCCGTATTCACACTGGGAGCAGTTACAGCTCTTATCTTTCTAGATGAGCCTAGTGTACAAGCACCTCACCATTTTACCCACATACCCCCGTGAGGCAGAGAAGTCCCTTTTACAGGCACAGGGTGGGATTAAGTGACTTGCTGAAGGTCACACAGCAAGTAAGTGGCAGAGTGGTGAATTGAACTCAGCACCCTATTCCCTGGACCATCCTTCTTACCTATTGTCAGTCATGCTGCGATACAGATTATCCCGCCAGGTGCCGGGCGTGAGGGATCACTATGTTCGGTGAACAGGGTCAGGGGGCTGCTCCACCATGGAGAGGCCTCTCTGGTTGCCCACCCCCCAGAGCATCATTGTCTGTCCTGACTCACCCAGCAGCCACAGCCCGTCAAGCCGGGCTCCGTCAAGCAGCCGAGCCAGGGCAGAGTTCTCCAGCACGGCGGCGTTGGGGCAGGAGCCAGGGTACTTGGCCACCACGTTGATGATGGTGCCATGGGAATCACACACCACCTGCATGTTCATGGAGTGGTAGTTGCGGGCATTGCGGTAGGCAAGCTCGTTTTCTGAGGGGGCCCGCAGCGCCACATGCATGCTGCCTAGCAGGCCCAGCACCCCAGGGAAGCGGCCCTCAGCATGCCCTGCCGTGGGGACTGGGACAGGGAAGGTAATGTAGCGGGCAGCCCGGCGCTGCAGTGCCTCCAGGAATTGGGCCAGGCAGTTGGACATGGCTGACTGGCTGATGCCTGTAGTGTCCCGTGTGGCTGTCTGGAAGGAGCCTGAAGCCAGGAAGGTGAGGGCCGAAGTCACCTTGACGGCCACCGGCAGGGCGTGGCTGCGACCTGTCAGGCTCTCCAGGTCAGAGCCCAGCTCGCTGCAGAGCCCCGCAATAGCTGCCTTGTCCAGACGGTAGCGCCGCAGCACCTGCTCCTCGCTGAGGTCCAGGAAGGAGCTGCGGGCGCGGTATACCCGGTGCTCAGGGTAGAAACGGCGCCGCCTGCTCCGCTTCCTCCGGGCCCCCGTTCCCCCCTCACTGCTGCGCTCCCGCACCCGCCGCAGCAACAGCACTGCCTCCGACATCTTTCCCACGCCTAGCGGGCCCCGGGGGCAGGAGCCACCCAACCCCTAGCGTAGCTAAGGGAGAGAAACGAGCAGATCCACCGCCATACCCCAGGGCGGGAGAAGGGCTGGTGGCAGCACAGGGAGCGCAGCCCGGTTGCCAGGGGGCCCCTCAGGCAGGAGCGCTACCCCCTGCAGGGGTGGGAGGTGCGAGCTGGGCGTGTCGGGCGATGCCCATCTACACACCGCCTAGGGGTATTGATGCCGCCAGCGGGCACCTCCCCCACCCCCAGAAAAGAGGGGCAGGAGGCGGCCGGGAAGGGTGCAGGAGCCACTGGCCGAGCAGGGCGCGGGTAGCACGAAGCCGCTATGCCCCGTCGGCAACCGCAACCAAATTCTTCCAGTCTCGCAGCGGCCCAGACCCCGGAACGAGCACGACGCAAAGAGATCCCACCCTTCCCCGCCAGCCCTGATTGGCTGCACTCCCCTCATGTGACCGGAACCCGCCCCTATCGGAATGCCATTGGCTGGGCTGCCCGCGGTACAGACGGCCGGTCGTCCCCACAACTCATTGTTGTGACGTAAACTTCTCCTTGTCCAATAACGGCTCGCTGATAGCGACCGGAAACCAATAGGAGCGTGGCGTTGGGAGAATGGGGCGGGGGCAGACGAGGTCAATGGCAGGGCGGAGCGGAGCGGGTACCAGGCTGCGCCATTTTGTTATCGTCATCGAGACAAGACCGTGGCCTGAGGAAGAGCTGTTGTTGTTGGTGAGAGACTGGCGTCTCAGTCCCCCACTTTCCCCCCGCAAATGGGACTGGGCAGGGATAGAACCTAGGGGTCCTGGCGCCCAGGCCTACCCCGCACCAGTAGACCGCCCCCCTCCCAGACTTGGGAAAGAACCCCGGAGTCCTGGCTCCCAGCCCTCTTTCATCTATTTTAACCACTAGACCCCACCCCCTCCCAGAGCTGGGCTAGAATTCAGGAGGCCTAACGCCCAGGCTCCCTCCCACCCCCCGTTTTAACGACTGGACCCCCGACCCACTAGACCTTACTCCCTCCCAGAACTGGGCTAGAGTCCTGGGAATAACCACTCAATGATTGCAGATTACTTTATCTCTAGTTACAATTAAAGAATAACTAGCTGAATAAAAAGTGGCCCTCTTAAGTCTGACAATAGAACTTGAGAGCTGATATTTGAAAACAGGAGGTTTCTGTTAAATTAAATCTCGTTGCCTTTAAAAACAAGTCTTTCGGGATTGTGTTGCCTTATCCCAGCTGATGTCTTTTGGCAAGGGACACTGGAAACTAAGTCAAACTCTTACTTGTGCTAGTGCCTCATCTTCAACTATTCCACCCACAGGCTCTATTGAGATGGTGAAACTCTTCATTGGGAATCTGCCCCGGGAGGCAACAGAGCAAGAGATCCGGTCGCTCTTTGAGCAGTACGGGAAGGTGCTGGAATGTGACATCATCAAAAACTATGGCTTTGTGCACATCGAAGACAAGACAGCGGCCGAAGATGCCATCCGTAACCTGCATCACCACAAGCTGCATGGTGTCTGCATCAACGTGGAAGCCAGCAAGAACAAGAGCAAGGCCTCCACCAAGCTGCATGTGGGCAACATCAGCACCACCTGCACTAACCTGGAGCTGCGGGCCAAGTTTGAAGAGTATGGCCCGGTAATCGAGTGCGACATAGTGAAGGACTATGCCTTTGTGCATATGGAGCGGGCTGAGGATGCGGTGGAGGCCATCAGGGGCCTAGACAACACAGAGTTCCAAGGTGAAACATGAACCAGGGCAAGTGCAGCCTTCGCTAGGACTAGGTAGCGCCAGGTTCTGTCCAGAAGAGCAGGTCAGGTGGGAATGCAGGATGGCGAGGCTGTATCTCTGAGTGTGAAGCCAAGGTATGGGGAGGGTCTGTTCAAGATGTGAGCTCTCACTCCTGACATTAAGTGTTACTAGGTAACTGTGCGAGCCAGATTCTGTATTAGAGAGGCCACGAAAGACTTGTTTGAGTCTGTGCACTGTTCAACCAAGCTAACTCCATTATTCCTCAGAGGACTTTGCATTTGTTTCTTCTACCCTGAGTTGCTTACATCTTGTAGAATGTTTGGGCTGCTCATCCTAGATTTCACTGTAGTACCAGCCCCCTGTGTGGTTGGTGCGGGAGGGGATGAGAAATTTACAGGAGGGGGAGGATAGGAGACTCCTGTGAGGTGCGGGGAGCGGATGGGAGACACCCTGTCTCTTGTTCCATCCCCTGTTCTGGGAGGGTCTCACTCCCCCCCCTCTCCCTCCGTTTCCCTCCTGTCTAGTGTTTCTCACATTGCTGAAAGAAGATGGAAATGTTGGGCCAGATGCAATGCCGGACTCAGTGTCGTCTGAGGAGTTAACATATCTTATAAAGTGGCATTATCCAGTTTTGTGGGGCCTTAAGTTTCCTGCTCAGTTACAGAGCATTGCAGTAGCATGCCTGGAGGCTTCGGCCCCATTGTGCTAGGCGCTGTGTAAATCCATAGCAAGACAGTCCCTGCCCCAAAAAGCTTACAGTCTAAGACAAGAGATAGCAGGAGGATACAGTACCGAGATGTGGAGAACACAAGGTAACAGTGAAACAAGCAGCTGCCCCAGCACGGCAGCCTCTTAACCATTCTTATGTCTTGTAGGCATCACAGCAGAGGATAGTCTAAAGGAGGACAATGCGGGTGGCTTTGTGGGTTTTGAATGGGGAGTTTCTTCTGTGCACCATCATAAACCTGTAAAGCAGCCCCAACTGAAGTCAGCATAGTACAGGGTCCTATGGGTCTTCCCTTCCTCAGCTTGGTCACTGGCAGTGGAACCTGGAGGAAGTGAGTAGTTGAACCTGCCTTCCCTACCATCCCTGTAGCTGTTCCAGGGAAACAGGAAGAGCCAAACATGCTGAGCAGGATCCTTCTCTCCTGAAGGGGGAGGCTTTGTGTGTGTGTCAGTCCTTGCTTTCCCTGGTAGGCTCTGAACTTTACCTCACTCAGCTCTTGACTTCTGAGGCCAGCGACTGGAGAAACTTGGCTCCAGCATCGCCACAACAAAGTTGTAGGAGTGTGCAGTGGGGCTGAAGGAGTTTGGGCAGCAAGGGAACTGGGACAAAATCTCTCCTCTGAGGACAAGAGGAGAAAGATGGAAGTGATATGCTTGGGGTGAGGGGATTGTCTTTCTTGATCCCCAGTCTTGCTAACTGAATTATTACCAGAAAAATCTCACCTTTCCCCATGAGTTGTCAGTTTTCCCTCACATTAAACGCTTGCATATGTGAAATGTAACTGCCTCAACACATGGAACGAGCTCCGCCATTGTCCTGCTTCTCTTATTGGTGGAATCAGCACCTCCATGTGGAACCATAGGGTTAAAAACCACATTTCAAGGTTGTATTTACTCCCCTTGTGCCCAGCAATCCTATGGTTAGTAAGATACAAGGCACATCAGTCTCCTTTACTACCAGTATTCATTCTCTTTGCTTTTGGACAATGAAAATAGACTAGCCCAACGTTTCTCAAATGCGACCACCAGGGGCTTTTTGTGTGGCCACCACAGCTTCCTGGGTGGTAATGGGGGGCAGTGGTGTAACCAGGTAGAGGGAACAGGGGGAGCGATCCCCAAAAAAGGGCGCCACCCGCTGTGGTTCTTTTACTCACCTGGCGGCGCTTTTACTGATGGGGCAGTGCTCCGGGTCTTCGGCAGCACCTCGGCGGCGGGACCTTCACTTGCTCCGCGGGTCTTCGGCAGCACCTTCAGCAGCGGGTCCTTCAGTGCCGCCGAAGACACCCGGAGCTAGTGAACGGCCCACTGCCGAAGTGCCGCTGAAGACCCGGAGCGCCGCCAGGTGAGTTAAAAATTAAAAGGCGCCAAGAAATTTAAAAGGCACCACTTGTGCTCAGTGGGAGAGCGGCGCTGCCCCGCTCCACCCCTAACTATGCTACTGATGGGGGGGGTGCAAAGCATCGGCCCCTCCCTCCTTGTTGCTCCTGGCCCTGCACCGCTTCTGGAGAGAGATGGGGCACAACGCTGCAGGAGCAAGGTGAGTTCTTGACCCACCTTGGGGGGAAGAGGTTTGTGTGGCAGGCTCCAGTGGCAGAACTTCAGGAGCCTGGCTATGTGGCCCCGGGCTCCAACCGCAGGGCAGCAGGTACTGTCTCCCCTCCCTCTTCCCCCCTCCCTCCCCCCCAGCTCTGGCCATGCTGCCTGGCCTCCAGCTGTGGGTTTTCAGCCTCCAGCCCCTGGTTCCATGGCAGCAGGCACTGGCTCCCAGCTCTGGCCGTGGAGCTTCTGTCAGCCTCTCAACCCCAGTTCTGGCCTTGCGGTGGCGGTCGCTGGCCCCGGGCTCCAGCCATGCGGCCCTAGCCCCTGGTGCTGATCTCCTGCCCCAGCTGTACGGCACCAGGTGCTGACCCACAGCTCTATTTCCAGACTCAAGCCACATGGTGCTGGGAGCTGGCCCCGGCTGCAGACCCCTGGCCACATAGCAGCGAGTGCTGACTCCTGGGCTCTGGCACACAGCTCTGGGCTCTGGCCATGCAGCAGCAGGCACTAACCGTGGGCACTGACCCACAGCTCCGGCCGCATGGCAGCGGGCTCCAATCCAAAAAACCCTACACGTCCAAATCACTGTAATGTATATTTGCATCTGTGCATATTTAATTGCTTTTCCTAAAGTTAATTAAGTATTTTAGGAAAAAAGGGTCAGTGTGGCCACCAGTGAGAATTGGTGACCGCATTCTGAGGCCACCAAAAAACTTGTGGCGAGAACTCATGGATTAGTCTGTGTTGGTGCTACAGATGCTGGCCTGATCACTGAAATCAAGACCAAAATATTGGCTTAAATGGGACAGGAGCAAGCCCATCTGAGAGGAATGGCTGGCCTAGAGTTATGCTGTTATGGACAGTACCAGAGATTCTGAGTTCAAATGCTGGAGAAGCCCTTGAGGTGGAAGAGCAAACTATTGGACCTTGAATTTTAAGTCTTTAAATCAAGACTGGATGTCTTTCTAAAAGTTACGCTAGAGCTCAAACAGAACCTCTGGGCTGGATGCAGGGATGACTGGGTGAAGTTCTCTGGCCTGTGTTAGGCAGGAGATCAGGCTTGGTGGTCAGAATGATCCCTTCAGGCCTTAATCTATGATGGTCAAATCCAAACACACTTTCCACTAAAATGTATTAGAAATGTTTCCTCTGGGGTTTTGTAAAGCTGTTTTTAGCCCAGCCAGAGTCCTTGGCTTGAGCTATCTGACGTTATTCTAATTCTGGGGTGGAATTATGCTGGTAGCCTTCTTTCTCGGGTAAGGTAGTAGTTAGGGGAGGGTTTATGAGTGAGATTTTTAAAATAACAGCGAAGTCCTTCAAAAAGCAGAAGCATCTTCTCAGTGCCACCTCCTAGCAGCTGCTTTTGGGATTTTCAAGTTTAATGTGAGTTTTCCAAAAGGGCGGTCTTGTTCTGCACAGTGTCAGGTATGACATCAGTGAGTTCTCATTAGAACTTGAAGCTCCTCAAGGAAATATTTTGTGGAGTGAGGTTGTGGAGTGGAAGTGGTGGTGGGAGGAATAGCATTTATTTGGAAAATATCATGTAACTTTCCTTGATTTTTGCACTGTCCTCCATTGTGACTTGACAAAAGATGGTGCTTGCTCTTTCTTGCTTCAGAGTAGAATGTCTTTGGTGCATAATTTGGTCTGAATTTATTGGGCTGGTCGAAGATGGGTCTGAAAGAGACACCTGTGGCATAGTAAGTGCCATGCAGTCAAGGGACATTTGCATGGCCTTCCTGGTACATGCATGGCTGCTTCTGTCTATGATCAAACAGCTTGGCTTTTGTGTCAATGAAAAACCAGAATTTCACACACCCCCTCCTGGTGTTTTAAGAGGCTGTTTGAGGCACATATCCTCAGCTCATCTACCTCTAGCTTCTTCAGGCCTTTCCATGGCTATTAATTGCAACAGGGGATATTTACTTTGTAGACATTAGGAAAAACTTCCTAATTTTCAGGGTAGTTAAGCACTGGAACAAATTACCTAGGGACATTGTGGAACCTCCATCATTGGAGGTTTTTAAGAACAGATATGGGGCACACCTATCAGGGATGGTGAGGTGATACTTAGTCCTGCTTCAGTGCAGGGGGCTGGAGTAGATGTCCCATCTATGTCCTTTTGAGTCCTATATTTCTATGAGAGAGTTTTTCTTTGCTGTCCTCTTTTCTCCCATGTGGCCTGTGGTATCCTGCCTCTTTTCTGGAAGGAAGGCCTCTCTTGTGTACTGCTAAAAGTCTCTAGCTGGCTGCCTACTTCCCTGACAAGCTGCCAGTAACTTCACAAAGCAATTGCCCCTTCTTCCTAGTGCTGCAGCCCACAGCTGGCCTGGCCAGCAGTTCACCCAGGGCTATCTTCTGCAGCTCCATTGGACTGTTCAGGGGCTTCTACCCATGAGCACAGGCTGTCAGCAGGCAAAGTGACATTGTCCAGACTGCCGGGGACAGAACCACCACATCCTTGTAGGAGGGGGAGCATTCCACACCAAGGCCAGCAGGCTCAGACAGAAGAATACCTGCTGCTGTCAAGCCCACCAGCCTGTGGGTGTCCTCCAAGACCAGGGTCCCCCATCCCATTGTAGCCCTCCTAGTGACAGAGAAAAGCTTCACAATTTGAATCCTAAAGGCTCCAACCAGAAGACTGGTAAAAGGAACCCAAAATCTATTAGATTTAAAACTGCATGATTCTTTCTAAACCATCTCATGATTTGGGGTGAGCCAGACTTTGCTTGTGCCTAGCAATACCGAAAGAGCAATAAACACGTAAAGCAGAATTGCCCATAGTGCTGATTCTCAACACCACTTACTAGAAGAAAACTCCACTGCATTTTGTCATGGAGCACAGGGTCTGATCTGTGCCAGCCTGATACCAGTTTCCTGGGAGTGACCCCTTTAATGTGCCAGGACCCACACAGTTCCACAGGGGCAAGCCTGTGGCTTCCAGGACTGAGACCAGGCTTTTTGCACTGCAATCCTGCTTCTCTCTCTCTGCCTCCTTGCAGTGAATCCAGCCAATCCGGACTCCTACCGGAGGCTTGTACTGTAACCCTTCAGGGCGCAATGCTTTCTGTGAGTATTCACAGCGACACAGGCAGCCTTTTCAAAACAAGCTAACCATCTGGTAGTCATCTGGCTACAGAATCTGAAAATTCTTGGATCAGCAAAGTGATGCAGAAGTTAAGCTATAGTCCATCCTGGCCGAGCCAATGCCATGATGAGCCAGCCAAGCTGCAATGGATTCCATTCCTCTCCCTCCCCTCAGGGCAGACCTTTAGAGCTCCAAAAGGGCAGCCCTTATTCCAGTCCCCTGGCATCTTGTTCTCCAGCTCCCTTCACATGTTGCTCCTGCAGGGGTTTCCTGCGGTTAGGTGATGGTTCTTCAGTTGTTGGGGAATCATTGTCTTGCTGGGCCCTCTTGATTTGGGTCAGTTTCAGCCAATTCTTTAATGACTCTTATTGTTCTACCCAGACAGCAAGGGGAGGGACACACACACACACACACACACATACTCTCTCTCTCTACCTCTCTACCTCTACCTCTCTCTACCTCTCCCTCCTGTCTCCTCCACTGTTCCAGGAGCAGGGTTAATCCACTGGGTAGCACAGCATCCCACTTCGTCGGCCACGTGCATGAGCAAAGGAAGAGGGTGGACACTTATCTATGCTTGGTTGGTTTGAATCTCTCTGCAATTTCATAAGTGTCCCCTGGAATGTCTGTATTTAGCCTCTGCTGGTGCAGCGGTTACAGACTTTCCTCTGTGAATTCCTCACTTACACAATTCTCTCCACCACCCCCTGCAAGTACATTCATAGGAACTTGGGCAGTAAATCTTATCACCTTTTCAGGCTTAATATGTTGGAGGCTTGGTCTGTTGGTAAGAGGTATTGTAGCTTAGCACCAAGCATATTGCCTGAAAGAGGTGGTCGGTCTCCAATTGGTACTATAGTGTGTTCTTCCAAGTGTCCTGGGGGAGTAGTTCTCAACCTCTTCCAGATCAGAACCCTCCTCCCAGGCAGTAATGTGGGATGGCAGTGACTCCCTGACACCTGTTGGCTATCCCCAGATTGAGAACCCTTTCTCTAGACGCACCAGAATCTAACAGCCAGTATATACTGATGTGGATATCGGGCCACCAGAACCATTTTCATTCAAGTTCTTGGGCAGATCCATTCGGGCTGTTGGAGTGGCCCAGTACCAGGACACTGTGCTGGGAGCCAGGACACCTGGGTTCTATTTCCAGCTCAGCTGCGTGACCTGGGGCAAGTCCCTTCTCCTTTCTCCCTTTGAATAATAGGAATACTGTTGAGGTGAAGTAACCGATAGAAAGCTCCATTGAAGAGTTAGACATTATTAAACTACCCAGGCCCCTTGATTCGTGGGACAGATGCCATTAGTAGTAACTTCATATTGTGATAGTGCCCAAGGACCCAATTGGGGTTGTGCTGGGTACTGTTCGATGGCTCTGCTGTACACATTAGAATATACTTGATTTCTCTGTCAGATAGAAATCCACATAATCTGAGAAGCTAATTTTGGCAGCATGCTATTAGGAAGATAGATGTCCCCTTTCCCAAAAACAGTCTCTGAGGAGCCAGAGATGTGTTGGTGACATTCTCACGTTATCTTCTCCAAATGGATAGCTTCTCATCAGCCATGATTTCATGATATGACCCACTTTCCCTGCTAGATGGCCAGCTCTGCTCAGCCTACTACACTCTATCTTTAGAAATTAAAAAGACCACCACAGTTATTTCTATTACAGTAACACATAGAGATCCCTATTCAGATCATGGCCATATTTTGCTAGACATTGTACAAACACTGCGAGTCACAGTGTCTGCCCTGAATACCAAAAGGTGGAAAAGGAGGAAGGGACTTGCCTGGGGTCACCCAGCCGGTCAGTAGAAGAGTTGGGAACAGAGCTCAGATCTCCTGATTGCCAGTCTGCCCACTAGACCCATAGTGCTTCCTTGTCACTATGATGGTAGTTCAGCTTCATAAAATTGCTGGAGTGTAGTTAGTCAAATGTTTCTTTTTGAAAATCTTTTTTACATTCCTCAATGGTTAAATGGCTACAAGGTGTCCAGATGCTGCTTTTTCTGGGTATTCTATGACTGGCCATCCAGACAAAAATCCACATTGAGATTTAACTGCCCCACAACTGAAAATTCAAAGGAGAACATATAGCTCTTATGATGAGTTCTCCAGCAGTAGAGGAGAGGGCTTTTAATTCTTAGTTCAGTTAACCTGTAAGAGTAGCTTTGTCTTCAAACAGCTGAATCCATTCCTCCCTGCCAGGCTGCGGTTCTTGACCTTCCCCAATTGCTGTCACGCTCTTTGCCTTGTGTCTCCCTTACTCTGAATCCAGTCTCCCATAAAGCCATTGGTACTGTGTTGCAAGTAGTGTTATCATGATTACCCTATCCTTGTTCGCTTTCGGAGGGTTTTATTTCTTCTGATACAACTTGCTGGTCCCAACACTGCATGCTGCCCTTGGCTACCATTATTCCAATCCACCTTGGGGAGCTGAGTAGGTGGCTTTTGCCCCACTCCTCTATCTGATATTACCTCTTGGAGAAGTTGGACTTTGAGCCCAGTTGTTTAGCCATGTTGACTGGGATTTTCAAAGGAGCTCAGAGGAGTTAGACTCCCAGCTGCCTTCTCCTTTAGCTAGGAACTGAGCATGTTGAAAATCCCAACCTCCTGGGTGTAGAAAGCAGCTGCTGACTCAACTGAGTTTTGTGCTTGTGGGGTCTGGCTGCTGAACTAGGCCAGTTGAGTGTAGAGATAATAGTATTATTCAGTTTTCTCTGTTGCACGGGTTTCCTCTTGTTGGACCCTGTCGATGCTAGGAAGGGTTCAGGAGTGCAGCCTCTCCAAATAGAAAAGCTCCATACAAGCGACAATTGGCTTGACTATCTGAAAGCGCATTGCATAGAACTGAGGTTCTGCACAGCCGAAGCTGTAGCATACAGGCCTAGAAAGAATGAGCTACCGCATGAGTTACAGTAATAGGCCACTTGTCCTTGTAAACTCTATGGGGGCGAGGGAAGGAGTACTCTCAAGAGTGTGTGAAAGCTAACTTAAGGTTCTGGAAACCCACTCTTAAACCTGATATCCCCTATATTTACCTCCCTATCTCAAAAGGCAGAGACTGGATTAAAGAATTGTCTAGAGCCAAGCTATGAATTGCATAGTCACCTTGGGGAGCACTTAGCATGAGAGAAGATCCAGTGATTTCCCCAGGGTAGCAAGGATGGCCTAATAGGCCTCTGGCTTGGGACTTGGGAGCCTTGAGTTCAATTCCTGGCTCATCCACAGACTCCTTGTGTGACCCTGGGAAAGTCACTTCATGTACCCTGTGCCTCAATCCCTATACAATGATGACACCACTTCCCTACCTTACAGTGGTGGTGTGAAGATGCTAATGCTTGTGAAGCGCTCAGACCCTACAGGGGCCATATAGGTCCCTAGATAGATAAGTAGCTGCTCACCAGCGTGAGGAAGGAGTTGACATTCTGGTCTTGGAGCAGACTTGGGTCCGGATCAAGATAGGAACTACGGAAATGTGTAACTTTAAGCACATGAATAGCAGGGCTAAAGGTTCACATCTGTCAAGAAGCTATCTGGATCAGGGCCTAAGTATCTTCCTGAAACAGGCCTTAATGCCACTTGAGTGTTACTTTTCAGGAGAGGTTTGCTTTTTATTCATGGCATGATTCTTCCTGTAAAACCATTAACCTTGGCCACTCGGGATTCCTTCCCATTGTGAGTGCTGCGGAAGGTTGTGGAAAGGCTAGGTTTTGATTGGCTGCTGAGGGAACGAGATGTTTGAGTTACTTGGTTCTTGCACACTGCAAATCTTGCGGTTTTCCATGTGGAGTCAGTTTATTATAGCAACCATTCTTGCGTCTGTTTCTTAAAGGCAAGCGGATGCGCGTGCAGTTGTCCACCAGTCGGCTTCGGACGATACCTGGGATGGGAGACAAGAGCGGCTGCTATCGGTGCGGGAAAGAAGGGCACTGGTCTAAAGAGTGTCCGGTAGATCGCACGGGGCAAGTGCCTGACTTTACCGAAACCTATAATGAGCAGTACGGAGCGGTGCGCACTCCCTACCCCGCGGGCTATGGGGAGACCATGTATTACGATGATGGGTATGGAGCAATGGTCGACTACTACAAAAGATATCGCGTGAGGCCCTATGCTACGGCATCTGCATACGACGCCTATGCAGAGCAAACAATGGCCCAGTATTCGCAGTATGCGCAATACTCCCAAGTACAAACCACAGCCATGGCCGCCACCACAGCCATGGCCGCCACCACAGCCATGGCCAATCGCCTCACTACTACCCTAGACCCTTACGATAGAGCGCTGCTGCCAACCCCGGGAGCAGCAGCAGCAGTCGCTGCAGCTGCAACTGCTGCTGCGGCAGCTGCGTCCTCCACCTATTACACCCGGGATAGAAGCCCCCTGCGTCGCACGGCAACCGCGGCCACCACCGTCGGAGAGGCGTACGCTTACGAACGTTGTCAGCTGTCTCCAGTCTCGTCGGTCGCTCGGGCCTCCCTCTACGACGTTCAGCGGTTCGAGCGGGAGTCATACGCAGACAGGGCGCGGTACTCTGCGTTTTGAGTCGGAGGTGAGAGCTTTGTGAGTGGCAGGACGTATGTGCTGCAGGAGTATAAATTGGGCTTGATGCACAGTAAGATTTACCAGGGTTTCCACGAGCATCTGTCTGTGATCTACCAACATTAGCCCAGTGAAAGCATATTGTTAGTGTTGCTTGTAAAAGCCTGACACCTTTACCACATTAATGGAGTACTTGCACTTCAGTGAACTGCCTATACCATAAAGCAGCCAGAACAAGGTGCATTCACATGGGACGGGCATGGAGTCTTTTAGAATAATCCCTTTTGCCAGTGTTGAGTGATCCCAGCTCTTTTGTCCTGTCCTAAATCATTCATCATGTTTTTGAATGAAGATGATTTGAGATAGGCAGGATGCACTCAGACAGTTGGTATGGGGTCAGTGTCAACCTTGCTTTGCTATTTTAGCACACGGTCTAAATCTGGACTTTAAAGCAACTCCAGATTTAAAGCTATATTTATCTGTCTCTTACTAGAATGGCTCTAGGTCAGTAAGGAATATGTCACTGTTTCCCCTGTTGGAAAGCTGACAAGATCCATATCTCCATGCTGGATTTGAAGTGTTGTCTATGTGCCTTTTTTTATGGGCCTTGAAATCACCCAGCAATTTATTCTTAAGAAGAGGATAGAATTATTTTTTGCATACTTATTTCTACCATGGAAATGCTGCTAACCTTTCAGCATACTCTAAAACTGGCAGAGATTTTGATCTTCCTGTTTAAGGGCCTTATAAAATAGCACTTAGGGGAAATAGACTCTTTTTTTTTTTTTCCCCCTGTCCCTGAACAACATTTGAAACTACAGTGTCAGTCAGATTTGGCCCCAACACTTCTTAATTTTAAAACAAGCCTTTGCAATTCTCCATTGCTTGAAATCTTTAAATCAGGGTTATAAATCTTTCTAAAAGCCACACTTCAGCTCAACTGAAACTTATTGAACATGATCCAGGCATGATAGGATGAAATTCTCTGGCCTGTTGTACAGGAGGCCCGATTAGGCCTGACTTCAGGAGGTCCTTTGTGGCATGAAAACCTGTAAAATGCTAGGGTCAGTAGAGATGTTTGTTATTTTAAAAGTCCAGTAAGATTTATGAAAGAAATCTTTCCCTACGTTGTTTGCAGCATCCGAGAGCCAGTAGATACAGACTAAACAAAGTCTAGTTAACCAATCTGTTTTCATTGTTTCAGTGAAATGCAACAAGAGTAAACTCCAATTTTTAAAAAATCTGTCCGCTTTAATCTTAAAAGTACATTTCACATGGACAGGAACTTCTGTATTGCCGACTCTCACAACTGTATCACAATAATTGGTGTTAAAGCCCCAGCAGTCATGTGATTGTGTGAGAATCTGCTTACTTAAGTTGTTAGGCCTTGTGGTTGCAAAGCAAAGCTTTAAAACATGAAGCAAGTTCACCCTGGCACCAACTGTAACTCAGGAGTTTTCTCAGGGTTTTCGTCTTGTCCAGTTCCAAGTAACTCAAACACCAGGATTCCTGCTTCTTTTGGGATATTATCCCTCAGTTTTTCACCTGCTATTTCCTTTAACTCCATCCTGTTATATTCCTGACTAATTCCCCTTTGTGTAACTCTGAACCATCTCTCGCCCCCATTGCCACCACAGCCTTCATATATTCTGCTGACACTCGGTGCTGTCCAGGGCCCTTCCAATGCCATGGACACACTGGTGGTGGTTCTTCCCACAGGTGCATAGCTATGCTGTCCATCCTGACCATGTCTTCATAAATTAGCCTCTGTGGCCTGACCTTTTGCCCTGCTCCAAACTCCTGGCTTGGGGTTGCAGGTTTTAGGGGTCTGTTTCCCAAGCCCTGCTCATCTTCTCCTGTCTCCCCTGCCCCTCCCATGCTCCTGGCTTCTTTTAACCTTCACTCTTTACCCCTACATTTGGGTGCAGTGGCAGAAATCACAAATGGAAAGAAAATTCTGGGAGCTTTCTGCTGCCTTTTCTGTCATCCTAGTCCCATCCCTTATGTCTCCCCAAACCAGGTCCTGCTCAACAGGTGACTTGATTACAGTGTATAAGTGTCTTCATGTGGAGAAAATCCTGGCTACTAATGGGCTTTTACATCTAGCAGGGACAGTCAGAACAAGAACCAATGGCTGAGAGTTAAATCCAGAGAAAGTCAAATTAGAAATAAGGCACAAGTTTTACACAGTGAGGTTGATTTAACCATTGGAATAAACTCCCAAGGGAAGTGGTGTATTTTCCATTTCATGAAGCCTCCAGTCCAGCCTGACTGTCTTCTGGAAAGTGCTTTACTCAAACACAATGTATTGGGCTCAAAGTTGGGGAACTGAGTGACATTCTCTCACCTGTGTTATACAGGAGTGGCAGCACATATACTAATGGTCCCGTCTGGCTTTACATTTATAAATCATCATCATACATGGGCTTTCAAGTTTGTGAGACTGCTAGAATGCACATGCTGCTCTAGAATATCAAGAGCCTTCTAAAAACATACCTTTGATTCAGTTCCCTCAGGTTTTAGCAGTGATAAGAGCAGATAGTTCGTGTTGCAGTGTTTTAGCTTGAAGGAATCTTGAGTACAGCAGAGCAAAATAACTCACATTAATGTGGACAACTGTGTTCAACCAGTGGAGTGCCTGAATCAACAAATACATTTTGCCTCTGACATGAGCTCTTATACCAGCTTCACCTCTCTGTCTTGTAAAAGCCCATGAAGTATTCCACAGGTGGAGTGGTGGGAATTTGGCTGTGAATGCAGTTTGTTAATGCACTAGCTCTGTAACCTGTCAGTATGTGTTGGATGTGCAAAACTGGGCATTGTCCAAGATTGTGGTAGGCGGTAGGGGGAGTGACACTTGGAAGGCAATGAAACCCCAAAGCAGTGATTAGCTAAAACTTTAACTCCTTCATTCTGTTTGATAACCTTCTACTTAGCACTCTGGCTGCCAAGTCATTGCAAGAGCAAAGGGCTTCCCAATATGCCATTGGCTCCTGTTGTCAGCAGAATATACGTGATAGTAGCTAGTGGCCCTAGTTAAGCCAGACAGTGAACCGCGTGCTTAAAACTGAGCTCATGCTGTGAGTCAGTGGAACTTAAGCATGTGCTTTGCTGAATGGGGATGGATGTAAGCACATGCTTTGCTGAATGGGAACCAGAGTGAGAGCACAGAACAGACTTCACTTAGCATTAAAATTAAACTCCAGGGACTTCAAAGTCATCTTGGGCTAACTTGTACCTGCTGCTGAATATTTGCACTAAGTGCTGCACAGTCAGAAGCAGATGTAGCTCCATTGGCTTCTGCGGGTGAAACCTGTGGCAGCGGCAGTGTGGTCTAGACTAGAGAAAAGTGCAGCATTGGGAGGCAGGCAGGCCCGAGTTCTAATCTTGTGTCTAACTCTGAGGTCTAGTCTACAAGGAAACACTTTGGGGATTTAAAACTAATTAACTGAAAGAGTGAGGTAAAAGCACATCAAACCCCTATGTGGACACTCTCATTCAGAATTGAAGTGTCTTTAGTTGGCTGTAGTGAGGGTTAAGCTACAGCAAACTAAGGGTTTGTCTACATGGGGACATGTGAGAAAATTGTGAATTAGCTTTTAAAGTGGATTAATTAAACTGCATTAAATCCTTGTGTGGACATTCTTATTCAGAACTACAGTGGCCTCAGTTCAGTTTAGTTTAATTAACTTTGGAAGTGAATTAAGCTAACCAAAGTAAGGCTATTTTAATTCTGAACAAGAGCATCCACACAGGGACTTAATGCAGTTTAATCCACTTAAAATTCACACGGTTAGTTAATTCATCTTCACTTTCCAGAGTGTCCCTACGTAACAAGCTCTGAGTCATTTCACTATTGTCGTCTTACCACCCAGGGGCTGTTGTGGAGATTCGTCAATGTCTATAAAGCTAAAGTGTTAGTAATTTGGCCCAGTCAGCCTAGTGTTATGGTAGCTCGTAGAAGCCCCAATTAAGATCAAAGTCCCACTGTTCTTAGTGCTCCTCAGACAAAGAGAGTCCCTGCCCTGAAGAGCTTGCAGTCTAAATAGGTTGGGAGGAGGACCAGATGTGCAGAGAGGCCCAGGTGTGTCAGCAGTTCAATGGCGGAGCCAGGAATAGAAACCAGGAGTTCTACAGGCTCCTCCTCACCCAGAGAGGGGAAGAGAGCACTGGTCTCCTTATTCTCAGTCTAGTTCCCAATCAACTGGACCACGCTTCATGTCTCGTGTTAGGCAAGGTGCTCCTTTGGTTTTTGAGCTACCTTGCGGTGAAGTTGAGCTAAATCCCATGGAGATTTAGCACTATCTACACTAGAAAGTTGCATCAATTTTCACTTAAGGCGTGATTTTTAAACTGGTTGACAGAAACTAGTGCAAGAAAGACAAGTGGGTGGGCTTTAAACCAGGCTTATTTCATTTCAGTGTAAATTGGTTATGGACGTGGTTATGGTATGGTTTAAAGTACTTCAGAATAGGAGCATCCACCCAGGGCTTTGCACCAGTTTAAAGCTAACTTTAAACCAGCATGGCTTGTGTGTGTGGACAGTGCGAGGGCTTGGGGTGGGCTTGAGATCTCTGGGCTTTTTGCCACCGTGGCTACTTCTGACATAAGCCTTTGAAACTGTATTGTGCTTTCTTTCAGGTAGCGTATTCTCGGGCGGACCCTCGGGCTCCCATTACACGGGAAAGTTTGTCCTACTTCCCCCACCATCCCGCTGCCTGCGACGGGTATTGGCTGCCTCTAGTGTGTTTATTTTTAATGGAGGTTCTTGTGTTTCAGTAAAGTTGTGACCCGCTGTATCTTTTTTTTCCTTAATTTTTCAGTCCTTGAGCACTTCACCACACTTGCAAGCATAGTTTCTTTCTTCCCGTAACTCCACATTGGCCCTGTCTGGGCTCAGGTTCTGCATGGGTTGGGGTGGGGATTCACTGTCTTCCAGGTAACTTGCTCATAGAGTTCATGTCATTATTTCCTTTCTCTTCTCAGTGTTGTGGATGGAGAATCCCAAGTCTCCTCTTTATTTATTTGTTGTTGTCGTCTTGGGAGTTGATCTGAATCCCAGTTCAAACCCACATCCTCTGAGACTAGACTGTGGCTGAGGTGTTTCCAAAGCAGCTAGTGCTTGCGTAGAAGCTTATCTGTTAGAATCTGGTGTGGAGTTTTGACCACGGCTTTTCCAGCAAAATAAAAATTTCCAACAGAGGGCCCTGGCTGTTCCTTCTTTCAGGAAAAAACCTTAGCCCCCGCTGAGTTCATCTCCTACCCCCAGCAGGGCCCAGAGCATTTGTGTCTGCTGCAACCTCATTGTTCAGCTTGAACAGTAGAGGTTTATGCTTCGAGGCCAAGCTCTTCACTTCAATCCGTGCAGGGGCCTGATCCAGTCATGCAGGAGCTGGCTTGAGGAAGTGGAATTGTACTAGAGTAACTCCAGGAGGCTCTAGCAGCCATAGTGAGAGACAGTCCCTGCCCCAAAGAGCTCTCAGCTAGTGAGAATATATTTTTATATATATATTTCAAAGCGCGTCTTAGCCTCTGAGCCAAGCCATAATGGGAAGCTGCAAATGCCTGAGGAATGGGTGATAACCTCATAGAGAGGGGTGGGGAGAGAAGATTAGGTTAAATAAGGCGTTTGTGAGGAAATGGTAGGGAAGAATGGAGTGGAGAATAATACTAAAGATATTACTAAGACCACTTTGTACATCTATTTTAGGTACGAATAGGCCCCTCTTACCATAGTGTCTGCGCATCTCACTCTCTTTTAATGAAGTTATCGTTACATCCCAGGAGGCAGGGCAGTGCTATTGTCCCCATGTTACAGTGGAAGAAACTGAGGCAGAACGAGCTTTATGCAACTTTCCCAAGGTGAGTCTGCAGTGGAGCAGCAAATTGAATGTAGGTCTGAGACCCCAGCTGCTGCCTGAACCACTGGACCATCCTTCCCAAAGCAGAGAGCTGCCCACTTCTGAAATTCTGTGTTTAGTTTTGATCATTTCATACATTAAGCCTTAAGATGCCTTTCTAAAGGATATGCTATAGTTCAGATAGAAGGGAGGTGCCTGATTCAGGAATCTCTGGCTGAGATTTTCTGGCCTGTTACAGACTTGAGGATCTAGTGGTCCCTTCTGACCTCAAACTGTATGAATCCAACTGGCTTTAGAGATGGGGGACAAGAATGGAGGGGGAAATCTCTTCTTAAGAGAGATTGAACAACCGCAGTCTTTTCAATCTTTAGAGAGGAGACAGTCTGGAACCTGATGAAAGACGACGCACTGGAGAAGGTAGGTGGGATACAAGATTCGTGATACAAGAACAAGGGTTGTAGAGAAACTGAAAATTGGCAAAAGGAAATACTTCTTCGTACACTCATCGCACACTTAGTCTGGGAAACTTGTTGCCACAAAATGTCACTGAGGGCGAGAGCTGAGTAGATTCTAAAAAGGGATCCGATGCTTATAGGGGTATTGGGAATAACTAGAATTAAACAATGAAGAATAACAAAGAGCTTGTGAATGGTTCTAAGCCTGCCTGTTTCAGAGCCTCAGCTGACCCTTAGCTAAGGGGGTCAGAAGGTCACCAATTATCCCAGTGCTACCTCCTCTGGGGATTCATGCACCTTCTGAAGCAGCTGGCAGAGAGGGGATACTGGGCTAGATAGGCCCACAGGTCTGCTTCATTGTGGCAATACCCATGGGAATGAGATGCAGAGTAAAGGGGTCAGATTATGTGGGAGGGCTGCCTCACACAGAGGAAGGTTGTGGAGCTCAGATTTTGTGCTGGCACTTGAAGGTAGAGGCATGGGCTGTGCACCATTCACAAGTGGGAGCTGAGTGTTTAATCCCCTAGACGCATAGGATGGCTGGGGAAGTAATTTCAGGAGGGCACTATGCCCCTCCCCCCCATGATTTTCCTATCCTGGGTCAGAGATGCCTCTCATGTCCCTCCTCCGTGTTCAGATCTTGCTTCCTCCCACTCCATTAAATGTGTGAAGATCCTGCTAGCTACAACAGTCACCACAATCTGGGTTAGGGATGGAGACGGGCTCCCTGTGGGCAGTGCACTGGAGATGACACACAGCTCTTTATAGGAGAGCAGGAATTTCTCACCTTACACCTTAGCTCCTCAGCTTTCCTGCTGCAGAGCTCATCAGGTAGCTAGAAGAGTAACAGCCTGCTGTCATGTGTAGCGTATTAGCCAGTGCTGATTGCACCCACCCTCCTTCCAGACACACCCTACAGTAATGTGCAGATTGAGGTATGAGTTGTACCAGCCCAGGGTCAACCTTGGTTTAGGTTGAATTGTGTCTAAGTTCAACAAAGGGCAGCATCATACCACAGACATGGTGGACTTTTCCCCTAGTGCTGTCACACAATGCCCTTGGGGCCACTATACTACCCTCTGGTGCCAAGAGGTCATCCCAGCCAGAAGCTACCAACCAGTCTGTATTGCTCCATGCAGGATTGTGGGAATTGAGTGCATTTAGCTCAGACGCTGGTGCAAAATCATCCATAATGCGCTGCGGTTTGGAGCAGTGCTGGGAACTCGGGTTGTACCCAGCAGGGCTGGATTAAGGCAGTATAGGCCCATGCCCAGGTTCTGGCACCAGCGTCTGGATTCATGACTATACCAAAGTCTCAACTTCCATTTATAGAGTCCTGTCCAGATAGAAAATTTGTATCCAATCTGCAAAAATGGTCTGCAGATATCTGTGGATTTGCAGGGCTCTATCCATTTCAAATAAAAAGCTTCCAGCCCTTGTGGTTGGGGAGAAAAGTTTGAACATGTAATCTGATGCAGTGATGCCTCCTTCAGTCTGCAGTGAGCCTCATCCAATCGCTCCAAGAGGGGGAAAGCCCAGGTGTAACCAATGCAGTGGGGCTTGCCTGAGGCTATGTCTACACTAGCGCTTTTGTCGCTATAACTTATGTCACTTGGGTGTGGAAAAAAAAATCCCTTTGACTGACAGAAGTGCCGCTGTGGACAGTGCTAGGTCAGCGCTGACATAGCTACCGCGGCTCCGTGGGGGTTGTTTAATTATGTCGAGAGGAGAGCTCTGTCGGCATAGAACAGCTACACTGGAGATCTTACAGCAGCATCGATACAGCTATGCTGCTGTAAGATTACTAGTTTAGACATGGCCAGAGTCTGTAGAGATCCTGAGGCAATTACCTGAGAGAGGGAATTGCTTTGGGTCTAATCAGTCCAATGACACTGGCTGCAACTGTAGAAAACCTGAGCCGATCGCTTGGAGCAGTGTAGCTGATGCAGTGACTCTGGTTGAGACTACAGGGAGACTGAGCTAATTGCTCCGAGCAGGGGGAACTCCTCTGTGCATCTCAGGGTGGGTGTTAATTACCAGCCCTGCCCCAGACGTGGTCTCTGTGGGGCAGAGTGCAGTGGGGTCAGCTCTTCCTTTCATGCAGACATGCCGGCTGCTGGGCCAAGTGCTGGGGGATCTCTGCCACCAACAAGCCAAGTGGGGATCGGGCCATGATGCGGTGGCAGGGCTTTAGGCACAGCCATAGGGAACTGACCTTGCAGGGGGGAGCCCTGCTCCCCACATCGAAACCACCTTCCCCAAAGCCCCCCTATAAAAACCACCTCTCCCAGAGCTGTGCCCCAATAGAAAGTACTACCCCCAAAACACAAAAACCACCTTCTCTGGAGCTGTGCCCCAAGCCCCTCCCACCATAGACACCACCCTCGGTGCCTCCCTCACCACTAGAAACTGCCATCCCTGCAGCAGGCACCACCCCCACCCCCAATAGAAATCACCTCTCCCCCACCCCATAGCAACTGCTTCCTGGAAAGGACTCGACCCATAGCAACCACCTTTCTTGGAGCCAAGCAACCTTCACCTCTGGAGTCCCCGCCCCATAGGAACTACCTTCCCCAGAGTGCTTTGCGACTTGCGAGAGCCTGGATATTTCCCAGGGTGCCCTGCAGGGGAAGCCACACAAAGGGGCCAGGCTGCGCTCTCCTTTCTTAGCCAGCTGCTGTTGCTGCAGGATCCCCCAGCCTCTACCTGCATCCTCCTCCCGTGCCCTGTGGAGAGCCAGGTGAGTGCCCAGAAGGGGCAGCCCTAGAGGGCCTGGGGGAAAAGAGCCAGTCCAGTCCAGTCCTGGCTGCAGATCACGGGGCCCGGAATAGATCCGGTCCACCCCACCCCACCCCCCACCACACACACACACTGTGCTGGGGCATCTCTGTCCTACCCCAGTGTCCGGCATCTGCCCCACTGCCTTTGACTGGCAACACCCATTAGGTCTTACTGCATCTCAGGACTGGGGTGAGGGATCTGTGTGTGAACAATCTCTGTGCCCCACCCCAGAGGAGGCTGCATCCTAGCACCAGGTGAGGGATGCCTGAGTAAACAGCCCCCGTGCCTTACCCCAGTGACGTGTGTATCTCAGCACTGGATGAGAGAGTTTTGTATGAACTGCTCCATCCCAGAGACAATTGTATCTTAGTGCCAGGCGAGGGATCCCTGTATGAACAGCCTGTGCACCTCACTCCAGAGGTGGCTGCATCTCAGCTTTGGATGAGGGATCTTATGTAAATGCCCCCTGTGCCGCACTCCAGCAGTGGCTGCATCACTGCTCCGGATGAAGGATCCTGTATAAACAATCCCCATCCCTAAGGCAGCTGCATTTCAGTGGGTGCCATGTGTGTACAATTACCTCCAATGTTCCAAACAAAAAAGCGGGTACGGTCTGTAAAGTCCTTTGGGAGCTGATTGTATGTGCGCCCAGGCCTGTGGGGATAGTCAAGGTAATTCCTGTGTGCAGTGTTGTTGTAGGTGTGTCGCTCCCAGGATATTAGAGAGACAAGGTGGGTGAGGTAATATCTTTTATTGAACCAACTTTGAGAGACAAGCTTTTGAGCTTACACAGAGCTCTTCTTCAGGTCTGGCCTTAAGCTTGTGTCTCTCACCAGTAGTAGTTGGTCCAATAAAAGCTATTACCTCCCCCACCTTGTCAATTCCTGTCGTGCTGAGGGTGCAAGGGCAATTTAATGCTATGGGGTCTCTGGAAAGGGAGTTATTGGGATGTTGTGCATCATGCAGGGTCATTGTCACAGAGATGGCGTGGGCAGCTGGGTGAGGGATCCTGCTGTGAATCAGGAGTTGGGCCGAACCACCCCCATTAGCACAGGTCTTCTCGTACAGCAGGTACTTACAGGGACTGATTACATGGGGTGGGGGCTGGCACCCCAAAAGATCTAATGAGGGGCAGCACAGGCCAGTGGAGAGGGCAGTAGTCTGGGAGTCAGGATTTCTGGGCTCCATTCCCAGCTCTGGGAGAGGAGTGGGGTCTAGTGGTTAGAGCAAGGGGAGTTGGGAGCCAGGATGCCTAGGTTGCTTTCTCAGCTGAGGGAGGGGAGTGGGGTCTAGTGGTTAGGGGAAAGGGGGTAGCTGAAAGTCAGGATGACTGGTTTCTATTCCTGGCTCTGCCACTGACCTTGGTCAAGTTCCTTCCCCTCTTGGTGCCTTTGTTTCCCACCCCACCTTTCGTATACACACACCGGTGTTTCTCAACCTTCCCAGGTCAGTCACCCCTTAATTGAAATCAACATTTTTTGTGATTTCCCACTCAGCTTTGATATCAAATGAATACACCTCTACCTCGATATAATGCTGTCCTCGGGAGCCAAAAAATCTTACCGCATTATAGGTGAAACCGCATTATATCGAACTTGCTTTAATCCACCGGAGTGCGCAGCCCCTCCCCCCCGGAGCACTGCTTTACCACGTTGTATCCGAATTTGTTTTATATCGGGGTAGAGGTGTAGTAAAATCGTCTATCACTGACAACAATGCTAACTGTAGATATATAATGCAGTGTTTATTTTGAGAGGTTGACGGAAAATATTTGACCTTGAAGGGTCAAGGTATGTGGGGGAGAGAGTGTGGCGGGAGAGAGATTGTAATAACATTTGCAGTGCCTCAGGACCCCTGATTGGCCTTTCATAGCCTGCCTAGGGGCTGCGAGAAGCATGGGTTTATTGGGAGCTCTTTGGGGCAGGGATTGTCTCTTGCTGTGTGTCACGCAGCAGGTTCTGGAGGATCAATTTTTCAGTTTGCCCAAGGGCCTATCATTTTAAATGGACAAGAAGTGGGAAGGAAAATGGGCATTGGGAGGGGAAGGGACTTGCCCAAAGTCAGTGGCAGAGCTGAGATAGAACCTGGAGTCCTGACTCCCAGTCTCTCCCTTGCTCTAACCACTAGACCCCACTTCTGTCCCCAAGTTAGGCAAGAACCTAAGAGTTCCAGTCCAGTGGCCTGCCCACTGGACCAGTCTGCCCTTATGACTAATTTCAATAGCCATTTAGTGTTTGGGTTCTAATCTCCTCTGTCTCACTGACAATGATCAAAGCCTCCTAAAGCTTTTCTGTCATGCACACATACCCACACACACCCGTGTCTACAGTGCAGCCGCTTAGGGTGGGGCATGGTGTCCTGGAAGACAACAATCTACAATAAGGTGGGTAGAAGCGACTTCTCACCATGATTTCGCCATCTACCACTTGAAAGCTGATGCTCCAGGGCACTAGAGACCAAGAGAGGTTTGGGGGCCCAATTTCCCTTAATTCAGTGGGATTTTCTATCAGGGATTTTGGCCACAGTGTCCAAGAGCCTGAGTGGTCTGGGCTGATTTTTCCCCAGGCTTCCTTCCTTGTGTTTTCAGAGTGCCCTCACCTGGTTCCTGGGCTAGAGTACCTGGAGCGATGGGTATTCCTGGCTTCTGTCCCCAGTTCTGGAAGGGGAGTGGGACCTAGGAGGTTAGAGTAGTAGAGACTGGGAGTTAGGACTCCTGGGTTCCATCCATGGGTCTGGGAAGGGAGTGGGATCTGGTGGGTAGAGCAGGAGTCGAGGGCTGGGAGCCAGGACTCCTGGTTTCTATCCCTGCTCTGGTTTGGGCATGAAGTCTGGTAGGTTAGAGTAGTGGGGGTTAGGAGCCAGGACTCCTGAGTTCTAGCCCAGCTCTGGGAGAGGAGTAGGGTCTAGTCAGTTACAGTGGAGGAGGGGCTAGGAGCCAAGACTCCTGGGTTTTATTCCCAGCTCACTTGCTGGGTGACTTTGAGCAATCCTTCCCCTCTCTGTGTCCCAGTTTCTCCTCTGTAAAATGGGGACAATAGTGACCTGCTTTATAAAGAGCTTTGAGATCATGGGTCAAAAGCACTGTATGAGAGCTGGCTTTTCATTAGTGTTTTGAAAGTGATTTGTAAGAGGATGTGTAACACCTGGCATTGTGCATTTATGGTTTGTTTCCAGTGAACAAACAGCATCACCAAGCCACCAAGTACTAAAAAACTCATGAGGCTGGCTTAGAAATCAAGAGCATCCTAAAAATGATCTGTATGGGGTTCAGCTTTTAAGAACAAAAGTTGCAACTTTCACTCAATCTCCTGCTTCCAGGAGCTGGGCATTTAAGAGAGGCCATAGGATAGACTCACAAATCCCTTAATATCCAGTAGGGGGCAGCAGGTGTTTTCCTCACTCTAATAAATCTCCAGGGGGTTTCCCCAATGCCCCCTCTGGGGAGAAGGAGCTGGGTCTCAGATCATGCAGATGGTCCCTGAAGGGATCTCATCTCACCCCTTTGCTTGCTCCAAACAGGGCTAACGGCCCCTGACCCAGACGCAGATGGAACCAGGGAAGGAATCCAGTGTTCCGGATCCACAGGGCTCGGAGGAAGTGGAGGTTGGAGCAGGTGAGTGACTGGGTCAGTCCATTCGGAAGCTGCCAGTGAGTGAAGCATAATATAGAGCTTAAAAAAGAGGGAATGGAGTTTAGTGGGCAAGCACTGGGGTGGGAGCCAGGACTCCTGGGTTCTATCCCCAGCTTTGACCTTGAGCGATTCCCTTTCCCTCCTGATGCTTCTGTTTCTCCTCGCACCCTTCTGTCTATTTAGATCGTGAGCTCTTTGGGCCAAGGTCTTTCTCTCATTGTGTGTCTGTGCAGCACCCAACATGACAGGCCCCCGATGTCAGTCAGGTGTGTGTCTGTGCCTCTGCTGCACACCGTGCGACAGGCTCCCATGATCTTGGGCAGGGGCAGGCTGTGCAGTGCTTAGTGTGACAGGGCCCTGATTTCTGGCCATGCATTATCTGTGCCCTGTTGCCCACCCTCGTACCCCAGAGCTCTTCTTCCCATACCCAGAGCAACGCTCACCTGCATTCTGCTCTCTTCCGGCAGACGACAGTGCCGCCTGTCTCTCAGAGGAGGAGGATTCCGACCAGGAAGGCCCTGAGATGGTGCCATCCCACAAGATGTGGCCAGGGGTCTCCAAGGGCGACGTCTCGCCCGGCTCCCCATGGGACATGGCTGGCCAGAGCCCGGGCATTGGGGCACAGGCGCCGGATGACTCTGGTGACCTGGAGCAGGGGCTGGAGGAGTTTGGTGACATCATTGTGCACCGGGTGACACAGATGGGTGTGAAGCCGTGCCGCTACATCGAGGGGGGGCGCAGCTACGAGCTGAGCCCTGGTCTGGCCCGCCGGCTGCTGCGGCTCGACGAGAAGCCGTACGAGTGCACCGAGTGTGGCAAGAGCTTCAACCAGAGCTCCAACCTGCACCGGCACCAGCGCACACACACTGGCGAGCGCCCCTACTGCTGCCCGGCCTGCGGCAAGGCCTTCAGCCGCCGCTCCAATCTGGCGCAGCACCAGCGCATCCACTCCGGCGAACGCCCCTTCCACTGCGGCGACTGCGGCAAGAGCTTCAGTGAGAGCTCCTACCTGATCCGGCACCAGCGCACCCACACCGGCGAGCGCCCCTATAAGTGCCCAGCCTGCGGCAAGGCCTTCTCCCGCAGCTCCCACCTGGCACGACACCAGCGCACCCACACGGGTGAGCGCCCCTACCCATGCACCGACTGTGGCAAACGCTTCGGGCTCAGCTCCGACCTGGCCACGCACCGCCGCACCCACACAGGCGAGAAGCCTTTCCGCTGCACCGACTGTGGCAAGGCCTTCTCCCGCAGCTCCCACCTGGTGCAGCACCAGCGCACCCACACCGGGGAGCGCCCCTACCGCTGCGCCCAGTGCGGCAAGAGCTTCTGCCATGGCTCCAACCTGCTGCAGCACCAACGCACGCACCGTGGCGAGCGCCCCTACCGGTGCCAGCAGTGCGGCAAGGCCTTCAGCCTGAGCTCCAACCTGATCCGCCACCAGCGCATCCATACGGGCGAGCGCCCCTACCGCTGCACCGACTGCGGGCGCAGCTTCGTGCTGAGCTCTGACCTCCTGCAGCACCACCGCGTACACACGGGCGAGCGTCCCTACCAGTGCCCCGACTGTGGCAAGGCCTTCTCCCGTGCCGCCCACCTGGCCCAGCACCGCCGCACCCACACGGGCGAGCGCCCCTACCACTGCCAGCACTGCGGCAAGAGCTTCAGCCATGGCTCCAATTTCATCAAACACCAGAGCACCCACCTGCATGGCTGGCAGCCCTGCTGGCCCCTTAAGGAGGGCGGGGAGGGCCCCCAGGATGATGGGGCTGGCAAGGAGGTGGAGGAGGGGCAGGCACAGCCTTAAAGCATGGCAGTGCTTGGAGTGCAGGACCTGCTACACACAGGAGAATCCATCATTGCCAGCCTCCTAGCCAGATCACTTGGATGGAGTGAGAACTTATTAAACATCACAGAACCCTGCCCCGTATGGAACTGGGAACCCACCTCTGGCCTAGTAGCCAGGTGCCCTGGACAGAGCTGGGAACGCACCCCCGGCCTCATAGCCAGGTGTCCAGGATGGAGTTGGGAATCCAGCCTTGTAGCCAAGTGCCCCGGACACAGACAGGAACCCATCCCCAGCCTTGTAGCCAGGTGCCCCGGACAGAGCTGGGAACCTATTTAATGTTGCTACTGTTGCTTTACAGGCCACATCACTTAGCACCCACAATGTATCACACATCAGACTATGCTGCAATAGGGTTCATAGCCACCTGGCCCAACTCTCCCAGCCTATTAAGCATCCAGCAACTCAACACCGGCCCCCGCACAGCCTTTTGGGCTTGTTTAAATTGCCCTGGTTTGATCTAAATTTGGTTTAGAAGCCAGTTTTTAGGCCCAGTGTAAACATGGTGCCAGTGACCTGCAGGTGAGAGCAGCCAAGCTCTGGTGTGATCCTAGCCATCTGCGAATCCAGCTCTCATCTGTGCCAAGGTGCTGAGTCCAGGATGAGGGTCCCTGCTTTGCCGGGAGGATACTCCAGAGAGTGGAGGACTCAAATCTCACAAAGGCCAAGTGAGATTCAGCAGGCAGGAGCCACCCTGGGTCAATTCAGACTAGCAATGAAGGGCAAATGTTTGTCAGGATGGGGGATTCCCCAGCGGGGCAGCTCCCCCTGGGACGGTGGGAGGAATGCTCCATCCCTTGGGGGCGCTACATCCAGGCCAAATGTCTCTAAAGGCTGTGCTCTGGCTCCAGCACAGATCTGGGCTAGGGGCAGGAATGGCTGCAGGTGAACCTCCAGCCCATGTGATACAGGGAGGCAGGCTGGGGGATGGGTACGGTCCCTTCTCTCCTGTTATCTGCAATGGCATTCCCACACGTGCCAGCTGTACAGAGGGAGGCTCTTGTAAACCAGGGTCTTAGAAGCTGGATCTGGGCCCTTGTGTTTGCAGCATCCCACATAGAATCATAGAACTGGAAGAGACCTCAGAAGGTCATCTAGTTTACTCCCCTGCACTCATCTTCCTAGCGGTCGCATTTCCTCCCCTTCTCCCAGGGTTGAGCTTGGTTCACGCTCAAACGAGACACTCGCAAGTAAAGCCCAAAGGCTTCCCAAGGATGGGGATGGTGCTCCCAGAAAACCCAGCCAGCCAGACACCTCCAGATGAGGTGCTACTAACATCGCCTTCCCCTGGCAGCATCTCCAGCGTGTGGCTACTCCATAGAAGGTTGCTAGCTTAGAAGCACACTGATAGCTGGGCTGGATGCAGGAGTCAGGGGTGAGGTTCTGTGCTATGCGACAGGTCGGACAGGTGATCACCGTAGTGTCTTCTGGCTTTAGGCTGTACACCCTTGTTCTATTCTGTCCTTCAACCCAGTCTGTGCTGCTTCCAACCGTCCTGGTTCCCCTCTTGCCTAGTTCTCTGGTATCTCTTGCCAGCACTCTAGCTTCCTCTGGTGATGAAGAAACCCCCCATTTCTGCATTGTAACACTTCTAGGGAGTGATCCTTAGCTCATCACGGGCTACATTATCTCTGAACGATCTCTCCGGAACCACTCCCCTTCTCAGTCTAGTCCTCAAGATGCACCTTGCAAAGGTACAGATGACAGTCATTGGCTGTGCTCTTCCAGTCTGGCTTGGGGGATGATCAAATCTGCCACCTGTTTGGAGGAGCTCTGCTCAGAGGCCATTGCTGTTTCCTAAAGGCATCTTGCAAGGTGAACTTGGGGTTGAACTTTAGCAGGATGAGCAGCTTCTGGCCTGTCCCACAGTGGGAACACTGGGAAGTGTAGCAGACAGCTAGCCCAAACTCGTGTTGCAGCACTGCCACGGTGGGGAGTGCTGGTAAAACACGTCAGAACGTTTCAATGCAACAGCTTTCCTTAGCTCTGAGCCATCCCATGGAGCAGACAGACCCAGCACAAACTCCCCTGCCCTCCTAAAATCTCACTCTGTCTGTAGGTTGAACTTAAATCTCAAGCCATGATATGTGTCAACCTCCAGCCTGACTCTCTTGAGCAGAAAGAACAGGAGTACTTGTGGCACCTTAGAGACTAACAAATTTATTAGAGCATAAGCTTTCGTGGGCTACAGCCCACTTCTTCGGATGCGTATAGAGTGAAACATATATTAAGGAGATATATATACACACATACAGAGAGCATGAACAGGTGGGAGTTGTCTTACCAACTTTGAGAGGCCAATTAAGTAAGAGGAAAAAAAACTTTAGAAGTGATAATCAAGATAGCTCAGTACAGACAGTTTGATAAGAAGGGTGAGAATACTTACAAGGGGAGATAGATTCAATGTTTGTAATGGCTCAGCCATTCCCAGTCCTTATTCACTGCTTGTGTAGATGAGTTTCAAAGCTGCCAAAGGGATTTGGGTGCCCATGAGAGAGTGGTGTTACCCCTCTGTATGGCATAGGTGAGACTGCCAATGGGACAGCATATCCAGGCCAGGGATTGGAAAGGGCTCAGGACAGAGGCATGAGGATGTTTGCAGGGTAGGGAAACGTGCCTTGAGAAGCTCAGCCCATTTAACTCAGTGATGCCAAGTGGGGTGATTTGATCTCAGTCTGTCAGTCCCTATAGTGGGAGATTTCTGACAGTCAAGGGTGCGGGAATCTCCCAGACAAATGCCCAGCAGAGCTGGGAACTGATGCCACACAAATTAACACTGGCAATAAGGGGCAAGTATTTCCCAAGGAGGGGATTCCCCTAGTGGAACAATTGACCTGCAGAGGGGGAGGGAAGATTCTCCATTGCTTGGAGTCTTTTAGTCCAGATGGGTTGTCTCTCGAGAAGCAGCACTCTGGCTCAGCCCAAGGGATGACCTGAATTCAAGGACCTCTGCAGGAGATACTAGGCGGGTGCTATGCAGGTAGAACTAGACTATCATAAAATGGCCTTACAAAGGGGATGTGGTGCCTAAATGCCAGTGGTGGCTTTGAAAACCCTAGGCCCAGCTTGTATGTTGGGAAGCAAGGAGCAGGCAAGGTGGGGGAGCTTTCTAGTCCTGCTGCAGTACACTGCCAACCTTGCTGGTTTTCTTCATTACACTTTTTGTTACCAAGCAGCATTGTGAAGGCATGACAGTGACTCCACAGCAGTGGCTGGAGGTTCTCCCTATGAACCACCTAAACTGATGTGGGAGCAGTCAAGGAGGATAAGGACATTGCTGACATGCTATGTTCCTTTCCCTCAGCCCTCTGCACAGAGGATGCTGAGAGATACCTGCTCTTCTGTGGTAACAAAGATATGGTGCTACCAGGGACTGAGGTGTCAGAAGATGCAGTGCTGGAACCAATTTGATAGCAAGAAGTCAGCAAGACATCCAAGAGTTAACAAGAAAGAAGTAGATGAGATATTCTTGGGAGCACCTCATAAACAGCTGCTATATGGGATGGTAACAAATTTTGTGCCTATTTAAAAAAGCTCCAGAAAATCTTACTTCATTCCTCACTAAAGTGTTTGGAAGAAACACAATCAACAAAGCCCTCAACACTGGTGGTAGGAAGAGCTCTAACTGACCAGGAAAGTCAGGCTGAGCTTGTGTATTAGACATCTTGGAGCATGTCTCCAAACTAAATGTCACTGAAGGAGAATCAGCTCCTAGCATTCAGCTGAACTCACAAAGGCCCTAGCAGAGTCCCTCCCAAGAGTGAGGAAAGTAGAAAGAAGTGGGGAGGGGAGAGAGAGAAACTTTTGCCATCTACCAGAAACTTGCTAGGACACAGGAAACAATGGGTAGCGTTAAATACATGGTCTGCTTTCATCGTGGTGAAAGATTCAGAGCAGAGCCCACCAGGTCAGTGTTCGATGTAGTTAATGATCAGGAAGTGGGGGGTGAGCAGTGAAATGGCTAAATTTGCAGGTGCAATATGGTGGTCTGTAGAAGATGCCCAGTAGTGGCCCACCTTGTGCTTTATCAGTTAGGATGTTGATCCGTGGGCATTCATGGTCTCTTGCTTCCATGCTGTCAGTGACTCGGGAGTAGATTACGCCATTTTTGAGAGTGCTGCTCCCCTGTCATCCACCTGACCCTTCCTAAATAGGTTACGTACAGAGATTTTTAACATTCCGATCACGCAAATCATCTCAGCGGGTTTCAGAAATACCTATTGGGGCAAATTATTACTCATTGCTCAATAAACTGCAATTCCTCTTGTTTATTACCCAGGCTCCTAGCATCGGTGTAGAGGCGATTAAAGAATTGTTTTTCTTCGGGTCCCTTGTCTTGTTTCAGTTCGTTCTCACTAAATGAGCGCTCCTCTCGCCCCGCTTGTCACACCAGCGATTAGAAACTGGCTGATACCAACACCGGCGGGGAGCCGGGCCAGCTCGAGCAGGGGTTGGTGGGCCCTGCACCCTGGTGCCAGGTGAGCCGCGGGGGCTGTGAGGTTGCCTCCTGGACGTGCCGTTATGGGGGGCAGGGGGCAGCGAACCGGCCCCAGCCGCAGGTAACCCGAGGGGTGGAGGGCTGGAGATGGGGGATGGAACCCAGGCGTCCGGGCTCCCGTTGGTCTGTGAGGGCAGCAGGCCCCGAGGTGGGGGTGTCCCTGGAGCTCGCATTTCCCGCGGCTGGGAGGGGAGGAGCGAGGCTGCCTCAGGGCCCGGTCTCCCGCGGCAGGGGTGGGACGGAAGCCAGGAGGCGGGTCCCCTCCGGCCCGAGAGGCGGGGTCTGCGCCTTGCTTCCGGGCCGGGGCTCCCTGTTCCCGGCTTCGCACAACGTCACTTCCGTCGCGGCACTGAGTCCGAGTGCCCTACATGGAGGGGCTTCCGGCCGGAGGGGGAAGGGGCTGGGACGGAAGCGGCGCAGCAGCAAGGGCGTCCCGAGCGAGTAGCATGGCCCTGAACGCGGCAGGTACCGCCTGGGGGCGGGGCAGGAGCGGGAGAGGATCCCTTGGGGGGTGCCCTGAGCAGGGGATGGATTTAGGAATGGAGCAGGAAGGGCAGCTGAGCCTTGAGCTGGGAGCAGGAGTGGGGGCTGGGGAAGCAGAGGAAGGGGCAGCCCTGCAAGAGGTGACGATGGGGTTGGGGTGCTTGGGACATAGGGGCTCTAGTAGGGGCTGCGGGGAGGGACTGTTTGTCAGGGGGCTGCTTGCGGTGGGAGCTGGCTCCCTAAGCAGTGCTAGAGCTGGTGGCATCTGGCAGCGGAGGGAAGGGGGCAACACAGACCCTATTTAACTGCTTCAGCCAGCTTAGCCTCTCATGGGCGCAGTGGCACTGCCCCTTCTAGATGGGCACAGCTGGCATCACTGCAGATTGGCATGGTGCTGGGTGAGGGAGCCCTGTACAAACATCTCCTGGGCCCCATCCCAAAGGTGACTGCATCTCAGTGTCAGGTATGGGGTCCTTGCTCTGACAGCTTGCAGGGATGCTGTGCGATGGCTCTATCAACTTCCCATCTTCCCCCTCAGGCAACGATGATGGGAACTGGGAGCCACCTTCAGAGGCAGAGCTGAAGGTGATCCAGGCACGGAGGGAGCGGCAGGATAAGATCAGCAGAGTGATGGGCAACTACCTGCTGAAGGGGTACCGCATGCTGGGGGAATGCTGCGAAGAGTGTGGGGTACGACCTGTGGCTTGTGTGGGAAGCCTAATAGAGGACACTGTGCTCCAGGCAGGAGCAGAGGGCAGTGTAGGGGCCCCCAGCTATCCATCACTAGCTCTGCAGGGAATGTCCTAGGCCAGCTCCGTCTCTTCTAGCCTGGGATCCAGTAGGGAGCAGGCTGGGGCCAGCCCTGTCATATGGATAGGCCTGTGGGTCTGATCCACTGGGGGAGGGGAGGGATACTGGTCTGGGTGGCCCCATTGGTCTGATCTGGGAGGTGGGAAGGGTGGGATACTAGGCTAAGTGGGCCCATGGATCTGACTGGGTGGAAAGGGAGGCATACTGAGCTGAATGAACCTCAGTGCCTAGTGTGAGTGGGAGCTTCCATCACCCAGCGGTGAGGGGGAGAGTTCCCTCCACCCCCACAGCATGGTATACTCCCCTTCCCATGTGGACTATTCCACCCACCCACCCTACTACATTGTGTTCCCACCCCAGACCAGGATAGGCTGTAGGGGAAGCTGCTCCACTTCAAGGCCATGCAGTCTAGTCCCTCCCATGCAATGGGGCTCCCAGCCCTCTGGGTGACAATTCCTGGTCTCACCCGCTCTCTTTCCTTCCCTTCCTTTTGTTCCCTCTCCCTCATCAGAGGCCTGAGGGTGGTTCTAGTCTGCCTTTGAGTTAGAGCTGGGGAGCAGCTCTGGTTTCACTGCCCCCCATCTTGGGACAACCCCCTCTTGCATTGCTCTGCCCTGAAGTCCCACACCAGGCTGTCTCTCCCTTACAGACCATCTTGCTCCAAGACAAGCAGAGGAAACTTTACTGCGTGGCCTGCCAGGAGCTCAACTCTGACATCGACAAAGACAACCCGGGTACGGCCTTTCCCAGCGACGTGCTGTCTACCAGGGAGGTGTTCGAGTGGCATGGGAATAATGGGGGGATTGGCTGGCTCAGGGGCCACGGAATGGGACATGGGGCCTTTCCCCTCTAGGGGGACCAGCTCTGATCTAGCGCTGGTCACTGCATAGAACCTATGGCATCCAGAAGGTCCCTGCCCCAAAGAGCTCACACTCTGAGCAGAAACTGGCACCAAGAGGGGAAGGGACTTGCCCAAGGTCAGTGGCAGTGCTGGGAATAGAACTCAGGCGGCCTGGCTCCCAAGGCAGTGCTTCATTGCCTGCCCTCCCTCAGTTCAGCTGTGAGGCTGTGGCTGCGTCCTGCGTTGCAAACTGCTGACCCTGGAAGCAGCTCTGGGACTTGCAGCTCTGACCCCATCTGTCCTCTCTCTCTTTCCAGCGCTGAATGCCCAGGCTGCCCTGTCCCAGGTCCGTGAGCACCAGCTGGCCTCCACCTCAGAGGAGGCCACGCCCCTTGGGTACCTCCCAGCCACCCAGCAGCCCCATGTGCCGCGCCCAGAACACTGTGAGGGGGCGGCCTCGGGACTCCGAGCTGCCGCCACTGCGGCCGCCATACCGCAGGCCCGGTCTGCCCCAACACCTGCCCTGCCTGCTAGCCCCCTGGCTGCAGCAGAGGATGCCATCCTCCAGAAGCTGGGCTGGGCCAGCCAGGAGCTCCAGCACAGCGCCTCCATCGAGCTCAGCCTCCAACTATGCAGCCTCATCCGCTCCTGTGCTGAGTCCTTGAAATGCCTCAAGGAACTGACCCCACAGTGAGTCGCTCATGTCGACCCCGGCCTCCTCAGGGGCAGTGGCCAGGCCCCAGAACACTGACTACACCTGGCACAGCCAGGCCGGGAGGGGGTGAGGACGTCCCCCCAGAGACTCTGTTTTGCCAGCCCCCTTTGGCTGGACAAAGATCCTGTTCTTTGTCTGTAGCTTCCTATAAAAAGTCCAAAATCTTGTGAAAGACTCAATCTGATCATTTGGGATAGGGGTGACCCAAAGCATCAGATGCACGGAGATGCCGGGCTGGATCTGACCTGGAGACGGGGGATTCTATGCTGGATGGGCCATGAGTCTGATCTGGGGCAGGTGGAGCATATGGGGCCAGCCCAGTTCTCCTTTGTTCCATTGTCTCTTGGTCTCACCCAGGCAGCTGTGGCAGGAGCCATGGAGCAGGCATCTGCCAGGCCTATTGTAATATTGAGACAACAGCTATGCAGCCAGGATACCACTGGGCTGGGCTTCCTGCCTGTCATGCCCTGTCCACCCCCCAATGGAACTCCTGGCCAGCTGGATGCTGGGGGAGAGGAGCGGGGGATTCCTGACTGCAGCAGACAGTACCTGGCTCCAGTGCCCCAGCTCACCACTAGGGGGTTGCTATGGGGGCTCAGTAGGGGGCACTCTCCAACTGTAGCCAGAACTGGTCCAAATGCCCTAGCATGGTACTAGGGGATGCTTTGCTGCAGGGAGTGAAGAGGGGCCTCAGGGGGGCACGCTCCCCTTCGGCAGTGATCACTAAATAGCCCACTGGAGTTTCACCAACTGTCGCAGCATCCACACCCAAGTCCCTACATTCTTCCTTGCACTGAAATCCTCCTTCGCTTCCTGTTGGTGGTTTTAAGCAATGAGTGAGGCGGCTGCACCTCAGTACTGGGAGAGGGACTTCTGTGTAAACATCCTTTCTGCCCCACCCTAGAATCAGCCACTTCTCAGCACCAGGCAAGCGACCCCTATATAAACAGCCCCCACCCCAGAGGCTGCTGCATCTCAGTACCAGGCAGAAGGGATTTCAGGTCAGCCCATTGTTATGCCCAGTGTGTAACCCCCAGGCCATACATCTTGACCTGTGGCCTGAGATGTAGACATTGAAATTGACTAAGATCTGATTGTGAAATTATCTAGCCCAACGTCACAGTAAAATAGGAACACACTGTTCAACGAGTGTTTTCTCTGCTCTTTGTGATTCCTTAGTGCAGATTCCCAGTCTGGTTACTAAGGTGACCTACCAGCTTCCTTCTGAATTGTTTTGTGACTCACCATTACATATATGCACCGTCTCCCCAGCACTACAATCCTCATTCCAGCCCAGTGTGGAGGAGGTGGGGGGTGGGTTGGAGAGTGAGTTTGCCCTGCAGAATACCTGGAATAACGTGGGACCCCCACCCCGTCGGCCAGATCTCTCACACACTGCATATGCAAGGTCAGGGGCAGAGTGGCACACTGTTCAAAAGGCATCCCCCATCCAATACTGAATACAACTGTGTCTAGTTTTATCTCAGTACTGGATGGGGACAAGCCGCCCAAAAAGGGGACTGCCCAGTTCAAAGCCAGATGAGTGGCCTCACTGCACTGCAACGGTGGCTCCCATCATAGGCACCGACAGAAAAAAATTGGTGGCTGCTTAGCACCCACCGGCAGCGCCCTGCCCCCCCCCCCACTCCAGCTTACGAGCGCGCCGCCGTGTCCTGCTTCTCCCCCCTCCCTCCCAGCACTTGTGCCGTGAAACAGCTGTTTCTGGGGCAGGGAGGGAAAGGGGAGGAGGGGGAACACGGCAGGGCTGGGGGAAGAGGCGGGGCTGGAGTGGGGATTTGGGGAAGGGATCCAATAGGGCAGGGGTTCTCAAACTGGGGGTCGGGAGCCCTCAGGGGGTCATGAGACTATTATGTGGGGGGTCGCAAGCTGTCAGCCTCCACCACAAACCCCGCTTTGCCTCCAGAATTTATAATGGTGTTAAATATATTAAAAAGTGTTTGTAATTTATATGGGGGGGGGGGCACACTCAGAGGCTTGCTATGTGAAAAGGGTCACCAGTACAAAAGTGTGAGAATCACTGCAATAGGGGTAGGGAGGGGGCGGAGTTAGGGCAGGAACTTTGGGGGATGGGGTTGGAATGGGGGCGGGGCCAGGGGAGAGGAAAGGGTGGAGTCGGGGGGGGGCGGCACGGGCACCCATAGTGTGCCAGAGAAAGTTGGCGCCTATGGCTCCCATATCGTAGCTGGACTCGGCTCCCTGCTTTGCTCCAGCAGTTGCCACCTGGTGCACAGGGTCGCAGTGCCACTCAGGTGTGGCTGAGCGCTGCCCAGACCCGACTGAGAGCAGGGGAGCCCCACTTCAGGCCAGGCGCTACCCAGACTCTGACTGAGAGTAGGGGGGCCCCCTTCAGGCCAGGTGCTGCCCAGACCACTATTGAGAGAGGGGGGGGGCCCATTGGCCTGAGTGCTGCCCAAGGTGAGATTGTGCACCCCTGTGGGCTGGGCACTGTACAGACACACAATGAAAGACAATCCTGCTTCCCAAGAGGTTACAGTCGAAACAACCAAAGGAAGGATTATATTACTATGTGACCTGGGAAACGGACCAAGAAACGAAGGGCCTTGACCAAAGTCACACTGCATGTCAGTGCCAGAGCCAGGGATAGAACCCAGGAGTTCTGACCCCCATCACTGCCCCTGATCTCACTCCCGAGTTCCCTTCCAGGGTTAGGAATAGAACCCAGGACTCCTGGCTGTCAGTTGGATGTGGGTGGGGGAGGGGGTGTTGGAGCCTAGATGCCCGGGGGTGGGGTAGCAGGCTGGATGGGCCCAAGCATCTGAGCTGGGGAGGAATCGGCTTTTTGGTTTGGGACACGTCCGATCTGCCCCTTCCCCCCAGCCCTGCTGCTAGCAGAGGCCGCTGTTTTTCTCCAGCTAAGCGGCTTTCCCCACCCTACCCCCCAGGCGTCTGGCCAGAGGATTAGCATCCCAGGGCCGGCCTTCCCTGACGATGGGCCCCACCGCAGCCCTGGAAAGCGCCTATTGGCGGAGGCAGGGGGGGGGGGATCTGATCGCATAGTCCTGTCGCCCCCGCCCTCGGAGGAGCCAGGGCCCTGTTTGCCCTCAGGAAGGGGTCTCCTTGTGCTCCAGCTGCTGTTGCCCCTTTAAGCGCGCGACAGCCTGCCCCCTTTTGGGAAGGGGGGGTCTGGAAGGGACCAGGTGGGGTGTGGTAGCGGCAGGCAGAGCAAACAAAGGGAGACCGGCGCAGGGAGAGCCGGCTCGGGGGCACGGATTAGGGAGCCCATCAGCTGCTGTCAGGCTGCCACGCCCCCTCTGTCGGTCTGTCTCTGTTCGAAGTGCTGCAGGACCTGGGTGGAGATCCGGATTCCGACCTCCCCGGGCCGTTGGGAGTGTGGCTGGCCAGCATCTGCACTCCTCCGCCTGAGAAGTCTTTCTCTGTCCCTCCATCCACCCCGACCCCCCCCCCCCCGGCTCCGCAGAGGGGGGTTCGGGGCCGGGAGCCCGCGGAACAAAGGGAGCAGGAAGAAACACCAGATGGAAAAATAGAAAGGAAAAAAGCGAGCTGGGAAGCGGAGGAGCGCGGATGGCAGCGGGAGGCGCCTGCGCCGCAGGGGCAGGAGACTTGAGGATGAGCTGCCCTGAGATCCTGGGTTAGCCACGGGTGTTGAGCAGGGGTTTGGAATGATCCGCCCGGCCCTTTCCTAGCCCCCAGGGTGGGGGAGTGAGGCCAGCATGAACCCCCCCGCCCTGAGCTGCTAATCAGCCTGGGTCTGCACTAGCCAGGGCGCTGCAGGCGCTGGCTGACAGAGGGGCAATCGGCCCATTAGAAAGCTGCAGGGGACAGCCACATTCCCGAGGGCATACGGCCCCTGGCAGGGGCTGCTGGCATCCAGGACTGTCCTATTAGGGCATAGTTAGCTCAGTTCTGGCTGTCCCCCATAGACATTGTTTGGGAGCCTAGTAAAAGAGCCCTGTCCCCAACCCCAGAGAGTCAGGCTTTGGAAGGGGACAGAAAGGGAGATTCCTGTATAACCCAGAGTGGCCCAGACGCACGTCTGCCATTGGCTGGGCTTATCTCCCTAGAAGCTCTTTCTTTCTTTCCCCATCTCCTGTCCACAATGAACGGCCTCCAGCCACCCCAGGACTGCCTGGGGGGCAATGTCTGCTCCATCGAAGGTCTCCCCCCACTTCCCAAGGGCCTCAGCGGGATCCTCAACTCCAGTGGCGGCTCGTGGCGTGAGATTGAGAAAGTGTACAGCAAGAAGACACGGATCCAGGACGACCTGAGCAAGTCACGGGCGGCCTCTGAGAAGCTGCTGAGGAGCAAACCGGCCAACCTGGACTCGGCGCTGGCCATGCTGCGCAAGGAGATGGTAACCGTGCCCCTGCCCCCCATAGCACAGCCTCCCCCATGTGGGACATCCCCTCTGCTCTCCCACGACATTCCCCCTGCCTCCGATGCTCCCCTTAGCCGGGGTGGGCCTGCTGGGGTTCCTGGGGCAGCAGGCAGTGTGTATACGTGTTTGGGGGGAGGGGTAGACTTGCCTCCCAGAGCTTGGGACCTTGGCAGGGCTGGGGGATTTCGCCACGTCTCACGAGTCTCACCATTTTTGGTGTTGCTCTGAAGCCCCAGGCAGGGAATTGTGGGAGAGTTGTCAGCTCTCCTTGATTAGCCCTTGTCCACACCCCAAGCTGTCCTGCTCAAAAAGCTCTGGGCTAAAGTACAGCAATGCCTGCTAGTGTGGATGCAGCTATAATGGGATAAAGGTGCTAATCCCAGGATAGCTATTCCTGATTGAGAAGGAGACTAAACAAAACTAGGCTAAGGCACCTTTATCCCAGTATAACTGTAGCCACACTAGGTATTGTCCTCCTATAGCTCTATGGGTGTAAAATCACACACACACGCCCCAACTGACACGGTTGCACCCTGACAAACAACAACACTAGCTAGTGTCTAGCTCTCCTTTCCGGGGGAAAAGCTGGAGAATGTGGCCAAGCTACAGCTGTCCCCCCACCCCCAGGTTCCAAGGCAGCAGGCAAAGAAATAGGACCCACGATTATATATTCAGGGGCAGGGGGTGTCTGGCTTACAATTTTTCAACTGCTTGGGGTTGGCATGACTGAATGTGATTGGCACCGGGGTCAAAGTGTCTTTGGTTGTGTTTGTGTCCATGTGCATGTGTAACTTTGTGTTGGTGCCTGTGTGTATAGAAGGGAGCATGTATTGTGTATTGTAAATACCTAGCATGTGGGCAGTGCACACAGGTGCATGTTTGTGTACCTGTGTGTGTAGCATTGTGTTGTATCTGGGCACAAATGCACGTGTTTCTGTATGAATGTCCATGCTGTGTATAAAGTGTGTTCTGTACATATGGGGGACATTCTCTGGCCTGTGCTATACAGGAGGTCAGGCCAGATGATCTAATGGTCCCTTCTGGCCTTGAAATCTATACATCTCTGTGTAATTAATAGTAGTAATATGTGGTAGAAATGAGGTTGTGAGGGGCCTAATGGGGGTTGCCCCATTGAAGACAAGTTGAGGGAGTCCAGGCTGCATTGGCATAGACATGTCCAACGGGCACCCCAGAGGTATATTGGTAGGACGGCCCTTGCAATGATTGTGAATAGAAGATGACCCAGAGGGGAGCCAAAGACTTGGGACATCAGATACATTCAAGGTGGATAGGTCCATCAAAATGGCTATTAGCCAAGATGGTCAGGGATGCAACCCCTCACTCTGGCAGTCAGAAGCTGGAACTGGATGACAGGGGATGGATCACTCTGTAATTGCCCTGTTCTGTTTATTCCATCTGAAACATCTGGCACCAGCCATCGTCAGAAGACAGGATACTAGGCTAGATGGACCATTGGTCTGACCCTTTATGACCATTATGTTCTTATGACACGGACCAGATATAAGCAGAAATTAGAGAGACCAGTCTGCACAACAGCCAGATGTCTGATCATGGGGTTTGGAAGAAGACGGCTGTAAAGGTCACCGACCCCGAATAGGGAAGTAGCAAGAAGGAAGAAGAGGAAGGGTAGTAGCATCTAGGAGCCCTTGTCATGGAGCAGGCCCCCATTGCACTAGGCACTGTACAAACACAGATGAAATCGCATGCGCGCCCACACTGCCATGCTGCTGTGAATGTGCACTGTGTTCATAGAATAAGCATGTGTGGTGATATCTGTGTGTACAGGCATTGACACACATTAAATACGTGCATACATGCTTTGAGTGTCTATAAGTATGAGAACACACACACAGCGCAGGTCTCATCCCTCCCAGCGGGGGCAGCAGAGACAGCCACACTGTTGGTGGGGTGGAATAGCAAGTGGCCGAGGTGTGGATTGAGGCTGAGCAGTGGGGCTGCGGGTTGGGATGAGGGGTACCAGGGAGCCATATGGGGGAATAGACCCAACTGTGACAGACCCTCCCGGTCCCTCTCCCCCTAGGTGGGCCTGCGCCAGCTGGACATGTCCCTGCTGTGCCAGCTGTGGTCGCTGTACGAGTCGATCCAGGAGTACAAGGGGCTGTTCCAGGACATGTCATCGTCCCTGCACTCTGAGGGCTCCTACACCGCTGAGAATGGCTTCTCTGATGAGGACGATGAGTTTGAGGTGGAGCCGCCGGGTGCTGACGTGCGCAAGGAGACCCCACTGCTGGGCCGGCTCAGCTTGCCTCAGCCCCAGAACTCCCGTGACCAGTGGCTGCAGGACTCCTTCCACATCACCATCTGAACCCTGCAGCCACCACAGCCTCACCCCGTTTGGAGTAGTAGCATGTGTAGCTGGGAGCTCCCTACAGCGCCCCCTGTTGGGAGAGGCCAGGGCTGGAGTAGCCTGGCTCTCCCCCTGCAGCCAGGGCTCCTGCCCCGCTCCCTATAGTGCCCCATGCTGGGAGAGGCCAGGGCTACAGTATCTGGGACCTCCCTCTACAGCCAGCACATCTGCCCCACTCCCTGTAGTGCCCCATGTGGGGAGAGGCTGGGGCAGTGCATTTTCTGGCATTGCTGCGGGTAGGATCATGTTAGCAGTTTTTAGTGCCTCAGCCATCAGCCAAAAATGGCCACTTTTAAGATATTTAAAAAAATAAAATTTAAAAAAATTTGACACATAGGGGGAAAACCTCCTGAAGTGGGAGAGGTGAAATGTAATATATACAGCATGTCGGGGCTCGAACCCCATCAGAGCTGTGAAATAAATCCTCAGAAATTGACTTGGCCGTGTATTATTCCAATACCTAGGAGTGGGGGTCAGGACTTGGGAAAATAACTGCAGTGTTTGTGTCGGACCCACTGGAGTTCTAATTTTGTCCCCCCACTCTCACTGGCCCCACAGGGTAACTGACATGACCAAGAGTTACCTGCTCCCTGTTTCAATTGCCAACTGGGCCCATTGGAGACTGCAGGAGGGGAGGGGGATGGAGGACAGATCCCAGCAGCTGGGGAGGAGGGTGGCGGGGGGAGCACAGGGCAAGGGGGGGTCATGGAGGGGTCCTGGCAGTGGGGGAGGAAGGCGGCATAGGGCAAGCAGCCCAAGGAGAGGGGTCCCAGCAGTGTGGGGGGAACATGGGGAGAAAGACTCCAAACCATGGTTTAATCTTTCCTTGTCACAGTGTGATTTTGGGGCTGATCTTGTGGTGTTTGAATGTTCAGGGTTGGTGACACCGTGTTTTCCCCAAAAAAAACTAGCGGTTGCTCCTGCCCCACCTGCTTGGGAACAGAAGGGGCAGGGGTGTTGAACCTAGGGGGCTCTGTGCACTGCTTCATTTGTAATGAAAGAGATGCCAGGGCTCAAGCAATCTTTTTACTTTCATAACTGACATGGCCAACCCAGAGGTGCCGGGGCTAAGAACTGCTAAGCCAAGAGGCTGAGCCCTGGCAAAAACTGGCTGCGAGAATTCTTGCAGAGACGGCTCATGGCCAGCAGGCGGGGCCATGGGTCTGAATTTCAGCCCCCAGGGAGATGGTCTCATGGCTCCATTAGCAGGATGTGGGGGGGAGATCCTATCCCTCCAGTCCCCACCAGTTTTGGTGTCCATCTTCCCCAGGCTGATCAAGGGGACACTGGCGTCCCTGAACCGCCAGATCCCACACTGTGTCCAGCTCTGGTCCGCAGGATCCCCACACACAATGGCCTTGCTGGCCCCACTTCCTCCTATTCTCACTCAGCAACTCTGGCAGGAAGCCCCCTGCAGGCCTGGGAGGGGAGGGGCAATTCTGTGGGCCTGTTACCCTTAGCCCCTCCCCATCCCACTCCAGGGGGGGACCGGGCCTCACAGCAGGGCCTGGGCCTGGCTGGACAATACATCCTATCCCAACCTTCTCCCAGCTGGGGGGGCAGCTGAGTGGTCTAAATTATACCGACTCTACAGTTCTGGGAGCAGCATGGGATCTAGTGGGTGGGCTAGGAGCCAGGGCTCCTGGGTTCTATTCTCACCTCTGGGAGCGCAGTGGGGGGTCAGGGTTTCTATTTCCATTTTGCTTATTTTTTTTGCCCCAAATGAGTGCAGAGGCCTCCGCAGGCTCCAGGACTCCCATGGCTGAGTGCCCTTGGGGCACACAGTGCATGGCAAATACCAGTCTGTTCCTCTGCCCTGACTCCTGTCCCCCCTAGTGTTCACCAGTGTGTTCTACAGCTGCCAATCCCTGCTCTGCTGTCAGCCCCCAGGTTTGTGCCCCCTACACTGGAATGGGGTGGGGGAGGTAGAGGCAGACTGGGAAGGGGCTGCCAGTTCTTCCCAAGCTGACAGCCCATCCCCTCTCACCCTCCCTTCCCAGCTGGGGTGGGCATGGCTATAGAAGCCCAGCCCTGAGACAGGATTGCTCAGTGTTTGGCAAGAGAAACCACAATGGAAAGGGCTTGGGTGGGCTTGGGAGTGCATCCCTAGGGCTGCCGGACAGGAGTGAGGGGCACCAGCAGGGCTTGGGGGAAGGCCCAAGGCTGGACTGGCAGAGGGCTGTGGGTCAGGATTGAGGGGCACCGGCAGGGCTGGGGGGAAGGCCCGGGGCTGGGGTAGCAGGGGGCTGTGGGACAGGAGTGAGGACCAAGATGTGACACCCTGGTTCAGATGTAGATTCTGCTGAGTTAACAATGAGATGGGGGCTGGTGATTCAGCCGCTGACTCAGAGGCAGCTGGTTTTGTATGGGGCAGTGGGGACACATTGCCCCCCCACACACATACACACACTTTGGAATGGTCACATCAACCCCTGTGGGTGGGGGGTGGGGAAAGCGCTCATCCTGATCCAGACCTGTGTTTGGAGCATGGCAGGAGTCCAGGACTGTGGCTCACTGACAAGCAACATGTGACATGTGTGTGGTTGCACACGGTGCACATGAGCTCACCATCAACTGCCTGTGGCTGTCCAGACACCCTGCCACACGTGACACACACACAAGTGACAGGCAGATGTGTGGCCACAGGCTTGTGCACCCGCCTATAGCTGTGCGTGAGTAGTCACAAGGGAACCAGGGGGGAGGCCTATGTCCATGTGGCTTGCATGTGTGTGACCCTGCCAGGCAGGGATCCTTGTGCCAATGCCTGTGCTGGCGTGTGCACTTTTGCAGGAGGGCGCATGTGGCAGGAGGCCCCTGCCCGGGGCTGGGGGGAGCTGGCTGCTCTCTGGGCCTGTCCGGCCGTTTCTAAATTTGGGGTGGTGAATTTTCCACCCCGGAGCGCAGGCGGCTCCGATGCCAGGACCCAGCTCAGCTTACTGGGTATTTATACCCGCTGAGCCTGCGGGCAACTATGTGAGCAGGGGGGTGGGAGCAGTTCAGTGGGGGAGGGGCAGAGGGGTTGGGCTGGGGAAGTTGTGGGGAGGGGAAGGGTCCGTCTCCAGTCTGGTCTTAGTTGTGACCCCCAGTTGTGATCCTCTCCCTCCCCATACTGTGTCACCTCCCCTGCCTCGCCCCCCCCTCCTGCCCAGGACTGAGATAACCCAGTTCCTCAGGGAAGTAATGGTGTGGGGGGGTATCCAGAGAAGGGGCATAGGGGTGCAGTGGGAACTTTTTAATCGACCTCAGATCTATTTACCACTTCTCCCGCCCCTACAAAAACGGTGTCCCTCAACTGTGAATCCCTGGGTGTTGGGGGGGCAACTGCTGTCCACCTCCCAGGCTGCCCCCATCTGCACCACCCCCACACTATCAATCCCCCACTCTTCCCGTCCCCCCTCACTACCCCCAGCTACCCCCACTCTTTCCCCATCCCCTTCATTTAGCCCCCTCCCATTCTCCCCATCTACCCCCGACTCCTCACCCCCATGTACCCCCAGCCCCAATATCAGAGCCCCTCCCCCCATCGCCCCAGACGTGTCTGGGCTAAAGCGCCCACCCTGGTGGGTCGCATTTCCAGTAACGGCCCCATTTACCCCCCAGCCCCGCCCTGCCGCCCATCCCTGCCCCCTGGCTGGGGGGAGCCGGGCTCGCGCCTTTCTCTGCTTCTCCTTTCGCCTCCTTCTGCTTCTTGTTTCGTCTCAGCGCGAACTTCCTGAGCGGGGCGAGCCCGGCCCAGCCCAGCCCAGCCCGGCCCAGCGCTCACCCCCGGCGCCCCGAGTCCCGGGGAGGGGCGTGCGGGATCCAGGAAGCGCAGACACGGCCGGCCGACAGGCGCTGGCAGCCTGGCACGGCTCCCTCGGCCCCTCGTTCGCATTCGCCGGAGTTTTCCCTTCTCTCCCTGTCGGACTCGGACACGGGAACCGAGTTGGAACTGATCTGCCCGGCGTCTGGCCCGGGGGCAGAGAGCGGGACCGGGGCGACACCGGGGGTGAGAGCCAAGCGCCCCCCGGGATCGGGGTGTCCGGGCCGGGGGGGGGAGACAAGAACCCCCCTGGTGTCGGGGGGGAGCCCAGTCCCCCAGAGCTCGGGGTGTCCGGTGGGAACCCAGCCCCCCAGGGATCGGGTGTCTGGGGGGAGCCCAGTCCCCCTCAGGTGTCGGGGCGGAGCCCAACCTCTCAAAGATCGGGGTGTCCGGGGGGAGCCCAGCCCCCCTAGGGATCGGGGTGTCCGGGGGGTAAGCCAAGCCACCCGTGATTTTTCGGGGAGCCCCGTTGGCTCGGTGCCCGCATCCAAGCCGTCGCCGCTCGGGTGTCGTTTTCCGGCAGCCTCGGGGTCTGGGACGATGGGCATCGCGGGGCATCGACCGGGGCCGCGGGGGCAGCCGTGACCTGAGAGGCGCCTGGTCCGGCTCGGCGGGGGGCTGCTCCGCGGGATCCCCTACGAGCCGCGATGAGCTCCGCGTGGAAGAGACTCCAGCGCGTGGGAAAACGCGCCTCCAAGTTTCAGTTCGTGGCCTGTTACCAGGAGCTGATGGTGGAGTGCACCAAGAAATGGTGAGTGGGGCCAGCCCCGCCCTGGGGCAGACACGGCCCGGCTCGCAACCAGCCTTGCGTGGGGCACAGGTGGGCAGGGGACCCCAGGGTATTTAATGGGGCAGAGGTGCGCATGGGGGGACCCCAGTATATCTAAGGGACAGAGGTGCGCATGGGGGGACCCTAGTATATGTTATGGGGCAGAGGTGGGCACGGGAGACCTCAGTATATCTAATGGGGGAGAGGTGGGCATGGGGGACCCCAGGATATCAAAGGGTTAAAGGTTGGCTCGGGGTACCCCAGTATATCTAAGGGGGAGATTAGGAATGTGAGGATGAGGGGAGGATTTGGGGGGGGGTTGTCACAGGGAGAGGGAAGCTCTTCTCAGCCTCTTATTTTTGTTTATTAATATGAGTTAATTAATCAAGGAGACTTAAGGAGGGGGCCAGGTACCTCTGGCAGGGGTGGGGGGGATTAACTCTTTCTTAACTGACAGACCCCAATGGGGGACAGGGTGGGGGTCAGTTGTTTCACTCTGGAAATGTTTTTTCCCCTATTTTAGCCATAGGAAGGGAGCCTCCCAAAATACTGTTGGGAGGGGTGACTGAGTGAGAGGAGCCCAGGTTGTTGTCATGGGGGAGCTGTCAAGGCTGGTCTGGAAGATGGGACACTCCCCTCCCCGGTCATGGTGGGGAAATTTGGGCATCTTGGGGAGGGGAATTGAGGGTGGAAAGGGGTCAGTCCCCACACTCCAGTTTATAGTGGTTGAGACTCCCCCCTCCTACTCTGACCCCATGTTCCTGCTTCCACCCCAATGCTCCCCATTTCCAAATCTCCCCCCTGCTGAGCCCAGCTCCCTTAGTAGCTCCTGGGTCAGAGGGGGGCGCCTTGGGGCTGGCCTCTGCACAGAGATGTGAGGAGGCCTGGTTCTTGTGGAGCTGGGAAGGGTAATTGTAGAGTTGGTGGTTCAGGGGCAAAGTCTGAGGGCCCAGTCCACTGTGGCACTTGGTTGATGCAGACTGCTCCCCTCAGGCCCAGGTGGCAAACCAGCCACAGGTCTTCCCCCCGCCCCATGCCACCTGTGGAGGTGTCCCTCAGTCCATGCAGGGCTTGTGTGGGAGGGGAAATCTAGAGCTGAACCTAGGACTCAGGGACTAGCAGGAGGTAGGGGCATCCCTCCAGGATGGGGGGCAAAGCAGAAGAATTGAGAACATGCTCTAGAACACAGGGATTGGCAGAAGGTGGGTGTCTCTCAAGGCTTGGAAGAGGGGCTGGGGCAGGAGGAATCTAGACCGTGCACTAGACCATGGGGAGTGACAGGTGGTGTTGGCGTTCCTCTAGGATTGGGATATGGTTGGAGTCTAGAGCATGCTCTAGAACATGGAGATAGGGGGAATCTCTTAATGTCCTGTTTTAGGGGGTGGCTAGAGCTGGAGACATCCCCTGTGATTTAGGGGGAACCTAGAAGTGGAAAGATCCCCCTCTCCCAAGCTCTGGACCATCTCCATGGAAATCGGAGGAGCCAGCAGGGGGGAGAGCTGGTGGGATTTTTTTTAACTAAAATGACCTTAAAAGGGATTCATGGAAAAATGATAAATATTTAGTGACAGCAGCTAAAAATAGAATCAGGAGGGAGGGGTAGGGGCCTGGGAAGGGGGGCAGAGGAGGGGGGCAGAGAGACTGTAGGAAGAGTGGGCTTATTGGGAGGGGGGGCAGGATAAAGGCCTCTCTTTGGGATTAGATCAGGGGCCCTTGCAGAGCAGAAGTGTTCCAACTGGGTCCCCCAGGCCCCTCCCCTTCCCTTAAAATCCCGCCCTCATATGCTCCTTCCCCCCCTCTCTGTGGTTCCTCCCCACAATCTCTCTCCCTCAGGGTCTCCTCCCCCTTTCCCAAATGCTCCTCCCCTTTCCTCATTGTCCCTCCTCTTCCCCCCATGACCCCTCCCTGTTCTCCAGCCCCACCCTCATGCTTCCTCTCCCACCTCTCCTGTTGCCATGCCCCAGGGATTTCCCCCACCACGATCCCTGGATGGGGCCCAAAGCCCCAGCCTGGTGGGTATCTCCCTGCCCCCTGGGCTCCGGCTACCCCCGATCCAGGCCTGTGGAGGAGTTAGGGGGGTATCAGGTTTCCCAGCAAGACACCAATTTAGCTCAGCACCTGCACAGATGCTCTGATCTCCGACCCTCTCCTGACAGAGCTAAATTTAGCCCCTTGGCCACAAGCCCAGGAGGGAGGAAGGTGCTTGTAAACTGGCCCAGGTCTCAGAGCAATGCACCTGGCCAGGGGCTCAGGGCTGGAGTTGCAGGGGGCTGCAGGTTGAGAGTGAGGAGCTTTGGCAGCTGGGAGGGGAAGCCCAGAGCTGGGATAGCAGGGGGCTGTGGGCCGGAAGCGAGGGGCACCGACAGAGCTGTAGGGGGGGGAGGCCAGGGCTGGGCTAGCAGGGGGCTGTGGGCCGGAAGCGAGGGGCACCGACAGAGCTGTAGGGGGGGGGGAGGCCAGGGCTGGGCTAGCAGGGGGATGTGGGCCGGGAGTGAGGGGCACCGGCAGAGCTGAAGGTGAGGGAAGCCAGGGCTGGGTTGCAGCTGAGCTGTGGAGGGGCTGTGAGCTGGGACTGAGGATTTGCTACAAGATGAGTGTGTTTATATTTCCACTCCTACAAGAGCTAAGAATACCCCACAATGGTCAATGTTATGACAGTGCTAGGATGGGGGAGGGGTGCCTCCTGGGTGTCCTGGCAGGGCTCAGAGATTCTGGCTAGCAGGAGGTTTAGAAACTCCTGGGTGGGTGGTTGTGAAGGTGCCAGGTTGGATGGGCCCATGGGGCTGCTCTGGGGCTGCCCGCTGACCTTGGGAGGGTGCCAGAGTGACGTCTGTGGGTTGGAGGTGAAGGGCCTTGGCTGAGATTCTGGGAGAGGGGGGACCCTGGGAATCAGTGACAGCATCAGGGTGGGGGAGTGAGGCCTTGACTGACACAGACAGATGGGAGCTGACCTGTAGACTCCATAGCACTTCAGGCCAGCCCAACCCCTCTGGGAGCCCAGGGCTGGGATAGGAAGGGGCGGCAGGGCCGGCTCCAGGCACCAGCTTAACAAGCAGGTGCTTGGGGCGGCCAAGGGAGAGGGGCAGCACCTGCGGCAATTCGTGGGCGGCAGGTGGGCGGCAGGTCCCTCACTCCCTCTAGGAGCGAAGGACCTGCTGCTGAACTGCTGCCGCCGATTGCGGCTTTTTTTTTTTTTCCCAATTGCTGCTGCTGATCGCGATCACGGCTTTTTTTTTTTTTTTTTTTTTGCTTGGGGCGGCAGAAATGCTGGAGCCGGCCCTGGCTGCAGGTCAGGACTGAGGGGCACTGGCAGAACTGGGGGGGAGCCCTGGGGCTGTGTGGTGGATGCGGGGGAGGCTGGGCCCTGTTCACTTGTATACACCTGCTGTCAGGATGTTCCCAGCTTTTTTTCATGTTGTAAGTGGTGATGCTGGGGGATGGACTGTGTAAATAAACAGGGTGAGCTGCCATTAACCCCACCCATCTGGTCAGAAATTCCCCCCCAGCCATTGCCTCCCTGCCCCACCAGCTCACAGTCAGCTAGAGCAGCAGTGACACCCCCCGCTCTGCCAGCCACTGGCCTGTGGCCAGAAACTCCCTGTACAGCTGATGAGTCGAACACCATGTCCAGTCGGCAGTGCTACAATGTGATAAACCCACTGGCAGCCAGTGCCCTCCCCAACAGCTGGGCAGCACCCCACCTTAATAGCCCCTGCGCCCCACCCCAGAGGCAGTTGCATCTCAGCCCTGGGTGTGTGATCCTTGGATATACAGCCCTGTGCCCTTCCCCTCAGGTGGATGCATCTCAGACTGGTGCATAGGGGCTGCAGAGGAGTTGAGGTAACCTCACATACAAGCATGCTTTGGAAGTGTGTCTCAGTCAGCCAGGGCCGGGCTGCATACACAGAGTTTCCAGAACGTCCCTTTGCAGTAACAAGAAGCCTTCAGCTCTTCCCTGGTGCCTCCAAGCCAGGAATTCCAGCCTTTATAGCCTGTAATGAATTACACCACTTTGCAGCCCTGTCTGTATCCCTGCTAGGGAGTTAGCAAACTGGGACACACACAGACTCACCCAAGGTTGTGCAAAGGATCTGTAGCACAGCCAGGAATGGAACCCAGGAGTCCTGATTTCCAGTTCCTCCCTCCCCATCCCCCTGCTGTAACCCTCCAGACCACTCCCCTCCCAGAGCTGCAGATAGCACCAGGATTCCTGATGCCTGCCCAACTCCCCCCCTCACCCCAACCCCTAGACTCTATTCCCCACAATGTCTGCAGCGTTTGGGGCGTATGAGTGCAAGCAAGAGCCAGCCCCACCCCAGGGCCTGGCCCATGTGGCTGTTAAAGATACAGAGCAAAATGTCTCGGAGTGAGAAGCTCTGATGTCAAGGGGTGAAGCAGAGGCATTGGGTGAGAGAGGGGGGTGCCCGGCACCTCTTAAGGACTATGACACAGGCCTCAGACTCCTGGCCCAGACAGTGGCCTGCAGGGAGAGCTGGGCTGGGATCCCCACACTCCTTGGCGATGTGAACCATGGCGTCCACGCCTCCTGAGTAAACACCCCATGTACAGGCAAACGCAGCTTCTCTGGCTACAGAGTGACTCACTGGTTTGTACCATGCTAGGGCTGGCTGCTCCTACCTGGACTCGGGAGACTGGGAGCAGGGTGGGGAGTCTGGGGGGGGCGCTCTCCCCTGGCAGTCACTGCTGACCCCAATGCCCCAGTGTGGTGCTGTGCAGCAGGGGGTGCATACCCCTTGCATTCACTGCGTTTTTCTCTCCAGGCTCCTTCCTCCAATCCTTATCTCTTTCTGCCCCAGTGTCTCTCACTCAGTGTGGGGCGAGCAGGGGGTTCAGGCTGGGCCACACCCGCCCAGCAGCCAGGCGGGGAAGATAAAAACTCTCCCCACCCAGCTCTGCAATGTGCTGCTCTGTGGGCAGCCCAAACTGGGAGCAGTGTTCCAACCTCTAGCCCCCACGCCCTTCCCAGAGCTGGGATAGAACCCAGGAGTCCTGGCTCCCAACCCCTCCTGAGTTAACCCACTGGCCCCCACTCCCCTCCCCAAGCTGGGGTAGAACCCAGGTGTCCTGACTTTTGCTCTAACCAGGGGGGGTTACTGGGTGGAGGGGGCCATTGTTCAGATCTGGGGGGGTTGGGAAGTGGGGGATATTGGGTTAAATGGACTCCTACTTCCAGGGCCTGGGCAATAAGGGGGAGAGTCAGTGGAGCTGCACAAAGGGGGGCAGTTCTGGGGGCTGGCAGAGGGGTGAGGGGGGAAGCTTTTCCATGGGACAGGTGGTGAGGGGCAGAGGGTGAGGCTGGGACCTTGGTCACCTGCTACCCTGATCCCAATGGGAAGGGTTGTGGGGAGGGTCCTTGGGAACTTATTTTGTCTTCCTCCCCATCCCTCCTAATTTGTTCATTCGTTCCCTCCGTCTCGCCCTACAGGCAGCCAGACAAGCTGATTGTGGTTTGGACCAGGAGGAACCGACGCGTCTGCTCCAAGGTGGGTGGATTCAGGATGTCCTCTCTGTAAGGGGGCCAGCTCTGCTGCAGCCCCGTGGTGGGGGGATTGGCCGGCTCGGGGGGCAGGGAATGGGACATGTGGCTGTTCCCCCTTTGGGTGTGAGCTCTGATCTGGCTGTGTGTGTTCTGCAGGCTCACAGTTGGCAGCCGGGGATCAAGAATCCGTATCGGGGGATGGTTGTGTGGATGGTGCCGGAGAACGTGGATATAATGGTGACGCTGTACCGGGTATGGCAGCTGCTGCTTGCACAAGCATGCTGTTGCGCACACACGCTTATGCACCCCTTTGTACTGACACGTGTGTTCTTACACTGGCCTACGCACTCCGGCACAGGCACTTGCACCAGCACACGAACGGCTCTTACCCAGATGTGCGGCTCTTCTGTGGTTGGGCCTGTGTTTGCACAAAAGCTCACGGTTACACACCAACTCACAGCCTCCCATGCACTGCTGTGCCTGTCCGCTCCTTTGTGTACCTGTTGGTGTACATTGGGCACTCACACTTGCAGTCACACACCCATCCACACACCACTGCGTGCAATCTCGCGGGGCTGGCACACACTCAGGCCTCCCTTCGTACGATCCTGACAACACACTCACACTGGCACCCTTGCGTATAACTCCCCCCATCTCCCAGTGCAACAAACAGTGCAAAGCCCCTCTCATCTTTTGCCCCATCCCCCCCACAGGACCCCCACGTGGAGGAGTATGAAGACAAGGAATGGACCTTTGTGATTGAGAACGTACGTCCAGGGAGAACTAGAGCGCGGTAACTCAGGGCTGGATGACAGCGGCCAGGCAGGACATGGGATCTTCCATCGCAAAGCCATGCAGGGCTGCCAATTGCAGCTGCCTGTGGGGTGGTATGACACTTCCCAGGGCGCATGGGCTAGGAGGCACCTCACCACCCCCTGTCCTTAGCATGAGGGACCCTTGTCTGTGCCTATTGGGGCCCAACTCCACCAGTCACAGGCAGCATGAGTAACCCCCGGCCGACGCTGTCTCGCTGCAGGCTAGCAACAGGCCCGCTCTAGCTGCCAGCCCTGCAAACGTCTCTCTGGAGTGCCCAGCCCCTGCTCCGCTGGACACTCCCAGTGTTCGCTGATACGCTGCTCCCAGGGGGACAGGACGCCCCAGCTGAGATCACCACTCTGTGTAACACAGCATTCAGCCATGCACCTAGTGAAACCAGGCGTCTGTTTAATTAACAAAGATTAGAGTCTCAAGAAGTAGCAAGTGAAGGTGTTGGAAACAAACAATAAACTCATAACTCGCCTTCTCGAGCCTAGACTTACCTAACAAGTCACTTTCCTGTCTAATGAAGAGTAGCTCCCCCGAGAGTCTTCCTCCCAGTGTGTAACAGCCAGGCTGGCTGTGCCTCTCTGTTCATAAGAGGATGCCCCCGGCAGCTTGTCTTTCCCTGGCTGCATATTTCTTGTAGAGTTTAGCAAACTTTTGATTAGCTTGAGGCGTAGTAATGCTAATAGGGTATCCGCTGGGAGCCATACAGGACGTGCCACACACAGGAGCAGGCAGGGGAGAAGCATCTCTTACCTCCTGCTGTTCGTCACCTTCGGGTGACCAGCCCCAATTCCCAGGCCGTAAGAACATAATTGTTATTGTAGATACACAGCTCCCGAAATATTATCTGTATGTACATTTTGCAATGGTTATGACGACCAGTGGGCTACTGGCTTTTAGTAGAGGCCTCACCTGACACCCTTTGGTGAATTATTGTGCATGTACCAGACCCAGAGGATCTCTGTAGCCCCAGGCATCCCCTCTGTGCCCTCTCCCAGTTGGCACCAAGAGCTTGCTAGGTCACAGGAGGAACTCAGCAGCCATTTAACAGCATAGAATCTGTAAAGGGGACAGTGTAGCTGAGGGAAAGGTGGAAATCAGGATTCCTGGGTTCCATCCCCATCTGTAATATGGCAGTGGTGACTAGTGTGTAGAGTGAGCGGGCCTGGGAGTCAGGACTCCTGGGTTCTCTCCCCAGCTGTGGGAGTGGAGTGGGGTCTAGTGGTTTTATGATAAGGGAGGCTGGGAGTCAGGCCTCTCCCCTCTCCCCCTGCTCACAGTACTCACTCCCTCTTCCCAGGAGTCCAAGGGGCAGCGGAAGGTGCTGGCCTCGGCCGATGTTAACCTGCAGCGCTTTGCCCGCCCCACACCTGCCCAGGCCGAGCTGAAGCTGAAGCTGAAGCCGCGCTCGGTCAAGGTGGTGGCTGCCACGCTGCAGCTCACACTGTCCTGTGTCTTCCTGCGTGAGGGCAAAGCCACGTGAGTTCTATCAATAATGTGGGGCCTATGGAAACAGGCCTGTCTGGGAACAGCAGTGTCCCTTGGCGGGAGGGGGTGGGCATGGAGGGGCTCTGGCTTGCACTTCCCTCTCCATGCTGCTCCGGCAGGGGGGGCAGCGCGGGGGCTTGGCCCAAAGAAGGGCTGGGCAAAGAGCAAAAGTCTTGACTGAGGATGGGTGCTCTTGGCGGCCATCTTGGTGCAGGAAGATGGCTGCCTGAGGGCGACTATCTTGGCATGGCTGCAGGGGAAGAGGGTGGCATAGGCAGCCATCTTGGCATGGGCGAGGAGGGTGTCAGGGGGCAGCCATCTTGGTTAGAGGGTCTCTCCGGGCGGCCACATTGGCACCACTGTTGAGGAAGAGGCTGGTTTAGAGAGGCCACCTTGGCAGTTTTTAATAGTAGGATGTCTGCCACCTGGCCACAGTTGGTGCATCGTTTAAATAGTCCCCTCCCCTGCCAGTAATGGCCACAGAGGTGGGGGTGGGGCTGCCCTCGCCTCTGGCTTAGGAAAGCCCCATGTTTCCAGAGGGACGGTGTGAATGGTTGCAAGGGTCATGCCAGGCTGGAGGGGGAAAGGGAAATGGGACAGCACTGTCCCACCTTACCGTGACCCCCCTCCCTGTGGCCACACAGAGGGGGGTCACGGTAAGGTGGGACAGTGCTGCCCCCCCCCTTACACTGTGCCTTCCCCCCAGGGACGAGGACATGCAAAGCCTGGCCAGCCTCATGAGCGTCAAACCCAGCGACATCGGCAACCTGGATGACTTCGCCGAAAGCGACGAGGATGACGAGGCAGCCAGGAGGGCGCGGCAAGAGGATGGGAGCAGCCAGGGCACAGCGCCAACAGGTGGGCCCAGCCAGCCAGTCCTGAGGGGCCCCCCCTTCCCCATCAGCCCTGCTGGTGCCCTTCGCTCCCGACCCGCAGCCACCTGCTATGCCAACCCTGGGCTCCCCCACATACAGTTCTGCTGGTGCCCCTCAGTCCTGTCCCACAGCCCCCTGCTTTCCCACCCTGGTCCATTCATAATTGCGGTTTGCCTTGGTTGCTGTTTCGTGGGGTTCCCTTGGCTCCACTATTGCTGCGGCTCCTGATAGTAGCTTGTAGTGTCTCTTTGCCTTCCAGCAGGGGGCACTCTCTAGGCTTTTCTTTGCTGGGGGGCAGTGACTGAGGTTCCATCTGTCCCCTGGGACTGGCGGCTCTGTCCCCACTCCCCGGGGCAGCTGTGCTGTCTTGGGGTTGGTCATTCTCTCTCTCTCTCTCTCCTGTCTGTCTGTCTCCACCACTTTTGGCTGTCCGTCTGTGTCCCGCACTGTAGGTTTCATTCAGACCATATTGCTGGGCTATTTCACAGGTAGGACCATCCCGCCAAGTGGGGTTTGGGGCAGGTGGGGTGCAGAGCAGGCAGCAAACCGCTACATCTCTCTCTCTTTCTCTCCCTGCCGCCTTCCACATTCCCTCACTCCCCCCTCCCCCACCCCCAGACACATCGCGAGAGCTCAACACTCTTGCTGAGGAAGAGGAGAATCCCTCGGCCCCCGGGACCAGCAGGGCAGCAGCTGGGAGAGCAACCCCCTGTGGGACACCCCGAGAGGCAGGTAAGTCAACAGTGGGTGCAAGAGCCCTGGGCTGGGCACCAGGACTCCTGGGTTCTGTTTGGGAGGGGCACGGGGTCTAGTGGTTAGAACAGGGGCGGGTTGGGAGTCAGGACTCCTCGGTTCTAGCCCAGCCCTGGGAAGGGAGTGGGGTCTAGTGACCTGAGGAGTGGGGGAGTCTGAGAGCTTCCCACCAACTCCCTCAGGGCAGGAATATGGGGAAGTTCTGTCTAGTTGTCACCCACTTCCATTGCCCCCAGTCTCTGACTCCTGGGATCCTCTTTCCTCTCCTGCAGGCTCTGCCAAGGAGGAAACTGTCCGAGTGGCTGACACCCCAGATGCCCCCCTGAGGGACACCCCCCTCCCAGCCCTGGAGCTGGTCCTACAGGGAGCAGCACCCTCCCCTCCCCCAGAGTTGATGGGGCCCCCCCCAGTAAGTGGTGCAGGCCAGGCCGGGAGGGCTGGGCAGAACATGGCAGCCGGTGGGAACCCAATGGGAGCTGCAGGGGCTGTGGAACCAGGCGCTAAGGGGGAGACGGGGGCCCAAGTCCCGAATCAGGCCCACAAGCCAGGCACAGGCCCCTCGCAGGAGACGGGACGACGTGGTGGCAACCCCAGGGTTGAAGAGGAGGAGAAAGCAGCAGCCTTGATGAAGCGGCAGGCATCAGGGAGTGACACCAAGGGCAGGTGAGTCTGGAGCCCTGGCTTCTATCCTGGCTGTGGGAGGGGTGTGGAGGTATAGTGGTTAGAGCAGGAGGCTGGGAGCCAGGACTCCTGCGTTCTGTTCTGGCTCTGGGAGGGAGGGAGGGGGGTCCAGTGATTGGAAGTAGTGGGCAGGGGGGCGTGGGTGATGGCGTTGTGGTGGGAAAAAGTTAGTGCCCAGCTGCTTATGGATAAACCCAGCCACCCAGTGCTGGTTTCGCTTCTGCCTTCAGGCGGTTTGCCAGTCCCCTCCCCCGCTCAGGGAAGAGAGCATGTTCCCACCCAAGGAGGAAGCCGCACTTCCCCTGCCCAGGAAGGGAGCTGCAGGCCGGGCTGCCAGCTCTGCCCCTTCCAAAAGGGGGGGGGGGGAGGGGATGCAGCTGGCGCTACAGGAAACTGCTGTCCCTACTGAGCGGAGCAGATTAACAAAGGAGGAAGTTTGGGGGGTGGGTCAGGGAATGGGACACGGGGCCTGTCCCCTCTAGGGGGCGCTGGCTGTGATCCAGCACCAGGGTGGGGGACTGGCAGGCTCAGAGGGGTGGGAAATGGGGTGTGTCCCCTCTAGGGGGCGCTGGCTGTGATCTGACCCCACGGTGGGGATGGACTGGCTCGGAATATCCCAAAGCTGCTCATCTGTACTGAGGAACTCCTGTGTTTAGCGGACATTTTCAATATTCCAAGTGGAGTGTAGAGATAGTGGGGTCTAGTGGGTTGGGTGCGGGGAGGGCTGGACACCAGGACTCCCTGGTTCCATCCCTGGATCTGGGGGGTGGGGTGGTTAGAGCAGAGGGGTTCAGGGAGCCAGGATGCCTGGTGTCTGTTCCGGGCCTTTCAGTTCCCATGCTAAGAAGATTGGGCTCATTGTCAAGTTGGGAGAATGAGAAATCCTCCCAGGAGGCAGCTCTGCCCTCACGATGAGACCAACTCCCCTTTTGTCCCCTTTGTCCCTCCCTCCAGGCCCAGTGACATCTGGATGCCCCGGGCGGAGAGCCCTGTCCCTGCCCCACGGCATAAGAAACCCCTCCTGCCGGAACCCGCTGCGCCCACAGCTCCACCCCCCGAGGTACCCTCCATCCAGAGACGCCGATGGGAAGGTGCCAAACCGCCTCCTTCCCAGCTCAAATTGGGAGCAGCAAAGTCAGAGCAGGGCCCTCGGCCCGCAGCCTCTCTGCCTGTGCCAGCGGTGCCTGCCAGGGCCCGGCTAGCCCGGCCTAGGTCAGCAGAACTGCCAGCCCGGCCGAAGCCACTGCCCCGGCCCCGGAGGGACAGGCGGGCCCGTTCGGCGTCTCCGGGCATCTCTGTAGTGATGTACCTCGATGAGGATGCACCAGGACCTGCCGTTGTTGCTGGGGAGGGCATCGGCCTGCCCAGGAGCGGCTTGGGGGCGGGTGTGCCCTCGGCCGCTGCGCTGCTGGCCTTGTCGTCTGTGGTGGGGCTGCCCCCGGTGCCGTGGGGCAGGCAGGGAGAGAAGGCAGCGACAGCAGCAGATGCTACTGGTTGGCCAAGCATCGGGGGTGCTGTTGCTACTGTGGTGGTGCCCCTCAAAGAGGAATGGGGCAGGGCGACAGGAGAGGGTCCCAGGGGGGCATCCCATCTGGAGAGGCTGACATCAGATGGGGCAGCCGCGAAGGATGCTGGGGGAGCTGCTGTGCGGGGGCGGGGAGGAGATGCAGCCTTTCTGGTGGGCCCACCCAAGCCGTGGAGGTATCGGTCAGAAGATGTGGTTGGAGAGGGTGCCAGGGGGGCAACCAGAGAGGTGATGGAGGCGATCCCAGGCCAGTTGGAGAGGGGCAGGCTGGAGGAGCCAGCGGAACGGGAGAACCGCAGGGCAGACAGGAAAGCGCGTGGGGGCGCTGCTCAGAGCGTAGCGGAAGTTGTGCCCTTGCTGGAGAGGCACAGAACAGAGCTGGTGGCACAGGAGGATTCTGGGCGAGGATTCTGGCCAAGCCCAGCACCAGACCCGGCTCCCTCAGCGACGCCCCCCAAGCTGGAGCAGCGCAGGCCAGCAGGAGAGAGACCTAGGGCAGCATCCCAGCCAGAGAGGCCAGGAGCAGAAAGGGCAGCTTGGAAGGACGCTGCGGGGGCTGCTGTGCAGGGGGGGGCAGGCAATGCATCCTCTCTGATGGCCCCCCCCAAGCCATGGAGGTGTCGGTCGGAGGACGTGATGGGACAGGGTGCTGGGGAGGTGCCCAGCAGTGTGATGAAGGCAGGAGCAGGAGATGGACTGTGGCGGGCAATCCCAGCCTGGCCAGAGTGGGGCAGACTGGAAGGGGCAGGGGGAGAGGCAGCTGGCAAGCCAGGTGGCGGTGCGGTGCACTCAGTAACAGCGGATACCCTGCCTGTGGAGGCCCCAGCCCGGCTGGAGAGAGGCAGGCTGGAGGAGGCAGGGGGAGATGCGGCCGGCAGGCCATGCGAAGATGCGGCAGGGGGAGAGGTGGCCGGAGATCTGGCAGGGGGAGAGGTGGCCGGCAGGCCGTGCGGAGGTGCGGCAGGGGGAGAGGTGGCCGGAGGTCTGGCAGGGGGAGAGGCGGCCAGCAGGCCGTGCGGAGGTGCAGCAGGGGGAGAGGTGGCCAGAGGTCTGGCAGGGGGAGAGGCGGCCAGCAGGCCGTGCGGAGGTGCGGCAGGGGGAGAGGTGGCCGGAGGTCTGTCAGGGGGAGAGGTGGCCGGCAGGCCGTGCGGAGGTGAGGTGCTGTCAGTAGTAGCAGACGCCCCATCTCTGGAGGCTCCTGCCCAGCTGGAGGGTGCCACGGAGAGCCTGGGAGCCGACGGTACAGTGCCCGGGGGTGCCACCCCCAGCACACCTGAGCCCCTGCTGGAGAGGGCTGGGCCGGAGGAGGCAGCGGGCTCCAGAGAGCGTGGTGGGGCTGTGGGCTCCCTGCCCAGCAAGGAGGATGCCAGTGGGACAGGGCTCCCTCTGGAGAAGCAGTCAGGGCTCTGCACAGACCAGCTGGCCACCTGCACCGCCCCAGGAAGGAGCAGCAGACAGGTTGCAGCCCTCGCACTGATGCCCCCCCAGGATGCGCCCATCCTGGGCACCCCGTCCCCCTTCACTGAGCCTTACGTCTCACAGTGCCGCTTCACCCTGAGCCTCCCGCCCACCCACCCTGCCCGGGAGAGGAGTGCCAGCCCATCATCCAACGAGGGGACCCAGGCGTCCGGGCGGGAGCCGTCTCCCCCGCCCTGCGGCGCTGTCCAGGATAGCATAGGGCAGGAGGCGGCCCAGGTAGGGACAGCAAATGCTTGTGCCCCCAGCCCTGCCAGCTGCCATGGCTGCCTGCCCGCCCTTGCTTTCAACTAATCCTAGGGGCTGTGTGTGTGTGCGGGGGGCTGTGGAAGGACAGACAGACTCACAGCATTGCTACAAGGATAAAGCTTTTAATTGGGGTGTGTGGAGGGGATAAAACTCATCGTGGGCTAACTGCCTTCTCCCCTTTAATCGGGGTTGAGGATAACACCTAGAGATGGATCCTCAGGGCCCGTGGTCCCCTCACTAACCCCCTCCACCTCACAGTGTGGCCCACAGACCCCTGCCCTGCATCCGGCTTGCTCACTGTGTTGCATGGGGCTGGCTGGATCCCAGCTGCCAATGAGCCCTGGGCCAACCCCAGCCAGGAGAACACCCTTGCCTAGCAGCGGGAAGGGGAGGGTGCAACAGCCGGGACTTGGCTGGGTCTTTGTCCCATATAGCCCCAGCCCTTCACTCCTGGCTGCCATGGGGCAAGGGGGTGGCTTGGTGCCTGTGGGTGTGAGGGATCTCTAATCATGGGGGAGGTCCTGGTGATGGGTGGTGGTGGTGGGGTTATGCAGACAGGAGAGTTGGGGAGCCAGGAGGGCAGTATGGCTGGCCAGTGCTGGTGTGGGGGTGCTTTGCCTGGTGTGGGGTGATCCAGCACCTCCCCACCCCATATCCCACCCCATCCCCTGTTTATCTCCTAGGAGGAGCCCCCAGCAACCAGCCCAGGCCTGGTCAGCTGCAGCCAGTCGCTGCTGGAATGGTGCCAGAATGTCACGGCTGGCTACCGGGGTGTCCTGGTCACTAACTTCACCACCTCCTGGCGCAACGGGCTGGCGTTCTGTGCCATCCTGCACCACTTCCACCCAGAGAAAATGTGAGTCCTGGGGCTGAGGGGCAGAGCGGGGAGCCAGGGGCTGGGATAGCAGGGGGTTGTAGGTCAGGATTGAGGGGCATCAGGAGATGTGTGTGTTGTGGGGGAGGCCATGTCTTGGTATGGAGGGGGGAGTGTCTCAGAGAGGCAAGTGGGGGTGGGGTGGGGACTCAAGAGACCCCATTCACTAAGCAGGATCTATCTTTGTCGTGTCTGTCTGCCCCCCCTCCAGCAATTATGAGACCCTGGACCCTCTCGCTATCAAAGAGAATAACAAACTGGTAAGTTGGGGACCCCGGCAGGTGGTGGGGAAGGAGACTGTAAGAACATAAGACTGGTGATACTGACTCATCCCAATGGTCCATCTAGCTCAGTATCCTGTCTTCCGACAGTGACTGGTGCCAGATGCTTCACAGGGAATGAACAGAACAGGGCAATTTACCAAGTGGTCCTCCTGTGTTCAGTCCCAGCTCCTGGCTGCCAGAGGCTTAGGAACACCCAGAGAATGGGGTAGTCTCCCTGACCATCTTGAGGGACCTATCCTCCATCAGCTTATCAAATTCATTTTGAATCCAGTTATACCTTTGGCTTTCACAGCACCCCCTGGCAATGTGTTTCACGGGATGACTGTGTGTTGTGTGAAGAAGTTCTTTCTTGTGTTTCTTTTAAACGTGCAGTCTATTGATTTCATTGGGTGACCCAACCCCCTCCCAACCGTTATGTGAAGGGGTAAATAACACTTCCTTTTTCACTTTGTCCACACCAGTCATGATTGTATAGTCCTCTATCATATCCCCCTTAGTCATCTCTGTTCAAAGCTGAACAGTCCCAGTCTTTTTAATCTCTCCTCATATGGAAGCTGTTCCACCCCCCTAATCATTTTTGTTGCCTTTCTTTTTACCTTTTCCAATTCTTTTTTTTTTTTTTTTTTGAGATGGGGTGACGAGAACTGCATGCAGTATTCAAGGTGTGGGCATACTATGGAATTATATAGAGGCATTATGCTATTTTCTGTCTCATTATTTATCCCTTCCCTAATGATTCCCAACATTCGTTAGCTTTTTTGACTGCAGCTGCACATTGGCGGATGTTTTCAGAAAACTCTCCACACTGACTCCAAGATCTCTTTCTTAAATGGTAACAGCTAATTTAGACCCCATCATTTTGTATGTATAGTGGGGATCATGTTTTCCAATGTGCATTACTTTGCATTTATCAACATTGAATTTCATCTGCCCGTTTGTTGCCCGGACACCCAGTTTTGTGAGATCCGTTAGTAGCTCTTCGCAGTCTGCTTTAGGCTTAACTATCTTGAGTAATTTTATATTGTCTACAAACTTTGCCACTCTCACTGCTTACCCCCTTTTCCAGATTATTTATGACTATGTTGAACAGATCTTTGGGGGACCCCATTGTGACGGGATCCCCGGGGTGCAGCCTGGGACTGTGGGAGCGCTGTGCCCCCTGAACTCTCTCCAGCCTGGGTTGTCTCTCACAATGCCTTGCTAATGACCAGCAGCAAACCTCTCCAGGCACTGTTATCACTCAGCACAATCGCACGTGGAGCCCCACACCCAGCTAGATTGCATGAATCTCCCAGAGCCACTCACGAATCACACAGAGAAAGGCACCAGCCAAATCCCCCCAGCTCCCAGCACTGTACCCCAGGAATATACCGTCTTGCACTGCTCAAGATGAGCAATGCAGATTTATTAACTGGTTCACCACTTCATCAGTGGAAAGTGGATACACACCAGCCTTTGCAAAACCTGAGCAGATCTACCAAACACTTCATACAAACTCACTGGTAAAGATAAACAGTAAAACAGATTTATTGACTACAAAATATAGATTTAAAGTGATATTAAGTAATAGGCAAAAAGTCAGAGTTAGTTACCAAAAGGAATAAACTATAAGCACGCAGTCTAAACTCTCAACCCTATTAGACTGGGCAACATCTAGATTAAGCAGTTTTTCTCACCCCACTGGATATTGCAGTTCATAGTACACAGATTTCACACTTGAAATCTGGGGCAGTCCCCTCAGTTGGAGTCTTCAGTGTCCTTGTTGCTTGCAGTGTAGGTGGGTGAAGGAGAAAGGCCCAGCATGGGGCCACTGTGTTCGGTTTTATACCCTCAGTCCATGTGCTTGGAAAACACAAGTCCAGGCATGTCTGGGGGTCATTGCTGAGTCTCCAGGCAAGGCTGAGCAATTCCCCTGGTGTGGCCTCATGCAGGTGAGTCATTGAATTGTAGCTCCCTTGCTGGACAATGGTTGTAGATGGGACGTTTGGTTACTTTCCTGGCTGTTGCCTCTGGGGAGCTAATATCTGACTGAGTCCCCAATTTACAGCATGTTTTAGTGACAACCATACAACACAATTCTCATGACTTCATATACGTTAATGATATACATATATGGATAGAGAAATGACTTTCAGCAGATCATAACCTTTCCCCTGATACCTTACAAGGCATGCTTTATATGTAAGATCGTGATTATATAAAAATGAGAAATATGAGGGTTCCAGGATGCTCCCCCAAGGTATAAAATGTCACACCCACTATTTACCTCTCTCCACTGTGAAAACTGACCATCTATTCATACCCTTTGTTTTTTAACCAGTTACCAAGCCATGAGAGGACCTTCCCTCTTATCCCATGGCAGTTTATTTTGCTTAAGAGCCTTTGGTGGGGATCTTGCCAAAAACATTTTGAAAGTCCAAGTACTCTATATCCACTGGATCACCCTTGACCACATTTGTTGACCCCCCTCAAAGAATTCTAGTAGATTAGTGAGGCATGATTTCCCTTTACAAAAGTCGTGTTGACTCTTCCGCATCATATGTTAATCTATGTGTCTGATAATTCTGTTCTTTACTATAGTTTCAACCAATTTGCCTGGTTCTGGAGTTAGGCTTACTGGCCTGTAATTGCTGGGATTACTTCTGAAACCTTTTTTAAAAATCAATGTTACATTAGCTATCCTCCAGTCATCTGGTACAGAGTTGATTTAAGTGATAGGTAACATATCACAGTTAGTAGTTCTGCAATTTCATATTAGAATTCCTTCAGAACTCTTGGGTGAATACCATCTGATCCTGATGACTTATTACTGTTTAGTTTATCAGTTTGTTCCATAAACCTCCTCTATTGACACCTCAATCTGGGACAGTTCCTCAGATTTGTCACCTAAAAAGAATGGCTCAGCTGTGATGATCTTCCTCACCATGGGCGGCACGTATTTTCCTCCCCAAACAGCCCGGCGTGGCCCTGCCCATGCTCCACCCGGAAGGCCCTATCCTGTTTGCCCGTCTCCCTTGGCCCCAGCCCAGGCAGGCTGCTCGTCTTCAGGGAAGCGTGCTGGGTTGGGCTAGGGTGGCTGCAGCTGGCCTGTGGTCGGGACTTGGGGTGGCTGGGGCTGCGCTGGGGGAGGGGAGTGCATGCTGGCGCTGGGGCTGCCCGCCCTGTGCTCAGGGTGGCTGGAGGGCCATGCGTCACCCACCCAGCGTTTGGGGGCTGGGGAGGGCTGTGTGCTGCCCATGGCTGAGGGTCCATGCTCCACTGGCCTGCCCGCCTAGAGTTTGAGGGCTGTGGGGGTTGCACACTTCCCAGTGTTGAGGGGTGGGGGAGTTCCACCCGCTGCCCACCCAGCGCTCAGAGGGGCCGGGGGGGGACTGCGCGCCGCCCGTCCAGAATGCTGGGGGTGGGAGGGGCTAGCCCATGTTCCTCACATCCTCTGCTGTGAAGCCTGATGGAAAGCATTAATTTAGTTTCTCTGCATTGGCCTCGTCTGCCTTGAGTGCCCCTTTAGCACCTTGAGTGTCCAGTGGCCTCACTGATTGTTTGCCAGACTTCCTGCTTCTGATGTACTTTAAAAAAGTTGTTGTTAGTTTTTATGTCTTTTGCTAGTTGCTCTTCAAATTTTTTTTTTGGCCTGACTAATTATACCTGTACACTTGACTTGCCAGAGTTTATGTTCCTTTCTATTTTCTTCAGTAGGATTTGACTTCCATATTTTAAAAGATGTCTTTTGTCTCTAACCACCTCTTTTACCCTGTTGTTTAGCTGTGGTGGCATTTTTTGGTTCTCTTGCTGTTTTTTTTTTTTATTTTATTTGGGATATACGTTTTGTTTGAGCCCCTATTATGGTGTTTTGAAAAAAAATCCATGCAGCTTGCAGGCATTTCATTCTTGTGACTGTTCCTTTTAATTTCCATTTAACTAGCCTAATTTTTGTGTAGTTCCCCTTTTGAAATTAAATGCTACTGTGGTGGGTTTCTTTTGTATTCCACCCCCCCTCCAAGGATGTTAAATTTAAATATATTATGGTCACTATTACCAAGTTGTCCAGCTATATTCACCTCTTGCACCAGATCATGTGCACCACTTAGGACTAAATCAAGAATTGCCTCTCCCAGTGTGGGACTAGCTGCTCCAAGAAGCAGTCATTAATGGCGTCTAGAAATTTTATCTCTGCATCCCGTCCTGAGGTGACATGTTCCCAGTCAAAATGGGGATAGTTGAAATCCCCCATTATTATTGGGTTTTCTGTTGTTGTAACCTCTCTAATCTCCCTGAGCATTTCACAGTCACCATCACCTTCCTGGGCAGGTGGTCAGTATATTCCCAGTGCTATTCTCTTATTATTCAAGCATGGGATTTGCCATAGAATCTCTATGGATAGACTGTTTGGTGCATTTAAGATTTTCCCTATATTTGATTTTATGCTTTCTTTCACATATAGTGCCACCCCCCCCACCAGAACGACCTACTCTGTCATTCCTATATATTTTGTATCCTGGTATTACCGTGTCCCATTGATTATCATCATTCCACCAAGTTTCTGTGATGCCTATTATATCAGTATCCTCATTTAGTTCACTCATCTTAATGTTTAGACTTCTAGCATTTGTGTACAAGCACTTACACAATTTGTCAATATTCAGTTGCCTGCCTTCATGTGATGTAACTGAAGGGACTCTCTTTCCTTTGACTGATTCTCTTCAGTTCCTGCCTCTACTTTATCAACTTCTATTTTCTCCTCCGTACTAGGACATAGAGAATCTCCATTCATAGATCCTCCCCTAAGGGATGTGTCTGTCCGAACCCCGTGCTCCTCCACACTGGTCAGCTTTCCCCCAGCCCTTAGTTTAAAAACTCCTCTTCCACCTTTTTAATTTTACATGCCTGCAGTCTGGTTCCATTTTGATGTAGGTGGAGCCCATCCTTCCTGTATAGGCTCCTCCTTTCCCAAAAGGTTCCCCAGTTCCATATAAACCTAACCCCCTCCTCCCTACACCATTGTCTCATCCACGCATTGAGACCCTGCAGTTCTGCCTGTCTAACTGGCCCTGCGCGTGGAACTGGAAGCATTTCAGAGAATGCTACCTTGGAGGTCCTGGACTTTAATCTCTTATCTAGCAGCCTAAATTAGGCCTCCCAGGCTTCTCTCCTATCCTTCCCTATGTCATTGGTACCTACATGTACCATGACCACCGGCTCTTCCCCAGCACTGCACATGAGTCTGTCTGGATGTCTCAAGAGGTCCGCAACCTTCACACCTAGCAGCCAATTCACCGTAGAATCCAGGTCATCTAGTCTAACCCCCTGCCAAGATGCAGGATTTGTTGTGTCTAAACCATCCACAACAGACGGCTATCCAGCCTCCTTTTGAAAACCTCCAGCGAAGGAGTTTCCACACCCTCTGGAGGTGACTGTTCCATTGTCCTATTGTTCTTACAGTTAGGAAGTTTTTCCTGAGGTTTAATTGAAATCTGCTATGCTGTAGTTTGAACCCTTTGCCTCTTGTCCTACCCTCTATGGCAAGAAAGAACAACTTTTCTCCATCTTTTTTAGGGCAGCCTTTCAAGTATTTGAAGACCGCCATCATGGCCTACCTCAATCTCCTCTTTTCTAAACTAAACAAACCCAGTTCCTTCAGCCTTCACTCGTATGGCTTGCATTCCATCCCTTTGATCATCTTTGTTGCTCACCTCTGGACACTCTTCCCTGTAAGCTGTGCGCATGTGCACACACACACAGATCCTAAACACCGTGCACATGGCGAAACACCGCACGCACAATAATTTGCACAGAAGCACAAAAATTTGCACAGAAGAAATTTTTTGCGCACACGGCCTGTCAAAAATTAGAGGGAACATTGCCTCTGGATCCTTTCTCCACGTCCTTTCTATACTTTGGTGACCAAAACTGGACACAGTACTCCAGCTGAGGCCTAACCAGTGCTGAGTAGAGAGGTACTATCACCTCCCATGACTTGCATGCTATGCCTCTGTTAATGCAGCCTAAAATTGCATTTGCTTTTTTTGCAACAGCATCGCATTGCTGACTCGCGTTGAGGTTGTGATCCACCACAACTCCCAGATCCTGCCAAGCCAGTTATCCCCCATTTTGTATTTGTTCATTTGGTTTTTCTTCCCTAAATGTAGTACCTTACATTTGTCGTTGTTGAATTTCATTTTGTTCTCTATATCCCAGTTGTCCAATTTATCAAGATCCCTCTGAGTCTTAGCTCTATCCTCCAAAGTATTGGCAATCCCCCCCGTCCCCCTTTTTGTCATCTGCAAGTCTGATCAGTATGCTCTCTATTCCTACATCCCTGGTCATTAATAAAGATGTTAAACTATACCGGGCCCAGAACAGCAATCTGTGGAACCCCACTTGAGACCTTCCTCCAGTCCGACATCATCCCATCCATAGTTACTCTTTGTTTGCATTTTTTTACCCAATTATGTATCCACTTAATGGTAGTTCCGCCGAGCCCGCATTTCTACAGCTTATCTATCAGAATGTCCTGTGGGACTGTGTCAAAAGCCTTGTTGAAGTCCAGGTATATTATGTCTACCACATCCCCCACGTCCACCAAATCAGTTACCCCGTCAAAGCAGGAAATGAAGCTGGTTTGGCATGATTTGTTCTTGGTAAATCCTTGCTGGCTGCTAGTGATCACCCCTTCATCCTCCAGGTACTCGCAAATTGAATGTTTTATACATTGCTCTAGTAGCTCTCAGGTATTGATGACTGGTCTGTAGTTCCCCAGCTCCTCCTTTTTCCCCTTTCTACGTTAGCCCTTCTGTCTTCCAGGACCTCTCCTGTCATCCATGAGTTTGCAAATATTATTGCCAGTGGCACCAAGATTTCTTCAGCTAATTCCTTCCGTACTCTGGGGCGAATAGCATCCGCCCCCGTTGATTTGAATTCAGCCAAATGTGGTTCTCCTAGTCATCACAGAGCCAGCCATCTATATTTCTAATAATCAAATCCCCAGTTACTATTACCTGGCTCTTCCTATGAACCTGGCTCTTCCGCTCCCTTGGAGAAGATCTGGGTTGGGGAGACTCCCTCCCCCTGGGTTAGGAACTCCCCACCATGGGATGGAATGCAAGCCATATGAGTGAAGGCTAAAGGAGCTGTGTATGTTTAGTTTAGAAAAGAGGCGATTGAGGGGGGACATGATGGGAGTATAGGCTGCATGTGGCTGGTGATCAGAGCACACGGGGGCTGGGGGGATGACCATGGGGCATCAGGACTCCTGGGTCCTATCCCTAATTCAGGGACGGGGCTGGATATTGGGGTTAGTCACACACCCCGGTTTGTCCCCTCCCCCCAGGCCTACGACGGCTTTGCCTCCCTGGGCATCTCGCGGGTGCTGGAGCCGGCCGACATGGTGTTCCTGACTGTGCCTGACAAGCTCATTGTCATGACCTACCTGTGCCAAATCCGGGCCTTCTTCACGGGCCAGGAGCTGAACGTGGTGCAGATCGCCAACCACAGCAGCCAGAGCACCTACAAGGTGGGCAAGTTCGACTCGGACCCCACCTTCTCCATTGACCCCGCCCGCTTCTATGCCGAGCGCTTCCAAGGTGCCGCAAGGGGACCTGAGGAGCCTGGGAGCACTGCCCCTGCTGCAAGGGATGATGGGAAGGCAGCAGCCAATAAAATTGTGACAGGAGGAGCTGAATTGGCCAAGAAACTGGAGGCAGAACGCACTGCCCTAAAGGATGCTGGGACTGATGCCAAGACAGGTGATGCAAAGGATGCTGGGAAAGTGACTGTAAATGGTGCCATATCCCAAACAGCTGTGCAATCAGAGGTGGAGCCCTCTGTCACAAAGGATGCTGGGAAGGTGCCAATCAATGGTGCGACAACCAAGCCAGCCATGAGTCCAGAGGCAGAGACACCCACCCCAAAGGATGGAGGGAGCAAAGCCGCAAAGGATGCTGGGAAAGCATTGGTCAATGGTGCAATGTCCCAATCGGCCAAGAAACCAGAGGCAGAGCCTCTTGCCCCAGAGGATGCTGGGAAGGTGCCAGCCAATGGTGACGAGAAGCTGGTGCCCCCTCCACGGCTGAAGCGTCAGTCTGTACGGAACGGGGAGGCACCGGACCAGGCCGAGCGATCCCTGCAGCGCTCGCTGTCCACTGGCAGCCAGGGCCCTGTGGCCCCACCACGCTCCCATGGCAGCAAGTCGGGCTTCTCCCACGTGCGTGATGCAGACCTGCTCAAGAAGCGGCGCTCGCGGCTCAAGAGCGAGTCACTGTCGATGGATGAGGGGGAGGCAGGCAGCCCCCCAGGGGAGACACCACGGAGGAGGCCTGATTGGCTAGGAACGGTGAGTGGGGAATGGGAAGGGGCTCAGTTATTGCAGGGTTTCTCCAGGGCACTGCTTTGTTGTTGTAGGGTCTGCATGCACTTGTTTGTTATGGTAGAGTCTCCCAGGAGCACTAGTTTGTTGTTATAGGGTAGCTCATAAACAGCATACATAGTCCTAGTATTTATGAAAGACTCTCCCTCCAGGGATACTCTAATAGCAACCTAGCGCATGCAGCCCCATGAGTCCTTACAGTAACAAATTAACATGTACAACCCTAGCAATTTATTATTATAGGGTCTCTTGGGGCTGCATGCACAAGTTTGTTATTGTAGGTTCTCTTGGGAGCATTGGTTTGTTTTTATTCATAGATTCATAGATTCTAGGACTGGAAGGAACCTCGAGAGGTCATCGAGTCCAGTCCCCTGCCCGCATGGCAGGACCAAATACTGTCTAGACCATCCCTGATAGACATTTATCTAACCTACTCTTAAATATCTCCAGAGATGGAGATTCCACAACCTCCCTAGGCAATTTATTTCAGTGTTTAACCACCCTGACAGTTAGGAACTTTTTCCTAATGTCCAACCTAGACCTACCTTGCTGCAGTTTAAGCCCATTGCTTCTTGTTCTATCCTTAGAGGCTAGGATGAACAAGTTTTTTCCCTCCTCCTTATGACACCCTTTTAGATACCTGAAAACTGCTATCATGTCTCCTCTCAATCTTCTCTTTTCCAAACTAAACAAACCCAATTCTTTCAGCCTTCCTTAATAGGTCATGTTCTCAAGACCTTTAATCATTCTTGTTGCTCTTCTCTGGACCCTTTCCAATTTCTCCACATCTTTCTTGAAATGCGGTGCCCAGAACTGGACACAATACTCCAGCTGAGGCCTAACCAGAACAGAGTAGAGCGGGTGTCTCATAAATACTACGGCTGTGCATGCTGGTTTGTTATTGTAGGGTCTCTTGGGGGCACTGGGGTTGTGCTGTGCAATTTGTTATTGTAGAATCTCTTGCGGCTGCATAGACTGGTTTGTTACGGTAGGGTCTCATGGGAGCTGGTTTATAACGTCCCCTATCCCTTTTCTCCACCAGGATGACCGTGAAGGCATGATGACCCCCAAGGCAGGACCCCCTGCCTCCGCCAGGACTCAGCAGCCCCCAGGTGAGCCTGGGTTTTCTGTAGGGTCTGCCTTATTTAGCAGCATCAGGTTTTGGGGCAAAGGGGCAAGATGGATCCTTAAGGGGGAGCAGAATGGTTGTGTTAATTTTGACACACTGCAGGCCCAGAATGTCCAAGGTGTTAGCAGATCCCTGTCGCTGCACAACACTAAAGTGCTAACCCAGGCTCAGGGCGTGGAATTTGGAGACCTCAGCCTGCTTATTCCCAGGGCAAATACTCCATTAAAAATCCCTTTAACCTTGTATTAAAAAGACAGAAAAAGAAGGGGCGGGAGAGTTACCGGGGTGGGGTCCCACAAAATGGGGTGAGTGGGCGACAAAATGGCAGACGAAATTCAGCATTGATAAGTGCAAGGTAATGCACACGCAAAAATAACCCCAAGTTCTCATGTCTAACAGTGGGGGTCTAAATTAGCTGTTACCCCCAAGAAAGAGATCTTGGAGTCATTGTGAAGAGTTCTCTGAAAACTTCAGCTCAGTACACAGCAACGGCCAAAAAGGCTAACGGGCTGTTTGGAATCATTAGGAAAGGGATAGAAAATATCATACTGCCACTATACAAATCCATGGTACGTCCACACCTTGAATAGTGTGTCGGGTTCTGGTGTCAAAAACGATAGAGTGCCACTGGAGGGCTGGAAAGATGATCAAAGGGACAGAACAGCTTCCATACGGAGGAGAGGCTACAAAGATAAGGGCTGTTCAGCTTGGAAAAGAGACAACTAAGGGGGGATAGGATAGAGGTCTAGACAATCATGCATGGTGAGGGAAAAGTGACTTGAGAAGTTTTATTTACCCTTTCCTTAAATACAGAAATGGGGTCACCTGATGAAATTGATAGGCAACAGGTTTAATACAGCCAAGAGGAAATACTTTCTTACACAATGCACAATTAACCAGTGGAACTCATTGTCGTGGGATGTTCTGATGGTCAAATATAGATCCATATTAAAAAACGAACTAGATAGTTCATGGAGGATGGGTCCATCAATGGCTACTAGCCAGGATGGTCAGGACTCAACCCCCTGTTCGGGGCAACCCTAAACCTCTGCTGGTAGCGGCTGGGATTCAGCTGGAGCCGGCAGAGATGGCGACATCAGCTGGGTCCCTCTCTCTGGCCCCAAGCATCCCTCAGGATTAGGGTGAAGGAGGCACCATGGTGTTGTGCTGCCTCCTCCAGTCCCAGGAGCCCGTGGGGGTGGCAGCCATGGTGGGGAAACTTGCTTCTCCTTCCTGGCCACTGTCACCCAACCAGCTGGCCTCCGATCCCCTCTGTGTTTTGGCCACCGGTTAGGCCTGATTTCCAACACCCCAATGTTGGCCCATTGATTTCTGGGCCCACACTCCTCATTTGCCAGACACAATTACCATACAGTAGCTGCCCTCTGCCCCTCAGCAGCTATTGTTCACACCCCAATAATTACCAGGGCCGGCTTGGGGCGGCACCTGGTAAGGGGCGGCCAATCTTGGGGTGGCAGGGGGCGCTCAGGGTTTTTTGTTTTTTGGGGAGGGTTCGGTTGGGCGGCGCTGGGGGTGGGGTGGGTTGTTTTTGTTTTGGTGGCTGGGAGGGGGGGATTCGGCAGCGGCACTCGGGGGGGTGTGGCGGCGCGGCGGGGCGCTCCGTGGGGCGGGGGGGTGTTAGGCAGCGCGGCTCGGCGGTGCGGGTGTTTAGCGGCGCTCGGCAGGAGGTGTGTGTGGCGGCGGGAGGGTTCGGCGGCGCTCCGCGGGCGGGGGTGTGTGTTCAATGGCGCTCGGCGGCGCTCTGCAGGGGGCTGGGGGGTTCGGCAGGGGCGTTCGGCGGCGCTCTGCGGGAGGTGTGCGTGGTGGCGGGAGGGTTCGGCAGCGCGGCGCTCTGCGGGGGGCTTGTGTGTTCGGCGGCGCAGCACTCCGCGGGGGGCTGAGGGGGTTTGGCAGCGCAGCGCTCCGCAGGGGGCTGGGGGGGTTCGGTGGCGCTCCGCGGGGGGCTGGGGAGTTCAGCAGGAGGGTTCGGTGGCGTGGTACTCCACAGGGGGCTGGAGGGGTTCGGCGGCGTGGCGCTGGGGGGGTTTGGCGGTGCGGTGCTCCACGCGGGGGGGGGGTGGCATGGTGCTGGGGGGGGTGTTATGGCGGCGCTATGGAGGGCGGCACTCTTTTTTTTTGCTTGGGGTGGCAAAAAAGTTAGAGTCGGCCCTGATAATTACAACAGGGCCTCCACCACCAGTGGGGGGCTGGGGAATGGGGTTTAACTGCCTCTCGTGACCCCAATCTAATTGCCTCTCTCTGTCTTCTCCCCCACCAGAGATAGCCCCCTCCTCCAGTGCTAGCACCCAGGAGCCGTCCCGGGATCCCAGCAAGGAAACCAGCACCGCAGAGGAGGAGGTTCCGGTAAGGATGGGTAATTGGGGGGAGGTGGTGGCAGGGACTGGGACACAGGGCCTTTCCCCTCGAGGGGGCGCTGGGTCTGACCTCCTGCCTCCCTGGCAGCGGTTCCAAGACACCAGCCAGTACGTGGTGGCCGAGCTGCAGGCGCTGGAGAATGAGCAGAAGCAGATTGACGCCCGGGCAGCCGTGGTGGAGAAGGATCTGCGCTTCCTCATGGAGTCAGGTGCTGCACCGGGACACACACAACAGCCCTGTGGGCGCTGGGACTAGTGATCATCAGGCGCTGTCCTGTGCCCTCACCCCTTCCAGAATTGTGGCCTCTTAGTACCACCTGCTGGCGGCTTCTGGAACTGCTCAGGACCCCTTGGTGATGGAGTTATGGCGTGGGAGCCCCGCATGGGGTGGGAGGGGAGAATGTGCTCTGTATGGATGTCCTATCATCTGTGTTGCTGCCTTGCCACCCCCAGCTGGGCTTGAAGGGAGCAGGCAGTTAACAGGGGTGAAGAGAAGTTGGGGAACGCGCAAGAGGATGACCCCATCCCATCACTGGGCCATGCTCACCTCCCTACCACCACCACTCACTGCTGCACTACCACACAGGTGCAAATGACACTTGTTGGTTCCTGCAGTGTACTCACACCCCACTCCTCTCCCACCCGCCATTGCAGGCACAAACCGGGCCCAGGAGGAGGAGCTGATCCAGGAGTGGTTCACACTGGTCAATAAGAAGAATGCACTGATCCGGCGCCAGGACCAGCTGCAGCTGCTGTGAGTGACCCTGGGGGGAGGGTGGTGGCTGGGCTTTTGGTGATCATCCAAACCATGCGGGGGGGAGGAGAGAATGTGTAACCTTGGGACTGACATGCCCCCCCCCATTTTCTCCTCCTCCTCCCCCCAGGATGGAAGAACAGGACCTGGAAAGACGATTTGAGCTACTGAGCCGGGAGTTGAGAGCCATGTTAGCTACTGAAGGTGAGGGCTGGGCCCCTGAGAGCAAAGGGGACTGGGAGTCTGTGGAAGGGACGGGGGACTCTTGTTCTGGGTTCTCAGCTGAGATGTCTCTCCAACCCCTGCAGACTGTCTCAAGACAGAAGCCCAGCAGAGGCGGGAGCAGCTCCTATTGGAGGAACTGGTGTCGCTGGTGAACCAGCGGGATGAGCTGGTGCGAGACCTGGACATCAAGGAGAGAATGTGAGTCTGGGCATGACTTTCAGGTGCGAGGGTTGAGGTCAGGCGTGGCACCATAAGTTTTAACTTGCATTCCCCCTCCCCCCTTTCTCCTCACAGAGCCTTGGAGGAAGATGCCAGGCTGCAGCGGGGCCTGGAACTGCGACGGCGCAAATACAGCCGCAAAGATAAGTGCCGCATTAGCTAAGAGGCAAATGGCCACTCCACAGTCCTTGTCAGTGTTCTGTGGCTGGGATACTACCCAGGATGCCTGCCTGCCTCTTAAAGGGCTCCAAGGTTTGCCTGCTGCTGCTGTTACCTCAGTGCCTCACTGTATTGCCCCTTGTACATTTTGCTGGTTTCCCTTCCAGTCTGGCCCCGCTCTAGGACAGATGCAGTTTCCCAGCCTTCTCTAATGAATACCAAGGGGAGCACAGGGAGCCTGGCTGTCCCCTATGGCAGAGGGAAACAGTCTGCTGGGGGCAGGGTGGGGCTATTTATTTTTGTGTGTGTGAGAGACTTTGTTCAGCTGGGTGTCCCTTCCCCGCCCTGTCAGCTGCCATTTCACAGCCAAGTTGTCGGGGTTTTATCATGGTACAAAAAGTTGATGTGGGTTTAGGGAGGGCAGAGAACAGACGTGCCTTGACAGTGCCATCCAGCCATGTATTGTAATGGCAAGTTTCAATTCCTTGTTCCCTGGGTATTTGCACTAATTTGTAACTGTTTGAAATATGAAATAAAGAGATGTGAAAGCAAACTCATACACTGGTGCAAGTGAGTTGTGTATAACAACTGCACTCAAAAGGAGTCAAAATTTCCAGAGATCTGCTACATCGATATCGATGTAGCAAATCCTCTGATCTACACACAGTATAGTCCAGTGGCTCTCAAACTTTTTTACTGATGACCCCTTCCACACAGCAAGCCTCTGAGTGCAACCCCCCCCCTTATAAATTAAAAACACTTTTTATATATTTAACACCATTATAAATGCTGGAGGCAAAGCGGGGTTTGGGGTGAAGGTTGACAGCTCATGACCCCCCATGTAATAACCTCGCAACCCCCTGAGGAGTCCCGACCCCCAGTTTGAGAACCCCTGGTATAGTCACTCTTCTTACTACATTCTGTTGGCCACCAAGTCAACTTTGCTGTGATGCCTCCATGGATTGGGGGAGGGAGCAGGGAGACGACTAAGAACAGGCCATTTGCCCCAAGGGGTGGGTGGGAGTACACACATTTTTGGTAGCTTTAAAGAGGAGTTGGTGGCTCTGACCATTTAACTTCAGGAATAACAAGTAAATATGCTCATGCACAAATCATTGTAATTTATTTATGTAGTTTTATAACTGTGAAAAGTGATGTTAACATACAGGTGAACCCAGGAACAAATTGATAGTCGGGGGGGGCCCACTCCCCTCCCCCTTCTCAACCTTTTTCTTTTCCAACATGCTCTAAGGGCAATTGCCTGGGCACCCCCCCATGCAACAAGGGTTCTGCTAAAGCCAAAGCCTGAGCAATGTAGCTTCTGCTTCAGCTCCATGCAGTGGGGCTTTAGCTTTCTACCCTGGGCCCCAGCAAGTCTAATGCTGGCCCTGCTGGGAGGCCCTGGACCCCTGGTTGAGTACCCCTGCTCTAAGTCATCTTAAGAGACTGTGTTCTTGACACCTTTTCTCCCCAGAACAGCAATTGACCACAGGTGACCTTATGTGTGTGCCCACTGCTTGATGCCTGATACCCCTGCTGTGGGTTCTGAAACGCCCCGGCTAACAACCAGCCTCCCGCTTGGGGGATTCACTGTCTGAGCCCCAGTAAGCTTTTCAGTGAGTCACACCCAGGAAAGGCCAGAGTAACACCCGCCCCCACCATGGTAAAATGTGTTGGACGTGGGTGGGGGCTGCCCAGCTGCTGCTCCAGCGCCCGGTCCTAGAATTCAGTCTGCGCTGCATCGCCGCCCCCGCTCCCCGCGCGGGGCGCTGCTCGCGCCTCGCCTTTGGCTCCAGGTGCAGCAGTAACCTCTCCTCGCTCGCGCGTAGGCCGCTTCCGGGCTTATACCCCACCCCATTGGCCGCCGCCCCGACCAGTACGAGCTGAGTCGCCATCTGGCTCTACGGGTGGGCGGGGGTCTGTTTCTAAGAGCGCATGCGCCGGGCCTCGGTTTTTTTCAGGGCGCATGCGCCGGGCCTCGGTTTTTCAGGGCGCATGCGCCGCTTCGGCCGTCAGGCGGCGGTCGCAGGGGACGGAATCCCCAGGGTGGAGCCCAGCGCCTGGTGCTAGCAGGGCTGGCATGATCCATTCCCCCATGGGGGGCACTAGGGAGGCCAGGACCCCCCCCCCGCCTTTTGTTACAGCCTCTCCCCCCTTCGGTCCGGGGCTCAGAACTGCCTGGCTTCGTTCTCCCCCTTGTGCCCAGGGAGCTGTTGGGCCTGCCCCCGGAGCAAGGTTAGTGGAGCCAGCGAGTCAGCCCGCCCCGCAGGGCAGATCCCAGCCTCGAGGATTCACCCTGGGAAGAGATTTCCAACGCACAGGGGCTCAGGAATCTCTCGGGGGGAGGGCAAGAGGTTTAGCAGGGAGGCAGAATGGCTGCAGGGATCCTCCAGCCCGTGCCCAGCACGGGGTGCAGCTGGGGCTCGGATGGGCACCCCCAGCCCTGCAGTCCCTCCTTGCATTAGAGACAAACAGCTCCATCACGTCTGACCTTGGAAATAGACGAGCAGGAGCCTTTAGCCTAAATAATTTTACACACTTACGCTGGAATATCTTGAATTTACCAGCATTCTTAGAGCAGTACACCCTCCCCTCCCCCTCATGCAGTAATGAATCAAACATACCTCAGGGCAGATATTGTCCCCATTTTACAGATAGGGAAACAGAGGTGGTTTATTCAAAGGCCCACAGGGATGAAGGACAGGACCCATGAGTCCTGGCTCCCAGTCCTCTCTTCCTATTGAGAGACAGAGGTGAAAAGCCCCCTACCCCCGCCATAGATTGGGATGTGAAGGAATATACCGTCACTCTCCCCAGAAGACATCTGCAGCCGCTACAATAAAAAATACTAAATCCAGCAAAAACAGTCTCAAAGACACAACAGCCTTATCACAACAGCCCCAGAGAGCATCACTGGCAGATGGCTTCTTATTGCTGTCACAAAGGCTTTTATACAGGATCCTTTCCCATCATGCTCAGAGGCACAACTAAGCCCGCCTCAAACAATCCTGATGGGCAGGGACCCAAGTGAATTGCAGCAGCCCAGGCATGTCTCCCTGTGTCAGAACCCAGTAAGGGTGGGGCTAGGGGAAGGGCTGAGATGGAAGATTTTCTGACCCCCCCACCCCCAAAGTCACTCTGAAAACTGAAGAATGCCTTTTACAGGGGGAGAAGACATGCAAAGTAGGGAAACGAGGAGTAAAAGCAAAGTCATCTGATGATAATACCAGCAAAAAACAAAGCTGAGGAAGGAAATAAACCAAAAATGTTATAATGACAAGATCCCTAGCCAAAGCAATATGATTGGGTAACATTAACCCAGTAAAAGTACTGAAGAAAGCATAGGAGATATAGTAGGAGCCAGGTTACAAGGTGGGGGAATCTTTTAGCTGAATGTAAAACCAAAGAGCAGATTGGTAAAAAAAAAACCTGAAACACTTGGGAAAGTTACAGTAAGCTGCCAGGTACCAGGGTATTTGACTGAGGGCTAGTCTACATTGGCAATGCTTTAATGTGCCTTGTGTGGTCATGCTCTCCCAGTGCTCTAAAAAAACCACCTCAACAAGGGGCGTAGCTCCCAGCGCTGGGGTACTGTTTACACTGGTTCTTTACAGCGCTGCAACTTGCTGCGCTCAGGGGGGTGTTTTTTACACCCTGAGCGAAAAAGTTGCAGCGCTGTTAATTGCCAGTGTAGAGAAGCCCTGAGACAAAGGAGGTGCTACCTGACGTGCCATTAGAACTGACCAATGTGGCGATAAAAGTTAATTAGCAGAGGAGACAGCAAGTCATCAACAGCAGTGCTGATTACATTTAAGGGCAGGCATCTACCTGAGAAAATAACACTAGGGTTTCAGATCTCTAGAACCAAGCCATATATTCTCCCCTCCCCTAAGATGTTATATGTGCCAATGGGGTGAGCATGTAGCAAATGTTTGGCAAGGGAAAACGAGGGATGGTCAAGGTAGGGGCCAGCATGCCTATGACAGTTGCACAGAAATGGCAGAGGCTGAGTGTACTGCCGTGGTAATCACAGTCTGGCAGATAGAAGGTGTATTGCAGCAAAACAAGCTAAGGAGACACAAAAGCCAAAAGTTGTAAATAACATAGCTCTATGTGGAAGCTGTAAGGAGGCTCTTAAAACATCAGGTGGAGCAGGGAGAGAGAATCAGCACAGGACAAGGGGTACTGCGACATAGCCTCCCTCTATAAAAATAGAACACACACTGCTCAAGGAATAGGTGATGATATACTAGTAGTGAAAAAAGAAAGGGTTGCTGCATTTATGATAAAAGTGAGAAACTGCACATCATAAATGGGGGGTGGTGTCAGAAAAAAATCAAATTACAGCAAGGACCATGGAAAACTACTGGAGTGTTAGCAATTTGTTAGTGGACCGTATTCATGCAATTTTGAATGAGGTTAATGGTGAAATACGACTTGTATGGGGATCACAATCTTTGGTTGGAGTGCGCACAGTTTGATAGCACGGGGTCAAGAACTAAAAGAAAATAGCCAGGAAATGAAACTAACCTAGATGTCCAGTGTATCCAGGTGGTTAGTTAAATAGCTTGCTTTTAAAATCCCAAGCTATATTGCCGTTAGACAAGACCAAAAACTAGGGAGAGGAAGAGGTGTTTGTACTTTCATAAGGGAAAGATTACACTACATAGCAGCAGAGAAAGAGGTAAGTCTCAAATACAATGATGTTGAGATCCCAGTGCAGAAGAGAAATCTTTAAGGATTTATATTATCTTTAACCCATGTAGGAAATCAGAATGTTTGGAATGATAAGGAATAATGAAGAATACTAAAAGACCATGTATTATATGCAGTGACCTAAATAGTCATAACTTGTGGGGAAGTAAGACAGCTGATTACAGTGGCGCACACTCGGAAAAGTTTATTGTTGAAAATGATCTAGTGGTTTTGACCAATGTTGGCCCAACTAGATTTAAGGCAGCAGATGACAGTTTTTCGTGCTTAGCCCTGGGAATTATAACAGCAGATATTGCAAATAGATGCAACTGGAAAATGTGTAAGGAAGACGGAATGGGAGTGATCATTTGCCTACACTTATTATTTTTCAAGGACAAAGTGAGTTGAAGGTAATGAAAAATGACCCACCTGGTATTTTCAGAAAGCTACCTGGGAACTATTTACAAGTAAGTTACTGATTTTGTGAATGTTCATTGTGTGAGTGATGACAGAGAATTTCAGTGACAATGTAATAAAGGAATTATGGCTACTGTAGCTGTTGCTATTAAATAAGATATTGAAGTAAGTATCCCAAAACTAAACCCTCTCCCTCCCTCCCATGGTAGAATGAGGTGTGCAAAAATGATAGAAAGAATGGAACAAAGCTTATAAAAAAGCAAAAAAAGACAATCCATAGTAGAAATCTAACAAAGTATAAAAGTAATAAGGAAATTGTTTTTAATAATGCATTATTAAAAACAAACAACTAAAGAACAAAGATAAAGTTGGAGTCCGTGCTGTGGGCAGATAAACATACCAAGACATCAGAAACATTCAGGCAATTTAGAAGAATGACTGGAATTCAGACTAAGCCCTGGTCAGTCTACACTATAAACTTTGCTAAAACTACATTGCTCAGGAGTGTGAGAAACCCACACCCTGGAGTGACACTTATACTGACCTAACTCCCAGTGTAGACAGCGCAATGTCAGCAGGAAATCTTCTCCCATCCACATAGCTACTGCCTCTCGGGGAGGTGGATTAATTTCACTGATGGGAGAAGTTCTCCTGTCAGTGTAGTAGCGTCTTCACTGAAGCACTGCAGCATTTTCAGTGTAGACCTGCCTAAGAGTAGCCACGTCCCAGGTCGCATTGGGACTGACAAAATAGAAGTTCTGATCATGAGAAAGCAGCTAAAAACGTGGTACGAAATAGAAGGCTTGCCATAGAAATGCCCCTGAGTGAACAGGAATTCAAAAGTCTAGTACAGAAGAATGTAAAAGAGGAATGGCAAAAAAAATTGGGACTAATGAAAGAAGAGGAAGAAGATTTTTTGTTTTGTGCCCTACAGCTGAGGATAAGGACGTTCTTCAGGGCCTGACCTAGGACAATGAAGTGACAATGAAGGAGGGACTATGTACGCGCTATAGGGCAGAAGGAACTAATCATCACCTGTGATGGGTACGTAAGGGCTTTGATAAAGGCACTCTAATGTCTTAAGGTAACAAAAGTTACATTGTTATTTAGTAAAAATAGCGGGGAAATGGGGTAGTGGCAGCAAGGCGTCCTTACATTACCTGAAGGGCACAGGTCAAAGCAAGAGAGTATAAACTGACGAGTATTGAGACATCATAATTGCTGGTGGTGATAGACTATTCAGTCACGTCTGCTTCACCATTAAAAACAAAGAAGAAAGAAAGAAACCCAGTGGAGCCAGGACTCCTGGGCTCTATCCCAGCTCTGGGAGGGAAGTGGGGTTTGGGGGGCCGGAGGGACTCCGGCCTCTGACAAATGGCCCTCTCCAGAGATGATGAGTTGACATGAAATCCCCACCCCACCCTCCTGAAGGCAATGAACAGGCCCAGATACCATGGAGCTGGATGAAGGGCTGATGCTTGCCTGAGGCAGAGCTTATGCTCTAATAAATTTGCTAGTCTCTAAGGTGCCACAAGTACTCCTGTTCTTCTTTTTGAGGCAGAGCAGAGGCCATGGCTCATAGACTTTAAGGCCAGAAGGGACCAGCATGATTACCTAGTCTGATCTGCACTTTGCAGGGCACAGAATCTCACCCACCCACCCCCATCATTTGCCCCTAACCTCTGGCTAAGTTACTGACTTCAAGTTACAGAGGATCCACCATTTACTCTAGTTCAAACCAGAAAGTGACCCATGCCCCATGCTGCAGAGGAAGGAAACAAACAAAAAACAAACCCAGGGACTCTATCTGACCCAGGGGAAAATTCCTTCCTGACCCAAATCTGGCGATCAGTTAGACCCTGAGCATGCAGGCGAGACTCGCCAGACAGACACCTGGGAAAGAATTCTCTGTAGTAACTCAGAGCCCTCCCCATCTAGTGTCCCATCACCGGCCCTTGGAGAGATTTGCTAGTATCAGTCATAGAGGGTCACACGCCATTGTAGGCAGTCCCATCATACCACCCCTTCCATAAACTTAGCAAGCTTAGTCTGGAAGCCTGTTAGGTTTTTTGCCTCCACTGCTCCCCTTGGAACTTAAGGTGTGACAATGCTGCCCGTAGGGGTCAGATGAGGTCACTCAATTAGGGTGAACTGCAAACAAAATAGGGCAGACAAACCCCAAAGGCTGGTGGATATTCCAATACTTCGATTTACCAAGCCAGCACAAAACAACTTCTATATTACTTCACTGGTCACTCAGAAGTCCAAATAATGCAGTTCCCTTAAAGTGCCCAGCCTTAGGCCTCCATCCAGACACACATGTTAGATATGATAATGATTACTAAACATCTTATCTCATCATATAAAAGAAAAGGTTCTTCCAATCCCAAAGGTAGCCACACACCCAGGTCCAATTATAACTTAGATCTTACCCAAAATACATGCTTGTAGTCAATTCTTGTTAACTAAACTAAAATTTATTACAAAAGAAAAGAGAGTGTGTTGGTTAAAAGAACAATATACATACAGACTTGAATTCAATTATTGAGGTTCAGATACATAGCAGAGATGAGCTTGTAGTTGCCAAAATTCCTTTTAGAAATAGTCCTTAGGTTATAGTCCAATGTCCATATTCAGGGTGACTCCAGTCAGTGACTGGGGATCTCAATCCTTATGGCTCAGGGTTTTCCCTTCTTGAAATCCAAAGCAGATCTGAGATGAAGGAGGATCGTGTCCCAGGGCTTTTATACATTTCCAACAGCCTTTTGGCCTGAGAAAACAATAGGCTTAACTTTCCTTCTCCCAAACATCATGTCAATTAGCACAGGGTAATTTATCCATTAAACAGTTCAGATACAGGTTACCACAACCTTCAAAGAGACATATAGACAATAATACCCTATTTCACTCAAGTGTCTTCCTAAATACTGATACTCCTTTTTTGATCTTTGAATCAAAGCTATAGCAATAGACAAGACTTGTTTGCTTACATCACAAGACCTCAGCAAACATCTACCCTTCTATCTCTAACAATGCAGGCTTGCATTTCAAAGCTCTATTTGTTTACATATCTTCCTAACAAGTCTTTAAAGTTGGGTCATGTCAGTCTGTGAGTTAAACAACTCTTTCTGGCCCTGTGTCACCTTTCAATGAGATGATATATTACACTCATAATGTCACAGAAGGCTGTTCCAGAACGTCACTCCTCTGATGGTTAGAAACCTTCAACTAATTAGGAACCAAACTTGTTGATAGCCAGTTTATAGCCATTTGTTCTTGGGTCCACATTGGCACTTAAATTATTCCTCTCCCTCCTCTGATGTGTTTATAGCGAGCAATCAGATCTCCCCTCAGCTTTCATCTGGTTTCCACTGCCCCATCACACTGGCAGCTCATAGTCATCCTATGATCGACCAATACGCCCAGGTCTTTCTCCTCCTCTCTTGCTTCCAACTGAGATGTCCCCAGTTTATCGGAAAAGCTCTTGTTGCTAGTCCCTACGTGCATGGCCTTGCACTTTGCAGTATGACATTTCATCCCATTTCTGTGATTCCAGTTTTTAAGGCTGTTCAGCGACACCCCACAGCCAGAGCCCCGGGCGTAACCCAGTGCCATGGACCGACAGGATGATGCCTACAGAGAACCTGACCCCTGGGTTCTCTCCCAATGGGGATGGGCAGTGGTTAGCGGTGGGGTGTCACCCAGATGCCAGCAATAGGCTCCTGCAGGCTGATCCAGGACAGTAGGAAGGTGGCAGCAGGCTTGGTGCCAGCAGGGCAGTGGCATCGCAGGGTCACAGCTGGGGCATTGCCCGCAGATGCAGGTACCCAGCCAGTATCCAGAGCACACAGCAGTCAGCGCCCCCGCCTGCACCAGCACCTGGAGGGACAAGGCTCCAGGGAGTCCACGAGGCTGCTGGGGGTAGACCAGCTGGAATGCCACGGCTTCCTGCATCCTCATCCACCAGTGCTTCCCCTCCTGCCCCTCCCCCACTGCTTTCTACCCTCAGCCCCCACCTACCACAGCCTCTTGCCTCCCCACCCCCACTCACTCCCCTCCCATCTGCCTTCCTCCACCTCACCTGATGCTCTCTCCTCCTCCCACGTGACCCCTGCACTGACTGTCCCTCCCCATGGACCCTCAGCTTCTCCCCCCCACTCATTCCCCCCACCCCATGTCCTTTCCAAGGGATTGTCAGGGATTTGGTTAGTTTAACTCACCCCCCCCCGATTAATGTGTTAGTGAAATTACAGTGAGCATTTAGCCCAGTTTAATTCCCCCCATACACACCCCTCCCAGAGCTAGCGACAGAACCCAGGCATCCTGACTCCCAGCCACCCTGCTCTAACCCACTAGACTCCACTCCCCTTCCAGAGCTGGGAAGAACCCAGGAGTCCTGGCTGCCAGCCCTCCCTCCCGACTCTCTGGTCTCGGCTGGTGGGGGGGGCACAGCTGTGCCCAGCAGGATAGAGGAGAAGGAAGAAGCAGTTCCAGATGGTATTGAGCCATTTGTTGAAGACGGGTGTCCGTCCAAGGCAGACAGGGCAAGCTGGGCACAGTGGTTTTCCCAGACCCAGGAAAAGGGGATGCTAGCCACCATCAGGGCCCCACCCCACACCCTCCCTGTGGCCCAGGCGTACTGTCTGGAGAGGGGATCCGCAAGTGGGGGTGCTCACCTGAGAAAGGAAAGGGTGAGTGCAGCACTGCAATCTTCCTCCACAGCAGTGCCCCCAGCTGGGGACTCGGTGCTGTGAGCTTCCTCCACAGCAGTGCAACAGTTATTAAAACAACAAACCACCACAACATTGTAACTGGCATTAGGAACTTTTTACCTATTTGAACTGTTCACATCCTGGATTAGAACCCAGGAGTCCTGGCTTCCAGCACCCCCTGCTCTAACCCACTAGACCCCTTCCCTTCCAGAGCTGTACCCCTCTGGGAAGGGAATTCTCACCTTGCTGTGGCCAGGTGGGCCAGGAGGTAGGAGTGACCATAGGGCCCAGATGGTAGTCTTTGCTGCTCCCCTGGGCTGTGAGGCTGGCATTGGCCTGGCTCAGGGACAGGCACAGGGTCCAAGACTTACCACTCCTGGGCAACAGCTCTTAGCAGCTCCTGGGTAATTCCTGGTGATGGTGGGATAGGTCACAGGAGGGTGGCTTGTTTACTCTGAGGCTACTAAGTGCCTTCCCATCTCCATCCAGCCCAGTATCTCCCCCTCCCCTGCCCACTCAGGGTCACACCTGTGGGCTCTTCCATGCCAGCGTCTCCCCTCTCTTCTGCCCCAGATCCAACCCATGGGATCAGCCACCCCTGTATCCCTCTCTCCCCCAGTGAAACCAATGGGCAGGGCCACCTGGAGGGGGGGCAAGTGGGGCAATTTGCCCCAGGGGCCCCCATGAGAATATAGTATTCTACAGTATTGCAACTTTTTTTTTTTAATGGAAGGGGCCCCCGAAATTGCTTTGCCCCAGCCCCACTGAATCCTCTGGGCGGCCCTGCCAATGGGATCATCCAGCCCATATTCTCCCCGTCCCGAGACAAAACAATGGTACTAGTACCAGCCTGGCACCCCACTCCACATGCCCACGGTCAGTGTCTATTCTGTACAGCTTCATTTATTGATGCATGAAAGGAGGTGTGTGTGTGGGGGGGGGGGGACACAACACATTGTCCATGGGGGTTATCCAGAGGGGCCATCATGGGGTGCCGCTCTCCCATCTGCCTCGCTGTCCGCTTGGCTCCCAGAGGGGGTGGCCCCGCAGACAGTAGCCAGGCCCAGCTGGTCACAGCTCAGGATCTCCAGCTGGTCATCGTCCTCACTAGAGGGGGAGGCAGGGGCCCGTGGGGGGGCAAAGAATCGGACAAGACTGTGGATCTCGCGCAGCTCATAGATGGTCTCCAGGGCCAGCAGCATGGCCAGGAGCCCCAGGAGAAGATAACCTGTGGGGGAGAGATGAGGATCAGGGGTCTGAGATGGGATTTCTCCCCTTTCCGCTGCAGCACAGCATCCCCATAGAGCCCCACCCCCTCCCTGCACCACAGTGCCCCCTACAGAGCCCCCACCCTGCTCCCTGCACCACAACGCCCCCTATTGACCCCACTCTGCTCCCTGCAGCACAGCGCCCCCTACTGACTTCCCACCCCTTCCTTGCAGCACAGCGCCCCCTACTGAGGCCACCCACCTCCATCCCTGCAACACAGGGCCCTCTTGTGCTGCAGGGAGCCAGTCCCCCCATGCCCTGCAGCACAAGCGTCCCCTAGTGACCACCTGGAGAATGGCTCACAGGTGATGCTGATTTTGTAGAGATGGCGCAGCGAGGAGGGGCTGCCACGACCTGGCACGTAGTCCCCAAGCCCAATGGTGCTGAGTGAGATGAAGCAGAAGTAGACGGACTCCAGGAAGGTCCAGCCGTTCTCCAGGGCCCAGAAGCAGAGGGCTGGCAGCAGGATAAAAAGACCCAGTACACTCAGTCCCATGGCAGCTGCGTGTCCCAGTGCTGCATGGCCTGGAGAGATGCCCCAGTGGGTGTGAAGATACTGAACGGGCCGGTGGCTCAGCAGCCCCATGAGTCGCTGCAGGAGACAAGTGGCCAGGAGCAGGGTGGCTGGGAGTCCCAGCAGGGTGTAGAAGATGCAGAAAACCTTCCCCCCATCTGACAGGGGCACCGTATGGCCATAGCCTGGGGGGAGAGAGTCAGTGGGGAGGAGAAGGGGGAGGGGGCGGTGCCCCTCACTCCCAACCCGTAGTTTACCGCTATCCCAGCTCTGCCCACCATACCCCACCCTAGCTCTAACAGTGCCACTCACTCCTGACCTGCAGCCCCCTACCCTACCCTCCGAGTGCTTGGCTCCCTTCACTCCCCCCCCCACCAGTGCCCCTCACTCGCAACCCGCAGCCCCCCGCCCTCCCAGCCCTGGCCTCTCTTCACCCCCCCGCCGGTGCCCCTCACTCCCAACCCGCAGCCCCCCGCCCTCGGCTCCCTTCACCCCCCACCCCTGCCAGTGCCCCTCACTCCCAACCCACAGCCCCCTGCTCTCCCAGCCCTGGGCTCTCTTCACCCCTCCTGCCGGTGCCCCTCACTCCCAACCCGCAGCCCCCCGCCCTCGGCTCTCTTCACCCCCCCCCCGCCAGTGCCCCTCACTCCCAACCCACAGCCCCCCGCCCTCCCAGCCCTGGGCTCTCTTCACCCCCTCACCCCTGCCAGTGCCCCTCACTCCCAACCCGCAGCCCCCCGCCCTCGGCTCTCTTCACCCCCCCCCCCGCCAGTGCCCCTCACTCCCAACCCACAGCCCTCCCAGCCCTAGGCTCTCTTCACCCCTCCTGCCGGTGCTCCTCACTCCCAACCCGCAGCCCCCCGCCCTCGGCTCCCTTCACCCCCCCAACCCCTGCCGGTGCCCCTCACTCCCAACCCACAGCCCCCTGCTCTCCCAGCCCTGGACTCTCTTTACCCCCTCACCCCTGCCAGTGCCCCTCACTCCCAACCCGCAGCCCCCCGCCCTCGGCTCTCTTCACCCCCCCCCCCCCCGCCAGTGCCCCTCACTCCCAACCCACAGCCCCCCGCCCTCCCAGCCCTGGGCTCTCTTCACCCCTCCTGCCGGTGCCCCTCACTCCCAACCCGCAGCCCCCCGCCCTCGGCTCTCTTCACCCCCCCCCGCCAGTGCCCCTCACTCCCAACCCACAGCCCCCCGCCCTCCCAGCCCTGGGCTCTCTTCACCCCTCCTGCCGGTGCCCCTCACTCCCAACCCGCAGCCCCCCGCCCTCGGCTCCCTTCACCCCCCCAACCCCTGCCGGTGCCCCTCACTCCCAACCCGCAGCCCCCCGCCCTCCCAGACCTGGGCTCTCTTCACCCCCCCCGCCGGTGCCCCTCACTCCCAACCCGCAGCCCCCCCACCCTCCCAGCTGCCAGCTCCCCCCGCCCCGCCCCGCCCCTACCCGTGGTGGTGAGGACACTGGCGGAGAAGAACAGCGCCGAGCTGAAGTCCCAGTTCTCGTCGTCGGAGACGTTGCCCAGCGCGGAGATCCCGTAGCTATCGGCGTCCAGCACCCGCTCCAGCAGCCGCTCCAGGCCGGGCTCCGACAGGCAGCTCTGGTGCTGGCGCACGAAGCCGGCCCTGGCGCCCCGCAGCGCCTCCCGGAGCCCGGCCTCCTGCGGCGCCTCGATGCCCACGAAGACGGCGGTGCCGAGCAGCAGGAAGAGCCCATAGGAGCCCAGCAGCAGCCAGTAGCGCCAGGACTGGGGCACCGCGGGCAGCTCCATGGGGCCGGCCGGGCCGGGCACGGGGGACTGGGGCAGCGGCCAGGGCCGGGCTGCTGCTTCCTGGCCGGGCCACACCTGCCGCAGGTGGAGCTGGCTGGGCCCCGGGCCAGGCAGGTGCAGCCGGTTCCTGGTGCTGCTGAGCTGGTGGTGTTAACCCTTCCGGCGCCGGCCTGGCCCGGATCTGGCCCGGGAGTCCAGCTCGGCTCCCCCAGGGCTCTGCGGAAACCCGCAGAATGGACCCTGCAGGAGAATCGACTCCCTCAGCCGTGCGCAGGGAGGTCCCTGAACCCGGAGAAACAGCCCAGTGGGGAGGGTGCGAGGCTGGGAGCCAGGACTGGGCTCTATCCTAGGGAGGGGAGTGGGGGTCTAGTGGTTAGAGCAGGCGGTTGAGAGCCAGGACACCAGGGTTCTACTCCTAGCTCTGCTGCTGACCTTGGACAAGTGTCTTCCCCACATAGTGCCTCAGTTTCTCCTCCCATCCTGTGTCTAATCAGAGCGTGAGTTGTACAGGACAGAGGCTGTTTCTCCCTGTGGATCTCTGCAGCAATGGGGGCCCCAATTTCTGCCAGGTGCTGCACAGACCCACAGGGAGAGGCAGACCCTGACCTGAACAATCCCAGTCAGATTAGACAAAGACAGGATCATTCCCTATTTTACCGATGGGTAGGGTTGCCAGCCCTACCAGAATTGGCATTGGCATCGATCTCCCGGTAACTATTGAAAGCAATCCGGAGATTTTAATAGGTACGGTACAATTAATGACATTACATCATGTTGGGGGGAGGGGAAATCTCCCGGAATAGCTTCAGTCAGAATTGGCAACCCTGCAGATGGGGGAAACTGTGGTGCAGGGGAGAGGCAGGTACCCACCCATGATCCTGCATGGCATCTGCAGCAGAGATGGGATGTGAACCCAGATGTGCTGATGCAGCCCCCCCCCCACAAAACCCTTCTCCCCTCCCCCATTACAGGCAAGGTTCTTCTGCACAAAATATCCAGCAAATCTCAGAGATCCCAGTGTACAAAGGGTTAACCCCTGAGCGCTCCAAAGCGGGTGGGGAGGACTGACTGGGGGAGGGAGGGTCTGCTCCCAGCAGCTGCATGGGAGTGACAGGAGGTCAGGGCAGGCATGTGTCTGGCTAGGCTATTGAAAGTGGCTGGGATTGGGGAGGGGGGTCAGTGGGGCATGAAACCGCCCTCCGCCCCCAGGGACTGGAAGTGTGTGTGGGTATACAATTGAAACCAACAGTGACCCCCTCCACACACACATACCAGCTGGGATCTTTTGCAATAATCGTTGGCAAAGCAGCTGGTCTCTTTGGGCAGCTGTTCAATGGGGAAGACCAGCACTCCAGGGGCAAAATGAATGGGTGCAGGGATCTCATTCTGTCTCCTAGAGCAGCCATGCCCCTCCCCTGCCCCCAGGGCCATTGCCCCACACCAGGGACCTCTGGTCACACGCAGAGGCCACTTGTGCAGACAGAAAGAGTGTGGCCAAGCTGTGAGCATTCACAGGTGTTTTGCACCAGGCCTGGGGTGATCAGACCAATGGGCCCATCTAGCCCAGTATCGTGGCTGCTGGATTCAGAAACCTGGCAGCTCTGGGATAATTTAGCCCCACGTAAAGGTTCCGCCAGATTCCAGGAAACTGAGGCATGGTTCTCTGTTGCTGAAGCTTAGACCCCAACCAAAACTGTGGGAAACTGAAGTATAGTATATATTGCTGTAGCTAAAATCTCAGCCAAAGCCCAGGACTGGAGGAACCTTTTCCTAGGGACAAATTATCCCATAGCTGAGGGGGTTTTAAGCCAGCCACAGGACCGGACTAGATGGAACCACTGATTATTTTTTACCTCATCTAACTCTGGATATGGTGGCTATATTCCCCGCCCCCCCTCTTTTTTTTTTTTTTTTTTGTAATAAGGCTGAATGGAAATCTAGTTGCAATGAGTCCCACAGGCAAAAGGTCTATGTTTTGGCAGGTGGGAGGATTTCTCGCAGGGCAGTGCAGAAACAAGAGGTGAAGATTAATAAGATAATTGTGAACCAATAATGAACTGAGAATGAGGAAATGATCCCTCCCTGGAATGCTGTGCTGGAGAATCCAGATATGAAGTAACAAGGAACTGAAAGAATATTGTAATGAAGTAAATACAATAACAACCACACAATATTGTTAATTAATATAATTAAATAATTAATCAAGGTATTAATAAAATAATGATTAAATTATTAACCCACGACAAATCATACATAATACAATTTACACATAAATATAATTAAACAAAGAATGAATATAACAGTAAAATAATACATAAAAACATTATTAACAAAATAAACAATGATAGTCTCAATTACTAGTTATAAAATTAATGAAATACATTGATACTATTTTGCAATCAAGTTAATCATAAAATAAAGCTATTTTATTAATTATAATAATTATGTTATATTAACAAAATTATATTAAAATATAGCAAACACAAACAAAATAGAACATTAAAACATAATAAAATACAACAACATTAAATGATAAGCCAACAATAAAATAATGTTAATATTTAATAATTATAAAATGTATAACATAAATTTATAATTATTGCTATAAAATTAATACAATAAAATAATCATACCAATTAAATATATCAATAAATATAATCAATGAAAGAAAAACACTACTAATAAAATATAACTAATTAATTATAAAACAATATAATAATCAGATAAAATTAAATGATAAAATTGAATGAAATATAATGCACAATATAATCAATAAAATAACAAAAATAATTAATCCATGATCGCAATAGTTAATAAAATGTGATATATACAAGAATAAAATCAATAAGATATATTTTAAAATCAGTTAATGAAATAAATAAGAAACATTAACTACAACAGGGAAAGCAATAGAAAATATGTGAAAAAATAAAAATGAAATTAACCCAATAAAAAGGAAATGCATAAGAAGAAGAAACAAAATAGAGGAGGACAATAAAGTGGAGAGAGAATACATTTTTAAAAAGTCAGTAAAGACAAATTTAATGTTAAGAAACCATAAACAATTCATAAGTATAACAAAGAGTTCATACAGTGTACATTTAAAAATAAATTATTAATGTAAAACATGATGACAAACAGTACTAATATGACTGACTGTGTGGATGAATAAATTAGAACACATAGATACTAGACTGCAGGGGAGAAGCCTACACCCTGGTTTGGGGTTGTGTGGGGGAGACTGTAGGGGGATGATTTTGCACTCAGAGTGTGCAGAGGAAATAAACCTTAAGGGGCGATCCTGCCGTGCAGGCTGTGGGGGCTGGGTGGAACCTGGGTTTGATACAACCCTGATATATACGCCCCCACGCCTGCCTGCCTGATCCCCTTTAGCAACGGAACCAGAGCTCCCTCCTTCCCCTGTGCATCTCAGGGGTGCAGTGAAGGGTTAATTCCTCCCCTCCACCCTGCTCTTGCCCCACAGCCCAGCTCCAGTGTGAATTCTCTGTCTGGGGGATGACTCATTGGAACCCCCCCAGCACGTGCTGTGCCTATAATGGGGGTCCTTTTGTGTCTGGTGCAGGCAGGGATCACGTGTGGGGGCACCTGCCATCTGCCACTGCCCCCCACTCCCTGGGGACCCCCTAACCCTGCTGCCAGCCCCACGGCCATTGGCTTCCCCAGCCCAACCATCTGGAGCTGTGGGGCTGCACAATAGGGGTGGGGGCTTTATATACAGGGCTGGGGCATATAGGACGCACAGACTGAAGGGAGTGGGGACAGCGCTGAGGTGCAGTCAGGCCGAGGAAGACCCCAGAACTGGCACAAAGGCTGGACAGATCAAAGGAGCCCCAGAACCAGCACTGAGGTGTGGACGGACTGAGGGAGCCACTAGAATCAGCACCGAGGTGCGGACGGGCCGACGGAGCCCCCAGAACCGGCACTGTGGTGCGGACGGGGCACTGAGGTGCAGACAGGCCGAGGGAGCCCCCAGAACCAGCACCGAGGTGTGGATGGGCCGAGGAAGCCCCCAGAACCGGTACTGAGGTGCAGACGGGCCAAGGGAGCCACCAGAACCAGCACTGAGGTGTGGACAGGCTGAGGGAGTCCCCAGAACGAAGGGCGAGGCCGGCTGTGAGAGCCCCCAGGGCTGACAACAGTGAAGTTCTTACAGGCTGAGGGAGCCCCCAGACCTGGCACCAAAATCCAGACAGGTCAAGCGAGCCCCCAGCACCCACAATGCCCCGCGGTTTCCTGGTGAAGAGAACCCATAAGGCAGGCCCAGCCTCCTACCGGATCCGAGTCCCCTCAGCTGAGCCTCTTGGTACCAACCCCTGGCCTCCAGGCTGCCCCACACCACTGCCCCCCACCCAGGGGAGCCCCCCTGGTGCAAGCCGGACTCCAGCATCCTGCTCCCTGCCCCAGAATCCCCTGCTGCCGGCAGCCTCCCCCTCCTCCTCGAGGCGGGGAGCCATTGTGTGCCAGCTGTGCCGCCAGGCCTACGGCGACCCGCCCTCGCTGGCCCGGCATGGCTGCTCAGGCCTGGTCCGCGTGGAGTACCGCTGCCCTCAGTGCCCCAAGGCCTTCGGCTGCCCAGCCAATCTGGCCTCCCACCGGCGCTGGCACAAACCCCGCGGGCAGGGGGCAGCCAAGGAGAACCAGAGTCCTGAGCCGGGCACTGGGCCCAACTCCCAACGGGCTGACTTCGGCTGCGCCCACTGCTCCAGGCAGTTCCGGCGCCGCAGTGACCTGCACAGACACCTGCAGCTACACCAGGCCGGGCCAGGGCTGAGCCAGAGTCAGCATCTCCATGGCAACCGCCTCCCAATCCCCCTCTGCTTGCCAAAGGAGGGGGCTCTGGGCCTAGCTGTTAGCTCCCAGCCCTGTCCACTCGGGGCGGTTGTCTCCACCAGCCTTTCCCGGGGCAAGGGAGGTCTGATCAGCCCCCGCAGTGAAGCTCTGGGCTCCCCCCCAGCAGCTCTGTCGGTGTCCCTCAATCCCGACCCCCAGCTCTACCAATGCCCTCAATCCTGACCCACAGCCCCCTGCTATCCCAGTCCTGGGCTCTGTGCCTCCCCCCACAACCCCAGCTCGGTCAGGGCCCCTCAATCCCAACCCACAGCTCTCATTCCCCGCCCCGCTCTAGGAGTGCCCCTCAATCCTATTTATTGTGTAACAGAGATTTTATCATGAAGATCTGATAGCAACAAAGAACTGTTTTCAAAGAAGAAAACTGCTCAGGTCAGGCTGGCCCAGACCCCACCTTCCCTGAATCCTGAGCACTGGTGTCAGATGTGCACTGGACAGACTCACGGACTGGGTGGATCTGGAGCAGACAGACCCCCTGTGGCTTTGCTCTTCTGAAAAACTGAGACATTTGCCTTGAAGATCCAGCACTGCGGGGAAGGTTTTTGATTTGCAACAACTGTCCTCCTCCTGCATGGATTCGTGGCCGCTCACAGGCAGAGGCCCACGCCAGCACCACCCAGGCCCAAGGCTCAGTGTGGCACAGGAGCAGAGCTACGTTGCCATGGTATGACTGGGCACTGCTTAGGAAGGCAGCTCTGTCTATGCCTAGGGGAGGGCATGTCTATTAACAGAAGAGTTTGGGGTGAGGTTATTGTGGGGGCGAGGCAGTGGGTGTGTCCACATGGGAGGAGTTTGTCTGAACTGTGTATCTGGGTGGGGGGGTGTTTTGTGTCACTTTGTGGGGTGGGGTTGTCTAGTGTCTGTGAGTATCTGTGGACACATATCACAATGCTGTTGTGGTTCTGATCTGATGGGCCCAATAATGGCATGTTTTTGTATGCAACCAGCCCCCCCTTCCAGTCTCCACAGCTGGCCTGGCACTAACCACCCCCACCCTGTGCCAGCTGCTCCTGACATTGTGACATGTCATAAATGCAACAAAGATAAATAAACTCTGCTCCCCAATTCCCAGGTGTCTCCCGCCCCAACCTAGCACAGGCACTACACAATGGGGAACATGCCCCAGAGGAGTCTCCACAGATCCTGACCAAGATTGGGGCCCCATCATGCCAGGTGCTGCCCCGAGATCAAGGGAACCCTGTTGTGAGGGGCACTGCACAGACCCCCAACCGTGATTGAGGCCCCATGTTGAGCCAGTGCTGCAGACCTCAACCAAGATCAGGGCCCCCCTCAGGGTGGGTACTGCACAGAACCCAACCAAGATCAGGCCCCTGTCATGCTGGGTGCTGCACAGACACACAATGAGAAACAGTCCAAACTCAGGGCTCTTCAGAGATGGGTTCCTGCGCTCCGAAAAATTCATGTTCCCCCATAGTAGGGGTCTACTATAGACCATTAACGCAGAAGAAGGAGGAGTTCCATGAGGCAGTTCTAGAACAAACACCAGCAACGGCCAAGACATGAGACCTGGGTAGGAATGGGAGACTTTAGCTCAGGGGTTCTCAAACAGGGGATCAGGACCCCTCAGGGGGTCACGAGATTATTACATGGGGGGTCGTGAGCTGTCAGCCTCCACCCCAAACCCCGCTTTGCCTCCAGCATTTATAATGGTGTTAAATATATTAAAAAGTGTTTTTAATTTATAATGGGGGTCGCACTCAGAGGCTTGCTGTGTGAAAGGGGTCACCAGTACAAAAGTTTGAGAACCACTGCTTTAGCTGCCCAGACAGCTGTTGAAAAAGTAATGCAGCAAAGCACAAAATGGGCCAATAAATTATTGGAACGTGTTGGGGACAATGTCTTGTTTCAGAAGGTGGAGGAAGTAACTCACCCCTGGAGACGGGATTGTGACCAGTGGGAGGGATCACTTGCAAATCTGGGTGAAAGCGATTCTGAAATACCATTTCATGACTCTAAGGAAAGGAAGGAGTCAGAGCAGCAGAATCAGGACAACGGGCTTCAAAAAAGCCGACTTCAACAAACTCAGAACTAGGAGCTAAGGTCCCAGGGGAAGAAAATTGAAGGGAAACAGCAGTTCAGGAGAGCTGGCAATTTCTCAAAGAGACGAAAGTAAAGGCACAACAGCAAACTAGTCTGATGCGAAGCAAAGACAGGAAGAATAGTGAAAGGCCAATGTGGCTCCATCAGGAGCTCTTTAATGACCTGAAAATCAAAAGGGAATCCGACAAAAAGTGGAAACGTGGGTGAATTGCTAAGAATTAGTACAAAAGACTGGCATCCGCAGGCAGGGACAAAAGTAGAAAGGCTAAGGCACAGAATGAGTTACTCCTAGCAAGGGACACAAATAAGGCCTTGTGTAAATCAGGCATTCACAGAAACAGTGAAATTAGTCCAAGATAGTGGTGTTTCCAGAAGCGGGGAGGCAGAAGCAGGGCTATTGAAAAAATCATGGTATTGGGCTAATTTGGCTGCTCGTGGGGGAGTAAGGGCAGGAACTGGGGCTCAGATCGCTCCATCCTCAGCTCTGGCCCAAGCTGTCGCTGTTGTTTCCTATCTGGTCAGTCAGCAGAGAGGAGGGGCGTAGTGCTGCCAATGTGGAGCCCTGGCTGGCCTGACCTATAGTGGCCCCTGGAAGACTTGGGGAGAGACACTGCAGCACCAGCTGGCAAGGAGGAGAGATTGGGATCTACTACTTGGAGCAGGAGCAGGGGTGTGAGGGGGTCCTCCCCTGGCAGGGGGATCTTGGTGTGAGGGGGCCCTGCCCTGGCACGGGGATCAGGGTGGGGGGATGGAATAGACCCCCCTTTCACACAACTGATCATGCTCCAAGCAGCAGAACCTGGTCTCACCCATATCCCCCCCGCCAGGACATGGCCCCTCACACATCCCCGATTCTCCCAGCAGGGCAGGGCCCTCTCTCCCATCCCTGCCCCAGGCCAGATTGCCAGCCTCATGAGGTGAGACATCCCCCCAGCCCACCACCTCACTACTCCCTGGGGTTGGACCGACCTGCCACCTCCACGTCCCTCTCTGGAATGGGACCAGCCTGCAAACCCCACAGGAGCACCTGAGGCTTCAGTGGGGAGCTGGAAGTGGATATGTTTGTTTCCACCTCCCAGCTGTTGGAAGAAATACAGCAGTGTGGGGATGCAGGGACTTGGCAGCTGTGCATATTGCATGAAATTCAAACTCTCACCCATGACCCTGTTGTGATTTAAAAAAACAACCTCAAAGCAATGCAATTTTTGCAGGGCCTTAGACATAAAAGGCAATAAGAAGAGGTTCTATCAACACATTGGGAGCAAGAGAAAGATGGAGAGTGTAGGCCCGCTACTTAGTGGGGAAGGAGAGCTAATAACAGATGACATCAAAAAGGCTGAGGTCTTTACTCCCTGTTTTGCTTCAGTCTTCACTAAAAAGGTTAATGGTGACCAGATACTCAGTACAATTAACGTTAACAAAAGGGGGAAGGAACGCAGGCCAAAGTAAGGAAGAGCAGGTTAAAGAATATTTAGCTAAAGTAGATCTATTCAAGTTGGCAGGACCTATGGAATTCACTCTCAGATACTTAAGGCACTAGCGGAAGCAATCTTGGAATCACTAATCTTTGAGAGCTCATGGAGAATGGGTGAGGTCCCAAAGGACTGGCGTAGGGCAAACATAGTATCTATCTCTACAAAGGGGAACAAAGAGGAACCGGGGATTATAGACCAGGCAACCTAACTTCAATACCTGGAAAGATACTGGAACAAATTATTAAATAATTGGTTTGTAAGTACTAGAGGATAACAGGGTTATAAGGAATAGCCAGCATGGGTTTGTCAAGAACAAATCATGCCAAAGCAACCAAATTTCCTTCTTTGACAGGGTTACTGGCCTAGAGTGGATAGTAGGGAAGTTGTAGATGTGATATATCTTCATTTTATTAAGGCTTTTGACAGTCTCACGTGAGATTCTCATAAGAAGACTAGGGAAATGTGGTCTAGATGAAATTGCTATAAGGTGGATGCCATGGTTCTCTTTCAGACTGGGAGGATGAATCTAGTGGGGTCCTGCATTGGGTCAGTTCTGTGTCTGGTACTATTCAGTGTTTTCATTAATGACCTGGATAACGGAGTGGAGAGTATGGCTGTAAAATGTGTGGATGATAACAAGCTGGGAAGGGTTGCAAGCACTTTGGAAGACAAAATTAGAATTCAAAATGAGCTTGACAAATTGGAGAATTGGTCTGAAATCAACAAGATGAAATTCAATAAAGACAAGTGTAAAGGACTGCACTGAGGAAGGAAAAATCAAATGCGCAACTACAGAACGGTGAATAACTGGCTAGGTGGCAATACTGTTGAACAGGATCTGGGGGTCATGGTGGATCACAACTTGAAAATGAGCCAACAATGTGGTAGTGGTAAAAAAGGCTAATATTCTTGGGTGTATTAAGAAGAGTGTCATATTTAAAACACAGGAGATAAGTGTCCTGCTCTACTTGGCACCAGTGAGGCCTCAGAAGGAGTACTGTGTCCAACTCTGTGTTCAACACCTTAGGAGAGATATGGAGAACTTGGTGAGAGTCCAGAACAGGGCAACAAAAATAACAAATGGTTTAGAGAACCTGCCTTTGAGGAAGGGTTAAAAAAACTGGGCATGTTTCATCTTGAGAAAAGAAGACTGCGGGGGAGCTGCTAACAGTCTTCAAATATGTTAAGGGCTGTTCTAAAGAGGACAGTGATCAGTTGTTTTCTGTGTCCACCAAAGATACAACAAAAAGTCATCGACTTTGTTTGCAGCAAGGGAAATTTAGGTTGGAAAAACTTTCTAACTCTAAGGATAGCTCAGCTCTTGAGCAGGTTAGGAGTCTGTGGACTCCACGCCACTGGAAATTATAAGGATAGGTTAGTTAGACAAACAGTTGTCAGGACTGGTCTATGTATACCTGGTCCTGCCTCAGTGCAGGGCGCTGGACTAGATGGCCTCTTGAGGTCCCTCCCAGTCCCACATTTCTTTGTTTCTATGGAAATGCTCCCCGCCCCTCCCCATGTCCCATTCCCAGCCCCCCGGAGCCAGCATTCATATCTGTCCAGGGCCGAGTGAGCTCACACAATAGGCAAGATGGTGTCAGACCCTGGGAGCTGCATATCGGCTCTTTATTGCACAGAGGGACTGGGGGACAGACACACTGCGATTTGTACATTCACGTCAGACACAGATTCTCTGGCTCTAAGATGGGCCATTTGCAGTGTAAAAAACTAACATACAAACAAATAAACCTGAAACAAACACTTGTGTTCTGCTTGGTTCTAAAATATTTACAACCCAAAAGGAGACATGACAAACCCCCCCTCCCCCATGTCACAGGGGACACTCTCCAGAAATATCCCCTAGCACCAAATGGGGAGCTGGGCCCTGTACCCATGGCTATGCCTTGATGGAGTGTGTGTATGGGGGCGGGACGGGCTTGTGCAGAGGGAGGGGCACTGCTGGGTGGGAGCAGGTGACCAGAAGCAATGTCCCCATAGCTCCTTTCTTCTATGCGGGAGGCTGGGCTGGGTTGGGTTGGGGTGCAGAGGGGGAGGGGGCATTAACTCACAGCTTGCAGTATCTTCACAGTTACCAGGCAGGGCGGCGCCCTCTTCAGGCGGAGAGGTTCCTGCGCTGGCCGGGTCAGTGCTGGATGGGTCTGGGGGATCTGGGGGCCCAGGTGAAGGTGTTAGAGTGTGTGTTTGCATGGGAGCGTGTGTCAGTGCATGGGAGCTTGAGTGACAGCATGTGACTGTGAGCATGCATCAGTGTGAGCATGGTCTGCCCAAGCACAAGTCTGCATGGGCATGGATCAGTGTGAGGGCGTGTGGGACTGGGAGCACTCTGAGCTGGTGTGAGGAGTGCATCTGGGCGAGCACATGTATGAGTGTGTGTGCAAGTGTGAGTGTGTGCAGTCATGTGTGTGTATGTGTGTATGAGTGTGTGCATGTGTGCATGCAGTCACGTGTGTGTGTAAATGTGCATGAATGTGTGCAGTCACGTGTGTGAGCGTATGTGTGTGAGTATTTGTATGAGTGTGTGCATGAGTGTGACAGTAGAATCATCTCTCTCTCATGCCAGAGTTTTCCTGAGGCCTGGATCGATGCAGCAGGATGTGTGTGTGTGGGGGGGTATTGCAAATTGATTTTTTCCGAGGGGGTCGAGGTCAAACATGCCTTTAAGTCCCTCCTTCTCACTCCTGCTCAGCAACACCAGTCCTCCCTCCTGTTCCCCCACCAGATGACAAGGCTACAACCTCCCCCCCATTACAGTCAGATTTATCAAAGAGTTGAGATCTGTGTGTGAGCTGAGTCAGCTGGAACTGGGGGTGTTGCCTGTACCCCAATATCAGGGCCTGCTCCTGGCAGTGGCCTTTGGGCTGGTGAGTCTGTGCTGGGCTCCCCGGCGGTAACAGTCTTGAGAGATGAGAAGCCATATTCCGGGGGGGGGGCTCCTTTCCCCCCCCAGACAGTTTTGGGAGCTTGGTAGTAAGAATCTGCTGTGCATGGCCAGTCGGAAAGTGAGCTCCCCAGAGTACAGTTCGGATTGTGGTCCCTCCCGGGGGTAACAACAGCACCCCCTGTGGACCAGAGATGGGAGGAGTGGAAGTGGGGTCAATGGGGAAACAGGGGCGGTGGGGGGATGACTGGGCAGGGGAGGCTGGAGGGAGCCCAGGGCCCCTAGAGGGACTGGCTGGGGGAACCGCACAGCAGGCGGGTGACCTGGCTGAGCCGGGCAGCCGCACTCTCCTGCTCCTGCTGCAGCCGCTGGTTGTTCTGCCGCAGACTCTGCACCTCAGCCTGTAGTGCTGCCTTGGCTGCCTGCTCCTGGGAGAACATGGGGGGGGAGGGTCAGTGGGGAGGGGCAGCACCCCCCCCCACTCCCAACCTAGTCCCTCCCACTCACTCGCCATTGACCTTCCCACCCCACAGCCCCTGCCCCCGTCTGGCCTGGCCCTCTCATGACACCTCCTTCTAACGCCTGCACCACACCTGCCCCATAAATCCTCTGCAGTGCCTTGCCCCCCGCCCGCCTTCCTGCAGCGTCCACCGCCCTCCGCTCCCCTCCCTCTTTTCCTCACCTTCGCCCCCATTCCCTCCGCACTCCTTCCCAACCTCTTTTCTCCTTCCCTTGTGCACCCCCCAACACACCTGCTGCAAGTCCTCCTGCAGCTTCTTTAGCATGGACTCCAAGTGAGAGACCTTCTCCGACAGCGACCGGGACTGATGGCCTCTGGGCAAGGGAAGGAAAGAGCGAGAGACAGAGAAGTGTGGGGTTGGAGGGATGGAGAGATTCATAGGATGATGATGTGCATCAGTCAGGCTGAGGTCAGATGGGGCAGGGGGAGCAAAGATCCCTCATCTCCCCACAGCCCAGCCCTCTCAGTATCCTCTCCTCCCCAGGATTGTCAGAGAGCACCCCAAAGGTGCAGAGCCAGTGAATGTGTCAGCCTCCCACTGGGGGAGTGTTGTGGCACAGCCACTTGAGTTCACTATTCAGCCACCAGATGACCCTGGTGGCTTCATGGTAAACAAGCCCCACAAAGCTGGGATGCGAGCTGAGCAAGAGATGGTTTGTTGCTGTTTTCGCCTGCTATGACTGCATTATCATAATGGAATATGCAAAGGGAGGATGAGAGCAGGGGGGATACAGTGAAATGGGGGCTGGTGGAGGAGAACCCCCCCCCATCATTCCTCCCACCCCTCTGTGTAGCTTCTTACTCATCCTCGGGGGGCTGCTGGCCTGGGTTCCTCTGGCCACTCCCACCAGGGGGCTCTCTGCTCTCCAGCACGTGTTGCCCTGCTGCAGAAAAGAGGGGAGACAGAGTGAGATTCTCATCCTCAGACTGGGGGTTTGCAGCTACTCCTGGCCCCAGGCAACTTTAACCAGGTTCTTTGCCTAGAGATATCCCAGCTTTAGCCCCCCATTAACAAAGCTCTTTGCCTGGGGATTTGCTCCTGACCACAGCCAAGTCCTCCACCAGGAACTCTTGGACTCCAGCCCCTGTCTGCTTGTATGCAAGCTTGGCACTCCCACCCATGATGCAACCTGGGAATCTGTTGCTCACCTTCCTTCGAGAGTGCCTCTAGGATGCTGTTGCAGGTGGTAGCCAGATTGGAGATGGAGTCCCACTCCTCCTCCAGGGACTCGCTGGCTTCCGACAGAACTGGAGAGGGCAGGGGTGGGCGGGCAGGAGAAAGAATGGCATGATGAGGGCAAGGAGCCCAGCAGCTGTCTAAAGCAAGGCCCTTCAGACCCAGAGCCCAGGCTCCCCAGCTTGGGCTAAAGTACTAGAACAGGGGTTCTCAAACTGGGGGTTGGGACCCTCAGGGGGTCGTGAGGTTAGTACGGGGGAAGGGGGGGTCGCAAGCTGTCAGCCTCCACCCCAAACCCCACGTTGCCTCCAGCATTTATAATGGTGCTAAATATAAAAAAAAGTGTTTTTAATTCATAAGGGGGGGTCTCACTCAGAGGCTTGCTGTGTGAAAGGGGTCACCAGTACAAAAGTTTGAGAACCACTGTACTAGAAGGTTGTTATCCTCCAGCGGGTTCTCGACAAAGGAATCTCGAAGGAAACAAATAGGGGTTGATGTGTGAAAACCCGCTTTGGGGCCCCTCCCCACACTTTAGTTCCATTTTTCCTTCCCATCCCCCTGCTTTTTTTTTTTTTTTTTTATTGGAGAAAAATCCCAGCACAAAGCACCCAGCTGGCATTTAGAGCTGGACCCTGCACTTGGAAAAGGGAAAGCTCCCCCGATGCTGACGGGACAGGATCAAACCGGGGGTGCGTGTGTGTGCTTGTCTTACTCTTGGTGATGGAGTTTCGCAACGAGAGTGTCCGGGGTAGGAATTTCTCGGTGTCACTCATGTCCGAGGTGGGTGGGGCCGTCTCGCTAGGGGGCGGGGCCTGGCTACCCATGACCCCATGATCGGGGGGAGCCTGCTTCAACGATGTGGGGTCTCCTGGATGGTCCTGGGACAAGACAACACAGTGATTGATGCCTGGAGTTTCAGCCACCTCTGGGGTGGGATGTGGAGGCTGTTTATACACGGAACCTTCACCCAGTACTGAGATGCAGCCACCTCTCAGGTGGGGCACAGGGGCTGTTAAACAGGTTCACAGATTTATTTCACAAATAAATAGCTGCAAATAACAATGCACATCACGAAACGCCAAGAATGACATTAGTGCACCTGAAACCTCCAGAGCTACAGCACACACCCCGAGGGGCCTGATTGCATCCTGTAGGGGGCAGCCAGGACACACACACACTCACCATTTCCTGCTCAGGGGGCCCCTTGGGTGTGGCTGCCAGGATGAGGTCAGGTGTGGGGTCAGGTAACGTGGGGATCTCCCTGCTCTGGGACCTGCAGAGGCAGAGGAACAACACAGCTGAGAAAAAGGGGGGGAATGCAGAGGGAGATAACAGCTGATGTGGGAAGCCTAGGAGGGGGGTGGCAACCAGTCCATTGCATGGCATTTGGATCTGGGGGGAGGAAGGAGTCCTAGGAGGCTGCGGGAGTACTCACAGCAGGTTGGGGGTTAATGGGTGTGGGGTGAAGGCGGGGATCTGAGGAGGCAGGGGGCACTCATGGCAGGTTGGGGAGCTGGGGGGGTAGCGTGGGGGGGTCGGGTGGGATGGAGAGGGGCACTTATGGTGGGGCAGAGCGTCAGAGGTGGGATGGAGGTGGGGATCCCAGGTGGTGGGGGGCACTCACTGCAGGGTGGGGGGCCAGGGTGGGATGGAGACGGGGTCGCAGGAGGTCGGGACACTCATGGCGGAGTGGGGGTCTGGGGTGGGATGGAGATGAGGATTTTAGGGGGTGGGGGGCACTCACGGCAGAGTGGGGGGCCGGGGTGGGATGGAGACGGGGTCGCAGGAGGTGGGGGCACTCACGGCAGAGTGGGGGGCTGGGGTGGAATGGAGACGGGGTCGCAGGAGGTCGGGACACTCATGGCGGAGTGGGGGGCCGGGGTGGGATGGAGACGGGGTCGCAGGAGGCGGGGGCACTCACGGCAGAGTGGGCGGCCGGGGTGGGATGGAGACGGGGTCGCAGGAGGCGGGGGCACTCACGGCAGAGTGGGCGGCCGGGGTGGGATGGAGACGGGGTCGCAGGAGGCGGAGGCACTCACGGCAGAGTGGGGGGCTGGGGTGGAATGGAGACGGGGTCGCAGGAGGCGGAGGCACTCACGGCAGAGTGGGGGGCTGGGGTGGAATGGAGGCGGGGTCGCAGGAGGTGGGGGCACTCACGGCAGAGTGGGGGGCTGGGGTGGAATGGAGGCGGGGTCGCAGGAGGTGGGGGCACTCACGGCAGAGTGGGGGGCTGGGGTGGAATGGAGACGGGGTCGCAGGAGGTGGAGGCACTCACGGCAGAGTGGGGGGCTGGGGTGGAATGGAGGCGGGGTCGCAGGAGGTGGGGGCACTCACAGCAGAGTGGGGGGCTGGGGTGGAATGGAGGCGGGGTCGCAGGAGGTGGGGGCACTCACAGCGGGGTGGGGAACTGGGTGGGATGGAGGCGGGGTCGCAGGAGGTGGAGGCACTCACAGCAGAGTGGGGGGCTGGGGTGGAATGGAGACGGGGTCGCAGGAGGTGGGGGCACTCACAGCAGAGTGGGGGGCTGGGGTGGAATGGAGGCGGGGTCGCAGGAGGTGGGGGCACTCACAGCGGGGTGGGGAACCGGGTGGGATGGAGGCGGGGTCGCAGGAGGTGGGGGCACTCACGGCAGAGTGGGGGGCCGGGGTGGGATGGAGACGGGGTCGCAGGAGGTGGGGGCACTCACAGCGGGGTGGGGAACCGGGTGGGATGGAGGCGGGGTCGCAGGAGGTGGGGGCACTCACGGCAGGTTGCGGGGGGCAGTGCCCTCGCTGTGGCTGCGCAGGAACTCGGTGCGCTCCTCAGCCAGGCTATGGGGGGGCCCGTCCTGCAGGGAAAGCGAGCGCAGCAGCTGCAGGGTGGCCGGTCTCAGCTCCCCCTCAGGCCCCGGGCCCCCAGCCGTCCGGGGGGGCTCCCTTGCCGGGGAATCACTACGCCGCTTCTCCTGCAGGGACTTCACGTATAGCTCAGAGAAACTCCTGTCAGAGAGAGACGATGGGGCAGGGTCCCAGAATCCCCTGACCCCCATCCCACTGAGCCCCCCACATCCTGCCCCACAGCAGCCCCCATAGTGATCCCACCCCATTCAGTCCCCACTGACCCCTGCCTCACAGCACCCCCAACAGAGCCCTACTCCCTGCCCCACAGTGCTCGCCACTGTCCCCCATTCTACCCCATCGCACCTTCTACCCTGCCCCACACAGCTCCCTGCCACTGCCACCTACCCCCACTGTCCCCCTACAGTGCCCCTCCCCAAGGATTCCTGCCCCATACCACCCACACCCCACCATGCCCCATGCTGGGGACTCTTGCAGTCAATGCTCCTGCATCCTTCCCCAGAGCTCCCCACCAACACTCCCACCCTGTGCCCCACAGCAGCTTCTCCTGGAAGCTCCTGCCCCCTCCTGCTAGTGTCCCCTGCTGGGGACCCCCAGCCCATAGGCCTGAGCATCCCTGCCTGTAACCCATACCCCTGAGTGACCCTGCTGGGAGCTCCTGCCCCATGGCACCCCTTGCTGGGGACCCTCCCCTCTCAACACCTCAGGAACCCCCAACTGGCACTGTGCTCACCTGCGGGGCTTGCCATTCTCGTCAGGAGGCACCATGGTGATGGTGACTTTCTTGGCAGTGCGCAGAAGCTCGGTAGTCTGGGCGTGGCTGAGGCTGGGCAGTGCCCGCTCGCACACACGCACCAGCCGGGCGCCAGGCTGCAGGCCGGCCTTCTCCGCAAAGGTGAAGCGCTCGACATCGGTGACAAAGCCCTCACTGTCCACCTGGAAACCCAGCTGGCCCAACCCGTTCCGCAGCAGGGTGAGCTCCCGCGTCTCGCAGCCCCGTGTCACCAGCTGAGGGGAGAGAGAGCATTGGGGGGACTGGCTGTGCCCCCTGTAGAGCACCCCTCCCAGTGCGCCTGCCCCACTCCCTGCAGCGCCCCCTGTGGCAGAGGCCAGGGCTGAAATAGCCGGGAGCTCCCCTGAAGTACCCCCCACCTGCCAGTGGCCCAGGCCCTACCTGCAGCCGGTGCACAATGTCCTTGACCTCGTCCCCTTGGCCGTCAGGGAGCCGCACGGAGACGTAGTCCCCGGAGCCGTAGTAGAGGTCCAGGCCGCAGTCGGAGTAGGTCCAGGCCAGCACGTCACGGCAGGAGCAGTTGAAGATGACTCGCTTGCCTTTGGCCTCGATGAGCACCAGGAACTCGGCGGAGATACCCAGCAGGCAGGGCAGCTCGGGGGCGGCCCGGTCTCCATCCCGTGCCCGCACACTCCACACCAGGGCCCCGGCACTCTGCAGCTCCCAGGCCTTGGCCCCCTTGGCCCGCTCCTTCCTCTTGGCACCCAGGGAGAGCAGGGGCAGGCGGGAGGAGGAGGCCTCCAGGCTGGTGGTGGTAGCATGGCTGCGCGCCAGGTCCTGCAGGTACTCCTGGCGTGTGCGGGTAGCCATGGCGTGGAATTTGCCTGACCGCTCAGCCGCATTCTCTGCGTTGATGGCCTTGGCCAGCAAGAAGTCCCGGAAGGCGAGTGTCTGGGGGAAGCGGTGCCCAGCTGGGATGGGTGGCCCAAAGAGTGGGATGTCCTTGGTGCGGCTCACTGCCACACTGGGGAGAAAGATGGGAGTCAGGGCATGGGGCAGCTGGGGGCAGCTATGGGCTCAGCCAGCAACAGGGATGATGGCATGGAAGGAGGCAGGTACGGAGGGAAAGACCTTGGCACATGCACCACCCCATAGTTAGTGCACTCAGCACGCTTCCCTTCTCCACTGTAGGTGGCACACTCAGTGAACACTACCCCCTTCCCCTGTAGGCAGCACACTCAGCACTTGCTCCCCTATCTCCTGTAGGTGGCACTCTCAGCACACGCTTCCCCCTTCCCTGATAGCAGCGTGATCATCCTTCTCCTGTATGTGGTGTGCTCAGTGCACACTCTCCCATGGTCTGAAGGGGCACACTCAGCGCACACTCCCCCACCTGGAGGCAGCGCTCTTGGCACACGCTCCCCCATCTCCTGTAGGTGGTGCGTTTGGCACATGCTCCCCTCCTCCCCTGTAGGTGGTACACTCAGTGTGCGGTCCCCTCTTCCCTGTTGGCAGTGTGCTCATCCCTCACCTGTAGGTGGTGCGCTCGGTGCAGGGCTCATGCACGCGCACTATGATGAAGACATGCTGGAAGTGTGAGCGGATGGTGCGGGGTGTGAAGGGCTGTGCGCCTGGCTCCTGGAAGATGATTGTGACAATGTCGTTGCCAATGTGACGCTTCCGTAGCAACTACAACCAGAGAGATGGTGTTACTGCGGCGACGGGGAAGGGCAGGATCTGAGCTGGGCATGGGGTGGGGATGGAAATCAGGATGGGAAACCCCCCCCCCCGTTTCCAGGTCACCCACCCCTGCCCTCCTTTCCTGAGCTGCCTGGACTCTCGATCACTCCCAGATTCTCTTCTTGCACCCTCTGGATTCCTCCTTCCCAGAAATCCTTCCCTCTGCACCCCTGGTGAAAACCAGCACCCCCTCCCCTGTGCCAGCCCCATCCCAGTGCCCTGCCCCCACCCCTCACCTGCTGGCGGTTGTTGGGCGTGTAGGGAAGCATAGTGGAGACGTGGAACATGATCTCATAGTCCTGGTACGTGGTGTACAGTGAGTGGGTGCCCGTGGAGTCAGCTGGGGGAGACACAGGATGGGAGATGTCAGTGGGATGGGGAGTGGGGGCATTATTGGGGCAGGGAGAGACAGGGACTCAGCAGGAGGTAGCAGGGAAAGCCCTTGACTGGGTCGAGTGGAGAATGCAGTCCCCTCCTTCAGAGCCTCCCCACCCCCTGCTGCCAATGTGTCCCCCTGCCCTGGAGTGCGGGAGGGACTCTTTAAGACCAGGCTCCCCACCTCATGGGGTGGGCTGGAGGCTGGCAGAGGGCAGCCTGCTATGACAGCTCCCCAATGTGTCTACTGGTGCCAAATGGCGGGGGCAGCTGCCAATGCAGTCCAGTCCGCTTTCAGCCCTCAGCCCTCCTGGCCCCTTTCCCAGTAGCCCAACCCCACTCCTGTTCCCCTCCCCCAAGGTCTGGCTTTGTATGGTGCCCACCCAATATTGCCTTGCGCCTCCCCCTAGATTGCCTCCTTTCCTGGGTCTCACCCTCCCTTCCACAGAGTTTAAAGCCAGAGGGGACAATTGTGCTCTTCTAGTCTAACCTCCGGTATAACACTGGACCGCCCCTCCAAAAATCCTGGTTGAACTAGAGTGGATCAGCCATCGAGGCTGGAAAATGAACTAGAAAAACAGTCATCGAGACTGGAAAATGTCCAAGGGTGGAGAATCCATCACAGCCCTGGGGAAGCTGTAACAGCAGTTACTGACTCTCACTGTTAACGGACTGTTAACAGTGCCTTAGTTCCAGTCCAAATGGGTCTAGCTTCAACTTCCAGCCACAGGGTTGTGTTCGACCTTTGTCAGCTGGACTGAAGAGCCTCTGTTACCCCAGCTCTGTTCCCTGTGTAGGTGTTTAGGGACAGTGACCAGGTCACCTGTTCAACTTCTCTTTGATAAGCTGAGGAGATTGAGGTCCTGGAGTCTCTCACTGTAAGGCAGGTTTTCCAACTCCTCAATCATTCTTGGGGCTCTTCTCTGACCCTTCTCCAATTTATCCACATTCTTTGTGATGCTGACGTGCGGGCCCCTGCACTGGACATGGACCTCCAGCGGCGGGCACAGCGGTGCCAGATACACGGGTAACAGAACCTCCCCACTCCTAGAGATTCCCCTGTTTATCCATCCAAGGATCATGTTAGCCCTTTGGCCGCAGCATGGCACTGGGAGATCCTGTTCAGCAGGTTAGCCCCTCCACACACCCCCGCCCCAGTCCTTTTCAGAGTTGTTCCTTCCCGAGACAGAGTCCCCCATGCTGCGAGCATGGCTGGCCTTCTACATGTATCTGTTTACAGTTACCACCCCCGGTGCCCCCTCCCCACACTCACTCTTGGTGTCAAGCTGGGCACGGTACTTGGTGAAGCCGCGCAGCTGGACGTGCTGGCCCAGCAGCTCCAGGAACTCCTGGAATGGGGGGCCAGCCCCCTCGTTGTTGTACATCTCCTCCTCGGAGCCCTGCCCCGCCCGGCAGTACAGAACTCCCACCTTGCGCTGGAAACTCACCTGCGGAGGGGCACAGTGAGGGGAACATAGGACCAGCTGATACAACATCCCCAAACTGCCCCGATTCAACCCCCCCAACACAGCAATCCCCAATGGGACCCCTGACTCAACCCCTCAAACTGCCCCAATCTCACCCCCAATGTAGCATCCCTGATGGGATCATTGATCCAACCCCACAACTGCCGAGACCTCTCAACACAGTGACCCCTGATGGCCCCCTGAGCTGACCCCCTCAAAGTGCTCAAGCCCCCCGACCCAAGCCCCCGACAGAAGACCTTGATCCAACTCCCCAGAACAACCCTTCTGGACCCCCCATTCCCCAACCACCCTGATCTAACTCTTCCTGAACTTCCCCTCCCACAGAGCCTGCCTTCCCTTCTTGCCCCCAACTCAGGGCCGGCTCTGGCTTTTTTGCCGCCCTAAGCAAAAAAGCCCCTCCTCCCCCCCCCCCCCCCCGCGTGGCAGGGGAGGGCGCCGAGCCCAGCCGCAGGCCTGCAATCCCCGACCAGCCAGAGCACCGGGAGGAGGGCGGAGAGCCCAACCGGGGCTCTCCGCTCTCCCCGGCGGCCAGAGTGCCGGGAGCAGGGCGGAGAGCCCGGCCGGGGTTCTCCGCTCTCCCCGGCGGCCAGAGCGCCGGCGGGAGGGCGGAGAGCCCCCGGCGGCCAGAGCGCTGGGGGGAGGGCGGCGAGCCCGGCCGGGGCCCCGCTCACCCCGACCGGCCGGAGCGCCTTGGGGAGGGCGGCGAGCCCAGTCACGGCCCTGATCTCGGGCCTGAGCGCCCCGCCGCACCGCCCCCCTCCAGGCGCCGCCCCAAGCACATGCTTGGTGGGCTGATGCCTGGAGCCAGCCCTGCCCCAACTTCCTCACCATCCCTACCGTGGTACCCCCCATAGTGGGCAGGCCCATGGCAGAATCCCTGTGGCACTCCATCACTCACACACTCACCCCCTGCTCATCCAGCTTGAGCAGCGTCTCAGGCACCTTGGGTGAGTTGGATGCCAGGCGCAGCCCCTGCAGGTTCAGGTCGGGCAGCACATGCTCCAGCAGCTTCTTGGGGGACAGCCCACGGGCAGCGGGGGGACGGGCAGTGGGGGGCAGCGCCTCCTCCAGCACTGAGCCTCGCAGGGTCCGCAGCTGTGGGGAGGAGAAGCCAAGGGGGGTGGGGAGAAGGTCAGGGAATTTTTGTACCCATGCATAGCCCCCTGACTGGGACTCCTCCCACAGCACCACCTCTCCAGGGCAGTGCCCTACCCACAGTGTCCTGCTCCCCCAGTAGTGCCCCTGTGCTACAAGCTCCCCCCAGGCTGTGAGCTCCCTCTGGTGGTGCCCACCTCGCTGGTGCGCAGGATGAAGCGGTAGTTGTACTGCAGGCTGGCACCCTCCTTCTCCTTCTCTTCACGCCGCAGCGACACAGCCACCGCTCCCAGGCGCTCATCCACCCCGAAGAAGTTCTGATGCTCTGTGCCAGGGGATGGGTGTTTGTTAGAGATGGGCATTGCGAGGACTGCCCCCAACCTTCCCCACACATTCTCTGACCCCCCCGAATGCCAGCCCCATGAACCCCCACTTTCACTCCTCCCCCTCTGAGTGCCAGCCTCCTGCCTCCCCAGCCTTTGCCCCCCCCAGGATCATTTTTCTGCCAGCTCACCCTTGCGTAGCAGCACTCAGAGTAGCTGGCCCCTGCCCCCAGCTCCATGCTCCTTATGTCCTGTGTCCCTTGTTCCTTCCTCCCCACACCCTGTACCCCGCATACATTCTGCCCCCTGTGTCCTACTCCCCTGCCCCGGCTCACCCTTGCCATAGAAGTATTTGCGGTAGTAGCTGGCGCCCAGGTCGGCATACTCAATGTAGTGGGTGGCCCGGCTGCCCCTGGTGGGGTAACTCTCCCGTGGCTCCTCCAGCACCGACACGGCCGCATTGGGCAGCTGCCCGGCGCCCCCTCCTGCTTCCTGGCGCCGGCCCAGCCCCCCCTCCTCCTCACCCCCAATCTCATTGCGGAAGTGGGGGCAACTGAGCACCAGAGGCCCATCCTTGCCATCACCTGGATCAGGCTCCTCAGGGACAGGGGTGGGGGCTGGCCCTGCGGAGGCGGCTGAGGCCCCTGTGGTGATGTTACGCACCCGGCGCCCGGCACTGCCCTGGCACCAGGCCGCCTCACCTGGATCAAAGAGGATGCTTTGCACATCATAGTGGGCCAGCTGGCGCACCCAGATCTGTGGGGGGAACTTGGGGGGCTCTTCTCCCCTGTCCTGCTCTGGCACGGCGGCCCCAGCCCCCTGGCCGTCCCCTTCCCACACCTCGCCTCCTGTGAGCCCCAGAAGCACCAGGGGGTCCCAGAAGCGCCGGGCAGCTGGGCTGCTGGCCCGTGGCTCCTCGTGGCTGTGGGCGCGGGTGCGGGGGGGCCCCGGGCCTTTCTCGATGGAGCTCAGGCTGCCATAGTCCCGGTGCAGCCCGCAATCCCCACCCCCCACCAGTGACGAGGAGGGGGGTGTTCCGTCCCCAGGCACCCCCTCCCCAAGGGTCACGTCACTGTTGCTGCGGTGCATGATGTGGCTGGCAGGCCTTAGGCCCAGGCCAGGGGGGGTGCCATGCCCCCTGGGGAGCCCCTGGGTCACCTCACTCCGGGGGGGCCGCAGGAGGGGGGCCGGGATCCCTTTGGCGTCGAAGGAGATGGAGGCCAGAGGGGGCCGGGCAGAGTGGCGCCGGATTTTGCGGACGAAGAGGTCATCTGACTGCATGGCCCTCCCGCCCACCAGCACGCCCCCCCGGAAAACGGGAATGAGACGGCCTGGCGGACGGAGAGGTGCGGCCACCGATCACATGCACGCAGGCTTCGGGGAGCGAGAGTCAAGGAAACAATCCAATTGGCTGGGAAGGACAACTATGTGCTCTACCCCTTGCCACTCAGCTTTCTCCTTTATGGCCACTGGCCGTCAGTGGGTGTGGCCCGTCGTCTCATTGGATGAGAGCATCATGGGGAGCCACTGGGGAGGCGCTGCTGTGCTGGAAGCCGTCAAATCCAGACATGGGGTGTGGCCGGCCGGCGTGCCATGCTGGGGGGTTAAGGGTGGGCCTTGGTGCAGCCTGGGTTCTGGGCAGGGCACTCTGCTCTCAGCTCCTGGTGAAGCAGCCTGCTCAATCACAGATCCTGGTATGGGGTGGGGAGCCGCCTTCCTGCGAAAGGAGTTGAGGGGAGATCTGAGATGGGGGAGATGGGGAGAGGCCCAGGCTGCAATGCTGGACCCTGTCCCCCCAGTACTGAGGCAGCTTGTTCTGGGTCCCATCTTCCCAGCTGCCCCAAAACACCAGGAGCATTTCTGGCGACTGGTTGGACACCTTTCCCTGGTGCGATGGGGACAGCCCTGAAACACACCAGGTGCCAACCTGGGTTGCTCGCCAGGGAGATGACCAGGGCAGGGGCTTGAGGAGAAGGTATTTCTCCAGCAATTTTATCTGTCAAACACTGAGCCATTCCCTCTCTGATACCTGGGTACTTTCCTTCTAATACTGGGGTACTTTTCTGGGCTGTTTATTTATCTAATACCCAGAGTACATTTCCTCTCTGAAACCCCTGTGCTTCCCTCTCTGACACCTAGGCACTTTCTTGGGCAGGTTCAATAATGTCTGGGTCACGTTTTCTCTCTACTTCCTGGGTTCTGTTCTGGGACACTGATCTGTCATCCTCGCTCAGTGGGAATCCCTTCTGTGCCCTCTCCCCTCTGACTCCTGGGGATGCCCCCGATTGCAGACTGGGCCCGATGGAGCCCTGATGTCAGGCAGCTTTGCCCCATCACAGGGAGTGTGTGTGTGGGTGGGTGGGGGGGGACGGGACAGGGCTATTGCTGCATACCCAGGGCAGTCTGGGGAGGAGAGGGCAGGTGCATTCTGGGAAGTTGATGTGACCGTTGTGTGGGGCAGGTGCATTGTGGGAGGTTGATGTGAACGATGGGGAGGCAGGTGCATTCTGGGATGCTGATGTGACTGGTGGGTGGGGGCATACTGCATTAGCAGCAGCTGCAGACAGGACAGGGCTCCGTGGTCAGGGCTGCAGGAAATCTCCCCATACGCTCCCCTCTAGCCGCAGCTTCCTGCCCTCGCTCGGATGGGGCAGCTGTGTGTGTGGAGGGAACGTCTCGGCGCTGAATGGGGAGGGGGGGGGTCAGGGACAAACAGCTGCCTGACACAGGTACACTCTGTGACATATGATAGCTGAGGCAAAACCACCCAGATACTGGCCTGATAGCAAGGGGCACTGACTCCAATTTGGGCCCAGAACTGGGGCTTGGCTGGCTCAGTTTGGGAGAGAGACAGGGCCAACAGGGCCCTCACATGCGGGGTGGGATACGGGGCTCTGCCCAGCTACCAACAGAAAGAGCCAAAAAACAGGAACTTGCACAAGTACCTGTTTCTGTAGCAGCTTCCTCCTGCAAGGCTGGGGGGACGCTGGGGACAAAGGGCTGAGGCTCCCAGTCTGGAGGCAATGGCTCCCAGAGACAGAAACAGAGTTGCTGCCCTGACCCCTGAAGTGACACCCCTCTACACACACACCCTGCACCATACCCTGACTCCTTGCACCCACCCAGTGCCCCCCATTCACATTTCTGCTTTCTCTGCAGTTGCTGAGCCAAGCAGAGTGGAATCTGTGCCGGAGAGGTCAGACCCCACAGAGATAGTGGCGGGGGAGGGGGAAGGAGAGCAGCTGGCAGACAAATAATCACCCTGCACCCCGGAACTGGACTTGCCCCCCAGCTAATTGTGACCCCGCCAACCTGGAACTGACTCCCCCAAACCTGTCCCTCCCACACTGACTCCCCCCATCTACTGGGGTCCCAAACATCTGCAGAACAGCCCCTGTCCTGGCTCCCCCAGTCCCAGCCCCTCCTTGGTCCCTGGTTCCCCAGGACTCTGGGGGTGGGGAGCTGACTGCTTCGCCAGTGACATACCAGGCTGGGGAGGGGTTCAGGGAGCGGCAAGAACAGAAGAGAGAGACAGAGAAGGGGGCCAGCAGATCAGCTTCTGCCACAGCTCTGGTGGTGTCTCTCATTCGCGACCCGCAGACCTCTGCTATCTCCCCTCCCAAGCTCTGTTGGTGCCCCTCACTCCCAATCTACAGCCCAGACAATGCCAAGGCTAAGACCCGTCAAGCTCATTTTGCTGGTCTATATTGGAACTGAAGCATCCAGACGTTCTTGGGGGGGGGGTGCGTGGGTGGCCTCTACTTCCCCATTTGTGGTTGGCTCTGTAAGCGTCAGATGAGCGACTGAGCTCCCCCTCCCCCTCTCAATACGCTAGAGCCACGTCTGTGAGGTGAGGACACATGGGGGAAGTGGGTGTCTGCAGTGATGCTCATGGTTGGGGGAGGTGCTGGCTCAGAGGCCCCAGCTCCCAGCTCCCATCCCCCCCTTGTGCTGTCCCCAGATTAGGGGAGACAGCAGAGAGAGGCCCCCTCCCCCTCCCCCCCACATCCTTCTCCCCTTCCCCCAGTCCCCTATACCCTCTTCCTCTTCACGCTCCCACCCTCAGACTCCCTTCCAAACACACAGCCCCCCACCATGTACGCTCCCCGTGTCATGGGGGTGGAGAGGAAAGCATGGTCCCCAGAGCCTGTTCAGCCCCACCTCCCAGGCCTTTCTGCTAGCCAGGGGCTGGGGCCCAGTGTGGGAGGTGCCCTAGTCTACTAGGGATGACTTGCCTGAGACCCAGCAAACTCATCTCACAGACAGGAATGACATTCACTATGAACCTGGGGCCAGATCAGAGCTGGCGCCCCCTAGAGGAGAAAGGCCTCATGTCCCCATTCCCTGCCCCCTGAGCTAGCCCATCCCCTGCCCTGGGTCTGGATCAGAGCCAGCGCCCCCTAGAGGGAAAGGTCCCTCTCCTTGTCTCTGGTGCAGACGAGTTTTTTAACCTACAAAACAACGAGGAGTCCGGTGGCACCTTAAAGATTAACAGGTTTATTTGGGCATAAGCTTTCATGGGGGAAAACCCACTTTTTCAGATGCATGGAGTATTTTCACGAAAGCTTATGCCCAAATAAATCTGTTAGTCTTTAAGGTGCCACCGGACTCCTCGTGTTTTTGTGGATACAGACTAACATGGCTACCCCTCTGATACTTGTTAACCTAGTTGCTTGCTGGAACATTAACAAAGGACCCGCCTGGCACAGCCCCTCCTCCCCCGACCCAGCAGCTCCATCGTGCCCCATCACTGTGCTGGGGCGACCACCAAGCCCCACCCCACCCTGGACACACACACCCCATTTACTGTCCCCGCCAGCTTGGAGGTCGGACTTAGGACAAACCTATGTTTTTTTTCCAGAGAGTGGGGTGGAATTCCTGGGTCTCTATTGGGAGGGCTTGGCAGGGAAAGGGTTAATGGCGGCTGAATGCCTGGGGGAGGGGGAGGTGGGGTTGCTTGGTGTCTATTGGGGACCAAATGTGGGGCTGGTGACAGCAATGTCTGGTGGCTGAACCAGCCCCCTTTGAGCTCCCATATTACCCCCATGGAACAGTGCCCTCCCCCCCACACACACACGGGAAAGAGCAACTCACCCAGCTCCCTGGGCAGGGGGGACGGATATCTGAGCCCGGGTGTGTCACAGGGACCTGGAGAAACAGAGAGCAAGAATTCAGTATTTCCTTGGGGGGAAGGGGGATCCCTCGACCGTTGCTGAGATGCAGCCACCTCTGGGATGGGGCGCAGGGGCTCTTTGTACAGAGCTCCCTTGCCTGGTGCTGAGAGTCATCTGTATCTGGAGCCTTGTTTAACAGCTGCACATTGACAGTTCCCAAGGATTTAGGACAGGAAGTGAAAGAGAATCCTGCATCCTATTGTATCAGCAGAGGGGGAATCAGGAAGGTTTGGAGCTTCAGCTCGCTGAGACTCTTTCCTGGACACCGGGGTTCACTCTCTGTCTGGGGGGAGGGGGAGGCTCGGGGACAGTGGTGGGCCTGGGTCTGGGGTGTCTGTGCAGGTGGGAGATGCTCCCATCTCCTCCCCTCTGTTTTGGATGTGGGGAGAAGGGACTGGGGGGGGAGGGGACCCCATGCTCAGGCAGGGGGCTGAGGGTGCTCAGTTTCGGGGTGTGATTTCAGGTCTCAGGAAGCTACAATGGCAGGAAGTACAAAAATTCATCTGGTTAAACTGAGGAGATGGGGCGGGAGGGGGGAGACAGACACATGGCTGCAGCCGCATGGCCACGGACACAGAGATCTGCTGGGACCTGTTGCCTGAGCTGCCCGTTGCACTTATTTTGCCCTGGGAAAACACCCCCTCCCTGGGGGAGCCCCCGCGCCCAGGAAAGATGGTTGGATACGCCGCCCCACCGCCATGCTGCCCTTGACTGTTTCCTCCCACCGGCTGGGCCCCAGCCCACCCCAAGATCCCCGGTCAGTCTAAGCTGGCCCCCATCGCCTGCCCCACAGACCTGTTTCATTGCTCCAGGGACTCCCCGACAACCTGCACCCCTGAACCCCCATCGGCCTGGGAACCACCCGCATCAGCCCCCTGGCACTCCCATCGCCCCCATGACTCTCCAGCCCCCTCCAAGCCAGGCGAAAGGCTCGGTACCTGGGGGTCGGTACCTCGGGGTCCAGACGGGCTGGGTGGCGCGGACGCTCTGACTCGCTTCCTGCTGTGCGGGAAGTGATGGCGCAATCAGGAGCCTGAGCCACGTCCCCCCGCACACCCCCCCCAACATCCTCAGGAAAGAGCCAGGTCCCGAGTGTGACCTGCCGACTCCCCACCCCCAAACCGGTGAGCAGCTTCCTGGCCACGCAGCTAGGCCTAATAACACACACCCCCCTCTCACTCTGCCAGTGCCCCGCAATCCTGACCCACAGCCCCCTGCTATCCCAGCCCTGAGCTCCCCCACAGCCCTGCCAGTGCCCCTCACTCCCAACCCACACACCCCTGCTAGCCCAGCCCGGGGCCCCTCACCTCTGCCAGGGGCCCACACTCCCAGCCCTGGGCTTCCTGCTTCACACAGCCCGGCCCAGAACCCAACCAACTGGTCTTTTGCTCTTTCCCCTGCCGGTTCAGAGTGGAAACCACAAATCGGTGCCTCATGCCCACAGGGAGATAAGGGGGGCCTGTGGATCAGGAGTACCGGCACTGCGGGGGAGGGGCAAGGGAACCCAGTGCTGGGATAGCAGGGGTTGTGGGTCAGGATTGAGGGGCAACAGCAGAGCTCTATGTATATTGGGGGGATCCCTCTTACTGGTACCAGGACGTGCTGAGCCAGCCCCCAATGCTGCCCTGGTTACTCTGTAGCTGGTGCCCTCCCCTGGTCCCAAGTGAGCTTACGCAAGCAGACATCCTCGCCTGGCCATGAATGGGTTCCCCACCCCCACAGGGTGGTGGGGGCGGATGCTATTTGGGCTGCGTCACCCCGAGGCTGCTGCCCTCAAAGGGGCCTTTCAGGGACATGCGGGGCGGGGGGGGGAACAGGGACAAGGGGACATTGGCAGCCATTGAACAGAATGGTAACCCGTGTGTGAAGGATGCTGGGCATTCAGCAGGGTGCTCCCCTGCCCCTGTACCCCGAGCTCCAGGGCCTGGTATTGCGGAGAGCCTGGGGGGCTCCAGCATGGCTGCAATGTCAGGGGAACCTTGCCTACCCCAACCATCCCCCCTCCTAGGCCTTCACTCCTCCCTGAAGCCGGCATCTGGCCCATCTTCCAGCTAGAGGGGGTGGAATTCGACCGGCTTTGGAGCCCCAGGACAATGAAGCCTCTTTAGATATGCCCCCCCACTCTTCCCCTCCTCCCTTCACTGCCGAGTTCATCAGTGCCTAGGCCCCACGTCTCCCTTCTTCCCCTCAGGCTTCCCCTCACCCACCCCTGCACTCCAGGCCCAACCCAGAGCTGGGATAGAACCCAGGAGTCCTGGCTCCCAGCCTCCACTAGACCCAACTCCCCTCCCCTCCCCTCTCAGAGCTGGTATTGAACCCATGAGCTGGCAGTGGAGTGGGGAAGGCTGGAATGGCAGGGGCCTGTGGGTCAGGACTGAGGGGCACTGGCAGAGCTGGCAGTGGAGGGAGGCAGGGCTGACATGGCAGGGAGCTCTGGGTCAGAAGACTGAGGGACACTGGCAGAGCTGGGGGTGGAGGTGGCCAAGGCTGGGGTGGCGGGGGGCTGTGAGTCAGGACTGAGGGGTACTGGCAGAACTAGGGGGCTGTGTATGTTTCTATTCAGATTTGCCCAATGGCAGGATATTGAGTGTCCAACTGCATCTAAAATCCCCACTACTGTCCTGCCCCTATCTCTCCGCTGGCCCCCCCAAGCTCTTCCCTGCTCAGGGCCCCAGCATCCCTGAGGGATTTCCCAGTCACTCAGAACAAAGGGGGAAGGGTGTTGGTAGGTGGATCAGAGCTGGACAGGTGTCCCAGGGCCTGGATCCCTGGAGGGTGAGGGAGTGTGAATCCCAGCGATAGTGCCCCCCCCCCATGCACACACACCCCCCTTCAGCTTCTTCCCTTCCCCTCAACCTCCTCTGGTTCTACAAAGCTGGCCTGGTGTTACTCAGAACAATCCACCCCCCTCCGCCCCCGCCTGCACCAAGCCCTGCCACCACCACCCCCATTAATACTCCCTCATCAGTTCCCATTTTGCTTACAAGTTTATTTCCTTCATCCTTTTATAAGCTCCCTTGTGCCCCACCCCTCCCCACTGACCCAGCTCCCTACTCCACCCTATAGTTATCCCATCAGCTCCCTCCCATCTCCTGATCTGGGCAATTCAGATTGGCAGGGGGAAGACACTGGGGCCCCCTGTTTAAAAGCCCATCCCCCAGGGATTCCACCCCCAGCTCTGCCCTGCCCTGCCAGTACCCATCTAGCCTGCCTTCTGCCCGACAGGGAGTAGGCTGGAGGGGGCTATGTGAGTGTGGGCCATACAGGAGTGGTGGAGGATGGGGGCCTGAGGCGGTAGGGGTGTTGGGTTATGGTGCTGTGCCGTGGGCCAAGGGTGTTGTGTTGAGATAGTGGGGTGCATGGGGAGTGTGCTGGGAGGGGGTGGCACTGGGCCGGGTCTGAGCTACGCTGCATTTTGTGGGTGTGCTATGGTGGGAGGAGGTGTCCACTGTGTGGTGCGCAAATGGGGCTGTGGTGTGTATATCAGGCCATAGGAGGCACTGGGTGAGGGGGTTGTGTTGTGCTGTGTTATGGATATCAGGTTGTGCCAGGCACTGAGTAAGGGGGTTATGTTGTGCTGTGTTGTGTGTGTATTGGGTCGCAACAGGCACTGAGCGAAGGGGTTTGTTGCATTATGTATATTGGGTTTCACTGAGCATCAAGTGAGGGAGTTGTGTTGTGCATATGGGGTCACGCTGGGCCCGGAGTGAGGGGGTTGTGTTGTGTTGTGTTGTGTGTATTGCGTTATGTGTTGTGCTTGGAATTTTTGGCTGGAGTTCTCCGCTAACAGCCGTTCTTTGAATGTGAAATGTTTTGTGTGAACTTGCCAATTCCGACAAAATTTTACATGGGGAAAAAAACGAATTGTTTTGACATCCCCAGTTTAATGAAGGAAAAATGGTCAGTTTTGACTTTTATTGTTTTGGTTAGTTTCCTTTGGACTTTTATGTTTTATGAAAATACTAAATCTACTAGCTATAAATATCAAGATATTAGCACTGCTGGGACATTTGTCATATTAAAATAGCTGTAGATATTTAATATTGTAATATATGCATGGTGATATACAATATTGGAGACATACTACCTTACAATCTTAATTCCAATATTATTATTATATATATAAATAGCTCATCCCCTGTAGAACGTATTGGATTTACTATTTCAATACGCTGGACAAATCAAAATGAGAAAATCAAAATGGTGTAACTTTTTAATCAAACCCAAGCAGGGACGAGCCCCTAAATCACCGTTTTGGGACATTTGTTTTGCCCAAGATTCTGGCTTTTTGATTCCGATTTGGAAAGAAAAACAAAATCCAAAATGTCAGAATTGCCCATTGCTTGTGGTTCCCAACCGGCTGTGCCTGGGTGGTGGGCAAAGGGGTTGTATTGTGGATTGTGCACAGGGTGCTGTGTGTGCTGAGCATGGTGCCAGACGGGTATTATTGTTTGGGTGCTGTGTGGAGAGAGGGGGGCTGCATTGCATTGGGGCAGAGGGGTTATTGTTTTGGGGGGTGGAGTTGTGTGGGCATTTGGTGAAGGGGGGCTGCGTTGTGATGGGGGTTGTGTTGTGTGGGCATAGGTGGAGAGGATCTATGTTGTGTTGGGGCAGGGGGCTGTGTTGTGTGGGCATTGGGGCATGGGCAGCGTTGGATCAGGGGCTGTGTTGTGTGGACACTGGGGGAGGGGATGGTGTTGAGTGGGGGGAGGGGCGGTGTTGTGTGGGTGCTAGGGGAGGGGGTGGTGTTGTGTTGGGGGGGTGTTGTGTGGGCATTGTGGGATGGGGTGGCATTGTGGTGGGGGGTTGTGTTATATGGATGTTGGGGGAGGGGTGGCATTGTGGTGGGGGCTGTGTTGTGTGGGTGTCGGGGACGTTTTAAAATATTAATAAAAGAATTTTTAAAAGATGAGAAATGAGCCCCACTGCCCCCTTCCAGCCATCCAAGCTCCAGCCCCCCCCAACCCTCAGCCCCTTCTGCCCCATGGCTCTCCCCAACTCCCGCCCTCTAGTTATCCCATTCTTTTATAGAAGGCCCCAGATGATGCCCGGCCGGGTACTCCCTCCCCTCAGTGGAAGCAAACCCCATCCCCCCCATAAATGGGGGGCAGCCCCCCGTAAATCCTTCCATTACCCCTGTGGGAGCAAATCTCCCCAGCCCAGAGGCACCAATATCCCCCCCACACACACACTGGGGGTCTGCCCTTCACCTGCAAAGTGGAAACCTAGTGCCTTTTGAGGGGTGTGTGTGCATTGGGGGGCGCTAGGAAGGACAGCTGTGGAGGGGGCACTGCGTTGGTTAGGGCTACTGGATAGATAGATGGGTGGGGGAGCAGGGGGTGCAGGGTGCTGGGAAGGGGATGGGTGGGGGAGCAGAGGGAAGAATGGGATAGGTGAAGATGCTATATGGGGTGAGGGGAATGGATGGGATGGGCAGGGGGTGCTGTGTAGAGTGAGGGGGATGGGGAATGGTGGGCACTGGGTGCAAGGGGATGGCTGGGATGGATAGAGGTGCTGTATGAAGTGAGGGGGATGGTGGTGAGGAATGGGGGTGCTGTGTGGGATTAGGGGGATGGATAGATGGAGGATACTGTGTGGGGTGAGGGGGATGGGGTGGGGTTCAGGGGGATGGGCGGGATGTGCTGTGTGGGTTGAGGGGAGTGTGGGGGCACTGGCTGGGATGAGATGGGGTATTGTGTGGGGGTGGGGCTGGGGAGTGGGGACACTGGCTGGGATGGTTGGGGGCGGTGTGTGGAGGGTGGGGCTGGGGAGCAGGGACGTTGGGTGGGGTGAGGAGGATGGGGAAGCTGGGATGGGCTGGGGTGCTGTGGGGGGATAGTGAGCAGGGGTGCTGGGTAGGGTGAGAAGGATGGAGGAGTTGGGATAGGTGGGGGCACAGTGTGGGAGTTAGGGGGGTGGGGAGCACTGGCTGGGATGAGCAGTGGGCGCTGTGTAGAGTGATGGGGTGGGGAATGGGGGGGTTCTGGGTGGGGTGAGGATGGGTGGTGGCACTATATGGGGTGAGGAGAATGGGGGAGCTGGGATGGGTGGGGGCACTGTGTGAGGTGAGGGGGATGAGGAGCAGGGGGGCACTGGAGGATGAGTGGGGGCGGAGGAGGATGGGGAGCAGGGGACACTGTCTGGGACATGCGGGGGGCACTGTGTAGGGTGAGGGGGATGGAGGGTGCTGTGTGCAGTGAGGGGGCGGGGGAGCTGTGGGAGGCAGGGGCGCTGTGAGGGGTAAGGGGAGGATAGGGGAGCTGGGGGACGGGGGAGCTGGGATGGGTGGGGGAGCAGTGAGGGGTGGGGAGTGGGGGCGCTGTGTGGGGTGAAGAGGATGGGGGAGCTGGGATGGGCGGGGGAGAGGTGAGGGGTGGGGAGCAGGGGTCGCTGGAGGATGGATGGGGGATGCTGTTTGGGGGTGCAGGGGGCACTGGCTGGGACAGGCAGGGGGCGCTGTGTAGGGTGAGGGGGAATGGGGGCGGGGGTGCTGGGGAATGGATGGCGGGCGCTGTGTGCAGTGAGGGGGGCGGGGGAGCTGTGGGGGTGAGGGGAGGATGGGGGAGCTGGGATGGGCGGGGGAGCGGGGCGCTGTGAGGGGTAAAGAGGATGGGGGAGCTGGGATGGGCGGGGGCGCTGTGTCGGGTGAGGTGATGGGGAGCGGGGGGCTCCTACCTCCGGGTCCGGCGTCCCGCGTTTCCCCCCAGCCTCCGCACCGGCCGCTCCCTCCCCTCCCAGCTGACAGGACCCCCCCCCCCTTCCCCGCGGTGTCCTAGCGCCGCCGCCACTGCTGCAGACGGAGGAGCAGAGACTGACAGACAGGCGGCGCGGGGCCGGGGGTGGTGGTGGGAAGGACAGACAAGCAGGAGGGTGGGAAGGATGGACAGACAGGCGGCGGTAGGTGGGGGGAAGGACGGACAAGCAGGAGGGTGGGAAGGATGGACAGACAGGTGGGGGTGGGGGGGGAAGGACATACAAGCAGGAGGGTGGGAAGGATGGACAGACAGGCGGGGGTGGGGGGGGGAAGGACATACAAGCAGGAGGGTGGGAAGGACGGACAGGCAGGGGTAGATGGGGGAGAAGGACAGACAAGCAGGAGGGTGGGAAGGAGAGACAGAAAGGCGGGGAGGGGGGGGAAGGATGGACAGACGAACAAGAGACGTGCGGTGCGCTACCAGGAGTCTGAGCACAGAGTGAGAGATTGGGGGGGGGGGGCGGGGAAGGGGCAGATAGACAGACTGACCCATCAACCTGCGTACTGGAGGGATGGATGGACAGAACACCCGGAAGGACAGACTCCCCCACCTGAGGGTGAGGGAAGGGATGGGGGACAGCAGACACAGGACGAGGGCCCTGCTTTGCTATCACAGGACAGGGCCAGGGTCCTTGCTGCCAGGACCTATGACCAGGCATGCAGACCCCATGGAGAGATCCCCATGTATAAAGAGGATGGGGGAAGGCAGTTGGCTCAGTGAATATTTAGGGTGGGGGCAGCATAACCCAGGCAAGCTGCACCCCATTCGTTCCTTGAATCCCCCCCCCCATTCCCACTCCTGCCACTAACTGCACTCTGCTAGGCAGGACAACAGGTTTCAGGCAGGCCCAGGATTCTCACCTGCAAGGGAGTCCTTTGACCCACACAGGAACCAGCCTTGGGGCACACCCCTGGCACTAGAGAACCACTCCTTCATGAGGCCTGCAGTGCTTGTGCTTTCCCCCTTGGGCCCACCCCACAACCAACCTTGCAGCATCCCCCTGGCTAAGAACTATGTGCTCCCCCACAGCCTGGGCCCAGAGATTCACCAATTATGGGGGAGGACAGGAAGCCCCAGCCCCCTGCAGGGCTAGCTCCCCCCTGGGGAGGCAGGTTGGATATGGAAGGGGAAGGAAAGGGGGCTGCCCCGTTTCTCTGGACGAGTGCAGCTGGACAGTGGAGGCACCTCCAACTTGCCCAGGAGGGGCTGGTCCTGGGAGGATGTGACTCCATGGCAAGAGCCTGGGGGAGGGCAGGGGCTGGACCTCTCCCCTCATCATTGAGCACCTAGAGGGAAAGGGACCCCAGGCAGGATAAAGGGTTATCTTCTCCTTTGGACAGAGGGGGAATCTGAGCAGAGGTGCAGAAGGCAAGATTGAAACCTACGTGTCCTAATGCAGCCCCTCCTGATGTAACCCACGAGAGCCCCGTCCCCAGCCTAGGATAGAACCCAGGAACGCTCTGAGCCTGCTCTAACCCCCTCCAGCCTCACGCTATAACCCAGGAGTCTGGCCCCTCCCCAACCCATCCCAGACTTGTTGGGAGGTTGCATGTCTGGGTCGTGGGGTGTTTTGCTTTTTTTTTTTTTTGTGGGTATTTTTTAATTTTTTGTATCAACCAAAAATCCAGGATCAGAGAAAAATAAACCATCAAAAAAAAAATCAAAAATAGTGTTATTCGCTTGGGTCCCAACCCCCCTTAAATACAGCGCCGGGGGAGCAGCGCGGGGCAGCAGTACTGAGACCGAGGAGCAGTTGCGTCTCTGGTGGAGAGGACCCCCGCCTGCCCCTCCCCCACTACGGGGGGGACAGTCCTGTTGTCCATAGGGTCCCCTCTGGAGTCCGGTGGGGGGAGGCAGGGGCAGGTGGAGGAGGAGCCATTAGCCCCCTTATTGCTGTCCAGTGTCCTGAAGGCGTGCGGGGGGCACTGTGTGGTGGGACCAGCCCATTGGTATCAATGTGAGGGATGGGGAAGACAATGGCTGCTCCCACTGCCCCCCCTCAGTACTGGTGCTCCAGGAGTGGCTGGGCGGCAGGGCTCTCCTTCTCCCGCTGCCGGCCCCACTCAGGTAGTGGGGCACCAAGGCCAGGCGGCTGCTGCTCTGGCTCTGCTAGTGGGGAGCACTGCTGGGAGGAGTTGGCCTCCGTGGTGTCAGCAAGAGGGCCTGGGTCCGGGGGCACAGAGGGCTGTGGGCAAAGAAACAGATGGGTTACAGGCTAGATGGAGGGTATGGGGCCCCACGGGGGATAGGGCCCCATCCCAAGCAGCCCAGCCTATGTGGGACAGAACGGGTTAGCGGAGGTGGGGAACATCCAAGCTGAAACTAATCCCAGGTGCCCTTCAAATGGCTTCTCATAGGAGCGGAGGCGGCACACAGCTGCCCCAAGCCGGCTTAAGGGCTTTCCATTAGCACTAAGCTGATCTGCCAGAGCTGGCCTGAGGCACCTGCTTGGCAGGGGGGTGTACGGTGTGTCCAGGGGTGATCCCTCCCACGCACAATGAAACAGCCGTGTCTGATATGGAGGGGAGCTCTGTGCAGCAGACACAGCCCCTAAGGGAGGGGGCAGCCATCCATGGTGCCCTGGGTGTGGGAGTGGGGGGAATGAAAGTAGCTCCCCCTGGCCACACGGTGTGGACGGAGGCGGGGTCTCCCCTTCTAGGCAGGAGGGCTGGGGTTTCCCTGAGGTTGGGGGTGGGGGGGCATTCTCACCTGTGCTCTGGCACTGGTCCCCCGGGGGGGTGTGCCCTGGGTGGTGCCGATGCTGGCGGGGGCCCCTGGGGAGGCATCTCCCTCGCTCCCCCCCAGCCCATTGAGCCCCTTGCGGCCAGGCAGGCTCCACTTTCCGCACAGTCCCTCATAGGCAAAGGTGGCCGAGGTGCCCAGTGCTGGCCGTAGGGGCAGCGGGAGCGGCAGGGGGGCCCGGCCTGGCCCTGCTCCCTCGACTTGGGAGGCCATGGAGGCCAGCGAGCTGGTGCAGGACAGCTGGCTGCCGGAGAGGCGGTGGGCAGGCACCCAGGGGGCGGCAGGGGGGGCTTCGCGCCGGCTCTCCGGCACCGGCCGCACTAGCCAGTTCTGGCCCAGTGGAAGGCTTTGCTCTGATCCTGTGGGGAGATGGGAACGTTAGAGCTGGCATGGGCCAGAGACAGCGCCCTGAGCCCACCCCTGGCGCTGGCACCCACTCCATCCCCCTGCTCCAGCTCCCAGTCCTCAGCGAGATAGCCCCACCCCAACCCCTGAGAGACAGCCTGGTGCCACCCACCTCATCCCACCAGGCCTCCCAAAACACCCCCAAGCATTGCACAGATGGGCCCTACCTGTGCCTGCAGCCAGATGGCTCTTATCCAGGGAGGGGACACTTAGGCAAGGGGTCAGGGCAGAGAGAAGAGCAGAACCCAGGAGTCCCAGCTCCTAGGACCACACCTGCTCTAACCCACTAAACTCCCCCCATCCCCCTGCCGAGCTGGGGAGGGAACCCAGGACTCCCAGCCCCCCTACACCCCACCCCTTCCAGAGCAGGGAGGTTTGCTGCTGGTGGTCTCCATACCTGGCTGAGGCTGGGCAGTGGTGACGGGTGGCTCCTGGGGGTTTGAAGCCCCCGGGGTGGCCATGCCCATGCTCGGCCCGCCTGGGGCACTGCTCCCCTGCTGCCCATGCCCTGCAGGGTTGTTGCTGATGGACGAGGAGCCTCCGCCACAGTCCGAGTCCTCAATGTTCCCACCGCTGTTGCAGCCAGCACCGCAGCCCTTCTGTAGCCTGTAAGGAGATGAGGCACAGGGGCATCAGTTCATGGAGAGCACTGCATCCCAGCAGGGGACACTGTAGGGAGCGGGGCAGGAGCACTGGCTGTGGGGGGGAGCTCATGACTACTCCAGCCCTGGCCTCTCCCAGCAGGGGGCGCTATGGGAAGCAGGGCAGGAGCTCCGGAGTGCTCACCTCTCCCAGCTGCTGATGAGCCAGGTGGAGATGTTGTGCAGGCTGATGGGGCCACCCCAGAGGGAGCGCAGCTGGGGGTGGCTGCCAGCGTAGGAAGTGGTGAGGGGTGACACGTAGATGGGGTAGCCGATGGGCTGGTCGCAGGATGAGTTTATCATGTTGCGCAAAGCCTGCTTGGCGTTCTGGATGCTGCCCCGCTCTGGGTTGCGGTTCCGCAGGAACACCAGCTCCTGCTGCTGCCCGGCCCAGAGCCCTCGCACGCACTCCCGGTTCACCTGGCCAAGGAGAGAAAACGGGGTGAGGGGTGGTCGGGAGTTCTAGCCCCAGCGCCGCGATGGGAGTGGGGTCCAGTGGTTAGCGCAGGAGGCTGGGAGCCAGGACTCCTGGGTTCCATCCCAGTTCTGGGAGGGGAATATGGGCTGGGGGGGTCTCACCTTGATGACGCGGAAGCTCAGGTAGCGTTTGTTGAGCATGATGATCTTGTACTCGTCGCTGGCGTCATCCATGACGTGGCGCAGCGCCAGCAGGGCAGGTGTGTTGGCAAGGATGGCGCTGCGCCAGGCTGGGTCACCCTCGTGCGAGATCACCATCTTCTCCTCGTTGGCTGTGATGGCATCATACAGCACGGCCGGGTCCTCGTACTCGTCTGGTGATGTGAAATGGTCCTGCGTGGGAAGGGTGGTGGTGGTCACGGGGGGAGGGTCACGACCCCCTGACCTCCAGACCCTTCCTCTCCAGCACAGTCTGGAGGGCAGGATCAGGAGCTGGATCATCTCCCCTCCCTCAACAAGCTAATAGGGTTACCCCTCCTCTCCTTCCCAGTGTTCCAACACCCTCCCTGCCAGCAGGCCAGCCCACCCCTCACCCTCCCCTCTCCCCCAGCCAGTCACCCCCACCCCCAGGCCATTCCCCCCCCCCCCTCCATTCCCTAGTATGCAGGCAGACGACAGGACAAGCCCTCTCCCCTCCCCCTGCGCACGGCCCTTAGGGCATGGACGAGGGGAACCCAGTGCCCATCTGCCCTAGGGGAGGGGCCTGCAGGCAGGGGTCTGCAGGCAGGGGTGGTACCTGGTGCAGTTTGAGCGACATGCGGACACCGGGTGCCACCACGCGATGCAGCAGGTCCATGTCGGCGAAGACCCACTCGTCGCGGGGCGAGGTGATGCGGAAGTCGCCCTTGAAGAGGGCATGCAGGCCGTACAGGAAGGGCTCCAGGCTGTGGGGATAGCATGGCTCAGCGGGGGGTGGGGGATCTGGTCGCCAGGCTGCGGGCAGGTCCTGCCAGTGAGGTGGGGTGTCTCACAAATTCATGGCATGCCAGGTCAGAAAAGACCACTGGATCGCCTCGTCTGCCCTGCTGTACAGCCCAGGCCAGACATCCCTGTGCTGCCTGCACTGGAGATGGAGACTCCACCCCTGACCATTGGAACAAACACCCCAGGGCAATCGCCCGCCCTGGCAAACACGGGTCTTGTTTCTCATTGGAGAGCGTCTGGTCGGCTTCCAGCCATTGGTTCTTGTCCTGCTTTTCCCCACTAGCTTAAAGGCCCTCTGGCACCTGGGGGTTCACCCGGGAAGGTATTTATACAGTGATCAAGTCACCTCTCCATCGGCTTTCTGATCAACTAAAGACACGGCGCTCATCCACTCTCTCCCTGCAGGGGTTTTCTCTAGTCCTCCAATCACTGCTGTGGCTCTTCTCTGCACCGGCCCCAGCTTCCCGTTTAAGATGCAGCCCCCAGAAGGGGGCGCAGTACCCTAGTCCTGCTCTCACTAATGCCGTAGCCAGAAGTAAAACCCCTCCCTGCCCCTACTCACTATTCCTCTGTTCAGCCACAAAAGGGCTGCATTGGCGCTTTTAGCCACGGCGTTGTGCTGGGAGCTCACGTTGAGCTGTTTGTCCCTCAGGGCTCTGCCAGGATGCCGTCCACCATTCTGCAGGGTCTGACCTACACTCCTCGCCCCTGGGTGTATATCTTTGCACTGGGCTGTATTAAAACAGTTTGTTTGCATAGGACCAGCTTAGCAAGTGATCCTGATAGTTCTGCAGGGCTGCCCTGTCCTTATCACTCCACCCATCTTTGTGCTACGCACAGATTTTATCAGCAGTGATTTTATATTTACTTCCTGATCCAAGAGGAGGGCGACTTGATCACAGTCTATAGGTACCTACAGGGAACTAAATACTGATCACAGGCTCTTTGATCTAGCAGAGAAAGGTCTGACCCGATCCAGTGGCCGGACATTGAAGCTAGACACATTCAGAGTGGAAATAAGGCATACATTTTCAACAGTGAGGGTCACTGGAACAATTTACCCAGCGTCATGGTGGATTCTTCATCACTGGCCTTTTTAAAAATCAAGACAGGATATTTCCTCTAAAAACGCTGCTCTAGCAAGTATTTTGGGGAAGTCCTCTGACCTGTGCGATACAGATGGTCAGACCAAATTGTCACAATGGTTCCGGCTGGCCTGGGAAGCTATGAATCAGTGATGAAAATGTTGACTCGTGTGTGGCCACGAACCGATCCCCACAGAACCACCAGCACTGGGTGAGCAGTCCCCCCGATAACTTTCTGAGAGCTGTCAGTCAGCCAGAGATTCAGCCACTGAACGTGGGCTTTACTGATACTGCACAGCGCTCGTGTTTTATCACAACACTGTACAACAGTCTATTACATCTGCACAGCATCAACCCATCTCATCACCGAACAAAACCACGTTTCTTTGACAAGACCTATTTGACTAGCATTAATTATACTCCTAGCCTTCCATTTGTTATTAAACGAACCCCATATCTGCTTTCCCATTATTTTGCCTGGTAGACAGGCTGGGGGAGGGCCTCACTGGCACGGAAGGGGCTCTCTTGCCTGGTAGACATGCTGTGGGCAGGGGCAATGAGGGAGGGCGTCTCACCTGGCAGACAGGCTATGGGAGGCTGTGCCCAATGCCCGGCGTCCCAGGATGCACAGCCCAAAGCAGAGGGTGACCAACGGGGAGTCCCACTCCTTGTCCATGGGCTGCAGGAAGAGAGAGGCAGCTGTGAGGGGGAGGGAGGAGAGGACAGAAACCCCACCCACCATGGAGCACAACACCTCTTGCTTCTAACAGACCCACAACTTCCTATGTAGGACTTGCCCCATGGGGATAGAACCTAGGAGTCGGGGCTCCCAGACCCCCTGCTCTAACCCACTAGACTCCCCCCTCCCCTCCCCTGCCATTCCCTCCCCTCCTATCTCAGAGCTGGGATAGAACCCAGGAGTCCTGGCTCCCAGCCTCCCCTGCTCTAACCCACTAGACCCCACTCCCTGCCCAGAGCTGAGCCAGATCCCAGGCTCCCCTCGCTCTTGGGTGCAGGCCCTGGCATCCAGGTGCCCACCTTGTCCCTGCGGCCGGCGCAGTACTGGATCCAGTCCAGGTAGACGTTGCAGAAGGAGGACAGGGTGACGCCTGCCATGCGGGGGTCGTAGTCCTCGTCAATGTTCAGGTTGAAGGTGGGATCGCTGTCGGCGTAGCTGGGGGTCATGCAGGGGCGCAGTGCCTCCTGGATCACAGTGTTCCCCAGCCACTCCTCCAGCTTGGATGAGCATGTCACATAGTAGATGATGCTCTGCCGGGGCACACAGAGTTAGACGTCCAGAGCATATGCACACAGAGAGCGCCCCCCAGGAACAGACTTCGGCACTGACCTCCATGAGCCAGCCAGTCCCCTGCCCTGGGGACGGCTCAGGGCCAGCGCCCACTAAAGGGGGAAGGCCCTGGGTCCCATTTCCTGGCCTCTCTCTCCCTCCCTGCACCTTTCCCTGCCTCCCACCCGACCTCCTCTAGCCCTTCTTGCTGAGCCCCCAACCCAACTTCTCTTGCCTGTTCCTGCCCCCAATTCCCATGGGTTTTCCCACCCCCTCTACCCTTCAGCTGCACCCTCCCTACCCCAAGCCCTATCCCCCACCCTGTCTGCCCTCTGCCTTGGGCCCCCTGGCCTCATCCTCAAGGCCCTGCCCCCATTCCCTGCCCCAGGTGCCACCTCCAGCGCTGGCCCCCTCACCTTGACGTAGTACGTGATGAGGATCTTGCGCAGGTCGAAGACCTGCAGCATGGAGGCGGCGTTGTTGTCGCTGATGCTGTACCCCTCCAGCACGTACTTGGTGGCCGCCACCTCCCAAGCCAGCCAGCGCTGCCCGAAGGCTGCATTGAATGACAGCATATGGGGCAGATGGCCCGGCTCACAGCAGCAGCAACCCTCGTCCTCCTCCACACCCTCTGTGATGGCCTCCACCTCACGCTGCTGGCAGTACGTACCTGTGGGAGCAGGGTGTGAGCGGAGATGCCAGGGACTCCCTCAGGGCAACCCACCGCCATGGGACGGGACGAGAACAGGCAGACAGGACGCTGGGCTGGCTGGGCCTGCTGGGCTGGCACAGAGGCAGGGAGCGGGCAGGATACCATGCTGGGTGGGCCCATGGGTCTGATCTGGGGTGAGGGGGGTGGTACCAGGCTGGGTGGGCTGATGGCGGCCTAGCACATGCTATGAACGTATGAGTGAGGTTACTAGACGGCTAGGGGCCAATGGGGTCTGCGAGAAGGGCCCTATCCAGGCCAGAACTGCAAGGCTCCCCACTCCCCTCAGCCAGGGCCCGGCCCTCACCCCGGAACTCGAGGCCGCGCAGCTGGAAGGTGACGAGGCCATTGCCGAGCTCGATGAGGTGCACGAGCGCGTTCAGGTAATCTGAGGCCAGGATGAAGCAGTCACCGGTGGCATAGTTGCCCCAACGGCCCAGCAGCAGGTCCCCACACAGCGTGTGCTGTAGGGAGCGCGTCAGGTGCTCGTAGAAGATTGAGTTCAGGTTGTTGTCATCAGCGCCTGGCATAGAAAAGGGATCTGAGGCTGTGGGGGCTCAGCAGGGGGCGCTCTCCCCACACAGTCCGTGCTGACCCAACACAGCACTAGGGGGTGCTGTGCTGTGCTGTAGGGGGTGCTCTCCCCTCGCAGTCCGTGCTGACCCAAGTCAGCACTAGGGGACATTGTGCTGCAGGGAGTGGCGGGGGTCAGTAGCCAGAGCTCTCCCCTCACTGTCAGTGCTGGCCCCAAAGCCCCAGCATTTCACTAGGGGGAGCTGCACTGCACAGAGCAGAGGGCTCAGCAGGGCGTGCTCTCCCCTTGCACTCACTGCTGGTCCTAAGTCTCCAGTGTGGTGCTAGGGGTCCTGCTGCTCAGAGCAGGATGCAGCAGAGTGTTCAGAGGGGCGAGCTCTCCCTTTGCAGTCACCACTTTCTGGGCTGGGGAGGCCAGTCCCCTTGGCCCCGGGCACACGGCAGACATGGGGGCTCAGCGGACACACTGGGTACGCACCTGGGTTGCGGTCGAGCTGGGTGGCCAAGCGGGTGTTGGAATGGTCGACCCTCTTTGTGCTGGGGAAGTAGGAGAGCCAGGTTAGCAGTGCGCCACTGGACCCCTGCACAGGTTTCCCACCTGGGGTGGCCCCCTGCAGCTCTCGGTTAGGCCAGGAGGGGGCCAGCCTGGACAGGAGAGACTGGGCTAGCATATGTGTGAGTGGGGAGGAGCCGGCTGACCCAGTGGGGGGGGCATGAAGGGGAGGGAAGCTGGCTAGGTGGGGTGGGGGAATTGAGGGGGCCTTGCGTGAGGGTGTGTGGTGGGGATGCAGGGGGCCCTGCTGGCTGGGGGAGGGCGTCTCTCACTCACTTGTAGTCGCGCTCCCAGAACTTGACGGGGCGGGCGTATGACATGATGAACACAGCGCTGCCCAGCAATGGGTTGAGTGGGGTGGAGAACAAGGCCGACAGCACGGCCTGCACGAACAGCATGGCTGAGTCTGGGGCCGTCAAGGCAACAACCCCTGTGGAACCACAGTGCCCCGTTCCACTGCCGCCCAACTGCCACAGAGCCATGGCACCCCATGCTGCCGCCGCCCAACTGCCCCAGGGCCCCGCCCCACTGCTGCCCAACTGCCGCCGCCCAACCGCCCCAGGGCCCCGCCCAACTGCCCCGCCACTGCATTGCCACACTGACCTACCAACTGCCCTACTACCACCCCATCCTGCCACCGCCCAACCACCCTGGCGCCCTGCCCAACCTCCCCAGTGCCCCGTCCCACCGCCGCCCAACCACCACAAAGCCATGGCACCCTGTCCTGCCACCATTCAACCGCCCTGGTGCCACACCCCATCGCTGCCCAACCACCGCCCACTATTATCCCATTAGCACTCCATTATCCCATAGCCCCCTCCCCAGACTCCCTCACTATCCCATAAGCCTCCTAAGTAATTCCCCTCCACCCAACACTCCTTAGCTCATACCCCCCTCCAGTTGTTTCCCCCATGCACATTCCCAGCAACTCTCATGCAGCCCTTGCCCTGCCCCTAGCTTGGGGCACCCACAGGCAGCTCCCAAGGATACGGGGCACGGCGAAGGGCTGGGCAAAGGCATGGAAGGCTGAGCCCCACGTGATCTGCCAGGGGGCGATGTAGGTGAGCACGAAGCGCAGCTTGTAGAGCAGGTCCCATAGCTGGGGTGGAGTGGGGGAAGAGAGAAATATGTCACACAACACAGAGCCCAGCTCAGCCACAGGGAGCCAGTACCACTGGGTTCTATCCCAGTTAGGGAGGAAAGGGACTGAGGTGTAGTGGATTAGAGTGAGGGGACTGGGAGCCAGAACGCCGGGGTTCTATCCTCAGGCTCCCTGCGAGACTCAAATGCTGAGGGATCCTCAGACAGCAGGATCATGCTGGGCGGGGCAGTTCTGGTACCTATTGCACAGCATCAGCGGAAACCCCAGTAGGAGTGAGTGCCAGGGAGTGTGGGAGCAGAATATTGCTGAGTAGGGGAAGCAGGGGATTGTGGGTCCATGAAGCAGAGCAGGGGGCAGTCACTCTGGGTATGTGGGGCCCGGGGCGGCGGCGAAGCCGAGGGGCGCGTGGGCACCTTGCTGAAGAGGATGGACATGACGAAGTAGTCGATGAGGAAGCCCTCCGAGTAGCGCTGATAATCAAAGTGGAAGAAGAGGACGGTGAAACCTAGTGCCACGTACTGCTGGGGCGGGCAGCAGAAGGAGCAGCGCAGCAGCTTCATGCCAGCCATGGTGATGAGGAGTGCGCGGCAGCTGGGGGCAAGAGAGAGAATGTGAGGGGGCACCGGAGCATGCAACCCCCAGCCCAGCCAGGTGTGGGGCAGGTAGCCCTGCCCCCCCTTCCTAGATTGGTTAGTTAGACGGGAGAGAATGCTTAAAAACTAACCCAGAAGCAGTTTCCAGACCCCCTACTTTTCTATTGTGAGTTTCTACTTCCCAACCTGTCTGCGCAAAGGGGAAGATTAGAAACTCTCCCTTCGCAAGGGCCTGCCGCCCCCTGCCCAGCTCACTGCCTATTACTCCTGTCCCAGGCCCCCCTTCCTGCGCTGTATCCAGTTCTCGCTCCCAATTGCTTTTCATGCTGCGTGTGAACAGCACCGCCACTAGTGGGGGGAGCTGGGTGGGGCTGGGGTGTGTGCTGCCGACTCAGCCCCAGGGAATGTGGGAGGCAGAGGGACCCTGCAGGGATCTGCTCCTTGGGAAAGGAAGGACCCCCTGAAGCAGCATTAGGGGGAGCTGTAGCCGGGAGGCTTGGCCGGTGCCGCAGGGAGTGGAGCCCCAGGAGGGGGCTGCAGGTACCTACTAGATGCAGATCTTGTCCTGGTGGGGGGCACTGACTGAGTGGGCATCCACCGTCAGGGCATTGAGCACCACGGCTGGGTAGATGAAGTACTTCTCCACGCACTGCAGCCAGGCGTACAGCTTCTCGAACCACATTAACTGGGCCGCGCCTGTGGGGCACACGCGGTTACTCCCCACACCCACCAGAAGGCAGCAACATGGGGACAGCACGTGGTTCTAATGCACAGATAGTCCCAATGAATCCCACACCCAACAGCAGGGATCCCTCGCCTGTGCTGAGATGCAGCTGCCTCTGGGGTGGGGCACGGGGCGGTTTATAAAGGGATCCCTCGCCTGCGCTGAGATGCAGCTGCCTCTGGGGTGGTTTTTAGAGGGATCCCTCCCCTGCGCTGAGATGTTTTCCGTCATGTGAAAGATGACACCTCCAGAAGAACAGGTCACCCTACTAGCACGGCACTAGGACATTGGCGCCAGGAGCCCCTCTACCCTGCTGCTTGCAGCACAGCACCCGCTGGCATCATCCTGGGGCATTGGAGCCAGCACTGATGGGGAAGGGAAAGTGCCTCCTGCTGGGCACACTCGGGAGCACTTACTGCGCACTTCGAACTGGCTGTACTCGCGCGGCTTCAGCACAGGCAGCGAGAAGCAGAACCAAGGCAGCTGCTTGCGGAGCTGGGGCAGCAGGTAGTGGGTGAGCAGCCCGACCAACCCAGCCAGGGCATACAGCACATAGCCTAGAACAGACTGAGCGCCCAGAGGGATCAGGGCATCTGATGGGACCCCCGTCTGCCCCCAAACAGTCCACCCCACACAGAGGTCCCCAGAGCCTCCCTCTCCCAAACACCCCCGCCCCCCCGCCCCGCTCCACCTACCCAGCTGCCACCCACCACAATCATGGCAACCCCCTCCCCCCCTCCTCCTCATAGCCCAGCCCCTTCCTCCCCCCGCCCCCCAGCTTGCTGTAACTCCCTCTATGGTCCACTCAGAGAAGCAGGCTGGTGTGATGGTCAGGACTCCTGGGTTCTACCCCCGCGGTTCCAGGGCACTGGGGTCTGGTGGGTCAGGGCAGGAGATGCTGGGAGTCAGGACTCCTGGGTTCTATCCCACCTCTGCCAGGGGAATGGTGTATAGTGAGTTAGACCAGTGGGAGACTGGGCACCAGGACTCCTGGGTTCGTTTGTCTGCCTGCTCAGCTGTTAGCATCACCATAAACTACCAAGAAGGGGCCCCTGAGACAGCCTAGTCTCACCCCACCAAGCTGCCGTGCCCTCTACCTGTCCCTCCTGCACCCACTGCCGCCATGAGCTGCGATGGCCCCAGGCTGCCCGAGGAGCCCCATCACTGGCGGCACCCCTCCCTCTCAACCCAGGCGGTACCTTGAGGGCGATGAAGACGGTGCTGGCACTGACGGCGAAGGTGAGCACTGCGATGACCACACACATGACCAGGTCTGAGTGCAGGATCTCCCTCTGGGGGGGGTGGGGATGGTGTGTGCGTGTGAGAGGGAGCAGCTGGAGCCACCAGCCATATGCACCCCTCCACACAGAGCCATGCATGGGCCTCCCCCTGCCCAGCCATGGGCCCCCCACCACCCACCTCCAGCCATGCCTAGTCCTAATTCCCTCCCCCATGCAACCCCTCAGTCAACCATACCCCCCCACTTCCAGCCATGTGCCACCACTGACCACATTAATCCAGGCACCAGCTGCTTCCATTCGTCCCTATCCCCACCCCAATCTTCCCAGCCATGTGCCCTGCCCCCACATATCCATACCCACCCATCCAGCCCCTATCCTGCCCCATAATCCCAGCCACGTGCCCCCTCTGCCCCACAACCGGCCCTTCCCTGGTAACCCCAGCCATGCACCCCCTCCCCCCCGCACCCGACCCCTCCCCCGGTAACCCCAGCCATGTGCCCCGTCCCCCACCCACCCAGCCCCATCCCCCCAGTAACCCCAGCCATTTATGCCCCATCCCCTGCCCCATAAGCCCAGCCATCTACTCCGCCCCTCCTCACCAGGGAGTTGCGCAGTTTCTCAGGCAGCGGGTCCCGAATCTCAGCTGGTGCGTTCTCCACGTTTCGGTTCTCAAACTCAGGGAAGAGCTTGGTCCGGATCAGGGACCTAGGAGGCAGGGCGGTGTCACTTTATTGATTTGAACTGGGACGATATAGAACATGGTTGCAACCAAAGTCCTGTAGTGGCACCAAATCTTGTATAAAGGAGGTCAGATAAGATGTCTAAGACAAGGTTATGGTTTGCTGGTTATGATTATGCTGTCTATATGTGTATCAATTTTGTAGTTGAAGTTATGGATATTGGCTCTATACTGTCTGTATTTCAAACTTATGCTATGCTGCTGGGTGACATCCCAGACAAGTTGGTGTTAGCTCTGCCTAGCATGCTTGATGGCCCATTAAGGACCATCAGCTATACAATGGACCTATTGAGAGAAGGCAGATAAGCCTTGTAACTCAGCAAAGTATGCAGACACTTGCCCGTGTGACTCCAGACTCCATTTTGCTGTAATTTTCCACAGTAAGGACAAACAGGTGTTCTTACACGTGGAAAAGACTATATAAGGCTGATGCCTCATCTCCATCTTGTCTTCAATCCTGCTTCATACCTCTGGAGGAACTTTGCTACAAACTGAAGCTCTGAACAAAGGACTGATGACCCATTCCAGCTGGGGATGTATTCCAGAGACTTAATTTGAACCTGCAGTTTATTCTATTGTTACTGCAAGCCTGAACCAAGAACTTTGCCATTACTGTATGTAATTGATTCCATTTAACCAATTCTTGCTCTCATCTATATCTTTTTCCTTTTATGAATAAACCTTTAGATTTTAGATTCTAAAGAATTGGCAACAGCGTGATTTGTGGGTAAGATCTGATTTGTATATTGACCTGGGTCTGAGGCTTGGTCCTTCGGGATCAAGAGAACCTTTTTTTCCCTTTTACTGAGGTATTGGTTTTCATAACCATTTGTCCCCATAATGAGTGGCACTGGTGGTGATACTGGGAAACTGGAGTGTCTAAGGGAATTGCTTGTGTTACTTGTGGTTAGCCAGTGGGGTAAAACCAAAGTCTTCTCTGTGTGGCTGGTTTGGTTTGCCTTAGAGGTGGAAAAACCCCAGCCTTGGGCTGCAACTGCCCTGTTTTAAGCAATTTGTCCTGAATTGGCACTCTCAGTTGGGTCCCGCCAGAACCAGCTCGTTACAGGGGGTTATAGGAGTTCGTTCCCTCCTCACAGGAGCAGCATCGGGGGTGGGCCCCGGACACCTCAACCTCTCTCCATGGGGCCCAGCCTGGCATCCCCACGACAGAGCATCCCCCTGCCGCACTCCCCAGGACAGATTTGCCATCCATGGCCAGGGGACAAACCTTTGTCCTCCCAGAACTAGGGCTTGAACCCAGGAGTCCTGACTCCCCGCCCCGCCCCCACTCTATCCCAGCAGAGTGGGGATAGCAGACAGAGGCCCTGGCTCCCAGTCCCCCCAGTGGAAGATGGCCCAGCCTGGCTCTCCCCCAGCCCTGGGGTACACACCACAGCACAGTGGGGTCGCTGCTCTGGCGACTCAGGTGGTAAGACAGGGCGACCAGGAGGCCGCAGAACACGGAGAAGAGGACGGGGACGTGCTGGTCACCCCACGGGGCCTGGAGAGGAGAGAGGAGAGAGCATGAGTCCCAGTGCAGGGAGGCCCCCCCAGCCTCAGAACCCCTGGCCCATCGGCACTCACACATCACACTGTGCCTCAAAACACAGCCCAGCCCACACGGAACCAGAGTCCTGGGACTTCCACCAGTCCTCCACCCTGGGGTTGGACTGAAACCAGGGTTGCCTAGAGGGGAAAGGCCCCATACCCCATTCGCCACCCCCGTCCCACCACCGCAGGGCCAGATGGGAGCTGGCGCCCCCTAGAGGGCAAAGGCCCCATACCCCATCCTGAGTCAGCCAGTCCCCCACCCTAGGGTTGGATCGGAGCCGGCGCCCCTTAGAGTCCTCCTCCCCCATGCACCCAGGTACCTTAATGGCTCCGAGGCAGAAGCCATAGAGGAGGACAGCGACCAGGAGACTGCGCAGGAGACTGAAGAGGGCAGTGAGGGGGCTGGTGGCAGCTGGGAAACAAGAGAGGTGGCAGGGTCAGTGTCAAATAGGAATATCCTCCAATTGCCCCGTCCAGGCCCTGTGCACACACCAAGGTCGCAGCACCACCTGCTGCCCAGCACTGGCACGGGGCAGCAACAGCAACACACCTGGCAAGCTAGAGAACCCAGGAGTCCTGGTTCCCAGAACCCCCTGATCTAACCCACCAGACCGCTCTCCCTCCCTAGAGCTGGGACAGAACCCAGGAGTCCTGGCTCCCAGACCCACTCTGCTCCCACTACTAGATCCCATTCCCCCTGTGGAGCTGGGACAGAACCCAGGCATCTGGGCAGTACCTGTGCCGCCAAAGATGTGCATATCCACCTGCTCCAGCAGGTACATGAGGCAGGTGTTGACCTGGGGCAGGAGCCCGAAGAGGAAGATGGCAGGGAAGCAGAGGGTGAAGACTGTGAAGGACACCACAAATGCGGGGGTTAAATCAGTGACCCCCACCCCCCAATTCCCACTGCAGAGCGGGACTGCCTCCACCCCTACCTAGAGAGAAAGCCCCCCTCATACTGGTGAATGGAGTCCACAGAGAAACCTGCATAGCACCCCTTAACTCCTCGCTGGGGCACTGCAGAATCACAGAGCCCCTTACCCCCGGCTGGGGCGGCGAGGGGGGCTGCAGCACGGCACGGGGAGGTGGTGCCCCTTACCCCCGGCTGGGGAGGGCGACAGCAGGGCGCAGGGGGATGGTGCCCCACACTCACCAGTGGTGACATCCCGGACACCGTAGAAGAAGTCTGTTGAGAAGAGGGTGAGCCCGTAGAAGGTGATGGGTGGGACGGGCACAGCCCGGGCGCACAAGTCCAGCACCCAAATCAGCATGCAGGCCACACAGAAGTAGACAGGCCGGCTGTAGGCAATGATCCAGTTGTGCCCCTGCAAGACAGCATGGGGTGAGGGGCATGGGGGCAGCCAAGGGGCTGGCCCTCCCCACATCTAAGGGGTGAGGGGCAGCCGAGCTCCCAGCTGGCGCTAGGGGCCCCCCCTGCCGCCAGCCACAGCCGACAGACCGGGCACTGCACAGGCCAAGGGGCCTGCACCCAACTCCCAGAAACCCCCAGCTCCCAGGAGTCTCAGTGCCTGCAGCGCTAGGCACCAACCTACACTGAGGACTCCATGGCCCATTTATACAGAGATCCAGCGCATGCTGCTGAGATGCAGCTGCCTCTGGGGTGGGGCACATGGCTGGTTAGAGAGGAATGGTTCACCCGGAGCTATAATATCCCACTCCCTGTAGCACAGCACAGGGGCATGGGGGCCAGCACTGATTGCAAGGGGAGAGTGCCCCCTCCTGGCCCTGCAGTCCCCCAGGAAGGTCACTTACGTGCATGGGGGAAGCAGCATCAGGCTGGACACTCTGAAAAACAGAATCAAGGTGATCCTAGTGATGCCCGTTTCCCCAGTAAGCACTCACCGGAGCGGGGCTGGGAAGTAAAATGGGCCCAGCACCCCGCTGGAGGCGAGGAGCTGGGATTTTTGTGATTAGCCAGTGTCAGGGGCTGGATCTCACAGGCGAGCAATTTAAAAGGGCTGGGGTGCCCCTGTTAGCCTGCCACGGAAGAGAGTGGTGGCACTGCCAGAGGAGAGTGCGTGAGTGGCTGAAAGGCCGGGACTGTCTGGGCACCGACAGCAGCCAGGCACAGGCAAGACTCCGTCACTCTGGAGGCAGGGGTACCAGTGCAGCTCACTGTGCTGGGTGCCCCGAGAACTGTCACAGTAGGGCTGAAGGTCAGGGTTAAGTGATCCCAGCAAAGCTGGGGCAGCCTGAGCGCGCCCAGGGCTGAGATAGCAGGGGACTGTGGGTGAGGACTGCGGGGCAATGGCAAAGCTGTGCAATGCCCAGAGGGCATGGCCACACAGGCGGGCTCTCACCTTGAGCAGCGAGTACTGGCAGCTGGCGATGACCAGGCAGAACTGGAAGACCCAGATGTCGCGGAAGAAGCCCTGCAGCAGCAGCAGGTAGCCCAGGAAGGCCACTAAGGACCCCAGAGACACCACGAAGATGTTCTCCATCACCCGCCGGTTCCTGGGGGGCCCAGAGCATGAGGCGGTGTCAGCCACTGTGGGCAGGTGCCAGCAGGTTCCCCAGGCACCCAGCGCTGCCAGGGCCCCAGTCTATACAGCCATAACCCGGGCGCCTGCTGGATGGGCTTACGGAGCTGGTTCCGGTGGGGGGATAAACCAAGCTGCATGGGCCTATGGGGCTGATCGGTGTGTGCGGTGGGGAAAGCAGGCTGGACGGGCCCATGGGGCTGATCAGGGTGGGGTGGGGGGCAGTAATCAGGCTGGACGGGCCCATGGGGCTGATCAGGGGGTGGGGGAGAAACTGACCGGTCGAGAAGTGCCAGCAGCGCCAGCCGGTCGTAGCGCACCCGAATCCAGCGCCCAGGCAGCACCCAGTACTTGTAGTACTGCCGTGGCTTGGACTTGTCCTCGATCATCAGTGTGTTCTCCTGGGACTCGTGCAGGGACTCCTGATCCAGCAGGTCAAACTGGGGGGAGAGCAGGCTCAGTGGGGTGCAGGCACCCTGCCCATAGACCACCAACGGCCCAGCCAAGCCATGATAAGGGGGTGCCCCCTCCAGACAGCACAGAGCCCCCCAGCAAACCACACCCCATGCAAACCCCCCCAACAGAGATCCCACCCCTCTCATGGGTAACCTACTCACACTGAACGGGGTGCCCCCCACCGCAAAGACTCTGCTCCATCACAGAGACCAGGCCCAAAGTCAACCCTCCCCGCATCAGACCCCCCCGAAACCTCCCCCCATCTGCCAATAGAGCCCCCTTAATGGCCCAACTCCCAGGGCATTGACCCCCCCCCCCTTACCTCAGGGATTTCCAGGGGTACCCTGCGCACCTGCATGCCCTGCAGCACCACAGGGCGCGGCTGCAGCAGCGACAGGGCGGGCGTCCCCTCGGGCACGTCGGTGGAGTTGAAGCTGGAGGAGTGCGAATGCCGGTCCCTGAAAGGGCAGCAGAGGTCAGGGACATGAGAGGAGAGAGTGAAGGAAGCAGCCCCGCCCCACCACAGCTCCAGATCCTGGACTCATGGCTCCACCACTGCATAATGAGCAGCACAGCGCCCCCTAGGGCCACACTGGACACTGGGGCCAGCACTGCCTGTGAGGGGGGAGTGCCCTCTGCTGGCCTCTCACACCCTGCAGCATGGCGCCCTCTAGGGCCAGCACTGCCTGTGAGGGGAGAGCGTCCCTGCTGGCTCCCCCAACCCTGCAGCACAGCACCCCTTAGGGCCATGCTGGGGCCAGAACTGCCTGTAAGAATGCTGCCTACTGGGCCCTGCCCTGCTCCCTGCAGCTCCCAGGATTTCCCTGGGGGTCTGCCACCCAAGCGCTGACCTGGCCCCTCCCAGCTTAGTAGAGGGCACCACAGACCCTGTCAGTAATTTCCCCCAAGCCCCGCCCCTCCCCGGGCACTCCCTAGTGCTGGGGACAGGGAGCAGCGTGCCATGACAAGCGGAGGAGAAGGGGGTGTCACTCACCAGGCGCTGTTGGTCACATGATCCACACTGACCTGCTGCCCCACCGGGTTCTCGTAGCCGCCTCCTGCCAGGCCAAAGGTGTAGGAGCGCCGTACACCTGCAGGGGGAGGCAGGGAGCCAGCTAGACTGGGGGACGTGTAGCAGTTGAGGAGGGGAGACCCCACAGCCATGGGGCTGGAAGGAACAGCCCCGCGATGGGACCAGCCCCTGGCTACAGTCACCACATCAGCCAGGGAAGCCCTGGCAAATTACCGGCCCCCCTCCGCAAGGGAATGCCCCCCGACTCTACCTCAGGTGGAGGGTGCCATGGGGAATGGGCAGTTCCCCCCCGCTGCAGATTATTTATAAGAGCAGCAGCCCAGGGCTGGGATAGCAGGGGGCTTGGATAGGGATTGGGGGCACTGGCAGAGCTGGGCAGGAACCCAGGGGTGAGATAGCAGGGGGCTGCAGGTCAGGATTGAGGGGCACTGGCAGAGCTGTGTGTGGGGAGCCCAGGGCTGCAGTCGCAGTGGGGTGTGGGTAGGGATTGGGGGCACTGGCAGGGCTGGGCAGGAGCACAGGGCTGGGATAGCCGGAGGCTGTGGATAGGGATTGAGGGGCACTGGCAGGGCTGTGGGGGAGCCCAGGGCTGGGATAGCCAGGGGCTGTGGGTCAGGATTGAGGGGCACTGGCAGGGCTGGGGGGGGGGGGGGGAGCCCAGGGCTGGGATAGCCGGAAGCTGTGGATAGGGATTGGGGGCACTGGTAGGGCGGGTGGGGGAGGTCAGTGGCACTGTTAGATTGCCACACTTTGTAACCTTCCCGCAAGCCCCAAGGCCCCTGAGGGGGCAGGGCAAGCCATGGGCAGTGAGTGTACTCACCACTCTCGTCGTAGAAGTAGTGCACGGCGCCCTCGGAGGTGTCGTCGAAGTTGCAGGCCTCGTGGATGGCGCCTCGCGGGAGCAGCAGGGAGCTGGCGAACTGCAGAGCTGAGGGCAGCGTGAGCGCCCGTGAGTGGGAGGAGGCACGTCCCCGTTGCAAGTCTTGCAGGCTGCAGAGAGAGAGGGACGGGGCGTCAGGCTGCGCCAGCCAAGGCTCAGCCATGAGCACAGTGCGGGGAGGCAGTGTTAGCAAGACGGAGGAGCAGGGCTGGGATAGCTGGGGGTTGCGGGTCAGGACAGAGTGGCACTGGCAGGGCTGGGGGGAGCCCAGGGCTGGGACAGCAGGGGGCTGTGGGTCAGGATCAGGGTGCCCGGGCCAGGCTATGCTGTTAGCAGACTCTGGGCTGTTTGGGGTGGGACTGAGCGAAAATCTGCGTGGACCGGTGTGTCAGTGTCTTGTGTGGGGAGAAGTGTCACCTGGGTGGGGACCCCATCACTGAGGATGGGGGTGTGGGGTTGCTGCCCGCGTTGTGCCTCCGCCTCATGGCCTGGGTGCGTTTGACACTGCTCGCCCGATCCCGCTTGCTCCCCTCCTCACCTGTGGCAGCTGCAATGGAGAGAGAGAGAGCTGTCAGGAACCCCGGACTGAGAGTACCCCACCTAATGGGGACCCCCTCCAGAGGGCGCTGGCTCCGATCCAGCTCTAGGTCAATAACGATTACAAGTCAGCCCCATCTGTGAGACGAGCGTGCTGGGTCTCAACCAGGTTCCTAATGGGCCGGGAGGCCCCATCACACCAACCCCAGCCCTTCAGCAGGATGGCCAGAGACTGAACAGGCCACAAAGGCTAAATCCCACTCTGTCCCTGGACTGGGGGGTCTCCATGCCAGCTGTGGGCTCACACACAGGACCCTGGGGCTGAAGGCTGGGGTGGGAGCAGTGTGCATGTTTGTGTGTGTGGGGGGGGGAAGGGGCACATCACTCCCCACCCCAGCTCCCAGGGCTGCCAGAGCCAGAGCCCCCCGCGGCTGCTCACCTCCCCCGACGGCCCCCTCCTCCAGCAGCTCCCCCCTCCAACCAGGCTGGTTCGCCGACTGGCTGCGGGTGCTGCCCCCCGACTCCAGCCGGCGCGGGGGAAAGTGCTCCTGCTGCCCTGTTCGGGCCTCTAGGTCCGACTTGGAGACAGTGAGCACCGCAGTGGCCTTGCTGTCCCCACTGCCCCCGTCCATGCTGAGCACGCGGGCATGGGTCTTGGCGCTGGCCGTGCTGGCGCTGCGCTGGGCGTAGTGCGGGCGCTTGGGGGGCTCAGCGACCTCGGGGGCTGGCTCGGCCTTGGGGGTGCGGCGCGGGCGCTGGGGTACAGCCTCTGGGGAGTAGCAGGAAGTGCTGGAGGAGGTGTCGGAGCTATAGTTGTGCTGGGAGGGCAGGCTGGAGGCATGACTCAGGTCGCTGCCATCGCTCGAGTCCTCATCCTCAAAGAAGGTCTCGCTGTAGGCCTTGCTGTCTAGGATGGCGCGCACGGGGGCATAGTCCCGCGTGTACCCACTGTCAAAGCTGCTGCTGCCCCCACCATGTTTGCGGGAGGGGCGCCGGCGCCCTGGCTTGTGCCCCGGGCGCAGCAGGGCCAGGTCTTTGGGCCGCACCACCTGCTCGGCTGGGCCCTCCCAGGGCTCCCCGTCGCCCCGCACCGTCTCCAGCGAGGCCAAGGTGTTCTGGGTATCGTCTGTGTGGCTGGCGAAGCTCAGCTCCCCCAGCAGGCCCTGCTCGGGCGAGCGCAGCAGCTCGCTGTCCGACAGGGCGTCAGTGTCGCTGCCATCCGGCAGGACCCCAGTGTCCAGGGCCGGCGCCGCGTCCCCTGCTGGCCCCAGCGAGGGGCTGTCCAGGTGGGTGGAGTTGGTCTTCTCACTGCGGTAGCTGCTGAGGGTGCTGGGCGTCTCCTTGTCGGTGCCACTGAAGCAGCTGTCGGAGGAACCAGCCTTGCGGGAGCGCTCCTCGCTGGGCTCACCCCGCCCCTCCAGGGGCCTGTAGTCAGTGCCCGAGCGTCGCTTCTCCTTGCGGCTGCTGGTGCGCAGGATGGGGAGCTCGGGCAGCGCCAGGCTCAGAAAGCTCTGGCTCAGCTCCTCGCTCAGGCTGCTCTTGATCAGGGGGCTGAGGGGGGTGTCGCCCGCACTCTCTGATTCGCTGGCATGCCAGCTGCCAGGCAGCTGACGCGGGGCCCCTCCGCCCGGCCTCACCACTGACAATGATCCCATGCCCAGGGGGGACTGGTCGGAGGAGTCTGTGCTCTGGATGGACGTCTGAGCTGGCAGTGAGGGGGGTGGCTTCTTCCCAGCTGCAAGGGGCTCTGCCTTGGGAGGGGGCATTGGGGCCTCACCACAGGACCCTGGGGCGGGAGAGGCCAGCTGCGAGTCGCCAACTGCAAGGGAGCAAGATAACATGGGTTACACAAACAGCAGGGAAACTGAGGCACGGGTAGGGCACCATGCTTACCCAATGAGCTGGGAACTGGGAATAGACCCCAGGAGTCCTGACACCCAGCCCCCCTACTCTAACCCACTGGACCCAGTCCCTTCCCAGAGCTGGAACAGACCCCAGGAATCCTGACACTGCACTCCAAGCAGTAGACCCTTTCCAGCAATAACACAGTGCCCCCATCCCAGGTCCCTCCTGGGTGCAGCTCACAAGCGGTTTACTGCACTGGAGGCGGAGATGTCCGGTTCCATTTTGTCCCCAGGAATCCTGGGAGCCGGGCTCCCCCCAGGCTGTACAGCCCCACCTCACCCCCCACGCAGGGCACCTACTGATGTTCTCCTGGGAGCCGGGCTCCCCCCAGGCTGTACAGTCCCCCTACCCCCCATGCAGGGCACCTACTGATGTTCTCCTGGGAACCACGCTTGAGCAGCTCGCGGTCCGCCGAGGTGACAATGACATTATTGCTGCCCTGCTCCCGCACTAGCTCCTTGATGTCTGAAGGGCGAATAGAGAGGGAAGGAGGCATTACTGGAGTGCAGGGGCTCCTGATCCCAAGGGGAGACCTGCCTTCCCCGCTCCCTTCGCACCCCATGCCACCCCGAATCGCCTACACTGCTGCCCTCTCCCCACCTTACACCACCGGCTAGAGACACCTAGGGCACCGCCGGGCTCCCCCCTCAGGCAGTGGAGCTTCAATATCCACAATGGATCCAGCAACTAGTGGGGCTCAAGTCACTTTAAAGGGGCTCCAACATACAGATGTTGCAGCTGCGCCCCCTGGGTACCTGCAAGTCTGAGTTTCTTTGGGAAACCTTGGTCTAGGTGGCTCAAGGAATGTGACATGGGGCCTTTCCCCTCTAGGGGGCGGTGCCTCCGATCCAGCCCCAGGGTTGGGGGACAGCCTGGGCGTGGAGAAGAGGATACAAGGCCTTTCCCCTCTAGGGGACCCTAGCTCCAGTCTGGCCCCACGGCAGGGGAGTCAATGGAATATCCACCCACAACTCTGTGGTTCTGGTTGCCAGGGGAGGGACAAGGCAGGATATTAAGCAGCAAAAGGCAATCAGGGAACACCCTGGAGAGGGGCAATTCCCACAGCTGAAGCCTGGGGCAGGCTCCCCAAAGGGTCAGGGACCCTGGTGGGGGGCAAAACATTTGCACTGGGCCAGCTGGGCTACTGGGGGCGGGGAGCCTGCCACCCACTCACCTCTCACTGCTCCCGCGTCCTCCAAGTGGGGCAGCAGCTCCTACGAGGGGGAATCAGTCAGGGGGTTACATGCCAATGTCCCCAGACAGGCAGGCCCAAGAGAGCCCTTCGCTGCAGAGGGCCCAATGCCCAGCCCTCCTGATGCACTGATGGGGCCTGCGGGGCACGGACAGGGTTTTCTAGACGCCCTGCTGCAGGGCAGCCACCGCAAACCCTGATGCAAGCGTAACTGACCCAAACGCCAGGCTCAGGCTGCAAAGAGCCTGCAGCAGTGGCTGTGGGAGGGCCAGGCACCTCACTGATTGCACCGGGGTGAGGAAAGACAACTCTCCCTCCCCCCACCCCAAAGAGCCAAAGTGCTTTATAAATTAGAGAGGACTCTCCACCCCCAACACCCACCACTCACATGCAGAGGGGCTAGTTGTACATGGACCCCTTGCCCAGAACTCACACACACATATGCCTCAACTCCCTGGGCTGGGGAAGGTTGTAGAAACCCAGCTCTCCCAGGACGAGGGATCGCCAATGGGCACATCCCAGCCAGGAAGGCAACAGGAAGCCCAGAGGATCCCCCTAGTACTCACCATGACTTGGTTGAAACCAAATACTGAGTGCTGGGAGCTGCATCTCACCGGGGGTGTGGAGCTGACTTTCCGGAACACTGTCATCTCGACTCCCCCGCCCGGGTCTCTGCAGAGAGAGGGAGGGAGCATTGCATGGACATGCACTGACGGTTGAGCACAGTTAACGCAACCACAGAGGAGAGCAGTGCGAACAGACCTGATGCCCTGGATCAGACCAACAAGCCCCCAATGCCTGATTTTATATATATATCCATCCCCTCCCACACACATAGGCAAGACCAATGAGCCAACCTGAGAAGCAGCTGAATCTCCATGTCAGGTAAAGGATCCCTGTATAAACAGCCCCCACACCCCACCGGCAGCTGTATCTTAGCACGAGGTGAAGGATCCCTGTACAAACATCCCTGGATCTCACTGCTCTCCCCTTCATGCACCCCAGATGCTGGAGACCCACCTGGCCAGGTTGCTGTCATCCCCTGCAGTGCCCTCCTCAGCCTTGGCCCCATCAGTCAGCACCGAGCCTCCCTTCTCCACAATCTCGCCCTGGTCAAACATGGTGTGCAGTCGAAAATTGATGGTCTTGATGGTGGTGAAGAAGACGGCTATAACCGCACAATATACGCCGGCTACCAGCATGCTGGGCGGCAGCACCTGGCAGAGAAAGACGGGACAGCATGGGGTTAGCACCAATCGGGGCATTAGGGGGCCACCATGCTCTCCACCAGGGACCTCAGCCTACTTCGCCTGCTACACAGAAACTCAGGCACTGACCATGACTTGTCAGGCTAAACCCAGGAGTCCTCCCAGGCCCTCCTCCTCCTCCCCTCTAACCATTAGACCCCACTCCCTTCCCAGAGCCAGGGAAAGAACCCGGCCTCCCAGCCATCCCCAGCCCTACTTTAACCACTGAACCCCACTCCACTCCCAGAGGCAGAAATAAAACCCAGGAGTCCTGCCTCCCAACCCCTCCCCCTCCCCCCCAACCACTGGGTAACACTTCTGGTTGTAATACATGGGCTCTATACACCCAGTCTCTTGGCCCATTGGGGAAGCTGGTAACAGAGCTCCAGGGCAGCAGCGTTTGGGTCACTTTCTCTGCCATCGCCTCCGTTAAAGCTGCTTGTTGAGATAGTGTTTAAGTGTTTTCAGCTGCCAAGGGACATTCACGCACAGGACTCCTGGGTTTTATCGCCAGTGCTGGGAGCACAGTGCAGCCTAGTGGGTGACAGCAGGGTTCTATCTCCAGCACTGCCCACCGACTTGGTGTGCAACACTGGGCACTCTGACTCAAGTGAAGCTGATTTTTATTTACCACCCGTAACACCACAGTGCCAGGAGCCCCAGCCACGGCCCAGCACCCTGTCCCCAACACAAACTGTGCGAGTTTCACAAAATATCCCCCTGTTCTCTTTGGCTACAAACATTCCCCTGCAGCATCTGCCACATGCCCTCCACCCCAAGCCTTGGGTCAGAGGAGTGAAAGTGGCTTTCAATGCCCTTTTCGCAGCTAGGCTATTTCAATCAGTGCAGGTACAGGGCAGGGAATGGCATTGGGAGGGCCGGTATCAGGCCTGCTCTGGTTCCCTCGGTTTTCACTGCCTCGGGCATCACTTGTAACAGCAGCTCAAGCAAAGCCTTGTCATTATTGTTTGTGTTACGGTTGCGCTTACGAACTGCTTCCAAGCTCAAGCCTTCTCTTCCTCAGCAGGTATGCTCATAGCACGCCAGCCTCCAACTGAAATTGGGCACCCTGGTCACACCAGGAGCTGCCTGGACCCCTCTACTGCTCTTTGCCAAGATCAGGGGCACCCTCATGCCACACAGACCACTCAACTGCCCTAGGCAGAGATCGGGCAAGGACCCCCTGACCAAGACTGTGCCCTCCTCTCCCCATGGCTCCAGGCACTGTACAGACTCCTCTCCCCACTGAGACTGAGGCCCCCATTGTGCTGGGTTCTGCTTGGATCCCTACCCCCAATCATGACCAGAGCCCCCCACCACTGCACAGATCCCCCTCCTCCAACTGAAGGCTGCAGCTCTGTTGCGCTAGGAGCTGCGCAGACGCAGTGACAGGTGGTCCCTGCCCCAGAGAGCTCACAACAACAGGCAAAGGTAGGATCATCTCCCCATTTTACAGATGAAGAAAGTGAGACACCGAGGCAGGGCAGGACTGAATACAGGCATCCTACACTCCACTCCAACCCCTCACACACAAACCCATCACCCCTCTCTGAACCCCAACATGCCAATCACCCCTCCACCAAAGGCTCAGAACTCCAGGGCCCCCAGTGACAACAAGGGACTGAGAGTCCCCTCTCGCCTAGAGTCCCCCACGCTGCTTCTAATTTCTGTGCCAAGTTCAGTGGTGAGGGGAAGCTCATCTCCAGGGGAGAGTTAGCTCTGGGGATCAGGCCCTACATTACAGAGCAACAGCTCAGTGCAAAGCAGGGTCAGGGAGGCGCGGTGAGAAAGATACAAGTTCTACTCCCAGCTCTGCCACCTGTGGGGTGACCTCGGACCACATCCTTCACTGCTCAGTGCCTCAATTCCCCCCCCCACCCTTTGCCTACTTAGACTGTGAGCTCTTCAATGCAGACAGCCTGTCTGTGCACAAATGGGGCAGGGGGCAACCTCAGTGAGGGGTGTCTTTACAGCACCCAGAACAACAGGGGCCCTGGTCAGAGCGCTAAGCCCTACTGAAATACATATGCTAAATCATGCCAGGGCATGAATGCAAGATCAGGTGTCGCAGGACCCCAAATTGGGGCATCAATGCCAGGACCCCACACCCCAGGTTACCAAGAGTGACGTGCACGAGTGGCACTAGTGTCAGGAGCCTAACTCCAAGTCTGCAGTGAAGGGCCTGAGGTGGACTCACCATGTAGAGCAGGAAAGGGAAGCTGAGCAGGAAGATCCAGGTATAGAGGTGGAAGCAGTTGGAGAAGGTGCTCTGGTGGGGATCGAAGAACCAGCCGCCCGTCAGCGAGGCCCAGACGCCCTGGCGCAGGATCTGCAGCACCTGCGAGCCCATGGCCACGGCGGTGCCTCTTCCTCCTCCCCCTCCGCCCGTTCCTCCTGCTCAGGGAACGTGACTGCCAAGCTTGCACCTGTAATATCCTTCATCAAGGCAACTTGAAGGCCATGATCCACAGGCTGGGACCCCAAACACCAACCCCACCCCTCTCTCCCTGTTAAACCAGGCTGCACTCCTCCAGCAGGGATGGGCACCTCACACACCCACACGTGAGACCCTCAGCTACCGCTGCTGTGAAGTCTCACTAGCCATCCGGGGTGCTCTTCTCTCTCCCCGGCAACAAGCCTCCTCTCTCCCTCCACATTCACCACCCGCCACTCCGTTCATGCCATTATGATTACTGGAGCGGGGTGGTCTCCACTGTCACAAGGAAATTACAATTAAACAGGCTGAGGAAGGAGGTAGGGTGGCAGGGAGCTAACTCTCCAGTGGAGGGGACTGCCTCAAGTAGAGGTAGGACCAACTGGGGGCATAGGAGAGGGCGCCCTGGGGAACAGGCTGGCACCTGCCTTGTTGCCGCTGAACAGCAGCCCAGCAGATGGGGACCCCAGGAGAGGGGAGGCTCAGTGAGGTGAATGACCCAAGAAGGGTAGTGGTCAGCACAGTGGTGAGGGGGGACCGTGGGTGGGAAAGATCTACCCTGTGGAGAGAGTAGCTGGTGCAGTGGGTCAGGGGAGCAGGGCTGGGGAGGCAAGCAAGTGGGGACCCAGGCAGGAGGGTTGGGGGGCAGGGGAGCCAAGGCAAGAGGGAGCTTAGGTAAGGGGCAGGGGTGGGGAACCCCACAGGTGAAGGACCCAGACAGCTGGGGGAACCCGAGGGTCGGGGGGCCCAGGAATGGGGGACAGCGGACCCCACGGGTGAAGGGCCCAGGCAGCCGGGAGAAACCGCGGGTAGGAGGGTCGGAGCCAGCCCGAGCGGCGCCCACCAGGCACCCAAGAATGCTAAGGGGTCCCAAGATCTTGTTCACTTCCGGGGTCAGAGGTCAGTTCGGTAGCCCCGAGCGGAGGGGGCACCCGGCCGCGGCACCTCAACCCAACTAGAAACTGGGGAGGCCGGAAGAGGAGCCCCGGGAGCAGCAGGAACAGCAGGAGAAGCACGCATGCGCCGATCACCTCCCCCCCCATACACATACACACACACACACACACGCACAGGAAGCGGAAGTGAAGGTGCTTGGGTCAACTGAGAAACCGCTGACGGCTGAAGCATCACTGCGCATGCACTGAATTGTTTCCTCTATACGCATGCGCATTACTACCACGCTCCCCGGCCCAATGAGAAATTGTCTCTGTGCGCGTGAGCAGATTTCGCGGAACTTTGTTCACGCATGCGCATTGGGTTTATTTCCGCCATTCTTCCCTCTCAATCGGGTCCTTCGAGCGCTGAGGCGCTCGGAGGTGCGCATGCGTACACAAGTTGAGGGCCCTAAATGGGCAACTGATCCCCAAGGCGGATACAGGATGGTGAACTGCGCATGCGTATGGTCCGTCCGTTCGTGTACTCTCTAGGTCTTAATTCCTATTGGACTGGGTAGTTTGATCGATATTTTATTCCCCCAATGAGCATTGAGGAAGGGTTAAAGGGGTGTGTTGGGGGCGCGAATGCTCCCTAACCAAATAATAGGCTAGAGAAGAAGGGGGTGGGGGTGGTGAGTGGGAGAGCTGAGCTGCATCAGTCTGGGCTTCCGGGTGTCTGCCCGCCCATGGGGCCCGGTTAGCTGGGCACTGGCAGTCCCCATGGGGCTGGATTTGGAAGGGTAGCCCAGGCTGTGGTAATGTCCATCCTGTCTCCCTACCAGGTTCCCAGGGAATGATGTTCACTGCTGCTCCTGGGTAGGACCTGGGGCTCTGATGGGCACTGGCTGCCCCAGATGTATGGGGCCCACAGCCAATAATCTGTGACCCCGAGTTGGATGCTTGATTCTTTTCCCCATCACAGGCTGTCAGTGGAGCTTGAACAACTCCACCCAGGCCTCCAGGCACCATCCTCAAAGCTACACGTGTCACTTTGTTCGCTAGCTGCAGTAGTAGGCTAGTATTCCATACAGGGCTCCTCTTTCCTATTGGAGGTAGAAAACTGGGTCAGAGTGAGTGGGGTTAGGAATAAACAGGGTTCATACCCCTCATCCTCTCCCTCTTGCTGAGGGGAAGTCAATGGAGTGATGCCCAAGGATCAGGCCCCAGTAGGAAGCAATGAGGATTGACAGTTAATGATTATTTATTATATGAATTGCAAAAGCTTTCTGCACAGACACAACGTGAGTGACAGTCCCTGATCCAAAGAGCTCACAGTCTAAATAGTGTGAGGGAAAGGACTCAGTTAGGGTCCCACAGCAGACCAATGTCAGAATCACAAATAGAACCCAGGAGTCCTGAGTCCCAGTCAAGTGCTATCACTATGGGGTCAAGGTCCATACAGTGCCCAGTGCAATGGGGGCTCCGATCTTGGTTAAGGTTTATACAGTGCCTAGCACAACACGGCCCTGATTTCAGTCAGGGTCTGTGCAGCAGCCAGTTGGAGAGGGGCCGTGATCTCTGTCAGAGTCTGTCCAGCACTATCGTATACACACACTAACAGTCTGAGACAGTCCTTGCCCCAGAAAGCTCACCACAGGCCCCCCGGCCTAACTCACTCCGCTGCCGCTCCCCGAGCTAGTAAGAGAACCCAGGCGTCCTGGCTCCCAGCCCCTCCCCCACTCTAGTCGGACTCCTGAACTGTGTCTCCGCTCTTGTTCCTTTTCCTTTGTCCCGGTAACAATGTGACCCGCTCCGCCTTCCTGGTCCCAGACTCCACCCCAGAGCCTGTGCGGGGCGGGGGGACGAGCCAGGCCAGCGGGCGCTGCACTGGGGGAGCCGGAGCACACCCCGGGAGAGGCGGAGAGACTGGGCCGCCGCCGCGGACGATCGATATTTGCGCCCGGAGCCCGCTGGTTTCCTGTGGGTGCCGGGGGTGTCCAGCGACCGAGGGGCAGAGGCATTTCCCACGCCCGGACCGGCCGGGATCCTGGAGAGACGCCCCCAGGAGCGGCGGCTTCCAGCCGGGGAACTTCTCCAGCCGAGGCATTTCCTCCTCGCTCTACCGCGGCTTGGGACAGAGCTCGGGCCGGGCCAGGAGGGAGCGGGATCTGGGCACGGCAGGGCGCGGGGAGCCGGGGCCTCTGGGTACTTAGATATCACCGGGGCCGTAGCTAGATCGGAGTGGAGAACCCTGCAGGCAGAGGGGCACTTCTGTAGCCCTGGGGGGATAGGCTGTAGGGGGCGGCCCTGGGAGAGGGGACAGGCTGTAGGGGGCGATCCTGGCCCCTGTGTGTGTGGGGGAACAGGCAGTAGGGGGGTGATCCTAGCCCCTGTGGGGGGGGCGGGCTGTAGAGGGTGATCCTGGTCCCTGGGGGAGGGGCAGGGTGTAGGGGGCTATCCTAGCCCCTGTGGAGGGGGGCAGGCTGTAGGGGATTATCCTGGTCCCTGTAGGGGGTGAACCTGGTCCCTGTGGGGGGGAGCAGGCTGTAGGGGGTGATCCCACCCCTTGTGAGGGGGAATAGACCAGAGAGAACAAGTCTGTGTCCCCCGGAGAGGGAGGGGGGGAATAGACTGCCAGGGATCATCGTGGCCCCTGGCAGGGGGAATAGATTGTAACTGGGATGAATCTGCCCCAGCAAGAGGGGGATTAAACTGTAGGAGCTGATCCTGGTTCCCAGATGGAAGGGGACTCCTGTAAGTGGGTGGGTTTCCCAGCCCCATAACCACCCTTCTCCCGTGAGACCCCTGTGAGCCGGGACCCCCAGCCTGGCCTTGCAACACCTCTCTGGGAAGATGCCCATGCCGTGAAGGGCCACATCTGGGCAGGGTCCCACTAGAGGCTGCCCCCAGCCTCTGACCCAGGATGGAGCCATTGAAGAACCTGCTGCGGAAGGGCGCATGGGGGCCGGAGCGGAGTGGCGGTGCGGCCTACACCAACCCGGTGTGGACGGCGCTCTTCGACTACGAGGCGGCAAGCAGCGATGAGCTCAGCCTGCGCCAGGGGGACCGCGTGGAGGTGCTGTCATGGGATGCCACTGTGTCTGGTGATGAGGGCTGGTGGGCAGGCCGAGTGCGGAGCCAGGTGGGCATCTTCCCCTCCAGCTACGTCTCCTTGCAGCCTGTCGGCTATGGCGAGGCTCCAGTTCACGCCGACTTCCGGGAGCTGCGGCTGGAGGAGGTGATTGGGGTGGGGGGCTTCGGCAAGGTGTACCGCGGCAGCTGGAAGGGCGAGCTGGTAGCGGTGAAGGCGGCACGCCAGGACCCGGATGAAGACATCAGTGCCACAGCGGAGAGCGTGCGCCAGGAGGCCCGGCTCTTCGCCATGCTGCGCCACCCCAACATCATCACCCTCAAGGCCGTCTGCCTGCAGGAGCCCAACCTGTGCCTGGTGATGGAGTATGCGGCTGGGGGCCCACTCAGCCGCGCCCTGGCCGGGCGCAGGATCCCTCCCCATGTGCTGGTGGACTGGGCGGTACAGATTGCCAGGGGCATGCAGTACCTGCACTGCGGGGCCATCGTACCTGTCATCCACCGCGACCTCAAGTCCAACAACAGTGAGTGTCACTCTGCAGTCACACTGTCCCATGGGATCCCTCTAGCTCCATTGGTGTCCCTCAAACCCGACCTGCAGGCAGTGGCAGAATATCCATTTGGCCAACGGGGCCTGTGCCCAGGGGCCCTGGTCAGTTGGGTGGCCCCTGGAAAAATGGGCACCCTGTGCCCTGACTAACTCTGCCTGCCTGGCGCTCCTGCCAGGGAAAGCCCCTGCATCCCAACCCTGCTCCCCAGCAAGAGCGCTGGAAGGGGGGGCAGGGCAAGCCCCCACACCCCAACCCCATTTCCCTGGCAGGAGCGCTGGGAGGGGGTAGGGAGACTGCAGGCAGAAGGGGTGGGGAGGGCCCTCCACTTGCTTTGGCCCAGGGCCCCACAAACCCCTAATCTGCCTCTGCCTGCAGTCCACTGGTGTACCTCAATCCCAACCTGCAGCCTCCTGCTATCCCAGCCCTGCCCCCCTTCCTGCACCTCTCACACAGCTCAGCTGGTGCATCTGAGTTCTGACCTCACTGACCCTGGGCAGCAGGAAGTGATGACAGTTATGGGACCTTAGAAAAATGTTTGATTTTTAACATGTACATAAAATGCAGGGGGCGGGGAATGGGATTCAGGTTTTAGCCCTCCCAGGGGCACTGGCTCCGATCTAGCCCCAGGGTCCGGGACTTGCTGGCTCGGGGGTTCCATTGGATTGAATGAGATACCAGGAGTGTTAGGGCATGTCTACACTGGGATAAAAGACCACTGCACAGCCACAGCTGGTCCGGCTCAGCTGACTTGGGCTCGCCAGGGTCTCAGAGCCTGGTCTCCAGCCTGAGCCCAAACATCTACACTGCAATTTTACAGCCCCGCAGCCCAAGCTAGGTAAGCAGAGCCGGGCTCAGACTCGGTGCTGCGGGTTTGTCATCACAGTGTAGACGTCCCCTTAGAGGCTTGAACGGTGAGGGAGCCTGGGGCCAGACTGAGCTTGATTAGGAGGAGTGGAGGTGAATGGTTAGAGCAGGGGAGGCTGAGAGTCTGTCCCCAGCTGTGGGAGGGGAGTGGGACCTAGTGGTAAGAGCAGGGGTGGGGTTAGAAGCCAGGACTCCTGGGTTCTATCCCTGTTCCTACCTAATAAATAATGAACTGGTTAAGTGGAAGGTTGGGGTCATGACTTTCGCCCTGGTTGACCCTGTCCCTGTTAGGATCCCACTGGCTCCTAAGGAGCTGATTGGCTGGCACTCCCTTGGACTAGGCCACCATTGAGTTCCCAGCATGCCCTGGTGCAGGGGGTGGGCAGGCGGGGGCTGTGGCTTATGTGGTGCCTGGATCAGCGGTCCTGCAGCACTGGGAGGAGCTGGGGTGGGCAGCTGGGGCTAGAAAGGGTCACAGGGCAGGGGGTGGGGTGGCGAGACTGAGGGGGACTAGACACATGCTGGCAGGAGGGCACAGGGACACATGCCAGCTGCCCCTTGTGTTTGTGCCTGGTGGGAGGCACAGGCTCACAGCTGGCTCTGTACAAATGGCCCCTCCCAGTCTGAATCCCCAGGTTCCCTCCCCTTTCCGGGGCTGCAGCCAACCCCCAAGGCAGGGGTGGCCTTCCTCAGGGACTGGGAGAGGGCAGCATTGGGGAGCAGGCTGAGATTGGGACCCTCGGAGGCTTGATGCTATACAGATCACGAGCCCCCCAACTGAGATCAGCGCCCCATGGGGCTGGACTCAACACAGACCCTGACTCCCACCCCAATTGAGATCAGGGCCCTGTGGGGCCAGACACTGCACAAACCCCCAACTGAGATTGAGGTCCTGTTGGGCCGGGCACTGCACATTTCCAGAGTGAGAGAATCTCTGCCCCTAAGAGCGCACAGTTTGAATTGACTAAAGGGTGGGAGGGGAAACTGAGGCACTGGGGAAGGAAACGGACTTACCCAAGGTCAGAGGCAGAGCCAGCAATAGAACCCAAGAGTCCTGACGCTCAACCCCCACTGCTCTAACCACTAGCTTCCACTCCCCTCCCAGAGCTGAAATCAGTGTGGTTGGTGGTGGGTGCAGTCATTAGCCCACACTGGGGGGGAGGGGAATGTGTCAGTCTCTATGACCCATCCCGATATGGCTGCGGGGGTCGTGTCCACAGGCTGAGCCCCTCCCCCACCCTGCCCATTTCCTGTCTTTCTAAATTAGACTGGTTCCTGTCTGCCCAACTAGCTCTGGAACCGGCTCCACTGGAGGTGCCTGTAGCTGGGGCGGTGTTTGGAGGAGGGCAGTGCTGCCTATCCTGCCCCCACACAGTGAGGAACTCCCTTTAATGGAGTCCTGGCCTGCCCGAGGGGCGTATAGGCTTTGGGGGACACGGGGAGGGAGGACACTGCTTGGGCAGGGGTCTGGTTTTGGGGTGGCTGAGAGGGACTGGGGAGGGAAGGCCACAGTATGGGGAAGAGACACTAGGTTGGGGAGAGGAGTATTGGGGGGCTGTGGTGGGGATGTAGAGCACTGCAGCATGGCAGGATCCAATGGGGGGAGGTCACAGCATGGGGAAGAGGGATAAAATTGGGGCTGTGGGGGAGGGGAGGAGTTATTGGGGTGGCTGTGGGGTGGGGGCTATTGGTGGACTGCAGTGGGGGAGGGATTATTGGGGGATGCAGGCTCGGGGAAGGGCATTGAATGGGGGGCTGTGGTGGGCATTGGGGGCTGTGGTCTGGAGAGCAGAAGGGGTGTGGGATGGGACAGTGGGGGCTGTGATCTGGGGGCCCCTAGGGTGGGGGAGGGAGTATGGGGGGCTGCTGACAGGGGGCGGTTGGAGCTGTTGTCCAGCCGTCCCCCCGGCCCCCAGCTGTGGGAGCGCCTGGCCTGGCCCAGGGCCTCCCTTCTCAGCTTCCTTCCGGCAGCTTCCTGCCCTGGTTTCCTGCCCCCCTCAGCTGGCAATGGTGGGGGGAGAAGAGAGAAAACAGCAGACGGGGAGGGAGTGTAAGTGCAGAGGACCCAGGAGAGGGGATGGCAGAGGTGAAAAGGGGAGGGACTCAAGGCGCGGGGGGGGGATTCCAGCTGTGCTCTGGTGCCTGGGAAAGGGACCCCTATCTTGCTCCTCCCCCTCCCTCCTGGAGGGTCCCCATGGCAAATGGCTGTACTGGAGAGAAAGGAAGGAGGGAGGCAGTGGCTGCAGCGCTAGGGATGTGGCTGCAGCGTTGGTGGGGAGGCTGGTGGGGGCAGCGCAGGGGGTGTGGCTGCAGCGCTGGGGGAGACTGGCAGGGGCAGTGCTGGGGGTGTGGCTGTAGCGTTGGGGAGCTGGTGGGGAGCAGCGCTGGGGTGTGGTTGTAGCTTGGGGGGAACTGGAGGGAGCAGCGCTGGGGTGTGGCTGTAGCTCGGGGGGGGGACTGGCGGGAGCAGCGCTGGGGTGTGGCTGTAGTTCTGGGGAGGGACTGGCGGGAGCAGTGCTGGGGTGTGGCTGTAGCTCAGGGGGGACTGGTGGGAACAGCGCTGGGGTGTGGCTGTAGCTCTGGGGAGGGACTGGCGGGAGCAGCGCTGGGGTGTGGCTGTAGCTCAGGGGGGACTGGCGGGAGCAGCGCTGGGGTGTGGCTGTAGCTCTGGGGAGGGACTGGCGGGAGCAGCGCTGGGGTGTGGCTGTAGCTCGGGGGAGCTGGCGGGGCTGTGCTGGGGGTGTGGCTGTAGCTCGGAGGGGGGACTGGCAGGAGCAGCGCTGGGGGTGTGGCTGTAGCGCTAGGGGGAGCTGGCGGGGCCGTGCTGGGGGTGTGGCTATAGCTTGGGGGAGAGCTGGCAGGGGGCAGTGATGGGGGCAAATGGCCAGGGGCAGCGCTAGGGGTGTGGCTGCAGCTGGGGGGGAGCTGGCGGGGGCAGCGCTGGGAGTGTGGCTGCAGCATTGCGGGGGGGACGGACTGGCAGGGGCAAAAGACAAAGCACTAATTCTCCAGCCAGCCGTGCACAATGGGCCGCTTAGTGCAGCACAGTCCCAGGGAATGTTTCTCTTTCGCCTACGGGTCATGGGGCTACAGAGCCCAGCTGGGCGGAGCTGGACGCCAGGACTCCTGGGTTCTCTCTCCAATTCTGGGAGGCGAGTGCGGGCTAGTGGTTAGAGCAGGGGGGCTGGGAGTTGGGGCTCGTGAGTTCTATCCCCGGCTTTGCTACTGAGACTCTGCGCAGAGTTTGCCCAGGTCCCTCCTCCCTGCCTCAGTTTCCCCTGTTGTGAAATGCTCTTGAGCCAGCTTTGCCAAGGAGCAGCTGCCGGTGATCCGTCCCCACTGGCACCTGCCTCAGCATGAACTAGCCCATGAGCCCTGGGAAAGGGGAAGTGATACCAGGCCTCTAATATAAGAGCTTATGTCTCTACAACAACAGGAAACGTGCTGTAAACAGCACATCAGCCATGGCTGGGAGGCCTTGGGGCCTGTCCCCTTTAAGAGGTGTGGGCTCCGATATGTGGGACATGGCGCCTTTCCCCTGCAGGGGCACTGACCCCTGTCTCCCTCACCCCCCAAGTCCTGCTGTCCCAGCGTATTGAAGAGGAGGACATGAATGGGAAGACGCTGAAGATCACAGACTTCGGGCTGGCGCGAGAGTGGCACCGCACCACCAAGATGAGCGCAGCTGGCACCTACGCCTGGATGGCACCCGAGGTCATCAAGGCTTCCACCTTCTCCAAGGGCAGCGACGTCTGGAGGTGAGCACTCACAGGCCAGCCAGGATGCCTGGGTTCCATCCCAGCTCTGGGAGGGGAAAGGGGGTCTAGTGGGTTGGAGCCAAGGAGGCTTGGAGGCAGGATGCCTGGATTCCATCCTACTACTGTGGGGGGAGGGAGTCTAATGCCCATTTCCCTCTTTCCTGCCCCTCCTTGGGTTACCACGGGGATGAGGGATGCTGGGGATGGTCTCCTCTCATCCCTACTAACACTCTCTCCCCTCCTAGCTATGGTGTGCTGCTGTGGGAGCTGCTGACTGGGGAAGTCCCGTACCGCGGCATCGATGGGCTGGCTGTGGCCTACGGCGTCGCCGTCAACAAGCTGACGCTGCCTATCCCCTCCACCTGCCCCCAGCCCTTCGCCCAGCTCATGGCAGGTAAGGGCAGGGAGGGAATCAGGACTCCTGGATTCTATCCCAGCTCTGGGAGGGGTGTGGGGCCTAGTGAGTAGAGAGACAGCAGGACCTGTGTCTCACCAGGGCCAGATCCTGGGTGGCTGGGCAGAGTGTGAGCGAGGCAGAGTTTGCCCCACCTCTGCTGGATGAGACAGACCCTGACATGTCCTGTTTCTCCTCCTCCCCCCCCTCCCCCAGAGTGCTGGGACCAGGACCCCCATGGGCGGCCCAGCTTCGACTCCATCCTGGCCCAGCTGACGGCACTGGAGGCCCAGGTGCTGGAGGAGATGCCCCAGGACTCCTTCCACTCCATGCAAGATGACTGGAAGCTGGAGATCCAGGGCATGTTCGATGAGCTCCGAGCCAAGGAAAAGGTACCGCTCCCCCATGCCCCCTTCAGCCCAGCCTCCTGCTCCCCACTGAGTCCCCACAGCCTGGCCTCCCCTCAACCCCCACAGTCCAGTCCCCCACTCCCTACTCAGGCCCCACACTCCCCACTGAACCTCTGCAACCCAGCCCCCCCCCCCAATCCCTCCACTTTGCACTCAGCCCCCCCAGCCCAGCCCCCCCACTCCCTACTGAGTCCCCCCCCACTCCCTACTGAGTCCCCAAAGCCCAGCCCCCCCACCCTACTGAGCCCCCCCACCCTACTGAGGCCCCCCCTCCTACTGAGCCTCCCCCTCACTTCCCACTCAGCCCCCACAGCCTTGGCTCCTACTCCTTACTGAGCCTCCCCACTGAGCCCCCTGACTGTTCCCCACAGCCTGGCATTCCCATTTCCCTCTAAGCCCCCCTCCAGCACAGCACCCCATGCCAAGTCCACTCCTGCCCCCTCCCTGCAGCACAGCGCCCCTTCCCTGCTCCCTCGTGCCCCCTAATGGTGCCCAGGGGCACTGCGGTCAGTGCTGCCAGTGAAGCGTGAGCCCCCTGCCCTCCCCCCAGCGGCACGGTGACCCCATCCTCACCCCACGGCAGGAGCTGCTGAGCCGGGAGGAGGAGCTGCAGCGGGCGGCGCTGGAGCAGAAGTCCCACGAGGAGTTCCTGCGGCAGCGGGAGCACCAGCTGGCGCAGTGGGAGCTGGAGGTGTTTGAGCGGGAGCTCACACTGCTCATCCAGCAGATGAACAAGGAGCCCCCCAATGTGAAGCGCAGGAAGGGCACTTTCAAGAGGAACAAGCTCAAGGGGCGGGACAGCGAGAGGATCAGCATGCCCCTCGGTACAGGCCTGGGGGCTGCGGGTTGGGACGCATCGGGAGAGCTGGAGGGAGCCCAGGGCTGGGATGGCAGGGGACTACGGGTTGGGATGGGGGGCACTAACAGGGCTGAGGGCTAGGGCAACCCAGGGCTCATAGCAGGAGGGCTGCTCCCCCTCCCTTGCTCTGAGTCCCCATTTCTCCCTCTGCCACCCTGCTCCCCTCCATGGCCATGTGCCCAGGCCACGCCCCACTCTGGGCTTTGGCTGGGAGTATGGAGGGCTCCAGGCTGTGGTTACTCAAAGCTAATTACCTTGTTTACTCTTCTTTCCCAGCAGGGGCGGGTGCGGGTAATGCTGCTAACGGAGACACCCGGTGTAAATCTGGAGTGTCCGGGCAGACACCAGTGTGGAAACCTTCTGGGGAGTTGAGATCAGAATCCAGCCCTGACTCCATTGCAGTCAGGACTCTGGATTGACCCTGGGGAGCTGAGATCAGAATCCGGCCCTGACCCCAGTACAGTGGGGTGCAGTGATCTTTTGGAGGTGGTGACTACGGGGGAGGGGCAGGGGACTGTTCTCACCCATCTCGTTCTCCCTGCCTCCTAGATTTCAAACACCGCATCACGGTGCAGGCCTCTCCCGGGCTGGACAAGAGGAAGAACGTCTTCGAGGTGGGGGCTGGGGGCTCCCCGACCTTCCCGCGCTTAAGAGCCATCCAGTGTGAGTGAGACACTGCAGCTGTAAGGGGCCAGGAGCTGGATTAAGGCTCTGTGCTTGCACCATGCCCCCCACCCTAGGGAATAGTGGCTTGGTGATCCCCTGAACTTACTCCATCATTTGGGGTGTATCTGGCTGGGGAGGGAGAGCTGTGCTGTCATCACCTTCTGGCCAATCAGAGAGGCACAGGTGATGATATCATAAGTATTCACCCATGATGTCATTTCCTTCTGGTCAGTCAGAGAAGCACAAACTATGATTAAGGCTATGATTATGTCACAAAATCTGTGATTTCCAGAGACCTCCGTGACATTTTCTGCTTCAGCCCCAGGGCCATGGGCCTGGAGCTATCAGCCAGCGAAGGCACCAGAGCTCTCAGCTGCCGGGGCCCTGAAGCTCCAAGCGGTGTCAGGGGACCCCACACACACACAGCTCCCAGCCCCCATGGGCAATGGGGGGCCTTGCAGCTCCCAGGTGCGTGCCCAGAGCTCCAGACAGCCAGAGATCTGAGCTACAGCAGGGGGTCTCCACAGATCTGAGTCACCATAGGCGGCCTCCGGAGTTCCCACTCACCAGTCCTGGAGCTCTGAGCCTCCACGGGCAGTGGGGGCCCGCAGCTCCCAGCCGCTGTGAGTTGTAGCAGCGGTGGGTGCTGGACCCCCCCACTACCCATTTTGTCAGGGTTATTTTTAGTAAAAATAGTGAATTTTTGTGTATTGCCCGTGACCTGTCTGTGACTTTTACTAAAAATTTCCGTGACAAAATCTTAGCCTTAACTATGATGTTATCACTATTTGGCCATAATTAGGGTTAACATACGTCCGGATTTTCCCGGACATGTCCAGCTTTTTGGGCTTCAAATCCCCGTCCGGGGGGAAATCCCAAAAAGCCGGACATGTCCGGGAAAATCGGGACATGCGGGGCCGGCGGTGCTGGGCCGGGGCCGGGGACTGGGCCGGGGGCCGGCGGTGCTGAGCCGGGGCCCGGGGCCGGGCCGGCGGTGCTGAGCCGGGGGCCGGGGCCGGGGGCCGGGGCCGGGGGCCGGGCCGGCGGTGCTGAGCCGGGGGCCGGGGCCGGGGGCCGGGCCGGCGGTGCTGAGCCGGGGGCCGGGGCCGGGGGCCGGGCCGGCGGTGCTGAGCCGGGGGCCGGGGGCCGGGGCCGGGCCGGCGGTGCTGAGCCGGGGGCCGGGGCCAGGCCGGCGGTGCTGGGCGGGCCGGGGGTGCTCGGCCGGGGGCTGGCCTGGGGCCGGAACCCCAGGGCCCGAGCCGACCCAGGCTGGAGACCCCGGGGGGGCCAGACTGGGCCGCGCCTCCTTCCCCCCCTTACTTGCTTCAGGCTTCCCGCAAATCAAATGTTCGCGGGAAGCAGGGCAGGGGGCGGAGTTGGGGCGGGGACTTTGGGGAAGGGGTGGAGTTTGGGCATGGGCGGGGCCGGGGCCCTGTGGAGTGTCCTCCTTTTGGACACTCAAAATATGGTAACCCTAGCCATAATATAATTTTGTACAATAAGAGCCGCCCCCAGGGGTCAGTTACACAGGGTATAATGATCCATGGGTTGCTTTATATTCCCCCCTCTCCCCATACACACACACACATATACCCCTCCCCTCAGCACCGATTGGCCAGAATTAAATTACATCACTGCTGTGCCTTTAGCATGTCCATCCTTATGTTGATTGGATGGAGTGAAGTGACATCACCTGTTGTTGAGTCTGATGACTCAACATGGTGTTGACTGGATGAAGGAAAACGATATCACAGGAAGTTGCTTGTGTTATCACTTCCTGTGACTAGCTCCGATTGGACCAGAGTAAATTACACTGGGGGAAGAAGTTGGTGCGGGAGGATGCAGGGATTTGCTGTTCCATTGTGGTCTGTGCTTTGTGCTGATTGGCTGACAAAATGACATCACAGCTTATGACAACATTACACAAGTTGATCAGAGAGAATTAAATCTTATCAGAGCATGTGACCTCATCTCTTGGGCCTCCCTGGTCAGCAGGAAATGACATCACAAGCGATTATATGTGACATAATTGCTTGTGATTTCTGATTGGTCTGAATGAAATGATATCACACAAAGATTGCATGTAACTTAGTTATGTGTGCTTTTCTAATTGGCCAGAAAGAAATGATGTAATTAGGATTATATGTGACATTACTTGTGCTTCTCTGATTGATCAGAAAGAAATGATATCACGGGGGACATACTGACATCACAAAATATTCACCCACGATGTTCTTTTTTTCTGACCAATGCTCTCCGTCCTGAGTAGGGGGCCCGGCATAACATCATCCCCCACTGAACCATGTGTTCCCTCTCATGCAGTGGAGCCCGCCGAGAGCAGCCAGAGCTGGGGCAGACAGGCACCACGCCGCACAGATGAAGCCTGGAATGGGGAGCGCCGCCCTGGCAAGAACTGGGGTCCCGGATCCCCCAAGCCCTGGGAGGGCAGCACCCAAAATGGCAGGTAGGGGATGCTGCTTCCCCTCTCCCATACACCCTTCCTTTCCCCTCCCTAAGCCCCTCACCTTGGTGTTTGGGGTTGGGGGAGAAATCCCGGCTGACCCCGATGATCACTAACTATAATATTAATAATGTTGAGCCAGGTACTGAGATGGGAGCCAGGATTCCTGGGTTCTTTCCCAGCTTGGGGAGGGGAGTGGGGTCTAGTGGGTTAGAGCAGGAGGGCTGGGAGTCAGGATTCCTGGGTCTTCGTTGTCCCTCCTCTAGCTGCTGCTCCTGGCTGTCCCCCCTCCCTGTCCCTCTCAGGATTCTAATCCCCACCCCCATCCCCTGCAGAAGGAGGTCCCGGCCGGAGGAGACAACCTGGTATGTTGAGCCGGAGGAGCCCAATCCTGTGGAGCCGGCCCCACCCCAGCCTGCCCTGAACGGTGAGTCCCCATGGGGGAGGGGACACGGGCTGGCTCTGGTGTCAGGCCCAGACTCCCCAGCATAGGGCCTGGGGAATTCAGCACCCAGAGAGCGTGTCACTGCATGTACGAGAGGAGCTCCTGCTGATGTCCTGAGCACCGCACGCTGCCCTCGACTGAGGTCAGGGCTGGGCAGCACATGCTTCCCCTGCTGAGATCATGGCCCCCCTTGGGCCTGGCACCACACAGACCCCCCTGGCTGTGAGCAGGGGCCCTCTTGGGCTGGGCTCCACCCCTCTCCCCCAGCTATGATCAGGGACCCCCCTTGGGCCCGGCACTGCACCAACGCACAGAGAGACAGTCCCTGAGCTCACAGTCTGAATAGCTGAGTGTGTGTGAAGATGGATGGGGGCAGAGGAGGAGGGGGGATGGATGCGAGGGATCTGTGGGAGGGTGAATGGATGGAGGGGAATTTGCTGGGGGGAATGGGACATGCTGGCTGTGTGTCCTGTTCCCTGCACTATCCCAGGCAGGGGATTCCCAGCATGGGTGTTGTTGCTTATGGCTCTGTCCCTTCCTTGCAGGTGATGTCCTCTCTCTAGGCCCCAACGGGACCCAGGAGTCCGAGGAGCAGCGGGCACCGGCTCCGGAGCGTATCAGCACCCCCAAACTCATCCAGAGAGCACTGCTGAGGGGCACAGCACTGCTGGCCTCTCTTGGTCTGGGCCGAGACCTGTCACAGGCCCGACGGGAGGAGAAGGGGGAGCCCCCACCCGTGCCCACCCCCCCGCCTTCTCCTGAGCTCATCCGCTTCTCCCCCAAGGACACACACTGCCCCGCCCTGCTGGTGGAGCTGGACCAGGGTGGGCTGGCCCGGACGCCAGGGTCCACGAAGGAGGACCAGGAGGGGCTGGCCCGGACACCAGGGTCCATGGAGCAGGGCCAGGAGGGGCCAGCCCGGACACCAGGGTCCACGGAGCTGCTCATCCACCTGGTCCCAGGTGGTGACAGAGGGTCCCTGACCCCCTTGTGGGGTCAGAGGTCACCAAAGAGCCCACGATGTGAAGAGGAGTGGAGTCCTGGCAGCAGGGCGGATAAGTGGGGTAAGTGGGGAGTGACGAAGATGCAGAGACTTTTCCCACTCGGGGTGCTGGCTCCAACCCAGCTCCAGATGGGGGATGGGTTGAGTCAGGTGGATGGGGAATGGAGCCTTTCCCCTCTAGGGGGTGCTGGCTCTGACTCAGCGCCAGGATGGGGGATGGGGAATGGGGCCTTTCTCCTCTAGAGGGCGCCAGTTCTGACCCAGCCCCAGGGCAGGCGATGGGCTGGTTCAGCTTGGGGGTTGGGGTTTGGCTTTGGGTTTTTCCAGTAGGCACTCACCCACTTGTTGTTCTAACATCCCCTGTTCTCTCTCACCGTAGGTGGGTCCCTCCCATCACCCTCATCCCCCTGCAGCCCCCACTCACCACGCCCCTCCCCACACACCAGCCTCATCTCCCGGCCCCGCCCCTCCCCTGTGCGCAGCCGCATCGACCCCTGGAGTTTTGTGTCGGCTGGGCCCCGTCCCTCCCCAGCCCAGTCCCCCCAGCCAGAGCCACGCCGGTGTCGGGCGGGGACCCCCGACTCCAGCAACCCCTTCATGACCTCCGACCCCTTCTTCCACCCCTCACCGGGACCTTTTGACTCGGAGACCTTTGACCCTTTTGCCTCGGCGCCCAGATTGACCGGTCTTTCCTGCCGCCTGGACCATGGCCAGCTCAGTCCCTACCCCTCGCCCCCTCCACGCCACTCCTCTGGCTTTCCTGCCCCTCTGGAGCAGACCAAAGAGACCCACCCCCTGCCATGGTGGGTGGCCAGAGCCCCGCAGGAGGACAGCAGAGTCCCAAAGTGAAATGGGCGATACAGGAAGTCCTGGCCTCTTTGGACAGTTGCACACAGGAAGTCCTACAACGAAAGTGGGCAATACTGGAAGTCCCACCCTCCTCAGACTTTGCATGGAGGAAGTCCCGCCCTCTTTGGACAATTGCACACTGGAAGTCCTGCCCTCCTCAAGTTCTGGGCACAGGAAGTCCCATCTTGCATGGATCATTGTACCAGATACAAGGCTCAGGTTGGGGTGGTCTCTGTGTTGGATGTTTGGGGAGTGCTGGGAGCTTTCACTATACACTGGAAAGGTAGGGGAATTCGGGGGAGCTCCTGTGGGGTAACTGGGGCACCTCCCCTCTCCTTAAAGAAGAGACTAACAGTGGCTTGGACGCCCTCTGAGCCTGGTGCCATGTTACACATGGCATGAGGTTGTCAGGTCTCTGCCAAACTCCCACCCTGGTCCTCAGAACCACTGCATAGGTAGTGATCACTGTTTGGGAGTGAGGGGCACTGGCAGAGCTGGGGAAGCCCAGGGCTGGGATAGAAGGAGTGAGGGGCACTGGGTCAGCCCATCTGTTTCATGAACACTAATAATGGGCCCCCTCTGTTCCCAGCGTGGGGTTCTGGTGTCCGGGTTGGGGACCAGCCACCCCTCCCACAAGGTAGCAGCCCCTGTTGCTGAGAGCACGGGGTGTCTTGGGGATATCCCTGGGTGGGGGGGACGACACTGGGAGGGGTCGATATGGGATCACCCCCCGCTTGCTACATTCCCGAGCACAGACTGGCTGCAGGTGAGCGTGCGCCTTGGTGTGCAAGTGTTGGTGTGCGTACAAGACTGGGAGTGCTGTGTACTCAGGCGAGTGTGCAAAGCATCAGGGGGTGCGCGTGCCTTTGTGCTGGTATCTATGGGTGCGTGCGAAGCCGGAGGCGTGGGAGCACGTGTGAGGGCTGGCCTGGGTGAGGCTGTACTGATACGTGAAGCTGGGCATGCTCGCCCATGCATGGGCTGGAGACAGGTGTGCTTGGGAGCAGCTGTGCCATCACCTGCACTTCCAGCGTGGGAGTCTGCTGCTTCCCTCCCCCATCTGTGGGGTCCCCGTTAACTCCATCCCTTCCTCCTGCTGTGAGTTCCTGCCCTGGGGGCAAGGGGGGGGGCAGGCCATGTCAATACCCCTGTAACTGCACCAAGACCCCAGGCTGGGGAGCAGCTGAAGCCTGGGCTGCCTGTGGATTGAGACCAAATAAACTCCCAGCTGCCTCCAGCTGCTGCCTGCTGCTTCCATTCTTGCCCCTGCTTTGGTTCCGTCCCCACCCACCCCCTGCAGCTCGCTGCACCCTCTCCCCCGGGTTATGATCTCAGAGCACCAGTAGGAGAATGCACAGGGTGCACTAGGCCCAGGGCAGGCCCTTGAGAGGCTTGGCCACCTTTGCACACCTGCCCGGTATGGGCATGAGCCTAGCATGGGAAGGAGCAAATGTGGGTGTGCGAAGACCTCTGGGTGCAGAAAGGACTCGGCTGTGTGTATGCCCCTCGCATGCCTGCCTGCCGCAGTGCCAATCACTGCTGCTTTACACTGACTGCCTTGCTCTCACGGTGGCCCTGGGTGCATGGTGCTATCCAGGGCACGTGGCTCTGGTGCCTGTGTGAGGGCATGCATGAATCTTGCAGGTGCCACATTTTGCTCCTGGCTTCGTTCAGGCTGACCCCGACTCCAGCCCCAGGGAAGCTCAGGACACCAAAGTGGCTCAGCCCCATTTGCATGTCTATGCATGTGCATGCATGCCCCTCGCCCGCAGAGGTGCCAAGTGTGGCTTTGAACATCACTGGGGACTCAGCACTGACCCAGGTACTCTGTGTGCCCATGCATGCAGCTCTCCGGCAGTGCTGCTGGTGCCGTGCGCCCCTGGCACACGGGAGGAAGAGGGGCACCAGTGACTGCTGCACACGTGTGCCAGCATGACCCTTTTGCACAGTGATCTTCCCTGGGTGAGGGGATTCCACCCACCACCCTGAGCATCAGTGGGGCTGGAACTTCCCAGAGCATCAGCATCCGCAGCCTCCAGTCAAAGCAGGAATCTCCCAGAGCTGTTAGCCACTTGCGGGGGAGCAGCTGGGACTGTGTCCAGCAGGGGGCAAGAGAGACACACACAGAGCAGGGCTCATTCTCCCCAGCAAGGGGATGGACACAGTCTCCCAGCTCACCCCTGACACATGCAGGTGTAGGGGGTACCTCCGCCTCCCACCTACACACACTTCTGATGGGAGAAGCCTGTGCAGGGGCCCAGCCCGGCCTGAAGAGTTTCTGCCCCTGGGGGCATTTGGAGGATTGGAGCATGGGTAGAGAGGGGGAACCACTTCTGATTGCAGGAGATTGGTTGTGCTGCTATTATGTGTACTACTGTAGAACCAATACATGCCCCCCCCAACTGAGATCGGGGCCAGGGGCTGCACAGACCCTCACTGAGAGCAGGGCCCCCATTGAGCTGGGTGCCACACAGACATGCCCCCTCAGATTAGACCCCCGTCGAGCTGGGCACTACACAGAGCCCCCGATTTATTTAGACTGTGAGGGACCACTGTGCTCAACTAGTCTGACCTCCTGCATAGCATGGGCCATAGGACATCCCTGCATGAGTTCCTTCTTCTACCAGAGCAGCTCTGTTAGAGAAACATCCCTGCGAAATTTTAAAACGGGCAGTGATGGAGAACCCAGCACCGTGGGTATGGTGTCCCACTGGCTAGTGACCCTCCCTGGGATCAATGGGGATCTTATTTCCAGTATGATTTTGTCTAGCTTCAACTTCTCGCCACCGGATCTTGTTAGCCATAGCCCTCCCTGGGCTATCTATCTATCTATCTATCTATCTATCTATCTATCTATCTATCTATCTATCTATCTATCTATAGGAACAGAGGCTAAAATAGGGAAAGAACAAGTTAAAAATTACTTAGACAAGTCAGATGTCTTCAAGTCACCAGGGCCTGATGAAATGCATCCTAGAATTCTCAAGGAGCTGGCTGAGGAGATATATGAACCATTCGTGATTATCTTTGAAAAGTTGTGGAAGATGGGAGAGCTTCTAGAAGACTGGAAAAGGGCAAATATAGTGCCCATCTATAGAAAGGGAAATAAGGACAACCCGGGGAATTACAGACCAGTCATCTTAACTTCTGTACCCAGAAAGATAAGGGAACAAATAATTAAGCAATCAATTTGCAAACATCTAGAACAGTGTTTTTCAATCCGTGGCTCACGACACAGTACTGGGTCACGGCATGTAAAGCGCTGGGTTGCCTTGCTCTGGTCAGCACCGCTGACCGGGACATTAAAAGTCCCATCAGCGGTGCTGCCCAGCTAAGGCAGGCTAGTGCCTACCTTTTCCAACACCATGCTGTGCCCCAGTAGCAGCCAGCAGTGGTCTGGCTTGTAGGCGGGGGAGCCACGGGGCTCTGCACGCTGCCCCCATCCCAAGCACTGGCTTGGGAACTGGGGGTGGGCACGGAGCCTTTGGGCAAGAGTCATGCGGAGCTGCTTGCGTGCCTCCGCCTAGGAGCCAGACCTGCTGCTGGCTGCTTCCAGGGCGCAGCACGGTCTGCAGTGCACCCTGGCTGTGCCGCTGACCGGGAGCTGCCAGAGGTAAGTCTGTGCCCGTACCTCAATCCCCAGCCCTGAGCCCCCCCAAACCTTTCCTGCATCCCAAACCCCTCATCCCCTGCCCCAGCCCAGAGCCCTGACCCCCTCATGCACCCCAACACCCTGCCCCAGCCCTGAGCCCCCCCAAACCTAGAGCCCCTCCTGCACCCCAAACCCCTCAGCCCCAGCCCAGAGCCCTGACCCCCTCCTGCACCTCAACCCCCTGCCCCAGCCCAGAACCCCCTCCCACGCCCCAAACCCCTCAGCCCCAGCTCCATTGGGTCGCATGCATTTTCTTCAACTGGGTCCCCAGAAAAAAAGTGTGAAAAACACTGATCTAGAAGATAATAAAGTGATAAGTAACAGCACGGATTTGTCAAGAACAAATCGGGTCAAACCAACGTGATAGCTTTCTTTGACAGGGTAACAAGCCTTGTGGATGAGGGGAAGTGGTAGATGTGATATATCTTGACTTTAGTAAAGCTTTTAATAGTCTCGCATGACCTTCTCATAAACAAACAAAGGAAATGCAACCTAGATGGAGTTACTATAAGGTGGGTGCATAACTGGTTGGATAACTGTTCCCAGAGAGTAGTTATCAGTCGTTCACAGTCAAGCTGGGAGGGCATAACGAGTAGGGTTCCACAGGGACCAGTTCTGGGTCCAGTTCTGATCAATATCTTAATCAATGATTTAGATAATGGCATAGAGAGTACACTTATAAAATTTGTGGATGATACCAAGCTGGGAGGGGTTGCAAGTGCTTTGGACGATAGGATTATAATTCAAAATGATCTGGACAAACTGGAGAAATAGTCTGAAATAAATAGGATGAAATTCAATAAGGACAAATGCCAAGTACTCCATTTAGGAAGGAACAATAAGTTGCACACATACAAAATGGGAAATGACTGCCTGGTAAAGAGTACCACGGAAAGAGATCTGGGGGTAATAGTGGACCACAAGTTAAATATGAGTCAACAGTGTAACACCGTTGCAAAAAAAGCAAACATCATTCTGGGATGTATTAGCAGGAGTGTTGTAATCAAGACATGAGAAGTAATTCTGCTCTACTCCGCACTGATTAGGCCTCAACTAGAGTATTGTGTCCAGTTCTGGGCACCACATTTCAGGAAAGATGAGAACAAGTAGGAGAAAGTCCAGAAAAGAGCAACAAAAATGATTAAAGGTCTAGAAAACATGACCTCTGAGGGAAGATTGAAAAAAATGGGTTTGTTTAGTCTGGAAAAAAGAAGACTGAGAGGGGACATGATAACAGTTTTCAAGTATCTAAAAGGTTGTTACAAGGAGGAGGGAGAAAAATTGTTGTTGTTAATCTCTTGAGGATGAGACAAGAAGCAATGGGCTTAAATTGCAGCAAGAGAGGTTTAGGTTGGACATTAGGAAAATCTTCCTAACTGTCAGGGTGGTGAAGCACTAGAATAAATTGCCCAGGGTGGTTGTGGAATCTCCATTATTGGAGATTTTTAAGAGCAGGTTAGACAAACACCTGTCAGGAATGGTCTAGATAATACTTAGTCCTGCCATGAGTGCAGGGGACTGGACTAGATGACCTCTTGAGGTCCCTTTTAGTCCTACCTATCTATCTATCCCCAAATACCCCCTCTATCTATCTATCCCAGGGATGGGCAAACTACGTCCTGCGAGCCGTTTTAAACTAGCCCGCGAGCTCCCACTGGGGAGTGGGGTCTGGGGCTTGCCCCACTCTGGCGCTCCAGCCGGGCCGCTGGGTCGGGGGGCCGCACCATGTGCATGGCCCTGCTCCAGCTATCCAGCTGGGGCACAGGGTTGGGGGCCGCACCACTGCTTCTGAGAGCTGCTTGAGGTAAGTGCCACTCGGAGCCTGCGTCCCTGAGCCTCTCCCCACGTCCCAACCCCTGCCCCAGCCCTGATCCCCCTCCCGCTCTCCATACCCCTCAATTCCAGCCTGGAGCACCCTTCTGCACCCCAAACCTCTCATCCTCAGCCCCACCCTAGAGTCTGCACCCCTTCCCACACCCCAACTCCCTGCCCCAGCTCTGATCCCCCTTCTGCTCTCTGAACCCATCCCAAAGCACCCTCCTACACCCCAAACTCCTCATCCCCAGCCCCACCCCAGAGCCTGCACCCCCAGCCAGAGCCTGCACCCCCTCCCACACCCCAACCTCAATTTTGTGAGCATTCATGGCCCGCCATACAATTTCTATTCCCCGATGTGGCCCTCAGGCCAAAAAGTTTGCCTACCCCGATCTATCCCAATACACCCCCTCTATCTATCTATCCCCATACAATCCCTCAGTACTAGGTTTACCATGGCGCCGGGCCCAGAGTCAGAAGGGGCCCCGGCCAGCCCGATATCCCTGCCAGCTGCCACGCCCCTGCTCCGCCTCTTCCCACCCCTGCTCTGCCCCCGCCCCCACTCCACCCCTTCCCCCCCCACAAACCCTGTCCCCTGAACTACTTGTCCTGGGGGACTGCAGCAGGGGTCAGGCCGGGCTGCACTCACCAGAGGGAAGTGGAGCGACCCGGCCCCAGCCAGCTTCACTCTGCCAGCTCCCAGCCGCACTGCCGGTGACTGCTGGGGGCAGTTCCCCCTAACCCCCAAGTCCCAAGGCTGGGAGCCAGGAGAGCAGAGTGAAGTGGGCTGGGGCCGGATTGCTCCACTTCCCGCCGCCCCATGAGTGCAGGGTTGGGCCTGCCCTGCAATCATTGGGCAGCAGGAACTGGAGCGACCCGGATCCAGCCTACTCCGCCGGCTCGTGCTGGGAGGCGGTTCCCCCCTACCCCCAAGCCTGGGGAGGAGATGGAGCGGTGGGGAAGGGGCATGGGATGGGGAAGAGAAGGATAGGGGAAGCAGGGGCAGGGGGGAAGAGGCAGGGGAGAAGGAAGGGGGTGGGATGAGGAGGAGATGAAGTGGTGGGGAAGGGGCATGGGATGGGGAAGAGAAGGGGATGGCAGAAGTGGGGGCAGGGGGGAAGCTGGAGCCCAGCATGCGGTATCCCCTTGGCCAACGCTGGGGCTCCCTTGTTAAGCAGGCCCATCGAACCCTCACCCTGACAAACCCCACCTCCCCTGCATCTGTACCACCCCACTGAGCCCCCCCAGACATCCTCCGCACTGAGCCCCAACCACCTGCACCTGGACCCCCACCCAAATGAACCCCACATCCCCTGCACCTAGACCCTCCCTACTGAGCCCCAAACACCTTCATCTGGATCGCCTGCAGAGTCCCATTGCCCCTGCACCTGGAACCCCCCAATGAGCTTCTGTGCATCCAGATCTCCCCCTGAGCCGCCCAGACTGCCCCACAGAGAACTCTTACCCCCACCTGGATCCCCCCACACTAAGTCCCTCTGCACTTGGCTCCTGCTGCCAGGCTGAGCCTGCTCACCCACACCTGCTGTGCCTGGCACAGGAGGGCAGGGCCCTAGGGTGTTTCTGGGGCAGACCTGGGCCTTGCACTGTGTCAGGGTCGGGTTCAGCCTCACTGCTGAGTCCCTGTCCCGGGGTGGGGTGGGGGAAGGCTGCAGGGTAATCTCCCACCTCCATGCAACCAGTGGCCTGTGCTCCCCACTGCCATATTGGAGCCTCCACATTTATTTATTGACAAATAAAATTTGCAGAATTTTAAAATATTGTGCGCAGAATTTTTAATGTTTTGGTGCAGAATCCCCTCAGGAATATGGGGTGCTGTGCAGCTGTGATGGTGGGACAGTGAGGAAGGTGCTGGGCAGTGGGGAGATCTATGGGCGGGGGATACCAGGGAAGCGGTGTGGTGTGCAGGGTGCTGTGCAGTTGTGGTGGGAGGCCAGCGGGGGAGGTCTCTGGGAGGGGTGGTGGCTGGGCATAGAGATCTGTGGTGGAGGTCTCTGGGCAAGGGGGCGTTGAGCATAAGGGTGGGGCACTGTGCAGCAGGGTTGCCCAGAGGATTCACGGGGAATGGGGCAAAGCGGGGGAGCAGTGGCGCTTGTACTCACCTGGCGACGGTCCGGGTCTTCGGCGGCATTTTGGCGGCGGGGGGACCTTCAGTCGCTCCGCATCTTCCGCAGCACTGAAGGACCCCCCACCGCCAAAGATCCAGACCGCCGACAGGCCAGGGCTCGTGGGGCCCCTGAGGGTCCTGGGGCAAATTGCCCCCCCTCTGGGCGGCCCTGCTGGGCAGGGGAGCGGTGTGGTGCAGGCCCACCTTCAAGGAGAAGGGACATGCTGGCAGCACAGGGCTGGGCAGGCCAGTGTGCATCTGGCAGCTGCAGGTTTGTAAACAGAGCCCTCCTGCTGGGCTGCTCCCACCGCACTGTGCCTCATTGCCCCCAGCCCACCCTTCACTCTGGAGACTGCCCATCCCGACCCCTGCACCTTACCCCATGGGGGTCCACAAATATGTTTGGCGCTGGGCCCACAAAAAGTTAATCCGGCCCTGCACCCCTTCTATCTATCTATCTTTCCCCATACACCCTAACTATCTATCCCCCCCTACGGAGTCCCCATGCCGCTCCGATTGGGGTGCTGCCCCCCTCTGTCCATCCCTCCCCCTTGTGGCCGTGTCCTGGGCAGGGCTCCGAGGCGGGGAGGGGGGACAGCCCCTCGGAGCCGCCCTGCTGCCCGGAGCCAGCCCTGGCTCTTGGCCCCCGGCCCAGATTCCTGCCCCCGGCCCGGGATTGGCTGAGCGCGGCACAAACAGCCGGCCGGCCAGCCGCCCCGTCTCGCTCCCTCGCTCCGCCATCCCGGCCCTGCGCCTCTCCCCTTCTCCCTTCTCCTTCGCTCCGTCGGCAGCGGCGCGCGGGGAGACAGGCGCCGGCCGGAGGCGGGGGTGGCGACGGGGGGCCTCCGGAGCCGGGCAGAGCTTGTCTGTCGGTCTTTCCTGCCCTCGCTGTCTGTCCGGGGGGAGCGAAGGAAGGAGAAAAGGCACCGGAGAGAGGGCGGGGTGGCCAAGGGGGCTCGGGGAGGGGAGCGAGGGTTTCGTTCCTTCCTTCCTCGCCGATCCTTTCCCCGTCCCCTCCATCCTCGCCCTCTTTGTTTCCCTGTCCCCGGGCCAGCGGAAAGGGGAGGAAGGAGCTGCGGAGAAGGAGTGTGGAGGCGGTCCCTGGGCGGCTGAGCTGTCTCCTGCTGCCTCTTGGCTGCAGGGACTCCCTTGCCCCCTCTGACCGCCTGCCAGGCGGCTGGTGCCAGGGCGGGGCTGGGGGACGATGTAAAGATGCCCCGGGGGCTGGCATTCTGGGTGCTCCTCTTGCCCTGGCTCTGTGCCCCCGGGGCACAGCCCGCAGCGCCCGCAGCCTCGGAGCGGGCGGCCGTAGCGCGGGAGCGCTTCAAGGTGGTCTTCGCCCCGCTGGTCTGCAAGCGGACCTGCCTCAAGGGCCAGTGCCGGGACACCTGCAAGCAGGGCAGCAACATGACCCTGATCGGCGAGAACGGGCACTCGGCTGACACCCTGACCGGCTCAGGCTTCCGCGTGGGTGAGCACGGGGTACAGGCCGGGGCACGGAGGAGGGACAGCAGGGGTTGGCAGTTATGTGAAAAGGGGCATTGGGGGCTTTGGTTGTCCAGGGAGGGGACTGAGCGGCACTGGGGATGGGGGAGCTGTATGGGGGAGGGGGTGCACTGGAGAGCCCCTCTGGGGCAGAGGGAGGTGCTGGGGGCAGATCAGGGACGTGGGGGATAAGGGGCTATTGGAACACGTCTCCCTGATTTCCGCTCTGCGTCAGCATGCAGGCTCTGCCTGTGTGGCTGCACTCACCTGTGTGGCTCACACCTGTCTCACCAGCATCAGTTGCACGCAGGCTTTTGCACACTCACCCTGGCGCACTTTGGACTTGGAGCTGCTCATACGGCTCCATTTCACCTGTCACATTCTTCTCTTCACATGCGTGTGCTCCTGACATGCCAACACCAGTAGAGGCCCCCAGCCCCTCACCCACACATGGTGCGTGGCCGGGCCCTTTGTCTGCGCACACATTTGTGCACTCACAAATCTCGCATGTTGTGCCACCGTCGTGCTCAAGTGGGTGCATTTCCTCCTGTGGGCACTTGCCGACGCACTAACTAGCACTCAGAGGCTTGCACGCTTGGCATTCACTTAGCCGTGCGTGCACTCTCCCCTCTTCCCTGGCAGTTCTTCCAGCAGCAGTTCAGGGCTGGAGGAAAATCTCGCCTCAGCGAATGGCCCCGTCCCAGCTCCCGTCCCCTGGGGCCCGTCCGACGCCTGCACCTCCGGCAGCCGGCCTCCAGTTTAACACGCACATGCGTCACACGCACACACATGGAATCCAACGCACACACAGGCAAGGAATCTAACACACACACACTCTCACACACCCAATCTAACACTTGCACACATGCAATCTCATGCGCACACCACACAATCTACCGTATGCACAAGCTAACACACCCAGTCTAACATATGTATGTGCACACACAAACACAATTAAATGCACATGCATACACCCACTCACACAATCTAACACACACGTGCGTGCAATCTCCCTTACCCATGCACACTCATACAGGTTCCCCCACACACTCTCACCCCCCGCCCCACTGGCACACACTCGGACATGTGCTCTCACACGCACACTCCTTTGCACTCACAGGAGCCTGGGCCAGCTCCGGCTGCGAATTCCCTGGTTTGTAACATTCCTCAGCTGATGCTGGTGCCCCTCCTGCCAGGCACCATGCCAGCCCCCCCCAGCTGGGGGAAAGATCTCTGATGCCCCTTCATCCTCCTGCTGGGGGACGGCTGGTATTGGGGGTGGAGTGACCTCTGGGGCTAACTGAATCCAGAGTTGGGCTGGATCCAGCCCGGAAAATCCCCTCCTGGCCCAGGGCGGGCCCAGCACCTGCACCCAGCCTTTGGTGGGGGAGCGGGAGGGCTGGAGGGTTCAGGGGAGGAGAGGTTTTTTTGGGGGGTCTGACCCAGACCTCAACCCCTCCAGTCACCCAGTCACAGACCCCTGGGGAGACCCTCCCCCTGCCTCCCAGCTGGCCCACCCACATGTCCCTCCCCTCCACACTCCTCCCCCCATGCTCCATCCTTCCCCCAATACCCCTCCCTTCCCTGCCTGCTCCCATTCACCCCCATGCACCCCTGCACCCCATCCATGCACCTCACCCCATCCTCCATCCAGCCCCCCTCCCACTGTGTGCACCAGCCACACACACTCTGCTCCCCCCAACTTCCCCTGCCCCCCTCACTCAATCCCACCCCAGCATGTGCCCTGTCCCCCCCCGTTTTGTCTCAGTGACACAAAGAGACTAAAAATACCTCAGGCTCCAGAAACCGCGGCCTTTATTGACTTTGCACTTGGGAGGGAATGAAATTGAGTCACTGCTGGAAGTGAGGGGGCTGGAGCAGGCGCCAGGTGACCCCCCTTCGCCCACCAGTGCTGACTCGCAGCCCCCTGTCATCCCAGCCCTGAGCTCTGCCACACAATCGCTCAGTCCCGACCCACAATTTTCTCGGTCCCTGAAATCCCTCTCCCACCCCAGCACACTTTTTCAACTGGACACCATGATTCTCCTTCACTTCCTGTCCTACCATGGTGTGCGGCTGATCAACAGCCCTTCACGCCCCACCCCAGAGGTAGCCACATCTCAAGCCCTGAGTGTGCAGTGTGTCGGCCTTTTCGATGATGGGACTGCCGCAGGAGCCATTTGCTGTCTTTTTGTTATTGTCCTGAGTGTTTGGATAATCCCTGCTCCAACACTGAGTCACCCACTCTTGAGCCAGGGCAGCTGGCTGGGCCTGGGAACCGGGTATATACGCACCACTCCCTCCCCTGAGCCAGGGCTGTTCAGCTGCCCCGGCCAACTCCCCACTCAGAGAAATAAACCAAACCAGCCTCAGCCTGGGAGTCAGAGCAGGGATGGTGGTGTTTGCTGGGACTGCTGGCTCTGGGAGGGGAGTGGGGTCTAGTGGCTAGAGCAGGGGGCTGGGAGTAAGGGCACCAGCTCTGATTCACTCTGTGACCTGAGGGATGTCACTTCCCGCCTGGATAGTCTCAGCTGGGTATTTCACCCTGTGTGGGTTTGCGGGGAAGGATGTGGGGGAGGAAGGGCTTGTGGTTAAGGCCCTGGGGCCAGGAGACCTGGCTTCTTTTCCTGCCTCTGCCACAGACACCCTGTGTGACCTCGGGTGAGCCCCTTCCCCCTCCAGGCCTGTGTCCCCCCCCATCCTGTGTCTATTTAGACTGTAAGGCCTGTCTCTCACCATGAGTCTGTGCAGTGTCTGGCACAATGGTTCCTGATCTCGTGTGTGTGTGTGTGTGTGTGTGTACACAGCACTCAGCACACCGAACCCTAATCTCGGTAGTGTGTGTGTGTGTGTGTGTGTGTGTACAGCACTCAGCACACCGAGCCCTGATCTCGGTGTTGTGTGTGTGGGTAGCACCCAGCTCATTGGGCCCTGATCTTGGTCGGGGGCCTCCAGGTGCTGCCCCAATACTAACAGGGATGTTAAGACATTGGTGTTACATTAGTCCCTGGAGGCCCAGCTGAGATCACAGACTCACACAGAGGAAGAGTTCCTGCCTCTTGTGCTCTGGCCAGCTTCCCCCTCACCTTGTGTGTACCCTGGCTTGCCCGCCGGCTACCCCCCCCCCCATGTGTGCCCTGTCTTGCCCGCCGGCTGCCCCCACAGTGTGTGCTCTGGCTTGCCTGCCAGCTCAACCCCATGTGTGCCCTGGCTTGCCTGCCGGCTCACCCACCACGTCTGCCCTGGATTGCCCGCAGGCTCCCCCCCGCATGTGTCCTGGCTTGCCCGCCGGCTCCCCCCGTGTGTGCCTTGGAGCAGGGGTTGGATGAGGCAGGGAGCAGGAGGTGGATGGGGTGGGGTGGGGGCAGGGAGCAGGGGGTGGGTGGGGCCAGAGGCCAGGGAGCAGGAGGTGGATGGGGGGGCAGGGAGCAGGAGGTGGATGGGGCGGGGGTAGGGAGCAGGGAGTGGGTGGGGCAGGGAGTAGGAGGTGGATGGGGTGGGGGCAGGGAGCAGGGAGTGGCTGCGGGTGGGTGGGGCCAGGCGACTGCGGGGTGGACACAGGCGGTGCGGCAGTGGGGGCAGCGTGGGGGTCCCTGGTCTAATCTCCCTCTCTCTCCCCCCAGTGGTGTGCCCGCTGCCCTGTATGAATGGCGGGCAGTGCACATCCCGTAACCACTGCCTCTGCCCCCCCGAGTTTACGGGGCGCTTCTGCCAGGTGCCGGCGAGCCGCCAGGCCCAGGGGGGGCAGCAGCTGCTGCAGCCGGCAGCGCTGGGGCCCCTCGAGGGCCCGGCAGGTGAGACGGGCTCCAGCAAACACGCCATCTACGCCGTGCAGGTGATCTCCGACGCGCATGGTGCCGGGGAGCCACCCGCCGGCCACAGCCCCAAGGCCACCGTCAGCCACTCCACCTTCATGGTGCCCCTGGGGCCTGGGCACCACTCGTCTGAAGGTACTGCTGCTGGGAGTGGAGTGGTGGGCCTGGGGAGTGTGATGGGGATGGAGGGCAAGGAGGGAGTGATAGGGCGAGTGGGGTGACAGGGTAACTTGGAGTGAGGGGGTGATGGGGCAGGGGAGGGGTGACTGGGTGAGGGTGATGGGGGCAGGGGTTGTTGGGGGTGAATGATTGGGCAGAGGGGTGATGGGGGCAGGAGACGGGTGATTTGGGTGGGGGTGATGGGGGGCAGGGGTTGTTGGGGGTGAATGATTGGGCAGGGGGGTGATGGGGGCAGAGGGTTAATGGTGGCGGGGGCCTCTCTCATTTAGGGGAAGTGCCAGGTGTTGTTGCCTGGGGAGGTGGGGGTCAGTGTCAGGGGAGGGTCTATGTGCTGACACCCACTCGGGCCCCACTCCAGTACAGGTCCACCCCCCTCTGCTGAATGTGCGCGTCCACCACCCGCCCGATGCCTCCGTGCAGGTCCACCGCATCGACAGCATCAGCACCGAGGGCACAGGGCCGGGCGCCCAACACCACCTCATCCAGCACCCGGCCCAGAGCTCCATGGGCCAGAAACCCCCCACACCCCATGCCCGGCCCCACACGCACAAACCCCTGGGACGCTGCTTCCAGGAGACCCTGCCCAAGCAATCTGTGAGTTGCCCGCTCCCCCAGGAGGCGCTGTGCTAAAGGGAGGGGGGCGGGAGTCAGCAGGGGGTGCTGTGGTACAGGGAGCAGTGGGGTCAGCAGGGGGTGCTGTGCTGCAGGGTGAGGTGGCGTTCGTGGTCTCACTTGCCTGTCATTTCTCTCTCCGGCGATGGGGGGCACCATTTCTCAGTGTGGGAGCAACCCCCTTCCAGGCCTGACCAAGCAGGAAGATTGCTGCGGGAGCATCGGCACCTCCTGGGGGCAGAACAAGTGCCACAAATGCCCCCACCTGCAGTGTAAGTAATGCCTGCGGCCCCCTTCCCCATACAGCCTCACAAGCCCCCCTGGCCTGCCCCCTGCTAGCGCTCCTGCCCCCACCCCACAGCGCCCCCTTCTGGGAGAGGCTGGGCTGGAGTAGCCAGGAGCTCCCCCAGCCAGTGACCCTGCAGCCCCTCTGCTAGCAAAGAGGGGCTGCCCAGTGTGGGGGAGCCAGGACGGACCCACTGAGGGTCGGTGAGGGCTGGTGTTTGGCTGGTGCTCCCACTTCTCCCCCTGGCCTGGCGCCGACCTCTCCCAGCCTGGCACAGGGTTTACGGGAAGCCTGGATGGGGCCTTATGTAGCCAGGCTGTGGCCAGCTGGGCTGTCACATTCCAGCATCTTGCCTTGGGAGCTGGCTGGGCAGTGCCCACCGGTCCCTCCCAGAGCTTCCAGGGCACCATGGCGGGGGATGCGGGGCACAGTGCCCTATGCCCAGCTGGCTAAGATGGGGAGGAGATGGATCAGGTGGCAGGTTCCAACCCTCCATTCTCCCCCTCCCCCTGCACCTACCCCCCTTCCTGGCGCTCCCACTCAATGACTTTTCCAGCTCCCGGGGATCTGTGAGCCGCAGGGTGTTTGTGTTAGAGGTAGCCAAGAATGTGCTTCATGGCCTGGCTCCTTGTTCTCCGGCTGGGCAGGGCCCCCCACCCCTCTCCCTTTCATCACGCTTCGGCTCTTCTGGGCAACTTCCTGTCTGCAGCCGCCACCCACCCATCGCTGTGGGAAGCGCTGCCCACCCCCTGGGGGTGAGAGGAGCATGTGGGGTAGGAGAATGGAACCGTTTGTTACCTGAGGGAGTGCACGGGTGCTGCCACCCCAGCCTCTCCCAGCAGGGGGCGCTGCAGGGAGTGGGGCAGGAGCTGGCTGTGGGGGAGCTCCTGGCTACTCCAGCCCTTGCCTCTCCCAGCAGGGGGCACTGTGTGGAGTGAGGCAGGAGCACAGGGGGAGTTCTCAGCCGGCCATTCTGAGCTAACTTGTCCCTGGGGGCAGTTTCTTCTTACCCATCAGTCAGTAGCCAGCTGTGACTCGGTGGTGGGGGGCTGTCCCTGTTCCCCCTGTCTCTCACTGCCTCTGTTGCCCACGTGAGTTGTGATAATGCCTCACCCTTTTCCCAGCCCTGCCCTCTGCACAGGCCAGTGGTGGTGAGTCTGTCAGGTTAATAATTCCCATGGTCCCTTGGAATTCTGTTGCCTTTTGAATCTCACTGGGACAACCCCCCTCATCCCCAGCATCCCCCCAGCGCATCTTTCTCTTTCTTCTCAGTCTTTCTTTCCATCGCTTCCCCACCCCCCACCCCCATGTTCCCCAGCTTGGACGGATCAGGAGCAGCCTGGCTGCACACGCCTGCTGGAATGAACATCGTCCCATGTCCCCGCCCCCCGCGCCTGCTGGCCTGGCTGTGGTAGTGAGACCAGCGCAGGCGCTGGCTAGCTGATCGCTGCTTCCACCAGCACCACCCCCACCGGGGCCGCTGCTGAGGGGGGCGAGGAGCCAGAGACCCTGGGCCAAGAGACAGCGCGTCCAAACCGCCGTCTGTGCAAGCGTCTGGCACCCGTGCTGGGCTGTGTCTGTGCCTCTGCTATTGCAATGGTGATGCAGACTCCCATAGCCCCCACAGCTGGAGATTAGGCCGTGTCTGGCTAGGTGCCGTGCAGACCCTCATAGCCCCCTCCCCCATACCTGAGGTCTGGGCCCTGCCCCAGGCTCTGCGCAGATACAAGAGACGGTGTCTGCCCTGTTGGGCTCAATGTCTAGACAAATGAATAGGAGGGGAAGGAATGGCACCGAGTGGGAATGGGACTTGCCTGAGGTCAGTGGCAGAGCTGGGATAGAACCCAGGAGTCCTGAGTGCCAGTCTCTCCCTGCTCTAACCCGCTAGGCCCCGCTTCCTTCCCAGAGCTTGGGCTAGACCCCAAGAGTCCTGCCCTCACTTGTACACCACGCTGCGTCCTCGCTCCCGCTGATTCCCCCTCTGGGGTTTGTTGTGTGTTGCAGACTCGGGGGTGCAGAAGACAGGCCCGATCCGAGGGGAGCACGGGGGTGATTGCCCACAGGGATACAAGAGACTGAACAGCACCCACTGCCAGGGTACCCAGCGGGCGCTCTCTGGATGGGGGGACTGAAGACCTGCTTCTGTGTGTGTGTTGTGTCCGTGGGAATGTGTCGTGTGTTGGGCTGTGCTGTGCTGTTGACCCATCTCTCCTCAAACACACTTTAATGAGTGTGCTCTGTGGGCAGTGTGCGTTGTGTTGTGTGTCGTTGTGTTGCTGACCCCTCTCTCTCCCCGTGCAGACATTAACGAGTGTGCCATGCAGGGCGTGTGCCAGAATGGCGAGTGTCTCAACACCCAGGGCAGCTTTCGCTGCGCATGCAAACCTGGCCACATGCTGGGCCCATCCCGCAGCCAGTGTGTCCGTATGTAGGGGGACCGGGGGTAGGCTGGGGGGTCAAGGGGACTGGGAGGGTTGGGCAGGGGGCTTGGAGCTGCATTGACCCTGTCTCCTGGGGGGGTGATGGGGGCTCAGTGTCTCTCTGGGGAACCCAGCTGGGGGCGGGGGGATGAAGAGAGGGGCTCGGAGCAGCACTGACCCTGTCTCTCCCGGGGTTGCAGCAGAGAAGTCGGGGGAGAAGAGCCTGTGTTTCCGGCTGGTGAGCCCGGAACTCCAGTGTCAGCACCCACTGCCCACTAAGCTGACCCGCCAGATGTGCTGCTGCAGCGTTGGCAAGGCCTGGGGGGCCCGCTGCGAGCGCTGCCCGGCTGATGGCGCAGGTAAGGAACCGCAAACTGGGCGGGGATGGAGTATCTGCCACAGCACTGCCACGGGGAAGCTCGCAGTGCTGGAGTTCCTGGCTGGGGCACTGCCACAAGGAAGCTCACTGCGCTGTAGTCCCTGCCTGGGGGCATTGCCACGGGGAAGCTCACAGCGCTGTAGTCACTGGCTGGGGCACTGCCACAGGGAATTTCACAGTGCTGTAGTCCCTGGCTGGGGCACTGCCACAGGGAAGCTTGCAACACCAGCATTAACCTGTCTTCTCTCCCATCTGGCAGCTGCCTTCAAGGAGATTTGCCCAGCGGGGAAGGGCTACCACATCCTGACGTCCCACCAGACCCTGACCATCCAGGGGGAGAGTGACTTCACCCTGCACATCCACCCCGACGGCACCACGGACCTGCAGCAGCAGCGCGAGCTGCCCAGCCTGCCACCCCTCGAGGGGGACTCTCAGGAGTCTGAAGGTCAGAGACCCTGGGGAGGAGACTGGATTGGGCACGGGGGCCAGGGCGGTGCCACTGGCACTGTGCTCACCAGGACATGGGGGTTCCCTAAATTTTCCCCAGTGAACCCCAGTAATAGCAGGGGTTGTACCCCACTTTACCCCATGTTGAACCCCAGTGTTCTCACAGGCTGTACCCTACATTGACCCATGATGAATCCCAGTATTCCCAGGGGCTGTATCCCAAATTCTCCCATTGTGAAACCCTCTCTGAGAATATGGGGTTCACAGACAGATAATTTGGAGGTCCCTATTCTCCGAGGGACAAGCCCACATTCCCCAACAGTGAACCCCATGTTCTCACAGAGGTGTGCCCCACATTCTCCCATGGTGAACTCCATGAGCACCCCAAATTCACTAAGGGTGAACCCCACTTTATCAGATCTGTTACTCCCTTCTTTGTTGGCAAACCCCCAAATCTCAGGGGGCAAACCCCATGTTGTCAGAGCTGTTACCCCAAATTCTCTAAGGGCAAACCCCATTTTTCAGGAGTACACCCTGTTGTCTAAGAACCCCAGAATCCCAGAGCTGGGAGACCCTGCTCTCAGAGCAAACCCCCCACTCTCAGGAGGTGAACCCCACATTCTCAGCCTGGCATGGCAGGATCTGATCCCGGGCCCTGTGTTTGTCTCTTGCAGCTGTCACCACGGCCATGGTGAGTAGGGCCTCCAGAGCAGCAGAGGAGCAGCGGATGAGCGGAGGGGTGATGCGGGTGTGGGGGGAGGATGGAGGGAGTGGGAAAGGAGGTGCTGGAGGGTGGTGGGTGAGAAGGAGGGAGGAGAGGAATGAATGAAAGAACAAGAGAGGGGGAGGAATGAAGCGAAGCAGAGGGAGGAATAGGGCACCCGGCTGGGTAGTGGAGAAGAGCAGGTGCCCCCACCGTTTAACCACTCCCCCTCCAGCTGCCAGCATATCGGACCAACTCAGAGGAGCAGTCAGTGGACCAGTTCTATGCCAGTGCAGCCACCCTGGGCGCCCGATACCCTGGTGAGTGATGGAAGAAAGGGCACTGCTGCGGGGAAGCTCGCAGCGCTGGAGCCCCCGGCTGGGCACTGCTGCGGGGAAGCTCGCAGCGCTGGAGCCCCTGGCTGGGCACTGCTGTGGGGAAGCTTGCAGCGCTGCTAACCCTTTTCTGTCTCCATTGGGTCCCAGAGGTGGTGGCCCGTCCCACGACTGCCATGGTGCAGAAGGTGCTGCCGGATCAATACACGCGTAGTGCCGTGGAGATCGCACCCACGCAGGTGACAGGTGAGAGCCTCATGGCAGGGGTGGGGGGCTGCACGCCAGCAACCTCCCCCTCCCCTTTGGGAGAAATTTCACATTCATGGACCAAACTTCCCTGCTGGGGCCCCACTTAATTATCGGGGTGAACCCCAAACATTCCCCAGCGACGTGCATGTTCTCAGGGGGGTCCCCCAAGTCCTTTCCGGGCCAACGATGTCTCCTGAGCGCCCCGACCCGATGCAGTGTGGTCCCTGCAAGCTGCTATCGCAGCGGCCCTAGGGGTGGGGAACTCCTGGCTCTTCTGGGGATCGATGAGAAAGAGATCTCCTGGCTCCTATGTCTGAGCCATTCGTCCTGATCCCCCCCGGGACTGCGTCTGTCTGTCCCTGCAGAGACGGATGAGTGCAAGCTGAACCGCAATATCTGTGGCCATGGAGAGTGTGTCATGAATTTGTCCGGCTACACCTGCATCTGCTACCCGGGCTATCGCTGGCACGCCCAGCGCAGGTTCTGCACAGGTAACATGCTGCCTTGCCCTCCTTTGTGGATGTGCGACACATGCCCAGGGACAGGCATGTGCATGGCTGTGTGGGGGCACATCATGCCCACTCCGCTGCATTCACGGAGGTGTCAGCACCCTGGAGGGTCACAAGCATCTGTATGACGGAGTGACCCCCGGGTATGCCTGCATATACAGGTCTGTGATGCCCCCCCCCCCCAGCCTGTATGCAAGGGTGCGACGTGTGTCCGCACAACAGGCATGCGACATGCCCGCACAGCTGCACAACAGGTGTGCAACATGCCTGCACAGGTGTGTGACATGACCACACAGCTGTACAATAGGTGTGTGACACACCCACAAGTCAGCCTGTGGAAGTCTGAGACACCCACCCTGCTTGCGCACGCTGGTAGCTAGGCCTGCAACACATGCACAACTACACATGCAAACCTGTGACCCCGGCCCCTGACATACGCATGTGGCCAGGGCTGTGACAGGCCGGCATCCCGGCATGGCGGGGGTCAGTCATTCTTTCTCCTTCCCGCCCCCCGCCTACCACAGACGTGAACGAGTGTGAGGCGGAGCCATGCGGCATTGGCAAGGGCGTCTGCATGAACACGGGCGGCTCCTACAACTGCCACTGCAACCGGGGGTACCAGCTGAAGGTGCACAAGGGCGTGCGCTCCTGCGTGGGTGAGCACCCTGGGGGCAGGGGCTGGGGGAGGGGCTGCTGGGAGCTGGGGAAACGGGGCATGGGGGAAAGGGGGTGGGGGGATGAGCTGGGGGAAAGGGGAGCTGAAGGATGGAAAGAAGGGCTGGGGGCTGGGAGAAGGGGGGCTGGAGGGAAGTGGGCATGGGGGATGGGAAGTGGGCATGGGGGATGGGAAGGAGGCATGGGGGATGGATAGGGAGTTGTGGGGGAAGGGGTGATCAGTAAAGTCCTGTCCCCCCCTCCTCTGCCCTGTTCACACCCACCTCTTCGGCAGACATTGATGAGTGCTCCAAGCCCCACATCTGTGGGGACGGGGGAGCCTGTGTCAACTACCCTGGGCACTACAAGTGTGAATGCCACCCCGGCTACCGTCTCAAGCCTTCCCGCCAGCCCCTCTGTGAAGGTAAGGGCTGGCTGGGCTGGGCTGGAAAGGGAGAGGGAGAGGGAGGAGAGAGCCCCAACAGCCTGGGAGACAGAGACCCTACAATAACAAACCAACGGCCCTGAGAGATTCTATCATAACAAGTGGGTGTGCACAGCTGAGCAGTAGTGAAAGCCAGAAATTTCCAAAGACCCAACAAGAACAAACAGGTGCACACAGCTCCAGAGTTACTGAGAGACCCCACGACAACAAACCAGTGCCCCGAGAAACCCTACAATAGCAAACCAATGTCTAGGCCCAGAGCTTGCACGAGACCTCAGAACAAGAAGACAGTGCCCCTGAGCAACCCTTCTCACAACAACCTGTCGAGTAGAGTTGTCAGAGACCCTACAATAACAAACCAACTTCCCACTTGCCAAAGGGCTCGCTGAGTCCTCAAGGGCCCTGCCCTGTGTTCTGCCCCTTGTGGGGCTCCCCCAAAGGCCCCTCACCCTTCACCTTTTCTCTCTCCCCGCAGACATTGATGAGTGCCTGGACACCGGCACCTGCCCCGACGGGAAGTGTGAGAACCGGCCAGGCACCTACAAATGCAGCCCCTGCCCTCCGGGCTTCCGGGGCCAGCATGGGATTTGCTATGGTAAGCGCTGGCCACAGAACCCAGGAGTCCTGGATCCCAGCCCCCAGCTCTAACCCAATAAACCCCCTTCCCCCTAGTGCTGAGGTTAGTGCAGTATCTGGGGTGTGACTCTCATGCCCCCGTGGTGGGAGGTGCCCTGTGCAGCCCCCAATGGGCTGGGGGACATTCGGCCCAGACCAAACTTGGCTGCAGGGGACTGGGTTGCAGGTCAAAAGTTGCATGGGGGACAGGGTTGGGATTCAGCGTCTGTGTCCCTCCCCAGATGTGGATGAGTGCTCCGAGGAGACCCCGTGCAAACACGGCTGGTGTGAGAACCTGCCCGGCTCCTTCCGCTGCACCTGTGGGGAGGGATTTGCACCCACACCCAATGCCCGGAGCTGCCTGGGTAACTAGATCTCCTGCCCTCCCAGGGCCTCCCTGCTCTAACCACTGCACCCCACTCCCCTCCCAGAGTCCCCTGCTCTAACCACCGCACCCCTCCCCTCCCAGGGCCCCCCTGGTCTAACCACTGCACCCCCTGCCCTCCCAGAGCCCCCTGCTCTAACCACCACACCCCTGCCCTCCTAGAGCCCCCCTGTTCTAACCACTGCACCCCACTCCCCTCCCAGGGCCCCCTGCTCTAAGCACCGTACCCCCTGCCCTCCCAGATCGGAGGACAGAAGCCAGGATTCTGACTCCCTGCCCCCCGCTCTCTCTCCCTGCAGATGTGAATGAGTGTGAGGATCGGGGGCTTTGCCCCAACGGGGTCTGTGTCAACACCCTGGGCTCCTTTAAGTGCCAGTGCCCAGCTGGCTTCCACTCAGTGAAGGACAGGCCACGCTGTGAAGGTGAGGGGCTGGGCCATGGGGTGGAAGGGTGAAGGGGGCTGAGCTGGTGGTTGGGGGGCATGTAGGGCTCAGGGTGAGAGATCTGGGCCAGGGAACTGCCTGTGGGCACTGGGGCTCAGTGGGGGGGGTCAGCGGGTCGGGGGGGCTGCCTGTGGGAGTAAAGCAGCTGTGTGAAGGGGCTGGGTGGAGGGATTTGTGGACATGGGAGCTGTGAGAGGGTCAGGCTGGGTGGCCATGCAGGGGGGGCTGGACGAGGGGGCCAGGCTGGGTTCCCACGTCTGGGGTGGGGCTGGGTAACGGGGCCAGGCTGGGTGGCCATGTCAGGGGGATTGGGGGGGAGCTGGGCTGGGTGGCCTTGTTGGGGGGGGTGCTGGGTGAGGGGGCTGGACCGGGTGGCCATGTGGGGAGGGGATGGGCGAGGAGGCTGGGTGGCCATGTCTGTGGGGGGGCTGGGTGAGGGGGTCGAGCTGGCCAGCCATGGTGAGGGGGCTGGATGACCATGTCCAGCAGGGCGCTGGGTGGCCATGTCCGGGGGCGGGAGGGCTGGGTAAGGGGCCAGGCTGAGTGGCCATGACCGGGGAGGCTGGGTGGCCATGTTTGGGGGCAGGGCTGGGTGACGGGGCCAGGCTGGGTGGCCATGTCCGGAGGGGTGGGTGTGGGTGAGGGGACCAGGATGGACGGCCACGTGAGGTGGGGGCTGGGAGTGGCCCCCTGACCCCGCAGCTCTCCATGTTGCAGACATTAACGAATGTGACTTCCCGGCCGCCTGCATCGATGGCGAGTGTGTCAATTCTGTGGGCTCCTACCGCTGCCTGTGCCGCGCCGGGTACAAGCTGGTGAATGGCAGAAAGTGTCAAGGTGAGGTGGGGGTGTGGCACAGACAAGTGTGAACATCCGTGTGTGTGTGGGCACGGCATGCCAGGAGTCTGGTGTTCCACACATGGGAGTGTGACACAGTGAGGAAAGCGTGTTGCACTGAGTGTGAGCAGCTGTGTGTGGCAACACAAGGACATGGCACACAGGGGGTAGGTAGGAAAGTCTGGGCATGGCGAGGTATGAAGGCCCGTGAAACACTAGGCTTCAGGAATGCCTCATGCCCAAGCGTGAGCCTGCTTTGCTGCAAACTGGGCCTGCCACAAGTAAGAGCAAATTCCGGGGTGTGTGTGAGGGACAGAATGTGTGGAGCTGCACAAAGCAGTGCAAGGGCCCATGCATGTGTGTTTTAGTGAGCGTGGCACACTGGAAAAGGAATGAGTACAAGCCTGTGTGTGTGTATAGCTGGGTGTGAGTGTGAGTTTGTGTACTGTAGGGGGCATAGGTTTGTGGTGTGGATGAGTGTGTATCTGTGAGTGGGCACAGGTGTGGTTGTGCAGCAAGCGTGCCATTGCACATCCCCTGCCTCTGTCTCCCACTGGTCTCCTCCCAGATATCGACGAGTGTGCACTGGACCCCAGCTTGTGCCTGCCCCACGGGACGTGTGAGAATGTGGACGGCTCCTACATGTGCGTGTGCGATGAGGGATACACCCCATCTGAGGATCAACATAGCTGTGAGGGTGAGAGTGGGATGGGGGGCCTTCCCCTCTGAGGGGCGCTGGCTCTGATCTGGCGCCAGGGTGGGGCACTGTGGGATTGATTTACCCTCTTCCCCCCAGATCTGGAGCCCCCTGACCACAAGAAGGAATGCTACCTGAACTTCGATGACACTGTTTTCTGTGACAGCGTCCTGGCCACCAACATCACCCGCCAGGAATGCTGCTGCTCACTGGGGGCTGGCTGGGGTGATCACTGTGAGATCTACCCCTGTCCCGTGCCCAACTCAGGTGGGACACACCCTACCCCCTCCTCCATGCCACCCTCCCCCATTCCCACTGCCACCAATGAACCATGGAACTAACTGCTACTGCACATGGTGTGACTGTGAACATCCAACTCCCAGGCTCCAAGGCAACTACTAGAATCCAGCTGGGGGGGGGGGTAGGGTGTCAGGAAGGCATTACCCATAGAGGGAGTGGGGGGATACTGGGCAGGATGGGCCACTTGGTCTGATATGGTGGCAGGGAGGGGGGATACCAGGCTGGATGGGCCAAAGGTCTGATCCATGGGACAGGGAGAGGGAATATCTGGTCTAGACATTAATCCCTCTTCCCCAATGTTCATGTCCTCCCCTTCCCCTGCAGCCGAGTTCCACTCCCTGTGCCCTGATGGGAAAGGATTCATCCTGGATGACAACATCCTGAACTATGGCATCCCCGCCCACCGCGGTGAGTGCCAGGGCCCACACCCTGATCTGCTTGGCGCCTGCACTCGAGGGTTGGGGGATCAGAAGCCAAGGTTACACCTTCCCTTGCACCCTCCCCCATGAGTCACAGGGATTCCAACCCTGCAACCCTCCTACCTGGCCATTACAGCCCCCCACACTCCACCCCAGAGGCAGCTGCATCTCAGTGCCAGCCAAGGGATCCCTGTATAAACAACCCCCATATCCCACCCCAGAGTTGGCTGTATCTCAGCACTGGACAAGGATCCCTGTATAAACAGCCGCCGCACCCCACCCCAGAGGCAGCTGCATCTCAGCGCTGGGCGAGGGATCCCTGTATAAACAGCCCCCCTTCCCCACCCCGGGGCTCCTTGCAGACATTGACGAGTGCAGCCTGTTCAGGGAGGAGATCTGCAAGGAGGGGAAGTGCGTCAACACGCAGCCGGGCTACGAGTGCTACTGCAAGCAAGGCTTCTACTACGATGGCAACCTGCTCGAGTGTGTGGGTGAGGAGGGCGAGTGGCATCAATTCGGGAGGGCAGATACCCTGGTCTAGAGCTGGGGAGGGGTGGGGGAGCAGACAGGGATGCTGTTCTAGGGGGCGCTGCTGTGATCGAGCCTTGGTGGGGGGACTGGCTGGCTCAGGGGGGTGAGTGGGGAATGCGACATGGGACTGGTCCCCTCTAGGGGGCGCTGCTGTGATCTGGCCTTGGCAGAGGGACTGGCTGGCTTGTGGGGGTGGGGGAATGGGACACAAGCTTTCCCCTCTAGGGGGCACTGGCTGTGATTGGGGTGGGGCCAGGTGGCCAGGAGGGGTGCCGAAAGAAGGGACTGGGCTCTGAGCCATGCCCTTTCCCCCCAGATGTGGATGAGTGCCTGGACGAGTCGAACTGCATGAATGGGCTGTGTGAGAACACGCGGGGGGCCTATGTGTGCACCTGCCCTGCCCCTGCTGTCTATGACCCCAACCACAAGAAGTGCCTGGCACCCAGCGAGATCGGTGAGTCCCCTTCACGCATGACATGAGCTCACTGGGTCTGAGCTTTGGCCCTGGCCAGGTGGGCAGCCCCATCACAGCCCTACCTCCTCCTGGCCCCTTTGCAGGTGGGATGCTGGGGACAGAGCTTCCTTCCTCCCCAGGTGAGGGGCACATTGGTGGGGTGTGGATTTGCGAGCAAAGATGCCCCCTGCTGGCCCTTGGTGTCATGATGACCAATTTGGGGTCCTTGGTGCCATGACAACCCACTGAGCCTGTGACATTAGAGCAGGGGTGGGCAAACTTTTTGGCCTGAGGGCCGCATCGGGTTTCGTAAATTGTATGGAGGGCCGGTTAGGGGAGGGGTTGTGGACCGGCCCCCACCTCCTATCTGCCCCCCCCCCCCGACTCCTACCCCATCCACACATCCCCGCTCCCTGTTCCCTGACCGTCCCCGGACCCTCGCCACCCCATCCAACCCCTCCTCTCATTCCTGACGGTCCCCCCCGGGACCTCTGCCCCATCCAACCACCCCTTCTCCCTGTGCCCTGACTGCCTCCTGCCGCCCCATCCAACCTCCCCTCCTTCCTGACTGCCCCCCCCCCCAGGACCCCTGCCCCCATTCAACCCGTTCCCCCCCGCGACCAACCCGACCCCATCCACACCCCTGCCCCTGACCACCACCCTGAACTCTCCTGTCCTCTATCCAACCTCCCCCCCCCACGCTGTGCCCCCTTACCATGCTGCTGGCAGCGCTACAGCTGGGCCACCACGCAGCACCAAGCACCGGGTCATGCCAGCCTCTGAAGCTGCGCTGCCCCAGGAGCTCACAGCCCCGCCACCCAGAGTATTGCACCGGCGGCGGAGCGAGCAAGCTGAGGCTATGGGGGAGGGGAAACAGTGGGGGGAGGGTCTGGGGGCTAGCCTCCGGAGGCAGGAGCTCAGGGGCCGGGCAGGACGATCCCGCGGGCCATAGTTTGCTCACCTCTGCATTAGAGGTGATTCCTGCTGGCTCCTGATGCCATGGTGACCTCATCAGGCGCAGTGTTACCATGTTGACCCTGGCTGGCCCCTGATGCCATAGTGACCCTTGTCAGTCTGGTGGTGCCATGGCTATCCCTGCTAGTCCCCAATGCCATGGCAACCCTGTCAAGCCCCTGATGCCCTGTGACCGTATCCTGGTCCTGCAGATGTGGATGAGTGCCGGGACCCCGGGGCCTGCCGGCACGGGCGTTGCATCAACACGCTGGGCTCCTTCTACTGTGAGTGCAGCCTGCCCTGGATGCTGGATCCCAGTGGCAAGGAATGCCAGCTCCCCGACATGCAGGCAGGTGAGGGGCACGCAGGGCTGAGTGCTACTGCACGGGCCCAGGAGAGTGGGGGTGCTTGGGATTGTGAACCTGACTCTGTGAGCGAGCAGGGGAGCGAGTGTGAATGAGTGAGTGTGAGCGTGTCACTGAGTGTGAGCAGGAGTGAGTGTGAGCACGTCACTGATTGTGACCATGGTGGTTACGAAGATTGTGAGTGTGTCCCTGTAGTTGCCGGTGCCCGTGTGTGGGTGTGCACCTACTTGGGTGTGCAGTGAGTGTGGTGGTGTGCACAAGGGCCCGTCCAGCATGCCAGGCCCTGTGGGAGTGTCTCCTGCGGGTGCTGGCTGGGACAGTGCTGTGGGCTCCCCTCCTCTCTCTCTTCCCTGGCAGACCGGGCAGCTGATCGGCGCGACATCTGCTGGCAGCACCGGGGGGAGGACAGCATGTGTGCCTCCCCACTCAACGGCTACCACCTGACCTATGAGGAGTGCTGCTGCCGCTACGGCAAAGGCTGGGGCTTCCAGTGCCGCGCGTGCCCCCCCCGCAGCCCAGGTAGCACGCATGCCCAGTCTGCCCTCTGGGGCTGTTGGCTTCAGTCCTGGGGTGGGGGCTCTGGCTGACTCAGGGGATGGGGAGTGGGGTGAGGGGCCTTTCTCCTCTGGGGGCTGCTGGCTCCTGTCTGGCCCCAGGGTGGGGGCGCTAACTGTCTCAAGGGGATGAGGAATGGGGTAGGGGACCTTTCTCCTCTGGGGGCTCTGGCTGGCTCAAGGAGATGGGGAGTAGGGTATGGGGCCTTTCTCCTCTGGAGATTGCGGTCTCCTGTCTGGCCCCACAGTGGGGGGACTGGTGGCTCAGAGGGGTGGGGAGTGGGGTACAGGGTCTTTCCACTCTGGGGGCTCTGGCTCTAGTTGCACTGGGCAGGATCTGATGGGATGTGATTCACTGCTATGTGTCCCAGGCTGGTTGTTGTGGTTCCTTGCAGGGCAGCAGTGTCAGCCATCTCAGAGCGAGAGCAACTCCTTCTGGGACCTCAGCCCCTTGTTCCTGGGCAAATCCCGCAAAGGTTAGTGATCCTTCTATACACTGCCCCCATGTCCATCCCAGAGGTGGCTGCATCTCATTGCAGGCCAAAGGGTTCCTGTATGAACAGCCACCTGCGCCCCACCCAAGAGTCAGCTGCATCTCTGTGCCAGACAAGGGATCACTCTTCTACATGTCCCTTCCCTCAGTTTCAGCTGCATGGGAATGGGCTCCCTGCCATTCCCATGGTTTCATCTGTGTCCCCCCCACCTTTGTACCCCACCCCCTCTCAGAGGATGACACCTCAGAGGAGGATTCAGATGAATGTCACTGCCTGAACGGCCGCTGCGTCCGGACCTACCACGGTGCAGTTTGCGAGTGCCCTGCTGGCTTCCAGCTAGACGCCACCCGCATCCGCTGCCTGGGTAAGAGTGCCAAGCCCCGTGAATTACATGCACTGCAAAGGGATGTGCTCTCCACACCACCAGGGCTCCTGAGTACTAGCCTGGGACGGGAGTCTGGTCTAGTGGATTAGAGCAGAGGTGGGGTTGGGAGCCAGGACTCCTGGGTTCTCTTCCCTCTTCACCTTTCACAAACAGTGCTGCTAGCTGTCTCTCGGTGCCTGGTCTATTGGGAGATGCAGGTTGAAGACCCATACTCACGCTCCAGACCACGGCCACTCCATTAACCCTTTCCCTCCCTCTCTCCACCCACAGACATTGACGAGTGCCGGGAGCTGAACCAGCGAGGCCTGCTGTGCAAGAACGAGCGCTGCATCAATACCAATGGCTCGTACCGCTGTGCCTGCAAGCCAGGCTTTGTCCGATCCCGCCACCATGGGGGCATGTGCATCCCCCAGCGTCGCCGATAGCCCTGTCATCCACCGGGGGCGCTGCCACCTGACACAAGAGAGACACTCTGTCGCTAAGGGTTCACATCCTGTTTGGGGGGAACGTAATATTTTTTAATTGCTAAAAATGGGGCATTTTATTGGGTTTTCCTCCATCTGCAAGATTTTTTTATTAGCATTATCTTAGGGCTGCATTTGCACTCATTTCTGTAGGAACCAGGTATATAAAAGCCAACAACCCTGTAAATAATGAGAAGGAAGCTAATTAATTATTAAATTGCGGGAGTGGATCCTGGCTAGATGTTTGTGTGCTGTGCTGTCTGCATTGGTGGGGGAGGGCAGACTCTACAGCTGCTGCCCCCCAACAGTGGGTGCTGTGACAAGGGAGGCAGGGCAGCCTGCATCCTTGGAACCCCACCCAACTCAGCCCTCCAAATGGCCCCCCGTGGAAAGCCTGGGCACAGCTCTGACATCATGCAGTACACCCGTGATGTCATCATCCACACTCCCCTAGACTGTAACTCCTGCCTTGCAAGGCTGGCCCCGGCACTGTTGCGGGGAAGCTCACAGCGCCACGGTCAGCTGTTGGGCCAGGACTGCAGTCGATGACAACATTAAAATTCCCACTCTGACTTGGACAGCTCAAATGGCCTCAAGGTTTAAAAAAAGTAAAGGCCCAGACTGGCGCTGGGTGCGGACAGCCCTGCAACGCCTCCGGCTGGAGTAGGCCATGCGACTACTGTGCCCATAATTCCTTGAAGAACTACAAGTTTCAATGCACTGCCAGAAAAACTACAGCTCGCAGCATGCACCACGGCAGGTGGGCCCGCCCCCTCGGGCGCCAAACTTCATTTCCCAGGAGGCCCGTGGGCAGTCAGTTAACGGGACCACCACTCCCAGCATGCCGTGGGGCACGCTGGCGTCCCTACCCAGGCATCAGACTACATTTCCCATAAGGCACCGGGGTTAATTATACGCTATAACTCCCAGCATGCCTGGGAGACATGGTGTGATTGGCTGGCCAGGCGGACTACAATTCCCATCGTGCCCTGTGGAACTGCGGCTCCCATGGTGCCTTGCGGGCCTAGCATGGCTGCTGCTGTACCTGTGCTGGGGGAGTGAAGCTGGAGGGGGGCGGAGGGGCTGCTGCCTCTGGTAAAGGGGGCCTGGGGGACCGTCATGGAGAGCAGAGAGCAAGTGTGAAAAATAGGGACACTTTCTTTTCGGGTGGGGAGGGATAGTTGTCTGTCTAAGACAAAGCCCCTAATGGCTGGTCACCCTCGATGGGGGGCGAGGGTCCCTTTCAGTGGGTGGCGGGGGAGAGAGAGAGACCGAGATGAGGGTCCCCTTCAGTGGGGGTGAGAGACAGGTGTGGGGGTCCCCTTCAGGGGACAGGTGGAGAGAAAGGCAGACACACAGCTCCTGACTCCCAGGTCCGGCTGTCTGACCTGGCTCTGGGAAGGCCCTGGCCCTCTCCTCAGCTACACCTGATGCTCTTTCCTCTCCCCAGCTGCCCGCCATGGGGCTGAAGCCATGGCAGAAGGCCCTGTTCCCGCTGCGCTCGGTGGAGGACGTGGTGCGGTTATTCATGGCCGAGCTGCAGCAGGAGCAGCCCGATCTGGTGCTGCTGTCGCTGGTGCTGGGTTTTGTGGAGCATTTCCTGGCTGTGAACCGCGTCATACCCACCAACGTGCCGGGCATCAGCTTCGAGCCACGCCCGGGACCTGAGCCCGACAGCCTCACCTACTTCCCTGTGGCCGAGCTGTCCATCGTGGCCGCGCTGTACGCCCGCTTCACCGCCCAGATCCGTGGTGCTGTCGACCTGTCCCTCTACCCCCGGCCCGAGGGCTTCTCCTCCCGCGAGCTGGTCAAGAAGGTGTCTGACGTCATCTGGAACAGCCTCAGCCGCTCCTACTTCAAAGACCGGGCCCACATCCAGTCCCTCTTCAGCTTCATCACAGGTAGGGGGCCCACTAGCATGGGGGTGGGGACAGTACTGCCCTGGCCCAGTGTGGGGCGCTGCACTGGGGCAGCTCGAAAATACTCAGCTATGCTTTTCCTCTTGCCTGCTCCTTTGCAGCACAGCACCCCCTAGTGATGGCTCATTGGAGTTGGGACTGACTGAAAGCAGAGCACCCCCGACTGAGCTCCACCCTGCTCTTTGCAGCATAGCACCCCCTAGCACCACACTGGTGCAGGGGTCAGCACTGACTGCAAGGGGAGAGCGCCCCCAATGAGCCCCATGCTGCTCCCTGCAGCATAGCACCCCCTAGTGCCATGTGTTCCTTGCAGGCACTAAGCTGGACAGCTCAGGGGTGGCCTTTGCTGTGGTGGGGGCCTGCCAGGTGCTGGGGTTGCCGGATGTGCACCTGGCGCTCTCGGAGGACCATGCCTGGGTGGTGTTTGGCCGGGACGGTGAGCAGACGGCCGAGGTGACCTGGCACGGCAAAGGCAATGAGGACCGGCGCGGGCAGACCGTGAATGCTGGCGTGGCTGAGCGGGTAAGTGAGGGGAGGCCATTAGCTTTGAGGGGTTGGGGGGTTGCAGTGAGACGTAGCTGCAGGAGGTGGTGCAGTGGGGGGAGGGAATGGGGCTTGGGGTCTGTGCAGGGCTGGGGCTGTCTGCTTGTATCAGAAAGCTGCTGTGCAAGACCCCCTGGGCTTTAACCTTAGTAGATGGTGCAATTGGTAACTAATAACTGATCCACATTAATTGCTGTCAGTAAGGTATCTCCCAGACTGAGATCAGGGCTCCATCCATGGGGCCAGCTGCTGCTCAGACCATGGGCAAGATCTGGGGGGTTCTGTCACATTCTGGGGCGCAATGCAGACCAGTGAGGGGTGTGTCACCACCTGCCCTGGGTGCCGCGCAATGTTTTGCTGCTGTAGCTCCCACCTGGGCTTCCCACAAACAGCATAGCAGCATGCAGGTCCCACCCTGAGTGTCTGTGGATAGCCGCAGTCCTGGTCCAGCAGCTCTGACCCCAGCAGCCTGTCAGCAAACATCAGCCATTCTCTGGCTTCCAGCAGCCTTAGTTACCACCCGCAGGGCAACTCCAGCTCCTGGTCCCGAATTTTTTGCACTGTCCAGTCCATCCCTGGGTGGGTCAGATATTAGAGGTCAGTATGCAGCAGTTTGCTATTTTAACTGGAGTTACCCAGACGGCTCAGTTGAAACACAGCACAGGATTGGACTTGATTTAAAAAGAATAAAACCAGTTGAATTACAGAGAGAATGTGAGTGAGAACAAGTATGTGGTGTAAAGTCAGAAACAGTTACAAGGGAAATCCCGATAAAGCGCATTCTAGTAACTAAACGCAACAAACTGGACTTGGCATGTGCTCCCAGCAACAGGACAGCCTCAGTTTTCTGGTCAGAACCCCTCACAAAGGCTGGTTCCTTTGTCTTCTCAGATGTGAGAGAGAGCGAGACAGACAGCCCCTCCCCCCAAGTGTGTTTGCCCCTCATTTTCCTAGTCTGTCCCCTTGACATGCACTGTCCTGAGGTTACCCCTAGATCAAGTTCCTTCCTGCGGTGGGGATAGAGCCATGGGGTCTTGTGGTAAAAGAGGTTCCATGCTGTTTGCTAAAATGCAGAGTGCTCTGTTCCTTCCCCAAAGAGTGGCCACTTGGCTGGTGTTTGCCAGTTAACTCTGGTGACACCTGGCTAGAAGTGCCAGCTTGTCCTTTGAGGAACAGTCCCTTCCGCCCCTCTGCCTTGTCTGGTAAACACATTTCAGTCATAATGTCTGCTTACGTTTGTTACTCTCCATATAGGGCTGCTCCACACATCCCACCAGGATGTTACTGAGCAGGGAGTTGTTACTTTTCAAATCATACCTCACAGGACATATTTGATACAAATATTACAATGGTGTGCAGGGTGTGAATACAGTGGTGCATTCAGTCACTGGCCCCCATCAGACCAAGTGCCACTGAGACCCCGGCTGAGATCTGCTCCCCCCGCATCGGACCAGGTGCTGCTTAAACCCCAGCTGAGATCGGGGCAGGGGCTGCATGAGGACAGGGGCTGCTCAGACCCAGTGAGAGACGGTCCCTGCCCTGAAGAGCTCACAATCAGAATAGAGGCATCAAGAGGGGAAGGGACTTGCCCAACATCAGAGGCAGAGCTGGGGATAGAACCCAGGAGTCCTGGCTCCCAGCCCCACCCCCCTGCTCTGGGCTCAGGGGTAGCCTGGCCCAGCTCCCTCACTCACTTGCCGCTGTCCCCCGCAGAGCTGGCTGTACCTGAAGGGCTCGTACCTGCGCTGTGACCGGCACATGGAGGTGGCCTTCATGGTGTGCGCCATCAACCCCTCCATCGACCTGCACACTGACAGCCTGGAGCTGCTGCAGCTGCAGCAGGTGGGACATGCCCCTTCTCCATGTGTGCGCGTCCAGGCCCCTTCCCCCTGGGCACACCCCCATGCCTGCCCCATCCACAGGCCCATCTACTCCCTCCCTCCCCGCATGGCCCCCTCTAAGGTTGTTCTAGTCTCCTCTACCCCACATCCCTCCAGTGCCGCGCGCACCCCACACCCTTCCATGTTCATCCAACCATTTGTCCCTCCGCCATGCACGCCCCTCCCTTCCACTGAGATCTTATCTACAGGGGACACGGGTCTCATCCCCTACTCCCACCCTCCATGGCTCTGTGTCCTCAATAACCCACCCTCCCCTTTCCTTGCAGCGGCTCCTGTGGGTTCTCTACGACATGGGGCACCTGGAGAGGTCAGTACAGCTGGGCTTTTGAAACCACAGCTCAGGGAGGGAGGTCTAGTGGTTGGGGGGGGCTGGGAGCCAGGAATCCTGAGTTCTATCCCTGGCTCTGGCGGGGCAGTAGCATTTAGTGGGTTAGAGCTGGGGCGGGGGAGGGAGGCCTGGGAGTCCGGACTACTGGGTTCTATCCCAGTTCTGGAGGGCAGTGGGGGGCACCCCTTGGACTTGAGCTATCACCTCTGATCATTAGTTTCTCCATCTGCAGGGTGGGGATCATTAGGCGTGGCAGACGCAAGTTTTTATTTTGTATAGTTTTGACAGCTAACATTGATGTTTATTTGTAAGCGTTTTTCCTGTTTGTATTGATTTTAAATGTTCAGCTCTGGGGGACGTTCTCAGGGTCAGCCCGTTGTTTAGTGATGGGAGCGGTTGAGATGGCAAAAGTTTGCAGCTTTGTAACCGGTAGCACAAACTGTCCCCGTCCCCTTTCCAAGTACGCCAAGGAGATGTCCTTCAGCCGGCCGCCTTGGCCGCGCTCTGCTGACTTTGCCTGGCTGTAAACGTTGGTTTTTAGCGACTGAAGTGTATTTTCACTGGTTTGTGCGTGGTGGAATCCCTCCCAGCCTAGGGCTGGCGACCCCGGCCTCCCTTCGTAAAGTACGTAGAGCTCCAGGGCTGGGAAGCGCTGGCTGGGACCTAGGCAGGGTTGGTGGGGATGGAGATGTTCTCTAGCAGAGCCCAGCTCTGGGCCAGGTCGGCTCTTCTCCTCCTGCCTGTGGGGCTGGCCCGTGAGCATGTTCCGCTGGGATGTGTGTGCCAAGGAGTCGCAGTGCAGAGCACGCGGTGCAACAGGGGATGGCACTGGCAGGAGCCAGTGGGTGGGTCTTACCCAGCACCCCTTGAAATCAATAGGTCTTTTACCATCTGCTGCATTGGGGTGCCAGGCATTGCAGTGCTGCCCCAGTGCCGCCTGTTGGGGGCAGAAGTCAGGATACAGGGTCCCTCCCCCCCCCATTCCAGCTGCTTGTCTCCCCAAGGTAACACCCCTGTCTGCTCTGCTGCCCGGGCAGGTACCCGATGGCGCTGGGCAACCTGGCTGACCTGGAGGAGCTGGAGCCGACACCAGGCAGACCAGACCCCCTCTCCATCTACCATAAGGTGAAGGGGGACAAGCTGGGATTGCAGGGGTGGTGGGTCGGGACTGAGGGACACTGGCAGAGCTGGGGGGAGCCCAGAGCTGGGATCACAGGGGACTGTGGGTCGGGACTGAGGGGAGCCCAGGGCTGGGATCGCATGGGACTGTGGTTCGGGACTGAGGGGCACCGGCAGAGCTGGGGGAGCCCAGGGTGGGGATTGCAGGGGGTTTGTGGTTGGGATGTAATTTGTAAAACATAAATGTTCCTGAGTAGTTTGGTGAGAACGTCCTTTTATTCTGTGTCGTCTTCTGCCCCAACCCCTCCTCCCCCAGGGCATCAGCTCAGCCAGGAAGTACTACAACAATGAGCACATCTACCCCTACATGTACCTGGCTGGCTACCACTGTCGCAACAAGAATGTCAAGGAGGCGCTGGAGGCCTGGGCTGATACAGCCACTGTCATCCAGGAGTGAGTGCCCCAGGAGCTTGCCCTATGGCCCCAAACCTTTCCCTTCATTAGGGCCTGGCTGGCCACCAGCCCATGGAACTGCTTGCCTAAAAAGGAGACTGGAGTGATTCATGTCTGGAAGAACATGGTGCCTTCCCCTCTCGGGGGCGCTAGCTCTGATCTGGCCCCAGGCCTGGGGATTGGCTGGCAGCGGGGGAATGGGACACAGGGGCTGGCCCCAGGCCTAGGGGCTGGATGGCAGTGGAGAATGGGACATAGGGCCTCTCCCCTCTATGGGGCGCTGGCCCCAGCTGCTCACTGCCTCCCTTGTTCCTGTCCTCCCCCAGCTATAACTACTGCCGTGAGGATGAGGAGATTTATAAGGAATTCTTCGATGTGGCCAACGACGTGGTTCCCAACCTGCTCAAGGAGGTGGCCAACCTGGCAGAGCCACTGGAGGAGAAAGGTGCTGGGGAGAGAGGAGAGGTGAGAGGGGCACTGAGTTGGATGGACCTCTGGGATGGGGGGGTGATAGAGGGACACCAGGCTGGAGGGGCTCTGGGGCTGATCTGTGGGGGTGGGGGGACGACACCAGGCTGGAGGGGCCATGGGGCTGATTTGTGGGGACAACGACACCAGGCTGGAGGGGCTCTTTAGCCCTTGTCACGTTGGGCCCCTGGGAGGCACTCACCTAGGGGTCGGCAACCTTTCAGAAGCGGTGGGCCGAGTCTTCATTTATTCACTCTAATGTAAGGTTTCGCGTGCCAGTAATACATTTTAACATTTTTAGTAATATATAACTAAACTATTGTTGTATGTAAAGTAAATAAGGTTTTTAAAATGTTTAAGAAACTTCATTTAAAATTTAAATTAAAATGCAGAGCCCCCAGGACCGGTGGCCAGGACCTGGGCAGTGTGAGTGCCACTGAAAATCAGCGTGCGTGCCGCCCTTGGCACGCGTGCCATAGGTTGCCTACCCCTGCACTAACCCCTCTCTCCCCGTTCAGGGGTCCCCGGTGCAGGCTGGAGGCTCGGCCTTGCAGGACCCTGAGTGCTTCGCCCACCTGCTGCGCTTCTATGATGGCATCTGCAAGTGGGAGGAGGGCAGCCCCACACCTGTGCTGCACGTGGGCTGGGCCACCTTCCTGGTGCAGTCGCTGGGACGCTTTGATGGGCAGGTGAGGGGGGACCCTGGCAGGGGTGCGTCTGGGAAGAAGTGTGCGTTGAGTGGTGAATCGTCTGAGCTGGGGGGCTCAAGTGGTATTGGGGGGGATGGGGATTGTTGTGCTGAGTTTGTGGGACTTGGAGGGTCCCTGCTGGATTTGGGGGCTCAGGGCTGGAGTTTTGGGGGACAAGGGGATCAGTGCTGGGAGGCTCAGGGCTGGGGTTTGAGCATGTAGGGGCTGGGGGTCCCTACTGGATTTGGGGGCTTAGGGCTGGAGCTCTGGGGGATGGGGTTTAGGGTTGGGGGGCTCAGGGCTGGGGTTTGAGTGTGTGGGGGCTGGGGGTCCCTGCTGGATTTGGGGGTTCAGGACGAGTTGTCAGCAGGGCAGGGGGGTTAGGGTTGGGCTTTGGAGGGTCCACGCTGGATTTGGGGGCTGGTGCTCTGGGGGGGCTTGGGGGTTTGGCAGTGGCTGTGGGGTGCTGGCCCCTCCCCTGACTCCCTCCCTCCCCCAGGTGCGCCAGAAGGTGACAATCGTGGCGCGGGAGGCGGAGGCCAATGAAGACGATGAGCAGGGCAGCGAGGACCCCCGCGAGGGGCGCCGGCGTGGACCCCGCCGCGAGTCTAAGCCTGAGGAGCCCCCCCTGCCCAAGAAGGCCTCCGAGCGCCGGCGCCACAGCTCGGGCCAGCGGCCAGACAAGCCCCCTGCGGCAGAGAAGGAGGAGGGGGGGGCTCCCGCCCCGGGGGTCCCCCCTGTCCCTCTCCCCGAGGGGCCTGTCCTCACCTTCCAGAGCGAGAAGATGAAGGGCATGAAGGAGCTGCTGGTGGCCGCCAAGATCAATTCAAGCGCCATCAAGCTGCAGCTCACAGCCCAGTCCCAGGTGCAGATGAAGAAGCAGAAGGTGTCAGCCCCAAGAGACTATACCCTGGCCTTCCTCAAGCGCCCCCGCAAATCCCTCTGAGCCCATGGGGGACGCCGGGGTGCAATGCTGCCCCCTGCCAAGCTCTGCCGGGCTCAGCTTCACGGGGCGAGGAATTGTTGCCTTTAAATAGGGCATGGGGAAGCACCCTGCCCCCGTCTCTCCCAGGTGCAGGGGCTGTCTCACCCCTGCTATAGCTTTCCTGGGCTCCCCATGGTGTGAGGGAGGGGGCTCTGTGGGTTTGATGCTGGGGCAGGGGGGAGCTCTAATATTACTCCCCCTCCGAGACAGGAGCTGACATGGCCTGAGCCCTCCTGAGCTCTGGGGTTCAGGGGTGATGAGTTCTGTGTGTTCTCCATGTATCTGGGAGAGTTGCAGGAACTGAGTGGAGGTTCTCTCTACCTTGCGCTCCTTCTGCTGAGGAGATATGGCCCCCTCCCCTCTGATACACACTGGGGTACTTCTGGGTGAGGTGTCTCCAAAATACAGACCCACCTGAGCCAGCCCGTGCCCTGCCCATGGGCCGGGCTTGTGCCCACACCCTCTAGAGGAGAAGGAAGCCGCATCCCATTCTGTGCCCCCAAGCCAGCCCTGGCGGGAGGGGAGCTCTTTCTCTTTAGGCTGGGGGTGGGTGGGTTAGCAGCTGACTTTGATCTTTCCAGAGTCCAGCTGCTGTGTCCTGAGCTTCCAAGGCATCTTCCGGCCCTGCACAAAGCCCTGGGTAGAGCCACAGCTGTTCAGCGTGGCGGATGCGGGGGTTTGTACCTCTCCGCCCCCCCCCCCTGGAGTTTGTAATGTAAACTTCTTCCTCCCCCATCATGCTCCCTCCCCCCCCATCTCACCCCTCTAGGTGGTCATGTCCCCCCCTTCTGTTCTCAACTGAGGCCTTTCCCTTGAGAGCACTGGACCTGCTGTAGGGGGTAGGGGCAGACAGCAGGGGTTGCTGGGGGGAATCTGAGCATGCCACCGGCACAAGAATAATGGGGTGTGACCAACCACTGGGAACGCAGTGGGCTTTCTGTGGGGCTGTGATGGGTCCCGCTAAACAAGCCCCAGCAGGGCCATAGTATTCATAGTGGGCACTGCCTTCCCCGTGCAGCTCAGGCAGAGAGCTCCTGAGGCTGTGCTAAGTGGGGAAGCCCACGGACTTCTAAGCAGCATGTCCTGCTGGACCCCACTGTCTCCCTCCAGTGGCTGACATGGGGTTTGCATTGAAGGGCCATGGGGAGCAGAGCTGGGGTGGGGGCAGGCAGGGCTTTGTACAGTTAGAAGGGGGGTGGATGGTGCTGGGGTGGGACAGCTTTGGCAAGACTGTGATAAACAGCCTGAGGGGTCCCAGAAAAGGGGGGGGGGAATTCGTCTACTAAATGTGTATTTTTTAGTAGCATGAAGGGTTAATAAAAAAGTTGGTTTTAAAATAGTCTGTTCCTAGTGGCTGGTTTGTTTCTTGCAGGAGCTGGCTGGGAGGAGCTCCCAGCTACTCCAGTCCTGGCCTCTCCCAGCAGGGGGCGCTGTAGGGAGTAGGATAGCGGCCCCCTGCAATACACTCCCCTCCTTCCTCCCTGGCCTCTGTCCCCTGCCAATCTCTCAGCCCTCAAGCCCAGACAAGCTAGTTTTCCTGCTGCCTTTGCTCAGGGCTTGGCTGGTGTGTGGCCTGTGTCCATGGGCGCCAGGTTTGTATAATTTTTGGTGGTGCCCAGAATGGGTCCAAGCAGAGCCCTCCCATCCATAGGATGGACTGGGGCTACTGCCCCCGGCCCTACCCTTCAGGGGGATGTGGGGTGCCGAGTATCCTGGCACCGGCAGCAGCAAGTGACCTGGCCCCAATCTGCTCCGTCCTGCTCGCTCCTGCCATTGCTTGGAGGAGGGGGTGAAAGCTGGAAGGAGGCGGGGTGAAGGCTTGGGGGAAGGGGTGGAGTGAGTGGGGGCAGAGCAGGGGTGGAAAGAGGTGGGGCTGCTCGCTGGGACCAGGCCCCCTGTTATCCCCCCAGGCTGCCGTGGACCTGTGTCCCCCTGAAGTGTGAGGCCCCTCAACGTGTGTCCTGTGGACAGGACGGCTCTGAAAATATAAGCCCAAACAGTGGTGGAGCTGGGCCCACATTCCTGAATATTGAGTGCAGCATGGGCACTAGGGGCCTAAATAACTTGCCGCCTATGTCTGTGTCTAGTTCTAGCCTACAGTGGGGTTTCCTGCAGTGCCAAGGGGGGGAGAGGGGGTTCTTGAGCCAGCCCTGCGCAGGCTTTGTGGCGGGCGCTCGGTTCAGGCTGTCACAAGTGATCAGTGATGTTTGCAGCAGAGAAAGATAATTTGGTGCTGACCCCAGGCGGGAAAGGGGGGTGGGAGATGCCTGTTCAGCTCAGAGCGGCGGGGATGGATTTTCCTGCCCATGTGTAGGTGGGTTATGGTGCCACAAGACTATTGTGGGTGCATGGCCTTGGCCTAGCCCTCTGCAAAGGGGCTTCTCAGATTTGGGTACAAAACCCAGGAGTCTGACTCCCAACCCCTCACCCCACTAGGCCCCACTCCCCTCCCAGAGCTGGGCTAGAACCCAGGAGTCCTGACTCCCAGCCCCACTCCCCCCCACTAGGCCCCACTCCCCTCCCAGAGCTGGGCTAGAACCCAGGAGTCCTGACTCCCAGCCCCTCCCAGCCCCTCTCCCCCCCACTAGGCCCCTCTCCCCAAGCTGGCCGAAAGCCATGGGGGTGGCCGTGCTCTTTGCAGGCTCCTATTTTTGGGGGGCGGAGTCTCCAGCAGGAGCAGCATGTGTGACCCCCTGTGCCCTTGCCCTGGCTGCTCTCCCCACCAGCCAGGCTGATTTTCTCTCCCCTTCCCCGTCCCATCAGCAGGGCCTGTCCCCTCCCCTGTTTGGGGGTGTGACCCCCTTCGTTCTCCCCGCCCCCAGGGGGGCAGGGCTGGCTCCGCTTCCCTCCCCGCTGGTTCCCCGGCCGGCCGGGCCGCGCTGCGCCGCGCCGTACCCTGCGGCTCCCCGGGGACCATGAGCCTCTTGCGGGACGTCTCCCTGCTGGACCCCCGGCTCCGCTACGAGCTGATCCAGCGCATCGGGGCGGGCACCTACGGCGATGTCTACAAGGTGAGGGGGCGTCGGGCTCACGGGCCGGAGGGGGGGCGCGGGGGGGTGCACGGGCCGGAGAGGAGGGGCTTGGGGCCAGGGGCGTCTTCAGGCACCAGCGCAGCAAGCGCCTGACTGCCGTGCTTGGGGCGCGAAAAACATAGAGCCGTCCCTGCTTGGAGGTGCACGGCCGTGTGTAGAGGGGACCCTAGGGCATGGGGAGCTGGGGTAGGGGCAGGGGTATGGTGGGGAACCGAGGAGGAATTGGGGTGCGTATGGGGGGCATGGCAGGGAGCCATGGGCTGAGGGGAATTGGGATGGGGGCAGGGGTCATGGCAGAGAACAGAGGGGGGCGTGGGGAGCTGGAGCAGTGGTCCCATGGAGCAAAAGAGCAGGTATGTGGGGTTGGAGAGATGAGGTAGGGTGCATGGTGGCCCAGGAAGATAAGAGGGGACACTGGGGCCCTTGAAGCTGGGGTGGGGGTTGCAGGGAGCTAGGGGATTTCCTGACCTTTGGGAGGTATGTGAGTCAAAGGGTCTTGGGGACACTGGAGGGTGGGGGCTGCAAGGCAGGAGGGTGGATTTTGTGGCCTGGGGATGGGGAATAGCCTGGGGGTTTAGGAGCTGGGATACAGTGGGGTGTATGAATGGGGGAAATGAGGGCTCAGGGGTGGGCCTGGCTAGCCCAGAAATCAAGGGGAGACTAGGGTGGATGAAGGATCTTGGAGTATTTGTGGGATTCCTAGGGAATTGGGGTCAGAGGATCCCTGGGAGATTCAGGGGGAGCTAGGGGATATATGGGGGCAGGGGAGCTGGGGGTGCATGAGGGGGCAGGGTTGTTTGGGGTTGTGCTAAGGGCAGGGGGTGTGTGCACAGGGAAATCTAGGGGCTGGGGGCGCCTGGCAGGATTTTTGTCCTGGGCGATAGAGCAGGACAGCAGTGGCTGCCAAGACCATCTTGATGCATGGGGGGCATGACCCAGATGCCTGCGGTGGGGTTCCTGTGAGGTGCCCTTTTCGGGCAAGAGGTGGGGGATTGTCCTGGGAGTGGATGGGGGAAGTGCACAGGGCATTCTGAGGAAGGGGCTGATGTTCAGGCCTGAGGAGTGTATGTGGGGGGAGGATACAGGCATAGGGGGGTGGCGAGGCATTGTGCATGGGCAGAAACGTGTGGGGGAGCCCCTTGAGCGGTCCCTGGGGCACTGTCAGAAACTCAAACCACTGCAACTGGCACTTCATTGCCAGACCAGGAAGGTGTGAGGGGATGGAAGGGGAGCTGCTAAGACAGGGAGGGCCTCCCTCGAGAGGAGTCCAGTGCATGGGGTGACCTGTCCTGGGTTTGAGCAGAGGGCCCGGGAGCCAGGACTCCTGGGTTCTACCCCAGGGAGGGGAGTGGTTCTATTCCTGCTGGTGGTGCAGACTTAGCCCTGCCTACACTTGGGGAATAGCTCCACAACACTGAGCATTGCGAAGCATGAGCTGACATTTGCATCAGCTAATTAGGGTTCATTCCCGAGGCTTCCTTTGCCCCCAGCACCCGAGGTACCATGGCTGTGGCTGGCTGGATCTGAACCAATTTCAGGCCATTTCGGGGGGATCTAATGCTTCCCCTTCCCAGACACTAGGGTGGCCAGAACCCCCGTGCTGCCAGCTGTTTCTGTGCCACCATTATGCCGACTCAAAGGTGTTGTGCAGCCGGGGTTGTGTGGGGGTAGACAGGCTCTGTGCCCCTTGCCTGCTGGGCCACTCATAACACCCCTCCTCCTCCCAGAGCTGGGCCCGCAAGGTTAGCTCCAGGGCTGAGATCTGCCAGGGTCAGGAGTGAATGAGCGGGGCCAAGAGGCAACCATTCCATGCTCAGACTCGTAAATTGTTTTTCTTTGATGGAGGAAATGGGGACACAGAGTCCCTGGAATGGGAGCGGGGGAGAATGTGGAACCTGGTACTGGGGGGAAGGAGCGGCACAGAGCCCCTGACATGCGGGAAGCACCGGATACCTGGCATGTGGGCACAGAGCCCCTGGTGTGAGGGAGGGGAAGCTGCAGGGAATCCCTGCGATGGAGGGGCTGGGAGGGTGGCCCCAGGGAGCAGTGTGGGGCTGGAGGGAGGCAAGGAGCTGGGGTGGGCAATGCGCTGGGCCTACAATCGCTGTGAAGCCTGCGCCCCCTTGTGCTCTCTGGTTTGAGAACCAAGGGCCCAACATCTTGCCCAGTCTCCTACACAGCCTGGGCGCAGACTCCCCACTGCGATGCCTGCCCCAGCACAGGTCGGCGTGCCAGGCGGGAGCAGAGCTTTGAGAGAGCGATGCCCAGGCTGGGCCCAGAGAGGCCGAGCGCTGGTGAGTTCATTGCACGCGACTGGGAGCCAGGACTCCTGGGTTCTATCCTCAGCTCTGGGAAGGGGGTTGGGGTCCGGCAGTTTAGACCAATGGTTCTCAACCCAGGGTCCGTGTACCCCTGGGTACGCTGAGGTCTTCCAGGGGGTACATCAACTCATCTAGATATTTGCCTAGTTTTACAACAGGCTACATTAAAAAGCACTAGCGAAGTCAGTACAAACTAAAAAATTCATACAGACAATGAATTGTTTATACTGCTCTAGACACTATCCACTGAAATGTAAGTACAAAATTTATATTTCAATGGATTTATTTTATAATTATATAGTAAAAATGTGAAAGTCAGCAGTTTCTCAGTAACTATGCTGTGACACTTTTGTATTTTTAAGACTTATTTTATAAGCAAGTAGTTTTTTGGTGAAGTGAAACTTGGGGTACACAAGACAAATCAGACTTTTGAAAGGGGTACAGCAGGCTGGAAAGGTTGAGAGCCACTGGGTTAGATGGGGTGGGAGCCAGGACTCCTGGGTTCTATTCCTGACTTTACCACTTAACTTAGGCATGTAAATTCCTCTCTTGGTGCCTGTGTTTGCCTTCCCATCCTGTGTCTAATTAAATTGTGAGCTCTTTGTGGCAGGAACTGGTGCTCACTGTCTGTGCAGTGCCTGGCCTGATCTCAATCAGGGGGTTGTGCAGGGCATAGACAGGTAGATCTTAGGGGCGTATTATGGCCTACAGGTCCCTGAGATTAGGGGTGAGGGGGTTCCTGGGAGTCAGGATACCTGGGTTCTCTCCCTGGCCCTGGGAGCCTGTGGGGTCTAGTGGTTTAGCGGTGTGGGTGGGACGGGGGCTGGGCGACAGAACTCCTGGGTTCTATCCCAGCTATGGAAGTAGAGTTGGGTCTAGTGGTTAGAGCGTTTCCCTCTTCAATGCTCTTTATAAAGCTGAAATCATTAATTCCTCTCTCCCTCCCCCACACGCCTCGGGCAGGTGCAGGGCTCAGAGCGATAGAACAAACCGGAGACATGGGGAGGGTGAAAAGGAAATTGCTTAACGTCAGGAGATGGCGTCTGTGCAGTGGTGTGGCTTAACTTGTGTCTGTGGGCTGGGGTGGGCACCTGGCCCTGTCATGCCTGTGTCCTGGGGAGGGGGCATCAGAGCCCCCTGCCCCCACCCCAGCTCTGGGCTGCTGGCATGGGGAGTTCACATCCTGTCTGTCTGTCTGGGCATCAGCACAAGGACGCTTTGCAACATGTCCTACCTGCCACAGGGCTGGGTGTTGGAGAGCTCAGCTGGGATGGGGAGGTATCTGTCTCTCCCCATCCGCCCACCATCTGTAGCTAGGCCCCAGGATGGGGTAGAGTTGGAGGCAGGAAGTGCTGGGTGGGGCGGCGGCGGGGGGGGGGGGGGGGATTGGCACCGGAAACCCGGAACAAGGCTGTTTTGGTGTCAGAAACCACGAGTGTGAACAGGGGAGAGACCCTGAGATGGGGAGGAGGGGGAGAATGTGGCGGGGGGGAGGACAACAGAGGCTCCAGATCGGGGAGAGAGGTGGGTAGGGCGGGGTACCCTCTCCTCAGGGGGAAGGTGGGGTACAGAGCTGGGAGAGACGGTCCCTCAGGTTGGTTGGAGGAGAGGTGGGGCCTGGGCTAGGGGGGATCTGTGGTGACAACGCAGGAAAGGAAACAGAACACCAGGTCTGTGGTAGCCGAAAAGCTCCTCTACCTCCAGGCACTTTTTTTGGGGCTTTTATTTTTTACACTTCCCTGCTTACAACGCTTCTTATTGGTACAAATTTTGCGCATAGAAAAGCCAGGTAGTATACATGCACATAAGATAACAAACCCATCTTTTAAACACGTAAACACTAACTACAAAAATACAATCAAATTAACCAAATAAATTTCTCAAACACAAACACTAAATTAAAAGTCACTCTTGCCTCGTAGCCATAAAAACAGTTTGCTACGCCTGTAAACTAACAATTCAAAAACTATGCATCCCTACAGGGATCCCAAATTCTGGGGTTCAGGGAGGGGTGCAAAATGGATCTCGGGCTCAGAAATGGGGTTTGGGGGAGCTCCTTGGGGGGGTGTATCTAGACCCAGGACCATTTGGGGAGTGGGGAATCCTTCTGCACTAGGAGACTGGGGGCAACTCTGGGCCCTGAGAACGGAGCCTTCCAGGCAGCAGGGTGTGTTGGGGGAGGCGGGGCTGGGCTGGTAATGGTGGGATACCAGCCGGGCCTGGGGAGGCGGTGGGGTGATGGCTGCATTTGGGAGACAACCCTCCCGCTGCAACCCAGAGGAGGGTGGGGGCACTGATCTGGGAAGAGCTGGATCCCGAGCCCCTTCCCCGACCCCCCCCACCCCATAGGCGCATAGACAGCTAATGCTGAGGCCCCTGCGAGTGATGGCCCCTTCCCTGTTCCTAGGCCCGGGACACCCAGACAGCGGAGCTGGCTGCCATAAAGATCGTCAAACTGGACCCAGGTAAAAATCCAAACCTCCCCCCCAGAATCACTGCTCCAGTGGTCCCCACATCACCCTCAGGACTCACCCAGAATCACTGGCCTAGTGTGTCTCTAAGTGACCCCTAAATTGCTCCAGTCTACCCCCAAATTGGCCCTGAGACTCACCCTGGTGCACCCCAGTATCACCCCCCCCCAGTGCTCCCCCCACCCCCATTGCAGTGCTTACCTTTGGTCCATAAGGAACTATCTGTGACCCTCCTTAGCCTGTTTAGCCCCTGGTGCTGCCTGGGCCCCCTGTGGGTGAATGAGGAGCACTGCAGCCAGCTTGCAGGGGTTAGCTCTTGTGGAGCTGGCTATGTCCCTGACACAGCTCCATTGGGATGATGCCCTCAGCCCCCTCCCTGACATACCCCCAACTCCTCTCATTCCCAGGGGATGACATCAGCTCCATCCAGCAGGAGATCACGACGCTCAGGGACTGCGGGCACCCCAACGTGGTGGCGTATTTCGGCAGCTACCTCAGGTGAGACACGCCAGGGGCGCTGTGCTGCAGGGAGCTGGGTGGGGGCCCTTCACAGTCAGTGCAGCTCTAGGAACAGATCACCTCAGATAACTCCATTCAACATCCCCCCCCCCACCCAGATTTTACATGAGTTTCCTTCACTTCCTGTGCAAAACTTGGTATCAACAGCTCCACCCCAGAGACGGCTGCATCTCAGCGCTGTGCTGACATCTCCTCCCTTGCTCCCTCAGGAATGACCGTCTCTGGATCTGCATGGAGTTCTGTGGAGGAGGATCCCTGCAGGAAATCTACCACAGTGAGTCCCTGCCCTGGTGTAACTAGAAGCAGGGAGGGATGGTGGCAGCTGGGAGTCAGGATTCCTCGGTTCTTTTCCCCACTCCTCTTCCAGGGACAGTAACCAGGACTCCTGACTCCCAGCCCCACTGCTCTAACCCACAAGGCCCCACTCTGCTCCCATAGCTGGAATCCTGGGTCCCATGTGCTCTGACATTGGGAGACAGAACGTTCTCTCATCAGGATGTTGTAAGAAGAGGCATTTGTTTCACTTTCTGGTCGGTTTCCCTTCCTGTTTGCAAAATGCCTCTGGTTCCTGGTCATGTGGGGGTTGGGGTGGATAGGAGGAAGTGAGGGGCAGGGGGGTAGATAGGAAATGGGGGGCAGGCAGGGGGGTGGATGGGAGGAAGTGGGGGGGCAGTGTTACAACATGGGGAAGGTGATGAGGCAGAAGCTAGATACGTTGGATTGTGTGGGGGGGATATTTGGGGGGCTGTGGTAGTGGGGTAATTGGGGTGTTTGTAGCTGGGCATTGGAAGAGATTATGGGGAGTGTATTTGGGGAGTGGTTGGATTGTGGCAAGAGAATAGTGGACCCCCCCCCAGGTGTGTATCTGTCCACGTCTGTATGTCTCTTCCAGCCACAGGCCCCCTCTCTGAGAAGCAGATTGCCTATGTGTGCAGAGAAACGCTGCAGGTGAGTAAACAGAGAGCCGAGGGTCAGATTGGAGACTTCGAAGCCTCTGTTGGGCACCTCACATTTGGGGGCACATGAGATTGGGGATGAGTGCCTGTCCCCAGCTCTGGGAGGGGAGTGGGGTTTGAGGATGGTGGGGAGGTGGGCTGGGAGCCTGGACACCTGGGTTCTCTGCCTGGGGCTGTGTCTGACGGGGCCTGGGCCAGGCAGGAAGTCCTTGTTTCCCGTTGATTGCCCTGCAGTTTCCTCTGTCCCTGGCGGCAGGAAGAGCTGTGTGAGTTGCAGCACAGGCTCTAGCTTCGTCACCATGGAAAGGGGGGGGAGGGCACAGGTGGCTGATGCCCTGAGTAGACCAGCATCCTCCCCAGGGTCTGGGAGGTCAGTCTGGGGGGGGGCGTGGCAACATGTGTGGACGGGGGGACACTCAGAAGGTTATTCCTCCCCCTCCAGGGCCTGAGCCACCTACATGCCAAAGGCAAGATGCACCGGGACATAAAGGTGAGGCCCATCCAGCCCTAGATCCCCCGCTATTCCCCCGGATCAGACCCATGGGCCCATCCAGCCCCAGATCCCCCCCCTTGGCCCACTGGGTCAGACCCATGAGCCTATGCTGGGGATCACCTTTGCTTATTAATCCCCTTTTCCCAAGTTAACACCAATAGGACCCAGGAAGCTGACTCTGTTCGCCACCCACACTTGGCCCTTCACTGTGGTAACATCCTGTAGCACGTTGTTCCAGGGTTAACAAGGGTAGTGGGAGAATCCCATTGGGCTTGGGGAGGGGAAGGATCAGAGAGTGACGTTCCCCTCCCTCCTTCACCAGCCCCTTGGGTTCATCTCCAGAGCAGGCTGCTTTAGCAGGTGCGGTCACTCCAGTGGAGCAGTGGTTCTTCCTGCACTGACACTTTCCCTTTTTTGGTGCAGGGAGCCAATATCCTACTCACCCTCTTTGGAGATGTGAAACTGGGTGAGTTACTTGCTCTTCCTCCTTCCTCATAGAAAACCTGGATCCCTGTGTGGGTCGGGGGTAGCCCAGGGCTGGGACACCAGAGGGGTGTGTGTGTCAGGACAGAGGGGCACTGGCAGAGTTGGGGGTCAGGGAGGAAGTCCAGGGCTAGGATAGCGAGTGACTGTGGGTTAGGATTGAGGGACTCCAATGTGGGGATGGGGAGAGCCCAGGGCTGGGATAGCAGGAAACTGTGGGTCAGAATTGAGGGGCGCCAGTGGAGCTGTGTGTGCCCACCTGTCTTCCATCCATGGTGGTGACTAATGACCCATCATGACAGGTACTGTACAGACCCACAATATGCATATGGGGTCCCTTCCCCATAGTGCCCCCTTACAAGGGTTCCTGTTGTTCCCCCCCCTTTCTCTCTCCCCCACATCTTGCAGCGGATTTCGGAGTCTCAGCTGAACTCACAGCATCAGTGGCGAAGCGGAAGTCCTTCATTGGGACCCCCTACTGGTACCTCACACCCCCACCCTCGCCCCCGCTACCTGCCAGGGGAACATGGTGGGGGTAGTAGAGTGAACTGGCCAACCCAGCCTATCTCACCATTGGGACACCCCATCTGGGGCTGTCTTGGAGCCTGGGGAGGTGGTTTGGTGGGGCAGAGGGAGGCAGCATCTTGGTGTTTGGAGTGGGGGGATGGAGGAGGGTGTGGGGGTGCTTTGGGGTGCCCAGCAGCTGGGAAATTGGGCTGGAAAGCCGGGAATGGCTTGTGATGAGGAGGCTGGTGAGCTGAGCCTGATGCCTGGATCCCAGGGGTGGCTTGGCAGGTGTGTGTGTGTGTGTGGGGGGAATGTCATGGGTATAGCTGGATGCCTGGGTCCCCTTGAGGGCTGGGAAGCTGGATGCCAGAGTCCCATTCGTATGGCCCGGTGTTGTCTGATTGGTCTGCGGCCCCTCCCTCATCTAGGATGGCCCCTGAGGTGGCCGCAGTGGAGAAGAAGGGCGGCTATAACCAGCTGTGTGACATCTGGGCCATCGGCATCACGGCCATTGAGCTGGCCGAGCTGCAGCCCCCGCTCTTCGACCTTCACCCCATGAGGTAAGAGGCCAAAGAGCGGAGCACCCCCTTGGCATGGGCCCATCTGGTCTCTCTCCTCCCCACAGCGAGGAAGTGACGTGAGTGCAATGAGGGGGAGGAGAAGCGGGTCGAGCTGCTGGAGGCAGAGTTGGATGCAAGGGAAGATCTGGGATCGAGCCCCCCTCCCAGCTCTGTCTGTCTCCCTCGCAACCCTCAACGTGCTGGTTCTGTCTGTCTGGTTCCCCTGCCCCCTGATCTCTCTCTCTCTCTCTCTCTCTCTCTCTGCAGGGCCCTGATGCTCATGTCCAAGAGCAGCTTCCAACCCCCTAAACTGAAAGACAAAGCTCATTGGTGAGTGTTGCTGCCGGCCTCTCCCAGCAGCAGCCGCTGCAGAGAGCAGGGCAGGAGCTGGCTGTTGGGGAGCTCCCAGCTACTCCAGCCCCAGCCTCTCCCAGCAGGGGGCGCTATAGGGAGTGGGGCAGGAATGCTGGGGTTGGAGGGTGAGGATTCTATTTTAAAAGTGATGGAGAATTTGGGGGGCTTGGCAGGGCTGGGGGGGTCTCCTGAGGGACCAAGGGGGATTTAATGATTCCCCCTTTGCCCCCCCCCTCCCCAGGTCCCCAGAATTCCACCACTTCCTCAAACTGGCCCTGACCAAGAACCCCAAAAAGCGACCCACAGCGGAAAAGCTGTTACAGGTGAACTGGCTGAAGGGGGTGGTGGCTGAGCAGGGGGGTAATTGGAGTGAGGAGTGTGGGAGCCATTGGGGGTGGTGTGGGAGAAGCTGGGGGGACTGTACTGGAGTGGGGGGCAGGGTGTGTGTCAAGGAAATGCGGGTTCAGTGTGGCAGGGTTGGGACGTGGAGAGTGGGGGGCAGGTGGGGGCAGTGCAGGGTGTATGCGTGGGGGTGGGGGAGATGGGGGCAGTGGGGCTGTTAAGTGTCGGGGGAGAGAGATCGGGGCGTGAGAGAGCTGGGGGCAGTGTGTGGTCTGGGGAGGGTTTGGGGTGGGGAAATGGGGCATGCTGCGTTGGACAGTGGGGGGCTGTCTGGGGGGAACATTTGTCTCCCAGTTTCAGCACCATGACCCTTGTCCCCCCAGCACCTGTTCACCAGCCAGCCCCTTGCCCGCACCCTGGCCATCGAGCTACTCGACAAGGTCAACAGCCCTGACCTAGCTGCCCCGTCCCTGGATGATGGAGACTTTGAGGTACCTGCCCTGGGGGAGACTCCAGGCCCGCCCATTATGCCCCTGCAGCCTCCCTGGGCACTGACCCACCATCCCACAGCCGGCTCAGCTCAGTCGCTAGGCCCGGTTACCATGACAAACCGGTAATGGTTTGGGGCAGCCTGGCTCCGATGAGTCCCCTGTCCCAGTGCCCAGCTCCCCCCCACTGAAGCTGAAGCCTGTTGCCCCAAGATGATGTGTGTGTTGATAGAAATGGCCCTGTCCTGGGGTGGAATTTGACCAGCGACCGGGCAGCCCTGCGCACCCTGCAGCTCCCAGTGATGCTGCCCCGCTCTGGGGATGCATAGGACTGTGTGTGTTCGGTTTCTGGGGGCTGCCGAGCTGGCACTTACCCCGATCAGCCTCCTCCACCATTACAATCCAGCCCCACACCACGAAACCAGTTGGGCCCAGTTCTCTGAACTGGCTGGGAAGAGGGGCCACAGTGAAGTGGGAGAGTTGGGGACTTGAAATGGACTATAAGTAACTGTTCCCCATCTCCCTGCCCCTCCCCCATCCTGTCTGTATGTGTGCCCCCCAAATCTCCTTGCCCCCTTTCTCCCCCCCCCCCCCACTGTTTCCTATAAGGTTTACGACATCTTTCCAGACAAAATCCACTCCTGTGGGGCACATGGCCAGGCAGAACGGACGCTCTCTGAAATCCAGTGTAAGTCACCCCTGTTGCCCCTAGACTGGTGTACCCAGATCCAGGCACCCTAGCACAGTCACCACTCCCCCCCCGTTTATTCAGGGATCCATCGCATGGTGCTGAGATGCAGCTGCCTCTGGGGTGGCGTGCGGGGGCAGTTGAACAGTCACACAGCAAGGCTACACAACAGCTTAGGGAAGAGAAGATGAATCCTGAATCCAACTGGAATGATGGGGGGAAGGATGGGCAAAAAGAATGGGCAAAAAAAATGGAATCTCCCAGAGCTGGGATTTGGCCCGGATGCCTGGGTTCACAGGATCTTCAAAAAGCAGGAGTGGTTAGCAGCAGGGCTGTTTGCCTCACCCCTGAATTACAGCTGATGCCTCCTGCTAGTCCTAGCTGCTCTGGGGGCGGGGGGGAGGGGAATGGAGTGTGTCTCAATCAGCAGATGAGCCAATTTGTATAATTTGATTTTCAGTTAATCAAGTTAAATTCGGGCCCCCACTGAGAAAAGAAACAGAACCATATTGTGGTCTGGTGAGTGGAAACACCATTAATTCTTTGCCTCTCCCAGAAGGGGGTGCTGTAGGGAGCAGGGCAGGAGCTCTGGCCGTGGGGGGGAGCTCCCGGTTACTCCAGCCCTGGTTTCTCCCTGCAGGGGGCACTGTGAGGAGCGGGGCAGGAGCTGGCTGTGGGGGGAGCTCCCAAATACTCCAGCCCCAGACTTGCCCAGCAGGGGGCGTTGTGGGAAGCAGGTAACTCCATATGGGTTACAAGCAGTAGCGTAGCTGGGGGGGAGCGCTGGGCCCCCACTGAGCACAAGTGGTGCCTTGTCAATTTCCTGGCGCCTTTGTACTCACCCGGGGGAGCGATTTAAAAAAAAAAAAAAAAGTGCCACCCGCTGCGGCGCTTTTATTTTACTCACTCGGCGGCGCTTCGGGTCTTCAGCGGCACTTCAGCGGCGGGACCTTCACTCGCTCCGGGTCTTCGGCGGCATTTCGGTGGCGGGACCTTCAGTGCCGCCGAAGATCTGGAGCGAGTGAAGGTCCCGCCGCCGAAGGTCCGGAGCGCCACCAGGTGAGTAAAAGCGCTGAAGCGGGTGGCGCCTTTTTTTTTTTTTTTTTATTGCTCCCCCTGTTCCCTCTACCTGGCTACGCCACTGGTTACAAGTCTTGTCCTTCCACAGAGGGAAGAGGAGGATGATTGGACGTTGCTAGGAGCTGAAGAGTAAGTATCTGTCTGGTGGTGGGGAGAGGAACCAAGGGAGTCTTGGGTTAAAAGTTCGGCCTCCCCTGTCCTGCCTGGAAGTGTCGCATCAGGGGGTGGGGGTATGGGGAACTGAGCAGCGCCTCCTACTGGATAATCTGGGAGCAGGGGGGTTGATGGCTCCAAGTGCAGGTAAACAGGCAATTTAGTCAGCTCTAAGGATGGGGATGGCTGTGAGCACTGGGCTCTAGTGGGTTACAGCAGGGGAGGCTGGGAGCCTGGACTCTTGGGTTCTATCCCATCCCTGGGAGGGGAGTGGGGTCTAGTGGGTTGGGGGGCAGGTAATGTGTGGCCCATATCCCTACCCCCTCTCCTTGTCTTTAGGAGTCTCCTGCAGTCTGTGGAGGAGGCGTTGGAGGAAAGGTAAAGCTGAGACTCAGGTTGGAGTTGGGGCAGGCAAAGTGTGTGTGTGGGGGGTCCCTTCACCTCCCACCAAGCTGTAGAGATCAGGTCATTTCAGTGGTGGGGGGAGGGGCAGTAATGCAGAGTCCCTGCCCCCACACAATGAGTTTTACAAGCATCCTTGCCACTCCCCCTCACAGAGATGCGCCTGGTGCGTGTGTGGCGGGGGTTGACACGCGGGCTGTTTTGGGGGGCAGGGGCAGCGGTGTGAACTCTGCTGACCCTGCTCTCTGCAGCTGCTTTGTATCTCCCCCTCCTCAATCCCAGATCTGGAACATGGCAGGGATGAATGTCGGAGACCCCTGATGTCCCCTTGGAGACTCCCCAGAGGAGGGAGTTCCCCCACCCCAGGGCCCCCACTTTTGCTCACATAAGGGGCTGTCCCTCTCCAAGCCTCACCCCTGACCCTTCTCTCTGTCTTTTCCTTACAGGAGTTTGACCATTCGCCCAGCGTCTGGAAGGGTAAGTTCTTCTACACACATCTCCCCAGGCAGCTGCCTGCCCTGGCACAAGTCCCCTCCCATTCTATGACTGTCTCTCTGCCCAGGTCCCCACCCCAGAGGATCAGCCTGTGGACCCCCACTGCATCCCTGAGAACGAGACGGGAACAATCAAGAGAGCATCACTATGGGACCTGATGAATTGGGAGCTGCAGGTCATGGAGCCTGGGGGTGGCTCAGAGACCATGAGGAGACAGACCTCAGCAGGTACCAGGGTTTGACACAAGATGCGGGGGACTGGCTGGCTTAGAGGGGCAGGGAATGGGATACGGGGCCTTTCCCTCTAGGGAGTGCCAGCTCCAATCCAGCTCCAGGGTGGGGGACTGGCTGGCTCTTGGGTTGGGAGTGGGACACAGGGCCTTTCCTCTCTAGGGGGCGTCGGCTGCGTTCAGGCCCCAGGTCCGTAGTGAATGAAAGTTGTTCCCACCTGTGAGATGAGTTGGCTGTATCTCAGCCCATTGGTCCCTAGCAGGATGGGGCCTCCCATCACACTGACCTCCTTATTGGCAGAGAGGCCAGGGGGCTGAAGAGGCTACTGGGGACTCTGCTTCCCTCACACCATGACCCCAGATCGGCAGGCAGAGTGATGAGGGACTGGGGGAGGGGGCCAGTGTGTGTGTGACACTCTGTGGAGGTGCCCAGAGGATCCCCTGCCAGGACGATTGCAGGGGATAACCGGGCCGTTTAAGCACCACAGTCTAACGCAGGCAAGGAGTAGGGATCTCCAGTGGGGCTGAGAACTGCGAATGGAGGGGGCCCCTGGGTGGGTGGGGGCTGCCAGGGCAGAGCTGACTCTGATAGGCAGGTGCTGTGTGTGTCCCCCACCTCCAGGCAGCCCAGAGTCAGGTGACGTCCAACCCCCCCTGCACACTGGCTCCCCAGAGCCTGGAGCCTCCCTGCTCTCCACCGAATGGGCCACCATGAAGAGGAGGGAGGAGACAGAGGTAGGTGCAAACAACTGGGGGAGCAGGCCTTGGTAGAAAAGGGGGGGTAAGAGATTATGGGGAGGCCTGGCAGTCATGGTGCATAGGCAGCAATGCAGCAGGACTCCTGGGTTCTATCTCTCGCTCTGGGAGAGGAGTGGGATGCAGTGGTTAGAGCAGGATGTTGGGAGTTAGGACTCCTGGGTTCCAGCTTGATGTCTGGGTGTTGGCTGGTGCCCCAGTGCTCTTGTTGCCTCTCAGGTGGGGTGGGCAGCTCGGCATACTTCTTTTGGTGGTGTGTGGTGTTGATTGGCTTTCTCTCTCTTTCAGAGATCCAGCTGCCATGGGCTGCCTCCCACCCCCAAGGTCCATGTAAGTGCCATTCCTCAGCATCTCCGTGCAGGGAGCGCTGTAGACAGCAGGGTGGGAGCGCTGCCTGTTGGAGTTGCTCTTGGCTACTCCAGGCCTGGTCTGTCCCAGCAGGGGGCGCTGTAGGGAGCTGGGCAGGAGTGCTGGCAATGGGGGAAGCTCCCGGCTACTCAGGCCCAGCCTCTCCTCTGGTCTCTCCTTCACAGATGGGTGCTTGCTTTTCCAAAGTCTTTAATGGTTGCCCTCTAAAGATCAACTCAGCTGTGACGTGGATCCATCCAGAGACACGAGGTAGGGCCCCCGGCTGCCTCCAACACAGCTCTCTGCCCCCCACAATGTCCATATTAACCCCATCTCCCCCCGGCTGCTCCATTTGGGGCTGGGGGGAGGAGGCTGATTCTCCTCCTACATTCAATTCACCGATGCACTGGTTCAGTTTCACCCTATGCCCTCCTGTTTCCCACCATCCTTGCCGCACCCTCCAGCCTTTGTCATAGCTGAGCCAATCTGGGGACTTGATTTCCCCGCCTCCAGCCCCTGGGTACCAGCTCTGAGCTCCCAGCCATTGGGCTGAAGAGGGGCATGTGGGTAGGAGGGGAGCAGGCACACTGCTGGCTTCTAAGTGGGTGCTGGGACTCCGGCCCTTCCAAATCTAACTCTGGCTGGCCTTGTTTCAGATCAGTACCTGCTGGTAGGGGCTGAGGAGGGGATTTACGCACTCAACCTGCATGAACTCCATGAGGACACCATGGAGAAGGTGAGATGCCAGGAGATAGAGGTATAGCTTAACGCTGTGGGAGCTCCTGACCTCTCCCAGAGAGGCGGCACTGTAGGGAGCAGGACAGGAGCACTGGCTGTGGGGGGAGCTCCAGGCTACGCCAGCCCTGATCTCTCCCAGCAGGGGTCGATGTGGGGAGTGAGGCAGGAGCGCTGGCTGTGGGGGGAGCTCCTGGGTACTCCAGCCCTGGTCTCTCCCAGCAAGCCGTGCTGTGGGGAGCAGTTAGTAATTAACTAACTAAACGATGGGCAAGATGGGCAGAGATAATGGCAGTGCTGCATGTAGTTTCCTGATTAAGTTGACTGAAGAGCTAACTGGTGAGGTGTCTGTCGTCCCCCCCTTCCCCCCCAGCTCCTGCCCCACAGGTGCTCCTGGCTGTACTGTATGAACAACGTGCTGCTCTCCTTAGCAGGTGAGTGAGTAGGAGAGGCACCGGATCTGGGCTTCCTCCCAGTCTGGAAACTGTAGATTCCTTTGGCTACAGCTACTGTGAGATGCACAGAATGTCATACAAGTTATCAAGGGGCATCAGCCGGGAGGTGGAGGGGGCTGAGGTAATCCAGGCTGGGATGGCAGTGGATCTAATTTACCTCGATTTCAGTAAGGCATTTGATATGGTTCCACATGGGGAATTATTAGCTAAATTGGAAAAGATGGGGATCAATATGAAAATTGAAAGGTGGATAAGGAACTGGTTAAAGGGGAGACTACAATGGGTCGTACTGAAAAGTGAACTGTCAGTCTGGAAGGAGGTTACTAGTGGAGTTCCTCAGGGATTGGTTTTGGGATCAATCTTATTTAATCTTTTTATTATTGACCTTGGCACAAAAAGTGGGAATGTGCTAATAAAGTTTGCGGATGACATGAAGCTGGGAGGTATTGCCAATACAGAGAAGGACTGGGATATCCTACAGGAAAATCTGGATGACCTCGTAAACTGGAGTAATAGTAATAGGATGAAATTTAATAGTGAAAAGTGCAAGGTCATGCACTTAGGGATTAATAACAAGAATTTTGTTATAAACTGGGGATGCATAACTTGGAAGTAACAGAGGAGGAGAAGGACCTCGGGAGTATTGGTTGATCACAGGATGACTATGAGCCGCCAATGTGATATGGCCATGAAAAAAGCTAATGCGGTCTTGGGATGCATCAGGCGAGGTATTTCCAGTAGAGATAAGGAGGTTAGTACCATTATACAAGGCACTGGTGAGACCTCATCTGGAATCCTGTGTGCAGTTCTGGTCTCCCATGTTTAAGAAGGATGAATTCAAACTGGAACAGGTACAGAGAAGGGCTCCTACAATGATCCGAGGAATGGAAAACCTGTCTTATGAAAGGAGACTCAAAGAGCTTGGCTTGTTTAGCCTAACCAAAAGAAGGCTGAGGGGAGATATGATTGCTCTCTCTAAATATATCAGAGGGATAAATATCAGGGAGGGAGAGGAATTATTTAAGCTCAGTACCAATGTGGACACAAGAACAAATGGATATAAACTGGCCATCAGGAAGTTTAGACTTGAAATTAGACGAAGGTTCCTAACCATCAGAGGAGTGAAGTTCTGGAATAGCCTTCCAAGGGGAGCAGTGGAGGCAAAAGACATATCTGGCTTCAAAACTAAGCTTGATAAGTTTATGGACGGGATGGTATGATGGGATAGCCTAATTTTGGCAATTAATTGATCTTTGACTGTTAGCGGTAAAATATGCCCAATGGCCTGTGATGGGACACGAGATAGGGTGGGATCTCAGTTACTACAGAGAATTCTTTCCTGGGTGTCTGGCGGGTGAGTCTTGCCCACATGCTCAGGGTTTAGCTGATCGCCATATTTGGGGTCGGGAAGGAATTTTCCTCCAGGGCAGATTGGCAGAGGCCCTGGGGGGGTTTTCGCCTTCCTCCGTAGCATGGGGCACGGGTCATTTGCTGGAGGATTATCTGCACCTTGAAGTCTTTAAACCACAATTTGAGGACTTAGAATCATAGATTATTAGGGTTGGAAGGGACCTTAGGAGGTCATTTAGTCCAACCCCCTGCTCAAAGCAGGACCAATCCCCAACTAAATCCCCAAATGGCCCCCTCAAGGATTGAACTCACAACCCTGGGTTTAGCAGACCAATAGCTCAGACATAGGTTAGGGGTTTGATACAGGAGTGGGTGAGTGAAATTCTGTGGCCTGCATTGTGCAGGTCAGACTAGAAGATCATAATGGTCCCTTCTGACCTTAAAGTCTATGAGTCTACGAGAACTGCAGGTCAGGATTGAGGGGCACCAGCAGGGCTGGGTGTGGAGCCCAGGCTGGGATGGCCAGCGGCTGTGGGTGGGGTGAGGGGCACCGGCAGGGCTGGGATGGCGAGGGCTATGGGTGGGGGTGAGGGTCACCCTCAGATCTAGGTGCAGTTTCCTTAGGATAGCACATTAGGATCCACCATCCTAGTATCCAATGCAGCTCGCTCTCTCTCTCTCTCTTTCTGTGCAGGGAAATCCTCCCAGATCTCCTCTCACAACCTCCTGGGCCTCTTTGAACAGCGGAGGCAGCTGCAGAAGCGGCAGGTCCCCCTCTCCATTGCCACCAACCGGCTGACTGAGCGCATCATCCCCAGGTGCTGTGCTTGGCTCTGCATCTGAAACTCCACCGAGCCGGGAGGGACCGAGGGTCAATCCCCAGATGGGGCTGGGTGTCCTCATAGCCTTGTAATTGGCCACTTCAGGCTGAGGTTCCCTCATGTTCCCTTAGGGCCCAGTATCCCCTTGGATTAGATCAATGGGCCCCTCTTCCCCACTGCCACCCTGGGTCCATCCAGAGTAGTATCCCCCATCTCATGCCTGCCATCCTGAACCAGACCAATGGGCCCATCTACCCTGGTCTCCTGTCTTCATTTGCAGCATCTGCTGGATGCCTCATTTTCCAATGCTACCTTGAGTGGGGGAAGCTCCTTCCTGACCTCCCTGGTTGTAGTCAAGCCCTGAAACCTGACCTTTGTGAATTGTACAATTAGCCTGTGGGTACACTCTGCCACTGGCTGGCGCTGAGGCGAAGAGTATAGTGAGTTTCCCAGAGGAACAAGTGCTCAGTGGAGAATGAGAACAACCAGATTTAGACTAGCTCATGGTAATGAATTTGGAAGGAAGCTAAATCCTTCTGCTTGAAGGTTTAAGAAGATCCCTGTTAGGGATTAGGCTGAAACCCTCGTGAGGGCAGATTATCCCAATCGGCCTGATGTGGGGCTTCCTCTGAAGCTATTGTCAGGGACAGGACAGTGGGCTAGAGGGCTCCTGTCTGATCCAGTCTGGTGGCTCTTGTGTTCCTAAGAGTCCAAAATAACCGTCAGTCTTACCATGATGGGTGCATGGATACATCTCACAATCCTAACAGCAGCCGCGATCTTCTCTCTGAAAACTCCCCATCCTTCCTTCAACCCTCCTCCAGTTCTTTGCTTCTCCACTATTTTATAGCGGAGAGTTCTATGGGTTAACTGGCTGACAGTTCTCCTCCCCTTAGGGTAACTGTGGGTGGATTTGCATCATGCCTGGCTGTAGAATCCCCTCTCCACTCAGCCCCTCATCCTGCCCCCTTTAGTCCTCCGGTGGCAGCTCATTCCTTCCTTCTGTTCTGTTCCTCCTCCCTGCAGGAAGTTTGCGCTCTCCTCCAAGATAGCAGATACCAAGGGCTGCCTCAAGTGCCGAGTGGGTGAGTGTGATTCTGACACGCCACCGGGGTGCCTCCTGTGGGACGGATCGCTGTCTCCCTGGGGACAGGGGAGCCCCTCAGCTGATTGCTCTCCCCCTGGGGGAACCCATTCACCTGCCTTGGTTGCCTTTCAGTTCGGAACCCCTATTCCAGCAACACCTTCTTGTGCGCTGCTCTTCCCTCGAGCCTGGTGCTGTTGCAGTGGTACGAGCCCTTGCAGAAGTTCATGCTGCTGAAGGTAGGTCCGGGGTGTGGGGGGAAAAAGGGGTGCTGGAGCCACTGGTGAACCCAGGAGTCTCATTGACTCTGATGTAGGCCTGCATGGAGCTAAAATCTGCAGGGCACTGCTCTGGAGGGACACTTGCCCTAGATTGGATGCTGCTCTGGTGGGGAAAATTTGCCAGGTCCTTTTCACTGACGGCACTGCCCTAGGGAAGCTCGACGCATGGGAGAACCCATTGCTGCTGAGATCTCAGCCTCCCCTCCCTCACCCCAGCACTTTCCTGTGGCCCTGCCCATGCCCCTGAGCCTGTTTGAGCTGCTTGTGGTGGAGACGGAAGAGTACCCTCAAGTGTGCGTGCGTGTTGTGGACCGAGACCGGCCGGGCCAGGAGCTGGAGTTTAACGTCCTCTCGCTCAGCACCAACTCCAGCCTCAGCACCGAGCCCTCTGCAGGTAAGAGACGCCCAAGCGGAGAATGGGACATGGGGCCTGTCCCCTCTAGGGGGTATCAGCACACATGGGCCCCAGGGTGGCGGGGGGATGAATGGCTGGCTTAGGGGAGGCAGGGAATGGGACTCAGAGCCTTTCCCCTCCAGGGGGTGACAACTTCAATCTGGCCGCAGGGTGGGGACTAGAACTCAGGGCATTTCCCCTTTGGGGGAATTGGTGGGCTCCAAGGGGAGGGAACGGGGTATGAGGCCTTTTTCCACTAGAGGGTGCCAGCTCCCCTAGGGTCTCAATGTGTCTCTCCGGCTGTTGTTGCAGATGGGGCCTCCAGTGTGGCCTGCCACGTGACTCAGATGGACAGAGACACAGTCCTCGTTTGCTTTGAGTGTAAGTCCCTCTCCCAGCATGGCCCTCTCATTGGCTCAGCCTTGGCCACAGCTGGTGCTGACTGCCTCACTCTTTCTCCCCTGCAGACTATGTAAGGACAGTGAACCTGCGTGGGGCCCCCAAGAGAGCCCTGGCCCCAGAGCTGACCTTCAACTTCCCCATTGAGACAATTGGTGAGTGGAGGGAGGTCTCTTGGGGAGAGAACTGCCACTGGCCGGCTCATCTCCTGGCCCACACTCCTGCCTGGCCTGGTGACCTCAGGAGCTGTCCAGCCTTCTGTTCCAGCACCCTCCTCCCTGCCCTGGTAGCAGTGTCCTCCATCTGCCAGCTTCCCCCAGGTGGGGGTCATCCATACCACCCGCTGCTCACCCCCTTCTTTCTGTCCCTCCCACCGCAGTGTGCCTTCAAGACAGCGTGCTGGCCTTCTGGAAACATGGCATGCAGGGCCGCAGCCTGGAGGGCAACGAGGTGAGTGCAGATTGTGGCTTGGGTGGACATGTCTCCTTATCTTCCCCAAAGAGGGGGATCAGACTCTGCGGGGGGATTAACTTGGAGATGATGCATGGAGTTGGTATTGCTCCTGATGGAGACCACATGGTATCGGAACTGTCCCCTTCTCTCCCACCACCCTGGTTTGGGAGGGGGATGGAGATGCACTGACCCAGGAAGGAGCTGGACTGGGAAAACTGTGCTGATCTGACCCTTCTCCTTGACAGGTGACCCAAGAAATCACAGATAAATCCAGGGTGTTCCGGGTGCTGGGAGCCAACAGGTGAGGCCCCAAAGTGAGAATGTGGTCAGGGCAGGTTGCAGCAGGGAGTGCACCACCAACAGAGAATTCTTGTTCTGCTCTCTCCACTCTCTGATCAAGTGGTGTGGCTGCCTGCTCCGGCTGGCTACTCCTGTCTGGCTGTGCCATTGGTAGGAACTTGTTGCCAGGCTGCAAGGCTGGGACAGTGGGAAAATTATCTGGGGACTGGGAGACCAGGAGCTGTGAACTTCTTTTCCTTCCTCTTGCATGGGCTGGGTCACTTCAGTAGCCGGTCACCTGACTCTCTATTGTGTCCATCCTGTGCCCCTGTTCCTGCTGGATGTTATGTGACTGGGTGGATTTGTAGGCCTGTTTTGAGGATGCATGGCGCTGTGTCAGGGTTTGGGCTGCATTCTGGGGTAGCTGGAGGTTGCGTGGTGAATGTGCCGCATTGGGGGCTGGATTTGCATGGTTGGGTTAAGGTGGGTATTGCATGGCTGGGATGAAGTTATTCTATTCTATATAGAGTCTTATACTGTGCTTACCACTGCAGTATCACAGCACCTGCCAGTAGCGCATTAAGCATAGTGGAGGTGGTTCTCTCATTGTCTTGCCAGGAAAGAAGCATGTGCAGGGAGTGGCACATGCTTGGTTTGATTGGGGTTTATATAATAAAATGCTGCTGTTTATATTATAAATGGTGAGGTCAGAGAAATGTGCCCAGCACTTGAATCAAGAGTGGATTTTGCATGGTTGGGTTGGAGAGGCTGGTTTTGCATGGTGGTCAGGGTTGGGGGGCTGGAGCTGCATGGTGGGTTTGGTTTTGTGTGGTAGGTGGGTTGCATTCATGGCTGTGGGACTGTGATGGGGTCTGGGTTGGGCGGTGGGGTACAATCATGGCTGGGGCTGGCTTTGCTGAGTTGCATTTCTTGCTTGGGTATGGCACCTCTCAAATCAGGTTTGGGTTACCAATCCTCCCCTTCTGCTCAAAACGTGCTCTGCCCATTTGTCTCTCCACATTCACTCATTGCTCTTGCCTCTACCCCTCCTCCCAGAGATATCATCCTGGAGAGCACGCCCACGGAGAATCCCTTGGCTCACAGCAACCTCTACATCCTAACGGGACACGAGAGCAGCTACTGAGTGTGTGGAACTGCCTTTCCAATATCCCGTGTGGAGGGGGAATTCCTGCTGTGATGTTTAAACTGCTGATAGCTGAGAAGCTCAGTGGAGGCGCACAGGTAGCGGGAGCCTCGGGGAACTATTCCCATGAGCGGGGCCTGTCTTCTGCTGCGGGAATCCATGTCAGATGAGTTCTACTCTATAAACTCTACAGTCCACTTGTCCTATTGTCCAAAGTCTTCCTGAGATACCCCTACTTTCCAGGAGTGCATGGAGAGATTCCCTCCCCCCTTTTAGGGCCAGCATCTCCTGAGACCCTTATGTCTGCAATAATTGACTACAGCCAGTCCAAAGACACCTCCGCAGTCTGTCTTGACTGATACCTGTGCCTGCTGAATGCTTCCCCCCCTCCCCAGTTCTTAACCCTAAGAAGATGTCTTCTGGAGACACAGGGTGTGAAAGTGTCCTCCTCCTCCAGCTTCAACATGAAGACAATCGGTTTTCCAGTGGTTGCGTTGTGTTCCCCATGTAGCACTTAAGGTCCAGAAATCTGGCACACACCTTCAGCTGCAAAAGGAGTGGGAAAGCAATTCTGTGTCTCGTCATTCAAGGTGTGAGCAACAAGCAGTGCCTGAGGTGGGACAAACCTATTGAATTTAATCAGTGGCTGGGATACCTGTTTGACTATTTTGGTAATGGTTGGGCCGATTGCTTGGCTGGATGGGTTCTGATGGGGATGAGTGGGATGGCTAGTTGGGCATCCAGATAGGCTGGTTTGAGCAGCTGGCTGGTGGCAGAGAGAGCTTGAGTGCTTGTTGGTTGGGTGTGATGATTATTAGGATGGGTTTGGTTGATGGGGCAGGTACAATGGCTAGGTGAGGGACTTGGTTACTGAGCAGGCCAATCGCTTGGTTGAGTGGGTGGCTGATTGAGGTAAGAGAGGTTTGAGTGTGTCTGCTATGGAGGGGCTGGGTGCATGGTTGGCATGACTGCTATTTTGAGTGTGAAAAGATGGGTGGATGGATGACTGCTTTGAAATGAAGCAGAGTGCTTCATACTGGCAGGCAGTATGTTGCATTGGCTGCCTGCTGGGATGCCTTGTTCTTTTGCTACCTTGGAAACCAGTGCCAACCCCAAATGCCAGTGTGACAGAGACCAGGATCCTGGGGCCAACAGCTCTACTAACTCAGGCAGTGGAAGCTTCCCTTTCCGTTTTGCTAATTTCTCTGTGGTTTTTAACTGAAAGCTGGAATTTATGGATAAAAGAAACCAAACTTGAAAAAATATGCTATTTAAAAGATAAAGAGACATTGATATTAAACCTGTCTTTCATTTGCTTGGTGTTAATTGGGTGAATCACTCAAGGGAAGAGCCACTGGGACCTCTTTGCCTGTTCAGCTCTACTGCTATTCTAGCTTTCCTCCCTAATCTTTAATACGGTCACCCCTATTGGTAAGAACTGGTCTTCAGTCCTGCCTGAAACCTCCTTCTGGCCTCTATGAGAATGGGGGTGGGGGGAGCACAGAGCTCTACCCAATATCACTGGGACCTGGGCAGGGATAAGGAAAACAAGAGAACTGACTAAGACGGCTGCTACTCTGAAAAGAGAACTGATGTTTGTTTTGGGGCTGGGACTATGCTGGCCTTGCAAGTGAAAAGCAGCCCCACAGCAGGAAGTGCACCCTGGAGACAGGACTTTTGTGGAGAAGGAGAAATAGCTGCTGAGCATGGAGCCCGAAGGGAGAAGAGTGCACTAGATCAGGCCCTAGCCTACTGCTCAATGACTCCTATGCCCTAACTGCAGTCGGGGGCGGGGGGGGGGGGGGGAGCAAGGACTCCCGTGAGTGCCCCCAGTCCTATCACCATGGTACTTACCTTGGCTCCTAACCTGCTCCTTAGAAAGCCCTGCCAGGTGTAGGGGGTGAGATTCAACCTGAGCATGCCCAGTAGTGACTGCAAGGTGTGGCCCCTGCCCCCTCCTGCTGGGCACATCCCCCCCTTGGTGTGTGCGGGGAGGTAACACACTTCCCTTGGCCTAGCTCCCATGAGCCTCATGGGCTCCTAGCAGGGTGAAGGGGGGTTGGTTCCCATGAGCCCTTGGGGCTCCCAGCAGCGTGAAAGACAGTGGTTCCCATGAGCCCCTGGGGCTCCTAGCATGGGGGGGGAGGGGTGTCTACCACCCTCCCAACACTGACTGGGGCTTAGTCAGCACCCTGCCTCGCGCTTGCCCTGTCACTCACCAATCAGGGAAAGAACGCCCCGCCCGCGCAGCGTACTGCCCAATGAGAGCGACCCTCCGCATTAACGTCACTACCAACCACCCCCGCACAGTACGGGGTCTTCCAACGACCTTTCCAAAATCTCTAAGGCACACCGCGCGTGTGGCAAGACCCCTCCAACCAATCCCGACGCAGCTCGCCACCCCGAGTGCCCGCCCTCCGTCTCTTCATCCAGTACCAACACGGACACTGAACTAGGCTCCCGCCCACCGTGCCATACAGCTAGTACCGCGCCTTACGTTCCCAGTCAACCAATCATAACTTGTCTTTCCCCCATGCTGCTCACCCATCCTGCCTCTCAACCATTCCCACCGCAGTTCGCTGCAGAGTGACATCTCAGCTGACCTATGTGCGTTGCCTCCACCACTCGACTGCTCTTCTCCAATCGCTTTCCTTCACTGGAGCGGCTCGGCCAACAGGCCGCCGCGGAAGGCCAATGGACGTAAGAGTCTGCCAATGGAAGGACGCGCGAGTGTGACTGACATCTCCGCGGCCAATGGCTTTCGAGCAGCTTTATGAGGTGCAAAGGCTGGAAGGTTCGCGAAACGCGAACTGAGGAGACTCTAATGGCGGCGACTGGAGCCAACGCCACGCCGCTAGGGAAGCTCCATCCACCCCCACCGCCGGGGAAACCGGGCTACCCGATGCCTCCGCCGGGTCCCCCAGGGCTGGTTCTTCCAGGGCCCCCACCTCCACCACCCCCAGGCCCGGGCCAGGCCCAAGCAGCTCTGCTGGGCCCTATGGCGGCTGCTGCCTACCCCTTCGCCGCGCTGCCGCCGCCGCCTCCTCCGCCACCCCCGCCCCCTCCACCGCCCCAGCCTCAGCCCCCGCCGCAGCAGCCGCAGCCCCCACCACCCCCACCCCCGCCTCCTCCTCCGCAGCAGCAACAGCCGCCGCCTCAGGCCGGGGGGCCTCAGCCCCCACCTCAGTACGGACAATACCGGTATCCGTCCCCGCCGCCGCCCCCGCAGGGCCACGAGCAACAGCAGCCGCCGCCGCCGCAACAACAGCAGGATGAGAACGGCCCGGGAGGGGGCAGTAATCACGGTGAGGGGCAGAACAAAAGGGGGGAGGGGGCAGGGTAAAATGGAGGGGGAGGAAGAACTGGGTTGGGTGGGGGTCAGTTCTATGGATAGGGTTGAGGCTGGGGTTAGAGGAACTATAGGGCAATGGGGATATATAGGAGTAGAGTTAAGCTCAGCAGGGAAGAGGTGTGGAAGTTAAGGGGCTGGAGTGGTGGGGGATACACTAATGGGGCAGTGCTAAGGGGTGAAGGGGCAGGCTTGGGGCCTTTTGAGGTTTGTTGATAGTATAGGCTGAGGGGGTAAGTTTGGAGAACGTTGCACTGAAAAGCAAAGGGATGGGGGGGCTTGAGATGGTCCATGGGAGTTGAAGGGGCATAAATTTAGGGGTGGTTATAATTTTGGCAATTGTGGGACGGGATAGAAACTGCAGTGGTGTAAGTTGGGGGTTTAAGGGTTTATGGGATGGGAGATGGCTATGAGACTATGTTGTAGGGGTATTTGGGGGGGGATGAGGTAGATTTGAGAATGGGAGGAAGAGATGATGTTGGGTGCTCTAGGAGAGGAAAGAATTTGGGGTAAATAAAGGGGTGGGATGGGGGTATAGAAAGAGTAGGTAGAGAGTAGACTGGGAAAGTGGGATCTGAGGCACAGTAGGAGAAAGGGATCTGAATCCTGCCAAATGTGGGGAAATGGGGATGGGGGCCAGGATGGGGTTGAGGTGGTGGCTGCTCTCTTTTTTGAGGGAGGGAATGAAGAGAACAGTCTTCTTAATTGGTTGGAGAGACATGGTTTGTGGTAAGAAGGGAATGTAAACAGATCTATGGGTTGGTAACTTAAATGGGGGTTCTGGGTAATACACGTGGGCATGTGCTAGTCGGGGAGCTTTGGACACAAAATAACTGCAGTTCCTAAGGCACTGAACAGCCTGACATGGGTATTCTTGGAAGAGACGAGGCCTGGTGTTGTCTGTAGGAGTTAGCAAATTACTCATACAACCAAAATGGAGGTCTCTGTAGGATTGGGAAGAAATGGAGGATAAAGGCTGCCCTGGTCTCTTTAACTTCCAATTTTTATTAGTCTCCCCCTTTAGCTAGATGATTAGGGATAGTTAATCCTGTTAAGCTTTTAATGTTTTTTAGAAGAGCACATTTTGGAAATGTGTTCAATCATACGACAAAATGCATGCTCTTCTGGCCATACCTGTGTGAAAGCAAGTCATAGATCAGCATCATAAAAAAAAGGGAGGATTAACAATTTCCGATACTACTGTTCAAGGAAAACTGCTGTGGGGTTTTAATAGTTTCCCATCACATCCAATGTAAATATCCCTAGAACGTTTACTGTTCCCTCCAGGGATCTTGTAATGTGTGCAGAGAGACTGAATGTGAAATGGTGCTGTGGGAGGCAGCCATGTTGCTTTGCTGACGGAAGATCAGAACTGCAGCGTTCCCTTTAAAAATGGTGGCTGAAGTGACTAGAAAAATGTTAGTTGGATTGGAGAGCAGTTCTTTTGCTTTGGAAAGGTGATCTTGAAGCATCTTCCTGTTTTCCCGTTTGTCTTGCCTTATGGAGGGGCATAACTTTGTAGTTGATACCACTGTTTTGTTGAATTTCAATCTCACTGCTGGTTCTACCCCTTGCTGATTTGCAGATAATAAATAAGTCTTAATGTGGCAACATTTGCTGATTAATTTCTGCCGTGCTGCTATTATCTATATTATGGTAGCACCCCGTGGCCTCAACAGAGAAGCACTCCCACTCTGCGAGGTGCTGTGCAAACATGGTGACAGTAAGATTAAAGGCTAAATAGACAAGGGGTGAGGGGAAACAGGCACAGAGAGGTAAAGTGATTTGCCCAAAGTCACATGGCAGGTCAGTGATTAGACTAGAATATAACTTTGGTTCAATGTGCTACCCTGTAGACCTTACTGCCTTTGTGTGCAGTTCTCCACATCCCAGTGAGTTTTGGTATTGAAAGGAGTAGGTAGCCTTGACAGTATTTCTGACTTAAGGGAATTGTGTGTGCTCAATGTTGCAGCCATTATTGCTTATGTAAGATGTATGTATTAAGTCAAATTGTATGCATGAAGGTATTTCTACAAAGTGTGTCTAAAGAAGGATGCTTGCCCTTAGATTTCCCTAATAAGAAGCGGAAGAGAAGCAGATGGAACCAAGACACCATGGAGCAGAAGACTGTCATCCCAGGAATGCCCACTGTTATCCCTCCTGGACTCACTCGTGAGCAAGAGAGAGCTTATATAGGTAAATACACGTTCTTCCCTTTTTCCATCTGATCTGCTATCTGGTAATCCTGAGACTATTTCTGGTTGCTGAGTGTTTGGAAAGTTAACTATGTTTTTTCTAGACTTCAGGTTATTGTGGCCTTATTCCATAACTTTAAATCAGTAATTCACACATTTTTTGCTCAGTCGTGCCCTGTTGCAGGTCCCCTGTCGTGCTTGTGACAAGAGTAGTGTTCTCCACAGGCATGGTGAAAATGGAATGCCTAGAATAGTTTTTGTAGGGGTGGGGTGATCCTTTCTCTAGGTATATTAGCCTCTATTCTCAACATCTATTTAGTAATCTCATTACAGTCAGTGGGGGCCTCTAGGATTACCTCTCCAGTGGAGAACACTGCCTGCCGGTACCTCTTTCACAGCACAGCCTTGCACCAGAAATCCCCTCAAACCTAGTCTGACTTCCTTTTGGGCTGCTTAATTTTTTTAAAAATGACCTCTGTAGAAGTTCAATTTTTGTGTTCAAGGTGGCATTGGTCATATTGGTTTTGCTCTGAGGGAAATTGAGAAACTTTTGCTTCTGTTCTTTGTGGCAAGAAATCTAAACCTTCAGGATCTCTTCTAGTTTAGAGCTCTGCTAAATGAGCTCTATTCACATGCACACAGACTGCTGGGAAAGGGATACTGCTTAGACCTATGGGAATGAAGGATTTTGAAATGTTAATTGTGAAAACAAGGAATTTCAAAGGTTAAGATTTGTCTTTGGGACTACACCATTCCTGTATGGGAATAAGAATGTTTAAGTGACTTGGTTTATAAATACAAGGTTTAACATTAACTTTGCCTTCAATTGCAAACAGTGATGCTAAATTCACTTTTCATGAACTACCAAATATAAGCCAGGAGGGTGAAAAAGGGCAAGAAAGTCCTAATCTGTCTGAGACTTTGCATTGTCACATGTAATTCTAGTCCTTGCATTTTACATAAAGCAAGCTCTTCTTCACAAGACAGTGTGATCCAGTTCATCTCCCTCGGGTTGAAAATAATCCTTGGTTTCTTTCTTCTGCATAACCACTGAGAATTTTGACTTGCTTTGTAACTAGTCGTCTTGTTCAATGCTGAGATCTGGTTATGGTTTACTTAAGTTTGTTAATAGTTTACTGTCAAGGTTGCTAGGTCAGTTTCTAGACTGTGGGTTTTGCCCTTGATTCTGTCAGTTTCTGTACCAGAATATCTTCTCTAGGCAGAAATATAAAGCAGATTTTGATCCAGTATCATAAAACAAATATCTGATATTTAAAGGAAGAGCCAGGTGTTAGCTGCATTGCCAACTACTGCTCTACAGAAGGAAATGAGACATGAATAGTCTGATTTCCAGATTTTCTGAAGTTGCTGTTTTGTTACTTGTGTAGAGCCCTATGTGTACGTGCTATTTCAGCAACAAAGCTAAGACATGTATCATGCCCCAAAGAGCTTATAATGTGTGCATAACTTAAAACACAGGATATGAGTTTGGAAGAGGGAGACATGAGGGATTGAGGAGAGATGTGGGGTTTGGGGGATAGGCAGAGCCAGGATTGCTTGAAGAACAGTTTAAAGAAGAGAAGTGATTGGTAGGCAAGGACAGTGAGTGTCCCAGTTTCTCAGAGGCTCTAAATATCATTTGAAGGGAGTTAGAAGTGCAAGACATATTGCACACAAAAAGAAAGCAAGGTTTCTGTGCCAATGAGGCAATCTTAAATTGGAACCATCATAAAACTGCTGCCAATTGGATGAAATAACTGCAGCTCAGAATTCTCAGTCTATGCTAAGGTAAGAAGCAAATGTAACACCAGCACTTTTATTTAAAAATAATAATAAATGGGGCAGGGATTTTGAAAAGAAATAGTGTGGATCAGATTAGCACCCCTCTCCCACGTGCTATTCAGCTTCTCCAGAAATTAACCAAATCACATTGCTCAGGGTTCAGAGATCCTGATCTTTCTTCTTTTGTACAGCGTCAGGGACCCAGAACTGAGTCAAGCTTAACTGCTTGTACATTTTAGTAATTTACCATCTGAAAATCGACCCTGAATTTTTCTGACTTACCTTGTCCATGACCTATAACAGCAACAGACCTTTTGGAGTCTGTACATAGTGTGGGTTAGTTAGCATGGTACAGTGCATGCAGTTTCTGTATGTTTGTTTTTATTTACCTTAAGGAGTTCTGTTAAGAATAAAGATATGCACAGGTGCATGGCCCATGTGCTTTTGCCTTAGGAAAAGAAATGAGACCTTTTCTAAACTGGTATGTCTGACTTCAGCAACATTAATTCAAGTCACATTTTTAATTGGCTCTGAAATCATCAGTAAAATTATTTTGATATTTACAGACATTGTTACTCTGCTATGGGAAGAAGAAGTCCAGTAGGACAGTGGAATTGCTTGCAAAGGCATCTTCCATTAGGCCTGGAACTAATACCAGTTTTAGCAGGTCAGAAAGAGTTTTGGCTTCCAGTGACTTGCTGGTTGTAGTCTCAGAGATCAGACAGTTCTTTCTGCTAACTCCATTTCAGTTGAGTACTTTGCTTTCTAATTAATAATCCTCTTTGAAGAAGGCTAGCTAGATGTAAATAAGATCAATGTGGGCTTTTCTGGATTCCTGCTGAATTTAGCTGGCTGACATAACATTGTGCGGGTCTCCTTCGATTTATTCACAATATCAGTCGTCCATTGCAAAGTTTCCCGTTCTTCATGCTTTGATGTTAAGATTTGAGATGTTATTTGGTAACAATGTCTTTTTTCCATCCTTTTTTCTTTCCTAACCTGGTTTCTTCCAGTGCAACTGCAGATTGAAGACCTGACTCGTAAACTGCGCACAGGAGACCTGGGCATCCCCCCTAACCCAGAGGACAGGTTGGGAAACAGTTTTAACCAGCTGACAGTAACACTTTTACCTTTTTTAATACATTTTTTTGGTGGCATCATAATGTGTCAGTTCAATACAATCCTGCTCTAGTCAGATGACTGCAATGCTCTTTGTGGAGGAGAGCTGGGGTTTTTCTGTTAGGGAAGATGGAATGGAACCAATTCTAGCCCTACAAAAACCACAGGGAAAAGGGTAATAAGGGTATATCATTGTTTTTGATTTTCTAAGGTTGTAGGTTTAATTAACCTGACTTGTTTTAAGGGAAATTAAGGTAGCCAATTAATGTACTTTTTCAGGGTCTGACTTGTGCACATGCCCAGTATCTAGAGGTCTTTCTCACAGGTTCACCTTGCAAACTTTTAAGCACTATTTTATTTTATTTTTATTTTAATTTTTTTTGTTTTTGCATCATTGAGTTTGAGCAGCCTGGAAACATACTCTGATCAGCTTATATGGCAGAGCTTTCTGCTTGGTGGTTGAGGATGATTTTTTAAAAGCCAGATGAGTTTTCTAACCAATTTCTTTGCTGCCAGCTATTGTACAGCATTGGCCAACATCGGGGAATTCTGGGGACTCAAGGTGGTGGGGTAATTCCAGCCTCGTTTACTCTTTTTGAAGTGAAAACGTTGCAATAGGTTTTTGAACAGCTGTGGCTATGTTGGGCTTCAGTGACATTCTGAAAAGTAACAGCATTTAACCACTTTATTTTTGTAGTTGGGTTGTTAGCATGGAACAGCAGAGTCTGGATTGTTTACCGGAGGGGAGTAAACCCCTCTTTCCCCCCCAATCTTCCAGCTGGAATTTGTTGTGTTATAGCATTTAGCACAACTGAAGTAGTTTTGCTTTTAAAATGGGAGTGAAACCTTCTTTGGCTTGATTTCTACCCAGCTGAAGGTGTATTAGATCCGTAAGATGGTGTCATGGATGTTAAAGCCATTCACTTCTGCATCTTCGTTTAGCCTTGCTAGGAGTCAAATTATTATGCCTTATTTCCTTGCAATAACTAGTTTTCTTTAGCACACAAATTTTGCACTCCCATTGCACTTTTTACATTACAGGGCACCACTGCATAGTGTCTTTTTGACCAACTTTCACCATTATTACAAGTTACTAGTAAACTTTGAAAGATGTTTTTTTTTTAATCCTTTTATTGTCAGGAGGGAATAGATGTAAAGTCTATCCTTTTTCCCTTGCTCTTGGTTTTTAAGATTGAGTTGGGGCAATTGTCCTAACTTGACTGACAGATTGGTATTTCTTATGTGAACAATAACCCAGACTGATGAGGGGAGACTTATTGGTTTCTTAATTTTTTTCCTGTGAAGGTGAGGCATTGCTGTAACAGCCTTTAACATTTTTAATGATCAGTTTAGCAAAAGACCCCAAAGCCAAAGTTGTCTGATCTGTCAAATATCAAACCTGTTAGTGGTTTAAAAAAAACAATTTATTGGAGTTTCTGATTCAGTTACAGAAGAGTCTAACTCTTAATTGCTCCTCAGCAGTTCAACAGAATCAAATGCATGAAATGACTGTCTTAGCATTAATTTCTGAAGGTGTAATCTCAAAGTTAAGCCATTTAATAATTCATTGTTACTTGAATTCTTTAAAATGTGTTTCTAAACCAACTACTAGCTAACATGAGTTTAAAATGCTTAGTAAAAACAAGCTGGGAGGGTGATATCTTGTATTTTTGTGTTGCTCTCTCTGCTATTGGACTGTGTTACATTTATTCAAATCCTAGAAATGGAGGTGTAATTTAGACATGATTAGTCCTGATCAAACCTGACCTTTTATTCCATGTGTTGATGGTTCACTTTAGGCTCAGAAGACAGTGGGATCAACTGAATTTAATCCTTGCTCTAACCCGGTAGAAAAAGTTTCTCTTAACCTAAAACAAGGGTGTAGGTTTCTGATTACTTCCGGGATGTATTTTTTAATAACCTGATCCACATAATCTCTTCCCTTCTTGCAGCTAATCCTAAATTTTCCTTCATGTTTTAAAAAAGGTCCATAACTTAATCAAATTTCTAGGAGTGTGACTTTTTTCTTACCGCAAACACAGCTGTGGTAAATCAAACTGACTCTTTTATTTTAGCTTTACAACATTTTGCTGTTAAAACAAAACACAAAAAATTCTGCTTTCTGGGCATCTAAACCCTGTGGAGAAAACAGGGCTCTCCATAGAGGTTTACAGGTCCAGACTGTGGACCAAGAAAAGGCGGTTTGACCCAGCCTCTAAGCCTTAACACAGAAAACAGGTTGAGAGTCGGCCTTGAAGCTGCCAGCACAATGATGGAAAAGCCAGGACAGAAGCCATGACCGTCTCTCTACACTGGGGCAGTGAACTAGATTTAATGGGTATTGCCAGCAGGATTAGTCACCTTTGATTAAAGACTAATCTCTTTTGTTACTCTGTTATGGTGTTAAAAGTCCACGTTTAACCTGCATTATCTCCTGCGTTAGGAGTCTCTCTAAACTCATGGCTGCATTGCCTAGTGAAGCTGGAAAGTTTGTTCTCCGTGCGAATTAACTCTCTCCACCTTCCCCTTTAAAATCATGAGCACACTCATGGCAGAGTTGCTGTCATTGTAGCTGTTTACAGCCTTGCTACCCCCATAAAGCACCTTATTTCCCCCCTCCTCGTGGCATACAGTGTTTTGCTGCAACCTCCTTATCCATGTAGTCATAAGACAGGCATGAATGAACTTACACCTTCCTTTCCTGTGGTCTTAATAGCACATTTAGCCCTGATTTGCCTAAATTATGCTAGGGTTGAGGGGAAGCTGTACTTGTAAGTGGCCACTTGGGTTTGACCACGGGAGGAATAACCATGGGTGTTTTCTGCAGGTCCCCTTCCCCTGAGCCCATTTACAATAGCGAGGGGAAGCGCCTGAATACCCGTGAGTTCCGCACCCGCAAGAAGCTGGAGGAGGAGAGGCATAACCTCATCACAGAGATGGTGGCCCTCAACCCGGACTTCAAGCCACCAGCTGATTACAAGTAAGTGGAGGGAGAAGATCCTGCCAGATGTTATGGATAGGCCTTTGCACTGTCATTCCTGGACGGTTTCATCCTGTCCCAAAATCCAAGTTTGACTATTGCCCTATCCCAGCTTCCTCTGCACAAGTGCTGCTGTGTAAATAGCTCTTTGGTGACCACTGCTTTATAGGTAGATCCCAACCAGTTGATCATAATTGACTGGACAATCCTGGGGACTCCTGCAGTTGACTGTGATCTCAGGTGGTGTAGCGAGGTTGCTCCCTGCCTGTCCTGACCCCACGCTGCTCCCGGAAGCAGCCAGCGCGATCCCGAGGTGGCGGGGTGTGTGGGGTGTGGCGCGAGGGTCTTGGTGCGCTGCTCCTGTCTGCCAGCACTGCCCTCGCAGCTCCCATTGGCAGCTCAGGGGGTGATGCTGGCAGAGAGGGGCAACATGCAGAGCCGTGTGCCCCATGCCCCCCAGAGGGGCACGTTGGCCCTTTCTGTGAGTGGCGTGGGGCCGGGACAGCCTTCACCTTGCTGCGCTGCCAACCGAGAGCTGCCTGCGGTAAGTGCTGCCTGATGGGAGGCTACGCCCCAGTCCCCTCCCAGAGTCAGCACCCCGAACCACCTCCTGCACCCCAACCCCCTGCCCCAGCCCTGACACCCTCCTGCACCCAGAACGCCCTCCTACAGCCCTGAGCCCCCTACCAGAGCCTGACACCCTCCCCCTCCCCCCCCCCCCCGAGTTTGCTCCCCTCCTGCACTTTGGCCCCAGGCTCAGTCCGGAGCCCCCTCCCACACCGCAAACCCCTCAGCCCCCGCCCAGAACCTGCACCCTCTCCCAAACCCCTGCCCCAGCCAGGTGAAAGTGAGTGAGGGTGGAGGAGAGCGAGCGATGAGGGGAGATGGAGTGAGCAGGGCGGGGCTTTGGGGGAAGGGGCAGGGTAGATCCTGGGTTGCCCTTAAATTCAAAAAGTGATTTGGGGCTTAAAAAGGTTGGAGACCATTGCTATAAAGCATATAACCACTGTTTCCCTGGACTACCAATGCATTCTGAACTGGGGAAAGAGTTCTGATCTGAGCTGGCTCAGGTTCCTTGTGGAGGTGTCTGTTGGCTAGCTATATGCAGGTCTTGATGATACTTCTTGATTTTTTTTTTTTTTTTCCAGGCCTCCAGCGACCCGAGTGAGCGATAAGGTGATGATCCCACAGGATGAATATCCTGAGATTAACTTTGTGGGGCTTCTGATTGGACCCAGGTGAGCTGCTACTCGTCTCTGTGAAATGAGGGTAGTTCAGAGGTGATCAAATTTGGAGTCCCAAGAGTTTGGCAGTAATGGAGAGTGCTGGCTTATTTGCTCATGCTTGAGAGATGGTGCTGGTAAAAGCACATCAAGACTCTAGCAGATAGATGGTGTGACATCAAGACCAGAGTGGAATTGGCAGCCTTTAAAATGGTTCAGAACATGTCTCCAAGAGCCAGGCTGAAAGTACTATGGGATTTTAAAGGCAAAACGATCCAAGTAGCTTTACGGCCTTGCTGGGTGCTTGGAAGCTATTCCAGTTCTAGTCTCCACCCTGCAAGCCCCCATATCTTAATGTAGGACTTCGTGACACTGAAACAGACTACCTGTCATGTTATCTTCTGACAGGACATCCTCGATAGCATGTCTGACATAGTGTGTTTATGCTTTCTCTGGGAATGCAGAAAGATTCCTTGTGTTTGAGGAGTGTGTGCTTGGCATTGACCTAGTGCTGGATATACGCTGGGAATTTACACCAGCATAGGTGCATCTCTCAGGAGTGTGAAAAATCCATACCCGTGAGAGATGTGCTAATGCTGACCTAACCCCTATTGTAGACAGCACTGGGTCAATGGAAGAATTCTTCCAGTGACGTAGCTAACGCCTTTTGGGAATGTGGCTTACCTATGCCAACAGGAGACTGCCTCCTGTTGGTATAAGTAGTATTTATACTGAAGTGCTACAGCTGCAGTTGTGCTGCACTAACGGTTTAAGTGTAGACATACCCCTAGAAGTGTTCTAAACAGGGTGTTGATTGGGGTAAAACTGACCCCACATGAAGAGGAGTACTTGGGGCAGTGATACAGTCACATTGGGAGTGAAGTAGCATCGGGGGAGAGTGGAGAAATCCCCCAGTTGGCATGGGAATAACACAACCATTTGTTCTACAGAGGTAATACACTGAAGAATATTGAGAAGGAATGCAATGCCAAGATCATGATCCGGGGGAAGGGGTCGGTGAAGGAAGGGAAGGTGGGCCGAAAAGATGGCCAGATGCTACCTGGAGAAGATGAGCCTCTTCATGCTCTGGTCACTGCCAACACCATGGAGAATGTGAAGAAGGCTGTGGAACAGGTATAAATGCAAAGCTCAGGATGGTCAAACCAAAAACATCTGGGGGAGTCCGTCTCAGCTACGGTAAAAGATCACATTGTGGAAACTCAACTCAAGCTTGCTTCCTGCATTGTAATCCATTGCCAGCCTCTTATTCTGCGTACTTGCTTTTATTTTTGAGGCAAAGTGATGAAATAAATAAGACCTGTCTGGGAACTTTGGAGGAAGATTCAATCTCAGCACTCCACTCATAGGAGTGATATGGAGGAACATAGGAAAGGAATTGGAATGAGGGGGCTAGCTTTATCATTGGCCTGTAGGGGAGCTGGAATTCTAACAGTGGTGTAGACCTGCATTTGGAAGCTGAATTTCTCAAAGGCAGATAAGGGTTTGAGCTTGATACCACTAAGCAATATGTCTCTTCCAGATCCGAAATATTCTGAAGCAAGGCATTGAAACACCAGAAGACCAGAACGACTTGCGGAAGATGCAGCTGCGTGAGCTGGCCCGGCTTAATGGGACGCTGCGGGAAGATGACAACAGGTAAGTACCTGCCAGTTGGAAGTAGCAAAGTCAGTGCAGCTGCATATGTTTGCTGCTGCTTGAGTGTCAAGCTGATCTAATTATGCTTTATCGCTTAGGATCCTGCGGCCATGGCAAAGTGCGGAGACCCGCAGCATCACCAACACCACTGTGTGTACCAAATGTGGAGGAGCTGGACACATTGCCTCCGACTGCAAGTTCTCTAGGTAAATTTCCCAGGCCAGCTTGTTTAGGCAATCTTCTGTCAGCTGTGCCTGCTCATCATTTGTGTCAGCAGATGGGCTCTGTGATTGGAATGCTATAGTTTTCCAGAAGGGTGTCTTAGCAGCTAATTGCAGCAGACCATCCAGCTAGTCCTAGGAAATCATGTACTATCAAACGCAGAAGCACTTGACAAATCAGTCTTCCTCTTAGCACAATACCCAGGGAAGGGGTAGGAGTTAGCGAATACTAGGCTTGGAAATTAATCCTATACAATACCTAATGGTGATTAGAAATGGGGGTCCAAACCAGCCTCTGATTGGGATAAAGGAACTTTTCCTGGGATAGGTTATTTCTTAACTGTAGGGTTTCTGGTACCTACCTTTTGAAGCAGCAGCTAGTGGCTGATGCTGGAGATGGGATAGTGGGCTAGATGGAGGCACTGGCCCAATCCATGCTGGTAGTTTTCTGTATTCATTTAGCTTCACAGCTTACTCCATATGAAACCTAGGAGATGAGTGATGTAGCTTTGGATCCATCTGTCCTGTACAGTGGACTCAGCTCCCCTCCCATAGCACTGGTATCTGGAGTGTGTGGCTTAGAGCAGTGGTTTTCAACCTCCGGTCCACAGACTATCTAAGGGGTCTGCGAAAGGTGACTATAATAATAATAATAATAATAATAATAAAAAAAAAAAAATCCAAAGGCATTCTGATTTTCTGATCAATCTAAAGTATGTGAATGCCCCCACCTACAGGTCAAAACCCCAAATTGTTGTCTTTACCATAGAAGCCCACAGTTTAACACCCTTTCTCAAACTGCATCGAATGTTGTCAAGCACGTGCAACTTTTATAGTTGAAGTCTGTTCAGTTAGACTAAAAACTAACTTCTGTGGTAGGGGTCTGCAGACCACAGGTTGAATTTCCAAAAGGGTCTGCACCTCCATTTGAAATTTTTTAGGGGTCCGCAAACAAAAAAAGGTAGAAAACCTCTGGCTTAGTGGCATGTGACTTTTTGCTTCCAGACCTGGCGACCCTCAATCTGCTCAGGACAAAGCCCGCATGGACAAAGAATACCTGTCCCTGATGGCAGAGTTGGGAGAAGCTCCAGTCCCAGCATCTGTGGGATCTTCCTCTGGCCCCACCAATACACCTCTGTCTAGCGGGCCCAGACCCTCGGGACCAGGAAACAACCCGCCTCCTCCTGTGAGTGATTAGGCCTTTTCACCTGCTAGTATTTGCTTGAAAGGAAACACCTTACAATAGGCCCCTTTTCTCCATCCCCATGCACTGCGGTGTCCGTCCCACAGCTTTTCAGTGGTGGTGACAGGAATCAGTCCCCCTTTTTTTTGAATGGTTCATAGGGAGAGAAACAACTGTGCAGTCAGTTCTGGGTTTTGTCCTATTTTTGGGTGCTCCAAACGATGTTGAGGGAGTTGGAAATTCTCATGTAGAGAGAATGAAAACGTTGGGATTGTTTAGGGAACAGAGATTTATAAATTAATCTCCTAGAGAACGGAGATCAGGAGCTTCTGTTCTCCCTGTACTTACTCGCAGTACAAGCACAAGGGAACACAGTGAAATTGAAAGGTGGCGATTTCAGAATGAGCCACAGAAATACTTTTCCACACTACAGATAATTGCCCTGTGGAACTCATTGCCATAATACTGAGGCCAAAAAGTGAGCTAGATTTAAAAAGGATTGGACACTTCTACAGACACCAAGAATATCCAGAGTTACAGTAGCCAATGTTAACAAGCTTTGACAGGGATGTTACACCACCTGCTTCGGAGCTTACCCCAGTCTGTAACTGGTAAGGAACAGGGTGAGACCTAATGTCAAGCAGGTTATCCCACATCTGCCTGATACAGGGTGTGGTTTCTTGCACCTTCCTCTGAAGCGTCTGGCTCTGGCCACTATCAGACAGGGTATCACACTAGATGGACCCTCCAAGTCTGGTCCTGGCTTGTAGTTCCCATAATACAACAGTTAATAGTTAGCAGTCTGGTTCCACCTTTCCTCTCTGAAGTACATAAGATGATGGCTTTGATTGTATTTAAAGGCATGTCTGAATAGCTCCTTTCTCTCCCCCACTGTAGAACCGTCCTCCGTGGATGAACTCCGGCCCCTCTGATAACCGGCCCTACCATGGGATGCATGGAGGACCTGGGGGTCCAGGTGGGCCTCACAACTTCCACCACCCCATGCCCAACATGGGTGGGCATGGTGGCCATCCAATGCAGCACAATCCCAATGGCCCACCACCCTGGATGCAGCCACATCATCCACCCATGAACCAGGGGCCACATCCTCCAGGTCACCCGGGCCCCCACCACATGGGTAAGTACATTCCAAGGCACTGCGGGTACGGGGGGGTTGGCTTGGGCCGGGACTGGTGTTGGGGCGTGCTCTGTAGTTGAGATGCACTCCACTAATCGGCATGCTCCCTCTCAAAGCAGAAGGGTTTATCCTTACAGCCTCAGAGTTTAGGCTACAGCAGATACTCAGACCTCAGTGGTTCAGGAGCCAAGTTAGTGATCAGCATTACCCAAAAGAGCCACAGCAATGTGAATGACAGGAGAATTATTTAGTGTTTTTACACACACGTGCACAGCAAATAAGTTAATAACTTAGTGCAAGTTGATAACTTAATTGGTTAATTGGGCAAAGTATCCTGATTGGTGGTTGTTTAAATCAGTGTTTTAATATCATGAGCTGCAGAAGACACATTAAAGAGCCACTTGAGGCTGGAGAGCCACAGTTTTGTATCACTGGGCTATGGTGTCTGCATGGGCTCTTGTCTGTGGACAGGGCTATTAGCTAACGAGTTGACTTACTGGGGCAGAAGGGGGAAGAATCTCCTAGTCTCATTAACTGGCACTAAGGCTACGGTCTTTCATTCCCTCAAGATCAGTACCTGGGAAATACGCCTGTGGGCTCTGGGGTCTATCGCCTGCATCAAGGAAAAGGTGAGTGTCTTGTGTCACAAGCCCTTAACCAAGTCACGATTCAGTGTCGCCTCGATGCCCAGCCCCTAATCGGCCGCCCCTCTCCCTTGCAGGTATGATGCCGCCGCCGATGGGTATGATGGCCCCGCCGCCCCCTCCGCCCAGTGGTCAGCCTCCCCCGCCTCCCTCTGGTCCTCTCCCCCCATGGCAGCAGCAGCAGCAGCCTCCGCCGCCACCTCCCAGCAACAGTATGGCGTCCAGTACTCCCTTGCCATGGCAGCAAAGTGAGTAAGAGCAATTCTCTTACCTTCATCCCCATCCCGCATGCGTGCGAGAAAGGGACACTACCCCACTCACCCATATGGTTACATGGGTGTAGAAGGCGGGGTAGGGGAGGTGGGAGCACGGCAGCATGTTTGCAGAGGCTGGGGTGGTACAATTTCCCCATCCCCATTGCTGCTCTCCGCTGCCCATTGGCAGGGAAACACTGTCATAGCAGTTAGTTCCCCTCTGCTGCGTTTGGGAGCTGCACTCCTGCACCCCACTTGCCCAGCTGTCAGCTGTGCCAAAGCAAAGATGGAAATAGCTCTCTGCACGAAGAGTTCTCCATATGACTCCCTTGCCCTGACTGACGCCAGAGAATACTCCCTACACTCCCAGGACCAGTAGTGCCCTCTGTGCATGTGGTGAGCCTGCATCCCATGACAGTCCAGTCCCTTTAGCGAGGCTGACACTTCCCTTACCTACAGTTACTCCGAGCTTCACCCCTGATCCTTTCAAGTGACCTTTTTCTTCTTTAAATCCCAGATACGACGACCACCACCACCACGAGCGCTGGCACCGGGTCCATCCCGCCATGGCAGCAGCAGGGGGCTGCGGTGGCGGCTTCTACGGGGGCCCCGCAGATGCAAGGCAACCCCTCCATGGTCCCTTTGCCTCCAGGGGTCCAGCCTCCGCTGCCGCCCGGGGCCCCGCCTCCTCCGCCGCCGCCGCCGCCTGGCTCCGCGGGCATGATGTACGCCCCGCCCCCTCCCCCGCCCCCCATGGACCCTTCTAATTTCGTCACCATGATGGGGATGGGGGTGCCGGCCTTGCCACCATTCGGCATGCCCCCTGCGCCTCCGCCACCCCCACCACAGAACTGAAGGATGGATTTTTTTCTATTCAATTGTTTCATAAAATGCTGAATCTCACCTTATGGAGCCAGGAATCGGAGGGGAGAGGCACGTGAAACCAGGCTGCTGTGAACGTGCTTGAGATTACATCTCACACCCTCCTCCTTACTCTATTCAGAATGAAGGCTCGGGGCTTTGTCATGTCCGATTCCTGTCCGACTGGTGTGTTTCGGTAGCAGAATCCACACTAGCTCTCAGGGCACTGTAGCACGGAGTTTCTCTTCTGAAGCAGGGGCTGCCGGGGCTCCCAAAGTGAGATTGGAGAACTCTGGGAATGCAGTGAGGACACTCCCTCAGCAGGAACCTGCCTGTAGCTGGCTGGTGGCCATGTTGGGAGAAAGGACAGTTCTGTGAAGCGACGCAACTCTTCCCTTGAAGAACGCGGTCGGAACGCTGGCTCCATATTGTGAACCTGTTTGTTACTTTATTTCCATTCTCTCTCTCTCTCTCGCTCTCTCTGCGACTTAAATTTTAAATCCATCTGAGGAGAGCAATGCTCTCTGAGTCTAGACTCTTTCCAGCACTGCTAGTGCCTGGAGGTTGGAATGCGGGCAAGGGGCAAGCAAATGGATTTTAGAGATCTCCTTGGACATGACTTCATACCAGAGGAAAGAGGCAGGAAAGTACCATAGCTGATCTTTGGGCCCTGTGAACCCCAGTGCTAATACACCCCAAGTCAGGGCTTTGGCTTGGGGAGGGTTGTTTCTGTCAAGGGGCTACTATACAAGACAATGGTGGTAAGCATACTGGAGGGGTGGGGTCCATTGTCCTCTTAACTGTGGGTATTGGAATGCCCCATAGGGAGCAGTAGCGAGTTGTTAGTGGTTGATTGGGTAGTTAAGAGGTTTCAGTAGGCACTGAGAAGGCCCTGCTACTGCATACACTCAAGGTCCATTTGCTTTTCACTTGCCATGTGCCTAGAATCTTTTTTTAACATCTGAATGTTTTGTGGTCTGGGGTCCCCTTGCCCCCCAAACTGGAGCGATTTCTGTTGACGATAATGTGTAAAACGCTCTTCCGTTCAGTCACCCGCAGCCATTTCTTACTGCTTTTTGTGTATGAATAAAACTGCATTAGAGGGGAGGTTCCAATGAATAAAAGCAGTTTTTTTTTTATAAAGGCCTAATTAATTCTCAGTGACTTGGATGGGGGAAACCCATTACCATTTGCTGCCAACAAGTGGTGCTATGCTCCACTGCAGGAGTTGGGCTATATTTCTTAAAGGCGGGGTTTGGGGGTATGATCCCTTGCACATTTGTATGGAAAGTGTGTGCTCCTGAAAGCTCAGCTCTTCTTGAGGCCTTCAGCCTTACAAACAAGGTCCTTGCTGCGCTGGGAGGTCAGTGCCACAGCAGCAATCCAACTGCAGGATATTTCTGACACCCCTGTTGCTGGGACAGTTGGGAGGGCTGCATGATCTGCTGTCACATTGTCTGACCCATTAAAGGGTCACTGGCTCAATTAACAGTTCATGCTCTGTAGTGCTACCCACTCCTTAAGCCAAGGGCTAGCTAAAACACCAACAACTCTTGCGTGGCAATACTGGGTGGCGTGGTTCATCCAGCCACTGCTACCACAGGCTCCATGCCCATGGCAGATGTGAGCAGAGATGACTGAACCTCTCACTCTAGTCCCCTGAGGAGCATTTCTTCCACTTCACTGCAGTGTGCTGTTCCTCCTCCAAGCACTGCACATCATTTGTTTGGGTAGGACCAGCGGAATGTCCCTGCATTGTGCCAGTTTCCCTAGTGGATTTGGGTCAGGAAAAGCATGCAGTGACTGCGTATAAATACTTCAGTTGCTCATCTAGCTCTGATACAACTATGGGCACAGTTGACTTAGAGGTGTAGTAAAATGGAGATTTAGATTCCCTCTCACTTGTGTAAATACTAACAAGTGTGAATGGACAGAATGACATCAGCCCAGGTCTGTTTATTGGCTGAGTCTCCGCTACGTGGTGCTGAACATCAGCCTCTCCTTCCATCTTTGACTCCTTTAAAAGAAACTCGGTGTTGGCGATGGTTGCAAAGTTACCAAACAGCAGCTAGATCACCTGCTCTGATCACATGGATAGCACTTTAATCTCAGTGCACTTTAACACTCAAGAGTTAGGTCTTCCAGCTCCCCATGTAGGGAGGCAGATCGGTGTTTCTCCAGCAGTAGAATAGGGATGATGTGTTTGGAGTGCCTATTCACAAGATAACATGGATGAGTGGCAGAGTTGGGGTTGGGATCGGGTCCTCTGGTGCCCAGTCTCTTACTCTGTCTTTAGTGAAATTAACCAAGATACAGAAGCTTGGTAATTGTCACTCTTGTCACTGAGCCCATTTACTCTGGCATGCTGTCTCAGGGCCACTGTGAAATAACCTGCTGGTGTAGTTTCTTCACAGCCTGCTGTAACTGTGTGCTCTTGTTATCAGGGTCTCAACTTGTTTTTAATCCTTATTCAGGTGTGTGTGTGTGTTTAAAATAAAACCCAGTTCTCAATGACTCCTAGTCCCTACTCCCCTCCCAGATCTGGGAATTAAACACAGGAGTCCTGACTCCCAGTGTCCCCTGCTCTAAGCATCAGCCCCCACTCTTTCCAGAGCCCATAGAGCCAGGGGTCCTGGCTCCCAAATCTATCTAAGCCACACAGATCCCAGTTAGGAGGGGTATCCTCCACCAGTTGCTGATCATCTTCCTTGAGCTTCCAAGATCCTTGAAACAGGAAAATTTTTGAAGCAAAACCAAGCTGTGTGACAGGTGCCCAAACACGTTCCTTCTTCCTGCTTTACAAGAGGAAGATGATCCGTGGGCAGAGGTGGTGTGGCCCATGCGACAGAGTATTAGGATGCGGAACACCTGGGTTTGATTCCTGGCTCTGCCAATAATCCACTACGTGATCTTGGGTAAGACGCTTCTCTTTGTGCCTGTCTCCTTTCCCACCTTTTTGTCTGGGGCTCAGGAAGCTACGGACTCCTCTTGTGACTGGAAACAGGGTGATCCTGCTTGGGTCTAGGCTGTAAACTTGAAGCAGGGACTCTCACCACATGTGCACTGTCCCTGGCATGACAAGCCTCCCCCCTTCAGTCGGGCCTGGGCTGCACCTTGTATGATGTGGGGGTAGAAGTGCGCTGTATCGGTCAGGGCCTCTAGGCCTACCTGAATCTGAAGAGTCTTGCTCTATTGGACCTTTTTCAACTCCAGGTAGCTTGGCTTAAGTGCAGGAGAGTGAAAGCTTGTCTGCTCCTGCAGTTCAGCTGTTTCGGAGGCAGTGAACAGTGGTGGGGTTTGGGACAGGGGCTGAGGCAATACCTCAATTCCCCATAGGCATGGGGGAAGGCTGGGATTGTCATGATGGGCTGCTGCGAGCAGCCCCATGTCCAATCCTGAAGCCACTGCTGTGCCAGCATTGATTCCTTTCCACAGCCCCTTGTTTCTGCCAAAATGTGGGAGGCTGGCAAAGTAGAGCCATGCAGACCAGGAAGCAAAAAAGACTGCAATCTACCCATGCACTGGAAGTTCCTGTAGCTCCGAGTGTGGCAGAAATGTCCCTTCCCGTTGTCCCTGCTCTGTGACCTATTGATGTGTGAAAAGCTTTGGTGAAGGAGCCCTTTTGTGAGTATGGCTGTGCTTGGAATATAAATGAGGCCAGCAGAGATGGTTCTGGTGGCAGTCATGGATGAGAGTTCCACTCCAGAAGGCCGCCAAAGCGCTGCAGAGAAAACAGGCTGTTTATTTGATCAGCAAAACAACCCCTTCCTGTTGGGATTCAGAACCTGAAGCAGCCCCTCCCCAGCTCTTTGTTAAAAGCAGGGTGATCCTGGCATGCTGTAGACCCCCAGGTTTGAGGCATGCAAGCCCTGGAAGCCAGCTGTCTCCCGTCGCCTGATGTGACCTGAAGGAGGGCAGACAGCTGGAGGTTCCTTTGTCCCCTGGTGCTGCAGGACAGGATTCGAGCTAGTGCAGTCTGAGGAGCAACCTGTTCACCTGGATGTCCGGTCTGGTATCCTCCAAGCTCCCAAAAGGGCTTTAGCTTCCCAGGGTGGGTTGACTTTTTTTAATGCAATGGTTCTCAAACTTTTGTCCTGGTGACCCCTTTCACACAGCAAGCCTCTGAGTGCAACCCCCCCCCCCCATACATTAAAAATATTTTTTAATATATTTAACCTCATTATAAATGCTGGATGCAAAGCGGGGTTTGGGGTGCAGGCTGACAGCTTGTGACCCCCTGAGGGGTCCTGACCCCCAGTTTGAGAACCCCTGTTTTAATGGAAATGAAGTGTGCAAATCCCCTGGCACCACTGTCTCACCTGAGCCTTGTAGAGGTTAGTGGGCCTGAGATGTCTTGGGTGTGAGACTCTTGCCATTCCTGGCTCTGTCACAGCCTTTCTTGGGCCTTGGGCAAGTTGCGTCATTATTCTGGGCCTCAGCTCCTATCTGTAAAACAGGGATAATGCTCATTCTCTTCTCCCATTCTCTTCTGCTCTCGCTAGATGGCAGCTCCATGGGGACTGGGACTCTTGCCCTGTCTGTCCAGCACCTGGCATGACAGCTGTTGTGGGGGGTCTGGTGGCACTCACCCTGCTGGGGACCCCTGAGCTTGGATGGGGCTGTTAATCTAAATGGTCAAGGCAAAGGAAGCCCCCCCCCCCCCCCCCCCCGCACTTTACACATGGGGAATTTGCACCCAGCCAGGAATGCAACTCTTGCCCGCATTCACGCAGGAAGCTTATGGCCGTGTTGAGAATGGGCCCCAGGAGTCTCCAGTCCCTGCAAAGAAAGGCACCTTTGCAGCGGAGGGGCAACACACTTGACTGTTGAGCTATTGATACACACCCCCCAGCTCCTGACAGTGCTGGCTCCCAGGGCCTGCTCCTTGTGTTTTCCCCACAAGCACCTTGGTGCTTCCTCTCCTAATGTCTGGGAGGAGCCACCAAACCACCCTTTAGGTGCTATTGCTAACAATAAAAGCAATGGCCATATTGACTGGAAGCACTTTGGGGCACGGCCTGTCGTCTTGTGTGTGAACAGCACCTGGTGCAGTGGGGTCCTGGCCTGTGCCTGGGGCTCTTTGCCATCCAAATAACTGCGGGGAGAACTGGACACAGGCTGCCTTGCTTTAACGTGGGGATATCTTCCCCTCAAGCCTTGGCTAGTATTTCATAGGGTTGAAGGCTAGAAGGGACTGTTCAGATATCAAGTCCATCTTCCTATGCAAAATCCTACCTAGTGGTTCCTGCCTCCTGCCAATATCTGGTGGTTGAGCTAGAGTGGGGCTGCCAGAACCAGGGCCAGCTCCAGGCACCAGCCCAGCAAGCAGGTGCTTGGGGCGGCCAAGGGGAAGGGGCAGCACATCGGGCTGTTCCGCGGCAATTCGGTGGCGGGTCCCTCTCAGAGGGAAGCACCTCCCGCCGAATTCCCTCCGAAGAAGAAAGCAGCGCGGTGGAGCTGCCGCTGGAGTGCCGCCACTTGCAATTGCGATCGCGGCTTCTTTTCTTTTCTTTTTCTTTTTTTTCCTGCCGCTTGGGGCAGCAAAAACCCTGGAGCCAGTCCTGGCCAGAACAACCCTCTGTGCTGGAGAATCCACCACATCTCAAAGTAAGTTGTTCCCATTGTTAATTGATCTTCTCTGCTCCTCTTTACATCCCTCCACTGGCTCCCCCTTCTTCCTGTCAAACACAAGCTGCTTCTCCTCATCGTCAAAGCTCTTCACTGCCTATCCCCGCCCCATCTCTCATTCGCTAGTGAGCTGTCGGTTCCTGCCTCTGATCAGCCTATAATGTCAACCACCACTTGTTCTGTTTTCAAACAAGCCCCCTGGTGCTTTCTCCCATGCTTGGGAGGAGATTCCCATAAACACCTGCAAAACCACCTACTTCTCCTCCTTCCTCCTCAAAACTCTTCTTTGCCGATAGTCCTACAAAAAAATTGACTGTGTCTGGGCTGCTGGTGTGCAGAGATCACGGCCTAGCGTGCTGACCAATATTGTCTCATTGTTTCCTCGTACTCCCCTGGCTTTCTGTATTCTCTTGTCTTAGTGTTTAGGCTGTAAGTCTTTTGGTCTCTCTGTACAGCGCCTAGTGCAATGGGGTCCTGGTGCGTGACTAGAGCTCCTAGCTGCTACCCCACTACAAATCATCTCCCCCCCCCCCCCCCCCCACGTCCCAGAGCCCATCCTGATTTCCCACAGAGATTGCACCAGCTTCCAGTCCTCTAGTCTTTCTTTGGACTCTTGTCAATATCAAGCCAGCAAGGTTTTCTACGTGCCAACAGGCTCAGATAACTGCTGGGGTTGGTTCTTCCCTCTGCCTCTCCCTGCTCAGGAGTGGGGGGTGCAAGTGGCCTTAAGGCTCTGTGGCCTTTAAGGCTTGCTCTGGATTCCTGGTGGATTGGGTTTCCAGCCCCGTAACCAGAGATTATGGATTCCTGGCACTCGGGTTATCTTTCTCCTGCCTCCACACTCTACAGCATCACATCCTACTCTGAAATCACCTGGGCAGATCCTTACAGGGAAACTTTAACTGGCCTAAGGGTGTGGGAGACTTGGAAGAGACTAGGACCCTCCCTATGCCAGTAAACTGCATTTGGTAGAGCCTGTGTCCCTAATCAAGCTCTAATGAGCCTTGGTATTCATAGAAACAATGGGCTAATAAGGTCTTGTAGGGTCAGTGCTTCTAATTTTATGCCCACTATACAAAGAGCAGAGGAGAGGTGACCCTGCAGTCAGGACTGCTAGGTTCTACTCCCAGCCCTGGGAAGGGGGAGTGGGGTATGGAACCTGGGGAGTGGGGCTGGGAGCCAGGACCTCTGGCTTCTTTTCCTGGCTTGAAAGGGGTATGGTGAAGCAGCTAGAGCACCAAGACTCCTGGGCTGTATGTCTGGGGCTGGGAAAGGAGTGAGATCTAGTAGGTTAGAGCAGGGACCTGGGACACAGGGCTTGTTTCCCTTGTCTGTACTGAAGTTTCCCCCTTTGTGACGCAGGATGGTAATGCTTGTTCTGAAAGTTACAGCTGCCAAACTGCAGCCCAAGAGCCCCATAGGAAATTCTAAGTGTTCTAGCTCTCCCGGCAGGTCCACTGTGGTCTCTGCCTCTGAGGGCTCTAAAACACAGCGATTGTCTATAGCAGTGTTTCTCTAACTTTTGTATTGGTGACCCCTTTCACACAGCAAACCTATGAGTGTGACCCCCACTTATAAATTAAAAACACTTTTTTTATTTTTAATTTAACACTATTATAAATGCTGGAGGCAAAACGGGGTTTGGGGTGGAGGCTGACAGCTTGTGACCCCCCCCCCCCCCCCGTGTAATAACCTTGCAACCCCTTGAGGGGTCCCAACCCCCAGTTTGCAAACCCCTGGTCTATAGGACCCTGCACATTGGCCCAAGTTGACCAGGAATGATGGTTGTGGTCCTTTAGCTGGTTCCGTAGCTGCCTGATTGTTACCCTCTGAGCCTACTCACTAGCAGGCATGAAAATGGACAGGACTCAAGGAGTGGGCAGGTGTGGGGCCTAGTGCATACCACCCATCTCCCCACTGCGCTCTTTTTTCCCTCCTCTCTGGTCAGGGGTGAACTGGCTAATGGTGTCACTTAAAAATACCACCACTAGGTTTCAGTTGAAGGCCTAGCTGCCCTTTAAATCCATGGGTGTCAGCATGAGCAACCCCCTCCTGTTTAATTTCACATTAGATTCCAGCGTGAACACGTGACTGGCATTTGCACTGCTGCCAGAGTGACCCCCGCCACTTGCATCTTGAATTGTTGCCAGGAAGTACCAGCGTGAACACTCCCTTTACATGAGGTGGAGTAGTTCATGCTGTTCTCAGAGCTGCAGACTCAGGCAGACCTCAGCTTCTAGCTGACCCTCTCTTGGCATTTTGAGGAGTGTCCTTACCACTGTAAGCAGTAGGGCCGGGATTCCTCTTTTCAATTAAATCCTATGGTCAGAAGCACTAGAAGCCAGAGCCAGTATCCTGGTTGGGCTCTGGGGGATGTGCTCTGCCACGCCCCACATGAGGCCTGGGCAGGTTGCTCAACTGTGTTTCTACATCAATCAGACTCAAGCCATTATCTTCTTAAAGGTGAGTCAAGAACAGGCCAACCCCATCCCCCGCATGCTGCCAGGTGCACTAATCCTGCAGCCTTAATCTCCGCAGCCGGCTCGGTTAATCTCCTGGCTCGCTGGGAGCAGTCTCACACCTCAGGAGTCCAGGGAAAGGGATGAGCGTGGAGAGATGTGGCCTTCGCACCTGTATTGGGAGCTTCTCTGGGCTGGGAGGCTAGAGCCTCTGCTGGGAGTGGAGTGGGCCCAGTGCCCCAGTCCTGGGGCACTGGGCCCACACCACTCCCAGCAGAGGCTCTAGCCTCTATGTCTAGCCTCTAGTCACTATGTTGCAGGGAGCACAGTCGGGGAGGATGTTAAAGGGTGCAGTCCCAACAGTTGGTGCTAATGATGGTCCTGTGCTAGAGGGCGCTGTGCTGCAGGGAGCAGGCTAGGGGATCAGTTGGGGGCACTCTTCGCTCAGTCAGTGCTGGCCCTAATGCGCCTGTGCAGCAGTGGGGGGGCGCTGTGCAGCTGGAAAGTGCCATATTGCAGATAACAGGTACAAAGAGGGTGAGAAGCCTTGGCATATTAAATGCCCCTAAACTTCGTGAATGCAGAGTTAAGGTTGCCCAGTGTCCCCTGGATCCATCCACAATATAGAGAGCGGATGAACTTAAACCTCTGACAACCAGAAAGAACCTTAACTCTGCCACCTGTGCTGGCACTAGCCAGTAGTTTGATGGTTCAGGAAAGGTATTGCAAGGGTTAACGCGCTACTGCCATAGGGGGTGGGTTCTCCAGCTGTCACCCTTCCGATCAGCCCTGGCTGCCTTCCTGGGAGGCCCTTTGGTCATAGGTGAGTGAGGGGTCTCAGTGCAGGGGGATCAACGTGACGTGCTCTGGGCTGGGGGCAGAGTAGATGATCTATCCGTCTTCCTGGCCTTCCAACTCTCCACTCAGGAGCGCCGAGGAAGGTATTGGAGGAGGTGCCATTGTTTGTTTTGGGTGGTATTGTGTGGACTCAAATTCCCGCAGTTCCCTGCTTTCCCTCCAACAGCAGACTCTGGGGTGGGGGTGTAGCTGTGCTGAACTGGGAGGGACTAGCTGGGGCAGCCTGGCACTGTGCTGTGGCAAGAGGGACATGTGCTCCTTAAGGGATCATTTCAGCCCTGAGAGCTGTGGATTAGGTCCACAGGGCTGCACCGGAGTCTGCTCGCCACAGGGGCCATCAGCAGCCTGGCGGCAGACATGCCAAGGACTGAGTGACGACCGTGGCTCAGAAGAGATGCTAAGAGGCGGGATCACGTAACACGCCCAGGGTGGGTTGTGTCATGGTGCCGGCTCGGAGCATCAGCCTGACCCAAATCCAAGTTTTGCCTTAGCACAGAGATGCTGTTTGGTCCCAGGGCTCACACGCTCTGTTCCCTGCAGCATCAGCGAGGGCGCGGCGCTGGTCTGAGGCACAGCTCTGGGCCACATCCGTGTGCCGCTGTGGTGCTGTAGCATAGACACTCCCTACGGTGCTACAAGAGTGAATGCAGTTAATGTACGTCTGCGCTCCCTACCTGTGTCTACGCCAAGCTTAGCTCCACCTAGCCAGGGCCTGAGACTTCACAGCCTTGTGTGCCAGAGCTTGGGGGAGCGAATTTTCAAGCACAGCCCGGGCCTGTGTGGTGTTGGCCTGGGAGTGGGGTGTTGCCCAAAGAGGCCCCCCCATGATATAACCGTACGTCCTCATTGCCTAGTTTTCAGAGGTGTGTCTTGCTGTTCTCCACGTGGAAGGACACGAAGTGCCCCAGGCAAGCACAGCTCTGTGCTAACAAAGCTTGGGGCATTTAATTTCCTTCTTTGTTTATCATAATTTCTCACCCCCACCCCGCTCTGTGGCTCAGTGCTCTCCCTCCCCTTCCTGGGCTGTGATTACCCTGGCATCACAGACTGGCTGGCCCTTTAAGGTCAGCTGGGATCAGCCTTGCTGGTGACCCAGCACCTTAGTGATCCCTAGTGACCCCAGCTGGGTGTGATGGAGACTTCTAATTACAGACCCCAGCTGTGCAGGACCAGAGAGAGGACTACCCCATTAGAGCTGGGCACTCAATCTAGGGAGGAGAGCCAACAGGCATCAGCAAGGTGCCTTCTGAGGGAAGAGTTGGGGAAGCCAGGATGGACAAGACCTCCCAGGAGAAGGGAGGCAGGCAGGTTGAGCTAGGGCCTGAAGGGAGCAGGGGCAAGGGCTGGGTCCCTGGGGAGGGGAGGCAGTGGGGGATCCAGCTGGGAGGAAACAGCCTGGGAGAAGCTCTGCAGGGCCCGGGAGTAGGAGCCGAGACCCTCAGGTAGCCCCCGGGGATGGGGGACAATGGTTAGTTGGCAGGGCCGGCTCCAGGGTTTTGGCCACCCCAAGCAGCCAAGAAAAAAAAAAAAAGCCGCGATCTGCGGGGCAATTCAGCGGAAGGTCCTTCGCCCCAAGCAGGAGTGAGGGACTGTCCGCCGAATTGCTGCCGAATAGCTGGACCTGCTGCCCCTCTCCGGAGTGGCCGCCCCAAGTTCCTGCTTGCCAAGTTGGTGCCTGGAGCCGGCCCTGTTAGTTTGGTATCAGGAGTTGGCCCTTCTGTTACCCCGCAGGGCTGGAGGCCAGGCACTGGAAGCCCCAAACAAAGCCCTCACAGGCAGGGCCAGTGCAACCATTTAGGCAAACTAGGCGGCCGCCTAGGGTGCCTAGTGGTTGGGGGTGCCTAAAAGCCCGCTCAGGCGAGGAGGTGGAGTGGAGGTGAGCTGGGGTGGGGGCACTCGGGGAAGGCCACCCGCAGTAACGGGGGGAGGGGGCCGCACAGGGGAACCACTACCCGCCCCAGATCACCTCCACTCTGCCTCCTCCGCTGAGCACTCAGCCCCCACTCTAAGTCTCCTCTAATCGGCGCTGCAAGCCTGGGAGGGGAGGAGAATTAGAGTGGCGCCGGCGTGCTCAGCGGAGGTGAGCTGGGGGGGGCTCCCCGTCGCAGGGGGGAGTCTCCCCAGGTGGGGTTAGCTGCTGCGGGGGCGGGGGGGGTGTTAGCTGGGTGGGAGAGTGGCGCAAGGTGACGAGGACCCCTGGGAAGCACAGGGCCTGGGAAGCAGTCAGGGGTGCTGGTGACGAGGACCCCTGCAAGGCCATGCCCAGGCATGAGGGGGTGCCCCTCAAGGTGAGCTTACCTATGTACCACCCTGGCTGTGTGCTGGAGCTACCCCTCAAGGGGGAGTCTAAGCCCTTTTCCTGGCTCCCCATGTGTGAACTGGGATCTGGCTAGGGGACCCTGCCCCTCTGGAACGGTATGAGCCTCTCTCCCTGGCCCCACAGGAGCTGAGGTCTGGGGCTGTTCTGCCCCTCTGGGAGGAATCTGACCCTCTACCCCAATGTGTGAGACGGCATCTGTGGCCCCTGGCTGCCTGTGGAGGTCTGAGCTCTTCTTCTCACCACCCTTGTGTGAGGGCGTATGTGGGAGGCCCAGCCCCTCTGGGGGAGGGGGTCTGAGTTGCATTGCCACAGCTGTTGCAATGGGAATTCCACTCATTACAAGCAAGGCAGCATCCTGGGACCAGAGCATGGGAGCCGCTACCAGAGACCCAGGGTGCTGGAGGATTCTCCTATCAGACACACAGGGCCCTTGGGATTCAGTAGAGCCCTGGTGGCATTAAAACAAAGCCTTTTCTCAAAGCCCACTGGGAAACCAAGCCAATGAGGCAGTGCGAGCGGGAATGGATCCCGGGGCGGGCTCTACGAATCACTTAAATCCCATCTCAATCCTGCCAATAGGGATTTACAGCACGCACAGGGGGTGACTGTCACTCAGGGGCAGGGATTAGAGGATAGAGAGATTAGACTGATAATGAGACTGGGGAGCTAGAGAGTGAAATTAGGGAGATCAACAGAGAGCTTAGTGGGAAAGAGGGAGCTTAGACAGGTAGGTAGAGAGATAAAGAGAGACTGGGGGGGGGCTGAAATGTCGGGGGATGAATAGATGGCTGGCTGTGTCTGGAGATGAAGGGGTGTGTATGGGGATGGATGGATAGTTACATACAAGGATGGATCAGTAAATGGGGAGGTGTATGGGGATGGATGGATAGGTATGGGGATAGAGAGAGACAAGGTAAGTAAGGTATATCTTCCATTGGACCAACTTTTGTTGGTGGAAGGTGCGAGCTTTTGAACGACAGAGAGGTAACCTTCAGGTCTGGGGAAAGAAATCTGAGTGTCTGAGCTAAATACAAGTCAGGACAGATAAGCATAAGGGGTCACATTGCAGGAAGCCATTTGAGATGGAGTGGCCCACCAGGGTGAGATTGTGATGTAAAAGGCGTTTGAAATGCGCCATTAAGGGTTAGCAGGCAGGTGTGTGCTATAGATTCCTGTAATGCTCCATGAAACCAGTCTCCCACTAAGTCCATAGGTTTTAGTGTCTAGCGGCGCTATGGATTTATGCTCCCAGGCGTTGTGCAGGTTTCATTTGAGGATGAGTCTGGAGAGGTCTGATACAGAGTGAGCATTTGGTGAGAAGTGTTTGCCCCTGGGTGACAGGGTGTTTTTGTCTTTTATCATTTTTCTATGTGAGTTCATTCAAGAGTGTAGGCTGGTGCTGCTTTGATTTGATGGGTCCTTGTCTGTGGGGAGTTTGCTTCTGACCATGAGCTTGGCAAGATTGGGGGTTGTTTGAAGGCCAGAAAGGGAGTTCAGGAAAGACTTTTTTTTCCAGGATGTGGTCCCCATGGAGTATGGGTTGAAATTGTTTGAGGATCACCCATGTGGGTTCCAGTGTGGGATGGTAAGTGACAGCTAGGGGTATGCGACTGATGGATTATTTTTTTTTCTGTATTGAAGCAGGTTCTCTTGGGGTATTGGGTGGCCCATTCAATGATGCGATCTACTTCTCTGGTGGACTGTCCTTGTTTGGTTAAGGTGCTTTTAAGTTTAAGGGGTGTATCCCAGACTTTCTCCTCAGCATATTCTCTGGCATCTGAGTGCCTGGCTGTAGAGAACAGGGGTGGTTGCTGGATCAGTGGAGGTGAGTGTGGTGAACTGTGGGTTTCTTGTACATAGTCATTTATAGAGTTCTGTTGCTGAAGCTAATTAGAGTCCAGGAAGCTGATGTGGCTGTGGGTGTGTTAGAGAGTTTCATAGATAGGGAAGGTTGTTGAAGTCATAGGCACCAACTTCCTCTCTGCTTGGGGGGAGCTCAACTCTGCCCCCTAGCCCGCCCCCACTCCACCCCTTCTCCCAAGGCCCAGCCCTGTCTCTTCCCACCTCCACTCTGCTCCAGCTCAGCCTCTTCCTGCCCCCAACCCAGAGCATGCCCCATCCCCACTCCTCCCCCTCCCTCCCAGCGCCTCCTGTATCCCATGGAACAGCCGTTCTGCAGTGTGCAGGAGGCGCTGGGAGGGAGGGGGAGGAGTTGATTAGCAGGGGGCAGGAGGCGCTAGGGGGAGGGGAGAGTTTGGCTGCTGGTAGGTGCTGAGCACCCACTAATTTTTTTCAGTGCCTATGGTTGAAGTTGTGGTGGAATCTATGAAGGAGTCCAGAGGACAAAAATATAATGTCCCTCAGGTATCTTGTTGGCTTCAAGGCACACTTTTTTTTTCAGAAATTCTTCCTTGAGGTGGCCCATGTAGAGGTTGGCATATTGGGGAGCCATCCTAGTACCCATGGCTGGTCCCATGGTTTGGACTAAGTGTGTGTTTGTTAAATGTAAATTGTTATGGGTGAGGATGAAATGGATGAGTTTGGGGTGGATTTCTGAGCATTGTACATTATCCTGTAGGTATCTGAGGCAGGCAGTGATGTTGTCCTGGTGAGGGATGTTGGTGTCTAGGGAGGTTATATCCATGGTGGTGAAGATGGTGTTCTGAGGGAACTGGTTAATGTTGAGGAGTTTCTGGAGGAAATCGGTAGCGTCTTGGAGGAGGCCTTTTGTGTGGTGAGTGGTTTGAGGATGGTTTCTATGAGTCCTGATATTCCTTAAGAAAGAGTGCCATGGCCAGATATGATAGGTCCGTCTGGATTCCCTTGTTTGTGTATCTTGGGAAGCATGTAGAAGGTCTTTGGGGAGGGTTCGTGGGGGATGAGGTTTCAGGAAAGAATTTGATGATCTCCTTAAATACCTGGGTGAAATGTGGTTTGGGGTCATCTTTGAATTCTTTATAGTAGGTGGAGTCGGAATGTTGTCTGCTGGTCTTGTTGACGTAGTCATCGCAGTTGAGGACCAAGATGATGCCCCATTTATCGGCGTGTTTGATCACTATCTGGCAGTTGGATTTCAGGGACTGTATAGCTGTCCTCTCAGTGGCAGAGAGATTGTTGTGGGTGTGATGTTTGTTAAAGATTTCACTGTTGATTGTTTTCCTGAAGCAATTGATATAATGATAGTGTGTGGTTTTGTCTGATGGGTCATGGTCAGTCAGATGATTCTTTTTTCTTATGACTATTGGTGGGGATGAGGTAGTTGTGGATGATCTCATCTTTGTGAAAGAATTCCTTGAGGTAGAGTCATCAGAATTCTTCTTCTTCGAGTGATTGTTCACGTCCATTACACATTAGGTGTACGGTTTCAGAGTAGCAGCCGTGTTAGTCTGTATCCGCAAAAAGAAGAACAGGAGGACTTGTGGCACCTTAGAGACTAAATAAATTTGTTAGTCTCTAAGGTGCCACAAGTCCTCCTGTTCTTCTTTTTACATTAGGTGTACGCGCGCCGCGTGCACGGACGTCGGAAACTTTTTCCCTTAGCGGCTCCCGTCGGGTCGGCGGGCCCCCTCCTTCCCGCCAGAGCGGCGCCCCGCTCCAGGGTATATATATCCCTGCCGACCCGACCCCTCCAGTTCCTTCTTACCGTCCGTGGCGGCGTTGGAACAACTCTGTCTCTCGTCTGAGAGTGTCCCTTAGCAAATAGTCATTAGAGTTATCTAGTAGTCATCAAAGATAGAGTTTACTCAGTAGTTAACGGCTCATTAGAGTACTTAAAGCTCCTGCTGGGGTTGTTTGTTCAGCCCCGGCACCGGGCGGTGGGGTATGCCACACGCCCAGGGTTTTAAGGCCTGTGCCACGTGCCGCAGGCCTATGCCATTGAGCGACCCCCACGCTTCGTGTCTGCGTTGCCTGGGGGAAGCTCACCAGAAAGAGCGCTGCAAAATCTGCAAGGCTTTTAAGCCCAGAACTAGAAAAGAGAGGGACTTTCGCCTTAAGCAGCTGCTCATGGAGACGGCGTTACAGCCCTCCACTTCGACGGCACCGTCTGCCTCCGTGCGAAGCGCACCGGCTTCGGTGAGGGAACCGGCACTGGCGGGTCACTCGAAGACCGCGGCACCGACCCAGCGGGGAAGGGCACGACGCCGATCGTCTTCGCCGGCGAAAGTGAAGGGCCAGCCTAAGGCCCGCGGTCGCTCCCCGCATAAGAAGGCGGCACCGGTAAAGACCTCGAGTGCCCCTAAGGCCGACACGGCCTCGTCAAGGACCCCGGTAGTGGCTCCGGCGCCGAAGGGCCCGTCGAGCCCCGGGATGAGCGCGTCGAGCGACAATGAAGGGCTAGAGGAACTTGTGGAACAGCCCTCCACTCCGGACACGTTTGAGGCAGCTAAGGACCTCATCGCCTTGTCCATTGAGGCCCCAGTACGCGCTGAAGGCGCCCCGCCTATGCTGCCGCGCAGAGGCAAGCCGGCGATGGTGCGCCCGTCACGGTCGCCGTCTCGGCACCGTTCCAGGGACCGGTCCCGGTCGAGCTCCGCCTCGGTGGACTCCCGGTTGCCCCCGGCGCAAGAAGCACCGCAGCAGTCGGGCTTCAGCACACGATCGGCACCGACTCAGCAACCGAGCACGAGTCGGCACCGTGAAGCATTGGCGGCTCGTTACCCAAGGCCGACCAGCCGTAGCCGTTCCCGGTCCCGGGATCACCGGTACCGTTCCAGGTCCAGGTCGGCGAGGCGCCGTTCCAGGTCCTGGTCGCGAAGGCGCTATTCTCCAAGGTCGGATCGGCACCGTCCTACGGCGCCACCGTGGCCTTCCAGGTCACCGTCCGTGGTCTCGGGGACTGACTCAGACCGATACGGCGGGGTTGCCCGTAGATCACAGGCCAGCAGGGACTACGGACAGTCACAATGGGGCCAGCCGAGCCAATGGCCATTCTGGACACCCTGGGCCTACCACCAACAAGGGCCCCCATCGAGGGCTTCGAGATCCGGGCCATCCCGGTACCGATCCCGCTCCCCGCGGCACCGTCCACCATCGTATAGGGAGGCAACGGTCTCTAGACCACCGGAGCGGGAAAGAGGGGACTCGGCACCGAGTACGGTACCGTCCCAATCCCACGCGGCGGGTCATGCCGCAGAGGAGCAATTGGCTGATGCCGGACTGCAGGATACTGAGGATGGGCAAAAGGCCCCGACCTCGTCCTCCTCGCCAGATGAGGCAGTTGCGGGCACATTGGTGTCCGGCCCTCCCCCGATTGACCATCGGGCACATCAAGACCTGCTTCGCCGGGTAGCCCTTAATCTGGGTTTGCAGGCGGAAGAGACCGTGGAGCAGGACGACCCCATGGTCGATATCCTGAGCCCAGAGGGCCCCTCCAGAGTCGCTCTCCCGATTATACGGACCGTACAGTCCAACTATAAGACGGTGTGGCAAACACCGGCCTCTAGCACGCCAACTGCAAAGGGCGTGGAGAGAAAGTACTTCGCCCCATCTAGAGGGTTTGACTTCCTCTTTCTACATCCTTCCCCCTGTTCGCTGGTGGTCTCAGCGGTGAACGAGAAAGAGCGGCATGGCCAGCAAGCTCCTGCCCCCAAGGGCAAGGAAGATAAGAGATTGGACTTATTCGGGAGGAAAGTCTATTCATCGGGAGGCCTTCAGCTGAGGATCGTCACTCAGCAGGCGATCCTAAACAGGCACAATTTCAATTCCTGGGCATCAGTCGCCAAGTTTAAGGACTCCCTCCCACCTGACGCTCATCAGGAGTTCACGGCCCTGGTAGAGGAAGGAATGGCAGTGGCCAAGACCTCTTTACAGGCCGCTCTAGACTCAGCCGACGCTGCGGCCAGAACAATTGCGTCGGGAGTCGTGATGCGGCGTTCGGCGTGGTTGCAGGCTTCAGGTCTCCCGCCGGAGGTACAGACCACGCTGCAGGACCTCCCGTTTGAAGGTTCGGGCTTGTTTTCCGACCAGACGGACGCCAGGCTGCACAGCCTTAAGGACTCACGAGCGACCCTTAAGTCACTGGGTATGCATACGCCGGTGACGCAGCGTAAGCCCTTCAAGCCCCAGCCGCCGCAAAGGCATTACCACCCTCGGCCCCGACACGAGCCTTACCGCCGTCGAGGCAGGGATAATAGGCGGAGACGAAACAATACGCCTAACCAGGGCCAGAATCATGGCCACGGCAAGCCACAGCCGGGAAATAAACCAGGCTTTTGAAGCTACGCCCGAGGACAGCGTACCACTTCATATACCGGATCCTCCTTTGGGTTTCAAGGACCGTCTGTCCCGTTTCTACCGGGCCTGGTCGCGCATAACATCGGACCGCTGGGTCCTGCGCACAGTGAAGGCGGGTTATACCCTCCAGTTTTCCTCGCCCCCTCCCTGCCATCCCCCTTCCCCGTCCCTCTTCAGGGACCCTTCTCACGAGCAACTCCTCGTACAGGAGGTACAGACCCTTCTCTCTGCAGGAGCAGTAGAAGAGGTCCCTCTGGACCTAAGGGGAAAAGGATTCTATTCCAGATACTTCCTGATTCCCAAGGCAAAAGGGGGCCTCCGTCCTATCTTGGACCTGCGCGATCTAAACAGGTTCCTGATCAAAGCGCGCTTCCGTATGGTCTCCCTTGGAACTATTATCCCATCCCTGGATCCGGGGGATTGGTATGCTGCCCTCGATATGAAAGATGCCTATTTTCACATCGCAATCAATCCGGCCCACAGGCGGTTTCTGCGCTTCATTGTCGGCCAGCGCCATTTCCAATTTACGGTCCTGCCCTTCGGCCTGGCGTCAGCACCACGGGTGTTCATGAAGTGCATGTCCGTGGTAGCAGCCTTCCTTCGAAAAAGAAGGATGCGTGTGTTCCCGTACCTGGACGATTGGCTACTCGTGGGCAGGTCAGAGGCCGAAGTCCGATCTCACGTAACGCTGGCCTTGCAGACGTTCGACAAGCTCGGCCTCCGGGTCAACGTACCGAAATCCATGTTAGTCCCCACTCAGAGGCTGGACTTCATAGGTGCTACCCTGGACTCGGTAACCGCGCGAGCGAGTTTACCAGAGGCACGGTTCATGTCAATTCACGGGGCCGTAAGCTCGGTCCAAAAATTTCCCACGACAACAGCAAGATGTTGCATGCAACTTCTGGGGCATATGGCAGCTTGCACACACATGGTCAGACATGCCCGGCTGAGGCTTCGGCCTTTACAGTTGTGGTTCGCCCACACGCATCGCCCCAACAGAGACCCATTGGATCAGGTAGTCACGATCCCGAACCAGGTGCTCAGCTCGCTACGCTGGTGGCTCGATCGCCAGCAGGTATGCGAGGGGATCCCCTTCGCTACCCTACAACCCACTCTGACGTTAGTGACAGACGCATCAGACATAGGTTGGGGGGCGCACCTGGGGGAACTGCGGACACAAGGGCTGTGGTCCAGAGAGGACAAGCTGCTTCACATCAATCTGAAGGAGCTAAGAGCGGTTCGCCTCGCCTGCCAGACCTTCCATGCCTTCCTAAAAGGTCACAGCGTGGCAGTCCTGACGGACAACACTACCGCCATGTTCTATATAAACAAGCAGGGCGGGTCCCGGTCTTCTCCCCTCTGTCGCGAGGCACTCCAATTATGGAACTTCTGTATAGCCCATGCGATACACCTCATCGTGACGTATCTTCCAGGAATTCAAAACGGCTTAGCGGACCGCCTCAGCCGCTCCTACCGAATGCACGAATGGACGCTGAGAGGAGACGTCCTGCATTCGATCTTCCGGAGGTGGGGTTTTCCCCGGGTGGATCTGTTCGCCACCAGGGACAACAGCCAATGCCCTCAGTTCTGCTCGTTCCAGAACCTCAGCCCGGGATCAGTAGCGGATGCCTTCATGATCCCATGGGGAGGGAGCCTAAAATATGCCTTCCCTCCATTTCCACTTATACACAAGGTTCTTCTCAAGACCCGCAGGGACAGGGCAACGATCATACTTATTGCCCCGGCCTGGCCACGCCAGCATTGGTTCATGTCCCTGCTGGAACTGTCCATAGCCGATCCAATCACCCTTCCCCTCCATCGCGACCTAGTCACACAAGACAAAGGTCGCCTACTCCACCCGAACCTGTCTTCGCTACATCTCATGGCGTGGTATCTCTCTGGCTGAACGATGCAGAACACAGGTGCTCTCACCAGGTTCAGCAAGTCGTCCTTAATAGTAGGAAGCCCTCTAGAAGGGCAACATACCTGGTGAAGTGGAAAAGGTTCTCCCACTGGTGTGAGCCCCAACGCATACAACCTTTACAGGCCTCGGTTCCGTCCATCTTGGACTATTTACTGCACCTCAAGAATCAAGGGCTCGCGCCCGCCTCAATTAGAGTTCACTTAGCCGCTATTTCGGCTTTCCATCCGGGAGAGTTGGGAGTGTCAGTATTCTCTAACCCCACAGTGGCCCGATTCCTCAAGGGGCTGGAAAGGGTGTTTCCCTACTCACGCCCGCCGGTTCCGACGTGGTCTCTGAACCTAGTGCTAAATAGACTTATGAGTCCCCCCTTTGAGCCCCTGGCCACTTGCTCCCTCACGCACCTCTCCTGGAAGGTGGCGTTTCTCGTGGCCATCACGTCGGCCAGAAGGGTATCGGAATTGAAGGCCCTCTCGTCGGAGCCACCTTATACGGTGTTCCATAAAGATAAGGTGCAGCTTAGGCCGCACCCCAAATTCCTCCCAAAGGTGGTGTCACAGTTTCACATGGGGCAAGACATTTGCCTTCCGGTGTTTTTTCCAAAACCCCATACGGACCCTCACCACCGCAGCCTACATACCCTGGATGTCCGAAGGGCGTTGGCATTTTACCTGGAGCGGACCAGGTCATTCCGCAGAACACCCCAGCTGTTCATTGTGATTGCGGAACGTATGAAAGGTTTGCCTATTTCGACACAGCGCTTGTCGGCATGGATTGTGCACTGTATACGCACTTGTTATGAGCTCGCCAATGTTCCGGCCCCGGAGATCCGGGCCCATTCGACTAGAGCCCAAGCGTCCTCAATGGCCTACTTGGCGCAGGTCCCGATCCAGGAGATCTGTAAGGCAGCCACCTGGTCGTCCATGCACACGTTCACAGCCCACTACGCGATCCATCATCAGACCAGAGAGGACGCGATGGTCGGTCGGGCTGTGTTACAGTCACTTGTACCTTGACTCCTACCCACCTCCAATGGTAAGCTTGGGAATCACCTAATGTGTAATGGACGTGAACAATCACTCGAAGAAGAAAAAACGGTTACTTACCTTCTGTAACTGTTGTTCTTCGAGATGTGTTGTTCACCTCCATTACACTTCCCACCCTCCTTCCCCTCTGTCGGAGTCTCCGGCAAGAAGGAACCGGAGGGGTCGGGTCGGCAGGGATATATATACCCTGGAGCGGGGCGCCGCTCTGGCGGGAAGGAGGGGGCCCGCCGACCCGACGGGAGCCGCTAAGGGAAAAAGTTTCCGACGTCCGTGCACGCGGCGCGCGTACACCTAATGTGTAATGGATGTGAACAACACACCTCGAAGAACAACAGTTACAGAAGGTAATTAACCGTTTTTTATAGTTAGTACGGGTTCAGGTTCGATGGTGGGCAGAAGTTCAGTCCCTTGGAGAGTACAGATACTGTATTTCAGTTCAGGTGGGGGTAGTCTTGATAGGTTGATTATATTGGGGTGTTGTGTCCATGTGCTGGGTGCTGGTGTCATGGTTTCACTCACAGGTGGTTGTCTGTTGGTTGTTGCAGTAGGTTTCACTTGTTGTTTGTGCTGTTGGATGGCTCTCATCAAGTTTTTTTAGATAGATGCTTTTGGTTTCCTGCGTGATCTCCAGGTAGGTTTCCTGATCATGGGAGCATGTGATGATTTCTTGTTTGAGCTGGTCTCCTTTGCAGTATGTAAGGTGCAGGAGATGGTTCCTCAGTTTTTCTGAGAAACATACAGATACAATAATGGTGCGTGTGAGGATGGGTAGATTACTTGATGGTGGATGTATGGGGATGGGTAGATTAAGTTGACAGCTGTTTGGGATGGGCAGATTAGATGATGGGGTGTATGGGGATGGGTAGGGGGTGCATGGGGGTATGTAGATTAGCTGATGGGGTGTGTGGGTGGGGGTGAGTGCATGAGTGGGGGGGATAGATTAGCTGATTGGATGTGGGGGTGGGTGGGTGCATGGGGGGTGGGTAATTAGCTGATGGGGTGCATAGGTGGAGGGTGAGGGGGTAGATTAGCTGACGGGATATGTGGGTGAGGGTGGGGGGTGAGGGGATACATTAGCTGATGGGGTACATGGGTGGAGAGTGAGGGGGTACATTAGCTGATGGGTATGTGGGCGAGGGTGGGGGGGTACATTAGCTGATGGGGTGCATGGGCGGAGAGTGAGGGGGTACATTAGCTGATGGGGTATTTGGGTGAGGGCGGGGGTGAGCGGGTACATTAGCTGATGAGGTGAAGGGGGAGTGAGGGGGTACATTAGCTGATGGGGTGTGAGGGTGGGGGTGAGAGGGGTACATTAGCTGATGGGGTGGGGGAGGTGAGTAGCTCAGATAACCACCTGACACTCTCCGCTGTCCGCCTGTGACAGCCCATCAAGGACTTTACTGCCATGACCTTGACACGGGTCAAGTTACCGACCCAGCTGCTGCAGCCTCACACGCGCACTGCGGCATGTTCCCCGCAGCCGCTCGCTCGCGCCGGCAGGGGCCTGCCCAGTGCAGAGCATGCTGGGAGTTGTAGTCCTTGCGTAGCCTGCCAGGACAGAGATTTGCACGGCTCCCTCTCTCTCTCCCCCCATACACACACTCTGCCTGCCTGTCCCACCCCCTTTCTGTGCCAATCATTCACCCACCTTTGCGTGCTCAGCTAGTGCGGAGCTGCAGTGTAGCTCTGTGCATGGACTGGGAGAAGACCTGCGGGAGGCACATGGGGAGGTGCCAGCTGGGAAGGAGGTTGAGGAAATATTGTCATTCAGCAATTCTAGTGCCAAGGTGCTGAGAGCTGCTTACAAATATTCCCTGGCCCTGGCTTCGATCCCTGGCTCGGGGGGGTGGGTGGGAGCCAGGACTCCTGGGTTCTATCCCTGGCTTGGGGGGGAGGGGGGTCTAGTTGGTTAGAGTAGGGAGGGGATGAGATTCAGGACTCCTGGGTTGTATTAGAAGCCCTGATAGGTAATGGTATGTAGTAGCTAGAGTGGGGCTGGGTGCCTGCATTGAACCTGTGGGGCTGATACTGAAGCCCGGGCTACGCTAGCAATGTTTCAGACAAGGGTGATTTTTTTATTTTAAGTGACATTGCTATATTGGCAAAAGCCCTAGTGAAGAAGCAGCGATACTGGCAAAAGGGTGCCTGTGCTGGTAGAGCCTTATTTCACTCAGGGCGCTAGCCTCAGCTCGACCCGCCAAAGCACTGATTTGCTGGTAGAAGCTACGTCTCCACTAGGAAGGTTTGCTGTGATAGCTATACTGGTTTACATATACACCTCTACCCCAATATAACGCGACCCGATATAACACGAATTCTGATATAACGTGGTAAAGCAGTGCTCCGGGGGGGGGGCTGCGCACTCCAGCGGATCAAAGCAAGTTCGATATAATGCAGTTTCACCTATAACACGGTAAGATTTTTTGGCTCCCGAGGACAGCGTTATATCGAGGTAGAGGTGTATATAATATACACACACACCCCCTTAGCTTTTGCCATAATGGTTTGAAGTGAAGTCTCAGCCATACTGCAGTATTATGAAGGAGGAACTTAGTTCTGCCTGAGAAAAAATACTGGTAACCTTGGAAAAGGGGAATATCAAAAGGGGGACCAGTAGTAAAGAAAGACCTTGGTCTCCCATCTTCCCCTTCTCAATGCAGGGGGGACAGGATTGCAGTCCCATCTGTTCAAAGAAAACCCAACTCCCCAGTAATATGGTGTGGAAAGCTCACCCACACTCTTTACGAATGTGTGCGCACACACTGACACACACAGCCTCACGCTCATGCATGCACAGGCACATTCATGGATGCACAAACACACAGTACTCACATTTGCGCACAGCTTTGTGTGCACACAGAATAAGGATCTGAGAGTTGAGGCCCCTGAACTGCATGCCAGAAATAGAAATGAATATGACAGGGCAATCTTCCCTTGCCTGATCCCTTCTTAGGGGTGAGGGGAAAAAATAGCACAAGGTTAGCACACCGCTCTTTTCATAACTCAGCTCTTCAGGGGAAGGGTTTTGCTCAATTGCTTATTCTTGAGGGGGAGGGGTGCACAGAGAAGGGGATCTGGGCCATTTCAGTTCTTGGGCAATGGTTCTAATCCAGGCCCTGGGCTGGGGGACTGGCTGGCTTGGGGCAAGGGGAGGGGGGAAATGGAATATGGGGCCTTTCCCCACTAGGAGATGCTGATTCCCATACGGCCCCAAGGTAGATATTGATTGGCTCAGTGGGGGGCAGGGAATGGGATATGGGGTCTTTCCCTTCTATGGGTCACTGGCTCTATTGCATGTCCCAGGCAGGGCCCTGGCTGGATCGGGAATGGGAGTACAGGTGGACTCTTGAGTTTGCAGTCATTGAAGTGTGCAATCGTGTGTGCCAAGTGCACGCTGGTCTGCCAGTGTCGTGTTGTAATCCCGACAGTGGGATACTGTCCTGTCTAAGGGCCTCGGTCCCCTGCAGCAGGAACCAAGCAGCCCAGCCAGCCAGACTCGCAATAGTGGAGGTCAAACTCACACACTAAAAATAGCAGGGTGGCCATTGCAGCCGCAATGGAGAGTTGCGCTAGCCACCTGAGCTCTGATCCAGTGGGGCCCAGCAGCCTGATCTGCTGCCCAAGCTGCAATGTCCACATGGCTATTTTCTGTGCACTAGCACAAGCTTGTTGGTCCAGGCTGGGCTGGTTGCTGCCTGCAGCAGTGTAGACATACCCTAAGTGACCAGGCAGGCACCCATCCTGTAATCTCCTCCTGCCCCCAGTGTCAGGAGTTTGTGTGCATGGTGCTGTGAAATGGAGACAATATGTACTCGGCACACTGAGTGTGGGGGCCCTTTCCTGGGGTTTGAACACTTTGTCAATAGGAAAACTAGGGCATAGAGAAGGGAAGTGCAAGGTCATGCAGGGTGCACTTGGTAGGCCAGGGAGAGAACCCAGGCATCCTTCTTCCCAGCATTCTCTGCTCTAACCCACTAGACCCCACTCCCCTTCCAGAGCTGGGAATAGAACCCAGGAGTCCTGGCTCTTAGTCCCCTCCTTCTGTAACCATTAGAACAAAGTCCCCCCAGTCAAGCCATTTATAAAAAAAAACTAGAGCCAACAACAAATAGATTAATAATACAGTTATACATTGAGAAAAACATTGTCAGCCCCTATTGTCTGAGTGTCTAGGACACAAAATGTTTTGAGATTGCCAGTGCTTTGACTACGTGGAATTCTTCCTCTATCATTTATTTGACTCCATCCTTAATCTAATTGCATCCTAGTCTAATTACATCTTATTGCTTTATGATTCTTTCCATTCATTCCCTTCTATTATTATTCTAATTTCTCCATAACAGTCTCAGCCTGCCTTCTAGCTGTTCCATTGCCTTCTGCTAACTGAATTACGCTGTCGTTCTTACCCACTAATTTTCATTGTCTTGGCTGCTAATTAATTTGAAAATCATTACACAACAGTAAAAATTAATATGCCAGCCACCAAGAGCAAAGTGACTCTGAGAGTATGTATGTTGCCACTGCACACTAAGCCAGAGCGTGGGCTGAGGTTTGAACCAAAGGCCCCCTTCTGTCTATGCATAAATCAGTCAGATTTTGGTCACCAACCAATCAGAACCTGGGTTGTGGGCCTGCTCGGAGGTGGGTCAGAACCCAAATTCTGCTGTGACTCCGGTCTAAGCCCTGTAATTTTGCAGTATGGCTGCTCATGTGCAGGGTTGGAAACAGCGGCTCCACAAAGCCAGGTTTACAATGCAGCGTAGCATACGCTCAGATGCTAACGGGGTGAGGGACGGAGAGATAGATATTCATGTAAGGGGATAGATTGAGGTTGTGTATGGCGATGAATACATAGAGGGTTATATATGTAGCTAGCAAGTCCTGTTCTGGGAGGGAAGGTTAGATGGCTAGAGGGTGAGTATGGGGATGGATATACAGAGTGAGGGTTTCACAGATAGACAGTGAGTCTGGGGCTGGAGAGATTAGTTAAAGCACTGCTTAATATTTTATTAGTCCTTGTAACGACAATAGCAGGAGCCCTTTACCAGCACTTCCCATGTTGTGATTAACCCCTTCTTGCATCTGAAGAAGTCAGGTTCTTACTCACGAAAGCTTATGCTCCCAATACTTCTGTTAGTCTCAAAGGTGCCACAGGACCTCTGTTGCTTTTGACAGATTCAGACTAACACGGCTACCCCTCTGGTACTTAACCCCTTCTGTCAGTGCCAGTGCTAGCCCAATCGGGGGCCAAAGGAAGGAACATTTATCTTCTCTCCTCCCTCCTCCCCCACATACTAATAATTAATAGGGGTCCCTCAAGCTGCTCAGGGCCCTAAGCCATTGCTTAGTCCGCTTATGCCTAGCACGGGCTCTGCCCTCTGTTGTTTTCACCTCTACAACTCTTCAGCCAAGAGGGACCCCAGCGAAGGGGGATTCCCAGAGAGGTGTGGGTGGGATCAGAGGAATAATTGATAAGCCAAGGGGAGGAGCCTCATGAGCCAGGAGGCGGGGCGAGGGCCTCCCCCGCTCCCTCCCGACCTGGAGGAGGGGCTCATGAATAATGCACCAATCTGGTTAGGTTAATAATACATGAGGGGAGGAGCTTAGGACGCATTGCTGCAGCGAGCGGGCTAGGCAGAGCAGAGATCCAGGTTCCTTGGTGTCCCTCCTGGCAGCTCCTGCTCGCCTGGCTCCCTGGTGCCGCAGTGCCAGGGCCTGTGTCCCCCCGCGTGAAAGCCCCCGCTGTGCGCACAGACTAGACAGGTCCCTGCCGGAGGCTGCAGGATGTCTCTGCCGCTGTCGGATTATGAGAAAAGGAAGCAGATTAGCGTGCGGGGACTCGCCGGGGTGGAGAATGTCTCCGACCTCAAGAAGAACTTCAACCGGCATCTGCACTTCACGCTGGTGAAGGATCGGAACGTGGCCACCCCCCGCGACTACTACTTCGCCCTGGCGCACACGGTGCGCGACCACCTGGTGGGCAGGTGGATCCGCACCCAGCAGTACTACTACGAGAAGGACCCCAAGGTGAGCGCACGGGGGTGCGTTGGAGAGGGGTACGGCGGAATGGAGGGATGCCCATGGGCGCAGTGGAGAGCGGGTGCCGGGGGTGTGTGTGCAGGGCTAGGGGAGAGTGCACTGGGGTACTCTGGAGAGGGGGTACCGGCTGGCTGTGTGTTGGGAAGGTGGGAGTGCTCAGGGGCGCCCAGGGGCAGGCAGGGATAACACCCAACAGCTGAGCCAGGGGAAGGGCACTGGGGAGGGAGCCCTAACCGGGAGAAGGATCTGGGCACAGCAGCAGTGCTATGTGAGAGATTCCAAGGGGCAGTGAATGCGAGGGGCAAAGGATTAGGCGGGAGAAGTGCCAGAAGGGTCGGAAGCAGGGGGGCACCCGAGCAGGGTCTGCAGCCAGTGGGACCACCAGGAAAAGGGCAGAGAGGCAGGGGAGGGGACAAAGTTGAGGGACGTTGGGGCAGGGCATGTCTGGGGCAGGGGGGAGCAGACAGCGGAGGGGCTACCAGGGCCGGTCAGAGCTGCCGCTGGGAATAGCGGGGCCAGGGGTGTCTGGCTGTTGGACAGGCCCCTTGTTCTAGGGCAATGGGGATGTGGGCAGTGGATGGCTCGCAAACCAAAACCCCCCTCCCATATGTGAGCCAAGCTCTAGCCTTCTGCTGACACCTGGGAGCCAGACTCCAGTGCCAGGCCAGCTTGGCGTGTGCTCCACAGAGGGTATAAATACCAGCTGGACTGTTGCCACCAGCTGCCCCAGACCCTTCAGCTCAGGGAGTAAAGGCCTGGGCTATTGGCGCTGAAGGGCTTCGGATCAGACCCACAGGCCCATCCAGACCAGTACTCTCCTTCCCTGGCTCCCCTCAGGCCCATGCGGCCCAATGCCTGGTGGTTCACAGGACAGCATCCCTGACTAGTTGTGGGGGTCAGTGGGAACTGAGCAGAGCCAGTAGGCTTCCTTCCTTGGGGCAGGGATGGGTCACCATCTGAGCCTGGTTCCCCCCAGAAGTTGGCAGAGGGAGGGCGTAACTCATGGGGCGGTTCCTCCAGAGACCCAGGTGGGACCCCAGACCCACTTGCCCTCCCCCAGCCACCTCTGCTCCTGCCCTTCCCCCACTCCCTCTGCTGCTCCTGCCCTTTCTCTCTTCCCCCACATCATCCTTAAGCCCTTTGCTCGTTGCTCCCCCCTAGGTTTTCTGTCCCCCATTTATCTCGGACGCTCTTCCACAGTGTCCTCCTGTCCCATCGTCCCTCGTTCTTTCCCTCCCCAGGCCCCCACGCCTCTCTGAGAGTGCCTTGGCCGTGATTCACCCCTCCCAGCCGCCCTCCCCCAATCCCTGGCCAGCCCCCAAGTCCTGGGTGTGTGTGAGTCAAGGAGTCAGCACAAACTGCCTCTCAGAGACCCGCACTGGGGGCTGAGCACCTGGTCTGGAGAATCACAGTGGGGGATGGGGCGGTATGAGGGGATTGCAGGTCATTAATCCCCTTCCTGTTCCGGGGGGGGACGGGACGGACACAAAGGTAGCAATGGCTGGAGATTTGAGCCAGTATGGGCAGATATGAAGAGTTAGTGGTGCCGCCCGGCATGCTGGGCATAGGGGGACCTGCAAGGGGGGAGCTAGGATTGGGGGAGAGGTTTAGGATTAGAGGGCAGTAGGTTTCGGGGGAACATGTTTGAAGGATGAAGGAAGCAGGCGATTGGAAACAGGGTCTTTCCCCTCTAGGGGGCGCTAGCTGTGATCCAGCACCAGGGCAGGGGGACTGGCTGGCTCAGGTGGCAGGAATGGGACATGGGACCTTTCCCCTCTAGGGCACGCTGGCTGTGATCCAGCACTAGGGCAGGGGGACTGGCTGGCTTGGGGAGCAGGCAGTGGTACACAGGGCCTCTCACCAGAAGTGAAAGGTAGTGGGGGGTAGGGGAGGAATCCCAGCTCTCAAGACCCCTGGTTCTGATCCTATCTCGGCGTCCTGGGATGGGGCACAGTCTGGTTAAATTTAGCCCAGCCTGACATTTGCTGTTGACTTTTGCCATTTAATCTGGAAAAGAGCCTGTGTCAGCCCGTGGGGTGGGGGACTGGTGCAGGGGGGGCTGGGACACTGGATAGGGGCAGTGGCTGCATACCCAAGTTGGGTGCCCGCCCTCCCTCCCCCAATGAGTGCCTTTGAATGGCCTGTTGTATTCAGCAGCAGGGGCTTGATCTATGGGCCCCAGCAGCCAGTCACACGCACACACACCCCACCTGCCCCCCTCTGCCCCCCATAGAGTGTCCTGCCCAAGTAGGGTGGTAAATTGGATATGGAGTGTTTCTCCTCTAGGGGACGCTGACTCTTGTCCAGCCCCAGGGTGGGGCAACTAGTGTACTAAGTGGGCCAGGGAACGGGGCATGGGGCCTGTTTCCTGGGGGTGGGGCTGACGGGCTCCCCAACCCTTCCCCGCCCCGTCTCTGCCTCCTCTCTCTGCAGCGCATCTATTACCTGTCGCTGGAGTTCTACATGGGCCGCACCCTGCAGAACACCATGGTGAACCTGGGGCTGCAGAATGCCTGCGACGAGGCCACCTACCAGGTACCCCAGCGCCGGCCGACTGGGGGCAGGTGGGGGAGGTAGGGGGATCAGGGAGGAGAGGGGGTGGAGCAGGGAGAGGCAGTGATGGGAGGGCGGGGGGAGCGGATGGCGTGGACTAGAGGGGACCGGCTACTCTTCCCTAATGCCCCCTTTTTCCTCCCCCCACAGCTGGGCCTGGACATGGAGGAGCTGCAGGAGATCGAGGAGGACGCTGGGCTGGGGAATGGGGGCTTGGGGCGCCTGGCAGGTGAGGGGAGCCAGTTTGGCACCCATGGAGCCCGACTACCCTGTGTGCCGAGGGCCAGGAGAGCTCCCCCAACACACACCTGGCCCCCCAAAACTCCCCCCAGACACACACCCGGCCCCCTGACACTCCCAGCCCCTCGATACTGCCTCCCGACACCTGGCTCCCAGCACTCCCCCCCCCCCCCCCCAGACACACACCCGGCCCCCTGACACTCCTCCCCTCCAGACACACACCCAGCCCCCGATACACCCAGCCGCTCGACCCTCCCTCCCTCCCTCCCGACACACACCCGCCCCTCCGACACTCCCTCCTGACACACACCCGCCCCTCCGACACTCCCTTCTGACACTCCCTCCTCACACACACACCCAGCCCCCCCAAAACTCCCCGCCAGACACACGCCTGGCCCCCCGACACTCCCTCTTGACACACACCTGGCCCCCTGACACACCCAGCCCCTCGACACTCCCTCCCGACACACACCCAGCCCCCTGAAACTCCCCCACAGACACGCACACAGCCCCTCGACACTCCCTCCCTCCTGACACACACTCGCCCCTCCGACACTCCCTCCTGACACACACATGGCCTCCTGACACTCCTCCCCCCCAGACACACACCCAGCCCCCCGACACTCCCTCCTGACACTCTTCCCTCCCCCCCCGACACACACCCGGCCCCCTGACACTCCCAGCCCCTCGACACTGCCTCCCGACACCCGGCCCCCAGCACTCCCCCCCCAGACACACAGCCGGCCCCCCGACACTCCCTCCTGCAACTCCCCCCAGACACACATCCAGCCCCCTGACACACCCAGCCCCTCGTCACTCTCTCCCTCCTGACACACACCTGGCCCCCTGACACTCCCTCCTGACACACACCTGGCCCCCCGACACTCCCCCCCAGACACACACCCAGCCCCCCAACACTCCTTTCCGACATACACACAGCCCCCCAACACTCCCACCCCCGACACACACCCGGTCCCCTGACACTCCCACCCCCGACACACACCCGGCCCCCTGACACTCCCCCCCCCAGACACACGCCCGGCCCCCTGACACGCCCAGCCCCCCGACCCTCCCTCCCGACACAAACCCGGCCCCCTGACACACCCAGCCCCCTGACACTCCCTCCCGACACACACCCAGCCCCTCAAAACTCCCCCCCCAGACACACATCTGGCCCCTCGACACTCCCTCCTGACACACATCCAGCCCCCCGACACTCCCTTCCGACATACACACAGCCCCCCAACACTCCCCCCCAGACACACACCCGGCCCCCTGACACTCCCCACAGACACACACCCGGCCCCCTGACACTCCCCCCCCCAGACACACGCCCAGCCCCCTGACACGCCCAGCCACCTGACACTCCCTCCCTCCCGACACACACCCGTCCCCCCGACCCTCCCTCCCGACACACACCCGGCCCCCTGACACACCCAGCCCCCTGACACTCCTTCCCGACACACACCCGGCCCCTCAAAACTCCCCCCCAGACACACATCCAGCCCCCCGACACTCCCTTCCGACATACACACAGCCCCCCAACACTTCCTCCCGACACACACCCGGCCCCCTGACACTTCCTCCCAACACACACCCAGTCCCCCAAAACTCCCCCACAGACACACACCCAGCCCCCCAAACTCCCTACGAGACACACACCTGGCCCCCTGATACTCCCTCCTGACATACACCCAGCCCTGTGACAGTCCCCCCAAGACACACATCTGACCCCCTGACACACCCAGCCCCTCGACACTCCCTCCCGACACACACCTGGCCCCCTGACACTCCCCCACAGACAAAACAACCTCCCACATTGCCCCCACAGACACACACCCGGCACCCCAATGCTCCCCCCAGACAAAACTTCTGACACACAGTTCCCCGACCCTCCCCCACAGACACACACCCAGCCCCCAACACTCCTCCCCAGACACACACATGGTCCCCGACACTGCCCCACAGGACAGAACAACCTCCCACACTAACCCCTCACAGATGCACACAAAGCCTTCTGACACTGCCCCCCCAGACATAACCACCCCTAACACTGCCCCCTCACAGACACACACCCAACCCTCTGTCCCCCCAAGACATAACCGCCAACACTGCCCACACCCAGCCCCCCCGACACTGCCCACCCAGATAGACACATGGACCCCCAACACTGCCTACAGAAACACACCCAGCCCCCTGACACTGCCTCCCCAGACATAACAACGCCCAACACTGCCCCCTCACAGACACACACCCAGCCCCCAAACACAGTGCCCCCCAGACACACACATCCCGACCCCCAAGACATGACATAACACCTGACACAGTCCTCACCCAGACACACGCCCAGCCCCCCAACACTGCTCCCCCAGACATAACCACCCCAACACTGCCCCCTCACAGACACACACATGAACCCCCAACACTGCCTCCAGACACACACCTGGACCCCCAATACTGCCCCCACCGACACACACCCCAGCCCCCCGGCTCTCCAAGACAACACTCGACACTGCCTACCCAGACACACACCCAGCCTCCCAGACACTGTCCCCTGACACTGCCCCCCCAGACCCATGGCTCTGCCCAGCAGTCGAGGAAGAAAGGAATCCAAGGGCCCCATTCAGCATCTGCACCCACATGAGCACCTGCCCCAGGCACCGTGCAAGGCAACCCACCCCCATCACTGTAACCCCACTGCCTGACCACCCCCCACCCGCATCACAGTCATTCCATGCCTGCCCCCTCCTCCATTTCCCACCCCATCACTGTGACCCCACTGCCTGTCCCCCGTCCCTCTTCCACATCTCCTCTACCTGCCCCCCATCCCTATCCATTTTCCTGCCCCCCTGGCCTGGCTGTTACTGAGGTACCCCCCATTTCCCCTTGATCTGGCTGTAATGCCAAACCCCTGCCCCCCTTTTCCCCCTCAGCCTGTTTCCTGGACTCCATGGCCACCCTAGGACTGGCCGCCTACGGCTACGGCATCCGCTATGAGTTTGGCATCTTCAACCAGAAGATCTCTGGGGGCTGGCAGGTGGGTCGCACCCCCCACGGTGCGGGGGGCTGGGATGGGGGCTCCTTTCCCCCAGGGGAGCAGGCAGGGCACTGGGGGGATGGGATGTGTGTTGGGGGGCTGGATGTGTGTCTGGGGGGGACAGTGTCGGGTAGAAGAGGCCCACGATTTGCCACCAGTTTGGGGCAGGAGAGGCCTGGCAGAGAGGTTGCCCAGGGGCCAGTGTGGGGTGTCCTGGGTGGGGAGGCAGCAGGGGTTGTGGGGCACAGGTGATCGCAGCAGGAGATGGGGTGTTGGGTAGATGGGACGCCCTGGGTGTGTATGTGAAGGGATCCCAGTGGGTGGGGTGGGAGCAGGGAACAGGATGGCACTAACCCCTCCTCCTCCTGCCTTCCCTGGGCAGGTGGAGGAGGCTGATGATTGGCTGCGCTATGGCAACCCCTGGGAGAAGGCCCGGCCCGAGTACATGATCCCAGTGCACTTCTATGGGCGCGTGGACCACGGGCCCGACGGCACCAAATGGGTCGACACACAGGTGAGTCCGGGAGGCCTGAGTGAGTTGTGAGTGTGCATTTGCACAAGCGAGGCTGTGAGTGTATCTGTATGTGAGGGCCTGGCAGCCATGCATGTACCCCTGCATAAGTGAGTGGTGATTGTGCGGGAGTGTACATTCACATGCAGGGCCGTTGGTGCACAAGCCGTATTAATGGGGGAGAGGTGCATTCAAAGGCCTTTGCACATAGTAGTGCAAGTGTGTAGGTATGCCTGAGTGTGTGCGTTTGCAAGCGCACAAGTGGGCATTTCCATGCAAGTGTGAGATCCCTGTGCACCAGTGGCCTGTGCGTGCTCACATGTACCTTTGCACAGTGCCTCCATGCATGTGCGATTCCCCAGAAGCACAGGTCCATTGCACGAGTGTGTCAGCACACTCAGCAGCCTGGGAGTATGTGCCCAGGGAGCCAGGACGCCTGGGTCCTCTCCCTGATTCGCTGGGGGATTCAGTTCCCGTTTGTCCTTTAGTCCCCCCACCTGTAAAAAGGGGGAGGGGAGGGTATTATCGGATGCGAGGTCGAATGGCCTTCTGGGAAAGGCTGGGGTTGGGCGCTCTGCTCTTCATGCTCACTGGGGTGCCGTGGCTGGCACTGACCCTGCTGTCCTTTGGCAGGTGATCCTGGCTCTTCCCTACGATACACCCGTACCTGGTTACCGCAACAACACTGTCAACACCATGCGCCTCTGGTCCGCCCGGGCCCCCAACGAGTTCAACCTCAAGGACTGTGAGTGAAGGGGGGCCCCTCAGGCCGGGCGAGGGTCTGTGTCTCTGCTGGATTCATCACAGCAGCCAAGGGCCAGGCATCAGACCCCCTCTGCTGAGCAGGGCTGGGAGACAGCTACTGATAACCAGGGATGGGGGCTCAGTAGGAGGCAACCTCCCCTCCCCTGCTGACCCCAATGCCCCACCTGTATAAACAGCCCCTCCCAGGCCCCACCCTGGAGCTGGCTCCAGAGCTGCTGGGTAAAGGATCCCTGTACAAAAAGCCCCTGTGCGCCCCACCCCAGAAATGGCTGCATTTCAGCACTGGGCAAGGGATCCCTGTATAAACAGCTCCCACCCCAGAAGTGGCTGCACCTCAGCACCTGGCGAGGGATCCCTGTGTGAACTAAGGCCCCGTTCTCTCTTTTCCCCCTCAGTTAACGTTGGTGGTTACATCCAAGCCGTGCTGGACAGGAACTTGGCCGAGAACATTTCTCGGGTGCTGTACCCCAATGATAACGTGAGTAGCCCCCTGCCCACTCCAGTGCTCCCTGCATCCACTGCAGGGTTTCCTGAGGGGAGCTGGTCCTTTAAGGAACCTGTTAGACCTGGGGTGTGGATTATACATTGTATGTATGGGGGTGTTCTGCTTCCACACCCAGCCCCCAGTTCCGGCAGCAGTGCTAGGGCCCAGGGGGTCAGGTTGGTCTAAATCTCACTAGCCAGGAGGGTTCACCTTTGGGCAAATCTGGGATTTCCCTCTGCCCCCAGATCCCTGCCCCCATGATGTGTCCCAAATGTTACCCCCTTCAAGGTCTCTGCAGCCATGTGGGAGCGTGAGACACCTCCTGTCTACTGCTTGGGGAGGCTGGGAGTCAGGACTCCTGGGTTTCATCCCCTGCTCTGGGAGGAGAGGGGGATGTAGTGGTTAGAGCAGGGAACCAGGGAGCCAGGACTCCTGGGTTACATTCCCAGGTCTGCCACTACTTTCCCTATGCTGTGAGCAGGGGCTGGAGAGAGCCTATACCGCATCTGAAGCCACTGGTCCATTCTGCGGTTGGGATTGTACAGGCCTGGAGTGGGTTGGTGAATGCCCCATCCTCACCTGTCCCTCCTCTCTGCAGTTCTTCGAGGGCAAGGAGCTGCGTCTAAAACAGGAGTACTTCACTGTGGCGGCCACCCTGCAGGACATCATCCGCCGCTTCAAATCCTCCAAGTTTGGCAGCCGGGACCCCGTCCGCACCTCCTTTGATGCCTTCCCTGACAAGGTACCGACCTCTCCCAGCAGGGGGTGCTGTAGGGAGCAAGGTAGGAGTGCCGGCTGTGCAGGGCGCTCCAAGCTACTCCAGCCCTGGCCTCTCCCAGCAGGGGGCACTGTGGGGAGGGGGGCAGGAACTAGCTGTGGCAGGAGCTACCGGCTACTCCAGCCCTGGCCTCTCACGGATAAGCTCATGCATCCTCTGTCATTGGTGGTCTGAATTCTGCCCCTCTCCTATAGGTCGCTATCCAGCTGAATGACACTCACCCCTCCCTGGCCATCCCTGAGCTCATGAGGGTGCTGGTTGATATCGAGAAACTGGACTGGGACAAGGTAAGGGGTGTGTGTACGTGTGATGTCGGGGGCCCTGTGCTGTAGGGAGCGGGTGTCGTCATTCTTCTGTTGAACAGCCCCCATGTCCCACCCAGAGGTTGCTGCATCTCAGTGCTGTGCTGGGGATCCTCACGTGCTGTCTCTCTCCCAGGCCTGGGACATCACGGTGCGGACTTGCGCCTACACCAACCACACGGTGCTGCCTGAGGCCCTGGAGCGCTGGCCCGTCAATCTCTTGGAAACCCTTCTGCCCCGGCACCTGGAGATCATCTATGAAATTAACCAGAGATTCCTTGATGTGAGCTCCACCCCCAGGATGGGATGGGGTTAATCCAGTGGAGAAGTCTCTTTCCCTCCATACGTGGCAGGAACTAGGGCTCCTGGGTTCTGTCCCCAGCTCTGGGAGGGTAGTGGGGTCTAGTGGTTTAGAGCTGCGTGGTGCTGTCAGGACTCCGAGGTCTTTTCCCTGGCTCTGCAGCTGATTTACATGTGTTCTTGCTGGGGTGAGGTTAGGGAGGGGGTGGGGAACCAAATTTGGCTTGGGAGGGAACCACAGGCATTTGGGATTGGCTCCCACTGTGGGGCAGGGTGGGTGTTGAGGAGATGAGTGTCCTAGGACTGGGACAGTGGGGACCCCCCATTTTCCTCCTAGGAGGGCTCAGTTGCAGAGCTTCTCTCTGGGGGTGCCTGCTCCATCCGGATTCTGCCATTCCCTTCCCCCCCAGAAAGTCAATGCCATGTTCCCCGGGGACTTCGACCGGCTGCGGCGCATGTCCTTGGTGGAGGAGAGCGGCATCAAGAGGATCAATATGGCGCACCTATGCATCGTGGGCTCCCATGCCATCAACGGGGTCGCCCGCATCCACTCCGACATAATCAAGAAGTCTGTGTATGTGCCCTGCCCCTTGCCATGCTCTGCCCCCTTACTGTCCTTACACTCCCCTGCACCTCACTGTCCGTCACTCCCCCGCTGCTCCCATTCCTTCTCTTCCTGTTCATTCCTTTCCTCTTTCATCCACTCGGTTCTCTTTTCCATGCTGCATTTTTTCCCATTTCATTCTTCCCTCTTTTCCCCCGCCCTTCTCTCGTTCCTTTAATTTTTCCCCTTTCCCTTTTTCATTCATTCTCTTCATTCCTTTATCTTTCTCTTCTCTTGTTCCTTCCTATTTCATTGTATCTTACCCTCTTTTTCGTTTTCATTCATTTGCTTCTTTCTGTTCTGTTCCTGTTTTTCTATATATTTCATTCTTTTTGTCCTTATTTTTTCTCCACTTTTGCCCCTCTGTATTTTTCCTGTTTCATTCATTCTTTTCCCTCTTTTTCTCTTTGTTTCTTAGACCTTCATTTTTTCCTAATTAATTTCTCTTTGTTCTTTTATCTCTTCTTTCCTCTTTTGTTCTCTTCCCTTCATTCACTCTTCTCTTCATCCTTTCTTTCCCTTCTCATCAATTCTTGTGTTTGTTCACTCACACATTCTTCCTTTCTCTTCTCTCTCCTTTGCCCTTTTGCCCTCTAGTTTGTTTTTGGTCCTGCTTTGATTCTTTCTCTCCTTGGTCGTCTCATTCATTTATTTCCTGTTTCGTTCCCCTTTTCTCCCCCACCCTCCAGCTTCAAGGATTTCTATGAGCTTGAGCCGCACAAATTCCAGAACAAAACCAATGGGATCACACCTCGGCGCTGGCTGGTTCTGTGCAACCCAGGGTTGGCTGAGGTCATTGCCGAGGTGAGTGCAGCGAGGTGGGAGCCTGCGGGGTCCCTGGGGGGAAGGATCCTAGGTGGTGATATGCAGGGATGGGGATGCGGTGAGGGGCGGGGGGGGGAGCGGTTGGAGGATGCACAAGGCAGACAGATTAGTGCAGGATCTTTGGGGGGCACCATTAAGTGATGGTGGGGTTGACAGGGAGGGGAGAGTTGGGGGGCAGGCTGCCATGTGAAGATAGGGGGCTCTGTGGGGTGAGGGGATGCTATACACAGTCATGGGGGGTGACCATTCTGAGATGGGGGGGGCTCTATGGGGTGGGGGGATGCTAGATACAGATAGGCATTGGGGGGCAGGCTGCCATGCAGGGATGGGGGGCTCTATGGGGTGTGGGATGCTAGACACAGATAGGCATTGGGGGGCAATCTGCCATGCAGGGATGGGGGGCTCTATGGGGTGTGGGATTCTAGATACAGACAGGCGTTGAGGGGCAGGCTGCCATGCAGGGATGTGGAGGCATTCATAGGTTGGACCCCTCTCCTCTGCCTTGCCCCTGGAAGGGCAGAGTGAGGGGGTGCCTGCCTACTCTCCTGTGCCAGGCCTGGCTCTGACCCTCCTCTTTCCCCAGCGTATCGGGGACGAATACATCTCTGACCTCGACCATCTGAAAAAGCTTCTGGCCTACGTGGATGATGAGGGATTTATCCGGGACGTTGCCAAAATTAAACAGGTACCGGGGTGGGGAAATGGGACATGGGGCCTCTCCCCTCTAGGGGGCACCAGCTGTGATTTGGACCCAGGGTGAGGAAATGGAACCCAGGACCTCTCCCCTCTAGGGGGTGCTGGCTGTGATCTGGCCCCAGGGTGGGGGATGGGATGCAAGGCCTAGGTTCCCATCTCTGCTCTCCCACGCCAGGAGAACAAGTTGAAGTTCGCTGCCTATCTGGAGGAGGAGTATAAGGTGAAAATCAACCCGAACTCCCTCTTCGACGTGCAGGTGAAAAGGATCCATGAGTACAAGAGGCAGCTGCTCAACTGCCTCCACGTCATCACCCTTTACAACCGTGAGTGCTGACCCCCAGCCACATGCCACAGTGAGAGGGAGAACCCAGGTGTCCTGACTGCCAGTCCCCCTGCTCTAACCACTAGTATCCACTCACCTCTTCGGTGGCGCTGTCAGTGACCGGGACATGGGCAGCCATACCTAGATTTGGAACAGGAGTCAGGCCCAGGGGCTGCAGCAGGAGTCGGCAGCCTGGAATTGGAGTCGAGGTCAGGACTGGGTCATCTGGAATGGGGCAAGGCGGGGGCAGGGCCTGGGCAAGGCAGGGGTTATCACTGCCAGCGGCAAAGGCTTTGAGCAGCTGCTGCACTGCTGCTGGCCTTCAGAGCCGGTCTGCTGACTCTTCCCAGCTACGAGGCCAACCTCCAGGCCAGCTGTGCTCACTGGGGTGGCCAGGGACTGGCCAGCTGCCGGCCCTGCTACCTGGCACACTGGCCCTGACCCTGCATCTCTCCCCATCCCCCTGCAGGGATCAAGAAGGAGCCCAACCAGCATTTTGTGCCACGCACTGTCATGATCGGCGGCAAGGTGAGACCTGGAGGCCAAGGCCCACCCCTCTCGGTGCTGCTGTCCCTTAGTGGGAGGCGAGGGTGGGGATTAAGCGGCAGTCTCACCCTCCATCCCCCCGCAGGCCGCCCCTGGCTACCACATAGCCAAGATGATCATTAAGCTGGTCACGGCAATCGGGGACGTCATCAACAACGACCCCATCATCGGCGACCGCCTCAAGATGATCTTCTTAGAGAACTACCGCGTCTCCCTGGCTGAGAAGGGTAGGGAGTCCGTGACCTCTCACCCTGCTATCCTCCCCCCAAACCTGCCACCACTGCCCTAGATCAGGTTAAGGGCCATCTACCCCACACAGCAACTTCTGCCACCCCTGGTGGGAGAATAGTGGGGTCAGAAAGTCCCTAAAAGTTGGGGAAGGGCCATTGGCACCCGAAGGGTGGCTCTGCCCCCCATGCCGCCTCTTCTCCTTGAGGCCTCTCCCCATACCGCCACTTCCCCCAAGACCCTGCCCCTGCACTGCCTCTTCCCCCCCCCCCCCAAGACCATACCCCCTGCTCACTCGTCTCTGCCCCTCACCCCCCGTTGCTCGCCCTAATGGCTGATAAAAAGTGGGGGGGGCCTGGCTCTCCAGGCTCTCCCCTCCCCCCCCCCCCGGTTCTGGCACTCCCATTTCCCACCCCAAATCAGGCCAATGGGGCTGTCTGCTCCTTGCAGCCTCCTCTAACCTCCATCCCTTCCATTCCGGTTCAGGGCTGGGTCTAGCCCACATGGCAGCTTCTGACCCGCATTACTTACCCCCACGCCCCCCGCAATTGCCCCGGATCAGGTAAATGGGCCCTTTCACCCCACATGGCGACCTCAGACCTCCCACCCCAAACCGCTGATCCCGTCTCTCCCGCAGTGATCCCAGCGGCCGACCTGTCCGAGCAGATCTCCACGGCCGGCACAGAGGCCTCGGGCACCGGCAACATGAAGTTCATGCTGAATGGGGCGCTGACCATTGGCACCATGGACGGCGCCAACGTGGAGATGGCAGAGGAGGCGGGCGAGGAGAACTTATTCATCTTCGGCATGCGGGTGGAAGACGTGGAAGAGATGGACAGGAAAGGGTGGGGGCCGGACCCCTGCCCCTCCCTCGTGCAGGGAACCCCTCTGCCAGGCCTCCCTCCCATGCCCCCTTCCCTGCTGCTGGATTCCTGCTCCACCTTCTCTACACCCGCCCCACCTAGCTGCCAGAATCTTCTCCTCCGCTGCCTGGATCTCCTACCCATGGTGCCCCCTAACCCAGTGCCAGATTCGCACCCATCTTCCACTGCCAGGACCCTCCCGACGCTGCCTGCCTCCCCTCCTGCTAGGATCCCTTCCCAATTCCCCCCCCCCACCTGGGCTCCTCACACTGTTTGCCTGCCCTCCTGTTGGGATCCTGCCCCCATTCCCTCAGCATGCCTTCCCCATGCTGCTGGGGTCCCTCTTGGGGGCTGGTGGGGGAGCCAGGTTGGGCAGGGGGCTTGGGGAGTCCTCTGGGGGCTGGGGGCTTCTGGTTTGGGGGGAGCCCCTGAGGCCATGCTGGGCTGGGGTGGAGCCATGATCCTGAGGTAACCTGCCCCCCTTCACCTCCCCTCCAGCTACTGTGCCAAGGACTATTACGACCGCATCCCGGAGCTCAGACAGGTGATTGACCAGCTGAGCAGTGGCTTCTTCTCCCCCAAACAGCCCCAGCTCTTCAAGGACATTGTCAACATGCTGATGAACAATGACAGGTGGGAGGAGGCACTGGGGGGAGGGAATAAGGGACAGAGGCAACCAGGCCTGGTGTGGGGTGGAGGAAGGGGGCTCTATCCAGTGCTTAATTTGTAAGGAAAGAGGTGCTGGGGCTCAAGCAATTTTTTCACTTTCATAACTGACCTGCCCCACCCAGCCCAGAGGTGCCGGGGCTAGGAACTGCCCAGCCCAGAGGTGCCGGGCCTCAGCCCTGGCAAGCCCTGGCACAAATGAAGCACTGGCTCTGTCCCCAGCTCTGGGAGGGGAGGGGCGTCTAGTGGATTATGGGAAGGGGAGCTGGGAGCCAGGACTCCTGGGTTCTGTTTCCACGAGTGCACCCATAGTGAGGGGCAGCTGAGGCATTGGGGGAAGGGTTTCCCCAGAGCTTTGGGTGTCTGCTGTTGGCTATGTTCTTGGGACAGGCTCCAGGTGTCGATCCTGTCTGTGGGCAGCAGGTGGCAGCATGCACAAGGGCCCCCAGCCTGATACCCTCCTGCTTCCCCTCCGTCTTCAGATTCAAAGTGTTTGCGGATTACGAAGCCTACATCAAATGCCAGGAGAATGTCAGCGCCCTCTACAAGGTGAGTGTGCACCCTAGTGGCCTCCCTGGGGTACTGCACCCAACACTGGGAGGGGAGTGGGGTCTAGTGGGTTAGAGTGGCCGGGACAGGCTGGCAGGCAGGACTCCTAGATTCTATTCCTGGGCATCCTGGCTCAGTTCCAGGCCCCTCAATCCCCGAGAAACACTGACAAGCTCAGGTGAGAACCACAGCCCTGCAGGGGGCTGGAAAGGGGGCAGGATGGAACTTCATAGGGAGAAATGGAAAGATCAAAACCCATCAAGCTCAGCCCTGCGGCGTCCTGATGGCCAGGGGATGAGAACCAGGCACAGTGCTAGAGGTATGTAAAGGGGAGCTCAGGGGGGCTGCGGTGTGTGTGTGTGTCGGTCTGTCTGTCCGTCCTTCTACTCACCTTTATTTCAAGGTGTTCAAATGTTATGAAAGTCAGTGGTAGTTACTTGGATTCACCCATCCATCTCTGCGCTCAACCCTCTTCAATCCATCCATCCCCACACTCATCCCTCATCTGCAGACACTCCTCTAACCATACCCACTCCTCTATCTAGCCATCCATTCCCCCCCTACACGCTGTCCCTCTATCCATCCCACGCATGGCCGGCCCGCCCCATTGACACTCATCCAGCCATCCCATCTGGCCTCCCCGGCCCCATCCCCCAGCAGTCCATGTGTGATTGCCACTGACCTGCGTCTCTCTCCCCAGAACACCAAGGAATGGACCAAGAAGGTCATTAAAAACATCGCCACCTCGGGCAAGTTCTCCAGCGACCGCACCATCACGCAGTACGCCCGTGAGATCTGGGGGGTCGAGCCCACCCACCACAAAATCCCTGCGCCTGATGATCCCCGTGAATAGTCCCCCTAAGGCCTGCCTGACCCTGACCCCTGTCACCAACCAAGCGCCACCGGGTGCCAGCAAACAGACACTGCGCTGGCTTCCCCCAGATGCTCAGCATGTTCCCCATTATGTGTGGGGATCTTCCCCCCCCCTCTGTGTGGGGGATCCCCCCTGCACCCCGCCCAGGGAGAACTGGCCACTACTTCCTGCCTCTGCCTAGCTGAGGATAAGCAGAGGGACATTTGGATTCCTGTCCCTTCCTTCTTCCCCACCCCCAATTCCATAGGGTTGAGGAATGAAGAAACCCAGAGAAAAGGGATGCGGGGGGTTAACTTCCCTCTCCCTCCCCCCCATAACATGCTATTTATTTAAGGGTGAGAAATTCCCCCCCCCCCCATTATAACCCCCCACCCAACCCACTTAGGGGGTGAAAACCCAGCTATGTTTTGGGGCACACCCGTTCTGTAGGTTTAAAATCCCATGGTCCCCCATCTACTAACGAGGCAGAAGGTGTGTCAGTTCCCTAGGGGGAGGGAGGGGAGGCGTGGCGTGGGAGTTGTCCTTCACAGGCCCCCAGCACTGTGACCCTCTTTCTAGTGCACCATTTTTGCACCCCACTCCACCCCCCTTTGCGTGTGATTATCCGGGGTGGGGTGCCCTGCCTCTGCTACCCTGATGTGGTTTTAAATTTTGGGGGATCAGTCCCCATCCACTGGTGACTTTTAAAATAAACAGAGTCACTCCACCCACCCCCACCAGCTTACATCTCTGTTCATATATCCGTCCTCCCACCCCGCATTTCCCCCTTAGGCACTCAGTGCCTGGTGCTAATCCCCACCTAGCCCATTGCTACAACTTGGAGTGTTGTGTGTTGTTTTTTTCCTTCCTGGTTTGTGGGAAGCCGGTGGGTATGGGTGCCAGGACTCCTGGGATCCATCCCTATTGCTGTATCTCAGTGACTACTGTTTTTCCTGGGCCATGAGACTCCTATCCTACAGCCAATAGAACCCAGAATACGTCCTGCCACGTACTTGCTGACTGTTTAGGGGGCATTTATGTTTATTATTTTTAGGGGTCCTTTATAACTTATGGCAGGGAATCTGTGCAAATACCCTCTGACTTTCAACTCTTAATGTGGGACAGGGGGAATGGAACAGGCTGGGGATTTGTTGGTAATTTTAATTATAGCCCCATATGTGTGTGTCTCAGCCACCGCCCGCACTGGGCTGGGAGTCCTAGGAGCTGTGGGGTATGCTGCTCTACCCTCCACTTTCCCCAGCTGTGGAGGGTCTGGGGCTGTGAGCCAGCAATAAAGATGATACTCAACACTCTCTGGCTTTGTTGCTTTTTTTCCCCACTCGTGGTCCGCCCCGCCCCGCCCCGCCCTCACCCAGAAACTGGGGTCTTGCCCCCATCCCTGCACCTGTCCACACCTGGTGCCTCCTGAGTTCTATCCAGCTCTGGGAGGGCAGTGGGGGCTAGGGGGTTAGAGCAGGGGGGCTGGCAGCCAGGACTCCTGGGTTCTAGCCAGCTCTGGGAGGGCATTGGGGGTTAGAGCCAGGGGGTGGGTTGTATCTCTAGCCTTCTCTTGCCCTTGGGCCAGTGCCTGCCAGAGCTGCTAGTCACAAGAGTGAGTGAGGGGGACCTAGAGAGGAGATGGGAGAGTGGGTGAACCCCCTCCCCCCACCAGGCCACAGCAGCTGCTCATTACCACCCAGGGAGGGGGAATTGGTGCTAAAAATAGCTCCCCCAACACAAACACCCAAGCAGGGGGGGAGGAGATTCCTACTGGCAGGAGGGAGTGGGGTCCTAGTGGGTTAGAGCAAGGGTCTGGGTGCTAGGACTCCTGGGTTTTATCCCCAGTTCTCAGGGGGGCTTGGGGCCAGGACTCCTGGGTTCCTTGGTTTATGGTATTTTTGTAAATCATGAATGTAAAGGATTGTTCTTTTTTTATCACAGCTCCAGTAGCATCCCCCCAGCACTACCCCCTCCCCCCAGGGGTGAGCAAGCTGGCAGGCACTGACACCCCCCCACCCTCCCCTTCAGGCAGCAGGCGCTGCACTTACCATAATTGGTTTCAAGGCTGCTGGGAGCCACAGTGATTAATTGGCATCTCAGCAGGGCAGTGAGCCCACAGAGAAACACACAACCAGCCAGCGGCCCTCCCACCCGCCCAGCAAGTGTGTGTATGTGTGCGCACACACATATGTACAGAGCCAGCGTGTGCACACGCACACCCACCCAGCCAACATGTGCACACGCACACACACAGAGCCACCGTGTGCACACACTCAGAACTCCTGAACACTCTTGTACTCATGCTCTGCCAGCTCTCACACTCAGCTGGCTCTTGTGCATGTGCACACTCACCCCCTCTGAGCCGGCGCACACAGAAAAACACACACTTGTACACATGCTCTGCTAGCTCTGCCGGGTTAAGCAGCAATTCCTGATGTGCACATAAGAGGGTGCCAGAGAGCAAGGGAATAACTGTAGCAGTGACCCCACATGCCCTCTTGCTGCAAGGCTGGGACCCAAAGGGGCTTGGCCCCATTTACAAAGGGGAAACTCAGCCATCGGCTTGCCCAAGATATCACAGACGTCTGAAAATAGAACCCAGGAGTCCTGGCTCCCAGCCCCTGCCCTGCTCTAACCACTAGACCCCACTCTCTTGCCAGAGCTGGGGATAGAACCCATTGTACGTAATCCATCCATCCCCCCAAATCTGAACCAGTCAATAGCGCCCCCCAGTCCCCTCTTCTGTACCGGAAAAAAGACTGGGGCCTGACAAATGCCTCCACTGCACAGATGGGGCTGCAACCCCTTAGCAAGCATGGTGGCGCTGACCCCCCATTCCATGTGCCAGGGGGTGGGGCTCAGGATTTTAGGACAGCCCCGCACACCCACTAATGCACTAAGGTTGCGCCTGCTCTTCTAGGTTAGTGAGTAAGCAAGTTTTGACTCTTGGGGAGACATGCACCCAATCCAGAGGGGGGATGGGAAAGGGGTTGGGGTGAGGTGGTGGGGCAGGGTGGGAGGGAGGAGAGGGTGTTCCTCATCCTGCCCTAGAGTTTAGGACTGTTTGCCAACCACAGAAACGCGCATGGCATTTCTGTTAACCGCAGACCACTTCCCCCCCACCCAGCCTGCTCCACCCTGTCCGGCATGGTGCCCCAGCAAAGGGGTGGAGACTGTTCTCCATGATCACTGCTAGGCCGCTGAGTGCTAAAATGGGGTTCAGAGGCTGACAATCTGGGCCTGAAGGAGGGAGGGGTGGATGATGCTGCAGGTGGCTGGGCCTGAGGGGGAGAGGGTGACACTGAGACTCCTTGGGCTGGGGGTGGGGTGGGGGGCTGAGACCAGCTCTCCCCATCCCCCACCTGCTCAGCCCAGCACCCACATCCACTGCCTGGGTCCCCATTCCCCACTCCTGTAGGGCTGGTTGCCATGACAATTGTTGGAGCTGGTTGCAGCCTCGGGCTCCTCCCCTCCCCCCTCCCTCCCCCGCCCCATGAATGGGACTGGGACTGCCCTGTCCATGGCTGAGCAACATAGGGCCCAGCAACACCCCCCCCCCCCGGGCTGTGTGTGCCCCTCAGTGTGGGGGGAGGGAAGAGTTCCAGTCACCCCACCTCCTTTGCTCTATTACCCCCCAATCGCCCCGCACATGAGACTAGGGGGAGAAGCTGGGGGTCCCCAGAGCTGCCCCCTCCCAGAATAACTGGTGCATATGGAATTGGCGGGGGCTGCTCCCCGCTTCGCTTTGAGCCCCCCCTCCCCAGTGGCGCTGGGTGAGGGCAGCGCACCCGGCACAGGAGGGGTTAAGAATTCTGCAGTGGCACCTGCGGTCTCTGGCTCTCCTGGGGGGCGAGCAACCATCGGCGTGAACGAAGGGTGTGTGCGCCCCTGCCCAGCCCCCTCCCCCCCCCCGCCGCCTCCTGAGACCCTCGCCCAGCCCCCTCGGCCGGCTGCACCCCCCTCCCCGCCTGCTGAGACCCCCGCCCAGCCCCCTCGGCCCGCTGCGCCCCCCCGCCTGCTGAGACCCCCGCCCAGCCCCCTGGCCCGGGGCGCCCCCCAGCTGCGGGGCAGGCGGCCCGGCCGGGGCGCTCCGCGCGGCGGGCGGAGCAGGCGGCGTTTGGACCCGCACGACCCTCCCCGTGCCGGCAGCAGGAGGAAGTCGGGGCGGGGGGGGGGGGGGTGATAAGGAGACACAAGCCGCATTGTGCAGCCCGGCCGCGTTTGAATATCGCCCAGCGCAGGAGCAGAGCGGAGCCGGGTGAGCCACACGGGGGGGACCCGGGCCTGACCCTCTAGGGGGCGCCGGCCCCGGGGCGGGGGGCCGGGGAGCGGGACAGGGCCTGCCCCTCTAGGGGGCGCCTGCCCCGATCGGCCGCAGGGAGTGAAAGTCACTCCCACCTGTGAGACGAGTTTACTGGGGCTCAGCCCTGTTTCTCCAGCCGGACGGCCCCGGTCGCACCGATTTTCACCCCATCACACCGACCCCCCTTCACACCATTCCCCTGCCCCTGCCCTATCACACCGATCTCCTGCCCCCTGCCCACCACCCTTCCTGCCCACTTCACCCATCACACTTCTAGCCTTGTCACACTGCTCCCCCTGCCCCGGCACACCCCCACCCACTGCCCCCATCACGCCACCCCCTCCCCTGCCCCCGTCACATCAGCCGCCTGCCACTGTCACACCAACCCCTGGCGCCCTGGCTGGTGGGGGAAGGGACTGCACTTCCCTGTCTCCCCCCCCACACACACACGCACACAAGGGAGGCACACGGGGGCTCTCCCTGCTGCCACCCCTACTTTGGGGATGGCTGGGGGCTGCTGAGCTGGCACTGCCCTGGGTTATAATCCCCACTTAATTGGGGAGGGGGTTGAATGGAGTTGGAAGGGTGGTGGGTGCACTGGGGGGCATAATGGGGGGTTAATGGGGGGCTCTAAAGGCAGTGATGGGGGCAGGGAGCAGGTGCCCCAGAGCCATAGCTTAGTAGTCCTGACTGAAGAGTGGGGCCCATGTCACTGGGGTGGGGTGACCCCCTGTTGTATTGTAGCTAATAAAAGCTCAGAGGCCTGGCTGAGATACAGGAAGAGGATAAAAAAGGTCCTTGTCCCCCATGCAGCTGGGACCCACAGCCCAGGGGTGTGTGGGGGTGCCAACAGGCTATGCAATGATGGGGTTTCATTTTGGGTTCAGCATGGTTGTGCCTGTGTGTGCACAGTACACTATGGGCTAGGTGTGTGCACTGCGGTATAGTGCATGCAGCATGGCCGTGTGTGTGTCTGTGCACACAGTACACTATGGTCGACGGGTGTACAGTGCAGTATAGTGCATGCAGCATGGCTGTGTGTGTGTGTCTGTGTGTGCACAGTACACTATGGGCCAGGTGTGTGCACTGCGGTATAGTGCATGCAGCATGGCCGTGTGTGTGTCTGTGCACACAGTACACTATGGTCGACGGGTGTACAGTGCAGTATAGTGCATGCAGCATGGCTGTGTGTGTGTGTCTGTGTGTGCACAGTACACTATGGGCCAGGTGTGTGCAGTGCGGTATTGCGTGCAGCAGAGCTGTGTCTTGGCAAAGCTTTATGCCACACAGTGTGATAGTGCGTGTGTGTGCAGTGCGACTGTGTGTTTATGCTGCATACAGTGTGTACAATGTGTGTGTGGTGGCGTGTGTTTATCCCAGAGATGACTGTGAGGCAACTGACATTTGGCAACACTGTATTTTGATTGATATTTTGCAACATGGCTGGTGCGTATGTGAGGGACATGCAGTTAGTAGGAGGTGCTGTGCAAACAAACAGCCAGATGGAAAAGAGGGACCGTCCCCCCCAAACGCCTTTCGTTCAGTCCTCCCCCCTCAGCTCACTCACTCATTGTTGCTTCTAACTAACCATGAACAAAAAGCTGCCTAAAAATAACACTGCAAGAAACCCCAACCCTCAATTTACAGCGTGGTAAGTTGCACACACAAAAGCTTGTTTTAAAAGATTAATAATAATCTTGTCTTACTACAGAGCAATTACACAAAGGGATCCCTTGCCTGATGCTGAGATGCAGACAACTCTGGGGTGGGACGTGGGGGCTGTTTATAGAGGGAGCCCTTGCCTGGTGCTGAAATGCAGCCACTTCTGGGGAGGTGCTGTTTATGCAGGGATTTACAGCACAGCTCTAAATCCATTCCCACTGGATCCCAGATATGGATGGCACCTTGCGCACCAGGCCCCGATTCCCCCCCCACCCGTTCGCTAATCCATCAGGAGCCGTTCCCTAGATTCCAGCTCCGCACACAGTGCAGCTCGAATTCCCGAGATGTGAGCCCTTGTCTAAATTAATCTCTCAGCCTGAGTCATTGTGGCCGGATTCCTGGGTCCTTCATCTCTCTCCAAACATTCCTTGGCTCTGGATCTGACCCAATCCCCTGTTGTCACGTTTAACCCTCAGATACCTTTACCGGGGGGATAGAGCCTGGGAACTTGCTTTCCACCTATGATCACCCCCTCTTTACAGCCCCCCAACCAAAGAGCAGACAGCCCCCCCGCCTCTCCTCACCCTCCAAGCGATGTTACTATGCAAAAGGCCACTTATAAATTCCATCCTGGTCCTTTAACAGCCACAGGGCTCAGAATAGCTCAGTGGGCCCCAGCTGCAGGGGCTGCTCCTTCGGGCTTTGTGCAAGGTCAGAAGAACTTGGGGCTGGGTTCCAGGATGCTTGGGTTCTGTCCCCAGCTCTGGGTGGAGAGCAGGGTCTAGTGGGGGAGAGCAGGGGGGGCTAGGGAGCCAGGACTCCTGGGTTCTATTTCCCCACTCTGTGATCATGGGCTAATCTCTCCGCGGCAGTTTTCCTGCTGGGATGTTGAAGTTGCACATGCTTTGTGTTTTTAGGGTCAAAGTGGAAGGTTGTAACTTAGAGGAGGAAGGCCCATGTCTCATTCCCCCCATCCCCGAGCCAGCCAGTCTCCCCACCCCGGAACCAAATTGGAGCCTGTGCTCCCTGGAGGGGAAAGTCCCCATGTCCCATACTTCTACACTCCCAGGGGCAAAACAGAGCCTGTCTCTGACCCGGGCCAAGGCAGGAAGCCAGGATGGAGGAAACATTTTGCAACTTTACCCGAAATTCTCTAGCTGTTTTGTTTTGCAACAAACTCTCCCTCCCCCAGTGTTCACAGCGTCAGGGCGAAGGGAACAGAAACACCCTAGACCCTGGACGGCCTCCCTTGGCTGATCTCTGCAACTACCCCTCTGGGCAGCGCTGACCCCAGTGCACCTCAGCCTCAGGCAAGTGATCTCTGTAGAAACAGCTCCCCTACCCCAGAGGCGGCTGCATCTCCTAAGAGTTATAACTCTAGCCCCATCTTCTCTTTCAGTGGCAGGTTCTCGCCAGGGATCCCTGATCTTAGGGGGCCGCTGACACATTGCCCCTGAGCTGGGCAGCACTTGTCTGTGGTGGGACCCCAGGCTGGCAGAGGGGGAGCTGGCCGGCACGGGAGGAGCAGAGATGAGCGGGACGCTGGACCTGGACAAGGGCTGTACTGTTGAGGAGCTGCTGCAGGGCTGCATTGAGGCCTTTGGTAATGCGCTGGGGGGGAGCTGTTATTTAGGAGCATGTGTGGGAAGAAGGGGTTGTTGGTGCAGGTGGCTGTAAGGTGTGAGGTGGGGTGTGAGCCTGGGGAGGTGGCATATGGAAGGCTGGGGCTGCCCAAGGGACTGGGGTCAGGCTGGGGCTTTGGGGTTTTCTTCAACCTATAGGGTCAATTGTCCTGACCCCTAGAGGGCGCTGTGCTGCAGGGAGTGGGGCGGGGACTCAGCCAGGGGCGCTTTCCCCCTTGTAATCAGTGCTGACCCCAGTGAGGGTCTGGGGACGCTGTGCTGCAGGGAGTGGGGCGGGGGCTCAGCAGAGGGCGCTCTCTGCTCCCAGTCTGCTGATCCTGGTGAGGGGCTGGGGGTGCTGTGCTGTGGGGGCTCAGCAGGGGGTGCTCTCCCCTTGCAAGCAGTGCTGACCCCAGGACCCCGGTGAGGGGCTAGGGGGTGCTGTGCTGCAGGGAGCAGGGTCAGTATGGGTTGCTGAGCAGTGTGTGTGTGTGGCGGGGGTTTCTCTGTGGCTATGTCCACATGGTGAGCAGCAGCCACGCAGCAAGTCTCCGAGCCTGGGGCAACAGATGCAGGGTCCTAGGGCTCATGCCCCGGGGCTAAGAATAGCTGTGTAGACACTGTCACCTGGGCTGGAGACCCCCGCCCCCAGGCTTCACAGCCCGAGCTGCAATGTTCACACAGCGATGTCTGCCCAGCAATGTCTGCAAGTCTGCGACCCAAGCTCTGAGCCTCACTGCCAAAGGCTGTGCAGATGTAATCTGAGTAGGTTGGGGGGTCAACAGGGGGTGCCGAGTCGGGGAGGGGATCACAGGGGTCTCTGGGTTGGGGAGTCAGTAGGGGTCTTTTGAGCGGGTTGGGTATAGGGGGTCTCTGTGTAGGCAGGTTGAAGGGTTGTGGGGGATCTCTGAGTGGTGTGGGGGATCTTTGAGTAGAGTGGGAGGTTGCGGGGGTTTCTGAGCAGGGTGGGGTCTCTGAGTAGGGTGTGGGGTTGTGGGGGTGGGGTCTCTGAGTAGTATTGGGGGTTTCTGAGTGGGGTGGGGGGGTCTTTGAACAGACTGAGAGTCTGTAGGGGGTCTCTGAGCAAGGTGGGGGGTTGCGGGGGGTCTCTGAGTGGGGTGGGAGGTTGTGGGATGGGAGGTTGCGGGGGATCTCTGAGTAGTGGGGGGATCTGAGAGTGGTGGGTGGTAGTGGGATCTCTGAACAGGGTGGGGGGTTGCAGGGGGAGTCTCTGAGTGGGGTGGGAGGTTGCGGGATCTCTGAGCAGGGTAGGGGGTTGTGGGCGGTGTCTGAGTAATGGGGTGGGTCTGAATGGGGTGGGGAGCTGTGGGGAGGTCTCTTAGTAGTGGGGGGTCTGAGCAGGGTGGGGGCTTGTGGGATCCCTGAGCGGGGAGGGTGGTTGCGGGAGGTCTCTGAGCGGAGTGGGGAATTGCGGGGGTCTCTGAGGGGGTGGTGGGTTGCCGGATCTCTAAGCAGGGCCTACTCTCTCTTGCAGATGATGAGGGGAAGGTGCGGGACCCCCAGCTGGTGCGAATGTTCCTGATGATGCATCCCTGGTACATCCCCTCCTCCCAGCTGGCCGCCAAGCTGCTGCACATATATCCTTGTGAGCCCTCCACCCCCCTTCCTGCACCTCCTTCCCTCATTCACCCCCCCACCTGCCTCGAGGCAACCTACTGCCCTCATTTCCCTCCTGGGCACCCCCTCCCTTCACAAAGCACATATCCCTGGCTGGTGAGGACAGAGCTGGCTTATTCTTCTAGCTGGGTGTCTCCCCAGCTGGGGCTCACCAGGGGACCCCTGCAGGACCGGGGGGTCCGCATACATTTCAACAACACCTCAGACCAACAGGGAGGAATTGGTTGTGCATGTGAAGGCAGAAGGCAATCTGGGTGAAAGTGACCCTGAAATTACACCATTTCATGACTCTAAGGAAAGGAAGGAGTGGGGGCAGCAGGATCAGGACAATGGGCTTCAAAAAAATGGACTTCAACAGGTCAGAGAACTGGGAGCTAAGGTCCCAGGGGAAGCAAATTGAAGGGAGAAAGCTGGGAGTTTCTCAGCGACAGTGTTAAAGGCACAACAGCAAAGTAGGCTGATGCGAAGGGAAGACACGAAAAGGCCAAGGTGGCTCCCTCTGGAACTCTTTAATAATCTTAAAAGCAAGGAAGAATCCCTCAAAAAATGCAAATGTGGACAGGAAGAGCACAGAAGAATTGCACCAGCAGGTAGGGGCAAAATCCGAGAGGCTAAGGCACAAAATGAGTTACAGAAAGGCAGTCGGAAGAGGTTCTTTAAAAACATTGGGAGCAAGAGAAAGATGAAGGAAAGTGCAGGTCCACTACTTCCTGAGGAAGGCGAGCTAATTGATGACATCAAGAAAGCAGGGGGGTTTAATGCCTAATTTGCTTCAGTCTTCACTAAAACGGTTAATGGTGACAGGTACTCAGCACAATGAATATTAACAACAAGGGGGAGGAATGCAGGCCAGACAGGGAAAGAGCAGGTTAAAGAGTATTTAGAGGAGTTCAATCTATTCAAGTTGGCAGGGTCTGGTGCAGTTCACTCTTGGATCCTTAAGGAAGGAGCTGAAGCAATCCGGGAGCTGTTAGCGATTGTCTTTGAGAAATGGAGGACGGATGAGGTCCTCAGGGACTGGAGAAGGGCAGACATAGCACCTGTCTCTAAACGGGGGAACTAAGAGGACCCCGGGGATTATAGACCAGGCAGCCTAACTTCCATACTTGGCAAGATACCGGAACAAATTATTGAACAATCAGTTTGTAAATCCCTGGAGGATAATAGGGTTATAAGAAATAGCCAGCGTGGGTTTGTCAAGAGCAAATCCTGCCAAACCAGCCTAATATCCTTCTTTGACAGGGTTACTGGCCTAGTGGCTGGGGGGAAGCAGTAGACATGATAGATCTTGATTTTAGTAACGCTTTTGACCCAGTCTCCCATTCTCATAAGCAGACTAGGGAAATATTGTCTAGATGAAATTGCTAGAAGGTGGATGCAGAACTGGTTGAAAGCTGCTCTTTGAGGACAGTCTATCAGTGGTTCTCTGTCAAACTGGGGGGATGTATTGAGTGGGGTCCCAGAGGGGTTAGTCCTGGATCTGGGGCTAGTCAATATTTTCATTAATGACTTGGATGATGCAGTGGAGAGTAGGTTTATAAAACTGGCGGATGACACTAAACTGTGGGGATTGTGAGCACTTTGGAGGACAGGATTAGAATTCAGAATGACCTTGAGAAATTGGAGAATTGAAAGAAGATGAAATTCAATAAAGACAAGTGCAAAGGACTGCACTGAGGAAGGAGAAATCACAAAATGGGGAAAGACTGGCTAGGTGATAGTCCTCTTGAAAAGGATCTAGGGGTTGGCTCACCAAGGGAATCTAAGCCAACAGCGTGATGCCGTTGTGGAAAAGACTGTTATTGTCTGGGCTGTGTTAACGGGAGAGGCGTGTGTAAGACACCGGAGATGTTACTCGGCACTGGGGAGGCCTCAGCTGGAGTACAGCATGCAAGTCTGGGTGCCAGGCTTTAGGAGAGCTGTGGAGAAATTGGAGAGCATACAGAGGAGAGCAACAAAAATGGTAAAAGGTCTAAAAACCTGCCCTGGGAGGAAAGGCTAAAAAGCTGGGCATGTTTAGGCTTGAGAAAAGACGGGGGAGGGGAGACAACTGCTAACAGTCTTCCAATATGTTCAGGAGTGTTCTGCAGAGGACGGTGATCCAGCTGTTCTTCACGTCCACTGGAGGTAGGACCAGACGTCATGGGCTTAATCTGCAGCAAGGGAGAAGTAGGTTAGCTTTTGGGAAACACTTTCTTAGGCTAGTTAAGCTCTGGAACAGGCTGCCAGGGGAGGCTGCGGACTCCCCATCACTGGAGGTGGTAAGAACAGGCTGGACAAACACCTGTCAGGGATGCTCTGGGTTTGCTTGGCCCTGCCTCAGCGTGGGGGGCTGGACTCGGTGACCTCTGGAGGTCCCTTCCAGCCCTGCATTGCTGTGATTCTAGAACACTGACTCCTCCCAGCCTGATCCAAGGGCCCTAAATCCATGGCCCAGCTCCACCCCCAGCTCCTCCCCCTTTCTCCCCCTTCCCCCAGTCTCTTGTGCCTGCAATGTGGAATTCACCTTAACTCTGCCCTTGCACCTACCAAGAGTCTCGTAGCTCAGAAAGCAGTTCCCTGCAGGTGAAAACCTGCCACCTGGTGAGGTGAGTCTAGAGGAGCCCCACATTTCTGGGCAGCATTCTCAAACCTCAGGGGCAGAGCTGGCCCCAGTGCGGCATTCAAAGGCACAGTGCTGCAGGGAGCAGCAGGGGACTCAACATAGCGCATCTTTCCACTGGGTGAGGGATCCCTGTATAAACAGCCTCTGTGCCCAACCCCAGAGGCGGCTTCATCTCAGTGCTGGGTGAGGGATCCCTGTATAAACAGTCCCTGCACCCCACCCCAGAGGCGGCTGTGTTCCGGGTGTTGGCTGTCATTACCCCTCCCCCTCCCAGGTACTGGATCTCAGCATTCCCGGCGGAGTTTGATTTGAACCCGGAGCTAGCAGAGCAGATCAAGGAGCTAAAGGAGGTTCTGGGCCGCGAGGGGAACCGGCGCCACAGCAACCTCATCGACATTGAGAATGTGTATGTGGCAGGGGTGGGAGCATGGGGAGTGGGGGAGTTGGGAGATCTGAGGGGGCATGGGGATGGGGTCGAGGTGGTGGGGAGCTGGGGGAATGGGAGGGTCAGGGATAGGGGTGAGGTGTCCCAGAACAGCTGTCACCCCAACAGCACCCTGTATGTGAGCAGGGGGCCTATATGGGCTGAGGAGGACTGAGGAGCGGGTGTGAGCTGGGGCACAAGCGTGTGCACAGGGGTGGTCCAGTGCATGCTTGTGAATGAGTCTGTTGTGTGTGTGCACTGTGCGTGTGTGTGTCAGAGTGCATGGGGCATGTTTGTGTGGGCATGAGCAGGGCATGCACATGGGAGTGTCCAGGACATATGTGTGTGCACATGGTGTGTGTGAGGGAGTGCACGAGGCGTGTGTTTGCACATGGCCTGTGTGCATGTGCATGGTGTGTGTGTGGGAGTGCACAAGGCATGTGTTTGCACATGGTGTGTGTGCATGGTGTTTGTGTGTGAGTGCATGAGGCATGTGTTTGCACATGGCGTGTATGCGTGTGCATGGTGTGTGTGTAGGAGTGCATGAGGCATGTGTTTGCACATGGTGTGTGTGTGTGTGCATGGTGTGTGTGTCGGAGTGCATAAGGCATATGTTTGCACATGGCGTGTCTGTGTGTGCACGGGGCGTGGGAGCACGCAGGGGTCTCTGGGCTGTGCATGCGTGTGCAGGAAGAGCGTGTATCGGCAGTTGGGTCCAAAGACTGGCTTGGCTCTAACATACCCCCCCCCCCGCTATGCCTCCCCCCTCCAGCCCTACCTACAAGTGGAAGCGCCAAGTGACCCAGCGCAACCCGGTGGCCCCGAAGAAACGCAAGATGTCGCTGCTCTTTGATCACCTGGAGTCCTCCGAGCTGGCGGAGCATCTCACCTACCTGGAGTACCGCTCCTTCTGCAAGATCCTGGTGCGGGGCGGAGACCCTGCGGCAGCCAGGAGGGGCTGCCAAGGGGCTGGGGAGGCTGCTGGGGGTGGAGGGCTGCTTTGGGAATGACCTTTCCTCCCCCCATGGGGCAGGCACTTCCCCACCCTCTATGTCCGTGCGGCAGGCACTGAACTCCCATGCTCCCCCATGGGGCAGGCACTGCCACACCCCCTATGTTCCCCCCTCCCGTGGAGCAGGCCCTGACGCCCTGTTTCCATCCCAGTTCCAGGACTATCACAGCTTCGTCATGCATGGCTGCACTGTGGACAACCCCATCCTGGAGCGGTTCATCACCCTTTTCAACAGCGTCTCACAATGGGTGCAGCTCATGGTGCTGAGCAAGCCGACCGCCCAGCAGCGGGCGCAGGTCATCACCCGCTTCATCCTGGTGGCGCAGGTGAGGGGCCCCTCAATCCTGACCCGCAGCCCCCTGCTGGCCCATTGTACACTGAGCCCCAGCTGGGCTCCAGGTGTGAATGTCCCCAGGTCCCACTCCTCTGTCCTTGGAACTAATCCGACCTCTCTCTCCCCCACTGATCTCCACCGTCCCTCGGCTGGATCCCCCTCCGGCTGGCCATCCCTGCAGAGACTCCTGCAGCTGCAGAATTTCAACACGCTGATGGCCGTGGTGGGGGGGCTGAGTCACAGCTCCATCTCCCGCCTCAAAGAGACCCACAGCCACGTCAGCTCTGAGACCACCAAGGTACAGGGCGCAGGGCCGGGGGGAAGAGGGCTGGGGTGATACTCGAGGGGCTGGGGCAATGCTGGAGGGTGGGATGACAATCAAGTGGTTGGGGTGGGGTTGGGGTCTCAGGGGTCTGGGACAGTGTTGGGGGGTTTGGGGTCTTGGGGTTTAGGGTGGGCTTGGGGGGTTGGGGTCTGGGGCAGTGTTGGGGGTTGGGGGAGCTCTGGGGCAGGGTTGGGGTCTGGGGGGTCTGGGGCAGGGTTGTGGGAGCTGTGGGGTGGAGTTGGGGTCTGGGGCAGGGTTGTGGGGTCGGGGGAGCTCTGGGGTGGGGTTGGGGGATTGGGGGAGCTCTGTGGCGATCTGAGAGATCTGTGGTTGGGATCTGGGGTGGTCTTGGGGGGTCGGAGAGCTCTGGGGTGAGGTTGGGGTCTGGGGCGGTGTTGGGGAGTCGGGAGAGCTCTGGGGTGGGGTTGAGGGGTAGGGGAGCTCTGGGGTGGGGTTGGGGGTTTGGGGGAGCTCTGTGGCAAGGTTGGGGTCTGTGGCAGTGTTGGGGGGGTTGGGAGAACTCTGGGGCAAGGTTAGGGTTTGGGGCAGTGTTGAGGGGTTGGGCGAGCTCTGGGGTGGTCTTGGGAGGTTGGGGGAGGTCTGGGGCGAGGTTGGGGTCTGGGGCGGGGTTGGGGGGTCGGGAGAGCTCTGGGGCAAGGCTGGGGTCTTGTTCTGGGCCCAGCCCCTAACCCCCCGTCCTTCCCAGCTGTGGGAGTCCATGACGGAGCTGGTGACCTCGCTGGGGAACTACAGCCGCTACCGGCGCCGCCTGGCCGATTGCGTCGGCTTCCGCTTCCCCATCCTGGGTGTGCACCTCAAGGACCTGGTGGCCGTGCACGTGGCACTGCCTGACTGGCTGGACCGGGCCCACACCCGCGTCAACGGCACCAAGATGCAGCAGCTCTTCGGGATCCTCAACGAGCTGGTGCTGGTGCAGAGCATCAAACCGCCCTTCGAGGCCAACATGGACCTCATCAACCTGCTCACAGTGAGACCCCGCCCTCTGCACCCCCATTGCACCCCAACTGCTGGACCTCTCACTGCACCCCCATAGTACCACCTGCACTCCAGCCCCTGAACCTCACTGCATCCCGATTGCATCCCAACTCCCGGACCCCCCACTGCATCCCTCATTACGTCCCAACCTGCAGTGCACTCCCTTCCTCCGTGTAGCTCCCTGCACCCCAGACCATCAAACCGCTCTCTGAGGCCAACGCCAACCTTGTCAGCCAGCTCCTGGTGAACCCCCCACCCCCACTGTCTGACGGGCTGTGCTCCCCCAGGTGTCGCTGGATCAGTACCAGACGGAGGAGGAGATCTACCAGCTGTCGCTGCAGAGAGAACCCCGTGGCAAGTCGGCCGTGAGTGCGTGTGTGAGTGCACAACACTGTGTGACTTGTGCCCCGTCCCCCCCAGGGCCATGACCCTTCGGTTGCCCCCTGTGGGGAATGGGGGGGAGCAGCAGGCCATGGCGTCTCTGTCCCATCCGGCCCCAGCAGCTGGTTCCCAGGCGCATTCGCAGCTGCCTTCCGCTCTGCTCCCTGGGGGCTGAGCTTCCTGTCCAGAGAGAGGGAGCTGCCGGGTCCCACACGTTCACTAACACCCCCCCAGCTCCAGCCCTTGGGCCGCAACACCGGGCAAGGGATCCTGGTATGAACAGCCCCTGCGGTCCACCCCAGAGCTGGTTGCATCTCCGCACTGGCCAGGGGATCACTCAGAGAATATGTCTCTGTATGTCCATCCAGCCGTCCAGCCCCACCTCCTGTTCCCCCCCAAGCCGACCGGCTGACATAGACGAGTGGGCCTTGGCTGTGAAACCCAAACCGGACCAGACGCTGGTGCGGACACACATTGAGAAGATGGTAGAGGTGAGAGCAGGGACCTTGGACACCATGGTTTTTGTGGGTGGGGGGCGCTCTGAGACTGTGTGTTAGGGCAGGGTACCTGGAACTGACCCCCCCCCCAGTCTCTGCTGCCCCCTGTAGTCCGTGTGTGTGTGGGGGGGCCTCTGGGGCTGCATAGAGGGTGGCGTACCCCTAGGGATGACCCTCCCTCCGCTCTCTGCTGCCCCCTGTAGTCCATGTGGCCTGAGGCCAGGAGCAAAGACCCGGGTGTGGGGCTGGCAGCCCAGGGGCACTGCAGCACCCCCCGTACTCCTTGTGCCTGGGGCTGTGTAGGGGGTGGCGTACCCCTAGGCCTGACTCTCCCTCCGCTCTCTGCTGCCCCTTGCAGTCCGTGTTCCGGAATTTCGACGTGGATGGAGACGGCCACATCTCCCAGGAGGAGTTCAAAATCATCCGCAACAACTTCCCCTACCTCTGCAAATTTGGGGACCTGGATGAGAACCAGTGAGTGCACAGGAAGGGGGATCCCGTGGGCCCCTCACACCAGAAGGAGGGGTGAGGTACTGGGGCCAGGGCTCCTCCTAGAAGCCTCATCCCCCATAATGCTTTCTTGCTTTGTTGGAACCTGGGAGTCCTGACTCCCAGCCCCCAGCTCTACCCCCCTGACCCCAGGCCCCACCTAGAGCCAGGTGCAGACCCCGGGCATCCTGACTCGCAACTGCTAGCTCTAATGCTCTGGCCCCTACTCCCTGCCCAGAGCTGGGCGCAGACCCCGAGCGCTCTGACTCCCAGTCCCCTGCTCTACCCCCCTGGCCCCCAGTCCCCGCCCAGAGCCACGTGCAGACCTGGGCGCCCTGGCTGCCAGCATGACGCCGTGTGCCCCCAGGGATGGCTGCATCAGCCGGGAGGAGATGATCTCGTACTTCATGAAGTCCAGCGCTGCGGTGGACGGGAAGATGGGCTTCATCCACAGCTTCCAGGAGACCACCTTCCTGCACCCTGTGTCCTGCCGTCACTGCAAGAGCCTGGTGAGTCACTGCTGCCCCCCCGGGAGGGTGCAAGAGGCTGGTTGCTCTGGGGGCTGCCCTCTGTGGCCCCCCTGTGAGAACACAGGACCCCCAAGCTGCCACCATCCATAGATTGGGGGGTTTGTTCCACATGACTGGGGAGTCGATTCCGCGAGGGAAAGTCGCACCACGCTAGTGGGGTGTTTTGCGGCCACGGAGAGGGCAAAAGGGGGGTTAGACCCTGGGGCAGGGGAGATGACTGAAGAGACGCAGACTCCATCTCAGCACACAACAGCTCTCCAGCTTTCCTTGTCCCGGCCTAGTTATCACAGGACAACCCCTTCACCCAGAGAGGGCCCAGTTAGACTGGGGTAAAGGGACTTTGCTGTTCTCAGAGGATGAGTTCTATGGGGGGAAGGCACCTTTATCCTGGGATAACTGTGCAAGGGATTCCTGTATAAGCAGCCCCCGTGCCCCCCCCACCCCCCGAGACAGCTGCATCTTAGTGCTGGGTGAGGGGTAGCGGTATAAACAGTCCCCACACTCCACCCCAGGACCAGCTGCATCTCGGCACCCAGTGAGGGATCCCTGTATACACAGCCCCTGTTTCCCACCTCAGAGGCAGCTGCAACTTAGTGCTGGGTGAGGGATAGCGGTATAAACAGCCCCCACCCCAGTCAGCTGCGTCACAGCAGGGATAAGCGTCCCAGTGTCAGCTCATCCCCCTCACCAGCATTGGTCGATGCTCGGCTTGTCCGTTCCATGGGCGATCCCGAGAACCGGACACTTGGAATTGGGACAGAAAGCTGAAACGAAATCTTGTGAAATTAGCTCATTTCAACTGTAGCAATTCGACTGCTGGAGTGTAACTGAGCATGCCCCCCCCACCTCGCTGACTCCATCCCCTCACATCTTTCTCCCCAGATACTGGGAATCTACAAACAGGGGTTAAAGTGCCGCTGTGAGTATGGGGGGCAGGGGGGAAGGGGGTTGCCTGGGGAAATTATGGGTTCTTGGGGGGGAAGCTGTGGCTGCGCTGTGGGAAAGAGGCTTTGGGTGATTGTATTCTGGAGATAGGGGTGCATTGGGGGTATATAGGGAGGCGTGGGGCCATGGGGGGGGGAGCTGGGCGTGCTTTGCAGAAGATGGAGCGGTGCATTGGGGGCACTGGGCCGTGGGTGTGCACCAGGAAATTGGGGAGCTGGGATGAAGGGATGCATGGGGGGAGCTGGGCTGTGGGGGTGCACCAGGGGAGCTGGGCTGTGGGGGTGCATGGGGGAGCTGGAAGTGCAGGGGGAATTGGGGAGCTGGGGCCAGGGAGGTGTGTGAGGGACCTGGGCTGCATTAGGGTATATGGGGAGGTGTGGGGCCTTGGGGGGTTGCATCAAGGGGAGCCGCAGGGCCGACCCCCCATGACCTCCCTTGTTGCCCCCCAGGCTGCGGTGTGAACTGCCACAGGCAGTGCCGGGAACACCTCTCCCTGGAGTGCCGCAAACGGGCCAAGAGTTTCAGCCTGGCCAGCCCTGCCCACGTCCCCGCCCGCTCCTTCAGCTTCTCACTGCCCCGCCCGGCCTGCAGATCCCCACGCCACACAGGTATGGCCACCGGGGGGGCAGCCCCACCCACCTACCCCAGAGCTGAGGGCACACCCCAACCCCTCCAGCACTCTCCTACTAGAGCTGGGAGAGAACCCAGGAGACCTGACTCTAGCCCCTCCCCCACTCTCCCCATGGCCCTGATGTTGTGCCGGAAGCCAGCTTGCAAGCCCGATAACACCTCCTCCATGTGATTTCCTGACCCCGCTGAGGCCTCAGTGCTGGCCCATAATACTCCACCATGCTGCTTCCTGTTTGTGTCGCTGCAGATGGTGCGGAATGGTGCTCTGAGCCCTGGCAGCTATTTTGAGACACCCCCACCATGGGCCCCCGGCAACCAACACATTGTGTTATCCCAGCCTGCTTCCGCACAGGCTTCCTGTCTATACAGCCCCCGCATCCCACCCCAGAGGCAGCTGCATCTCAGCGCTGGGTGAGGGACAGCAGTATAAACAGCCCTCACCCCAGGGCCAGCCACATCTCAGCACCAGGTCAGGGATCCCTGTATAAACAGCACTCCCACGCCCCAGGAGACTGCATCTCAGCTCTGGGGAGAGGTCCCTATACAAACAGCCCCCATACCCCACCCCAGAATCAGCTGTATCTCAGCACCAGAATAGGGATCCATGTAGAAACAGCCCCCACACCCCACCCCAGAGTCAGCTATATCTCAGCACCAGAGGAGGGATCCCTGTACAAACAGCCCCCATGCCCCGCCCAGAGGAGGCTGCTTCTCAGCACGTGGGAGGGATCCGTGCTTGTCAAAGTGCATTGGGAGTACTGGCCATAATGAATCCTAGCTGAGTGTCTCCCCCTTGTGGTGGGAGTGTGGGCTGCTCCGTTGGGGTTGCAGCCGCAAAGAGCTGTGTGTGTCTCTGCAGAGATCCGCGAGGAGGAGGTCCAGGATGTGGAGGACGGGGTTTTCGACGTCCATTTATAAAGACAAACACGTAAGAGCTGCAGGGAAGGGAAGGGAAGGGAAGGGAAGGGAAGGGAAGGGGGCCTAGCACAGTGGTTCTCAAACTTTTGTACCGGTGACCCCTTTCACACAGCAAGCCTCTGAGTGTGACCCCCTTATAAATTAAAACCATATTTTTATATATGTAACACCATTCTAAAAGCGGGGTTTGGGGTGGAGGCTGACAGCTCGTGACCCCACATATAATAATCTTGTGACCCCCAGAGGGGTCCTGACCCCAGTTTAAGAACCCCTGGCCAAGTGGGCAGGGCTCGAGGGTTTTGTTCTGGGCTCTGAGAGGGGAGTGGGCTGTAGTGGTTAGAGCTAGACTGACCCCTCTGCTCTGTGTGTTTTAGGGTCTGCTCTTCCTCACCAGCTGTGGCTCTTCCTCCCACTCCTCCCAAGCTGGGATCTCCTGTCCCCCCAAATCTGCCAGCTGACTTCCCGGCTCCCCCACTATGGGGTGACACAGAGACGGGGCAAAGGGGCGTCTGAGGAGAGGGTGTAGGGCAAGGGAGAGAGACAGCCCTTCCAGTGGGTGCAGAAGCTGCTCTGGGGGCAATTGGATGGGTCCTTTACTGGTTGAGGGGGTGGGGAGGTGGCTGCATGTCAGGACTCCTGGGTTCTATTAATGCGGGATGGAGACATGAGTTAATGTGGGGAGGGGGTTGTGAAATTAGTAAGATCTCGCCTGACATCCCTCAAACACATCCTTATGCGCTCCAGCATCAGGGTCCAGTGTGGGTCCACAGGGGGGGGCGTGACTTCCCTTACTCTGGTAGGAGCTGCCTGGGGTATCCCGCCTGCCCTGCAGGGAAGAGGAGGTTGCCTGGGGGCTGATGCATGTGGCTGATGATGGAGGGGGAGTGCAGGGGGTTGGTTTGGGAGCGGGAGAGTGGGGTGTGGGTCACAGTCAGGATCCCCCCCCTTCCCCTGTGAGCCCAGCTGTACAGATTCCTTGCTGTGTATATTTGTACCTAACAACAGGATTCAGAGATGTAATAAATATAATAAAACCAATGGTCCCAGTTCCCATCTGTCCCCCACTTGGGTCCGTCTGTCCATCTCACAGCCCCCACCCCCAAGCTCATGTTGGGAGCCCCCTGCCAACCCCAGCCCCATCTCTGCTTCTTTCCTGTGCCCTATCAGGGGGTAGCCATGTTCGTCTGTATCCACAAAAACAACAAGGAGTCCGGTGGCACCTTAAAGACTAAGATTTATTTGGGCATAAGCTTTCATGGGTAAAAAATCTCACTTCTTCAGATGTATGGAGTGAAAATTACAGATGCAGGCATTATATACTGACAGCTGAAGAGAAGGGAGTTACCTCACAAGTGGAGAACCAGCGTTGACAGGTCTTCTGGAGCTGAGGGATGGCGGGGAGGGGAATGGGGTCTAGTGGTTAGAGGGCGGGGCTGGGGGTCAGGACTCCTGGGTTCTATTCCCAGTAGTGGGAGGGGAGTGGGGTCTAGTGGCTAGAGTGGGGTGGGGAGGCTGAGGGTCCTGGGTTCTATTCCCAGATGTGGGAGGGAGCCCTGCTGTCTGTCCCCGGAAGATTCTAGGGGAGGGAGCCCATTGCAGAGCTGGAGGCTTAATGTGTTACTGGCTGAGGGAGGGGTCAGGGGTTGGGTCCCCCTCCCTCTCTGCTGAAGCCCGTGTCTGTGTATCTGTTGCCCCTGCTGGATGAAGTGAGACTTACGCTGTGTGTGTCCTTGTTGTGCCTAGTGGAGGAATGAGACTGTGTCCCTGTCACTCCCTACTGGAGGGAAGGAGCCCTGCTCAGTGGAGCCATCTGTCCCCGGTGCCCCCTGCTGGCAGGGTGAGCCCTGCTGTGTATCAATGCAAGAGCGGGAGCATTGCCCACCCCATCCCCCCCAGTGCCTGTTCCCAGACGCCTGCCCCTCTACCATGCCTGGTTATTTGTGTCGCAGTGACATGGGAAGAGGAAATCGCTCTGATAAATACGTCAATAACAGACAGATCATCCTGGCTGAATCCGCCCCGGAGTCAGCACATTCCGCGCCAGCCCGGTAGTGCTTCACCCAGGAGACAGACATTTCTGTAATGCCCCAGCCCAGCCTCAGAGAAATGGCTAGCAGGGTGCTGAACAAAGGAGATGCAGCTGCCTCTGGGATGGGGGGCTGTTTATAGGGATTCCCCCTCCTGGTGCTGAGATGCAGCTGCCTCTGGGGTGGAGCGCAGGGGCTGTTTATACAGGGATCCCTCTCCTGGTGCTGACATGCAGCTGCCTCTGGGGTGAGGCATTTCTTTATACAGAGCCCAGACACCAGAATAGAGGTGGGGGAAGCAAATCTGTTGCATGATTATATATTTTTTTCCCTAACGTTGCTTGTCAAATCACACGCGAGACAGAAAAAATAAATAAATAAACCACTATTGATTTTCCCCGGGTGACAGATTATATTTATCATTCTGTATTGCACATGTCACAGCTGCTGTCATACCGGCCTCAAATTAGGAGCTGGGCCTTAATATGCTGCCACAACCCCCCCCCCACCCACAACCCGACATGTTAGACACATTCTCCCCCTCCCCGCCCATCTGACAAAGACAACGTTAATGGAACAATCTGGTCTCTGCAAATAGATTTGTGTTGCCTTTATCTATATATTTATTTCCAGGGGCGTGTGCCTGGCTTGGGAGCACTGAGGGTGTCATGAATTGGACTGGCATCCTTGGCCCTGGCACCTGCCCAGGACTCAAGGGTTCAAATCGCAGCTTTGCGGGGGGGGGGAGGGGTTGCCCCGGGAACTGTAGTGCCTAGGGCGGGTTAGACCATCGGTTTTAGTTCTCATCCAAAAGCCAGCACCCATTGCAGCACTGCGCCCTCTAGCACCGCGCTGAGGCACTGGGGTTAGCACAGGCTGCAAGGGGAGAGCGCCCCACCAGGGCCCCCGCCCTGCTCCCTGCTGCACAGTCCTTGCTTGCATGGCAGGGCATGTCTTTCTGCTGCAGGACGCCTGGGTCCCCAACCTGACTGAGAGGGGCATTATGGAAAGTGATTAATATCCCTGCTACAGCTGATGGATGAGCCAGGAGGGCGGGGGAGGCAGCAGCTCCCAGTTGGCCAATAGGACCTGTTCCCAGGTGGGCCAGTTCCATATAGCAGCAAAGTCATTGGAATCAGTGGGAACCCCCTCTGCAAGAGTCACAGGACGCAGGGGAGGCTTGGGCGGGGATAAAAATCACTTTACACCCATAAGTGAGATGCTCCAGGGAGCCCTGGCTGCAGGGGGAGAATCCCGGCTACTCCAGCCCCGGCCTCTCCCAGCAGGGGCTGCTTTGGGCAGCACTGTGTGTGTTAGGTTTGTCTCCTTGTGCGGTTCATTTCTGGCCCCAGTGGCGTGGGTCCATGTGGGGTGTGTGTATGTGTCTCCCCGCCACTTGCAATGCCAGGGGTGGTGTCCACCGCACTCCCCAGCATCTGACATGGTGTCAATTTCTGAACTGTTGTGTGAGCTGCCAGTTCACTGCTCCCCTGCCCCCCCCTAAAAAAAAAATCTTCAAACCTGGCTCCCAGTACAGCCTCCTCATTTGGTACACAGGGGGCGCTTCACCTTTGCCACGTGTTTGGAGGGGGCTGAGGGGGCCGCCTGCCGCAAGTCATCTGCCTGCTAAGCTGACCCTGTGGCAGCTGCCTGTAGAGCTCATCCTCTGCTCGTAGGAGAGAGGCTGCTCCCCAGATGTACTCGCAGCCTCTGCATTGAAGCAGGAAAACAGATGCAGGGTGTTGCAGTACCAGACTACACCACTAGGGGATGCTGCAGTACCTGCCAAAAAAGGTACACGGGATGCTGCAGACCCATCCTGCAACACCAGGAGATGCTGCAGTACCTTCCAATATATACCCAGGGATGGTAGAGTACCAGCCCCCAAATGCGAGGGGACACTGTAATGCCAGCTACAAAAATACTGCAGGTCACCAGAGTATCAACCACAAAAAAATAGGACCTGCTACAGTAGCAGTCAAAGTTACTCAGTCCCAAAGCAGAGCCAACCTAAAAATACTAGAGGCTGATGCTACAGTATCATGTAACTATACTATAGCGTTAGAGGCCCAGGAAAAATGCTAGGTGATCCTGCAGTACCATCCAGGAATACTAATGAGTGCTTGAGTACCAGCCTAAAAATTGTGGTGCTGCTACATTAGCTGGTGCTGTTGCAAGGCCACCAGACATAGTCAGGGATGCTAGCGCAGTGCTGAAAAACATGGAGTTGTGCTAGAGAGTAACCCACAAAAATACTCAGGTACCAGCCTCTATTATTAGGGGATACTGCAGTGCTATTCAAAAATACCAGGCGGTACTACCGTAGCAACCAAACCACTACTAGCTGAGGGACTATATCCCTCAACACTCAAGCTGCACCCGTGTCATATGACAAATATGAGGCTAGTCTAAAGTAGCAACAAAAAAATACTAGGACACTAGCTGCAAAGACTCAGTAATGCAATAGCAGGAACTAACACTTCTAGGGGCTGCTACAGTCTAATTTGCTATACCAGGGAATGCCAACGTACCAGCCTAAAAATGGGGGGAGGGGCTTGCAGTGTCAACTAAAAATACTGAGGGAGCCCACACTTCCCGAGCTGTAAAATGAGAGTAATTCTGCCATTCTCCCTGCCTTTATCTGTGTAGCTGTTGAGCTCTTGGGGACAGATTGTCTCTCACTGTGTGTCTGTGTAGCACCAGGGGCCTTGCTCTCCATCGGGGCTGTGCAGAGCCTGGTACAATGAGGTCTTTTGACACTACTATAATGGTCTCTCCCAGCAGGGGGCGCTGTGGGGAGCGGGGCAGGAGCACTGGCTGTGAGGGCAGTACCTGGCTGCTCCATTTAAGGACATGGAGAGGTTAGGAAGGAGGGGGAGTTGTTCCCCAAATCTGGGGCAGCCGAGAAATTGAATTATGAAAGGCATTGATTGGGAATATGGATCGCAGAGACAGATAAGTGCTGTCTGGTATTAACCAGGCAGGTAAACACAAGCCACTGCCTCCCCTGTAAGCGGATTAGACACAGAAATCAGACGTGACCTTTAAACTGCACCCTGTCAATGCTCTCACCGGCTCTGGGTAGGGAGTGGGAGCTAGTGGCTGTGAGTCAGGACTCCTGGGTTCTCTCCGTGGCCCTGGGCGGTGACGCTGCCCCCAGAAAGCCAAACAGTGCCAGTTGAGACTCTTGCCTCATTGCTCCCTGATCTCAGACCCATACTTGTTTTACAGGGGATGGGACACTCAGTAGCATCACAGTGGAGCCAGATAGGAGTGGTGCCCTCCTTGTGGGAAAAAGCCCCATATCCCATTCCCGCGCCCCCCCAGGCAGCCAGTCCCCCCACCCTGGGGCTAGATAAGTGCCAGTGTCCCCTAGAGGGGACAGGCCCCAAGACCCATTCCCTGCCCTCAGACTCCCCCAGTCCTCCCGCCCTGGGGATTGCGGCTGGCGCCCCCTACAGTGGAAAGGCTGAGTTTGTACTGGGAGTCTTAGCTGTGGGTAGATAAATAAAACCCTCTGAACTCACTCGAACCCACCCGCTGCCCCCCTCACTCTCTCTCCCAGGAGATGGACCAGTAGCAATGGAACGAAACAATGAAATGGAAAGAATGAGTCGGCTCATCCCTGTACTGAATCCACCAGGCAATTAACCAGCGGCGGCTCCCATGGCATCAGCTTGGCTGAGCCTGCCGGCCCCAGGCTGGGGAAGGGCTATTATGGGGTGGCAGGGGTATTGTTATCCTTGTCCCTAGAGACACGCACAATGGGATCCCCATTCCCTCCCCTGATTGCTTCCTGCAGCACCTGGTGGCCGGCTGGCTTGTGGAATGGCTCTGAGGCCCAAGGGGGGCAGGGTCCTGCCATGTTATCAGGATGGGGCTGAGATAGAGGACAGCTACTAGCCGGGCTCACAAGTCAGTATGAATACAAATTAGAAACCAATGAGCATTAATAGCGAACAATAATTCATCCTTTAGTACTGGCCCATGTCCCAGCCTCTGCCTCCTCAGCCAACCAGCCCCCACATCCTGGAGCCAGAACGGAGCTGGTGCCCCCTAGAGGGAAAGGGTCTATGTCCCATTCCCCACCCTCTTGAGCCAGCCACTCTCACAGCCCTGGGGCCCTGTCCTTGAGTCACTCAATCTGGGTTTAGCACCAAACTCAAATATTATTGTAACCTTGGTAATGGCTGATTAAATTTGGTATATTTGCAGAGCCCAGAGTCCAAGAACGGGGGTGGGGGGAAGGCGGTTCGTAGACACAGAACTAAAGCCCAACAAGGAAGTATGATTGCAAGACTGGATATGGGGTCCAGTGGTTAGAGGGTGGTGGGCTGGAAGTCAGGACTCCTGGGTCCTATTCCATATCTGGGTGGAGAGTGAGTCTAGTGGAAAAGACTGAGGTGGGGAATGGGAGTCAGGATGCCTAGGTTCTGCCCCTAAGTCTGGGAGGAGAATAGGGTGTGATGGTTATGGGGCGGGGGTAGGGCTGGAAATCAGGACTCCTGGGTTCTAGCCTAGCTCTAGGAGGGGAGTAGGGTGTAGTGGTTAGAGTAGGGGGTGGGGTGGGGAATCAGGACTCCTGGGTTCTAGCCCAGCTCTGGGGGGGGAGTAGGGTGTAGTGGGTTAGAGTGCAGGGGGGGGAGGCTGGGATCTGTTACTTCATGTTCCTGGTTTGGATTCTTTTGGGATCACACTTTCCCGGTTTCTCTTCAGCCCTGTGGGCTAGGACCTGGCTTCTTTGTTGTAAGCCAAACCTGAGACTCTTCTTATCACATGACTCCAGCAGCTGGAAGCTTCACCAAATCAGCAAACATTGGCAGACTTGGCACCTGTGGGAGTCAGTTCTCAGCTCTGGGCCCCAGCTCTAGTGGGTTGGAACAGGGGAGGGGGACATGTGGACTCCTGGGCTTCACCCCGGGGCAGGACGGGGCGAGTGACAGTGCTTAGTGGGTGAAAGAAGCATGGGGGAATTATCAAAAATTGGGAGCAGAAGCTTTAGTAAAATGGCACTTAAAGGTCAACCCAGCTTGATTTTTAAATCTTTTATTTTTGGGGGGAGGGGCAGGTCTGTGACCCTTTGTGACCCCTCCTCCCACATTAAGCATTGTTTAGTGGGTTACAATAGGGGAATCAGAACTCCTGGGTCCCATTCTCAGCTGGGGGAGGGGAGTTTAGGGGCTGGGGCGGGAGCGTATGTGGAGAGAGCCAGGAAGGACTCCTAGGCCCTGCTCCTAGGGAGTGAGGCGGAGTGGGGAAAGCCTGGATTCCTGGGTTCTGTTACCCCTGGGCGGGGAGGTAGTGCATCTTAGGGAACCCTTCTGAGAGTGCCGCTCTGTCTGCCTGGGATGCGGGAGCTGGGACTTTCTGGGCACAGCTTCTGCCAAGGGCATTGGCGGCTGCTGAGGCCCTGGCACCAGGGGCCTGCTTTGCCCCGTTGGCTGTGGGGGCGCATGGATGTGCTTGTAACCTCCGACTGAGAACTTTGGACCTGCTGATGCAACCCCTGGAGCGGTACCGCGAGGCTGAAGCGGGCCAGTGCCAGCCACTGCTGGACAGGACTGGCCCAGCCGGGCGGAGTGGGGGCCAGCAAAGTGAGGTGGAGTGGTGCCCTGTTGGCTAGTGGCTGGGGAGGCAGAAGGGGGCCTGGTGGGTAAGTGATTGGTGGGGGACTCGGGACAATGGGGTTCGGTTCTCTGCTGCAGATGCCCTGTGTGACCTGGGGCAAGTCACATCATTGTTCTGTGTCTCAGTTTCCCTGTCAGTCAGACAGGGAGAAGAATCCTTTCTGTGTCTGGCCTGTGAACCGATCGGGCAGGGCCTGGCTTTCACTGTGTGTCGGTGCAGCGCCAGCTCTGGGGGCAGCCCTGACCTGGGTCATGTGGGCTGTGTAGCATCTGGGGCAGCGAGGCCCCAGAGCTTGGCTGGCTGGGGGGCTGTGCGCCACATGGCATGGTGGTGAGGGGCCTCGTCTTGGACAGGGGTCTGTGCAGTTCTTGGCACAACAGGGCACCCAAACATGGTCGGGAAGTTCTGCAAGGCACCTGGAATGATGAGGGGTCACAGCGTGGCACAATGAGGGGACTGCGGGGGGGTCTGTGTGATGAGAGGGCCAGGACGGGAGGGGTCTCAGCAGCACCCAGTGCAATGAGGAGGCTGCGGAGGTCTGTGCCGTGGGAGCTGTGTGTGTGTGGCACCCAGTGCGATGCGGGAGCCGGGGGTGTGTGCGTGGTTGTGGTGCGACAAGAACCCGACACCCAGAGCCGTCTGCTGGCACCAGGCTGATACCGATGTGTTCGGAGAGAGAGAAAGGCCCCCAGGTTTTTTCTTTACATTCTGTTGCCCAATGGTGACTGAGGACGATGGATTTTGCTGTTTTGCCCTTGACCACTGCCATGTTCCAGCAGCCTGCTGTGCTCGCAGGCCTGGGCAGGGGGCAGTGGTGGGGGATTGGCAATGCAGCGCCCAACAGGGGAGTGTGTGTGTGCGCCTGCGATAACAGCGCAGTGCTGCGGAGTCCTCTGCAGGGGGTGCTGATGGGGGCGATAGCCAGGCCCCCTCTGTGTGCCGGACAAGGTTGTTACCAGAGTGTCCCGTGAGGGTGATGGGGTGTGGGCTGGAGCCTAGGGCAGGCTCACACTGGGGTCAGTGCTAACTGGGGGACTATTCCAACTCCTTCTGGGCATGCAGTATTTGAGGGGGGAAATTCAGATTCCCCCTGTCCCGTGTGTGGTAACAGTGCAGGGCTGGGGGCATCCTGCAGGGGGTGCTATGCTCCTGTTTTGGAGGCAGTGCAGAGTCAAGCAATGCCTTGGGGCAGCATGTCCAGGGCCTTGGCAGACAGCAGCCCTGGGGCCCACAGGCTAGGGATGAGAGCTCCGTTAATATTTAATCAGCAGAGTGGGGGCCGGGGGGTGGCAGACAGACAGGCAGGGACATGAGGCATCGAAAGGTGAATAAACCAATGCCTGTCAGCCAAGTCTGCAGCCCACCAACACCTCCAGGAAAGAGACAGGAAAGATCAGAGAACCCTGGGCTGCGGGGTCTGCGCACCAGCCAGCGGCCAGAGCTGCGTGGGCAACCGCTCTCGCATGAGCAGGTGGGAGCAGTATTGGGATGCAGGATTAGTAGGTGGTTGTGGCACAGTACAAGTAAACACTACTGCTCGCAGCAGTAGGGAGGGGTATTATGGGAGAAGGAGTAGTGTTAACAAGGCAATTTACCAGCATTATTGTACTGGTCTAGTTATACTGGATTAACTCCCTGTGTGGATGCTCTCATTTGGAATAAAATGGCATGACTGTTTTAGCTTTAAGGCTTGTTTACGAATGCATTTGTGGCTGATGAAACTCCATAGGTGGATCTCTGTCTCCAGACCTAGAGCATCCACACCCAGAATGAGTCGGGAATGGCCAATCTGCTTTAAATTCGCCACCTCCCTGACGCCAAATTAATTATCTACCCTTGAAAAAGCTCTGAATTCAAGCCACTTTTATTCCAAATGAGAGTGTCCACACAGGGCTTTAATCTGGATGAACTCATCCAATTTATAGTCACCCCTTCAGTTTTTCCAGATTATTTTTCCTTGGAGACAGTGCGTTGGTGATGTTTGTAGGAAGGGGTGTTAGTAATAGATAGCGTTGTAAGGCGTATCCTAGTAGGCGGATTAGCAATCTATACAAGTAAATGGCGTAAGCAGTGGGCAGTGTTAGTAGGTGGTATTAGTAGTTAGTGGGTAGTAGTAATTGTAGTATTAGTGAGGAGCATTAGCAGGCGTAGATAGCATTAGTAAGTGATCCCTGTATAAACACCTGTCACGTCCCACCCCAGAGGCAGCTGCATCTCAGCACCGGGGGAGGGAATGCTGGATAAATGCAGGAGGCAGCGTTCGTGCTTACAGGACGTGCCACGTTCCTGGTGCCGGGCATCGGGTGGGAGAGATGCCGCGTGGAATGAAGCTGTGTGAAGAGATCCCCTCGGCCAACTGCTTGGGCTGCCTCCCCCGGCCTGGCCTGGCCCGGCCCAGCTCTGCCTTTCCTGGCTCTTGTGTCCTCTGGGCTGTTTTCTCCTATTCTCATTCATTCATTCTCCTCGTTGCTCTCCTGCATTTCCATCCGTTCGCTTGTTTGTTCTTTCTTCAGCCTTCACGGTCTGTCCGTTCGCTCATTCTTCAGGCTGGTTTTCTTTTTCCGCTTTCTAGCTTTCCAGCTGTCTCTGGCCGTGTTTCTAGCTATCTGTCCTCCATGTTCCTCCATGTGCTTTCATTCCATCCCCCTCATTCCAGCTCCACTCCTCTGTCTCGCTCCCTCCTTCCCCCAAGGCTCATGATAACCACACAGCTGCTTTTCCTCTCACCCTGTAGCCCTGTGCTCCCACCATCCTCGACCGGTAGCTGGGCACCCTGGGCCCTGTGGAGGGCACTAGATGGCTCTTATCATGCATGCACTTCTCTGAATGTACCAGTCTGAGGATGAATCCCCACCACACACACACGCTATGCCCTGGTTGGGGGGGAGGCCAGGGCAGGACCCCCTAGACGTGCCGTGGCTTGGATTCCTAATGAGGTCTTGTCTGTAACCCTCTGACCTGCTTGTCACACTGGATCTGAGATCTCAGCTCTGACAAACACACGGACTTTTCTGCTTTGTCTTTTTTTTTAATGTTTTCTGCAATTTTATTAATTTACAGGAATCAGCTCAGTTGTCTGGACTTCCCGAGTAAATCGGGAATTTATACAGGAATCCCTTGTCCTGTACTGAAATGAGGCTGCCTCTGGGTGGGGCGCAGGGGCTGTTTACACAAGGATCCCTTGCCCGGCGCTAGATGCAGCCACCTCTGGGGTTAGGGTGACCAGATGTCCCGATTTTATAGGGACAGTACTGATTTTGGGGTCTTTTTCTTATATAGGCTCCTATTACCCCCCATCGCCTGTCCCGATTTTTCACACTTGCTGTCTGGTCACCCTATCTGGGGTGGGACTCAGTGGCAGTCAATGCAGGTGTCCCTTGCCCATGCTGAGATGGTGCCGCCTCTGGGGTGGGGCATAGCATCTCTTAGAATGTGTAACAATACTGCTCAGCAGTTTAAGACAGGAAGTATCTTGCATCCAATTGAAGAGCAGAGAATATTCAGAGAGTCAGACTGGCATCCCTGGCACCTGCCCAGGACTTGAGGTTTCAAACCACAGCGTTGTGGGGAGGGGGGTTGCCCCGGGAATTGTAATGCCTAAGGCGGGTTAGACCATTGGTTTTAGTTCTCATCCAAAAGCCAGCACCCATTGCAGCACTGCGCCCTCTAGCACTGCGCTGAGGCACTGGGGTCAGCACAGGCTGCAAGGGGAGAGCGCCCCACCGGGGCCCCCGCCCTGCTCCCTGCTGCACAGTCCTTGATTGCCCGGCAGGGCATGTCTTTCTCTTGCTGGATGCCTGGGTCCCCACAGTTCTCAGTGGAGAGTGGGGGAGGCGGCTGCTCAGGATTGGCCCATAGGACGTGTTTCCAGGAGGGACAGATACATTTAGTAGCAAAGCCATTGGAGTCAGTGGGAGCAGGAGCCACAGGATGGGGGGGGGGGCCTGGGAGGGGATAATAATCACTTTACACTCATAAATGAGATGCTCCAGGGAGCGTGGCTGTGGGGGGAGAATCCCGGCTACTAAAGCCCTGGCCTCTCGCAGCAGGGGGCACTGTGGGGAGCGAGGCAGGAGCATCATTTAGGACCTGCCGTGCCCCACCCTAGGAGTGTCGGTGTCTCAGGCTGGCAGCAGCTGGGGAGGTGCTGCCCTGGGGCAGTTCATAGCAGTCCGAAGTGGGATTCTGCCCAGGGATCACCCTCCTCCCTCCGTCTTCTCTGTGCCTGTCTCATTCCCTCCCTCTGCCCTGGGGGAGGCTCCAAGCTGCAGCCCATGCTCTGTTGTCGAGACACCCCCCCCCCACACCCTGGTTCTGCATTCACTGATTTAATTGCTTCTGCCATGCAAGGGCAGGAAAGGTCGCTCAGCCCTCCCCCCTACCCCAGCCTCCCCTAACAGCCGACTGTGCTCCAGGGCTGCTAAGCAACCAGTGGCTGCTCCATGCCCAGCCTAAGGGGGGGGCCTGGCACTCTTCTGCCATGCTGGGGGGCTGTAGTGGGGCACAGGAGGCAGCAGCACAGTGCCCCGGACTACCTCCTTGCTGGGGAGGATGCAGTGGGGCCTGGAGGGAGTGAGGCGGTGGCACAGCACACCCTGGGGGCTGCAATGGGGCCTGTGGGGGAGCAGCATGGCACCCCCATCCCATTGCTGCAATGGGGCCTGGGGGGGAGCAGCCTTCCTGCTCCAAGCCATCAGAGCTAATTGCACAGTGAGCTGGTCCTGGGCATGCAGCCCTTGGCACTGCTGGGGATGGGCTACTGGGCATGAGTCAGTCTGGTGCGTAACTGGTTCTCTGGGTGCTCGTCTCACATCCTGCAGATGGGGGGTGGCTTGGGGGGCAGACAAGCCCCTAGCAGCTTGGGCACTGACCATCAGCTGCACAATATCTGCATGCAAGGATTGGTCTGTGTGTGCCCCTCCTGGGACTACTCACTCCTGACCCACAGCCCCTTGCTATCCCAGCCCTGGGCTCCCCCTCCAGTTCTGCTAGTGCCCCCCTCAGTCCTGACCCGCAGCCCCTTGCTATCCCAGCCCTAGGCTCCCCCCTCTTCTCTCCCCCCCACAGCATTGCTGGTGCCCTTCACTCCTGACCTGCAGTCCCCTGCTACCCAGCCCTGGTCTCCTACTCAGCAGACAGTCTGTTGTTGTGTGTGATGGTTTTGCAAAGCAGCTGGCTGGGGGCAAAGGGGGGGCATTGGCTTGGGGCTGCCCATGCTCTGCTCCTGCTCTCTGATTCACTGGATTCCAGGGTGAAGGTTACCCCAAGGCTCCCCACAGAGCCCCTTTTCCCAGCAGATCTGAAAGCTAGTCTAGAAGGTGTCCCAGGACAAATGACCCCCATCCACCCTCAGCCATTAGCTGCAGGGGGCTCCTGACCCCCTAGGCCGATGCTTCGTCGATGGGGGTGGGGTGACTCCATTCCCAGCTGTTTGGGGCCCTGTGTGTGTAACGAATATGTCAAGTCTCAGCCTGGCAGCTGGCACAACCCCCCATCATTCGGGCTAGGCGAGGGGTGAACGGACCCCAGGGAGAGGTCCCTGTGGGCGGGGTGATGGGTCAGTGTTGGGGGAAGGGGGTGCGGGAGGTGGAGGGCTGGGGAGGGCGTGGCTGTGTTCGAATGATGGGGTTGAGGAGTGAGGAGGCTCTGTGGGAGTTTGGGGATGTGAGGGAGTTGTGTGGGGGGCAGAGAGGCTGGAGGGACCTGTGGGGCCTGCTGAGCTGGCACTGTCACCCCTCCCCCCACGCTGAACACATTGCACTGTATGAGAGGAATAAAGCCTAGAAGCTAACAGAGCATATGGGGTTGGACTGGAGCCGGCTCTGGCTCGTGTTTCGTTCCCTGCCCCCCTGACCCAGCCGGATCCCCGCCCTGGTACCAGATCAGAGCCGGCGCCCCCTAGAGGGGAAAGGCCCCATCTGTGTCCCATTCCCCGCCCACGCCCCCTGCTCTTCTGTTCTATCCCTGGCCCCCTGGTTGGGGGGTGGCTCGGCTGGGCCCAGGTGCTTGTGGTCTTGGGTTGTTATCGGCAAGTGGGGGATGGGATGGGCTCACTCTGACCTTCCTAGGTCACGCTAAGGGCTCCTCTTAGCCCTGCAGTCAGCACTTTCCTCCCCCCACACACCCCCACCGGCCCTGTGATGCCCCTCAGTCCTGGCCCCAGGACATGCTCCACACAGAGCTGTGGGGAGCAGGGCAGGAGCTGGCTTGGGGGGAACTCCCGGCTATTCCCGGCCTCGCCCAGTAGGGGGCACTGTGAGGAGCGGGGCTGGTGGTGAAGCAGCGAGTGCAGCAGGGGAGATGATGGCAGGGAGCGTTTGAAGTCTCCCAAGGCAGTGGCCAGTCCTCGGGGCCCAGCTGTGGGTTTGTTGCCCATAGGTCTAGTGTCATGGACTCACAGATTGTGCCCACTCTTGGCCCCGTGCGGTCTGTGGGGGGTGCCCCTTTCAGTGAGACAGCCCTTCTTGGGGGTCCACTCTCTCTCAGGGTCAGGCCCCTCCACCTCCTGGAGCTGCACTTCTCTGAGCCTTAGCACGTCTGTCTCTCGCTGTGGGCCCCCTCAGGGAGTCCACTTGCTTTGGACCCCCGGGGCCTCCACACTCCCCACCCCGAAGGGGATGATGCAACCCTGTTCTCTAGACCAGAGTGACTCTCAGCCAGCCTAACGCAGGAGGGTTCACTGAGCGACTGAACACAGCATAGGAAACCCTCTGACCCTCAGGCCTGGCCTCCCTCAGCACAGCACATCCCAGTCTCCCCTGCATCCAGGTGGGCTCTGCCTGCTCCCCCTCTCCAGCCCAGAGCCCCCCTGCTTCCCAGCTGGGCATCTGAGATCACCAGCCCCAGGCCCTGCCTCTGTCCATTGTCTTCTTTCCAGGTAAATAGGGTCGTCTTGGCCTCCTCTCCTCTCCGACCCCCTCTGGCTGGAACCGGCTGGTCAGGTCACTGGGGTCCTCTCTTCGCAGCCCATTGTCCTCCCACTGGCCAGAACTGGCTGCGACTCCTGAGCTGGGTCTCCGGTGAGGGTCACCAGTCGCTGGGGTGTCCCTCCTCCAGGCCATTGACTGGGACCCCAAGTTTCCTCTCCGGTCCTCTGCAACAACAAACTCCCTCTCCCCTCACCTCGGTAAACCAGTAACACCCAGGGGCACTGAGTCCCACCCCCTCTGCATGCAACCCCCTGGAAAACCACGAAAAGATAAGAAAATCCCCCACTTCATCACAGCTAGTGATGGAGTCCCCACTTGGAATCCATCTCTGCAGTGGCTGCTCCTTTAATTTGAAGTGTGGCTTAAAAGGAATTGCAAATAGAGGCGCAAATGGGGGTGGGTCTCTTGAGGGCTGGGGAATCACCTTCACACACACACACCCCCAGCCTTTGCTTCAAACCAGAGCGCCTGGGCAGGTAACCCTGAGCTTGCAGCCAGCTACAGTTGTCCCCGCCAGGCAGCGTGCTGCATGGGTCCACAGTCAGTGTGAGCTCTCCCACTTTTAGATCTGGGTGGTTCCCTGGTTCAGTCCCGGTGCCCGGTCCAAGAGGCTGGCCAAGGCATGTGCAGTGGGGATGGGAGACCTACAGGAAGGCATGTGGGGGGCTCAGTGAGGGGTGCTTTCCCTTTGCAGTCAGTGCTGGCCCCAGTGTGGTGCTAGCGGAGTTGGGGTGTCAGTAGGGGGCGCTCTCCTTCACAGTCAATGCTGTCCCCAGTGCTGCGATGCTAAGGGGGTGCAGTGCTGCGGGGAGCTGGGGAGTCAGCAGGGGGTGTTTTCCTCTCAAAGTCAGTCCCAGGGGGCACTGTGATGCAGGGAGCGGGCTGGGGGCTCAGTAGGGGCACTCTCCCCTCATGTCCATGCTCCAGTGTGGTGCTAAGGAGAGAGTCTGAGGGCTGCTGGAGAAGTAGCTGAGGGGTGGGAGAGTGGAACTAGGGGTGTTGTGCTGCAGGGTGGTGGTGGTGGGGGCTCAGCAGGGGGCCCTGTGCTGCAGGGAGCAGGGAAGGATCAGTAGGGGGTGCTGTATGCAGAGAGTGGGGACAGGGTCAGTAGGGGGTGCTGTGCTGCAGGGAGGGGGGAGGGGCGAGGGGCTAAGCAGGGAGCACTGTGGTGCAGGGAGCGGGCTGGGAGCTCAGTAGGGGCACTCTCCCATCACATCCAGGCCAGCCCCACTGTAACAGCACTTTATGTTACTTGGTACATTCTCAAAGGGCTGCAGCAGCATCTCACCTGTCATTGACTGTATCTGTTTGTGCCCTTAAATCCCGTTCCCTCCCAGGGCCCCGGGCTGGTTGATGAGCAGAATGGAAGGAAAGTGTGGTAATTTACTGCCTCTCAGGACACCTGGGTTCTATTCCTGGTTCTGCCATTGACCTTGGGCAAGGCCCTCCCCTCTGGATGGGCCATCCAGCCCAATATCTCTCCCACCCCCTCCCTGTCCCACCTCAGACCAATGGGCCCATTTAGCACAAGTCCCTTCACCAACTGGTGCCTCAGTTTCCCTTCCCACCCTCTGTCCATTCAACTGTAAGCTTGTTGGAGCAGGGACGGTCACCAATCTGACCTCCCACAGAACCCAGGAGTCCCGAGTCCCAGCCACCCCCTTCTGTAATCCCTTGACCCCACTCCCCTTCCCACTTGAGAGGGATGCAGGAAATCTAGGTTCCTGTGCCCTAGAGTTTGCAAATGTACCACCCCCATTTTATCATGTGTGTGTTTGGGGGGGAATTGTTGAAGTGGTGGACAGATGCAGCTTTGCAAAACTGGGGTCCTGGCTCCCACCCACTAGGCCAGGCTGCCCCGACATTGCAATAATGGAGTCCTGGCTGCCAGCCCCACACTCCACCCACTAGGCCAGGCTGCCCCAGCATTTCAATAATGGAGTCCTGGGTCCCAGCTCTGTACTCCACCCACTAGGCCAGGCTGCCTAGCTCTTCATGGCTCGGTCCCTATCCTGGTGAATGGCAGCGGTGGGAGAAATCTGGCTCCCGGGGTGTACTGGGGTGGGTTCCCCAGCCTGGGGCTGTATTTGCTCTGTGCATGCCCCCCACAGTGCCAAATTGCCTGCACAACCCCCCCGCCCCTGCTGGGGAGGGAGGGGCGGTGGGGCGGCGCTGTAGCTGTGGTGCTGATGCTGCCACTCATATTTGCAGGCGGATTGCGGGAGCAGCATCCAGCAGCATCTCTTGTTGCAAGGGAGCCAGGCAGGGAAGGGGGGGGCAGAGAGAAGAGGAGGAGGAGGAGGAGGGTCCACCACCTTTCTATTGTCTCCTGCCTTTCTCTGCAGCAGCTGGACGTACGAGGCCCCCCCCGGAGCAGGTACCGGGATGCTGTGCCCATCGCTGCCCTTGGGGGTGGGGGGCGATGGGAGGGGGTGGGGGTGGGGTACCGCTGCATCCATTTGCACTAGCCTCCCCCCCCCTCACCCTTTGCAGCCGTGGCAACCGTGGGGGTTTCCATAGCATTGCAAAGCAGCAAGGTGGTGGGGATGGGTTGTGGGGGGCATCACTTCAAGGGGATGGGGTGTGGTGGAGCTACAGCCGATCCATGCACATTTCAGGGGTGGGGAGCACCCCCTTCTCACCCCAACATCTATTTTAAGAATCTATGTGTGGGGGCTAGGGGTTGCATTGCTGCTGACACAGAGCCGGCAGAGGTGGCATTGGGGTCTGTGGATGGGGGGGGGCAGCAGGGGAGTCATTGCTGCATTGGAGTGGGGGTGAGGGGATATCGGGGGGGTGTAACGAGGCGAGCTGAGGACATTTTAGCTTTTGCTGCGCTCTCCAGTGGGGGTGGGGACCTGGCAAAATATTTTTTCCCTGGGGCTGTCTTTTATATATTTATTTTACACGGTGTGTGTGTGTGTGTGTATGCGTGCGTGTGAACCTTATCTATAAGGTTGAGGTTATCTCTCTGAAGCAAGCAACTGGCATTTGGAGTTGATATCTTTGCATTAGGAGGAACGCCGGTGGATAGATCATCTGAAATGCTGAGTTAAAAAAATACATCTTGCCCAGACAGAGGCAGGGAAGAAAGCAGTGTGAATATTAGCCATATGTTGGTATTATTCTTTAATTCCAGCATGGTTTGAAGAACAGCACTACTGCTGCGATTAGACTAGGCTTAACATATTCGTAAATAGCGATATTCTGCTTCCAGATGGGTCTGGCTGAAGATTGGTGGTTGTTATTAAGGCTTCACGTTATTATTTAATATTAATGGGATGGTTTCATTTGGATTGGAGCAGATCGGGGCGTCCATGAATTGTGCCTCTTGTGTGTGTTTTGTAGTGTTGTTTCTCACACACAAACACAACACCCCAAAGCTTATGAAATTACACTGTGGGGTGGGGGGCTGGCGGGGGAGATGAAAGCACAATCTGACAAAATGTTGCTGGCATTGGCTCAAAGCTCTGAACCTCTCTTTCCGGAGTTAACTGTAGCGTCTGTATCTTGAAATATTTTGACGTGGGATGGGAGCATTTCTCTTAGCAAAGTGGGGGTGGGAGGCTGTGTTGTGCCCTTTAAGGGGAGTTTGTCTGGAGAACATTATTAATTATATTGGAAATGAGCGGAGGGTTCCCAGCAGAAATGAAAGGCATCCTTGGAAACAAGTGGTGGTGTGTGAAGCCCTGTATAAAATAGGATTTGAAAGAAAATTAACCCCCCCACCATAGAAATAGGAGTCAGTTGAGAAGCTCCTGGCTTGCGTTTCGCAGTAGGGGCTGTTAGTTAGCGCAGGCTGGCTGTTAGATATCTCTGCTGGCATGTTGCAAACATTTTTATTATTAATTTTGTGCGTTAGATTACTCCAGCCCAGCACCTTATCGCTTTTCCAACCCTCTGTCAGACACTATCGCAGCATCGGGGGCAACGTACCGCTGCCTTTGGAAGAGAGAGGAATTTTTCCTAGATAAATCAAACAATAGCATCTCCGTTTCCATGATTTTGTATGTGGCTGGCGCCCAAGGGCCTTTCTCCCACCAAATTAAATGAATGTCTGATTTCTACACTGAGAATAAGCCCCCACCCGACAAGAGCACCCTGTGTGTGTGTGTGTGCGGGGGGTATCTACTCAATTCAACTACTCTAATGAATTTTATTAGGAAACCAACGGCAAATCTCCCAGTGTGAATGGCCCAGTTCTGTTGTGTCTGCTCAGCCCAGAACTGGACTGTCAGGGCAAGAGGGAATGATGAATATGGTTCTGAGGGAAATGTGTCTGTGTCTATCCATCTCATGTAGCCATGTATTTACATCCCACACTTATTATGTCTCAGGTGTTTGGCTTTGATTTACAGACACCTGCCACGGTCTTTCACCCCAGGGAATGGACTCCAGGATCGGATACAAATATGCAGCTAGTCTATTTTATAGCTGTCTTTTAATTCTGGCCTCAGCCACATGCCCAGCACTCGCTCTTTGGGGGGGGGAATCCAAGCAGATTTTTAGCGTGGCCCTTTGCCCACGTGAGCAGTTCTCTCTGTCTGGATGCAGAAGCCAGGTGTTGCAGCGGGGTTGTAGTTCAGTAGGTTTGTCCGACCCCCTGCAGCACCCAGGCCCTCTCTCCAGCATGTCCACTCGCTTGGGGGCTGGCTCTGTCCTGCCAAATGATTTTTGGAGACAGGGAGCTGGAAATAGTCATATGAAATCAAGTTGGGTGGATCCAGACCCAGAGCCTCACCCCTTCTTGCCACACTGGGGTTGAACTGAGGCTCAGCAACCATGCAAAGTACAGGAGGGATGGAACCTGAGCCAGATGGGGCTTCCCCACACACCCTGTCCCTCTGGCGGTGTTTTACACCCCAAATGCAGCCTTGCCTAGAGGCTAGATCCCTGCTGTGGCACTCGGGATGCTGAATACTGCCATGGGCCTGCTGGGTTACCTGGGGCAAGTCACTGCTTTCCCCGTGCCTCAGTTTCCCCATCCATAGAAGGGAGATGATGACACAGGCCTGCTTTGGAGAGCACTTGGAGATCGCTGGATGCAAAGAGCTGGGGGCTCTCAGCCTGATGCCTATGGAGCCAAAGATTGGGTGGGCCAAGTGGGGTGGTTTCAATGTTGCATGGGGCATATCGACACTGGCTTAAAACTGGATGAAGCCGGCTGCTGCTGGTCTTGAACCAACGCAATCCGGCCCCCCAACATCGATTTTTCAGGGCCTACGGGAGGTTTCCAGCCTGGATACATAGTCTGAAAGGCCAGAAGGGACTGTTAGATCTTCTCGTCTGCCCTGCTGCGCAACAGGCCAGAGAACCTCACCCCTGCACTGAGCTCAAGCCCTTGTGTTTATCTAAAGCTGTGGTATCGGCCTTTCCAGACGACTGTCCCCCTTGCAGGAGTCTGATTTGTCTCACGTATCCCCAAGCTTCACCTCGCTTAAAAACGACTTGCTTACCAAATCAGACATAAAAATACGGAAGTGTCATAGCTCACCGTTACTGAGAAACTGCTTCCTTTTGCATTTTGTCTGTATGAAATTTTAGTTTGTTCTGACTTCGCTAGTGCTTTTTGTGTAGCCTGTTGTAAAACCAGGCAGATATCTAGATGAGTTGATGTACCCCCTGGAAGACCTCAGTGTACCCCCAAGGGTACACGGACCCCTGGTTGAGAACCACTGGTCTAAAGCATCTTCCGGAATGGCAGCCATCTGGCCTGGAGATGAGAACCTACCCCTGCCCTCGGGGGTTTGTTCCAGCAGTTAATCCCCCTCCCTGTTAAAAACTGGAGCCTTGTTTTTAATTAGAATGTGTCTGACTTTCCGCTTCCAGCCATTCTTGTGCTGCCTTCCTTGGCGTTAGTGCCTTTACTTCAGCGTAGCCTAAGCCCATTCCCGACTGGCCTAAATGAAACCGAACTCCGCCTGGACGTCCAGGTGAGAACTGGTGTGCGATTGGGCCCAGACACAACGCCTGTGAGACAGAGAAGAGAACCTACTGAAAGGTTGATTTCCTCTCCCTCCCTCTCGCGGTGAATAGTTGAGAAGGGTTCTCCTTGGAATATTTCACTCGAGGAGTTTTATCACTTCAGATAAAACAGCCCCACAAAAGCCCTGGAGAGCATTCTCCTTCTGTTGCTTTTCCTTATCGTCTCGCTACAACGTTCCACCCAGGAGTTCAACTTTCTTTAATTCGCTCCAAATTCTGGCGTGTGTGCCTGCATGTTTATAAACCTGCTTGCTTGGCTATTGCTTTTTCCTCTTTTAAATTTCCTTCTGCTGCCCCTTTCCTCCAATTATAAAACAAAAGCCGGGGCTGTGACTAATTGATACATTTGAATGTTGCCGGAGAAGGGAAGAAAACCCCTCCTTCCCCCACGTCTTGTGCAATCTCTCTCCTTGTAGTTAAGGGGTTTGTAATTTCTTTATAATTTTCCTTTCTTTAAAGTGGTGGCCCAGATAAATGTGACGGATAATTTCTTTCCCTGCAGCCAAAAGAAGGAGCAAAAAAATAAATCCCACAGACCCTTTCTGGCCTTAATTCAATAGCTCGCCGCCCCCCCCCCCCCCAAGCACCAGGTTTAATTTACAGTAGTTTGTGCAAGCATGGATTTGCACCTGATTTTGCAAACTGGCTTAAAAAGTGATCCTTTATTTGTAAAAAAACCCAAACCTTCCCAGTTGTACGCAGCCTTGTAATCCAGCGTGATTGCTTTCCTGTGTGCAAGGTTTACTGACAAAAAAACCTGGTATTTATATGAGAGTGGCATGCAGATGCTTTGACCAAGATTGGGGCCCTGTCATGCCAGGCGCTGCACAGACCCACAGTGAGAGACTGTCCCTGTCCCTAGGAGCTCACAGTCTATTTAGTCAAAGAGCGGGAAGGGAAACAGAGGCATGGAGTTGGAGTTACCCAATGTCAGTGGCAGAGCCAGGAATAGAACCCAGGAGTCCTGACTCCCAGCCTCCCCTGCTCTAACCCATCAGACTCCAATCCCCTCCGAGAACCAGGGCTTGAAACCCATCTTTGGAGTCCCCTCAGACCACTGACTTCAGGGGGCTCTGCAGAGCTGGGTCTGGTGTTAATTTAATGACTGCTAGTGGCATCAGCTGGCTGATGCCCCTGTGAGTGCCTGGCTCTGCCCTCATCCTCTGCGAAGGAGAGGAACCCAGCTGCTTTGATTCCCCAAGACCTTGGCAGAGTCACTTAAGGACCAATTTAGAGCTGTGCGACCATTTTTGCCCATGTGCATGGCACTGGCAGAGTGTGGAGCCTGTCTGCTCCCATCCTGGTGGCTGAGGGGGCAGTAGGCATTGTGGGCAGGGCTGGGCGAATTGTCCTAGGGTCCATCCTGTGTCTGCACCAATGGGAGAGTGGGGCTTGGGTGTCTTGTGCCCTGGCTGTTCCAGATGGCATGGGGGGCTGTTGCAGGGCAGGCAGGCTGGATCGATGGGTGATTGGAGGGAGCTGCATGGGAGGTGCATGGGCTGCACCCTCAGCTCTGGCACCTTGTGGCAGGGGTGCGGAGGACAACATGTGGGTAGAACCTGGTCCACCACCCAGTGTGGGAAGGGAGAATTGGTAACTGGAAGGGTTGAGGGAGATTTTGTTGCTGGGTTTATCTGGCATTGGTGGAGCAATGCCGTGAGGAGGAAGGGCACTGCAGAGGGTGGGGTGGCACTGGAATGGCAGCTGACACTGGAAGGATACTGCAAAGGGCATCATAGCACTGGAATGGCAACTGGCACTGGAATGGCAATGCAAGAAGCCACCTATTTCACTAGTGGGGAGATTCATGGGGCTTTGGAACTGCCCCATCTGGAGAGTATAATCTCCCTGGGATCTCTACTTTTACTGGAATATCACTGCAGTGAAGATGCTACATCTGAATGGGGGGTGCATGGAGTGCTGGAAAGGCATTGCAGTGTGTGTGTGTGTGTGTGTGTGTATATAATCCCGCATCATTGCAGTGGAATGGAGCTGCAGCGTGTGTGGGATTATAATCCCCTGGCATTGCAGTGGGCACTGGAATGGGGCTGCAGCTTGTGTGGGATTATAATCCTCCTGAAGCATGGGAATTTTGTGTCACCTGAAGAGATAGGCCTGTCGGGAGGGGGCAGACTGAATGCTGTGTGGGTGTGGGGGAGAGAGCGCAGTAGGGCAGAACAAAGGGGAAGGGGACTAGCAGAGACCCCAGGAGTGGGTGAATACAAAGGATCATAGAGTATCTCCCTCCTCTGTCTGTCAGGGCTGGGTGTGGAGAAGCCAACACGGCCCCCTCGGATTCGCCTTGCCCAGCGAATGGGGGTGCAAATGCAGTGGCTCCTGCGCAGACTTGGGGTTAAAAGCTGCTGGTTAACATGAGTTTATATCCCATCTTTGATCCTGGTGGGCCGGATTCTTGGAGCTGTGACCCAAGGGGGTCAGAGGTCAGGATTTTTTTAAGGAATTCCCCCAAAAGCAACTTTTTAAGTCATAGTCTGACCTCTGTAGAACCCAGGAGTCCTGGCTCCCAGCCCCCTACCTCTAACCCACTACCCTTCCCGAGTTGGGGATAGAACCCAGGCATCCTGACTCCTAGCTCTCTCTGTTCTAACCCTCTAGACCCCACATCCCTCCCTGGAAGGTTTGGTGTAAAGGCATTCCCCATCCCCACACACATCCTAGTGCTCAGTCGTGCACCAGGGGGCTGCTCTGGCAAAGTAATTTTATCCTTCCTGGTAAGTGTTAGGGGTCAGGGCCTTAGACTGTGACCCCTTGGGGGCAGTGTATGTCTCTTTACTTCCTATAATATCTGTGTCAATTTACAGTGCTGTGTAAAGCCAGTGTGTTAAACAGCCCCCTGCGCTCCACCCCAGAGGCGGCTGCCTTTCAGCCCTGAGCAAGGGATCCCTGTATAAACAGCCCCCATGCCCAACCACCACAGACATGACTGAATCTCAGCACTGGGTGGAGGATCCCTGTATGATCAGTCCCCCCACTGCACCCCAGAGGCAGCTGCATTTCAGCACCCAAATCCCAGTGTTGTTGGGAGCATGGAAGGCAACTGCAGCGGTGGTAAGGATGGATTCTGTTTGTATGGAATGGAGGGGGAGGCAGAGTTGGATGCTGTATAGGGGGCAGTTGTAGGGAGGAGTACGGGGGGCCGTGTGCGTGTGTGGGGAATCCCCACTAATTCCATCTGCTGCCTGCAACGGAGCAATTGCTGGGCTCCGAGTTATTTCAAGGCGGTTAATTACACACGCTGCGTGGATGGAAGAGCTCCTGCTTGGTGCTCAGACACAGCTGATGCGTTGGCGTTTCTCCAGTAATGATTGCACGGGGCAGCTTGGAGATGGGGTGGGGAGTGGAGACTGGGCACACTTGGTGCCTGGCATAGGCCCACCCTGGGGAAACCAGGCATGCTCAGTGCCCGGGCGGGCTCTGTGGCTCCGCTCCTCTCCTGGGTCCCATCAGGATCACAGAGGAGGCCCAGCTGGTAAGCGAGCAGTGGTAAAGCATGCCCCTTTATGTCACCCACAGGTGCCCTTGCTATGCCCTCCCCACCATCCCCCTTCCCCCTCAACAAGGGAAATTCACCACTCAAAAACTTGGTGACAGCAGAGAATGCAGAGCGACGGAGGCGTTTTCTCTGCCATCTCCCTGTCCCTGCTGGGGACCCGAGGGCTGAGTGAAGAGGGCATGCTCACGGTATGCCCTCGCCCTGACTCACAGTCGGGGGCTGAGCCAGCCGCCTGTGCTGCCTCTTTGCGGTTCCAAACCAGTCACTTGGTCTTAAGCCCCATTCGCTCCTCCTTGCACTGGGACTTCCCTCTGCCCCAGTGCCTGCCCCAGGGGCTGCCTTTTGTGGCCTGATGGACAGGGCTCTACTCCCAGCTCAGCCACGGCCTGCGTTGTGACCTGGGATGAGTCACAACACTGTGTTGTGCCTCAGTTTCCCCCCCCCCCCCTGTACAATGGGGATAATGAGGCTGACCTCCTTTGTAAAACACTTCAAGATCTAGGGATGAAAGGTGCAGAGCTCAGGCTGATGACACTGTTGTGGGGCCAGCGCACTGTGGGCGCTAACACAGCACTGGGCAACGATGGGCACTGGGGACCAGCCTGGCTGCATCTCCTGCTGGCCACTGCTCCGGGTTGGTACAGCGACACGGATTGCGCTAGGTGCTGTACAGAACTAACAGGCGGTCCCTGGCCCAGGGAGCCTGCAGTCCGAGGTCTGGCCTATACTATAAACGTCTGTGGCACAAGCATGATCTCCAACCAACACGTCTGTGCCAGCAAACGCCCCTAATGCAGAGCAGCTAGGCTGGCGGAGCGAAGTTTTTACCACTCCAGCTTGTTCCACGCAGGGGCTGGGATACGCCATTGTGTGTCAGGCTAAGCTGGGTCCATGGTGGAAGGGCTTTGCCGGTACCATACTGGGGCGGCGCTCCCGGCACGGCACTTCTGGGGTGGACCTGGCCTAAGTGTAAGCCCAGAGATAACAGGTGGAGACAGCTGGACAGGGCAGTGCGATGTGACAGGCCTGGCCAGTGCTGACAGGCCGTGATCTCTACCCGCCAGCAGCCTCACCGTGCTCAAGTCTTGTGTCGCCACTGTGGCTCAAGAGGCAGCTTTGTGTATGCAACGGGGAGCTGGGCCCTGGTGGGTGGGGCAGTGTGGTTGGAAGGCCTAGCGCAGGGAGCGGGAGGAGGGCGTGAAGCTGTTTGAGGCTGTGTCTGTACAGCCCCTGGTGCAATAGGATCCTGGGCAATACAGCCATCAGGACGCATAGAATTGTGCTGGATGAGGGCAAGGTGTGTCCCAGTTCCACTGCCAGCAGCAGGGGCAGAGTTAAGGCTGCTATGCAGTGTGGGTGGCATAACTCTTAACCCTCCCATAACCCAGGAAATGGGTCTAGCCACCCTCCATGCCCAATGGGGACCCTGACCTCGGTCAGGTGTGTGTGTAGCTGTGCAGTGCCCAGAATGACGGGGGGCCACAATCTCAGTTGAAGGGGTCTGTGCAGCCCCTGGCACGATGGGGCCCCTGATAGGGGCCCTGATAGCAGTCACAGGGACCTGTGTGGTGCCTGGTCCGACAGGGACCCCGATCTTGGTCGGGGTCTGTGCAGTGCCCGGACCTTGGTCAGGGTCTGTGCAGCACCTGGCACAACAGGGGCCCGATCTCGGTTGGGGTCCGTGCAGTGCTTGGTGGGATGGGCCCCCCAATTCCTGCTGTGGCTTGTAGGCGTTACCATCAAACGGGAAGCGGTTAAGATGTGCCTTCCTTTCCTCGCCCTGGGGGCTGATCTGGGCTGATCTCGTTACCCTGAAGGCCCGTCTGTCTGATCTGCAATTGCAGGGGGAGCTCAGGGCTGGATTTAAAGGCCTTTCATTAAGAACGTACCCCACCTTCCCCTCTGCTCCCGTACGTCTGCGCTAACCAGTGATATTTTATTTATTACTGATCCCGGCAGGACAAGCTAAGCCCTAATCTGAGCTGACTGCTGCTGAATTATTGAGAGAGCCTTGTGTGTGTAAATATAAAAACAGGCGTCTCCCCCTTCCACGCCCAGGAGCTGGCGGGCGGCGCGGGGCGTGTGTGGGGGGGACACCTTGCTTGGGGCCTTTTATAAGGGCATAAGGGAAGAGGAATTGGTTTAAAGGCAGCGTGGCACAGTGGGGTGGTCAGGGAAGTAGAGTGCAGGACTGCTGGGTTCTATTCCTGGCTCAAGTCCTTTCCCACTCCCCAGCTTTGTCCGTTCAGACTGGGGGCTCTTGGGGCAGGGCTCTTTCTCACTGTGTCTGTGCTGCGCGTGGCGTGGTGAAGGTCCCAGCTCAGTAATTCGGGGTGTGTGTAGCGCCCAGAACAATGAGGGCCCTGATCCTGATTGGTGTGGGGGCCTGTACAGTGTGAGAGAGAGCCCCAGTTTCTGTGGGCACCTGCTTGTATTGCAATCTCAGTTGGGAGGGGTCAGTCTGTATAGTGCAAGGGGGGTCCCAATCTCAGGCAGGGGGGTCAGTGTGGCACAAGGGAGGTGATCTTGGTTGGGGGAGACAGGGTCTGTGCTGAGAGGGGGGAGGGGGCCCAATCTTGATCGGTGGGGGGAAGGGGTCTGTGCTGGGATGGGAGAGGTCCGATCTGGGTTGGGGGGAAGGGGTGTGTGCTGGGATGGGGGAGCGATCTGGGTTGGGGGGGAAGGGTCTGTCCTGGGACTGGTGGAGGGCTCGATCTCGGGTGGGGGGAAAGGGAGGGAGATCTGGGTTTGGGGGAAGGGGTCTGTGCTGGGATGGGCTGGGATATGGGGATGATCTCGGTCAGTGGGAGGAAGGGATCAGTGCTGGGACCAGGGGGGAGGGGGTCTGGATCTTGGTTGGGGGATGGGAAGGGGGTCTGTGCTGGGGGGGTGGGCGGTCTCAGTCGGTGGGGGGGGTAAGGGGTCTGTGTTGCGGGGGACGATCTCCGTTGGTGGGGGGAGAAGGTGTCTGTGTTGGGGGGGACGATCTCGGTCGGTGTGGGGAGAAGGGGTCTGTGCTGGGGGGGCGGTCTCGGTTGGGGGTGGGAAGGGGTCTGTGTTGGGGGGGCGGTCTCGGTCGGTGGGGAGAAGGGGTCTGTGCTGGGGGGGCGGTCTCGGTTGGGGGTGGGAAGGGGTCTGTGTTGGGGGGGCGGTCTCGGTCGGTGGGGAGAAGGGGTCTGTGCTGGGGGGGCGGTCTCGGTTGGGGGTGGGAAGGGGTCTATGTTGAGGGGGACGATCTCGGTCGGTGGGGAGAAGGGGTCTGTGCTGGGACGGGGCGGGGGTGATCTCTCAGATTCTCTAGGTGATCTTGTCACACAGCCTGACTTCTGTGTGTGTCCCCAGAGGGGGGGCAATGGCAGGGGGAGGCCTCCCCGGACAGGGACACACACGCGCGCACACACACAGCTCCCCCCACACAGCTGAGTCAGTCCTAAACCTTGGGTCCCCCCAGGGAGGACTGGGAAGTGCCGTCTCTGTGGCTGACTCAGTCCTGCTGCTGAGATCCACAAATAGGAAGGTGGGAGGGGCGGGGGTGGTGTAACGGGGGATGGGAGTGCAGGGGGCTGCTGTGATGGGGGACTGGTGAGCCCTGTCCTGCTAGGGACCAACCAGGCTGAGACCCAGCAAACTTGTCTTATGGATGGGACGAGGGTGGGGAATGGGTCAGGGTCAGTTCTGAGGCCCTGGGAGATTGGCTGGACAATTCTCTTGGTGAACGCAGGGCAGTTGGGGGCAGAGTGTGTGTGTGTGTGTGAGAGAGAGAGAGAGAGAGAGAGAGAGAGAGGAGGGGGTGTAAAGAGTGTATGTATGTGAGGGGTGTGTGTGTGTTTTGTGTGTGTTTGCATGGGAAGGTGGCCCAGCAACACCCCAAGTCTATTCTGGGCCCAGCATGGCCAGGCTGGTGGTAACATGCTTTTGGGGGGTGGCACAGTTTCTCGTTCCCTGAAATGAGGTTTGGTGCCTCTCAGTTGCACCCAGACCTGACTGCTGTGTTTGCCCACCAAATGGGCTGTACCCCGGGGGAGGGGGTGTGACTCTCCCCACACCCCCATGCCAGGGCACAGGAATGAGATGGGGAGGTGAGCCAACCCCCCTTCCTTCCCCTTTTCCTTCTGTCCCCCCCCCCTCCTGACTCTCCCTGCTTGGGTGCAGTGCCTGGGAGGGGCTAGAAACATGGACCAACTGGAGTGTGAGTGGAGGGCAGGTGCCAGGGAGGGAGGTGCAGGAGGTTGTGAGTTCCAGGCTGGAGAGGGCTAAAGTATGGGGCTCTTAATTGGGGCTAGCAGATTGGAAGATGAGGGAGCACTAGGGAGAGGTGGGGAGTGGGAAATAGCTGAGACAGGGATTTTTTGATCCAGGGTGGAAATGCCATATCCTAGTGACCCGGAGCAAGGATGGACTTTTCACAGCCAATCCTTTAATCTCCTGAATTATTGTGACACTTATCAGATTCCCTGGGATGGGAGGGGAGAGGGGTCTAGTGGGTAAGAGTGGGGTGGGGTGGGGTGGGACTGGGAGGCAGGACTCCTGGGTTCTATTCTGAGGTTTGCCATGTACTCACAAGATCCTCCATAAAATGCAGCCATCTCTGGGGTGTGACTCAGCAGGTTTCTAACAGTCACATTATATGGAGGAATTTTAAGGGCCTGTCAGGGGAGAGTGCCCCTTACTGAGGCCCTGACACCACTCCCTGCAGCACAGCACAGCACCCCCTAATGCCATGCTGTGTCAGCACTGGTTGTGAGGGGAAAGCGCTCCCTACTCTGCAGCATAGCGCCCCCTAGTGCCGTGCTGGGGCATTGGGGCCAGCACTGACTGCCAGGGAGAATACTAGCTCTTCCCCCTTGCCCTTGATGCGGTGGCCCGTGCATGCTGCGTAGGCTGGTGTCTTGGCCTGTGATGGGAGCGATGACAGCTGCTGATTGATCGCCCAGAGCTGCTCCCCCCGCTGTGCCCGCTCCCCCAAGGGACTGCACTGATTAGTATTTATATTTTCTGCCTTTGCTGCAAGCTCTGTCTGTGAGAGTCAAAAGCAGTCACTTCCCTGCTTGGAAACCAGCTCTGGGAAGGGAGTGGGGTCTAGTGGTTCGAGCACGGGGGGGGGGGGGGTCAGAACTCCTGGATTCTACTTCTGGCGCAGGGCTCTGCCTGCTAGAAGTCACCCCAAGGTTGCAGAGCCGCTGGATCCCCCCTCCCCCAGGTGCCAGTCTGGCACCGCGTGCCCTGGCTGCACTGATAATTCTGGTGCCGCATGGCAGGATCAATTCAAGCTGCCGACCTCAAGCTCCCTGCCTTCCGTTCCCACCCTGGCTGCGCCATGGGCCTAGGCTTTGTCCAGAACTCTGAGGAGGTATGGTGGAGCAGGGAGGGGTACCTCAGTGCCCACTCACACTTGGACAACCATACAGCCCCCCTCCGTGGGCACATACCAGCTCTCAGTTTTGAGTCCCCTGAGGGGCAGTGACTTTGAACCTGGGTGGCTGGGCTCATAGCCAGATGCAACCCACAGGGGTGCCAGACTGTTTAATGCCTTCTCTGCATAGATGGAGTGAAATTCACCCCCAGTACTGGGGCAGCCCAAGGACCGTGCACCCCACCAACATCCCCCAGGACACAGGAGTCCTGACTCTCCGCTCTGCCCTTGCTCTATCCCATTAGATCCCACTCCTCTCCCAGAGCCAGGTATAGAACCCAGGAGTCCTGGCTCCAACCCCCCATCCCCCTTATCCCACTTGACCCCACCTGCATCCCAGAGCCAGGGATAGAACCCAGTAATTCTAAGCCCTAAGTAAAGAACAGAAGTGGGAGCTAGGACTCCTGGGTTCTGTCTCCAGCTCTGGGTGGGGAGTGGGGTCTAGCGGGTTGGAGCCAGGGGGCTGGGAGCCAGGACTCCAGGTGATTATATTTTCATGCAGCTCAAGTGCTCCCGAGTTCAGGATTTGGATTTTGGAATCGCCCTGGCTCAGAGTCTAGTCAGGGATGGGGCTGAGGGAGGCAGTTCTGTTCTTGACATAAACATAATTTGAGGTTAGTTAAAATTAACAGCACAAACTCAGTGCCTGACGCTGCCCCCTCCACTGTCCCTTCCAGCCCCCCTGATGCTGCATCCTCCAAAGCCTTTTAATCACCCCTCCACTCCTGCCCCCATTTCACAGAGCTCAGTGTCTTTTTTGAGAGAGAAGGTGGTGGTTAAACCCCTCAGCTGGAACTGCGAGGAGATGGAATTGATGATGCCTTAGAGGGGAAAGCCCCCTCTCCCTCATTTCCCCTGAGCCAGCCTATCCCCCTGGGGCCAGATCAGAGCTGGCGCCCCCTTGGAAGGAAAGGCCCCGTGTCCCACTCCCCCATTTCTCTCCCAGGCTGCAGGGATCCCCGTGTTGCCGTTAGGTGTCCCGCTTGCCTTGTATTCATAGACAGTGGAGCCCGTGCTCCTCTGTTGAGTCAGGGCATGCGTGTGTGAAAGCAACAGCTTGGTGCTTAAATATGGAACAGGCAGCTGGGAACTCCGGCACCCTCGCCCGTCTCTCACCACAGGGCCTGTTACGCACAGAGCCGGTGGATTCAGAAATGCATGTTGCTGTATGTATGATGGTTGTGCCAAGAGGCTCCAGGCACTGCACTGATTTCCCCCCTCTGCCTGCAATGGAGATTAGGTCCCCCATTGGGCTGGGCATTGCCTGGACCTCAAGTGAGATCAGGGCCCTGTGGGGCTGGGTGCTGCACGGACCCTGACTGAGATCGGCCCGGGCACTGCACAGTCCCCGACCCAGAGCGGGGGCCCTGTGGGGCTGGGCGCTGCATGGACCCTGACTGTGATCGGCCCGGGCGCTGCACAGTCCCCGACCCAGAGCGGGGGCCCCGCGGAGCTGGGTGCTGCACGGACACTGACTGAGATCGGCTTGGGCGCTGCACAGGCCCTGACCGAGAGCGGGGGCCCTGTGGGGCTGGGCGCTGCACGGACCCTGACTGTGATCGGCCCGGGCGCTGCACAGTCCCCGACCCAGAGCGGGGGCCCTGTGGGGCTGGGCGCTGCACGGACCCTGACTGTGATCGGCCCGGGCGCTGCACAGTCCCCGACCCAGAGCGGGGGTCCCGCGGAGCTGGGTGCTGCACGGACACTGACTGAGATCGTCCTGGGTGCTGCACAGGCCCTGACCGAGAGTGGGGGCCCTGTGGGGCTGGGTGCTGCATGGACCCTGACTGAGATCGGCCCGGGCACTGCATGGTCTGATGCGGAGCAGGGACTGGGGGATATCGGGGCTAGATGGGCCCTTGGCAGAGGCCTGGGGGTTCTTATCTCTCCCTGGAGTCGATCTGTCCAACACTCCCCCCACCCGGGTCTCCTCCTCTGCTTGACCTTCAAGGCGCCCTGCAGTGGCAGCGCTGAGCGCCGATCGATGCCTGCCCTGGCTGTGCTTGGGCTGAGCGAGACACTGCTTGCTGGGGCTGTGGGGCTTTAGCGCCCCTAGGTTGCGTTCCCTCCCTCTTTACTGCCCCCTTGCTCCCACCCAGCATTCCCCTCCCCTCTTCGCTCCCTTCCCACCCTGGGCTCTGATCATGTTAGCTATAGAAAATAAATTAAGAATGTCAGCAATTCTGAGGGCCCAGAAATTTCACCTTGAGCCAGGAGTCCTGGCTCCCTATCCCCCTTCTCTAACTGGGAGACTTGCCCCCTTCCCAGAGCCGGGGAAAGAAAGAACCCAGGAATTCTGTAGTAAAGTGGTCATCATGGAGTTAACTGGGTTATTCCCGACTGCCATGGTTGGGAGCCAGGCTCCACTCCTCCCATGCTTCCTGTTTAGCTTGTGAGTGTTTTCCCCCACCCTGGTGTTTAGCTGAATAAAGCAACGCCATTCCCAGCCTGCAGTGCTGTAAGTAGTGTGTGTGTCTTGTGCACTGAGCCATCTCTTCACAAGTCCTGATTCCCCCAGTCCCACCAACCCTCTCCCCTCCAAGACCCAGGTGAGAACCCAGGAGTCCTGACTCCCAGCCCCCTGCTCTAACTACTGTACCCCACTGCCCTCCCAACTGGATTACTTGAGAGCATCTGGCCAAAGCAAGACCCAGCAGATCATGTTGTTTACCCAGTTGTTGAAATAGGAGGGGGAGGCCCTGGAAGCTGGTGTTGGGGGCTGGCAGTTTGGGGTTGAGGTTAGGGCTGGGGACTTGTGGGTGCAGGGAAGGCCCAAAGGGGAAACAGTGTGTGTGTGTGTGTGAGGGGAGGACGGGATGGGGCGGAGGCCTGACAGAGGACTGGGGTGTGTGATGGGGGGGATGCAGTGGGGGGGGAGGCCTGGCAGGGGATTGGAGTGTGTGTGTGTGGGGGGGATGGGATTGGGGGGGAGGCCCAGCAGGGGGTCGGGGTGTGTGTGGGGAGGATGGTATTGGGGGAGGCCTGGCAGGGTGCGTGGGGGGGGATGGGATTGGGGGGGAAGGTCTGGCAGGGGGTCGGGGTGTGTGTAGAGCGATGGGATTAGGGGGAGGCCTGGCAGGGGATTGGAGTGTGGTGGGGAGGGGATTGGGGGGGAGGCCCGGCAGGGGGTCAGGGTGCGTGAGGGGGGGATGGGATTGGGGGGAGGCCTGGCAGGGGGTCGGGGTGTGTGGGGGGGATGGGATGTGGGGAAGGTCTGGCAGAGGATCGGGGTGTGTGAAAGGAGGGATAGGGGGAGGTCCAGTGGGGGTTGGGGTGTATGTGTGGGAGAAGGAGTGGGGGAGGCCCGGCACGGGGTTAGGGTGTGTATAGGGGAAGAAGAGGAGGTGGGAAGAGTCCCAGTGGGGGTCGATGTGTGTGTGTGTGTGTGAGTGGGGAATGCGGTGCTGGGCAGGGCCGGGGGTGGGAGGGTTTGGAGGGGATGGGGTGGGAGGAGCCCTGGGTTCTGGCTGGGGGTGTGATGGAAGCAGAGGGATTTGGGGAGGCAGCATGTCCAGGCACGGTGCTCGCCTGGCTCGGGGCAGTGTGTGGCTGGCAGCACTTGGGGAACTGGAGAGAGAGACGGCTCTTCACACGCGTCTGAGCAGCCTGCCTGCTTGCCCTAATGCAAGGAGACACCCTTGGGCCGGAGGCAGTAGACTGGAGCAACTGTGTGTGGGGGGGGACAGGGGATGCTGGACTCCTGGGTTCCTGTCTGCCTCCCCCATTGGAGGTGGCTCCCTCCAGGGCCAAGAACTCCTCCAGGAGCAGGTTCTCTGGACACTGCTCCCTTACCCTTCCTCCCCTGATCGCAGCCCCGCAGGCCTCAGGTGTAGCTATTTTAACTTTATTTCTTTGCCCTGCACAGGACTCCTGGGTTCCATGCCCAGTTCTGGGAGGGGAGTGGGGGCCAGCAGGTTAGAGCTGGGGATGGCCCTGTGCTCTGTGCCCCTCAGTTCTTGCCTTTATGGTGAGGGAGGGGATAGCTTAGTGGTTTGAGCATTGGCCTGCTAAACCCAGGGTTATGAGTTCAATCCGTGAGGGGGCCACTTAGGGATCTGAGGTAAAATCAGTACTTGGTCCTGCTAGTGAAGGCAGGGGGCTGGACTCAATGACCTTTTAAGGTCCCTTCCAGTTCTAGGAGATAGGATATCTCCATTAATTTATGGTGGAAGCCAGTGGAGGTTATGGCATTGGGCTGGCATGATGGCAGCTTTTATTAAGAGCTGCCTGGTAAACGTGTAGTGTGAAGGCCACTTGCTGTGTCCGTGCTGCACTGCCTGTTCTCTGTTAACCCTCTTCCAGAAAAGCTGGGAGGGCAGGGTAAATAAATCGGCCCAGGTACTGGTAGGCTGGATGGTACCTGTGTTAGCTAGCCCTAAGCACCTATACCATGTTGTTGCGGGAGGGCAAGGAGTAACAGAGGCACAGGGAAGGGGAAGCAAGTGGATGAGCAAGGGGTAGAACCCAGGAGTCCTGACTCCCCGCCCCCCTGCTCTAACCACTAGCCCCCACTGTCCTCCCAGAGCTGAGAATGGATCCCAGGAGTCCTGATGCTCAGTTCCCTCCCCCTTCGCACTGGTGTTACTTGTGTGCATGTGCCATGGATAGCATGGTACATGATGGGGTCTGCCGGTGTGTTCCCTGCTGTGAGGGATTTGTCCTGCTGATGCACGCGTGTCCGTGTGTGTGTGTGAGCGCGCAACTGGATGGGGGGGCTGCTGTTTTTGTGCAGGCATGTGCTTGCACAGGGTCCTGGCCGTGTTGCATGTGTGTCCTTGCACAGGATGATGGGGCTGCAGGGGCAGGGAGGGGTGGGCTCACATGAGGTTCTGGCCATGTGCACATGTGTGTGAGTATGTGTCCTTGCATGGGGTGATGTGGCTGTGGGAGCACATCTGTGTGTGGACTCACAGCAGGCTCTGGCTATGTGCACTCACGCATGTGTTCTTGCATGAGGCAATGTGGCTGCATGTGTACGTACCTTTGCACGCTCCCATGGCACTTCTTGAGCCCATGCATGTGTGCTCGCACAAGACTGGCCCTGCTCACAGTTGCTTGTCTCCGGAGCTGCGTGCCTCCTTGCACACCACGCTGAGTGGCTGGCAGCCCCTGTTGCAGGATGCTGCCCTGCAACCCGGCTCAGAAACAAGGATCGGGGGAGGGAGAGAGATCCCTGCCTGTGGGATCCAAAGGACATTGCGTCCCCTGAACTCCCCGCGCTGGCCTGGCTGCCCAGCACAGAGCCTGCGGGGCTGGCAGAGTAGTGCGGGGGAGTATGAGCACGGGGTCCTTCGTACTTGTCTGCACACGCTCGGCAACACGCTTAATCTGAAGCGACACCCCAGGGCTGCCGTACCATGCTGGAACTGTGATACTGAGGACGGTATGGGGGCAGGGACTCATGCCTCTCCGAGCAGATCCATGAGGATGGGAACTGGTGTGGCAGAGTGGCTCAGGGGCCCAATCTTGGACTCCCAGGATCCCCGTAAGGGACAGCACCTACACTCGCTGCTGTGCTGCTCACCTGTGGAACTTCCTGCTACATGATTTTGTCACAACCATCCTCGGGAGCTTGGCACTTCGAGGTCAAAGTACAGTACACCCAACCTGAAGGATGGGTTGCAGGGGGTAGTGTGCTGGACTGGGAGCCAGGACTCCTGGGTGCTAGCCCTGGCTCTGCCACTGAGCTTGGGCAAGTCTCTTTGCCTCTTGGAGCCACTGTTTCCCCTCCTCTCTTTTGTCTATTTAGACTGTGAGCTCTTTGGGGTGGGGATTGTTTATCAATGTATGTCTACATGGGCCCTGGTGTGGCGGGGCCCGGGTCTCAATTGGTGCACCATGTGGCATGTCTGGGCTCTGATCTCAGCTGACACCAGTGCAAATAATAATGCATCAACTCTTCTTAGAATTTACTCGCCCAGGATTTAAGTGGTGGCTGTTCCTGGCTCAGTGGTGTAATTCTACTTGTTGTGCTGTGCTTAGACACCCAGGTTGCTATGATATGGAGAGGAAGAATGAGAATTGTTTGATCATTTTCTTGTAGCAGAGAGTTCCTCAGGTGAACAGTGTAGCACTTGAGAGCCTGTTAGACAAGAGCCAGTGGGGGTTTCACCCAAAGTTCATTGGATGTTGCTGCTAGCACCAATCTTGTTCTGCATCTGTGTGCATAGTGGGGTGTTTAGGGGAGAGCACCCTTGATTTGATGTGCCTTAAACTTAATCAAGACCATACTGCTCTTGACCCTGATTTGGGGTCAGGAATATATTGCAATCCAAGCTTCATGGCATGAATCCTAGTTGTGTTTCTCCTAATTCCCCAGAAGAGCTGGGTGGAAGGAGACCTTTGTGGTTAGGGAACTGGGATTCAGGACTCCTGGGTTCAATTCCCAGATCTGCGACAGACTCCTCCCTGAACCCAGGAGTCCTAACTCCCCCTCCCCTGCTCTAACACATTAGACTCCACTCCACTCCCAGAACTGGGAATAGAGCCCAGGCATCCCGATTTCCAGCCCCCCTCTCTCTCTAACCCAGTAAACTCCACTACCCTCCCAAAGGTGAAGATAGAACCGAGGCCTCCTGTCCCTCCCCCCGATTCACTGTGTAAAACCAGCCCCCATGTTCATTCTTTTTCCCCATCCCGTGTTTGTGACTGCATTGCTCCAAACTGTGGCTGCATGGAGAGCCCACCATCCCCTTCCAGCTCCCTGTATCTCCCCCGAGGCTGACCTGCAGGCCACCACCTGGCTGGTGGGAATGTGACCCCATCACTCTGGGCAGCAGGAATCAATAGTTAATTAATTTCCTCCTCTAAAATAGACAAGGGGGGTTGGGATGGTAAGGGAGCTGGGAGTAGAGGGTGCGGTAAGGTAAGGGGGGACAGCGGGCAGGGGGAGGAGGTGGGGATTGTAGGGGGGGAGAGGGAGGGAAGGAAGTAGGATGGTAAGGGGGAGGAGGTGCAAGGGTGAGGAGAGATGGGGGTTGAGGGGATGAGTTGGGGGAGTGAGAAGCCCGGGGAGGAGGTTCGACTGAATCCAACCCTCCACTACAGTCTCATCCCTTGGTGCAGTCTGCTGGGATTTGGTGGGGGCAGGAGAAACTACCCCTCACCCCCCCACACACCCGAGCGACCCAGTGGGGATGATGGCGCTGAGGAGGGAGAATTGAGGGGCTCAGAGCCCAGCCCCCCAGCACACTGCTCAGGCGTCAATCAGTGCCTCCCCTCGCACAGGTGCAGCATTTAATGTGATTGGCTAATTATGCAGCGCATGCTAATGGCCCCCATTACCCAATGAGGGGCACAGACGAGGCACAGTTATAAATAACCTACCGTACCTCATTTGCATGATGCCATATCCCCGGTGCTGTGTTACCGCGGAAACCGCCCCTTCCCCCACCCCATTTACATTTGTTCTTTTAATAGATTTTTGGGGTGACAGGGTGTTAATGAGGGTTGGTTGCCATGGTCGCTGGGTAGGGGTAACAGGTTCGACCAATGGGCCCACCCACCCCAGTATCTCACCTCCTCCTGCCGCCTTGCATCAGATCCATGGGCCCATCCAGCCTGATATTCCCTGACCCACCCCCAGATAAGACCCATCGGCCCATCCAGTCCCTGTTGCCTCCAATAAGACCTACTCTGTTCCCCTCTGTCCCACCCCCTCCTCTTTCTGCTCCTTTCCCCCTCTCGCTGTGCCCCCCTCTGCCTATAGTATGCCAGTGGTGGGTGGGTTATAAATAATGCCTGACTGACAGCGCAGTGATGAGATGCAGATTGTCGCAGGGGGGAGGGGGAAGGCTGTAAATGGCATATGGCCCATGGGGAGGGTCTGATCAAATAACATGGCAGTGGGGAATGGTCTGTGCAAATAACGGGGTGGGCTGGGATTGTCCCTGTGCAAATAAGCCAGTGTGTGTGGGAGTGCTGGCGGGAGCCGCCCTAGTCCCCTGGAGGTTGGCATCGAAGGCAGCTGCTCTGGTCACCTACCCCTGGAACAACTGGGGCTGGGGCCCTGTGCAAAGAACACAGGGTGTGTGGCTGGGAGAGCAGTCGGCACTGGGCCCTCAGCAGGGTTGCTTGGGGGGCAGATGTCAGAACAAGTCCAAAGGGAGGGTGGAGGAGCAAGGAGTAGACTGAGGGGAGGAGGGAGCAGCATCTGTCCCTATGACAATGGTATGGCCTGCTCTGCCCCTCCCCCCATCCTCCCTATGAGAATAATATGACCTGCTCCCTCCTCCCCCCATCTTCGCTGTGAGAATGGTACAGCCTGCTCCTGCCTCTCTCTCTCTCCCCCCCCTCGTGAGAATGGTATGGCCTTCTCCCACCTCTTCACCTTCCTCCTCATTGTGAAAATGGTACAGCCTGCTCCCACCTCATCCCCCTCCTCGCTGTGAGAATAGTATGACCAGCTCCCTCCTTCTCACCCATTCTCACTATGAGAATGGTATGGCCTGCTCCCTCCGCTCCCCCATCCTTGCTGTGAGAATGGTAGGGCCTGCTCCTGCCTCTTCCTCCCTGTTCTTGTTATGAGAATGATGCGGGCTGCTCCCACCTCTCCCCATGTCCTTGCTGTGAGAATGGTACGGTCTGCTCCCACCTCTCCCCTCCCTTCACTGTGAGAATGGTATGGCTTGCTCCCTCCTCTCCCCCTCATCTTTGCTGTGAGAATGGTATGGCCTACTCCCTTCTCTTCCCCCCTCCTCACTGTAAGAATGGTATGGCCTGCTCCCACCTCATCACCCTTCTCCTCTCTGTGAGAATCGTACGGCCTGCTCCCACATCTTCCCCCCCCACTGTGAAAATGGTATGGTCTGCTCCCACCTCTCCCCTCCCTTCACTGTGAGAATGGTATAGTCTGCTCCCGCCTTTTCACCTTCCTCCTCACTGTGAGAATGGTACAGCCTGCTCCTCCCTCTCTCCCTGCCCATCCTCGCTGTGAGAATAGTATGACCTGCTTCCTCCTTCCCATCCATTCTTGCTGTGAGAATATGATCTGCTCCCTCCTTCCCCCCATTCCGCGCTGTGAGAATGGTATGGCCTGCTCCTGCCTCTCCCCCTCGTCCTTGCTGTGAAAACGGTACGGCCTGTTCCGCCTCTTCACTCCCCTCCTCGCTGTGAGAATGGTATGGCCTGCTCCCGCCCCCCCCCCGTGTGAGAATGGTAAGGCCTGCTCCCTCCTTTCCACCTGTCTTCCCTGTGAGAATAGTATGATCTGCTCTCACCGCTCCCCCTCCCTGTGAGAAAGGTACAGCCTGCTCCCACCTCTTCCCTCCCCTCCCCTCACTGTGAGAATGGTATGGCCTGCTTCCTCTTCCCTCTCCCCTACCCAAAATCCTGTTGGATGCGGGGTGGGGTGCTACTTGGCCTCCTGTGTGAGCTCTGATTGGCCACCCTCCCACAGGAGGTGGGGAAAGTGGGGAAGAGCAACCAATCAGAAGAGGTTCTGGGCTGGAACAACTATGAGAAGAGGAATTTCTGGGGAGAGTAGCCAGCCCTAGGGTTGGGGGAGGGGGTGTTCCCTGAATGCCTGGGTTCAGCCCCCGGCTATGGGAGGGTGGGCTGCGTTGTATTAATCCTTTAGTGCACGTGGCCTGGCCTCACACGTCTCCTCTTTCTCCTCGCAGCTCCGCCCTCCTGTGACGCGACGCCGGAGCCGGGCTGAGCACGCCCTGTGGGCGCGGCTGGCTCTGCACCCCACCGGAGGAGGATGCTGTAACTTGCTGGAGCTGGACCTGGAGCCTGTGATTGGTGGAGGCTGGGTGGGGGGAGGGGGTTGAGTTGGTGGGGGCCTGAATTTGTTCTCTCTGACTTCTGGATATTTGGATTCTGGCATCCCATTGCCCCTTGTCACTGAGTGGTAGTGAAAGGCCACCACCCTCCCTCTGAGCGGAGCCCCCCACTCATCTCCACCTGCTTCCCGGCCTGCAAGGAAGGCAACGCACCACAACCCCGCCTGCCCCTCCCTCCCCCCATCCAGCCGCCTGCCCCCCCCATGAGGATCTGAGGCTGTGGCAGTGGGGGGGCGGCGCCCAGCATTTGCCTTGAGGGGGGGGCAGGGACAGATGAGACTGGGCGCCATGGCCAGACTGCTGCCCTTGGCACTGCTCATGGGTGCCCTGCTGGGCCCCGGGGCAGGCGGGGCGGCGCTGGAGTTCGGTGGCGCCACGGGGCAGTGGGCCCGCTATGCCCGCTGGGACGCCAGCTCCTTGGGGGAGCTGAGCTTTAGCCTGAAGACAAACGTCTCGCGGGCGCTGGTGCTTTACCTGGACGACGGGGGGAACTGCGACTTCCTGGAGCTCATGATCGCTGACGGGCGCCTGCGCCTGCGTTTCACCATCTCCTGTGCCGAGCCTGCCAAGCTGCACCTGGAGACGCCCGTGGATGACGACCGCTGGCACATGGTGCTCCTGACCCGCAACTACCGGGAGACCATGCTGGTGGTGGACGGTGAGGCCAAGGTGGCCGAGGTCAAGTCCAAGCGGCGGGACATGGCGGTGGAGAGCGACCTCTTTGTGGGGGGGATCCCGCCCGACGTGCGCCTCTCGGCGCTTACCCTGAGCACCGTCAAGTACGAGGTGCCCTTCAAGGGGCTGGTGGCCAACCTCAAGGTGGGCGACACGCCGCCAGCCCTGCTGGGCAGCCAGGGCATCCGCAGCGACACGGAGTACCTGTGCACCAAGCAGAATCCCTGTGCCCACGGGGGGCTCTGCAGCGTGCTGAATGGCGAGGTGCAGTGCGACTGCAGTATGACCGGCTTCCAGGGCAAGTTCTGCAGCGAAGGTGAGACCCCAGGGGATAGGAGGGGAGGGCGAGGGTTTGGAGCAGGGGTGTGGCCCAGATAGCTCACTGTCCCTCCCCAGAGTGAGGGCATTGCCGTAGGGACAGGCTGGGCAGCAGCAGAGAGAGCTCGACCCTCTCACACCCTCACAGCGTGCTCTCCCCTTTCCCAGGGTGGTGTCGGGAGAGAGGGGCTTGGACTTGTCAGTTCCGTCAGCCCTTGGCCTCCGCTTTGTGCCACTAGGAGTCTGGCTGAGCTGTCACAGCCATGGCGCCTGACTGGCCGGGATGGGCTCTGTGCAAACTGGGAGAGAGTTTGGGGTGTCAGCTATCCAGGTTTGTGGTGCAGATTTGGGCCTGGCCCCATCTCTTCTTTGGCACCTTCTAGCAGGGAATTCAGAGGAGGGGACAAGGATGGCTCCAGCCTGCAGGGAGCCTTTGGGGATGTCACTTTGTGGGGATCTTATTTATTTTATTATCGGGGTTTGTTTGCAGGTGTTGCTGTTCTGTGCTGGTTGTCGAGGCTTACAAGGTTAGAGCACGGGGCTGGGAGCCAGGACTCCTGGGTTCTATGTCAGCTCTGTGAGGGGAGTGGGGTCCAGTGGTTCTAGAGGCTGGGTTGCTGGAGTGGGGGAGTCTCTGGCTTAGGTTGGTGGTTGGGAACTGGGTTATACTGGCTTGGGGAGGACACTTTACCAGCTTAGCCCAATGAAGTTTGGCTCCTGGCCTACTGGGTGTCCTGGGGCAAGTCACTTCCCGCTCTGTGCAGCAGTTCCCTAATTTGTCAAATGCAGGGAATAATCTGACTCTGTGTGTCTGGGCAGCGCTTCCCTGATGGGGGCCCCGAGCTCAGTGTGGGGTTTGGGTCAGTGCAGCGCTTCCCTGACGGGGGCCCCGAGCTCAGTGTGGGGTTTGGGTCAGTGCAGCGCTTCCCTGACGGGGGCCCCGAGCTCAGTGTGGGGTTTGGGTCAGTGCAGTGCTTCCCTGACGGGGGCCCTGAGCTCAGTGTGGGGTTTGGGTCAGTGCAGCGCCTGACCTGACAGGGGCCCCGAGCTCGGTTGGGAGACTTTTAGTGCTATTGTAAGGTCTGTCAGGTTCACGGGTACCAGGCTGGCCTGTGTGTTGTCCATCTTCCTTGAAAGCCGAGTGAGTCAGACAGATCGGCACAAAAAAACTCATATTTTTTTGTGGAAAATTTTGAAAAAATCCTTTTATTGCCCATGCAATTTCCTGTGATTTCTTTTTAATGAAAACTCACCTGTCTTCCCCCCCCAAAATCAGTTCTCAAATAAACATTTTGTTCCCCAACTGATTTTTTTCCCCGCCTCATTTTCAGTTTTTCAACCAGAAATCAGAAAATTTTAAAGGGAAGAACATTTTTCCGAGAGGATTTCCCATTCCTTTAGTAAAACGTGTTATTTCAAAAATAAAGTGTCTGTGAACACTTCCTATCTGAGCCCTGAACTCAAGTCACATTCGTGCTACGTGGCCAGTGAGTTTGTGTGGGTGGCTACTGTCTTTTTAAGTGGTCCCGCAGGACCCGCCTTGGGCCTGGCTTTGTGTTTCCCAGTACCTTGGCCAGCCATTGTCACCGGTGCTGTGACTGTGACGTGCTCAGAGGGTTTTGCACCAGTGCACGGGGGTGCTCATGCTCAGTGCAGCTACAGGGTCAGCCCCTGCCCTGGACAGTTTGTTTTCTCAGTAGATGAAGGAAGGATGATTATCCCCTGTTTTACAGATGGGGAAACTGAGGCACAGGGTGATGACCGGTAGGAATTGAACCCAGATGTCCCAAGTCCCTCCTCCTTCCCTAAGCCCGAGTGCCCCTGGAGGTCGCTGTGAATGTGTGAAATGGGCCAGCATGCCTGAAGTCAGTATCTGCTTTGGGAATACAGTGGCCAGTCGCTGTATAGAGAGGGGTGGCAGCGCCGTTGGAGTGGGTGCGTTCTAACGGGGGATCGAGTAGGTGACCAAGGTCAAATGGCTGCATTTCCATGGGGACAGCAAATTGTGGCATCAGTGTTATCAGGCTGCTTGGGAACAAACTACCCAACAGGGCCCTGTGCTGTGCTGGGCATGTTTGTACACACCGTCCCCGCACGCATGTGTGCTCTCCTTGTGCCAGTTGGTAGAAACCCCCTTCCCTGTGACCGAGAGTGGGGTCCCCGTCACGCTGCGCAGACATGCACTGACAGGCCACGCCCCAAAGAACTCACATGCGAAATAGACAAAAGGTGGTGATGGGGAAACTGAGGCATTGAGCGGGAAGAGACTTGTCCAAGGTTGGGGCAGAGCTGGGATAGAACCCAGGAGTCCTGACTCCCAGTCCAGTGCCCAGCCACTGCAATCTGCTGTCTCCCCAAAATGGCAAAAGGGGGTTTACGCTGGTGAGAGCAGAGATCACAGAGCTGGGGAGAATTTGGCTGGGGCAGAGTGCTGGAGGGATACATAGTGAGGATCGGACAGAGAAGGGAGTCAGGAGCTTAGGAACAACCAGACTGGATAAGATCCATAGGCCCACCCAGCATCGTCTTCCCCAGCCTGGTATCCCCCCCTTGCCACCCTCAATCGTACCTGAGGCCTGCCCAGCCTGGTATCACTCCACCTGTCAAGGCTGATTCCCCACTATGGCATGTTGAGTGTAGAAGGTGTGGGCCCGCAAGGATTCTAAAAATTAATGCTGGCCATTCCAGGCTGGTATTAAACTCCCAAGGTCACAGCTTCTCTCTGCCATCCCTGTGGGGTACTCTCAAGCCCTTTCACCCCCCCACCTCCCGGAAGAGCTGAGAAAGAAAAACAAAGGAAATCAGCTGTTGCCACCAGTTAATTAAACAACATATGCACAAACGTCTTAGGACACAAAAAAAACCCCAATCCTATTCTTAAAAAAGGTAAATTTGATTAAAACCAAAAAGAAAGAAAATACATCTGGAACTTAGGTTATTGCTAGATTTAAAAAGAGCAAATATAATAATTAAGCATCAAGAATGGTTTTCTTGAGGTCCAGGTTAATGGTTAAAAGCAAAACAAAAGCATTTGGGGGCTAACCCAGAGGAATTCACAAGCCAATAAGGGGAAAAAAAAGAGATAAACCTAATTGTGTCTTCCTAGACATTCTCTGATCTACTTACATATCTGGGGGTTTCAAATAACCAGTTTCTAGGTATGATCTGATGGTTTTTCATATGTGGTTTAAAGCTTCCTACAGCATAGTTCAGCCCTGTTCCTGCTCTGTGTCTTCTCTCCCTGGAGAACAACAGACAGACAGACAAAGGGAAAGTTTTTTCCCAATTTTAAAAAGTCCTAGCCCTCCCATTGGCTCTTTTGGTCAGGTGCCCACTCCCTTCCTTTTACCTTTGGGCTTTTTTAACCCTTTACAGGTAAAGCAAGTAGAGAACAGCTATTAACAGGTATTTTATAGCTGGTTGGGTGTCCATAAAAAGGAGGCCCCCTCCCCTTCATTTATCACACGCCCCCCAAATCACAGACGGTGTTGGCCAGCCTGGTTCAGGTCGGGTCCACACCAGCTGGGATTTCTTCCTGAAGGTTTAGGAAACAGAGTTAATAAGATACGTGCACCTCTAATTTTACTGCTAATTACATGAAGAACTAAACAGTATTTTTCACATTTCAAGGACTACAATGACTTAGAATACAGGGACATTTTTACCCGGCTGATTCTGGGAAACCTTCCCGGGAGAGTGCATCAGCCACTTTGTTAGAGGCTCCTGAAATGTGTTATATTTTAAAATCAAAGTCTTGAAGAGCTAAACTCCACCGAAGAAGTTTTTTGTTAGTTTTTTTGGCTCTGTGAAGCCACTTCAGTGCAGCATGGTTAGTCTGCAGGTGGAAACGGCATCCGCAAATATATGGGCGTAGCTTCTCCAGAGCATACACAATGGCGTAACATTCTTTTTCTGAGACTGAGCAGTGGCTTTACTTCTCAGAAAGTTTTTTGCTGAGAAACACGACAGGATGGAATTGTTGATCTTGTCCTTTCTGCATTAAAACTGCTCTTACACCACACTTGGAAGTATCTGTGGTTACAATGAACGGTTGGTCGAAGTTCAGGGTCCTTAGTACAGGGTCAGACGTAAGGATCACCTTAAGCTGGTTAAAGGCTTTGTGACACTTTCTCAGTCCACTGAACTGCATTTGGGTTTCTTTTTCTGGTTAGGTCTGTCAGTGGGGTGGCAATTTGGCTGTAGTGTGGTACAAATCGTCGCTAATACCCGGCCAAGCCCAAAAAGGATTGGACCTGCTTCTTTGACTTAGGGACAGGCCAATTTTGGATAGCATTTACCTTAGCTTGTAGGGGGTTGATAGTTCCTTGACCCACCTGAAGTCCAAGGTACGTTACCCTGTTTAGGCCTATTTGACATTTTCCAGCCTTAACAGTTAACCCTGTAGCCTCCCTTGTGTGCTGGAAGACAGCTTGGAGGTGTTCTGCCCATAAATCTGAGAATATAGCCACATCATCAAGGTAGGCTACTGCAAATTCCCCAAGTCCAGCCAGAAGGTTATCTACCAGTCTCTGGAAGGTTGCGGGTGCATTTCGCAGTCCGAAAGGGAGCACATTAAATTCATACAGCCCTACACGGGTGATGAAGGCTGACCTTTCCTTGGCTGGGTCATATAGCAGCACTTGCCAGTACCCCTTAGTTAAGTCTAAGGTGGAGATGAACTGGGCACATCCCAGTTTCTCCAATAGCTCATCTGTGTGTGGCATTGGATAGTTTTCTGGATGAGTTACAGCATTTAGCTTACGGTAGTCCACGCAAAAGCAGATTTCCCCGTCTGGTTTGGGAACCAGAACCACTGGAGAGGCCCATGCACTCTCAGAGGGGCAGATTACACCCATCTGTAACATGTCCTTGATTTCCCTTTCTATTGCGGTTTTGGCTTGAGGAGCCATCCAGTAGGGTTGGGCTCTAATTGGGCGAGCATCACCTGTGTCAATGGAGTGGTACGCCCGTTCTGTCCATCCTGGGGTGGCTGTAAACATTGGCACGAAGCTGGTGCACAGCTCCTGGATTTGCTCTCGCTAATTACGCCCAAGGGTGATGGAAAGGCTCATCTCTTCTATGCCACCGTTGCTTTTTCCTTCATAGTAGACTCCTTCAGGCCACTCAGCGTCGTCTCTTTCCTGGGCTGTAGACTGGAGAACCTTGATTTCTCAGGAATAAAAGGACTTTAGAGAATTATCATGGTATACTTTAGGTTTTAGGGTAGGGTCTGGGAACGCTATGAGGTAATTAACAGCTCCCAGGTGCTCTTGCACCATAAATGGCCCCTCCCACGACGCTTCCATCTTATTGGCCTGGAGCGCTTTCAGGACCATGACTTTATCACCTACTTTGAAGGAACACTCTCTGGCATGTTTATCATACCAGGCCCTTTGCTCTTGTTGAGCATCCTGTAGGTTTTTTCGAGCAAGGGCTAGAGAGTCCTTGAGGGTGTTTTGCAGGTTGGTTACAAAGTCCAAAATGTTAGTTCCTGGAGAAGATGTAACCCCCTCCCATTGTTGCTTTACTGACTGTAATGGCCCCTTAACTTCGTGGCCATAAATGAGTTCAAAGGGTGAAAACCCCAAACTGGGATGTGGTACAGCCCTGGAGGCAAAGAGCAACTGCTGCAACATTAGGTCCCAATCATTGGAGTGCTCATTCAGGAATTTACGTATCATGGCCCCCAAGTCCCATTAAACTTCTCCACTAGACCATTTGTTTGATGGTGGTAAGGGGTGGCAACCAAGTGGTTTACCCCATGAGTTTCCCAAAGACGTTTCATGGTCCTGCCAGAAAGTTAGTTCCCGAATCCGTAAGGATGTCTGAGGGCCAACCTACACTGGCAAAAATGTCTGCCAATGCCTGGCTCATGCTTTTATCCCTGGTGTTGCTTAGAGCTACTGCTTCTGGCCATCGGGTGGCAAAATCCATGAAGGTCAGTATGTACAGCTTTCCTCTGGGTGTCTTCTTAGGGAAAGGGCCCAGAATATTCACAGCTACACGCTGAAATGGAACCTCAGTTATGGGGAGTGGCTGGAGAGAGGCCTTGTCCTGGTCTTGCGGCTTTCCCACCCTCTGGCACACCTCACAAGACCGGACATAGATAGAAACATCCTTACCCATTCCCTCCCAGTGGAATGACTTCCCCAAATGGTCTTTGGTCCTGTTCACCCCAGCATGGCCACTAGGGTGATCGTGGGCTAAGCTCAAGAGCTCTTCCCTATACACCTCTACCCCGATATAACGTGACCTGATACAACACGAATTTGGATATAACTCGTAAAGCAGCGCTCCGGGGGGGTGGGGCTGCGTGCTTCGGTGGATCAAAGCAAGTTCAATATAACGCAGTTTCACCTATAATACGGTAAGATTTTTTGGCTCCCGAGGACAGCATTATATCAGGGTAGAGGTGTACTTAGTTGGAGCTACCAACTGTCTCTGAGGATGCCAGTCCTCCTTGTGCCCACAGAAAGGATTTTCTTGTACAAGAGTCCTCCTTCTACAACAAACCTGGACATATTGGAAGAGCTGAGAGGCGGTGGATCACTCCATGCCACCGTCCAAACTCCCTTAAGGCTTTCATCCACTTTTCTGTTCTGCCTGGAACTGCTCCCTTGATGCTAGAGACATTAGTTTCTTGCGGGGTTGTGGACTTGGTCCCACTGGAAGCGATGCAGGTGATGGGGGTGTCTCCATTGACTGTGAACCGCTCTCTGCTGGTGCACTGGGTTGTATTTCAGGTTCCTGTTGATCATCTTGCGCTGGTTGAGCTGCTGCTGCAGGTGCAGGCTCTGTGGCACCATTTGGTGCTGGCTCCCCTGACTCTGGTGGGGTTGCAAGCACGGACTCCAGTGCTGACTGCTCCACCAGTTCCATTTCTTGGGCTGGTTCTGGCTGGTCCCAGGAACTGGATCTACAACCACTGCCAGAGACTTTGGTCTGGTGTCTGGTTTCACCACCTCTGGCTGGATCCCTGTAGGAGGCTTAGGAATGGAGTTAGGTGTGGAGGCCTGTTTAGCCTGGCTGCAGGTGACTATCCCCACCCGTTTTGTTAGCCTCACTTGGTTGGCTAAGTCTTCTCCCTGCAGCACGAGAAGAAGAAAGCTAGTAGCAGTTGGTGCAGATGCCAGAAGGGGCAACCCGAGCAGACACCACACCATCGGTGTCATCCCAAGGCCCCACCTCGCAAGGAGGAGCCCTCCACACAGGGAGACCCCAGATGCCCTCTCATCCCACCACCCCACTCTCCAACCACCCATCTCGCCCCAGCCCACAGTCAGCTGGATGATGCTTCAAATGTAATGAGCTGTGGCATGTGAAGGCCAACTGCCCCAAGAGCACCAGCCAACTGCAACTCATGACCCTGGGGTCCCAACAAGAGCCTTCAAGCCCAGATGCTTCGCAAATACCCCCAGAGCGAAGGGAAACTGTGAATGTGGGCGGGAGGAAGATTACTGCATGGAGAGACACTGGAGCACAGGTATCAGCTATCCACCAATCCCTGGTGGACCCCAAATTCGTTGACCCAGAGGCCCATGTGACGGTGCAACCCTTTAAGGCCAACTCTTTTAACTTGCCTACAGCCACGTTGCCTGTCCAGTACAAGGGCTGGTCAGGAATATGGACTTTTGCAGTCTATATGATTATCCCACCTCTACCACCATGGTTGTCAAGGCTGATTCCCCACTCTGGCCTGTTGAGTGCAGAAGGTGGGGGCCGACAAGGATTCTAAAAATTAATACTGGCCACTCCAGGCTGGTATTAAACTCCCAAGGTCACAGCTTCTCTCTGACCTTGGATGGGTAGATGCTGCCACCACCCAAGTACAAAAAACCCCTTTGAACCCAGGAAGGCACACTTGGGAATTCATCCCTGTGGGGTACCTTCAAGCCCTTTCACCCCCCCACCTCCCGGAAGAGCTGAGAAAGAAAAACAAAGGAAACCAGCTGTTGCCACCAGCTAATTAAACAACATATGCACAAACGTCTTAGGACACACACAAAAACCCCAATCCTTTTCTTAAAAAAGGTAAATTTTATTAAAACCAAAAAGAAAGAAAATACATCTGGAACTTAGGTTATTGCTAGATTTAAAAAGAGCAAATATAATAATTAAGCATCAAGAATGGTTTTCTTGAGGTCCAGGTTAATGGTTAAAAGCAAAACAAAAGCATTTGGGGGTTAGCACAGAGGAGTCCATAAGCCAATAAGGAAAAAAAAAAAGAGATAAACCTAATTGTGTCTTCCCTCTGATCTACTTACATATCTGGGGGTTTCAAATAACCAGTCTCTAGGTATGATCTGATGGTTTTTCATACGTGGTTTAAAGCTTCCTACAGCATAGTTCAGCCCTGTTCCTGCTCTGTGTCTTCTCTCCCCGGAGAACAACAGACAGGCAAAGAGAAAGTTTTTTCCCAATTTTAAAAAGTCCTAGCCCTCCCATTGGCTCTTTTGGTCAGGTGCCCACTCCCTTCCTTTTACCTCTGGGCTTTTTAAACCTTTATAGATAAAGCAAGTAGAGAACAGCTACTAACAGGGATTTTATAGCTAACTGGCTCGCTGGGTGTCCATAAAAGGGAGCTACCCCCCCTTCATTTATCACACCACCCTCCCTGCCATCCCAGATCAGACCCAGGGGTATTCATCCCCTCCCCCGCTGCCACCTAGGGCCCATCCAACCTGGTCTCTGCAAGAGTGGCCAGTCTCAGTTGCTTCAGAGGAAGGAGCCAGAACCCCTCACCGATGGGATAATGTGTCCCCCAGGAAGGTCTCCCGGCCTCCCATGGAGATCAGTTTAAAGCCTGAGGCAGCGCTAGGGTTTGCCCAGGATAACTGTGGTGGTGCCAGATCACGCCCTTCACCTGCATAGTTATACCAGGACCAGCACTGCGTGTGCGTGTGTATGGGCGAGAGTTCCACCAGGAATCCTGGGTGTGGGATGGGGCCCCAGAGCCCCTGGAATGGGGGGTGGGGTGGGGCAGAGCTCCTGGCATGGTCCAGCAGAACCTGCCTTGGGCCTGGCTTTGTGTCTCCCAGCACCTTGGCCAGCCGTTGTCACCAGTGCTCCCCTGGCAGGGGGGGCACAGAGCCCCGGCATGGAGGGAGAATAGGGTTTCTGGCATGGGAGGGAATGTGCTGGGCCTACAGTCGCTGTGAAGCTTGCGCCCGCTAGTGCTCTCTGGCTCCATGGGGTTTCCCTGCTGCCGCCCAGCAGGCGAGGGAGCTGCGGTGATGTGTGTGTCTGACTGTGTGTGTGGGGAGGAGTGGGGGTGGGGGTGCGGGGCAGGGCAGAGGTACAAGGAATCACAGCCTCATAGGGGGCATCTGGAGATGTTAAACACCTAAAATCCTGCAAGTGCCTCTTCATCTGCACAGTGATTCCACACTGCCAGAGTGACACTGCGCAGAGAGACATGGGGGCCCAGTGGTTAGAATGGGGCAGGGGGTCTGGGATTCAGGACTCCTGGGTTCTGCCCCAGCTCGGAGAGGGGAGTGGGGCCTACTGGGTTAGAGAATCAGGACTTCTGGGTTCCTTCTGTGACTGACCAGCTGTGTGACCTTGGGCAAATTCCTTTTCCCACTAAATTAACTGGGGACTTGTGTGGGGTGAGATTGGGCTCTGTTTGGGGGAACAATCCCATCCCAGCCATGCAGTGTTTGTTTAGCCAAAATGTGTGTGTTCATGGCCATGTCTGCTTGGCTGTGATCCCGCGCTGGGTAAGCTGTGTCTGTGAGTTGCCCCAGCCGGCAGAGGGGGAGCACTCCCAAGCCAGTCACTAGTGGTCTGTGGGGGAGAGCGTGTGTGTGTGTGTATGTATTTATGCAAATACACACATTTACTCATGACACATCACCCCCCCCATACACTCTCTCAAAACCACACACAGATAGACAATACTCAGGCAAACTCTCACAGCATGTGCATGCACACACAATGACACACTCTCAGTACACACAGGCAGATGTGCAGTACACCCACCCAGTTAGCACTCACATACATAACACACAAAAACACTCACACAAAACATACATGTGTACAGACACATGGAGAATGACGCAGTCACACACTGTTCACACAGGCAGGCACCCAGTAACACATAAACAGTCACGCAGCACAGACACATGCTCACATGCGACACTCATAGATTCATATATACACACAGAGATACTTTCTTAAACACACAGATAGAAACAGGCACTCTCAAAACACTTTGTGCACACACACACACTACTTATAGATGCACAACAAATGTAACGACAAACACACAAGAAACACATCCACTCACAACATACTCACACACACTTTCTCTTACAGACACACACACCCCAGTCATACAAACACACCTGTACAGACACAATCATGCAGACACACAACACACCTTCCCGACTGTCACACAATACACCCACCTACTCACACAACATACACAAACACGGCAGATGCACACAAGACAGCCAGCTACTTGCTCGCCCACCCACCTATGCACAATGCACTCAACCACACACAGACACACATCTCCCTCATCTTCCCTGCACAATCCACCCACACACCTGCCCACACACTCTGAATCCTGGGTGACAGTTGTCTAGGTTGGTTGCCATGGAGAGAACTGAGACAACTATTGACTGCTTGGTGATTGTGTTTCTTGCCCATTTGCTATGGAGACAACTGGGCCAATCAAATCTTCATTGGCTGTTGTCTATGGCCGCTTGCCAGGGATACGATTGCACTGGCTAGCTTCTTGGCGGCTGTTGTCTAGAGCTGGTTGCTATGGAGACAGTTGGTTGGGCTGGCTGACTCTTGGCAACTGTCCATCATTGCTGCGGAGATTGTACTGACTGAATTCTTTGGCTGAGGCCAGTTTCTATGGACAACGGTGTGGTGACTCCTCAGTGACTGTTGCCTAGTCTGGTTGCCCGGGGGACAGTTTTGCTAACTACTCTTCAGTGACTGAGGAGGTTTGGGTGGGTGTAATGGGGGGGGGGTTGCTGGGTACAATGAAATGGTGTTGGGGGAGGACACTGCGTGCTAGGGTGTGTGGGGTTGCTTGGCTATGTTGCATGTAGGAAGATGAGGTCATAGGGGTGCTGTGTACTGGGGTGTTAGGTTGTCTGGATGGAGGATTCTGTTGTGTGTCTCTCTGCACAAGGGACAAAGGGTGTTGTGCACTAGGGTGTATGGGTTAAGGATAGACCTACCAGTAGTGTAGGGTGTCAGGTTGAAGGATTGTGTTATTTGGCAGTGTGCAGAAGGTGTTATGTGGGTGAAGGATTATGCTGTGTGAAGGAATAAAAGTATGGATATAGTCTTGTGGTGTGTTAGGACCTTGTTGTGTGGCTCTGTGAAGAAGGTATTATGTATGAGTGAAGGACTACACTGTCTGTATATGTGTGTTTGAATACAAGGGTATGGTGCCGGGGTGCTGTGTAGTGGGATGTTTATTGTACGGGTAAAAGATTGTGGTGTGTGGATGTGTTTTCAAGTAGTTTAGGGTGTTGGGTACTGGGGTGTTAGATTGCATGGTTCTTCCTGTGTATGCTGTTTTTCGTGTGTGTAAATACTAGGTGTACAGGAGTGGTGTGTACTAGGGTGTTAGGTTGTAGAGTTGAAGGATTATACTCTGTATATGTGTATGTACGCAAGTGGTAGACAGTGAGTTTTGGGGTGTTAAGTTGTATGAGAGAATTGTGGTGTGTGTGAGTACAAGCATTATAGGGTGTAGGGATGTCAGGTTGTATGGGTATGCTGGGGTGTATATGTATATAAGGAGTATTGAGGTTGTTTGGGAGATTTATGCCATATGTGCATACAATGGACATGGGCCGTAGAGTGTTGTGTACAAAGTTGTAGTGTGAAAGTTTATGCTGTGTGTATACAAGTATATAGGGTATTGGTGTGCAGGTGTAGGGTTATGCTCTGTGTGTACAAGTGGGATAGAGTGTCAGTTGTAGGGTTGTATGTGTATGCTGTGTATACAAGTGTGATAGGATGTTGCGGTGTTAGGCTGCACGCCTGTAGAATTATGCTCTCTCTGTGTGTGTACTGGTAGTGTAGGATGTCAGGGCAGTGTGAGGGTCTAGGCATATCAGTCCTGCTGTGTGTGGAGGTGTTGTGGGATGAGTGGCCCAAGTTGGGACTGGTGTGGTGGCAGGGGGTGCCTGCATGCTGTATGTTAGGCACGGGTTAGGGGTACAGCAAGTGCCCTGGTGGGTCTATGGGTCAAGAGCCATGTTGTGGCAGGGTTGCTGGCTGGAGGGGGGGGGTGCATGCTTTATATAAGAGGGACTGTCCCAGCTTGGCACCTGGACCCAACTGCATGGGGAGGTGCCAGCCTGCCTGTCCCTCCCATCCCCTCCCACAATGCAGGGTCAGGAGCCCCCAGGGTGACTGGTCTGGACAGGGTCTGGGGTGTGTGTGAGAGAGGGTGGTGGTAGAGGGTGGATCAGATTCTGGATGGGAAGAACGTTTGTTATCTCTCCCCCTCGTTCATCACTGAGCCTGCTCAGGTGCCCGTGTTACCCTGATCCACATTATGTCACAGCCAGGAAGGGGCAGTGAAGGGGCCGCAGGGCTAGGACAGGGTGCCAAGTCCTTGAGGTGTCCCCCTTTCCCTGTACTCAGTTCATGTTCCTGATCTCCCTGCTCTGCCCCACTTCCCCCTGCTGACCCCCCTGCCCAAAACCCTGTTGATTTTTTCTCTTTTTTTCACTTTTCCATTCATTCTTTTCTTCATTTCTTTCCCTTCCTTTCTCATGTTTGCATTCCTCTTTTCTTCATTATTTTGTTTCCCTTTCCATCTATTTTGTTCTTTTCCTCCTTTTTTCCATTCATTTGTTCTTTTTTATTCTTTCATTCCTTGTTTCTCTCCTTTTTATTCTTTCATTCTTTTGCTCTTTTTTCCTCTTTTATTCGTTCTTCTGTCATCTTTCCTTTCTCTTCCTGTTTCTGCTTTCCATTCTCGCTCTTTTTTACATCCTTTTATTCTCCTCCTTTTTGCCCTTTTTCTCATTCTTTCTTTCATTCATTTACATTTTTCATCCTTTCTCCTCTTCCCTCCCCCCCATTTTTTCATTCTTTTCTTCCCCCCACCGGCCCTGACGTCCCCTCCCTGGTGCCCCCCACCTGCTCCTATTAGCACTGTTCACATGTGGGGAGCGCTGACTGCGGTGCTTTGGTCTGAGCTGTGCTGCTGCCTGGCCTGGATCCCCCCAGCGTGTGTCTCTCCAGAGGGTTGGGGGATGCTCTCCAGGCCCAGCCATCCGCGCTCAGTCTCTGCCTCTGCAAGGACAGCCCAAGGTCAGCTGGTGAAGAGCTGCCAGGAGACGGGATGTGGAGAGAGCTTGCCCAACCCCGCCTACATGCCCTCCGGGAGGATGGCTTTTCCGCATGGCTTGTGCCGCCTGAACCCTGTGCTGAACAGCTGGGCACCACCAGGTGGTGCTAAGGAGTCCTCCCCCCACCAGCTGTGCCACTGCCCGCAGCCGGCAGGGAGTGTGAAACTCGCTCAGTGGAGCCAGTGTGGAAAGCAAGGGGTGTCTGTGCAAGGGAGGGAGGCTGCTGGGAAAGCTGGGATCTGCCTTTGCATGTAAGTGTGTGGAGGTGGGGGTGGGGTTCACTTGGAATCGAACCCTCCTCCCCCTTTGGGTTGGGTTCAGCACAAAATGCCCATATTTGCCTCCCTGAATGACACAGAATTCCTGAGTCATCTTATTGCGATAGTGTCTGCCTGCCCCGGCTGAGATCAGAGCTTCCAGAGGGCCAGCTGTCTCTCAGACCCCCAACCGGCTGAGATCCGGTTGGATCTCCCCACCCCCCCCATGGCCAAGATCAGGGCCCCAGGTGGTCTGGGTGCTGCACAGACCCCCTCACCCTGGCTGAGATCAGGGACCCCAGCAGGACAGGCCCTGCACAGATCCCACCCGGCTGAGATTGGGGTCTCTTTTGGGCACTGTACAGACATATAGTGAGAGATAGTCCCTGCCCTGGAGAGCTTACAGTCTGAACAGATAAAGGGTGGGAGGGGAAACTGAGGCATTGAGGGGGGAAGAACTCTCCCAAGGTCAGTGGCAGAGCTGGGATACAACCCAGCCCAGTGTCTGAACCACAAGCTCCCCGCCTAGCTGGAGGATTCTCTGCTACTTGAAGTCTCTAAACCACAGGATTTGGGGACTTCAACAGCAGAGTTAAGGGAAAGGATTGGGACGGCTTTGTGGCCTGCATCATGCGGGAGGTCAGACTAGATGATCATAATGGTCCCTTCTGACCTTAAAGTCTATGAGTCTGTGTCTGTGCTGCATCATCGCTCTGATCACTGTGCACGGTAGAGAATTCCCACAGTGCGGGAACACACGAGTGTGGGGGTGGGGGCTGTGGTTCATCATTTACTTGAAGCACGGGTAGCCTGGGAATCTTGTATGAGTCAGGGTCAGCCCTGAAATGGGTTCTCTTAGGACGGTCTAGATTCAGCCCTAGTGTGGGGGCTCTAGCACAGGTCTTGGGCACAGTGGAGCGGATTGGATTCAGCCCTGGGGTGGCAGCATAGAACAGAGCTCGAGCACACTAGAGGGGTTGGATTTGGCCCTGGTGTGAGGGCTCTAGAACGTGTTGAGAGAGGGTCGGGCCAATGTCCGTCATTGCTCGGTTGGTCAAGAGGGTTGCCCGGGGAGCAGTGTGCCTCGCTAGGGCATGAGTGTGGGGACTGCACGTGCTCCCCCTGTATGGGGCGGGCAGTGGGCATGGGCCCTTGAGCACTATTAGTGAGCAATGTGTGCCACTGTTCTGCCTGTCTCACCCACTAGTGAACATGCTGTGTGCTGCTGTCCTGATGCCCCCCTATGCAGCGCCGTGCTGTGCCGATGGGCTGCCTGGCAGCTGCTATGTGAAGCATGTGCCAACTCCATGTTGGGGACAGGTTGTCTGGGAGCCCAGAGCTCCTGCCCAAGCCAGCGGGGGACCACACCGCAGACAGACAGACAGAGACATGCATACATTCCGCAGACCCATCAACAGACCCATAGACAGACAGACAGACACACCCTGCAGGCCCACAGACAGACCCATGTACATTCCACAGTTCCACACACACCTCACAAACCGACCCATGCACACACGCATGCACACCCCACAGACAGACAGATCCACATACATTCCACAAACCAATCCATGCACGCATGGCATGCACACCTTGCAGACCCACAGACAGGAACACCCCTTCCCTCCATACAGACCTACAGACAGATACACCCCTGCTCTGCAGACCTACATGCAGATACACACCCCGCAGACCCACAGGCAGACAGACAGACCCCATGTACATTCTACAGACCCATGCACACCCCACAAACCTATCCATGCACACATGGCATGCATACCCCACACAGACCTACAGACAGATACAGTCCCCCCCATGCAGACCTACAGACAGATACAGCCCCCGTCCGCAGACCTACAAGCAGATACACACCCCGCAGACCCACAGGCAGACAGACAGACCCACGTACATTCCACAGACCGACCCAGTGGCAGATTTAGAGTTAGTGGGGCCCTGTGCGCAGCTTCATTTTTGCCCCCCCCCCCTCAGGACACAGCCAAAAAAAAGAACATTCTCTCTTATCTCCTCCCTGTTTTTCATTCTTTTCTTCATCCTCCTCCTATATTATAAGTAATGGGAAGTAAATGAAAATAAAGTGAGGTACCTTGATTGGGGCAGGGGGTTGGGGTGTGGGAGGAGGGGTGAGGAGTACGGGCTCTGGGAGGAAGTTTGGGTGCTGGGTGCGGGCTCTGGGCTGGGGCTGGGGCAGGGGGTTGGCATGTGGGAGGGGTGAGGGGTGCGGGCTCTGGGAGGACATTTGAGTGTGGGGTGCAGGCTCTTGGCTGGGGCAGGGGATTGAGGTGCCTGAGAGGGGCAGGGGGGCAGCGCTTACCTCGGGCGGCGTGGCTCCCAAAGCAACTGGTGCACACACCCTTCTGGCAGCATCTCCTAGGCGGGGGAATAAGGGGTTTCCGCGCACCGCTGCCCACAGGCACTGCCCCTGCAGCTCCCATTGGCCGCAGTTCCCAGCCAATGGGCGCTGTGGAGTTGGCGCTCAGGGTGGGGGCAGCGCGCGGAGACACTTCCCGCTCCCCCGGGGCTTCAGGGACATGCTGGCCGCTTCCGGGAGCGAAGTAGCGCGGACAGAGGGAGGCAGAGTGGGCAGGGAACTGCTTTAGCCCTGCTGCTGGCACGTCTCTACATGCCCCTTGCGGGGCAGGGGGCAGCGGGTCTCCGTGCGCTGCCCAGGGTGCAGGCAGCGTGCGGAGCTGCCTCCTCCCCTCCCCCGCCAGGGGCGCACAGAGACGTGCCAGAAGCCAGCTGCTTCTGGGAGCAACGTGGGGCCACCGGCCATGGCATGCAGACAACCTGCCTGCCTGAGTCCTGCTGCGCCGCTGGCCAGGACTCAGGGACAGGTTGTCAGATATTTGTCCTGCATTTTGGGGACCACCCTGGCGTTTGGGCCCTGTGCCACCGCACGGTTTGTTTCATGGTAAATCCGCTCCTGAACTGACCCATTCATATGTGGCATGCAAACCTTGCAGACCCACAGACAGATACACACAGCCCGCAGACCCACAGACAGATGCGTGCCCACCCCTCCGGCAGACCTACAGGCAGAGGTAGACCCACATGTGCATGCCTAGAATCGCTGTCTCCTCCTTTCTCCCTAGCCCCAATGTGCCCCATTTCCCCACCCCGGCCTTCCACATTCGATGGCTGTTTCAAGCCCCCAGACTCACTGGATCATCCCTGCTGCCCTTTCCCAAGATTCCCCCTTGCCCAGCAGGGCGTGCGGTGGGGCAGGGGGCAGAGTCTGAGCCTGGCACAGAGCCTGGAGTGCAGGGGCTGACCTATTGGAACAGCCAGGCTTCTAGGGGCAGGGGGCGCTGGTCTCCCAGCAAGGGCTGCTCCCCGCAGTGCCTGGCCCCCATGGGGGGAATGGCCCCTTCCCTCCCACAACGCATCTGGCATGACATGGAGTGGGGAAGGGTCTCCTCCCGGGTCATGCTGGGACCCAGGTGTCCTAGCTCCCAGGCGCCCACTAGACCCCACTCTCTGCCCAGGACTGGGGATAGAACCCAGGAGTCCTGGCTCCCCCCAGGGTGACGGGGAGGAGTAGGTTTGGTTGGGGATGCCCCCTTTTTTCCATCCTCCTCCCGCCATGTGTTAGAGCACACGTCATTCTGGCCAGCCTTTTGTTTGGGGTTGCCATGGAAACCAGCTCTTGCCACCTGCCCTGCTCATTTTGCTCAATTATCACTAAGGAGGATCCAGAGGGGCCTGGTGCCTCAGCACCCCTCCCCCACCCTGCCATGCAGAGTTGGGGGCATTGGGGTTTCTAGTGGGGGTATCTGGGGTTCATTGGGGTATTTGGTGGGGGTATGTGGGGTGCATTGGGGTGCTTGTGGTGCGGATATCTGGGGTATCTGGGGGTATGTGGGGTACCTTGAGGTGTCTGTGGTGAGGGATATCTGGGGTGTCTGGATGGTATGTGGGGTGCATTGGGGTATCTGTGGTGGGGGTATATGGGGTGCATTGGGGTGTCTGTTGTGGAAGTATCTGGGAGATGCTGGGGGGGTGCATTGGGAGACTCTAACCACTTACTCCACCACAGCCCCCCCTTCACTTTGGGGTCTGGAAGAGAATGACCCCTCCTCCAACACACTGACCCAGCAGACTTATCACAACCCCAGCACTTGGCTGTGGGGGAAGAGAGCACAGAGCCGCGCATGAACCTGCCCCCCCGCCCCCCTGATCATTTGCATACAGAGTTAATGATGTTGCATGGGGCGAGGGCTGATCAGTCCCTGGGAACAGCTGGTGGGAGTGCAGCCATTGGAAGGGGCAAAGGCAGGTGTGGGGAGACATGGGCAGAGTATTCCTGACTCCACCCCATTTTATGGAGAGCAGAGTGTGTGTGTGTTGGGGGATCTGTGTGTGTGGGTCAGGACTGTGGGGCACCAACAAAGATATGGGGGGGAAGTCCAGAGCTGGGATCAAAGGGGCTGCAGGTCAGGATTGAGGGGGCTGGCAGGGCTGTGGGGAGCGGGGAGCCCAGGCCTGGGATTGAGGGTCACTGGCAGGGCTCTGGAGGATGAGTGCTGGGCTGGGATGGCAGCGGGCTGTGGGTTGGGATTGAGGGCACCGGTGGAGCTGTGTCACTCTCCCTTAGCTGTTTTGGCTGCTGTCCCTGGTCCTGGTGGCTGGAGAGGGTGTCACGGAGTGTGGGGGACACAAGGCCCTGCACCCCCCGCTTCCTGCGATTCACCATGACTCTCAGCCAGCCAGTAAAGCAGAAGGTTTATTTAGACGACAGGAATACAGTCCAAGACAGGTCTTGCAGGCACAGACAACAGGACCCCCCTCAGTTAGGTCCATCTTGGGGTCCCAGGGCACCCCAGCCCCCTTGGGAGGTCAGAGCCCCGTCTGCCTCCCAGCCAACTCAGCAGCCAGCTTCTGAAAAACCCTCCCTTCAGTGAGCCCTCCCACAGCCTTTGTTCAGTTTCCCGGGCAAAGGTGTCGCCTGGCCTCTAACCCCTTCCTGGGTTCTCATGTTACATGCTCAGGTATTCTCCGTTGGTCAGTCTCCTATCCCCCAATGCAGACTATCCTAGCCACACTCCCCTGTCAGCATTCAAAGCCCACAGTAAGAACAGTCCCAGTTCGTCACATCTCTCCCCCTTTCGAGACCGAACTGAGCGGGGTCACTTTAGCCAGTGACCCGGGGAAGTTAGAACCTACCCCCATTCCCGTGGATGCCCCAGCATCCCTCCCATTCCTGGGTAAGAATTACACCAGGCCCCTCCAGTTTCATGCCCCCCCTTAGGTTGGGGGTCCTCGATGGCACTCGTAGTTCGCATGTGGGAAGGTTTATGCGGCCTGTGCCCTTTTCCCACCCCAATACCCCTGGGGTGCCACTGGGCTGGGGTCTTCTCCCAGCGTTCCAGTCTGGATGTCGGTGATTCGGGCTCTCTTGGTTCAGAGTCCCCCTTTTTACCCTGGCCACCCTCTGGAAAGGCTCCTCTATGTTGGGCAAGGTCCTAAGGCCATTTTCCCCTTGTCCTGGGCCTTCCTCCCCCTCTGACAGTGGTCACAGGATCGGCAGTACTGTCGGACAGTAACAAAGACCCCAGGCCAGTAAAAGCTTCGTTGCAGCCTCTGCTGGGTACGCCAGGTTCCCTGGTGCCCTGAGAGGTGGGTGTCATGGGCCCGGCACAGCACCTGGCGGCGATACTTCTGGGGTACCACCAGCTGCCTCCTGAACCCTCCTGGCTCCATTTTCCCTGGGGGAGCCCATTCTCGGTACAGGAACCCCTTCTCCCACAGGAACCTTTTCCGGTCACCTCTTCCCATGGTCTGTACCGCACTGAGGTCGGCCAGGTCCCTTATCTTCCGCAAGGAGGGATCTTTCTGCACCTCGGCCTGGAACTCAGCAGCTGGGACAGGGATGGCCACCTGTTCTCTCCCACCGGCTGGGCCTGAAGCCGCAGCCTCCCTGAGCCGTGTCCCTGGGTGTTCCCTCCCCACCAGGTTAGGGTCCTGCGCCTCGGGCAAGGCACCCTCCCCAAGGCCAGGGCGCAGTGCCCCTCGCCGGCTCTGACTGCGGGTCACAACCAGGGCACCCTGGGGGTTGCTTGGCCAGTCCTCCAGGTCCCCCCCCATCAACACCTCAGTGGGCAAATACAGGTGTACCCCCACGTCCTTGGGGCCCTCCTTGGCCCCCCACTTCAGGTGTACCCTCGCCACAGGTACCTTGAATGGGGTCCCACCCACCCGCATCAGGGTCAGGTAGGTGTCGGGCACCACCCAATCTGGGGCCACCATCTCGGGCTGGGCCAGCGTCACCTCTGCGCCCGTATCCCAGTATCCATTGACCTTCCTCCCATCCACCTCCAGGGGAACAAGGTACTCGCTCCGGAGGGACAGCCCCGTGCCCACCGTATAAACCAAAAACCCTGAGTCTGGAGCACTGGGCCCGTATGTGGCCTCTCTGGCCACAGTGATAGCAGCCCATGTCCCGTGGGTCCCCTCGAGCGGCTCGGATGGACCTGACGCTGGATGTTTCCCTTTGGTGGGGGTTCTCCATATTTCCTCGCTGGGAGGTCCCATGGTGACTCTCGCTCTGCATTGTGGTGGGACTGTTCCTTTGGGACTCCTCCCTGTTATCCCCTGCCCGACTGTTCACAAACTCGTCGGCCAACTGGCCTGCGTGCTGCGGGTTCTCTGGCTTTTGGTCCATCAACCATTGCCTCAGGTCGGATGGGCACTGCTCATACACGTGCTCCAGTACGAATAGGTCAAGCTGGTCCTCTTTAGTTTGGGCCCCAGCTGTCCACTTGTGGGCATACCTCTGCACCCGGTTGGCTAGTTGTAGGTATGTGATCTCACGGGTTTTACGCTGACTCCGGAACCTTTGCCGGTACATCTCAGGGGTCAGCCCGAACTGTTTCTGAACAGTTCGTAGTCCCCTGTCTCCGCCCCTTTCAGTCGGCTGTACACCTCCCTGGCTGTGGGGTCCAGTGAGGGGATGAGAAACTGGAGCCTCTCTGCAGGGTCAACCTGGAGCAGCTGGCAGGTATTCTCAAAGGCCGTCAGGAAGGTATCCATGTCCTCACCTTCCTTACGCTGGGCCAGGAAGCACTTATCAAAGCTCTTTGCAGTCTTGGGTCCCCCCTCGCTCACCGCAGCTGGGGTCCCACTGCTCCTCAGCCTGGCCAGTTCCAGCTCATGCTGACGTTGGTTCTCCTCATGCGGACGTTGGTCCCGCTCATGTTGACGTTGTTTCTCCTTCTCTTCCCGCTCCTGCTTCAGTTCTTGCTGCCTTAACTCGAGCTCGAGCTCTTTCAGTCTCAGCTCCCTGTCATATTCCAGTTGCAACCGCTCCTGAGACAGGGAGCTCCGCCAGGACGATCCCCTGCTGGCTGCCGGGGTCAGGGTGCCCTCGGTATTCACTGGGCTTCCCCCAACCCCTCCCCTAGGTATAGGTAGGCCGGGTCTCGGGATGTCCTCGGCAGCAGTCTGACCCCTCCCAGCCATGTCAGGCCCCGGGGCCCATGCTGCATCCGCCGGGCGGCTTCTCTCAGGGACAGGGCTCGGTTCATCCAAGCGATCCCTCTCCTCCAGCTGGGCAATTAGCTGTTCTTTGGTGGACCTCCCAATGCGCAGCCCCCGCTGCCTGCACAGCTCCACCAGGTCGCTCTTAAGGCGTTTAGCATACATCCTCCTGCTGGCCACTCGCCGGCCTGTGCTCTCTGCTTTCCACCGTTCCAGGGGGACCCCTAGTGTGCCAGCCCTTCTTCAGGTCACCACCTCTCTGCCAGGGTTGAGCTGCAGACTCCTCCGCCCCGGGATCGCTCGCTGCGATCCCCCAGGGAACCCTGTTATTGCAACAGTCCTTCTCTCTGGTCACACACTCCCAGGGGTTAATCGCCGCCTGAACCGTCTCTCTTTGACTCTTCAGCCCGCCTGGTCCCCGTCGATCCCCCTTCGTTTTACTGCTCCCCAGTCACTTACTGCAGGAAGCGCCATCCACAGGGTGCAGTAGATCCCACCTCTGCCACCAGTTGTCACGGAGTGTGGGGGGACACAAGGCCCTGCACCCCCGGCTTCCTGCGATTCACCATGACTCTCAGCCAGCCAGTAAAGCAGAAGGTTTATTTAGACGACAGGAATACAGTCCAAGATAGGTCTTGCAGGCACAGACAACAGGACCCCCCTCAGTTAGGTCCATCTTGGGGTCCCAGGGCGCCCCAGCCCCCTTGGGAGGTCAGAGCCCCGTCTGCCTCCCAGCCAACTCAGCAGCCAGCTTCTGAAAAACCCTCCCTTCAGCGACCCCTTCCACAGCCTTTGTTCAGTTTCCCGGGCAAAGGTGTCGCCTGGCCTCTAACCCCTTCCTAGGTTCTCATGTTACATGCTCAGGTATTCTCCTTCGGTCAGTCTCCCATCCCCCAATGCAGACTATCCTAGCCACACTCCCCTGTCAGCATTCAAAGCCCACAGTAAGAACAGTCCCAGTTCGTCACAGAGGGGTCCATTGGTGCCAGCGTGAAAGGGGGGAGGGCTCTGTGGTTAGCCTGTTCACCCCAGTTATTGGCTGTGAGCTCCTTTCCTTAGTCCATTGTTATGAATTGCTTTACTTGTTGGTTTGGCTCCGTTCTGTAGGAGGGGACGGGTTGTGCTGAGGGGTGGGAGCCTTGGGCCCTGCCCCATGTGTTGTGTCTGGGGGGTGTGGCTGGTCACACTGTTCAGACATGGCCTTCCTTCAGCAGCCCGCCAAACTCCAGCCCTCGTGGTCACAAGGTGAGGCCTGCCTTAGTCTGCAGCACCTGCTATCCCAGCACAGGACTCCATCTCCAGGCCTGCTGGTACCCCCCAGTCCTGACCGGCAGCCCACTACTAACCCAGCCCTGGGCTTCCCCCCCAGCTCTGCCAGTGCTCCTCAATGCACACCTGCAGCATTCTACCGTCCCAGCCCTGGTGCCAGAAGGCCTCATGCTTCCTCACTCAGTGAGTCTGGGAATGGTAGTAAGAGACTAAAGAAATAATAAAGGTTGGTCACAAAACATTTAGTTACAGCAGAAAGTGTCTGTCCCGCATTGAGCTCTGTGCAAAGCCCAAGGGTCAAACCCAGGCATCCTGCCGCCAGACCTGGCCCTCTACACTCACCCACTGGATCCTACTCCCTCCCCAAAGCCAGAGAGAGAACCCAGGAATCCTGGCTCAGCCCCACCCCTTGCTCTAACAACTAGACCCCACTCCCCCTGAGCTGGGAATAGAATCCAGGAGTCCTGGCCCTTTCCCAGGGAGGGCACTCGCAAAGATGAGTGAGCTCCTGGCTCCTGTATAGCCCCACCAAAGCAGCTCAGCCAGGAGTTTACATCATCAAAAGAGCCTTCTGTGCAGGGCTCACATCCAGCCAAGGACAGGGCTCCTCCCCCAGAGCAACGGCCGTTTCTGAAACTAGCCCAATCAACACATTGGAGAACTTGTCTGAGGTAAACAGGATGAAGTTTAATAAAGACAAATGCAAAGTGCTCCACTTAGGAAGGAACAATCAGTTTCACACATACAGAATGGGAAGAGACTGTCTAGGAAGGAGTACGGCAGAAAGGGATCTAGGGGTTATAGTGGACCACAAGCTAAATGTGAGTCAACAGTGTGATGTTGTTGCAAAAAAAGCAAACACGATTCTGGGATGTATTAACAGGTGTGTTGTGAGCAAGACACGAGAAGTCATTCTTCCGCTCTACTCTGCACTGGTTAGGCCTCAACTGGAGTATTGTGTCCAGTTCTGGGCACCGCATTTCAAGAAAGATGTGGAGAAATTGGAGAGGGTCCAGAGAAGAGCAACAAGAATGATTAAAGGTCTTGAGAACATGACCTATTAAGGAAGGCTGAAAGAATTGGGTTTGTTTAGTTTGGAAAAGAGAAGACTGAGAGGGGACATGATAGCAGTTTTCAGGTATCTAAAAGGGGGTCATAAGGAGGAGGGAGAAAACTTGTTCATCTTAGCCTCTAAGGATAGAACAAGAAGCAATGGGCTTAAACTGCAGCAAGGGAGGTTTAGGTTGGACATTAGGAAAAAGTTCCTAACTGTCAGGGGGGTTAAACACTGGAATAAATTGCCTAGGGAGGTTGTGGAATCTTCATCTCTGGAAATATTTAAGAGTAGGTTAGATAAATTTCTATCAGGGATGGTCTAGACAGTATTTGGTCCTGCCATGAGGGCAGGGGACTGGACTCGATGACCGCTCAAGGTCCCTTCCAGTCCTAGAATCTATGAAACCCAGCTCCTTCAAAATAGCCCCCACCCTTGCTCCGTGGGCTCCCAGGCTGCCATGTGGGGCTGGAGTCAGGAAGTGGGATCACCTGCAGGGGGCGGGGTTTGCAGCACTGTTGGGGGGAGGGGAGCTGGGATGGGTCCATGTTGAGAGAGCTAGGGGTGAGGGGCACTGGCAGAGCTGGGTGTGGAGCCCAGGCTGGGATGGCCGGGGCTGTGGGTGGGGGTGAGGGGCATCCACAGGACGGGGTGTGGAGCCCAGGCTGTGATGGCCGGGGCTGTGGGTGAGGGGCACTGGCAGGGCTGGGTGTGGAGCCCAGGCTGGGATAGTTGGGGATGTGGGTGGGGTGAGGGGCACCAGGGGGCATTGGCTTGCACAGATCTTGTCCTGTTATGATTAGTTTGGCCTGTCACCCCTCCCCCCTCACTAACCCCTCCCCCCAATATCTCTGGCACTGTGGTGTGGGGAAGGGAGATTTAGTGTCTATAAACTGGGACCCCAGACCCTACCAACCTCATCCCGGGGAGTCTGGGGGCCAGAGTGAGGGCTCCGCATGGAGATCCCCACCATAGTCCTTTGGCTCCCGTCCTGCCCACTGCCCTGGGGAAGCCCACAGTGGGGAAACTGTGGGGCAGGACTGGGGGATTGGAGAACACAGCACACTGTGCTCCTCCAGCCTATTTCCCCCTTCCCCGGGACAGCGTGGCCCCCTACCTTCTATCCCCACCTCCCAAAGGCAGCGTGGCCCCCTACCGTCTATCCCCCCCTGGGGGGCAACATTGCTCCCTATGGTCTCTTTACCTAGTTATCTGTAAGTGTGTGCCTATGCTGGTGGCCTGGCCCCCCCTCACTAACTCCCTCTCTTTCTCTCTGTGTGTGTTTGTCTGGCTGCGTCTGTGGGGGTGTCCCTGGCAGAAGAGCACACGATGGAAGGTGAGTGACCCCTTTGCATTCCCTGTGCTGGCTGTGGATGGCGTGGGTTGGGGCCATGCTACAAGAAGCAAATTCATGTCTTGCTATGGGGGGGTCTGTTTCCTGCTCCCTTGCCCTGTGGGGGTCCATTGAGAAGTGCCTGGACTTGGGGGGCTCCTGGGTGACTGGGTTGGGGTTCCCCTGTGTTCCAACAGCGCCCTAGCTCTGTGCTCCCCCTACATGATGGTGAATTGGATCCCAAGGGGTCACTTACTGCCGGGGTGTCTGTCTCGGGGTTGCCCCTACAGCTAGGCATCGCCAGTTGTCTTGGGGTTCCCCCAGCCCTCCAGGGTTTGTCTCTGTGTGTGTGGTAAGAGCACAGTAATAGCAGTCTGTCTCTGTGGCTGTTTGCCCCACGGGAGGAGGGGTCATACACCGCTTTGTCGCTGGGGCGGGGTGGGGGTACGTGTTGGATCCTGTGCATGACTGAGGGGGTTGGGGAAGGACTGGATCAGAACTGAGATATTGGGGTAGAAAGCTTCCCAATCTCCACAAACACAGCCCATAAAGCCCCCCCCCATTGCTCTCCTAGACTGGAATAGTCTGTAGGGGGCGATCCTGCCCTGGGGGTGGAAAAGACTGCACCACACAAATTAGAAGGCACCCCCACTTCTGTGGCCTTCCCAGCCACCATGCTCTCCCTCCTGCCCCCAAGCCCCTCCTCCCTGGGCTCTGGACCGTCCCCTTTCTCCCTACTCCTTGAGGGTTGTCTCACTTGTGGATGTAGCCTTGGCATTTGGGGGCAGGGTTGTGACCTCAATTTGATTGTGATTTTTGTGCAGCTTGTCTAAGAGACCAGGGAGGGGGGTAGTATGGGGAGGGGGTGTTGCCCTTGTCTGTCCCCCATGCAGTAATTGGGGGATGGGTTGCATGGGGAGTTAAAGGGGGCAGGGAATGTGATTCCTATGGAGGGATTGTTGGGTGGGGGTGCTTTGGTGTGTCAGTATAGTGCGTATGTGCTGTGTGGTGAAGGCAGTGCATGGAGGTGAGTCTGTGGAGGTTGTGTGCAGAGGTTAGTGCATGTGGGAGGTGTGGGGTGGGTATGTGGTATGTATGACTGCATTGTGAATGTGTGTACAGTGAGCATGCACGAGCACTGTGTGTGTGTGCGTGTTCAGAGTGCGAGTGGTGTGTGTGTACACTCAGAGTGCGAGTGGTGTGTGTGTGCGTGCTCTGAGTGCGTGAGTAGTGTGTATGTACACTCAGAGTGTGTGAGTGGTGTGTACGTGCTCAGAGTGCGTGAGTGGTATGTGCGTGCTCAAAGTGCAAGTGGTGTGTGCATGAGTGCAGAGTGCGTGGTGCTGTGTGCGTATGTGCAGAGTGCATGAGTGGGGCGTGTGTGTGTGTGAGTGGTGTGGATGAGTGGTGTGAGCATGCGTGCTCAGAGTGCGTGAATGGGGTGTGTGTGTATGGGGCACGTGTGTGTGTGTAAGTACAGTGTGTATGTGTGCTCTTTTGGATGTTGATGTGTGTTGTGTTGCTTGTAAATACAAGTTGTGTCTGTGAGGGATGTGTGTGTTGTATATTTGATTTCTCAGTTGTGGTCCCAGATGAGAAAGGCATCTGATCTCCATGGGGGAACCCGGCCCCCCAACGCATCTCCCCATCCCCTCGCCCAGTTACCAGGGCCAACAAGGAATCCCAGAGTATCTAGGGAGTGCAACTCCAAACCCTCCCCCGCCCCCGTCCCCCCGGATCCCTAACTCCTGTGCAGGGGCTGCATCTCAGTGCTGGGCAAGGGATCCCACAGGCATCTGCATCTCAGCACTGGGTGAGGGATGCCTGTATAAATATCCCCGGCACCTCATTCCCACACACTGCTCTCTATCCCCACACACACACTCTGCCCCTCACTCCTCTTTTCCCCCAGAGCTTCCCAGTCAGTTCCTACACACACACTGGAACTGGGTCGTAGCAGGTGCCCCCCGCCAGAGGGGAAAGTCCCCATATCCCATTCCCCACCCCCCTGAACCAGACAGTCCCCGTTCTGTCCCTGGCTCTGCCTGCTGGGTAAATTCATTTTTTCCATTCATGTTGAACCTCAGCTGGGAGCTCAGGGCAGCAGCCATTTCCCTCTCCAAATCCCATCTCGTATTGCATTGGCAGGTGTGTTACTGTAGGGTATCCTGGGTGTGCTGGGGTTGTGTGGGCTGGTGTGTTACTGTAGGGTCTCCTGAAGCACTGCAGCTACCCTCTCATGTCTGTTACTGTAGGGTCTTCCCAGAACACAAGGGCAATGCGGCATGCGGAATGGGTGCTGTGCCGGGCTGGGGTGTGTATGGAGGTCAGGGGAGATTTGTGTATGGGAATGGGAGGGCTCTGGGCCCATAGGGGGCTGGGCTTGGGAGACTGCCCCCCAGCGGGCTGGTGTGCTCCAGGGAGGAGAGTTTGGGGCTGGATGAGTTGGGGTGTAGATAGCATCCGTTTTGCAAGCAGACCCAGGAGTCCCCAAGCATGGGGGGAATCCAGCCAGTGGCTCCCCGGTCCTTTCCCACAATCCCCCTGGCAGCTGGCTGAGTGCCGCAGTAAATAATGGGCAAGGGAGGGGGGTTGGCAGTTGCGGGGTTCCCAGGGCCTGAGGGGAGCCGTGGGTGTGTGTCTGGGAGCTTAGGGGTTCTCAAGGGACCTGTGAGGGGAAGCCTCTTGCCTGTATTTTCTCTGCCCCCTCCCCCCCACTCGCTGTGTGAGGCTTGTCCCTGAGCAGCCATCTTGAGACTAACCAGCTCAGGGACCATGCTCCCCTCTAACGTGCTCTCTATTGCCCCCATTGCAGAGACCCTGCTCCAGCGCGCCCCACATCCACCCACAGAGATCATGCTGCCTACCCCCATCACAATCCACCCCAAACGGAGACCAAGCCCCCCCACCCCATTGCAAGAGCGGGCTTAGAGCTGGGAGCCAGAACTCCTGGGTTCTAATCCAGCTCTGGGAGGGGAGTGGGTGTTGCTGGTTGGTGGAGCAGGTTGTGTTTCAGGGTGGGGGCTGGGCACTCTGGGGGCTGCTTCCCTGGAATGTGATTGTGCCCGTGTCACGAGCAGGGGGACGTGTGTATCTCTAGTGGAGCCTGGATGCAGTGTGTGTATGGAGGGGAATGGGACTAACTCTTTGGTCCCTGCTTGTATTTCCCTGTCCCCCGCTTCTATTGTGCTGCTGTGTCGTCGCACAGCGCCTGTGTGGAGTTTGTGTGTCAGTCTGCCCTTGTATCCTGCCACCATTTTGTCCTCGGTGGCCTAATGGGGAGAAGGTGACTGGCCGTGTGTGTGTGTGTTTGAGACTGTCTGTCTCCCTTGGATTGTGTAGGGGCGCAGTTGTGCGTGCGTGTGTGTGTGTATGTGTCTTTTGGGGGGGTTACAAATTGTGTGAGTGCACTGACTTTGTGTGTGCAGGGGTACAGTCTGTGTGTGTGTGTGTGTGTGTGTGTGTCCTGGCACCCCCTGGTACTGTGTGCTGCAGTGCGGGGGATGGACGGGCGTCTGTGCCGGGGAGATAAGATTTAGCAGCATGGTGACTTGATGCCGTGTCTGCTCAGAACGGGGAATTGCTGAAGAGAGGGGTAGGGACTTGGGTGCTGCAGCCTCCCCATCCCACTGGGTGAAGCGGCAGGGGGCATAATGGCGGGGTGAGTTACGTTAAGGGGAGGCACTTGGTTTGCACAGACAAGAGTATGGGCACAGCAGCCTAGGTATCGTGTGCGCGGGGGTGTAGAACCTGTGCCACTGGGCATGGGGCGCTGCACACACGTCAGTGCACACAGACACTTGCCTCCCATGCATAGTGTGGGTATAGAATAGGTGTGCAAATGTGCCATGTGGAATATAGCCCTCCTGCGTGTTTTCTGTGCATTCCCCCCTGCTTGTGGGTGAATGTTTTGCATGGAACGTGCCTCTCCCGTGTGTTTGGCTCGTGTGGCACATGTCTGTGTGTAAGCATGTGGGATGCATGATGTGCTTCCTGAGTATTCTGTGTGTGTATATGTGTGAGCATGCCATGTGGAACATGCACCTCCGGTGGTTTCTGTGTGTGCAGAGTATGGCTGTGGGTGAATGTGTTGGAGCACCCCCCTTTCCTGTGTTCCCCATGTGTGGGATGAGAACATGCATACAGTTGTGCTCTGCTTAGCCATATATGGACACACACAAAGAACATGCCACCTGTGGAGCCTGCATGTGTCTGCATGGGAAATGAGATGCCTGTCTCCTCTGCATGTATTGTGTTTGGAGCGGGTGCTGCCCATGGGGGTGTGCATGTCTGTGTGTGTGTGCTTGTATGTTCATATCTGTGTGAGTGTGTGTATATTGCCTGTCTTTTGAACCCACACCACCTGTGTGCAGAGTCTGTACGATAGGCCCCACCTTTCCCTTGCATGTGCAGAGAAAGCAGTCCTATGCATCCTTTGGCCTGCACATCATTGGCATGAAAGATGTGCACATGCTCACATGCGTGTGCACATACACCTTGCCATGCCTCCTCTGGCTCCTTGCACCTCCCATCCATGCCCCACAACCCCCCACCCCTCCCACACAATGAATTTCCCTTTCCTGGCTCTCCCCATTTGAAGGCTGGGGCATACAGCTGCAGCTCCCACCCCATTAGTCCATGACTCCCAATCCCCCTGCCCTTATTCCCCCCAGCATCCAAACTCCCGAGGGCCACTGGCCTTGTGTTATGCTAATGAAGGGGGGTATTGGAACCAATGGGCTGGTGTTTTGCTAATGAAAGGGGTATTAGAACCAGTAGGCTGGTGTTATGCTAATAAAAGGGGCTATTGGAACCAATGGAGTATTGATATGCAAATGAGGGAGATTGGAACCAGTGAGCTCATGTTATGCAAATACATGAGCTGTGATTTGCATTATTTGGGGCCCTGCGCTGTTATTAATCTCCCGAGCAGCGGCTCCATGCCGATTACGAGCCTGTCATTAACCGACATGATCCGAGACAATGCAGGGCATGTTATCTGGGCGCCTGGGCTAGGCCAGTGGATGGGGCCATTAATCACCCTCCACCCCACTAGCGAGGCTGCTGTGGGCAAGCACAGGCTCCTGTGTACATGAGTGGGTGGGCATGTGTAGCGTGCACACACGTGTGAGTGCATGATGGTGTGAAGGATCGGATCAGGGTGTGAGGGGACCTACCCAAGTGTGTGCATGTGGATACAGATGTGTGTGAATGGGTGTGTAAGGGCATGAGGGAGGATGTAAGGATGTGAGTGTCACAGGGTTTAAGGCCAGGAAAAACTGCCTGATCTGTAAAGCACAGGCCAGCACCCGCACACCAAACCCAGCACCTGCAATGAGACCGAAGCCCACTGGAGAATAGACTGTTCTGTGCCACAGGCAGAGAAGAGGAGGGACCAGAGTGCGCTAGGGCCTGAGGCCGATGAAGTGAGAAATACCCAGGTGATCTTGGCAACTGACCTGCGCCCACACACTGCAGAGGAAGGCAGATCCTCCCCTCCCCCCGCCCGCCAATCTGACCTGGGTAAAATTCCTTCCTGACCCCACATGGGCCACCAGCCAGAGCCTGAGCCTGAGCATATGAGCAAGAATGAGCCAGCCAACACCTGGGCAGAGAATGCTCAGTGCCACCTCAGAGTCCTGGCCCTCCCCACCCAACGTCCCATCTCCAGCCATGTGCAAGACTGTGTGGCATATTCAACAGTGCATGTGTCACGCTGTGACTGTAACGGTGCGTGTGCATGCTGCAGATGGTGAATGTCGGGGCAGGTGCAAGCCCATGTAGGAGCATGTTGTACATGTACCAGAATGTCCTGGTGTGTGTGTGTGTGTGTGTGTGTGAGAGAGAGAGAGTGATACCCCAGTATATCACCATCTTCTGTTGTGTATGTGTTTGGCATGTGTTGGCATGTTGGGAATGTGTGTGTGGCGTGTGACCATATATGACTGTGTCACTGTGTGTTTTTGTCCATAGGCTAGACGGGTGCACATACATGAGAGGTATGTACTGTGTGTGTGTCTGCATGGGGGCGTGAAGGTAGGAGTGTGCATGCAAGGGAGGGGCTGTGTAAAGTGAGTGTGTGAGGGAGGGTCGTGTGGCATGTGTGCAAGTGAGGACCTGTGCGGTGAGTGTCAGGAGAGCACAGGTGCTGGGGGGCCTGGTAGCATTGGCTGTCTGTGCTCACACAGCTGTGAGCAGTTGCCAGTAAGGAGGCTGGGGTTGGACCCCGGCGGGGGCTGGGTGTGATTTACAGCCTCCCAACTGCCAGAAGCTGCTGCATAATAGAGCTGGGGTCTCCTGGTTAGTGTGGGGGGAGGGTGGCTGGGATAGCAGGGCTGCAGGTCGGGATTGAGGGGCACCAGCTTCATCCTTCCTTCTTGTGGTGCCAGTGGACACTGTCCTCCCCCCATGGCTTTCTCTCCACAGGGCCCCCATCCTGCCTGGGTGTTGGGGGGAGGCTGTAGTGTTGGAACAATATGGCTGCCACCGTCATGCCTGAGGGATCCTTGGAGCTGGTCTCCATGGTGACGGAAGGAGAGCAGACAGCATCCTAATGTGCCAGGCCTAGGCCTATGGAGGGGGGTGTTTGGGCCTGGCCTCAGCCTCCATACAGCTCCACCCCCATCCTTCTCTCCCCTCCCCAGTCCTCCCCCCCCACTGCAGCCCCTACATCTGCACAGAAGTCTGCTGTACCCCCCACCCACCTTCCCAAGCTCCCCCCAACTGTGGCCATTAACTCTTCACCCACTATAGCCCTCACAGCCCCAAGCTCCTGCTCCACACAGAGACTCCCCCTGGCAGTGTGTCCCCAGCGTGCAGTCTGGGGGAGTCAAGACTCTGGCTGCAGTCGGCTCCCAGTAGCCAGGTGGCCAGTTGGGATGTCACTGAGCAGCACAGCCTACTGGGAGTCAGGCTGATACCCAGCAGACTCGTTTCACATCGCCCTGTGGAAGATGGTGAAGGGATAGCGGCTTCGTATCACCCACACTGCCGCCAGCCACCCCCACCTTGGATCGGAGCTGGCGCTTTCCAGAGGGGTAAGGCCCCATGTCCCATTTTCCACCCCCTGAGCCAGGGGTTAGGGCATGAGGATTCCTGGATTCTGTCCCTGGCTCTGGGAGGGTAGTGGGGTGTAGTGGTTAGAACAGGACTGCATGAGTTTGGAGCCAGGACTCCTGTCTTTGAACATCAAACTCCCCTGCCCCCGCAGGGTATAAGCCCTACAGGCTGCAAGTGGGTGCCTTTGGGCTCAGTGGGGGTGGTGATGGGTAAGGGGGAGCATGTGTCTTGGGGTGGGGCATCTGGGTGTGGGGAGAGAGGGCTCCATGCCATTTGCATGAAATTGCCTGATGTCTTGGAAGCAGCTGCCTGGCGCGGGGAGAGGAGCGCACACGATGATTAATGATGCGGGAGGCGCTGGGGTGGGCGGGAGAGGAATATTAATGCCTCCTGCTCCTGCCTGCCCATCTTCATCCTCGCCTGCAGGGGAGGGTTGGGGAGGAGCAGAAGGAGGGGCTGTTTGGGGAATTAGCTACCCTCTGCTCTTGGCCTCCCCTCACAGTGGCTCCATACAGTTCCTTCCATGGGAGACAGAGGGTTGGGACACTTGGCCTGGTGGATCCCCTGTGATCTATCCCCCCACACCCCAATCTATCAGGAGGCAGCATTGGGGCTGGGCAGAGTGGATTCCAGCAATTGATCCCAGGAGCTCTACCCCCCACACCCTGATCTCTCAGAAGGGAGCACGGAGCCTAGTCTGGGTGAGTCCCAGTGGTTGATCCCAAGGATCTATCCCCCCCCAATCTGTCAGAAGACAGTGCAGGTCCTGGACTGGGTGAATCCCAGCAGTTGATCCCAGGAGATCTATCCCCCACACCCTGATCTCTCAGGAGGGAGCATGGAGGATGGGGTGGGTGGATTCCAGCAGGGGATCCCAGGGGATCTTTATCCCCTGTTTGATCTATTGGAATGGAAGATAGCATAGGAGCTGGACCCAGCTGTCGATCCCAGGGGATCTACCCTCCCAATACACTCTGTCGTTAGGCAGTGAGGAGGCTAGGTTTGTTGGATCCTAGCAGCTGATCCAGGAGATCTGTTGATTGCCACACACTGATCTATCCGGAGGTAGCACAGGGTCTGGGCTGGGTGGATCCCAGCAGCTGGACCCCAGGGATCTATCCCCACGATCTGTCAGAAGGCAGTGCAGGTCCTGGGCTGGGTGGATCTCAGCAGCTGATCCCCACACCCCAGTCTTCTACATCACTGCAGACTGACATATGCAGCATGTGAAGCTGAGTTGCAGTGATCAGGCCAGGAACTGAGGTGTGAGCAAGGGAATCTGCCCAAATGCCATGAGACGCCCCGTTTCCTTTCCAACCCCCCACCCCCATAAGTAGCCAAAATCAGATGGGAAACCAGAGTGGCCATAGCAACGGGCATCTGAACCCTTGTTAGGAGTTAGGGTGGGGCCCCCAATCCTGTCATGCAAGAGGGAGGGGAGTGGGGTGCAGTGGGGTAGAGGAGGCAAGGCTCGGAGCCAGGACTCCTGGGTTTAGTTCCTGACTCTGGGAGCCGAGTGGGGTCTGGTGGGTGGGGTGGGGTGGGGGTGGGATTCAAGACTCCTGGGATTCACAGGGTCGCTGTCTACTCTAGCAGCCCCTGCTTCCCCAAGGAGGGACGGGCGATGGCCTGTATTGGGGGAAGCTCATGTGGGGTTGTACCTGGCCTTACCCCTTGTTTTGAGTCTCCCACCCTGCAGGGCAAGCGACGACTCTGATGTATTGTAACTGCCCCCCCCCCCCACGCTGCCATGCATGAGGGTCACATCTTTTCAGTCGGTGTTTCCTTTCTCTGTGCGCTGGGGGGTGCCAGGCTGGGGTGGCAAAATTGCCCAGGAGCAGCAGGTGTTGGAGGTGCAAGGGTGCTTGTCAGCAAAGCTGTTGGCGTTGAGTGACTCTCTGCTGGTGCCGGCACAGCCACCTGTGTTCCTGTGAGGTGATTGATTTGCCCTGGGGTGAGCACGAGGGGAACCAGCCCAAGTGAGTGCCATGGGGTTACTCTGGGTCTAGGCTGGGTGGGCGAGAGGGGAACCTGCACTGGTGGCTGCAGCGGAGTTACTCCTGATTTTCAGTGTGTGTGTGTGTGTGTGTGTGTAGCTCCTCTGGCTTTGGCGGTGTTCCTGTGTCAGACTGGGGGAGGGGAAGAGCAATCAGCACTACTGCCTTCCCTGGAGTGACTCCTGATTGACACCTGTACATAGCTCTTCTCATTGTGATGCAGTTAGCCCTGCTTCCCACTGGGCTGCGGGAGGGGAAAATCCTCCCCATTGACAGCCCGGGAGTTCCTCTTGATTTACACTGGGGGCAGCTCCTCTCGCCTGACTGGGCTTACTCCTGAGTCACTAGGGGGGTGCAAGAGGCCAGTCAGTCCCCAGCTAGCCCTGGTGACCTCCCACCACTAACTCCCTTGCCTCCCAAAGCAGCAGTACGCTCCAGTTCTTCCTGCGGGACCCTCCGGCACCAAAGGCAACATCGTCCCCTACATGCCTTCTCAGGCCTTGGTTTGTGTCTCTTTCTCCATTGTTATTTTTTCTTAATTTTATTGTTTAACCGGAAAAAAAAGAAGCATTTTCCCGTCTCTCTGCCACAGAGGGGCCCCGAATGCTTTTTTTTTTTTTAAAGAGACTAATAAAGACCCCTCCCAGACTCTCTTCTGTCGTCCTCTTTCAATTTCAGTTCGATCTGTCCGGGCTTTTGAGTTCTCTCTCTCTTTTTCCTTCCCTTTCTTTTTTTTGTTCACTCCGTTTCGGCATCCGAACCCCTTTTCTCTCTCTCCCCCCACCCCTTTTCTCTCCCCCTGGGGCCTGGATGTCTGTCACAAGTTAAAAACAGCTTTTAAATTGTGGCAAAAAGATTAAACCCTCCTTTTTTCTGTGCGTTTATATGACTAGTCTTTTTTCTTTCTTTCTTTTTATCTTTTCCTCTCCCCTCAAGGTCCTGCTCATCTGACGTTAAACAGCCAAGGTATGACACTTTACCTTTGTTATTTTCACCCCAACGAACAGAAGTTTTAATTTCCACTCTTCCCTTCTGATCTTCCCACCATCCCTCCTTCATTTCTCTCTTCCGGTTATTTTTCTTCCCTCTCTCCCTCCCTCCCATCCGCTTGATTCATCTCTCGACTCGCGGTGGTTTCTGCCATGGTCCCAGATGTTTTGCTTGGACAGTCGTGTTGTACAGCCGGGTGGTAGAGAGTCAAGCATGTGCCAAAGCCAAAAGGATAAAACTAGTTTTCCTGCAATGTGAAGCAGGGGCAAACAGCATGTGGCTCAGGGTGATGCTCTGATTGTTAGCAGCCATGTCTATGGTGATGGCTGTGGGGGGATTTTGAAGGCAGGGGGTGGACCCCTGAGCCAGGAGGAAATCAGCATAGCTGTGTTGAAACCAGCTGAAGTGTGCCGATTTGCACCAGCCTGGGATCTGGGCCTCTGCTTTTTAACTGGTGTTTGCTTAGCATTGCTTGTGTGCAGTCAGTGATGATGCACAAGGGTGTCTGTGAGCGTCCCAGCGGTGCGGACCCTGAGGGCATGTATGTGTTCACTGGCGCTATGGATCCTAGCAGTGAGACATGAGGGCATGTGTGTGTGTCCTGGCAATACAGAACCTTGTAGGGGGACATGTGTCCTGCGTGTATCCCTGTTGGTACAGACCCTCATGCTGAGACACACGTGGGTGTGTATGTTTGAACTGGCGGTACGGCCTGTGGCAGCAAAACATGAGGGCGTGCCTGTGTGTTCTGACTTTATAGAGCTTGAAATGACACATGAGGGTGTGTACGTGTTGTGGTGGTACAGACCCTCACACTGACACCCAAGGTCATGTGTGTGTCCCAACTCCCAGCAGAATAGATCCTTTCACTGAGACACGAGGGTGTGTGCATCTTGCCATGTTACGGACTCTCACATTCAGACGGGGGTGTGCACGTGTGTGTCCTGGTGGTATGGACCCTTGAGATGTGCGGGTATGAGTATGTGCATCTCGGCGGAACGGAACCTCACACTGACACCCGTAGGCGTGTGCGTGTCCCTGTGTTACAGACCCTTGCTCTAAGAAATGAGAGCATGGATATATACCAGTCTGTTCTATGGACCCTCACACTGAGACACAGGATTGTGTGTGTGTGTGTTCTGGTTGTATGGACCCTTGAAATAAGGCATGAATGTGTGTGTGCACTGGGGTACGAACCCTCGCACTGAGACACGAGGGTGTACGTGTGTATCCCAGTGCTTCAGAACCTTGCACTGAGATGCAAGGGTGTGCACATGTGCCCCAGGGTATGAACGCTCCCACTGAGACAGGAGGGTTTGCGCGTGTGTCTCAGGGGTATGCACCATCCACTGAGACAGGAGGGGGTGTGTGTGTGTCTTGGGGGTAGGAACCATGACACTGAAACAAGAGGGTGTGTGTGTGTGTGTGTGTGTGTGTGTCTCAGGTGTATGAACACTCCCACTGAGACAGGAGGGTGTGCGTGTGTGTCTTGGGTGTATGAACGCTCCCACTGAGACAGCAGGGTGTGCGTGTGTCTCGGGTGTATGAACTCTCCCACTGAGACAGGGTGCATGTGTGTGTGTCTCGGGGTATGAACTCTCCCACAGAGACAGAGGTTTTATGAAGGCTCACACTGAGACAGGAGGGTATGCATGTGTGTCTCGGGTATAATCTCTCCCATGGAGACAGGGTGTGCGTGTGTGTCTCGGGGATATGAACCCTCCCACTGAGACTGGAGGCTGTGTGTGTGTGGGTGTGTGTATCTGGGAGGTATGAACTCTCTCAATGAGACAGGAGGGTGTGTGTGTGTGTGTGGGGGGGGGGGGTTGAACCCTGACACTGAGATAGGAGGGTGTGCCTAGGGAGTCTGAACCGTCTCACTGAGACAGGGGTATGTGTGTGTGTGTGTGTCCTCGGGGTATGAACCCTTACACTGAGACAGGACAGTGTGCGTGTGTCTCGGGTATGAAGGCTCACACTGAGACAGGAGAGTGTGCGTTTGTGTCATGTGGGTATGAATCCTGATACTGAGACAGGAAGGTGTGCATGTGTGTGTCTCGGGAATATGAAGCCTGACACTGAGACAGGATGATGTGAGTGTGTGTGTATGTGTGTCTCAGGTGTATGAACGCTCACACTGAGACATGTGGGTCTGTGTGTGTGTGTCTTGGGGGTATGAACGCTCACACTGCAACAGGAGGGTCTTGGGGATATGAATGCTCACTTAGAAATAGGAGGGTGTGCGTGTCTGTCTCGGGGGTATGCACACTCCCTCTGACACAGGAGGTGGTGCTTGTGTGTTGCGATATGAACCCTCTCACTGAGACAGGAGGGTGTGTATGTGTCTCGGGGGTATGAACCCTGACACTGAGATAGGACAGTGTGCGTGCGTCTCCGCGATATGAACTCTCACACTGAGACAGGAGGGTGTGCATTTGTGTCGCAGGGGTATGAACGCTCACACTGAGACAGGAGGGTGTGCGTTTGTGTCGTGGGGGTTTGAACCCTGACACTGAGACAGGAGGGTGTGTGTGTGTGTGTGTCTACGGTGTATGAACGCTGACACTGAGACAGGAGGGTGAGTGTGTGTGTCTGGGGTTTAAACTCTCCCACTGAGACAGGAGGATGTGCGTGTGTGTCTCAGGGGTATGAACGCTCACATGAGACAGGAGGGTGTGCGTTTGTGTCGCGGGGGTATGAACCCTGACACTGAGACGGGGGGTGGTGGTGTCTAGGGTGTATGAACGCTGACACTGAGACAGGAGGGTGCGTGTGTGTCTCAGGAGTATGAACGCTCACACTGAGACAGGAGGGTGTGCGTTTGTGTCACGGGGGTATGAACGCTCACACTGAGACAGGAGGGTGTGCATTTGTGTCGCGGGGGTATGAATCCTGATACTGAGAAAGGAGTGTGTGTGTCTTGGGGGTATGAACCCTCCTACTGAGACAAGAGGTGTGCGTGTGTTTCGGAGATATGAACCCTCTCACTGAAACAGGAGTGTGTGTGTGTGTGTGTGTGTCGGGTGTGTGAATGTTCACACTGAGACAGGAGGCTGTACACATGTGTCTTGGTGGTATGAACCCTGCCACTGAGACAGGAGGGTGTGCCTAGGGGGTCTGAACCCTCTCACTGAGACAGGAGGATGTGTGTTTGTGTGCGTTTGTGTCTCGGGGGCTATGAACCCTCCAACTGAGACAGGAGGGTGTGCATGTGTGTGTGTCTTTGGGGTATGAACGCTCTCAGTGAGACAGGAGGGTGTGCCTCGGGGGTATAAGCCTTCTCACCGAGACAGGATGGTGTGTGTGTGTCTGTCCGTCTGTCTGTCTGTCTGTCTCGGGGATATGAACCCTGACAATGAGACAGGTGGTTGTGTGTGTGTGTCTAGGGTGTATGAACATTGACACTGAGACAGGAGGGTGAGTGTCTCAGGGGTATGAACGCTCACACTGAGACAGGAGGGTGTGCATTTGTGATGCGGGGGTATGAATCCTGATACTGAGAAAGGAGTGTGTGTGTGTGTATGTGTGTGTGTGTCAGGAGTATGAACCCTGACACTGAGACAAGCGTGTGTGTGTGTGTGTGTGTGTTTTGGGTGTATGAAAGCTCACACTGAGACAGGAGGGTGTGTGTTTGTGTCATGGGGGTATGAATTGTGATACTGAGACAGGAGGTTGGGTGGGTGTGTCTCTGGGGTATAAACCCTACCACTGAGAAAAGAGGTGTGCATGTGTGCCTCAGGTATATGAACCCTCTCACTGAGATAGGAGGGTGTGTGTGTGTGTGTGTGTGTGTGTGTGTGTGTCCGGTGTATGAATACTCACACTGAGACATGAGGTTGTGCACATGTGTCTCGGGGCTATGAACCCTCCCATTGAGACAGGAGGGTGTGCGTGTGTGTCTCGGGGGTATGAACGCTCACACTATGACAGGTGGGTTTGCGTGTGTGTGTGTCTCGGGGGATATGAATGTATGAAGGAGTGTGTGTGTGTCTATGTGTCTGTCTGTCTGTCTCAGGGGCTATTAACCCTCTAACTGAGACAGGAGGATGTTTGTTTGTGTGTGTGTGCATCTCGGTTGTATGAATGCTCACACTCAGACAGGAGGGTCTGCTTTTGTGTCGCAGGGGTATGAATGCTCGCACTGAGACAAGAGGGTGTGCCTGTGTGTTTGTCTCAGGAGTATGAACCCTCCAACTGAGACAGGAGTGTGTGCCTAGGGGGTCTGAACCTTCTCACTGAGAAAGGAGGTTCTGTGTGTCTCGGGGCCATGAACCCCGACACTGAGACAGAAGGGTGTGTGTGTGTGTGTGTGTCTCGGTGATATGAACCCTCTCAATGAGACAGGAGGGTGTGTATTTGTGTGTTTGTGTCCCTGGGGTATGAACCCTGACACTGAGACAGGAGAGGGTGTGTGTGTGTCTCTTGTGTGTATGAACCCTGACACTGAGACAGGAGGGTGTGCGTGTGTGTCTCGGCAGTGTGAACCCTCCAACTGAGACAGGACGGTGTGCCTAGGGAGTCTGAACCTTCTTACTGAGACAGGAGGTTGTGTGTGTCTCGGGGGTATGAACCCTGACACTGAGACACCAGGGTGATGGTGTGTCTATGTGTCTCGGGTGTATGAATGCTCCAACTGAGACAGGAGGATGTGTGTTTGTGTTTGTGTCTTGGGGGTATGAACGCTTACACATAGATAGGACGATGTGTGTTTGTGTCATGGGGGTATGAACCCTGACACTGAGACAGGAGGTTGTGTGTGTGCCTCGGGTGTATGAACGCTCTCACTGAGACAGGAGGGTTTGTGTGTGTGTCTTGGGGGTATGAACGCTCGCATTGAGATAGGAGGGTGTGCATCTGTGTCTGAGAGGTATGAACCCTCCCACTGAGAAAGGAGGGTGTGCCTCAGGGGTATAAACCCTCTCACTGAGAGAGGAGGATGTGTGCATGTGTGTGTCTTGGGGGTGTGAATGCTCCCACTGAGATAGGAGGCTCTGTGTGTGTGTGTGTCTTGGAGATATGAACCCTCCAACTGAGACTGGAGGGTGTGTGTGTTTGTGTTTCAGGTGTACGAACCCTCTCACTGAGACAGGAGGGTGTGTGTTTGTGTGTTTGTGTCTCGGGGGTATAAATGCTCTCACTGAGACAGGATGGTGTCTGTGTGTGTGTCTCGGGGATATGTACTGTCCCACTGACACAGGAGGGTGTCCGTGTGTGTCTCGGTGGTATGAACCCTCTCACTGAGACAGGAGGATGTGTGTGTGTGTGTATGTCTTGGGGGTATTAACTCTCCCACTGAGACAGGAGGGTGGGGGTGTATGTCTCAGGGGTATGAATGGTCACACGGAGACAGGAGGGTGTTTGTGTGTCTCACGGGTATGAACCCTGACACTGAGACAGGATGGTGGGTGTGTGTTTCTTGGGGGTATGAACCCTCCCACTGAGACAGGAAGGTGTGCCTCAGGGGTATAAATCCTCTCGCTGAGAGAGGAGTGTGTGTGTGTGTGTATCCCTCTCTCTTTCTCTCACTCTCTCGGGGCCATGAACCCTGACACTGAGACAGGAGGGTGTGTGTGTGTGTATGAACCCTGACATTGAGGCTAGGTCTACACTGGGTGGGGGGGGGTGGTCGATTTAAGATACGCAAATTCAGCTATGCAAATAGCGTAGCTGAATTCGACGTATCCGATCCGACTTACCCCGCTGTGAGGACGGCGGCAAATCGACCGCCGCAGCTCCCCCATCGACGGCACTTACGCCTATCTGGGCTGGTGGAGTATGCACGTCGATTTGGGGATCGATTGTCGTGTCCCGACGAGACACGATAATTCGATCCCTGAGAGATCGATTTCTACCCGCCGATTGAGGCGGGTAGTGAAGACAAGCCCTCAGACAGGAGTGTGTGTGTGTGTGTTTCGGGGGTATTAATTCTCCCACTGAGACAGGAGGGTGTGAGTCTTGGGGGTGTGAACTCTTCCACTGAGACAGGATGGTGTGAGTGAGTGTGTGCATGTGTGTGTGTGTGTCGGAGGTGTAAATGCTCTCACTGAGACAGGAGGGTGTCCATTTGTGTCTCGGTGGTATGAACCCTCTTACTGAGACAGGAGGGTGTGTGTGTGTGCGTGTGTGTGTATGTGTGTGTGTATCTTGGGGGTATGAACCCTCCCACTGAGACAGTAGGGTGTGTGTGTGTCTCTCGGGAGTATGAACCCTCCCACTGAGTCAGGAAGGTGTGCCTAGGGGGTCTGAACCTTCTCACTGAGACAGAAGTGAGTGAATGTGTGTCTCGGGGCCATGAACCCTGACACTGAGACAGGAGGGTGTGTTTGTGTGTCTTGGAGGTATGAACGCTTACACTGAAACAGGAGGATGGGTGTGTTTGTCTCTGGGGTATAAACCCTCACACTGAGACAGCAGGGAGTGCGTGTGTGTCTCAGGGGTATGAACGCTTACTCTGAGACAGAAAGATGTGCGTGTGTGTCTCTGGGGTATAAACCCTCACACTGAGACAGCAGGGAGTGCGTGTGTGTCTCAGGGGTATGAACGCTTACTCTGAGACAGAAGGATGTGCGTGTGTGTCTCTGGGGTATAAACCCTCATACTGAGACAGCAGGGAGTGCGTGTGTGTCTCGGGGGTATGAACGCTTACTCTGAGACAGAAGGATGTGTGTGTGTGTCTGAGGTATAAACCCTCATACTGGGAAAGCAGGGAGTGCATGTGTGTCTCAGGGGTATGCACCTTCTGTGACATTCCCTTGGTGTTATCTGGACCGGTGATCCACTAGGTCACTCCAATCCTCGATTCTAGGAGCCAGCCTTACCCTGCTCTGCTGTGAGAACCCCCACTCCTGGGCTGTTCACGCACAGCCTCTGGCATGGAAGCCGCTCACAGCTACTTGCAACCGAATGACACTAGCCAATATCTCCGGTCCCAGACACAAGCCTAAGAACCTCCGTCTTGTAGTGTCCAGTTATGCCCGCTGGACGCTGCAAGCTTATGTGAGTTTGTCAATTTAACAAAGAAGTTGATATGTATCAGGCTTGTTATCCCAAGGAGAGTCTCTGACATGCTCCAAACCAAACGCACTGCTTCAGGTAGAATAAACAAACACATTTATTAACTACAAAGGATAGATTTTAAGTGATTATAAGTCAAAGCATAACAAGTCAGATTTGGTCAATGAAATAAAAGCAAAACGCATTCTAAGCTGATCTTAACACTTTCAGTGCCCTTAGAAACTTAGATACTTCTCACCACAGGCTGGTTGGTTGCCCTTCAGCCAGGCTCTCCCCTTTGATCAGCGCTTCAGTTGCTTGGTGGTGGTGTCTGTAGATGGAGGTGGAAGAGAGAGGAAGAGCATGGCAAACATCTCTCCCTTTTATCATGTTCTTTTTTCCCTCTTGGCTTTGCCCCCCCCTTCAGGGTCAGGTGACCATTACCTCATCATAGTCCCAAACTGACCAAGGAAGGGGGTGGGGTGACTCACTTGAGAGTCCAACAGATCTTTTGTTGCTGCTTAGGCCAGTGTCCTTTGTTCCTTTGAGGCTGGGCTGGGTTTATCCCATACATGCCCTGATTAGGTGTGAACTGCCCCTCTGTTCCTGGAGAGTTTTGCCTGGGCTTGTTTTAAGCCCCGAGGATACATTTTCAGCCTCATAACTATATACATGAAATTACAACCTATAACATTACTATAACAACAATGCTCAGTGCATCATGAGCCTTCCGAAGACACCCGACATGAGAAACTTTGCATTGGATACCACACAATCGTATTATAAGAATGAACATGGGGGTGCAGGGAGATACAGTGTCACACCCTCCCACTGAGACAGGAGGGTGTGCGTGTGTGTCTTGGGGGTATGAACCCTCTCACTGAGACAGGAGGATGTGTGTGTGTTTGTTGCGGTGGTATGAACGCTCACACTGAGACAGGAGAGGATTCATAGATTCTAGGACTGGAAGGGACCTCGAGAGGTCATCGAGTCCAGTCCCCTGCCCGCATGGCAGGACCAAATACTGTCTAGACCATCCCTGATAGACATTTATCTAACCTACTCTTAAATATCTCCAGAGATGGAGATTCCACAACCTCCCTAGGCAATTTATTCCAGCGTTTAACCACCCTGACAGTTAGGAACTTTTTCCTAATGTCCAACCTAGACCTCCCTTGCTGCAGTTTAAACCCATTGCTTCTTGTTCTATCCTTAGAGGCTAAGGTGAACAAGTTTTCTCCCTCCTCCTTATGACACCCTTTTAAATACCTGAAAACTGCTATCATGTCCCCTCTCAGTCTTCTCTTTTCCAAACTAAACAAACCCAATTCTTTCAGCCTTCCTTCATAGGTCATGTTCTCAAGACCTTTAATCATTCTTGTTGCTCTTCTCTGGACCCTTTCCAATTTCTCCACATCTTTTTTAAGATGTGGTGCCCAGAACTGGACACAATACTCCAGCTGAGGCCTAACCAGAGCAGAGTAGAGTGGAAGAATGACTTCTCGTGTCTTGCTCACAACACACCTGTTAATACATCCCAGAATCATGTTTGCTTTTTTTGCAACAGCATCACACTGTTGACTCATATTTAGCTTGTGGTCCACTATAACCCCTAGATCCCTTTCTGCCGTACTCCTTCCTAGACAGTCTCTTCCCATTCTGTATGTGTGAAACTGATTTTTTCTTCCTAAATGGAGCACTTTGCATTTGTCTTTGTTAAACTTCATCCTGTTTAACTCAGACCATTTCTCCAATTTGTCCAGATCATTTTGAATTATGACCCTGTCTTCCAAAGCAGTTGCAATCCCTCCCAGTTTGGTATCATCCGCAAACTTAATAAGCGTACTTTCTATGCTAATATCTAAGTCATTGATGAAGATATTGAACAGAGCCGGTCCCAAAACAGACCCCTGCGGTACCCCACTCGTTATGCCTTTCCAGCAGGATTGGGAACCATTAATAACAACTCTCTGAGTACGGTTATCCAGCCAGTTATGCACCCACCTTATAGTAGCCCCATCTAAATTGTATTTGCCTAGTTTATCAATAAGAATATCATGCGAGACCGTATCAAATGCCTTACTAAAGTCTAGGTATACCACATTCACAGCTTCACCCTTATCCACAAGGCTCGTTATCCTATCAAAGAAAGCTATCAGATTGGTTTGACATGATTTGTTCTTCACAAATCCATGCTGGCTGTTCCCTATCACCTTACCACCTTCCAAGTGTTTGCAGATGATTTCCTTAATTACTTGCTCCATTATCTTCCCTGGCACAGAAGTTAAACTAACTGGTCTGTAGTTTCCTGGGTTGTTTTTATTTCCCTTTTTATAGATGGGCACTATATTTGCCCTTTTCCAGTCTTCTGGAATCTCTCCCGTCTCCCATGATTTTCCAAAGATAATAGCTAGAGGCTCAGATACCTCCTCTATTAGCTCCTTGTGTATTCTAGGATGCATTTCATCAGGCCCTGGTGACTTGCAGGCATCTAACTTTTCTAAGTGATTTTTAACTTGTTCTTTTTTTATTTTATCTGCTAAACCTACCCCCTTCCCATTAGTATTCACTATGTTAGGCATTCCTTCAGACTTCTCGGTGAAGACCAAAACAAAGAAGTCATTAAGCATCTCTGCCATTTCCAAGTTTCCTGTTACTGTTTCTCCCTCTTCACTAAGCAGTGGGCCTACCCTGTCTTTGGTCTTCCTCTTGCTTCTAATGTATTGATAAAAAGTCTTCTTGTTTCCCTTTATTCCCATAGCTAGTTTGAGCTCATTTTGTGCCTTTGCCTTTCTAATCTTGCCCCTGCATTCTTGTGTTGTTTGCCTATATTCATCCTTTGTAATCTGTCCTAGTTTCCATTTTTTATATGATTCCTTTTTATTTTTTAGATCATGCAAGATCTCGTGGTTAAGCCAATGTGGTCTTTTGCCACATTTTCTATCTTTCCTAACCAGCGGAATAGCTTGCTCTTGGGCCCTTAATAGTGTCCCTTTGAAAAACTGCCAACTCTCCTCAGTTGTTTTTCCCCTCAGTCTTGATTCCCATGGGACCTTACCTATCAGCTCTCTGAGCTTACCAAAATCTGCCTTCCTGAAATCCATTGTCTCTATTTTGCTGTTCTCCCTTCTACCCTTCCTTAGAATTGCAAACTCTATGATTTCATGATCACTTTCACCCAGGCTGCCTTCTACTTTCAAATTCTCAACGAGTTCCTCCCTATTTGTTAAAATCAAGTCTAGAACAGCTTCCCCCCAGTAGCTTTTTCAACCTTCTGAAATAAAAACCTTCTGTGCCCCGCTGTGTTATTTTCCCAACATATATCCGGATAGTTGAAGTCCCCCATCACCACCAAATCTTGGGCTTTGGATGATTTTGTTAGTTGCTTAAAAAAAGCCTCATCCACCTCTTCCACCTGGTTAGGTGGCCTGTAGTAGACTCCTAGCATGACATCTCCCTTGTTTTTTACCCCTTTTAGCCTAACCCAGAGACTCAACACTTCCGTCTCCTATGTCCATCTCTACCTCAGTCCAAGTGTGTACATTTTTAATATATAAGGCAACACCTCCTCCCTTTTTCCCCTGTCTATCCTTCCTGAGCAAGCTGTACCCATCCACACCAACATTCCAATCATGTGTATTATCCCACCAAGTTTCAGTGATGCCAACAATGTCATAGTTGTATTTATTTATTAGCACTTCCAGTTCTTCCTGCTTATTCCCCATACTTCTCGCATTTGTATATAGGCATCTAAGATACTGGTTTGATCTTTCCTCCCAGTTTTGTCCTGACCCTCCTTTCTCTCTGCCAATATAGCCCACACTCCCTCTCGTTTCCGACCCATCTCCCAGGTCTCCATGTTCCCCACTTACCTGTGGGCTTTGCTCACCTGTCCCCGTCGAACCTAGTTTAAAGCCCTCCTCACTAGGTTAGCCAGTCTGTGTCCAAATAGGGTCTTTCCCCTCCTCGAAAGGTGAACGCCATCTCTGCCTAGCAGTCCTTCCTCGAATAGCATCCCGTGGTCTAGGAAGCCAAAGCCCTCCTGGCGACACCATCTTCGCAGCCAGGCATTCACCTCCATGATGCATCTGTCTCTGCCCGGGCCTCTACCTTTGACAGGAAGAATCGAAGAGAATACCACCTGCGCTCCAAACTCCTTCACCCGTACTCCCAGAGCCCTGTAGTCACTCTTGATCTGCTCAGTGTCACACCGCGCAGTATCATTTGTGCCCACATGGATGAGTAGCATGGGGTAGTAGTCAGAGGGCTGGATAATCCTTGACAATGTCTCCGTAACGTCTCGGATATGGGCTCCCGGCAGGCAGCATACCTCCCAAGATGAAATGTCAGGGCGACAGATGGGCGCCTCCATCCCCCTCAGCAGAGAGTCTCCGACCACCACTACCCCTATGTTTCCTATTCGCAGTGGTGGCAGCAGACCTCCCAGCCTTAGGGGTACGAGGCTTCTCCTCCTTTACTGTAGGGGGTGATTCCTTCTTTCCTGTATCAAGAAGAGCATAATGGTTACCTATTACCATGGCAGGAGGGTTCGGAGCAGGGGTGGAGCACTGCCTGCTGCCAGAAGTAACCAGCTGCCAGTGTCCACCCTGAGCCATCTCCTCCTCCACCAGTGGTGTATCAGCAGTCCTGTGTACTGGGACAGCTACCTCAGCTGTCTCCACATGGACACTGTCGAGGAATTGCTCGTGGATTCGGATGCTCCTCAACCTAGCCACCTCCTCCTGTAGCTCTCCCACCTGCTGCCTGAGAGATTCCACCAGCAGGCACCTCTCACATTGGATGGTCCCCCCAGCCTGGATATCAGTAAGTGGAAATTTCAAGTTACAGTCTCTGCAAAACCACACCAGGATCTGGGTAGAAGCATCCATGCTCAGGCGCTCTGTTTGGCTACAGGCACAGGTGGAGGAGACAGAAGCAGTGCTGGCACAGGTGTTGCGGGTCTTCCTAACCATCGTAAGCCTCCCTCTGTCAAACTCCCGTCTGCAGCCCCCTGTCCACTGAAAGGGTTGTTTAAGCAAGAAGTTTTGAATGTAGTTGGCTTATAGGTTTTAAGGGGAATAAAGGGAAAACAGATAGAACCGGCAAGGGACCCTCCCCCCCTTCCCACTCCCCTTCCAAACTCCCTTGCGAAACTCCCTGTTAGCAGCCCCTGTTCGCAAAAAAAAATGCGTGTGTGTCTCAGGGTTAGGCACTCTCACACTGAGATAGGAGGGTGTGCGTGTGTTTCTCGGAGGTATGAACCCTCACTGTGGAAACCTCTGTGCTACAGTTGGAAGCATTCTTCCTAGCTAAACATAACAGTGTATCCGGGTGTAGCATGGTGGCATTTCAGGCCACCTGCCAGACTACAAACCTGCCCTGGGCAGCTAACCTGAGCTACTGTCCCCAGATACACTGCTTTTAGCACGCTTGTTCTAGCAGAGCTAGCACGTGTCTAACTACCCACCCTGGGAAGCACCCTCCCAGCCGCTGCGTAGATGTGTGGTGCTGGTATGGACCGTCGCCTTGGGATGCGAAAGTGTATGTTTGTTTCCCAGTGGTATGGAAGAGGGCTTGCGTGTGTGTATCCCTGTGGCACAGACCCTTGCAATGCCACACGAGGGTGTGTGTGAGTGTTCTGGTTGCTGACTCTCGCACTCAGACGGGGATTGCATGTGTTTATTGATAGTACAGACCCTTGAAATGAGATGCATTTGTTTCCCGGTCACTCTCTGACAAGCGAGGTGTGTCCCGGCAGTATGGATCCTCACACACAGAGATGAGACGTGTGACCTTCCCTGTGGTATGGACTATCGCGTTGGGACACAAGGACATGCATGTGTGTCTAAGTAGTATGGACCCTTGAAATGAGATGCAAGGGTGTGGATGTCTGTAATAGCGGTAGGGACATTCACAAGGGCGTGTATATGTGTTCCAGCAATGCGGACCTTCACGTTGAGACAGGAGGGCTTGTGTGTATGCATGCCAGGACTTTACTAACCATTGCAGTGAGACACGAGGGAGAGTATGTGTGTCCTGGCACTACCGCCCCTCGCACTGAGACATGAGGACATGTGTGTCATGTGTGTGGTAGGAACACACGTGTGGTGTGTACACTCACAGTCAGACACAAAGGCCGACTTGTGCATCCCGGCAGTGTGATCCCCTCACTGAGACACAAGGTGCCTGTGTGTTTCCTGTTAGTCCACTCTGAGCATTGAGACAGGAGGGCAACATGTGAATGTCCTGGCAGTACAGACCACTGCACTCCGATAGAAGGACATGTGTAGGTGCTCAGGTGGTACGGTCCTTTGCACTGAGATATGAGGGTGTGCCTGTGTGTCCCCGCTGAAAGAACCCTTTCAGTGATGCATGAGGGTATGCATGTGTGCCTTGGTTGGAGAGACCCACACAGTCAGATAGAAGGGTGCAGATTTATGTCTAAGTGCAGACCCTCGCATTGATTGTTTGTTCTGGATGTACTGACCCTGTCAGTGAGACACAGGGGTGTTCCTGTGTAACATGCTTGTATGGACCCTCTAAATTAGATGGAAGGCAGGCGTGTGCCTCCCAGCGGTACAGACCCTCACACTCAGGAGGCTGTACATGGGTGACCTGGTGGTATGAGCCCATTATGCATGGAGACAGGGGGCATGCCTGTGTATCTTTCACAGCGAGACATAAGAACGTGTTTTGTGTCTCCCCGGTGGTACATGTACTCACAGACAGGCACAAGGGCCCATGCATGTTTGTATCCTGGAACTACGGCCCACGCACTGAGACCTTAACACACGCACCTGAGGCGTGTATGTTTCCTGTTAGTCCCCTCCTACCACAGTTGTGACAGCATGCATGTGAGTGTCCCAGCAGCATGAGCCCCTACCCTCAGCCACAAGCGTGTGTGTGTTTGTGTTCTCGTGGTACAGATCCCGGGTATGCATGTGTGTCCTGGCAGTATGAACCATTGAACTCAGACACGATGTGCATTTGTGTCCTAGTTGCCCATATCATCGCATTGGTGCATGAGGACATACGTGTGCCGGCAGCAGAGACTCTCTCACTGAGATGCGAGGGTGTGCACATGTGTCCTGGTGGTACGGACCCCGGCACTAAGACACACGGATATGCATGTGTCTTCTGGCAGTGTGGATCTTCTCACTGACACGTGAGGATGTGTGCACACACCCTGGCTTTACGGACAGTCACAGTGAGACTCAAGGGAGTGCATGTGTCTCCTGGCAGTACGGCAGGACCCTCAGAATGAGATGTGAGGGTGTGTGTGTCGTTCCTGGTGACAGAGAATCTCACACTCAGACAGGAGGGTGCACATGTGTGTCCCTGTGATATGGATACTTGGATTGAGACATGAGGGCATGTGCGTGTATCCTGGCTGTATGGGCTGTTGTAGTGAGACACGAGGATGTGTGTGCGCCTCCTGGTGGTGGATATACTCACAGTCATACCATTGTGTTCCAGTGGTATGACCCTCTCACTGAGACAGGAGGTGTATGCCTGTTTCCTGTTGATCCAGTCAAGTGTATGCCCTTGTGTCTTAATGCTCTGAGTGTCCGTCAGTATGGACCCTTGTGCTGAGATACAAGGATGTGCGCATGTGTGCTGGTGGTGTGGTCTCTTGCAGTGAGATACGAGAGTGTCTGTGTGAGTTCTGCTGGTGGTATGAACCCTCACAGTGAAATACAAGGGCATGCGTGTGTCTCCGGGTGGTATGGACCCTCGCAGTCAGACTGGAGGGGATGGGCAGAAGTACAGACCCTCACAGTGAAATATGAGGGCATGCATGTGTCTCCTAGCAGTATGGAGCCTCGCACACAGACAGGAAGGTGTGTGTGACTAAGCACTATAGACCCCTGCAGTGAGACTGGAGAGCATGTGTGTGTATCCTGGCAGTATGTACCTTCATACTCAGACACAAGGGTGTGTGTTTGCGTTCCAGTGGAACGGACTCTCTCACCGATGCATGAAGATGTGTGTGTCCCGGCAGTATGGACCCTCCAAATGAGATGTGAAGGTTTATGTGTGTGTCCCGTTGGTATTGGCAGTACAGATTCTAGCAGTGATTCACGAGGCTGTGTAAAAAGCAACAGAGGGTCCTGTGGCACCTTTGAGACTAACAAAAGTACTGGGAGCATAAGCTTTCGTGGGTAAGAACCTCACTTCTTCAGATGCAAGTGATGCAAGTCTTGCATCTGAAGAAGTGAGGTTCTTACCCACGAAAGCTTATGCTCCCAGTACGTCTGTTAGTCTCAAAGGTGCCACAGGACCCTCTGTTGCTTTTTACAGATTCAGACTAACACGGCTACCCCTCTGATACTTGAGGCTGTGTAAGTGTGTGTTGCTGGTACAGACTATCACAGTGAGGGGGCGTATGTGTGTGTCCAGGCAAGATGGATCCTTGCAGTCAGATAACAAACCCTCGCAGTAAGACACAAGGGCAAATGTTTGTGTCAGAGCAGTACGGGCCCTCGCACTCATACATGAGGGGTACAAGTCCTGGTGGTACGGACTCTCACAGTGAAACACGAGGACATGTGTGTGCTTCCTGGCAGTACATATGCTCAAAATCAGACAGGAGGGCGTATATGTGTGTGTCCCAGCAGCATGGCCCCTTCCCAGAGACATGAGGCACATGTGTGTGTCTTTGTGTTACGGACCCTAGCTGTTAGACACAAGGACTTGTGTGTTGTTCCGGTGGTACAGACCCTTGCAGTGACACACAAGGGCATGCATGTGTGTCCTGGCGGTGTGGACCCTTGCGTGCAGACAAGAGGGTGTGCAGGTGTGTTGAAGTGGCACAGACCCTTACACTGAGATAAACTGACATGTGTGTGTGTCCCTGTATGGACCCTCGCAGTGAGATATGAGAGTGTGCCTGTGTGGCTTGGTGAGATGAACCATTGTAGTGAGACACAAGGACGTGTGTGTCCCAGTGACGTACCCTGGCATTTATACATAAGAGTGTACGCATGTACCTGTTGCTACAGACCTTTGCAGTGATACACTCAGGAGTCCGTACATAGTTGACCTGGTGGTATGAACCCATCATGCACAGAGACAGGAGGTATGCCTGTGTATCCTGGCTGTCCAGACTTTCACAGCGAGACATAAGAATGTATGTGTGTTTCCCAGTGGTATGTACACTCTCAGACAGACACAAGGGCCTGTGTGTGTGTGTCCTGGCAGTATGGTCCCTCCACCGAGACCTGTACACACATACCTGAGATGTGTATGTCTCCTGTTAATCCACCACTAACACAGTTGTCATGGCATGCATGTGAATGTCCTGGCAGCCACAAGCCTGTGTGTTTGTGTTCTGGTGGTATAGACCACAGCACTAAGACTTAAGGACATGCTTGTGTGTCCTGGTAGTGCGGATCTTCTCACTGACGTGAAGGTGTGTGCATGCACCCTGGCTGTATCATAGAATCATAGAATACCAGGGTTGGAAGGGACCTCAGGAGGTCATCTAGTCCAACCCCCTGCTCAGGGCAGGAATAATCCCCAGACAGATTTTTGCCCCAGATCCCTAAATGGCCCCCCTAAGGATTGAACTCACAACCCTGGGTTTAGAAGGCCAATACTCAAACCACTGAACTATCCCTCCCCCCCGTGTATGGACAGTCACAGTCAGACTCAAGGGAGTGCATGTGTCTCCTGGCAGTACGAACCCTCAAAATGAGATGTGAGGGTGTACGTGTCATTCCTGGTGATATGGACACTTGCACTGAGACGTGAGGGCATGTGTGTGTATCCTGGCTATATGGGCTATTGTAGTGATACATGAGGATGTGTGTGCGCCTCCTGGTGGGGTGTATACTCACAGTCAGACATAGAATCATAGGACTTGAAGGAACCGTGGGAGGTCATCTAGTCCAGTCCCCTGCACTCATGGCAGGACTAAGCATTACCTAGACCATTCCTGACAGGTGTTTGTCTAACCTGCTCTTAAAAATCTCCAATGATGAAGATTCCACAACCTCCTTCGGCAATTTATTCCAGTACTTAACCACCCTGACAGTTAGGAAGTTTTTTCTAATGTCCAACCTAAACCTCCCTTGCTGCAATTTAAGCCCATTGCTTCTTGTCCTAGCCTCAGAGATTAAGAAAAACAATTTTTCTCCCTCCTCCTTGTAACCTTTTATGTACTTGAAAACGGTTACCATGTCCCCTCTCAGTCTTTTCTTCTCCAGACTAAACAAACCCAATTTTTTTAATCTTCCCTTATAGGTCATGTTTTCTAGACCTTTAATCATTTTTGTTGCTCTTCTCATGACTTTTCCCCATTTGTTCACATCTTTCCTGAAATGTGGCGCCCAGAACTGGACACAATACTCCAGTTGAGGCCTAATCAGCGCGGAGTACAGAGGAAAAATTACTTCTCGTGTCTTGCTTACAACACTCCTGCTAATAGATCCCAGAATGATGTTTGCTTTTTTTGCAACAGCGTTACACTATTGACTCATATTTAGCTTGTGGTCCACTATGACCCCCAGATCCCTTTACGCAGTACTCCTTCCTAGGCAGTCATTTCCCATTTTGTATGTGTGCAATGATAGTTCCTTCCTAAATGGAGTACTTTGCATTTGTCCTTATTGAATTTCACCCTATTTACTTCAGACCATTTCTCCAATTTGTCCAGATCATTTTGAATTTTAATCCTATCCTCCAAAGCACTTGTAACCCCTCCCAGCTTGGTATCATCCACAAACTTGAGGGCCTACATTTGTGTCCCAGTGGTCTGACCCTCTCACTGAGACAGGAGGTGTGTGTGTGTGTGTGTTTCCTGTTGATCCACCCATGTGTATGCCCTTGTGTCTTAATGCTCGGAGTGTCCAATAAGTATGGACCCTCGCGCTGAGATACAAGGATGTGCATATGTGTGCTGGTGGTATGCTTGCTTGCAGTGAGATACGAGAGTGTCCGTGAGTCCTGGTGGTATGGACCCTCGCAATCAGACAGGAAAGTGTGTGTGTGTGTATGTGTCTAAGCAGTATAGACCCCCGCAGTGAGACTGGAGAGCGTGTGAGTGTATCCTGGAAGTATGTAACTTCATACTCAGACGCAAAGGTGTGCGCTTGCATCCCCAGGAGAATGGACTCTCACACTGATGCATGAGGATGTGTGTCCTGGCAGTATGGACCCTCCAAATGAGATGCGAGGGTGTCTGTGTGTATCCTACTGTATGGACTCTAGCAGTGATACCCGAGGGCGTGTAAGTGTGTCCTGCTGGTACGGATCATCAGAGAGAGAACCAAGGGGGGTTATGTGTGTGTGTTCAGGCAAGATGGATCCTTGCAGTCAGATAACAGCATGTGTGAATTGTTAGGCTATTTGGACCTTCACCTTGAGGCATGAGGGCGAGTGTGTGTGTTCTGGTTATAGGGACCCTCGATGCCAGACAGCAGAGTGAGTGTGTGTGTGTGTGTGTGTGTGTGTGTGTGAGAGAGAGAGAGAGAGAGAGAGAGAGAGTGTGTGTGTTCTGGCTAGAGACCTTTGCCATGAGACACGAGGGTTAGTGCATGTTCTAGCTATAAGGATCCTTGCCATGGGACAGAAGGGTAAGTGTGTGTGTGTGTGTTCTGGATATATGGACCCTCACTGACACACAGGAGAGCTAGTATATGTGTATGTTCTGACTATGGGGACCCCACCGTGTGATACTATGGCGAGTGTGTGTTCCAGCTATAGGACCCTCACTCTGACACTTGAGGGCGAGTGTGTGTGTACTCTGGATATATGGACCCTTCACATGAGACAGGATGGTAAGTGTGCATTCTAGGTATAGGGACCCTCACCACAAGAAACGAGGGTGACCGTGTGTGTGTTCCTCCTATAGGAATGCTTGCTGGCAGACACGAGTGTGTGTTCTGGTTATGGGGGCCTTTGCCATGAGATTTGAAGAATGTGTGTGTGTGCGCGCGCGCGTGCTGTAAAACAGGAGGGTGAGTGTGTGTTCTTTATATATGGACCCTTTGCGTGAAACATGAGGACAAGTACACGTGTGTTTTAGTCATAGGGACTCTTCCTGTGAGAGAAGAGGGTGAGTGTGTGCGATTTGGCTATAGGTGACTCTTGCCATGAGACATGATTGTTTGTGTGTGTGTGTATTCTGGATATATGAACCCTCACCGACACACATGAAATCAAGTGTGTGTATGTGTGCTGGCTATAGGGACCCTTGCCGTAACACATGAGGGTGCTGTAAAACACAAGGGCAAATATGTGTGTGTGTTCTTGTCACGGAGTCCCCAGGCGATGCTCTGGAACTGCTCCCCACAAAGCCAGTCAGGACTTTGGGGAGCCTCCTCTCCCTTGGAGCAGACAGTCTTCAGGGCAAGAAGCTCACACGGCTTCACCTCCTGGGTCTCTCCTGGGAGCATTCAGCATATGCCCCTCCCTGCGCTTCCCACAGGGAGTCCGCCCGGTGGGGTCCTGGGGAAGCCAAAGAGTTCTGCACCCCCCACTTCGCAGTCAGACGTGACTCTCAGCCAGCCAGTAAAACAGAGGTTTATTAGATGACAGGAACATGGTATAAAACAGAGCTTGTAGGTACAGCGGCGAACGGGACCCCTCGGCCGGGTCCATTATGGGGTTGAGAGAGCCAGACACCCACGTCTGCCCTCACTCCTAGTCCCCAGGTAGCTCCAACTCTGAAACCCCCTCCGGCCCCTCCTTCTCCCGGCTTTGTCTCTTTCCTGGGCCAGGAGGTCACCTGATCTCTTTGTTCACCTTTAGCTATTACCTTGCAGGGGGGGAAGGGGCCCTGGCCATTTGTTGCCAGGGAGATAGAGTGCCAGTGATTTATGTGCACTGGCCTTTCCCCACCACCTAGAGACTTAAGAAATACATAGGGGAAACTGAGGCACCCACACAGTATTCAGAGGAAACATTAAGAACAGTCCCACTTCATCACAGTTCTGTATATATGGACCCTTCACGTGAAACACAAGGGCAAGTACACATGTGCTGGCTATAGGGACTCTTGCTGTGAAACTCAAGGGTGGGTGAGTGAGTGTGTTCCAGCTATAGGACTTCTTGTCATGAGGCACAAGAGTGAGTGTGTGTGTGTGTGTGTGTGTGTGCCACGAGACATGAGGATGACTGAGTGTGTGTGTTCTGACTATACAGACTCTCACTGACACACATGAGGGTGAATGACTGTAGGGACCCTTGCTGCAAGATACTATGGCGAGTGTGTGCGTGTGTGTTCTGACTATAGGGACCCTTGCTGTGAGACATGAGGGCATGCGTGTATGTATTTTGGCTATAGGTACCCTCTCTGTGACAGAAGAAGGCACATGTGTGTTTAAGCCATAGAGATCTTTGCTGTGAGACAAGAGGGTGAGTGTGGGAGTGGTGTGGTCTGGCTATAGGGACCATTGCCATGATACACGAGAGAGTGTGTGTATGTGTATTCTGGCTATAGGGACCTTTGCCGTGAGACATGAGGACAAATGGGTGTGTATTTTGGCTATAGGGACCCTCGCCATGACAGAAGATGTGTGTTTAGGCCATAGGGATCCTTGCTGTGAGACACAAGGGTGAGTGTGTGATTGTTCTGGCTCTAGGGACCCTTGCTCTGAGACGTGTGTGTGTGTGTGTGTGTGTGTGTTCTGGATATATGGACTCTCGCTGAGAGACATGAGGGACTGTGTGTATGTTTTGGCTATAGGGACCCTCCCCATGGGACACAAAGGCGAGTGAGTGTTCTAGCTATAGGGCCCCTTGCCACAAGACATGAGGGTTAGTGTGTTTGTGTTCTGTTCTGGATATATAGACTCTCATCGACACACACAAGGGCTAGTGTATGTGTATGTTCTGACTATAGGGACCCTCGCCGTAAGATACTATGGTGAGTGTGTGTTCTGGCTATAAGGACCCTCACCACAATACACAAGGGCGTGCGTGTGTGTTCTGGCTATAGGGACTGTCGCCATGAGACATGAGGATGCATCCGAAGAAGTGGGCTGTAGTCCACGAAAGCTTATGCTCTAATAAATTTGTTAGTCTCTAAGGTGCCACAAGTACTCCTGTTCTTCTTTTTGCGGATACAGACTAACACGGCTGCTACTCTGAAACCTGTCATGAGGATGAGTGTGTTTGTGTTCTGGCTATAGGGATCTTTGCTGTGGGACACAAGGGCAGGTGTATGTGTGTGGTGTGTTCCTGATATTAGACCCTCACCGAGACACATGAGGGCAAGAGTATGTGTGTGTTATGACTATAGGGACCCTACCCTAGCCGCAAGATACTATGGCAAGTGTATGTGTGCGCGTGTGTGTATGTTCTGGCTATAGGGACCCTCGCCATGGGACATGAGGGTGTGTGTGTTCTGGCTGTAGGAACCCTCATTTTGAGACATAAGGGTGAGTGTGTGTGTTGTGTTTGTGTGTGTGTTCTGGCTCTAGGGACCTTTGACACAAGGGTGTTTGTGTGTGTTCTGGCTATAGGGATCCTCGTTGTGGGACATGAGGGTATGTGTGTGGCTGTTCTGGATATATGGATCCTCACCAGGAAACACAAGGGTCGGTGTGTGTATGTGTGTGTGTGTGTGTGTGCGCGTATTCTGGCTTTGGGAACCCTCGCTGTGAGATAAGAGGGCGAGTGTGTGTGTTTCCTGGTATCGAGGCCCTCGCAGTGAGACATGAGAGTGGGGGTGTTCTGGTATATGGACCCTCACCGACACACATGAGAGGGGATGTATATGTGTGTTCTGACTATAGGGACCCTCGCTGTGAGACATGAGTGCGAGTGTGTTTGTGTGTTCTGGCTGTATGGACCCTTGCTGTGAGAGAAGGCGGCGAGTGTGTGTGTGTTGTGGTTATAGGGATCCTCACCAGGGGACAGAAGGGCGAGAGTGTATGTGTCTTGGCTTTACATACTTGGGAGGAGGGTCCCAGCAGCCTACTTTCCCAGGACAATTTCAGGGCCCACCAGGATCACTGAAGCGGATCACTTCAAACCTTGATTTAGAAATTGAGGCGCTCAAAGAGACATCGCACAGCCTTATTGATATCCTGGCTGCAGCAACTCCATCCAAGGTGGCCCTGCCCATCAGTGAGGCAGTGATGGGGCCAGTCAAGGCCCTATGGCAAACTCCTTCTCTGGCCCCCACTTCAAAGAGGGCAGAGAAAAAGTAGTATTTGCCAGCAAGCAAGTTCGATTACCTGTACTGGTGGTGTCTGCAGCGAACAAAAGGGAGAGGCAAGGCCAGTCGAGTGCTACCCTGCAACAAAAAGATGCTAAGAAAACAGACCCTTAGGAAGAAAGATTTATTCCAGGGGTAGCCTCCAGCTGTGTCGCCAATCAGCAAGCTCTGCTGAGGAGATGTGATTTTATTCTATGGGACTCCCTAAATAAATTGAAAGATTCCCTGCTCGAAGAGTTGAGACAGGAGTTCGCTGTGCTATTAGAAGAGGGTAAGAACGCGGCCAGGACTCTCTCCAGGCAACTCTGGAGGCTGCTGACTTGGCAGCCTGGACAATGGCTTCCGTGGTCACCATGAGGCGCAGTTCCTGGTTCCAATCCTCTGGCCTTCCCCACAAGGTCCAAGCGTCCATCCAGGACCTCCCATTTGAAGGCTCCTCCCTATTCTTGGAGCAGACGGACATGAGACTTGATCGACTGAAGGACTCGAGGGCCACTCTACAACCCTTAGGCCTGTACGCGCCATCTGCCTCCAGAAAGCACTTCAGGCTCCAGCAGCCTCCTCGGTTCTCAGGGCCTACAAGACAGGAGCCCTACAAAAGCAAAGGCAGAGGTTATAAACAGTGCCAACCACGCCCGTCCACCTCAGCCTCCCAGTCGGGGGCTCAGAGATACTCCATTGAGCCCAAGCAGGCTTTCTGAAGGAGTGCCCAAGGGCGCTGTACCAGTCACCGTTTCAGATCTGCCCCCCTCCCCCTTCATTTTTGGACCATCTGTCGCTCTTCAGCCCAGCTTGGGCATAATAACATCAGATCAATAGATCCTGAGCACAGTGACAATCAGATATACACTTCAGTTTCTTTCCACCCCTCCCTCCCATCCCTGTCCCTCTTCAGGGACCCTTCTCATGAGTAGCTCCTTGTCTAGGAGGCACGATCCCTCCTACCTATGGGGGAAGTTCCTCAAGACTTGAGAGGGAAGGGGTTTTACTCCTGGTATTTCCTAATCCCAAAGGCCAAAGGGCAGCTCCAGCCCATCCTGGACCTGTCTCACCTCAACAGATATCTCAAGAAACTGAGGTTTTGCATGGTCTCCCTGACCTCCCATCATTCCCTCCCTAGACCCAGGAGACAGGTACACTGCCCTCGACTTAAAGGACACGTACTTTCACATTTCTATCATCTGTGGCCACGGAAGATTTCTCAGGTTTGTAGTGGGTCAACACCACTATCAATTTACTGCCCTTCCCTTCGGCCTATCAGCAGCCCTTTGGGCTTTCACAAAGTGTATTGCGGCTGTAGCAGCCTTCCTCAGGCGGTGAGGCATACAGGTCTACCTGTACCTCGACAGCTGGCTGATCAAAGGTCCGTCGCAGGCTCAGGTACAGAACAGCATCAGCACAGTCTGAGCCACCTTCGGGATGCTGGGTCTGCTGGCCAATGAGCAGAAGTCAACTCTTGTCCCGGTTCAGAGAATCGAATTTATTGGAGCAGAGCTCAACTTGACCCAAGCTAGGGCCTTTTTGCCGGAGGCCTGCTTCCAGACCATGGCAGACCTGATATCCAAGGTCATGGACCACCCAATCATGACAGCTCAGGTCTGCTTCAAGCTACTGGGTCACATGGTGGCTTGCAGTTACGTGGTTCAATATGCAAGGCTGAGCCAGACCCCTCCAGATGTGGCTAGCACCAATATACTCCCCGAGCAGACCCCACTTGGACTCAATACTTATAGTCCTTTGCCTAGTCCTCACCTCCTGGGCTGGTGGAAGGAGCCAAGCTCAGTAATGACGGGAATACTCTTTGTTACCACACAACCATTGGTATCTTTAATCTCAGATGCGTCAGACCTAGGGTGGGGAGCCCACCTCAGCAACCTCAGGACCAGGGCCTCTGGTCCCAGGAAGAACTCTCCCTGCACATAAGCATCAGGGAGCTCAGGACGGTACATCTGGCTTGCCATTATTCCTTCCCCAGGTCTCAGGCAATGTGGTTCAAGTCCTGACAGACAATACTGCAGGCATGTTTTATATCAACAAGCAAGGAGGGGCCTGATACTCTGCCCGGTATCAGAAGGCCATTGCTCTATGGAGATTTCTGTGCGAGACACTTCATTCATCTCAAGGTGTCTCATCTCCGTCCATATTGGTGGGTCACCTCAGCAGATCCTTTTCCTTTCACCACAAGTGGTCTCTTCATCCAGAGGTCATCAGTGTCATCTTCCAAAAGTTCCCCACGTGGCCCTATTCGCCACCAGGCAGAACAGAAAATGGCATCAGTTCTGGTCACTGCATGGGCACAGGATGGGCAGGGCCAGCTTTAGCATGTGCGGGGCCCCATGCCGGGATGCGAATTGTCTTGCACCGCACCGCCCCCACCCTGACTCCGCCCACTCCCTGCCCCATTGGATCCGTCCCCAAATCCCCGCCCTGGCCCCGCCCCCTCACTGCCCCATTGGATCCCTCCCCAAATTCCTGCCCTGGCCCCGCCTCTTCCCCAGCATGTCGCATTCCTCCTCACCCCTCCCTCCCAGGCTTGCGCTGATCAGCTATATGGTGGCGCAAGTGCTGGAGGGAGGGGGGAGAAGCAGGACACAGCTTTTTTTTTTCCGCTCCGCCGGCAGCCCTGGACGTTGCGGGGCCCTCTTAGGCGCAGGGCCCCATTCCGGGGAATCGGACGAATTGGCTTAAAGCCGGCCCTGAGTATGGGCTCCCTCTCTGACACCTTCCTGGTCTCGTGGGCAGGCCACCAACTGTACACCTTTACAATGATTGCCTTGGTTCACAAGGTTCTCCTAAAAATCAAATGGGACAAGGCAAGAGTTATCCTGATAGCACCGGCGTGGCCGTGCAACATTGGTTCGGTACACTTTTGGACCTCTTGGTGATAGCTCCACCCTGCCCAGACTTGATTTCCCAAGACCAGGGCCAGTTGCTTCACCTGAACCTCGCCTCCCTGCATCTAACTGCATGGATGCTCCATGACTGAACTGTGAAGAACAGGCCTGCTCGGAACAGGTTTGGCAGATCTTGGCTAGGTAATAGAAAGTCTTCCACCAGGGCTACCTACATGGCCAAGTGGAAACGTTTCACTTGTTGGGCCTCTGAATGGGATCTCTCTCCCTTCTGGTCTTCTCTTCGGTCTATCTTGGACTGTTTGCTCTACCTAAAGCAGCAGGGTCTGGCCCTCTTGTCTATTAGCCATCTCAGCCTTCCATCCCCCCAGTGAATGGCAGATCTGTGTTCTTCCATGGAATGACCGTCCAATTTCTCAAGGGGTTGGAAAGACTCTATCCTCAGATTCGCGAACCGACCCACCAAGGGACTTAAACCTGGTCCTGTCGAGGCTTATGGTGCCCCCCCTCAAGCTGTTAGCATCGTGCTCCCTGCTACTTCTCCCCTGGAAGGTCGCCTTCCTGGTGGCAATCACCTCAGCCAGAAGGGTCTCTGAGATCAGGGCCCTTACATCAGAGCCACCTTACACGGTGTTCTTCAAGGACAAAATCCAATTGCACCCCCGTCCGGCCTTCCTGCCAAAGATGATGTCACAATTCCATACCAACTAGGTAATTTTTCTACTGTCTTCTTCCCAAAACCTCACAAGACCTCTGAGGAATGTCGACTTCATACGTTGGATGTTAGGTGGACTCTCACCTTTTATATTGAGAAGACTGAACCCTTCCACAAGTCCACGCAACTCTTTGTAGCAATAGCAGAAAGAATGGAAGGGCTGCCTGTGTCAACCCAGAGAATCTCGTCCTGTTTAACTGCCTGTATTTGGGCTTGCTACGAACAGGCCAACATCCTGCCACCAGCCATTGCGACTGCTCATTCCACAAGTGCCCCAGCTTCGTCAGCAGCATTCCTCGCGCAGGTCCTAATCCAGGACATATGCAGAGCCGCGACCTGGTCATCGGTCCATACCTTTGCGTCCCACTAGGCCATCACCCAATAGACCCGTGACGATGTCCGTTTCGGGAGAGCAGTGTTGCACTCAGCATGTCCATGAACTCTGAGACCACCTCATGAGGTACTGCTTGTGAGTCACCTAGCATGGAATGGATGTGAGCAAGCACTCGAAGAAGGAAAAATGGTTACTAATCTTTCGTAACTGTTGTTCTTCGAGATGTGCTGCTCATGTCCATTCTATGACCCGCCCTCCTACCCCTCTGTCCGAGTTACCGGCAGGAAGGAACTGAGAGGCTGTGTGGAGCCAGCAGCACCCCTTATACCAGTGCATATGCGCACGGCTCCAAAGGGCGCTAGAGCCAGCCCAACAGATACCACTAAGGGAAAATTTCCGGCCACAGTGCACACAGCGTGTACACACCTAGCATGCAATGGACATGAGCAACACATCTTGGAGAACAACAGTTATGAAAGGTTAGTAACCATTTTTTCTTCCATGGACCCAGCTACCCCCGAGACACCTACATACCTCAAACCTTCAATATGCAGGCTAACTCACCACTAGGATAACACCCCCTTATGAAGAGCTTGGGGTGGTGGCAGGGTGGCTAATGGCAATGAGGATATGGAGGTAGAAATTACCACATCTGAGGTGGAAGTCAGACTCAAACAGCTTAATGGGACTAAATCTGGAGGGTGGGGAGATAATCTCCATCCAAGAGTATTAAAGGAACATGAAATTCGGGGTTCATACCCTATGGCTGGACAATTGCTAATATAGTTCCTATTTTTAAGAAAGGGAAAAAAAGTGATCCAGGAAACTACAGGCCTGTTAGTTTGACCTCAATTGTGTGCAAGGTCTTGGAACAAATTTTGAAAGAGAAAGTAGTTAAGGACATAGAAATGAATGGTAATTGGGATAAAATACAACATGGTTTTACAAAAGGTAGAGCATGCCAGACCATGAGAAGTTGTATTGAGAAGATAACTGATTTTTTAGACAAAGGAAATGCAGATCTAATCTACCTGGATTTCAGTAAGGCATTTGATACAGTTCCACACAGGAAAGTATTAGTTAAATTGGAGAAGATGGGGATTAATGTGAAAATTGAAAGGTGTATAAGGAACTGGTTAAAGGGTCATGCTGAAAGGTGAACTGTCAGGCTGGAGGGAGGTTACTTGTGGAGTTCCTCAGGGATCGGTCCTGGGACCAATCTTATTTAACAGTTTTATTACTGATCTTGGCACAAAAAGTGGGAGTGTGCTAATAAAATTTGTGGATGACACAAAGCTGGGAAGTATTGCCAATTTGGAGAAGGATCGTGATATCCTACAGGAAGATCTGGATGACCTGGTAAACTGGAGTGAAATTTAATAGTGCAAAGTGCAAGGTCATGCATTTAGGGATTAACAACAAGAATTTTTTGCTATAAGTTGGGGACGTATCAGTTGGAAGTGACAGAGGAGGAGAAAGACCTGGGTGTACTGGTTGATTACAGGATGACTATTAGCTATCAATGTGATGGGGCTGTGCAACAGGCTAGTGCAGTCCTAGGATGCATCAGGCGAGGTATTTCCAGTAGAGACAGGGAAGTGTTCTACAAGGCTCTGGTGAGACCTCATCTGAAATACAGTGTGCAGTTCTGATCTTGCATATTTAAGAAAGATGGATTCAGACTGGCACAGGTACAGAGAAGGGCTACTAGGATGATCGGAGGAAAGGAAAACCTACCTTTTGAGAGGAGACTCAAAGAACTTGGCTTGTTTAGCCTAAGCAAGAGAAGGCTGAGGGGAGATATGATTGCTCTCTATAAATACATCAGAGGGATAAATACCAGGGAGGGAGAGGAGTTATTTAAGTTAAGCACCAATGTGAACACAAGAACATACGGCTATAAACTGTCCATCAACAAGTTTAGGCTCAAAATTAGTTGAAGGTTTCTAGCCATCAGAAGAGGGAAGTTCTGGAACAGCCTTCCAAGGGGGGCAGTGGGGGCAAAAAACCTAACTGGTTTCAAGACTGAACTTATGGAGGAGATGGTATGACAGGACTGCCTACAATGGCCCATCGGCGACTGCCAGTAGCAAATATCCCCAATGGCCAGAGGAGGGATGCTAGATGGGGAGGGCTCTGAGTTACTTCAGAGAATTCGTTTCCATGTATCTGCTTGGAGGGTCTTGCCCACATGCTCAGGGTCTAACTGATCGCCATATTTGGGTCGGGAATGAATTTTCCCCTGGGGTCAGATTGGCAGAGATCCTGGGGGGGGGAGGGGGAGGATCAGGGCGGGTGCAAACCATTAGGCGACCTAGGCGGTATTTCGGCGGCGGGACCTTCCGTCGCCTCTGTGGGGGGGCGGCATTTTGGGGTGGGACCTTCCACTGCCTAGGGCGGCAGAAAAGCTGGCAGTGCTCCTGGCGTTTCGCTTTCCTCTGCAGCACGGGGCACAGTCACTTGAAGGTATAAACTAGTGTCAGTGGTGGATTCTGTGTAATGTGAAGTCTTTCAACCATGAGGACGTCCGTAACTCAGCCAGAGGTTATGGGTCTGTTACAGGAGTGGGTGGGAGAGGTTCTAAGACCTGCAATGTCCATGAGGCCAGACTAGATGATCAAGATGGTCTATGAGTCTGAGAAAGAGACACCCCTACACCCATCCCCTCTTCTCAGGATAATGCCCCCTGCCAGGCACAAACACCCTCTGCCTATCTCCCCGACATCTCCCTCTCCCCCAAAAAGCCATTCAGAGACTGCCCCAATGGCTATATCCCGCCCCATCCACAGACGTGTCCCACAGCCATCTCTCTCCCCCCTGCCAGATAACCCCTTCCTACATCCAGAGAAACCCCCATGGCTATCTTCCCCTCCCTCCCCCTTCTATAATACCCCCCCAACCAGAGAAACCCTCTATGGCCATCTGCCCTCCCCCGCCCAGATAACACCCTCCTCCCATCCAGAGACACCCCCCATGGCCACCCTCCTTCACCCAGGCACACCCCCACGTCCATCTTTCCCTGTCTCTCTGATGACTCCACCTTCCAGGGACACCCCCCAACCCCACCCCCCCCCGTGGCCATCTCTCCCCTCCCAGGTATCCCCACCCTCACAGCCAGACACACTCCCTGTCATGGATCTACAAGCTGTGCCTCTGGCTTTGGAATAGTTTCTTGGAGGAAGTGCCAGACCCCAGGGCTCTCACTCTTCCTCCAGGGCAGGCCACCCGGCCTCCCTGTCTGCTGAGACTGACCCTCTGGGGTCCAGCCCTCCTGCTTCCCCCCTGAGCTCTGCCCAGCGAGTCCAGCTGAGACAGGCTCCTGGCAGGGCCTTGGCCACCCCTCAGGACTGATGCCCCTCAGCCGGCATTTCCAGTGACCCTCGAGCAGCATCCCCAGGGCAGCCGGTTTATTAGTCACCTGGCACCAGCAGAGGCAGCCTGTGGCTTAGCACAGAGAGCTGAAGGTTAAAACACAGTCCATTCTGCTCAGCCCAGAGCCCGGCCCCGGGGTCAGGCTCTGTCTGTCTGTCTGCCCGCCTCCATCTGTTCCCAGGGGGGAGCTGCCAGCTTCCTCCAGCAGCCAGCGCTTCTCCCCCAGCTCCCCCTCCCAGTCCTTTGTTCTTCAGCTGGGGTCTCGGTTCAGCTTCCCTGCTGGGAGTGTGGATCCCTGAGTCACTGGGGCTGGCCTGGTCTCTCTGGCCCCTTGTTCTGGGTTGGCTACAGCTGGTTCCTGGAGGGCTCTACTCATTCCACCCAGACAGGGAGGTGACACTCGCCCCTGTGTCTCTTAGTCTGCCCTGAGACAAACTTAATCCCACTGGGTAACAATGCAACATATAAGGGAAACTGAGGCACAAATGGGGTCATAAAATATTACACAAAATTCTCACTTTGTCACAACCCCCCATTGCCATCTCCCACTCCTGGATAGCCCATTATCCCCCATCCAGAGACACCCCCACAGCCATCTCCCTCCCCAGATAACTACTTCCCACCATCATAAGAACGGCCATGCTGGGTTAGACCAATGGTCCGTCTAGCCCAGTATCCTTTCTTCTGACAGTGGCTGGTGCCCGATGTTACAGAGGGAATGAACAGAACAGGGCAATTACAGAGTGATCCATCCCCTGTCGTCCAGTCCCAGCTTCAGGCAGTTGGAGGCTTGGGGACACCCCAAGCATGGAGTTGCATCCCTGCCCATCCTGGTTAATAGTAATTGATGGACCTCTCCTCCATGAACTTACTGAATTCTTTTTTGAACCCTGTTCAAGTTTTGGCCTTCGCAGCATCCCCAGGCACAGACTGACTGTGTGTTGTGTGAAGTAGTACTGCCTTGTGTTTGTTTTAAACCTGCTGCCCCCAGATTCCTGTGCTAGGTAGGGGTAGGGTTATGAAAGGGATAAATAACTTTCTCCACACCAATCTCTTTACTCTCTCCTCATGCAGAAGCTGTTTCATCTCCCAAATCATTTTTGTTGCCCTTCTCTCTACTTTTCCCAGTTCTAATATCTCTTTTTTGAAATGGGGTAACCAGAAATGCACACAGTATTCAAGGTGAGGGTATACCAATCCAGAGATAACCCCACAGCCATCTCCCTCACCCCCGGGATAATGCCTTACCCCCATTCAGAGACAGCCCCCATGACCATCTGCCCCCGATAATCCCCATCCAGTGATATCCCCATTGCTATCTCCCCCATCAAATAGCCCCCTACTCCTCGTCCAGAGACACCCCCCATGGGATAGCCCCCTACCTCCCATCCACAAGAGACAACCCCCATGACCATCTTCCCCCTGATAATCCCCATCCAAAGATAGCTCCCATGGGATAGCCCCTTACCCCCCCGCCCATCCAGATACGCACCCCACAACCATCTCTGACCTGGACATCCCCCATCCAGAGACACCCTCCCAATGCCATCTCCCCCCCACATAGCTCCCTACCTCCATCTAGAGCACCTCCCTATGGCTATCTCACCCCCCTGAAAACCTCCCCACCCCCACCCAGAGACAACCCCTATTGCCATCTTCCCCCTCCCCAGATAGCTCTCTATCCCTGCATCCACAGAACACCCCCACCGCTGTCTTCCCTCATAAAGAGACCCCCCCAGCCACCTCCCCCCATAACACCCTCCACCTCCTCCAGAGACAATCCCCAAGCGCCTGGTGTGCCGCCTTGTGCTCACACCCAGGTCTGTGGGACCTGGGCCCCAGTGCCTTGAATGTTCCTGTCATCTGGTCCAGGGACCCTGTCTGGGAAGTGGGAGTGGGTGTGGGGCCACCGGGCGTTGCTGGGGGCGTCAGGCTGGGTGTTATTGGGGTTGGGGTAGGGGCACACATCAGGTGTTAGAAGAGGAAGACGGTGGAGCGCTGTCAACAGAGAGATGGTGGAACCTCTGGGCGTTACTGCAGGTAACAAGGACCCACATTAGGGGTTACGTGGGGGCGTGTCGCGTGCCGGGGTATGATTGGGGGAGGGTTAGCAGTAGGGGGCTGAGTAGGATCCAAGCAATGGGCCCCTCCCCCAACTCCCCCATGATGAGGCATCCTAAGAACTACCAAGGACATGAGGGCATGTGTATGTGTCTCAGTGGTACCGGCCCCTGCAGTGACACACAAAGACGGTGTGTCCTGGCTGCACAAATTCTCACTTTGGTGTGTCGCCTGGTGGGTGGGACGTAAGCTCCCAGTCAGGCATGAAAGTGTGTATGTGTCCTGGCACTACAGTCCCTAGCGCACAGACAGGAGGGCGTGCGTGCAAAGCGTAAGTGGTATAGACCCTTGCCCTGAGATACATCTGCAGGTGTATCCTGGCTGTATGGACTTGAGAGTGTATGTGTGTGACCTAGTGGTACAGACTGGTGCAGTGAGACATGAGGATGTGCACGTGTGTCCCAGCAAAAGTACCCTCACACTCATACACAAGGCTTTACATGTGTCTCGGCAGTAGGGGCCCTCATTCTGGTACACAAGTTCATGTGTCTGTGATCTGATGATATGGACCCTTGTTGTTAGATATGAGGGTGTGTGTGTCCCCCAGTGGTCCTGACCCACGCACGCACACCCAAAGGCCTGTGTGTCGTGGAGGTGAGACACGAGGGCATGCCTCTCTGTTCCAGCAGTACAGTCATAAGAGCAGGTGTGTGTGTATCGCAGTGGTACGCACCCTCGTGCTCCTACATGAGGGCCTGCGTGTGTCAACAATATGGACCCTCCCATTCAGATGGGGGCTTGCCGGTGCGTCCTGGTGGCACAGACTCTGACTCTAATATACAGGAGAGGGGGTTCATTCTGGCTGTACAGACCCTGAGTCAGACATGAGGGCATGTGTGTCCTGGTACTGACAATACAGACACTCAAATTCAGAAGTGATGGCGTCCGTGTGTGTCTCAGCAGTACGGGGGAGGGGGGTAGAGTGGATTAGAGCAGTGGTTCTCGAACTTTTGTACTGGTGACCCCTTTCACATAGCAAGCCTCTGAGTGCGATCCTCCTTATAAATTGAAAACACTTCTAAATATATTTAACACCATTATAAATGCTGGAGACAAAGCAGGGTTTGGGGTGGAGGCTGACAGCTTGTGACTCCCCATGTAATAACCTCGCGACCCCTTGAGGGGGTTTGACCCCCAGTCTGAGAACCCCTGGGTTAGAGGCTGCAGTGGGAGCCTGGATCCAGGACTCCTGGGTTTTATCCTGGCTCTAGGAACCTACTTATGGATAAAACAATAGTCTTTTTTGAAGCCTAGTAACCAGCCTGGGCAGGGAGAGGGATTGGCTGGTGGATGGGCTAGGCCCAGCCACAGCTCATTAGTCACACAACATGGTTGGGGCCTTTTGGGACCTGGCTCTAGGAGTCCTGCATAGTGGGGAAGGGCTCTCCTGGGGCAGGTGCTTCCTGTTCAGGGGTTGTGGGGTCAACAGAGAGGTTCTCCCCCCCCCCCCCCCATGCTGTCTGGGGCACTACAGCAGGACAGCACATTCCTCTTGGGATGCCCCATCACAGGGAAAGTGGCCCATTGCTTGGATCCTGCTCAGCCCCCTACCACTAACCCTCCCCCGATCATACATGTGGTGCGTGACATCTCCCCATCACACCCAGTGTGAGCTCATGTTGCCCCTAGTAGTGCCCAAGGGTTCCCCCCATCCCTCTTTCAACAGGGCCACACCATCTCCCTGTACTAATACCTGATGTGTGCCCCTACCTCAACCCCTGATAACACCCAGCCTGACACCCCCAGCAACGCCCAATGGCTCCACACCCTCCCTCGCATACTTCCCAGACAGGGTCCCTGGAGCAGGGTGATGAGGGCATTCTGGGCTCTTGGTCCCAGGTCCACAGGCCCTCATGCGTCAACACACTTGGGGTGGGAGGACTCTATCGTGGACACGGTTATCCAGGGAGGGGGAGCTGGCTGGGGGGTGTCTCTGGCTGGGAGGAAGTGGGTGTAGGGACGTCTGGCTGTAGGGGCAGGGCGGTACTCCGGGGACGGGGAGAGATGGCCACAAGGTATGTGTGTCTGGCCGGGGGGAATGGAGTAATCCCAGGGGGATGGTGTGTGGGGAGTGTCTGTGGCTGGGGCATGGTGTAATCCCGTGGGGAATGGGATCTCTGGCCAGGAGGATAGTGTGTGGGGAGTATCTGTGGCTGGGGCATGGTGTAATCCCGTAGGGAATGGGATCTCTGGCCAGGAGGATGGTGTGTGGGGAGTGTCTGTGGCTGGGGCATGGTGTAATCCCGTGAGGAATGGGATCTCTGGCCAGGGGGTTGGTATGGGAGGTGTGTCTCTGGCTGGATCATGGCGTAATCCTCGGGGGAATGGGATCTCTGGCCAGGGGGATGGTATGGGGGTGTGTGTCTCTGGCTGGGGCATGGTGTATTAGGCAGCAGGTTTAAAACAAACACAAGGCAGTACTACTACACACCACGCACAGTCAGCCTGTGGAACTCGGTGCCAGGAGACGTTGTAAAGGCCAAAACTATAACAGGGTTATAAAAAGGATTTGATATGCTCATGGAGGATAGGTCCATCAGTGGCTATTAGCCAAGATGGTCTGGGGTGCAGCCTCATGCTCAGGTTGTCCCTAAGCCTCTGATGGCTAGAACCTGGAGCTGGACAACAGGAGATGGATCATTTGATGATTTCCCTATTCTCTTCATTCCCTCTGAAGCACCTGGCATTAGCCACTGTCGGCAGACAGGACACCGGGCTAGATGGACCATTGGTCTGACCCAGTATGGCCATTCTTAGGAACAGGGCCGGCTTTAGGCCAATTCCACCAATTTCCCCGAATCGGGCCCCGCGCTTAAGAGGGCCCCGCGCCCAGTGGCAGGGTCGCCCAGAGTGGGGGGCAAGTGGCAGAGAATCCCTTCCCTGGCTAGAGGCACCTTTTTAATTTTTACTCACCCGGCGGCGCTCCAGGTTTTTGGCAGCAGGTCCTTCACTCGCGGCACTTTGGCGGCGGGTCCTTCAGTGCCGCCGAAGACCCGGAGCGAGTGAAGGACCCGCTGCCAAAGACTAGGAGCGCGGCCCGGTGAGTACAAGCCCCACGTGTTTTTTTTTAACGTGGTTTTTTTTTTTTTTTTTTAGTCATCTCTGTTGGGGCCCTGTCGAAACTGTTCGAATTGGGCCCCGCACTTCCTAAAGCCGGCCCTGCTTAGGAATGGTATGTGGGGCTGTGTCTGGCCAGGGAGATGAAATAACCCCAGCGGGATGCTGTAGGGAGGTCTCTGGTGAAGGGATGGTGTAATCCCAGGCAGATATTGTAGGGGAGATTCTGGCGGGGCGGGGGAGGATGGTGTAATCCTAGGGGGATGCTGTAGAGGGATCTCTGGGTGGGGGGCGGGGGGATGGTGTAATACCAGGCGGATGTTGTAGGAAGGGTTTCTTGCCGTGGGGGGGAGGAGTATGGTGTAATCCCAGGAGGATGCTGTAGGGGGGTCTTGGGGGCGGGATGGTGTAATCCCAGGCAGATATTGTAGGGGAGATTCTGGCGGAGCGGAGGAGGATGGTGTAATCCTAGGGGGATGCTGTAGGGGGATCTATGGGTGGGGGGGATGGTGTAATTCCAGGCAGATGTTGTAGGGGGTTTTCTGGGTGGAGGGGGATGGTGTAATCCCAGGAGGATGCTGTAGGGGAGTTTCGGGGTGGGGATAGTATAATCCCAGGCAGATATTGTAGGGGAGATTCTGGCGGGGCGGGGGAGGATGGTGTAATCCTAGGGGGGTGCTGTAGGGGGATCTCTGGGTGTGGGGGGAGGATGGTGTATTCCTAGGCGGATGTTGTAGGAAGGGTTTCTCGCTGTGGGGGGGGGGGGGAGGAGGATGGTGTAATCCTAGGGGGATGCTGTAGGGGGATCTCTGGTTGGGGGGGATGGTGTAATTCCAGGCAGATGTTGTAGGGGGTTTTCTGGGTGGAGGGGGATGGTGTAATCCCAGGAGGATGCTGTAGGGGAGTTTCGGGGGAGGGGGGGAATAGTATAATCCCAGACAGATATTGTAGGGGGGTTTCTGGCTGGGGGTAGGGAGGGTGGTGTAATCTCAGAGGGATGGTGTAGGGGGAGTCTGGGTGGGGGGGATGGTGTAATCCCAGGTGAATGCTGTAGGGGGGTTTCTGGCTGGGGGTGGGGGGATGATGTAATCTCAGAGGGATGGTGTAGGGGGAGTCTCTGGCTGGGGGATTGAGCAATCCCAGGCGGAGGATGGGTGTCTGGCTGAGGGATGGGAGAGTTTGGGGGGTAGTTAGCCTGTATCCTGAACGTTTGAGGTATGTAGGAGTCTGTGGGGAGGCTGGGTCCATGGTGTGAATAGTTTTGGAGAAGGAGAGTTCCCCCAGCATTTCCCGATGTGTGTTCTGTGCTGGGGGGCTGTATCCCACAGGGCTGCAACTCACCCAAGCGAGGAGACATCTCCCTGCCCCACTTCCCCCATCTTCTCTCCCTCACTGCCCTCGGATGGGGGGGAGGGAGGGGCAATGAGAGCACCACACCTGTTTCTTTTTGTATCTGTCTCTCCTCTTCCCTCTTCCTGGGTCTCTAACTCCCCTTCTCCCTGCCCCCCACACCTGCTTCCCCACTCTGTGGATGGGATGGGCCCTGGCACAGACCCCAGCCTCTCCCAGTCAGTCCTAAGGCCGGATCTCCTTTCACACTGGTTCTGAATTGGGATAACCCAATGCGGTTACTTCTGAATTACACCGGGCAATCTGTCATATTGACTAGGAGGTTAGAGCAGGGGGCTGGGTGTCGGGACTCCTGGGTTCCATCCCCAGATCTGAGAGGGGACTAGGGTCCAGTGGGCTGGCGCAGAGAGCCAGGGGCTGGGAGGCAGGATTCCTGGGTTCTTCAGTTGTTGCACTTGGTTGCTCTGGGCCAGTCCCTTCCTCTCTCTACCTCCCCCTTTGGGCCCTGCTGCCAATGGAGTGAGTTGGGCAGGTTTCAGCAGATGAGTGGGGGTGAGGGGAGTCTCCTTGCTCCCCATGAGGGAGCTGCCGGGGATCCCAGGAGGGTGAGGAGCCCCCCAGGTCACATTCAAGGGCAGGCAGCGCATCCCCATTCTTCAGGACTGTGGGGACAGTCCGACCGCTCGGAGCTACTCAGGTCAGCTCCACCCCCCCCCCCGATTTCCTCCCCCTACTGCTCTCTCCTTGCTGCACGCGCCTCTGCCATTTGCTCCTTCCTGCCCCAGGGCACCCGCCTGCCCACACATCCACAGGCATCTCTGACTTTGGCCTCCCTCTTCTTTCTGATTCATTCATTCTTTCATTCCTTCGTTTTCTTAGATTCACTCTCACATTCCTTTGTTCTTCGATGCACTCATTCGTTTACTCCTTTCTTCCTCCTTTCCACTGTATCCATTCGGTTTTTGGCTTAGTTCTTTCTTCCTTATTTCTTCATTCATTCTGCCTTTCTTTCCAGTCCTTGATTGATTCGTTCATTCTCTCATTCTTTCACATTCTTTCTATCTTTCTTTTTTTCTGATTCTTCCTTTCCTCCACCTCATTCGTTCCTGCTCGAGCCCTCTATCTCCCTCGTCTCCCTGACCCCCCTCACACACCCTCTGTCACCTTCATCTCCTTGTACCCCTTGCTCGCGCTCTCTGTCTCACCTCCCTGAGCCCCCCCTCACGCCCGTTGTCTCCTTCATCTCCCTGAACCCCCCTGCTCACGCCCTCTGTCTCCTTCATCTCCCTGAGCCCCCCCTCACCCTCTGTGTCCTTCATCTCCCTAAACACCCCTCGCTTGCGCCCTGTCTCCCTCATCTCCCTGAACCCCCCGCTCGTGCCCTCTGTCTCCTTCATCTCCCTGTGCCCCTTGCTCACACCCTCTGTCTCACCTCCCTGAGCCCCCCCTCACGCCCGCTGTCTCCTTCATCTCCCTGAACCCCCTGCTCGCGCCCTCTGTCTCCTTCATCTCCCTGAACACCCCTCGCTCGCGCCCTCTGTCTCCCTCATCTCCCTGAACCCCCCGCTCGTGCCCTCTGTCTTCTTCATCTCCCTGACCCCCCCTTCGAGCCCTCTGTCTCCCTCATCTCCTAGAAATTCCCCCCCGCTTGCACCCTCTGTCTCCCTCATCTTCCTGAACCCCTCCTCCCTACTCGCATCCTCTGTCTCCCTCATCTCCCGGAAACTCCCCCCCACTCGCACCCTCTGTCTCCTTCATCTCCCTTCATCCCCCCCCCTCGCCTCCTCTGTCTCCCTCATCTCCCTTCACCCTCCCACTCGCGTCCTCCGTCTTCCTCATCTCCCAGAAACTCCCATGCCCAACTTGTGCCCTCTGTCCCCTTCATCTCCCTGAGCCCCCCTAGGTTGCACCCTCTGTCTCCCTCATCTCCGTGACCCCTCCGCTTGCACAGTCACACTGATCTTCCCTTGCTTGTTTTATCTCACACTGACTCCCTGCTGGCTGTCGCTCTCTCTCACACTGACCTCCCCCCCCTCCCCCCCCACTCAGGCTCGCTCTCTACCATACTGAACTCCTCGCTCGTGCTCTAGCTCATTGATCCCCCCACTCTGCCTTGTGCTAGCTCAGCACTTTTGCCTCAGGCTGCTGCTGCTCCCAGTGCCAGATGCCCCACATCCTGGCCTGAAGGGGCAGACACACCTGGGGAATAGGCCAACATGAGCCATGAGGGGAATAGGAAGCAGCGGAGATGCCTGTCCAACTCCTAGCCCTCGTCTTGTGCTGAGATACAGCTGCCTCTGGGGGCTGTTTATGCACATCTGGTGTTGAGATGCAGCCACCTCTGGGGCGGGATGTGGAGGCTGTTTATACAGGGATCTCCCACCAGGCATGGAGGTGCAGGAGCGTGTGTCCCAACCTCCCCTGAAGGATCAACACTCCCTCTTTGCTGTCTCTGAGCAGGGCTGATGGGGTGATGGTTTGGGGATTATACAGTATCCCAAAGTGATCTGAAAGTGTCACTGGGTGTCGCTGGGTGCCCCAAAGCTTGGGTGGGGAGTGGGAGTGAAGGGCCAGTGCCCCCTGGTTCCTGGGCCTTGAGACTTGCTGTATCCTGCCCCCAGGGTCGCAGGGAGAGGCGGGGGTGGGACAGAGGTGCAGTCTAATCTTCCCCTCCCCTGATTTGTTTGTCAAGTGCAGAGGGGCAACCTGAGAGGGCCTTGCCCTGCAGTCCCTAGCCCCAGTTCCAGCTTGTAACCCTTCAGTAACCTTTCCCTCCCCCCGCACTCAGGAAAGGCCCATCAGAGGGTGGACTGGCCCTTTTAGGGAGTGGGGCTTGGCTGATGAGCTGGAGGGAGGCGGCAGGCGGGTTAGCTAAAAGTGAAAGCTGGGGCCGGGAGAGCTGGGTAAGGGCTAGGCTTGCTGTGGGTGCTGTTCTGTGGGGTCAAAGTGGGGCTGAAATCTGGAGGCTCTTGGGAGTGGGGGTAGGTACCTGCGCTGGTTTACCAGACTCTACAATAATAAATCAGTGTCCAGTGCATAGGAGAGATCTACAATAACAAACCTAGTGACATTTTCCTGGCCCTGTGGCTGTGTGCGGGTATTCTGTGGGGGCTGGGGAGGGTGTCTCAGCAGCTGAAGTGCGGTAATGGGGGTATCGGCAGCTGGAGGGAGGGTTGTTAGTGCCTACTCCCTAATCCTGTGGTTCTGCTTTTCCAGTAGGGTCCATTCTGTACTCGGAAGGGGGGGAAGGGAGAGGAGCCAGTGAGGTGCAGCACACATCGAAAGGTCAGTGCAACCCACCGCCCCCAGAGAGACAGCTCCCCATGGGTCCCCCTCATGCTTCTCTGCAGTCAAATGTTCCACTCTCCTGAGGCTGAGATGCAGCCGTCTCTGGGGTGGTGTCTGGGCCCTGTTTATACCGAGACCCCTCTCCTAATGCAGCCTCCTCTGGGGTGGGGCGCAGGGGCAGTTTATACAGGGATCCCTCTGCCGGCGCTGAGATGCAGCTGCCTCTGGGGTGGGGCATGAGGGCTGTTTATACAGGGATCCCTCGCCTGGTGCTGAGATGCAGTTGCCTTTGGGGTAGGGTGCGTGGGCTAGTTAAAAGCAGTATTACAGGCTAGTTTAGCACAGGAACTGAATGGGGGAAACTTTTTGTATCTGATAGAAAGCACAGGAGGGAATTTTAGGGAGGCAGATTTCTCTGGGCTGGGATTTAGCCAGGAAGCTAGGGGTTTGCAGCAGGACTCATGGGAAAAGTGCTAGAGGATATTTAATGACCCAGAACAGTCAGGTCCTTCGTTTATATCTCATGTGAAAGAAAGACCCTTCCAGCACCACAGCGCCCCCTAGCGCGATGCTGGGGTCAGCACTGACTGTGAGGGGAAAACACCCCTGTTCAGCTACCTTCCCCACTGCCAGCACCCCACTAGTGCGCCTTCTAGCACTGCCTGCCTCCAAGAGCAGAATGCTCCCTAACAATTCTCCCCTTGATGTGAAGATGATAAATACCTGGTGTGCCCAACCCCAGAGGCAGCTGCATCTCAGCTCTGGGTGAGATATCCCTGTTTGTATGTCTCCTAGCAAAACAATTTATACCTCGATTGTTTAAGAGAAGGTAGGATTATTTAGTACACCTCTACCCCGATATAACGCGACCTGATATAATACGAATGTGGATATAACGCGGTAAAGCAGTGCTCCGGGGGGGAGGGGCTGCGCACTCCGGCGGATCAAAGCAAGTTCGATGTAACGTGGTTTCACCTATAACGCGGTAAGATTTTTTGGCTTCTGAGGACAGCGTTATATCGGGGTAGAGGTGTAGTTAGATTAGTGGTGACTAGGAGCCAGGAGTCCTGGTTTCTATCCCTGGCTCTGGGAGGGGAGTGGGGCCTAGTGGTTGAGGGGGGCGGAGATTGGGTTGAGCGTCAGAGCTCCTGGGTTATATCCCCAGCTCTTCCACTGACTTGCTGTGCACTTCCCCGCTCCATGCCCTTGTGCTGTTCACCTCTGCCATATCCAGGCCAGGGGCCTCTACTCCAGGCACCCAATGGAGTAGAGGCAGTTGTTCATTCAGGGATCCCTCACCCAGTGCTAAGATGCAGCTGGCTCTGGAGTGGGCTGTGGGGGCTCTTTATACAGGGATTTGTTGCCCGGCACTGAGCTGCAGCTGGCTCTGGGGTGTGGTGTGGGGGCTGTTTATATAGAGGGATCCTCCAACCAGCTGACTCACCCCAACCCCCTGGTGGCTACATGCCAGAGCTGAGCATACTCTGGGTATTCTCTCCTTCCCGCTTCTTGCTTCCCCCTGCTCTGTTGCAGGGACTGTCTTTGTTTTGCTCCAGGGAGTACAAAGCACATGCTGATCTGGCTCTGTTCCATCTCCTTGGCCTTGCTGCCCACAGTCACGTCTTTCTGGGCTCAGCATTGGGAGCTGTGTGATGAGCCCGGTACTGAGAGAGATACCCAGAACCAGGGATAAAACCCAGGAGTCCTGACGTCCAGCCCCCTGCTCTCACCACTAGACCCCACTCCCCTCATAGAGCTGGGAATAGAACCCAGGACTCTTGGCTCCCAACCCCACTCCCCTTAAGCCCCACTCCATTGTTTGGCAGGCTCTTTGTCCTCCACCTATTTGGACTGGTTTTCGGGGGGTGTCTCTGGTGTAGTGTCTGGGAGAGGGTGTAATTCAGGGGTCATGGTGACCTGGAGCCAGAGGCTGAGTCCTTCATTGTGGGGGGTAGTTTGGGGTGTGTGTGTGAGAGAGAGACACTGCATGCACATGTGTCACTATGACTGTGTGACAGTGAATGTGACTGTCACTATGTGAGTGTGATAGTGTCTTTGTATCTCAAGTTTGATAATGACAGGTTTCAGAGTAGCAGCCGTGTTAGTCTGTATCCGCAAAAAGATAATGTGTGTGTATAAGCATGTGTGACTGTGCATGTGGGAGACTGTTTTCTTGCATGTGAGAGCATCATGTAATTGTCTCCAATATGAGAACATGTTTGTGTCTCTCTGCCTGTGGGTGTGATTGAGTATATGCTTTTATCTCTAGTGTGACTGTGTGATTGTGGATGTTTGTGGGTGTGACAGTCTGTGACTAGGACTGTCTTGATACATGTCTGTGGGATTGTCTCTCTGTAGGAGATTGTGCACGTGGCTGATTGTGAGGTTTTGTGTGTGCATCGTTGTGTGATTATGTATGCTGTGTGATTGTGCATGTGAGACTGTCTATATGATAGTGATTGTGTGTTTGTGGATTGCAGTTGTGTAGCTGTAGGTGGTTGTGATTGTGATTATGTGGCTGTGTGATTGTGGTTGCATAGCGGTGGACATACTGCTTGGCGGCACCCCGTGCCAGTCCCTGCATTGCAATCAGCCTCCCCCGGCCTGTTTGGAGAGAGCCAATTCCCAGCCTCAATATTTAATTAGGACGTGAGCAATTAATACGTCCCGCCCGGGTGAGGGGAGGGGGGCTCCCGGGGATCGTTAACATTAATGATGCATTCAATACAAACGAGAGGCCATTAATATACAAAAGGCTCTGATTGATTTTAATCAGGAGGTTCTGGAAGGAAAATATTGTGGGCAGGCAGGGCTGACAGATGACACTGCCCTGCATGCAGCTGCCTCTGGGGTGGGGCGGGGGGCTGTTTATATAGGGAACCATGGCCCCGTCCATAGATGCAGCTGCTTCTTGAGTGGGTCATAGCAGCTCTGTATACAGAAATTGCTTATCCAGTACTGAAATTCAGCCACTAATGCGAGAGCGCGCTGCACAGACCCCGACCCAGATCGGGACCCCCATCGCGCCGGGTGCTGCTCAGACATACAGTGGGAGCCGGTCCCAATCTGCTCAGTCTGTGGATGTTTTATTCTCTCCCATTTCCAGATGAGGCCAGGAGAGGGGCAGTGCCATGTGGTTTCTCGGGTGCTTGCAGTCAGCCCCCCAGGTCCCAGTATGGGGTGCACCTTGTGGTCATTTGGTCCACGTAACACCCAGGTAGCAGGGAGCCAGCGATGACGGAAGTGGCGGCTCCTTGGTGTATTGGGGAGGAGGTCTGTCTCCCCATTTCTTTCCATTTGTCCTGTTGTATGTCATTCCCCAAGCTGTGAGCTGTGCCCTGGCCCCCCTCTGCTGCTGGCTCTCCCCTCTGGGGCGCAAGTTCTGGGTACCCCAAGGGCGTCCTCCTGTCTGTGTAGATTTGGTGAGTGGCTGGAATCAAACAGCATGGGGGGGAAGTAGAGGGGAGGGCATCCTGTGGCAAAGTTATTGATAAGGCGTCTGGCTGGGCAAAATGTGTGGATCTCTGGGTAGGCTCAGTGTGTGTGTGTCTATGCACAGGGACATGCATGGGGTGTGTCCAGAGAGACTGTGTGTGTGTGTGTGTGTGTGTGTGTATGCACAGGGATGCGTGTGGGGTGTAATGTGTGTATGCGCTGTGGTGAGTATCTGTTGATGGGCTCAGCCCTGCAGGGCTCCAGCATCTCTGTGTGACCATGACTCTGTGGGCATCTCAGGCTGGGGGAGGGATTTGCTATTTCCTGGCCATGGCAACAGCTGAGGGTTGGGGGGCATGCAAGGTCCTCCTAACCACACAGCCCAGTCACCCAAAGGCCCACAGGAAACTGCTGCTACAGTGGTGCATGCAAGTGATTGGGCTGTGCCCATGCACCCGGAGACTGTCAAGAGCCAACAGCCGCAGCCATGCAACCATAGATGCTGGAACTAGGGGGGTCTTGCCACACCCCCTGGCTTGAAGTGGTTTCCGTCATATACAGAGTTTACAGTTTGGTTCAATGGCTCTCAGCACCCCCACTATACAGATTGTTCCAGCGCCCCTGCCTGCAACGGGCTCCTGGAGCTGCACTAGCACGTTCAGGGCACAGCTGTAGCAGCACATGCAATTCGGATTGCACGACTGCATCCACCATCGCCTGCAACAGTACAAGCAGCTGCACAACTGGTAGCTGCAACAGCACAGCTGCAGCCGGCCAGTCATGCAATGGCAACTGTGCACTGTGCTCACCCCACTGTGTCCTGGTGCAGCTGCAGCAACACACACACACTGCTGCAGCGGCAATCACATTTGCAGGCTGGTAGACAAAACTATTCCCACACCAATATCAGGGCACATGCATGTGTTCACACACACAATGGAATGTGCCCAAATGCACAGTGTCTCACTCTTACACATGCACACAATTGAGCATATGAAAATGCACAGTCGCTCACACATACACAGCTCAACACGCACAAATGCACAATGCAAGTAATGTGCACCTACATGAGGCACACAGCAGACGGCACAGCACACACAAGAGCCGGCCAGTCCCCGGGGGAGGGCTGTTGTGCGTGTGTGTAAGATATCTCCTGCAGACACTCACCTCATGCTTTATCTGAATTGCCGCACACTTGAAAACTCCCTCCCATCTGTCTCCTCCGTGCTGGGGATGGGGCGATATGGCTGGGGGAGCTGGAGTGCTGGCAGGGAGACACACGGCTCTGGGATTGCTAGCTGCTGTGATTGAAATTCTGCAATGCCAAGGAGGTGTGTAAAGAAGGAGCATGGAGCACATAACTGCACAGCATCACACACAACACATCACAAACACATGACACACTCACACCCTCCACACAACCCCCTCCATCCTACACAAATACACTCACCACATTGTAGGCACATACGTCCCCCCAACAACTCAATCCGCGTACACGCTCAGTGCATCTTGTACAAATACACACTCACTCGGGCTCCCAACAGTGCGTACAAACCACACGCCCCGGTGACACATACAAACTGCACAGCCTAAAGCACAGAAAACGGTTGCGTGCAGAAAACAAGCCTGCAGCCCCCGAACCACGCCCGCGCCCCACACGCTGTCTAGCCTAGGGATGTCCATATATGCACAGCTTCACCATCAACCAAAACAGCCCTGTGAAAGAGACTCGTTGTGTGTGCAAATAGAACAATGGCACAAGAATACAGGAAACCATAGCGCGCACACAGCTGCAGTGCCACTGTATGCAGCTGTTTACCAACGGGGAGCAGGGCAGGAGCGCTGGCTGTGCGGGCAGCTCCCGGCTGCTCTAGCCTTGGCTTCTCCTCGCAGGGGGCACTGTAGGGAGTAGGGCAGGAGCGCTGGCTGTGGGAGAAAGCCGATTTTGCTTGTGGAAGTGGGGTTATTTCCATCCTGTGCTGTTAATTTTGAGGAGGTTAATGGGGGGTTATCTCTGTGGCACGGGGGGAGGGGGACACATGGTGCTTAGAGGCACCGCCCCTCGGTATTCTTCTCTCGTGGTGGTGGTCACTAAGCAATGTTGAGGAGACGATAATATCCCTGGATCAGGCCGCGGGCTGGTTGCCATGCCGACTGGACTCCAGGATGCTGGCACGCTGGGTCCCTGGGGAGATGGGAGGGGCCGGGGATTAATTGTCCTGGTCTCTCGTGGCGAGGAGCTAATGTCTTAAGCAGTCTGTGTGCCAAGGGGGCCAAGGATGATGTGCCACAATGTGACTGGGGGTGTGAATCCTGCCACTAGCACCCCGGGGCACGGATCCTGCCGGGATGGGAATCCTGCCACTAACGCCCCGGGATGTGGGGTTTTGTGTCTCTAACCAGCTCATGGGTCCAGTGTGGAGGGGGTTGGGGTGTGTCTCATCTTTCTAGCTGGCTCTGGCGGTGCCGTGTGTGTGTGTGTGTGTGTGTGTGTGTGGAGTCATCTCTCTAGGTCTTTGTGTGTCTGCTACAAAGTTGCACTGAAGGCAAAGGTTGGCAGACTAAATGTAGTGCTTAGGGTTGTGGGGGCTTAACTCTGGCCCACATGATCTGACTCCCTTCCAGTCTGGGGGGGAGATGCGTCCCTGCCCCCAGCTGAGACCACCTGATTTTTAGGCCAGTGTGGCTGGAGGGGCAGATTTTGGAAGGGGGAGGTGCCACAAGGGTGAAGGCAGCAGTCCGGGGAGGCTGATCACAGCCGCCATGACCCCTGCACTCTGCCTGCGGGGGAGTTGATGCCAATGCGGTGTTAGCTGGGCACCATGCGGCTCCTGGCAGCGAGCGATTGCTGTGGGACTCGGAGTAGGGAGTGGGAAATGCTGGGTGGCAGCGAAGTGTGTGCTCGCTGGGCCGGGGGCAGTGTAGGCACAGCATTCACGCCCATACACCTTCCCCGTTGGCCAGCCAGTGCGTGCTGCATGCTAAAGACCCGTCCAACTGCAGTGTCAGAGGGGACATCAGTGGGGATGAGAGTGCCAACTGTGTGTGTGTGTGTGAATGCATGCACCAATGAAAGGGCAGGTGTGCGTGAAGCATATTTGAGTGTGTGTGCACACGAGGGAGAAAGTTGTGCACAAGTGCATTAGTGTGCACACAAATGAAAGTGAGCACACGAGCGTGTGTGTGTGCATACAAGGGAGTTTGGTCATGCATGTGTGCAGAGTGTTTGGATGAATGTGAATGTGCACGAGTGTGCAAAGAAACAGGTATGTGACACTGTAAATGAAAAGGCATGTTCATATGAGTGTGTGAAATCCAGCCCTGGCCCCAGTGCGGTCAGTGGGTGACTCCGGATTGACCCCGGGGACCGGAGAGCAGAGTCCGGCCCTGGCCCCAGTGCGGGTAGGGGGTGACGTTGACTTTTCTTTCTGTTGTTAAGGGGCTCTTGTTTTCTCTTAGGGTTTTCTCTCCCAACAATAACCCCCCCCCACCCCTAATGAGCGGTGATAACTTATCACCGGGAGCGCGTCTCCCAGCAGTAAAGCGCTGTCTATACTGGCGCTTTTCAGCGCTAAAACTTTTGTCGCTCAGGGGTTGTTTTTTCACATCCCTGAATGACTAAAGTTTTAGCACTGAAAGTGGCAGTGTAGACACGGCTGTAAAGGCGCAGGGGTGGCCAGAAGACTGTCATGGCAGGGGGTGGGAGCTTTAGGGGAATCTTCTAAAGCAACTAGACACTCAAATTGAGCCCTGATGGGTGAAGGGGGATGGGCGGTGCCAGCCGGCAGGGCCCTGAGGCATTGTGTAGGGCCCAGATGGCTGGCATGCCCATGGGCATGATGCATTGTGTCTGCCGTTCCAGATGGACCTGAGTATGTTTGTAGCAGCCCTGAGCGTTTCTGGGATGGGGGGCATTCTAGAGGGCCACCCTCTCACCCCTCCTCCTCTCAACAGCTGTGTCAGGCTCCATCACTCTGTTATTGGGGTGACCTGCCAGTCCCAGAATGGGGGTGGTCACACTCCTTTGTCCCCCTCTGAGCTGAATGCAACAACTTATTCTATTGCAGAGACCCTGCAGTTTGAAGTGGGAGCAGTGCAGGATTCCAGGCTCCTGCACCCCACCTGAGAGGTGACTGCATGCTGGGCAAGGGATCCCTGTATAAACTGCCCCTTCATCTCACCCCAGAGGTGGAGGCATCTCCCAGTGGGGGGCGCTGTAGGGAGCAGGGCAGGAGCACTTGCTGTTGGGGGAGCTCCTGTCTGCTCCAGCCTTGGCCTCTCCCAGCGAGGGATGCTATGTAGAACAGAACTGGAGTCCCAACCTAGGGTGTTTGACCCAGAGGCTGGGTTCACACCTTGTTTCTGTCCCTAGTCGCTGGAGCCCCATTGGGGTGGAACTTGCAGGCACAGAGCCAGGAGATGGATGGGGGAGGGGGCAGGGTGGTATCTTCCACTCTTCCAGTTTGGGGTAAGAGCTCTCGACGTGGAGAAGGTGCTCTGGGTTCTGAAGCCATGTTGGGAGCCAGCCTGCTCCATCCCAGCTCCCCTTCAGCCCTCAGATCCCACAGCCCCTCGTCAATTCCAATAAGAGAAGACACAGGAAAAAAAACCTGCTGATGGCCAGAGGGGTTAAAGGAGGGAATTAATTTCATCCTTGTGCCTCCCCAGAAACAGCTGCCACATCAGCTCGTGGAGATGGTGTTCCCCTCCCATGTATACCCCTTCTCCTCGAACCCGGGGCCCAGGAAGGAGTTGAGAATGACAGGCGAGAGAGAGAATCCCATCCTGGGTCGCTGGTTACATGCCAGCCCTGGTTGGAAATATAGATAATGGATTTCTTGCCCAGTCACAGAGATGCAGCCAGCTCTAGGGTGAGATGCGGGGGCTGTTTATACAGGGATCCCTCACCTAGCACTGTGCGCTTTATTAACCACACAAGGACACCATGACCGGAAGCAGGGCGTGAAGGAGAATCCCAAAGCCGACTTCAGGGGCAGAGGTTGGTGGGGAATGGTCCGAGCTGGAATTTGTCTGGGACAGAGTGAGGATTTCAAGGTGCCCTGACTATATGTGAGGGGCAGGAATGAGGGGAGTATGTTGGGTTCTGGGTGGTACATGGGAACCGCAGTTGCTGCCGCTTTGCCTTGGGATGTTCCAGGGCTGGCCGGAGGAGGCAGGGATGTGGGGAGAGCATAATGGGAGCGGGGGAGAGTGTTTGTTTTCCTGCTGCAGGCACTGGGAAAGGAAAGAAAATAGCAAATTTGTTCCATTTAAAATGTTCTGCTCTCCACGCCTGCCTCGAGGTGTGAACGTTTCCCCAGGACTGGAGTCGATTTTCATTCTCTCTGCACAGGCACAAACATATTTGTACGATAAAAATGTCAGGTCAGAGTGGGGGAAATATTCTGGGTTTACTGCAGCCTTGCCCGCCTGCGGGAAGGCCATTCCAAGCTCACAGCCAGCCACAGGGGCACAGCTGGTCCTGGGAGAAATCAGGATGAGTTGTCCCAATAGTTTGTGGGGCTCATTATTGTGATAGCAACTACAGGAGCCCATTGTGCTGGGCACCACACAGGCCCCTGTCGGGCTGGGGACTGCACAGACATACAGTGAGAGACAACCCCTGCCCTCAAGGGGAAACTGAGGCACCAAGAGGGGAATGAACTCTCCCAAGGTCCCAGTCTCCTCTTCCCTAAACCAGATCTCTGCCCACTGCACTGTGCTGCCTCTTAGCTTTAAGCTCAGAGCTATTGGCATGTTTCTGCTAAAGTTCCATGTTTGCACTGCAGTAAGTTGCTGTGTGTGTGTGTTTGTTTGGCTTCTATGCAATGTACTGTGTGCCCCCTGGTGCGTGCTCCCTGCTGCACCCAAGCTCTGAGTGCTGTCAGGACCTATCGGATGGGGCAGCACCGCCTGGCCTGGCACCCTGCTTTGTCCAGGAAACAGAGAGCCGAGCTGTGGGAGAGGAGCCGGCAGGTTGTGCTGCAGAAATGCACGTGCAGCCAGCTAGTGCTGCACAGGACTGGGAGCTTGGGAGGGATGTGTGTGTGTGGTCTGGATGTGTGCAGTGTATGTGTGCTCTGTGTGGGTCTGTGCTTAGTGTGTGTGCAGTGTGGGTATGTATGAATGTGTATGTGCTGTGGGTGGGTGTGCTTAGTGTGTGTGTGTAGCATGTACATGCACACGTGTCTGAGTGTGAGTGCATGAGTGTATTGTATGCTGTGTGTCAGTACGTGTCTGTGGTGAGTGTGTGTCCTGTGTTTATGTGTGCGAGTGCATGTGTGTCTGTAGTGAGTGTGCACATGGGGTGTGTTTCTGTGCATGTGGGGGTGTCTCTGTGCACACTCATCTGTTTGGGGAGGTACCTCTGGTGCTGAGTGTGACAGGATCGTAGGCCCTCCCAGCCGTGCTTACAAAGGGGGTGAGTGTGGGGCCCTGCCCATCTCCAGGCAGAGGTCCCAGTGTGGCAAGATGGGCGCCATGCCCTCATTGCAGTGCTGGGTGACAGCCCTTCCCCTTGCATCTATCCCCCACAGAGCTCTGCACCCCAGCCCATGTGCCTCTAGCAAGGGCTGGGAGCCAGGACTCCTGGGTTCTATTCCAGCTGTGGGAGAGGCATGGGATGTGTCCCATAGCTCCTCACACTCTCAGACAAGGAGAGCTCCCACATGACTTGCATCTCAAGAAGCCAGTGACCCCCTGAACCCTACTCCCCCTCCCGCCCCCTGCCCCCATGTCCTATCGATCGTAGCCTGGCTATCGATCCTGCTGCCCCGAGGCTGGGAGCTCATGCTGGAGAAAAATAGTGACAATTAAAATATCTAATGATAATGCAGAGCCAGCACCCCCTCCATTTATCCCCATACAGAGCCTTCATCTTCCTACAGGGAATCAACTGCAGGGGGCAATCCTGCTCCCTGGGGGGGAATAGAATGTAGGAGCGACCCTGCCCCCCTCTGGGTTGTAGGGTGCGACCCTGGGAAGAGGCTGTAGGGTGAGACCCTGCCCCTGGGGTGGGGGGAAATAGGCTGTAGGCCACCGTCAGGGGAATAGACTGCAATTCCACCCCAGTTAACAATGCACAGAGTTTTTCACCTGTAGGTCACCAGGTCAAATCCAACCCCAGCTGGCCCTTCCCTCTCTGCCTGAGATGAGTTTGCTGGCTCTCCGGTGGGCTCAGACAAAGTAAGGGAGACCAAGATGCCCTCTCCCCCAGTGTGGGGGCACACTGGGGGAAGTGTGTGCTGGGGGGGGGGTCACTCCCTGCTTCTGTCTCTGCTCTGGGAACACTGGAAAATTTTGGCTGCCACTAATTAAGATCCACGCCCCATCCCAGTGCCTGTGCTCTGTGTGAGATGGGTGGACAAGGAGAGATGGGGCTGGGCTAACTGGGGTGTGGGATCCTGGTGGGACAAGGTGCAGGGACAAGCTGGTGCTGGGAGAGGCGTGGAGAGGTTGTGACTGGGGGTTTTAACTGGGGCAGGCTGTCTGGGAGGTGTGTGTGTGGCTGGGGCAGGCTGTCGGGGTGGTGAGGTGGCTAGGGCAGTCTGTCGGGGTGGGGACAGTTGTGGCTGGGGCAGGGTCTCCGGGGTGGGGGGGTGGCTGGGGCAGGCTGTCGGAGGGGAGGGCAGTTGTGGCTGGGGGGGTGGGGGAGGGGAGTTGTGTCTAGGGTGACCAGATGTCCCGATTTTATAGAGACAGTCCCGATTTTGGGGTCTTTTTCTTATACTGGCTCCTATTACCCCCACCCCCGTCTCGATTTTTCACATTTGCTGTCTGGTCACCCTAGTTGTGTCTGGGGCAGGCTGTCGGGGGGGAGGGCAGTTGTGGCTGAGGGGGTGGGGGAGGGGAGTTGTGTCTAGGGTGACCAGATGTCCCGATTTTATAGAGACAGTCCCGATTTTGGGGTCTTTTTCTTATACTGGCTCCTATTACCCCCCACCCCCGTCTCGATTTTTCACATTTGCTGTCTGGTCACCCTAGTTGTGTCTGGGGCAGGCTGTTGGGGGAGGAGGAGAGGGGAGTTGTGGCCAGGGCTGCTGGGAATGGGCTGAGTGCAGGATGCTAACATGACCATGTGACTTGCTTGTGGCTCTGGATGGAGGGAGCTGTGCCAGGCCAGGCCAGGCCAGACCAAAAGGATGGGGATGGGGAACTCAGCACAGGGGGGCTGGGGCTCTCATAGCTCAGCCCCCCCCTCCACCTCCCAAGTGCTTTTGCCACATCATCGTCCAGTTGGGAAGTGCAGACCGCAGACTCTCCCGCCCCTGGGGTATTAGAATATAGGATGCAATGGGGCGGGAGGGGAGAGAGCACAGAGGTTGGGGGCTGAGCACAGGCAGGACAGCATCTCGCCACCTTCAGGCCCTAGTGGGAATCACTCTGGCTGCCTGGCTTGCCAGGTGGGTTTAAACTTTATGGGAAAGGAGCGATCAGACAGATAATCGGGGCTGGAGACAGAGCAGGGAGTTATGGGAAAGGCTAAAGCTGTGGGGGTCACTGAGCCAGGGGAAACACCGTGTGGGATAAAACCTAATAATCCCTCTCGATACACTCCTGTCTGCCCTGCTCTGCCTCTCCCACAAACACACCCCCATCTAGCTGTTTGAATGGGGAAACTGAGGCACAGAGCAGGGTAAGTGACTTCTTCAAGATCACATAGTGAGTGAATGGCCAACCTGGGGATAGAACCCAGCAGTCTTGACTCCCAGCTCCCCTGCTCTAACCCACTAGACCCCACTCTTAACTTGATTCTTAGCAGAGGAGTGATTGTTTCAGATGTTGTATCAGCCTATTAGCTCAGAGTCTCTGCACATGCGGGCAGGTGTTACTGTGTCCCTTGCACTTGGGCGGCTCTCCCTTCTCACAGCAATTGGCTCAGGCTCTCTGCACACTCAGGCAGGTGTTACTGCATTGGTCAGTTACTCTTGTTTCTGTGGTTATTGCAGTGACCACAAAGACTAGAAACATTCTGTTAACGCAGGTTCTCGCTCTGGGGCAGTGGATCTGGGGTCCTGGGGCTCTGGGGAGTGGTTCTGGGGTCGTGTAACTGGCAGGACAGGGGGGAGGAAGTGGCAATGCTGAAAGAGGTGGGCATGGGGGATGTTCTTAGCTTTGGCTGACTTCTTTGGAAAGCAGCCTTGCCGGCAGCTGCACACTTCAGCTCAGAGCAGGGCATGGCCCTGGGCAGAGACCATGACCTCCAAGGTTCTTAATGCCAGTGGGTGGGTGCTGTGCTAATGGGGACGGGGTATGGTGGGGATTAGCAGGCTCTGATGGCTGTTGTCAAATGCAGGCTCCCTTGACTGGTTGGGGGATGCTCCAGCAGGAGGCGCTGTGCTGCCTGGGCTAACAGGGACTCTAGTCTCAGTGTAAGTTCCCTGCTGAGGTTCCCCTGACGCATCCCCGCACAGTGTGTGTGAGCCTGCACGGCCGCCTGCTGCGGGGGGAGGCAGGAGCATGTGAGCACTCAAGCCCTCGCTCTGTGCTGGGGGCTGCCTTGGCCTGCTCCCTGCCCCCACCCTGCCCCTCGCGTCTCCAGAGGGCCCCTTCTGCAGCTTGGGAGACAAACCCCTTTTGGCCTGCAGCCCAGCTCAGCACAGGGACCCACCATGTACAATGCAGTGCGATGGCTGCTGTCTGACAGGCCTCTGCCCGACCCCCTCCCTACTCCCCTATTGCCTCCTGCGGCCACAGCCAGAACCCCCTCTCCTCCCCCCCATGCCCTGCATGGCCTGACCAGAACCATCTCCTCTCCTCTCCCCCCATACCCTGCCCTGTGGCCCCAGCCAGAACCCTCTCCCCTCCCCCATACCCTGCCCTGTGGCTCCAGACAGAACCCTCTCCCCTCCACATCCCTCCCCCCCACATCCCTGCAGCCAGTGTGCCCTCCCCCATACATGCCTTTATCTCTGAATGCATGCATCCACTCTCCTGTACACATTTATCTATTCATCCATCCCTTCAAGTCTTGTCTCTTTCTTTCCCTTCCTATTTCATTCCCCCTTTCCCCCCCTTCCGTGTTGTCCCTTGGGGTCACCCTTTCTAAGCTCTTCTCTCCCAATCACTCCTCTCCCTCGTACTCCAGGTCTGGCTCGGAGCCTCCCATGGGCGGCTGCTCCATATGGGGTGCGAGCAGATGGGACTAAGGGGGATGGATCCAGTCCAAGGTCATGGATCTTCACCAGAGAGAAGTGCTTACGGAGGGGCCGAGAGGCGGGCAGGGGGATTGGGTGGGAGCCAGGCAGTGTGCCCCTGGGGTTAGCAAGGAATTAATTGCTCCCCCAGCTTGGCCCTGCTGAGGTGATTTATATCCTGCCAACACAGAGCCCTGTAGAAGCAATTTAGGAGCCTGGCTGCTGTGAGGGAGGCCAAGGGGTCGAGTTGATTGGCTACTTAGCACTCCCTGTGCGGTGTGGGAGCAGGCTGGGACAGCCATGCCCCCCAGAGGGTGCTGTGCTGCAGGGAGCAGGCAGGAGTCCAGTAGGGGGCGCTCTCCCCTCTCAGGCCATGCTGACCCCAGTGCCCCAGCATGATGCTAGGGGCGCTGTGCTGTGGTAAGCTCTGGTTTTCCAATGCGACATAGAGCCAATGTGAACCCTTGTGTTCATTAAATCCTCAGGCATTGAACCTGGTGTCTTGGCAAAATCCCAGATGGGTGAGTCCATTCTGTCTTGCCGCAAAAACTGTTGTTTGAATTTGATATGGGATTTTCCTTCACTATGTGTCCACAGAAGTCAGGCTGTGTTGCTGTGTGGGAGTTAAACAATGCAGCATCCCACCCCAAAAGTGGCTGCATCTCAGTGCCAGGCGAGAGATCCCTGTGTGAACAGCCCCCACTTCCCATCCAAAAATGTCTCCCTCCCAACCTTACTGCTCTTCTGAATACACATCTCTCAAAGTCACCCTCCTCAGCTGTCAGATGGGCACATGAAGGTCTCACCCTAGTTCCTGTGGACACCAGTACCAGGAGCCTGCTGGCAGGCTGAGGTGGATCTGTGGCTGGTTTTTAACCCCTTCTTGGAGTGAAAGAATAATTTGTTTCATTTAGATTTTATAACCTTTGCCATAAAGAGAGGGAGAAAACGGAAAAGCCAGGCCGACAGTGCAGAGTCCAGGTGCTGTTAGGAACAGAGTTATAGAGGTGCTGTGTGTGACATAGGTCTAGTGGGTCAGGGGAGTGTGTGTGCTTGGGGGACATGCTGTGGTGGTGTTAGACTGATCTGAGATGCACCTTCTTCTGGGGTGATGCGGTTGCAAGCAGAGGGAGAGTTTGCTTTGGGCCTAGGGCTGTGTCTGAAGTGCAGAGGAGAGGGGTAGGGAGGCCGTGTGGCCTAGTGGGCACTGGTCTGGGACTCCACTGACCTGGGTTCCATTCCTAGTGCAGCCACTGGCTGCTGGATGACCTTGGGCAGATCACATCTCTGCTCTGTGCCTCAATTTACCCCTCTGTAAAGTGGGGTTAATAATGCTGACCTGCTCTGTAAAGTACTTTGAAATCTACTGACGAAAATCCCTAGATCAGAGCTACGTATTATTATTGTTTTACACTGAGTTAGGTATGTGATGTAAAATCCTAGGGGAGACAAGGCACTGGAGTTTTCATCATCAGGGTCAATCCTGGTGTGCTGCAGTGTGTGGAGTGTGTGGTCACTCTCCTCTGGCAGTCAGTGCTGACCCCAGTGCGGCAGCAGGGGACATTGTGTTGCAGTCTGTGGAGTGGGAGGCTCACTGGGGGGTGCTGTCCCTAGGTCAACCAGTGACACTGATGTAAAAATGCCCCGTGGTTTTGCCCAAGACTCTCTAAGTGGAGTCGCTCCTAAGTGCGATGTTACTCCTGGCGAGCCAGGTGTTGGTGCTTGGGCTGAGCTGCCTGTCTGTGGGATGATTTCATGGCGCAAAAAGCCGGCTCTTCAGGAAATTGTGTTTTCCCGAGCGGGGGATTGTTAGGGAACCAGCCCCCCTGGCCTCCCCCAGTCCCTGTGTCCTGACGGGCTCTGATTGCTGCCACGAACGGCTGGCGCTGACACTAACACGATGATTGCGGGGGCCGGGCACAGGCGAGACAGGCAAATTTGTTTCCTCAGCATCACCAGATGGCAAGTTAATTGTCAGGTGCCAGCAGCGGAGAGGCACTCCCCTCACCAGCGGCGTTGGGCCGGAGGGTGGGGGTGTCCCTGCTGCCAGGGCAATAGCTGCTCGGGGAATGGGAGATGGGGAGTGAGAGCACACTCAGACAGACAGACAGACACATGCACACGTACAGTGACACCACTGCTTGAATTACAGACTCTAGGCCCCCTTACTACCTTTAGGGGCTACCTCGCTTCTACCTGAGGGTCCTGTACCTGTTTAAATTCAAGCAGGCCCCTTGACAGGCAGGGCCCCCCTCTTTTCTTCCCCATGCTTTGAGCACTGAGAGACGTGCACAGACACACACAAAATGCTTTAGCGTAGAGCAGCCTAGGGGCTAGCAAGGGGGCCAGGCCTCCTGGGTTCTGTACCAGGCTCTGGGATGGGAGTGGGGTCTAGCACGCGGGGGACTGAGAGCCAGGACTCTTGGGTTCCATCCTTAGCTCTGGCAGGGGAGTGAGGGCTGCTGGATTACAGCAGGGGCAGGCTGGGAGTCTATTTTCAGCTATGCCACTGACTTGAGTGAGTCACTTTTCTTCCCTCATTGCCTCAGTTTCCCCACCCACCCTTTGTCTATTTAGACTGTGAGCTCTTTGTGATACGGATTGTCTCTCTCTGTAGGTCTGTGCAGTGCTCAGCAAAAAGGGGCCCCCAATTTCGGTTGGGGGATCTGTGCGGCACCTGGCACGATGGGGCCCCGGTTACAGTTGAGTCCTCTGGGCTCTTCAAATGAATAATAACGTAGACACAAAATGATGATGATATTTACACACCCCTCGTGCACCTGCCCTCTTCTCGCACGCTCTCATCGCACCTCGTGCACACACACTCTTCGTGCATCTGCCCCCTTCTTGCACGCTCTAATCCTGTCCCGTGCACACACACTCCTCGTGCATCTGCCCCCTTCTCGTACTCTCTGATCCCGCCTTATGCACACACACTCTGTGTGCTCCTGCCCCCTTTTTTACATGTTCTCTAAACCTTGAGTGCACACACCCTCTGTGCACCTGCCCCTCACTCTGTGCCACTTTCTCTCTGTGCAGGGAAGGAGGAATACGTGGCGACCTTCAAGGGCAACGAGTTCTTCTGCTACGACCTGTCCCACAACCCGATCCAGAGCAGCACTGATGAGATCACCCTGTCCTTCCGCACCCTGCAGCGCAATGGCCTCATGCTGCACACGGGGAAGTCGGCCGACTACGTCAACCTGTCGCTCAAGAGCGGGGCCGTGTGGCTAGTCATCAACCTGGGGTCAGGCGCCTTCGAGGCGCTGGTGGAGCCCGTCAATGGCAAGTTCAATGACAACAACTGGCATGACATCCGGGTGACCCGGAACCTGCGCCAGGTATGCACCAGCGCCAGCTGGGACCCACGTGGCTGGTTGGGACGGGGGGGCTTGCACTAGTGATCCTCCCTGGGCAGTGTTGTCTATGGTGTGCTCCCGCTGGCATTGCTGGTGGGATGTGCCCCAGTGATGTTCCCACCAGGGCAGCATTGTCTGTGGAGCGCCTCCACCCCATGGCATTGCTGGGGGGACGTGCCCCCAGTGATGCCCCCCCCCCAGGGCAGCATTGTCTGTGGTGTCCCCCTGCCCCATGGCATTGCTGGAGGGACATGCCCCAGTGATGTCCCGTCCCCCCCAGGGCAGCATTGTCTGTGGTGCGCCCCCACCCCATGGCATTGCTGGGGGGACATGCCCCAATGATGCCCTCTCTGGACAGCATTGCTGGGATGGGAATTGCCAGCCAGCCAGAATGCCCTCCCCCAAATATTTCATGGTGCCAAGGGTGGGTGCGGGTGGATGGGCCATGGTGCCAGTGGGCAGGGGGTAAATGGGCTGGGAGCTGGGCTTGGTTCTTGTTTACTTCTTTGGTCCCCGGCAGTCCAGATGCCAGCAAGAGGATGTGTCGAAACAAATTCACCTAGGGTCCCCTCAGCCCCCTAAATTTCTCCCCATCCCTTCTCCAAAAGAGGAGCATTGCCTCCTAAAGTATACCCCGCACCCAGAGACGAGCTAGCGTGGAGAGGGCCACAATGAGCTAGTGACACCTCCACAAGGTGCCTTAAATTCCATGCACTGAGCTCAGGGCACTGCCCCATTGCCCCCTGGGGGTCCTGAGCCTCCCCCAATGAAGACAAGGGGCTGGGTGTTGCAGTTAGCCACCACAGCTAATAGGAAGACTGTTCTGTGGCTGATTTGGGGAATGGGACATGGGGTCTTTCCCCTCTAGGCGGTTTTGGCTCCAATCCAGCCCCAGGGAGGGGCTGGCTTGGGAGGGAGGACTGGGAATGGTATATGGACCTCCCCCAGAGCTGGGGAAAGAACCCAGGAGTCCTGATTCCAAGTTACCCCGCTCTAATCCAGTAGACATCACTCCCCATCCGGGAGCCAGGCAGAGAGCCCAGGAGTCCTGACTCCCAGCCCAGGCAGAGCTGGGATATGGGCTGCGCTCTACTGATGGATCCCTCTATGCCGGGCTGGCCAGGTGTGTCCTGGGTATGGGTACTGTTCCCCCCACCCGTGGGTCAGATCCCCCCTTTGTGGCTGGTGCGGGTGAGAGGAATTGTTGCCTGTGGGCATTGTGGCCCATGCGCTCTGCATAAATCCACCCGTTGCACTGATCAGAGCTGGCAGCTCCCAGTGTCTTTGGATATCTGGACCTGCATGATGCTGCAGTGCAGGAGCCAAGGTAAAATGGATGGGCGCCCTCCCGCCCCTTGCCTCTCAGGGCTCGGCATGCCCCCCGCCCCAGCCACTTATCCCGCTGCTAAACACCCACTAATCTCCCAGCAGTCTCATGGAAGGGACTCCTGGGTTCCATCCCAGCTCTGGGAGGGGGCTGGGGTCTAGTGGTTAGAATGGAGGGGGACAGGGGCTGGGAGCCAGGACCCTGGGGGATTTGGGGAATGGACAGAGCATTGCGTTGTGTTGGGTGGTTATGCACCACGATATCCCCTGGCTTAGACACCCCACTCCTCTCTATGGTGTCTGGACTGCAGGACCCCTTCCACCCCACGGGACAGAGACCACTGGGTCTGACCGACCAACTGGCTAGGCTGTTCTTATTACTTTGTGACTGTTTGGGGGGAGCCTCATTCTTAGGCACTGTCTGGTGACTCATAGGGAGTTCCGGGGGCAGGGACAGGCTGCATTGAGGCCTGGGGGATTGGGGGTGAGGATGAAGTGGAGGAGGTTGGGGGGTGGATGGAGTTGCAGGAGGGATTGGGTAGGCAAAGAGGGAGGGCTTTGGGCAGTGGGAGGAGGAGCTGGGATGGAGTGGAAGCTCAGGGAAGTAGAGGAGTTGAGGTGTGGGTTGTAGGTGTGTATTGGGCAGGTAGGGAGAGTTGGTGTGAGGGGAGGTGTGTGGGGTTGGTATGTACTGGGGGGAGGTGGGGGAGGTTGGGTGGGGGTGAGGGGGAGGTTGGGTGGGGGGAGGGGAGGTGTGTGTGGGGAAGCTAGAGGAGATTGGGTGCGGGTGAGGGGGAGGTGTGGGGCTGCTGTGTATGGGGGGATGTTGGGGAGGTAGAGGAGGTTGGGTTCAGGTGAGTGGGTGTGTGTGGGGCCGGTATGTACTGGGGGGAGGTGGGAGAGGTTGGATGGGGGTGAGCGGGAGGTGTGGGGCCGGTGTGTACTGGGGGGAGGTTGGGTGGGGGCGTGGGGGAGGTGTGTGGGGTTTGTGTATACTGAGGTGGTGGAGGAAGTAGAGGAGGTTGGATGCGGGTGAGGGTGAGGTGGGTGTGGCTGGTATGTACTGGGGGAGGTGGGGGAGGTATAAGAGGTTGGGTGGGGGTGTAGCAGACATGGGGAAGATGGTGAGGGTGTAGAAGAGGTTGGGTGGGAGTCCAGGGAGTGGGTGCATGGGGTGCATCTGACTCACCCCTCCCCCTCCCTGCCTGCAGACTGAGGCTCCCCCTCCATACTGGCTTCTCCTTCTAACCTGGTTTCTGATTCTTTCCCTTTTTTGGACTAAAGTTAATTAAGAAAAATAATTAACAAAAAGCAGGACAAATTTTTAACAGTCTCAGGAACTGGAGTGGGGGAGCTGGTTCCTCTCCCCCCCAACTTGCCCCCAGCACTCCCCCAATAATACACTCCTCCTCACACAACATACAAGATAAAATCTGGACTCCCCTGGCTGGGGATACAGCCCACTCCCCCACTCTCTGCTGACCCCAGAGCCAGCCACTTAGGATCTACTAATCCTGCTAACACAGGCCTTGCTTTTCCTCCTTCCCCCTCCCCACCCTTCACCCCCCAAACCCCCCACCTCGTTAGAAATTACGTTGACAACTTTTTTGTGTGTGTGTTACTAACACGCTTCTTGAAAGACTCCAGCTCTCAACCAGAGACGCCAGAACTAACCCTCCTTGTCTCATCCAATGGAATGTCGGTCATTTCTTTTCAAGTCTTTAATTTAAATAGTCTCTTTTCCTTTCTTTTATTCTTACTAACCAAGATCTCTCTCTCTATAATACTTTATGGTTGGGAGGGGGAGGAGTTTGGTCGGGGGGGTGGGGGAGAGCGGGATGTGCAAGGGGAAGGTGGGTGGAGTCTTTTTAAAAACAAACAAACCTGATCGCCCTTCTTGCGATGGGAAAATTGATTTTTTCCCTCTTTTATCTCCCTTGATTTTCATGGTTGGTCATTTTTTTCCTTTTCTTTTCTGTTTTTTTTATTATTCCCCCTTTCCCTCATTTATTTTATTTTTTTAATACATATAGCACGCAGGAATTGGACACGCTATGGTAAACAAACTGCATTACCTGGTAGATATCACTCTAATTGTCTAATCGTTTGGTTTGCCGTGGGTTTTATCTTTTCCCTTCCCTCCTTTTGGTTTTTACTTAATTAATTGGGCTTTTAATTATCATTATTTTAATTTCTTAATTTTTTCTTTAAGTACTACACAAGAAAGTGAAATATAATTTTCAAAACTTAAAGGTTGAAATAAACTACCCAAACACACACAAAATTAACAACTAAATAATCAAACTGTGATAAGTCTAAAATCAAGAACTGGAAACAAACTGGTCAGCCACTCTGGAGTCAGTGCAGAATCAACCCTGCTGCCAGAGCAGAGTTGGCATAAAATGAAAAGAATCAAATACTCACCGTACAATCAAACTTAGGTTGGTGTAGATTGAAAACCAACCAATCGACCAAACCAAGGTTGGTATAAAGTTGACATGAACCACAAATCAATGTCAGTATAAAATTGACGATATCCAATACCCCGGGTTGGTATAAGATTAAAACCAACCTACCAAATGTGGTATTAAAAAAAATCCATTGTTTTTGAACCGCTCAAGCTTGTAATTAAATTTTTTTTAACCAAAAACATTTTTTAAAAGTCTTTTTCTTTCTTTTCCAAAAGCAACATTTTTAAATTTGTTTATATTTTTATTTATTTTTGGGGGGAATTTTTTTTTCTTTTCTAAAAGCAAATTTTTTTTAACTTTATTGGATTTTTTTTTCCCAAAAATAAATGAAAAAAAATAAAAATATATTATTTCTTTATTTTTACTCTTGGTTTTACATTTTTTATTCCTTTTACCTCCCCCTCCCCCTCAAAAACAACAACAACAACAAAAAATCCATGGAAAACACCATCCCATGAAGCAACTTCTGTGCGCGTCACATCTGCTCCATGGCGGCGAACCCGCCAGGGATTGTGGGAAATGGGCTAATGGCAGCCAGTGGGGTCAGGACCAGAGGTTGATTGGGGGGTGGGAGCAAGGGGGCAATGAAAGATGGACCATTAATTTGGATGTTTTGGGGGTGCAAGCCACATTTCCCCCTCACCTTGCCCCTCTGCACTATGCATCTGGGGTAGTTCCATGGGGTTATCCGCTCAAACCTTCTCCAAAGCTGAGTCTCTCCATCACTCTCAGTGGGTTTTGGACCAGGCCTATAAGGGATGTCCCCCCAGCCCCATTGGGAATCCCACCCCAAGGGTGTGGCTGGCTGCAGGCTGGCCTGTTAACCCCACTGGATGTCCTGGCTGTCATCCCGACTCCCGCCACGGGTGGTGCCACTGGCCCTCCATATCGCATGGCATGCTGGGACTGACTGGGGCATGCTGCTCTTGTGTCCTGTTTTTATTTTGAGAGCGACTCTCTGGGGCTGAACTAACACTGTGTCTGACACCATCCTTCCCACCCTCCTCCCTTCCCCTTCCCTGCTGTCCCCCACCCCACTCCTCCCACAGCTCTGACTGACTGCCAGGGCCTTTCTAACAGGAGCACCGTAGTCTGGGCCAGTTCAGGAAGGATGTGGGTCCAGGGACCATAGCTCCAGCCTATGTGTGATTAGGGAGTGTGCGGGGGGGTGGGGGGAGTGAGCACATGGGGCATGCTCATTGGGGGTGCTGTGGAGTCTGTAGGGCGTGTGCACTGGAGGGCTGTGAGCCTGTAGAATATGTACACTGGGGCAGGGGATAGTAAGCCACTGAATAAAACAGTAACACGTGTACGATGGAAGCCAGGCATTCAGTTGCCAAACGAGGAGGCACTGCTGCATCCCCAGCACCCCTTGTTCCAGTGCCCTGCCCGGGGGGAGAGGGGTGCATTGGCAGGGTGAGCTTGTAGGGAATGTGGAAGGAGGCATATGAGTGTGAAGGGTGTGTGCATGGCGGTGCAAGTGTGCAATGATGTGAGCCGGGGTGAAGGAGTGTAGGGCATGTGCATGGAGGCATATGAGTGTGTAGGGTGAGTGCATGGAGGGGTATGTGTGTGGGGGTTTGTGGGAAACATGAAGTGAGGGTATGAGTATGTGAATGTGTAGATCTGTGCAACTTTGCCATGCTCTGCCCCAGAGGTGGCTGCATGTAGTATCTCTGGGTTCTCAGTGTTAAGGTCCCAGGCGACGCCATGGAGTGTGTGTGCGGGCATGTGGGGAGGTTCACAATTGACACTGGTCTGTGAGTATTACATATCCCTCCCCACTGGTCTGGGGGACTGAGACAGCTACCATGGTGCATGATTCCCTGGGATGGTGCCAGCTACCTATAACCAGCCCATTCCCCTCTATCAGTGCAAGGGTAGCTCTCCCTTCTGATCTCACCAGCCTGGAGAGTTTCCAAGACTCCATGTGTGAGCAGCAGCCTGCAACAGTCCTTGCGATATGAGTATCTCGGGGTGGGGAGGGAGCCTGCGAGTTGGGAGACACAACCCCTCCCCATGCATAAGTGGGTGAGGGATGATGGTGATCCACTAGTGTGATGTGTGTGAATGAAACACATCACATTGCTGTCAGTGCACGGTGATGAGTGTGATTGTTCAGCAGACTTGTGGCCTCTTGTGCTTGTGCACACACAGGGGGACAGCTTCACATGGGTCCTCTTGGGGTGGGTGATGGTGCAATGGATGTGTTGCCCCTGCTTGGGCATGTGTGTGCAAGCTGATTGTGGATTTAGGCATGATCGTGAACTGACATTGCCCCTGAGCGTGCAACACTGATTGTGGAATATAACACACAGTTCCTTTAGTATGTATACATGTTTGTGCAGCCAACACTCTTCCACTCTGTGTGTTTGTGCAACTCACACATTGCTGCTGAGTGTGTGTGTTTCTGTGCATGGGTGTGCAATTGCACAATGAAAACCTTGCTCCTTTACGCTTTTTTGTGATTGTGCAATATACACACTCCCCCTGGGTGTGCAGGTGTGCAGCAGCGACATCCGACTCCCTTGAATATGCATTTTGCCCATTACTGAAAAGCCAGCACCTAAAATCTATGCCCAGAGTTTTAGGATTCAGATAGGCAATGTGATGGGAGGAAGGGGGAAAGCGCACTGGTGTGTATGGTGGGGGGGTAATAGCTTTGGGGGGTGTGTGTAGGTGGAATAGCTCTGGTGCGTGTATGCAGGTGTGGGGTAATAGCTCTGGTGCCTCTCTGTGTGTGTATGTGTGCACGCGTGCATGCACAGGTGGAATAGCTTGGGTGTGTGTATGCAGGTGTGTGCGGTAATAGCTCTGGTGCCTGTGTGTGTCTGTGCAGGTGGAATAGCTTTGGTGCATGTGTGTGTGGAGGGGGAGCATGCTGGTGTGGAGGGGAATACTATGGGGTGTATGGGTGTATGTGTGGAGTAGATCTGGTGTGTGTGTGTGTGACAATAGCTCTAGACACGTACACGTGTGTGGGGGGCTATAACTCTCAGGGCAATAGCTCAGGTGTGTGTGTTGGGCAATAGCTGTGGTGCGTGTATGTGGGGGTGAATAGCTCTGATGCATGGGGGGGGCTGGGAATAGCTCTGATATGTATGTGGAGAGGGCAATCACTCTGATGTGGGTGGGGGGTGGGAATAGCTCTGTGTCAGGGACTGGGAGTCAGAGCCAGAGTCAGGATCAGGGCTGGAGCAGACTGGAGCTGGACAGGAACTAGGCAGGAGTAGGTCTGGAGCAAGGGTGGAATGAGGCCGGAGCATGGCTGGAGTAAAGCTGGAAACAATTCATGCACCTGCTGCTGCTGAGATTAAATGAAGACCTCTTGGCTCTTTTCCAGCCAATCAGGTGGGCCGGCCAGTCAGGCCCAGCTGGACCGGCCAGTCAGGCCCAGTTGGGCTCATTAACCTGCCTGAAAGCTGAACCGGCCAGCCCTCAGGCTTAGCCGAGGGAACGTAAGCCCACAGTTCCTGACATACCGACCCCTTTCAAGGGTACCTTCTAGGGGCCCTCAGCCTGTGCTACTTGGGATGGGCCTGATGAAAGTCCTGTAGTAACCGTGGTGCATGAACTTTCTCTGCCGGTTCCCATGACTGGTCATTAGGACCATAGCCCTCCCATTTCATTAAGTAATGAAGCTGGCCCTATACTTGCTTGGAGTCAATAATTTGTTGGACAAGGTATTTTTCTTGTCCAGGGACTGCAGTGGGTAGCAATGACAGATTGTATTGACCTGGGAAGGGGTGCATAAGAGGGAGCTATGGAACACCGGATGGGTCTTCATTGACTCTGGTAATAGAAACATGAATATCTCTGGGTTGATCTGCTTGAGAATCTTGAATGGGGCTAGCTATTGATGATAGCTGGGTTGATCTGAGATTTCAAGTTGATAGCCAGACTTTGTCTCCAGTGCTAAAGTGAGGTGTGGCATGGTAGCCCTGATCAGCATAACACTTGTAGGTTTCCTTGGAGGCTTCCAGATGTTCTGTAAGTTCTTGTTGCATGTGATTCAGATACGTGACCGGTCCGCCGCTGCAGGAACTGGGGAGTTTGTGGGCAATGGTGGGTGAAAGCAGAGATAAAAGCCGTAATTTTTGTGGAATGAGCTCTATTGGGTGGAGGCATGGATTGAATTGTTGTAGGTGAACTTGACTTATGACAGGAGGGAGACCCAATTATCCTGGTGATAATTTAAGAACCACTGGAGGTATTGCTCTATGATCTGGTTTATCTGTTCTGTCTGTCCATTGGCCTGAGGTAAAGAGCTCTATATGCAGGAGTTTTAAAAGCCTGTGCCAGAAATGGGAAATAGATTGTGGGTCTCTGTCTGACACAGTGCCAGTCAGCAGTCCCTGGAGCCGGAAGACATGCTTTAGAAAGAGGCGGGCTGTTTGCAGGGTTGTAGGGAATGTGTGAGAAGGGACAAAGTGGGCCATTTTAGTTAAGAAGTCAACTGCACCTAGCACCACTGAACAACCATGGGAGCAAGGTAATTCTACAATGAAGGCCAGGGACTTGGTGGACCAGGACTACGATGGGGTGGGCAAGGCCTGGAGGAGACCAAGTTGTAGGAATTAACATATTTCATGGTATACTAGTCCATACCAATGCATACATGGCCACCATGAAGTTCCATGAAACTAAGTTTCTTCTTTTAGTTCCACCAAAGGGACCAGCGAGTGGTGAGTCATGACATGATTTCAGAACTTCGAGCATAGGCTGACTACCTGGGACATAAATGCATAGTTCCATAGATAGATCATCAGGTGATATAATACACCTGAGGAACTTGATCGTACTGTGATCAAATTCACATTTCTCCAATTTAACAATGAGATAATTCTGGCAAAACCTTTCCAAAACTCAAAATACATGTTGGTCATGAAGGGCTTGATCCTCAGAAAAAACAAGAATATTGTTTATGTAGAGAGCGATGAATTGATCTAACAGGTCTCTGAAAGTGTCATGGATAAAGTGTTGGAGCACTGCACAGCCTGAAGGCCATTAGTAAGTATTCCAAATGCCCCTATCAGGTATGGAAGGCAGTCTTCCACTCATCCCTTTCCCAGATACAGATCAGGAGGGTTAATCCCTTTTCCAGATTTTTTTGTAGATACTCTTGGAGCATCCACAACTCAGGAACTGAGAGGGAGTAAATATATCCAAAAGGGATGTCGGCCCCTGGCTGGAGGCCAATGGGACAGTCATAGTGACTGTGAGGCAGGAAGATATCAGCCTTCCTCTTGTCGAAGAATTCTGCAAGGTCACAGTATTTCATCAGTATTGTCGAGGCAGGTGTTGACTGAGAATCTATTGGACTCAGCCTTTCTGTCCCAGGGTAACCAAAAGGTCAGGGTTTCCTTGGGGTTATACTAAAAATTAGCCTCCAACTTGAGACCCGGTTCAGGGTGACAAGACTATTGACAGTAGAACAAGAGGAAACGAATCATTCCTGCCCTCCAGAGGATGTGTGGATCATGAGTGTGATAACACCGTGGATGTCCAGGAAGTGCGGGAACAAACCAGACCCAATTGAATGGCTTTGTGATGCCACTGAAGGGTTGTGACTTTTAAGGGCGCAGTCTCAGAGGTGATGGGACCTGATGAGAGGAGTGATCCGTCAATGGATTCTGTTACATTGGGTAAGTCCTTGTGCTGAGCTGGGATCCTGTGTGCGCAAGCGAAGTCCAAGTCCATAAAGCTTCTGGAGGAGACAGACAGTCAATCATTGCTTTCAAGCTGACCTCCATCAGAAGAGGATGCCATAGACAGAGTGGAAGCAGAAGGTGCTTCGGTGCTGATTGGATGCCACATCAGTGGGGAGGTCCGGGGGCTCTGGCCTGGCATTTCCCAGTTGAGATATGGAACTAGCCTTTGCAGGACAGGTCAAAGCAAAGTGCCCAAATTCCCCACAGTAGAGGCAGAGACCCAATACCTGGCATCAGGCCTTCTCCGCCATGACCACCTACACAAGTTCAGACTGTGCAGTGGGCACTGGATGTTGACTGACCGGTGCTGTTGAGACGGATGTGAATTGAGAAGCCACTCTCCTTTCTTGGCAGCGTTCCAATAAGCAATTGTCAGTCTTGAGGCATAGGTTGCTAAATGTGTCCAGAGTAGTGGGGAAATCTATCCATGCAAGCTCATCTTTGATTTCATCATTTGGATCAAGCCGGAAACGATAGCACTGAGAGGCCTTGTTTTCATTCTGTGTGTGTCACCTAGGTGTCAAAAATCTGCAGCGTAGTTAGCAACTGGCTGGCATCTTTGCCTCAGGATCTGTAGCATGGCTTCTGCCCTGTGCATACAATTCGGGTGGTCAAAGATCACTGTTGAAGCTTGGACAAACTCCTTGAACTGACTCAAGAGGGGAATAGATTTCTCAAGCAGTTGAGAGGCCCATGCCAATGCTTCCCCAGTCAGCAGATTAATGATGAGTCCCACCCTGGTTCGGTCTGTGGGAAACAACTGCAGGTCCAGCAAGAACAGGAGAAGGCACTGGTTTAAGAACTTGTGGAATTTTGTGTGGTCACTATCAAACTTGTCAGGTATTGGGATCTTCGGTTCTGGAGGGGCCTGAGTCACTGACTATGTGGCTAGCACCCGCAGCGCTACATTATGTTCCTGCAGGGCATCGACCTGGGTTTGTAGGGGTCCATCCCTGCAGCCAAATCGGGTCTTCTCTGTTCTTTGGGCTGCTCAAACTATCAGAGACTGGGATGTGGGCAGTCTGACCTAATGGTTAGAGCCAAGGGTCAGAGCTGAAGTCAGAAACCAGGAGACAAACCAAGGGTCAGAGCCAGAGTTAGAAGCCGGGCAAGGGAGCAGGGGTGGAGCGGGCAGGAGCAGGGCTGGAGCAAGGCTGGGAACAAAGCAGGCACAAGGAATATTGCAGCTGCAGGTGTAAGCATTGAGCAACCATGGACTGCTGCCACTGCTGAGCTTAAATGCAGACCTGCTGACTTCTTGCAGCCAATTGAGTGAGTTGGCCAATCAGGTGATTCTGCTGCTGCCCAGCTGGGCTCATTAACCTGCTGGAAGGCTGAATTGGCCAGCCACAAGCTCAGTTGAAGGATCTTAAATCCATAGTTCCTGATCTTTGGAGGAGGGAGGAATAGTCCTGGTGTGCGTGTGTGTGTGTGTGTGTGTGTGTGTGTGTGTGTATGAGTGTGAACAATAGCTCCCTGTGTGTGTCATGAACTGGGGCAGGAGTGGTAAGGTATAGTGGTCAGAGCAGTAGTCAGAGGCCAGGAACAGAGCCAAGGGTCAGAGCTAGAGTCAGGAACAAGGCAAGGTAGCAGGGCTGGAGCAGGACAAGAACAAGGCAGAAGCGGGTCTGGAGTAAGGCAGGGGACAAGGCAGACACAGAAGAAATTGCAGCTTTGGTCTTAAATGTTGAGCAGCCACTAGCCTACTGCAGCTGCTGGGCTTAAAAACAGTCATGGTGATGCCTCTCAGCCAATTAGGATATCTGCAGGTCAGCTAGCTGGTCTCAGGCTCATGATTCCTGACAGTACCCCTCCTCTTTGAGGAGCACCTCCTAATGGCTCTAGGGCCAGGCATCTTGGTATAATTTGGTGGAAGTCCCATAGTTGGTCTGGGACATAGATGTTCTCTATTGGTTCCCAGGACTGGTTGTTTGGACCATAGCCCAGTCCACCAGATACTGGAGTTTTTCCTAACTCATTGTGGAGCGTCAAGAATCCGTTGTACCAAGTATCCTTCCTGCCCTCTAATGGTTATGGGTGGTAGCAGTGTGTTGGAGCGGTTCAGGAATGGGTCTCAGTGTAAGGCTTTAGAATGGAGACATGAAATATAGGATGGATCTTTAGGGACTTGGGTAGCTATCACTTGAATGTTACTGGGTTCTCCTGGTTTGAGATTGTGAAAGGGGCCAGGTATCACTGCTCTAGCTTGGCTGATGGATGAGCTGATTGAAGATTCTGAGTGGATAACCAAAACAAACCAAACACCATGGCAAGGTTGCGGGTGATCTGGCAACCTTGGCCAGCATTGTGCTTGCAAGCTTCTTTAGCAGATCACTACTATTCCTTGAGTTATTGGTGCACTTGGTGCAGGTGGGTGGTCAAGCCCATGGCAGCAGGTACTAGGAACTCATGGATGTATCTGGATGGCAATGTGGATGAAAGCCGTAGTTACCAAAAAATGGACTTTGTTGGGCGGAAGCGTGGGTTGCATTCTGTAGGCAAATTCTGCACAGGAAAGCAGGGAAAACCAGTTATCCTGGTGGTAATTCAAAAAACAGCGGAGATATTTTCCAAGAATCTGGTTCTGTTTGCCCATTAGTTTGCGGGTGATAGGCAGATGAGGTGAGAGGCTCAATGCCAAGAAGTCTTAGAAACTCTCACCAAAAATGGGAAATGAACGAGGGATGCCAGTCTGACATGGTGCCAGTTGGTAATCCATGATAACAGAAGATGTTCTCTAAGAAGAGATGTACCATTTCCAGGGTAGTAGGGATGGCGTGGGACGGAACCATGTGCATCGTCGTAGTTAGGAGATCGGCCATGATTAGGATTATTGTGTGCCCATGAGAGCGAAGCCTCTCCCCAATTAAATCACTAGATACAGTCGACCAGTGCTGGGGTGGAATAGGCAAGGGTTGGAGGAAGCCAAGCTGTCTGGAGTGTGGATTGTTGGTTCCAGAGTAGAGGTTTGCAGGACTTCATATATTTCTTGATGTAAGTGCATAGACCTGGCCACCAGAAAGTTAGCCAAACTGGGCTCCTGGTCTCGGATTGACTGAAGTGACTAGCAAGCACATGTCATGTCATAATTTAAAGACCCGAAGTCTAGGCTGGCTCTCTGGAACACAAATTAGATCCCTGTGATAGAGAACACCATCTTGTAGTCTGAACTCTGAGTCTGGCTGGGCATCTGCACCTCCTAGGGTCTGGCGGATCTGGATTGCAAACACATCGATTGGCAGCAGAGAATGAATGCAGGGCATCAGACTGCTGTCTACAGACTCGTTGACAAAAATTGGGCACTTTAGGAACGGTGAAAGGAGGTTCTCCACCAGGTTCAAGATACTCATCCTTGGAAGACAGAGCATTCACCTTTCAATATCCTGTTCCCGGACAATAGGTTACCATGAAGTCAAATCAGGCAACAAGGAGGGACCAGCGGATCTGGCGTTGATTGTGGTGTCTGGCCATTTGGAGGGATTCCAGGTTCTTGTGGTCCATAAGGACCTGGACTTGGAACTGGGCTCCCTCTACGGGATGATGCCATTTCTCGAAGGCCACCTTGTCCCAGATATCATAATTTCTTTCCACTGGAGTTAGTTTACAGGAATGAAAGGCAGAGGCATGAAGTTGGCTATGGAGGCCTGCTTGTTTTGATAACACTGCACTGATGGCAAAGTTTGATGTGTCAGCTTCCACCATGAATGGCTTAGTGGGATCTGGATGGATAAGGATGGATGCTGTGGTGAATGCTTTTTTAGCAGATCTAAGGCAGGGTGGGCTTCTAAGGACAAGATGAACCTGGATCCTTTTCACAAAAGCATTGTCATCGGAGCGACCAGGCTAGAAAACCCCATTAGCTGTTGGTAAAAGTCGCCCAAGCCCTGGAATCACTGTACCTCTTATGCGTCCTTTGGAAAAGCCCAGTTGGATATGGCTGCCACTTGTGCGGGTCCATAGTTAGTCCCTTTGGGTAAACAATCTACCCAAGGAATTTGACTGAGCCCTGATCAAATTCACACTTCTTAAGGTTGGCATATAAGTTCTGGCAGAGTCTCTCTAGGGGCTTGTCTACATTTACCAGGGGATTGACGCGCGGCGATTGATGAATCAGCGGTTGATTTAGCGAGTCTAGTGAAGACCCGTTAAATCAACCACAGATCGTTCACCTGGCGACTCCTGCACTCTGAATGAGAAGCGCAAGAGGAGTCAACTGGAGAGTGTCTCCCGTTGACATAGCGAAGTGTGGACTCTGCGATAAATAGATCTAAGTACGTTGACTTCAGCTATGTTATTCATGTAGCTGAAGTTGTGTAACTTAGATCGATCTCCCCCCGTTCTGTAGCTGCAGTGTATATGTTGGTTGTGGAGATCTGGATCTGCAGATGAAGGTCCTCAGAGGATGTCATCAAGGTAAATAATCACAAATTGACCCAGCATGTCCCTAAAGATATCATTAATGAAATGCTGGAAAGTCAACGGAGCATTGCACAAGTCAAATGGCATAACCAACTACTCCAAGTGTCCATACTATGTGCAGAAGGCAGTCTTATATTCATCTCCTTCTTGAATCTGAACCGAGTTATGAGTTCCACAAAGGTCCAACCTAGTGAAGACCTTGGCAGAGCAAAGTCTTTCAGAGAGCTTGATGAGGGATAAGGGGTACTGGTTCCAGATAGTAACATTGTTTAATGCCCAGTAATCCACACAAGGCTGCAGGGAAACCATCCTTCTTACTCACAAAGAAAATTGAAGCCCCAGCTGGGGACATGGAGGGATGGATGAATCCCTTGTGCAGATTTTCTTGGTGATAGCTCTGGAGAACTTGTAACTCATGTTCTGAGGGAGAATATATATGCCTGAAAGGTCCCTCTGCTCAGTCTAGAGGTCGGTGGGGCAGCAAGATGCCAGCTTCCTTTTTGTTGAATACCTCAGCTAAGTCTTGATATTTGGTGGATACCGAGGCTATTGGGAAGGCAGTGGGGGTTGCCGAGTTTCCCTTTGGACTAACCCCCTCTGTCTTGGAATACTCCTGGAGGCAGGCAGAGCTGCAGAGGACTTCTGCTCTGTGGTTGGATTTCAGGAAGCAAGATTACCAGCAGTATGGTGAGCTAAAATGCCTCATGCCTGTCATCCAGCGGATATGTGGGTCATGGGTGATGGTCCAGGGAATGCGGTGCATGGATCAACCTGCATTGAAGGATTTCTTGATAACCTTGAAAGGTAGTGACTTCTAAGTGGGCAAACTGGTGAGTGACTGGGTCCAAAGAAAGGAGTGAACCATCAACGGACTCTACCAAGTCAGGGGTAATTTTGCACTGGGTGGAGACATTATGCATTCAGGCAAATTCCAAGTCTCTGAAATTACCTGAGAAACTGCTGTACACTTGCGCTTTCAGGTAAACCTCTGACATTGTGGGGTGCCATAGCTGGAGCAGGAGAAGGGGGTGTGTCAGGCGCCAATTGGCCATCCAGAGTACTAGCAGAGAAATGTTTGTGCAAGGTACTAGAGTGAGAGGTAGAACCGCAACCTGAATTTACAGGTTCTGCAAGATGAGACAGGAAGATGGCCTTAGCAGGATCCACCCCAGTAGTGGAATCTGTCCCTTCTCCATTTTTAGGTGGGCTACTCAAACTGGCACGGACCAGGGCATGAGCAGTCACGTCTAGTTGCTATGGCTGTCAGACCTAGTGATTGCTCTAGGGGTCAGAGCCAGAGTCAGGTACCAGTAGGGTGACCAGATGTCCTGATTTTATAGGGACAGTCCCAATTTTGGGGTCTTTTTCTTATATAGGCTCCTATTACCCCCCACCCCCGTCCTGATTTTTCCCATTTGATGTCTGGTCACCCTAGGTACTACGCAAAGGAGCAGGACTGGAGCGGGAGAGGAACAAGGCAGGAGCAGGCCTGAAGCAAGGCTGGGGACAAGGCTTAGAACAAGGCAGGCACAGGAGCAATCATAGGAGCAGATGTGTGTTGGTGGGGACGACAGTTCTGGTGCTTCTGTGTGTGTGTGTGGGAATAGCTGTGTTATGTGTGTAGGGTGAGTAGCTCTTGTGTGGGAGAATAACTGTGGTGCGTGTGTGTGAGTGGGTAGAAATAGCTTTGGTGTGCGTGGGGGGAATAGCTCTAGGTGTGTGTGTGTGTGTGTGTGTGCAAGTGGAATCTCTCTGCTGTGTGGATGTTTGGAGGGATAGCTCGTGTGTGAATGTGAATGTGAGAAGTAACTCGTTTAATGGGGAAATGTCTGCGTGTGAGTTCTGGGGTGTGGAGGGGGAGAACTCTAGTGAATGTTTGATGGGAAAGCTCTGGTTTGTGTGTATATGGGGCTCTGTTGTGTGCAAGGGGGAGAGCTTTGGTGTGTGTTGGGGATACTGTGTTGTGACTCGGGGGAGAGCCCTGGCCCATGTGTATTGATGGGAGTTTCAGTGTATGTGCATGGCAAAGGAGAGCTCTGGGGCATGTGTGTGTGTTTGAAAGAGAGAGACCTCTTGCGTGTGTGTGGAGGGATAGCTAATATAGGTGTTGGGGCGGAGACCTCTGCTGTGGAAGGGGAAGCTAGCTCTGCTGTATGTGTGAGGGAGGAGCCCTTGGGGAAGGGGGGGGGGGAAGCATGTGTGTATATGTGTGTGTTGATGGCTCTGGTGTGTGTGGGTGTGAGGGAGGGTTTTGGAGTGTGTGCGGAAGGGGGATAGCTCTGGTGTGTCTATGTGTGTGTGTGTGTGAGAGAGAGAGAGAGAGGGTTCTGCAGTGTGTGGAGAAGAGGGCTATCTTTGGTTTGTGTGGGGAAGGCTGTGTGTGTGTGTACATATGTATGTGTGAGCTCTAGGATGTTTGTGAGGGAGGGCTCTGGTGTGTGTGGGTGGAGGGTTCTGGGATTGTAGTACAACCCACACTCTTGTTTACCAATCACACAGGTGCTCCCGTTACAAACCACCCCCCAGCCAGCCCACTCCATTTCCATCATTTTAACTCCCCCCTCCCTCTCTCGTGCATGCCTCAGCCTGCATCTCTCTCTTTCTCTCTCTCTGCCCCCCATTGGTCCGTGACCCCCCCTTGGAACCCCCAAACCTGTCTAACATGCACGGCTCTGGCTATCGCTCATTCTGCCTTTCTGCCCTGCATGGCTTTCCTCTCTCTCTCTCCATCCGAGTCTCTTTCTCTTCGCCAATCTCTCTCTCTCTCTTTGATGATTAATTAATTAATTAACCAAGAGCCATGATTAATGCCAGCTGATAATTAACTCCTGTGGTACTAATACTGTGCTAATGAAGATTGTCTTACTGTTCCTACTAACTGCCATTTTTCTGTCTGAACTTTTAAGTTTGTCTGAGGAAAACAGATCCCCAAATTCTTTTACTAATCCAAAACATCCCCACTCCCTTCCCCACAGGGGCGTTCTGTCCTATGCGGGGCCTGTCGGAACTGGGATCCCTCCTTTTAGATTAGCTTTTTAGTGGGGGCAGTTTGTCCGCAGATGAGATTTTTGTTTTTTAACTAACAGATTTCTAGCCTGGCTCTGACAGGGGAGTGGTGTCTAGAGGTTAGAGCAATGGGATGGGGGGAAAGCTGGGAGGCAGAACTCCTGGGTTCTGTGCCCAGCTCTTGCAGGGAAGTGGGGTTGAGTGGGTTAGAGTGTGTGAGAGGTGGGGCTGGGAGCCAAGACTTCTGCCTTCTATCCCAAGCTCTCGGTGGGGAGTGGGATTTGGTGGTCAGAACAGGGTAGGGTTGGGAGTCAGGATGCCTGGGTTCTGTGCCCAGCTCTTGCAAGGAAGTGGGGTCCAGTGGGTTAGAGCTGGGGGGAACGGACTAGGAGTCACAGCTTCTGAGTTCTATCATTGGCTCTGGGTGGGGAATGGGATCTGGTGGTTAGAGTAGGAAGGGCTGGGAGTCAGGATTCCTGGGTTCTATTTCCAGCTCTGGGAGGAAACGGGGGTCTAGTAGTAATAAACGCAGAGGGAGCTGGGAGCTCCTGTTTTATTCCCAGCTCTAGGGATGGGGAGTGGGAGGGTGTCATCTGTCTGTCCCTGACTCGCTCTGTCTTGGAGCTCCCTCTGCTGTTTTCACCCTGGGGCTTGTAGCCAGGTCAGGATCCAGGAATGACTTCAGCTGCTGCATATTCTGTTAGCTGGAATGTCATAGGGCTTGTCTGAGTGTCGCCCCCATGTAGTGATGTGGGTCTTCATTGGCCTGTGCTTAATGGAGTGCTTAACAGAGCCTCTTCCAACCACAGGGTCAGCCTGTCTAGCAGCTTAAGGGACAGTTCCACCCCAAGGCTTTAGCCTTTGACAGCAGGACTTGGGGAGGAGCACTGTCTACAAGGAGGGACCCCAGCTTGGACTTTATGCCTTCCTGCCCTTCTCTTCCCCTTCCTATTCTAACTTCTTTTGCATGTCGTTGTACTGACCAATACTAATGTGACCCCCACAGCCTCCCCTCCCCCCCATCCCCTGCTTTATGGGGAAGAGGAAATGGACCAATTGAAAGGAGTTTAACAAACCACAATCCCCCACCCCCAAATCCCTCCCCATAACCTCTCACCCATGCACTCCCACTGGGTATCAAGAAACAGCCCCCCAACAAACAGCCTCCCCAACAAAGAAAAACACAACTAGTCCTCCTGGCCACCTTTCTAGTCCCCCAATAAACACAATGGTTCCTCAAGGCCAGAGCCCTCATATGCACAAGATTTGATGGGTTGAAACAAGAATTGGGAGGGATGGGGGTACAAAATGCAGCCCCATCCTGTCTCCCCCAAACCTCATGACACGGGGTTAACAATTTGTGCTAGGGTTGTTGTGGTACCTATATATCAGGGGGAAATGCTTCCAGGAGAGCCTGACTTACCTTATTCCACTGCTTCAGAGATCAAGCCTGGATCAGAACCAGCACCCAAAGCAGTGGGGTGGACTTTGGATCTGAACTAGAGCCAACACTGTGATCCGGTTAGCGAGCATTGTGGGGCAAAGCCTCCATATGTGCTGCAAGCGGTTGCTGCAGCGTTGGGGTTCAGGTCCTCCCTCCGCAAACAGGATGGATTAGCAGGGCATCACGGAGGGCTGGTGGGGTAATAGAGGATTTATCTGTGTACTGATACACCCTTGGTGTGTGTGTGTACTACCACTGGTTTAGGATCAGAACAGCCTGTATAGCATGTGTGTGTGTGTATGCGTGTGCATACTGTCCCCTACTGGACAGGTTCAGAAATGCCTGTGTGTGTGTATATGCTGCTTCATAGTGAATATACAAGGGCAGTTCTGATTTTGTTCTGGGTGGTGTGTGTGTGTGTGTGTGAGAGAGAGAACACTCTCTCTGTGTAAGTACTACCCCTATTGGATAGGATCAGAACTGCCTATGTGTGCATGTGTACACTGCTCAATCCTGGGATAGAATGAGGACTGCCTCTAGGTTTGGTGATGTTCTGCCCCCTCCTAGACAGGAGCAGAATGGCCTCTGTGTGTGTGTGTGTGTGTGTGTGTGTGTGTGTGTGTGTGTGTGTGTATATACTGCTCATAAATGTATTGTTCAGGACTGTCTGTATGTGTATTTGTGTCCTGCTCAATACTGCATAAACGGAGGTCTGCCTGTTTGTCTACTAAATAGGATCAGAAGTGTGTGTGTGTGTGTGTGTGTGTGTGTGTGAGCATACATGCACATGTACTGCTCTCTACTGGAGATGATCATAACTGTGTGTGCGTGTGTACTGCACCCCACTGCACAGGCTCAGAACTGCCTGTGTGTGTGTATACTGTTTCATACTGTACAGAATCAGAAGTGTGTGTGTGTGTGTATGCATGTGTGCATGCACATATACTGCCCCCTATTGGACAAGATCAGAACTACCTCTGTGTCTGCATGTGCGTGTACTGCTCCATACTGTATATAATCAGAACTGCCTGTGTTTGGGCATGCTTGTATGTACTGCCCCATATTAGAAATGATCAGGTGTGTGTGTGCACACATGTGATGTTTCCTACTAGATAGGATCAGAAGTGCGTGTGTGCAAATGGATGTGTACCGCCTCCTACTGGAGTTGATCATAATTCTCTGTGTATGTACTGCCCCCTGCGGAACAGAATCAGAATCAGAATCAGAACTGCATGTGTGTGTGTGTGTGAGAGAGAGATACTATAGAATCAGAACTGCCTATATGTGCGTGCTTATGTGTATTGCCCCATCCTGGACATCAGAACTGCCTCAGTGTGTGTTTGTGTATGTGTGCGTTGCTCCCTAATAGACAGGTTCGGAAGTGTGCATGTGTTCATGTATGCCTATTGCCCCCATGTCAGATATTCATCATAACTGGTTGAGTAAGTGTGTGTATTACCCACTACTAGATAGGATCAGAACAAACTGTGAGTGTGTGTGTGTGTGAGAGAGAGAGAGATTGAGAGAGAGAAAACGAGAACTGTCCCCTACAGGATAGAATGAGAATTTCCTGTCTGTATGTATATGGACTGCTCCTGGATAGCTAGGATCACAGCTCTGTGTGTTTGCGTGCATGCAAGCAAGCAGTGCCCTCTACTGGACAGGATGAGAAATCCCTATCTTCCCACACACCGCAGAAAGGCTCAGAACTGCCTTCTCTTACCCCAACTTACCTCACCCTGAACAACCATTACCCTCAGACTATCTGATACCTTCCCTCCCTGTATCCCCCCTGTGGGCTGGCTATTACTCTTCCCACAGCCTCCCACTGACCAACTGTTTCTCCCTTCCTACTTCTCTCCTGGCCAACACACACACACATGCACGCACGCACACCCTGTTACAGCTTCCCCACAGGCCATCTGTTACCTCTCTCTAACCCCTCCTATAATGCCTGTTAACTGCCCCGAGCTTCCCCTAGAACAGCTGTTCTTCTTCGAGTGCTTGCTCATATCCATTCCATTAGGTGTGTGCGCGCCGCGTGCACGATCGTCGGAAGATTTTTACCCTAGCAACACCGGCGGGTCGGCTGTGGAGCCCCCTAGAGTGGCGCCTTCATGGCGCTGAATATATACCCCAGCCGACCCGGCGCCCCCTCAGTTCCTTCTTACCGCCCCTGACGGTCGTTGGAACTGTGGAGCGCTGCTTAGCTGTTCTCCACTTTCCCTAGCTTATCTTGTTGTATCATAGTTGTAGTTATAGTTATAGTCCTAGTGTTTGTTGTAAATTAGTTAAGTAGTTTTAAAGTTGTTCTAAGTAGTCCAGGGGATTAAGGGGGTCGTCTCCCCCCTTTCTCCCCCGGCCGCGGGGCCGGGCTCATGCCCAACGCTCCCGGCTTCAAGCTGTACGCCTCCTGCGCTAAACCTATGCCCACGAGCGACCCGCACGACTCCTGTCTGAAGTGCCTGGGAGAGTCACACCAGACAGATAAGTGTAAAATCTGTAAGGCCTTCCGACCAAGGACCAAGAAGGAGCGGGACTTTCGGCTCAGGCAACTTCTGATGGAGGCGGCACTTAGCCCGGACACTCCTTCCACGGGCAAGGCCCCGGCGCCTAGCACCTCGGTGCGTAGTGCCCCGGCGGCACCGGCTACGACGACCACGCGAGTGGCGTCAGACAAGCCTCCCCGGCACCGGACCTCGTCGGCACCGCAAACACAGCAAGTGCCTCGGCGCCGGTCCTTATCCCCAGGGCATAAAAAAGCCCATAAGACGGGGACATCCGTGCCGAAGACGCCGGCTCCCCCAGTGCCGGGGGTAGAGCCGCGTCCGCCGGTGGAGCAACGGAAACAGGTGCCTCCAGCACCGTCGACTCCGGCGCCGAGGCCGTTGAGTCCGGTGCAAATAGCGTCTCCTCCCAGGCCGGCGGTGATACAGTGCCTCCCGTCGACTCCAGAGACCTTCGCGGCGGCGAGAGACTTAATAGCTCTCACGGAGCCGGCACCGCCTCAACCACCGGCACCGACTGCACCGTTGACTCGCCCGGTCCAGTCGAGGGGGAAACCTGCCTTGATGCGCCCACCATCACAAGGGCTGGAACCTCGGCACCGATCCAGGTCCCGTAGCAGGTCCCCACGCCGCTCGCAGTCCCGGCACCGAATATCGTCTCGGCACCGGTCGTACTCGCGGCCAAGATCTTCTTCGCGGCACCGCTCTACGTCTCGGCACCGCTATGATCGTCGGCACCGATCAACGTCGAGACGTAGTTCTCGGCACCGCTACGGTCGACGCTCGACGTCGAGAGGCCGCTCCCGGCACCGGGCATACTCCAGGTCCTCGTCGAGGTCCAGATCCGACTCCCGGCACCGACGAGGTCATCGGCACCGGTCGCGGTCCCGGCACCGATCGCCGGCACCGCGCAGAGATAGATCATCTCCGGACCGGCACCGTGCGGCACCGCAGCCCACCGGGATGGTTTCATCTCTCTCGGCACCGCCATGGCCGTCAAGATCGGTGTCTCGTTCCTCGGAGGACCTGTCGAGATCGGCATACCCCCCTCAAGGGCAGGCCGAGGAACAAAATTTCGGCCATTGGCAGGAGATGGCAGAGGACCACTCTCATGGACCATCTCACTGGTCGTTTTGGACCCCGTGGGCGTACCACCAGGAGCAAGGGGCTCCAATACCATCGACCTCTCGCTCGGGTCACTCGGTCAGAAGGGCCCCAGAATCCACCATCTCTCGGCCTCCGCCAGGAGGCATGGAGGCTTCCGTGTCCACGCCACCCGACACCAGGGACCCAAGTGCAGGTGATGCTCCGGCCCAAGAGCAGGGGGATCAGGACCCCCCCTTGGATCCGGTACCACCGGAGGCATCCTCTTCCTCCTCTCCGGACGAGGCAGTGGCGGGCACTTCATGTACGGGTCCCCCTCCGATAGATCTTCGGGCTCACCAGGATCTCCTGCGTAGGATGGCCCGTAATATGGACCTGCAGGCGGAGGAGATAGTGGAGGTGCACGACCCGATCGTGAATATCCTTGGAGCGGACGCCCCATCGAGGGTGGCGTTACCCCTGATCCGCACGATCCAAACGAATGCGGATACGATATGGCAAACTCCTGCCTCTATTCCACCCACAGCGAGAGGGGTGGAAAGGAAATACTTTGTCCCGTCTAAGGACTATGGGTACTTGTATACCCACCCCCAACCGTGTTCACTGGTGGTGGCATCAGTGAACGCAAGGGAGCGCCACGGTCAGCAGGCCGCAGCGCCCAAATCGAAGGAGGCTAAGCGCCTCGATTTGTTCGGCCGTAAAGTTTACTCAGCCGGAGGGCTACAACTTAGAGCGGCGAACCAACAGGCGCTACTGAGCCGCTACAATTTCAACTCCTGGAACTCTATGGGGAAGTTTAAGGAGTTGATTCCCCAAGAGTCCAGGGAAGAGTTTGGAGCCATGGTAGAGGAGGGTAAGAAGGTGGCTCGGACCTCCTTGCAGGCCTCCTTGGACATTGCAGACTCAGCTGCGAGAACCCTGGCTTCGGGTATCGCTATGCGTAGGATCTCCTGGCTTCAGGTTTCGGGTTTGCCTCCGGAGCTGCAGCAAACCCTACAAGATCTGCCTTTTGAGGGTCATGGATTGTTCTCAGATAAGACGGACTCTCGCCTGCAGAGCCTCAAGGATTCGAGAACAATCATGCGCTCCCTCGGGATGCATGTTGTGGGCCCTCAGCGCAGGCCATTTAGGCCGCAGCCTCAGCGCTTCTACCCCCCCCCGCCTCGTCAGAGACAGGACTCGGCCCGGAGGCGAGGGCGAGGTGGTAGAAGAAGGTGGACCGGCCCTCAACCTGGTCAGAACCAGGGGCCACCTAGACCACCTTCAGGCCCCAGGCAGAACTTTTGAAGGTGCGGTCGAGGACGGCGCCCCAGTCATCCCCCAGGATCCAGCCCCCTCCTTTCGGGATCGCCTCTCCCACTTCCACCGTGCTTGGTCCCTTATAACTTCGGACCGTTGGGTCCTCCGCACGGTGGAGAGGGGATACGCTATCCAGTTCTCTTCAGTTCCCCCCTCCTCCCCCCCTTCCCCGTCCCTCTTCAGGGACCCTTCTCACGAGCAACTTCTTATACAGGAAGTTTCTACGCTCCTCGCTATGGGGGCCATAGAGGAGGTTCCAGTGGAATTAAGGGGCAGGGGATTCTATTCCCGCTACTTCCTCATTCCCAAGTCCAAAGGAGGTCTGCGACCCATCTTGGACTTGCGCGGACTCAACAAATTCGTAGTAAAGTTGAAGTTCCGCATGGTCTCTCTGGGGGCCATTATCCCTTCCCTCGATCCTGGAGACTGGTTCGCCGCCCTCGACATGAAAGACGCATACTTTCACATCGCAATTTACCCGCCTCACAGACGCTTCCTGCGATTCGTGGTAAACAGGGTGCACTACCAATTTGCAGTCCTTCCCTTCGGCCTATCCTCGGCCCCAAGGGTGTTTACGAAATGTATGGCTGTCGTGGCAGCATACCTTCGTCGGCAAGGGATACAGGTGTTCCCGTACCTAGACGACTGGCTGGTACGTGGTCGCACCGAAGAACAAGTTCGCGATCACGTCCACATAATAGTGCACACATTCAACAGGTTGGGTATCCTACTCAACAAGGACAAATCCACTCTAGAACCTACCCAGAGAATAGAATTCATCGGCGCGGTTCTGGACTCCAGACGCGCACAAGCCATCCTGCCACACAATCGCTTTTGCACCATCACGAGCCTCATTCAAGGACTCAAGGCCTTCCCAACTACCACGGTGAGGTCGTGCCTTACCCTGCTGGGTCACATGGCTTCCTGCACGTACGTAACCAGGCATGCCAGACTTCGGCTTCGCCCACTCCAGACCTGGGTGTCATCAATATACCGCCCACATCGGGACAGCCTGAATATGGTGGTGACAATCCCGAACTCGGTCCTGACCTCCCTCACATGGTGGCTAGATCACAATGTGGTTTGCGAGGGGATGCCGTTTCACGCACCACAACCCTCTCTGCACCTGGTCACAGACGCTTCTTCTCTGGGTTGGGGTGCCCATCTCAACGAGCACCATACCCAGGGCCTGTGGACTGCACCCCAGCTAGCCCTCCACATCAATGTTCGGGAACTGATGGCGGTGCGCCTGGCGTGCCAGGCATTTCTCAACCTCCTACGTGGTCGCTGTGTGTTAGTTCTCATCGACATCACCACCGCCATGTTTTACATCAACAAGCAAGGAGGAGCACGTTCGTCAATTCTATGCCAAGAGGCCATTCGCCTGTGGGACTTCTGCATCGCCCACTCAATCCATCTCACGGCGTCGTTCCTCCCTGGAGTCCAGAACACTCTGGCGGACCGACTCAGCAGGTCCTTTCAAACACACGAGTGGTCTATCCGTCCGGACATCATACATTCCGTTTTCCAGAAGTGGGGGTTTCCCCAGATAGACCTGTTTGCATCTCGAGACAACAGGAAGTGCCACGTGTTCTGCTCCCTGCAAGGTCGAGCCCCGGGCTCCCTCTCGGATGCGTTTCTCCTTCCATGGAAGGACCACCTGTTTTATGCCTTCCCTCCGTTTCCTCTGGTCCACAAGGTACTGCTCAAATTGCGCAGAGACCAGGCACAGGTGATTCTGATCGCCCCAGCGTGGCCGAGACAACATTGGTACACCACGCTGTTGGAACTTTCGGTTCGGACACCGATCCCGCTTCCATTATGCCCGGATCTCATCTCTCAGGACCACGGTCGCCTGCGTCACCCCGACCTGCAATCACTCCACCTCACGGCGTGGCTGCTCCATGGTTCACCCGGGCAGAGCAACAGTGTTCACACTCTGTCCAACAGATTCTGCTGAGCAGTAGGAAGCCCTCAACACGAACCACATACTTGGCCAAGTGGAAGAGATTCTCCTGTTGGTGCGAACAGCGAGCCACGTCCCCGTTGCACGCACCTATTCCTCTTATTTTGGAATATCTCCTCTCCCTAAAACAGCAAGGGTTGGCGATATCTTCAATTAGAGTTCACCTGGCCGCTATATCGGCCTTTCACCCAGGGGAACTCGCGTCCTCGGTATTCTCTAACCCGATGGTCGTTAGATTCCTCAAGGGCTTAGACCGGATGTACCCACAACAACGTCAGCCCGTTCCGACGTGGGACCTCAACCTGGTTCTCTCCAAGCTCACAGGTCCTCCATTCGAGCCACTGGCCACCTGTTCACTTTTGTACCTATCCTGGAAGACAGCCTTCCTCGTAGCCATCACCTCAGCAAGGCGCGTTTCTGAACTCAGGGCGCTTACATCCGAGCCCCCTTACACAGTTTTCCATAAGGATAAAGTGCAGCTTCGTCCACATCCTGCCTTTCTCCCTAAGGTGGTTTCTCCATTTCATATCAACCAGGATATATTTCTCCCGGTCTTTCATCCTAAACCACATGCTACTCGCCAGGATCAACGTTTGCATTCTCTGGACGTACGCAGGGCCCTGGCTTTCTATATTGACCGCACAAGGCAATTTAGAAAGACGACGCAACTCTTCGTTGCAGTGGCCGACCGAATGAAAGGCTCACCGGTCTCATCACAACGCCTATCCTCCTGGATTACGTCTTGCATCCGGACTTGCTACGACCTGGCAGGTGTCTCAGTACCACACCTCACCGCTCACTCCACGAGGGCCCAAGCTTCCTCGACGGCTTTCCTGGCGCAAGTTCCGATCCAGGACATTTGTAGAGCTGCGGTTTGGTCGTCAGTCCACACGTTTACAGAACACTATGCACTAGTGCAGCAGTCCAGGGACGATGCTGCCTTCGGATCAGCGGTTTTGCACACAGCAATGTCTCACTCCGACCCCACCACCTAAGTTGGGCTTGGGAGTCACCTAATGGAATGGATATGAGCAAGCACTCGAAGAAGAAAAGACGGTTACTCACCGTTGTAACTGTTGTTCTTCGAGATGTGTTGCTCATATCCATTCCAAACCCGCCCCCCGTCCCCACTGTCGGAGTAGCCGGCAAGAAGGAACTGAGGGGGCGCCGGGTCGGCTGGGGTATATATTCAGCGCCATGAAGGCGCCACTCTAGGGGGCTCCACAGCCGACCCGCCGGTGTTGCTAGGGTAAAAATCTTCCGACGATCGTGCACGCGGCGCGCACACACCTAATGGAATGGATATGAGCAACACATCTCGAAGAACAACAGTTACAACGGTGAGTAACCGTCTTTTACCCCAACTTCTGTACTCTCCACATACCAGTTGTTACCCACCCTCTCCATACAACCTTATCACAGAACAGCTGTTCCCTACACCCATACCACAATGGCCATTGCCACCATAGCCTCCTCCCGGAACAGCTGTTCCCCTTGTCTCCTCCCAAAGCCGCTGTTACCCATCGTCCTGCCCCAGATTGGCTGTTACACCCCTACCCACAGCCCGCTCAGGGAACAGTGGTTATCACCCCAACCACCAAATCCTCACTGAATGGCCATTCCCCCTCCAACACCCTCCTCACTGAATGGCTATTTCCTGCCCCCACAGCCTCCTCACAGAACGGCCATTCTGCCCCCTGACAGCCTCCTCACAAAATACCCATTCTGCCCCTCTGCCCAGCCTCCTCACACACCGGCCATTCCCTACCCACCTACTCACTGAACGGCCATTACCCCTCCAACAGCCTCCTCACTAAATGGCCATTTTCCTCCCCAGCCTCCGCACAGAACAGCCATCCACCCCCAGCCTCCTCACAGAATGGCCATTCCCCCCCTCACAGCCTCTTCACAGAATGGGTCCTCCCCCCCCACGCCCACACAACCTCCTCACACAACGGCCATTAACCCTCCAAAAGCCTCGTCACAGAACGGCCACCCCCACCCCACACACACAGAATGGCCATTCCCCCTCCCCCCCCCCGCCAGCCTCCTCAGAGAACGGCCATTCCCCCTCCTACCCCAGCCTCATCACACAACGCCCATTTCCCCTCCAACGCCCTCCTCATAGAAGGGCCATTCCCCCCCCCCAGCCTCCTCACAGAACAGCCAACACCCACCCCAGCCACCTCACACAACTGCTATTCCCCCCCCCCCCTGCAGCTCCTCACTGAATGGCCATTTCACCCCCCCACAGCCTCCTCGCAGAACGGCCATCCCTTCCCCTCCAGCCTCCTCACACAATGGCCATTCCCCCCTCCTTCACCAGCCTCCTCACTGAACGGCCATTTCCCCTTCCAACAGCCTCCTCACACAATAGCCATTCCCCTTCCTTCACCAGCCTCCTCACTGAACGGCCATTACCCCTCCAACAGCCTCCTCACACAACGGCCATTTCCCCTCCTCCCCCAGCCTCCTCACACAACGGCCATTTCCCCTCCTCCCCCAGCCTCCTCACACAATGGCCATTCCACCTCCCCCAGCCTCCTCACACAATGGCCATTCCACCTCCAACAGCCTCCTCACACAATAGCCATTCCCCTTCCTTCACCAGCCTCCTCACTGAACGGCCATTACCCCTCCAACAGCCTCCTCACACAATAGCCATTTCCCCACCTCTCCCAGCCTCCTCACACAACGGCCATTCCCCTTCCTTCCCCAGCCTCCTCACTGAACGGCCATTACCCCTCCAACAGCCTCCTCACACAACGGCCATTTCCCCTCCTCCCCCAGCCTCCTCACACAACGGCCATTTCCCCTCCTCCCCCAGCCTCCTCACACAACGGCCATTTCCCCTCCTCCCCCAGCCTCCTCACCAAATGGGCATTTCTCCTCCTCCCCCAGCCTCCTCACCGAACGGGCATTTCCCCTCCTCCCCCAGCCTCCTCACTGAACGGCCATTTCCCCACCTCTGCCAAAATCCTCATCAAACGGCCATTTCCCCTCCTCCCCCAGCCTCCTCACTAAACAGCCATTTCCCCTCCTCCCTCAGCCTCCTCACACAATGGCCATTCATTCAGCTTCCTCCCCTCAGCCTCCTCACTAACAGCCATTGCCACCCATCCCCACACAGCCCATACATTACCCCTCCCCACAGATGTGCCTGTACCCCCATCTTTTCTTGGACCTGCCATTACACCCAGTGTGTCAGAGATCCCAACTGCCCAAACTAAGGCAGGGGAGATGTGTCATACGCCCTAGGCCAACCAGGGTGGACAGTGGGAGGTCCCGGCTTGGTTTAGGGCAACACTGTCAGCTTTGCACCCCAACCTGGACCTCGGTGAGGAGCTGCAGCTGTGGTGAGTGGGGTGCAGCCGGGGGGGGGGGAGGGTTGGAGGGCAGATTGGGATGGGATATATGGCGCTTATCCATCATCCAACAGGTCTAGCTGCCTATAATATCACTAACCCCCCTGGCAGGGCTACTGACAGGCCATCAAAACTGGTGCACCCCTCTTCCCAGTCCCCCACCAAATCTTGTGCAGACCCTCCCCAACAAATCTGCGACAATCCCCTCCCCAGTCCTCTTCCCCCATTAAATCTTGTGAACCACCCTCCCTTGGTCAAATCTTAGGTTCCCCCTTTTCTAGCCCCTCCATCAATTTTTGTCCTCTCCCCCTTTTCAGCCCATCAAATATTGTGAACAACCCCATTGCAATCCACCTCCCACATAAAATGTTGTGCCACCTCTTTCAAGCCCCCATCAAATTTTATTCAACTCCCCCTTTCCCCAAGCCCCAAATACTGGCATTCCTCTAAAGAGACAACCAGACATAAAAATGGCTTAGCCACCTCTCCCCTCATCACCCCCCCAGCCCCTCACCAGCCCCAGGCGGTTAATATTCTGTTGTCTGCTTGTTTCCACCCCTCCCGCACCCCTCCCCCTTCCCTGCCACTGCCCCACCCCACCCCTGCAATTATGACGGACAGGTGACCATTTCCGTGGATGGCATCCTGACAACGACGGGCTACACACAGGAGGATTATACCATGCTGGGCTCAGATGACTTTTTCTACATTGGGGGCAGCCCCAACACAGCTGACCTGCCGGGGTCCCCAGTCAGCAATAACTTCATGGGGTGTCTCAAGGATGTGAGTATGCAATGACATGCAGCTGCCTCTGGGGCTGGGTGAAGTGTCTATGTCAGGGGTTGGCAACCTTTCAGAAGTGGTGTGTCGAGTCTTCATTTATTCAATCTGATTTAAGGTTTCCCGTGCCAGAAATAAATTTTAATGTTTTTAGAAGGTCTCTTTCTATAAGTCTATAATATATAACTAAACTATTGTTATATGTAAAGTAAATAAGGTTTTAAAATGTTGAAGAAGCTTCATTTAAAATTAAATTAAAATACAGAGCCCCCTGGACCGGTGGCCAGGACCCGGGCAGTGTGAGTGCCACTGAAAATCAGCTCGTGTGCTGCCTTTGGCACGCGTGCCATAGGTTGCCTACCCCTGGTCTATGTCTATGGGGATCCCTTGACCAGCGCTGTGATGCAGCCACCTATGGGGTGGGGTGCAAGGACTGTTTAACATCCCATAGCAACGCTGCCCAAAAGTTTAGGGTAGGAAATGCAGGAGTATCTCTCGTCAGCGGCAACTGAGGACCATACCCATATGATCCTTGTTTGGGGGCTGGCAGGGATGGAATTTGGTGTGTGATGTAGACAATAGGAACCAGAAGGAGACCCAGGAAACTCATTACACATAGCAGCCATCAGATAGGAACAGCTCTAGATCATTTTTTACTTGAAGCCAGATTGGAACTAGAGGGAAAAGACGTTGTATTCCACCCCACACCTCCCTGCAAGCTAGCCAATCTCCCTACCCCCTGAGCCAGCCAGCAGGTCCCTGCTGGGGGCCAGATCGAAGTTGGCACCCCCTAGAGGACAAAGGCCTCGTATCCCACTGCAGCTCTCCCCACCAGGTCGTGTACAAGAACAATGACTTCAAGCTGGAGCTGTCACGCCTGGCAAAGGAGGGCGACCCCAAGATGAAGATCAATGGGGACTTGGTGTTCCGCTGTGAGAATGTGGCAGCGTTGGACCCAGTCACCTTTGAGTCGCCCGAGGCCTACATCTCCCTGCCCAAGTGGAACACCAAGAAGACTGGCTCCATCTCCTTTGACTTCCGTACCACCGAGCCCAATGGGCTGCTGCTCTTCAGCCATGGGCGCCTGCAGCCCCCGCGGGAGGGCCGTGCTGAGCGTCCACACAAGGCTGATTACTTTGCCATGGAGCTGCTGGACGGCCACCTTTATCTGCTGCTGGACATGGGTTCTGGCGGCATCAAGATGCGGGCCAGCAACAAGAAGGTCAATGACGGCGAGTGGTGCCACGTGGACTTCCAGCGTGATGGGCGTAAAGGTGAGAGGGCTCCCCTGCCCTGCTTGCAACACCCCAGCCTATGGGGAACCCCATGCTCACCTCTGTCCCCTCATCCCCTGCCTATTGATGGAAACCCATGTCCACCTCTGCCTGCTCCCTGTGCCCTGGCTGCCTGGAACTCTGCCCACCCACAGGGAGTGCCATGCCACCTCTGCCCTCCAGACCGTGCCAGCAAGTCAACTGTCTACAGAGACCCCTTCTGCCCAGAACAGAGACCCCATGTGCTCACATCTACCCCCACCCATGAGGAGCTCCCAGCTGGGGTGTCTGGAGTTGTGCAGCAATGTGGCAGGGTCATGGTGCCACATGGTGGCTCTGCCGTGCATTGGGGGCTGTAGGGGCTGCAATTGGGCTTTGGATGAGGGCCAGCAGGTGAGGTGTCAGGAGTGTGGGGGGAACTGCTGAGTCACAGAGCTCAGTGGTGGCACTCAGGCTGAATTGTGCTTTGCACTTTGGGATCAGGGAGCAAATTTGATCCTAGTATAGTCCTTGCCCAAGGACCTGCCCAATAGAGAGCCCAGAGCTGTCTGCCCCCCCACACCTTTTTTTTCCCCTCTCACTGCTGATTGGCATAATGAATTGGCTGCTCATTAGCGGTTCATTAGAGAGGTGAGAAAATAGGCCCAGGAGTGGCAGGAAACAGAGACAGAAGCATCTCTTACAGCTCCCCATAAGTGGGGTGGAGGGAGAGATAGAGATAGATGCAGTGCTGCCCCCTACTGGTTGAAATATCTCAAAGCCTGTCTAAATCGATATAAGTTCTCATTTTGGCCATATGTATATGCACAGTACCTTACTGATAGGGACATGTCAGCACTGTCCCTATGTGCATATCAGCTCCCTCTGTGTATGTGTGCATTTATGTTCAACCTGTGGAACTCTTTGCCAGAGGATGTTGTGAAGGCCAAGACTATAACCGGCTTCAAAAAAGAACTAGCTAACTTCATGGAGGATGGGTTCATCAATAGCTATTAGCCAGGCTGGGCAGGGATGGTGTCCCAGCCCCTGTTTGCCAGAAGCTAGGAATGGGCCAGAAGGGATGCATCACTTGATGGATTACCTGTTCTGTTCATTCCCTCTTGGGCACCTGGCATTGGCCACTATCGGAAGACAGGATACTGGGCTAGATGGACCTTTGGTCTGACCCAGTATGGCTGTTCTTATGTTTATGCATGTGCATATATGTGTGAGAATCATGCATGTCTGAGTGAGCGTGTGTGAATTAGTGTGTCTGTGTGTGTGTGTGTGCATGAATGCATGGGGATGTGTAAATCATTGTGTGAGTGCATGTGTGTGAATCAGTGCATATGTATGGGTGCATGTATGTATTGTGACCTTGTTTTGACCCAAGTAGTAAGCCAAAAATTCAGTCTTGAAGGTTGTTCTAGTTAGGAGGAGAAAGTGGTGATGGATGCAAACCTGTTTATTTACAAAGAATGGACAAAGTCCTGTTTCTCTGAACAAGGCAGGAATCAAACAGAGAGCTTCTTTGCTCATAGCTCCAATCTCCTCTGTAGCCAGCACTAGGCCCAAAAGCTCTCTCTCTCTCAACTTTTTCCAAGAGCTATGCTCCCAGTGCTTTTGTGACTGCATGTGGTGTTTCCTTGCTGCCTTTTCCTTTCCTTCCTCTGGTCTTTCTGCCTCTCTCTCACAAAGACACACACCTCTACAAAGCAACAGCCAGTGAAACCTCTCCATCCATATGTGCCTTTGTTTTGAGCAGTAACACCCTGTGTTTTGGTTGGAGGGCCCAATTGTTTCAGCTGCCTGGGTCACTAAAATATCTATAATGGCTTCTTACAACTATCTTAAATGAAGGGTGGTGTTTCCGCTGAATAGTAACAGCAAGGTTTATCCAGAGCCTGAAAACACCCCTCATCTTATCTTCACCCATCACCTTGATGGAGTCCAAAATGGGGACATCCTGAGCAACCCATCCCAGATAGAAAGAAAAGTAACTATTTAGCAAATTACATATGATACAAGCTTAACTATTTACATATTTACAGTGTCTTTCTGTCTGGATATTTCATGTAACCAACCCCAAACAATTTTACTTCCAGCCAAATCTTCTTGGAGCTTTTCTTTCCCTGCCCCATTTCCTTTCATCCACAGCCAGGAGTTCCTTTTGAGTGGTGCAGTAATTTCACTCCAGAGAACTTAAACTTTCGCTGTAATAAGCAATCACACTCTCAAGTCCTTGATGTTCTTGTGTCAATACTGCCCCCAATCTGTAAGCACTAGTATTTGTGTCAATATGAAAGGTCTTTTGAATCACGGACAGTCCAAGATAGGCGCAGACGCAAGAGCCTGTTTGAACTCTGAAAATGCTCTGCTGACCACTGAAATGGTTTCCCTTTCTCTCCCAACCTATGCAGCATTTTTGCAATATTGGCAAACTCACAAATAAACCTTCTATAATAGGAGCAGAGTCTGACAAAACTTTGCACATCTGTGAGTGTCTGGGAAGTTTGCCAGTTCTGCACAGCCTCAATTTTCTGTTTGTCAGTGAAAATTCCCTCCTCCCTGATTGTGTGCCCAAGAGATATTACCTTTTTTTTTAAACAGCTCACATTTCTTTGAGTTCCGTTTCAGATTGGTATCCTTCAGCTTACCGCAGACCATTTGTAGATGTATCAGTTCCTGTTCAAAAATTTTAGCATGCACTAGGATATCATCTAGGTGTAACAGACAGGCTGAGAGAGACATGCTGTGTCACACCCTCTCCATTAGCCTCTCAAATGTGGTTGGTGCACTGCATAAGCTGACAGCCATCCCTTTTAATTGCCACCGGCCTTGTCCTGTGGTGAAATCTGTCTTTTCCCTGTCCTTTAGATCCTCTGACACTTGCCAATACCCACTTTTAAGATTCAGTGTGGAAAACCAGATTGAACCTGCCGCACCACCCAGAGTATCATCTGTTCATGGTAGTGGATAAGAATCCTTTAAAGTGACTTCATTTAGTTTTCTATAGTCCACACACAGTCAGGTGCTGTCATCTTTTTTTCTTAATCAGCACTGTGAGTGAACCCCAAGAAATGGTTAAAGGCTCAGTTATGTCTTCCACATTTCCTCAGTGGCCTGTAAGACCTCTCCCCTCTTTGTTACTGGTAGCAGTGAGATGGCTGTTTAGTGGGTCATTTCCCCCCCATTTCAATCTTGTGCTGGATTAGTGCAGTACAGTCTGTATCTTTGTTGGATGAGGAGAAAAACTCCTCTGATTCCTAGCCAGAAAGTCTCTCAGACTGTTCTGCTGCTTTTCATTTAAATGTATGGCACTGCACTGGAACAAGTCTAATAGAAACTCTGGGAGCTCACCTTCCCCCCACCCCCAGTAGTTTTCTTCTATACCAGCAATTACTAGATCCACTGGTTCTTTAAGTGATAGTCCCTATGGAATACAGATTGGGACCACACATCTCAAAGAACCTCTAGTTATAGGTAAGTAACCTCCTCTTCACGTTTTGCAACTGTGGTTCCCTTTGTTATTATTTACTGCTTGTCAGAAACATGTAGCAGAGGAACAGACCTCCATTCCTAATTCAGCTCCACAAGAGCTTTAGCAGCTAAGATTCCCCTGAGACCCTGGGTCTCAAAACAGGTTTTAGCTACTCCCCATCTTTCTTTGCTGGAAAGCTACCACAGCATGTAGCTGTTATAATGGTTTCTCCCCCTAGGGGCAGGATGACTCCTTCACTGCAAACTAATTGCCTACAAATCATCTGTCTCACCTGAGCCAAGTATTTAAAGGGAATTTCCACAGACTGACACTTTTCTTGGCATTTATTACACAGTTAATAGCCATAAAGAAATCCAAACTGATGATTAGCTCATCCACTATCTTGGCTATCCAGACTTTTTATTCAAATTCAAGAAGTCCAACTTTGAAACCTAATTTTCAGACAGATGCATGTTCAACCTCCCTCATCCTGCCATTTGGGACCAATGAGGCAGATCAGATTTAGATCTCCTATTCCTAGCCTTTTTAGCATGTCTGATCTAATAACTATTATGTTTGAGCCAGTGTCGGTCACCTCAATGCATTTCACAGCTCCTATTATACACTTAATAGCCAATTCCTATTGTTGTTTAACTCCCCAGATCTAAACAAAAACTGTGGGGCTGATCCTTGTACCCCCAGGTTTTGCCCCTCCAGCATGGTGTCTCCCCGTTTACCGAAGTGGGTGAGGAACTTTCACTAGGCACCTGTGATGCTTTGTCCTGGCCCGCTTTTTTTAACAGCCAGATTTTTCACAATGCAAACATTTAACTGAACTGCTTCCCTTAATTTTTATGTTATTGCCAATTTCCCTTGTTTTACAAAGTGAATTTATCACTTTTTCTGATCATTCCAAAACATCATGAGCCAGATAAGAAGCTCTTTTTCCATCATGTATATTAGACACAGCTGTACTTACAGGGCTCCTGGTGATCAGCTTCCATCTTCCTCACTAGGCGAGCAGTTGCTTCCTATTTTGGTGAGCTGCTGCAAGGAAAGATTCAAGTTCTGTTGTAAATTCCACAGTCTCTCGGACTGTCTTTGGCCTCTTTTCACTGATCTTGATCTGCAAGTCCAAGTTCAGCTGAGCATCTGTAAATTGATCTGTTCCCAATTTATCTTGGAAGTCCTTTTCAGTATCTAGATATGCCAGGAACATGAGTCTTTTCAGGTCCTTTGCCAATTGAGGTGTGGTATCCTCTTTCCCTCTCCAAGGCTCTGTCTCCACTAGTGAGCTTACAGTGGCACAGCTGTACCAATGCAGCTGCACTGGTGTAAGATGGCTCATGTAGCCGCTCTATGTCGGAAGGCGAGAGCTCTCCCATCGACATAATAAGACCACCTCAACAAGTGGTGGTATCTGTGTTGGTGGGAGAAGCTCTCCCACCGACATGGTGCTGGGCACACTACCACTACTACTGGCGAAACTTACGTCGCTCAGGGAGGTGTTTTTTTCATACCCTGGAGCAACATAAGTTTTGCTGACATAAGTGGTAATGTAGACATGGCCTAACTCTTGGCTGTGCCTTGGACGCATTGCATTTAAAAAACAAGGGACTGTTTTCTTAGCATCCCACCCCACCTCTCCTCCCAATATTATCATTAATTATTATTATTAACTAATTATTATTGTTAATAATTAATAAGTAGCAGTCATCTGCATTCGTGGGGGTATTTCTTGCTGCTTTTTGCAGCACTCAGCAACTCCCAATCTTATTGTACAGAGGTGAAAAAATAAGGGACGTCCCTTGTAATAAGGGACTGTTGGCAACCCTACTTGGACATCTCAGAATGATGGCTGGCTTCAGTGGTGGAATCTCCATAGATGTTTTTAAGGCCCGGCTTGACAAAGCCCTGGCTGGGATGATTTAATTGGGGTTGGTCCTGCTTTGAGCAGGGGGTTGGACTAGATGACTTTCTGAGGTCTCTTCCAAACCTAATCTTCTATGATTCAAGCCACATATCAAGGGATTGTATCAGATCTGGACAACTCAGTTTGTTTTCTGGGGCTAAGTTCTGTAGCACTATCAGAACTGGGCCACTCAGGCTGGCTACTAGAGCCCCCTCCCCCCCATTTTTGTCCATCTCAGTCATTTGTATGATGTTGAACTGAGCCAAATAAGCCGGGCATTAAGTTTTTCCATCAAAGATAGTGAGTGGGTATCATGGATCCACAGGTCTGGTGTTCTGAACAGCTCTGGAACTGTCCCTGGTAGGAACCCTTCAGTGTGCCAGACTCCCCCGTAGGGTCTCACTTTTTTACCAGGGTAAACCACTTGGCTTCACTGCTTCCTTCGACCAAATCTCAGAGCCTCACCACCCCTGCTTTATGCCGTGAGCTCCCTTCAGTGAGTCCACCTGAGTTGGACACCTCAGAGATACTTGTACACCCAAAGGGAGCAATGCACTCACACCTTCAGCATCCGCAGTGACTCTTAGCCAGCATTATTACACAGCATAGAAAGTCCTTGGTTAGCATAGAGAAAAGAAAGTTACAGCGTGCTCCATTTGGGTTAGCCCAGGGCCCCATCAAGTGGTGTGTCCCGTCCCCCCCTTGGCTCCCACTCTATCCCCCTTTGTCGAAGTTCCTGAGCCAGTCCCACCTGCCTCCTCTTCAGTCCGTTGTTGGCCAATTGGTCAAATGCATCTGGCTTCTTGCAGAGAGTTGGACCATCCATGGTTGTTAGTTGGTAGGTAGCAAATGTCCTGGGGTTGGCTTTGCTGTTGTCTTCATGGACTCTCTAATGACATGGGCCTCAAACTCAAGACAGCTAGACATCAGCCACATCTGTGTGGCAGCCTGCCTGAGAGTAAACAGCCCTTTTTTACCCCTAGGTGACAATGCAGCCTATAGGGGAAACTGAGGCACGCACAGTATTCATACAAAATATTTACAGAACATTCCCATTTCATCACTGTGGGGTTTTGCATTATTGAGCTGAGATAATCCAATCTCTTCTCTCTGATTCTCTGGGGGTTACAAACAAGGTAGAAAACCCTTGTAAATGTCTGGTCTTACCCAAGTCTTCTGACTGGCCCAGTTCCACATCCAGGCTTCTGATTTCCACTGTGGCCCATGCCCTTTTGATTTCCTTCTCAAGGTGATTTCTCAGCTCCCTAAGTCCTTGCTGCAGCTCATTCTGTTAGCAAATTCCAAGTTGGCTAAAGCTTCTCCGGCCTCACCTTTCTGGTCTGTGGCAGTCAAGTTGCTGGTCACCTCATTAATCCATCTGGCCATTCCAGTCTGGGAGTGTTGCAGCTGGGCTTCCCAGTCTGGCTGAGCGCTTTGTAACTGTTGCCTCAACAAAGATTTCCTCTTCGCCTACAAGTCGTCTTCCAGCCCTTTCTGGGAAACCTCCAGATGCTGCTTTAATTCTTTTTGTGATGCCTCCAGTACTTGTTTTAGATCTTGTTTTAAATCCTTTTGGCCACCTTAGAATTCTGTGAGTACCTCCATCATTTGTTCCATCTTGGTTCAAAAGAAAGACCAGCTCACAGTTTCTCTTCTTGGAAACTGGATCCTGCTCCTGATACCAGTGTTACCCCTTTTTGACCTGAGAAATTAACTAAAAATTCAGTACACACCTAGTTGTTCCAGTTAGTAGGAGAAATTGGTGGTGGAGTCAGGTATCTATGATGCAATCCTGTTTATTTGCAAGGAATGTACAAAGTCCTGTTTCTCTGAGAAGGGCAGGAATCCAACAACAGGAGACAGTTTCTTTGCTCGCAGCTCCAAGCCCCTTTCTAGCCAGCACTTGGCACAAAAGTTCTCTGTCTTGGCTTCTTCTCAGGTCCCATTTGCAGTACTTGCTGCCTTCTCTCCACTCCTCTGCTTTTTCTGCCTCCACACACACACCTCCACAAAGCAACAGCCAGTGAAACCCTTCCACCCACGTGTGCTTTGCATTTGTCTTTGTTTTGGGCAGTGACTCTGCCTGTGTTTGGGATGGAGACCACTCATTTCAGCTGCTTGTTCCTAAGGGTAGGTCTACACTACCCGGTAGTTCGTCGGCAAGCAAATTGAACTTCTGGGTTCGACTTATCGCGTCTTGTCTGGACGAGATAAGTCGAACCCGGAAGTGCTCACCGTCGACTGCGGTACTCCAGCTCGGCGAGAGGAGTACTGTGAAGTCGACGGGGGAGCCTGCCTGCCGCGTCTGGACCGAGGTAAGTTCGAACTAAGGTACTTCGAACTTCAGCTACGTTATTCACGTAGCTGAAGTTGTGTACCTTAGTTCGAATTGGGGGATTAGTGTAGACCAGGCCTTAGAGTTTAAAGCCAGAAGAGACCATTAGAGCAATCAGTCTGACCTCTTGATAGCTGCGGCTATTAAATTCCACTCAAATTACCCCTCTGTTGAGCCAAGTGACTTCAATTAAACCAAAACATTTCAGTCCTCAGGATACTAATCTGTTGTGAGCCTCAGAAGAGAACAGGAGAGACTGAGAGGACACCAATGCCTGAAGTCCCAGCAGTGGCAGGAAATTGACTAGATGAGAAGCTCAGGTGATCCCAGTAGGTGACCCATGACCCATGCTATAGAGGAGGGTGAACCCCCCCAAAGTCCCTGCATATCTGACCTCGGGGAAGTTCCTTTCTGACCCCACATCTGGTGATCAGTTAGTCTCTGAGCATGTCAGCAAGACCCACCAGCCAGGCAACTAAAACAGAGGATTGTCTGCACCACCTGATAGCACTGGCCCTCCCCAGGCGACTGTCTCCACCTCTGGCTGATGCTTCAGAGAAAGGTGAAAAAAAGCCACACATTACAAGGTATCAGGGAGAAAAAAAACTTTCTTGACCCTTTCAGGCAGCCAGCTGAAACATGAGATTAGGTGCTAGTCATTCTCATAGTACATATGTAAGATACATAATCCCTAACGCCTGCTGCCATAAAGGAGCTTAATGGCTTCTTACAACTACCTTAAATGAAGGGCAACAACTACACCCAACCCAGAACAACAAGGTTTAACATGACCCCTGTTAGTATTGTGTGCATGTGTGTGGGGATCTCTCTGTGCGCACCACCTTCCCCTCCCTCCTGGGCCTTGCTGGTGTGGTGCCTGCTACCCATGCAGCCCAGTAATGGCCTGTGGTGCCCGGCTCCCCACCACAGGCTCCATCTCAGTGAATAGCCGCAGCATACCGTTCCTGGCCAGTGGGGAGAGTGAGATCCTGGACCTGGACAGTGAGATGTACCTGGGGGGCCTTCCCGAGAATCGGCTGGACTTGATCCTACCCCCTGAGGTGTGGACTGCCTTCCTCAACTACGGCTATGTGGGCTGCGTGCGGGACCTGTTCATCGATGGCAAGAGCCGGGACGTGCGGCGCCTGGCCGAGGTGCAAAGCGTGCCCGGCGTCTCCAGCTTCTGCTCCCGGGAGACCCTCAAGCAGTGCAGCAGTGCACCCTGCCGCAATGGGGGGGTCTGCCGTGAGGGCTGGAACCGCTTCGTCTGTGACTGCCTTGGCACTGGCTACCTGGGCAGAGTGTGCGAGAGAGGTGAGGGGGTCATGGGGGCACTGGGTACCTGGGCACAGTGTGGGAGAGGTGAGGGGGCTATGGGGGGTACCGGGTATCTGGCCAGGGCATGGGAATGGTGAGGAGGCTATGGGGGCACTGGGTACCAGGGCAGGGTGTGGGAGAGGTTAGAGGGACATGGGGGGCACTGGGTACCTGGTCAGGGTGTGGGAGAGGTGAGGGGGCATGGAAGTGGTGAGGAAGGAATCCAGGAGGCTACCCTCCCCAACTGCAGGTGGGATTTCTGTGTTAGGGTCAGTCATGGGAAACGTGCCACCGCCTGGTTGCCTCTTAGTGAGACAGATGGGCCCTGGCATCAGGACAGAGTTGGTGAAAAGCTGATTCCTCAGCTCACTGGCAGCTCTGAAAAATCAGGGAAAGAAGTGAGTTTGGGTCAAAGGGAATTGGAACTTTCCTGAAATTTTCAACCAATCTAAAAGTCGACAATAAGTCTGTCTGGGGTGAACGCAATGGGCTGGTTGGGGACATCTTTAAAGGGCTGGACTCCTAAAACGGCTGAAGGAGGAGTATGAGGGGTGCCTCCATTATAACTTTTAGCCCCATGGTCAGCGCACTCACCTGGGATGAGAGAGCCCTGGGTTCCAGTCCCTGCTCCAACGAATGCACAATTTATACAAAGTGGCCCAGCTCCAACAGGCCAGACGGAGAGAGACCCACCCCAGAATAGCCTGTAGCTAGGTATTGGGGCACTCACCTGGAGTGGGAAGACCTACGGTTAGGTCGCTGCTCCAGAGGGGGTTCTCCCCCAGGTGAGTGCTCTAACCACTGGGGTAAAAGTCATCCCCTCTGCCTCCAGCTGCAGTTTTGTGAATGGGACCAAAGTCCCACTATGAGCCCAGCCCCTACATTTGTTTTCTCTGAAACTATTCAGTGAAATTTGCAAAGAGTTTGGGGTTGACCGAAGCTGCGTTTTGGGATTAATAAACTATTTGCCCAAAAACCTTTGCCCAGCTCTAATCAGGACTCCTGGGTTCCATGCCTAGCTGTGGGAGGGGAGTGATGTTTAGTGGTTAGAGCAGGGAGGCTGGGAGTCAGGACTCCTGGGTTCTGCGTGGGGGGCTGGAGGAGGTTGGGATTGGGAGGAGGGGCTCTCTGGGTATTGTGGTGTAAGGCAGAACCTAACACATGTTCTCTCTCTCTCTCTCTCCCCCATTTCTGTTCTTCTTTTTTACCATCTCTCTCCTACCCACATTGCCCCATCTCAACCCCCATTCCCTGTGCATCCCCACCCCTCATTACCCCCTACCCCTCAGAGGCCACAGTGCTGAGTTATGATGGCAGCATGTACATGAAGATCATGCTGCCGGGGGTGATGCACACGGAGGCCGAGGATGTGTCCCTGCGGTTCATGTCCCAGCGTGCCTATGGCTTCATGCTGGCCACCACCTCCAAGGAGTCAGCCGACACCCTGCGCCTCGAGCTTGACGGCGGGCAGATGAAGCTTACCGTCAACCTAGGTAACAGCCCCACCACCTGGGGATGCCCCAGTGCTGAGGGGGCTAACCAGCTCCCTGGGGGTCACCCCATCCCTCTTGGCAGCCGGTTCCAGGTGTCCCCTGGGAAGAGGTGACCCTAGGATGAACCTTTGCTGAGGGGTCAGCCCCTGCTTTGGAGCCCTCCTGCGCCCATCTGGTCTTTAGAAAGACTCCCCCTTTTCCAGGGGGATTCACCTTCGCACCCAGTTTGGTCTTGTTGGTGCCAGAGGGCGGCTCCCTGTCCAACATGGGACCCGCTTTCTCCACTGCGCCTGGCCAATGGGGCGAGAGGGGCCCTTCAACTCGCTGGCACCCTATTGGCTGGCAGGAGTTGGTGGGCCGGAGGGGGAAGAGCTCCCCATCTTTCTAAAGGCCTGGCAGGGTTTGGAGTGATTTCTAGCTCGCTGTTTTTAACCCTTCATCGGCGCAGACTCTGCCAGCCCAGCAAGCAGCAGCCGGGACCAAACCCTGCAACCCTTACCCCACTCTCTCATCCCCCCAATTCCCCCAAACTCTGCCCATCCACAACCCCCCAAACCCCACCTCAAACCTCACTACATCCCTAGCCTCCCAAACCTCTGCAGACCCACAGACCCCCCACCCTATCTCCACAACCCCCCAAATCACATCCCCACATCCTCAGACCCCCACCCTTATCTCCATAACCCCCAAGCCCCACCCCCAAACCTCTGCAGACCCACAGACCCGCACCCCATCCCCACAACTCCCCAAACCCATCCCCAGACCCCCAAAACGCTGCTGACCCCCAGACCCTCGCCCCATCTCCACAACCCTCTTACTCCACCCCAAAATCCTGAAGTTCCACAGCGCCCCCAACCAAACCCACAGCTCTCCCACATCCCACCCACCTCAGCGCAACTCCCTGTGGATACACTGCACTCCCAAACCTCACACCTCCTTCCCCTTGCCACACCTACCCTCATCTTCCCATCCCCCATGAGATTACCTCCCTTTCCCCTATGGGGTTACCCTCTTTCCCTCCCTCCTTCATCCCTCTCCCCCCATGGAGTTACTTCCTTCCACTCATTTCCCACCCCCATGGGCTCCCCCGTTGGCTCTTTGGTCCCGTGCCTGTTTGCGCCCCACTGTTCTGTTGCGGTTGACAACGTGCGTCAGACCCAGCCGTGTAGCCTGTGGGAATGGGGCCCCCTTTCCTTTCTCCCCAGGGAACCCAGCACCTCCTGTCCACCGCAGAGATCAGGGAATGGCAAGAGCTCCCCGCAACCTTCTAGGTAACGGAGGGCAGATCTGGGGTAGCACACTTACCCCACCACTCCTTTAACCTCTCCCCTTCTGGCTATCTTGGGTTGTGGGGCACCTCTATAGTGGGACACTGATGCCCTCCATATGGACCCAAGGGATGCCCCTGTGCTGTACAGCACCCCCAGCTTCATATAATGCCTCTCCCCCAGATTTGCGGGCATTGTCGGCACTCCAGAATCTGTATATAACCCCCCCCCATCCATGGGGTCATGACTGACAGAATCTCTGCCCCCCCACCACCACATCACCTATTCATGAGGTGCAATCAACACGCTAGAATCTCCATGGTCCTCCCCATGCCCCTTTAATTTGTTCAGCCAGTTCCAGAGGAGCTGTGAAATAGGGTCTCCCAGATAATGTGGAGGATGCCATAATGTGCCTGCCACCATAAGGAACAGTGTCCTGGGGGCCAGAGTGGGGGACTGGGGAACCCCAGAAAGGGGGGTAAGAGCCCACCCTGAGCTGCATTTGCTAAGTAACCCCCCAAATTCCAGCCACCCTCTATAGACCCCCCCCAGCACCCTCATTCCCTCCAGCACCCCGTATTCTTCAGTGCTGTCCCCCCCTCACAGAATGCATTGGTGCTGGATCTAATGTTCCCTGATCTCTGCACGGTTCCAGGGCTTCCCAAGGAAGATGGAAGTGGTAGCAAGCGGGGGCAACCCAAGCTTGGCCCCCTAATCCATGCTGGGTGCAGGGGGACCCTGGTTGGGGGAGTGAAGGGGAGAGGAGGTGCCCCCCATACATCTGAGCATGAGGCTGCTCAGCAGGGGTTAACCCCCCTTGTTTTCATCTTCCTTGTGGCACTGTTTGGGGTGCCAGGGTGGGGGAGGAAGAAGGGGGGGTCCATCCTCCACATTGCCCGCTGCACGGCTGGTGTTTGCAAGGTGGCCATTTGTCAGAGGGGTGGGGATTATCCCAACAAAGTGGGGGGAGGAGAATGAGCCCCACGAGCTGGGGGAAATTGACTGTGAACCCTGTTAAAGGTTATAAACCTTTCCTCTCCCCCAAAAAAGAGAAACCTCAGCCTAGACCATGCCTGTCACAGATCTGGCCAATCCACTTTCTAAACTGCTTCCAAGTTAATCCACTTTCTAAAGTGGTTCTGGGCTAATCCACTTTCCAAACCAATTACTACTAAACTGGTTTAAACATGTCAGCCCAGTCCTTGTACATGGGATTCAGACTGAGCTGAGGAATTGGGTCCCAGCCCAGGTCCTGGCTCAGATTCCCAAGCCTAGCTGGCCCAACATCCTACCTTGAGCTGGGACTGTAAAGCTGCGTCCAAACCCAGTTTGACAAACCCAGTTAGAAACCTGGTAAACCAGGACCTTTCCGTGACCCTGTTTTTAGTCAGCTTTCTCATCCCATTCCTCATTGCCTCCCCAACAGTGCCAATCTGCTTCCTAAACCGGTTTAGGCCAGTTTCCTTTATAAACCAGCTCAGGCCAATTCCCTTTAACAAATTAATTCAGGCCTACAATCCCTTCAAGTGAGGACACAGTTATACCAGGATAAAGGTGCCACATGGGGAAATTTCCCAGCATAGCTACCGCAGAATGGTTATTAATTGTTAATTATTAACTCCCAGTATGGACACACTGTTCTGGAATGAAAGTGATTTTATTCTGGGATAATTACTCCGCTTGCCAAGCTCTGCCGGGGAATTTCCCCATGCGGAAAAAAATCTCTCATCAGAAAAGCTTATTCCCTGCCCCTACAGGAATAGCTATGCACTTTTATATTGGTACAACCATGTCCACATTAGGCAGCACTGTTCCGCTTTAGACTGGGGAAGCTAAAGCAAGACAACTTGTGTGTGTAGCCAAGGCTGGAGATTGGCAGCTCTTTAGGAGCAGGGACTTGCTTTTTGTTTGGTGTCTGTCCAGCACCTGGCACAATAGAGCCCTGCTGCATCATTAGAACGACTGTTTATGACTTGAATTGCAGAAGTGCCTGTGAGCCCCCATCTTGGTTGCACCAGGTGCTGTACAGACACAGTCCAGTTATCATACGCAACAAGAAATAATGCAGCCCCACTGCTGTCCAGGAAGGTAGTTTGGGGCTGTAGGTGGGATACTTTTAAGGGACCACTTCCTACCAAATTTGGGGTCCCCTTCCTCAGTGTGAGAGGTTTCCGTTCCCCTGGGCTCCAAATGGCCACCTTGACCCGCGTCTGTCCCCGGATGGTGGGCTGTGAATTGGATGGTTGTTTGCAGAAGTAACTTTGAAGGATGTAAAACTGTTGCGTTCTCTTCTCTCTCCCCCTATCCCCCATCACCCTGGCCCCCGTCTCAGACTGTGTCAGGATAGGCTGTAACCCCAGTAAGTCACTTCTTTACCTTCGGGGCTTTTATTTCATGTTCTCTCTCTCCTGCTCGTTAAATGAACCGGGTGAATTTTGGGGGTCAATCCTAATGGAAAGGTGACAGGTGCTGTATGACTGTAGCTGATTTGCTATGATGCTGCACAGAAGAGGTGGAGGGGCTGGGACTCCTGGGTTCTATTCCTGGCTCTGGAAGGGCAATGGTGTCTAGCAGTTAGCGTGTGTGGGCTGGGAGGTTTTCAACTCTGCGAAGGGAGCGCGTATAGGGGTTAGTGCAGAAGGGCTGAGTGAGAACTCCTGAGTTCTATCCTGGCTCAGGGAGAGAAGTGAGGGCTGGTGGTTAGAGCAGCAGACTGGGAGTCAGGGATCCTAGGTTCTATCCCCAGTGCTGCCCATTTTAGGGTGTCACCTTAAAATGAGTCACTTCACTGCTCCTTGCCTCAGTTTCCCCTTGCCTCAGACTAACTGCACCTGCCCTGTATGTGCATGTCCGAGCTTTATACCCCTACTGCATGTTTGATGCTTACAGAGCCTCATATAGGGTGATAGGGTTGGCTAGGAATTGCCCTGCACCCCATCCCCACCTGGACCTGGAACACCCCAAGAAGACAGGACCTGCTATTTCCCCCCCACCCCATGCCTTGGCCCCTCAGGCACTGTTGACACACTACCCTCCTCCCTGCAGCCTGTTTGCACCACTGCTCCTGCAGGCTGGATTCAGAAACACACTATGGGGTGTCATAAGCCCTCCTACTGCAAGCAACTGATGGGGAGTCTCTAGTTCATGGTTCTCGCCCTGTCCAGCATGGAGCTGCTCAGCAAATCTGGGGTAGGGGAAAATTAAACACACACACACGTGTCCCCACAGGCGAGTGGCAAAGCCCTGGTGGTAAGTGACTGGCACCTTGCTTTGGGATGATAGGTGCAGGGCATCACAGCACCTTGGTCCTTTCTGTGCCCACAACACACACCACATGCACAAGCCTCACATGGTTACATAGACTCACCCAGCCACACCACAGTCTGCCCCAGACACACACAATCAGCTACACACACAGAAACACAAACTTTCACACTTATCACACATAAACAAAGAGATTCACACAACCACAATTGCACCAAACCACCACACCCCCATGCAGCAGGTCTCATTCACTCACGTAGATGGTAATGCACACACACTGAGGAGAGTAGGTCTTACTCCTTCCAGCAGGGGGCAGCATGCATGCACGCACACACACACCCAGCAGGGGGACACTGATATGCACACTGGCCATGGAACAGATCCAAATGCATGTTTGCATGCCAGTTGGGGGAACATTGTACCACACAAAGACTGTTGGGGTAGGCACCGATTACACATACATGTGTGCCAGCTAGGGTCTGTGTCACACCATTACATACATGCATGTGCTGGTGGTCAGAGGGGCACACCATTACATGTGTGCCAGCTGTGGTGCGTTTCACACCATTACATGAATGTTCCATCCAGGGGAGTACACCATTACATATACATGTGCATTGACTGAGGGGCACACAGTTACACGCATGTGTGCACTGGCTGGGAGGCACATGGTTACACCCGTGTGTATGCACTGGCTGGGGGGGCACACAGTTACACACATGTGTGCACTGGCTGGGAGGCACACAGTTACAGGTGTGTATGCACTGGCTGGGAAGCATATGGTTACACACATGTATGCGTTGGTTGGGGCACACGGTTACATGCACTAGCTGGAGGACACACAGTTACATGTGTGAGTGTGCTGGCTGGGGGCCACAGTTACACGGGTGAGTGTGCTGGCTGGGGGGCAGCCATGGTTACACTCACGTGTGCTCAGGGCTGCACTCGTGCCAGCAGTGACATGCAGCCCCCAAGTGTGATGCATCTCCTGACAGCGAGGAGCTCCACCCCTTGGACTCAGGTGCGTAGATGGGCCAATGGCATTTCATTGGCTAGAAAGGGGTGGGGCCCCATGGTGGGGATAAGCCCCAGCTCTTGTGCATGTGGGTTCCTAATGTGTTGGGAAGAGAACACCTAATCACAACTCACCCTTGTGCCAGGCAGGTGAAGAATTTACTATCAGCTCATGGAAGGGGAAGCTGAGACATAAGGAGGGGAAGTGACCAGTCCCCAAGAGCACAGAGACAGCTGGGGAGAGAACCCAGGAGTCCAGGCTTCCAGTCCCAACACAGATTGCCATGTCTCCCATATAGTCCTTGATCTAAATTGCTGAGTTGCTACCCCCCCCCCCCCCGGCCAGGTCTGGGAAATCCAGCCAGGATTCACTCTGACAAAGAGTCCCAGGTGTTTGGTGGGTGGGTTCCAGCTCCAAATGAGTCCTAGAATTGGGAGGAGAGCCAGGGGTGGGGGAGGACGATGGAGGTCCCTACACCATGGGGCAGAGACTTAGTGCAGAGAGGTGTGTGGGTGAAGGGAATATGCATGGGTGAGGGTTGGGAGTGGGTATGAGGAGGGGGAGTAGGGATGAGGGTATGTGGAAAGGTGGGGGGTGGGGAATGAGGTGGGATGGCTCTGGAGATGGGGTGGGGGGACACAGAGGTGAGGATTGCAATATGTAGAAAGGGGCTAGGGATTGGAGGGGCAGTGATTAGGGGTGGGGTGAAGGAGTGTATTTCTCACTGCCTCTCCAACCCCATCCCTAGATGTGAGGGGATCCCCATCCCCAGGTGCATTGTAGCCCCCAGGGCGGGGAAGGAAAGGTCTTGGGGGTGGGGAAATACAATTGGGCCTTCCTCCCCCAACTCAGGTGAGGAGGGGGCTCTTTTGCTTTGGGAACCTGTGGGAGGTCAGAATCCCTTGAACAGCCCCCCCCCATCATTCCCTGCCCTCCCCAGAGTCCCTTAATCCAACCAGCAAAAGGATGCCTCCATTGCTGGACGAGGAGCTGCAGAGTCTGGGTCTCCCCCCCTCCCCCCTGTGGTAGAACTCACCTAAACAAGCCTGATTTACCTGGGCTAATGGCACTTAGGGCAGCGTCAGCCTGCTAACGCAATAGCTGATGCACTGTGCCCAGCACCTGGGGAGTGTGTGGAGAAGAATATTTCCTATTGTCATCCACCTGCCCCCTCAGAAATGAATAATCTAGGCCCAACCACACTTCAGAGTATAAACAATAACAGACTAGCCATACTCGCTGTAAACCTGGGCTGATTAGCCTCCATGCAATGAACGTAGGTCCATCTGCAATACAAATACATAATAATTAGCCCATCTCCCTACCCAGCTGGGTATCAGGTATCAACCCCTGTGCAATTAATAACATGCAAAATAATAATTAATGAGCCACTTCCTTAAAGAACTTGGATTGTTAAACCATTTAATTAATATAGGTCCTACTCCAATACAGATAGCTGCTGATAATTTAGTCCCTCCTCTCCCTATGGATCAAGAGTGGTTAGAATCCCTGCAATTAATAACATAGGCCAGGATTGCATGACTGGTGGCCATGATGGGGCTGTATCCAGCCCACCAACCAGGAGACTGCTCCCTGGCCCCTGCTGGAGGAAGGAAAATGTGTCCCTGGGCAGGGGCACAAGCTCATCTGCCTTCCCACAGATTGTGGAACTGAGCAATGGCAGGCAGGCGTGTGTGAGGTGACACCGTGCAGCGCGGGGCTGTCGCTGCAGGACTCACTGCTCTGGCGCATGTTCTCACAGCAGCAGGGACCACTTCTTCCTGGACTACACCAGCCGGCCAGAGGGGCTGGTGGGGCCTCTGCTATCTTAAGTTACCCATCCCTGCATTAGGCCCAAAGTAGAAATACCATAATTAATTAGCCCCTCCCCTATGCACCTGGGGATTATTAGCCCTATGCAATTAATAATATGCAAAATACTAATGAACCATTCTCCCAGAGACTTGGGGTTGTTGGTGCCTTGAAATTAATGTTGGTCCTACTGCAATACAAATAATTAGCCCTTTCCTTCCCCGTATACCTGGGATCGACACCCCATGCAACTAATATGCCAATTGATTAATTATCCACTACCACATGCAATTATTATGAATACTAATTTAGGTCCTTCCTATATAGCTGTGTTTATTAGCCCCCATACAATTAATAATAATGAACCATTCCCTCACAGACCTGGGATGGTTAGAAAGCATGCAAATAATGTAGGCCCTATTACAATACAAATACGTCCCTCCTGTCACCACATCCACCCGGGTATATTAGACACCCATGCAGTCATTAATAGGCATGGTGATAACTATTAAATAGCTACATCCTCCCATGCAGTGACCTGGCATTAACCCTTCCATGCAATGAATTAGTTGGCTAATGGTAATGATTCATTAGCCACTTATGGGCTCTCAGCCCTGCCTCCACCCTGCTCTAAGCACACCTGGATGGGGAGGGGGTGATTCAGGAGAGGGGGGTCGCTTAGCAGCTGGCTGTTTATTGGGTCACCCCTACTAGCTAGCGGTGACTGAGAAGATGAGGTGCTAATGGGGGGAGGAATAGTGGGTTAGGATTGGCCATGGATATTACTTTTTTCCTAACCTGTGGTTTACGGGGTCACCAGTTCCCCATTTCTGACCTGGGGGGTTTCCTTGGAGATGCAGGGATGGATTTCAAGATGATCTGTCATTTCACTTGTTCTCTTGCTGATTCGCTTGCTCACCAGCAGGTGGTGATACACACACACACATTCTCCAGTAGCAAGCCTCATTGTTAGTCTTCGGTTCCTGTGTGTGAGAGACAAAGAGACTAGCAAGGTTGAGAGCTGAATAGAGCAGTGTAGGTGTGCTCTGGACTGTGTGTGCAATTGCACCTAGCAGTAGAGTGCAGTGGGGTGTAGGTGTGCTCAGGGCTGTGTGTATGCAATTATACCCAGTAGGGTGTGTGTGTAGGTGTGTTCAGGGCTGTGTGTGTGGCTATACCCAGCAGGGAGTTGTAGTGGCGTGTGGGTGTGTATGGTTACACCCAGCAGGGGGTTGTAGTGGGGTGTGCTCAGGGCTGTGAGTGTGTATGGTTACACCCAACGGGGTTGTAGTGGGGTGTGGGTGTGCTCAGGGCTGTGCATGCAGTTGGAAGCTGTAAGGTTTGGGCCTGAATTTCCTGGGGAGCTGTTTTTCCCCAGCCCTGAGCCAGAGTTTCCCCTGAGCAGCTGTCACAACCTCTCCAGGGTACTGGCACCATCCCAGTGTAGCAACTGCAGAACAGGAGTGCAGTGCGGTCAGGACTTGGGAGGAATGGAGGGAGTGATGAACTACCCCATCCCTCACCCATCCCCCTGTGCACTCTTTGCCCTCAGGGAGTGTATGGGCTCTAGGAGGGTGGGGTGTATATTGGGGGCCTGTATAATCCCGGCCTGTTGCTAGCTGGGGCAGTCTGGCGGGGGCGGGGGGTGTCTGCGTGGGTTCAGTATGTATCTAGGAGGGAATGGGGAGGGGGAGATGCTACCTAAGTTGCTGTGGGATGGGGGAGGAACTGGGGGGGTGTTGCCAGCTGGGTGAGTATTGGGGGTTGTGTGTGTTCAGGATGTATCCAGACAGGCAGGGGAGGGGCTGGCACCTGGGGGCTGTCTAGGCCTTGTGCCCATTCCCCCGACCCCATTGGAGCACTAACCCCCTGTGCTGCCCCCTCCCCAATTCAGGTAAAGGCCCCGAGACCCTCTTCGCTGGCCACAAACTCAATGACAATGAGTGGCACACAGTGCGGGTTGTGCGGCGCGGGAAGAGCCTGCAGCTCTCGGTGGATAACGTCACCGTGGAAGGTACGTGAGGACCCCAGACTGGGATAGCAGGGGGCTGAGGGGCACTGGCAGGGCTGGGGTGGGGGAAGCCCAGGGCTGGGATAGCAGGGGGCTGAGGGGCAGTGGCAGGGCTGGGTCGGAGGGAGCCCAGGGCTGGGATAGCAGAGGGTTGAGGGGCACTGGCAGGGCTGGGGGGGGGGGGGGCGGGGAGCCCAGGGCTGGGATAGCAGGGGGCTGCCAGTTGGGATGGAGGGTCACCGGCTGGGGTGAGGGCACAGGTCTGGAGTCTGCCCCCGTCCCACCCTGGTGTGTAACAGTGCCCTGTCCCCCTCCCGCTCCAAGCAGGGCAGATGGCCGGCGCGCACACCCGCCTGGAGTTCCACAACATCGAGACTGGCATCATGACGGAGCGCCGCTTCATCTCCGTGGTGCCCTCCAACTTCATCGGGCACCTGAGCAGCCTGGTGTTCAATGGGCTGCCCTACATGGACCTGTGCAAGAATGGCGACATCAGCTACTGCGAGCTCAATGCCCGCTTCGGCCTGCGCAGCATCATTGCCGACCCCGTCACCTTCAAGAGCCGCGCCAGCTACCTGGCGCTGGCCACGCTGCAGGCCTATGCCTCCATGCACCTCTTCTTCCAGTTCAAAACCACCGCCACCGACGGCCTCATCCTCTTCAACAGCGGCAATGGCAACGACTTCATCGTGGTGGAGCTGGTCAAGGGGTGAGACGCAGCCCCTGCCCCCTACCTCCCCACCCCAGTGGGCAATGGGCCTGCCCCGGCCTGGGCTCCTCGCCCTGCCTGCTAGGCAATGGGCCCTGCCCCAGGGAGCAGGCCTAGTGCCCAACCTCTGATCCACGTGCTATGCCCTCTGGGCCTGCTGCATCCTCAGGCACAATGCTCCTCTGCCCTGCCCACTAGGATCTTCTCTCCACCCCACTGCCCTGCCTCTCTCACTGCCCCTCACAGGGAGCTCTGCCCTCACTGACCCCAGCTCTGCCTCAAGTGCTGCCCACAGGGCGCTGGGCCTCACGCAGGGGCCTAGGTCTCCTGCCCATTGTCCTGCCCTCTGGGCACACGCTCCTCCCGCTGCTCTGCCAACCAGCCCATCTGCCCACCCCCTCACGCTCCACTGCCCCCTCCACACAGGTACATCCACTATGTCTTCGACCTGGGCAACGGGCCATCGCTGATGAAGGGGAACTCGGACAAGCCGGTTAATGACAATCAGTGGCACAATGTAATCGTGTCGCGTGACACCAGTAACGTCCACACGCTCAAGATCGACTCCCGCACTGTCACCCAGCACTCCAACGGTGCCCGCAACCTGGACCTCAAGGGTGAGCCACGCCAGCCAGCGCTGGGCCATGAGGGCACCGGGGGCACACTCCCCTCACAGACACTGCTGGCCCCAGCATGGAGCTAAGAGGGGCTGCACTGCAGGGGTCGGTATGGGGGGCTGGGCTGCACGTACAGGGGGGTCGGAATGAAGGGCTGTGCTGCGAGGGGTCGGTATGGAGGGGCTGCGCTGCAGGGTGCAGGGGGGTTGGAATGGGGGCTGTGCTCTGGGGGTGTTGGTGTGGGGGGACTGTTACAGGTTGCAGTGAGGGGTCAGTATGGGGGCAGGGCCGGTGCTTCCATTAGGCGATCCTAGGCGGTCGCCTAGGGCGGCAGGATTTGGGGGGCGGCATTTTGGTGCCCTCCGCGGAAATTCAGCGGCGGGGGGTCCTTCCGCTCTGGGTCTTCAGCGGAAATTCGGCGGTGGGTCCCGGAGCGAGTGAAGGACCCGCCAAATTTCTGCCAAAGACCCGGAGCGGAAGGACCCCCTGCCGCCGAATGCTCAGAGGAGGAGTGCTGCTGCCTAGGGCGGCAAAACCCTGGCGCCGCTCCTGTATGAGGGGGCTGCGTTTCAAGGAAGCAGGGGGGCAGTGTGGGGGGGCTGGGCAGCAGGGGTGTGGTGGTGGCGCGCTGGTGTGGGATGATCTCCCCATGCAGCCAGAACTGACTGTGTCTCAGATTGGATTGTTTTGCTGAAGCTCCCCAGCAGTGTCCATTGAGTTTGGAATTCTGCCTCACTTCCTGACTTAAACTGCTGTGTGGATATGAAAAGCCCCGTGCCCCACCCCAGAGGTGGCTGCATCTCAGCACTGGCTTAGACTGAGCCATGCACTGGGGTCGGTATTCCTGCAAGCGAAAGGACCCAGAGGATCCTGTCCATTCCTTAACCCCTGTGTGCATGGATCACTCAATCGGCCGGGAGCAGGCCGGCGCTGGGGGGCTGTCACAGATCCACAGGCTCCAGGCTGCGCCCCCAGCTTTGTGGAGAAATCCCTTCGCTGCGCCAGACCCCAGGGCTCTCGCTCTTCCTCCAGGGTGGGCCACGCAGCCTCCCGTCTGCTGAGACTGACCCTATGTCTGTCTGTCCGCCTTGGTAGTTCTCAGGTAGGAGCTCCCAGCTTCCTCCAGCAGCCAGCGCTTCTCCCCCAGTGCCCCCTCCAGTCCTTTCTTTTCCAGCTGGGGTCTCGGCTCAGCTTCCCTGCTGGGAGGGTGGATCCCTGAATCACTGGGGCTGGCCTGGTCTCTCTGGCCCCTTGTTCTGGGTCGGTTACAGCTGGTTCCTGGAGGGCTCTATTCATTCCACCCAGACAGGGAGGTGACACTCGGCCATGTTCCCTAGGGCTTGTCCTCACTAGAAAATTAGGTTGGTTTATGTACATCGCTCAGGGGTGTGAAAAATCCACAACCCCTGAGCCCGTAGTTAAGCCAACCTAAGCCCTGGGCTACACTACAAAATCATCTCAGTATTACTATGTCACTCAGGGCAGTGGCGTAGCCAGCTTTTAAGAGGAGGGGGAGCAAAGATAAAAAAGGCGCCCTCCCTTGGCTCCTCCTCTGGCCACGCCCCCTTGGCTGCTCCTCCGGCTGCACCGACCCTCCCGCTCCATGGCTCCTCCAGCCCTGCCGTGCCACCCCCGTGGCCCCCCCCTCGCTCCTCTGGCCGCCATGCTGCGCCCCCCTGCCCCGCTCCTCCGGCTGCGCCCGCCGCCCCCCCATGGATGCCGGCTGCGCTGCAGGCTGCCAGCCTGGGCGCCCCCTCGCTCCTCTGGCTGGGCTGCGGCTGCCGGGCCACCAGCCTGGGCCTCCCCTCGCTCCTCCGGCCCAGCCATGACTGCCGGGCCACCAGCCTGGGCCCCTCGCTCCTCCGGCCCGGCCGCGGCTGCCGGGCCGCCAGCCTGGGCTGCGCCTCGCTCCTCTGGCCCGGCCGCGGCTGCCGGGCCGCGAGCCTGGGCCCCGCCTCGCTCCTCTGGCCCGGCCGCGGCTGCCAAGCCGCGAGCATGGGCCCCGCCTCGCTCCTCTGGCCCGGCTGCGGCTGCCAAGCCGCGAGCATGGGCCCCGCCTCGCTCCGACCTCTGGCCCGGCTGCGGCGGCCGGGCCACGCTGCGGGCCACCAGCCTGGGCCCCCTGCCCCCCCTTGCTCCTCCGGCCTGGCCGCGGCTGCTGGGCTGCCAGCCTGCGTCCCCCTCACTCCAACTTCCGGCCGCGGCTTCAGGGCCGCGCTGCGGGCCGCCAGCCTGCGCCCCCCCTCGCTCCTCCAGCCGCTTTTGGAAAGGCGGGGGAAGCGGCTGCTTCCCCTGCACCCCGCTAGCTACACTAGTGACTCAGGGTGTGAATAATCCACACCCCTGCATTGCTGTGTCCGCAGGAGGGCTACCCCCTCCACAGAGCTACTGCCTCTTGCAGAGGTGGAGTAACTACGCCCATGGGAGACGTTCTCTCCTCGACATAGGAGCATCTTCTCTTAAGTGCTACAGCCGTGCATCTGCACCAGTGCAGTGTTTTAAGTGTAGACCTGCTCTTAGTCCTTTCCCCCACACTGAGTAACAGTGCAGCATATAGGGGAAACCAAGGCACACACAAGGCCATGTCTGCACTGCCACTCATGTCACTGAGGGGATATGAAAAAACCACCCCCCTGAACAGGGCCGGCTCCAGATACCAGCGAAGGAAGCAGGTGCTTGGGGTAGCCAATGGAAAGGGGCGGCACGTCCGGGTCTTCGAAAGCAATTCGGCAGCGGGTCCCTCAGTCCCTCTTGAAGCGAAGGACCCGCTGAATTGCCACCAAAGAATGAAGCGGCGCGGTAGAGCTGCTGCCGAAGTGCCGCCGATCGTGGCTTTATCTTTTTTTAGTTTTTTAAATTTTTTTCGCTTCACCGCTTGGGGCGGCAAAAAAGCTGGAGCCAGCCCTGCCCCTGAGTGACGGACGTTTCGCCAGCATAAGTGGTAGTGTGCACAGCGCTGTGGCGGTAGGAGAAGATACTACCACTCATTGAGGTGGCTTAATTATGTCGATGGGAGAGCTCTCTCCCATCGGCACAGAGTGGCTACCGGAGCGCTCTTACATCGGTACAGCTGTGCCGCTGTTAGACATGGCCTACGCGACTCACAAAAATAGTATCCAAAATTCCCGCTTTGTCATAGCCTGCACCCCAGTGAACCTCCAGCACTGCCCCCCATCCCAAAACCCACTCAGCACCACCCCATTGTGGTGCTGGGGTTCATGGGGTCAGGGCAGGGGTGAAAGTAACTTACAGGACTTACCGGTACAGGCAAGTCGCATCTTAGGCGCATTTAACATGCGCGAATTCAGCTTTGCGCGGTCGGCAAAAACAGGAAGAAAAAAAGAAAAACAACAATATAAAAACTGCATCTGTAGTGCAGGCGATTCTGCCCACCATTGAACTCAATGAGTGTTTTACTATACACGGTTTTCGCTTTACACGCTAACCGCGGAACAGAACCCCCGCATAAGATGAGACTTGCCTGTACTGCCGGAGTCTTGAGGGGTGTGTGGCCTCATCAGGAAGAGGCGGGGCCTCTCAAGATTTAAAGGCCCTGGGGCACCGGCTGTGGCTGGGAGCCCCAGGGCCTTTAAATCAACCCGGAGCTCCCAGCTGCAGAGGCGGCTGGGAGCCCCCGGGACTCAGGGGAAAATTAAAGGGCCCCGGGCTCCGGCCGCCGCGGAGCTCCGGGCCCTTTAAATCCCCACCGCAGTTCTGGCTGCCAGAGCTGTGGGCAGGATTTAAAGGGCCCGGAGCGCCTGCCGCTGCGGGGAGTCCTGAGCCCTTTAAATCCCCGCCGTGGAAGCCGGTGCGGTCCGGCATGGCGTACTGGCTCTTGCTGGTACGCCGGACCGGACCGGACTGGACCGGCTTACTTTCACCTCTGGGTGAGGGCAGGCCTGGGGTGATGGTGGGAGAAAGCGAGTTGATTGTGGCACTTGGAGACTCACGGGGTAGGAGCAGCCCTGGGTTGATGGGGTGGGGAGAAGGGTGCTGATTGGGGCACTGTGGGCTCATGGGGTGGGAGCAGTGCTGGGCTGATGGGGGGGAGAAGGGGTGTTGAGTGGGGCACTGGGGGGCTCATGTGTAGGGCCCTATCAGATTCACGGACATGAGAAATGTGTCACAGACCGTGAAATCAGACCTCCACTGTGAAATCTAGCTAGGGGAGGGGCAGGGCTGGGGGCACCTAGCCAGGGGCTCCTAATGGGCCCCGGCTCCAGCTGTAGTCCCATCCTGGCTGGGGAAGGATGGGACTTACTCTTCCCCTGCATAGCCGCTCGGGGGGGTTGTTCAGACCCATCTCCAGGTACCTACCCCAGCTGCGGTCCCTTTTCATGGAGTCTGGATTCCTTTGCTCCCCCATCCCCAGGGCACGGGTTGTGGGGCAGCCGGGGCAGGGGCACATGGACCAATGGGGGATGGGGGAGCTTTAGCTCCTCCCTTGGCCAGGTCTGTTCAGGGGAGGGGAAGGTGGTGGGGCAGCCCTGTGGCGTGCGGGGGGCTAAAGGACCCTTTGCCCGCTGACGTGTCTCGTGCCCTCCCCAGGAGAGCTGTACATCGGGGGGCTGAGCAAGAACATGTTCAACAACCTGCCCAAGCTGGTGGCCTCGCGGGACGGCTTCCAAGGCTGCCTGGCCTCCGTGGACCTCAACGGCCGCCTGCCCGACCTCATCGCTGACGCCCTGCACCGGATCGGGCAAGTCGAGAGGGGCTGCGATGGTAAGAGTCCCCCTGCTGCCCAGATCCCACCTTCCTCTGGCCCAGCCTTGCCCAGCAGGGGGCACTGTGGGGAGCAGGCAGGAGCGCTGACTGGGCGGTGGGGAGGAGCTCCCTCCTCCAGCCCGGCCTCGCCCAGCAGGGGGTGCTGTGGGGAGCAGGCAGGAGCACTGACTCAGGGGGGAGCTCCCTCCTCTGGCCTGGCCTCGGAGGGGGCGCTGTAGGATCAGACTATCCAGCCTACAGACTAGTCTAGTTCCTAGTGCCCCCGTCTCCTCTCCTGCTGATAATGGGGATTGTGCCTCGGAAACCAGCCTGCTTCCAGCGCAGCCCATTCCCCCTGTGGGGGACGCTTGCCCCATGATGGGGGGCTGTGGGGAGGACCAGAGAGATGCAGATACCTTCATTAGCTGCCAGCTCCCAGCCATGAGCGTTATGTCTCCTCAGATGCTGCCTTGCGTCAGCAGTGGGATATGGGTGGAGGCTGCCAGGGACTCCCCCCTTCTTCCCTACTGGCTCCAGCTCCTCACCTGCCATTCCTGCCTCCTTCCCCCACCCTGGTGTACTATTCCTGAGCACCTGGATGCTACCCAGCTCTGGGAGGGGAATGGGGTCTGCAGGTTAGAACGTGGAGGGTGCAGGGGGGTCTATCCCCAGCTCTGCCCCTGACTCGTTGCAGGTCCCCTCCTCTCTCTCACCTGCTTTTTTCCACTCTGCTCATGGGGGTTATGACCCCAAGCCCTGTCCCAAAGGGCTGGGGGAGCCAGGCCAGTAACCCCCATCCCTGCCTCTTGCCCCCAGGGCCCAGCACCACGTGCACCGAGGACTCTTGCGCCAACCAGGGCGTCTGCCTGCAGCAGTGGGACGGCTACACGTGTGACTGCACCATGACCTCGTATGGTGGCCCCGTGTGCAACGACCGTGAGTGCTGGGGCCCAGCACGCCTGGCTGGGGAATGGGGAAGGATCCCGCAGGGGGAGCTGCATGCCGGGATGGGGGATAGAAGGAGGGGGAAGGATCGCGCTGGGGGGCCGCAAGCTGGGGGACTGCAGGAAGAAGGGTGGGGTACTCACGCTGTGATTCTGCGAGTCTGGAGCACCGGGGGGAGCGTGCTAGGACTGGGGTGCCATGTGCCCAACTAGGGGATGGACAGGAGGAGGATGATCATACGGGGGGTGACGTGAGCTGGGAGCATCAGGAGGCCAGAGGAGCACTCACATGGGGCACTGGCTTTTGCCTGGCTGGGGACTGTGGTTTGACTGGTCTCTGGGACACCCCTGAACTGATGAAATTTGGGGGGGCCCTGGGCTGGGTCTGTGGGCCTGGGTCATGGGCCCACATTGAGCCCAATGGCTGGGTCCAGAAACTGGAAGGATACCAGGGGGTGGATCTGTGTGCCAGGGCTTCTGCACAGGTTGTGTCAGAGCTGTGGGCCATGTTAGTGCCAGGGGCTGGTTGGCACTGTAGTACAGGTGGGCACTATGGGCTCTGCCCATGAGGCTGGGTCCTTGGTCTGGTTCAGCTCTGTGGGGTGGGTCCATGGGGCTGGATCTGTGGGTTAGTTAAACCCTGTGGGGTGGATCAGTTGGGGTGGGTCCATGGGACTGGAGCTGTGGTCTGGTTCAGTTCTGTGGGGTGGGTCTCTGCAGTGGAGTCTGTGGGCTGATGCAGGTCTGTGGAGCTGGATCCGAGTGCTGGTTTGGCTCTGTGGGGTGAGTCTGTAGGGCAGGGTCCATGGTCTGGTTCAGTTCTGTGGGGTGGGTCTCTGCAGTGGAGTCTGTGGGCTGATGCAGGTCTGTGGGGCTGGACCTGAGCGCTGGTTTGGCTCTGTGGGGTGAGTCTGTGGGGCAGGGTCCATGGTCTGGTTCAGTTCTGTGGGGTGGGTCTCTGGAGCAGAGTCTGTGTTGATGCAGGTCTGTGGGGCTGGATCCGAGTGCTGGCTCTAGATCTACAGGTCTGTCGCATCTTACGCGCATTTAACATGCGTGATTTCAACTTTATGCGGTCGGCAAAAACAAAAAAAAAGAGAAAAATAACAATTTTAATACTATACCTGTAGTGCGGGCGATTTTGCCCGCCATTGAACTCAGTGGGATTTTGGCTATACGCGGTTTTCGCTTTACGCGCTAACCGCGGAACAGAACCCCCGCGTAAGATGAGACAGACCTGTATATGTTGGCTCAGGGCTGTGGGGCAGCTCCATGGATTGTGTGAGTTGGACAGTGAATTGAGTCCACACCTCGGAGATGCCTCCTGTGACGGCTTCTCAGCATTGCCCAGCAGCTGGGCCCAGGGGACTGATCCATTCCCCACAGCCACCCCTCCGAAGCAGATCCTGGCATGGGGACTGGGGCTGGGATCCAGGCTATGGGGAGGGACACCCAGCTGGGTGGGTGGTGGCGAGAGCTCTGTCCACTGGTAATGGGGGTGGAGCACGTGTGAGTGATTCTCATTGGCACTGCATAGTGGGCATTGGAGTGTGGAGTGTCCTAGCTGTGCTCTTGGCCCAAGCCCATCACCAGGGCATCTGACGAGCCCCCAGGAATTTCTGTCCTCTGCAGTATCCTCTCCCTCTGGAATTTCATCCTCCCCCCACGCCCTCTGCCCTGGGCATTGTGCATCTGTGTGAGAGGGGAAATACATTCCGGGAGTGTAAAGGGCAGCCATGGGGAGTTGGTCACGGGTATGAGGGCAGGGGCTGGGGACAAAAACAAAGCCTGGGTTAAGGAATAGAATCTAGTGTGAATCATGCAAGGAATGAATTGCATGTCCCTGCTGCCTGAGCCCTAAGGGGTGTGTGTTCTGCCCCCTGCTGGAGTGGGGGAGCCCTGCTCTGCATGTGCACTGCCCCCAGCTGGAGAGAATGAGCCCTGAGGGGTGTGGGTGTGGCAGTGTGTTCTGCCCCCAGCTGGAGGGGGTGACCCCTGCTCTGTGTATTTGCTGGTTTGATTTTGACTCACTCCCATGGCATCACATGCTGTGGGCTGGGGTGTCTCGGGGTTAGTGCTATGTATTCTGAGCACTGTTTTGGGGGTAGAGATGCCATTGTTTTAAATGATTGACAGCTTTGGAGGATGATTAAACAACTAAATCCAGTCACCTGTGGCTTTTGTGAGTGGCTGCCTCCGAGCTGGGAGCTGCAGTGGGTGGGACAGCACCAGAGGGGGGTTGTGTGTGAGTGTATCTTGTGCTAGATCCTCATTGCTAATGGCAGTAAATAAAAAGATTCTTTTTTGGGATGCAGCGATCTTGGGGAACCCCAAGGAGGTGAAACTGGCAAAAGCCAGCTAGAATGCTTCACTTTTTGTGCGAGGATGTGAAAGTCTGAGTGTGAAAAATGTCTAGAAAGTGACCGGGCCCCTTCACAGGGTGTGTGCAATGGGTGCTGCAGAATGTGAAAGGGGCTTAAACGGGACAGAAAGGCAACCAGCTTGCTCTCTCTTTGCAAGCATGTGGAAAGTGGGGTGGGTGTGATTAGAAAAGGGAGAGGTGCCTACCACTGTTTGGGTGTGACTATCCAGACGGGAGAGGGATTTGAAAGAAAAGTAAAAGTGATCAGCTGTCTCCGTTTGTGCAAGCATGTGACCACTGGAGTGTGAACATGCCAAGAACATGTAAGTGCCCTGGCACGTTTCACTGGTGGGGGGGGGTCATGGAACCCAGAACAGGATGTGAACAGTAGCAGTCGTGAGCGTGACCAGGCCTCGCACTGCGTGTGCGAGCACGTGAAAACCGAGGACTGTAAAGAGAAAGCAAGGAGGTGGTTTGCTAGTGTGAGCATGCAAAGGGCAGAGACCAGCAGGGTGAGGTGTGCAGGGGCCAGGTGGGGGGGTCTTCCCCCCCTCCCCCCCGCTGCAGGGGGCTGTTAGTTAGCCCGGTGCAGGAGCTGCATTTTGCCAATGTGGTTTTCATCTTGACAATCTCTCCAGCAGGTGGCTGGGTGGGTGGGGGACACGAGGAGTTGTAATCATCCCATGGTGTTTGCTCACTAGTCCTCCTGGGTCTCGTGGTTGGGGGGCAGGGCTAGGAGGCGGGACTCCTGGGTTCTATCCCAGCTCTGGGAAGGGAGAGGTGTCTAATGGTTAGAGCAGGGGGCTAGGAGCAAGGACTCCTGGTTCTGTTCCTCGCTCTGCCATAAACTGTCACTATGACCTTGGCTTCAGTCACTTTAATCTCCCTGTACTTCAGGTTTCTCCATCTGTAAAATGGGGAGATGATATTGACCCCCTAGACAGGGAATGAAAGAGGGGAGCAGAGGAAAGAATGAATGGATGGAGGGGATGGGGGTGAATAGAGGAGGAGTATGAAGGGGTGGGTGGGTGGATGGAGGGGTGTGGGGTGGATAGAGTATGAGTATAAGGGAGTGAGTGAGTGAGTGAGTGAGTGGGGGTGGATAGAAGGGTAGTACAGGGTGTGGATGTGGGGGTGGATAGAGGAAGAGTATGAAGGAGTGGGTGGGTGAGAGTGAATATGGGAAAGTATGGGGTGTGGATGGTGGGGGTGGATAGAGGAGTAGGATAGAGGAGTGGTGAAGGGAGGGTGGTTAGAGGAGTAGGACGGAGGTGATGGTGGAGGGGGGTGGGGTGGATAGAGGGGGAGTATGAAGGACTGGGGAGTGGAGAGGGGGCAGTATGGGGCATGGATGGACGGGGTGGGGGTAGATGGAGGAATAGAATGGAGGAGTGGTGGAGGGAGTGTTTGGGATGGATGGAGGGGTTCATGGGGCACGCTGCAGAACTGAGTCCTGGATCTGAACCCCTGATGTCTCTATCCCAGTGCTACTAGGGGCCATTTCTCATCCCCGCACCTATTTTTCCTCCCTTCGCCCACTCTGTGCTGCCAACCCCCACCTGGGGGCCCCAGCGAGGGCTGGAGTTTCCACCCTGCACTGTGATGGATGGGGGCGGCAGGCCTGACGTGACAGCCTCGCTAGTGCTGGGCACGGGGCACGAGGGGACAGGCTCCGTCCGTGCTGCCAGCTGGATTAATGGGTCTACAGCGCAGGAGCTGCCCTGGGCATCGCTCACACATCGCAGGAGCTGAAGGCTCATTTATCCCCCTCTCCTCCCTCCCCAAACTCCCCTATTGTTAAATAGTCATTGTCTGGGCTTTGCTTTGGGGACGTTTCATCTCTGCACTGACAGCCTCCAACGCCGCCTGCTGGGAGAGGCTGGGGCTGGAGAAGCTGGGAGCTCCCCGCCAGCCAGCGCTCCGCCCCACTCCCTATGGCACCCCGTGCTAGGAGAGGCTGGGGCTGCAGCATCTGGGAGCTTGCCCCACACTCCGCACTCAATAGGAGGTGCTCTCCCTTTGCAGTCAGCGCTGACCCCAGTTCCCCAGAACGGCACTAAGGGCTGCTGCACTGTTGAAGTTTCCAACTTTGACTGGCTGTAAAAACAACCTGCCCACTTTTGTTCATTAACGATCCATGGAGTAATTAAACTCTCTGCCCCTTCCCAGAGGTGGCTGCATCTAGTGCCAGGTGAGGGATTCCTGTATAAACAGCCCCCCATACCCCTCCCCAGAGGTGGGTGCATCTCTGCACTGGGCGAGGGATCCCTGGCTTATAAGAACCTTTGAGATGCTGTAGGGCAGTTAATGGCTTGTTGGTTGTTTCAGGCACCTTTGTGACCCTGGGGCTGTGTGTTTGAGGGTTAGGTACTTTGCCCCAATCTCCATCTCACCTTCTCCTCTCCCTGGGCTCTGATCTCCTAGGCCGAAAGAGAAGCTCTGCCCCCTACCTCGAACTGGCAGGCACTGATGGAGCTGCGTGTGTATTGGGGCTGACAGCCCCATCCATTTCCATGAGCCACTGACTGCCTATGATACCCAAGGATTTGTTAAGGAGTCTCTTCACTGGAGCCAGGCCAGCTTTGCTCTCTGTTCCCTGCACCGAAGGGGTGTCACAGATTCATTTGCTCCCTCCCTTCCCTCCTCCGTTTCATTGGCATAAACAGCCTGCTCCTCCTTGTCCCATTCCGCTGCTCTTCGCCAGGGGGTGGCCGGATCAAATCCAGTTTAGGAGGCTAGCTGCCCAGTGCCAGAGGGGGGCAACAGCTCATGGGCTGGTTCATAGCTGGAAGGAAACACATCCCAGGCAGCCAGTGGGGCAGCGGGAGAATAGGCTGCTCTATTGCCCCGAGAAAGGATGGAGGGTTATGGGGGAGGGCGGGAAAGGGGGCGCTGCCAATGCCCGAATAGAAGCAGTGGGGGGAAGATGCAGGGCACTGGGTAAGAGAATCAGGGCCCAAACCATCAACTGTGGACCAAGGTGGTGTTGGATCTTTCTCTATTTACCCCAGTGTAAATCTGGAGCAAGTCCCTGCATTGGATCAGAATCCAGCCCTGGCCCCATTGCAGTCAGGGGGTGACTCTGGATTGACCCTGGGGGAGCAGAGATCAGAATCTGGCCCTGACCCCACTGCAGTCAGGGGGTGACTCTGGATTGACCCTGGGGAGCTGGAAGTAGAATCTGGCCCTGATCATGCTTACTGCCCTCATAGGAAATCCTTCCAACTGCCAATGGATCTCTGCTCTCCTATGGGGCTGGGCTAGGAAACCAGCTGGTAAGGGGGCAGCAGGTAGGAGAGAGCCATTAGTGAGCTCCCTCACTGCAAGCGCTGGCCTCCCTACTCCAGCAGCCCTGGCTCTGCAAACACCTCTCAGGTGACCTGTGCTTGCAGGCTCCAGCTGCTGCATTGGAGCATATCAGCAGCTGCAGGGACCATCCGTGCAGGGATTGCTCCCCCATGCCAAGATGCAGCCCCTTTGGGGCAGGGAACGGGGCTGTTAAACAACAGCAGAGTAGTATGAGAAGGGATATGGAACTGCTGTCAGGGCGGGTTGGCCAGGGCAGAAAGGGTTAACACCCCAACTCCATGGAGGGAAACAGGCCAGGGGATGCTTTAACCTCAGTTACACCTCTTCTTACTTCACATAGCCTTGGTAACGCAGCGCCCCCTAGTGCTGTACTGGAGTCAGCACTGACTGCCTGGGGAGAGCGCCCCCTGCAGCACAGCGCCCCTACTACGCAGGGAGTTATTGGGGCCAGCACTGACTGCAGGGGCCCCACAGTGCCCCTAGCGCCACACGGGGCCATGGGGGCCAGCACTGACTGCAGGGGCCCCACAGCGCCCCTAGCGCCACACGGGGCCGTGGGGGCCAGCACTGACTGCAGGGGCCCCACAGCGCCCCTAGCGCCACACGGGGCCATGGGAGCCAGCACTGACTGCAGGGGAGAGCACCTACCACTGAACTCTTGCCCCACCCCGTGGGTTTGGTCTTCCATACAAGTACTGGTGAGATGGGATCAGCCCCAAAGGTAACTGTCTCCATGGCTCTGCCCTCACCCACAGCACCCTCACTAAATCCCTGTGACTCTGGAGCCATGTCATTGGGGTCACCTGTAACCCTGAGTCCTGGACAGTATGAACACCTCCCCCAGGCCCATTGGGCTGGCACATCCTCCCCTTGGGCCCGGGTGAACCCTAACCCAGCACACACACACTGAGGAGGATTCGTCCCCTCCAGCAGGGCTCAGCACTCTCTCTCTCTGAGCAGGGCTCATTCCCTCCACCAGGGGACAGCACACAGCCACTCCTGCAGCCTTCAGCCCCCCAGCTGCTTGCAAATGTCATGCCTGGTTGAGATGCTGGAGTCCTATCACCTGTTTCCCTGTACTCTATTCCTTCCAGGGTGGGGGTAGGCGTGCAGACAGGGGTAGTTATAGGTGTCCCCAGTGGCAAGATCCCCCTCCCTTGCATCTCTCCCTCTTGTAGAGATCAACCCCCATGCTGATAAATCTCCTGGGATCCATGGCCTGGCTCATTAGGAGCTGATGGTGAGTCAGGACTCCTGGAGTCTGTTCCGTGCTCTGGGAGGGGAAGGGAGTCTAGTGGTTAGAGCGGGGGGCTGGGAGTTCCTTTCGGTGTCTGTGTGTGAGGGAAGGTTAGTTGTGGGGGAGTCCCTTGATTCCTTGTTGCTTTTGAGATCCTCTGATGTTGGGTTTTGTGTGTCTGTCCATCTGTGCCCAGCTCTCCCATGCACGCTTCTCCTCTTCCCCCCCCCCCCCCCCCCCCCCGGCAGTGAGCACAGGCCAGGGGCCTGAGCCATGTTCCTGGTGCTGTAAACAGGGCCATTTCCCAGCTGGGCTGTATTTCTCAGCCTGCTCTGTAAATCTGGGCCCAGCCATTAACGCTCTCCTGCTTGATTTACAGCCTTTCCCTCTGCCTCGCTTGCTGCACTCACTGCACGCCTGGAGACTTGCTGGCTTCTGGGGAGGAGGCGGGGGCCTACTGGGTAGAGCAGGGGGCTGGGAGCCAGTGCTCCTGGGTTCTGTCCCGAGCTCTGGGAGGGGAGTGGGGTCTAGTGGGTAGAGCAGGGTGGCTGGGAGCCTGGGCTGTTTGGGGTGATTCTGAGCTGGTTCCAGGAGACTGGATGAAGGGCTGCTGTCTGCCTCCATGCATCTGGCCCCGTCCTGGGCAGTGGAATGACTTGCAGGGGCAGGTCAATGGTGGGCCCTGGCCATGTCAGGATGTGAGCACCCTAACCCTGGGCAAACCCCGAGCTGCCAGCTGGGAGCCCTGAGTCAGCAGCCTGGCTGTGTCTGTGTCCCAGCCCTCATGGCTTACTCGCTGCAGGCTGGCCATGGTCTCGGCTCGCTGCCCCCTGCAATTGGGGCTGTCACCTGCCCTGCCTGCAGCTGTGCTTGCTCTACCAAGAGCGGAGCTGCCAATGTGCCAGGAAAGCAGAGAGGGGGCTGCATGGCACTTGCGGAGGTATGTGGCAAGGGGGAGCTCCCAGCTACTGCAGTCCCGGCCTCTACCAGCAGGGGGTGCTGTAGAGAGTGGGGCAGGGTGGTTTCTGTGGCCCTGTGAGTTTGGGGTACAGGAATGCGGGGGGGGGGGTTGATTTCTATGGGGCTGGGGGACACAGTGGGTTCTGTGGGGCTGGAGGATGCTTCAGGAAGCCGATTAGCCCGACTCTGCATCCTCCCCTTTAATCTCTGCATTCGTGCTCCTGTGAGCACCGGGCGCTCTGGCAGGAGTGAGTGGTCAGTTGCTCTGGCTAAGCAGAAGCAACAAACTCACGGGAGGCTTCTTTAGGGGCATCTGGGACTGGGGGGGGTGTCTCCCACAGGAGGTGGGACCACGGGGCTTCAGTGGACACCAAGGATGGGGCAGAGGGGCAGCTCCCCCCAAGCTGGTTTAGTGCCTTGTGGCTGCAGGGCCTGCGTCTGATCGGCCTCTCGACCAAACAGGATCAGGCAAAGTCAGTGCTTGGCTGGGAGATCACCAAGGGCCTGTGGAGTCTCTCTGCTGGGTTGGTGTGCCACTGGGGGGTGCTGTGCTGCAGCAAGTGGGGCAGGGAACAGGTTGGGGGCTCAGTGGGGCGCTGTGCTGCAGAGCATGGAGCTGGGGGCTTAGGAGTCCTGACTCCCAGGTTCCCCTGCTCAGACCTCACTCCCCAACCTTCCCAGAGCTGGGGATAGAACCCAGGAGTTCTGAATCCCAGCCTCCCGCTCTAACTGCTAGGCCCCATTCTCCTCCCAGAGCTGGGATAGAACCTACCACTGTGAGGGTCAGAGGCGGAGAGTAGGCGCTCTTTCACTGGAGAGAGCTGCCTGGCCCTGGGGGGGAGCATGGGTGGGGGGTGGCTTTGGGATCTGTGATGGGGAGAGGGTGAAGAGATGGAGCCTTGTGGGGGCACCCCCCCCCAGACACAACATCCAGAGCATGAGATGAGTTGTGCAGGCCTCAGCACTGTCCCTTGCAAGGTGGGAATCCCCTATTGCCGGCACGGAGTCTGGGGAATGAGATCTCTCCCCTGCCCCACTGTCTCTGTCCTGGGGCACACAGAGCTCACTGGTTGCCCTGTCACACAGGGCTGCAAGCTGGCACCCAGCACTGCTAATGGCAGTTGTGTGCGAGGGAGGCCTGGTCTCCGGCCACCTCTGTTTGGCCCCTGTTGCTGTGCCGTTCATCAACAGCCCATTAGTTGCTAATGGGGTTCGGGGGCATGGACCTTCCCCTGTAATTACTGCCCCCCTCGCTCTGCCAGGAGCCGCGATGGCAGTGCTGCCTTTCATTATTCACCCGGAAGGGGAGAGGCAGGAGCCGCTTCCTATTACACCTGCAGGGACACAACTGCCCCACAGCACCTCCTGCTGGGACGGGGTAGCCAGGAGCGCCCCCTGCAGCCAGGCAGTCCTGCCCCACTCCCCATGGCGCTGCAGTTAGCACTTCTGCCTCACTTCCCATGGTGCCTCCTGCTGGGAGAGGCCAGGGCTGGAGTAACCAGGAGCTCCCCCCACAGCCAGCTCCTGCCCCACATCTCAGCACTGGGGAGGGATTCCTGTGTAAACAGCAATGTGCCCCGCCCCAGACGCATCTCAGCGCCAGGTATGTACAAGGTGCTTTGCAATAAGATACACCAGGAAGCTGCTAGTGAGTAGTTGTCATACCCAAGTCCCTGCCAGCTGGCTCTTCTGTGTCCCCCGTAAGAGGTCTGGGGTTGGGTTGCTGTCTCCACCAGACCTGCTGGGCTCTCTAACCCTCCTGGGCAGGGCTGTGCCCGGGGAGGGGGGAGATAAGGAGGTCTTGGAGGGTACATTTACAACACCCCAGGGGAAATCAACACAGCTGCAAACTCTTCTGGCTTTTGGTGTGGGGGGGACTTTAGGGGAGAGGAATGATATTAAAACGGGCCTGGAATTAACATGCGGACGGCATACTGGAGCTGTGAGCCAGCCGTGGGATTGGAAAGCCAGGGTCCTAGCCGAAGTGTCCCACGTCATTAGAGTCACTTCTCTGGGCGGGGGCGGGCAGCCACCACCCCTTGTGTCTGCAGGGGTGTGGGGGGAAACCCGGGGCTGGGGCAGTGGCAGCCCCAACACGAATAGCTCAGCTGGAGGTTTGGTAACCACCGTGACATGGGAATCCTGTGGCAGACAGGGCTGGGCCACCCAGCTCATGTTGGGGTTGGTTTAATGTGTGTTACTAACTAGAGCCAGGAGCTCCCCCGACAGCCAGCGCTCCTGTCCCACTCGGTTCAGCGCCCCCTGCTGGGAGAGCCCAGGGCTGGAGTAGCCTGGAGCTCCACCTACAGCCAGCTCCTGCCCTGCTCCCCACAGCACCCCCTGCTGGCAGAGATGGGAGCTGTGGGGCTGCCCATGGTATATATTCCTCACCCCATTGCAAAGCAGGGCTCTGTGCTGATCACCCTCATGCTAGGTAACACAGAAGGGCTGCCTTGGAGGCCAGTACCTTGTGCCCCTTAGATTTCTGCACGGTCACTTGGTCCCTGCTGTGCCAGCCCAGGGCGGAGCAGGGTGCTGGGCTCCGCGTCATACCCCCAGCTGGAGACAAGCAGTGCTGATGTGCTAGCAGCGGAGCGGGCATGGGCCGTGCCAACATCTGGCAGGAAACAGCTGGACCGTGCTAATTGTTTTTCCTCTTTGCCTCAAAAAGTGGCTATATGTGCTCAGCAGTGGGAGCCTCACCCACTGTGGGGGAAAAGGGGGCGCCCAAGCAGGGGCTGCTGGGTGCAAGCAGGGGCCCACCCCCAGGCACAGCCAGGCAGGAATAGAACCCTAGCATCCTGGCTCCTGGTCTGCAAGGGGGCAGATCACCCCATACAATCCATTTCTCCCCCTGTATCTGCTAAGACCCCTGTGTGCCCATCCCCTTGGTATCTGGTGCCCCTGGGTGCCTGGCTCCCATCATTGCCTGACTCATGTCACACCTCGGGCGTGCTATTGCTCACACTCCTCTCTGTGCGGCCAAGTGAGGCACCCCGGGGCGGCTGCAGGTGCGAATTGTGCACGGTGATGAGGTGCTGATGCTAGTTACTAGGAAAGTTGGGCAGAGAGGCGCTTCAGTCTGTGGGGGGCGCAATAGACCCAAGCACCTCCCAGAGCGAGGGATAGAACCCAGGAGTCCTGGCTCCCAGCCCCCACCCTGCTCTAACACAGATCTCACCCCCTCCCAGTCCAGTGCCTTAACCACAAGATCATCCTTGCTGGTTGGTTGGCCACAGGCTGAGGAGACTGGGTGGCTCAGGGCAGCAGGGAATGGGATCTTTCTCCTTTAGGGGGCGCCAGCTTTGAACCAACCCCATTGTGGAGGGCTGGGTGGGGAATGTAACATGGGGCCTTTACCCTCTGGGGGGGGGCACCAGCTCCAATCCAACCCCACTGTAGAGGGACGGATGGGGAATGGGGCCTTTGGCTCTAAGCTGGCCCCACAGCAGGACACTGGTTGGCTCAGGGGGTGGGGAATGGGTTATGAGGGCTTTCCCCTATAGGGGGCACCAGTTCCAATCCAGTGTTGGTATGTAACCCATCCATGTAGTGAGTTTGGCAGCTCTCAGCACAGTTCCCAGCAGGGCAAGCACCCGGCGAGACCACCAGTGATGGGCGGCGTGAGCTGAGATTGAGGCTGGGGAGCTGGTGCTGCCCTGGATGGCGATGCTGTTAGTCAGACAGACAGGGACAGGTGCCCAGACGAATGCCTGGGTGGGAGCGCCACTGCTCGTCCTGTTGCTCATTTCCAATGCCTCCTTTCCCTGCCTCCCTCCTTCCTTTGTTTGCCGCTCTCTGTCCCATCCCCCGCCCCCTGGGCTGGACACCTCTCAGCTCTCTCTGATTATCTCCCCGTGCCAGCCCCGCAGAGTCAGCCAGGGTGGGGGGAGATTAGCAAATCATTCGGGGATATTAACATTTCATTTCTCAGCTGATATGGGCTGGAGGGAAGTGGGGAGCACTGGGCAAGGGAGGAGTGCTACAGGTGGGCGAGTGCTGGCCGAGGGGAGCCCACTGCCATGCGGATTCCTCATGGCGTTTGGTATTCTAATGGAGTGTCACTCTGTGTAATTGTGTATGTCCCCATGTCAGTGCAGGGGACGCAATGGCAGGAGCAAAGAGCTTTCATGAGGGTAATAAACTGGAACAATTTGTGTGTGAGCCGTTTTGGGGATTAGACACAGAGAGAGGAGACAGGGAGAGAGAGCTATTCTGGAGCTGGGGATAGAACCCAGGAGTCCTGGCTCTCAGACTCCCCCCCCCCCCGCTTAACTGGGGTTGGGAGCCAGGACTCCTGGGTTCTAGCCCCAGCACTGAGGGGGAAGTGGGATCTAGGGGGTGAGAGCGAGGGCGTCTGGGAGCCAGGACTCCTGGGTTCTAGCCTGAGCACTGGGAGGGAAGTGGGGTCTAGGGGTTAGAGCAGGAGGGGCTGGATTGTGTTCCTGGCTCTTCCTCATACCTGCTGTGTGACTTGCAAGTCATTTTCCTTGTGTGTCTATACCAGAGAAGACTTGAGCAGAGCTACATTTCTCAATGTTTGCTAAAATGTGTGTGCAGAGGCAGATTGCCTTGGAAATTAGTGTCCCACTTCCGAGGCAGGGCTAGAGTAAATGGGGCTGATTTGGGGTTATTTGGTCCAGGAGTTTCCAAGAGAGGCCCCGCTCCCTCAGCACCGGAGCAGTGCGTTATATTTGTGCTGAGCTGGGCATCACTTAGACTGTAAGTCTGTGGGGCAGGGCCCTGGGGCACATCTACACTGGGGGTGTGCAGTGATAGACAAAGCCCTCGGGCATTTCACAGCCAGGGAGTATTGAGACTAAATCATCAGGAACTGGAGGAAGAATGGGCATGGGGGGGAAGCACAAGAGTGGAAGTTAGAACCTAGGAGTCTGGGGCTGTTAGCCCAGCATCCCCCTCCCTGACAGCGCCCCCTGCGGCCTGGGTCGAAGATTCTCCCCTGCTTGGAGTGGGGTTGAGCTCAGGCCTCCCTTGCGAAGCCCATGCACGTTGTGTGGCTGCCAACCCTTCTCTTCCAGTGAAAGCAAGACCCACGTTCACACAAAGGGGACCCTGCCCCACAAGCGTGGGCTGGGATTCCCTGGGAAATGCCTTTTCCCAGCCCCAGGCACAGCACAAGAGCACAACAGGGTTAGGGCTAGGAATGGAGGGAGGGAGCTGAGGAACTACCTAGCCCCAGCCAGCCATCCCTATAGCCCTCTCTAGTGCTAATTACCTAAGGAGATCCTCACCTGCTCTTCCCCCCCTCTGGGATCTCAGCCCCAGACACTCGCTGTGCCCACTCAGCCTGGGGGCACAGAGCGGAGCTGGAGCCCGAGAAGGCCCAGATGTCTTCAGAGCTAATGCGATCATCCAGTGCTAGACCTGGGAGGGCTAAAGTAGCCAGTGGGGTGGGGGAAGATAAACCTCATGCTCCAGCACTTAGCCAGACCTCTCTCTGCTGGGGTCAGGAGGGAGCTGCCCTGGGGCAGGGGCTGGGGTTCTTATTGCTGCAGTGTTCCTGGCACTGGCCTCTGAAGTGGTTGGCACTTGGATCCCTGGGCTGGATGGGCTCCTGGTTTGATCTGGGGTGGCAGTTCCTGTCCCCTCAGTCTGTGGCAGTGCCCTGCTATCGTGGCTGTGTCAGGCTATTAGCTTTGCAGTCTCCCCTGCGTTACTGACACTACCACTGCCACCCCCAGGGGAAACTGCAGTTTCTGTATCAGCTCAGCTTAGCTTTGGGTTCTCAGGTGTTGACTGAATAATGGCAGAACGGAAGGTTACATGAGGCGGGGCCTAGGGGAGCACTGTCTTGGCACCAGAGTGGGAGTCAGGACTCCTGGGGTCTGTCCCCAGCTGGGGGAGGGGAGTGGGGTCAGGTAAATTTGAGCGGGGAGGGGGGGGCGGGGAATGGTTGGGAGATCTCAGGTTGGGGCTCTGTTGTGCCAGGCTCCGCACACACAGGGAGAGATACTCCCTGCCCCAAAGAGCTCACAGGCTGAATAAACCATGGGTGGGGGGGGGAAACTGAGGCACCAAAAGAGGAAATGATTCACCCAGACCATACAGCACCTCAGTGACAGAGAAGGAAGTAGATCCCAGGAGTCCTGACTCCTAGTCCCCCCCACCCCACTCTAACCACTAGACCCTCCATCCCCTCCCCTCCCAGAGCAGGAAACAGAAGTCAGGAGTCCTGGTCCCTCTCCTCTAGCACCTGCAGCCCCATGTCCTGCCTGCCTCACGCTGGTGACTGGCATCTCTCAAAACTACCCCCAGGACCGAGTGCTGGAATTCGCCTCGTGGATTGTGACTGCAGCGCGAGTTCGGTTGTCTCTGGTGCTCACTTTGAGCTGGATTCCACTTTGGTTCCTGCCCGCCCCCAGATGGACGCCCACCCCGTCTGTCATTCTATCCATCTCCTCGTATTTATAGCTCGCAAACAGCTCGTGCTGGCTGCCGGAGCCTGATGTGTGGCAAACATGCAGCACGGGGGGGACACAACATGTGACTCCTCCAACCCCCCCTCCAGGGGCTTCTGACCCCTTGCCTTTACCAGAGCTGGGACTAGGAGCCCTGGCTCCCAGTCCCTCCTGCCCCCCGTGAACCCACTAAACTCCCCTCCCCTCTGAGAGCTGTGAATGGAACCCAGGAGTCCCAGCTCCCAGCCCCCCGACCTGCACATCCTGCCCCAGAAATAACTCAGTAGACCCCACTCCCATCCTAGAGCTGGGGACAGAGCCTAGGAGTCCAGACACACACACCCACCCTGTCCTCAGCATCTGTTGCTTTGATCCTGGCATTTGGCAGTAGCACCTTGCTGCCCTCCCCCTACCTGTGTAAACCCTCCTCAGGGAGGCTCCTTTGTGTTACCAAGAACCATTTGGGGGCAGGAGGGGGAGCATGGACCGGGGCAGGTCGATGGGCTTGTCTAGTATCAGGATTGCATGTGTGGAGGCAAGGGCAGTTGCATAGTGTGAATCCCGTGTGTGTGTGCCAGGATTGTGTGTGTTGTGAGGGTTGTATGGTAGGATTGTGTTTATGGAGGGGTTGTGTAGCAGGGAGGGGGTTGTGTGTGTATCTGTTGGGGTTGTATAGTGTGAATGTGTGTTGGTATGGAGTTGTGTAGCATGTGTGTGTGTTGGGGTTATGTAGAGGGAGCAGGCTGTGTAGTGTATCAGGATTGTGTGGAGGGAGTGGGGTGTGTCAAGGTAGTGTAGTGTGTCGGGGTCATGCAGAGGAAGCAGAGTGTGTTGAGGTTGTGTAGTGTATTGGGGTTGTGTAGAGTAGAGTGACCAGATGTCCCGATTTTATAGGGACAGTCCTGATATTTGGGGCTTTGTCTTATATGGGCACCTATTGCCCCCAACCACCTGTCCAGATTGTTCACACTTGCTGTCTGGTTATCCTAGAGTAGAGGGAGTGGGCTGTGTGAGGGTCATGTAGAGGAATAGGGTGCGTCGGGGTCGTGTAGAGGTAGCACGGTGTGTCGGGGCTGGGAAGGGGGAGTGGGGCGTGTCGAGAACGGCAAGGGGGAGCGGGGTGTGTCGAGAACAGCAAAGGGGAGCGGGGCGCATCGGACCCGGGTAGAGGTAACACAACGCGTTGGGGCCAGAAAGGGGGAGCGGGGCACGTGAGGGCTGGGTAGAGGAGTGGGGCGTGTCAGGCCCAGGTAGAGGAGTGGGGCGCGTCGGCGCCGGGTAGAAGTAACACGGCGTGTCGGGGCCGGGTAGAGGTAACACGGCGTGTCAGGGCCGGGAAGGGGGAGTGGGGCGCGTCGGGCCAGGGTAGAAGTAACAGGACGCGTTGGGGCCGGGTAGAGGAGCGGGGTGCGTCGGGGCCGGGTAGAGGTAACATGGCGTTTCGGGGCCGAGAAGGAAGAGCGGGGCGCATTGGAGTCATGTAGCGGGAACAGGGTGCATCAGGGCCATGGAGGGGGAGTGGGGCACGTCAGGTTCATGTAGAGAACGGGGTGTGTCGGGGTCATGTAGTGGGAACAGGGCGCATCAGGGCCATGGAGGGGGAGTGGGGCATGTCAGGTTCATGTAGAGAATGGGGTGTGTCAGGTCATGTAGTGGGAACAGGGCGCATCAGGACCATGGAGGGGAGTGGGGCACGTCAGGTTCATGTAGAGAATGGGGTGTGTCAGGTCATGTAGTGGGAACAGGGCGCATCAGGACCATGGAGGGGAGTGGGGCACGTCAGGTTCATGTAGAGAATGGGGTGTGTCAGGTCATGTAGTGGGAACAGGGCGCATCAGGACCATGGAGGGGAGTGGGGCACGTCAGGTTCATGTAGAGAACGGGACGTGTTGGGGTCATGTAGTGGGAATGGGGCGCATCAGGACCATGGAGGGGAGTGGGGCACGTCAGGTTCATGTAGAGAATGGGGTGTGTCGGGTCATGTAGTGGGAACGGGGCGCATCAGGACCATGGAGGGGGAGTGGGGCACGTCAGGTTCATGTAGAGAACGGGACGTGTTGGGGGTCATGTAGTGGGAATGGGGCGCATCAGGGCCATGGAGGGGGAGCGGGGCACATCAGGTTCATGTAGAGAATGGGGTGTGTCAGGGTTGTGTAGCATTTCAGGATTGTGTAGAGCGGGGTCCTGGTGTGGGGCAGCGGGGGACCCCTGAGGACTTGTTCAAGTACTTTACGGGGACGGGAACCCTGAGTGTTGGTGGGCCCAGCGCTAGCTGCAAGGGGAGAGCGCCCCCTGCTGAGGCCCAGCCCTGCTTCCTGGAGTGCCGTGGGTCAGGGTCCTCTCCATAGCCCTGTCCAACTCCAGCACTGGCTCGCCTCAGTGTGTGGCACCCCTGTTACACCTATCTTGCCATTGCCCCTTGCCCAGTACCCCCACGTACAGTGGTCTCCAAACTTTTGAGATTCGCGCCCCCCCCCCCTTTACCCCTGTCCGCGCCCCCCTCCTCCCGGAGCTGGGGCTGGGAGTGGGGCTGCAGCTCTGGGGGTGCGGGACACTGACACGGGGGCCAAGGCTGGGGCCAGAGCTGGGGGTGGGGCTGGAGCAGAGCTGGGTGGTGCTCCCTTACTGCCCCCCATGGGGGCTGGCCTGGGCCCCACCATGCCTCCCCGAATGTTTCTCCGAGCAGTTTGGGGACCTCTGGCCTAGTACCTTACATCCACCTGCCCCTCCCTCTGCTTCTCCACTCCCTGCCCATCTGCCGCCTTTGCTGATAAGTCCCCACCCCCTTATCCCACCTCCCGTCTCCCCTGAGCGCTGGCGCCCCTCCCCCCTCCTGGCCCATCTGGGGGGGGGGGGTGACATCATGGCAGGATGAGCTCATCGCTGGTGATTTACCACCACTGGGCTGGTGAGCTCAGCTGCCTTCATTAGGGAGAGGTGGTGAGCTGCTGGTAGGCCAGCCATCCCCCTGCCAATCTGGCCCCTGCACATACTCTGACATGGCACCACAGGGAGTGAAGGACGGAGTCCCAGCTGGGGGCACTGCCATAGGGAAGTTCACAGCATTGGAGTCCCATGGGGGAACTGAAAGGACCTTCCTTCCTGGGCATTTCATCTGACATTTCCATTGGCCATTCCCAGCAGGGGGCACTGTAGGAAGCTGGGCAGGAGCGCTGGCTGGGGGGGAAGCTCCCAGGGAGGGCTGGCAGTAGGTAGGGCTGGCAAATAGAATACAGCTCCCTCCTCCAGCTGGGGGGAGCGCTGGGGGACAAGGGTGTGTCGGATGGGAGGGAGAGGGGGGATAATCCAACCACACAGGTCTTGGCTATTCTTCAAGAAGCTTGTTCCCCCCTCCCCAGCCCCAAAAAGAGGCTTGATCCCCCATTTCCTGATCCTTCTCTCGCCCCCCCAACCATGAGACCCAGCCCTTCCCGCACTGCTGAGCCCCCCAGTGTGCCACATATTTTCACGCCTCCCCTGCTACTGAGTGCCCAGTATGCCAACCCTCCTTCCGTATGCATATCCCCCTTCCCAAAGCGTGGACTCTCTAGCTTTGGAGGGGTTACACTCGCAGTGAGAGGGCTGTGTGTGTAGTGGGGGGCTGCATGCACTAAGAGGTATATTGGCAGTGGGGGGGGCTGTGTGAGGTGATCAGGGCGGGGTACATTGGTGGTGGGGGGTAAACTGGTGGGGGCTGCGTGTACTAAGAGGGGTACATTGGCGGTGGGGGTGCATTGGTGGGGGGCTGTGTGTACTAAGGGGGGTACATTGGCAGTGGGGGGTAAACTGATGGGGGCTGCGTGTACTAAGAGGGGTACATTGGCGGTGGGGGTGCATTGGTGGGGGGCTGTGTGTACTAAGGGGGGTACATTGGCAGGGGTACATTGGCAGTGGGGGGTAAACTGGTGGGGGCTGCGTGTACTAAGAGGGGTACATTGGCGGTGGGGGTGCATTGGTGGGGGGCTGTGTGTACTAAGGGGGGTACATTGGCAGGGGTACATTGGCAGTGGGGGGTAAACTGGTGGGGGCTGCGTGTACTAAGAGGGGTACATTGGCGGTGGGGGTGCATTGGTGGGGGGCTGTGTGTACTAAGGGGGGTACATTGGCAGGGGTACATTGGCAGTGGGGGGTAAACTGGTGGGGGCTGCGTGTACTAAGAGGGGTACATTGGCGGTGGGGGTGCATTGGTGGGGGGCTGTGTGTACTAAGGGGGTACATAGGTGGGGGTACATTGGCAGTGGGGGGTGCACTTGTGGGGGCTGTGTGTACTAAGGGGGGTACATTGGTGGGGGTACATTGGCAGTGGGTGGTGCACTGGTGGGGGGCTGCATGTACTGAGGGGGGTACATTGGCAGTGGGGGGTGCACTGGTGGGGGGCTGTGTGTACTAAGGGGGGGTACATTGCCGGTGGGGGGTGCACTGGTGGGGGGCTGTGTGTACTAAGGGGGGTACATTGCCGGTGGGGGTACATTGGCGGGGAGCTGTGTGTGAGTGGGGTTCACTCTCCTGCCTGCTCCCCCAACCCCGCTCTGGACAGACAGCAGCATCCGGCTCTGATCACAATTGACCCAGTGCCTGGCTCCACACGCAGCCCGTACAGCTCCCATCCCTGAGCTCGGCAAGTCTGATCCTTGTCCCCCAGCCCCTGGATGGGCCCCTATGTCGGGCTTTGCCAGCCCAGCCGCCCCAGCCCCTGCTGCCTGCTGGGTGTTTGCACACACATGGCAGGAGGCCGGTGACCTTTGGCAAAGATCGATCAGCAAAGCCAGGGCTGCACTGGAATCCCAGCCCTTTGCTGCCTGGTCTTTCTCACAGGGGGTGCTGTGGGGAGCGGGGCTGGCTGTGTGGGGAGCTCCCGCCTACTCCAGCCCTGGCCCCTCCCGCAGGGGGTGCTGTGGGGGGTGGGGTGGATGTGCTTGTTGGGGGGAGCGCCCAGCTACTCCAGTCCCAGCAGGGGGCACTGTGGGACACAGCACAGGAGCCCTGTGGCTGTGGGGGGAGCTCCCAGCTGCTCCCATCCTGGCCTCCTCCAGTGAGCAAATTCCCTGAGGAGGGGGGTTGGCTGGAGAGCTGAGCCATCACACCTGCCCCTGCCTCCACTGGGCCTGTGCTCAGCCTTCCCCCCACCCATCCCCTTTCGGATCCTCTGATCATGCAGCCTCCTGGATTTTTATCTCAGTCAGATTTTTCATTAGCCTTGGGCTATGGGGAGAAAAACAGCCTGCCCCCCCCAGCTCCCACCCCCAGTGTACAGTATTTAATTATCTGTCAGTGATCCCCCCCAATACAATCTCTAGCTGGGGGAAAAAGCAAACTGCTCTGGAGAAAACATTCTGCTTGTGTTTGCACGCCTGTGTGTGTGTGCACACCTGTGTGTGTGTGTGTGTGTGCATGTGCCTGTGTGTTTGCGCATGCCTCTGTGTGTGTGTGCACCTTTGTGTCTCTGTGTGCAAAGGGTGTAGGGGGGGTGCAGAAGCTCAGAGCTGGGGAGCAAGGTGATTGGGGGGAAGAAACTGTGTGTGGGGATATGATCACTTTGAGTGGGGGAAGGGCAGTATGGGGGGTCTCTCTCCCCTACAGAGTTCGGAGGGGCGAGTGGGTAAATAATCAGGTGTTGGGGGTATGTTGCGCCTGGACTCGGTCTGTAGATTGCTTCCCAATCTTGCCCAAAAGGCAAAGGGATGGGGATCCAGAATGGGGAGCAATGAAGATACAGGGGGTCAGTCCTGCTGTCTGGAGGTGAAGGTACAGGGAGTCAGTTCTGGTCTCAGGGAGGGGGTGGACTCCAGCCCGCTGCTGCCGCTGCTAGGGGTCGGGGGGGGGGGGGAGAATTGAAGATGGAGGAGAGCTGGGGAGCGAGGGAGCGAGAAAGAGATCAGGGAGGAGAGCGCTGCATCTGTAAAGAGATCTCGCAAGCTCTCCCTCCCTTTGAAAGCAAGGAGGGCTGGGGGGGAGCCTCAGTAATTCAGCAGCCTTGGGGGGGGTGCCAGGTGCAATGAATTAAGGAGCTTGGAAACGCTGTCATTAGATTTCGGAGCGATTCGGTGCTCTGGTCCTCCCCCCATCCCCTCCCTCCCTCCGCCGACCCCCCTTCTTCGCTCCCTCCTTCCAGCCGTCCCTCTCCTCTGCAGCACACTCCAGCGAGCGCTGTGCCATTCCACTCGGCTCCCCCCCTCGCTCGCTCTCTCCGCGCACTGCCTTCGCCTTCATCCTTTTCTTTCTTCTCCTTCGCCAGCCCCCCTCCATCGGCAATTCTTACCCCCATCTCTCCTTCGCCGGCCCCCTCCATCAGCAATCCTTTGCCCCAGCCATCGCTCGCCCTGACACCTCCTCGGCTCCATGTCCCTGCCCTGAATTCAGAGGCTATTTTCCTCTTCACATCCTTCCCTTGCCTTTTCTCCTTCGTTTATTTTCCTCTCTTCCTTCTCCTGTCTGTCTCCATCCCTCCATCCTGCCCCCCTTGAAGGATGATGCACGACTCTAATTGAAATCCATCCCTTCCTCATTTATTTCAATTTTTTTGCACTTGTCCTCTGGCTTTTTTCTCTCGTTCCTCCTTTCCCTGGATGTTGGGGACCCTTTGATGCTTCCCCACCCCCCTCACCCCACTCCCGTCCTCCCCTCCCAGGGGAAGCTGGATGTACAGTGCTGCCGCCGGATACTGAAGGATGGGGACTTCTCTGTGAATCAAGGAGTGTGGAAGTGGAGGCGGGGAGGAGAGGAGAGGAGTCCTGAGCCGTCGCATCCATCCGTGGATCTGACCCCGGAGTTTATTTTTTTGGCACTTTGGATTTTTTTTTGAGGGGGGTTAACAATTTTTCAAACCCCCCCTCCCCACTTTTCGGTATTTTTTGCCAGGTGGATTTTTGGTGATTTGAGGGGTGTTTTTCTCCCATCGGCGAGCAAACCCGCGGTATGGACGGCGTCGTGCCTGGGATCTGACACCGTGACTCCCCTGGGGGCCGCCCGCCCCTCCCCGGCGCCCTGCGCCATGAGGAGGAGGAGCAGGGGTGAGGGCGCAGGGCAGGGGGCGCCATGGGCTGTGCTCGTGGCCGCGGCGCTGGCGACTCTGGCTGGGCCAGCTGGGGCGGCACGAGTGTCCTCCAGCCTCAGCACCACACACCACGTGCACCACTTCCACAACAAGCACGGCACGGTGCCCATCGCCATCAACCGCACGCCCTTCCTCACCCGTGGCGGCCATGGTAAGTGGGGACCCTCCCCAGATATCCCCTCTTTCCTCCCAATATCTCCTTCTCTCTCCCTGGTATCCCTTAGTATCCCCAACTCCCTCCCCAATATCTCCTACTGTCCCCCATATCCACCAGGTATCCCTGCCTCCCTCCCCCCTCATTCCTCCCCGGGTATCCCCTACTCCCCCAATATTCAACAGGTATCCCCTCCTCCCTCCCATCTTCCTTCCTCATTAGCCCCTCCTCCCCAGTATCCCTTCCTCCCTCTCCTGGTATCCCCTACTCCTCCCCATATCCACCAGGTACCTCTCATCCCTCTCCTCCTTCTCCCCAATATCCCCTCCTCCTTTACCTAGTCCTTCCTTGATATTCTCTATTCTCCCCCTCATATGCACCTGATGTGCCCTTCTCCCTCCCCTACTCTTCTCCATGTATCCCCCCCGGTATTCCATTCTGTCCCCCATATCCTCCAGGTATCCCCTTCTCCCTCCCCGTTCCTTCCTCAGTATCCCCTCCTCCCTCCCTGGTATCCCCTCTTCTCCCCATATCCACCAAGTATCCCTCCTCCCTCTCCTACTCTTCCCCTGGTATCCCTTCTTCTCTTATCTACTCTTTCCTTAGTATCCTCTATCTGCTCCCCATATCCACCTTGTGTGCCCTTCTCCCTACCCTATTTCTTCCCCAGTATCTCCTCCTCCCCTGATATACCCTACTCCCTCCCCCCATGCCCACCAGGTATCCTTTCCTCTCTCCACCACTCTTCCCCTGGTATGTCCTCTTCCCTCCCCTGTATTCCCTCCTCTCTCCTCGGTATCCTAAAGTATCCCTTTCCCCAATAGCCCCATCTCCTTCTCTCTCCCCAGTATCCATATTTCCCCCAATATTCCCTCCTCTCTCCTCCTGGTATCCCCAACTGCCTCCTAGTATCCCCTTCTCCCTCCCTGGTATCCCCTCCTTCTCAGATTTCTCATGGTGCCCATTGCTATCAATCACATCCCCTTCCTCACTCACCGTGGCCACAGTAAGTAGGGACCCTTCTCTTCTCCTAGTATCTCCTCCACCCTCCCCTCTGATATCCCTCCTTCTCCTGGTATCCCCCAGTATAGCCTTCTCCCTCCTCCCCATACCATCCTTCCTCCCTTAGTATCCCCCAGTATCCCGTCCTTCCCAGCACCCACACAGTGCCCATCGCTGTCAACCACAGGCCCTTCCTCACTCATCGTGGCCGCAGTAAGTTGGGACTCTTCCTTTCTTCCAGTATCCCCTCCTTCCTCCCCACTAATGTCCTCTCCTTCCCCCTGGTATCCCCCTGTATGCTCTTCTGCCTCCTCCACATACCATCTGACCCCCTGCACAGTGCCCATTGCCATCAACTGCACACCTTTCCTCACCCATGGCAGCCATGACAGAGACTCTTCCTTCCTCTGGTATCCCCTCCTGCTTCCCCACCCCCATAACCTTCCCTGGTATCCCCTCTGGTATCCCCTCCTTCTTCCCCACCCCCATAACCTTCCCTGGTATCCCCTCCAGTATCCCCTCCTTCTCTCCCCCATAACCTTCCCTGGTATCCCCTCCAGTATCCCCTCCTTCTCCCCCCCCATAACCTTCCCTGGTATCCCCTCCAGTATCCCCTCCTTCTTCCCCACCCCCATAACCTTCCCTGGTATCCCCTCCGGTATCCCCTCCTTCTTCCCCACCCCCATAACCTTCCCTGGTATCCCCTCCAGTATCCCCCTCTTCTCTCCCCCATAACCTTCCCTGGTATCCCCTCCAGTATCCCCTCCTTCTCTCCCCCATAACCTTCCCTGGTATCCCCTCCAGTATCCCCTCCTTCTCCCCCCCCATAACCATCCCTGGTATCCTCTCCAGTATCCCCTCCTTCTCCCTCCCATAACCTTCCCTGGTATCCCCTCCGGTATCCCCTCCTTCTTCCCCCACATAACCTTCCCTGGTATCCCCTCCAGTAATCCCTTCCTTCTCCCCCCCCCATAACCTTCCCTGGTATCCCATCCGGTATCCCCTCCTTCTTTCCCCCCCATAACCTTCCCTGGTATCCCCTTTGATATCCCCTCCTCCTTCCCCCCATAACCTTCCCTGGTATCCCCTCCTTTCTATCTCCTGCACATTGCCCATAACCCTCAGACACATGCCCTTCTTCACCCATGGCAGCCATGGTAGGTGAGGACCACTCCATCCTGGTATCCCCTCTGCTATCTGCTTCCTCCCCCCTTATCGGTATCCCTTCCTCCCCCACACAGCATCCTTCGCCATCCACCGCACACCTTTCCTCACCTGCAGTGGGCATGGTATCCCACACTTCCTTCCCTCAGTATCCCATACTTCCCCCTCCCACACATAGTGCCTCTTGCCATTAACCACACAACCTTCCTTACCTACTGGTATCCCTCTCTCCTTCCCCATGTGGCATGCAACCCTGCTCCTCATGGTCTCTCTCCATCTGTATTCCCTACCTCCCCTCTTCCCTCCCTGTGGCCCTTCTCTCCCTCTTCCCCTCACAGTGCATTCCTCTTCTTAGTATCCCCTCCCCTCTTAGTATCCCCTTCTTCTCCTCCCCTCCCTCCGTTCATGGTACCTCCCTCCCCCTGCCCCCATCGGATCACCTCTTCCTCACCCTCCCCTCACAGTGCATCCCCCAGTACTCCACCTTCTTTCCCCTCCCAGTATCTCCTCCTCCCGTCTCCCCAGTGGCTCCCTCTCCCCATGTAGCTCTCCAGTCCTTCCTGTCATTGATGAATCCTGCTCCCCTCCCCCAGGGTTCCTTCCCTCTCCTGATCTTGCCCTTTCACCCCCCCATACCCCTCCTCCCTCCCATCCCTGTCCCCAACCCCCCACTGCTTCAGCAAGGGCAGGGGAGGGGCCCCAGCCAGGCATTGCTGGTCATCTGGAGTGTCATGAAGAGAGCTTCTTGTGCCTGATCAACTTTTCAACTCATCCCCGCCCTGCTGGCATTGCTAGCTGAGTCCTAGCAAACTTGTATCACAGGTTGAGTGCAGGTCATGGGGTCAATGCATCCCCTCTGGTCTGTATAGCTGAGTCCTGGCAAACTTGTCTCAGATCTTGAGGGTGGGGAGCTGTATTGCGAGTTCCTTGGCATTTTTGCTGAGCCCTGACAAATGTGTGTTATGAGTGAGGGGGTGGGAATGGTGGGGAGGGTCCTGTTGTCAATGCATGGTCAGTTCCATACCTGAGCCCTGGCAAACTTGTGTTGTGGGTAGGGGAAGGAAAGCAGGGAGGGTCCTGCCATCAATGCGTCATCTTTACTGGGTGCCCGAGCTGAGAAAGGCACTCTCATCTCAGATCTCAAACTTGGTGGGGGGGGGGGGGGTACTGCTGGCTGCTGCACTGACCCCGCTCAAACTCTGCTCCTGTGTCTAGGGGTTGCTATGCCCCACATGGTGCTGGTTGCCCACCTGAGCCCTCATGCACTCGGAATGTGGATTGGGGTTGGGGGATCCCCCTGCTCCTCCTGGCCAGTACCCCTCCCCCACATTAGCATCTGCTTCAGCCCCACTCACCACCAGCTGAGCCCTAGCAAACTCCTCTCATTCCCCTCTGTCCCCCAATTGTCCCCTCCCCCCAGCACAATCCCCCCCATTCCCAGGGCAGTGCCCCCAAACCTTCATACTCTCTGAGCAAGTGAGCTGAAGCGTCGGTTTGTGGGGGGGGGGGGTTGTGCCAGCTGTGTCCAGCCCCACTCTGGCTGTGGGGTGAGAGGGGAGTGAGTGGGCAGAGGGGGTGCGGTGTGGGGATGGGGGTGAGTGTGAGGGGAGCACTGGAGGAGAGTGTGGGGGAGCACTGGGGTCAGATGTGGGGATGGGGTGAGGGGAGCACTGGGGAGGGAGAGTGTGGGGGAGCACTGGGGTCAGGTGTGAGGATGGGGGTGAGTGTGAGGGAAGCACTGGGGAGGGAGAGTGTGGGGGAGCACTGGGGAGTGGAGAGTGTGGGGGAATGCTGGGGTCAGGTATGGGGATGGGGGAGAGTGTGAGGGGAGCACTGGGAAGGCGGGAGTGTGGAGGAATGCTGGGGTAAGGTGTGGGGATGGGGTGAGTGTGAGGGGAGCACTGGGGAGGGATAGTGTGGGGGAGCGCTGGGGAGGCGGGAGTGTGGGGGAACGCTGAGGTCTGGTGTGGGGATGGAGTGAGTGTGAGGGGAGCACTGAGGAGGGGGAGTGTGGGGGAGTCCTGGAGTCAGGTGTGGGGATGGGAGAAGTGTGAGGGGAGCACTGGGGAGCGGGGAGGGGGGAATGCTGAGGTTGGGGATAGGGGGGAGTGTGAGGGGAGCACGGGCCAGAGGGAATGTGGGGGAGTGCTGGGGTCAGGTGGGGATGGGAGGTGAGTGTGAGGGGAGGAGTGGGGAGTGTAGGGGAATGCTGGGGTCAGGTGTGGGGATGGGGGGTGAGTGTGAGGGGGAGCACTGGGGAGGCAGGAGTGTGGGGGAGTGCTGGGGTCAGGTGGGGATGAGGGGTGAGTGTGAGGGGAGGAGTGGGGAGTGTGGGGGAATACTGGGGTCAGGTGTGGGGATGGGGGTGAGTGTGAGGGGAGCACTGGGGAGGGGGGAGTGTGGGGAACGCTACCTAGCTCCTGCCCCACATGTGTGGGGATGGGATGGTCCCAGGTGACGGAGTGAGACATTGATGCTTGGAGGACAGAATTACACTCAGGGCGAATTAGCACCCCCCCCCCCCCCATCACTCCTTCCTGCTTTGGGGATCAGAGAGGGCACCAAAGAGCTAACTCACACCCACCAGTGGGGGGATAGGTATAATTAACTCCATTGTATAGAAGAGTAAACTGAGACACAGAGAGGAGAAGGGACTTGCCCTATTAGATACAGGGATAGAACCCAGCCCCCCCTCCTCTGACCCGCTAGATCCCACCCCCCTCCCAGAGCTGGGGATAGAACCCAGGAGTCCTGGCTCCAATCCCCCCACTAGAACACATCCTGTTGGTTGCTGGACCCCCCCCTCCTTGACCCCCTGGATCCCTAGAAGCTGGCTTGTGCTCACAGCTGATGGGGGGTAGGTACTGGTGCGGCGGGGCTGTGCCATTGGGGGAAGGGGTAGATCCCCCCCAGCCTCTGGGAATGGATTATGTGGTCTGTTCAGTGCTTGGCTTTACATCCTGTTGAAACCGGGGGGTAGAAAAGGAGGGGAAGGAAGGAAGGAGAAGGAGGGATGAAAGAGAAGAAGCGAAAGGAATGAGGGGTGGAGATGAAGGGAGGGATGAAAAAGAGACCAGCTTGCGGGAAGGGGGCTGCCTGTCATTCTACACCCCCCCCTCACACACACTCGATAAGTAGGTAGCTCTCCCCACTCTACACATTATGTAACACCTGGGCTGCCCAGCTGGCTGATTGGTGCTTGGTGGCTGCTGGGAGCACTGAACCCCCGCCCACGGGTAGCCTTTGGAGAGTAGGGCATCGGGCTAGGATCACCACATTGGGGTGTCCTGCCAGCCCCCCCCCCCAGATCCCCACACACCTGGCCTTCTCCATCATGTCCAGAGTGCCCCACCATTTAAAGCAGTCAGTTCCCCCTGCCCAGGCGGCAGGATTATCTCCTATGTGAGGAGGGGAAAGGAGTGGGGTCTAATGGATTGAATTGGGGCTGGGGGCCAAGACTCCTGGGTTCTATCGCTAGCTCAGGGAGGGGTGGGAGATCTAGTGGTTAGAGTGGGGGCATTGGGAGTCAGGACTCCTGGGTTCTATCCCCTGGCCCTGGCCCTGTTTCAGTGTTGCTATTATTCCAGTCTCTGTCCATCTTGAGCCAGGCCCCTACCCCTGTTAGCTAATGAGCCAGGCCTAGGCCTAGTGATGAGCTCGACTTGGATTAGCCAGGTCAGCAGGGTGTGTGTGCTCAGGACCCAGACAGCCCCACCATGACCTGACTGTACAAGGGGTCCTCCAATCCCCCACTGGGCATGGGCTGGATGTGACAATGGGTAACTGCTCTGACCTAGTGTGAAAGGAGGTGCTCTTGTGGGGGGCTCCCAGGCTGCCCATGGTGGGTCTCCCCCTAGCACCTCTTTGGAGCAAACAGCCCCCTCTTCCAGCTGCCCCTGACAGTGCGGGTGCCCCCATGCTGCCAGCATCTCTGCCTGGCTGGGAGTGAAAGGCCTGGGCAGGTTTCTGCAGAGCCAAGGGGGATTCAGTTACTCAGGGAGACTGTGCTTGGCAGTGGATTTTGCCTGCAGCTTTGCTTGCCCCCTCCGCCCCCCCCCCCAGCTGCAGTTGTGGACAAATGAAGCAGGGGGGCGCTGGGCGTGGGGACCTGCAGCAGAGGTCTGCTCTCTCCCTTGGGCTGCTGGCGCTGCTGGCCCTGGTGCTGAAATGGCCTGAGAGCCTGACCAGGTGGGAGTCTGTGCTGAGCAGCCTGGGGCCTTGTTCGGTGCTTGGATGGGAGCCCCCCCCTTGAGCCCTGGGGACACTCTCCCTGGTGGGTCAGTGCTGAGGTGAAGGGGGGAAGGGGTGGGGGGGGGCTGTCCCCTCAGAGTCAGTTCTGACCCCAGTGCCGCAGCATGGCACTAGGGGGTGGGGCAGCTCACTAGGGGGCAGTTTCCTCTCAGTCAGCGCTGGCCCCAGCATGGCACTAGGGGGCGCTGTGCTGCAAGGAGGTGTAAAAAAACCAGTCTGGTTTGTGCTCAGCCAGGCCTTGGGAGGTGAGTGTGTTTAGATCGTGCACCCCCAAGGCTGCAAGGGGTTAACATCATCTCCCCACCATATAGCCTTCAGCCCCATGATACCTCGCCAGCTGTGCATGATTAATGCCATGCAGCAAGGCCCCCTCACACACACACTTATGGGGGCCTCACGGGGCATGCAGGGCAGGCGCGGCCCCTACTCCCATCCCACCATCTCTGCAAGGATTTCTCTCCTTCCTTTCTCTTTTCCCCTTCCCTCTCTCAGTCGTTCCTTTGTCTCCATCTCTCTTTTCCCCTTTTCTCCTGCCCTTTTCTCTTACTCCACTTTCACATCCTTCTTTCTTCACCACCTCCCTTTCTCTGCCATTTTCCTTCCCCTCCCCCAGTCCCTCTTCTCCGTCCCTCCTTGGATTCCTTCTTTGTCTCCTTCCCCTCTTGTTCTCCTTCTCCCTTTCATTCCCTCCCCTTCTCTCCCTCCTCCTCCCCCCCTTGCCTCCTCTCCTCCATTTCCACCTCCCCGCTTTCTCCAGTTCCTCTCACTCCTTCATTCCTCGTCTGCCACCTTCCCCATAATGCAGATGGGGGTTCCCCAGGCCCCTCTCGCCCTGAGAGGGGAGGCAAGGATCTCCCTGGCCATGCCAATGGGTCCCCCCTCCCTTGTCTGCTCGTCTGTCATTAAGCTCTGGCAGAGCAGCCCCTCGAATTCCCCCAGCGAGCAGGCAGATGCTGAGCCTGCAGTATCCAGCAGGGAGAGCAGGGGGAGGCAGGGCTTGCAGACGCAAATCAAAGAAAGGACAGATTTCTCCCCAGTAGGGGACGGGGGACTTTGGTCTGTCCATCCGGCTCACTGGACACACAGACAATCCAAAGGACAACAGCTGGCTGGAGACACAATCCTGGAAAGCGTGACCTGGCTGCCTTCGGGTGGTGTGGGGGACGGGAGGGAATGGGGGAATGCACTGCAAGTCTATGGGGTGTAGCGGGGAACAGGAGGGAATGGGGGAATGTACTGCATGTCTAGGAGATGGGGGAGCTGAGAGTCAGGACTCCTGGGTTCTGTCCCTGGCTCTAGGAGGGGAGTGGGGGCTAGTGAGAGCCAGGATTCCTGGGTTCTATTCCAATTCTGGGAGGGGTCTCTGGTGGTTACAGCAGGAAACCCGGCTCGTCAGTGGGCAGGATCTGGGTGTCTGCTCCATCCTTGGCAGGACAGTTGCCCTCCTTTCCATCCCTCTGGTAAACAGTTGGTGGTCTCCATCAATTCCCGGCCGGCAGACGATTTATGGCATTAACCCGCTCGTTAATTATTACTCAAGCGTACAGTTTAATATGCTAATCAAGGCAGCCCCGGCTCGGGCCCATGGTTATGGCGTCGTGACACTATTTACGGTGTGTCCCGCTCCAGGTTACAGCAGCCCAAGGATTTATGGGCCTCACACACAGATGGTTTTATTAATTAATTGCTGCTCCCCACGTGGTTCGCTGCGGCTCACGGAGGCCAGGGTCATGTCCAGAGCCCCAGCTAACCTGAGACCCTCACAGGCCCTGCGGCCCACAGAGCCAGTGAATGTGCAGCTCCATGGGACCCAATTTGCCATGGGCTTTGTGCTTCTCCATCGATCCCCATCATCTACCTGCTATCTAATGCCAGCCAAAGGCCGGCCTGTGTTCTACATCTGAGATGCCCATCACTGTGGAGCTGAGCCCAGCTCCAGACTTGGTAACCATTGAAGAGTCTAACCCCTGGGAAGGAAGTTGTAGTTACAGAGCTGTGAAAAGAGCCCCTGAGTCCTGACTCCCAGCCCTCAGCTCTATACACTAGATCCACTGCCCTCCCAGAGCTGGGGATAGAACCCAGGAGTCCTGACTCCCAGCTCTATACACTAGACCCACTGCCCTCCCAGAGCTGGGGATAGAACCCAGGAGTCCTGACTCCCAGCTCTATACACTAGACCCACTGCCCTCCCAGAGCTGGGGATAGAACCCAGGAGTCCTGACTCCCAGCTCTAGCTACTAGACCCACTGCCCTCCCAGAGCTGGGGATAGACTCATGACTCCCAGTGCAGCCTCTGCTAGCTGGCCTGGCTTAGTGAGATGCCAGGTGTTGGCACTGGGGTAATTGAATCCAGGCTTCAGGGCACTGGGGGGTCATCTCCAGCATTCAGAAAGGAGCCTTGCCCCCTCCCATGTGGTGTTTCCCAGGGGATCCAGGAATTAAGGATTCCAGGAATTCTTTCTCAGAAGTACCCATATTGACACCTGCTGGCAGGGGGGATGACAGGCTGGATGGACCCATAGGTCTGATCGGCGTTGGTGTGGCATACCAGGTTGGATGGGCCCCTGGGGCTGTTCTGGGGAGGCGGGGGCAGGGGATACCAGGCTGGATGGGCCCCTGGGGCTGATCTGGGGTGATGGGGGCAGGGGATACCAGGTTGGATGGGCTCCTGGGGCTGATCTGGGGTGATGGGGGCAGGGGATACCAGGTTGGATGGGCTCCTGGGGCTGATGCATTGGGGCATGGGGATATGCCATGAGATGTTGCCCTAAAGTCAGTAATTTCATAGCTCCAACTGCAATCCCAGAGTAGTGCTGGGGGAGCAGAGGGAGGGGGGCTGTGATGGGGGCCGCGAGGGGCTCTGTGCACTGAGTCTCTCTGGCGTGAAGGGAGAGCACTTTGTAATTCATGAAGTATGACACGGGGAGCGCGTGCGTTGCCGATAGACACGGCGCAATTGAATTCCGGGGCCGAGCGAAAGCGATTTCCCTGGGACTCGGGGGCGGGGGGAGATGAACAGAGAAAGCGAGCGTCAGCTCCGTCCGACTGGCTGCAATACACGGGAGGGGAATTTATTAGGCTGCTCTTCCCAGCCTTATGAGGCGGAAATACGGTTTGTTGTAAAGAGCTGTTTGTTTGAGAGCTGAACTCTCTTGGGTGAGAGGATCCATAAGGGAGCGCATGTGAGTGTGCACATGTGTGTGTATGTGTGTGCACGTGCAACAGGCCAGGGCTTGTGACAGCGGGCATTCTCCAGAGAAGGGCACACGGGCCTCTGGGACCCACCCCCAGGGCAGGGGACTGGCTGGCTCAGGGGGTGGGGGACAGGAGCTGGGGCCTTTGCCCCCTAGTCCAGCCTCAAGGGGCTGGGTGCGAGGTCTGGTGTTTCACCCCAATGGCTGGAGGGGTCAGTGGCATTGGAACAGTTCGCATAGTGGGGGCACTGAGCCATTAAACAAAACTGCAAACCCTGGATATAATGGAACCCACTTCAAGCCAGGGGGTGCAGCAGCCCCCGCAGCACCCCTAGTTCCAGCACCTCTGGGAGGCGGTGTCTGTGTTTCCGGTTCCCCTGCAGCCACTCTGACCAGCACAGGAGTTACCAGGGAACTGTCCCGGGGCAGGGGCATGGGAGCTGGGGTCAGGAAGAAACATCTGCCTCCAGCCAGGGATTGTCCTGTGCTGGGGGGTGGCAGGGTGTTCCGTTTCCAGGCTATGTTAGCAGTGAGCAGAGAGGGGATCCCAGGCTGGATGGGCCCATAGGTCTGAGCTGGGGGCGGGGGGATGGAGGCAGAAGGGATTCCAGGCTGGATGGGTCCATTGGCTGCATTGCGTCTAATACGGGTAGCAGTATGGTGAGTATTGAACACCCCCTCTCTCCCCTGCCCTACCTCCTCCCGTGCAGCTGCAGCATGCAAAGGGTTAATCCCCCTTCTCATCTGGAGGGCAGGCATCAGGCTGGTGGAGGGAGGGAGCTGGGTATTAGGGTTGCCGTGGAAACGGCAGAGATTCGGGAGTACTGCAGTGATGGGAGCTCTGGGGCTCATTAGCGGCCTCACTCCCCCCTCGCTCAGAAGGGCAGAGAGAGAGAGATGGCTGGGGGGGCCCAGAGACAGGTGGTCCTGGTGACTGGAGAATCTGGGGGGTATGGAGGGGGTGATCTCAGGGGTGGGGGGTTCTGGGGGCTGGTGGAAGGCGGGTACATGACTGGTGGCCTGTGGAGATCTTGGTGGCTCAGCAGGTCTGGGGAGGCGGGAGCCCCAGTGTTTGTGGGGCCCAAGCAAGGAGCAGTGAGGAGGAGCCCCGTGGTTTGGGGATGGCTCATAGGGGGGGCAGTGGCTGAGAGTCCATCGTGAGCCTAGGTTCTGGAGCAGGGGGGAGCTTGTTGGCTGCAGGTGCCTGTGAGGTATGGGGATTGCAGTAGGGGGGTCCATGGGGACCCAATGAGGCAGCAGGAAGGGACCCAGTGGCTGGGGGGAATCATGAGGAGGGGGCAGTGTGTGGGGAGTCCATGCTGAGCCTGGAAGTTGAGGGGGCAGAGTCTGGGGGCTGGTAGTGGTGGCTGTGGGGGAGCAGTGGTTGTGGAGGCCTCAGGGGACAATGACTGTGGGGGCTGGTAGCTAGGGCTGGGGTGGGAGCAGTGGCTGGGGAGGCCTGGGGAGACAGTGATGGGGGCGCTGGTAGCTGGGGCTGAGGGGGCAGTGGCTGCGGAAGCCTGGGAAGCAGAGGCAGGGGGAGGCTGGTAGCTGGGGTTGGGGAGGGCAGTGGCTGGGGACGCCTGGGGAGCAGAGGCTGGAGGGGCTGGTAGGTGAGGCCGAGGGGGGCAGTGGCTGGGGAGGCCTGGGGGGACAGCGATGGGGGGACTGGTAGCTCAGGCTTGGGGGGGACAGCAGCAGAGTTGTGGGTTTGAGAGCGGAGACCCAATTATTGTGCTCTGAGTGCACAGGCTGATTTTTGGGGGGTGGGGTGGTGCGTGTGTTGAAAAAGGAGAGAGAGGAAGGGTTGGGAGGCAGAGGCTGGGGGGGGGGGAATGTTTGTTCCCAGGAGATGACCCCCGGCAGACTGGGATGCTGGGAGGACTGGTGGAGATGCCCCCCAACATGGGGGCTAGGGAGAGGTGCGGTCTCTGCCCCCCTTCACGTATGGCAGCGGTTGCTATTCTGAGCAGGACTAGGCTAATGAGACCTAATGTCCTTGTGCTGCCTCTAATGGGTCATTTCCCAGACAATTAGCCGCAGTGGAGGCTGGAGCTGGCCTGGGATCCCTGGGCATGTGGGTCCTCCCGCCCACCCCACCTTGGCCGCTGGCCTCCCCTTGGAGAGCCCACAAATGGATCACAGCCCCCCACAGCTCGCTCCAACCACAGCCCAGCTGGGGCCAAGGGCTGCGGCTGTATGGCATCTGTCTCTCTCTCCATCCAACCCCAGCCACACACCCTGTAGCCAATCACCCCAGGCCAAACCTGCCCCCAGCCCCTCAGGCCAGTCTCTAGGCTGCATTTTCGAGACCCCATCCCCCGGTGTACATTAAATGGATGTGATGTCGCCAATAGACAAAGTATTATGGGAACCTCCTGGCTAGCGACTGGGGAGCCCCCCTCATACACAAGGTGTCTTTTTCACAGTGTTTGCAGGGCAGCAGAAAACTGCAGTGCCAGGTACTCCGGGTCAGGTCCCTGCATGGACTCCCCATGCTGTCATGGGGCTGTGGTATGTGTGAGCTTATGACGCATGTGCATGTGTGTGCTACACCATGAGTGTCTGTGATAGTCCACGCATGTGTGCACTACACCCTGTGTGTGTCGGATAGTTCATGTGTGTGTTACGCCCTGTGTCTGTGATGTGTGCGTTGAATATGGATCCTGCACTAGCTTTTCCTCCCTTTTGCACAGAGAGCGAATGGATTGGGGGGGCAGGGGAGATTAGGGGCTGACTGGCTGGCCCCCCCAGGGGGAAATGTGAGCCGAGTGCCTGCCACTTCTATTGACATTTCCAGCACAAATGCCTCTCTAAGCCAGGTAATTACAGGAGCGATATTAGGTGCTTTTGCTTAGGCCTGTGATTTGCAAGGGAAATGAGGCACGCTGCAGGCTTTGCCCAAGCAGCTGCGCCGGGCAGGGATCAAAGGTGGGTTGGGGGCAGGGCTGGGCTATTCCAGGGAGGGGGAAGCCATGCAGCTGGGGCAGCTGCAGCCAGCTGGGGGTGTCTCATGGCCCCGCACAGCCGCCTGTCTGCATGAGGGGGGGAAATGGAATGCGGGTCTAGAGCCTTGCAAGGCTTTGGCTTCGTACAGTGCAACAACTGGAGCAGAAAGGATTGGCTGGCTGGCTGCACCGCTTCCCTAGAGCCGAGGAGCCAAGAGCTCCCTGTACTGACTCAGCCCACGCTAAAGCCCTGATCCTGCATAGGGGGCACAACTACATCCCCCACTGTAGACCTGGCACAGAGGCAATGGCATTCTCCTGCTATACACCTGCTCATGGTGTGGGGAGACAACCACATCCCGCCCCCCACTATAGACCTGCTTGTGGTGTGGGGACACAACCACATCCCGCCCCCCACTATAGATCTGCTTGTGGTGTGGGGACACAACCACATCCCGCCCCCCACTATAGACCTGTTCATGGCACAGGGAGATAACCACGTCCCGCCCCCCGCTATAGACCTGTTCATGGTGTGGGGACACAACCACATCCTGCCCCCCCACTATAGACCTGCTCGTGATGTAGGGAGACAACCACATCCCGCCCCCCACTATAGACCTGTTCATGGCACAGGGAGATAACCACGTCCCGCCCCCCGCTATAGACCTGTTCATAGTGTGGGGACACAACCACATCCCGTCCCCTGCTATAGACCTGTTCATGGTGTGGGGAGACAACCACATCCTGCCCCCGCTATAGACCTGCTCATGGTGTGGGGAGACAACCGCCTGTCCCTCCTCCCCTCGCCCCCCCTACTATAGACCTGCTCATGGCACAGGGAGACACCCACATCCCACCCCTCACTATAGACCTGCTCATGGTGTGAGGAGACAACCACATCCCATCCCCCACTATAGACCTGATCCTGGCACAGGGACACAATCATGTTCCCCAGAGCCATAGACATGATGGTGGCACAGGAACATCCCCACACTGTAGCCCTGATCCTGGCACAGGACTACCATCATATCCCCCTGCTATAGATCTGACCCCTGAGCCAACCTTTCTGACATGTTCCTGCATTCCCCAGCCCACCTCCTGCCCACATCTGCCCTGGCGTTCTCGGCGCTACGCGGGCTTGGCCCTGGTTCTGATTCGGTGCCCCCTGAGCCATCTCTGATGGCTCTGATCAGTGATTCCTGCACCAGGTTGGGGCAGGGTGGGGGGAGCAGGACTTTTCACTGCCAAGGACACCTCGTTAGGCCCTTTCTCTCTAGACTCACAAGGAACCTTCAAAGAATGAGCAGGGATTGGCATCCTGCCCCAGCACTGCCATGAGGGACCTGCCCCACCCTCCCTGTCACTGGGGAGGCAGGGGGGAGATGCCCCAAAGAGAACTAGCTGAGTGGGGGGCTGGGCGTCAACACTCCTGGGTTCTATCCCCACCTCCGTGAGGGACATGGGGTCTAGTAGTTAGAACAGGGGGAGCTGGGGCCTGAGAGAAGAGCTGGGAGCTCCAGCACAGAACCCTGGGGCATATACTGTAGGGGATGATCCTGCCCCCTCTTTTCCTGCAAACAAACCCTCCCCTGTTGGCTCCCCCCAGCACATGGATACACACACTCTCGCTCTCACACACACAGATAGAGACGTGTTCAAATGCACATGGATACACATACACACTTTCTCACACACAAATACACACACATACAGAGATACATGCACACACACACAGTTAGATGTGCACACACACACAGATACACACACAGAGATACATGCACACACACACACTTTCTCACAGTTACACACATATACATTCTCTCACATGCACCGATGGAGATGCACACTCACACAGAGATACACACATTCTCTCACATACACAGAGATACACATGCATTCTCATACACACAGATACACACACAGAGATGCACGCACAGAGATACACACGCTCTCACACAGAGAGATACTTATGCTGCCTCACATAGAGATGCACACATGTGCACACACACAGATGCCTGTATGCACACTCACACACAGAGAAACACACCACACTTTCTCACACACACACAGAGAGGTATACAGACATGCACACTCACACACACATGGAGATATACGCACATGCACACTCACTCACATGGAGATACACACGGAGGTACACACACACAGGGAGACGCAGAGATACACACATGCTCTCACACATACACGGAGATACACACGCAGAGATATACACGTGCTCGCACACATACACGGAGATACACGCACACGCAGAGATACACGTGTTCTCACACATACACGGAGATACACGCACACGCAGAGATACACGTGTTCTCACACATACACGGAGATACGTGCACTTGCCGAGATACACACGTGTTCTCACACATACACGGAGATAGTGCACTCGCACACACTGACATTTTCTCTTCCACACACACAAGGCGATACATGCTCATGGATACGCACTCTTTCTCCCTGTCTCACACACACATCCCCATGGACCCTCACACACACTCTGGAAGGCTCCCTCTGGTCGGCTGGCTGAGCCCAGAGCCATGCAGCAGGTGGGAGGCTGGTGTTGGCACACACTGATTTCTGAGGGGCGGGGATTCACAGTGACCTAGATTGAGTTTGGCGCACGGACATAAACACCGGCACAGGGAGCTCTGGTGCCGCCTGCACTGCCCTGCCTGGGACTGGCCTTACACACAGCCAAGGAGCTGCTCCTCATCAGCCACATCCCTTCCTCACAGCCCTGGGGATCAAATCCCCTGCGTGGGGCACAGCATAGCCCAATACTTAGGGCATTGGAGTGGGAACCAGGACTCCTGGGCTCTATCCCCTGCCCTGGGAGGGGAGTGGAATCTAGTGGGTGAGATGGGGGTCGGGGGCAGGACTCCTGGGTTTTATCCCCAGCCCTGGGAGGGAAGTGGTTTCTAATGATGCCCTGTCTCCCCCAGTGCATTGATAGAGGGTCTCCTAATCCTTATTCAAAGTGTGCCTGTAGATCCCAAATTCATGTGTCCAGTGGTTGCTGAGGCCACCCTCCCCCCACTCCTTTGTGGGGTGCCCTACCCAGCAGAACTGGGCTGCATGGGCTGTCCTACCCCATGGCTGTGCTCTCACCCCCACCCGATTGTGCTGCAGGAGCAGGTTACAGCCCAAACTTCCTTGCCCTATCACGCTGGGGGTGTGTGTGTGGCTTGCTGAAGCTGAAATCCTCCCTAGATGATGCCCAGCCCGCACCCTAGGTCCCCTCTGTCCTGGCACAAAGACTCAGCAGCAGGCAGCTCAGCCTGTTCCCTCCAGCTGACATGGCAGCCAGTCACAGTTTTGCCCAGGCTACATGCCCACCTAGTGTGAAAGGAGCAGTGTTGCGCCAACTCCAGATGACAGGGCGTCCCTGACAGCGACCGCTTTGGCTGGCTGCGAAAGCGTGCCTAATCCCGTTAAACTTCCCCTCGTTAGCGCCCGTGGCACAGTGTCTGGGGACTGGCTGGCTGGCTGCAGTGGACAGCTAGCACTCTGTCTCATCCTCAGTGCTGTGCCAGGTCCCCTGCTGGCCCAGGCACCATAGTCTCTGCTTCTTCCTCTTCCTCTTATCTTGTGTCACCCCCAGTCCAGCCATGGCGAGGAGTGACAGCCCAGGAAGAACTATGGGGAACATGCTCTGACTGTAACAGGAAGGGAGTAGGGTCTAGTGATTACAGTAGTGGGACTAGGAAATAGGGTAACCAGATGTCCCGATTTTATAGGGACAGTCCCGATATTTGGGTTTTTTTCCTATATAGGCTCCTATTACCCCCCACACCCTGTCCCGATTTTTCACACTTGCTATCTGGTCACCCTACTAGGAAAGAACTCCTGGGCTCTATCCCTAGCTCTGGGAGGGGAGGGGAGGGACGTGCCCCCAGGCTGTAACCACTCAACACCACTTCCCTCCTAGAGCTGAAGATAAAACCCAATAATCCTGCCTCCTAGCCCTGCCTGCTGTAACCCGGCAGAACCTACTGTCCTTTCAGAGTCTGGGATAGAGCCCAGCAGTCCTGGCTCCCAATCCCCCTTTTCTGATCCCTGGACCCCACTCCCCTCCCAGAAGTCCTGGCTCCCAGCCCCCCTGCTCTAACCCACCAGACCTCATTCCCTTCCCAAAGCTTGGGATAAAACCCAGGAATGCTGGCTCCCAGCCCCCTGCTCTAAACCACCATTAGCACTTCCAGGTGCTGCACAGAGAATGACTGTGTCTATTTATTTGTTGTTGAAATTAAAAAGAGAAAAAGATAGAAAAGAATTCAGATAAAAGATAGAGAACATGCAGGAGTAGAAACACTGAAGGAAAAGACAGACAAGAAATGGCAGAAGAATGATGGACAAAGGAGAGAAGAATGTAGAAAAGCTTGCAGATAGAGAGAAAACACAGAAAAATAGCAAAAAATTCTGGGGGGAGGGGAGATGGCAGAAAAAAATTGCAGGAAGAGCAAATACAGGAAAAATAGTAACATTTGCTGGAAAACAAAAGCAAGGAACTGCTGAGGCCTGAGGTTTGGGAGAGCCCAGCTCTTGGGGGGTCTCAGCGCTTTCTCGGAGGAATTGTGCTCGCTGGTTTCAACACTCTTTTGGCCTGCTCTGTAGTTTGTATTTTCTCCCCGTAGTTCATGATGCCCTCTAAGACACCTTGGAAATACAATTTCTTTCCCCTGCCTGGTTGTATTTCCCCTCTCCTCATCCTCTGTCCGTGAGCACGTCCCTGATTGCAGCTAACCCCCGAAGGGCAGGGTCGGCAGACGGAACTGAGCCGTGCAGCTGGCGGGATGGTTTGCTCCTGTCTAGCCTGTTGGCTCCGCCGCAGGGTACGCCGGGCCTGGGGCATCGACACCCAGCAGAAAGGGTCTTGCAGAGCAGTGCTGCTCCCAGGGCAATTATGCCACTTTTTGTGTCTCCTAGTGTTACCCTCCTTCACACACACCCTCCCGAATGCTGCCCCTGTCTCCCCCCCCCCGCACGTCACTGCTTTAGTTCCTGGTTGGCGGCTCTAGTGGGGGTCCCTCCAGACGGGAGCGGGAGGTAGTTGGGAGTGTGTGAATAGGGAGCTGTGTGTGTTGTTGAGGGGGCTGCTGTGTGTGTGCTGGGGCCTAGCGGGGGGCAGTGTGTGTGGAGGGGGGCTGCTGTGTGTGTGTGTGTGTTGGGGGCTAGCTGTGGGGAGGCTATGTGGAAGGGGACTAGCTGCTGGAGGGCTGTGTTTATGTGTGTGGAGGGGCTGTGTGTGGTAGGGGCTGTGTGGAATTGGATGCGGAGGGGTCTGTGTGTGTGTGTTGGGGGCTGTGGGGAGGGGCTGCGTGTGTTGGGGCCTGTGTGTTTGGAGGGGACTGTGTGTGATGGGGGCTTTGTGTGTGTTGGGGGCTGTGTGTGTGTTGGGGGCTCTGTGTGTGTGGAGGGGGTTGTGTGGGGGATGTGTGTGTGTTGGGGGCTGTGTGTGTGTGGAGAGGGTTGTATGGGGGCTGTGTGTGTGTTGGGGACTGTGTGTGGAGGGGATTGTGTGGGGGCTGTGTGTGTGTGTTGGGGGCTGTGTTTGTGTATTGGGGCTGTTTGTGTGGAGGGGGTTGTGTGGGGGCTGTGTGTGTGTGGAAGGAGTTGTGGGGGGGCTGTGTGTTAGGGGCTGTCTGTGTGAAGGGGTTGTGTGGGGGCTGTGTGTGTGTGTGTTGGGAGCTGTGTGTGTGTTCGGGGCTGTCTGTGTGGAGGGCATTGTGTGGGGGCTGTGTGTGTGTGTGTTGGGAGCTGTGTGTGTTTGGGGGTTGTGTGTGTGCGTTGGGGCTGTGTTTGTGTGGAGGGGGTTGTGTGGGGGCTGTTTGTGTGTTGGGGGCTGTGTGTGTGTGGAGGGGGTTGTGTGGGGGCTGTGTGTGTGTGTTGGGGGCTGTGTGTGTGTGGAGGGGGTTGTGTGTGTGTTCGGGGCTGTCTCTGGGGGGGGGGTGCTGTCCCTGCTGTAGCCCCCTGCCCCCCCCCCCCACGCCTGAGGCTGCGTCCCAGCCACAGCACGGCCTGCACCATGTGCCTCTGGGAGGACTGCTGTGTAGGGTCAGGCCCCTCTGAGAACAATACCAGGCTCCTTGGCCAGATTAAGGGATTTGCTGGATTCAACCCTCTACTAAGAGCGACTTTGCTGGAAATCCTCCCTCTTTCTCTTCTTTTAAAGGGACAGGCCGCTCCTGGCTCCCAGTTGTGGGAGGGGTGGAGAACCCTCTGTTCAGAACCCCCACCATTCCAAATCGCCCTGATCTCCAGAGCCCACGTCTGGGCACCAGTCCCCCAGGGTGGTGAGTTTGTCCACACATAGCCTGGCCACAATTGAGTTTCAAACGAGTTCTATTGAACCCGGGGCTGTAGGGACACTGTTCTTCCAGCTCATCCAGGCTGGCATCACTGCTTAACCTGACTTGGAATGGGATTATGCCAAACCCAGCCCAGTCTGCTTTCTCCTCACAACAGAGCATCCAAACGGAGTGTAGCGTCAGTTCCACTACCCCAGTCTACTTCAATGCCGCAGGGTGTGTTCTTCCCAGGGGAGTTTGCACACGAGTTAGCCTAGGCTGCAGGTCACTCGAGTTTTAACGCATGTATTGCCCCTAGCATCCGTCCAGCACAAATCCCTCCTGCCAGTGCTTTGGGGCTGGCCTGGCCAGAGACAGGTGACACATGAGGGAGCCCAGCTCCTCCGCAGCCCACCGCTCTGCAGTGTGGATGCAGGCTAGCTCCATGGGAGTGCCTCTAGTCCTCCAGTGCCTTCCAACAATTCCCCCGCCTGCTCAGCAAGGACAGACAAGTTCTGGCACAGGTGCCCGGGGAAAAATTCCCCTCAGCATGGCTCCCCTATCCACACACCCACACAACTCCCCTGCTAACACAGCCTCCATAACCACACACAGCCCCCCGTTCACACACACAGCTCCTCTTAACACACCCCAGTACCCACACACATGGCTCCCCTTAATTGAGTTCCTCTATCCACACACATGCCCCCCCCCTTCACATACACAGTTCCTCTTAACACAGCCCCATTAACATCCCTGGTACACACAGACACAGGGCCCCCCTGAACACAGCATCTCTGTCCACACACAGCCCTCTTAACACAGTGCCCCTACTCACACACACAACACAGCCTTCTTAACACAACTTCACTACCCATACAAATGCAGCCCCCACAGATTCACATCACTGCAGTGCCAAGACCCATGGGTTGCACCCCCAGAAGTCCTAGCACCCCCTATGCAGCAGCCTGCATGTTCCAGTGCCATGTGGCTGCTCTCACTGGAGCTGGGCTAACCTGAGTGCAGATCCCTGAGTTAACTCTGCTGTGCAGACCCACCCGGAGCCTGTGGCGCTAGGATGATCCCTCATGGGCCCTCCCACCAGTGAACGCCCCTTTTCTCCTAGTGAAGACAAGGCCCCCAATGCCTTGTCCACCACCGAGAGCCGGACCAGTTTAACATAGGCCTGATCTGCCCATGGAGGGGGAAACCAGCACAGCAGTGTGTGCATTCAAACCTCAGTGTCAGATGGCACAGGGACATTTGCAGGTGGGAGCCAGCCCCATCGCTAAGCCAGGATGATGCCAGCAGAAGGACCCTCGCAGGCCAACCTGCCCCGGTTGAAGGACACCAGTGGAGCGTTCCCAGAGAGAAGGCTTCCCCCTGGACTGGCTGCATGTGCCTTTGGGGGCCAGTGCCCAGAGCGGTGGTTGTGAGACCAGCTTGGGGAATGGAGGCTTTCCGTTCGGTTCACATGTGTCTTGGTTCATGGAGCTTGAGTCACTTAGGCATGGGGTTCAGGCAATCAGCCACACTCACACTGAGAACTTCCACTCAGGGGGTTAAAGAAGTTGAACTGAATGGAGGCCAGGGCATGTGTGGGTGGAAGGATAGGCTAGTGCGCTGCCCGGGCACTCAAGAGAGCAGGGTTCAAGCCTCTGCTCTGCCCTAGCCTTCCTGCATGCCCTGGGGCTAGTTACCTAGACCCTCAGCTTCCCCTGCTGTAAAATGGGAATAATGGTATCCGCTGGTGAAAGGCTGCACTGTAACTCCTGCCCCGGGGCTGGGATAGAACATAGAACCCAGGAGTTCTGATTCCCAGCCCTCGCCCCCTGACTAGACCCTTCCTCCTCAAGCTGGAAATAGAATAGAATAAGGGGGGAGGAAAGAGAATCTCTAGCATCTTGGGTTGGGGGGGTTCCCCAGTATGTGTTGGGCAGGGAGGATCTGGTGGGAGGACGACACATTCCCCAGCATCCCAGTGGGGGAGGAGGGATCAGCGTGACTCTCTGGGGGTATGTTCCCCAGCATCCCAGTGGGGAGATCAGTGTGATGGGGAGGGGGTACATTCCCCAGCATCCTAGTGGGGGGTTGGGGGATCAGTATGACTCTGGGGATATGTTCCCCAGCATCCCGGGGAGGGGGGGTCAGTGTGACTTCCTGGGGAGGGCAGTAACTGCCCCATGCACACCCCTAGTCAGAGCACAGACAGCCCTGGCTGGTGGCAGCTCTAAGCGCCCTAAAGAGAATCATTAGCATAGACAGGGCTCTGGCTATTACTATTTAATTAAACTCATTATAAATGGAATATGCCCTAAAGCTGGAATGGGCCGGGCTCCATGGCAGCCAGCTGGGGAGAGGGGTGAAAAGAAAGTGTGTGGGGTTGGGCAGGAGGAGGTATGATTGCTGGTCTTTAGCTGGGAGGGCTGACAATGCAAACCCAGGGACACCGGCTGGGAATTGAGTCTGATATTAACCACGGAGACTTGGCTGGCTGCTTGGGGGGGAGACATCCGCTGGGCCTCTGGGAGTTCTGAGAATGGGGCTGGACTAGCCGGGGGTGAGCAGAGAGGCAGAGATAGACATTTGCACAGTCTGCCTGTCTCTGTCCCCTACACACCTTCTATCTCTCCCTGTCTATTCCCACACACTCAGTCTATTTGTCTATCTAGGCATGTTACATGAATAAACCCATAGCCCAGTGTATATGGCTGGGGCATGGCCCTGTACGTGCGAGCGTGTGTGTGTGCGTTTACAGTGACTTCTCCATATCTAGCTCTGGGTGCAAAAGCAGCCGAAAGCACTCGACTGCTATACACTCACTCACCCTGCATTGAAAGGCAGTGCTGGGGGGCAGTGGGCTTTCGGAGGTGGCTACATCTCAATGCTGGGTGAGGGGCGGCTGTATAAACACCCCTGGTGCCCCACTCCAGAGGTGGCAGCTTTCTGAGTTTCCACCCAGTCCTGCTGCATCCTGGGCTTTGGGTGAGGTAGAGAGGATTAAACCACATCTTAATTAAACCTTCCCAAGGGAGTTGGAAGGATTCCTTTCATTTCACATCCGTTTGTCCTCGTTCCCGTTCATCTCTCTAGTAAATCCCATTTGTGGTTTCACTGCCGGTCTCGGTTCATATTCCCGGGCCTCTGAGCTCCCAAGCAGAGATCTGAAACCCAGTCATGTGGAATTGTTGAATGAGAGGCCCCCATATAAATGGCCCCCACACCTGCCCCAGAGATGGCCGCATCTCAGCTCTGGGTGAGGGATCCCTGTATAAACAGCCCCTATGCCCTACCCTGAGGATGGCCACATCTCAGTGTCAGGTGAGGGATACCTATATAAACTGCCTTTGCGCCCCACCCCAGAAGCAGCTGCATCTCGATACTGGGCAGGGATCCCTGTATATATGCAGCCTTGCTCATGTTTACACACATGTCCCTGCTCACCTCGTATGTCCCCCACCCCGCCTACTCACTCATGAATGCCTCGCATGCTATGTTCAAACATGCCCCTTCCGTGAAAATCCCCCACTCTGGTCATTGTGCACAGCTGCCCTTAACACAACTGTCCTTTGCCCTCTATGCCCTCCCCCTTCTCACTGTCCCTTCCTCCCTGACCCTCCCCAAGCCCCTTTGCTTCAGCCTGACAAGCTAATCAAGGCTCTGACGAGCTATTGTCTTGCAGCCCCAACCCTGGGCTCCAGCTGTGTGTGAATTGGCCTCTCACTCAGCAGATGGCAGAGGCTTGCACTTGCTAATTTGTAGACATGCCTGCCCGGCCTGCTGCTGGGGGTCGGTAGGGGGCGCCATCCAGAGGGGAGGCTGGGCAGAGCCGGGAGGGGATCGGCAGAGCTTCTCCTGCAGAGCTAATTAACTTGTTCCTAAAGGACGATGATTGAGGCCGACAGCGTGGAGCGTCATCTCCGCTGTGTAGTGTCATTGGGAGTATTGTGGGGCACGGGGGCTACGCATGGGGGAGCAAGATAGTGAGCTCCCTGCCTGTCCTCTTCGCAACCCTTGTGCAACCCTTGAGCAGGATCCATCTACAGGGAACCAAGGCCATGTTGCACCCAAATGAGTGTGTCCAGGCAGGATTCAGCACGCCTCAGCGTCAGCTTGAGTGGACTTGTCTGATCCTGAGTGTTCCCAGATAGACCAGCCTTCTTGCCAACAGTCTGTGCAGCACGCAGCCCAGCAGGGGCTCCGGTCTCAGTCGGGGGTCTGTGCAGCACCCGGCACAATAGGGATCCCTGATCTCAGCTGAGGGGGTCTGAGCGTCACCCAACCTCACGGGGACTCTGATCTCAGTCAGGAGGAGGTGTGTGAGCAGCACCCAGCTCAACGGGGCCCCAGTTTTGATCAGGGTCTGTGCAGTACCTGGCATGATGGGGCCCCTGATCTTGGCTGGGCTGTGAGCACTGATAGAGTCCTCAGTCGGAAGCAGATTTGTTGGCTGTATGGGGGTTGCCATGACAGCGCGATTCCCCCCACCCATACTCAGGTGCGTGCATCTCTGCTAATGAACGAGGAGATGCTATTCTCATCCCATTAATTCACCGCCTTTTTAAAATAAATATTGATACCAGCGCTGGCGCGCCCTGAATGGGGCTGTTATGGCATGAATAATGGCAACTAATCGGGGGTTATTTTTAAACCATGGAAACTGACAAAGATCATTAGAAACTTAATAGAAATTCCTTCATTAGCATAAGTGTCGGAGATTAAAGGAAGAGATCTCTCTATTTCCTACCATCTACCCCCACCCCCCTCTGCTTTTGATGGAGAGAGAGGTAAAGGAACAGTCTTTATAGAGAACATTCGCCCACATGCTTGACATGCAGCCCCATGTTGGGGGAGGGGTGTACTCGGGGAGATCAGCTGGGGAAGGGGGTTATTAAGGAATTGGCTGGGTGGGGCTATTGGAGAATCAGCTGCGCAGGAGGGTGTGTATTGGGGGATCCTTTGGACTGGGGATGTTAGAGGGAGGATCGGTTGGGCGAGGGGGTGTTCATATTGTGGGTACTGGTTGGGCAGGGATGTTTTGAAGAGTTGGCTGGTCTGGAGGGTGTATTTGTGGGGAGATGTATGGAGGATAGTTTGGACTGGGGGATCAGTTAGGTTGGGGGGTATTGGGGGAGATTGGCTGGGCAGGGGTGAATGGGTATATTGGGGGATTGGCAGGGTGGGGAGTATGCTGGGGTATCAGCTGATGGGGGTGTATTGGGAATCAGCAGGGTGGGGGTGTACTATGGGAATCGGCTGGCTCGGGAGATTACACTGGGAGGATTGGCTGGGTGGGGATTCTTGGGGGATCAGGTGGGCAGGGGGAGGTACTGGGGTGATCAGCTGAGCAGGAGGTGTATTGGGAGGATTGATTGGGTGGGGGGTATATTGGTGTATGGGAGGATCAGCAGGCAGGGAGTTGTATTGGGACTGTTGGCTGGGTGGGAGTGTACTGGCGGTTTGGCTAGCTGAGGGGATCAGCTGGGTGGGGGAGCATATGGGGGGATCAGCTGGGCAGAGGGCTGTATTGGGGGATTAGCTGGGTGGGGGGGCATACCAGGGATTGGCTGAGTGGGGGCTGTATGGGAGGATCAGCCGGGCGGAGGGGGCATATGGGGGGATCGGCTGGATGAAGGGCTATACTGAGGAATCAGTTGCATGGCGGGCATATGGGGGGATTGGGCAGGAGGTGTATGGGGGATTGGCTGGATGGGGGATGTATTGGGGAATTGGGTGGGGCATACAGGGGTATCAGGCAGGGGATGTACCAGGAGGATCAGCTGGGCAGGGGGTGTACGGGGGGATCAGTCGGGTGCAGGGGTGCATGGGGGGATCGGCCGGGTGGGTGGAGGTATACTGGGGGGTCAGCTAAGTGGGGGGAATGCGGGGGAGAGGCTGGGTTTGGGGTGTACAGGGGGATCAGTTGGGCACGGGATATACGAGGAGCGACTGGGCGCGGGACTATATTGGGGAATCGACTGGGCGGAGGGTGTACAGGGGCAGTGGCTGGGCGGGGGATATTTGGGGGGAACAGCTGGGCAGAGGGCTGTATTGGGGAATTGGCTTGGTGGGGAGGGTGTACAGGGGGATCGGCTGGGCGCGGGAGGAGCGGGAGCACTGTGGAATGTTGTAGTGTCATGAGGACGGGAGAACAGGAGTCAGGTCACATGGGCTCTCTCTGCGGCTCTAGGAGGGGGGCTTGGTGGTTCCAGCGGGACGTGGGGCTGGGAGCCAGGACTCTGGTTCTATTCCTGGCTTTGGCTCTCATGAGTTAGAGCTGGGGTTGGGAGCCAGGACCCCGGGGTTCTATGGCTGTGGAAGGGGCACATGGGCCATTAGTTCCAGCCAAGGGCAGGGTTCTATTCCCCCCCACACTGCCTCCCAGGGTGACTGACCTGCTGTCCTCCCCAATCTTGTGCCTCATTTCCCCATCTGTACAGCAGTGGGCGATGTGGTGTCCAGCCCCCCCCCGGGAGCATGGCGAGGTTAACGAGTGCCCGTGCAGTGCTGTGAGCCTGCAAAGCCCTAAGGAAGGCTGCAGTGGAGGAGACTCTGGAGCCTCCAGTGGGGAGGAGTCCCTGAAAGCCCAGGCAGGAGGGTTTGGACGGAGAACTCACGCCACTGCCAGAACTGGGAATGGAACCCAGGAGTCCTGGCTCCCAGCCTCCTGAGCTAACCCCTAGACCCCACTCCCTTCCTAGAGCTGGGAAGCAAGAGTAATATGTGACTCCAGTACCACGGACTTGGCACTGTGCCGCAGGGAGCAGAGTGGGAGCTCAGGGGGCTCTCTGCCCTGGCAGTCAGCACTGGCCCCAATGCCCCAGTGTGGCACCAGGGAGCACTGCGCTGCAGGGAGCAGCATGGGGGGGGGGGGTCCTCAGGGGTCCCAGATTCTATATGGGCTACATGAGGCTTTGCCCTGAGTTGGGGGTGGGGTAGGGTTATGCTGACTGGTAGCTTAGCACACACTGGCCAGCAGTGTGTATGTGTGTGCACACATGGGGTGAGGTGAGTTGGAAGGTGTGTGTTTGTGGCTGTCAGACAGCCCTCTGTGACGCTGATGGTTACAACCTTGTAACCGGGGGGGTGGGGGGGGGCTCATAGGCAAGAGCAGTCTTGTACCTGGTGCCATTCGGTGTTCACTCATCCCACACACTCGAAGGCCTGGAGGTGGGGCCGTCAGGGCTGCGCTTTCCCTGAGCAGATGAAGCCAGATCGGAGGCTATGTCTACACCACAAATTACTTTGGTATAACTACATTGCTCAGGGGTGTGAATAATCCACCTGTGTGTGAATGGATGGTATTTGTCTGTGCGTGTGTTTGTGTGAGGCCAGGATGTGCACGTCTAAATGGATGATGCGTGTGTGAGTGAGTGTGTGTGTATGGATGGTGCATGTGTTTGTGTGCACGGGATATGCACGTGTGTGTGTGTGTGAATGGATGGGAGGTGCATGTGCGTGCGTGTGTGAACAGACTGGCTGTGCACGTGTGTGTGTGAACGGATGGGGTGTATGTGTGTGTTTATGAACCGACAGGATGTGCACGTGTGTGTGAACAGACGGGATATGTGTATCCGTGCAGCAGTTTTCCCACTTGCACTGTGTGTGTGACACCTTTTGCCTGTAGCTGCCTTGGCCTCCCCTCAGTTTGCCTGCCACTCTATTGCACACCCCTCTCGTGTGTGCCCTCCCCAGGCCCCAGTCTCCCCTGCCTGCCTGCTCAGCTGGCTCCTGTTAGCCAGCCCTGTGCTGCTGCCTGGCAGCCCAGCCCCTAACTGCCTGTCTGGCTCGGTGCCAATGGGCCTTTGTTGGGAGGCAGAGATCCAGCGAGGGCAGCGCAGCATTATCTGTCTGTCAGTGCCTAGCAACCTCTGCCAGCTCCCTTCGCACACCCGCCTCTCCGGAGCCATTAGCTATGGGGAAGTGGCTGTGCTGACCCCGCAGAGGCCCCAATTACCTACCTGTCAGGTCAAGCTGCCTCTAGCTGCCGGCAAGGCCTGGCTCGGGAGGGGAGATGGGCACCACCTGGCTTAGCGCTGGGGAAGAGGAGACGGGCCCCACGTGACGTAGCGCCGGGGAAGGGGAGACGGGCCCCATGCAGCGTAGCGCCGGGGAAGGGGAGACGGGCCCCACGCGACGTAGCGCCGGGGAAGGGGAGACGGGCCCCACGCGACGTAGCGCCGGGGAAGGGGAGACGGGCCCCACGCGACGTAGCGCCGGGGAAGGGGAGACGGGCCCCACGCGACGTAGCGCCAGGGAAGGGGAGACGGGCCCCACGCGGCGTAGCGCCGGGGAAGGGGAGACGGGCCCCACGCGACGTAGCGCCGGGGAAGGGGATACAGGCCCCACATGGCACAGCGCCGGGGAAGGGGAAGCGGGCCCCACGTGGTGTAGCACCAGGGAAGGCTTGTGGTAGGGGGTATCTAGGTCCTGTCACAGAACTGGCAGCACCAGGGCACGGTTCACATGCACACATACAGGTAGCGTCACACACAACAGACAACCCCAACACACATACACGCACACCCAGAGTCACCACTCACCCATACCCTGGGTGGAGGGATAGCTCAGTGGTTTGAGCATTGGCCTGCTAAACCCAGGGTTGTGAGTTCAATCCTTGAGGGGACCACTTAGGGATCTGGGGCAAAAATCAGTACTTGGTCCTGCTAGTGAAGGCAGGGGGCTGGACTTGATGACCTTTCAAGGTCACTTCCAGTTCTAGGAGATGGGATGGGATACCCAAACGCCCCCCTCAGTCATCCACATACCCCCATGTGTACACACACACACACGTACCCACACATTCACACACACATACTCCGTGTACACCCACAGACACCCACACATACATCCATACAAACATGCAAGAAGTCACACATGCACGCACACAGCAGCACACACAGACACACTTAACTGCTTATCACACATACACATTTATACACACACCCGTGCATACCCACATACACACAGCCACCTCCCCCCACAGCTCTGGGTACCCTCCGTGCACACACCCCCATGCACCCCCCATACACACCCACACCCCTTCCCCCCACAGCCCTGTGTGCACACATAAACACACACACACCTCTCCCTACCCCCCACCGATGAGGTGTAGGAGTATTAGGGCAGCTTGGTCCAGATTTCTGCGTCTTTGGCTACTGCCAGACAAACCGTTCAGCACCACCAGCCCCTGCCCCCCCACCAATGCAGGGATCCCCCCTCCCCCCAGCAGAACAATGCCCTCTCTGGGCCAGTAACAGGCAAGGACAGTGCCCATGATTGCCTTCCACATGCACCATCCTAGATGCCTTAACCAAGCAGCGGGGCTGCAGCGGCTCCCCCTTCCTATGGGGGGGCAGACCTCCCCCCCCAAAGTCTCCTAGTCTATAGGGCAATGCAGAATTGATTGCCAGGACAGCTCCCAAGGAGAGAGGACGACCATTCATCGCCCACGGACAGCCTAGACCCTGTGCCCTGCAGCTCGTTAAACCTCCCCAGCACTTTCCCTAATAGCCGGGGCGTGAACCCCAGCGCCTGGGCGGCTAATTGCATCCCAGCTTCCCTTCAATTGCTTCTGCAGCGCACACAAAGGGAGCCTTCCCACCGCCTGGTGTTACATGGGGATGTTAAATGGCCCCTGGCGCCCCACCCCAGAGGCAGCTGCATCTTAGCTATGGGTGAGGGATCCCTGTATAAACAGCCCCTGCGCCTCACACCAGAGGTGGCTGCTCTCCTCCCTCCTAACACTCCTATAGACTCTTTCTCTCTCTCCTTTTCAGCTCATCCCCCTTTCCAGCTCCTAATGGGGAGATGAATTATTTAGCACCACGGCCCCTTCTCCAGAGAAAGTGCCAGAGCTGGCGTGTTCCCACCTCAGTGACCTACATTCCCCTGCCAGCCCCAGCCTCCTCCCCCATCACTGGCACCTCTCCCCACTGGGGGAAGGACAGAGATGGAGTGCCTGTCCTCCACCCCATATCCATTTGCTAGCCAACGCCCCCTCCTGCCCACCCACTCCCTTAAAGCCAAAGTGCCAGGACCTCAGCTCGAGAGCAGCACCCGCCTTGGTATGTGAATTGGGGCTTGAAGGGGGCTTGAAGGGCCCCTCAGAACCAGGCACCATGGGGGAGAGTGTTAGACCTGGAAGGGGCCTAATTCTGCCACCCCTGATTTCCACTGAGACACACTAGGATCTATTGGGTTAGAGCCAGAGGGGGCTGGGAGTCAGGACTCCTGGCTTCTTATCCCGGCTCTCTGAGGGGTGTGGGGTCTAGTGGTTAGAGCAGGGGCACTGGTTTGGTCTCTGCCTCTGTGCCCCTGGGTTGTTTATCAGCTTTGCTCCCTTCCCCCACAATCTGGGCAGTACATTGGCCAGAGCCAGGAGTGCAGCTACTGAAGGAATCAATACCCTGGCTTGTGGGAGCAGGGGAGGGGAGAGCCCAGGGGAGGAAGGGTGCTATGGGAGTGGAGGGGAGGAGGGTGTGAGAACAAAGGGCATTGCGGGGGGCTGGCATCTGGCTATAGAGTGGGATGGATATTAAATACAATGCTGCAGGAATCGCCACCTGCTGCCGCTGCTTTCCGTCAGCTCAGCTATTTTGAATCCACTGCCAGGAAGGGGTGTGAATGCAGAGGCGGCTGAGTGCTAAAGGGGTGGGGCTGGGAGTCAGCGTCAGGACGCCTGGGTTCTATCCCCAGCTCTGGGAGGCAATCTGCTTTGTTATTTCAGGGTCACACGGTAGCACTGGAGTGCATACATGGCTTTATTATTGTAGGGACTTTGAGAGTGCTGGAGCTCCAAGGGCTGGTGTGTTACTGTAGGGGTCTCTCTGCAGACCTGGGGCTGTGCAAGCCGTTGTGTTATTGTGGGGGTCTATCTAGTGCTGGGGCTGCAGTGGCTGGTGTGTTATTGTAGAGTCTCTGCAGCATGGGAGCTGTGGGAGCCGGTGTGTTATTGTAGGGTCTCTCAAGCCCTGGGGCTGTGTGGGCCAGTGTGTTATTGTAGGGTCTCTCAAGCCCTGGGGCTGTGTGGGCTGGTGTGTTATTGTAGAGTCTCTCAAGCCCTGGGGCTGTGTGGGCCGGTGGTTATTCTACGGTCTCCCCTGAACTGTGAGCCAGAAATGCCATGCAGGTAGGAGCCATGCCCTGCCCTTGTCTCCAGCCCTGCAGCCCTCCTTCCCATGGTGCCCGGCTGCCATCTCTCCCTCTGCCTGGCGCCATCACATTTCCTGGCTCTGCAGCAGGGCCTTTATGGCCCTGGGACTGATCGTTTTCAAGGTAATCACTGTGGTGACAGTGATGGATGGAGGGGAAACCACAGAGCAGGGCCACTTCCGCCCCCCCCCCCCTCAGCACTTCCCCTCCCTCCTCCTTCCACCACAGAGAGACAATCAGCCCCCACACCCACACACCCCAACCCTGCCCCAGGGCAGTGCTACCAGGCGCTCTCCCCTCACTGCCAGTGCCAGCCCAAAGCCCTAGTGAGGCACTGCTGCAGGGACCAGGGTGGGACCAGTAGGGGGTGCTCTGCCCTCACCATCAGTGTTGACCCCAAAGCCCCAGAGTGGCACTAGGGATTGCAGGAGGGGGCTGTCACGGATCCACAGGCTCGGGGCTGTGCCCTCGGCTTTGGAACAGTCTCTTAGAGGAAGTGCCAGACCCCAGGGCTCTCACTCTTCCTCCAGGGCAGGCCACAAGGCCTCCCGCCTGCTGAAACTCACCCTTGGGGTCCAGCCCTCCTACTTCCCCCTTAGCTCTGCCCAGCGAGTCCAGCTGAGACAGGCTCCTGGCAGGGCCTTGGCCACCCCTCAGGGGCTGATGCCCCTCAGCCGGCATTTCCAGGGACCCTCGAACAGCATCCCCAGGGCAGCTGGTTTATTAGTCACCTGGCGCCAGCAGAGGCAGCCTGTGGCTTAGCACAGAGAGCTGAAGGTTAAAGCACAGTCCATTCTGCTCAGCCCAGAGCCCGGCCCCGGGGTCAGGCTCTGTCTGTCTGTCTGCCCGCCTCCGTCTGTTCCCAGGTGGGAGCTGCCAGCTTCCTCCAGCAGCCAGCGCTTCTCCCCCAGCTCCCCCTCCCAGTCCTTTGTTCTTCAGCTGGGGTCTCGGCTCAACTTCCCTGCTGGGAGTGTGGATCCCTGAGTCACTGGGGCTGGCCTGGTCTCTCTGGCCCCTTGTTCTGGGTCGGCTACAGCTGGTTCCTGGAGGGCTCTATTCATTCCACCCAGACAGGGAGGTGAGGTGACACTCGCCCCTGTGTCCCTCAGGGTTTGTCTACACTAGAAACACTACAGCTGCACCTGTGCTGCTGCAGCACTTCTGAATAGACACTACCTGCGTGGCGGGAGGGGTGTCCCCAGTGTAAGTAATGCACCTCCCCAAGAGGCAGGACCTAGCACTGCCTACACCAGGGTTAGGTTGGCTTAACTATGTCTCTCAGGGGGGTGGATTTTTCACACTCCTGAGCGATGTAGTTGGATCAACATAACTTTTAGTGTGACAACAAACATAGTCCTTTCCCCCTTCCCCCCGGGTAGTCATGCAACATATAGGGAGGGGGAACTGAGGCGCACATAGGCATCATAAACAATATTATGAAAATTCCCACTTCCTCCCAGGGGCTCCATAGGGGGTGCTCTCTCCTGTTGTCAGTACTGACCCAGTGTGGTGCTATGCTGCAGGGAGTGGGGTGGGGGCTCCAGGTACGCTCCCCAGGGGCACTCAGGAGTGAGAGGCACCTCTCCACCTCCTGCCCTTCGCATGAAGCAGGCCTGTTGTAGCTCAGCTCCCTGAACCCACCAGCCTCTGGCCACAGCCAAGCCCTGACTTTCAGGTCTCCACAGCCCTCGCCTCACTTGAACCAACTAGTGACAGACACACACCAGCCGCCGAGCCCCTCTGGCAGCGACCCCCTCTGCAGCACCCAGCCCGTCACTGGACACTCACTGAAATAACCAGGTACGCCGTCTCCAGAGAGACCGCGTGTGCACAGTCTGACTGGCATAAGGTGACCAGACAGCAAATGTGAAAATCGGGACAGGCGGTGGGGGGTAATAGGAGCCTATATAAGAAAAAGACCCAAAAATCGGGACTGTCCCTATAAAATCGGGACATCTGGTCACCCTAGGCTGGCACAGCTCAGGATCAGGGCAGCCCAGCGCTGGAAATGACCAGCCGGGAAAGTGAGTGTACCTTTATTTAGAATGGTTATGATCTGAGAACTAGTGAGCAAAGACAGTAAGACAAACAGGTGATGTGGGAAATGCGGGATAACACGCTTCCTGGAGCCTGAACTGAACCTGAACATGCTAAAATCCTTGTCTGAGCCATTTCGCACCTACGGCAACCTCCCAGTGTCACGAGTCCCCGCGGCCAGCAGCCAACTTTCAGGAATGCACAAAGCCTTCTCCCGTTTGCTCGCCCAGAGGTGGATGAGAAAGGGGCCGCCTTCCTTCCTTGTCTAGTTCAGCACACCTTGGCTGTGTCCCTTTGGCAGCACGCCCCAGAGAAGACTCTTTGTCCCCCTTGCTTGCTGTCTGGAGCACACACACACACACACAGACACACACACAGACACACACACGGTGATTTCATGTCCCCCCAGCCTATTTTTCCGGTTACCTTCACAAGCAAAGGGGGCTTCTGTTGTGTTGGCGTCACAGGGCTGCACTTACTTCAGAGACAGGCCGAGGAGAACTGATGTGCACCTGTCTGCCAGAAGAGCTGTTTGTCTGCTCTGCCTTGTTTCCTACTTTCGGGCGTCAGTTCAGATCTGTACACAGCTCCCTGGGCAATGTCAGTAAGAGCAAGGCCCCGAGTAGCTTCGGCTTTCACTCGATACCTTACAAGACACCATCTGGATAAGCATAGTGACAGCAGTGTGTTGGGTATAGAGAGTTTGTCAGGCCTGATAGGAGTTGCTGACACAGAGTAGTAAATCCTTAGAACAGCTGACACCAATGTTCCTCTGTGTCACAGCTCCCTACGGCAGTGTCAGTTGGATTCAGGATTCTGCTTCACCTCTTGCTCCAGATAGATGTGCATCATTCTGTGTGACTTTGTAAATAGGTGCTGCGCCCCACCCCAGAGGTGGCTGCGTCTCAGCACTGAGCACCATGTGGAATATCTTGTGTCAGTAGTTGGTAGGTGGTATAATCTCGTGCAGCTCCTAACCTTATTTCCCTCCCTTCACAATCCCACCTCTAGCTCACTGCCGTTGTGTATGTACCACATGCCAGTACAGCACAGGTCCAGCCCACTGGGGTGCCAAGAGGCACCGTGAGGCAGAGGGCTCTGTCCACCATGGGCTGCAGCCAGCGGAGCTGCACTGGAGGGCATTGGGGGTTGGGGGAGGCTTAGGTGGCCAGGCCTGGCTCTGGGAGAGTCATGGAGCCGTCAGACAGCTCAGCCTCACAGTTTCTCATCCTGACCCGGATTCCCAGTTGATCTCTCTCTGCCTCACAGTTAGAGGGTGCTTGTGGGGGCTATGACTGGTGAGCTTGAGGCGCCACAGACACGGCAGCAGATATGGCAGAGGGGTGGGAAACAGCGCTAAATCCTGATTGGAGGGTAGGCAGGGAGTCCGGAGTCCTTGATTCTAGCCCACATCTGGGAGGGGAGTTGAGCAGGGACTGGAGCCAGGATTCCTGGGTTCTAGTCCTGGCTCTGGAAGAGCATGGGATCTGGTGGGTTAGAGTAGGGGGGCTGGGAGCCAGGACTCTTGGGTTCTCTCCCCAGCTCTGGGAAGGAAGTGGGGTCTGGTGATTAGGGACTGTCAGGATCCCTCCCCTCTCAGAGCAAGGAACCCAGGAGTCCTGGCTTCCCCTGTCTGTGATTGTCCTCTCCAGAGTCTTGTCTCAGCACTGCTGGTGACACCCCCCATCTACCCACTGTGTACCTAGCCATGTTCCTTTGTGGGCCCAGCAGAACACTCCACCATGAATCCGCTGTTGGTGCTGGACCTGATGGTTGGGCCCTGATCACTGTGGACAGGAACAGCTGTGCAGGGGGCAGCAAATGGAGCAGTGCAGGGAGCCGGGTTATTGCGGCGAGAGCTGAAAGAGCTTTTAGGAGGTAGTGCAGGAAACGTTGCCGATCTCATGTCGGAGTCAATTCCTGTCAGTGAGATTGGGGGGCGGGGAGGGAAGGTGTCTGGGAACTTGCTACTAAGAGATGGGGGTCTGACAGCGCCAGTATGGTCCTTGGGGCAATTGGAGGGTGGGAAGCAATTGTGTGTGTGTCCTGGAATTGGTGTGTGTTTGTGCGAGTGTGTTTGCATTGGAATCAGTGTGTGGGTGTATTACACTGGTGAGTGTGTGTGCAGTTGTGATTTTGCATTAGAATGTATGGGAGGAGCTGTGTTTGTGTTAGGAAGCGTGTGTGCTGTTTGTGCATATATGCATTGATGCCTTTGTGGGTGTGGATGTTTGCGTTAGCCTGTGATTGTGTGTTTGCATCTGTATGCGTGCAGGTGTGTTTGTGTGTTTGCATTTGTCTGGTTGTGTGTGTGTGTGTGTGCATGTGCAGGGAAATCAGGTGTGAACACACGTGTCTGTGTGTGTAGGCATCCCAGATCTGAATGCTCACACGTGTGCGTGTGAGCCCACCTGCATGTCTGCATTTATGTCCGCACTGGTGAGTGTTTCTTTGAGTGAGTGTGGTGATGTTTGTGCCTTTGCATTTGGCCAGGATCCCTGTGCATTTGTGCTGGGTGTGCAGTTGCGGTTGGCTGTGTCTGTGCTTGTGTTTGCAATTGCCATGTGTATGTGAGTTCATTCCCCATGTTTGTGAGGGGCAGATAGAGAATTGGGAGAATGGGGGACCCAGCTGGAACCCCCCCCATTATTCCTCTTTGCATTTCCCCCACCCCCTGTCCATAAGAACAGTCATACTGGGTCAGCCCAATGGTCCATCTAGCCAAGTATCCTGTCTTCTGACTGGCCAATGCCAGGTGCCCAAGATAGGATGGACAGAACAGGAAATCATCAAGTGATCCATATCCTGTCACTCATTCCCAGCTTCTGGCAAACCCCAGAGCCCAGATCAAACTCCACCTAGGGTAACATCATCCCTCCTCAATACTTCCCACTGGATTCTGGATTCTCCTGCACTTCCTGTCCCAAACTCATGCAGCATTGCTGTGTGCTGTTAAACAGACACTGCCCTAACCTAGGAGCTGTTCTCAGCTCAGGGCGAGGGATCCCTCTCTTAGCAGCCCCAGGGCCCCCCTCAAGGCAGCGAGCACAGGGCCATCCATGCGTACAGGGTGAGTATCGCATGGCGCTCTGGGCCTCTTTGCAGCCTCTGGACTCCTGGCCCTCTAGCATGGCAGGGCGTGGCTGGGGCTCCCAGCTGCTCTGTGGTAGGTGCTACTAATTGCACCTGAGTTGGGGGTTGTTTTTTGCAAACCACTTGGAGGAAATTTCAGCCCGGCCCATCTTCCGAGTTGGGCCAGGAACAGACACACGCATGCCAGCTGCCTTCCACTATCATGAGTGCTTGTGGTGTTTGTTAATTGCTAAGTGGCACCAGTTAAATCCCCCCCCCCAAAACCAACTGTGGTTAATAGTGTGTGAGCGGTGGCTGAGGGGTGCTGGAGCTGTTTGCACTGGCTATGGGGTGCGGAGGGGTGTTGGTGATGGGTGGCATCCAAGCTGGCTGGCTGGCTGGTGTTCTGGGGTGTCCGTGCTGGTGTTGTGCCAGCTGTCCATGGGGGCGGGCTCAGGCTCTGGGCTCCCATCACGCTCAGGGGAGGCAGAGGGGAATGGGAGGCCTGTTTGACCCCTGAGCTCCCTGCTGAGGGAGGATTTATATTGAGGTTACCTTGGGACTGGACTGAGACAAGCCTCACTTACTAATGGGCCACTTGCTGTGGCTGGGCTGAGGTAGAGGGCTGGGGGGCTCTTTGGCCTGATCACTCCTTGAGTGAAGGAGACATGGCTGCTGCTCTGGAAGAGACGTGGGCTGGAGGCTATTGGGTGGGACTGAGCAGCAGTGGCAGAGCTGTCGGGGGGAGCCCAGGACTGGAATTGCAGGTGGGGGAGCAAGATTGAAGTGCATTAGCCATATCTTCAGCTGTTCCTGGGGTCTATCCCCAGCTCTGGGAGGGGAGTGGGGCGGAGCCTGGTGGGTTAGAGTGGGAGAGGGTTGGGAGTCAGGACTCCTGGGTTTTACTGAGTAGCCTTGTCTGAGTTGTTTTCTAGGATCCCCTCTCATTAACCTTGTCTCTCTCTCTCTTCCCCCCCCCAGCTGGCACCACGTACATCTTTGGGAAGGGCGGGGCGCTTATCACCTACACCTGGCCGCCCAACGACCGGCCCAGCACACGAGCCGACCGGCTGGCCGTGGGCTTCAGCACGCACCAGAAGAATGCCATCCTGGTGCGGGTGGACAGCGCCTCCGGGCTGGGGGACTATCTGCAGCTGCACATAGTAAGGAGAACCTGCACTTGGGGAGCTGCCAGCGGGGGTGCAGTGGGCCAGCGGTGGCAGGGAGAGCACTGCTCAGGTCTGCACTCTGTAACTGGAACCAATCCCCCCAAAAACCTGATCCTAGTGCTTTCCCCAGAGGCTTGGACCGCCCCTGCTGCCCCCCAGCAGCTTAGACTGAGCCCCTTCTTTAATCCCCCAAAGCTGCAATCTGACCCCCACTCGGAGCCAGCTGGATCCTCAATCGTTTGCCACCCAAATGTTCAGACTCAACCCAACCCCCAAACCTCTGTTCCCAGAGGCTCGGACCCAGCCCAGGCCCTGATAGCAAGTTTGGGGGGGGCAGTTTGTGCCGTCTCTAGTGTCTCTGGAGGAGAATGTTGGAGTTGGGGGCCCTATGGGGGGGGGTCTGGCAGGGTGGGGGATTCAGCTGTGTTTCCCCCCCCCCCAAGTGTAACACTGGCTCAGAATATGGCTGCATCCCTTGCTGCACACTGCCCTGGGGCACAGCTGCCCTGGGTGCACGTTGTGCCCTAAGCATCAGGCACCTGCTTGGCTCTGCTAGTGGCTGGCTGGGGCCTTGTCTGCATCAGGCTGGGGCAGTCGCCCCCCCATCCCCCACTCATGGCAAGTGCTGTGAGCGGTGCCAGGGCATCCCCGCACACATGCCAGGGCTGGGCTCACAGTGCCCCTTTCTGACTTCCTCACACATGCCAATGCCCTGATGATCGCTGCCAGTGGTGGGGCCTGAGGCAGCTGGTGCTTAGGGTGACCAAATGTCTCAATAAAATCGGGACTGTCCCGATATTTAGTTGTTTGTCCCGATCAATGTATGGTCGGGACGCCATTTGTTGCCATTTGACGCACTCCGGCTTTTTTTTTTTTTTTTTGCTTCAGTGGCACCCCCCCAATGTGTCCTGATATTTTGTTCTTGTCATCTGGTCACCTTACTGGTGCTCGTGCAACGACATGCCATCTGTGCCATCCTTCACTCTGGCATCGGGGCGCCTCCCACACATCAGGGTGGCAAAGCGAAGTCTCTGCTGGAGGCAGGGGTTGCTGGGAGTTCCATGCTACTTCTTTGTGGACAGTTCTCCCCAGGGCAGCCCTTGGGGCTGGACCCCTCCCTCGGCACTGTCCCCGGATCCCCCATGCCTCCAGCCAAGGCTGTGTCACTCATGGAAGAGTGTGGTCTAGAGGGGAGCATGGGGCGGGAGATGGGCCCATGAGTGTGATCTGGAGAATGGGGGGTAAGGGCGATACTGGGCTGGATGGGCCCAGGGGCCTGATCTGAGGGGGCAGGGGCTGGGGGGTACCAGGCTGGATGGGCCCAGGGGTCTGATCTGGGGGGGGGCAGGGACTGGGGGGTACCAGGCTGGATGGGCCAAGGGGTCTGATCTGGGGGAGCAGGAGGGGCAGGGGATACTGGACTGGATGGGCCCAGGGGTTTGATGGAGTACATAGCGCCCTCTGTTGACTCAATCTGTGCACTGCACCATCACCAGCTGAGTTTGTTTCAGGACAGATGTTGAGAGCAGCAGCACACACGCCCCATTCTGTACCACTGCCCACCCCATGTGCTCTGCAACCAAACACGTGCACACTCTCCCGCACTGCGCACATGCCCCTGCACACACACACCCCACTCTGGAGTAAGCAGGACCTCCCCTCATAGCCAGTGTTTCTGCCCCGCTCTCTGCAGCACCCTGTGCAGGGAGAGGCCAGACTTGCTGCCAGTTGTTTATCCTGCCCGGGGGCAGCTGTTTCCCATTACCAATGGTGTGTGTCATGTAGGCTGCAGGCAGCTCATCGGTCGCTTTCATCCTTGTTAATATTTATGTGTTAACAGCTGTGGGTGGAAGAAGGCGCTCGGTACTTATTAAAATCTGGGGCGGGGTGGGGGGGGAGATGCTTCTCTACCAACATCTGTGTGTGTCTAAAGGGACTGCTATGGGGATAGATTGCACATGTTAAGGATAGGGGCATGGGCCTTTCCCCTCTAGGGGGCAGCGGTTTCGATTAGCGCCAAGGCAGAGGACCGGCTGGTTCAGGGGGCATGGGGTTGTCTGTGCCAAAGGCTGCACATTGCTAGGTGTGTTACAGTGGCAGCAACAGGCCCTGACTGAGGGAGCAGCCCCATTGTGCTGAGCTCTGCACAGATGCATAGTGAGAGACCGTCCGTGCCCCAGAACCCCTGGGTTCTACCCCCAGCTCTGGGAGGGAAGTGGGGTCTAGTGGTTACAGGGGGCACAGAACTCCTGTTCCCTGCTCTGCTGACTGCAGCTGTCTGGTGGGGGAAGGAGTGGGGAGCTGGGCATCGGTGTTGGCACTGTATCAAGGGCACCCTTGTCTCTGTGATTGCCCCGTGGCATGCGCTGGGCCCAGGCACCTCAGCTAATGCTGTGTGGCAGTGGGGAGCAGCCACGCTGGCTGGGGGAGTGCCCCGCGTGTCAGGAACGACTGCTCGGCCCCTGCGGGGGCTCCAGCACGCTCTCCTCCCGTCGGCTTCCTCGTCACAACCCCGCCAGGCTAACACGGGCCGACAGCCTAACCTGGTGGCACGGAGATGCCTGTCTCATCTTACACGGCTCCCACAGAGCTCCCTGCATCCAGGCACATGGCACTGCTGATAGAAGGAGGGAGCCAGGACACTTGGGTTCTAGCCCCAGCTCTGGGAGGGGTTGGGTGTTTAGAGCAGGGAGACTCCAGGCCCTGGGGTTGGATCAGGACCAGCGCCCCCTAGAGGTGAAAGACCCATTGAGGCGCTGCTCCCCCATGCTTCACTCATGACTTTGGCACTGTCTCCCCCAGGGGCCGTGCACGCGCTTGCTCCCCCACCCCGGCCTGGACATCTGCCACGTGGCTGGGAACGTGAGCTGGGCAGGTGCAGCTGGATCAACCCTCAGGGCAGCATCAAGTCAGGCTGGGGGGAGGGGCACCGCCCAACTGCCTGGCATCCAGCCCCCCCAGGCTGGCGTGGGAGCATGTTAGCATCTCCTCTTCGGCCCCCTGTGACTCACAACGGGTTAGCCCTGGCCCCATCTCCTGTACCCCAGTCTCACCGCCACTGTGCGCTGAGCAGGAGCCCCTCCCCACTCCTCTCCTAGCCCAGCTGGCTGCTCCATTAGCTGCACTGGCCTGCGGGAGGATGGAAGGACAGAGATGGGCCCTTCCCTTCCACGCGACACAGGCTCTACTCTGGCTTCAAGGTGTCTGGCTGGCTAGCTTGGGGTGGTGGGGAATGGACATGGGACTATTCCCCACTAGAGGGTGTCTGTTCCCATCCCTGGGCCAGGAGCCTGGCTGGCTCATGGGAGTCATGGTCTCCAGGCCCTGGGTGCCCCAGCCAGGTTGTTCACCCTGCTCCCTGCTGCACTCTAGTGGGGGGTGCACCTGGTTACCAGCCTGGCCCGATCCTACTTAGCCACGAGATGAGTTGGCATCTCAGCCCAGCTGGCTCCTGAACTCAGAGCTGGCGAGGGGCACAGTGTTCTGAGCAGGTGCTGCACGTGCCAGTTGTCTGCAGGCCCTGGGCGCTGTGTAGGAGGATGTGAAGGCAAGTCAGTGATCGGGCTGATGGGGAGGTCATTTGCACAGCTGCCCCCCTCATGCACCCTTACGCCTGAGTGGGCTTCCAGCATCTCTGGTTGGGGGGCTGCATGGGGGCACCTACACCTACCCTCCTAGATACACCAGCCCAAACACAGTTGTGCTTTGTATGTGTCAGCTGTGTCCCCAGCTGTGCGAGCAGCCCTGAGCACAAGGATACGTGCACACCAGTGTGGCGAGGCGAGGCGTCTGGATATCTCCATGCACACCTGTGCACCAGGGTTGTGTGTGGCCCTTGGCACACCTGGACACAAGGCATATACAAGCCTGTGCACTAGCAAGCATTCCCACTAGTGCACTTCCACACTCAGATGTGTGCCCATGCACCCCCACACCCGGGCTGCTGGGCCCCGTCCTTCCCAGCACCCCGCAACGGAGCCAGAATCCTTAATGAAGAGAAAAGTCTTGCAAAAAGCCTGGAGTCACTTTTTAATTAATCAGAAAATCTCCCGATGAACCAGTTTCACGTTTTCGACTGCGGCAGGGGAATCTGGGGGCTTTGATAGGAGAGTCCTGCTGTGTCGCTCGATCTGGGAATGGGGGAGACGCAGGGGGCTGCAGGAATGATGGATGGATAGGAGTAGATAGAGGGCTGGAGGGGAATGGATAGAATGGGGTGAGGGTATGGGGGAGGGATGGGTGGATCGATGGAGGAGGGGTGAAGGAGTTCGGGAGGGAGGGATGGTGGCGGGGGGATTGATGGAGGAGGGGTGGGGGACGTGGAAGGAGGTGGGTGAAATGAGCACTAGATCCTCCTAATAATGCTGCAGAAAGGCCAATAGGCCCTGATCCTGAACCCATCTCCACTGCCCCCTCCCCACCTCAGTACTGAGGGCTGGGTTCATGGAACTCTTCCCCCCCCCCCCCCCACGTGGCATTGCACCAGCCTCACCACCTTGGCGCAAGGGTTCTGGCTTCTCTCCAGCCCCCATAGCCTGATGTTGGGTTGGGTCAGGAGGCGGGAGCACCTTGCCTTGCCCAGACAGTTGGGGTCACTCGCTGCTAACTATGAGGGGAGCTGTCCTTGCAGAGCTCAGCCAGTGTCATCTTGTTGCATTGAGACTGGAGACCAGCTGTGGGGCTGGTCTAGGGCCTGGAGGTTCATGGTAGCTGGTGTGCACATGTGCATAATACAGTAGGTTTGGTGTGCACTTCTGGATGTGGGGCTGCATGTGTACAATACACAAGGGGAGTGTAGTTGCTGTGTGTATAGCAATCGGATAGATTGTATACACATTTGCGTGTACTGGTCTGTGTGTGTGTAAACTGTGCATATAGCTGCGGGGGGCTGTCTCTGAATGTGTGTGTAAATGCCCTGTGGATTTCATTCACACAAACTTTCTCAGTTTTGTTGTTTGCAGGGGGTGCAGGACTCGGAGCAGCCCCCACCCCCTGCAGGCTGACCACCCTGTGTGTGCCAGAATGGTCAGGTGGCGTTTCCCCAGCATGCAGCCCCCCTCTCCACCCCCGGAGGTGGCAGAAGGAGATTCGACCTCTAAGGCCCATTTAGCTGCTGACTGAGGCTGTCGACCAAGCAGATGTTTGTCTTGGGATTCTGTGTGGTGGGGGCTTGAGTCCTGCTAGGAGCTGGTCTGAGACCTGGCAAACGCATCTCACAAAGGGGCCCCAATCAACAATGAAACTCATTCCCATACGATCTCTGGGAGCTCGTACTGAGTCGGTGTCTCTTAGAGGGGAAAGGCCCCTGGTCCCAGTCCCTCCACCCTGGGGCTGGATCAGAGCTTGTGCCCCCTAGAGGGGAACAAACCCATTGCCTTCTCCCCCTGCCAGTGGCTGCATCTCTGCTGCTGAAGCCCCTGGCAGGTGAGGGGGTCCCTGCAGCTGGGCGAGGTCAGGAGCTGGCCCCGGCGCTCCCTGATTAGAGCTGTCGCTGCATTACGCCGAGCGCGCCGGTGCAGCCAGAGCCCTGATTGCTCCCACTCGTCAGCCTTCCATGCTTAATTATACCCCTTAGGCTTCCGTTTGGCGGCAGCCCTCCGCCTCCGCTGCCGGAGTGATGCCAGCAACGACTCTCCCACCAGGGCGGGGCCCAGCCCCTCGCCGTTAGGGCCATGCTCCTCAGTCTCTGCACATGGAGCCTCGCTGACCGAAATTTGGGCCCTGTTATGGCATCTGCTTTATTAGTAGCATTACGGTTGTGCCTGGATGCCACATTATGGCGTGAGCTTTATTAATAGCACTACAGTAGCACCTAGAGGTTCCATTATGGCATGTGCTTTGTTAGTAGCATTACGGTAGCATTTAGAGGGCGGGCCCCAGCTGAGATGGGGGAGCCGCCCTATTAGAGTGTGTGCGGTAGCAACAGGAGACCCCATCTGATAATGGGCACACAATATTGGGACCGCAGTATTAGCAGCATTATGGTAGCACCAAGATTTCCTATCTGAGACTGGGGCCCCATTATGTGTGGGGAGGAGGGGGAAAGTCGGGGCAGAGGGGAATGTGCAGAGCTGTGCAGGGGTGGGGGGGTGAGCATGCAGGGCCGGGGGTGGGACACATGAGGTGGCAGTTGAGTGTGCAGGGCTGTGTGCGGAGGGCACGTGGTGGGAGTCCGAGGGGAGGGAAGCATGCAGGGCTGTGCTTGGGGAGTGGGTGGTGATAGGAGTGGGGAAGGGACGGGTGCCTGTAGAACTGTGCAGGGGTGGGGAGGGCTTTGCGTGGGGATGCAATAGAGCCGGGGAGGGGTGCCTGTAGGGCTGTGCATGGGGAGGCGATAGGAGCTGGAGGGGGGCGCTTGTAGGGCTGTGCATGGGGAGGCGATAGGAGCCGGGGGGGCACCTGTAGGGCTGTGCATGGGGAAGCGATAGGAGCCGGGAGGGCACCTGTAGGGCTGTGCGTGGGGAGGCAGTAGGAGCCAGGGGGGCGCCTGTAGGACTGTGCAAGGAGGGGCAGCACAGCTGTGCATGGTGGTGAGCTGTGCTGTGTTGTACTGTGTCCCCCCCTTCCTCCAGGCACCCCTTAGAATGCTGTATCTCTCACAGCTCCAGTTACCACATCAGCTTCATCTCTGGGCTGGAAGACCCTGGGGAGGGGAGCACAGGTGGAGGGAGGATGGGGACTCTATGGATCAGAGATCGACAGCTCCCACTCCTCCTCCTCCTCCCCCTCCTCCTGCATCAACTTCTCTCCCCCCCCCCCAATAATGGTCTTGCAATGAAGTGCTTGGGTGGGATCGATGCCCGGTGGCATCTTGCAGCCAATTTCACTCTAGCAAATAGGACTCAGGGCCTGGCTTGGGCTTGGGCCTGTTAATATCTCCCAGCCCTCTTTCCCCCCACCCCAGCACCAGGGGCCAGCTCTGGAGAACCCCAGGGCCACTAACTTTACCAGGTGGGGGCTTAAGTGAAAATATTTCCCCTCTCAGAGGAAGCCAGCTGGGCAGCTCATCCCCACGCTGGGCATGGAACTCTCTGGCTGGAGAGAACCCAGAGGGCTGCAGGGAGCAAGGCTTGGGGCAAGGGGGCCCTCAGAGTCAGTGCTGACCCTGGTATGGCACCCACTTCATGCCTTGCATCTCAGCGTTCGGTGAGGGATCCTTGTACAAACAGCCCCTGTGCCCTACCCCAGAGGCGGCTGCATCTCAGCACCAAAGAGCTCCCGGCACTTGGGGTGGATGATAACTCTATCACTTTCCTAATGAAGCACAACATTTAACACAAGCTCTTGCATTCCCATAACTCCGTTAACCCCATCAGCTCCCCCAGCCCATCAGCCTGGCTCCCAGCAGGCTCCGCACCCCCCTCCACTCTGCTCCTTTGTGCTGCAGGAGATGATGGACATTGTGACCCTGGGAAGCTTAGCAGTAAATTGCAGGAGTGGAAGGGTGTTGACATTGTCGGTGGTGCAGGTGGGCTCTTCATCACCTGCTGAAGGAACCAATTTTCAAGGACTACCTGCCTCATTCCTTTCCCTGCCCCACCTCCAGGGATGGGATGTTACTGGCTCGTCCCCTGCCCCCGGGCTGGGCTCAGGACCCCTTGCATGCAGCTGTGACCACAGGGGTATACATTGAATAGAATGGCTCTGGTTAGAAGCAGTGGGGTCTAGCGGATAAGCTACAGGGCTGGGGCTCAGGATACCTGGGTTCTATTCTTAGCACTGGAATGGGAGCGAGGTCTCGTCGTGGTTGGAGGAGGGGACCTGGGAGTCAGGACTCCAGGGTTCTTGGGAAGCCACCAGGATGGTGGGGGAAGAAAGCCATGAACCAGTGTGGAAAGACACGAATTCCACGACAAAAGGGAGCTGGATTGAAGCATCAAAACTGCTCACTCCTGGAACAAAGGCGGAGAGTGAAGATTTCAAACCCCAGCTCTGCTTTCCCCCTACCTGTTCCCTGCAACAATAGAGAGACTGTCAGCTAGTTGTAAGTTATTAATTTCTAATGCCACAATTACTTCATTATATGGCAGGGCGATGAATAGCTGGGGGTTTTGCACAGGCAAATAATTATTTGAGTCAAAATTAATTTACTAAGTGGAGCAATTCTTCACGGGAAATGTCAGGGGGTTTTGTCTCTTCTTTTTTTTTTTTTTACTCCCAATCCTACATAATAAAGTCATCATGGGAAACACTGCTACCATGTGTCATAAGTCCCATATGGGATTTTAAATGGTGGGGGGTTTTGCTCCCCTGCCTCAGAGCCACAGCAGGAGAGAATGGGGTGTGCAGGGGTGGAGCCAGAGAGGGAACACATAGTGAGGTGGAAATGGAGGTAGGGGTAGCTGGGGATAGGACCCTGCAGTCCTGACTCCAATTAGCCCCCCCTGCTGTAACCACTTAGTCCCCCACGCCCTCTTAGAGCTGGGGATAGAACCCAGGTGTCCTGTCTCCCTTGTGTACTCAGGCCATTAGTGCCCATGTGCCAGGCTCTGAGTGGGCCAGTACTCCCTATGCCACCTTTCCCCCTCCCCGCAACCAGTAGCCCAGCCCAGGTGGTTACTTGGGCTCCAGACCCCATGGGTGACTCATCATGGGGGGGACAGGACACTGATTCAGGAGACCCCTTCGTGCGTGGAATGAGGCAGGGCATAGCAGTGTTTTTTAGTGGGGCATGTTCATACAGGTGGGGGAGAAGGGGGCTAGGTGGCAGGGATGGGGAAGAGGGGGAAGATAGTGCAGAGGGGGAGGGACAGGAGGGGTATATTACATATTAAAGCTGGAAGGAGCCTCAGGATCGGGGAGTAAGGTCCCCTCAACCCCATCCAGTTCGTGGGGCAGAATCCCAATCCCTGCCTCTGAATACAACCCCAGGGACTCCAAGAAGGGCAATGGGCTTAGGGGGCTAAATGGGAGGAGCAGGGAGTCAGGACTCCTGGGTTCTATCCCCAGCTTTCCTGCTGTCGCCTTGTGGGGAGGGACTGGTCCCTTCCCTCCCCATGCCTTGGTTTCCCCACTGCATGAAATGGGGACTGCCCCTCCCCTGGAGGCTGAATTCCCACCTGCAGAGTGCTGGGAGATCCATGGGGAGGCGGGTGTTGTGTGATAGTGGGTGTCAGGAGAGGCAAGTGGCTGGAGGGGGCAGATGCCATGAGGGGGAGGATGTTACAATGGAGGGATGCAGGGGTCACTGCAGGGGGCACCCCAAATCTCTGGATCTTTTGGAGGAATCCATGGCCGGCTCCCTGAGTGTGTCTTCCTACCCCGGCAGGGCCGAACTGGCACAATCCTGCTGTGCCCCCTAATCCTTTTAGCACCATGGACAATCTGTGATGCCCCCCGTAATTTTCTCAGCCTCTCTGTCCCTGGGGACAGATTTCCCCCCATCTGCAACAGAGGAATGAGGAAGGCAGCCAAGCAGTGGACAAAAACTGAGTGAGCCCCATGGCAGGTCAGTGGGGCGCTCTGGAATTAGCAGGGATGTGGCTAGTGGCCCCTGCCCCTTAAATCCAAACTGCCGGCACCTTCACTCTGTGTAATGAGAGCTGGGGAGGGGGCGGTGCCGGGCTGGATGGACCCATCACGACAGAGACCCGATCACGGTTTGGGGCTGTGCAATGCCTGGCACAATGGGGACCCAGATCACAGCTGGCACTACCCTAATACAGCTAATAATCCTTACTGCTAATCCAGCCCCCCAATCCTGCCCCCTGCTCTGGGCCCAGAATCAAGCCCTGCTTCAAAGCCCAGCTCCCACCACATGGAACTGACCAGTTAAACCAGGCTCATCTCCCAAGGGCTTCTCTTTGCCTCATATCCCATCGGCATGGGGGCTCTCATCTTTGGGCCTGAGCACTCTGGGGAGGAGCGACAGCCTGATCTCCCCCCCACACCCACGCGACCGGATGAAAAGGCTCAGCATGATGGGCCTGAATTATGCAATGATTGCCGCTTCCTTTGGGTCTGGCTACAGCGGGGGTGGGAATCCAGACACCTGCATCCCAGCTTGGGGGGGGGGGGGGAATAGGCCATGGGGACCTGGTCTCTGATGGGATTGGGTGGAGGTTGAGCATGTGGAAGAGACAGGCAGTTGGGAGGGGGAGGAGAAGTGGGAGGTAGATGAATATGGAGTCTCTGCTCTAACCCCGTAGAGCCCATTCCCTCCCCTGCCCCAGAGCTACGGATAGGACCCAGGAGTCCTGGCTCACAGGCCCCCTGCTCTAACCAGTTGATCCCACTCCCCTGTCACAGCTGGGGATAGAATGCAGAAGTCCAGACCCCACCCCCATCTAACCCACTAGAGCCCCCAGGATCTAGCAACAGAACCCAGGAGTCCTGGCTCCCAGCCCCTCTGTTCTAACCCACTAGACCATGCACCCAGAACCAGCTGTAGAATGCAGGTCACCGACTCAGCTGCATTGCTGCTGCCTAACGCATCTCTACCCGCACCCCCACTATATGGCACCCCAGAGGCAGCTGCATCAGCCCTGGCGAGAGATGCCTGTACAAATGGCCCCCAAAACCCCCCAGAGGCGGCCGCATCTGAGCGATCTCTGTGTCTGGTTTGCATATTGCTCAAGGAGCACTTTGGAAGCGGTGAGGGTGGAAGGTGCTAGAGAAAGCCGCGTCTTTTGCTCTGATGAAGATATGTAGAGGCAGGCAGGCCCTGAGTTTCTCTCCCTGCGTCTCTCGCTGTGCTTGTGCTGTGTGCATGTGAAAGCCCAGCGCTGCTGGTTGCTGGCTCTTTTTCCATCTAGGTCACCCAACACGCAGGGAATTTAAAGGGACGCTCGCAAGACAAACCCCTTGGGTTTCAGCGGGAGAAATCACTCCTTTCTTCCCCTCCCCCTCAGGCTGCCCCAGCCAAAAGACCCTTTAAATAGTGAATTTGGCTCCCAGCTGGGCCCTGCTTGTTCCGTTTGGCTGGGAGGGTTTGAGTGGGTTTGGCTTGCAGCTCCTAGCGTTGGGGATTGTTAAGGCTGGGTAGGTTGTTCTGATTGTCTGGTCAGAGCTGTATAACCCAGCCAGGGGTTCCCCCCAGGGATCCCTGCATCCAGCCTGAGGCAGCTTGAGCTAGAGCAGACCTGTTAGACAGACATGAGTCTTAGTTTGCCCATCCAGCCGGTATCCATCCTCTTCTGGGGTGGGGTCTGTGTGCACCCGGTGCCTCTCTGCTCCCAGGGACGACTCGGGGTGGGGTCAGTGGATTGTTATTAAATTCCCCACCCCCTAATGGGGCTGTAAGTTGTTGCTGGGGTTCCAGTATTGATGCTCACTGGTCTGGCGTCAGCTACCGCGAGAACCTCTCAGCCAGGGGGAGAGCACTGGGCTCCTGGATTCCCTCCCCAGCCTTGGGGTTAGAGCAGGGGAAGGGGGAAGAGAATTGGGATGTAGAGGCAGAACTCTTGGGTTCTAGCCCTTGCTTTGCTCCCCCTGGCATGGCTGACACTGGTGGGGGAGCTCCGTCTCCGCTCAGTGCCTGTTTCCCTGGAATGCTGCTTCTCCTCACAGCAGAGACCATGAGAGATTTCATGGCCTGAAGGTCTGTTAGGAGCATCCTGCGGACGAACCCAGGGTTGGTCCGCAGTCTCTCTCCCATCCCATCCAGCCCAAGCCCAGGGCTCGAAATCAGGCCTGTCCTCCAAGGAAAGGGTGAATTGTGTGCGTGGGGCTGAGCCCGCAGTGCGTAGGGGCAGCTGTCACCCCACGGCAGCTGTGTCATCGCTCACCCGCACCCCACACCCCCTCCATGCCACGCCTGCCGCACAAAGGAGAGGCAGAGAGGAGCTTGATGAGGCCTCTGTGAGCTGCATGTTAACCAGCTCCCTGCACCCACCTCATGCAGGACCCTCTGTGTGGAACTTGGAGCACAGCTGTGTGCACGCGTGGCGGGGGGGGGGGAATCTGGGGAGGGGGATCATGCGTGTGTGTGTATATACTTGGGGAGGGGTGTGTATACTTGGGGAGGAGTGTGTGTGTATACCTGGGGTGGGGGTTGTGGGTGTGTGTGTACCTAGGGAGGGATGTGCATGTGCGTGTGCATTAGCTCTCCCTGATGAATTGCTGCCACCTTCCTGAACCTTAGCAACCCTTTTCAAGCCAAACGTTAACAGTTTCTGGTTGAAGAAGATGGGGGGGGGGGCTTATTTCCCTCTCCCCCAGTCGCTTGCTCCCCTGGGCTAAGTGAGGCCAGGCCCAGCCAGTGCTGAGATGTGAGATGGCCAAGGCAAAGACCACGACCCACAGTGCTGCAGGGAGAAGGGCAGGGCCGTTCTCTCCTCACAGTCAGTGCTGGGCCCAGTGCCCCAGGGCAGCACTAGGGGGCGCTTTAGAGCAGGGCAGGGGCTCTCCTCTGGCAGTCAGTGCTGAGCCCGACCCCAGTGCCACTTTCTGGCTGACCTGCTCCTATTAGTTCTCTAACCTTTGTTTGTGTGCATAGCACTTCCTCCTACTGGCCTGAGTCAGACCTGCCCAGTTGCTGATGGTTTATGGGGGTAACTATAAACAGGGCTACTGCAACTGGGAGGCGTGAAGATTTGATAGGGCTGATCACAGTTCACACAAGTGACCCAGTTACACCAGTTGTCCTGGAGGAAGCCTAATAAACCCTTCGCACTGCAGCGGGGGCACTATTTTTATGATGCACACTGTACGGAAATGAACCCCGTGTGCCTGCCTGTCTATCTATCTCTGGTGTGACCTGCATTGCTGCAGAAGTTAAACCCTTGAGCCCACCTGCCGCTGGGCAGGCTGGGGTGTGGACGGGGGAGCCCCCATCCCGCTTTGACTGCCAGCTGTGCCCCTCACCCCGGCCTCCGGTGTCAGTTCACGTGGTACTGCTGAGCGAATTGGCGCGGCGAGAGCTAACTCGAGTGCCTAACCAAGTGGTAAATGTAATTCAGTCGTCCCTGCGACAGACGGCCCAGGGATGTGACGCTGCCAGTTACAATTACGTCCTGCTTTCAAGAGAAAGCGTGGGGATGTGAATGGGAAGAAAACCTATCCCGAGTCTTGGGAGCCCTCTTGAGTTGCGAGTGCTGATAAAAGGTGAGCCCTGTAATTGTGTGGACCATGGAGGCCTGACCCGCTCAGTATAACTGACAGTCAGGAGTGCCAGTGCGCCAGCTAGCCAGCCCTCTGCGCCAGCCGGCGTATTTTTAGATTGCTAACGGAAGAGGAGGAGGGGCTGGAAATCTCCATTCTTGCTTTATTATCATTATAAAGGTTTTATTGGCAGCCACGAGAGATTTCTGGCTTATCATCTCACCGAGCGCCTCAGCTTTTTGGAAAGGTTTGTTAAATTGGAATAATAATTAAGGGGGAGAGACCCTAACTGAGATCGGGGGTCCCGTCGTGCCGGGAGCTGCACAGACATCCCCAACTCAGCTTGGGGACCCCGTTGGGCTGGGTGCTGCACAACTGCTCTCCTCCTGGCCGAGATCAGAGACCTTGTGGCAGGCACCGCACAGACCGACTGAAATCAGGCCCTGTGGTGCTGGGCACTGCACAGACACCGCCCCCTCCATCTCCCCCACCACCAGCACCCCGAGATCCATGGAATCTGGGATAAAGCTCTCCAGGGCTGGCTTTCTCAGCACGGATTCGGCCTGGCTAAATACACTGCTTCAGGGGGAAAAGCAAACATGGATTTTTCTCGTTTCGTTAGAAGATGGAGGAAAAAGAAATATAATAACGATGCAGCTTTTGTTAGTAAATGGGAAGGGGCTGTGGTGTAATGGGGGAAAGCCTATTCCCAGCTCTGGGAAGAAAGTGGGACTAGTAGTTAAAACGGGATGCCTGGGGGTCAGGACTCCTGGGTTCTACCCCAGTTCTGGGACAGGTGTGGGGTCTAGGGGTTAGCATGGGAGGCCTAGGGGTCAGGACTCCTGGGTTCTATCTCCAGCCAGCGCTGCCCAAAGAGAGATTTTTTCCCCCAGGCCCCCCAGTTGAGAAGGCCCCCAAACTGAGTGGCACACAGGGTCGCAGTGCTGCTCAGGTCTGGTCTGTCACCTCTCTGCCGTGAGAGAGGGGTGGATGTGTGCCTGGGTGGGCCATTCCTGAGATGCGCTGCAACCCTGTGTGCCATAGCTCAGAATGGGGAGTAGAGCCCAGCCTCATGGGACAGGTGCAGCCGATGTGCGGTGAGTGCAGGGCGGGCTCACCCTCCAACCCCTCTTTCCTCCCTGGGCTCCCCTTAGTGGGAATTTTGTTGGAAGAGTTGTGGGGCCTGTTTCAGATTTTGCCCCAGGGCCCCAAAAACCTCTCTGCAGCCCAGTCTCCAGCTTGGGGAGGGGAGTGGGGTGCTGGGAGCCAGGACCCCTGGGCTCTGTCCCCAGCTGTGGGAGGGGAGTGGGCTCTAGTGGTCAGAGCAGGGGGTTGGAAGTCACGACTCCTGGGTTCTATCCTTGGTTTGCTAGGCGCCCTCAGCACAGGATTGCACATCTCCACGGTTTGTGCCTTCTTGTAAGATTCTGAGCTGGGTCCCAGGGACGGCGCCGGGTTGTGGCTGAATGTCTGAGAAGCAGCTCTTCTCCCAGGGCACCACATGGGCAGGAGCCATCTCCGCCCATCACTTATTAATAACCTGCCGTCAGAGGGGAACCTGTTAGTGTGGGAGCCAGGACAGATCTGCCTCTGTCCTGGGCCCACCATTGCTGGGGCTGGGCACCGGCAAGCGGTAGGGGGGTGGGGCAAGGAGAGGGGACAAGATGGGGGGTTGGAGGGGTGAATGGGAGAGTGATTTCCACACCTGGTGGGGGGAGGGTAGAGGGGCTCTTGGGGTGGGGGAGGGAAGGGGCAGGACAGAGCTTTCTCCTGGGAAGGAGGGAGGGGTGGTCAGTCCCACTGTGAATCGGGGGAATGGGGTCAATATGCCATGGCCCGTCCCCATTCTGCTCCTGTCCCTTCTGCCCAGCAGCCCTGGACGCCTTTGGCGCGGGCGCAGTAATTAAAGCTGCCCCAACGCGCTTGGAGCCACCTGGCACCCGATCAGACTCGTTAGCTTCTAATTAACAATTACCCTTTATTGCCCTTTAACGAGGAATGGGGCACATGGACCAAGCCAGAGCAGCATCCGCAGCCTCCCCGGACTCCTGTGTCCATCTGCGCCATCACTCCTCTGCCCAGCTGAGCTCCCAAAGGATCCTGAAGGTCCTGGTACCTGGCTGGGAGCGCCTCAGCTCCAAAGGTGACATCATCTGGGGCAACGCCTGCTGAGATGGGCAGTGCCGAAGGGTTGGCACTCTGGGCCAAAAGCCTGTGGTACCCAGGACTGTCGCCCTAGCACAAGGCTGCCCCAATCCTCACCCACCCTGATGCAGGCAGCGCTCAGCCCTCCTAGACGACTCTATTACAGGTGCACCCACAGGGTGAGCAATGAGCTGTTGATGCAGCCTGACAGCTGGATGGAGCGAGATTGATCCCGCTCAGCTGCCTGGCGGGCGACCTAGCCAAAGCCAAGAGATTGATGGAGCAAAATAGCTTCCTACCAACAAACCACCCTTGATCCTGGGCCCTGTGCAGGGTGAGGGCTGTGGGTGCCGGGATTCTGATTGTACTATGATCGCCCTACTCCCCACCCAAGAGGCAGCTGCATCTCAGCAGCAGGCCAGGGATCCCTGTATAGACAGCCCCACATCCCTCCCGAGAGACGAGATTTTCATTAGGGGGATGTGTGAATTTCAGTTATTAGTTTGTATTATTAGTATTTGTTTCTACATATTTTATCCCAAACTCAGATTAGTATTAATACATGTATTAGGGTAACCCCTAGAGACCATAATGGAGATCGGGGGCTCATTGTGCCTGGTGCTGCACAGATCCCTCTCCCCACCCCCCAAGTGTGGGGCCCTCCCTCTGTGCCAAGCTGCACAGTGCGAGGAACGGGGGACAGAGAAATGACCATAGAGACCTGTTCAGTTATGGTTTGGAATAAGGTGAAGAGGTGGGGGAGTTGGCAGAGCAAGCTGCTCTTGCATCCATGGGAGGAGAGGCTGCAGTTCTCAGTTGGGATGATGTGAAGAAGGGGTTCAAAAAAGGGAGTTTGAAGGGGACCCCAAACCCAACAGGATATATGGGGGGGCAGGAGTTAATGTCTGGGGGCAGCGATGAGGGGCTGGCAAGCTGGACAGGCAGTAGGACTGGTAGCGTAAACAGAGCTGGCATCTTCCCGGGCATGGGGGCCATGTAATGCCCCTGACTGTTGTCATCACGTGGGCAGCGTCCCAGCAATCCCAGAATGTGAGCTGGAGGTGGCACTTCAGGGGGAAAGGGCTGCCCCAGCATCAGCGGCTGCCTGCTTTCTTCTGCACCCCTCTAGCACAGTGCCCGCTAGGGCCAGACTGGGGCATTGGGGCCAGCACTGACAGCCAGGGGAAAGTGCCCCCCACTGAGCCTCCACTCCCTGCAGCACAGTGCCCCCTAGTGCTGCACTGGGGCAGTGCTGCCTGTGAGGTCCCGGGTGACCATCCCCTGCAGAGCACTGTCCTGACTCCTCCATGTCTACCTGGAATAGCCCCATGTCCCAGACCAGGGGCAGTAAAGCAGAAAACCACTTTGCTATTGATTTGTCCACCGAGGTTAAGTGGCTGTTGGCAGCCCCAGCACACTGAGATTGGGCTGTAAAGGGCTAGTAGATGGCACCACAGGTCTGCCAAACAAATGGCACGCCCACAAAAAGCATCGCATGGCTGGCCGGGCACGTCAGGCCAGGGCACAATGGATCGTTCTCAGGGTCGTCAAATATGGGCCACCCCAGAACACCAGACTGGATGGGCCCATTGTTCTGATCAGGGGCAGCAGGGAGAGGTGGGATACCAGGCTGGATGGGCTCATGGGTCTGATCCATGGTTCTGATCCACGGTGGCAGGGAGAGATATGGTGGCACGGAGAGATATGGGACTACAGGGCCCTTTGGTCTGATCCAGGGGCCGGGGGGGATGCAATGGGCTGGAGGAGCATTGATCGGACTGCCTGGCAGTATGGGGAGCTGAGGGAATGTTGGGAAGCATCTCTCTCCTCACAGATGTCTCTGAACAAAGCATCCGGTGTTGGCTTGGGGGCCCATCCAGGGCGTGGTGGAGCCTCCTCCAATACACTGCTCATCACGAACAGACAAGCAAGTAGCCTGTCAGTCACTCCTGACCGGCAAGGAAGCAGGGGCCCAACCATAATCTTGGGGGGAATTCAGGAGGATCCCCTTGATGGGGTTATCCCGGGAGTGTGGAGAACCCGACAGGAATTAGGCCCCAATGTGGTTCACACTGTCCTTAGCCTTTTTGTGCATTGAAAAGCACTGGGAAAGAAAACCTTCCTTCCCTGTTTGTTGGGAAGCAGCCAAGTCAGGGACAGGTGGGTTCATTTGGAGGTGGCATAGATGGTGGCAGCCATTTTGTTGGCGTCTCTGTCAGCAACCATCTTGGGATCACACTCCCAGTTGAGAAGGTCTTAATATTCCCATTGCCCCCTTGCAGTAGACAGACAAGGCTAGTGGGCAGCCGTTTGTTGGCGGTCAGGAAGGCAGTGTCTTTTATCTGGCTTGACGTGACTGGCATCAGCTATCTTGGAATCACGCATCTTGTCAGGACAATCCTTGTCTTAATACTCCAAGTGCCTTGTTGAAAGACAGAGAAGAAAAGGTGAGTGGCTGCTGGACGTCTGAGTTCCCTGAAGCGACAGTCATTTTGTTGGCCCGGGTGATGGCAGTCATCTTGGGGTCATATGCCTGGTTGGGAAGGCCAAAGTCTTAATATTTCTAGTATCTTTTTGAGACACAGAGACAGACAGACAAGATTAGTGGGCAGTTCACTAAGGCAGTGGCCATTTTGGTTGGTGTGAGCAGCAGCAGCCATCTTATGGTTGTATGCACAACTGGGAAGAGCCCAGTCCTCATATTTCCAGTGTCTTCCTGGGACAGACAAAGAGACAAGATTAGATGTCAAAGTTCAGTGAAGTGGTGGCCACTTTGGTATCTTGCTTGTCAGTAGCCATCTTGAGAGACATACAGTTTGTTGGGAGGATCAAAATATTAATATTTCCAATGGCTTCTTGACAGATAGATGGCCAGGAATAGCAGACAGTCTGCTGTCTGAGCTTGACTGAGGAGGCGGACATTTTGTTATCTTGCATAGCTTGGGTGATGATACACCTCCCCCTCTTTGAAGAGCCAACTCTTTGTTGGAAAGATCATAGTGTTACGTTTCTGGTGTCTTCTTGAGAGAAGGAAAGACAGACAGCCAAGACTAGCAGGCAGCCAGACGTCACAGTTCACTGAGGCAGGGTCAGCCATTTTGTTGCCTTGCTTGGTGTGGGTGGTAGCAGCCAACTTGGAGATCATACTTCTTGTTGGGAAGATCGTAATATGAGTATTTCTGGTGTTTTCTTGACAGAAAGACAGACAGGCAGGAGTAGCCGGCAGATATCAGAGTTAATTGAAATGGCAGCCATTTTCTTGTCTTGCTCGGCATGGGTGACGGCAGCTATTTTTAGAGCACACTCCTTGGTGGGTAGGTCTTAGCATTTCCAGTGCTTTCTTGAGATAGACAGAGAGACAAGATTAATGGGCAACCAGGCCTCAGAAGCTACCTGGTGGCAGCCATTTTGTTGCTTCACATGGCATTGTAGCCATTTTGGGGATCACGCTTCTCATTGGGAAGGTGGTAATCTTAACAGACAAACAAACGGACATAAGTGGTGGGCAAGCAGACATCAGGCTGGCAGCCATTTTGTTGTCTGGCATGGCACAGCAGCCATCTTGGGGATCATATTGTTTGTTGGGAAGATTGTAATATTAATAGATAGGACCAGACCAGTTGGAAGCAGACATTGGGGAAGTGGCCATTTTGTTGCTTGGAGTGGCCTGGTGGACATTTTGGGGATCATGCTGCTCGCTGAGAAGAGCATAATGTTAACAGACAGACAAAACTAGTGGGCAAACAGAAATTAGGGGTGGTGGCCATTTTGTTGCCTTGTACAATGGTGGCTATCTTGGTGTGGCTAGAGTGGCTCTTGCTGGTCTTGTGAGGTGCATTGGACAGATGACTGTGGACAGCCGGCATACCAGAGCAGTTGTGCCCAGGCAGCGAGTGCTTTGCTCTGTCCCAGAGCTTTATTTGGTGTTCTTGCCACTCAGCTTTGTCAGTTTGTTCATTCCCCATGTCCCCTTTGAACTTCCGATGCTGGGGAGCAGCTTAAATCTCCCCCCCGAGTAACCCTCAGCCCCTGCAAGGGGCTACTGCCCCTTCCCCCAGGGTCTTTCCAAATACTGCTCCAGTTCCTCCTCCCAGCCTCATCACATGACTGGATGGGGCTGCGTCTCCCACCATCTCCTCCAGTCTTCTTCCTCCCTCAGATCCTTTCCCCTCCCATTGTTTCTTCCTCTCCTCCCCCATCTCCTCTCCCTCCAGGTCCCTCGTACTGATTCCCTACCCCATCTTCCCCTCCCCACTACTGTGCTGGCTGCCCAGCTCTGAGCAGGGAGCAGAGTTACATGCCAGCTGGGTAGTGATGCCACCAGGACTAGCATCTGTGGCTGTGCAGATATTGGGCTGTTGCAGAGCTAATCAGATCTCATGCTCCTGGTCCCTGGCTAATTGCCAAGGGAAGAGGAGAGTGGTCTGGAGGAAATTCCCCAACCCCATCCCTCACCAGCAGGGCAGTACAGTTGATCCATTACTGCTTGGGCCTTGGCTCACCTGAAGTATGAGGTACATTAGCCACGATGCAGGAATCCAGGAAAGAAAACCCAGGGGCGGGGGGAGACCGGGCTGGATGGGCCCATTGGTCTGTTCCGGGGTGGAAGGGAGAGGGGGAGACTGGCCTGGATGGGCCCATTGGTCTGTTCCGGGGTGGAAGGGAGAGGGGGAGACTGGGCTGGTTGAGCCCATTGGTTTTTTCCAAGGTGGAAGGGAGATTGGCTGGGTGGGCCCATTGATCTGATTCGGAACTGTGAGATAGGGGGTGACCAAGCTGGATGGGCCCATTGGTCTGTTCCAGGGTGCAAGGGAGAGGGGGAGACCGGGCTGGATTGGCCCACTGGTCTGATCCATGGCGGAAGGGAGAAGGGGAGATCAGACTGGATGGGTCCATTGGTCTGATCTGGGACAGAAGGGAGAGGGGGAGACTGGGCTGGATGAGCTTATTGGTCTGTCTGTGGCCTTGGGAACAGGGGAGGGTTAATGGGATAGATGGGCCCAATCCAGAGCAGCTAGATGATACCAGATGGGAGGGTCCCCCCAGTTCCTCTCCCCTGCAGTCTCCTTCCCAGAGCCCTGTGCCCCACTGCTCCGCTCCGCTCCACCCCCTCTGCTGCCAGTGACCTGCTTAGCAAAGGCTGAGCTGCAGTGAGGGGCATGGGCAGTAGGGGGCTCTCCAGAGTGCTCTGCCCCAGGGAAGTGCTGCCCCCACCCCATGGCAGTCTGTGTCACAGCTAGGGGCCAATATAGGGGATGCCTTCCCAGTGACTCCAGTGCCCTATTTGCTGACGTGCCCATCTCCCCACAGGCCCCCATAGCACCCAGGAGTAGGTGGGATTCCCCTTTTCGAGGGGCATCCCCAGCATCGCCACACCCAGCTTGGAGGTCCAATATGCACCCCTGTGCAGCTGAGACATAGCTTGTTCCTCTGCCTTTTGTGTTAAAGGAGAAACCCAGCCCAGCCACTAGTGTGTGGCATTGAACGAGTTCCCTGGGCAAAATCCTCCCCACTCCGCCCCACTCTGGGGCAGACCTGAGGCCGATTAGGACCCCTGGGAGCAGGCCAAGCAGGGGGCCAGACTGATCTCTGCTCCTGGGGAGGTGGGTGGTTCTCCTCCCCGCTGGGGTGCTGCGGTGCTGGTACCAGTTAGCCAGGCGCTGTGACCGGGCCATTGCTCAGAGCTTGGGGATGATGGTGCCCTGCTGGCTGGAGAGGAGGCAGGTGAACAGGTTGCGGTGCACTTACAATCAGAGCAGGCCTGGCCACCCCACAGTGAGCCATCTCTGCAGCACTGCCAGCCGCTCTCCTCCTGCAGAGCTTAGGGGTGCTCACCATGCCGGGTACCCAAGGGGCACCCCTCCTCACCATACTATTTGGGCTCCCTCACCACTCTACCCCAGTAACTCTGGCAGGACAGCAGTGACTGCAAAGGGGCATAGAGTACATGCGTTGCCCCAGTGGTCAGTATTATGTATACCGGCCCAGTGGTCCATATACCATGCATTGCTTTAGTGTTACATTATTGTGTGCATTGCTCTAGCAGTGCATACTGCATATGCTAGTCCAGTGGGTCTGTACTGTATGTACTGGCCCAGTGGTCCATATTGGGTATACTGCCCTGGCTTCACCTTATTACAAGGGTAGGCAACCTATGGCATGCGTGCCGAAGGCGACACGCGAGCTGATTTTCAGTGGCACTCACACTGCCTGGGTCCTGGCCACCGGTCCGCGGGGGTTCTGCATTTTAATTTAATTTTAAATGAAGCTTCTTAAACATTTCAAAAACCTTATTTACTTTACATACAACAATAGTTTTGTTATATATTATAGACTTATAGAAAAAGACCTTCTAAAAACGTTAAAATGTATTACTGGCACGCGAAACCTTAAATTAGAGTGAATAAATGAAGACTCGGCAAACCACTTCTGAAAGGTTGCCGACCCTTGCATTATTGCATACATTGCCTCTGCAATGGCATATTGCATATACTACACCAGCAGGCCATGTTACATATACTGACCCCGTGTTGCATGTGATGCCCTACATGCATAGGGTTACCATTCGTCCGGATTTACCCGGACATGTCCTCCTTTTTGTGCTAAAAATAGCGTCCGGGGGGAATTTGTAAAGCACTCAAAATGTCCGGGATTTCCCCCCTCCCCCGGCAGAGCAGAGCGAGCAGCTGGGAGGGCTGCAGGAAAGTCCCGGGCTGGACTCCGGAGCAGCTGTAGAGGAGCCGGATCCGCCCTGCATTCTGAGCCGGCAGCTCTCCCCTGCAGCCCGGTCCGGCAGCACTGTGCAGGGCCAGGGACCGGGTTTTGTTGTGCTGGGGAGCGCAGCCACGTGTCCGGCTCGGCTCGCACAGAGCCCAACACCCTGTTCTGAGCAGCAGGGTAAGGGGGCCAGGGGGCAGGAGAAGGGGCAGGGAGGTTCTGGAGGGGGCAGTCAAGAAACGGGGGGAGGCTTTTTGGGGGGAGTGGAGAAAGTTTTGGGCAGTCAGGGTACAGGTAGGGGGTATGGTCCTGGAGGGCAGTTAGGAGCAGGGGTCCCAGGAGGGGGCAGTCAGGGGACAAGGAACAGGGAGTCTTAGGTAGGGGGTGGGGTTCTGGAGGGCAGTTAGGAGCAGGCGTCCCAGGAGGGGGCAGTCAGGGGACAGGGAGCAGAGGGGTTTAGATGGGTTGCGAGTTCTGGGGGGGGGCTGTCAGGGGGCAGGAGTGCGGAGAGGGATCGGAGCAGTCAGGGGACAGGGAGCAGAGGGGTTTAGATGGGTTGGGAGTTCTGGGGGGGGGCTGTCAGGGGGTGGGAAGTGGTTGGATGGGGCGTGGGAGTCCCAGGGGTCTGTCTGGGGGTGGGGGGGTGGATAAGGGTTGGGGCAGTCAGGGGACAAGAGGCAGAGAGGCTTAGATAGGGAGTGGAGTCCTGGGGGGCAGTTAGGGGCAGGGGTCCCAGGAGGGGGCAGTCAGGGGACAAGGAACGGGGGGAGGGTTGGGGGTTCTGGGGGGGCGGGAAGTGGGAGGGGCGGGGCTAGGGCGGGGCTCCTCCTGTCCTCTTTTTTGCTTGCTGAAATATGGTAACCCTATACATGCATTACCCCATTGATGCAATACTTGGTCAGTATTTCAAGTAACACCCTGCCACTGCATGTTCCATGCATTGCCCCAGTGGGCGATATTGTGCATAACACTCTGTAATTGCTTATTTCATGCATTGTTCCAACTGTGCATTATTCCATGCATCTCTCTGTCTGTTCCTAGTACATGTATCTCCCTGTCACTGCATATCACATGCATTGCATTGGTGGCGCAATATTCCATGCATCATTCTGGGGGTTCACATTGCGTATAACGCCCTGCTGTTGCATATTGCATGCATTGTCTTGGCAGTGCAGCATTGCAAGCCCCACCCCCACCGGTGCAGCCATGGCAATGCTTCTATTCTAATCCTGCTAGCAATCTCTATATGTGCCCAGCAGTTGTCCCGCAGGTGCACTGCCCTGTCCCGCACTGCGTGTGCAAACCGAACAGCAGGCAGGGCATTACTTCCACCCCCTCGTGCTGTAATAACCCCCGTGTAATGCAGTAATTACATCCACAGCTCTAATAAGCAGCATGAGGCACCATAATAGCTGGGACGCAGCAGCCCATCCTCCCATGTGCTGTTAAGCGCTGGTTAGCACTGGAACCCTTGAGCGCTGCACCAGCCCCCCAACTGCAAGGGCAGCAGAGGCTGCACATATGTATTTGGTGGCTCTCAGCTTTCTGAGGGGGCCCAGGGCTGGGAGGCAGGCGTCTCTGCCAGGACTGCTTCCAAGGTGTGACAGGACAGAGGGATCCAAATTTCAGAACCACATGGGCCAAGAAATTAGCATTGGGCAGGAGAGAAAAAATAATCCCACACCAGACTGGGTTAAAACCATCTGGGATCCAACATGGTAGGATGGGTCCATGCTAAGCTCCTGCAGGAAGTTAGTGGCAGAGCTGGGCATAGAACCCAGGAGTCCTGACTCCCAGCCCCCCGTCTCTAGCCACTAGCCACCACTCCATCCCCAGAGCTGGGATAGAATGTCTTGGGGCTGGTGCTCACTGGCACAGATGCACATTTTGCAGTGGCTAGTCAGGGATTCATTCAGTCTGAGCCCTTCCCACCTAGCCTCTGGTGCTCTGGGCCAGTGAGCAGTCCCTGCCTGGCATGCTAGCTGTGTGCCCCAGCTGGTGTCAAGGGCTGGGCCCAACATCCCATCCTGTTTGAATCCGGGACATTATGTGCCCAGGGATCTCGATCACTTATTTCAAGATCTTTATTTCCCCATGGCAGGTCCAGTCCAGAGGGAACAGCTGGCTGTGACTGACTGACTACTGAAAACACACAATGTCCGCACACAGAGATAACTGAAATATATACACACAGTCCCAGACAAACACGCACACTCCCAGAGATAACAGAAATACACACCGTCCCAGACACGCCTGCACGCAGAGATAGAAAAGCACACAGTCACAGACAGGCACAGACAAGCACACCCCCCAAGAGATGATCAGACACACACTCCCAGACAAACACCAACAGATGCTAGCACAGAGAAACATACGCATGCACGTGACCAGAGTGGGAGAGCCAGACCCCCCACCCCATACCCTAAGGCTGAGGTGCTGGGTGGAAGCCAGTGGCTCCCAGCCCATGCGCAGTGCCGTGCCTGGCTCTGGGGCTGGATCCATTCCCACTCTGCTGCAGACAGGCCTTCATCGTTAGCGTATTGACGACGCAAACGAGCTTAGGGCTGAAATTTCAATCGATGGCTCCCGGAACTGGATTAAAGGGGCTTTGATTACTCTGCAGCCCAAGTGAATTAGCCAGAGAGGGGCAGATGCCATCAGGGGATTAAAGAATCAGGGCTAGGGAGAAAAACAGGACTCCTGGGTTCTATCCCCAGCTCTAGGAAGGGAGGGGCGTCTAGTGGTTAGAGCAGAAGGGCTGGATGTCACGTTCTATGCCCGTCTTGGGGAGGACTTTCTCCTCTCACTTTAGCCTGGCGTAAGGGAGCGAGGACTCTGGTCCCAGGTCTGAGCCACGGGGGTGATTGTGTCTGGCACAGGCTGCTGGGAATGGACCTCCCAAGCAGCTGGCTAACAAATCCCATTCCTCCCAGCAAGACTTGGAGTCACAGCAGACGCTTCCCCAAGGCTGTCCTCATGCAGCCACTCAGGGCTTGGAGGGGAGACCTTGAAGGAAGCAGCCATGGTGGGAGGTCATGGGGGGGGCTAAGCCAGGGTTGCTCTCCCCTCAGACTCACACTACAGGGCACTGTGGTGCAGGGAGGTGGCGCTCTCCCCACACAGTCATTGCTAACCCCAGGGCTGCACTAGGGGGCACTGTGCTGCCAGGAGTGGGCTAGGAATTCAGTAGGGGGCATGGTGCTGCAGGGAGCAGGGCAGACCCTCAGTAATGGAGGCTGTGCTGCAAGGAGTGGGGCTGTAGGGGGCACTGTGCTCGAGGAGTGAGGTAGGGCTCAATGGGGGGGAACCGTGCTGTATGGAGCTGCTGGAGGTCATTAACAGGTGCTGTGCTGCAGAGAGTGGGAGCTTGAGGGGCACTGTGGGGCTGGAACATAAGAACATAAAAACAGCCATACTGGGTCAGACTGAAAGACCATCTAGCCCAGTAGCCTGTCTTCCAACAGTGGCCAATGCCAGGTGCCCCAGAGGGAATGAACAGAACAGGGAATCATCCAGTGATCCATCCCTTGTCACTCGGTCCCAGCTTCTGGCAAACAGAGACTTGGGACACCATCCCTACCCATCCTGGCTAATAGCCATTGATGGACCTATCCTCCAGGAATTCATCTAGTTCTTTTTTGAACCCTGTTATGGTTTTGGCCTTCACAACATCCTCTGGCAAAGAGTTCCACAAACTGACTGTGCTTTGTGTGAAGAAATACTTCCTTTTGTTTGTTTTAAACCTGCTGCCTATTAATTTCATTTGGTGGCCCCTAGTTCTTGTGTTATGAGAAGGCGTAAATAATATTTCCCTATTCATTTTCTGCACACCAGTCATGATTTTAGAGATCTCAACTATATCCCCCCTTAGTCGTCTCTTTTCCAAGCTGAAAACTCCCAGTCTTATTAATCTGTCTCCGGAGATGGCAGCCGTTCCATACCCCTTTTCTGAACCTTCTCTGAAGCGGCGCTGTGCTGCAGGGAGTGAGGTGGAGGATTAGAGGGGCACTGTGGGGTGGGGAGCTGGAGAGGTGCTGTGGAGCTGGAGGGGCGCTGTGCTGCTGGGAGTGGGCCAGGGGGCTGGAGGGACGATGTGCTGCTGGGAGTGGGCTGGGAGGCTGGTGGGACACTGTACTGCTGGGAGTGGGATGCAGTTTAATAGGGGGCGCTGTCATGGTGGTGGTCCATCTTTCCAATGAAATACCAAGCCAAGCTCTTTCAAACTTGTGCTCAGGGAAGGTACCTTGGTCCTGCCCCCAGGCCAGGGGACCTTAATTCTGGTCTCTGGCCAAATTCCCACTCACATGATTCCATTTGGCCTCCCCACAATCAGCCAGGAGATTCTCCCTTACTTCTGTCTCAGACTCTGCAGAATCGCTGTGTGACGTTTGAACAGCCCTGGTGCCTCAGCCCAGACGCAGCTGCTTCTCAGCCCTGGGTGGGCCTCCTTCTGGCCTTGAAAAGCCATGCCTGAGAAATGATACGGGGTGCCATGTGGGAGGGAGAATCATTGCAGGGGGCGGGGGAGAGGGGGTAATGCCTGCCTGCTCAAAGCACTAGATCTCACCCCTGCTCCTGGAGCTTGGATAGAACCCAGGAGTCCTGACTCCCTTCCCAGAACTGAGGATAGAACCCAGGAGTCCTGGCTCTCAGCTCCCACCCTCACCCCCTTCTCTGATGTCTCTCCTCCCCCTCTAGGACCAAGGCACCATCGGGGTCATCTTCAACGTGGGCACGGATGACATCACCATCGAGGAGACCAATGCCATGGTGAACGACGGCAAGTACCACGTGGTGCGCTTCACCAGGAGCGGGGGCAATGCCACGCTGCAGGTGGACAACTGGCCCGTCAACGAGCGCTACCCAGCAGGTAAGGCTGGGAGCCGGCCCTGCCACCCACCCTGCCCCAATGCCCGGCCTGTGTGCCCTGTCAGCGGTGGAGGTCGCAACCAGCCCTCATCCCTGCCCGGCCCTGCAAAGGATTCTGGGTAACACTGCCACCCATCGGAATCAGCCCTGATCTGTGCCCATCCCCCCTGCAAAGGATCCTGGGTAAAGTCACCACCCACCTTGGAACTAGAGAGAGACTCTTGGGCATTATAGGGCATCCAGCGTTCAGTGGTGGGAGAAGGCAGATACACCAGGGAAGTCGTTTCCTAGCAGGGGCAGACTGAGGGGGACAGTCTGTAGCTGGGGGGGGTGGAATCTGGGGAGGTGCCCAGGAGGGGGGGCAGTTCCTAGTGGAGGGGGGGGTGAGGTGCCAGTGGGTTGGAGATTTCTAGTGAGGGAGAGGATCAGAGGTGCTTGGGGGGAAATCTGAGGTGCTTGTAGGGGAGCAGGAGGCAGTTCCTCACTGGGAACAGGTATAAGGTGCCTATTGTGGGGGAGGCAGTAGATCTGAAATTCCCTTTCTCAAGGCCCTGGAGGCAGTGGCATCAGCCCTGCTTCCTGCCCTGGGAGAATTCCCCCCAGCCCTTAGCAGTATAGGCCCTAAGACACACACACTCTGGGCTCTGCCCTCTGGTTCTGCTCCAGCAGTTGCAGAGTTGGGGAGTCAGAGGAAGTTACAGGGAAAGATCAGGGGTTACAAGTTGGTTCCGGCCTCCACTGAGCTCCTTCAGCCCCTGGAAATGTCAGGGGGATGGGGAGATGATGCCACATTTGTATTTGAAACCCCCATGGCTTTTCTGTGTCCTGAGTGGGCAGATTCCTGCCACCCCCCATCATCTCTGGCTGCATCACACACAAACCGGCACCTCAAGAGCCAGCCAGGCAAGCTTAACAGGAATCAGGCTCCTGGGAAGGAGCAGGGGATTTGCTCCCCTCGCACCTGGACTGCCAAACTGCCAATTGTTCCCTGTGTCAGCTGGCATCCCTGCCTGGCGCAGAGAATCTGAGCTAGTTCCCAAGGACAGAGCGTCATGAGTGGTCCTGGCCACCACCGCTCACAAATCCATTCAGGGCTGGAGATGAATGTACACACACACCCATGCTCTCTCGCACATGCACACGCATGTGAGCACGGACACACACACACACACAAAGCCAGAAATGTGAATGCAAATCTGCACAACCACACACAGGTATGCAAAGACACACCCAAGCATGCACACAAGTTCGTGCACAAACACAGGTATGCAAAGACAGATGTACACAGACACTACAGGTCTCCAAACACACACACGTGTACACGTAGGCAGTTGCCCAGAGCCATCCCCACAACACACAGCAGCAGAGAACTGCACGTGGAATAGGCCCCAGCACTGGGACAGATGCCTCACGCACACTGACACTCGTCATACACATTTGTGCACATAGGTATCTCCCACAACTACACACTGGCGTGCGCTCCTTCTGCCTAACAGAGCGGGGATGCCACCCTGGACTAGCCACTCCCCAACGCTCATCGGGCCATGCTTGGCAGGCAGAATTGTGGGTAATCATAAGGGGCGTGGCGTGGGTAATCATCAGGGGCATGTCATGCACATGCTGGATTGTCCCTGACACACTAGCAATTTCTAGCAGCAGGAGGCCGGCAGTGATATGCAGTGAGACATGCCCCGCCTGCCACGATCATGCCCCCTTCCCTGGTCTCCCTGCCTACCTCACCCCCGGGCTGCCTCTTCCCAGCCAGTCCCATGTCAAGCCCCTCCCAGGAGAGCAGCCAGATAGCACACACACCAGTAACTTGCACATTCAGGCACACCCCCTGCACACTGGTGTCTTCCACACTTATGTGCGCACCTGGAGACACCTTGCACGCTCCCCTCACACGCTGTGCACACTCCATACATGCACTCATAAGATTCCACCCCACACAACTGTTCAATCTCCTTCCCCATCTCAGTGTGCTCTCTCGCTGTCCTTCCATCGACCCCCCTCCACAGTCCTGCATCCATCCCTGTGCACACCATCTTCTCCCCCACGTACCCCTCCATCCATCCCCATTCACTCCCCTCCACCCATACCCATCCACACCATCTCCTCCATCCATCTCCTTCCACACCCCTCCACCATCTCCATCCACACCATCTTCTCCCCCACGTACCCCTCCATCCATCTCCATCCACACTGTCTTCTCCTCTATCCATCCCCATCCACATCATCTTCTCCTCCATCCATCTGCTTCTACACCCCTCCCTCTGTCCCCATCCACACCATCTTCTCTCCCACATACCCCTCCATCCCTCCCCATCCACACCTTCTTCTCCCCCACGTACCCCTCCATTCATCCCCATTCACTACCCTCTATCCATCCGCATCCACACCATCTTCTCCTCCATCCATCTGCTTCCACTCCTCTATCTGTCCCCATCCGCACCATCTTCTCCCCCACGTACCCCTCCATCCATCCCCATCCACACCCATCCATTCATCCCCATCCACACCATCTTCTCCTCCATCCATCCCCTTCCACACCCCTCCATCCATCCCCATCCACACCATCTTCTCCCCCACGTACCCCTCCATCTCCATCCACACCATCTTCTCCCCCATGTACCCCTCCATCCATCCCCATCCACATCGTCTTCTCCTCCATCCATCTCCTTCCACACCCCTCCATCCATCCCCATCCACAGCATCTTCTCCCCCACATACCCCTCCATCCATCCCCATCCACATCGTCTTCTCCTCCATCCATCTCCTTCCACACCCCTCCATCCATCCCCATCCACACCATCTTCTCCCCCACGTACCCCTCCATCCTTCCCCATCCACAGTCTTCTCCTCCATCCATCCCCATCCACACCATCTTCTCTCCCATGTACCCATTCATCCCCATCCACACCCCTCCATCCATTCCCATCCACACTGTCTTCTCCTCCACCCATCTCCTTCCACACCCCTCCATCCATGCCCATCCACACCATCTTCTCCCCCACGTACCCCTCCATCCATCCATCCCCATCCGCACCTTCTTCTCTCCCACATACCCCTCCATCCATCCCCATCCACACTGTCTTCTCCTCATCCATCCCCATCCACACCATCTTCTCTCCCACGTACGCCTCCATCCATCCCCATCCACACTGTCTTCTCACCCATGTACCCCTCCATCCATCCCCATCTGCACCCCTCCATCCGTCCCCATCCGCACCTTCTTCTCCCCCGCGTACCCCTCCATCCATCCTCATTCACTGCCCTCCATCCATCCCCATCTGCACCCCTCCATCCGTCCCCATCCGCACCTTCTTCTCCCCCACGTACCCCTCCATCCATCTCCTTCCACACCCCTCCATATGTCCCCATCCACCCATCTTCTCTCCCACGTACCCCTCCATCCATCCCCCTTCACTGCCCTCCATCCATTCCCATCCGCACCCCTCCATCCATCTGCACCATCTTCTCCCCCAAGTACACCTCCATCCATCCCTGTCCGCAGCCCTGCGTCCATCCCCACCGCACCATCTTCTCCCCCACGTAGTCCTCCATCCATCCCCTTCCGCAGAACCTCCCCCCATCCCCATCCCCTACTCTCCATCCATCCCCATCCATATTGTCTTCTCCATCCATCCCCATCTGCACCCCTCCATCCATCTCCATCGGCATCATCTTCTCTCCCACGTCCCCCACAGTCCATCCCCATCCACTGTCCTCCATCCATCGCTATCCGCAGCCCTCCATCCATTGCCATCCCTGCATCCATCCCCATCCACTGCCCTCCATCCATCCCCATCTGCACCATCTTCTCCCCCATGTATTTCTCCATCCATCCCCATCCACTGCCCTCCATCCATCCCCATCATCTTCTCCCCACACACATGCCTCCATCCTGCCATCCATCTCCATTTGCCCTCTCCATTCATCCATTCATCCCCATCAGCAGCTCTCCCTCCATCGCCATCCATACCATCTTCTCCCCCACGTACCCCTCCATCCATCTCCCATTCACACCGTCTTCTCCTCCACCCATCCCCATCCACACACCTCCATCCATCCCCATCCACACTGTCTTCTCCCCCATGTACCCCTCCATCCATTCCCATCCACACCCCTCCATCCATCCCCATCCACACCGTCTTCTCCTCCATCCATCCTTACATGGCACCCATCACCGAAGCATCTGGGTATCTCTTCCTGTTAATGCCTTCTCTTCCCTCCCTCCCTCACCCCACCGCCCGCCCAAGCCACCAGTCACGGACTGTCTGTATCCCCAAGGCCTCTTTGGGGGAAATGTCAATGGACACCAAAATATCAGAGCCGGTTTTTCTGCCTGGCTGTGCTGTGCCATGCCACTCAGCTGGGTGCCCTGCGGTGGGAGGGGGGGGCTGGTTTCAGAGCCCCTGGACCTATGTGGCCCATACAGAAGCTGGCACTGGGGGTGTGTGTGTGATGTAATGACCCTGAACTGCTAGCTAGAGAATAGCCCAGAGAATGGTAAAGGCTGTTGGGGGTTGGGTTCAGGAATCCGGGCTCCCTCCACTCCCAGCACCTGGAGCTCAACAGCATTGCGATACACATATGTATAGTTTGTATGTACACCAACACCCCCATGATTACACCAGCCCCAGGCATGTCTTGATATGTAGAGAGTGACGCACACATATGTAGTTTGTATGTACACAGGCATGACCTGATATATAGACAGGACATGTGATGCACATACCTGCAATTCCCATGTACACCAGCACTCTCCCGTTTAGCAAGCCCACATGCATGTGGCTCCAATGGCAATCCCCCCAGCCTGCCGGAGTGCTGGCTGCTGATGAGCGACCCAGGTCACTTCCCAGGGATGGTGTGGTTTTAATTAAAGATGTTAATCGCCTCGTTAATACAGGCGCTAATGAGAGCATAAAAAGTCCCCGATTGCTCCTAATTAGGGGGCCAAATGGCATCCTGAATAGAGAGGTGAAGGTGGGGAGACCTCAGAGGAGAGAGCTCACAGGAGGAGTTTCTGCATCCCTTCCCCTTGCAGAGAGGAACCCAGGTTCTCCAACCACTAGACTCCACCCCTCTCCCGGAGCTGGGGAGAGAACCCAGGAGTCCTGGCTCCCACCGATTTCTACAGGCTCCCCACTTTAGCACCTCCCATACATCCTCCAGTGTTTAACAGCCTGTTCCTTCCTCCCCACTCTGACACGTCACCCAGTACAGCCAGTGCACAACAGGAGCCTAGCAGGGCTGCTCCACCCAACCTAACCCCACCCCACCCCCAGCAGCTTCCTCATTACTAAAGGGTTGTTACCTCTGTGCACAGGCACAGCGGGGAGTTGTCACTGTGACCACCATGTCTCTGCCAGATAATTAGCTGTCTTTGGGGGTATGGTGCTGGAACTCAGGAGACCTGGGTTCCACTCCACTACAGATCCCCTGTGTGATCTTAAGCAAGTCAAACAAGACCAGATTTTCCAGAGAGCCCAGGACTCCTGGTTTCCATTCCAGCCTCCACCACAGACTCCCTGGGTGATCTGGGGCAAATCACTGAGGCCCTCACTTGTCATGCACAACTGGGGCCAATTTTCATTGCTGCTTCTGCTGTGGCAATTAATGGCCTGATTTCCCCCAGGGATCAGCTCCCAGCATGCCAACTTCTTTGGAGCTCTGGTGCCCGCTCAGTGCTGAGACCAGAGATCAAACCAGCTGCAGTCTCTACAGATTGAGCTAAAAACCCAAGGCTCCCTTGCTGGACTGTAACAGACTCACAGTCTCTGCAAATCAGGCACAGACCAGTGGCTTACACTGCGCACAGAAAATCTGCCCCATAATTGCTCTGTGCCTCAGTTTCCCCACCTGTACAATTATTTTATTTCATCCCAGTAGTACCTAAAGACCCCGACTGAGATTGGGGCCCCCATTGCGCCAGGTGCTGCACAGACCCAGACTGAGATCAGGGCCCCATTGCACCAGGCACTGCATAGAGCCAGACTGAGATCAGGCCCCCATGGCTTCAGGCACTGCACAGACCCTGACCATCACCTCAGATTCTCTCTTGCAAAGGCACCTCCTCCTACCAGCCAAGCCAACAGGGAATCACAATCAGCAGCAAGGGGCAGGTGCATTACCCACAGCTGAGCTCTCCTGTCCCTTGGCCTCATCTATGGTAGTAACACAGCGGCTTCCTTTACTCCGAACCTGTAGTTTGTGTGTGATGCCAGTTCCAGAGCCCAGTCACCCTGGGAATTCGCTAACCAGCTCATTTGTAAAGCATAGAGGACGAGACACGAGGAGCATTTCTATTCCAGTCAAAGGCTTGGCTGAGGTCAGGGGCCCCGTTATTCTGGGTGCTGTACGAACACTTGAGCTTCCCCTCTGGTAGCAACTAACAGGCATTTGGGATAGAGGGCCTAACTGTGCTGGGTGCAGCTGCTGCACAAACCCCCTCCCTGCTAATGCAGGCCTGAGAGAGATCCCCTCTCTTCTTCACTGAAACAAAACAGGAAGGCTTGCCCAGCTTCTAGTGCCTTTTGGGAACATTCTTGGATTTTGCCAGCCAGGTTTTCAGAGACAAATGTGAAATGGGATGGGGGCGGGGGGGTGAATGTGACCTTGTTTGTGTGCTTTTTGCAGCGGGGTGAGGGCGCGGGGTAATCGGGCAGAGAAGCTTGGCAAAGGAAGCTAGAAAGGGAAACTGGTGCACAGGAAACGTGTCTTTTCTCCGAGGTGGCAACAGGCCGTGTGTCACTGTGTTTTCGGGATTTGATCTGATTTGGTAGGGACTAAAGGTTGATAAAAGTCAGTTTTAAACCCCAAACTGCACCGGAGCTTTCTCCTCCTAAATGCTGCATAAATCCGTTTAACATCCAGCCGCGCACCTAACACCTAAACTCTACTAAACTGTGTAAATAGCTCTCTGTGCTACCTAAATCGACTAAACCATCAACCAAACCCCCCCCCGCCAGTTAATTTTGATCTAACGCTTAACCACTATTTGACCTCTCTAAACATGCTAACCTCTGACCTTTGACCTTCCAGATGGTGTTATATGTCTCTCTCTCTCTCTCTTATTTGATTTTATCTTTATTTTATTTTTCCTTTTAACCGTCTGCAAATCTCTTCTCTAAACTCTTTAAAGGGAACAGTGATAATGAGCGGCTGGCGATTGCTAGGCAGAGAATTCCGTATCGGCTCGGTCGAGTAGTAGATGAGTGGCTACTCGACAAAGGTAATTAACGATAATTAATTGCGGTTAATTAATAAAAAAGATTTAAAGGTGCAGAGCTCTCCCGCAGCCATCCCAACCCTCTCCTCCACCTCCTCTTTAAAAAGCATCTTGTCCTAGGAGCTTAGTTAAAAATTGGTGGTGGGATTTGGATGGTAAAAGAGGGTGGATGCATGATTTCATTGGTCACCGAGAACTTGATATGGCTCGGTTGGTTATGACAGATGCAGCCTATCCTTTCCCCAGCTCTAGGTATCTTGCGTTTGGGTTACAGATTTATGTAACATTATTAGTTTTCTATAGATGAAGGGAGACTGGGGTTAGCCTGATTCACAGCTCCAGCAGGGGGTCAGCAGAACTAGCCTGTGGGACTCACTGCTCGTGGAGGAGGTCAGTGGGGTTAACCTGTGGGACTCACTGCTCCTGGAGGAGGTCGGTGGGGTTAGCCTGTGGGACTCACGATTCCTGCAGGGGGTCAGCAGAGTTAGCGTGTGGGACTCACTGCTCCTGGAGGAGGTCAGTGGGGTTAGCCTGTGGGACCAGGGCCGGATCCAGGCACCAGACGAGAAAGCACGTGCCTGGGGCGGCACATTGTAAGGGGCGGCATTCCAGCCAATCTTGGGGCGGCACATTCCGGCCGCTCTGCCGTGGGTTTTTTTTGGTTTGGTTTGGTTTTTTTGCTTTGGCAGCCCGGTCTGCAGCGCCGGAGCCCTCGGCCGGCTCCCCACGCTCCGCCAGTCCCAGCCCAGCCCTGCAGGGGCACGGACCCCAGCCCAGGGAGTCAGGAACTAGCAATCCCCGACGCTCACGGTGCCACCAGGCTCCCAGGGACATGCCACTCCCCACTGCCTGCACCGGCCTCTGCCTCCCGCGCCGCTCTGAGACCGGCCCAGCCAAGCTGTCTTTAAAGGAGCGGCTGAGCCAGCACCTCCTGCAGCCCCCGGGGGCTCCGCCTGCCCTCTGGGAGAGGCACCCCAAGGCCGGAGGGGGGAGCCCCTCTCACCCAGCTGCGAGGCACCGCCCTTCACCCCCCTGCGAGCCGCCTTGACCACCTTCCACATGATCCCTGCAGCTGCCGTTTTTTTTTGCTTCGGCAGTCCGGCCGCCCCCCCCCCCCTTTTTTTTTTTGCTTGGGGTGGCAAAAAAGCTAGAGCCCTGTGTGGGACTCACCGCTCCTGGAGGAGGTTGGTGGGGTTAGCCTGTGGGATTCTCCACTCCTGGAGGAGGTTGGTGGGGTTAGCCTGTGGGACTCACGATTCCTGCAGAGGGTCAGCGAGTTAGCCTGTGGGACTCACCGCTCCTGGAGGAGGTTGGTGGGGTTAGCCTGTGGGACTCACCGCTCCTGGAGGAGGTTGGTGGGGTTAGCCTGTGGGACTCACCGCTCCTGGAGGAGGTTGGTGGGGTTAGCCTGTGGGATTCTCCACTCCTGGAGGAGGTTGGTGGGGTTAGCCTGTGGGACTCACGATTCCTGCAGAGGGTCAGCGAGTTAGCCTGTGGGACTCACCGCTCCTGGAGGAGGTTGGTGGGGTTAGCCTGTGGGACTCACCGCTCCTGGAGGAGGTTGGTGGGGTTAGCCTGTGGGACTCACCGCTCCTGGAGGAGGTTGGTGGGGTTAGCCTGTGGGACTCACCGCTCCTGGAGGAGGTTGGTGGGGTTAGCCTGTGGGACTCATTGATACAGATTATTTTAAGCAAACATAACTCTTCAGGATTCCAGGCAGTTGTGAGTTGCAGAAGAATAAATACTGCAGATCAGCAAACAGATGGAGCCTGACTCAGAGAGGATTTGCTATTTCTCCCACAGAATGGTGGGGGTGCAATACGGGGAGGTTCTCAAACCTACAGGGCAGGGGTCGAGAATGACAGATATTAGTGAGAGTTATTTTTCATTGGCTCCTGGAGAACTTGACTGAGATCAGGGCCCCATTGTGCCGGGCGCTGCAGGACACATGCTCCCTCTCCCAAAGACTTACAGTCTAAGTAGGCTAATGGGAATCAGAGGCTCAGAGACTTGCCCACAGTCAGCGACAGAGCCAGAGCCAGGAATAGAACCCAGAATTCCAAGGTCCCACTCTTGTGCCCTACCCACTGGACTACGCCATCTGGCTTGGCTAGAGAGACAGTGAAGGGCATTTTGCTGTTGACTTTAATGGAGCAACAGAAGATACAGCATTTCATCCTGTATCTTCAAACAGCCAGAATCCCTTCCTAGAACTCTGGGAATTTTTTCACCAGCTTTGTAACTGACTCGACTTTTCATAGCACAGGGTCACACCCTGTTCTCTCTCCGGGCTGAGCTCTGTACCTTTAATGCTTAAACTCAGTTGGGGAAAAAGCAAAACAAAAAAAGTAATTTTAAATCTTCTTTTAACCAGCTAATAATATGCTTTTAACACAAACCGAACGCTAAACCAGTCTTGTAATGTATTTTAAACCGATAAATTCAAAATGTCTTTTAATAACCAATTCTTAGCACGTTTTTCTAACTGGGATAAGCATCTAAATGTATCTTTTAATGTCTGTAACTTGATTGTTTAAACAACCAACAACAACAACAAAAATCAGTTAAAGGGACTTTAACAAGTTAATTTATTTAAAACAAAAAGATTTATAGATCTATATTTATATACACCTGGATGAACCAAAAAAAATAGCAAAACAAGATTTAACCCTTTGAGTAGTATGGGCTTTTATGTGTTGATTTTCCACTTTGGATGCTAAATTTCTTACCTTCATCTGGATTATATTTGGAATTTTAAACTGATTTTAAAAAGTCTCTCTCTTACCTTGTCCTGTGTCCCTGCCACACACATACACAGACACTCGCAACACATTAAAATGAGATGAACACCCCACCTCAAGAGATCTGAGTCTGGAAGAACTTATCAAGTTTTAAACTCTGACCCTCAGCTGATGTAAATGGATCTATGGTAGTTTACACCAGCTGAGGTACCAGTCCAAGTGGAATGGAAACTTCTGCCAATTCGAGTTGCTTTGTGAGCAAAATTCCCTCTGGTGCAGAAATCCAGCATAAGACTTCTGCTCCACTCAATTGGATTTAAGTGATGCATAAGCAAGGGTGAATTTCACCCTTTAGGACTAAACCACACTTTTTTTTTTTATTATTTTAAAAGCCTTTGGATGGGTTGTTTTTAAAAAGAAATCAGGCAAGAGGGGGTTCATCAGATCTGTGCTTAAATGGACACTGTAGCGTCTAAAGAAAAGATTAAATCTCCCACTTCTGCAGAACATTCTTAACTCTTGCCGGGGGGAGGGGGGAGCTATATTTCTTATATCTGATTTCATCATTGATGCCCTACGGTTAACTTTTTTTTACTTGGCACTTCGATCAATGAAAAGAGACTGGTCAGTTTCAAGCCTGGATCTCTAGTTAGTTTCACAATTGTTTTTAGTGACTTTCACCTTCAGGGCTAGCCCAAGGCTGCAACATTTGGGTTAGGAAAGAGCAACAGTCTCAGCTCACTGGGTTATCTTTTGTTATCTTGGGCCCAATTTTCCTTTCACTTACACCTGTGAAATGCCATTGACTTCATTTGCAGTGATCAGGAATCCTGTGTCCAGTTCTGGTCCCCTCCTTTGACAAGAGATGATGGAAAAAGTGAAGAGGGTACAGAGAAGAGCAGCAAAAATTATATGTGGGCGGAGGAAAAAATGCTGGAGAGTGAGAGATTTTAAGAGCTCAATCTCTTTAGCTGATCCAAAAGAAGAGGAAGAGGTGACTTGGTTATGGTTTACTGGGAGAAAATCCTGGGTACTTTAACCTAGTGGAAAGAGGCAGAACCAATGGCTGGAAATTAAAGCCAGACACATTCCACTGAGAAACAAGACGCACATTTTGTCCAGGGTGGGCAATTAACCATTGGAACAAACAGGCTGCCTCTCTGGAAGATGCTTTAGTCAAACCCAAGTGATTGGGATCTTCGCAGGGTTAGCTTGGCGACATTCTCAGCCTGTGTTAGACAAGGCAGCAGAGATGATCTAATGGTCCCTTCTGGCCTTGAAAGCCATCAATCTATGAAATATTTGTACTGCTGTAGCACCTAAGAGCCCCCAGTCATGGACCAGGATGCCACTGCACTAGGCAGTGTACAAACACACAGCCAAGAGACAGTTCCTGCCTCATAGAGCTCCCAATCTGAGTCCAGTGTTTTCAGTTCTTTTCAAAATCCGGCTGCTTATTGTGGTGCCAAAATGCAGTATTGCCAGCTCGGGGCGGGGTCAGAAATCATGAGATTGGCTTAGAAATCATCACTTTTTTAAAAGGAGAAATTTGGGATTCTTCTTTGTTTGCCTTCTGCATTTTGAGTCTCTAGGACTCACATTTTCCAGCTTTTTCCGCCCCCTGCAACAAGGCAGTGTGTCCTACTGGGCAGAGCACTGGACTGGGACTCAGGGTGTCTGGGTTCGCCTCCCGGCTCTGCCACTGGCCTGCTGTGCCTCAGTTTCCCCTTCTGTAAAATGGGGATAAGACCCTCCTTTGTAAAACGCTTTGAGATCTGTGGAGGAAAACTAGATAATTTTTTAAAAAAAGTTTTAACACTTCCTGTTTTAAGAGAACAGAAATTCTCACCTAATCCCATGATTCCTGGAGCTGGGGCTTTCAGGAAAAACACCGGATATGATAATATTCCGAGAGTTGTCACAGCTGAGATCTAATCCTCTTTTATACTAGTGTAAGTGAAAAACAAATTGAGCCCACTGTTTGCAGTGGAATCCTTCAAAAATAATAATTATCCCATAAATACTCCAGCAAGTTTTTTTTTTTTTTTTTAGCTTGGGTTTATTTTTAACACCAACGCTGAGCATTGCAAAGATGCCCGAGGGTGTCGAGACATCCAGATTCCCCTCTAAGCGAATGGGAATCAAGTGTCTCAATCATCTTGGCTGAAAACACCACAGCTGAGAGCTATGTCTCAGGAGGGGATCTAACCAACAATGTCACTTTAGCCCTTTGATGACTGAGTATAAGAGATTTTGCTCTTGGGGGCGACGTGTGCTGGGGACTGGGTGAATTTGAAAAGGCCATCTCACAAACACAAGGTCCCCAAGGTTCGAAAGCTGCCACAGGAGTTCGGGTGCCTCCTGCATTTACAGATGGTCCCTGCAGCAGGAGACTTTGTGGGCTCTTTAAGCATTGAACAGCCTTGTGATGGAAGCAGGTGGTAGCTTCCCAACGATCCTGGGGCTGGATTTCCAAGGGATCGGCGCCCACAAATCAGAGCAGGATTCTTCCAAAGTTTAGATCTCCTTTAGATCTGAAATAAAGGAGTCTGATTTCTCCCCGCTCCCTCAACGGGCTTTGAGCTCTTTTGAAGAAGCCCCTTGAGTCAGGCTCCCACCATTCGAGACCTTGGCTGGCCCTCAGGGACCAGTGAAGGGTGGCTATGAAGGAGGTTATCACCTGCCATACTGTCGCAGTGTCCTGCCATGCCTACTTGTAAGACTTGGCACCAGTGCTCAAAGGGTTAAAGCTCTTAACGGGCTGCACTGGAGGGGCCAGGGATTTAAAGGTCAATCAGGTGGGGGCTGGCAATCACCTGGTGTCACTGCAAGTGAGGGTGGGTGTGAGGAAAAGGAGTTTGCCCTAGATTGGCACATCCCCACACACCCCCATCCATGCCCCCTCAGAACAACAGGGGCAGCAGCATCCTTCGGGGTTGGGCTCCAAATGTGGAAAATTTCCTCTGGATCAGGGCTGATCACCTGCTCCCTGGAGTTGCTCAGCCAAATGCCATTTCGTCAACCAGCTTGTTGAGTGCCATTGTAAGCGACTTCGAGGGTATTTCTTTCCGGGAAAAGTTGGAAATTTTGGCTTTTTGGTCTCACAGGGGATGGCAAAAATAGTCAAAATCTCACATCGTTTTGCAGGATGGAAAATCCTGCTGTTTTTAAATATTGTCCTTTCGTTTCGGTGCTGGATCCTCCCGCAAAAAATCACTGAGCTCCTGAACTCTATGTCCCTTCCCAGCCAGCTGTTTGATCCTCTAACCTGCCAGCCAACAGATGAGACATGAAGCCTGGAGCAGCTAAGCATCCCATTAACCAAGTGTCTTCTTGGGCTCCCACCCCAGCTGTGGCCTGGTGGAGAGCGCAGAACTGGTGCTCAGGATACCTGGATTCTATTCCTGGCTCTGCTGCTGGGCGACTTTGGGCAAGTCCACCTTTCCGTGCCTTGGTTTCCCCATCTGTGAAAATGTAACGCACTTCGAAAGCGCTGCGGCGGAGCTTGGCATTCCTATGGAAGGAGAGCACACGCGGCCCTTGAGCGGGCCCTCACTCAGCCACATCAAAGCAGCAACCCTCTTCCTCCCGACACCCCACTTAGAACAACTTCAATGAACAATGCAGTGGGTTCTTGAGCACCAGCTACTGGCACATTAACTAGCTGCATAAGTACAGGCATCTCTCAGGCACTCTCATAACAGGGTCCCAAGCTGCTCACCCCTTGGGAAGAGCCCAGCCTATTATAACGAGTCAGACAACCCTCATTTGGAGAGGGGATGTGCCTCCTTCCCTACCAGCTCTTCCTCCTTCCTAGGGCAGCGCCGACCAGGCCAGCTCAGGTCAGAACTGACCCCAAACCTCATCCCCAAAAGCTCCAAACAGTCCAGACTTGAGATCTGCACGTCGTCCGCGCCCTTCTCCTCCTTGTTCAGCCCAAGGGCTCACAGGAGGCTGTTTCTGTGCAAATTCACTGCTGAACATCGAGGTGGGGCACAGAAGCCATCAACTTTGAGGGAGCTTCCCCTGCCAGGCAGAGGGGTGCTGGCAACTCCTGCTATGCATGCAACACCTGCAATGGTGTTTTCTATCTCCAGCTGTCCAGCCCCACACACACCCTTCCTTCCTTCCATCCCCACACACACCCCCAGCCAGCCAGCCATCCCCGCACACCCCCTGCCTTCCATCCATCCCCACACATACCCTTCCATCCTCGCACACCCCCTTCCTTCCATCCATCCCCGCACACCCCCTTCCTTCCATCCATCCCCGCACACCCCTATCCATCCCCCTGTCCAAAACTCCCCCTTCCTTCCATCCCCACAAACCCCCTGCCTTCCATCCATCCCCACAAACCTGCTTCCTTCCTTCCATCCCTGCACACCCCCTTCCTTCCATCCATCCCCTACACCCCCTTCCTTCCATCCCTGCACACCCCCTTCCTTCCATCCATCACCTACACCCCCTTCCTTCCATCCCCGCACACCCCTATCCATCCATCTGTCCAAAACTCCCCCTTCCTTCCATCCCCACACACCCCCTGCCTTCCATCCCCACAAATCCCCTGCCTTCCATCCATCCCCACAAACCTGCTTCCTTCCTTCCATCCCTGCACACCCCATCCATCCATCTGTCCTGCACACCCCCATCCATCTATCTGTCCAACACTCCCCCTTCCTTCCTTCCATCCCCACATGCCCCCTTCCTTCCATCCGTCCAACACACCCCCTTCCTTCCATCTGTCCAATACTCCCCCTTCCTTCCTTCCATCCCCACACCCCCCCATCCCTCTGTCCCCCACACCCCCTTCCTTCCATCCCCACACCCTCATCCATCCGTCCCCCACACCCCCTTCCTTCCATCCCCACACCCCCTTCCTTCCATCCCCACACACTCCCATCCCCCCCCACACTCCATCCCCCCACACACTCCCATCCATCCCCCACACCCCCTTCCTTTCTTCCATCCATCCCCACAGCCCATCCATACTAACAGACCCCCATCCATCCCCACACACACCCATCCATCCATCCCCACACACCCCCTTCCTTCCATCCCCACACACCCCTATCCATCCATCTGTCCAAAACTCTCCCTTCCTTCCATCCCTGCACACCCCCATCAATCCATCTGTCCAACACTCCCCCTTTCTTCCTTCCATCCCCACACACCCCCTTCCTTCCTTCCATCCCCGCACACCCCCTTCCTTCCATCTGTCCAATACTCCCCCTTCCTTCCATCCATCCCCACACACCCCCATCCCTCTGTCCCACACACCCCCATCCCTCTGTCCCCCACGCCCCCTTCCTTCCATCCCCGCACACCCCCATCCATCTGTCCCCCATGCCCCCTTCCTTCCATCCTCGCACACCCCCTCCGTCCATCTCCCACACCCCCTTCCTTTCTTCCATCCCACACCCCATTCATACCAACAGACCCCCAGCCATCCGTCCCCAGACACACCATCCATCCATCTCCCACACCCCCTTCCTTCCTTCCATCCCCCCACACTCCCATCCCCCCCCCACACCCCCTTCCTTTCTTCCATCCATCCCCACAACCCATCCATACTAACAGACCCCCATCCATCCCCACACACACCCATCCATCCATCCCCACACCCCCTTCCTTCCATCCCCACACAACCCCATCCATCCATCCCCCATGCCCCCTTCCTTCCCTCCATCCCCACACACACCCATCCATCTATCCACACACACACACACACACCCATCCATTTGTCCCTACACACTCCCTTCCTTCCTTCAGTCCCCACACCCCCGTCTTTCCCTCCATCCTCTCACACACCCTTCCATCTGTCTGTCTCCACACACTTCCTTCCTTTCATCCGTCCACACGCCCGCCCTCCCATCCATCCATCACCCCCGACACACCCATCCGTCCCTCTGTCCCAACACACACACCCTTCCTTCCTTCCGTCCCCTCATACCTCTCCATCCATCCTCACTCCCCCATCCATCCATCCATCCGTCCTCACATGCAGCCATCCATCCCCCATACATGCCTCTCTGTTTATCTATTATTTCATTCACTAGTCAATTCATCTGGTTGACCCATGTCTCCCCACACACACTCCTAGCCAGCAGCTCAATCACCTCTTCAGCACCAAGCCATCCCCAACCCTGTCCCGGCCTGGTGCCTGCTGCACTCACAGTAGGTCCGGCCTTTCAACTCGCCGCACTAACCAGAGCCCAGTCTGGCAGTGCAAACCCTGGGGTGGGCTTTGGTCTCAGTGCTACAAGGAGAAAGGCACTGGGAAGAGACCAGCCCTGTCCCCTCAGAGCAGTGCTCCATGCCCCCCTGCCTGTCGGTTTGTGGGGAGACGCCTTTGTGGGCAGCCTAGTTCCCCCAGGCCACCCCTTTGTGGGACTAAGACTAAATCGGACAGCTCTTGATTTCTGGCCTGTGCCCTGGGTGGCTCTGCTACTGCAGCCTGAACCCAGCTGTGCCGCCCCCAACCTGCGCTTAAACCAGGTGCCCAGAGATTGGGAGAAATGCCCCAGCTGGTGGTGGCTGATTTCAAGCAGGGATCCATCGTTGTTCAGCTTCACGGCTTGCCACTTGAACTTCTGTCATCAGCCCTGACTGAGAGGGGAGAGCCCCCTCTAGTGAGCCCCTGCCCCACTTCCTCGGAGGCCTGACTTTCAGCACTGCTGATCTTTGGGAGATCAGGCTGGGTTGCTGGGCACAGGGGCGCTGCCCACGCGGGATAAGGAGCAAGCATCTCGGGACAGATTGTCTGTACCAGTGTCCCTGAAGGATAAAACGCAGGAAGAGATGGAGGATAGCAGAGAAGCAAGCAGGTCTGCCTCAGAATAATGCTTCCCTGGAGGCTTTTCAGCCAGTGTGGTAGCACCAGCTGCTCCATTAGGCTGGCTTGCTCATTCTCCTGGGACGGACACACACACACAAACAAACCCTTCTCCTGCTGGCAAGTCAGCTGGATTTAAACTAAGCCCCAACAAGGGTCTCATGCCTCACAGATGAGTTGATGCTTCCCCTTTTCACAAGCGTCCCAAGGTTGGTGATAATCAGTATTCACAAGCGTGACAAGTTTGGTGAGGCTCTGTTTGCAAGTGGCATGAGTTTGTTAACCCTCGGCCTTCACAAGCCTCACAACTTTGCCAGGCCTCCCACCTCCCACCAGAGCAATCACAGGAGGTTGGGGTGCAGGGAGGGAATCCAAGACAAATTTAACACAGGGCAGTATTGTGTGTGCGTGCACACATCCGGGTGTAGGCCCTTAAAAAAATCCAGGTGGCAAATAAACCACATAACAAATAAGCTCTTTAAATAAGCAACAAACAAACCAAACAAAAATCCATCTAACAAGAGTGAAAACTAATTAACGCGCTAAACTCCCCCAAACTCAGGGAAAAACAAATGACTTGCAGGAGTCCGGGCAGTTGGGTGCCGATTTCTTAACCCCGAGCAAAAGAAAATTAAAACAAAATAATCCTGTTTTCTAAAAAACCCAAGAAGCTGAAACTCAGAGGGTTAAAAACCTGCCGATTTCCAGAGTATTCATCCAAAGCCGAAGCTGTTGTAAAGTCAGAGCGTTAACCAGCTGATAACGGTTCAGTAAGAGCCATCTGGAGTCGGTTTTGCTCACAACAGAAGGTCCCTTTAACAATCCTCCTCTCGTCTCTTTTTTTAAAAGGCGTCTTTGAAGGCGGGAGGGAGCGAGGAGAGAGCGTGATGGCGGGGGGGGGGGTGGAGGGTTGGCCAGGATTTGCTTTCTAAACTGCTCTGCGCCACCTGGATGGCAGCTGGGACGTGGCTAATGAGAGGGGGGGCAGGTTGGAAGGCAGAGCAATTTCATGGCACTGCTTCGATCCCCGCATGCGGCCCCCAGATTTAGATCAGCTGCCGGTGCTCCCCCCAAAACACATCCCAGCTAGCACCTGCCTGTGCCAGCCCAGTGTGGGCAACTAGGCGGGGATCCCACTTACATTCATGGGTCCCCCTTGCTCCTCCAGCCAGCTCTGCATCCCCACACCCCACGGGCCCAGCCCCTCCCCACGAACGCTTCCTCAGCTCTTCCCCCTCAGAGACACATACCCTTCACCAGCCCCTCTCCACACAGCCCTCCCCCATAGACACACAGCCCTCACCAGCCTCTCCTCACACCCCTCCTCCTAAACACCTACCCCTCTCCAGCCTCTCCTCACACAGCCCTCCCCCATAGACACACAGCCCTAAACAGCCTCTCCTCGCACGCCTCCCCCTAAACACGTACCCCTCTCCAGTCCTTCCCAACACACAGCTCACAAGCCCCGCCCGCTTATAGACATGTACCCCACTCCTGCCGCTCCCCACGCACCTTTCCCCAGCCCCTCCCTCCATAGACACATACCTCTCTCCAGCCGCTACACCTCCCCAGTCCCTCCCCCATAAACATATACCTCTCCTCAGCCATTCCTCACACACAGCTCACCAGCCCCTACCCCATAGACACGTACCCCTCTGCAGTTCCTCCCCACGAACATTTCCCCAGCCCCTCCCCCCACAGACACGTAGCCATCTTCAGCCCCTCTCCACACACATCTCACCAGGCCCTCCCCCCATAGACACGTACCCCTCTCCAGCCCATCCACACACACACCTCCGCAGCCTCTCTCCCCATAGACACGTACCCCTCTCCAGCCACTCCCCACACACACCTCCCCAGTCCCTCTCCCCGTAGACATAACGCTGTCCATCCCCTCCCCCCATACACATGTACCCCTCTCTAGCCCCTCCCCTCATAGACAAATACCCCTCACCAGCCGCTCCCCCCATAGATACATACCCCTCTCCAGCTCTTCCCCCCCACACACCTCACCAACCCCTACACCATAGACACCTTTCCCCCTCCAGTTCTTCCCCAGCGCATCCCCCTCATAGACACGTACCCCTCGCCAGCCCCTCCCCACACACACTTCCGCAGCCCCTCTTCCCATAGACACATACCACTGTCCAGCCCCTCCCACTTATAGACATGGACCCCTCGCCAGCCCCTCTCCGCACACATCTCACCAGTCCCTCCCCCCATAGACACTATCCCTTTCACACACCTCCCCAGTCCCTCCCACTTACACACGTACCCATCCCCATCCCCTCCCCACACATACCTCCCCAGCCCCTCCTCCACAGACACATACCCCTCTCCAGCTTCTCCCCACGCACACCTTCTCACCCTGTCCCCCCATAGACACGTACCCCTCTCCAGTCCTTCCCCACACAAAGCTCACCAGCTCCTCCCCCTTTTAGACATGTACCCCTCACAAGCCCCTCCCCACACACACTTCCTCACCTCTTCCCCCTCATAGACACATACTCCTCCCCATCCCCTCCTCACACCCACCTCCCCAGCCCCTCCCCATAGACACATACCCCTCTCCAATTCCTCCCCACGCACACCTCCACAACCCCTCCCCTCATACACACGTACCCCTCTCTAGTCCCTCCTCACACACCCCTCTCCAGCCCCTCCCCTCATACGCACATACCCTTCACCAGCCTCTCTCCACATACCTGGCCCCCATAGACATGTACTCCTCACCAGCCCGTCCCCATACACACCTCCCCAGTCCCTGCCCCTCATAGACAAATACCCCTCACCAGCCGCTCGCCCCATAGATACATACCCCTCTCCAGCCCTTCCCCCCACATACCTCACCAGCCCCTACACCATAGACGCCTTCCCTCCTCCAGTTCCTCCCCATGAACACTTCCCCAGCCCATCCCCCTCATAGACACGTACACCTCCCCAGCCACTCCCCACACACATCTTACCAGTCCCTCCCCCCATAGACATGTACCTCTCTCCAGCCACTCCCCCCACACACCTCCCCCCATAGATACATACCCCTTGCCAGCCCCTCCCCCATAGACACGTACCCCTCTCCAGCCACTCCCCACACACATGCCCTCCCCACAGTCTCCTAGGTGGGCAGGTGCGTCTGGCTCCTTCCCCCTCAGCCTGGACAGCTGCACTGCAGCCTTCTGTCTGACATGTGGGGAGGAGGGGCTGCACAGCTCTGATGCTGTGAACTCCTGGGCCAACCAGCTCATGCCCCAACACTGCCCCTTCACCGCACACACTCCTTCCCCATTAGCTGACCAGACCGGAGCCAGCACCCTGAGAGGGGAAGGGCCTCGTGTCCCATTCCCCGCCACCATGAGCCAGTCATTCCACCCTTCCATCTCCTACAGTTGGGCCAGATTGGAGCTGGCACCCCCTAGAGGGGAAAGGCCCCATATCCCATTATCAGCCAGAGGGGATCTAACAATTCAAATGTCTGGGTTGTGCCCAGCGCCTCTCTGTGCCTGCACGTCTCTCGCTCCTCCTCCGCTCACTGTCTCTGTTCCATGCAGGGGCTGTGAATGCAGAAATGGGTCCCAAGGGTCTGGAAGGGAAAGGTGGGCAGTTTGGGAGGGAAGGTAGATAGATTAGATGAGTGAGTATGGGGATGAATGGGTGGAGCAGGAGTAGGGATGGAGGAGGTGGATGGATGGAGGAATGGGGGTGGATAGATGTAGGGTGTGGAGGGATAGACGGAGGGGTGTTCAGGGATGTTGGATGGGTGGAGGTGTGGGAGATGGAGGGATGTGGGGGCAGATGGAGGGGCGGGGAGGTGTGGATGGAGAGGTGGGGGGATTGGGTTGGGGGATGGAAGGATGTGTCTGGGAACGGATACATGGAGGGTGTGGAGGGATAATGGTGGGAGGAATGTGGGAGAGGTTGGGGGGTGGATCAATGGGGGAGGGAGGGAGGGAGGTGGTGATTGGGGGTGGATAGATGGGAAGGGTAGTTGGGCAGATGGAGGGGGGATGGAAGGAGGGGATGGATGGATGGAGGGGATGAAAGAAGGGGTGTGTGGTAGGGGTGGGGGGAAGGCGGGGGTTGGATGGATGGAAGGAAAGGAGTGTAGGGAGAGGGGTGGAGGGGTTGGAGGGCGTGGAAGAAGGGGGTGTGGTTGGGGATGGAGGGAAGGAGAGAATTGCATGGAAGGGGGTGGTGGGGATGGAAAAAGGGGGTGTAGTTGGGGAAGGAGGGGGTTGGATGGAGGGGATGGAAGAAGATGGGTGGTTGGGGGTAGAGGGAGGGGTGTGTGGCAGCCCGAAGCCATGTGCAGGTGCGTTAGAAGCCAGTGCAGGGGTTGGTGGCTGGCAGGGAGTGAAGTGGGAGGAGGAAGTGAGAACGTGGGGCAGGGGTGTCGCTGTGTCCCCCAGTCAGGACAGTGGCTGGGGGGCTGTCATGGGGACCACTGCTTTCTGCAGCCCCTGGCTGGCTGAGCTCTGCCTCTCTCCCGGCCCGCCATTCACTCAGGATCTTTCTTTCTCTGTTTATTCTTCCCTCCCCTGCTACCCCCACCCTACGACTCCATCCCTCCTTCCCCCCATGGGCTTCACTCCTCCTCTTTCGCCCTTCCCCATCCTGACTCCCCTGCACCCCGTCTTGGCAGGTCGACAGCTGACAATATTTAACAGCCAGGCCGCCATCAAGATCGGAGGCCGGGATCAGGGCCGCCCCTTCCAGGGCCAGATCTCAGGGCTCTACTACAACGGGCTCAAGGTGCTGTCCCTGGCGGCCGAGAGTGACCCCAATGTGTGGGTGGAGGGGAACCTCCGGTTGGTGGGTGAGGTGCCCTCCGTCATGACCACCGAGACCACTGCCACCACCCTGCTGGCCGACATGTCCACCACCATCATGGAGACCACCACCACCATGGCCACCACCACCACGCGGCGCGGCCGCTCTCCCACCATGCGTGACAGCATCACCCAGGTGAGTGGGCGGAAGGAACCAAGGTGGGGAGGGGAGAGAGGAAGGTGAGGGGGAGTCCGGTACCCAGGGGAGGGGAGATGAGAAATTGAGCGGGGGTCTGGTACTCAGGGGAAGGGAGATGGGAAGGTGGGGGGGTCTGGTACCCAGGGAAGGGAGATGGGAACGTGAGGAGGGTCTGGTACCAGGGGCAGGGGCAATGGGAAGGTGGGTGGGGGTCTGGCACTCAGGGAAGGGAGATGGGAAGGTGTGGGGATCTGGTACCCTGGGAAGGGAGATGGAAAGGTGGGGGGATCTGGTACCCTGGGAAGGGAGATGGAAAGATGGGGGAGGGTCTGGTACCTGGGGGAGGAGAGATGGGAAGACAGGGGGAGGTCTGATAACTGGGGAAGGGAGATGGGAAGGTTGGAGGGTCTCGTACTCAGGGGAAGGGAGATGGGGAAGTGGGGGGAGGTCTGGTACCCAGGGGAAGGGAGATGAGAAGGTGAGGAGGGGTCTGGTACCCGGGGCAGGGGAGATGGGAAGGGGGGGGGTCTGATTACCTGGGGAAGGGGAGATGGGAAGGTGGGGGGGTCTGGTACCCAGGGAAGGGAGATGGGAAAGTGGGGGGGATCTGTTACCCAGGGGAAGGAAGATGGGAAGGTGAGGAGGGGTCTGGTATCCGGGGCAGGGGAGATGGGAAGGTGGGGGGGTCTGGTACCTGGGGGAGGGGAGATGGGAAGGTGGGGAGGTCTGGTAGTTGGGGGAAGGGAGATGAGAAGGTGGGGGGATCTGGTTACCTGGGGAAGGGGAGATGGGAAGGTGGGGGGAGTCTAGTACTTGCGGGAAGGGAGATGAGAAGGTGGGGGGATCTGGTACTCGGGGGAAGGGAGATGGGAAAGTGGGGGGGACTGGTACACAGGGGCAGGGAGATGGGAAGGTGGGGCTGGGGCTGGTACCCGGGGGAGGGGAGATGGGAAGGTTGGGGGGTCTGGTACTCGGGGGAAGGGAGATGGGAAAGTGGGGGGGGACTGGTACCCAGGGGAAGGGAGATGGGAAGGTGGGGGGTCTGCTACTCGGGGAAGGGAGATGGGAAGATGGGGGGAGGTCTGGTAACTAGGGGGCCTGTATGGGGATTTTGGGAGTCAGGCAAGATGCAAGGGGACTGAGGGGGGCTGGCTTTCCTATCCTGTATCCCCATCCCCTGCGCTCCCTCAGAGCTGACAACTCCCAGGTAAGGCAGGGGACCGGTGAGATGCCAGGGGATGCCTTGAGGTCTAGTCTCCTGTCCTGACACAGTTGCAGGGCTCACTGCCCTACTGTCCCGCTGCCTGGTCTCTGAGTGCCCCCCTTGTCAAAGATCCACAGGCTCGGGGCAGTACCCCTGCTTTGGAACAGTCTCTTAGAGGAAGTGCCAGACCCCAGGGCTCTCACTCTTCCTCCAGGGCAGGCCACAAGGCCTCCTGCCTGCTGAAACTCACCCTTTAGGGTCCAGCCCTCCTGCTTCCCCCTGAGCTCTGCCCAGCGAGTCCAGCTGAGACAGGCTCCTGGCAGGGCCTTGGCCACCCCTCAGGGGCTGATGCCCCTCAGCCAGCATTTCCAGGGACCCTCAAGCAGCATCCCCAGGGCAGCCGGTTTATTAGTCACCTGGCGCCAGCAGAGGCAGCCTGTGGCTTAGCACAGAGAGCTGAAGGTTAAAGCACAGTCCATTCTGCTCAGCCCAGAGCCCGGCCCCGGGGTCAGGCTTTGTCTGTCTGTCTGCCCGCCTCCGTCTGTTCCCAGGTGGGAGCTACCAGCTTCCTCCAGCAGCCAGCGCTTCTTCCCCAGCCCCTTCTCCAGTCCTTTCTTCTCCACCTGGGGTCTCAGCTCAACTTCCCTGATGAGAGGTGGAGAAATCCAACTCCCTCTGGGTCCTTGACTGCTCTAGGTGGCATTGGCCTGGTGATCAGGTTTGCCATTCTCTTCTTGGATTTGCCATTGATTTGGGGTTGGTTGTGACTCATTCAGGCTCAGACAGCAAGGTGACATTCATACCTATGTCTGCCAGCCTGCCCTGAGAGCAGGCAGTCCTTTCTTCCCCATTGGGGAGTCATGCAAAATACTGGGTAAACACATAGGCTTCATAAAACTGTTACAGAAAATTCCCACTTTGTCACTCACCCTCATGGGCCAGGCCTCCTCCAGACCTTTACCTCTCCTGGGGAGATGGCAGCACACTGCAGATGAACCATGCTCCCCCGCAGATGCTACCTTGGGAACCTGTGGCCAGAGATACACAGCACCCAGATAGCTTTCTGAAACCAAAGTGGTGTGCAGCTAGCAAGAGGTTCAATGCATCGGAGATGAAAGATGTTTACAGTCTGCACACGTTTCTGTCTGGAGCTTGTCTACACAGGAATGCTAAGCCGGATTGAGGGAGTGGGTGAATTGAAAGCGGACTAGCTATTCCTGATTAATTCTGTGTGGGGAGGGGACACTAATTCCAGATTAAGAGCATCCACAGATACAAACCCTTACCAGCCCCTTCTCCCCCAGAAAACTAGGCAGGGCTAGTTTCTCCAGACGCACTTGATTTGGTCCCCCTTTAAGCCCTGCTAGGATCTTTTGTTCTCCCGGGTCTGCTCTAGTCAAACCAGGAAGACTGGAGCTGGAATCCTGAATGCTAACAGACCTGACATGTTGTCCCTTAGCAAGATGGGAGCACTTGGGGAGAAGTGGCTTGGTGGAGCCGTTCTCTGCCCGTGCGCTGATGCTGTCCAACCCGCTAGTTCTCATGGGAGACTTCAATCACCCTGATATCTGCTGGGAGAGCAATACAGCGGTGCACAGACAATCCAGGAAGTTTTTGGAAAATGTAGGGGACAATTTCCTGGTGCAAGTGCTGGAGGAACCAACTAGGGGCAGAGCTCTTCTAGACCTGCTGCTCACAAACCGGGAAGAATTAGTAGGGGAAGCAAAAGTGGATGGGAACCTGGGAGGCAGTGACCATGAAATAGTCAAGTTCAGGATCCTGACACAAGGAAGAAAGGAGAGCAGCAGAATACGGACCCTGGACTTCAGAAAAGCAGACTTTGACTCCCACAGGGAACTGATGGGCGGGATCCCCTGGGAGAATAACATGAGGGGCAAAGAAGTCCAGGAGAGCTGGCTGTATTTTAAAGAATCCTTATTGAGGTTGCAGGAACAAACCATCCCGATGTGTAGAAAGAATAGTAAATATGGCAGGCAACCAGCTTGGCTTAACAGTGAAATCCTTGCTGATCTTACAAGAAGTGGAAGATTGAACAAATGACCAGGGAGGAGTATAAAAATATTGCTCAGGCATGCAGGAGTGAAATCAGAAAGGCCAAATCACACTTGGAGTTGCAGCTAGCAAGAGATGTTAAGAATAACAAGAAGGGTTTCTTCAGGTATGTTAGCAACAAGAAGAAAGTCAAGGAAAGTGTGGGCCCCTTACTGAATGAGGGAGGCAGCCTAGTGACAGAGGATGTGGAAAAAGCTAATGTACTCAATGCTTTTTTTGCCTCTGTCTTCACGAACAAGGTCAGCTCCCAGACTGCTGCACTGGGCAGTACAGCATGGGGAGGAGGTGATCAGCCCTCTGTGGAGAAAGAAATGGTTCGGGACTATTTAGAAAAGCTGGATGAGCACAAATCCATGGGGCTGCATCCGACGGTGCTAAAGGAGTTGGCGGATGTGATTGCAGAGCCATTGGCCATTATCTTTGACAAATCATGGGGATCGAGGGAGGTCCCGGATGACTGGAAAAAGGCTAATATAGTGCCCATCTTTAAAAAAGGGAAGGAGGAGGATCCGGGGAACTACAGGCCAGTCAGCCTCACCTCAGTCCCTGGAAAAATCATGGAGCAGGTCCTCAAGGAATCAATTCTGAAGCACTTAGGGGAGAGGAAAGTAATCAGGAACAGTCAGCATGGATTCACCAAGGGCAAGTCATGCCTGACTAACCTAATTGCCTTCTATGAGGAGATAACTCGGTCTGTGGATGAGGGGAAACCAGTGGATGTGTTATTCCTTGACTTTAGCAAAGCTTTTGATACGGTCTCCCACAGTATTCTTGCCGGCAAGTTAAAGAAGTATGGGCTGGATGAATGGATTATAAGGTGGATAGAAAGCTGGCTAGATCGTCGGGCTCAACGGGTAGTGATCAATGGCTCCATGTCTAGTTGGCAGCCGGTATCAAGCGGCATGCCCCAAGGGTCGGTCCTGGGGCCAGTTTTGTTCAATATCTTCATTAATGATCTGGAGGATGGCGTGGACTGCACTCTCAGCAAGTTTGCAGATGACACTAAACTGGGAGGAGTGGTAGATATGCTGGAGGGTAGGGATAGGATACAGAGGGACCTAGACAAATTAAAGGATTCTAAGAAAGAAACCTAATGAGGTTCAACAAGGACAAGTGCAGAGTCCTGCACTTAGGACGGAAGAATCCCATGCACTGCTACAGACTAGGGACCGAATAGCTAGGCAGCAGTTCTGCAGAAAAGGACCTAGGGGTTACAGTGGACGAGAAGCTGGATATGAGTCGACAGTTTGCCCTTGTTGCCAAGAAGGCTAACGGCATTTTGGGCTGTATAAGTAGGAGCATTGTCAGCAGATCGAGGGACGTGATCATTGCCCTCTATTTGACATTGGTGAGGCCTCATCTGGAGTACTGTGTCCAGTTTTGGGCCCCACACTACAAGAAAGATGTGGAAAAATTGGAAAGAGTCCAGCGGAGGACAACAAAAATGATTAGGGGGCTGGAACGCATGACTTATGAGGAGAGGCTGAGGGAACTGGGATTGTTTAGTCTGAAGAAGAGAAGAATGAGGAGGGATTTGATAGCTGCTTTCAGCTACCTGAAAGGGGGTTCCAAAGAGGATGGATCTAGACTGTTCTCAGTGGTACCAGATGACAGAACAAGGAGTAATGGTCTCAAGTTGCAGTGGGGAGGTTTAGGTTGGATATTAGGAAAAACTTTTTCACTAGGAGGGTGGTGAAGCACTGGAATGGGTTACCTAGGGAGGTGGTGGAATCGCCTTCCTTAGAGGTTTTTAAGGTCAGGCTTGATAAAGCCCTGGCAGGTATGATTTAGTTGGGAATTGGTCCTGCTTTGAGCAGGGGGTTGGACTAGATGACTTCCTGAGGTCCCTTCCAACCCTGATATTCTATAATTCTATGACTCAAACCAATCTGTGCCTTCAGGCCGGGCAGGAAACAACTTTTCTGTCCCATGGGGCTTTTGGCAATCATGGGCATTTGTCCCCGAAGAAGTCAAAATGTGGACAGTGCACAAACGAGGGAAAACCCGTCAGTTGGGGAAATGGAAATCGCTCAGCAGAGGAGACAGGTTCTGGAGCAGCCTTGTGGCGGCGCATGGCTCTCCGATTTGAAGATGGAACTGGTTCTGTTTCTGACCCAGATTCTCTGATGGCGGTGCATGCAATAGCAGGGTCTGGACTCGGTGACCCAGAGTCCCTCCCAGCCCTGTGGCCCTGTGGTTTTGATTGGTTTTCCTTCTCTTTTGTCACCTTTGGTCTGAATTAAGTTAATTTGGAAATGGAAATTCATTTTGAGCCAAGCCCCCGAATCTTTCCAGTTCAAAAGTATCAACCATTTGGAAGCTTGTTTCTGACATTTTTTTGAACCGGGAAATTCGTTGGAGCCTCCCCGACCCCAGGGACACATTGAGCTTTGACGAATGGGCTCTTTTGGCTGTGAAATATTTCATCAAAGCGTTCCTGACCAGTTGGAAGAGTCAGTCAGGCAAAGGGTCATCTGGCAAAGATGGATTCATAGAGTCTGAGGCCAGAAGGGATCATCTAGTCTGTCTGACCTTCTGCAAAACCTCCTGGATAGGCCTTTGCTGAATTCATTGCTGGGTGAACTAGAGCAGATCTGTTAGAAAAACATCCCAGGTTGATACCCACAGCTCTTGGTAAGCCAGTGCCATCCCCCTGCCAGGCCACTGTATATCACAGCCCTGGAGCCCTGCTCCCTGAGCCGGCATCTCCTGAGAATAGGGCCGAGTTAGCCAGGCTGGCCCCCAAGCAAGTAAACAGCAGGGGGCCGGTGGCTGTGGTCCTTTGGGAGGGCAGTCCCTGCAATCACAATGGAGCGATCGGGGGTGGGGGTAGAGCGGGAACGGGATTTAAACCCCCCAAATTGATTTTGGGGAGAGGCATTCACCTCACTGTCAAACACACAACTGGGGGGGGAGATGGGCTGGAGGGAGTGGGACAGGCCTGGGGGACAAGAGGAGGATGGGCAGGAGAGGGAGGAGGATGAAGTGTGGTGGGTGAGGAGGATGGAGGGGAGGTAGGTAGGGCCTAGTGCTGGGGAGGGTTGAGGGGGTGGGCAGGGCCTGGGACTGGGAGGTAGGCAGGGGGCTGGAGGAGGATGGAAGCAGTGAGGGCAGGGATGGGGCACAGGGCAAGGATGGATGGCATGGGCAGGAGCTGCAGCTGAAGAAGGGGTGGGAAGGGGATGGGGAGGATGGATGGGTGGGCTGGGCCTGGTGGTCAGGTGTGATGGGCAGGGGCTGGAGAAAGATGGAAGGGTGCAGGACCTGGGGGCTGGAGAAGGGGGGAGCAGGGGGATCATGGGTGGGTGGGCAGGGGGTAGGGTCCAGAGGAGGATGGAGGGCAGGCCGGGGGCTGGTGCTGTGCTGCCTGGATCAGGGTGTAGGGTGTCATTATTCACCTCTGGGGTCACCCTCCCCAGGAGCTGTTGCCGCAGCAGCCACAGGATTTTTCTTCCTCCTCACGCCCATGTGTATGAAAAATAAAAATCGCTGACAAAGTCATCTTCCTGTTGCCATGGCAACCAGAGCAGTAATTAGACCAGCCTGATTTCCCATCCTTGAGAGAGAGGCTGGGGGGGTAGGTTTTGGTGTGTGGGGAGATGACTCAGAGATGAAAGGCAGGGAGTTTAAAGGGGATTCTATTTGCGGTGGGTTTTTCTGTGCTCTGGCACCCAGGCGCCCATCTGGAGAGTGTTCTCTGCCCGGGGGACACAAGGAAGGGACAGTGGCGTAGCCCCACCACAAACAAGACATGAGCTGGGCAGAGAGGGGAATAGAACCTAGAAACCTGGCTCCCAGCCCCCGTGCCCTAACCCACTGGACCCCGCTCCCCTCCAAGAGCTGGGGATAGAACCCAGGAGTCATTTGCTCAGTCCACTAGAAGGTGCTGGATACGAACAGCTCCTCGTCCCAGGTCCCCAGCAGTTCATCCATCCTGGGTGCTTATCCACTCCCTCCTGTTTAGGAGTGGGGAGGCTCAAATCTGAGTGTGGGATCCCTGCTTTGGGGGGCTCCCCAGGCTGGACCTATGGGGACAATGCCCTCCGTGCTCCATGTATAGACATAGGTGTAGTGACCTCTTGTTATGGTGCTGGTTTTCAGTTGGACTACATGCATCCATGGCTCCTCCATGTTGCAGGGGGACAGCCCAGCTGTGGGGCTCGGGAGGCAGTGATAGGCAGGGGCTGGGCACAGTTGCACAGCAGGAACAGTGAGTCTCATTAGTGGGTTGGGGCCAGGCCAGGATACTGATGGGATTAATGCACTGGCCGTACCCATTCAGGAGGGATTTATGGCTGTCATGAGGGGCCAGCACTGGACACGGGAATGCTGGCACTGAGCCATGAGACCAGAGATCCATCACACAGGACTGCCTCGGGTGTGTTTTGCTATGTGACAGCCACGGCACAGACCCCTCCCGCAACCGAGATCTGGTCCCCATCAGGCTGGGCACTGCACAGACCCCCCAACAGAGATCAGGTTCCTGTCATGCCACATGCTGCACAGACCACCTGACACTCAGGGGCCCTGTCGCACTGGACAGCACACAGAACCCCCCACAGAGAGCAGGGTCCCCACCGTGCCAGGCATTGCACAGACCCCTCCACAGAGAGCGGGGTCCCCATCATGCCAGGCATTGCACTGACCCCCCCCAACAGAGAGCGGGGTTCCCACCGTGCCAGGCATTGCACAGACCCCTCCACAGAGAGCGGGTCCCCACATGCCAGGCATTGCACAGACCCCCACACAGAGAGCAAGGTCCCCACATGCCAGGCATTGCACAGACCCCTACACACAAAGTGGGATCCCCATTGTGCCAGGCATTGCACAGACCCCCAACCGAGCTCAGGATTCCTGTTGTACCTGGCATTGCAAAGACCCAACAACTGAGATCGGGGTCCCCTTGGGCCAGGCACTGCACAGGCCCCCACCCCCAACCAAGTTCACGGCTCTATGGGGCCAGCTCTGCACTGACACCTACTGAGAGACCATCCCTGCCCCAAAGAGCTTACAAGCTGGAGGCTGGGAGCATAGGCGTACACAGCCCATTCCATTAGGGTGTGCACCCAGGGTGCCCCGCCCCCACCCTAGCCCCACCCCCACCCTGCCCCCATCCACTCCCTCCTACTTCCCACCCCCTGACTTCCCCCCTCAGAACTCCCAATCCCGCCTGCTCCTTGTCCCCTGACTACCCCCTCCTGGGATCCCTGCCCCTAACTGCCCCCCCAGGACCCCACCCCTATCTAAGCCTCCTTGCTCCTTGTCCCCTGACTGCCCCCCTAGGACCTTACCCCCTACCTGTCCCCTGACTGCCCTGACCCTTATCCACATCCCCACCCCCAGACAGACCCCCAGGACTCCCACACCTATCCAACCGCTCCCCGCCCCCTGACAGGACCCCCAGAACTCCCAACCCATACAAACCCCCCCACTCCCTGCCTCCCCCAATCCCTCTCCACACCCCTGCCTCCTGACAGCCCCCCCCAGAACTCCTGACTCATCCAAACCCACCAAGCTTCTTGTCCCCTGACCACCCCCTCCAGAGACCCCCCCACCCCTAACCACCCCCCCGGGATCCCACCCCCTATCGCTAACCGCCTCCCCAGGACCCTCCTTGCTCCCTGTCCCCTGACTGCCCTGACCCCTATCCACCCCCTCACAGACCCCGGGACTCCCATCCCCCCTCCACCCCCCCCTGCTCCCTGACTGTCCCCTCCAGAGACCCCCCCACCCCTAACCACCCCCCCGGGATCCCACCCCTTATCCAACCCACCCTGCTCCCTGTCCCCTGACTGCCCCCACCCCTTATCCAACCCCCCTGGCTCTGGACCCCTTACCATGAAATGAGGCTCCTAGCCTCCCCACGGAGCCAAACACTGCCCTGCGGGAGCGCACAGCCCCGGCCCCCAGAGTGCTGCGCGCGTGACGGCATGGCTCCAGGGGAGGGGGGAGCGTGTCTGCCTCCCTGCAGAGCTGGCCCCCAGAGTGCTGCATGCCCGGCGGCATGGCTCCAGGGGAGGGGGGAAGGCGGGAGAGGGGCCGGCGGCTTGCTGCACTCAGCCGGGCACTCCAGCCCGGGAGCGCAGACCCCGCAGCTTGCTGCGCCGGGAGAGGGGGGCCATTTGCCCACCCCTGCATTAGGGTGTGCCTGGGCACACCCGGCACACCCTGTGCGCACGCCTATGGCTGGGAGTCAAGACCTCGGGGTTCTATCCTAGCAGTGGGAGGGCTGGTGGTTAGAGCAGGGGGCTGGGAGTCAGGACTCCAGGGCTCTAGTCCCAGTTGCATCTGGAGGACACATGCTGTTGAAGGCCTGGCAGAATGGCAGCTGCCCCCTCCAGCAAGGACTCAGTCCTGTTGGGAGCAGGGGGTGCTTTGGCAGCACAGCCCATCCTCTCTGCACTTAAGAAGCAGCTTGGTCTCCAGGCCTCCTCTCAGGCTCTGCCCCAGAGCCCTGCTTTTCAAGGCAGCTCCGTTGATCTCTGACACGTGCTGGCAGGAGCAGGGCACACTGCCCCTGCTCCTGTTCATTGGTATGCCCAGACCCTCTCGGCATGGCCGACATGGGCACCGCTCGCAGCCCCTTCCGCAGAGGTACAGCACTGCTAAAGCAGTAGGTGCTCTCCACCCACAGCTTGTGCTGTGGAGCCCTGCAGACCATGCCCCCAGCACTGCCTGCGACAGAACGCCTCTACTGAGCTCCTACCCTGCGCCTTGCAGCCCCCTGCTCCTGCCTGCCAGCACCTCCTGCTGGCCTCCCACCCCACTCCCTGCAGCACTGCGCCTCCTAGTGCAGCACAGACTGCAAGGGAGAGCACCCCCTACTGTCCCCCCTACTAGCCAAGCCCAGCGCTGCTTAGCTGGGGAATTGCAGCAGGATGCCACTTGCCGTAAGTCCTTCGCCATCTCAGTCGCTATTTCAAGCGGCCAGTGGCCAACGGGGAAGCGGCTCAAGAGCCCTGGAGGACCTGATTGAGAGCACTCGCCCCAGGAGGACCTGATTGAGAGCACTCGAGGCGGAGAGCCCTTGGAGGCGTGAGTGTGCTGTGCAGGAGAGGCCTTGGGTGGGGAGGGAGCCTGTTGCATCTCCTATTAGCTCCAAAGGAAGCCAGACTGGGAGAGTTAATGAACAGCTGGGGAGATGGGGAATCCCCCAGGGGCCTGCATCCAGGGCTGACCAGAGGATTCAGGGGCCCCTTCCATAAAAAAAAAGTTGCAATACTATAGAATACTATATTCTCATGGGGGCCCATGTGGGGCCCAGGGCTTGAGGCAAATTGCCCCACTTGCCCCCCTCTGGGCAGCCCTGTCTGCATCTGCCCCACCCTTTCTGTATCCTCACCTCACCTGCCCTTCCTGGTCATACCCTGTAAAGGGGATCCTGGAACCAGCCCCCTAAAATCCTCTCAGGATTTGCCTTCAAGCAATGACTCTTGGGGCCAGGGACTCCTAGATGCCCCCTGCTTTTCAGAGCAGGCCTCTGCCTTTCTGAAGGACAGGAAGGGAGGGGTGGTGGCTCATGAGGTAGCTGGGGATTAAATGCAGGAGAAGGGGGGGATCAGATACAGATGGGTGAGGGTGAACCAGAACAGCTGGCCGCAGAAGAGGCACGGATTAGACACAGCTGGGGTGGGGGGGGTGAGAAATGATCAGTCACAGCTGGTTATTTGCGGGGGGGGGGGTCAGACAGCTGGCTGGCTGTGCAGGGAGAGGGGCGATCAGACACGGCTGGCTGTGGGCTGTGTGGGGAGGGGGGGATGATCAGACAGCTGACTACAACAGGGTGAGACACATCTGGCTGCGGGTGGAGGGATCTGTCATAGCTGGCTGTGTGCAGAGGGGAGGGGCGACGATCAGACACAGCTGGCTGCGGGTTGGGGGGATTTGTCACAGCTGGCGGTGTGCAGGGGGGGATCAGTCACAGCTGGCTGCGGGTGGGGGGGTGATCAGACACAGCTGGCTGCGGGTGGGGGGGATTTGTCACAGCTGGCTGTATGCAGGGGGGGAGGGGCGATCAGACACAGCTGACTGGGGGGGGGGGGGAGAAGGTGAGAAATAGACCCAGTGGCTGAGGGGGGATGATCAGACCGCTGACTGCAGGGTGAGGATTAGACACAGCTGGCTGCGGGGGAAGGGATTAGACCTAGCTGGCTGCAGGAGAGGGGCTGATCAGACATAGCTGGCTGCAGGAGGGGGGAGGCATTAGACACAGCTGGCTCCATGTGAGAGGGGCTAGCTGTGTGATTGCAGGGGGGTATCACCCCCCCTCCACACACACTCTGCAGTGCTTCCACATTGCCGTTCCTGCTGCTGTGCCAGGGCCTTGATTGATTCCCTGCCCCGGGGTCCCTGTCCAAGTCTTTGTTATGCTAATTCCGACACGCTGAGCATGATCTGCACAGCCAGCTCTGGAATACTGATTGCTGGGGAGCGGGCCTCTCCCTTCCCACACCACATGGCACCCTCGCTGGATGGGGAACAGGGAGATGAATAGCTAGGAGCCAGACCGAGCCAGCCCAGTATCCCCCTGGCCCAGCTCAGAGCAATGGGTTAGCAGCCCAGTGTCCCCACCTCCCTTCCATCCCAGATCAGACCGATGGGCCCACCTGGCCCGGCATAGATGAGATTGGGGCACCATTGTGTTGGGTGCTGCACAGACACAGACAGACCCTGTCCCAAAGACACAGGATTGGAGAGGAAGTAGGGGCAGGGGGTGGGGGGAAGGAGTCACTTAAAGTCAGTGGCAGAGGCAGAAATAGACCCTATGAATCCTGACTCCCAGCTCCCCCAACAATTAGGCCCCCTTCCCCTCCCAGAGCCAGGGCTAGAATTCCGGAGTCCCAGGCCAGTGTCTAGCCCAAGGGTAGGCAACCTATGGCACGTGTGCCAAAGGCGGCACGCGAACTGATTTTCAGTGGCACTCACACTGCCCGGGTCCTGGCCACAGGTCCGGGGGGCTCTGCATTTTAATTTAATTTTAAATGAAGCTTCTTAAACATTTTAAAACCTTATTTACTTTACATACAACCATAGTTTAGTTATATATTATAGACTTATAGAAAGAGACCTTCTAAAAACATTAAAATGTATCACTGGCACGCGAAACCTTACATTAGAGTGAATAAATGAAGACTCGGCACACCACTTCTGAACGGTTGCAGAGCTCTGGTCTATCTACAAGGCTCCCAGACCCAACCACGGCTGCTCGCCAGCCAAGCCATGTGTCTGACCCAGTGGGACCGCACAGCACGGTCTCCCCCTTGCTTTGCACTGCACCGGGATGTGGGAGACGCATGCCAAGGGGACTGGCCTGGCATAGCAACCTGTGCTGGCCTAGCCCTGCGGCGTACCACCGGCCTGCACCGCCAGAAGAGGTTTTTCCCGTCAGTGTAGGCACACCGTCTCTCCGAGCCATTCTTCCCACTGCCTCGCTGCGTCTGCACCGGATAGCTATGGGGGCCAGGGCGGGGTTCACACCCCTGCACACCGAGACTGTGTGGACCTAAATTTGACGTGGTGCCCAGGCCTCAGAGAACTGACTTTGAGGCACGAGGTTCTACCATGGGTGGTGGGGACCAAAACATGAGAGTGTTTGAGGAGCGCCCAGGCCTGGCTGGCTCAGGGTGTGAGGAATGATCCATGAGCTCCTCCCCCTCCAGGGGGCACTAGCTCCAGGCTGGCCCCAGGCTGGGGGGCTGTGTGCAGGGAGGGCGTGCCCTGCACCACCTCACTGAGCTGTGCTCTCCTCTCTCCCCAGAACACAGACGACCTGTTGGTGGCGTCAGCTGAGTGCCCCAGTGATGATGAGGACCTGGAGGAGTGTGAGCCCAGCACAGGTGGGTCCTTCTCTCTGCTGCCGGCACGTGTGGGTGGGGGGCTTCTACAGGGTGCACTGGACACACACCCTGACACACTGTCCCCGCTACACACGCACACCCTACATACACCCTGGCAAAGACACACATCCCACACACACCCTGACACACTGTCCCCCCATATCTCCTACACACACACACAGCCACACACATACACCCTACACACATCCTGACATACTGTTCTCCCTACACACACACCGACGCACTCTAACCCCTACACGCACTCACTCCCTACACACATATTAACCTATATACATTGACACACACATCCCTTCACACACACACACACACACACACATTCCTGCATGCATTGAGGCACACACACACTTAGGTGCACTCACACACATGCACCAAAGGTACACACTCACCCACACATCCCTGTGTATGCACACAGAAACACACATGCACAGGCACAAACCTCTGCGCACACACTGACACACAAACTCCTGTTCATGAATGTAAAAACCTACACAATCTCTGTGCTCATGTGTGCACACAGACACCCCTTTGAACTCACACAAACACCTGTTGGTGACCTGACACATTGCTACATGCACACCAAGACACATCCCTGTAAACTCATAAAGCTACACACTTGTGTACACTCACACAAAGACACAGCCTTATGAACTCACATAGTGCTACACACACACGCAAGCACATCCCTATGGATACCTGCACAGAGAGACACAATTCTATGAACTCATCCAGCACTACCCTCTCACCTCTATGCACACACAAATAGAGAGAGAAACCTGTGAACTCACACAGCTGCACTCTTGTGCACCCCCCCGATAAACACTGCTCCCAACACACACACCCTGATGCCCCCTTAAACTCCCCACCCCCAGTTTTATGCTGCATTACACTAACCCATTGCCCTTCCCCACTGATCAGGTCCCCAGTATCACACCTGTATTTAGCAGGCACCATCCCCACACCCTTAGACACCTCAGGGTCTGGCTGGCCCAACACATTCAGCCCCAGGCCTCCCTTACCATCCTGTCTGCCTTTCTCCAGGCAGGCGGCAGGTGCAATGGCTCCCCCACACCTCGCTGCTGCTCCAGGATTTACAGGACCTAAGAGTTAGCTGGAGCCACCCCTCCCCAATCACACAAATCAAAGCCCAACTGGGGAAAGTGGGAATAGAACTCAGGAGTCCTTGCACCCAGCCCTCAACCCCTGCTCTAACCACTAGACCCCACTCCCCTCATGGAGCCAGGAATAGAACCCAGGAGTCCTGGCTTCCAACCCCCACTGCTCAAAGCACTGGATCCCACTCCCCTCCCACCACACAGATTCAGGCCCAGCTTGTGAAGCATCCCTTTATTACCTCCTTTCCCATTTGCTGACTGAATGAAAGGGCCTTTAGTGGTTCAGGAAGCATTGCTGTAATAGACTGTTGAGGAGCTGCTGCACCCCACCCTAGAGGTGGTTGCATCTCAGCACCAGGCAGGGGATCCCCATATAAACAGCCCCTATTCTCTACACCAGAGGTGGCTGCATCTCCGCACTGGAGGAAAGATCCCTGTGTAAACAGCCAGCATTCCAAGGCGGCTGCATCTCCGCACTGAGTACTAAACCAGGGCTAGGGAAACCTAAGAGGTGGACACTCCCTCCTTGAGCAGGGAGGTTATGCAGAAGGAAGAAGAGGTTTTACCTCTGGCTTGCTGGAAGCTGGCTTTGCTCCTTTGTGCCATGTTGTCATTTATGTTGCAATTGGGGAATCCCTCGGGGAGAAGTACCCTGCTGGGAGCGGGGAGGCTGGTGTCCAGGGCCTCTAAACCCCTCTCCACTCCTCACAAAGAGCGGATGATGCAGGAGGAGGCAGAGGGAGGCAGTGATTAATGGGATCTTGGAGGACTTTGAGAGCTTTGATTGGCCCCAGCTCATGTTGCCAGGCTGAGAGGATGGAAAGTGTCAGGTTCCCAACTGATCCCTAGAAATGCTCCCCTCCACCGTGCCATTAGCCAGCGGAACTCACTGCCACAGGATCTACCCAGGAGTGAGAGCTTAGCCACATTCCAACGAGGGCTCAGGACTTTAGACAGATACCGGACTGTGCAGAGGTAGAATTCAGCGGCTATGGAAGTAACTGAACTCCTCCGGGTGGGACCAGCTGGGGGCAGGGGGACCCATCACTGCAGGGTTCTTTGAACCTGCTTCTGAAGCAGCTGGCGCTGGCCACTGTCGAAGATGGGGTACTGGGTTAGCAAACCTGTTGGGCTGATCCAGCACGGTGGGCATGTGGGTTATTGGACTGATTTGGAGTGACAAGGGACATTGGGTGATACCAGGCGAGAGCAGCTCATTGGTCTGATCCAGGGGGGAGTGGGGAGGATACTGGGCTGGATGGGCTCGTTGGTCTGATCCGGAGTGGTGAGGGAGAGAGGAAGGATAGTTCAGTTGCTCAGGTGACTAGGGAGACCTGGCTTCAATTCCAGATCCAGGGCAAGAGTGCCCCCTATTGAGCCCTCCACCCCACTCCCTGCAGCACAGCGCCCCCCAGCACTGACTGCAAGGTGAACTTCCCAGTCCCTTGGGTTTGTCCTGCCATTCTCCCTACCAGCGCAATGACCCAACTTAGCCAGGAGGAGCCGCTGTCTCGCGCAGGTTTGTTCTTTTGCGCCAATCCCCTCTGTGGCCAAGTGCTAAGATCTGACAAGATCACAGCCAGAGTTGTTATGGCCAGAGGCATAGAACGAGAGCGGGAAGAGAGGGCGGGGAGTAGTGAGGAAAGAGCCATAAATCCAGGCAGAAAGTGAGTGGAGCAGAGAGCCACATCCATGGGAGACACTGCATTGGCTGCAGGCAGAATCCCGCCATCCCTGCAGAAACACACCCAGCCACAGATTGATGTGGCTTTGTGTCCTCTCTAAATGGAATGGAAATCACAGCATGGGCTGGTGGGGGTAGATCCCACACTCTCATTGACCCCCCTCCATCTGCCCAGCATCCACACTGGTGATTGCTCTTAACCCCCTCCTCTCCACCGCACTATCTGTTCCGCATCACCCAGGCCGTGGTGGGGCATGAAATTTACGCTGTCTCCTCCCTGATGGGAAGCAAGGGGGGATTTATGAGCCTGGCAGTGCAGGGAGCGCCTGGTGCTGCACCGGGCCTGGTTCATTAGCTCCATTCTTTATTGTCTGGGGAGCACCAGGACCCTTCAGTGCATGTTTATTTCCTGTGCCAGGGATGAGTCGGCCTCCCCCCTTGTGTGTGAGATTTCCCAGAGCCAGGCCCCCTGCACCCACACACACACGGCCCCACGCTGGCCAGCATGCCTCCCTATGCTCTGGAGAAACCCTGCTCACGCCCCATTCAGTCTCTCTGCCAGCCAGGGACCAGTTAGATGGCATTCTGAGCTGCACCAGGCAGGCATTACATGGGCGTTGGGTGGGAGATGTTGGTTGCACATCTAGCCCTCACTGGCCAGAGGCTGTAAGGAGTTCAGCAGGGGATGCTTTCATGTAGAAGTCAGATCTGATCCCCACCTGATGCTAGGGGGCGCAGTGCTGAAGGGAGCAGAGTGGGGACTCAGCAGGGGGCCCTCTGACCCCAGCATGACACTAGAGGGGCCGTGATGCAGGGAGCAGGGTGGGTTGTTCAGCAGGGGGCACTCACTGGAGTCAGTGTAGCTACTGACTTATCCCAGCTAAGGTTCTGGCTCATGGCCTAGTTTTCAGAAGCATGGCTCACCTTCAATCCCCACTACCGTCGCTGGAGACTCAGGCCCCTGTAACAATATCCCGGTGCTGCTGATTTCCAATGCATCATTTCGCACAGCCGGAAGGGCATAAAACCCAGCTGCATTTCTCTGTGCATTTACAGTGCACCCCCACACAGCTGGAGCGGCAGAAGACACATCTGTACCCTTCAGTCCTGCCGCCGTGCTCATGCATGGCTGTAACTGGGGATCACAGCAGCAGTGAGAGGCTCTGACCACTGGGGTCCCCATTGTGCCAGGAGCGGGACAAACCCCCAGTGACACAGAGTCTCTGCATAAAGAGCTCACAGGCTGAATAGATGAAGGGAGGGAGGAGAAGCAGAGGCACCAAGGGGAAGGGACCACCGCAAGGGCAATGGCAGAGGGGGGAATAGAACACAGGAGTCCTGCCTCCCAGCCAGTGCTCTATCCACTATATCTGCTGCTGCTCTAGCAGTCAAGTGACAAACACTGAGGGGATATTTCTGTGATAAAATTCGTTTCTTTTCACTCTTTGCCCAGCTCCCTCTGTATTTCAGCTGTCAGTGCCCTCCCCCACCCCTGAATGCAAATGGTACCATACCCAGCTGTATAACTGGCTTGCAGTTACATGTCTATCCAATGGGCTTTTGCAGATCTACATTGCCTGGTGTCTACCTGCAAGCCACTGATATGCTGCAAACCCCTCTGTGGGACTAGCACCCCTCTGGGTTCCTCCTCTAGTCTTGCCTCCAGGTTCACACACATCTGTAATTTGGACAGCACACATCTGTGCTGTTAGGGCACCAAGCTTAGTGGGCGTGTGCCCACGCCGTGCCCACTCTGCTCACAAGTGTGAGTCCATGCGTACATGCATCCCTGTAGGAGGGTCCCATTTTCAGCAGGAGCTGCAGGGGGTGCTCACCCCCTCAGGTTGTGTGACTGGAGGCATGAGATGGACAGACCTCCCAAGGATCCGCTACCAAGGAACTTCAGGAGCAGAGCCCCAGATGATGCAAATCAACCGCTTCTTAATTATGCCGTAGTGCCTAGAGATTACAACTGAGATCAGGTCCCCATCAGGCCAGGTGCTGCGCAGGCTCAAAGGAAGAGACAGTCCCTGCCCCCAGGAGCTCAGTCTGACTAGACAAGGGTGGGAGGGGAAACAGAGGCATCAAGAGGGGAAGGAACGTGCCCCAGATCAGTGGCAGAGCTGGGAATAGGATGGAATCCAGGAGTCCCAGCCCCCGCTCTAACCCACTAGACCCCACTCCTCTCCCAGAGCTGGGATAGAACCCAGGCAGGAGTCCTGGTTCCAGTCCAACATTAGACCACGGCACAGGGAAGACCAAGCCCTAATTTCAGGGTGGACACCCAGGCTACTACTGCTCTGCTCCCCAATAAAACAAGGGACTAATTAGCTGCTCCCCCCTATATGGTGGCCCTCTCTTGTGAGTTGAGTAATTGCTGGTGCATCCTTTCTTCTCCTCCCGTACTGACGGCGCCACGGTTATGTTATTTCTCTCTTCTTCTCCGTGATCAAAGGCAGCGCGGCTCCTTTGTGCAGCGCTTGCCAAATGTTTCCAAAAGCATCACAATAAAAACCAGAGGAGGGGAAGAGACAGGAGAAAATGAAAGGCCCAACGGGGGGGCTCAGCAAGCAGATAGGGGCTGCTCATTAAAAACACACACACCTTCTTGCAGGCTTTTAATTAATATCGGGAAGGCAGTTGGGGGGCAGCAGCGGGAGGAGTAGGAGCTGGCTGGGGGCAGTAAGAGGACTGGGTGTTGGTCAGCTGTGGTCCCTGTCGCCCTGTGGCTTTGGGGTGTGCGCTCCCCTGCTCCCAAGGTCCTGACACAGAGTGACAGAGACACCAGTGGGACCCAGAGTTCTGAGTGGTTAGAGCAGGGGGGCTGGATCAGGTGGTCCCATCCACCCAGGAATCCGTACCCACTTATGGGGGGGAGAGCAAATAATCAGGACTGCTGCAGGAGGCAGGCTGAGCTCTTCTCCCCCCACCCTCAGCAGAGGAGTTGGTGGAGGGGAGGGGTAGAGAGAGCCTAGCAGCTTGGTCAGCTCTGCTCCCTCTTCCTTTCCTTTCTTCCCCCCCTCTCCTGCAGACAATGGGTTGCCCCGTTCCCTCTTCCCCCCTCCTCTCCTGAAGACAATGGACTGCCCTGCTCCCCCTTCCCTCCTCCTCTCCCCCAGACAATGGGCTGTCCCACTCCCTCTTCCCCTGCAGACAATGGGCTGGCCTGTCTCCTCCTCCTCCCCTGCAAACAATGGACTGACCTGCCCCTGCTCGTTCCCCCCATCTCTCCTGCAAACAATGGGCTGGCTTGTCTCCTCCTCCTCTCCTGTAAACAATGGGCTGGCCTGCCCCTTCCTTGTCTTTCTGTCCCCCTCCTGGCCCTGGCTTGGGTGAGAGCAGGTGAAGAGCCCCTGAGCCTGGAGCTGCAGGAGAATACAGGTGCAATGGCAGCAGAGTAGAGGAGAGCTGGGACCCCGCATCAGCAAATGCAATGTTGGGGTATAGGGAGAAGCCAGGAGCTGCAGCCCATGCGCTTCTGTTGTCATGCAGTGACTGTGCCCCAGGGTGGGGCAGGGCTCTGGAATCAAAAGAGAGACCATCAAACAGGAGAGAACCTTGAAAAACTCTCCTGGTGTTCTGGGCCCAACTGATGGCTCCTGAACCCTTGGTGATGGCTTGCAGGGAGCTGATAGAGTACCCTGTGAGGGAAGGGCTTGGCTGCTGTCTCCAGCCCCCAACTGTGCAGCCCCAGCTACCAGGCCAGGCTTTGCCATGTCAGCCTGGAATCCTTTGCATGCAGCCACCAGCACAAAATAGCCCATCCCTAGCCAAGGCAGCTCAGCACATGGACTGGTACCTCTGGGACTGGGTGATACAGTATCCCCTGTCTCCCTGCCACCCCGGGCCAGACCATGGCCCCAGCCAGCCCAGTATCCCCCCGTCACCCCAGCTCCGACCTATGGGCCCAGTCAACCCAGTATCCCCCCCTTCCCTGCCACCCCAGGTCAGATCCATGGACCCAGTCAGCCCAGTATCGCCCCCCCCCCCCCCCCGGCTCAGACCAATGGGCCCAGCCAGCCCAGAATACTATTACAATCTATCATACCAACAATCAAGCAAGGCTTGTAATAAAGAGTCTGGCCAGATCTTTCCAGCCCAGTGACAGGGCTACGGTCACTCTCCAAAGCATGTGGGCCTAGGGAGTAGTGTGGCGATTTCCATTTCTGATCTGACCAGGAGGGGGAGGGGGATTCTGTCAGCCACTGGAGACTTTGGTGTTGGCGTGTGCAATTGTAGGGAGAAGCTTTTCCTTCCCTGTTATTTACTGCTGCCTTTCAAACCATAATGCAGCCCTGACTCTGTTTTCCTCAGCTGACAAAGAATGCAGCTTTTAATGATAATATTGAGCTAATGTATGTGATTCCGAGCTAGATGAGCTATAGGGATCCTTCACCCACTGTCGAGATGCAGCTGCCTCTGGGGTGGGGTAATGGGGGTCTGTTATACAAGGATCCTTCACCCAGTGCTGAGATGCAGCTGACTATCCCTATGGCTAACGTGCACCACTGCTTGAAGCACAGCACCCCCTAGTGCCACACTGGGGTTAGTACTGACCTTGGGGAGAGAGCACCCCCTACTGAGTCCCCACCCCACTCCCAGCAGCACAGTGCCCCCTACCAGCTCAGTTGCAACCTCTGCTAAGTGCACAGCAGTACTCAACCAGTCCAGGAGTGTGTGTGCAGAAGCAGAGAGAATGTTATACAGCAGAATAGTCTTGTGCCATTGTGTAAATCTATGAGATGGCCCCAGCTTGACAGAAATCACAGGGCAATGAAAATAATTCAAGATTTGGAAGCAGAGAGGCTGGCAAGATCAGGATGTTTAGCTCAGCAAGGAGATAAAGGAGAGGCGGATATGCTAGAGGGGCCTAAAAGAATGTACAGGATCAAGACAGGCAACTGGGATCTGCTATTCACCTTCACTCATCATTCAGGAACCCCTAATGAAATTCCAAGCAACACATGTCAAGTGACTCCATTTGTACTCAGTATCATTAACCTGCGGAACTCCCTGACACATGATAGTTATGGACCCCACTCCCTGCCTCTCGAGCTGCCCTTTCCATCAGTGTATTTTCCACCAGCCAAAATTGGCACCTACAGTCTATTCCCACCACCACCAGTGGCCAGCCTTGTCCCCTACAGTTTATTCCCCTCCAAGTTTTATCCTTTGCTTCTGTTCATCCCATAGCCCCTAATTTCCCTCCAAGCCATTCTCCCCCCACCCAGTGTCTTTTGCACCTATTGGATACCTGGAGTCAGATCTCATGCCACCCTGCGGCTTGACTAAGTCAGTCATGGTGATCTCTTGTGAGCTTCCTTCATAAACTCACTCAGTCGCCAATGTCCTCTCCCTCTTGAGACCCTGTGTCAAGTGACAGCTCTGAGTCCCAGGCTTGGCTGAGGGCTCTAGCTAAGCAGTGATTTGCTTACACTGCCCATCCTGCAGAAGGGGGCACTGAAAACACACAGATCATTGAAATACCTACCGCAGCCTTGTAAAGGAGAGTCACCCTCATATTCCACACCACCTGGCGTATGAGATGTGGGAGCTCAAAGCATGCACGTAGTTAATTCCACCCCATACACTCCCTTGCGGAGTGGTCATGTTATCTCTGATATTGCAAATGAAGGAGCAGCTGAGTGAAGTGACTCGCTGGTAAAGCAACAGAGAAACAGGCCACAGCCCTCAGGGCTCCTGACACCTACCTACCCCTGATCTAACCACTACCCTCCCAAGCCAGGGCTATACCCCAGGAATCCTGGCTCCTAGCCCCCCTGCTCTAACCACCTGACTCAATTTCCCATCCAGATCCAGGAAAAGAACCCAGGAGTCCTGACTCCCAGAACACTAAGCCACTTGCTTCAAGCTGTTGTGTAACTCATTTTCCTTCTACGTTCACCCGTAAGCGGAGTAGAGTATTTGGTCTGTAAACCATGGAGGGTAGTGGCTCTGTTGGGTGCATTCTCATGCAAATCCCCTGTCCTATCACAGCGCCCACTGGTGGTGTGACCACATATGCAGGTTTATGAGCTCACTGCCTAAGTTCCCTCTAAGCAGCCATGCAGCAGCCTATTAGGGGCAGTGCAGGCGTTCAGGCTGCAGCGGGGAGAGATGCCTGTCCCCCTGCCCCCGACCCAGCCCAGCCCCGGACCTGCTGTGGCTGGGAGGAGGCGCCCCTCCCCCAGCCCCAACCCAACCCCGGCCTGGACCTGCCTTGGCCAGCGAGAGACACCTCTCTCCCCCAGCCCAGGTGCTGCTGTTGTAGCCCTGAGGCAGCCTGCATCCCAAACCCCTCATCCCTGGCCCCACTCCAGAGCCCGCACCCCAATCCTCTACCCCAGTCCTGAGACCCTCATCCCTGGTTCCACCTGCACCCCCAGCTGGAGTCCTCAGCCCCTCACACCCCAACCCTCTGCCCCAGCCCCGAGCCCCCTCCCACACTCCAAACCCCTTGATCCCTCCCCACCACATGAATTTTGTTAATGTGCACCAATATGGAGGTGATGTGTCATACATCACTTCCATATTGGTGCACATAATAAAATTCATTCTGCACATGGGTGGGAAAAATTAGAGGGAACACTGTCCACTGCATAGGTGCTGATAGTCCCACCCCTTGGGACAGCCTGTAGAGGCTTGGCCTTGGGATACCTGATGCCCCTGGATTCTATCTTGGCAGGCAGCCCCAATCACTGTACAGACACAGCACTGCTACTACAGGCTGGGCTGTAATGAAGTGGTGGGGAAGAGGGTGCCACTGTCCTCCCCTGGGAAGAATCAGAGTCACAGCTCTGTATGACAGAGCCCCGCACAGTTAACAGCGAGTCTCTTTTAGCTCTAGTCTATGGGCAGCAAGTTTGGGAACTCTAATCCTGCTACTGCCAGGAAGATTGGTGTAGCTAGGGAGCCCATGGCTTTGGCACTGTCGATTGAGAATCTGGTGAGGAAACTGGGAACCAGCTGATGGGAATGGCACATACTGGGAATGGTCTGCCAAGCTCCTGGAGTCCTCATCCTCAGCTGGTGCAGTGGGTGTAACTGCATAGGAGTCAGGACTGCTGGGTTTTATCCCCAGCTCTGACAGTCAGGATTCCTGGGTTCTATTCCTGTTGACATCAGTGGTGCTAGGCATCTGTCCCTCTTTCTGCTTTCTTTCCAGTTCTAATAGGGACAGAGCCCACAGATCTGTCAAAACAGCTACTGAAAATATAGTTATGTATGTTTTTTAAACATGTATTTTCCCAACACACACCCGCCAAATTTACAGCCAGTGCAAAGGACCAAATAATGTGTGCAGTGTCCTTGTCATTTTAACATCAACTTTGGTTGCCATATGTTAAAAAAAAAAGTGGGGGGAGGGAGAGGTGGGAGGTGGGAATGGAAAATGTAGACAGACAGACAGAGTCGAAAAGTGTGTCTGGGTGGGGGGAGGGAAAGATTTTAAAATATGCAGAAGTTAGAAGATAGATAAATGAATCTAGAAAGAAAGAAAGAAAGAAAGAAAGAAAGAAAGAAAGAAAGAAAGAAAGAAAGAAAGAAAGAAAGAAAGAAAGATGAATGAATCTAGATAGGTAGAGAAATTAATCTAGAAAGAAAGAATGAAAGTAAGAAAGAAAATGCATCTAGATGGAAAGACCATAGATTAATGAATCTAGAAAGAAAATTAATAAAGAAAAAGGTAGATAAATTAATATAGAAAGATACAGAAATGAATCTGTATAGGTGGAAAGAAGAAAATGGATGTAGAAAGAAAAATTAATCTAGATAGAATGAAAGTAAAAAAGAAAATATGTCTAGAGAGAAAAACTATAGATGGATCTAGAAGGAAAGAGAAATTAATCCAGCTAGACAGAAAAAAGAATATAGACAGACACAGGAATTAATGTAGAAATAGTATAGATAGAAACAGAAATGAATCTAGATAAAAAGAAAGAAGATAGATAAAAGAATACAGAGAGAGAGAAGGAAAGAAAATGTATCTAAACAGAAAGACTATAGATAAATTAATCTAGAAAAAGAGGAACAAATCTAGTTAGAAAGAAAAATCAAAGAATATAGACACAAATGAATCTAGAAAGAAAGAGTATAGATAGAAAGAGAAATTAATCTAGATGGAAAGAGAGAAAGAAAGAAACATAGAAATGACTCTAGAGAGACAATTGAAAAGGCGAGTGGTAGAGAAAAGAGATGTTTAAAAAAAAGAAAGAAAAAAAAGTTGTTTTTTCTCCAAAAAAACATTCTTACCTAGTTTTCTTTTTTGTAATTTTTTTTCTTCATGCTAAAATCACATGGCCAATTTGTTGATGTAAGTTGATTGAATTCTGTGGTTTGCTCTCTTATTTTTAAAACGAAAAGAAAAGGGAAAAAATGAAATGAAAGAGAAAAGGAGGGGAATAAAAAGAAATGTGAAAAGCAGTTTGCAATTAGGTTTTTTCTTTTATTATTACTTAATTCTGCTGTTTGAAAATCTGTTTAATTTTTTTGCATTAAATGACTAATTTCTTTTTTTTAATTCTTTTTCTTTAAATTTATGATTTCTCTAGATTTTGTTGTAAAAAGCTACAGTTTAAAACGAAAAACAGTTGTAAAGATTCGTTAAAAAGCAGCCAGAGATTGGGGAACGAGTCTAGTTTTAAATTCAGTTGATCAGTTTGATTCAGTTTCTTGTGTCCAAATGTGGCAGTTTTTCCTCCGGTTCGTATTAACCCATCTCTCCTTTTCTGTTTCTCTTCCCCCTTTATTTCTCTCTGTTCTAGGAGGTGAATTAGTATTGCCCATAATTACCGAAGATTCCTTAGACACCCCACCAATTGCCACCCGGTCTCCATTCATACCCCCGCCACCTACCTTTGGCCCCTTCCTAACCGTAATAGAGACCACCAGAGACACCCTAGCCCCTTCCGCCAATCAAAAACCCCCGTGCTTAGCCGACCAAGAGGACAGCGATTGCGAAGAGGGCATTGAGGCCTCCGGTTACGCCTCGGGCGAGGTCTTCGACTCCAGCCTGCCCCCTACTGATGACGAAGATTTTTACACCACATTCCCCTTGGTCACAGATAGGACCCTGCTGGCCAGGCCAGATGGAGCATCTAAAAAGTCCCAAGGCTTCAGGCCCAACATTAGGACAGGAGTGCCAGCTTCATCCTCAATCCCTGAGCTCCTGACCTCCACTGCCTCTCCCGATCTGGTCCGTAACATCCCCGCCGGCAAAATGAACAATCGCGAGGCCCCCAAACCCCACCCAGACCAGTACCCCCCTTTGCCCACCTCTTTTGAACTCGACAACCGTAACAGGCATAAGTACCCCAGTATAACATCTTCCCCCAATTTCCACAATCTACCCACAGCTAACCCCACCGGCTCGGGGGAGAGGGGTCCCCCGGGAGCCGTCGAGGTGATCCGCGAATCTAGCAGCACCACGGGGATGGTGGTCGGCATTGTGGCGGCGGCCGCCCTGTGCATCCTCATCCTCCTCTATGCCATGTACAAGTACCGAAACCGGGACGAAGGCTCTTACCAGGTGGATCAGAGCCGGAACTACATCAGCAACTCGGCACAGAGCAATGGCACGGTGGTGAAGGAGAAACCCACCTCTGCCACCAAAACCCCCAGCAAGAGCAAGAAAAACAAGGACAAGGAGTATTATGTGTGAGTCTCCGCCCCCCCTGGCCCCGCCTCCCTCCTGTCCCTCTGGTGGCGAGCGCGAGAGAGAGACGATCGCAAGGTGAGACCGGCTCAAATCGTGCCAACCTTTGGATACAAGAGACCAACGAAACCTCCCAGCCTTCCTTTCTCCTCCCTCTGCATCACAGAGGCAACCAGTGGATCCTGCCCCCCACCTCCACCCCACACTGGTTTCAATTTGTTCATTTCTCTCTTATTTAATTTTTCAGTTCATCCTCATAAATTAATAACAACCACCCCAAAATCAAAATCACGCTCGCTTCCCACCCCGGATTCCTTCAGATCTTGGGGGTTTCTTTAATTTGTTTTCCTTTTAGCAAACGAAGTGGGGGAAAGAACAGGGCAGGGGGCGATCAAATCACACATGCCATGGTTAGAGGTTGGCACCGGAAATAAGCAACCACTCGGAAAGAGAACAGAAAATGAGGATCTGGGAGGGGTAGATGGATTGATGAAGGCTTCGGAGCTCCCTAGATAAAGCTGAGCCAGGATTTTGCCTTCAAGATATATATATATAGAGAGAGAGGTGACAGCTGATTCCCCCCATCTGTTACCCCAGGAGGTTAGATGCTTCCTCATCCGGATGAAACTTTGGGGTACATCTCCCCACCCCTTTTAGACCCCTCTCCCATGCCCTGTTTGGAAACAGACTAATCCAATTGGGATACAAATGATTTGATTTTTCTCTCATAACTATCGACAAAATTACGACGCGGAGCAGGATACAGCTGGATCCAGAAAACTTGGCTGGGCAAAGATTTTGGGGACGAAAAATCGGTCTCTCTCGGAATTATTATTAAAACAATAAAAGGGGGGGTCTTTAATTATAACTGATTTTTTTCTCTCTCTCTTTGTTAATGTGTCAGAGTCTTGGAAATGTGTGGAGTAAACCAAACCGAAACAAACAAAATCACGAACTCTCGGGAAAATAAAAATGAATCCATTAATAACGATGGTGGTAAATAAAGCAGTTAACATGGATCTTGTCCAACTATGGAACTGATCAGCCATTCGGCTCTCTGCTCTGTAGTAACAAAAGGGGGTGCTATTCTCAAAAGGGTTAGAGTTGGGATGGTGTTGGTTTTTGCATAAGCAACAGCGACGGGAGCTGAGACTGGTTTGGGGGTACCTGCTCGGGATGTGTGGGGGTGGGGGAGATGGGAAAATATATACAATGTTTCTGTTTTGTTTTCAGGGGATTGACGGCGTAATTCCTTTTCCCCCATGCATCCTCCACTCCCATCCCCTTTTCTCCATGCCAAGGTGCTATTGTGATCATCCTTTAAGTGTCTTCTCAGAGCATGTCCTTAAATTGTGTTGTTCTTTCAAGGTATCTAGGACAGGGGGGTAAGCAGCTGTTGATGGGAATTTGCAAATGAAAGGGGGGTGGAGGCGTTGGACTATTTCCTTCACCCGCACCTTCGCCCCTCACTGGGGGAATTGGAAAGGCTTTTCAAATGACTATATATAAAGAGAGCTCTATATATATATAAAATATATATATATATAAATATATATATTATATAACGTATATGTGTGGACAGTTTAACACAGAAGAATCAAAGAGAGTTTGGAAGGACGTTTGAAAAGGAGCTAGAGACAAAAAATCTCTCCCCGCCGTGTTACAGATAGGATCCCTCGATGATCTCTGGGCACGGCCACTGGAGACCAACTCCCATCTTTGATCCCGATTCTGCAAGACTCCAGCCCATCCTTCTGCATGCAAACTGGCTGACAGGGCTGGCCCCTGCTTCCAGACAGGTCGGTGCCACAGGGCTTTGCTCTGTCAGGGGCTTTTCAGCTGGTTCCAATGCAGCAACGCACTTCAGCACCTGCCTAGCTCAAAGCATAGGGGTCGTCCGGTCAAAGCCAGTAGAGAAAGAGTCACAGATTGGAAGGGAGACATGGCAGAATTTTGCCCAGAGGTTCCTGCACCCAGCCCATGACTTGCGTCCCAATTAAACCATATCTATTGGACGATAGAAAGTCCTCAAGGGATGCAGAATCCGCATCCCTTGGGGAACGGCTCTAAAATTTCATTCCTCATCTCCACCGGTAAAAACGTACATCTTACTGGCGCCAGCTCCAGCCATCAGATCTCACTGTCCATTTGCTAGATCTAGCAGTAAACCCCTTTTCTCGGGGGCGGTATCAATGAAGCTAAGGGAGCTGTGCTGGATTGTGGTTGGAGAACTCCAGCCCTACCAGGCTCATGCCCACTGCTGGGAAGGATGTAGGGAGGCGAGGAATTTGGATCGGAATTCTTTCTTTCAGAGTGATAGGGTGCAGGTGAAATAGGCACTTCAATTTCTCAAGCCTGGCAAAGTTATTGCAAACTCCCCTCGCCTTCAATGCTAAAATGCCAAAAAGGGCTAGCATCGAGCTGAAGAGAGGGTGATATATCTGCCATTGTAAGCTGTGAACTGAAATAATTTCATATTAATTTTCAGGCTTTGAGGTGTTGTTTTTGTATTAAGAAAAGGCATCACATTTTGCAAAGTTTCCAGGGTATTTAGGCTCCTAAACTTTTTGAAAATGAAATTTAGGCTCCTAAATCTCTTAGGTGCTTTGAAGAATGTTAGCGAAGGTGAAATTTGGTGGACATCTCTCAGCATCTTAGACCACTGCATGAGCTCAAGTTCTGTATTTTTCTCTTACCAAAAATCCCAACATTTTTTTTAAAGACGCAGATAATTATTGGAGTTTCGTTCATTCCAAACTTCGCCACTGAATGGAACTGTCTGCAGGGTGAAGGAGGGGGATTTCTGTCCGTTTCTCTAGGAGTGTAATGAACATTATCAACTGTAAATTAATTTGTACATTATTAATATTTTATTTTTGTTTGGGGGAGGGGCTCGGGCGGAGAAATGAAGGTCGCAAACTCTATTTTAAAAATATGACACTCTGATAAATATCCTCTTTTTAAAATATCGAGAGAGAGATTGGTTTATTTTACCAATAGAATTCCCAATCTTTTTCCTTTACAGCATTCCAGGTGGGGAGGAAATAAATTTTTAATTCATTCTTTTTGTATCAGTTTTGGTTTAGTTTTTTTAATGAACAGAAACCCCTTCCTGATTGTTTTGGGGGAAATACTCTGTGGTTCTGCATATTTACCCTGTAAACTTCCTGTACTCTTCAATGTTACTGTAAAGTGTTACCAATTATGATGAAGTCAAAAAAAACTTTCAACCCATGTACATTACCGCAAAGGGGAATACAGTTGATTCTATACTTCGTACAACTCTGGAGTTCTAGTCCTCATTTTGTGTGGGCAGACCGGGCCGAGAGACGGTTAAGGGATTGACCGAGGGCCTGTTTCTCCATTGCTTTGTACCTTGTCTATTATGGGTTATATTGCAGTAGCATCCAACAAAGAGTGGGGCCCTGTCAGGCTGGGTGTTGGGCCGAGATCAGGGTTCCTGTCACACAGGTGCTGCACTGACCCCAACCAAGATCAGGGCCCTAGTCATGCCAGGCACGCACAACACCCCCGCCCTTGCTGCTGAGCGAGATCAGGGGCCCGCTTGTGCCAGGTGCTGCCCAGATCCCCCAACCATGGGCGGCCATGTTCCCATTGCGCTGGGTGCTGCACAAACCCCAGACCGCGATCAGGGCCTTATTCTGCCACTCACTGAGACCAGGTCCCCACTGTGCTGGGCCCTGCCCCAAAGAGCTCAGTCTAACTAGACGAAGGATGGGAGGAAAACAAGCACCAAGAGTCACAGGGCCGTGCGTAAGGTAAGTGACAAAGCCTGGAGTGGACCCAGGTGCTGAATGCTCCACCTGCCCAGACCCCAGCCAGTCCTGAGATGAGCAGCAAGCAGCCCCAAGAGAGCTAGTCCTGGGCTGGGCACTGAGCTCTGGAAATACTCAGGCCTGCGCCTGTGCTCCGAGCTCACTAGAGAAGCCAACCCCTTTGCCTTTGACCCAGCCCAGCGCTTTGGCAGCTGCTTCACTTGAGGCAGGCAATGACCCCGCCCGGGCCAGGTGATGGCTCCTGGGGCTGGTGCAAAGCACACGCCGACGTGCTTGGCTGGATCAGCCACCTTGCAATGCACAGTGAGCATGGGATGCTAGTAGGTGGTGCCGTTCTCGCTGTGCCCCATGCAAATGGCACACAAAGGAGAACGGGGCTCGGCTGCTATTTCGGCACAAAGGGACCATTGGGGTCGTCTAGGCCAGAGAATCCAGCCAGCAGTTCCTGCCTGAAGCGCAGTAACTTATGGTCGACCGTGGGGCTTGATCTCCGGGGTGTGATCTCAGCACGTTAGCCTTCGGGTACTAAGCACCTTGTAGCTCCATCTCCAGCGCCCTGAGTTGGAATGGGCAGAAAGCCTTTGAAGGAACGCTGTGCCTGGCCACGGGCCCTGCATGACACAGCAGCAGCCCCAGATGGATGGGATGACAAGATTCCATTCTTCTCTCAGCCCAGGTAAAGCGGAGAGGAGGCAGCGGGGGGATCTGGCCAGGGCAGGTTTGACCAGAGACCCAACTGATACCAGGGAGCAGAGAGGGTTTTATCGCTGTCCTCTAACCTGGAATGGTGCAGCCTCTTAGCTGTGCCCGGGTTGGACCAGATCCCCAGCTGGAGCCAATCAGCCGTAGCTCCAGCTGAGCCGATGGGACCAGATCCCCAGCTGGAGCCAATCAGCTGGAGCTCCGGCTGAGCCGATGGGGCCAGATCCCCATCTGGAGCCAATCAGCTGGAGCTCCAGCTGAGACGATGGGACCAGATCCCCCCCAGCTAGAGCCAATCAGCTGGAGCTCCGGCTGAGCCGATGGGGCCAGATCCCCAGCTGGAGCCAATCAGCCGTAGCTCCAGCTGAGCCGATGGGACCAGATCCCCAGCTGGAGCCAATCAGCCGGAGCTCCGGCTGAGCCAATGGGACCAGATCCCCAGCTGGAGCCAATCAGCCGTAGCTCCAGCTGAGCCGATGGGACCAGATCCCCATCTGGAGCCAATCAGCCGGAGCTCCGGCTGAGCCGATGGGGCCAGATCCCCCCCTGGAGCCAATCAGCTGGAGCTCCAGCTGAGCCGATGGGACCAGATCCCCAGCTGGAGCCAATCAGCCGTAGCTCCGGCTGAGCCGATGGGACCAGATCCCCATCTGGAGCCAATCAGCCGGAGCTCCGGCTGAGCCGATGGGGCCAGATCCCCAGCTGGAGCCAATCAGCCGGAGCTCCAGCTGAGCCGATGGGACCAGATCCCCAGCTGGAGCCAATCAGCTGGAGCTCCGGCTGAGCCGATGGGACCAGATCCCCAGCTGGAGCCAATCAGCCGGAGCTCCGGCTGAGCCGATGGGACCAGATCCCCATCTGGAGCCAATCAGCTGGAGCTCCGGCTGAGCCGATGGGGGCATATCCCCAGCTGGAGCCAATCAGCCGGAGCTCCAGCTGAGCCGATGGGGCCAGATCCCCCCCTGGAGCCAATCAGCCGGAGCTCCAGCTGAGCCGATGGGACCAGATCCCCCCCAGCTAGAGCCAATCAGCTGGAGCTCCAGCTGAGCCGATGGGGCCAGATCCCCCCCTGGAGCCAATCAACATTGCTCCTTTGGAGGCAACATCCCCCAAAATTGAGCCTGGGGCTCTGGCCCCCATTCCAGGGGCTTGGGTACAGAGGGTGGCAGAGACTGTAACATTGTCCCTGTCCCAGTAAAGGCCAGAGGCAGGACTCACAGACACTGCAGTGTGCGGGAAGGAGGACCTGGCTAAACCCTCAGCGCCTTGGCCCAGGTCCTTCCAAGTTGGAGGAGCTCTGCTGGCAGGAGCGTGTCCTGGAGACAAGGCTTCACCCCTGAGAGCAGCGCACGGTGTAGCTCCCACCCCAAACAGGGCTGGAGCGGTGCCCAGGCAGGAACTGCCCTGAGGCAGGGCTCTGTGCTGCAGCGGTGCTGGGGTGTCCATGGGGCAGAGCTATAGGAGGAGGGTCCCATGGTTGAGGGCTGCTGCAGGGCTAAATGGCCATTAAGAGGTGGGGCTTGCTGTAGTGGCCATGGTTCCATTACCATGGCTTGCATGGTGCCCTCTCTCCCAAGAGTTGCCTGGGGGGCAAATTTGCCACTTGGCCCAGCAGAAATGGAGAACGGCACCTCCCACCGGGGGCTGGTGCATGAAGGACGTGAGGAGGATGTGGATTGGGCAGGATGAGGAGCAGGATCCTGCACGTGCCCCAGGCCGCTCACCCCCAGGAGAGGGGAGAATGTCAGTGCAGAGCAGAGATGCCCACGCGTGGAGGGGAACGCAGACCGGTAAGAGACAGGGAGTCCTCAGCAAGTGGCGTGGAGACAACTGGGTGGGGATGGAGCCCCAGAGAGGGTCGCCAAGCCTGTTTGTGGATGGGGGAGACTGGGATGAATGGAAATGGGGACGTGTCTTGGAGACTTGGGAGAGGCATTTCCAGTCTGAATGAGTGCCTGGAGGAGACTGGGACAGACTGGCCATGGGGTGTCTCCAAGTCAGTTGGTACAGAGAAGAGACTGGAGTGGATGGGACATGGGGCCCTCTAGTCTCAGGAGAGGTGTCTCCCTGTGATGGTGCAGAGAGGACACCTGGATGGAATGGGTCTGGAGGCATCTCCTTTTGCCAGGGGAAGGCGTCTGGAATCAAAGGGCCACTGAGATGGGAACTCCATCGGCGATGGGTGTGAAGTCTGTGGCTACATCTCTAGAGCAGAGTGTGCTGGTGCCTGGGCTCCCATGCATGCACCCTGGGCTAGCCAAGCCAGCCACCCCGCAGAGCCGCATGCACCCAGACCCAGGTCGTGCTGCACTGACACGGGCTTGGTGCTAGGATCTCTGGGGCGTATCCCACCCATGATTTTTAGCTCACACGAGTGGAGCCACTCTAGGGCTTGGTTCGCAGAGGTTTGTGGGAGAACTTGTCTGTCCCCGAGCCCCCATGTGGAAGGGTCCCTAGCCCAGCGATGGGTCCGACCGAGGCACACCCAGGTCTGTTGCTCCTCGTGCCTGGCTGCTCCAGCGGGTGCCAAGCCCTGGCTCCTGCCTGTTTCTTCCCAGGGTAGCCCTGGTATTGCCAAACACAGACAGCAGCTCTGAGAGCTGGGGGGTGGAGATTTCAGAGGCAGCATCTATCCTCCAGTAGGCAGGGGCTCTCCAAGGAGGGCTGAGCCCTGGCCCTGGTGAGGCCCCTGATCTTGCTGGCACAGCTCAGAAATGACACCCAGTGGGCAGCAGAAGGGACGCACGATTGGCAGCACAAGGTGCAGCTCTGCCCCCTGCCCACGAAGGCGTGGTCCTGCCTGATCCTCCAGCGTGACGGGGATGGGGGGCAAACGTGAGTGAGGCATTGGGACTGGTGCACAGGGGGAGCCCATCACCACAGACAGGCTACAGGGCCAAGTCTGAGTGGGCAAACTGGGCAGTGGGGTGGCCAGTGCAGCATCTTCTTACCACTGCTGTGGGGCCGGTCCCTGCACCAGGGCTCCTCCCCGGGGTCTGCCCAGCCTTGCCCTGCTTCCAGCAGCCCGTGGCCCCTCTCAGGGCTGGCGGGATGGCACCAGGGTGGGCCTGGCTGGAAGGGGGCCGATGGGTCGATGGGTGAGGCGTTGGGCCTGGTGACTGCAGCGGGGACGGCTGCACAGGGACTGATGGCATGGACCCTGGGAAACATCTCTGGGGAACCCCTGGGGCGCAGAGCGATTTCCCAGGACCTCTCAGCCAGGGAGTTTCCATCCCAGGCACCTCGGGCGCTCCAGCTCCGTTCCATTCTGCCGACAAGTGCACCAGCCTCCATATTCAATTCATTAACAAATTTGCTGTAATTATTTGTGTGCGCCAGAGAAAATTGCACTGGCGGCTTATTAGATCCAGGCTGATTATGGAGAGCGGCGTTCCCAGCGCCAGACCCGCCCCCTGCAAGCGCCGGGAGGGATGCCCACCTCCGTCTCATCGTGCTGGGGCGTCAGGGAGGGCTCCCAAGCCCCTCTTCGTTGTGTTGTCCCCCTGCACCTGGCAGGGGTGGGTGGGTCAGAGGCATACTAGGCAGCTGGGAGCTCACATGACGGGGCGGGGGGACTCAGGGATCACTCGTGGCTGTGGCATAGGGCAGTCTCCCAAGGTCATGCAACAGGGACGAGCTGGGAATGGGACCCAGGAGACCTGACTCCCAGCCCCACCTCTGCTCTAGCCCACTGGACTTCCCCCCGCTGCCCCCCGCCCTTGCCAGAGAAAGGAATAGGAGCCAGGGAGCAGCGCTGGGAAAGGTAGGCGGCATGGGGGGCACAGGCCAGAGAGGGGATCAGGGAAGGATCCTGGCCATGCAGGAGGCCGGTGAAGTGGGGAGCACAGGCTGGGGTGGTGCGGGTCAGAGAGGAATCCCAGCATCAGGGAGGCCGGGGGCATGAGGACACAGTGTGGGGACTGGGGGGGGGTGGAGAGGGGACATCGGGGGGCTCCATGCAGCCTTGACCTTTGCCTCGCTCCATCCACAACCCCTCCCTGAGCACCCCCCTTCTTTGGATGCAGCCGCCTCCTGAGGGGCTAAACCCGCCCCTCCAGCCTGGTCACATAGTCACCTTTCCAAGCTTTTCAGTTTTCAGCTTCTCAGCCTTCTGGCTAAGAGAGGTGAAAACATTATAAAACAATTGACAAGAATTCCCACTTCTAAGGCACTTGGATAAAGGTGGCTCCAGGAGCTGAAATCGCAGAGATTGGGCTTTTCAAACCCCCCCCTTTTCATTATTAGTTCTTCCCTTTCTACCTTGACTGGCCTTTATGTTTTTGTCACTTCTATTTTATTCCTAATGGACTCGTTTGATTGTTTTGAACAGCCTTCATTCCCCCCTCCCCCTCCTCCTGAAGAGGAATTTAAATAACTGCAAACATCTGACACATTAATGAAGTGATTATGTGGCTTGGAGTCAATTTCCAGCCCCTCAGCAGAGGAGGGTTTTACTCATTGCCCGACTTATTTATTTATTTACTTGGTCCCTTCTCCCCCCACCACCCCCTTTAATTTACATCAGCTGAGAATTTGACTCAGGCAGCTAAAGTCCAGGCCCAGGGAGCAGGGCAATGGGGCCTTTCCCCTTTAGGGGGTGCTAGCTCTGGTCTGGCCCCAGCGCAGGGCGGACTGGGTGGCTCTTGGGGGCAGGGAATGGCACATATGTTCCTTCTCCTCTAGGGGGCGCTGGCTCTGATTTGGCTCCTGCTTTGGGGGCACTGCATTGGGCCAGAACGTCCCCGTTGTATGTCCTGGGACCTGTGCTGCTCCCAACAGGCCGGTCTCTGAGGACGACCATGCTTTGGGCTGAAGGAAGGCGCTGGGCTGGGGTGGAATGGCCTGGCTGGTGTTAATGCAGGAGATTAGCCTGGATTGAAGGGTCCCTGAACCTGGCTTTAACTCTATGAAACTGACGTGTGACCATTGTCCTGTCATGCTGTCAGTCAGTTTCCTCTGCAGGCCAGGTGGGGTGGAGGTGTTAAATCCAGCTGGGGGGAGGGGTGGGGAAAGGGACTATTAATTGGTGCTCATGTGATCAATTAAGCCTTGTGCAGGGGAGAAGAGAGTTTAGAGCTAAAGAAAAGCCGTGGTTCTTCTCTGGCACGGGCACGGGCACAGGTAGTGGTAGTGTTTGGGACCCCATTGGACCAGGTGCTGCACAAACCCAGAAGAAAGAGGTTTGTGTTTTATTGTGAGATTGTTACATGTTATTTGTGTCTCCAAAGTTCCCTCTAGTGCCAGGCCCTGTCCAGACCCTGTCTGACTGCGGAGGGGCTCTGGGGGGTGGGCTGGGGAGCTAAGGTCAGGGGGAGGAAATGGGATCTGTATCCTAGCAGAAGGGGAGGAGGGTGGTGTGGGGAGTGCAGGCTGTGGGGAGGAGATCCCAGCACTGGAGGGGGGGGGGGGGTAGGAGCACAGGCTGGGGGCAGTAACAGGAAATACATGTGCATTGAGCCAAACCACCGACTACCGTCTCCTGGGGCAATGAAGAGCTAAAGCAATTAAAAAAAACTGAGTTAATAAAGAAGAAAACACAAATCTGGGATTGGCTCGAAGAACAAATGCAACAAACCTTCTTGAAAAGCATCTCTCCGGAGCCAGCTGTGCCTGTGAAATCGAAGGGGAGCTTTTGCCAGAATTCTAATGGCCCGTCGGAGGGTTTTGTTCCCTCATTTTCATTTTGGTCTCAGTTTATTTCAGCCCCTCAGCAATATGGGGGGGGATCAGCATCCTGGCATTAGCGAAGTCATGCAGGGGCCTGCTCGGTGTGTGAGCGGAATGCCTTGCAATCGGAATCGGAGGCGCTGCGGTTAGCAGTGTATTGGGTGGAGCGCTGGACTGAGACTCTGGAGACCTGTCTCCTACTCTTGGCTCTGGCATCTTGGGCAAGTTCTACCCCTCTCCGTGCCTCAGTTTCCCCATCTGTAACATGGGAGTAGTGATACTGTTATCATACAGCACACTGAGCCCTGTGGCCATGATGTGCTGTCTAGAAGCTGAGCAGTGGTGCTGGAAGGCCAGGATCCCGAGCAGAGGGGTGTTAACCAAACTGGCCAGGACAAGGCGCTGTTGCTTCTGGGAACTGGATTCCCGGCATGTTACCTTGGTGGTGAGTTGGTTTCTCTCTCCAGTGACTTGGCTGTGTGGCCAGAAAGGCCCATTAGAATTAGATTGTCAGCTCTGTGCTCCAGTACAGTACAGGGCGGAGGATGTTACCCAATCACCGCTGCACAAGCCAAATCACTTAGGTTTGCCTGGAGCGTCTCCTGGAGAGGCAGCCAGCCTGGAAATGGAGATTCCAAATCTGCCTGGAGGTGTTTGTGTCCATGGTCAGTCGCCCTCCCTGGACAAATTTGGAGTCTTGTTTGTGACTTGAATCCAACCGTTGATTCTTCTTCTGCTTTCTGTGGTGAGGCTAGAGAGCTCTTCAGTACCAAGATCTGCTCCCCAGGATCGCAATCAAATCCCCTTTCAGTGTGCTTTGTGAGAAGCTAAACAGCCTCCCGCTGGCAAGCGTTTTCTCCAGTCTTGGGTGGTTTGTGCGGCTCTTCTCTGCACCCGCTCTGGTTTTCAAACATCCCTTGTAAAATGCGTCAATATTTTGTTAGAACCCAGGATTGTTAGCCGCCCGCCCTGCTGTGTGGTGTCCGTAGTCCTACCAGAAATGCTCACACAAAACCAATTGGGCAGGTGTTTGTTCTAGGAAAGCCTTTTTGTTGTGTCACACATTGCTGGGCGGCAGGCAAAGTAGTTAACAATGGTGGCATTGTCAGTCCCATTTGCTTCTGAATTAGCACCTTGAACGGGGCAGTGCAGCACTCCAGAGCGATCAGCTCAGACTCTCTGCAAATTCAGGCATGTGTCACTTTGTCAGTTACAGGTCCCCCCTCATGGAGCAATTAGCTCCGGCTCTCTGCAGACTCAGGCAGGTGTCTCTGACTCAGGTCACATTTTCAAGGTTTTCTTCACAACCAATGTTGTGCTTGAGTCTCTCCTTTGCTTTCATTTATATATTTTAAAAAAAAGAGAGAGAGAGACTTTGCAGAGTGTTTACAAGGTCAGGAGGCTGTGCAGCACCTGACCTGCTGGGGACCCTCCAGTGTTGGTCGGGGGGTGCATGTGACATTTCCATAATACGCCAGCTAAATTGTTCTGTCTCACTCCCCATGGAATGGGGATGCAACATATCTGGCTGCTGTGATCCCAAGTGTATGTGGGAGGCTGTATCACCCTGTCCCTCAGCCCCCAGTGTGTGTGACCACTGCTAACTTAGAAACTAGCCATCTGCCAGCCACCGTGTTGATGGATATTGTCAAACTGTCATTATTTCCTGCTATCCGACAGGATAAATCTGATTTTTGCCCCCATCCAGCCCTGTGGGAACAACTGGTGAATGTTGGATGTTTTGTCTAAAATACATCCTGTGATCTAGTGGTTAGAGCAGGTGGGGGCTGGGAGCCAGGACTCCTGGGTTCTCTTTCCTTGGTCAGGGAGGGGAGTGGGGTCTAATGGGGGCAGAGACAGTGGGGCAGGACTCCTCAGTTCCCTTCCTAAACCATTGCTTTTCTCCGCCTCTGCCCCTTAGGTGTGAGGGAGGCTATAGTTAGATATGGGCTATATTGAGCGAAGCACCATGTGTCTGCAAAGACACGGGGTTCCTGGTATAATTCCTTCACCACGGTCCTTTCAAGCCCCAGCACTTCCCCACCCTTTGAAGCCTCTGCATCGAGGACGCCATTTGAATCTGACCTGCTTTCGCGCGGGGGGGATGAAACAAAATCAGAGAATTTTTTTGTTCGTTCTTTTTTTCTTACAGAGAGAGAATTGAAGTCAGCCTGTCAAAATATGTTCGTCTCGTGGGGCCTCCTGGGATGGGGGAGGGGGAGTTGTAGTGGGATTTATTATGCAGACTAATTTTATATTTATTCAGGCGCTTTGCATATAATTCTCCAGGCATTAAGTATTCACGGGGAGTAACGCGCTCCAGCAGGTTTGCCTCTTAATGATACCGGGACGGGGAGAGAGCAGAGAACCGTCCATCTTGAGGGGTGTGTGTGTGTGTGTGTGTGTGTTGTGTGCCTTCCCCATTGAGGATGGATGGATGCACGCCTGTGCTCACACACACACACACACACACACACACACACACACACACACACACACACACACAATGCAGACCTCTGTAAAGCAGCCTCCCTGCTGGCACCCAGTGTGTGCCCATGGAAGGATGGGTAGGAAATCATTAAAATGCAAATACCCGCACTGTGATTAGCCAGTTTCTCCCCTCTCCTCTGTGTGTGCTGGGCATATGGAGCAGAGCAGAAGAGAGGTGGGACCCATCCATAGAGTTGCCTGGACGGCAGGCGTCTAGAGGGGCAGGACACAGAGGGAGGGAAAGGGGGAGGTTTGGGGGGCATGCAAGGGGGGGTGTCCACCCCAATCTCTCTGCGGGGGGGGGGGAGCATCCACCCCGACCTCTCTAGCAGGATGGGTGTCCCCTTCTATGCGGGGAGTCTGTGCACGGGGGGAGGGGGTCATATCACCCCATATGTCTGGGACTGGGTGTATGTCCCTATTAGCATCCTTCCCCCTTTTTGCTGTAGGGTCTTGCACTGCTGGGAGCGTGATGGGAGGCTCCGTAGGGGGTGCGGTCCCCTTGCAGACACTGCTGGTGCCCTGGTGCGGTGCTAGGGTGTGCTGTGCAGTAGGGAGCAGGATGGGGGGACTCTCCCCTTGTAGCCAGCACTGACCCCAATGTCCTGGTTCTGGATAGGTACCAAGTCCTCCTGTCCTAGTTCTCTAAGAAACTGCATTAATTAGCTTTACCCCCTGGAACTCTGTGGATACATGGCATTAGCAAAGCTAAAACCACAATCTTCCTGGGCCTTGTTAAAATGAATTCCCACTAGCTGCTAGCAGTATAGGGTGAATGAGACACAGTGGTGCAGTTCTGATACCCTCCACCAGGAGGCAGTGGTGTGGAAATGGTCTTTCTCCAGCTCCCTGCACTGAGCAGTTTATATCATTCTTTGTCTCCTCTCCACAGGACTTGGGAGCCATTGGCTCAAATTTCCAAGAGTGACTAGTTATGTTGGATGCATCCATTTACTTGCCTTAAGGGGGGCACGTGGCTTTTCAGAAAGAGCTGAGCACTGGGGAAGATAATCAGCCCCCTTTAAGGCTGCAAAACCTGCCCCTGCCTCACCCCCCGGAACCACTCGCCACTGCTGGAAATTCTAAATATGACACAAAATGGATCAGGGGAAAACTGAGGCAGAGGGAAAGGGTGGGCAGGACTTACCCATCTTGCACAGGTGAGGAATGGAACCCAGGTGTCCTGCATCCCTTCAGCATGAGGGGGATTGTTGCTTGGGCTGGCACTCAGGCCTGGTATGGGGCACACAAACTGCACCTGATGTGCTGCATGGGATAGTAACTAGTATGACAGGCAGGCGTTGGGTTTGGCTGCAGTGCCCCCAGCTCAGCAATCCGTTCTTGGAAAGAGGCACAGACTGGCATGATACCTCATGCCGCAGGCCGCCAGAGCTGGCTCCAGCCCGGTCTCCAGCTAAGCAGGGTGGGGGCAGGTCAGTGTGTGGGGAGAGCAGATGCCCTCCGAACACCAAGGGTGTTCTCCCAGCAGAGTTACTGGAGTTACTCCCAGTGCGGTGCTATGGGGCCCTGAGCTGCAGGAAGTGGGGTGGGGGCTCACTCAGTAGGGGGTGCTCTCACCTCAGTGCTGGCAGCAAACCCAACTGAAATGCTGGGGGTGTAGGAGGTGTCGTCTTTTGGATGCAGTGCAAAACCAATGTCCTGGCTGCTCGTAGTGATGAAAAATCCCCTGTATAAAGAGATCCCACCCAGCCTCCATGCCCCACCCCAGAGGTGGCTGCATCCCAGCATCAAGCAAGGGATCCCTGTATAAAAGCACCTGCCCCAGCCCAGAGGCAGAGTGTAAAAACTTGCAAGGGTTTTTCTAAGCATCAGCGTCTCTCAGATCTGCTGCGCCTGGATTTTTCTTCCTTTCCAAGGTCTTTATTTAGTGGGTGGCAACTTTATTCATCTTTATCGCCAGGGAGATGGTTACAAATGGGGCCAGTTGTTCGTCCCCAGAGATTTATCCATCCCTCCAGGAAGGCGGGTGGGGGGAGAGAGAGGAGAAAAGGGAAATTCATAAAACACATGAAATGGCTCATTATTTCCTGAAACAGATGGAGATGCCGTCGCCAAGTCACCCCTCACTCTGACAGCGCCGGGGCTGCGCAGGGGGCGGGCAGGGAGAGACGAATGGGAGATCAGCTCTGTGTGTGTTAGGCCTGGCGGAGATGTTTGGATGAGGTTTCTTTGCCCCCAAAATGGGAGACCCATTGGAGGTTTTGGCTAAAGCGATGGAGTTCGGTTTCCACCGAACAGCAAAGCGCCGCCGTGTTTGGCAATGAAGCTTGGTTTGTTCAGCAGCAGACCCCCGGGGAAAACCACCCAGAAAGGACCCCTTCCCCCCCCTCCCCCCCGTCAGTTTGGGGTCGAATGAAACATTTTGTTTGACGTTTTAGTTTTGGTTTTTCATCTTAGCCATGTGTGTTTGTGCCGACGGGCATGGGGCACACGTGCGAGGTGCTCTTCAGCAAGATCTCCCTCCCACCCCGAACAATCAGGGAATAGTTGCTGCACTTTGCATTTGGGCACAAGCAGGGGAGTGAAGATGGGGGGCGGGGGGGTCCATAGGGAGGATCAGGCAGGTTTCAGGTGTGACTGTATGTGGGGAGGGGGCACATGTGCAGGGGGAGGAGAGGCATCACCCTCCCCCCTCCCCCCAAATAATATCTTCTAATTTCCATCCCCAGTATCTCCAAGGCTTTTACAGACAGGAATGATCCCTGTTTAACCCCACTGTATGGGGGGGGAGAGAGGAAAGAAACTGAGGCATGGAAAGGTCTGGGACTTTCTCCCTTCCCAAAGACCCACAGGCCAACAGCACAGAACCCAGGAGTCCTGACTCCCAGATCCCCCTGCTCCTACCTACTAGATAAGTGCTTCTCAAGGTATCTGATGTGGGGGACCGGCAATTTTTTTTTTCCCCCAATGTGCCAGGGACCGGTGCCATATTATTATCCTATTCAACGCTCTTATGAGGAAACTCGCCACGGACCGGCAGCCGATGGCTCGCGGACCGGCACCAGTCCGCGGACCACCACTTTGAGAAGCACTGTACTAGATCCCACTCCCCTCCCGGAGCTGGGGCTAGAACCCAGGAGTCCAGATGCCTAGTCTATAGATTGCATAGACTTGGGGTAAAAAATCTAGCAGTCACAAAATCTGTGGTCAATGCTTGGATGGGTGACTGTTAAGGAAAACAGTCCGTGCTGGCCCCACTAAGGCATTAGGGGTACTGTGCTGCAGGGAGGGTGGAGGTGGCTCAGGAGGGGGCGTTCTCCCCTTGCAGTCTGTGCTGCCCCAGTGCACCATTAGGAGGCGCTGAGCTGCAGGGAGCAGCATGGTGGCCAGGGAACAGGCTCAGATGGGCAGGTGTCCCTGGCTTGACAGCCAAATTAGCACCAATCAATTAACCTCTCCATCTGTGGCTGTAGCATCCCCTGTGTGAGGATGTTCTCAAGCTTCTGAAAATAGCCTCCTGGGCTGATAGAGCTGGTATCTCCATCCAGAGCCCCTTGCCAGATCCCTGTTGTGACCCTAGAGGGGCCGTCTGCCCGCGGGGCCTAAAGTATCAATTGCACAAACTCTCCCCACCCTGGGCCAGAACTATGTATTACAGAACAACTTTGCCTCTTTAGTCTCTGGGAGGGAAGTGGGGTCCAGTGGTTAGAGCCAGGGCTCCATTCCCAGCTCTGGGAGGGGCGGGTGTGGGGGCTAATGGTTAGAGCTGGGAGGGCAGGGGCAGGCCTATGTCCTGGGCAGCAGCGATGTACCTAGGATGTGGCCTGGCATGGCAGGTGGATGGATGGGTAGCCTTGCGTCACGCCCCCAGTTCTCTTAGAGGCCAGACTGACAGAGCTGAACACAGGGGCGTAGGGGCTGTGGGGGCAGGGCTGGTTCTGCAGAGATTAGGGACGGTGAGCCAGTGACATCCAGATTTATCAGCCCCAAACTTGACCTACTTTTCGCCTCTTCAGTTCTGCCTTTGAAAAAAACATTTTCTTTTTCCTGAGCCAGGGGAGAAGCAGCCTGAGTGAGACTTGGAGCCTGGCGCTGTCAGGGGAGTGGGGTCTAGTGGTTAGAGCAGAGGGCGCTGGGAGCCAGGACTCCTGGATCCTATCCCCAGCTTGGGGGAGGGGGGTCTAGTGGTTAGAGCAGACAGGGCTGGGAGCCAGGATGCCTGGGTTCTGTCCCAGGTCTGGTGGGGAACAGAGTGACTGGGATGAGGGCCAGGGTGTGTTTCAAGACTATGTGCCTCAGTTTCTCCACTCCAGCGGGCCCACCCGCTAACAACGTTGGAAGCCAGGGCTTGCTCGGCTACCTCCCCAGCAGGACAGAATGTTCCTGACCAACAGCAACGGAGACCAGCTGCCCATCCCCTCTCGCTGGGCTCTGACCTGCCACAGATGCTAATCCCACTGGCTGGGTAGAGGATGCCCTGTTGTGCTTGCTAGCTTCAGGGGTCTGTTGCCATCTGGTGGGAAACGTGTGAATGGCAGCCCTAGAACCCAAGGGAGGGGGGGACTAGTGGGTTTGCACTAGTGCAAATCCTTCAGTACAAGTTGTGACAAAGTGGGGGATTTTCTTGTTTTCTGTGGGTTTCCAAGGGTTTGCATGCGGAGGGGTGGGACTCAGTGACCCTGGGTGTTACTGGTTTAACAAGGTAAGGGGAGAGGGAGTTTGTTGTTAGAGAGGACCGGAGAGGGAACTTGGGACTCCAGCCGATGGCCTGGAGGATGGATACCCCTGTGACCGGTGACCTGACGACCTGGAGACCCAGCTCAGGAGTCGCAGCCGGTTCGGGCCAGTGGGAGGACAATGGGCTGCAGAGAGAGGACCCAGTGACCTAACCAGCCGGTTCCAGCCAGAGGACAGAAGCGAGGAGAGGAGGCGGCCCTGTTTACCTGGAGAGAAGACAATGGACAGAGGTGGGGCTTGGGGCCATTGATTCAGATGCCCAGCTGGGAAGCAGGGGGGCTCTGGGCTGGAGGCGGGGAGCAGGCGGAGCCTACCCGGATGCAGGGTGACTGGGTTGTGCTGGGCTGAGGGAGGCCAGGTCTGAGGCCCTGAGAGTTTCCTGTGCTGTGTTCAACTCTCAGTAAACCCTCCTGTTTTACACTGGCTGAGTTGCTCCGGTCTAGAGAACAGGGTTGCATCATCCCCTTCGGGGGTGGAGGCCCGGGGGGTCTAGAGCAAGTGGACTCCCTGAGGGGGCCCATGGCGAGAAACAGGTGTGCTAAGGCTCAGAGAGGTGGAGGGGCCTGACCCTGAGAGAGAGAGGACCCCCGAGAAGGGCTGTCTCACTAAAAGGAGCAGCCCCCACGGACTGCACGGGGCCAAGAGTGGGCATGATCTGTGAGTCCATGACACAAGTGCATTTCACCAGGGAGGTTATTGCAGCATTGGTGGTGGGGCCAGTGCCAAATCACCCCCAGCTTAAATTCCTGCTCCAGCGTGTCCGTAATGGACGGTTTGCTCCCTGCCCTGGCAATCAGAGGGCCTCAAAAGTCCTTGCAAATGTTCATTGAGCTCAGTGCCCCAAAGGTCACATTTTACAGCTGGGGAAACTGAGGCACAGAAAGGAGCTGTTCCCCCTCCCCCACCTCACAAGTAGCAGACTTGGGATATATGGGACAGAGAAGCCAGGAGTTCTGACACACACACACACCGTCCCAAATGCTTTGGGAGGGGAATGGGTTTGGTGGTGAGGGGTGGGAGTCAGGACTCCAGGGTTCTGGTCTTGGCAGTGGGAGGGGAGTGAGATCAAGTGGTTAGGGCAGAGAAGGGGCCGGGATTGGCCACTTAAGATTATTTTTCTGTGTGTTAAGACAGTCTGAAGCTTTTTAAAAAAAACTCTGCAGTCACCCAATTTCCCTCGTTATTCACAGCCAAATTGGTCTTAACTTAATGAATTCACCGTTAAGTGTGTGTGCGCTGCCAGAGCTGAACAATGTGCTGGAATTGCTGCCGCCATTAGCGTCAATAACTTTATTTGAGGTTATTAACTCAAGTGATAAAATAATATTCGGTTATTAGGGTCATGTTCTCTAGGGAGCTGATTACCTGAGTGAGTTGGGTTGTTAGTAATTAATAGCAATGGTGGGAGCGGATATTTCCACAGCGCCTTTCTTTGCTAAAGGAGTCCAAAGTGGTTTATAGAAAAGCCTTGCCTAGCACTGAGATGCAGCTACCTCTGGGGTGGAACGTGGGGGCTGTTTACACATATATCCCTTGCTTTGCACTGAGATGCAGCTGCCTCTGGGGTGGGGCACAAGGGCCGTTTTATACAGGGATCCCTTGCTTTGCCTCTGGTGTGGAGTTCAGCTGCTTGCTAACGCTTGACACACACCTTTAGAATGGAGAATTAAGGACACTCTTGTGTCCAGCTGAAATATGCAGGGGGATAAAGGGAGCCGAAGCAGAATGTATCCTGGCCATTCATGCACTATCTTGCTGCCCTGGTATCGTTAACAAGAGGTGGTCAGAGCCTGTCTTCACAGCTGAGAAATTATGTCCCACTGCTGCACTGGGGAATTGGGGTCAGCACAGACAGCAAGGAGCGAACACCCCCTACTGCGTCTCCCAGGCTGCAGCACAGGGTCCCCTAGTGCCACATAAGGGGGTTGAGATCAGCACTAACTCTGATGGGAGAGTGCCCCCTGCAGAACAAGTTGTGATCAAACACTAATTTCTCATGTGTGAAATTATGCCCTCTGATATGGAAACCAGGAATATCCAATCTCCACTCCCTTTCTGGAGTCTTGCTAAGCTATTGGCCCCCATGACTTCCTGTGGCAGGGAGTTCCACAGGTTAATGCCTTGTTGTGTGAGGTGAGCATTTCCTTTGATTGTGAATTTCCCACCTTTTAATTTCATTGAACAGCCCCTTGTTCTCATGGTACGAGACAAGGAGAACAGAAGCTCTCATCTCCCTTCTCTAGACCAGTCAGTATTTTAGAGACTTTGATCATGTCTCCCCTCCTTTGTCTCCTTGAAACCCATCCCAGTCTTTTCAGAGAGTGTTTCCAGGCCTCTGATGTCTCTGCTCATTCTGCAATACCCTTTTGGAGATGGGGTGACCAGCAGCGCACACAGAACCTAGCTCAGATACTTGTCTGCACCCCATTACCCTAGTCACTGAGCATCTCACTGGCCATAATGCATTTTTCCTCACCACACCCCGGTGAGGCAGGGCAGTGCTATTATTCTCATTGTATAAATGGGGAAAGTGAGGCACATATAGACTAAGGGACTTGCCCAAGGCCATACAGGAAATCTGTGGCAGAGCAGGTAATTGACCCTGGGTCTCCCAAGTCACTCTAACCACTGGGTCCTCCTTCCTATGCTAGCTAGTATTGCAGATGAGGCCGCATCATTGACATACAGAACAGCAGTAGAATATTTTCCCTATTATTCTCCACCCTGCAGCCTTTTTTGCCCCATGCCCCACATTTTATCTTCCACGCGAGATTCCTCATCTCCTCATTCCACCATCTGTGCAAGGGGAAGGCTGTGGATTGAAAGGCCGGGGAAGTGAGTGGCAGCGCTGAGGGCAATGCTAACGCAGCCAGAGGGCACATACTGTGGGGTATGTGCATGCATCCCAGCACCCCCTGCTGGATAGAAGCAGAACTGCTCAACCATGTGTCCTAGATCCAGTATTGCCAAAGGGCAATGAGAATTTCCCTTTGGGCATGGTGGGGGGAGGGGATCAGGGCTCAGGCCCTGCTTGTAGCCAACCCATGGTCACTATTCCTAGGGCCCAATTCTGCACTCAGTATCCAGAGGCAGCCCCACCGTGGACTGACAGAACGGCATTTCGATAGAAGGACTTATTGATAGCATTTTAATTTGCATTCACATAGATTCTCTGAGAAAGAAAACACGGGAAATGACACAGAGGGGGGAGGGAAAGGATGCCTTCCCCCCACCCCCCAAAAAACCTTTGTATTAATTGTTACTGGGTCTTTCTGTTCACTGTAGCTGCTGTTTCTCACTGTGGCTCTGAATTCGAGAGGCTGGGATTTTCAGGGGAAGTTCAGGACATTCGGCACCTAACTGGAATCCTGTTCTCTGGCCCACTAAGCCAGCCAGTCCTGCTAGAGGGGAAAGGGCCCATATCCCATTCACCCGCCCCTCCATCCCAAGTCAGCCAGTCCCGTCACCTTGGAGCCGGATGGGAGCTGGTGCCCTTAGAGGGGAAAGGCCCTGCATCCCGTTTCCCACCTCTCTGAGCAAGCTGGTCCTGCTGCCCTGGGACTGGATGGGAACCAGCGCCCCCAAGTGGGGAAAGGCTTTCAAATCCCTAACACTGACGACCCTGAATCTCCCAGCCTTGTGTACAAATATCCAGGCTCCATCTGATGACTGTGCTGGTCATGGGGCTTCAGGACCGTGTTAAATTAATTGTGGGCTTGGAATAGATCCTGTCTTCTAGCTCCCTCCCAATCTAAGCAGCACTAAAACCCTCAGTGCCTGGTGAGCGTGAGCTACATCGAACACGCTTGATCTTTTGTCCAGCGGTTCATTTTCCCTTTCATTTGATTCACCTTACAAGAAAACCACTGCGGGATTCTAAAAAAACCTCCTTTCCCAGCATTGCCCTGGTTTAATGATATTTGCTGCTTTCTTGTTAAAGCTCCTGCTCCTGGAGTCCTGGTATTATGAGACTCATGTAAGCCCAGTGTACACTCGGATTTTGCCCCTGGTAAAACTGTCAGTTACAGGTGTGATTGTTTGGCTTGTTTTAACTGCTCTATTCAGATCTGTACATGTCCTAGCGTGGAGGCGGTTAAAGGTATGATGGTGACTTACCCCAGTGTATTTATCCAGGAATATCTGTAGCAGTGTAAACATACCTAGCTCTCACACCGCACTTGTCATTAGATCTGCCAAAGTACTGGGCGTGGGCCGCCTGCTGGGATCATCCAGGCATGTCTCATCTCATCAATCCCTGCCTCACAGAGGCCTCGGGGACCCTCCGTCTCTCCTGTTCTCTGTCTGGGGTTCAACAGTGGAGTTAAAACACGGTCCTCAGGAGACTAAAGTCATTGGACTCAACACAGGGGTATTTGGATGGAATTGAATGGCCTGCGTTTCTAAAGGAGGTCAGGCTAGATGATCTAATGGTCCCAGCTGGCTTTAGACTCTATGAAACTAATTCAAAGCACTTTACAAAGCAGTTGGTATCACTAGCCACATTTTACAGATGGGGAAACTGAGGCCTGGAGCTCTGAAGTGACTTGCCCAAGGTCACCCAGCAGGCCAGGGGCAGAGATGGGAATAGAATCCAGATCCCTGTCCACTGCTCTACCCACTAAGCCACAGCTCTTCTGTATAGACACGGGCTTGGTTAAACTAATGCGACTCGCTGTGGAGACGTGCTTGTATTGCTTCAAACTGGGTGCAGAGCTGCTTGGCTTGCTTCAGTAAATTTGCAGGTGCCGGCTAAACCAGTTGGAAACCAAAAACCAGTTTAAGTGAAACCAATGCAATCCGTGTGTGCATGTGTGTTTTTGTAGCAAGTGTGCTTTAATATTTCCAGCCTGTGGGTGTAGGGAGAAGCTTGGAAACAACTGAAAACCCAGACAGTAGATTTACGGGGGGAAAGTGTGTGTTTCAAAAACAAACAACAAAACAAAAAACATTTTTTTGTTTAAGCCAATAGCATGGTGATTTTTCAGCTAGCTCATGATTTTGGAACTCCTAGGGGCGGTGAGACTGATTTCCAGCCGCCTGATCCAATCCAAAACGTTGGCTGTATCCCTGGGAATTGTTTAGCTGTGAAGCGCCAAGTGAATTGGAATGGTGGGGTCACATACCCATGTGGTACTGATGGCAATTCTTAGATTTCTGAGACCGGAAGGGCCCATTGTGATCATCTGATCTGACCTCCTGTATAGCACAGGCCACAGGTCACCCCTCAACTAATTCCTGTTTGAACTGAAGCAGATCTGTCAGCCCAACATCCAGTCTTGATTTCAAAAGTGCCAGTGATGGAGAATCCACTCCAACCCTTCATCAATTGTTCCTTGGAACTTGTTTGTCTGGCTTCAACGTCCAGCCGCTGGGTCATGTTAGGCCTTTGCTGGATAGACTGAAGAGCCCTCTAGTCTCAAATTTCTGTTCCCCACGCAGGTACTTGGAGACTGTGACTGCATGAACCCCAGGCTGATGCACAATCAAGGTTGAAATGGGCTGGAAGGAAAAATTTTCATCAAAAATATTTGTCCCTGGAAAGTTGGAGTTTTGATTTAAAGAAAATATTTTGCAAAAAGCATCTGCTTCCCATGGGAAATGTCTGGGCATTTTTTGTATTGATTTGGGTTTTTTGGTCAAAAATCAAAATATTTCAATTTGGAGATGCTGCTGCAATGCTTCATGGGAGTTTTAGTTTGGATGCCCCATGTCCTTGTTTTTCCTCTATGGGCTGGTCTTTTCCAGACAGATGACGTTTCCAGTGAGGTACCCTTTCAAGAGGGAGGACAGCGGTGCATCATGGGAGATGTAGTCTGACCTGGGAGCCTGGCCTATAGAGGAGAATGGGAGCATGAGGTAACTGAAACGCAACTCCCATGAGACACGGCAGCAGCAGCAAAATGGTTTTTTGGGACAAAGTTTGGGTTTTGGCTGACGTCCTTCAACCTTTGCTGTAAAAATCAAAATGATTTTTATTTATTTTCATCAAAATTTTGCAAGGCAAAACCCTGTTTCCTGACCCGTTCTGTTTATGGCGTTTGCTTTCCTGCAACAACAACCATGATGGAAATTTTGTAGAGGACGAGTCCAAACCCAGCGTATCTTGGGTACTGAAGGAGCTGTGTGTTGAATTAATGGAGACCCCGGCCCTACAGTCAGCTCTTAGTGGGGTGAACCGCTGAAGTAAATGGGGCTCTCTGGACACAGGTGCTGGAACAATCTGGATAGTGGGGGTGCTGAGCCATTAAACCTAACTGCAAACCCTGTATATAATGGAAACCACTTCAAGCCGGGGGGGCAGCCGCACCCCCTAGTTCCAGCACCTATGGCTCTGGAACCACGGCCCCAGACCTACTAACAGCCCCGTCTGCAAAGGGTGGTCTTTTTGCTGGAACTGACTGCAGCTCGGAGCCGACAGCGCAGATACCCTCGTTTCAGGGGAGAGCCTGAAACATTAGTCATTAAACTGGATTGAAGTTTGCAATCTCTGCACTTTTCCCAGCCTGGGCTGTGCAGGAGGGCAGATGAGATGATCCTCAGTGGCCCTTGCAGTCTATTGACTAGGTTTGGGGTTTTGTTGTTGTTCCTGTGTAAGGGCCCTGATCTTGCAAACTACTCAGGTATGTGAGTAAATTATTTCTGTTCTGAGAGTGCCTGGCATTTCTGACTAAGACTGGGGAGCCTCCCCCCACCCCTTGGGCCAGGTGCTGCACAGACACAGGGTGACACAGTCCCTGCAAGAGCCTGGAGCCTCAATAGACGAAGGGCAGGAGAGGAAAAAGAGGCACTGAATGGCAAATTGAACTGCTCCAGTCAGTGACAGAGCCGGGAACAGAACCCAGGAGTCCTGACACCCAGCCCGCCCTGCTCTACCTCAGTAGATTCAGCTACTTGCCCAGAGCTGGGATAGAAGCGACTCCCACTGCTTTCCCATAAAGCCATCCTGGTATTTCCAGGCAACAGGGGACAAAGCAAAACCACCTCACCAATCCCGGGGCCATTGTTTTTTGCAGCAGAACAAACTGGGAACGTTTAAACCTCCCGACAGCAAGTTAAGTTTCCATTGGAAAAATAGGACCATCGGCCATTGTCTGTGCGTCAAGCCAGGAATTCTGTCTGTGGGCCCAGCTCCCTGGGGCAGTACCATTTCCATAGGAAATATCGTACCATTTTACAGTGTGTTTGTTTAAAGGTGACTTGAAAAGAAGGTGGGGGAGGGGGAATTAATAAAATGAGGCATCTGCTCCTCTTTATGGCCTGTAAGTCTGGTTTGGTTACCTTGCTTTTTAAAAGGTATTTCCTTGTTTATTAGGAGCATTATGGTAGCACTTAAAACCCCCATTATGCTGGGCCCTGTACACCTAGTGAGAGATGGTTCCTGCCCCCAAAGAGCTGAGTCTAAATAGACAAAGGGTGGGAGAGGAAAGTGAGGCACAGAGAGGATTTGGGACTTGCTCAAAGTCAGAGGCAGAGCTGGGAATAGAGCCCAGAAGTCAGGACTCCCTGTCTACACTGCAATGTCAGTCCAGGGTTAGTGGAACTGGAGGTTGCAGATCCTGGGTTTGTTAACCTAGGGCTTGAGCGTCTACACTCCTTTGTAACCCCAGGTTAGGAATTGTTGAACCCTGGATTCCACCCTAGGGCTCCAGCATCTATGCTGCATTATGCAGGCCTGAGTTCAACTACCGTGTCCCACACTTCCTTGCGCCCTCCCAAAATGTGGCTGCTCGAGGCCTTGGGTCGTGGTGCAGGGTGGGAAGCCTTGCCTGGCCAGAGGACAAAGAAAGTTGACCCATGGGATTGTGGGAGACTGTTGGCAGAGTCCCAGAGCTTGAGTCTAGTAGGGCTGCCTCTACACTGCAAAGCAATAGGGCTTGAACTCTCTACTCCTGTGGGGTCCTCTGACCCTGGGTTAGCGCAATTTGTGTGCAGACGGAAGGGGGGTTAGGCCTAAATTCAAGCCCTGGGCTTACATTGCAGTGTAGACACCACGGCCCACTCAGAGCTGGGAATAGAACCCAGGAATCCTGAGTCCCAGCCTCCTCTGACCACTAGACACCACTCCCCTCCCAGAGCTAGAAATAGGATCCAGGAGTCCTGACTTCCAGGCCAGTGCCCTACCCCCGGCCCATACTTCTGTTCACCTCTGCAGCCATGGAAGTTAAATCTTCCCATCCAAAGATCAGAGGCTGCTGGCTCTGGGGTGGTGTACTACCTCACATTAGAACATCACTTCTCTTCCTCCCTTTCCTTGGATCCCTGGGAAGCTGAAGGAGGATAAGGTGCCTAGAAAGGAAATCCATTGAATGCAGGGGGCTGTTCTCCCCAATCAGGCTGGTGTTGCTATTGCTTTCAGGGGGGTTGGTTTTGTTGAATGCCCTAGCGCCCAAACAATTGGGAGGGAAACTGTCAAAATTCAACTCCTCCTTTCTTTCTTCCCTGGATTTATTTCCTGCAGAAGTGCAGTTCTGTGGGCAAAAGTTTCCAAGCCCGACTCGGGGGTGTTGCAGTAATTGTGATTCCATTAGGACGACAGGAGCCTGACTCAAGCCCCCCCTTCTGAAGAGGCCTGGCCCCTTTTGGGGTGGTGACTAGCAGGACAGTCTTGAAATGGGGGGACCCCAGAATTGCCCGTGGAACATTTTTGGCTGAGGCTTCTGCTGAGGGGGTGGTAATAGCAGGAACTAGTAATGTGGGCTCGTTCAGATCTTTATACGCCCATAAAGATGCACCCAGAAGAAAGAACAGGGCAGGTCCCTAATTCCTCTCCCCTAGAACCAGCTCTCAGAGGCCATGGCAGAGAATAGGGGCATGAATCCAGTCCCTCTAGTGCCCCCCAGTGGGGGACTGGGGCATGACTCCAGCCCCCCAGGGCCCCAGCACTCAGGCACTGGGGGACTGGGCTGGAATCCTGCTCTCCAAGCATTGAGTCGGTGGGGTACAGGGCCACCAGCCCCTCCATGCTCCAGCGTTGGGAGGCCGTCAGGGGCAGTGTGGGGAGTTGGGAGATCACTGGCAGCACAGCCGCTCCACCTCCTCCTCGCAGCTGTAGAACTGCTGGAAGACCCCCTCGGCCGAGCCGTTGCACTCGAACCAGCGCCGCAGGGTCCCCAGGGCCTTCAGGGCATCGGCCTTGGTGGGCAGGCTGCCAAAAAGGTCCTCTCCCTCCCCCTCCTCCTCTTCCTCCTCCTTATAGGCCCCAGCTGGGGGCAGGGCTGGGGGACAGGCCAGCTCTGTCTCCACGTCAACAAAGCGCCGGAATTCTTCCGGGCTCATCCCCCTGGGGGGGGCATGGCTGGGGGGCCCCAGGGATCCCTTCCCCTTGGAGCAGCCGGCTTCCCCAAAGCACCGTTCCACCAGGGAGGGCTGGACTTTGTCCCAAGCGGCCGCCACCATGTGGAGGGCGTCCAGCACGGTGATGGAGGCAGCGATGGAGGCGGGGGAGCTGTTGGTCTCGCTGCCGATGGAGGACACTTTGCCCAGAAGCCTGCACTTGTAGCGGGACTTGAAATCCCGGACGATATCAGGATGGAGTGGGCAAGGTGAGGGGCCGTCGTCGTGGCGAGGCCGCGGGGGCAGGAAGACCAGGCGGATGTTGGCAGGCTCCGGATTGGGGCAGCGCCGCTCGGCGTCCAGCACCAGCGCCACACTGCGGTGCTGCCGGCCCATCTCCCGGTCAAAGTCCGTCAACCACTCTGAGAAGAGCTCCGGTGTCAGCTGACCATCAGCGCTGCTGCGGTAAAGGACCGGCAAAGCTTCCGTGTTGACCCCAAAGAAACATCGCGGAGCCAGCCGCCTGCCGATCACCACGGGCTTCCGCTTCTCTGTGCCGCTCCCGTTCACGCACAGCGCCACATACAGCCGCTCCCTGCCCTCCCGCTCCCTGCCTGGCATGGCCTTATACAGCAGCACCACCTCCCCACAGCCAAAAACGTTCTCCGGGGCAAAATCCTTCAGCAGCTGGGGCAGGCTGAGGGAAGCCGGCGCCGGCCCCTTGTCGCACGGGGGCTCCGGGGCATGGACTGCTCGTGCCGGGTGCCGCTGGCCAAAGCAGACATTGTTACGGCGCTTCCACCGCACCAGCCAGCCGATGCTAGGCACAAACTCCTGGCCCATGATGTCTGCGAGCTCCTTGGCTTTCTGGAGCAGCATGGGCCCCGTGACGTCCCACATCTTGGTGCGGGCGATGTGGAACCAGCACAGCAGGGCCTCGTCGATGCTGCTGTATTTGGACTCCCGCTTGCGCTTCCGCTCCCGGTTGGCCGTCCCGCTGCACCAGTCAGCCAGCAGCTTCTCCTTGTTCTTACAGATGCGGGAGATCTGGGGCTGAGAGACTTGGAAGCGACGAGCCACCTCTGACTGGGACATCTTGGATTCATCCAGCATCTCCAGCACCTGGATCTTCTCTGCCAAGGAAAGAGCATGAAGTTTCTTCTTCCCGTTCAGCTCCATGGCGGCCCTGGAGTGGGAGGTGAAGGGATGTGCCAGGCACTGGAATATCTAGAGGAGAAAGAAGAGACCCTCCCACCCAACCCCCCCAGAAAACCTTGGTCAGCCATTGGTAAGACAGGGAGACAGAATCCAAAGGAAACTTAACAACCCTGGGGATAGAACCCAAGAGTCTGGACTCCCAGCTCCTGCCCCCATCTCACTAAGTTCCATTCCCCTCCCAGAGCTGGGACTAGAGCCCTGGAGTCTTGGCTCCCAGAACCATGCTCAGTTCACTCAGCCACAATCACCTAAATGTAATTTTAATAAATATGGGAGACATTTCTGGGGAGACCGTCTCAGCTAGTTAAATGCCTAATTTGAAGGGAAACACCCAGCTCAAAATTGCCCCCAAATTTAGGTTGCTTAAAAGTTCAGCTTGTCCAAATGACCGATCGTACACTTCTAAGGGCAGGGCATGCAGCTCCTGGCACAACAGGTGCCTCTGATCTCAGTCAAGCGAGGGCTGGTGCAGAACCATGGGGCCTCATTCTCAGCTGGGGGTCTGTGTAGTGCCTGACACAAGGGGGCCCTGATCTCAGTAGGGGAAGAAAGAGGTGGCCAATGCCCTGCACAACGGGGCCCTGATTTCAGCTGGGACCCTTATGTGTTATCACTAACAGCACAGGTTTTCTGTTATGACATTTTATTGTAATGCCACCTTTCTCCTACAGTGGACACAACCCAAACAGTGCCTCCTTGGGGAAACTGACTGGAAACTGACATGTAATGGGGAAACTGACTACTACAGAAACCAGGCTCTGAATTCATAACCTGTAGATGTTTTTAAATAATAGGAGCAGCCCTGCTAGATAAAACCAGTGGGCCCTTCTAGCCCAGCAGCCTGAATCTAACAGTCACCAGTACCAGCCACTTCACAGAAAAGTACCGGGACCCCTGCAGCTATAGGATAACTTGCCCTACTAGGGGGAGGGGGAAGATTTTACTCCTGACCCCAATAGCTAGAGGTTGGCTTTATATCCCTTCCAGCTGTTAGAAATCCCAAGTGTGGGGAAAAGATGCCCCACAAACAGGCTTCATTTTAACACACACACACACCCGTATTTTTTTAAAGATCACGTCCCGTCCCCCCCCCCGCGCACACACACACACACAACTAATTTAGCATGATGGTCCCGGGGGGAGCGAAACCTCAGCGGGCGGGGGAATGGCTAAAACTGGCATAAGCTGCCCGGGGGGTGAGGACAGGGCAGCAGATCTGCAGGCCTCGCACACACTTACAGCCCCCGGGGGAAGTCCCCGTGCAAGCTGCCTTTGCTCTGTACGTACCTAGGAGAGAGACTGGTCCCCTGGCTCTTCGGGGGCTACATCAGGGGCCATCCCCGGCCTGGTGGGTTTGAGGGCTTCAGGTTTCCGGATCCTGCTCCCCCCAGAATCTTTAGTTTTCAGTCTGTAGCACCAGCAGCAGTAGCGGCTCGGAGTAAAACCTGGCAGCTGGATCCCGGTGCTTTGGGAGCGCTGGAGAAACCCATCCGTCGGATCGTTCGGCTCAGCTGCCCAGGTTTCGGCGATCCAGGATCCGGGTTTATACGCTCCTAAGTACCCTGCAGCTCACACCTTGTCTAGGTCCAGAAAGGAATGTAAATGGGACAGCAAAGAGAGGAATTATCGGTCATTTCCTCCCCCCTTACAAGTGCCGAAAGTCTGGGGGCTGTATCGGGAGCCTAGCGGGCTTCCACTTAGCCAGTGGCGCGGCTGATGGGTCTGTGTTTCTTCTCCCGTGGGGAAGGGGGGTGAATTTCCCTGGCTAGCAGGACCTTGGATGTGAAAATCCTACAGCCAACAAGAGCAAGAGTTTTGTGTCAGATGGTTTGTTATCTCGTAAGGGGGCCTGGGGATACTGCTGGCGGATGGCCCAGACCTGAGCATGGTTTTACTTGACGGAGATATGCTGCAGAGACTTTTTATTGTTGAGAGCCATGTATTTGTGGGTGCATACTTATCCTCCAGTCATGGAACGACAGGGTGTTGTGTGGCAGAATCAGGACTTCTGGCTTCTCTTCCCCATTCCCAGCCTCCCCCCGCACTAGAGCTTGGAACAGAACCCAGGAGTCCTGGCTGCCAGCCAGCCACCCCCATTCCCCTGCTCCAACCCAGGAGTTCCTCCTAGGGTGCAATGGGGGCGATATAAGTTAATCAATCAGCAAAGACTGTGAATGAGGAAGACTGCTAAAAATTGCCTTTAAAATGCATCTAAACCAGTTGGCTGCTAACCCAGTCCTGGCTGCATTGGCATCCCAGGGGCACACTAGAGAGGAACAGCAGGGTGCTGTAGTAAAGACCAGAGCATTGTTTTCATGTCATAAGCAATCTGTTGTTTCCTGTCCATCTTAGGACATCTCACTGTATTGGCTTTACATCCCCCTGAATAAATACAGATGGGGGACAGACCCTCAGTATCTCTGTGCCTATATCTACGCTGCAGAGACCATATCGGCCTACCCCTGGAGTGTAGACACAGCCTAAGCTGACAGAACGCAGTTTTCCTGCCAGTACAGGAACACCGTGTCCCCAAAGGAAGTTAGCAACATTGATGGAAGCCCTCTTCCATTGACACAGTAGCATCTACACTGGGGATTTGGTCTGCATCTCTGTCAGTCGGGCGTGGTTATGTCAATATCACTTTTCATTGTAGGCCATTGCACTACCAATTTTTCCTGGTATAATGATGTTGGATGAGGTGTGGGATATGTCTGTGACATTTTTATACTGGCATAAAAGTCTTTTTGCCTGTTAGAACTTATTTTGCTCAGGGAACTGGTATAATCTGTACCAGCAAAAGGACTCTTTTGGCCGGTATAAATTACATTTCCTCTAGGCTGGGAGTGGCATCCCACTGAAAGACTTAAAACTATTTAGCCTCCCAAAGAGAACCGGGAAGAGGTTGTGGTCTATAATACTGTACTGACACGGGGGAGCAGCTCTCAGAGCAGAGAGCTCTGTAATGTAGCATGCACAGGCAGGAGATCTGCTGGCTGGGGGCAGAAGTGAGAGAAATTCAGAGGCAAATTTCTAACAAGTAACCATTGGAACATTTGACCTAGGGATGTGGTGGATTCACTATTGCTTGGGGTCTGTAAATCAAGATCCAGTGTCTCTGTTTAAAATACACACATTAGCTCCACTGCCGGTTATGGGCCTGATGGGTGATTATTTTTTTTTAATTTTAGAACAAAAAATAAATTTTTGTGGATTTTTTACCATTTTTTTTGCAGTTTTCAGTGTCTTTTAGCTGAAATTTGTTCACTGTTTTATTTTTGTTTTGATTTTCCCCCTAGAAAATGTGCTTTGATTTTTTTAATGGGAAAAATAGTTTTTCCCCACCTGCAAAAGTGATTTTTTTTTCAGTGGCTTTCAGCAAATTTTACAGTTCAAGGCAGCTCTTGGCAGAAAAAATTTACTTTTTTTAATAATTGTTTTTTGGCCAAAATATGTACATTTTTCTGCCAAAAACTATTTGGGAGGTTTAATGTAATGGTTTTTGGCAGAACATTTTATGTGTGTTGGTGGTTTTCATAGAAATTTTGAGTTTTTTCCCCCTTTTTTGACAATTTTTTCCCATTGTTCATGGTGGTGGTGTAGCCATGTTGGTCCCAAAATATTAAAGAGACAAGGTGGGTGAGGTCATCTCTTTTATTGGACCAACCTCTGATGGTGAAAGAGACAAGCTTTCAGCTCTGTGTAAGCTGGAAGCTTCTCTCTCTCACCAACAGAGGTTGGTCCGATAAAAGAGATGACCTCACCCACCTTCTTTCTCTCAAATTTTCCATTGACATTTTTGACAAAACAATGCTTTGGTTTTGTCTTCATTTAAACTTTCCCCGGCGGGGGGCAAGGGCGTGAATCAATTTCCAATGACCTCTGATGGCGTCTTTTCGCCTTGCTGAGTTCTACACCAACGCCTTCTAGCAAAACCCACCTAGCTGCTCTGGCTGTCACAGGGTGGAGAGAAGCTGTGTGGGGTGGGGCATGGGAAGTGGAGCGTATAATTAGAACAGCACTGGGGCTGCTCTCATTCTGTTCTATGTAGAGTCATCACCATGGTATCTGGGCACCTTCCAGTGGTCCACTGAGCAACAAGACGCCACATCTCTCATCTAGGGTTTCTTCTCCCCTCCTCTCCCAGGGGGAGAAGCACGAGCAGTGGAATGTCTTGTTTTGGTAGGTTTTTGAATATAGCTGTTGCTCTGGTATTTGTATTAGCGAAGGCAGGGCAAGGAGATGCACCTTGCACTTGGAGCATAAGGTGGCAAGGTTTGGGATGGGCCTTAGCTCCTTGGGGAGCTCATTCTGCAGCCCCCAGAAAGATCTGTCTCCCCACACAGATGAGCTTTACCCTTATTGTAGAGTGCCACTGGGCCAGAGGCGCGGAGTGGGGGTCTCCATCCTGCAATTATAGGCAGCCTTCTTTTGGTACCTTGGGTGGAAGTCATGGAGCCTGCAGGACCCAGACCTTGAACTTGATTCAGCATTGTATGGGAAGCCAGTGCAGAGAGCAGAGGACAGGGCTGATGCGTTAACAGTAGCTGGCACTGCTGAGCAGATATGACTACATCAGCTAGAGTTTCCTAAGGGCTGAATGTATCACACCCAGGTCACTGCAGTGCTGTGGTCGAGCTAAGCAATGCCCAGAGCTGATTAACAGGCCAGGTCATGGTTGGCCAGGCTGGGGCAGCATCTCTGAGCCAGCTGGAGATGGTAGAAAGCATTAGTCACGGAGTGGGCGCTGGTTCGGGGCAGGACCTGACTCTGATGGGTGCCGGGTAATTTAAAAACACCTGGGGGTTGAACGATAAACCAGACCAGCAGCCATGTAGCTTTGCTTTCTCTGCCTGTGATCAGCAGAGTTCAAGACAGCTGCATCTTTGAGTCCCCCATTAATTTGTGTTTCACTAAAGCATTTTCCAGAATCTGGATCTGATGGAGAATCCACCCCTGTCCTTGGCAGGTTGTTCCAATTGTTAATCACCCTCCCTTTGAAAAATGTGTCCTGTATTTGAATGTGTCTGCCTTTCACTTCCAGCCTTTGGTTCTTAGTCTGCTTTTCTCCACTAGGTTAAAGAGCCCTTTAGGACCCGGGATTTTCTCTGCGGGAAGGTGCTTACATACCATGATCAACTCACTGCTTAATCTTCTTCGTGATTAAACTAAACAGATCGAGCTCCTTAAGTCTCTCGCTGTCAGGTCTTTTTTTTCACCCATCTTAGTGGCTCTTTTCTGCCCCCTCTCCAATTTAACCAACATCCTTCCTAAAACGTGGACCCCAGAACTGGACACACTATTCCAGTACTAGTCTCACCAAGTCCATCACCTCCTGCTCCTGCTTGCTACACCCCTCTTTATGCCCTCTGAGGCCCCCTGCTGGAGGCCTCCTGGCCCTACCACATCCTGCCCCAAAACAGAGCAATGGAAAGGGTCCTCCAAGCTGCCTAGAGTGACTGTGTGGGACACAGCCAATCAGGGCCTACCAGTCTATTATAAGAAGAGCTGCAGGGCCAGAGGGAATTCAGTTCCTTGCTGGAGCTGTAGGAGTGTGTGTGGCTGGCAGTATTGCAGAACCCCAGACAGGGCACCACTGCCAGTACCTGGAGAGAGCAAGAAAGTGCCCTGAGCTGATTACCAGGTCTCCATTAGGACAAGGCCCTGAGGTAAAGATGAAGATGCTGTGGGGAAGTGGCCCAGGGAATTAGAGAAGCCATATGTCATAGTTAAAGGGACACCGCAGACAGCAGTGATCTACAGGGTCCCTGGGCTGGGACCCAGAGTAGTGGGCAGGCCTGGCTTTCCCCACCCTGTTAGCCACTGTGGGGAAATGGCCTGGACATTGAGGTACCCCAGAAGGGGAACTGAACTATAGTGGCCCAACTGGAGAGCTGTAGCCAGGAAGCCCAAGAGGGCGAAGACATTATCCCTGCTCTAGGATAGAGCAGTGCCCCAGGGCTTCCTCCCTGGAGACAATCTGAGTGTGTGTGTGCAGGTGTGCACACTTGGCCAAGGGGGTGCTCACGAGAAGCACCCTGTTACAGCATCCCAGGACTGGATCAGCCTGTGATGGGGTATCCACCTCACACTGGCCAGTAAGGGGTTAATAAAGCCCTAGGAAGGCTGAGTGAAAAGCAGCCAATAGGAGAGGGGCTGTGAGGAGTGGCCACTCAGGGCTCATATAAGAAGAGTTGCAAGATGGACAGAGGAGAGCAGGGTGCGTAGCTGCCTGGAGCTGGAGGACGAGGAAGGTTTGTATCTGGAATAGGCTGCAATGCTGTAGCACCTTGGACAGAGCAGTGCAGGCAGGACCCCAGGGAGAGGGGAAGGAGCTCCGGATGAGCTGCTGAGACTGAGGAGGTTGCTGTGGCCCCAGTGAAGTGGCCCAGGGAAATGCAGCGATCATAGAGGTAAATGAACGCAGTAAGTGACTGTGAATCAGAGGGTCCCTGGGCTCAGACCTGGAGTAGTGGGTGGGCCTGGGTCTCCCCACTGTGGAAGTAGGACAGTTTACTGCAGTCACCACTGAGGAAGTGACTGGACTACTGAGGAGCTAAACCTCCCCCAGAAGGGGGGACATGGACAGTGCCATGGTGGGGGGGGGGGGGGGGGCCGAGCCACAAAGAGGATGCTGCCGTCCCTGAGGCAGCGAGAGGGGCTGCAGGCAGATGGCGGAGATCAAGTGACAGTGTGCAGACTGTCGACCTTGAGTTTCTCCCCAGAGCAACCTAGGGGAGGCACCAGTCTGGTGCTGAGTAACACACAGTGGCGCAGCCCTTTGGGCCACTATGTTGCACTGGCAGCTCATATTGAATTGCTTGTCCACTGTGACCCTCATATCCTTTAGAGTCACTGCTTTCAAGGATAAAACCTTCAAAATGGAAGCCTGTGTTTGCCTGGCATGGAAAACAGACCCATCTTGTTATCAGTGCTCTTTCACTTAGTGAAAGGGTTTCCCATGGCATCTTTGGCTGTAACTTTTCTTCCTGTTCAGCTGCACCCCAAAAGTGGCTGCATATCCGTGGGGCTTTCTATATAGACATTGTGTCGCAGTTATGGGGGAAAGACCTTGCACTATATCGGGGTCAGCAACCTTTCAGAAGTGGTGTGCCGAATCTTCATTTATTCACTCTAATTTAAGGTTTTGCAGGCTGGTAATACATTTTAACGTTTTTAGAAGGTCTCTTTCTATAAGTCTATAATACAATAATAGCTTAGTTATATGTAAAGTAAATAAGGATTTTAAAATGTTTAAGAAGCTTCATTTAAAATTAAATTAAAATGCAGAGCCCCCCGGATCGGTGGCCAGGACCGGGCAGTGTGAGTGCCACTGAAAATCAGCTCGTGTGCCGCCTTTGGCACGCGTGCCATAGGTTGCCTACCCCTGCACTATATCTAAGGATAGGTGGTATGAAGGCAGAGAAGTAGGAGTCAGAACTCCTGGGTTCTTTTCCTAACTCTGGGAGAAGAGGGTGGTGTAAGGGGTTAGATTGGGGGAGCAGGAGGGCTGGGAGTCAGGACTTGTAGGTTCTACTCCCAGGGGCTCCAGGAGGGGAGCTGGGTCTGGTGGATTGATGTTGGGGGAGAGGGGAGCTGGGAGTCAGGACTTCTGGGTCCTATTCCTAGTTTGGCTGTATTATGCATAAAATATTTGACTCTAGTTAACCTCCTCCTGGACAATCTAATTAATGAGTCCACACCAGCCAGCAATGGGTTGCAAAGGACCCATGCGTGGGAAAACAAGATACAGCATGATATTATTTTGCACTGAGGCATCTATTCATCTTGGAGTAGAGATGGCTTCCCAGAGGAACAGTGGCTTTGCAGATCACACACACCTGCCCAAGGCTGTGTTAGCTACAGGAAAGATGTACAAGCCCAAACTATCAGCCATCTTGTCCTGGGTCTGATTACACCCACCAGCACTTACAGTGAACATCCTGGGGGCTTGGATGTGTACCAATGAAGCATTGCTAACCCCAGGACTGGGATAGCTGCGCTCTCTCATCTCACATGTATCCAAGGCCAGGAGAAGCATATTCCTTTGCACAGTGATGTCTCCAATCTCTGCAAGCCCACTATGTATTCACCACCAGTCTGGGTATTGCTTTAATATACCAGGCCTTTAATCTCGCTCGCCACCGCTTCGGTTCTGACCTCATTTCTAAGAGCAGCTCTGCAGGATTGACAGAACCTGTGAGGCAGGCTTTCAAACAAGATCACAATGAATTTCAAGCATTGTAACTGGGTGCTACACAGACTTCCCCCTCCCCCCTTGACTGACAGGGTAGGGAGGAAGCATCATGCCAGGTGCTGCACAGACCTGGACCAAACTTGGGGACCTTCGTGCTGGGCCCTGCACAGACCATGACCGAGATCAGGACCGCAGTGGGTCGTGCACTGCCCAGCTGATCCCTGCCACAAAGATCTTCCAGTCTAAGTGGACAAAGGAATAATTATCCCCATTTTACAGGTGTGCAAGTGGAGGCAGAGGGAGATGAACGTTCGAGTAGAAGGCAGGGACTGAGAGTCAGAACTTGTGAGTTCTATTCCTGGCTATAGGAGCACAGTGAAGTCGAATGGGTTAGAACAGGGGGTGCTGGGCTTCAGCACCCCTGGATTGTATTCCTGGTGCTGAGCACAGTGGTGGGGTTTCGTGTGTTAAAGCAGGGGGGGCTGGGAGTCAGGATTCCTGAGTGCCATCCCTGGCTCAAGGAGCAGAGTGAGCTCTTATGGATAGAGACGGGGAGCAGGAGCCAGAACTCCTGGGCTCTATTCCAGACTCACTCTGTGAACTTCGGGGCATGTCCCTTTCCCGCTCTGCACCTTGGTCCCCAGCCTTTTTTGGCTCCAGCCATGAATTCCAACAGAGTTAGGAAGGGAGTGTCCAATCCTGGCCTGGCTTTCCCTCCATAGCAGTGCAGCGAACTGTATCATTCAGGGAGGAGCAGAGGATGCTGATTTCCCCCAAGGGAGCCTGCGCTCCGGCACCTTCACCGCAGCAGCAAAGGAATCCGTCAGCACGTTGTCGGCTTGCGTTTCCTGAGACATCCCCTCAGGAGGATAGGAGCAGCCAGAGGCGCCACAGAGAGCTGGCAAGGACACGGGGCCTGCCTCTCAGATCCGTCCCCTGCCTCCCCCCATGGCAGGTAAATGACCGGGGCTGTTCCATCACATCTATGGCAAAGACCCAGCACCCCAGGTGTTGTGGCAAAGAGCTTGTATTGGGGATCTGCCAACTGCTGGGTGGAGAGTGGTGTCTAGTGGGTTACAGCTAAAAATCCCAGAGCCAGGAGTCAGGTCTCCTGGGTTCTCTGTCAGCTCTGGCAGGGGAGAGGGGTGTGGTGTGTTAGAGCAGGGGAGGCAGGACTCCTGGGTTCAATTCCTGACTCGGGGGATATTGTCTAATAGGTTTAGCGCACCTCCACTGGTCTCTGCACATTGCAGCCTGCTCCAGGGTGGCAGTGGCAGGGTCTCTGTGCCCATCCAACTGGACTGGGCCAACAGCAGAGAGTTTGCTGACTGATGAGAATTAAGTAGATTTTCAGTTGCTATGGAAAAGCTATAGATGGGTAAGGAGAAATCCTCCTACTCCCAGAAGTCCTTCCCCCACACTGCTCTGCATATGGCCCCTCCTCCCCTGACATGCACCACTAGGCCCCACTCCCCTCCCAGAGCTGGGAAAAGAACCCAGCAGTCCTAACTCCCACCCGCTCTAATCCTAGATCTGGCATAGAACCCATGAGGCCTAACTCGTGGCTCAGTCATGCTGCTAAAAAGCACAATTTCCTGTCTCCTACCCACCCCTGCCCTACTCCTGTTTTCTTATTCCCTCTTTCATCCCCAGCTCCCAAGTCACTACTCCTCCCCCTCATCACTGACCGGCAGTTCCTCTCCCCGAGGAGCTAAGATGCATGGAAATGGGAAGAACCAACATCACTCAGGACATTTAAATCTAGGATGCAGCCTAACCTTGGGGAATAGATTGTAGGAGGGGTGATCCTGCCTTCCTCTCACAGTTGGTGCTGACCTCCATGCCCCAGCACAACGCTAGGGGGCGCTCTGTTGCAGGGAGCTGGGCAGGGGGCTCAGTTGGAGGTGCTCTCCAATGGCCATCAGAGCTGGCCCTCAGTGCGGTGATGGGGGGAGGGGGGGGAAGGGGGCCTGATGCTACAGGGAGCAGGGTGGGGCTCAGCAGATGAGTTTCAGGATGGTCTCATAGCTCAAGAAGGTCACCGCGTTGACAGGGAAGGCACGGATACAGTTCAGGGCAAGGCCCTTTAGGAAGACCTGGGGTCCCTCATTCCGAACGCTGATGCGGATGCAATCCAAGACCCCGTGGTAGGATACTCCCTTCACCCCGTCCATCTGGAGCCGGGCCTTGATCACGTCCATGGGCGTGGCTAAGATCCATGAGGCGGTGCCAGCACAGCCCCCGGCTACGAGAACCGTCATCGGCCCTGGGAGCAAAAGGGAGAGGGAAGAGAGTTAGGGTTCGGCTGCAGGGGCCGTTACCCCTCAGTCAATGCCATCCCCAGGGCAGTGGTTGGGGTTATGGTTATTGTATGGTTGTTAAACACCTGTCAGTTTCCACCCAAGAGGTGGCTGCATTATAGCACCCTGTGAAAAGATCTGTCTTAATTGTCTCTGGCCCATCAAAGCACTCACATTACGCAATAGGAATCCCAGTTCCCTACCGTCTCTTCCCCAGCAAGGTGGATTGTAGGGGGCTATCCATTTCCATCTCACCTGGTTCTTGCCCCTGCACTGTCATGGCCTGGCAGAGGCTGGTGTAGGTGAGGAAGTAGATGGCCATAGTGGGTGTATCTCGCAGCACCAGGGCCCAGGTGCCCCGGAACAGGCCCATGACCCCCTCCTTGCGGAATATGCTGGCAGCGCAGTGCACTGGGCCCCGGTACTGGGTTCCAGAGGCCCCTGCTGGACTCCTCAGCCCATAGGAGTGAAGCTGGTTCTGTAGCCGAACTTTGATCAGGTCAATAGGAGCCAGGACCACGGCCTGAGATTGGGGCGGAGTGGGTAGGGGGAAAAAAAGAGTCCCCTCATGAGTTCCTTAAGGAAAAATACTGACATGCAATGACTCCTGGGGCTGGAGAGAGAACCCCACGTGTCCCAGCTCCCATCCCCGCTTACTCTAACCCACTTCGACCCCACTCCCCTTCCCTGAGCTAGGATAGAACCCAGGTGTCCTAGCTCCTAGCCCCGCTTACTCTAACCCACTTCGACCCCACTCCCCTTCCCTGAGCTAGGATAGAACCCAGGTGTCCCAGCTCCCATCCCCGCTTACTCTAACCCACTTCGACCCCACTCCCCTTCCCTGAGCTAGGATAGAACCCAGGTGTCCTAGCTCCCAGCCCCGCTTGCTTTAACCCACTTCCCTTCCCTGAGCTGGGATAAAACTCAGGAGTCTTGACTCCCAGCCGTCCTGCTCTAAGCACTGGACCCGACTCCCTTCCCCTCCCAGAGGTAGGGCTAGAAGCCAGGAGTTCTGCTCTCTACCTCTGCCCTCCACATGAGCTGCCTGGTCCCTCACCTGCATCAGGCCAGAGAAGCTGCCAGCGGTCAAGACGTGGACATAGCTGGGGGGCTTGGCGCGGCGGTCGTGGTGGTGGGTAGCGCTCAGGTACAGCAGGGTATTGCTGTAGGCCCCGAACAGCACTGAGTTAACCAGGGCCACGCTCAGCAGTGGGAAACTCATCCCCTTAAAGAAGCCTAGGACCTGCAAGGCAAAGGGCACCATGGGGGATCAACGCCAGCCCTGGGCATATGTGACTCATGGCTCGGCGTGAGGGAGTGATTGGGGAACCCCTCTCCAAAGGCTGACACCCATGCATACACGCACACACTGCTCCCCCTAGCATACAGCATGGGGGCTGGGCTGATCTCCATCAGGGGCAGATGTGCAGACCCCAGCATGAGGGGAGCCTCTGAGCTTGGGCAGGGGTCTCTTGGCACTGCCCTAATACAAATAAATGTGCTGCCTCAAACCGTTTCATTGCGGTATGTTTTGATCATGCAATCCAGGATCCCCCGATAGCCAGACTGCGTCTGCAGCCGCACCTGGAATGAGACACCATCTTTAAGCAAAGAATTTGCAGGGAGATATTAGCAGCAGCAGTTTATGCAAAGGCCAAACTCCTCCTCAGAGGCATTTGGAAGTAGCATTTTCTAGCAGATTGGACTGTGGCCTGGGACTTAGGACTCCTGGCTTCTATTCACAGCTCTGGCAAGAGAGTGGGATCTAGGGAGTTAAAGCTGGGGGTGGGGTGCTGGGAGTCAGGACTCCAGGGTTCTATTCCTGGTTCTGCTATTGAGCTGGGGCAAGTCCCTCTCTGTGCCTCTATCTCCCCTCCCACCTTGTCTATTCAGACTGTGGACTCTTGGGGCGAGGGATTCTCTCTCACTGTGGGTCTGTGCAGTGCCTCTCCTGATGGGTAGAGGGCCCTGATCTCATTGGGGGGTCTGTGTAGTGCCTGGCCTGACAGGGTGGCCTGAACTTGGGCAGGGAGGGTCTGTGCAGACAAAGACCCCTATGTAGGTTAGGTCTACCATCATAAGAAATAAAGGAGTTAAAATAGCTATTGCTTGCCCTTCGAGGTGCTGGACACTGCTCTGAGCTAGCCAGTTCCCCAGCAGGGATGTATCTCCTCATTCTATCTATAGGAGAGAAGTTTTGCCTGTCCCTTCCCACCCCCAATCCCTCTACAGCAGTACCAGCTTCATATTCACCTTCACTGTGTCCACTGGGTACCCCAAGGCCAGCCCCACAGCTCCTGTGTCCAAAGGAAAAACAAGTCAGTTGGAAATTAGACCCCGCTGCTGTCCTGGTTAGGTGAATGGAACCCAGGAGTCCTGACTCCCAGGCCTGCTGCTGTAACTCACTAGGCCCACCCCTCCGAGGGCTAGGAATAGGACCCAGGAGTCCTACCCTCCTCCACACATCCATAAACACCCCACCGCCACTTCCTCTTTTTCTTGGGGATCCCAATGCTGCCGGCAAACGTTAAAATGGTTGAAAAGGACAGAGACCCCCAGTGCGAGACAGGGCTTGATTATTTTTAACTCACTTGTTAATGAGCAACTGGGAAGTGTCACATCTTTTTCAGAAAAAAAAACTGAATTTGGAACTTAAATTCCACTCTTTTTAAAATGCAACTAAATTGGGGAGGGAGGCCAGCCTTGTCATGGTGCAGCTAGACTGGGATTCAGGGAACGTGGCTTCATTCCCTGCTCCGCTACTGCCTCCCTGGGTGACTTCCCTGCTCTCTGCCTCATTTTCCCCCTCTATAAAGGGGACAGAATAATCTTTCATTTGTCTATTAATTTAGATTATAAATTCTTTGGGGGCAAAAACTCTCTCATTGTGTTTGTGCAGTGCCCGGCCCAATGGGGGCCCCAGTCTCAGTTGGCAGGGTCTGTGCCGCACTTAGCCTGGGGGAGGGGGTTCTCAATCTCATCTGGGGTCTGGGCAGCCCCTGACTCTGAATGGCAGGGGCATGTGTCTGGGCAGCACCCAGAAGGGTATGGATCCTTCTCATTCTTACCTGAAATCCAGCCAGCCACAAACTCCTCCACGGGCATGGTGAGTAGAGCACGCAGGGACTGTACAGGGCTCTGGAAAAGAGGAAAGTTCTGGTCAAAGTTAATCCATTTAATCCCTAACTTGTTCTCCTGGGTGCTTCAATCTTTAACCTGATTCTCCCCTGCTCTATGAATTGCCCTTTTCCCAACAGCAGTGTCCAGGGGCACACAGTGAAATGGAAAAGCAGGAGATTAAGCAGGGGTGACCATGCAGAGTTAGCGTAACCGGAGGAACTCAACTGGTGCCGTCTCTCACTGAGATTAAGGGCTGGGTCCACCAGCTGGTCTGGCTGCTCCCCCCCCACCCCCCAGGGCCTGTCCTCCTCCAAAGGGGCTGGAGCTCTGGGGGCCCCCTTTCAGGCCCACACTCAGGGCTGGATTTTCCAAAGCCCTTCATCCTTGGCACACAGAGCTTCTTAGATGCTGAATGAAATTCACGCTGTGCCATTTTGAAAAACAACTCTCACCTCAGGAAGATTCCCAGACTGAGAGAAGCGCGGAGCCTGCTTTCTATGACGGTTGCAGCTGTAAGTGGCTTGCGACGGGTTAGTAAATGACAGCAGGCTGTGCTGAGCATGTTTCAGGATGGGCTGTTATAAAGGCCTGTTCGGGTGCTTACCGGGAGGCATTTGGACGCAGATCCTTACAACGCTGGAGGCACCCAACTCGTGGAGGCACAATTGCAATCGGGGACGGGGGTGGTTTTTGGCTTTCCTCTGAAGCATCGGGGATCACCTACAGCTGGAGCAGGGATAACAGGTAATGGGGCCTGCGCTCTGAGGTTTCTCTGTTGTAGCTGGCTGGAGGGTGGGTCTTGTTCAGGGTGCAGCTGATCACCTGATGTGGCAGCAGGCAGGAATCCTCCCCCCCCCAGTGGCAGGGACCTTCTTTTGCCTTCCTCTGCAGCATGAGGCGGCTGTTGTGCTCATCAAGGTCCTACCTAATCAAGCTCCCCATAACGCCAGAGACCCTGGTTCTCTCCTGTTCTCTGCATGGGGCTCACAACCCCTTCAGCCAGGGGTGGGCAAACTTTCTGGCCCGAGGGCCACATCTGAGAATAGAAATTGTATGGCGGGACATGAATGCTCACAAAATTGGGGTTGGGGTGAGGGCTCTGGGGTGGGGCCAGAAATTAGGCGTTCAGGGTGCAGGAGGGGGTGAGGGCTCCGGCTAGGGGTGTGGGCTCTGGGGTGGGGCTGAGGAGTTTGGGGTGTAGGAGGGTGCTCTGGACTGGGACCGAGGGATTTGGAGGGCGGGAGGGGGTCAGGGCAGGGGGTTGGGGAGAGGCTCAGGGGTGCAGGCTCTGGGCGGTGCTTTTACCTCAAGCGACTCCCGGAAGCAGTGGCATGTCCCTTCTCTGGCTCCTATGCAGAGGCGCCACCCCTGCAGCTCCCACTGAAGTGCCGGAGGGGGGCCACTGGAGCACGTAGGAGCCAGAGGGGGGCCATGCCGTGGCTTCCGGGAGCGGCCCCTGACCCTGCTCCCCAGCTGGAGTGCCAGCGGGAGCTTGAGGGCTGGCGGGCTGGATCCGGCCCACGGGCTGTAGGTTGCCCACCCCTGCCTTAAACTCTTGAGGGTGGAAATGTTAAAGTCATTGGGCTCAACCTATGACTGTCTGGGTGAAGTTTAAAGTCCTGGGATATTCAGAAGATCAGACTAGATGATCTAATGATGCCATCTGCCCTTAAACCCTAGACACCACTCCCCTCCCTGAGCTGGGGATGAAACCCAGAAGAAGAATAGAATAGAATATCAGGGTTGGAAGGGACCTCAGGAGGTCATCTAGTCCAACCCCCTGCTCAAAGCGGGACCAATCCCCTGACAGATTTTTGCCCTGATCCCTAAATAGCCCCCTCAAGGATTGAACTCACAACCCTTGGTTTAGCAGGCCAGTGCTCAAGCCACTGAGCTATCCCTCCCCCCAGACCCCCTGCTTTAACCACTGTATCTCCTCCTATCCCACAGCCAGACAGAAAGCTTCCCCTCCCCACCCCCTGACAAAGCAATGCGCCTGCACCGTTTTTCCTAGCCAGGATGAAAGCAGCTTCCACAGTCCTAGGCCAGTGCCTCCATCCCAGCACCCCCCAGCTGCCTTTGCAAACCTTTCCTCTCCCCCTAACCCAAGGCCCTGAACTAGTTTGCAGCAGGTGGCGTGTGCAGTGGGGCACTAACTGCAAGCTGCAGGCATGGCCAGACCCTCGCAAACCAGCGCTACATCTTGTGCAATGGCCCTTAGCAGCTAACCCTCCTCTCTGCACCCCACGGGCAGACTTACCCCATGGTGGTGGAGGGCGTAACGTAGCCGGAAACTAAATCTCATCGACAGCAACCTTGTTTATAGACATGCGCAGAGGTTCCACAAGGACTCCTCGTTGTTTTTGCAGATACAGACTAACACGGCCCATCATATCAAGAAGTGGGCTGTAGTCCACGAAAGCTTATGCTCTAATAAATTTGATAGTCTCTAAGGTGCCACAAGTACTCCTGTTCTTCTTTTTGCGGATACAGACTAACACGGCTGTTACTCTGAAACCCATCATATCAAGCTACCACTAGAGGGAAGCAGACACCTACTTCAGTGCACTCGTCTAGGGCAGGGTCTGAAGACCCAAACTGAGATCAGAGTCCCCAGTACGCCCAGTTAATCTTGACTGAGAGCAGGGTAGGGCCCATGTTGTGCCAGGCGCTGCATGGACCCTGACTGAGACAGGGGCCCCACAGCCCCGCACAGAGACCAGGGCCAGGTCCCACTGGATTCTGCTCAGACCCTGACTGAGGTTGTGGCCCATGTCAGGTCACGTGCTGCACAAACCCTGATCCCGGCGAGCTGTGTGCTACACCCACACAGCGGACAGTCCCTGTCCCGAATTGCTCCCAGCCTAAGAACTACCGGGGGGAGGGGAGGGGACATAGAGGCTCCCGCGTTGGCAAAGCTGGGAATACTCACCCCTGTGCCTGCTTGTGATCTGTGCCCTGCGAGCGAACGCCTTCGTGCGGGGGGACTGGGTGCAACTGGTGGTGTCTCGCCTGCTGCAGCCCCTTTTGCAGGGCAGAGCCAGCCCGTTTATCTGCCCCCGTTGGCATCGCTGGCTCTGACGGGTTAACGATTCAGTGTGGGGTTTGGGGGCCCCAGGTTTGTACCTCGGCACCACAAACCTGCCCGGGACCAGGTTAACCCACAAGTCGAATTCCGGTGCGGGCGCCGCCGCCAACCGTCAGGCGAGGCGAGGCGTATCTCCGTGACGTCACAGCCAGCGCGGGCGGGGATTGGGCGGGACATCCCTCCCTCCAGCTTCCGGGGCTCGCCGCCCGCGCTGCTTCCAGCTGCACAGAGCCAGGCAGGCAGCGGGAGAGATTCGGGCGGGCGGCGAGCGACGGCGCCATGGAGGTGAGAGGGGGGGTTGAGAGGAGATCCCCTGGGGCTTTCCGGGGGTCTGGGCTCCCCTCCACCCAAGGGATTCTCCAGGCTTCCCGCTCTGGGGCCCAGCACCCCCTCCCCACCAAGGAGACTCTGCCCCCCGCGCTCCGAGGCCCCTCCCTACCAGTGCCCCACACTCCCTCCAACCCAAGAACCCAATGTTCTCCTCCCCTGCTCTGGTGCCCCGCACCCCTCTCACACTCGAGACCCTCTGCTCCGTCCCCACAGGGGACCCTCTGCCCCCTGCTGTGGGGACCTGCACCCCTCCTCCTTGAGCCGGCTCCCCCTATGGCCCAGCACCCCCTCTTCCAAAGGGCCATCTGGGACCCCGCCACCCATCTAGAGGGCTCCCAACCTTGGGGGGCCATGCAGAACCCCAGGATCTCCCGATTCCTCCCCCACAAGGCCCTGGGATATCCCTGGCTTCCCCCCAGGGGGCTCCCCGCCTCCCCCCATCCACTATCTTCCCCCCACCCAAGGGTCTCCCAATGCTGTTAAGATACCTAACTAGTAGGCCCTTACACTTCTACTTGGAGGCTCCTATCCCCCTACTTGTGTCCAGCGTTGCCCTCCTCCCCACCAGCCCAGGTTCCCTGGTGCTTGGCTTCCATCTATGCCCTCCTCGAAGCCCCTGCTCTCGCCCACTGGGGTGTTTACCCCAGTGTGTCTCCCCTCCCGCCCCGAAAAACCCTCTCTGTCTGGGGGTGCCTGTCTGGGGATGTTTCTGTTGGTGACAACCCCCATCATGGTCTGAACCCCCCCCCATGTTTGTGTGTCTGCAGATGGAAGGAGCAGATGGGGCTGCAGTCCCCCCCAGCTTGGCCGATCGCTCCCATCGAAGCAGCATCTCTTCCATGTGTGCCCGATGTAGGTGATATTTGGAAGGCAGGTGGTGTCTCTTAGAGGAGAGTGGGTTGTCTGGTGGTTTCGGGTCAGGGATTGGGAACTAGGACCCCTGGGTTCTTTTCCTAGCTCTGGGAGGGGAATGGGCTCCTGAGTGGGGGGAGGGGGTAGAGAGGCAAGACTCTTGGGTTCTGTCCCAAACTCCAGGACTGGCTTTACTAGAGTGTCTCACACTTTGTAGCTTGTGTAGGATGAACTCATTACACACCCCGGGCTCCTTACGTCTCTCCATTTCCACATCACCCCTTCCCCCCAGCTCCCTGTATGCCATGCCCCCATCCTCCTCTACTTCAGGAACTCCCTGCAACCCCATTCCCTTTTTCCCCCCATGCCAGGGGCTGTATATGGCCCCCCCATTTCTCCCTTTCCAGTTTTTGTGACTTTTTTCACCAAGTTCTATAGGGGGCTGCCTAGAATATTACTGGAATTAGACAGAGTTGAGTATAAAGGTTGATGTAAGCCAACTCTTGGGCCTCCGTTGAGTCAGCTGTGTCATGGCTATAGCAGGTCAGGAGTTTTTCCACGCATTGTTTGTCACCCAAAGATTCAACTTTGCCAAAACCAAAACTGTTCATGAAACAGGGTCAGTTTTGACAAATCTCCGAGCTCAAAAACTTTTTGGGAAAATAAACAATTTTGCGGTTAACAGGGCTGTGTTGTCTTTTTTGAACCAGAGAGTTCTGGGGGTTTGAGTCAAAATGATGTGTTGTTTGGAAATTTTAGCAAATATAGATTTAAAAAGATCGAAATTGAAATACATCAAAACTGATCTGGACTGAAATTTTTTTCAACTCTTCGGTTTGTGAAAATGTTCATGTTTTTGACTTTTTATCTTAGTTTGGGAAGAAAAATTTTTTGGGGTATCAAAAACTTTCATGAAACAGGAAAACTGTGACCCTCTGCTCTCCTCTTAGCGCTGGATGTCCTGGTATATCTGATTGATGATACTGCGGTGCAGCTGAGTGTGGACAATCTGATGTCTGTCACTGTTCATGAGCTACATCGCATCGTCCGGGAAGCCCTGCAGCTTCCTGAGTGTGCCATGGAAGTCTTCGCTCTGTGGCTCATCTCTCCCTTGCTTGGTAAGGTGCTTGGTACATTGTCAGGATCTCTTATGCTACACCCTCTCCTATCACCCAGGGGGGCCTGTGCACAGCCTCCGCTACTGTTGCATTACCCAAGACTTTGCAAGTCTCATCACCCACTTTTACAGGGGAAACTTAGGCACAGAGAAGGGAAGGGATTGGTCTGAGGTCATGTGTAGAGTCATTGGTGGAGCTGGCAATGGAACCCAGGGGTCCTGACTCCCAGTCCCCTCCACTCTAACCATTAGGCCACTCCTCCCCTCCCAGAGCGGGGAATGGAACGCAGCAATCTGGTTCCCAGCTCTGAGCACTAAGCCACAGTCCCCCCTATTGCTAGGGATAGAACCCAGGAGTCCTGACTCCTGGTCCTGTGCTGAAATCATTAGCCTGCCCTGTCTTTCCACTGACAAAGTATTTATCTGCTTCTCACTTCGCATTGTCTATTCTGGATGTGGTAAATGGTTGCTGTTTGATTTCAGGTAGGTTGGAAATATGTCCCTTGGCTGTTGTGTGACTCAGCCATTGTTTGTTAAAATAAATAAGGAATGAGGAAACTTCCTGTATCCATCCACCTGTGTTCCTAAATAGAGGTTCTGAAATGCTTTCTGTTCTAAACAGCCTCAGCGCCTCACCCCGGAGGTGGCCGCATCTCTGTGTTGAGCGAGGGAACCCTGTATAAACATCACCCCAGAGGTGGCTGCATTTCAACTGTTGTCAAAGCAAATGGTCTGTTTGTAATAAAGTGCTTTTGGAATCTGGCTATTGTTTATACAGAGGTCCCTCAGTGGGTACTGCGGTACGGCTACTCCTAGAGTGAGCGTATGATGTTACACTGATTTACTGTGATGAACGCTAGTAACATTCCCTCTCTTGCACACTTCCTGGACAATCATTTGCTTTAAGTGCAACCAGGATCCCTGTGCAAAAGTCCTTCAACTGGCTCTGCCCTGTGGTGCCTGAGCCTCCAGCCGGAGGGGTGTTAGCAGGAAGTGTTGAATGGCAGGCAGTGGGTTAATCTGGGGCTGTTGATCCTGAGTCTTCCCAGCTGGGAGCATGTCGGGAGCAGAACGGAAACTTCCAAGGAACATCCAGGCAAAATGAATCATTTCATGGCACGGTTCCAGCTAGCTGGGCTGATGTCTTTGTCACCTGACACGCATCTGTTCCCTTATCTCCCATCAGCTTCCCATCCCTAGCACATCACCGCTGTAACCTGTCAGATGTTCCTTGCTTACTCTCAGACCTCCCCCAATCTCCCCAGCCTGCTGGTTTTCATTGACCCTCTCCCAGTAATGTCTGACTGTCTTCAAAACTTAGCATCTCGGGCTTTTTAGCAGATGTAACCAGTATTGCTGGGTTTGATTCCCTCCAGTGTGAAGGGAGACTGGGAGTCAGGGCTCCCATCAGTTCTATTCCCAGCTCTGGGAGGGGCGTGGGGTCTAGTGGGTTAGAGCCCAGAGCCCGGAAGCCAGCGTTACTATGAGTACAAGGTGTTGCATCTGTCATTAGGGCTCAGTCTCTGTCCAGGTGCCTAGATGCTATGACTAAGACTACGTTTTAGTCACAGATATTTTTAGTAAAAGTCATGGACAGGTCATGAGCAGTAAACAAAAATTCATGGCCCGTGACTTGTACTATATACCCCTGACTAAAACTTGGGCCATGGGTGCTCGGGGCGGGAGGGGTGGGATGGGGAGTTGGGGGGAGCGGGCCACGGGAGCTCAGGGGGTGGGGGGAAGGGGAGGGTGCTTGGGGCAGGAACTCCACTGGTGCTGCGGGGGGAGGGTTGGCAGGGCTGGCAGGTTCCTTACCTGGTTCCGTGCAGCTCCCCAGAAGCAGCCAGCATGTCCCTGCAGCTCCTATGGGGGGGAAAGCCAGGGGGTCTCTGCGCTGGCTCTGCAGCTCCCACTGGCCAGGAACCGAAGCCAATGGGAGCTGCAGGGGCAATGCCTGCAGGCAGGGGCAACGCACAGAGCCTCCTGGCCCCTCCGCCTAAGAGGTGCAGGGACCTGCCGGCCGCTTCCAGTCCTCCCCACCCCTCCCACAGCCTGACAGACACACAGCCTTAGCTATGCCAACAGGTGTGCTATAAAGAACTGCAGGAAGTGGAATATGCTTCAAATCAATGAGTTTTTGGGGTGTGGTTTTCCATCTGCCAGTCTCCATTGCCACCTGTGCTTCTGCTGCCCTCGGTTAGCAGCACCGCCTCCCCCTGTGGCATCCCAACCTGCTGTGTGAATGGCCTTTGCATCTCCTGCTTGGGACTCCGATGGTCAGGAGCACAGCTGTTACCCCTCCTCTGCACCCTCCCCCTGGTCTGTGGGGACAGAGGGAGCATTCACAAAGCGGGGGGGGGGGGGGGGGAGGGGGGGGGGGGGAGGGGAGATGAGTTCTCCCATCCCACCCCACCTGCTGACTGTCCCTGGGCCCTGGCAGTGATGATTTTAGCAGGTGCTTATAAGTGGTCCAGGAGGGCTGGTCTTTTATTTCTATTACAGTAGTGCCTAGAGGACCCAGGTGACAACAGGGCCTCTTTATGGGGTGTGCATTATTGGTAGTATGACGGTAGTTCCTAGAGGTCTCAGCCAAGATTGGGGCCCCATTCTGGGGTGTGCATTATTCATAGTACTGTGATTCTGTCCTGATGGCTGGGAGGAGAGTGGGGTGCAGTGGGGGCTGGGAGCCAGGACTCCGGGGTTCCACAGTGGTATTAACACCAACTTTGGGCTGTAGCTGGGTTCCCTGGACAATTGACTCTGGGTCTGGCTCCTGGGCTGTAGGGCTGATGCTCTGTTAGAGACTCTCTCTTTCTATCTTAGAGGTGCAGCTGAAGCCGAAGCACCAGCCATACAAGCTGTGCCGCCAGTGGCAGGAGCTGCTCTTGCGTTTCACTGATTGCCAGGAGGATGAGATCATGCAGGGTGCGTGTGTGAAGCTTCCTCGCTCCTTTCTGGCCTGCTGACACCCCCACCTCGACCTTGGACTGCCCTCCTCCAATGGCTGAGCTCATACTGCCTGGCTTAGTTGTACGGGGGGTGGGGAGTGTATGCCAATGGCTAGAGCTGGGTGTGTGTGAAAAGAGCCAGGATTCCTAGGGGGATGTGGTCAAGTGGTTGAAAGCTTTGGGAGTTAGGAATCATAGGTTCTAGTCCCAGCTGGGGAAGGGGAGGCATCTAGTGGGTTAGAGCAGGGAGTGGCAGTCAGGACTCTGGGTTTCTTGGGGAAGGGGAGGGAGTCTAGTGGGATTGGTAGCTGGGATTCTAGGGTTCTCTTCCCAGCTCTGACCTGTGTATCCGGCCTGGCTGGCTCCCCAGTTTCCAGGAGGCAGTGGTAAAGCAGACTCTTTTGGACCATGTACATGTCTTTACTGGGGTCTCTTTTGTCTCCCAGATGAGCCTTCCCTGCAGTTCAGAAGGAACGTGTTTTTCCCGAAGAGAAGGGAGCTGCAGGTGAGCACGTGGGCTCCTATCTGAGTCTCCTCTGCTGGTGTCACTCACCTCTATGACTGTGTGGCGAGGCCTTTAGCATATTGATCAACTTCTTATTGTTTAGCCTCTGATTATCTGTGGAGTTAAGAGCCTAACCCACTGCAAGCCCACAAGAGATGGGGTCCTCGGGAAATCCCAGCCTTGTCATTCGCAATTTCTGTTGCAGTAGCTCTGCACAGGTGTCCCCTCCCTGGCAGCCCAGATCGTGGCCCCTGTTGTGCCAGGCACCGCACAGACTATCCCCCACCCAAGGTGAGGGCCACATCATGTGGGGCACTGCATGGGTACATGCTGAGAGACAGTCCTAGAGAGATGGGGGATTATTTTTGCTGTTATACAAATGAGGAAACTGAGGCACAGAGAGGGGAAGTGACTTGCCCAAGGTCACACGGGGGAGTCAGTGGCAGAGTCAGGAATAGAACCCAGGTGTCCTGCATACCAATGCCAGGCCCTAAGACCATTCCTCCTACAAAAACATCTGTCTCTAGGCTTTTGTAAAATCTTGCTACAACCAACCCGGTGTTCCGGACTTTGTGTCAAACTGTCAAATCAGTCCCTCTGCCTCCTGCTCTGGTTACTTAGGCATCATCTACAGCGGGAAAGTCACATTGGTTAACCACAGATTTGAATTCTAACTGGTTCCAGCTCCTCTGGAGATGTTATAAATTCAGTTTAATTTAACTCTGTTCCCGGTGCCATGCAGCGAGAGACTTAAGCAGCTCAGTCTGTTCATTTTACTACAAAACAGATTGAGAGAGGATCTGTTAGTATGGGGTATCTTCATGGGGAGAAAACCCCACATACCAAAAGGATAGAACTAGTTGGGAATTCGTCAACAAAATGATTTTTGTTTGGAAAATGTCAGATTGTGGAAACCAAAACTCTGCAGAAACCCCTTTTGACACATGTAGCAGGGAAAACTTCTCCAGGCCCAGGAGAGCCACCAAGAGAGAGGCGGGGCAGTAGTGCAATGGTTAGGACACTTTCCTGTGATGTGAGAAACCCTGGTTCAAGTCCTTGCTCTGCCAGATTTAGATTGGGAGCAGGGTGTTAAATGTGGGTCCCCCACATCCTGCACGAGTGCTTCAATCCTAAGGGGCGGGCATGAGAAATTTTGAAAAGTTTTGGTTTCGTTCTCCCATCGGAACAAAAACAAATGTTGAAACTTCAAATTTTTCCATGCAATGGAATTGCTTCCCAGCCAGCTCTGCTACAGGACTCTTAACCTAGCAGAGAGAGGTAGAAGAGGAACCGAAGGGTGGAAGTTGAAGCCAGACATGTTCCAATTAGAAATAAGGCACCAGTTTTTAACAGCGCAGGTGATTAACCACTGCAACAAATTCTCAAGGGGAGTGGCAGAGTCGCCATCTTTGAAGCTGGAAGAGCTTGATCGGGGACTGGGCTCAATACAGGGGTAGCTGGATGGAATGTAATGGCCTGTGTCAGACGGAAGACAAGACTAGATGATCGACTGAGCCCGTTTGGCCTTAAAATTAACCACCCAGGCAGCCCAGCTTGAGCCAGAGGTGGAACTGGAGCCACCCTCTGGCCTTAGTTTTGATCACACCCTTTGGCCCGCAGATTGAAAACGAGGCTGTCCTGCGGCTGCTCTACGAAGAGGCCAAGTTCAACATCCTGGAGGGACGCTACCCGTGTGACGTGGAGGACTGCGAGCAGCTGGGGGCCCTGGTCTGCAGGCTGCAGCTGGGGCCCTACGACCAGGACCAGCATACGGCCTGTGCCTTGAAGTAAGGGGGGGAGGGAGGCATTGTCTAGAGCAGGGGCATCAGTCATCTGGAGGATCAGCCTTTTAACTTTGGGCTGGAGTATAAACTCAGGGCTATGTACTCCCCTTGGATGCCCAATAGATCTCCCATTGGTGTTGGTCTGGCCCTGGGAGCAAGGGGAGAGCAGTCTTCATGCAGTTACTGGGGGCTGTACGCTTGGTAGCTTGCGTAGGCCAAGCGCATTGCACAGGGGCTCCGTACATCCCTCCACAGTTCCCTATGTGCCACCCTCCATCTCAGGGGCATCCTCTCAGAAAAACCCTTTCCCCCATGCTAGGGGTTCTGGATGCCACGCAGTCCCCCTACCCCCATATCAGGGTCTCCCATTCTCTTCCCTGTGCCAGGGGTGTGTGCATGCTCCTATCCTCTTCCCCATCCCCTCCCCCCTTATTCTTTCCGTCTGGGCAATTAGTCATTCGGGGTGTCAACATGTTACTCTTGGGAGGATGAGCAGAGAGAAGCAGGGGTGGTGGTATGCTGGAGGCATTAATAGAGCCATCAACAAATTGTTTGATTTATGCACAAGTGCTTGACACTGGCTGTGTAAATCAAATGATAGAGGCTCTATGTGTCCCCCATATTTTCCCCTTGTGGTTTTCTCCCCAAATCCATTGGGTTCTGGCCATAGATGCCTAGAACATTTCCTGAAATTTTGGCAACGATCAGATGCAGCAGTCAAAAACTATTGTTACGTCTATACAGAGAAATGCCATTGAGTTGAGTGTAGAGGCTTTGCAAGCTGTGCCGGCTACATTTCTGTTCCTGCATCCAATATCGGTCCAGGAGCAAAGCTGTAGGCTGATCATTGCTTTCCCACTTTGGTTCTTCATTCTCCCATCTTCCTTTCTCTTTCTCTCCTTGTTTCTTTTCTCCCTTCCCTACAACAGTTGCTCCCCACCTCCTCTCCCTTTCCATCTGCTAAAATGATCAGCCATGGAATAGTCTGACACTTGTCATCTTAGAGCTCGACCTCCAGTGAGATTAGTGTGTGTCATGGGGAATGGACCCCTTAGAGTATCATTAGAGACTCAGGTGTGTCAGTTACATTCAGGGCAGTTTTCCCTCCCCCACCCAAAGCAATTGGTTCAGGCTCTCTGCAGACTCAGGCAGGCCTGACTGTGTTGCTTGCACTCAGGGCATTCCCCCCAATCCATCTCTGAGCTATTGTGTCGCGCTCTTGGCAGACTCAGGCAGGCACTGTGATATCAGTCACACTCCGGTGACATTGGGAAGCTTGAGTTTTTGTACCATTTGAATGTTATGCAAGCCACAAATGCATCATACAGGCCACGCTTGGTCTGCAGGCTGTATGTTTGACATCCTTAATCTAGTTGAGTTTACTTCCCTCCCAGAACTGGGAATGGATCCCAGGAATCGTGGCTCCTGGCCCCCTGTTGCTCTAACCACTGGACCCCACTCCTTTCCTGGAGCTGGGAATAGAACTGAGGAGCACCAGCTCCTAGTCCCACTGCTGAATGTGCTTTCCCATACTTGGAGTGATGCTAGGGAATGAAGATGAGGCAGGTTTCCCCCACTCTGTGCAGCTGGACACACTCCTGGTAGGGGGTCTGCTGATCCCACACAGCTCACTCGCTCCCAAAGAATGTAAGATTGGCTGGGATCCTGAGCCAGGATAATGGCTCATTGTCCCACCCAGCAATGCTCTGTCTGTGGGGCAGCTTATCTGGGCTTGCTTGTGAACAATGGTGCTATTCAGTGGGGTGGTGCTTGTAGCTGTGCAACACCCACCTCTCCTGGTGAGTCTAGTCGCAGCTGTTTAAAATGTGCCCTCCACCAGCCTGTCTGTGCAGAACGGAGATGATGCCAGAGATGTACTCGTAAATATTCTGTAAGCTGTGATGCTTCTGATCCTGACCGTGGCAGAGCTTGGAATAGAACCCAGGAGTCCTGGCTCCCTTCCCCTCCTTCCTCCCCTCTAACCACCAGACCGGTGGTACCCACACAAGTTACAATCTCAGAGGGGGAGCTGGAGAGGAGGGGGGATGGTTAACCGGATCAGGAGGCTCTCTTAATGGGGGAGGGTGGAATCTCAGTAAAGAGGGTTGGGGGGGAGGGAGGTGTCATAGCCCTGGAGTGGAGGGGCTGAAGGGGAGGGAGCTGTCCTAGCCTGGGGGCTATGGGGGGGCTGCTGCCCCCCTGTTCTGAGAGCTGTGCTGTCCCTGCAGGGAGAAGCTGGAGGCCTTCCTGCCCGCTCACCTGTGCCGGCGGGGGCACAGCCTGCTGACGGCGCTGTGGAAGCGGGGGGCCAAGCAGCCAGCCTACGAGCAGGGGCTGCTCCAGGCCTACCAAGCAGTGCGGGAGGAGGCAGCCTGCGAGGAGCCTGAGGCTCTGCGCCAGCACTACCAGGCCTATCTGCAGAGGTGCCACCAGCTGCCATACTATGGGTGAGTCTGGGCACTTGGCAGCTGAATAACCTGGTAACTCCTGCACCTGTCAGTATGGGGGAGGAGGGGGGGGGGGGGAGTGGTGTTTGGCAATCCCAGTCCAGCAATCCCACCATCTCCCCCGTTCGCGGTCTGCCTAGGCCCCTCAGGCAGTGACCTAGTTGTGCAAGAACCATTTCCTGGCCGGAGCATGACAAGATCTCACAATAGCGCCTGTATCTTTGCTATCTGTGAGTCGGAGGACATGGGGGAGGAATATGGTGCCCAGGGGGACAAACCCCCAAGCCTTTCCAGTTCTGTTAGTGAGTGCTTGTGCAATCCGAGCACTTCCCCGTGCGAGGCCTACCTGCCCTGGTGCAACGGGTGTGTGTCTCTCTCTCTCCAGTTGTGCTTTCTTCTATGGGGAGATAGACAAGCCAGCCCAGGGCTTCCTGCACCGGGGAGGACGCAAGGCAGTGTCGGTCGCCATCAGCCTGGAGGGTGTGTACATCATGGATAGCAAGGAGAAGGTAACGCTGCTCAGGGTATCTCCAGTGGCGGGGGGTGCATGAGAGCTGTGCACAGGGACATGGCTGGGGGATCCCCCATATCCCACAGCGCCTCCTAGTGCTGCCCAGATCCCCCCTGGACCGCCCAGAGCCCCCTAGTGCCGCTCCCCACACACTCTAGCGCCTCCTAATACTGCCCATGTGTGTGCTGTTTTCCACCCTGCTGAGCCATCCAGTCCCCCTGCTATGGGGCCGGATCACAGCCAGTGCCCCCTAGAAGGGAAAGACCCCATGTCCCATTCTCCCCCCTCCGTCCTCCCCCCTCCCCCACCCCCCAAGCTCTGGAGCTGGATTATAGCTGGCACTCCCTGGGAGAGAAGGGTCCCATGCTCCATCCCTCTTTCTATGGCAGCACGTCTTGCTGGGCCTGCGGTTCCAGGAACTCTCCTGGGACCACACGTACCCTGATGAGGAGGAGGAGCACATCCTCTGGCTGGAGTTCGATGGGGAAAATGAAGGGACCCTGGTCAACAAGCTGCTGAAGGTTTACTCCAAGCAGGTGACTGGGATCTCTGGGTTGTTTTCGGTCTCTGGGCCCCATCCAGCATCTGCCTGCCCCACGGAAGCTGCCAGCGAGCAGCAGGGGGTATAGTCAGTGCTCAGAGCAATGCTCCCGTCACAGCACTGGCCATTTTCCCCTACTGGAGCCTGGATTTGTTTCACAGGCAAAAAAATAACCACCGGCCTGGGAACAGGCTCTTCTTGGGGCTGGGTTAGAGGGGGAAGTCTCCAGGTCCCATTCCCTGAGCCAGCCAATCCCTCCTGCATTGGGCCCGATCAGACTTGGAGCCCCTATAGAGGAACGGCCTCCTGTCCCATTCCCCACCTCCCTGACCCCGCCAACCCCCGCTGCGCCCTAGTGGGGAATGCCCAGCTGACCGACAACCCCTTCTCCCTGCAGGCAGAGCTGATGAGTGGCCTTATCGAGTACTGCCTGGAGCTGAACACAGCAGCGGAGGCATCGGCCCTGGAGAACAGCACCCTCCAGAGCCCCACACTGCCACCTCTGGCCAGCAAGCAGCGCCCCAAGCTGAGACGGCAGAACAGCGTGGTCTGCAGCCGGATCCAGCACCTCGCCACTATAGACTACATTGAGGATGGTAAGGGGGTGGGGGGTTCATCCTGGGGTGCTGCACCCAGCTTGTAGCCACAACTGGGTCTGCCCTGCCCTCTACCAGTCCTCTGGAACCTCCTGTATCTCTCGCTCGAGTCACCCCCAGTGGAGTCTCATAGCTCCATTATTACCCCCAGCATTACCGGGGGGACCAAATTGGTGGGTGAGTCAGTGGCAGAGCCTGGGATAGAACCCAGGGGTCCCAGCCCCCGCTACTGTAATCCACTAGACCCAACTTCCTTCCTAGAGCCAGGGATAGAACCTAGGAGTCCTGACTCCCGTTCCTCTGCTCTAACCACTAGACCCTACTTCCCTCCGGAGCCAGTGAGAGAACCCAGGCATCCTGGCTCCCAGCTTCCCCCACCCCTTCCCCCAGTATGGCTAGAACCCACAAATCCTCCCTTAAGCGCTGCTGTGACTCTCAGGAGCTGTGTCTCGGGGGAAGCAGTCATTTTGTTAGCCATTTTCAGCTCCCACCATTAAGCTGTGGCCCTGTGGAGTCCAGTGAGTGAATCTAGGGCTGACTTGTGCCTGTATCTCTCCTCCCCACCCTCTTACCCCCTCCCTGGGCTCCAGGTAAAGAGATCAAGCGTGTGAAACCCAAGCGGACGGCCTCCTTCTTCACCCGCCAGTTCTCTCATGGCCCTACCTCCTACTCAGCTGTGCAGGCTCCAGCGGAGAGCCTGGAGCAGGGCTGAGTGCCGTCTTCGCCGGTGCACAGGGAGCAATGGACCGATCCATCTAGGGGCATGCCCTGTGCCCAGCACGCTGGCTCTCCTCTGAGCTAGGATGCCTAGGTGCCTCTCTAAGTTATTCTGTGTTAATTTATACCAGTGGGATCCCAGCTTGCTGCATCGAAAGTCCTGTCTGTTCTCTCTTCTGCAGCCATTCCAGCCTGAGCCCTCGGGTGCCTGGGCTCCTCTGGTTATGTTGCTTTGAGTGTTCACTGCAGCTGGGCAGTGACACCCCCTACCTCCCCTGGGTGGTGGAAGCCTCCCGGTGTGGTTCTACTGTATCCGTGCTGGCACGCCACCGTTGATTTCAGTTGGCACCGATGTACATGAGGGGAAGAGCAGCCATGCCACCTCTCCGAGCCAGTATTGCTCTGAGATCATCTTGCCCAGCCCTCCGCGCTCCTAGGCCTCTGAGAGCTGCCCTGATGGAGAGCGCGCTCTGCATCGTTCCTGCCCCAGAGCTCTGAGTCTCTCCTCCGGGGTGAAGTGTCCCGTCAGCACAGGTTCACGGAGTGCAGGGCCAGAACCTGATTCCATGTGCCCAGCAGTTCAGCACATCAGGGTCCTGCAGCACCTCGCTTGTCCTGAGTGGGGAACTCTCCTGTCTCTGAATGTCGCCTCCCCTTGAGGGGAGGCATTTGTCTGGTCTCCTGTGCAGGGCGGGAAGGGCTGCGCGGCGTTGGTTCATTCCACATCTGATAGAATGTTGAGATGTCTTGGCTATATCCCCTGGTGGGTCGTTCTATTTTCAAACCTGTGTGGGAGTCGGATGGGGAAGGGGGATAGTGATTCTGACATAACCCCGCCTGCGTTTCTGGGTGAACTGATTGCGTAGCAGCTTTAAGACCTTTTGCAATTCAGCTCGGGGAGTCTGATTTCAAAGCTGGCCTCGCCTCTGGTCCATGGCTAATTCAGTCCAGGAGAGGTAGGCACGAAGTGTTCAGTGAAGTGAAGCGGGGAAGATTGCTTTCCTGCTGACGCTTCACTGAGAAACGGGCCTCCTGGGCCTATCAGCTCAGGACATCTCACCGGCCCTAAAAATCCCTTCTTGGCTTCTGCATCTACTTCCTGCCCCAGGAACGCAGCCCGTTTTTTGGAGGGGTTTGTATGTATCGCCCTTTCTGTTGATGGGATATTTTTCTCGATGGCTGGACAAGTGAGTTGCTGGTGCAGGAAATGGGTGACTCCCCCACATGAAGCCTTGTTCAGCTGTGAAGGAGACACACTGGGGTATTAACACAAAGGCTCAGTAATTGACTGCAGCAGGTTTCCTCGCTGGATGTGCAGCTGTTGGAAGAAACAGGCTCCTTGCCTTTCTGAGGCTGCTGGTTGATCTATTTCAAGTTGGGTGTGGTGACATATGCCGGGGTCCAAACAGCTTTGCCTTTCCATTCAGTTCAGAGAGGCTGTTTTGAACAACTCAGCCTGTGTCTGTGGTTTGGACTTGAGCCAAAGGGGTTTAGATACACCAGCCCTGTTAACTTTAACAAGAGCTGTGCATCTAAATCTCTTGCTTCATTTTTGAAAATCTTAGCCTTAAAACCCCAGCACTGCACACTTTCCTGTGGGTGCTTTATTTCCCTAATGGGGAAGAGCTCTAGTGGGTGCTTATTAAATGACTGTGTTGCTTATTAACCTCCCTCCCCCTTTTTAAATCTGCACTGTGCAATCTAGGGTAGGTAGAGACCTCCTTTTAATATGGGAAAAAAACTTTCAGGGTGGGATATTTAAAGGGACAGAGGGGATTTAGTCTCTGAACTCCTGTTGAATTTCACTAGGAATTGGGTGCTGATTGGAAACCTTAGCCTTGCTTACTGCAGTGCTGCTTGGAGAGTGGGAAGCAAGCTGAGAGTGTGAAAGTGGAATAAGTCAATTTCCCCATCTAGACAACCCCTTGGTGGCTGGCAGTGGCTTTGTGTGCGTGGGCAATCTGGGGGAGGAGGGACATCACCCAGGGGTATTGAGAATCTTAAGCTACACAGACCTGTCAGCTACACACCTCAGCTGCACAAGCACAGCACATGCTGCTGGGCTCCCCAGTCTCCATCATGCACGTCACCTTGGAAATCTCGCTCCTATGGCAGTGAGGGTTTTCCAGGGATTGTACCACAACAGTTCGCTTGTTGCCTGCTCAGCACATCGCACCAGGGAATCAGATGTTCCTGCTCGTGGACTGAGCCTGGGTGGCAGTTCATTCCCCTGCGCTGCCTAGAGAGGGTAAACGGCCATAAGCTATAAATCTAAACTGCTTATCCTGTGTTAGCGGCACTTGTGCCAAAAAAGCTTTGCCTTCTTCCCCCAGGGGTTGGCAGCTGAGCCCATGGTGCGGTCGGGGTGAGGCTGGCATTTTGAGCTCAGTGTCTTAGATTTCCAAAGGGTTTCAGACAGCAACTCCCATTGAATTTCAATGGGATTCCCCTGCACTCCTTTGGGAAAAACACTAGTCCCCATCTGTTGGCTTTGAGCACTTGTCGATGCCAATCCAGCATCCAAACTGATCAGCAATCAGACTGCTTGGAGGGGGGGGGATTGTCAGTGCCTAAGGGGTTGAAGTGTTCATCTCAGGTTTCCCTTGGGGATTTCCAGGTGGTCTTGTCCTCAGTTCCTTTGGGCCCTCCTGGCATTGCAGTGTCGCTAAGCGCTGATGTTGCTGATCCAGTGGCAGCAGGAGTGGGAGGCGTAGGCAGACTTTCCTCTGGGGCAGAGTTTGTTCATGGATCGTAAGGTAGAAAGATGGAGTTTTTCCGTGTGTACCAAGTGGCTTGGCTGGTTTCAGAACCTGTTTGACAGCAAAAGTGTAAGGTGGGGGGGAGATTCAGTTTGGGGAAGGGAAAAAATTAGGCTCCAATTATTTTTAGGGTTGGCTGGAAAAGCTGCAGCACTTAGAAGCAGGCCAGCTGCTTTGCCAGGGCTGGCTGCATTTGCACCCAAATGGCATGCAAAGCTTTGGCTCTTATCAGGGACAGCCTGCGTGTTGGGAGGGCTGGACTGGTGCTGACGGAGGCGTTGATGCAGCAGGCTTTTCGATACGGCACGGTGGACGCACCAGTGGGTTAGCTGGGCCCAACTAACAACTTGTCTAACTTCCCTCTGGCTTTATAGCATGTGCAGTCCCATGATTAGTGTATTTCTGGAGCATGTGCCATTGCCTTAGCGTGAGGTCAGTCAATGACTCTAGGGGTTCTCCAGCTAGGGCTTGGATCCAAGTGTTGGGCTCTGTCCTTCTCATCTCTGTGGGAAAGGTGGTCTGCTATGGGGACTTCATAAATGATTTCGCTCCAGCCTTAGGTTCATCTGGGTCCTGGTCTGATTTCTAGCTCTGCCAGTCAGTGCTCTGGCTCCAGCCGTTCTCCCAGTATGATGGCACTGCCCCTTCTGCTTCCAAGCCATGTTTGTGATCAGCTCTGGTTTTCCCCAGTGTTGTTCTGACCCAGTTAGCTTCTTGCGCTCACTTTGCACTAACAGGCGCCAGAGCACAAAGGTGCAGGACAGCGGTGAATCTAGTTCCAAGTGCTGAATGGAGCGGAGGTGGGGGTTGCTAGTGATCTGAGTAAAAATAAAAAATGGTGCAAAAAAATACAGGGCATGATCCTGTTTCAAACTGGGGGTGGGGCTTAGAACTTTCCCTGGGGTACCTAGCAATTTCTCACTGTACTGCAGAGTCAACATGTTAATGTGAGCATTGAAGTGGTACACCACAGAAAATGTACCAGTTTCATAGGGGTAAAAGAAAAGCATGCTGGTTAAAGGTGATAGCCACGTTCTCTGGGCAGAACTCTGATACCCATATGCAAAGGCTGGGCTCTGTCTTGTGCTATGGGACTGAAGCACAAGGCTTTGTGAGACAGACATGAATTCTTGCAGATTTGGAGTGGAGCACAGGGGGGATAGTTTTTCTCCTGCAGTGTCTGAGGTCTGGGAAGTGGATGCAGGACGGAGCTGGGTGTGCAGAAGGAGACGTGGAGGAACTGCTGCAGCTGTGAATGAGCCACAGGTCAGCTAAACACGAGGGCTCTGGATTTCAGTAGTGAGTTTGGGGGAAGTCCAGCCTGAGACTCCTCCAATGGGACTGGATTTTCAAAGGGCAGGTGCTCAGCAATTCCTGCAAATCAGGCCCCTTTTAAGGGTAGCCAAAAGTTGAAGCACCCAAAATCCTTAGTCACTGTTGAAAACTCTTGGCTGAGGATCATTCATGTTAAACCTGAGACACCCAGTGTCTGAACCCTGAATACTCTGAGCTGTTATGTCAGTAGAAGGCACCTTGAAGCATCTTGTCTCTTTAATGCCGCAAAAGCCTTCAAAGCAGACAAAATGCCTACGTTCTGCATCTGATACAAGGTTCACTGCAGTGCCAAGTGGGTGTGAAACACTGCTGGGTCCTTGCATGCACTCGGGTAAAATTGCTACATGAGGCTGATGGAACCAGGCCCAAAGTATTCAAGGTTCCAATCCCCCTCTGCGATTGGATTCCGGCTGAGTTGGCGCTTTGGCCAGTGCCTGTTTTGTGATCAGCTTTGGGGACTGCCATGGGGGCTGTTAAAAACGCTGAGCTTGGCCTTCATTCTGCACTTCCCGTTCAGCTTGTGGTTAGCAGGTTGGGAGGGGCCACGGGAGAAAATAGTTTGCCTCTTAGCCATTTGCAACTGCTAGTGCTTGCATAACTGGATTCCTCCTTTTACTAGGTCATATGTCACATCCTTCTGAAAATGATCCCACAGTTCTTGTTGCAAACAATAGGAAGACTTTTTAAAAGCCCCTGGGTGATTTTGGAGCACAAATCACTCAGAATTGCCTGATACTTGTGCTCCTAAACACCAGGCCATGCGTCAAAATTCCCCCCTTAATGATTAAAATTGGGCAAAATGTTTTTGGGGGTTTTTTTGTTTTTGGTTTTTTTTAACCCATTTTATATTTTTTTCTCTTAAGGGCAGTTAGTTACAAGTCAGTTTCACACTGAGGTTTTCATACTCTAGCACAATGGCTGCAATGTTTTGGGTTTGCAAGATTTTTTTTTTTTTAATAATGTAAACACTGCTGTTGGTTTGAGGTTTGGCTAAAAACGCAGGAGGGGGTGTTTTTTAACTACACTTGGGCAACCTCTGGACCCACTTCCTCTCATTTTTGGAAGGCAAAGGGCTACTGTTTTGGTTCACAGATGCAAATAATGCCCTCTAGTACTTTACAAATGATCATCTGGTGTGTCTTCCTCCTCCCCTTCCCCCGGTATATTTCACAACAGCTGCAAGAAGACAGCTTTGTACTCTGACGCACTTGTCCAGATCTTCACTGAAGCTGTGCTGTTTACAGCACCTGGAATCACTGTGTTGATTTAGACCAGCTGATGTTCTGGCCCATTATCAACATAAAACTCCATATTATTAACATAGGTTTTAAAAAAACTTACAACACTAACTAGTTGCCACATGGAGAATTTGGAAGAGCCACTATGTTTTTCACAATTGATCCTGTGTCTCACTTTTGCATTTACCATTAAAGTTAAACTGGGCGGTTTCCCTTTTGGGCATCAGTTCACTTTCTCCTTCTGATGCAGTTGTACTGTATTTGGGTCTCTGAATGCCATTTAAATCCAAATAACTTTGTCACTGACTTGTTTTATTTAAAAATTCCAAAAAATGTCTATTCACGCCAGGCTCTGTAAACCTTCCCCTTTGTTTTGTATAGAGTGAATTTTGGGTTCTGTGCATAAGTGTTCCTTTCATTCCAGCCTTCTTCTATGTTTAATTCTAGAAGTCTGTGGAGTGAGATACATATTTTTCATTCTTGGCAAGATTACATGTCATGTTTTTCTGGTGCCATGATGCCTTTCGAGATAAAATTGCCAACATGTGTCTTAAACCACAATCAGTACAGCTGGGTCTAAGATCAGTATATGCTCAGCACTTTGTAAATATGTCTTTAAACGCAGTGCCATGGAAGGAAATTGACTGAAATGTATTCTCTCTGGTAGCCAGTAAGCGAATAATTCTAATGTTATCTGGAGGAGTTGTCCTATCCAGGCTGAATTCTGCCCTCAGAGACCTGAGTTTGTAATGGAGAATCAAGCCAATAATCATTATACACATCTGTCTGAACTGTATCATTCTGTTTTGAGCTCATTGTATCTTGTATCTGGAAGTGTTAATTCTTTTGTGTGTGTGTGTGTGTGTGTTTGTGTTTGAATTCCCCTGAACTGGAAATATGTCATACCTATCTATGATATGCAACACAAAATGGCCTTCTCTTTTTACTGATTTCTGTGTGGATTTCATTTTTACAAAAAAAAATGGTGTACATACTAATATTTTTCTTTTGTATGCTACAGATCACTCTTATAATAAAGAGGCTGTTTTCAACAAATAAGGTGCTAATTTGAGATCTGCTTATAAAAGGTATTATCTAAGAAGCCAGGTGTTAAGATGGGCAATGTTAATTACAGCATGTGATTGAGAAAGGGAGGAGAGAGCTTGTTTTCAAAGTTACCCCATTTCGACGCGGGGAAGCGGCAGCAGTCGACTCACCGAAGTGAAGACACCACGGTGAGTAGGTCTAAGTACGTCGATTTCAGCTATGTTATTCACGGGGCTGAAGTTGTGTAACTTAGATCGATCCTCCTATCCCGTGTAGACCAGGCCTTAGTATCCTACCTGTTAGAGGGCTTTTTCTCCACTCTCCCACTTCCCTGGTTCTTGTCACACAGACAGCAAGCAGCAAAAGACCAGAAGTCCAAAGTGCAGACAATGCGATGTTTATTGGGGTTAACTTACAGCAAGTATGATTCCAATTTCCCTACCTACTTCCTGTTTGACCCCCCGTTTATATAGTAATATTCTCAGCTATACCTTAACCAATCATTTTATTGAAATCTATCTAACCAGTCCTAACATATTGTAACATAATTCTCTAACCAACTATATCCCACTACCCTAATTAACTTACAACTAGCAAAATTAATTATACAGCAGACAGAAACAATTAGAGAACCAGACAGATTAACAATAGAAAAGTGGGGGACTTAAAGATAAAACAATACAGAAATGAGGGTTTCACAACCACAACCATCGATACGTGATTTCTTGCCAGACAGGATGCTATCAATCTAAGTTTTCTTTAACCATCTTAAGATCTGTTTATCTGGTGGTGATGGGCAGTATCAGGACAGGATCATAACAGCCCAATAGCACTTTATTTCAATGTGACTGGTTTGGGATGTGAGGCTGTGATCGTTCGCTTCCCAGCTTATGGCTGCCCCTGCTGCATAGCCACAGGCTTTAGCCTGAGAACCAGGCCGCAGATTATCCTAGTGAGACAAGGCCCATACGCAGGCGGACGGTGTTTTTGATTCTTTGTTTTATACCTCTATAACTAGCTAAGTGATAAAAATACACCTAAGTTCTTAAAGTATAGGCCTTTACAGGCAGGCCTGCATATCTATATTCTAACACTCCATAGTCTTAGTCACTCCAGATCAACTTGTCTCTTTTTGAGTCAAGAGGTGGTCGTTAACTCCTGAGCAATTCAGAGTCCGAAGGTAGAGATGTTTCAGTGAGGAGGAGGAATGTGGGAAGATGGTGGTTGCTAGACTGCATCAAAGCACTGGTGCATTTATTTCAGTACCCACATGCTAAGAGGGGCCAGTGCCAGCTGGGTCATGGGAAAGTGCAAGAATCCAGGTGGTATGTATTTACAGGATAACTTCCCCACTATTTAGGTAGTGGCTGGTTTATGCCCTGAAGAATGAAGGTTTATGTCCCTTCCAAAATATATATATATAATTAATGTTCTAATTCTGAATGTTCTTATACATAGAAATGTTCAGTCCTTGGCATGTCACTGCAATACCATGGATGAAGGTGAACAAAGGGTTAGCAGGAGTTGGAAAGCTCATTTAGCCCACCTAGTTGCACCTGTCCTGGAGGGTGGGTCATTCCTAATTAATGGGGAGGGGATAGGTGATGGTTTAAACAGGAATTTTAGAGCAGAAGGGGCCTGGAGGGAGAAACAACAGTCACTGTCTGCAGTAGGGAGTGAAGAGATCTGTAGGGAACTGGAAGGATCTTGCAGGGTGAGGAGAAAGGCTTGGAAGGAAGAAGACCAGGGAGGTGGCAGCAAGAGGTCTAATGGGGTGACCCTGGAGTGCCTGCGTAAGAGGACTGTTGGGCCCTTACTGAAACTTAGTGGGCTTTTTGGCTGGCCCTCTCCCAATACTAAAAGAAAGGGGAAGGGCCGATGGGAAATTAAGACCTTGAGACCAACACTCCAGGTCAGCCTGACTGACAGACAGGCAGGCCAATGAGGGAGACAGGAGTGTGGGGTCCCCGTACTCCCTGTGAGCTGGATCTGCCTGGCCAGAGGGGCCGAGCTAAGGAGAGAGCAGCAGCCAGAGCTGGAGCAGCCCAGGGAGCAGATCCATGCTGGGAGCAGAGCCGGAGCAGCAAGAGCCAGAACCAGGGGCCAGAGGAGCAGCCCAGGGAGCTGCACTGGAGGCAGAGCAGCAGTAGAGCTGGGGTGGGAGCAGTCTGGACACAAATATGGTGAGCAGCTGGGGAGAGCAAGGGGGACCCTGGGCAGCGGACCCAGCGCAGGGAGATGCTCCCCACCAGGAGGTCTTGCAGGCCGGACTAGGAGGGGGGGTTGACAGGGGGAAGAAGGGCCCTGCCACCTAGCGCCTGAGGCTGCCACCAGAGCAAGTGTCCAACCCGCTGCACCCCTGCGCACAGCCAGGGCCTAGGCAGGGGCCTGGGACAGGTGAGGGACAGATTGTGAATGTTCCAGAGACACCTGGTTGTGGTGTTCCTCTGCCACAGGGAGGGTGGGAGGGGTTTTCCTTTCACCTTTCCCATTTTTTCCTTTTTTTTTTTTTTAATTGGTTGCTGTTTACTAAATTGTATTTGCTTTGAACTGTATGTAATGATCAGTGGGTCAGGGCAGTAGTGTAGCTAGCGGGGTGCAGGGGAAGCAGCTGCTTCCCCTCAGCACATGTTCCATAAACGGCGCCTTTCCAAAAGCGGCAGAGGAGTGAGGGGGGGCACAGGCTGGCGGCCCACAGCGCAGCTGGCAGCCATGGGGGGGCGGCGGGCGCAGCCGGAGGAGTGAGGGGGGGTGCAGCATGTGGCCGGCAGCCGTGGCCGGAGGAGCGGGGGGGGCGCAGACTGGTGGCCCGCAGCTGTGGCCGGCAGCCATGGGGGGCGGCGGCCGAGGAGCAGGGGGGCGCAGCATGGCGACCGGCAGCCGTGGCTGGAGGAGCAAGGGGGGGACCATGGGAGTGGCATGGCAGGGCTGGAGGAGCCATGGGGGGAGGGGCAATGTGGCCGGAGGAGGAGCCAATGGGGGCGTGGCCAGAGGAGGAGCCAAGGGGGGTGCCTTTTTTATGTTTGCTCCCCCTCCTCCTAGAAGCTGGCTACCCCACTGAGTCAGGGAAGTGTCCAGTGCAGAGAGATCACCCTGGAGTGGGGACACCCTAGACCCTGCCCTAAGTGACCACGACAAGGTTGGGGGTCAAGTCCCCAGGAATCCTGGGCCCAGCCTTGTCGGGGTTATGAGGAGTCTGCCACACAGGAGTGTGGAAGGGGAGAGCCCTCGAGGTCAGGCAGGCCACTGGGGGAGCAGGAGCGAGGACTCAGATCCTTTTGCTAGCTAATTCCACCAAGGTAGTGTATAAGCCAGGAAAGTTCTCCATAATAGCGGGATCAATCCCCTGCTTCCCCTGTCCTAGGTCCCTGGCACTGGACTGGAACCTAGTGTTTGGTGGGCCCTCTACACTGATAAGGTGGTGTGAGGGCCCTGAAACAGGGATATGGATAATTGGAAGCCTTGAGAAAAAGGTGCACAGGCCACTGGGCCCAGGCTCGAGGGCTGCAAACAAGGCTGAGCCACTGGAAGGAGGACTAGGAAGGCTGGCCCAGTGCTAGGAAGCTATTACTCTGGAAGGGTTGGGACTAAACCCCAGCTGGCCAGACAGCTGAGCCATGTGAAAGAGACAGACCATGGTAGGGCCAGATCAGCTGTCAGCAGGGGGCGCTAGATGAGGTGAGCCCACTATGCCACACCCAGCCCTCTGGGGGTGTCCCAGGAGTGACAAACTCTTCCATGATCCCCTTGTTGCACAGGCTAAGTACGTAGGACAGGGAAAAGAGCTGATCAGAGTTAGGTGCTATTTTTCCCTAGCTGTATGGGGAGTTTTCTTTGTTTTGTTGTCAGAACAGCTCTTCGGGGTGTGGGTCTGTTTGGCACCTGGCATCACGGGGGGAGGCACCAGGCTCAGTTATGGTGGGTCTGTGTAGCACCCAGTGTGACACTGCATACCACAACTATCCCAACTAGAGACACAAAACCCATCTGCCCTCTTGGTTGGGGTCTATGCAGTATCACTGCCCACACACACAGTCCCAGTTGGGGCCTCTGTACTGCCAGATACTAGATAATTATTAATAACTCAGGCCAAAACTTAAAAAAAAAAAAAAAAAAAGACTAATGATTTGGGGACTCCAACCTGACGCCCTTTAAAAGGGGCTGGTTTTTAGTGGGTCCGTGATCCATTTTTTAGTGCCTCAATTCAGGTGCCCAGTTGATACAGATATTGAAAATCTTGCCTGCAACTAAAATCTCTTGCTGGAAGCCAAAGCCAGACAAGCACAAGTGAGAAATAAGGCATACATGTAACAGTGCGTATGACTGACCATTGTAATGAACAGCCAAAGGAAGTGGGGGGATTCTCCAGCTCATTTCAAGACTTGGAAGCCTTTCTGGAAGTTATTCTTGTCAAATACAAGTTATTGGGCTCAACGCACCAGTAATGGGGTGAAATTCTCAGGTCTGTGTTATACAGGAGGTCAGGTTGGATAATCTAATACTCTTCTGGCCTTGACCTCGATGAAAAAATCTTCGCTGTGTTGAAAATCTAAGCTCAGAGGCTTGAGGCAGAAAGGGTCTATTGGGCTTTTAGTAGAGCAGCCCAGTTCTCTGCTTGTGAAACTTCTCTGCAGAATGGAGCTGAAAAAACAGCTTGCAGAGACAAATCCTGCCACAAGGTGGTGCAAATGGACCATGTCCCATGGCTGTTTGTTTTTCCAAGATAGGGCTGTTTTTGTTCCTTTATTCAGAAGCAAAGCTTGCTAGGCCACGATGCCTCCCTCAGAAAGACCCATTGGGCCAGTGCTGCTTCTGTGTCGGTTGTGCTGTAACATTTTCAGAGCATCCAAAATGTGGCATTAAAAAAATTGGGCTGGACAGCAGCAATAACCAGTGCTAAGGCCCCATGGAAAGGGGCAGAAACAGCTGGATACAACAAAAACTGTCTGGAACCCACAGCAAGTTCTGCCTTTTCCTTGTGCAAAATGGGGGGGGAGGGGTTGTCGGGGATGGATGATGTCTTCCTAGGGTCCTGTCCCAGGTCTTGGATACAGTATCTTGTGGCATTTAAATGCCTGGCAGCTATTATTTGTATCTACGACATCTGTCTATGGTTCTTCCATCCCCTGCCCCGACCCCCACCACCACCGCAGATCTGAATGCCGCACACTCTGTCAATGGATCCTCCTGTGAGGGAGGGCAGTGCTGTTACCCTGTGGCACAGAGAGGCTTTGTCTGCGCTGGAGCTGGAAGGTGTAAAGGCCAGCTCAAGGAGACGTGCAACCACTGGCTAAGTGGTGCGAGCTGCAGGAGGGGCATGTGTCTCAGGTGGGTACGTACTTGAGATGGTCAGCTCCTGCTACTGCAGCTACACTCTGTTTTAGCCTGCTAGCTGGACGAGAGCAAGCATGGGTATGTCTCCTTGAACGGTAGACAGGCCCTTGGTGACGTGCCCAAGGTCACGCAGAAAGTCTGACAGTGTTGGGCCTTGAACCTAGGTCTCCCAAGTCCATAACTAGTGCCCCATCACTGGGCCAATGCTACCCCAGTATAACTTCCTCGTCGTAGGGTGACCAGACAGCAAGTGTGAAAAATCGGGACGGGGTTGGGGGGGGTAATAGGAGCCTATATAAGAAAATGACGTAAACAGCGGGACTGTCCCTATTAAATCGGGACATCTGGTCACCCTACCCTGTGGGGACCCACTGATTTAGAATGAAAGTGGCTTCTTTGATTTACCTTAAACTCCATCCCAAATGCCATAAATTAAACCAAAAAAGACCCTCTTCTACTAGAACAACAATGTCCACCTGGGAGGAGGCGTTGTGCCTGTTTAAATAGATGGGCTTAAATTTATAGCTCAGGCTATTAAGTGAAACTATTGCCATGTAGACAAGACTTCACAGTACCACAAGATGCTGCAATCAGGATCAGGGCCCTGTGGTTGGGGTGCTTGCTGCTATAAGAGTGCTGTACCAGGACCTGGCCTTTCTCAAACACTGCACTGCTGCTGAATCCATAGTGCAGAGAATATGGCATCTAAGCATTGCCTTTAGGGGAGCACTCACTGAGCCACTTTGCTCTCAGAGAGCCGGAGAAGGTGTATCTGAGTGTGTCCATGCACTGAATCCACCAAGGGACAGGGCTGTCTAAGGGTACAGTGAGATAGTGGCAGGGGTGGGAATAGAACCCAGGAGTCCTGATCCCAGCCCCGTCCTTTGTTTTAACCTGCTAGAACCCACTCCCTTCCCTCAAGCTGGAACTAGAACCCAGGGGTCCTAGGACCCACTCTTTCCCAGAGCTACAGATAGACCCAGGAGTACACAATTTTGTACAGATTTCAGAGTAGCAGCCGTGTTAGTCTGTATCCGCAAAAAGAAGAACAGGAGTACTTGTGGCACCTTAGAGACTAACAAATTTATTAGAGCATAAGCTTTCGTGGACTACAGCCCACATCCGAAGAAGTGGGCTGTAGTCCACGAAAGCTTATGCTCTAATAAATTTGTTAGTCTCTAAGGTGCCACAAGTACTCTTGTTCTTCTTTTTACAATTTTATACCTTGATCATAGCTCTTTCTACCATTATTTTTATATATATATATATATATATATACACACACACACAGACACACACACACACACATCTATTTCTGTTTCTCTCTCATGAAATGGACACTGCTGTCCCAGGAAGTGTGCCTGTAAAACCCTTCTCTAAATAGTGTGGCCAGGCCCAAGCATTCCAAAATCATGAGACTGGCTTTAAAAAAAAAAAAAAAAATCATGAGGCTTTTTTAATTAGCAGCATTGGGTCCAGTCACTTTGCCTTCTGGGTTTGGAGGGCCTAGGGGTCACATCGCCAAGCTAACAAAGGCTGCTAAGCAAAACCCAAATCCAAATGGCAGTGGGGAGTGCTGGCTCAGCTGCTGCAAGGGGCTGGCCTTGTTCTGATGAGGCAGTTGCAAGCTGTGCCAGGATTTTAGCAGTATAAACCTTGTATTTTTCCACACTGTCTCCCCTGTCTGTTTTCCAGCTCAGTGCTGGTCACAAGACAGGCTTCAAATAGACTGACCCATGCTCTCCGAACCTCTTTAGGGACAGGGACCATTGTTGTTTATACAGCACCTAGCACAGCGGGGTCCTTGGCTGGGGTTCAAGGTGCTACCACCATGGAAATAATAGGAGTACTTGTGGCACCTTAGAGACTAACAAATTTATTTGAGCATAAGGACTCACACGGCTGCTACTCTGAAACCTGTCATGGAAATAATAGTATCTCCATTATTGTTCTCTTAGCTATGGCCTCTGTCTGAAGTTAAACAGGACATGAACCATATCCAGTGCTCGGAGACTACTATTATGAACTGGGTGAAACCTTGTTGTGGTTGAGTTAAAACCTCATTGAGATTGATAGGTGTGCAGTCACCCTTCACGTAAGGTGCCTAAGAATACACACACACCCCCTCCCCCGTCTAAGACAAAAAGAGTTTGTGAACATGCCCGGGAGCTTTTGCTGATTACTGTTTAGGGTGTGGGTGGAGGTTGGCAGAACAGACAAAAAACCTGGGAGAGACTGAGAGTCAGGGACTGTGGCTGACCCTGGAAGAAACCCCACCATTATGGAGAAGTTTTTGGGTCAGGGGAGCAGGTTGAAAAGCGGGCTCCTGGTGCCATGAGCAAAGGAAGCTGTTTCCTGCTGTTTGATTCCTTCCCTATTCGGGGACTCAGGCCTTTGTCCATTCTTAGCAAACAAAACAGCATCAAAGAGAAAACCGATCACCAAATTTCTGGTCCCATCTGGAATGCCCCCAGGGCCCTGAAATTTGACTAGCTATTTGGGTTGAAAAGAGGCAACACTATTGAGAAACTGAGACCCGGGCTAACAATAGCTGGTCTACCTGCATTTGTCCCTTCTGCAGCTGCCCAAACAGCATTAAGTCATTCCTAGCATGCATTTTGCCTCTAGCCGAGCAATGAATGTCAGGGCAGCAGTGGAAAATTCCTTCCACTCCTTCCTGCCTTTTCTGGAAAGAGCCAGATTTGGGCGTTGCCTCTACTGTTGCAGAACTCGGGCACTGTAGAAAAAACCCTTTGGGGATGGAGATTGTGGTGGTTTGGGGGGGGGCATAGGATGGTTGTGTGTGTGTGGAGGAGGTAGGGGCCATCCTGATATTAGGGGCTTTGTCTTATATAGGCAACTATACCCCTCTCTGCCCCCGAAAAAAAAGTGTCCCAGTTTTTCAGGAGGAAGGCTGCAGGGAGGCTGGGGGGTGGGGGGGGGGAGGTGTGTTTGTTTGGAGTGGGGGTGCCTCATGGTGGGGGGGTTGTGTACGAGAGTGAAGTAGAGAAGAGTTTTTTGGAGGGGATGGGTGGAGTGCATTGGCTCCAAGAGGGCAGATGGTTTTGTGTGTGTAGATGGGATCGTTGTGGTATGCAGTGTGATGTATCAGGAGTTGTGGTGGTGTGTGTTGTGTACATAGGGGTGTTCACGGTGTGTGTGCAGAGGGTGCTGTTATGAGGCGGCAGAGGTGTGTTGTGTTGTGATGGGGGTTGTGTGAGAGATGGCGGGGTTGTTGCATTGTGTTGTGTACAGAGAGGCTTGTGCTGTGTATAAGGCAGCAGGCTCTTGTGGTGTGTTGTGTACAGAGTGGTTTGTACCATGTGAGGCGCCATAGTCATTGTAGTGCGTTGTGTATGGGGTGTCATTCTGTGTGAGGCAGCAGAGTCATTGTGTTGTGTTCGGGCATCGCTGTGTGTGAGGCAGCAAAGTTGTTGTGGTGCACTGTGTACAGGCGCTGTGCTGTGTCAGGCGGGGGTTGTTGTGCATTGTGTACAGAGGCAGTCGGGTTGCTGTGGTGCATTGTGTATGGGGGCTGTGGTGCATTTTGTGTACTGTGTGTGTATGAGGCGGGGGTTGTTGTGGTGGGTTGTGTATAGGGGCTGTGCTGTGTCTGGCAAGGGAGTTGTTGTGGTTCATTGTGTACTGGGGGGTGTCAGGCGGGGGTTGTTGTGGTGCGTTGTGTACAGGGACTGTGCTGTCAGGCAATGGGGTTGTTGTTGTGCATTGTGTTCAGGGTGGGGTTTTGGTTGCCCAAAGCTCCCCCCCTCCTAACCAGAGACTGTGATTGCACTGAGCTGTCGGTCCCTTCCCCTCCCCCAGTCACGTCCTGCATGGGCGGCTCCCTCCTCCTCTGCAGTGATGCGACTTCATGCGCAGATATCCCTCCGCCCCGGCCCTGATCCCCACCCCTCCCTCCCCACTGTAAACACAAACCAATAAAGGTTAAACCCAGACACGCACTGCGCCCTCCCCGTGCAGGGCTGGCTGCTGGGTGCTCCCCTTGCCCTGCTAGAGCCTGGGATGGTACCTGGCCCCGAAACCAAAATTACCCCCCCCACACACACATTCCTGACAGGGGCTTGGGCAATATTTACCAACACCCCCTCCCATTCTGCCAGGGACTGGGATAATATTACCCCCCACCATTATCTCCCCTGCCCCCAGTCCTGGGAGGGATTTGTCTTTACCTCCCCTGCAGGAAGTAGGGCTGGGACAATATCCCCCCCCCATCTCTCCCATGATAGGATTTATTTTGTATCCCCTAATTAGGGCAACTGGGACAACAGATGTGGGGATGAAGCTCCATTTGCTCACCACGGCCTCAGCCAGCCTGGCCCCACGCCAGTTGAGACCGGCCCCGGGGACTTAGGTTCAGTTCCCTGCTTCTCCACAGACTCCTTGTGAGCCTAGGCGAGTCAGTTAGCCCAGTGGTTCTCAACCGGGGGTCTGGGGGCCTCAAACAGGTTTCAGGGGGCCTGCCAAGCAGAGCCAGTGTTGGACTCACTGGGGGCCAGGGCAGAAAGCTGAAGCCCCACTGCATGGAGCTAAGCCCCGCTACCGGGGGCTGAAGCCAAAGCCTGAGCAACTTAGCTTCGTGGGGGCCCCTGTGGCCTGGGGCCCCAGGCAATTGCCCTGCTTGCTATCCCTTAATGCCGGCCCTGGCTTTTATAAGCAGAAAACCAGTTGTTGTGGCACAGGTGGGCAGTGGAGTTTTTATAGCCTGTTGCGGGGGGGGGCTCAGAAAGAAAAAGGTTGAGAACCCCTGAGTTAGCTATGCTGTGCCTCAGTTTCCCCCATCCAGACAGAGGGAGTGAGGGCCTTGCCCTGCACCACAGGAAGGTTGTGAGGCTAAATACATTAGAGTGTGAAGTGCCCGGATACTACTGTGAGAGCTGCCATACCAGTACCTAAATAGACCCCAAAGGGACAGCCTTGTCTTTCTCTCCTATTCTTCCCCCGCACCTGAGCCCCTAGGAGACATCCTGGCTTCTCATCACAACACCACCACCCCCCTCCAATGTGTTTCATCCCCTGTTCCTTTGGCTGGATAATATTTAGTGCTTATTTGGAACAGTATTTACCCTCCCCCATCGCCATCCTCCCCCCGCACCCCCGTGTGAGGGAACTTTCCAGAACCTTCTCCACAATCTATGTTCAAAAGGGACATTACATCTGATTTATCCACAAGCAGCTTCTACCCACGCCTGCCTTGATTCACCGCCCACTTCCCCTAGAGTGGGAGGAATGTACTGTTTTTGGAGGGGACAGGCTTATGGGGAGATAAAAGAGAGAGGGACTACTTTTGTTCCCTCTGGCTGGCGGAGGAATTGTCCCGATTTGGTTCTCTTTTGGAAGGTGCTGCGGCCACAGCCGGGGTTATATAAGGAGAGCGAGGCGGGGTGTTGTGGGGCAGGCTGCTGAGAGAGGAGGGTGAGAGCCAGAGAGGAGGGCGGGCTGGGGGTAGAAAGAGGCTAGAGGCAGCTGCAATTGACACAAGAGAGACAGTGAGCAGAGCCAGCATGGGGAGGGGAGAGAAGCACAGAAGAGAGGAGTGAGAAAAGGAGGTGGAGGAAAAGTGAAAGAAGAGGGCAAGGGAGCAATAGAGGGAGGTTGAAAGAAAGCAAGATGGATGAAGTGAGGCAAGGGCAGGGGAGGAGTGAGGTGGAGAGGAAAGGAAGAGCGAAGAGGCAGAAGGAAGAAGACACCGTTTTCTCCCATAGGTGACAGCTGCGTGGGACCCCCCCTTGCCCTGGGTATAACGTGCGTATGGACACCCCCCACAATCCAGGCTGCGAGTGGCGGGTGGCTGGACCGCAGAGGCAGGGAGCCTGGGTTTGGGCAGGGGGTGGATGGAGAGCAGAGGCCAGTGGGGTAAGTGTTTCGGTCTCTGGTTGGTGGGAGGAATAGCCCAGAGATGCCACAAGAATTGCTGAGCAGAGCGGCTCCTCATTTCTGTTTTAGGCTATTGGTATGAAAGTCCTAACCCACGTCTAGGGAGGGCCTGGCAGCTAGGGGAACACCCCTGATTCGCCTTTGATCAATAGAAGATGGTTATACCAGGAGATGGGGCGTTGCCCCTTCCTAATAAGGGATAAACAGGCTCCAACATGAGGGCAAATTGAACAGCAGGTGTCGTAAACATTTGGTCACATTGCTTAATGCAGCTCGATGATGAGTGTGGTGTAAGAACCTACAAAGAATAGAATAAGCGAATCGTGCTAGTGATGCTGCTTGAACCTGTGGGACTCTTGGAGGGAGGGGTGGTGTGTGCAAATCCTTGTGCAGTTTTCTTTTCCAGGTGGCAGTATTTCTGTCCCTCTATCCCCCACATCTCTCCTTCTGGAGTCTGGCTCTGAACTTGGAATTAGTCTCTTCAAGTCACTTCATCCCGCCCTCCCCTTCCCTCCCTATTAAAATTCAAGAGCCTCAGAGTTGGTAATATAACTTTTTTTTTTAAATAATTTCTCTCCGGCTACCGGTAACATAGAGGTGTAAAGGGGCTAAGAGCAGCGCGGGGATGGCGGCATAAACCACTGAGCTGGGGAAGAGGGAAATCCCCTTTATCCATAATACAGCCTGATCGCTGATTCTAGCATTCTTGACTAACATAGTCTTTGGTCTGGGTGGGGATTGGCCTAGGATTTAAAGTAACTTAAGCAACATGTGCTTGGCGTCTTTGGCGGAGGGGTGGGGCGGGTTCATCAAACCAGCTATTTTTAGCCTTTTTTCCAGATGTGCTTCCCTATAAAGTAAAGTAAAAAGGCTTCTTGGCGCATGATCCATTATACCTAGTGTGCTTCGTGGTGATCAGATGAGACAGTAAAGAAATGGAAGCCGTTTGCCAGTGTGATGCCATAAAAGCAGTGCAGGAAAAAGAGAGCTTGTTCTTCTGCCTTGAGGGGTCTTTGCATCACCTGCCATAAATCGATGCCTGCAGTTTAAAGTTTCCAGAGCCTTTTAAAAAGGAAGCCAGAGTTAAATGCCGTGTGCCCTCCCTCCAGTCAGATGATCGGTGTATCCCTAGAAGTGCTGTTCTGAATATCCACAGTTGGCTGGAATGATCATGCGGGCCTGCTGAGCAGAAATGTGCCTGTGGGGGGTTTTCTTTGATGTCAATTTGCCCTACAAAATGGGGTTTTCCTTTGTGTAGATGTATTGATTCAGTTCTGCACCATGGACTTTTTCCTTCCAATGAAGATGTTTAAGTTAAACGAGTATTTAAACAAAACAGCCCATTAACATTGACATCATAAACTTTCTTGCCAGTGGTATTTTGATAAATAGAAGAGCTATTGATGGACCCATTTTTAACAGACTTAACAAAAAAGTCCTTGTATGTGATATACAAGGTTTGAATATATGTTTAACAGAAGGAGCTGAATTTCTAATGCTAAGCAAAAGATAACTGGGAACTTTTGACCTCTGTTTAGCTGATGGTTCATCAAATGTCTAATTGTGTGTTGCTGCTAAGAAATGTGGTTAGTTGCAGACTGTGGTATTAATTGGGTTTGGGTTAAACTATGCACCATGCATTAGATTTCTTAAAGATTGGGTTTGTATTATTGTGAGTTTAGAATACATGACCACTGCAAATGAAAAGTTCTCAAATTGTATTGATAGAAAAGGATTTGAACCGTGTATTATCGGCAGGCGCAAAATTCATAGATGTCACATGATCCAGGTGAAGGCCAGTTAATGGGATCAGGCTAAGGTAACAAGCATAATTATAACCCCCTAAACAGCTACAGTTATTAACAAGTTGGTATCATTTGGTTGGTACTTTTTAAGAGTGTACCATACCATGCAGAGGATCATTTCTCTTGGGGAGTGGAGGGGTGTGCCGTAAGCCTTTACAATATCCTAACCCTGTTTGCAAACACGGTTAAACATGGTTTTTGCACTGCAGCTTCACTCCATTCTGGGGGGTTTATCATACATTTCAAAGTTATGCATTCTTCAGTACCAGCTTCACCTATCTTAATTTCACTTAAAGGGACACTGTCAAGATATTTCATACATTTAAGAAAGTGTGTGTATATTTACAAATACCGTATGTGTGTATGTGTGTGTATATATATATATACACCTAAGACTTAAGATGAACCCACTACAACAGTTTAATATAACTTCTCACTGTTTATGCTGTTTTACTTTACAGTGAAACTAGACTCGTCAGCATCTCTTTGATTCTCCTCTTACAGCCGTGGAAAGGTTTCCACTTTCTAACACAGCTGGGGTCTATTGAAATTTTTTTTAATGAAAATCATCAAGCCAAAATATTTCACTCATCTGTTTTTGCAGAACTCCATAAATACAAAAACTGGAGCATTTCCACTCAGGGTTTGCAACCCTTTTTATCAAAGCAAAACATATATTGCAAGCCCCCTGAAATACTTGACAGTGTCCCTTTAATATACTCAGCCTTGTGATGGGAGAGAAGGCTTATATGGGGGGGGTGTATGTATTGTCATGAAGAGTGTTCACAGCTTAATCTGTCCATGTTAAGACTGGCACTAACAGGAATCAGGTTCATGGAGTGGGAATATCTGTCATTTATCTCTTGAAATCACTTGAAAGTTTTAATACAACTAAAAGTGGTTGTCATTCTGCATTTAATTAAATGGTACCTCCCGGTGGTTTGGATTGGTCCATGAGCAATGGTGCTTGTGTACACAAGGGTAGCAGTGATCTGAAATATCTTACACCATGAATCTGTAAATTGGCTAACATGAGAAAAAGGAGGTTTTTTAACCAACTCTCTGATCACTGAAATTTGAACAGTTGCATGTCAAGCTGATTTTTTTAATACAGCAGCTTTTCTGTCTGGGCTTAGACAGAGGGAGCATGCATAGATCCCATCTATAACATTTTTTTCTTATCTAGAACCATGACAAACCACTTTTTATTGGCTACAAATTTAATCATTTCTTGGTTGTTGGGTAAATGATGGTATAACAAAGGGTTGAAAAGGAGTTCCATAAATGGAGGTGATGTTAAAATGACCTGTCCTCTTGTTAACTTTTCTGTTAATGCAAATTTGACCGTGGCTTTTAAAGCAGTGTTCACTGTTCGTATGACTGCTTAAAAAAAAATCTTGTCTGGATGGAAGCTTCTGTATCAATGGTGATAAAGTTAACTTGTTTGTATCATGTCCCACTCCTGCAAAGGATATGCATTCAGAGGAATAATATTTTAAAAACAGTTTTAACTAAACACTGTCCCTCAGGCTAAAAACATTTTTTTAAAAAGAAATCACTGGTTCACTTAGGCTACATAGCCAAGGTTGATATTTTACCTTCAGTGATTATCTGAAATTAGCTTGCGCTAAAGATCTAGTCAATTTACATATCTGAGGTTGATGATGTCACAAATTATTTCCTTTTGGCCCTGCTATGCATTAGAACAGTTTCATAAGTCATCTTTCTTGCTGGATAGGATAACCTGGATTGGTTTTATCCATACTAATATTTAATCAATGTAATTATTACTCAGAGGGTGACCCATTTATTTTAGTTCATTTAGTTAATGGGATTAATGGCCTGATGCAAACGTAACTAAACGAAACTCTAGTGTTCAATATTGTGATCAATGAATGTGGGACAAAGGATCAACAGTAAGTAATTATCAGGATGTTTGTTGTTTTAAATAAGTGTAATATATCATCAAGTGTGGTTTTATGTGAATAAATGTATCTTAACCTTTTTTTTACAGCAATAATCACCATATGTGTATTAACTTTATATTTGAAGGTATTGTCTTTTTATGTTGTAGCAGTCAGCTTTCTTTTTAACTGTCCTATTTTCTTCCAAATAAAGATTTATTTTTTTAAATAACCCAATTCACTTTTAATAATAAAAAATACATTTGAAACTTTGTAATGGTGGTCGACTAAGCTAATTTATTGTCAAAATGGGGGATTATTTCCTGAAATAATTGGGTCATTGTGGAATCAGTACTATGAAATATGGCCAAAATTTGGACAGATAGAATGCTGTCTAAAATATGACAGTTGGGCGGAATCTATTTAACCTGTTAAACTTGATCTGAGTATATTTGTTTCCACATTAATGAAACTGTGGTGTATTTAATACTATGCGGTTCAGTATTTTCACATATTAACTTTGGTTGCTAAAATTTGAGGAGTGTGATTTGATATACAGATATCTTCAAATGGTTACTTAAAATTTAGTCATCCTAAAGGTATGGAAATCAATATATATTCAATCTCAGTTTTGATGTACTTTGCAACAAAGGGTGTTTTTGAAAAACTCTAAACTAGTCACTGAAAACTGTAGGCAGTTTCTCTAATGGGTGGCCAAGCTGCATGACTCCAGAGTTTTATCCTGACCTAATAAGTTGATTAAACTCACAACTAGGAGATGTGTCCTGTAGTACCAGATAAAGGCTAAAAGGTTAATATTCTCAAGTTGACTATATTTGTGTTCCGATGACTGTATCAAAGTATCCAAGTGCTTCTTTTTCTGTGTCTTCCACATTACCAAGTAGTGATACTGCATCTAAACGTGGTTCAAATCTTTTTGTCACACCAAAGATGTGTGTTCCCAGGGTTAAAGAAGGGGAAAGAAAACAGGTGGTAGAACTGACTGTCTCAAAAACATACCTATAAAAAGAAATGTCTCTGGTGTTTTGGAACACCAAAAATGGGTACCTTGCTTAACAACTTAGTGGGTTAAACTACTTCAAATCTATCATCAAACGGTGTCTGATTGAGCTATGTTAATACCGGTGCATTTAACAAAAATGAATCGGTAGTTCTGTGTTACTCCTACCTAACCCTGTAGTGAAGACTTACAAAACTATTCTGGCTGCTTTTTAAAAACCGGCAATATCTAGAGCTGACGTTAAAAGAAATGGTGCTCCCTTTTCTATGAACCATGCAGACTTAGGCCAAGAAGTACAAAGTCTTTCGTGTTTTGTTTTATGCTTGCGATATACTTTACTCGTCGTTTAAACATTCATCTCGATGAAGCAATAGATCGATTCTGCTTGGGTATGAAATGGTTCTACAGAACATTCAAATGAGTGGATGTAATAACAAAAAGCAAAGTAGTGGAAATGGCTTCCCAAATGCCTCTAGACTATTTTGATGCTTAGTGCAGATGGGGAAGCTTAACATGAGTTAAGGTGCTGATGGTAAAGAGGGAAGAATGTTACATCTTGCAAAACAAAACCAAGAAAACTGTCTAATCATACACAGGACTAGCTTGCATCTTCTGTCAGGCTCCATGGGTCACTTTCTTCCAAACATGTCAATTTCATGAATGAGTCTTGGTGCCAATACAATACAGTGTCTGTATCCACTGTGGAGTCCATATGTTAAAGTACACTTAAAGGTTTTCCTCAAGGTTTGAGTCTATAATCTCATATTACCAATAAACTGATACTACAAAATATTTATGAACTTGTGCAACTTATACAGTGGTGAATTTTCGTCAATGGAACTGGTTTTTAATGATTAATTAAAATGTATTGATGGTGCCGAGAAAAAGAGTTAATGTGAAAATGGAAAACATTGATTCTGTTTAGCAGTAACTGACGGGTAGTTTGGTTTAATGTGTGTTAAAACATAAGCTTCCTAAAAGGATAGAAGCCTGAATACTGGGTAAAATTTTTCTTTGTGATGTAAACAAACTGTTTGATTTTTCTTAATATTTAATAAGTTGTTTAAAAGCGCAAGTCCCATTGACTTGTGCTCCTAACTACTATAGTAAGGGATAGATTCTGATCGCCACTGTCCCCTTTAGAAGCCTTTTACTCAATAAGTAGCCCCATTGACTTTAATTGGTCCTAACTATGGCTTAAAGTACTATTCAGTCTGTGTTCCGATAATCCGAATCTGACCCAAAATGATTATGCTGAAGAGATGGCATTCATCATTCACCTAAAAAGAAAATTAATTACTTACAGGAATAAGGAAAATCAAAGGTTCAATTTGAAGTACTTTTAAAAAATGAAAATGTTCATAAATATCTGTCCAGCCAATAAGAATAAGGAAGAAATAACATCAAAGTTAAAGATAGCTTATTTGTTACTGTCTTGACATCAGGAAAGGTTTTCTATAATAGTTCTACTCTTTTGTAACTGAAGTCAACTTGATTATATATAATGTGAGCTGATGTGATGATTTCTTCATGCTATACAATCATTTTTAAGCAGAAATCTCCATTGAGGTATATGGGGATTTGTACTTGAAAATTAATGCTAAATCTGGCCCATTGAGCACTCTCACAGGTCAAATTAACCCTTTTAAAAGCTAGAAATATGGGTTCACAAGACTCTTCTGGAAAAATTTGTGTTTCAAGAAAGTGATAAAAATGTCTAATCAAGTAGTAAACACGTGAAGGGTTTAAAGCTTAATACAAGTTTATTGGGGTCAACACAAGAGTAACTGGGTGAAATTTAATGGACTGCAATAGCCTAATGGTCCCTTCCAGCCTTAAACTCTCAGAATTTGTGAGGCTAAGTCTTTACATGTCAAACTTGGTTATATTTTGCATATTGCTGAGTGATCTTAAATAAAATAATGCCTTATAGATTTATTAAAAACAATGGTGTCTAAAGTAGGTCTGGAAAAATTCAGGTGAAAACATCTGGAAATGTATAGATTTGATAAAGTATTGTGACAAATTCTTTTAAATTAAAAAGCAAAATAGACAAAATTTGTAATATTGTATAACAAAAAAAGCAGATTTACTGGGAGACTTAAAATAATGGTGGGAAAAGGGGAACTGCCAGGGATAATATGAAGATTTCCCAGGTGTCTTTAAATGTCGGTGGGTTGATGTTTTGGGTGAAATTTCTTCTTTGCAGTATAAATAAGAAATTTTGATTCAACCAGTTTTTTTTTTTTCTAAAAGCCATTATTGATATTGGAAATCTGGTAAATAAGCAATGAAAATTTGGTTTTGAGTAATGAACTTGGTATAGGACGGGTGATTATCACAATCACTGATTTGAGTTCTGCCTAATTATGCAGAATATAGAGATGCTCCCAGTTGAATTTGAAATGAAGATCATAGGATATCCTGATATTTTGTGAACCGATATTATAGGTGTGTTATCATTTTTTTATAATCTGTTCAATACAGTAACTCAAGGTTATATGAAATAGGATAATTAACTTTAATATGCTAATGCTAAAGAATAGATTTAAAAATTTTATTAAGATATTTTTAAAAAGTGAACGGTACAGAGTTTAAGCGTAGAAGTTTCTGGTTATCAGGGAATAATGTACAGATTATCAAGGGGTGCGAAGTTCGGTTTAAAATCGGATGGCATAAGGAATACATAATCTACAATATCCTCGATTGGGGGTAAAAGATTAACGGGTGAAAGTACAGACATTGAGATATGAGAGTCTGTTGTTCATATGATGGCTATGTTCAGGTGTGGAGTATAATGAGTGGATACGATAATGAGGATGGATTGACCTTCATTTGGTGAGATTTAACATTCAGTGAGTTTATGGTTCCAGTTCATATGGTCCAACGGACAAAGTCTCTTGGTCCCATTCACAATGTCGCTCCGGCTCACGCCTCCTGGTACTGTCGGTGGCCGGTGATGTTTGGTGTAGATAGGTTTGTACTCTATCTGAAAGTGGAATCTTGCATGTAATAGATATTCACATACACAAGTCCTCTTATAAAGTGGAAATAGTTGGTGGTGTTTCTAACAATCAAAAGATTTCTTAACTTCAGAACAGCGACCTTCAAATTACCAGTTTTCAATGACTCTGAACTGGATCTCAGATGTCAGGGATTTCTGCTTAGAGCAAATAGCACAAGTTAACAAGCTTTGATGTTTATATTCTTAGGTTTATTAAGGAATCTGTTCCTTTCAGCTCTGATCCTGCAAACACTGCAACATGTACATATACATGTAAGTAATCACACTGACTCAGTAGTAAAACTCCTATTGATTTCAATAGATTCAGGTTTTTCGCCCTATGACAGTGCTCACATGTGTTAGTGATCACAGGATATGGGGTAACATTATCAATTGAGGCCCAAGTCCCATTTTCAAAAATGACTCAGGGAATTAACTGTCATTCCAAGTAAATGGGACTTAAACGCCTGAGTGACTTCTGAAAATGGGACGTGGGCTCCTAAGTCTTGAACATTTTAACCGAGGGCTTTCATTAATGAAGTGCTATATATAAGTCCTGATTCAGTAGGGACCGAATTAATTTACAACAAATATTCATTGAAGGAACAAGGCAAATACAAGAGCTATTTTGATTCAATTGAAAACTAATTTTAAAATTATTGGAAGCTTGTTTTATAAAGATCTCTGTTCAGTCACTAAGGATCCAAATTGATTACCGGTATATAGAGGTTGCGTGGCTGATCTGTTACTGTTTTAACAAGGACTGTTCACATCTAATCTTACGTAACTATGGTATATACATTGTTCCTACAAGACACATCATTCTGAAAAATTCTGCCTCAAAAATGATCAAATAGCAACATGTGAAAGTGCTTAAAAATAATCTTGATGGGTCTTCATTGTTTTTAAAACTTAATAGTACATTTCAGTTGCTAAATGAAACTTGAACATTAATGCAGTTAGTTCTGATTATATATTAACGTTTTGTGCTGATTCATACTAATGAAACTTCTTAAATAACACAAATGCCTGTAGAAAAGTTGCATATTTAACTGGAGGAGTAAGGCAAAAATCTCTCTGAATAAAGGCTTATCACTTGGTCTGTTTATACATTTTTACTCTAATAGCATTTCTTCTTGTGTTCTGGACGCAGCAGTAGTTACTCATGTTTATGGACCAGCTGTGATGAGTAAAGTGCTATTTGGTATCAGTAAAATTTGCAGATTCATGCCCAGTCTCAGGTAAAGGGAAGTTGTTTTTTTTTCAAATGCACAAACAGCAATTAGGCCACAATAGCTTTCAATGGGAGACTGGCACAAGCTGCCATTTGTGCCTTTTGAAAATCTCATTTAAGGCTGTCTACACTTAAAATGCTACTGTAGCGCTTCAGTGTAGACACTACTTGCTGTAGATAATCCACCTATCCTAGAGGTCGTAGCCTGATCAACAGAAGAATTCTTCCATCCACCTAGTGCTGTCTATAACGGGGGTTAAGTTGATTTTAACTATGTCTCAGCATGTGGATTTTTCACGCTACTGAGCGACGTAGCTGTGCCAATGTAACTTGACTTAGACCTGGTCTACACTGAAAAAGTTATTAGCAATTCTTTGCTAAGTTGTCCAGTGGTTATTTCCAACAGGGTCTGGTCATCTTAAATAAGGGTTGATTGGTTTAACTCTATTAATGGTGTATATAAAGGAAGTATTTATCAGGAGAATAAAGTTCAGATGAAGACTGGGGGAAATAAGTCTGTTCTAATTAAGAAAAGTTGATGTATATCTTTGCAAATTCTTCATAGCAATACATTTATTATAATCCAAAAGGGACAAAATGGTGAATATGAGAAACTGTGATTTGACCTAACTGGATAATGAAGAGTACAAAGGACGTTGCAAGTTTATGCAATTAAAATAGATGGGACATACCTTTTGGAATGAAAGTTTGGTTGATAAATTATGTGGAAGGGAAGTACTTTTAAATTATTTCTAAAATGTGGTCATTACTATTTGAAGACCATTTTTAAAACAATGAACAGTGAAGGTTTTGTGTGGATAACATTTTCTTTCAAAAGCACAAAGTCACATTTTAAAAAGTGACTTAGTCACATAGGGCCAAGATTTTTAAAGGTCTTAGGTGTTGCTCTGCAGAGCTGTCTGAATTGCTTAGGCCTTGCAACCCCAAGTCCCATCTCCAAAAGTGTTAGTCTCTTAGAGACCAGCTTCTCAAAGGCATTTAGGAGCTGAACTCCCTTTGGGGAGCCTAAATACCTTTTGAGGAGATGTGCCTTAAGAGCCTAAACCTCATTGAACGTCAATGAGGTTGCTAAGTGCTAATTTCTCTTTTGAAAATGGAATTCAGGCTCCTAAGTCATGTAGACGCTTACATAAATTTCTTACACAAGGAAGTCCTTATAACAAAAAAAGTCTGAATCCAGAAGTTAGCAGTTTGAGTTTTTCTTTATTCAGAACAATATTGAGATGGTACGAGTTGAACTTGAAGTCAAGTTTATAGGATATCTGCTCTGCTAAAAGAGAAGATGTAAATGATTGGTGCTTTCTAATCTTGTATTTGATTAAAACAATTAAAATAGTACGGTGTGTTAAAATGGATGGGGAATAGACACTTAAGACATTGGTGGTTGACTTTCATATGCTGGGTTTGAATTGGGACACTACAGTAAAAAATAATTAAAATTCAATTTGATCAGATGTTGACGTTTGTCTTTTATGCAAAATTTTCAGAGTACTAATAAAAACACAATCTGCTGCTGCAATGTTGGATTGAATGGATATTAATATAGAAAGGGTCCTTTTTAAAAGTGCAGATAATTGATGGTGTTTCTAAATAAGTTCTAAAAAGTTTTTTTTCCCCTGAGAACTGTACACATTAAAAGTAAATTCTTAATTGTACAAATGCCAACTTTCAATAGGTCCTTTGAATTAGTCCTCAAATGTAAGCGTTTTTCTTTGGAGCAAACAGCTGAGTTTTAGTCGTGGTTGTAATCTGAATTTTGTGGAATATACTTTAGTAACTACAGAAATATTATACAGATTTTATGTAAAAACGTGAGTTGCAGGAATAAGGAAAATACATGGTTTAGTTTGATTAAATTCAAAACATGATTTACTTTTTAGTCAAGCTACTTTATTTATACAATATTGCTAGCCAATAACAGGGATCAAAATTAGTTAACACAGGCTGGTGTATTACTGTCTCAACAAAAAAATTTTATATCAAGTCTGGGTTTCTTATAACTAAGGTCATTCTTTGACTAGATAAACAATCAAGTCCTTCTGATCTCTGGTTAACTAAAACATGAAAGAATGCAACAATTAATTTATATATTTATGGTCTAAAGGCTGGTTTGCCGAACACTTCTCAAAAATTGTCGAAGAAAAGTGACGAAGTATCCTAACTGCTAATGCATTTAGTAGAGTTAGTTAAATGATGTGGGAAGGGTGTGTGTAATTTTAATTTAATCAGTTCCAAACTAAAATATTTGAACCAGCACTAAAGTCACTCATTTGAGTCCTGTGTATTGAGGTGTTCTCTATCTTGACAGGGATGGCAGCGTCCATCAATCTTAAATTAAAGCAAATGACTTAACTGATGATTGCAATATAGAACTCTTTTTTGTGCTGATTCACTAATGCAATTTCTAAGGTGTATTTTTTGCAAAAGGCCTTTTACATCCTCTTGTGTAGGGTAGATAAAAATCAGACGTTCTCTGTTCAGAAAAGTGGTGGGGTTTTTTATGGCTCTAGTGTAGACTATGATGGATGGGATTTTCAAGAATCAGAATTGCGGGCCATTAGACATGTACTGCATCATTTGGTGCTTAACTGTAATCTCACCCCGCCCAGTGTCTAACTCTTTCTCATTGACAGTTAGTGAGTCCATCCATACTAGGAAAAAAGGAGTGTGCGTGTGTTCTTCCTGGGTCCTAACTAAATTCCTAACACAGTAAAAGGTTTTGCTTCACCCACCATGTCTCTAGCACAGGCCAGGCAGTTTGGTGTTTTATAATCCTCTACTCAATACAGAAATTGAAGGTGGTATATGAAATGGATGGGGTAACTGACCCTAGAAGCACATTAATATTGCAAAGTGATTTTAATATATCCGTACTGAAAAATATATTGAAAATAACTCAAAGGTTTTGACCTTTTATCAGACGGTGTGTTACTCAATGTTCAAAGGGTCAACAGACACTGAAACTGCTAGTACAATATTGTGTTTGAGATTTCAATATAGAAAGGTGGTCTTATGGAGTGAGAATAACTGCTAGTATTTGAATCGTTGGGTTATGCTACAATATTTCCTCTCCAAAACAGTGTTTTAAAAATATCCATCTAAAAGGAAACTTGGCTGTCTTTAAGAGTGAGGGGAAACAAATGCAGCATTATTTATTTTTTGTTTAATTGAAACAGGAATTAAAACCTTTTTATTTTTTTCCTACCGAAATTTGTTTATTGCTAAAATATCATGATTAGGTCAACAGAAATAATCCCTAGTTCTTACTTAGCACATTTCATCTATAGATTTCAAAGCACTTTACAAAGGAGGTCAGTACCACCATCTCTATCTTACATATGGGGAAACTGAGGCATGGAGAGGCATGTGACTTGTTCAGAGTCACCCAGTAGGTCAGTGGCCTAGAGGGGAATAGAGTACAAGTATTCTGCATCCCCAATCGGTACTCTATCCACTATACCATACTCCCTCCTAGGATTCACTTAGGTTCAAAATGTCTTAGTTATTAATTGGTGAACCACTCATTTTCTGTCTTCACAAGAGAGGTTACTTATAACAAGTGTGTTCTTCAGTTTTTGGCTTTATTTATTCACTCTGGTTTTCCACTGCTTGAATCAAGGTTTAAGGACAGTGCAATTTAAATAGATAAAGTAAGATTATTTTAAGAGAAAGGCACTGCTGGAAAAACTATGCTTGGAGGAAAGAAGTAAAATGACTTAATGAAAGCCTTTCAATCAAATCTGTATAAAGTTAACAAAACTGGCCGTCGCTTTTGGCTAAATGAGGAGGCACGTCCCAATTTATAAGAAATCTTTAAGATCAAACAAAACAATTTGGTGCTGATGAAATGGCAAAATCTGTGTGTTAGGCAAAAGTCTTTGCATTCAGGATTATGGCCCATGACTATTCAAAATAAGATGATCAATTGAAATAAGGATTTGATTGGATTGTTTACCTTTTCTACAATAATATTACTACCTACGGAGTAGTCTCTGCAAGGCCGGCTCCAGGCACCAGCTTAGCAAGCAGGTGCTTGGGGCGGCCACTCCGGAGGGGGGCGGCACGTCCAGCTATTCGGCGGCAATTCGGGGGAGGGTCCCTCATGCCCGCTTGGAGTGAAGGACCTCCTGCCGAATTGCTGCCGAAGTGCTGCAGATCGCGATCGTGTCTTTTTTTGGGGGGTTGGGGAGTGCTGCTTGGGGCGGCAAAAACCCTGGAGCTGGCCCTGAGTCTCTGCAACCCTTACTCATGATGGTCGGTACTTGTTCTACTAAGTAATTCCATTAGAGTAAATGAGACTAGTCACATCAGAGAGTACATCCTACTAGAGTAGGCTTTTCAAAGGAAGCTAAGATTTTATTAAGATAGGAGGTTATTCTGGAATAAGGTGTGAATTCAAGTGCAATAACTATTCTGGAATAGCTTAATCCAGAAAAAGTTACTCTCATTGAGAGTTGGTCATAAATTTTCCAACAACATTTTTTTGTTGGACAGTGTATATTTGACAAATTGAAACTGTTTGTGAAAAAGCATCAGGTTCAACAAAACACCCACCTGGAAAAAAATTGGTAAAGAAAGTGATTGTTAAACAAGAGAGTTTTGAGTTAGTCAAAATTACTTCATTTTAAAATTGTGATAAATCTTCACTAAAAAAGAACAATACAAAAAGTTTAAATCGAAACTAAATGCTTTGAAATTACTAAAACAAAATGTTTTTGATCAACACCAAAACATATTCAGATTTTTTGTTCAAAAAAATGTGAACATTGTCCTGATTTGGGGCACAAAATATTAAATTTTTTTACAGGACAGGCAAACCATTTCCCCTCAGCCCTACTGCTCTTCATGGGGATTTATTCCAGAAGAACCATTGTAGAATTGTTGTTCTGGTTAATTTTCCTAAGGGAATTAGGTCTGAAATCACTGGGCACCTAAATTTCTTAGACTGGTTCAAAAATCTCACCACTCAGTGTAAATGTTAAGGGGAGTATGGAAAAAAAACTACTCTGATAGTACAGAGAAATGTCAATTCTATTAAATGGATGCAGTAATTTAAAATTATACCTACCTGAAAAGGTCATCATTATCCCCATTTTACAGATGGGGAAACTGAGGCACAGAGAGGGGTCCTGTCTTACCCAGGATCACTAAGCAGGCCAGTGGCCAATCCAGGAATAGAACCCAGCATTCCTGAGTCCCAGTCCAGTGCTTTAGCTACTAAGTCGCACTGCTAGAACTTTAGGCATTTTGGCAAATTATTTTAAAAATCCAGACCTCAAAAGGACACAGTTTAGAATGTCAAGGGGGCGGAAATGTTATAATGAATGAGAATTTTAAAAACACTGATGGTGAATTGCTAAGTATAAAAGGGGTCTGAGGCGTAACACATTTTTGGTAAAATGTTGAGTTTCTAAACAACAGTTTGGAGATTACTTAACTAAACATATAATTGTTACAACTGCAGCCTAGTTGCCTTTGAAATTAGTCATTTTCAGTGTTTAGTTTAATGCATGTACTGATTTAAGCAAGGCCTGATAACAGGAAATGGAGATTTTAATATTTGAATATGTTATGGTACGATATTTTGTCAATATAGGTATTTCTAGCACTTTGTAATCATTTATCCACTATGGAAATGAGGGTAAAATATGAAGTGGTTGAGATAATTGTTAATCTGAACACATTGTAAATGGTATTTGAAAGCTTTTTCTGTTTAAACAAAAAATCATGATGCAGTCAGTGGTGAATCTATTAATGTTTTAACAAGAAAGTTATTTGGTACAAGCTTTGTGTTATAACAAAAGTCAGTTTTAAGACCGATATTCTGTAAATTAGTATATTATTTGGATTATTTTTTTCTGATCGATTTTTAAAGGCTGCAAAACATAAATTAGTCTAAATATTTTTTACACGGATATTGACAAATTTTGGTCTTGGAAAGGAAAATAATAGTTGTGATGTTGAGAAAAGTTACCTAAACCGATCAGTATTACAATAGATAGAGTGGATCAGATTTTGAGCTGATGCAAATTATCATAATCCCATTGATTTCAGCAGCGCTATGACAATTGAATACCAGCTGAGAATCTACTCCACTATGTTATAAAATCCCATGTGAAGGTGGTAGTGTCAGATATGTACGGCATTTTCAAACTTGGCCTCTGGATTGAGGTGGCACATTGCAGTTGCTCAGTTCTTAATAATCAGCTGGTCCCAGATAGTACTAGATATATTTTAAAACTTGAGCTCTTTGTTGAAAACACTTTAAAGTGTAGTACATGGAAAGAGCTCTAGACTCAATCACACACATTAAAAATACAAAGCAGAAGGTATCTCAGTTCACAAAGAAAATGTATGGACTTAAAAGTCACTAACAAAAAAATTAAAGACGTTCTGGTTGCTTAGCAGTGCCTTATACTCATTCAATGGTTGGCAAGTGCTCTTTGCAAATAATACTGAGCACCTACTAGATAATCATATGAGGGACTATTTAGAAATTAGTTTTTACTGAGCCTTTTCTATTGTTAATAAAAAAGTTTCCTGGCTTCTCTAGAACCATTAAACATGCCATAGGTGGATGCTGCTGTTGTATGTTAGCTTGCTTGTGCCCAGATCTAACTCCACTTGATGGAAAGACTTCAGTGGACTTTGATTCAGTCCCCTAACAAGAATGGAGATACATGTGAGTGGAATAAAAACTGTTGTGTGTATCTCTGGTGTTTATATATTCCCTGTTTACCATGGGGTACAAGCACCTCATAATCTTTAATTTATTTACCTTCTAAATATCCTTCGATAGGGGAGGAAGTGTGTTATCCCCATTTTACAGATGGGGAACTGAGACAGTGAGGTCCAAAGTTACACAGGAAGTCTGTGGCAGAGCAGGGATTTTAATTCAGGTCTCCCACATCTTAAGATCATCCTTCCTTTTTCAAAGCAGTCTGTTTGCATTCATGGTTTATTCTCAGTCTGTGACCTTTTCCTTTGGTGTCCCACAGGACTCAGTACTGGGTGAAATCCAAGCCCAACGGAGTGTTTTGCCATTAGATTTCAATGGGCCAGGATTTTTACCTCTTGGCTTTGTTTCTTATGGGCCAGATTCTGCAATGCTGACTAGCGCTATCTCAAGCAAATGGTCTTAGTGGAGTGAATATGGCTACTCAGCATGTGTGAGACATGCAGATTTTGACACTGTATTAGTAAAATCAAATTATTTGCCAGCGGTTTAGACAGTGATCACTTCAAAACAGTGTTGGGTCAGTTGGAGTGAAGGAATATTGATATAAGTAAGTGAATGGTGCCTAAAGTGGAAAGAGGAGCAAATTGTCCAGTGGATAATGAGAAAAGGTATCTCAGTTGTAGTTAATAATAAAAATGGATGTCAGCAAACTCTTAAATTATTTTTATATATATATATATAATATATATAAATAAATAAACACAAGGGGACAAAGCTTTGAATATCAGAAATGCCAATTTGAATAGAAAACTCAAATGTCTGAAATGCGTTAAGGTTTTAAAAAAGGTTCTAAGATATCATGAAATGTTGATTAAAATATCTGATAAATATTTTTGGGTTCACAGTTCAGGTGATAATCCCACTTCAGAGTGTAAATCAGTTTTTTTTAAAACTCACTTTGTTTGCATGATGGTGTTTGCAAGAAAAGTCTGTAAGGATCTTATCTGTCTGAGTCCATAAATTAGTTTAATTTATTTTTTCTTAATTAAGCAGAAAATAGAGATGGTGCAAACTTAATGAGACATGGAATAATAAGGTATCTTGTCGCTCAGTTAACAGCAATGATATAATTATTGATACTTTGAATCCTACTAAGTACAGGAATCTAGACATTTTATATGAAATGGATGAGATCATTTGAAACTAGAACCCCATAAATATTAAGACATGTTTGTAATATACTAGATTCATATTGAGGCACTTCAGAAAATACTTCAGAGGGTTCTACTCTGTGATCTGATGTTAGATTTGGTGCTTTGCTCACATTGTTCTAAGTACTATTGAATGTGGTGGAGTATTTGATTTGATAGGTATTAATACAAAACAAGCCTTCCTATGAAGTGGCAATAACTGATATTTCTGATCATCAGGATATTAAAACAATATGGGATTTCTTCTCAGAATAAATTACTGAAAAGAGAACAAATGTCTGATTAAAACATAGCTCAAGTGATTTAACTTTCATAGTGTTACTAAGGAATTATGTCTCTTTTGGTTACTAAAGGATTATGCAAAAGTCTTGATTTAACAAGGGCTTAATTTATCCCAAAAAAATGGAGTACAGGAAAACTCAAGGAAGATTCTGATTCAGTTGAAAAATGAATTCAACTTTTTTAACAGAAGGCTTTTCATTAATAAACAATGGAGGTTGAGTGGTTAATCTGTTAACGTACTAAGAAAAAGCTTGTTTAAAAGAACAAGATCAGCCTTTTTACTTCAGATTTGAAGTCACTGAGTGTTTGAATGGTCAAATGTAAGTGTTAGAGGCTGCAACATTTAAATATAGTATTAGAAGCACCTGAAAAACTTCTTGCCTTTGAGGAAAGTGCTAAAATGGCCTTTTTTCAAGTAATGTGTGAAGGGGTTTGGGTCAAATTGGTATTACCAAAATGAGCCTTAATTTCTTTGGTTTAGGGTGACGCATCCCAGTGGCTAAGGATTATAAAAGTTAAAAGGACAGTTGGTACTGTCTGGATACTGCAGGTGTTAAAATCCTTTGATTAATTATGTAAACACCTAGAAGACATTTATGCAAAGGCCTCTAGCGTCAGCAATTATATATTGTATCATTATAGTGCACATAAGCATTTCTTTGTTTGAAATTCCCCCAACGAGCGCATGCACACACACTCCCCACAATGCTTTCGCTCGCTCACACACTCCCCAACACATGCTCTTACTTTCTCTCACACACTTCCCCAATGGTTTTGCTCACACTCATACGCACTCCCCAAGACACTATTACTCTCACACACACACACACTCCCCCAACACTCGTTCTCGCTTTCTCTCTCTCTCTCTCACACACACACACACACACACACACACACACACACTCCCCCCAGTGCTTTTGCTCACACTCATACACACTCTCCCAACACTAACACACACACTCCCAGATACTCGTTCTTACTTTCTCTCTCTCTCTCACACACACTCTCCCCGACACTCGTTCTCACTTTCTCTCTCACACACTCCCCCAACGCTTTTGCTCGCACTCATACTCCCCCAACGCTCTCACTTACTCACTCCCCAACACACTCTCACTCACACACACACACACACACACACACTCCTCCAACACTTTCTCTCACACACACACGCTCCCCCAACACACTCTCTCTCTCTCTCTCTCTCTCTCACACACTCCTGTGTTTTACTTTAGAGTACCTTACACATTTAAACTATCCTGAGATTAACAACACAATATACACAAGGCACTTCAGTTTCACCATTGAGGTCAACTGGGCAAGGTCAGCCCTATCCCCACATCTGGGATTGACCTTGCCTAGTTCACCATGTAATAAAACGCAAGTGCCTTGTTTTCACTTAGGGATAGCTCACACATCTTAGTTATCTTGAGGGGAAAAAACACACTTTTGTTTGTTTGTTTTTTTAGCAGTGAAGACAAAGCCTTACTGAAATTATTCAATGTACTACCAGGCACAAATATTATGGAAATGTTGGGTTTAATAGGCATTAATACAAAATAGTACTCTTAGGAAATAGGAATAATTATTTCTAATCATTGGGTTACTCTAACATAAGGTTTTCCTCTCAAAGTAATTCAAGAAAATAATGTAAGAAAGAAAGCAGTTTTAGCTATACTGATATTTTTCAATAATTCATGGAACTAGATTGTTGATTTCTGAATAGCTCAAACTACTCAGTTACTGAACACTGGATTTATGTCTACATTTTTGGGTTTACTAAGGAATATGTGTTTTAGTTATTAAAGTATTATACAGAAGTTTTGGCTTTAAAATATCTATTCCTACAAGAAAAATTCACTGGGTAATTTTGCTTTTTTGAAACATAAATTCAACCTTTAATGAAGGGTTTTTACTAATATCATTATAAGGATAAAAATTAACTATATGCAGATTACTGTTGTTGTTTTAGCAAGAAAGATTATTAGCAAGAACTGTCTTTTATTACCAAAGGCAGCTTAATACCTGATATACTCTGTATCATTGTGCTTTTCCCTGCTCATAATCAAATTTAAGGGCTACAAAAGTTAAATATATAAACTATGGACTAAAGATTTTACAAGCGCTTCATGAAATGAAAACAAACAAATTTAGTGGCAAAAATTATCTAAGTAACTGATAATATATGAAGATCTTTCATAGAATGATCAGAAGGGGTCTAGAGATTTTTTTTGACTGTGGTGGCATAATCCAGTTATTAAAGCATCTTTAAAGTAAAAGCAATTTGTCATGATTATACCATATATTAAAACCTTGCTAATATGCAAATCTTGCACTAGTTCATCATTGAAATATTGCAAGTAATTGTTGAAAAGCTCTTTAGATAGAATAGTTGACAGAGGCAAATGATATTCCTGTTCATAAAGTCTTGCTTGCTAGGTCTCTCTCTCCCCCTCCCCAGCCCCTTTAATGATATTCCTTCTCATGTTCTGATCTTGTAATCCTTTTTTATGTTGAGTAGCTTGGGGTCAGATTTTCAAAGGTAAGTGCCTAGTGGGTTTTTAAAAAGCACCTAAGTACCTAGACAACTTTGAAACTCTGGCCCCCTTATGCCCTTGCTCCAGCAAAGCATTTACATGCATGTTAGACTTTAAGCACACAGATACTCCTGTTGACAACAATGGGATTACTCATATGCTTAAGTGCTTTTTTGGTTTGGGGCATTACTCTGCAAGTAATCTCACTGGAGTAAGGTACTACTCCTTGTGCGTGTGATTTTCAAATTTGGCACAGTATTTTCAAAATCAGGATATTTGGAGGTGACTGTGTAACTCAAAATATTGGTTGCTTCCAAATAGGGCCAGGTTACTATTGATTTAATATATTGCAATGGTGTCTACAGTAGAATATGGAGAAAAACAGTATAGCTGAAAATAAATGGAGATACTATTTTTAAGAAGATAGGATGGGTATCTAAATGGACACAACTTTGAACATCAGGAAAAAAAAATCAGTTAGGAGGATTAAAATACTGATGGGAAATTACCGAGGATAAAAAATCAAGGTTTCAATATATCAACAGTTTTATTTGTTTTTTAAATCCTAGATGGTAAATATCTTTGGAACAATGCTTTAGGTGATATTTCTTCTTCGGTGTAAATAAGAATTTTGTTTAAAATTTTGGCTGAAAAAGCTATTTGTTAAATTCGCTAACAGTGCATTTTGAGTAATTAGAGGTTTTTATTTAAAAAACAAAACAAAAAGAACTGGTTGAATCCAGGAATTAGTAATATGAATTTCATCTGATTCAGTAAAATCAGTGAGATGGTACTACCTGAATTTGAAATCCAGATTAGTCCCAACAAAAATACATAATTCTTGGTATTTTTTATAATCACCTACTTAACATCGGAATTAAAAGAATTGTATGAAATAGAATATGTGATTGATATTCACAACATAAGAATACTGGTAGGTGACCTGAAACTGGTTTGAATTGTGATAATTCAACTTCAGAAAGTAATTAAAAGGTTTCTGTCCTTTGTAATCTGACATTGAAGCTGGTATTTTACTCTTATTGTTCAAAGTACTAATATGGTACTGAATACGCTGGGGCAATATTGGATCTGGTAGAGATCAATGCAAAAAAGTCCTCCTTTATAAACAGAAATAACAGGTACTGTTTATAATTGTCAGGTTAGTCAAAAATAAGTTATTTGGGTTTTGTTTTTTCTTCTCAAAATAATTTATTTAGAAGATAATTTTTGAAATATCAACTCCTTCTGAAGTTAATTTCAAATTTCAGGAATTTGATTAGAACAATTAGCTCAAGTTTTTGAGTTCACCTGATCATACACGTCTGAGGTTTTACTAATGAATGTTTCTTCTAATAAAGGATTATATAGGAAATCTTGGTTTAACAGGGTTATGCGTTTATCTAAAACAAAAACACTGCCTTCTAGGAATAAGGAAAATACAAAGGCTCAGTTGGTTTAACTGAAACATTAAATATTATAAGATTTTCTTATTGACAAATATTTCTGTCCAATAAGTATCCAAATGAATTATATGGAGATTGGAATGGTTACTCTGTTACTGTCTGAGCAAAAACAGTTGTTAATAACCAAGACTAGAATCATTACTAAGGTCAACTTCATTTAGTTGAGATATTTGGCAAAATTGTTGGGGTTTTTCCCTATTCAAATTAAATGTTAAAGGTTGCAAAAATATTTAAATTATAGATTAAATTTGCTTCACAAGACACAGCTGAAATATCCCCTTAAAGAAGTGTTAAAATGGCTTTATGAATGCATATCTTTTGACGAGAACTCATAATTAATTAAAAAGGGTCTTCATTTCTTTTTTTCAAACGGGATGGCACATCCCAGTTGCTAAGTAATCTTGAAAGTTAAAAATTGGTGCTAATGGACTATTCCATCTATTTAAGAAGTTTTGAAATGCAAGTAAAATATGCAAAGTTGTTCAGTTTCAACAATTACCTATTGATGTAAGGGGTGATGGCAAAAGGTAGCCATGTTTATCCAGGCTTAGAATTGAATTCTTTATAAAAAAAAATAATAATAAATGTTACTCGTTGTAAGATTTTGCAGATTTGGTTCCAGTATTAGTAAAATTAGGTCCCAGTGGCTGTGTCTAAAGATCAGGTCAACTGAAATGATGTGAACATTTTAACAGTGTCTTCAGTGGAATACAGAGGAAGCAATTTAGACAACAACAACTGGAGATAGACCTAAACACAAAGTCCAAAAGGACAAAACATTGAGTATCAAAACCTTCTGACTTAATAAGGAAATAGCAAGAGGAAATTACAAAGATGTTGGCGTTTTATGGAACTTATTCCAAGTATTACTAAACACCGATGGGAAAATCATGCCTCCATTGAATTCAGTGGGAGTTTTGCCACTGCTTTCAGTGGTCAGGCATTCAGCCTGAATCAGTTGGTGCAGCACAGTGAGGTTCAACAGAAACGCCGCAGTGGCACAGCTGCTGCTGTAGCACTACAGTGTAGAAACTGGCTACCACGACATAAGGGGTTCTGCCATCACTCTAGTTAATCTACCTCCCAGAGAGGCAGTAGCCAGGTCGATGGAAAAATTCTTCCATCGATTTAGCACTGTCTACACTGGGGGGTTAGGCCTGCTTAACTACATCACATGGGAGTAGGGGGGAAGGGGGTCAATGTTTCACACCCCTGAGCGACCTAGCTGGGTTGACCTAACTTTTTAGTGTAAACCTGACCTTAGGTTATGTCTACACTACAGACATAATCCCAGTAGAGATACATCAATGGAGCTATGCTGGCATAACCCTGTAGTGTAGATGCAGCCTACATGGATGGAAGGGGGTTTCCATCGGTGTAAGAACACCGTCTCCCAAAATGACAGTAGCTATATTGATGGAAGCATTCTTCTGTTGGTACAGCATAGCTACATCACTTGGGGGTATGTGTGTGTTTTTTTCCACATCCCTGGCCAATGTATCTGGCAACCAACCAAGCCTCCGCCTTAACAGGGTTAACACACAAGTCCTCTTATGAAGTGAGAATAACAAATGTTTCTAATCCATCGGGTATTGTAAAATGAATTTTCAAAGAGGAGATTAAAAATCTATTATAAAAATATCATAGTAATAGCAATTTCCATAGAAATAATACTCCTCCAAAGACCAACATAATTATTTTAATGAAAAAAGTGCAAATAAAGAATAACTTGTTCTGTTGAAATGTAAATCCAAACTGCTTTTACAGAGCTTTGTTCTCTAACAAAATATATGAAATAGGAATAAAAGTAAATCAAATAGAGGTTTGTGATCTCACAAAACTGAGCAATTGGGCAACAAAATGGCAAATGAAATTTAATGTGGATAAATGTAAAGTAATGCACATTGGAAAAAATAACCCCAACTATACATACAATATGATGGGGGCTAATTTAGCTACAACAAGTCAGGAAAAAGATCTTGGAGTCATCGTGGATAGTTCTCTGAAAATGTCCACGCAGTGTGCAGAGGCAGTCAAAAAAGCAAACAGGATGTTAGGAATCATTAAAAAGGGGATAGAGAATAAGACTGAGAATATATTATTGCCCTTATATAAATTGATGGTATGCCCTCATCTTGAATACTGCGTACAGATGTGGTCTCCTCATCTCAAAAAAGATATACTGGCACTAGAAAAGGTTCAGAAAAGGGCAACTAAAATGATTAAGGGTTTGGAACGGGCCCCATATGAGGAGAGATTAAAGAGGCTAGGACTCTTCAGCTTGGAAAAGAGGAGACTAAGGGGGGATATGATAGAGGTATATAAAATCATGAGTGATGTGGAGAAAGTGGATAAGGAAAAGTTATTTACTTATTCCCATAATACAAGAACTAGGGGTCATCAAATGAAATTAACAGGCAGGAGGTTTAAAACAAATAAAAGGAAGTTCTTCTTCACGCAGCGCACAGTCAACTTGTGGAACTCCTTTACCTGAAAAGGTTGTGAAGGCTAGGACTATAACAGAGTTTAAAAGAGAACTGGATAAATTCATGGTAGTTAAGTCCATTAATGGCTATTAGCCAGGATGGGTAAGAAATGGTGTCCCTAGCCTCTGTCTGTCAGAGGATGGAGATGGATGGCAGGAGAGAGATCACTTGATCATTGCCTGTTAGGTTCACTCCGCCTGGGGCACCTGGCATTGGCCACTGTCGGTAGACAGGATACTGGGCTAGATGGACCTTTGGTCTGACCCGGTACGGCCTTTCTTATGTTCTTAGGTTCAAAGTAACTTATCTAGTAGCATTTTAACAAGAGCTTTTTAGAACAAGTCCTGCCTTACAACAAAGGTATTTATATTTGCTCTGTATCTTCAACAAATCAGAAAGTTGTGTTCAGTTTTTTAGCAATGAAATTACATTTTAATCTGATTTCTCAGGGACCTAATTATACCCTGTTCACACTAAGTGAATACACCTTCTTGAAGTAAAGGGAAATAGTCAGATTAGTAAATAGTCCTCTCAATATGAAGGGGAGAACCTGATTTTAATCAGACAATGCCCAAATTGGCATATCGGCAAAGAATTTTATTACTTATATAGCAACCAGTTCAAAACACTATCAACTTTCAAGTGAATAAGGGTTTGATTTCAATTTAATGTCTAAAAGAGTACTATGAGCAAACAGTTCAGATGACAATAAGGAAAATTATACATCAGTTGTATTGGATTATCCCCAGCGGTATGTGGGCAAATTCTTAAATCAACAACTGAAAACTAAAATTGCTAAAAATTTCAATAGCAGGAGGAAAAGCTGAAGGAGAAATAGAGAACTGAGAAAAATAAAAAGAGGGTTCTAAATTTGTCATTGTTTTGATAAAAAATGGCTGGTACAGAAAAATTTTGATTTTGAGTATCTGCTCCTCTTTTCATCATAATAAATAAGCCTGTGAGTTTGAAAAACTCGTAATATATCTTCTAATAATGTTCAATTAACTAACTGTAAGATTAATTGGGTAACAAATTTGATAGTGCTGAAGCTAAGCCCAGCTGAATCCTGAAATTAATGATTTTGAGTTTTGAATCCAATTAACATTATTTTCAAGAAAGGATCAAGTTAGAGGAGCTAAGGTTGTCTGCCTTAAATAGGCTATTGAGATGGTACAAGCTAAAGAGAAATTTTAGGGATATTCTGAGTTTTTATTAAGGTAAAGTGAAATAAACATTCAAAAAGGGCCACGTTTTGAATATCAAATGGAAGGGGAAAGACAAAAGAAATAGGAAAAACTGATGTGAAATTTCTAAGTATTAAAAGGTGGTTTCAAGGTATCTTCATAGATTCAAAACTGATTTAAACTAATCAGGGTTTTTTTGGACACAATATCTTGAAGTTGTCATTGCAACTAAACCTCATTGAATCCTGAAATCAGTCATTTTGAGTTGTTTAACTTAATGAATGTATTGGTTAAGAAAGGCCTATGTTGGCTGGTGTGGAGGTCTGAGCTATCTAGGTATCACTTGAATGTGAAATTGAGAATTTGTGGAATTTTTAATAAGTCTCAAAAGGACAAAACTGAATATAAGAGAAAAGACTGAATAGAAAGAGAATATAAAACACTGCTATAATATTTCCAAGGACAAAAAAAGTTGCAAGATGTCATAAAATTTTGATAAAACAAAAACAGATATCAGATGAATGTGGAATAACTCAGATTGTGTGGTATTTTGTGATCTGGTTTAGACTAAATGATGATGGGTGGTTTTTAATCATTTACTTAAGGAATTGGCAGTCAGTGTATACAGTAAAATGTTAATACTGATGGGAGATTTTAACAGCTTTCAATATAATATACACAGGAGTTAATGGAAAAAAAGGTTTTCTGAGCAACTTTAAATGTGGATTTAATCAGAATTTATTAGAAAGTTCTACCTTTTATGTTGTCTTTTGTGGATTATATCAGATATTCAAAGTAACATTAGAGAAATTAAATCTGGTCTCATATTGCATTGAAGAGGAGCGTTCTACATACTAAAAATGCAGACAGTATTTCTAAGCAAGTTAGTCTGCCATGAAGTCTATCTTTTCAAAATAATTGTAATGTCTTAAAATCTATTTCATGTGTTAGAAATAACTCTTCAATAACTAAATCCCATTCTAAAGCCAAAATGGAGTCACCATAGGCCTGCTTAAAATGTTCTTTCTCCATCCTACGAGTATCCTGGCAAACTGCCATCAGTAGGAGGGAACAAAACCTGTGAAGTTTAAGCAAAATTGTGTCCCTGGCCCATATCTCCATGGTCAAAAGTTCGAAGGAAAAATTAATCCATAGCCAAGCGCAGCATCTACAACATCCTGTATCGGGTAGTAGAGTTTTGGTAGATGAGCTGATTCGATCTCTCAGGCTAGGGACTCCGATTATTTAAGGTTTTTCTTTTCCTGGGAGAACAGGCTGTTGTCTCAGGTTTTGCTTTTCTCCTTTACTATATTAGCGCACAAAAAAAGCAAAAGATGCTGGTGGTTGGCACTCCTGGTTTCCAGGACGGGGTTCAAATCCCTGCGGTGTCTTTGCTTTAATACCATAGCTCCTTTGGCCTGAGTGGTTCACCAACATTCAGAGCCTTGATGGGCTGTTTCCGATAGGAGGGGAAATTGATGAGAAGAACATCCATATGGTCCTGTATCACTGACTGCAATAGGAACAAACAAGAATTTTCATTGCTCACAATTTCCAAGCCAGTCTCTCCAGTCAGTCCTGTGCCCCAAGGAGCTCTGTCCCATTTCTTCCTCCCACAGCCACAGTCACCCATGCTTCTCTCCCTGTCTACTGTCTTTTTCTTTGGTTGCAGCTGTGTGTGTCCGAGCAAAAAAGCAATCAATGGCTCCATCCCAATTGTTAGCACCAACTTAGTACTGGGAAAAAGTGCCTCCTTGCAGTATCGTGAACCCCACGTGTTTAAAAATCATGAGTCAGGCTCCAACACTCATGAGGTTAGCTTTAAAATCATGAGATGTTTAATAATAATAGTTAAGTTTTTACCTTCTGGTGTTTTGAACGTTTAGGGTTCATGGTTCCAAGCTTTTTTCTGCAATGACAAGGGCTCCACTTCTCACTCATCCATTTAATTAACTTAATTCTACACATTATGACATCATCACTCTCAGTGCCTGAGCCGTGGAGCCTGACAGCCATGGTTTGGATTTGCTCTGAGCTCTGCTGCAGAAGCGGATTTACCATGAAACAAACTGTGCGGTGGCATGGGGCCCCCAATGACAGGGGAACCCCAAAATACAGGACAAATATCTGACAACCTGCTCCCGAGTCCCGGCCAGCAGCGTAGCAGGACTTAGAAAGGCAAATTGCGGGTGACCAGATGTCCCGATTTTATAGGGACAGTCCCGATTTTTGGGTCTTTTTCTTATATAGGCTCCTATTACCATCCCCCTCCCCCATCCCGATTTTTCACATGTGCTGTCTGGTCACCCTAAGCTGCCTGCATGCCAGGGCCGGTGGCCCCACGCTGCTCCCAGAAGCTGCTGGATGCTGGCATGTCTCTGCGTGCCCTTGGCGGGGGGGAGGCAGCTACACATGCTGCCCCCACCCTGGGCAGCTCACGGAGACCAGCTGCCCCCCACATCCCACCCCCCTGCCCCAGCCCAAAGCCAGCACCCAAACTTACTCCCAGAGCCTGCCCCCCATACTCCATCCTGCACCCCAACCTTCTGCCCCAATCAAGGTACCTCACTTTATTATCATTTACTTCCCATTACTTATAATAGAGGAGGAGGAGGAGGAAGAAAAAAAGAATGAAAAACGGGGGAGATAAGAGAGAATGTTCTTTTTCTTGGCTGGGTCCCCGGGGGGAGGAGGGGGAGCACTGAAAATGAAGCTGCGCACAGAGCCCCACTAACTCTACATCTGCCACTGCTCTGCTGCCTTCTATTTGCATCCAGCACTGCCAGACCCTGGCTCAGAAAGAGCTGTTGATTCAGCAGCACAAGCCCTTGGCCAGTTTCGCCTCCCTACATCCTGTTTTCTGCATCAAGTCCTGTTTGTACAGAGCCTTTTCCGCCAGGTCACGTGGTGTAATTGCCTTTATAATCAGGCCAGCTCCATTTTTCCTGCTGTTATTATTCAGGCGCACAAAAGGTGAGATCAAACAGACCTAGGTTTTATTCCTGACTTGGCCACTGCCTGCTATTTATTTACTGTTATCCTTGACTATCCTAAAGGCCTGTTTTTAAACAGTATTCTCAGGATGTGCTAGATTCAGTAACAGCAAAGCAGATTGTAGGATGGGTTGTTAGTTCTTATACTGATAGATGTAAACAGCACTTCAGAAAATAAGACCCTGATTCTCCAGGCCCCAAGCCCTCATGATTGCAGAGAAAAGCTTGGAAATATGAGCGTAGTCTAAAGGCTCAGAAACCGGAAAGCAAATACCTAAAGGTCTGTGTTTTTCAGGACAAAAAAATCAAAATTTTTAAGCCAATCTTATGATTTCTTGCAGGTCTGACTCATGCCTTTTTTAAATGCGCAGATATTTCTTGTTTCATCTATGCAGTCATTGGTAAAACTAAACAAAAGAATTTTTGTAAGTATGAGTTTATATTTTAAAAACCTGTGTGCTCTGAGCTCTTGCTTACTCCATTCCTATAGGTCCACACACCTATCTTATTGTCCATAAAACCTTAGAAAGAAGTTTTTGCTAGTTGTACTTTATTTTTTCTGCTGCCAAATAGCTAGACCAATAACTCAAATTGAAGTTGGCAGCTCTTTCGCCGGTATTTCCATCCTACCATCAACCTCAGCCTAGATCAATCCACACAAGCGGTAAATTTCCTGGACACTACTGTGCTAATAAGCGATGATCACATAAATACCAGCCTATACCGGAAACCTACTGACCGCTACACTTACCTACATGCCTCCAGCTTCCATCCAGGACATACCACACGATCCATTGTCTACAGCCAAGCTCTAAGATATAACCGCATTTGCTCCAATCCCTCAGACAGAGACAAGCACCTACAAGATCTCTATCAAGCATTCTTAAAACTACAATACCCACCTGCTGAAGTGAAAATTCACAGATTGACAGAGCCAGACGAGTACCCAAAAGTCACCTCCTACAAGACAGGCCCAACAAAGAAAATAACAGAACACCACTAGCTGTCACCTTCAGCCCCCAACTAAAACCTCTCCAGCGCATCATCAAAGATCTACAACCTGTCCTGAAAGATGATCCCTCTCTCTCTCAGATCTTGGGAGACAGACCTGTCCTCGCTTACAGACAACCCCCCAACCTAAAGCAAATACTCACCAGCAACCACACATCACTGAACAAAAACACTGACCCAGGAACCTATCCTTGTAACAAAGCCCGATGCCAACTCTGTCCACATATCTATTCAAGTGACATCATCATAGGACCTAATCACATCAGCCATACCATCAGGGGCTCGTTCACCTGCACATCTACCAATGTGATATATGCCATCATGTGCCAGCAATGCCCCTCTGCCATGTACAGTGGCCAAACCGGACAGTCTCTACGCAAAAGAATTAATGGACACAAATCTGACATCAGGAATCATAATACTCAAAAACCAGTGGGAGAACACTTTAACCTGTCTGGTCATTCAATGACAGATCTGCGGGTGGCTATTTTACAACAGAAAAACTTCAGAAACAGACTCCAACGAGAGACTGCTGAGCTGGAATTGATATGCAAACTAGATACAATCAATTTAGGATTGAATAAGGACTGGGAATGGCTGAGCCATTACAAACATTGAATCTATCTCCCCTTGTAAGTATTCTCACACTTCTTATCAAACTGTCTGTACTGGGCTAGCTTGATTATCACTTCAAAAGTTTTTTCCTCTTACTTAATTGGCCTCTCAGAGTTGGTAAGACAACTCCCACCTGTTCATGCTCTCTGTATGTGTGTATATATATATACTCAATATATGTTCCATTCTATATGCATCCGAAGAAGTGGGCTGTAGCCCACGAAAGCTTATGCTCTAATAAATTTGTTAGTCTGTAAGGTGCCACAAGTACTCCTGTTCTTTTTAAAGGTTACTTGTGCATTGACATTAGCTGGCTGGTCCCACCTCTTTGCTGATAGAGCTGGAAAGATCTCTCAGCGGAAAAAGGCAGAATTACAGCAGCTCTTCAGGGTGCTGCTGAATCCAGAAGAAGGGCCTGGTAAGATTTATCTGACTAGTATCATTGCTTCCAGGACTAAAACTGCAGAACTGACAAGCTTACAATCTTGGCCCCATAGGCTTGAATGCAATAAAGAGTAGGTTGCCATTTCACACCTGCCTTCACAGAGCCTGGGGTTTTTGTTTGTTCCCCTCATTTTCTATGGAAAATGGGTTGACTTTTAATCTTCATAGCGTTTAAAGCTAGAAGAGACCATTAGCTCTTCTAATCTCACCTCCTGTATAATGCAGACCTTTGAATTTCACCCAGTTATCCTTTAATTGAGCCCTAAATTAGGTAGATTGTCCTTGTAGCTAAGGTACTTTGTTCCTCTCTAAAGTAACACCTAAATACCCTTAATATGTCACTTCCATTTTAATTACTGGGGCACTGTGTGAAATGAGATGAAACTGTTTCTTTGAGGAGAGAAGTGAGGCAACTAGGCTAGTGACTGGGGTAGGGTTACCATACCTAATAAATAAAAAAAGAGGACCCTCCACGGGGTCCTGGCCCCGCCCATTTCCCAACCCAGCCCTGCCCCAGCCCCGCCCTAACTCCGCCCCCTCCTTCCTCCCACTCCCAGCCACGCGGAAAGGGCTGCCCGAGCGCTACCGGCTTCACGGTTTGCCGGGCAGCCCCCAGACCCTGCGCCCCCGGCCGGCGCTTCCCCAGCACAGCTGGAGCCCGGGAGGGGAAGCGCCCAGCCGGGGGCGCAGGGTCTGGAGGCTGCCCGGCAAACTGTGAAGCCGGTAGCGCTTGGGCTTCAGGCAGCCCCCTTGCCTCCGGACCCTGCGCCCCCAGCTGGGCACTTCCCCTCCTGGGCTCCGGCGATGCAGGGTCCGGAGGCATGGGGGCTGCCCAAAGCCAATAGCGCTCGGGCAGCCCGGCTCTTAAACAGAGCCGAAGAGTCAGGGGAGGAGCAGAGCCGCCGCGGCCGGAGGCTCTGCTCCTCCCCTGACTCTTCGGCTCTGTTTAAGAGCCGAGCTGCCCCAGTGCTACCGGCTTCGGGCAGCCCCCATGCCTCCGGACCCTGCGCCGCCGGAGCCCGGAAGGGGAAGTGCCCAGCCGGGGGCGCAGGGTCTGGAAGCATGGGGGCTGCCCGAAGCTGGTAGCACTCAGGCAGCCTGGCTCTTAAACAGAGCCGAAGAGTCAGGGGAGGAGCAGAGCCACCATTTTTCCGGACATGTTCGGCTTTTTGGCAATTCCCCCCCCGGACGGGGGTTTGAGTGCCGAAAAGCCGGACATGTCCGGGGAAAAAAAGGACGTATGGTAACCCTAGACTGGGGGAAAGCAGAGGAGTCTGGGTATAAGGGACCTGGGACGGGTGGTAGGAAGGAGCTGGCAAACAAGTTTGGGGTGGGCTAGGAGGGATGAGGTATTTGATACTGCAGTGATGGGCACAGTGCAAAGTTCTAACTAAGATAGGTGCACAATGCCTACTGAATTGGGCCTAGAAAGCGTAAAATGACTGCCACCACATCAATACACCTGGTGCCCACGGAAGTGTGCCTAGCCAAATTAACATGGCTTCCTGCCATCACATGACGGAGGCCATTTTAGAGTTTGTTCAGAAGCGGGCTTCTCTTTGAAATGCACTTTCCCAAACTGCCTGTGCTGCTGGAACATTTGTGCATAGAAGGGGAAAGCACTGAATTAAGCTACCCTGGGTGGTTTGTCCATTAACTGACTGATCAGTTTCCTCTGGGGCCATCTCAAGATACAGCTTCTTACCTACCCGGATTGCTGTGCTATATTAGACAGGCTTGGAGACTTTAACTATATTTACTTGTGACCAGATATTTTTTTAAACTGCTTTCACTTGACATTGGGTTTGTTTTTTTTTATTATTATATGATTTTCATGACGTGTCTTTTTCTCTTTGTTGCTGTTTGTAAAAAGGTGGTTGTCTCCTTGAGGTCTAGAGGACTGGGGCCAGCCTTAGTTGCTAATTCAGCCATGATTTCCTCACATAATTGTGTGGATGTCTCCTTTTTATTCACATTTTGGCCACGAGATGGCTCTAACTATTGGTGATTTGAAACAGCTTTAGCCTAAGCAAGTAAGGTGGTGGTGTTTTTTTTTAAGTGAGTACTGTATATCTACAATCTCTATTTTATTTTCATGCAAGTTAGACTTGCTGTTTTGTTTCTGTGATATTTTCAATTGCAAGCAGCAATTGGCAAGTTAGACATACACAGTTAGATCTTCAAAAAAAAACAGGAGTACTTGTGGCACCTTAGAGACTAACAAATTTATTAGAGCATAAGCTTTCATGGACTACAGCCCACTTCTATGCTCTAATCAATTTGTTAGTCTCTAAGATGCCACAAGTACTCCTGTTCTTTTTGCGGATACAGACTAACACGGCTGCTACTCTGAAACCTGACAGTTAGATCTTGTGTCCTAGGCACCTTTTTTGGCCTGGGTTGTGTATACACGTATTTCAAGACCAAAAAGGACCACCATTAGATTGTCTAGTCTGACCTCCTGTATAAGCATGCCAAACTCTAGTATGGTCTGAATACAGTTTTTTGCTGATACAACTGTCAGTTAGGGGTGTTGTGTATTTTTTGTGTTTGTTTTTTTTTTAAACCCATATTGTTACACAGGAACAAACTGTAGTGTGGGTACAGTTAAACTGCGGCCTTAGACCAGTATAACTTATTCCCTTTCCTGTATAAACCAATATAGTTTATTCCCATAAAGAGATAAGGTGGGTGTGGTAATATCTTTATTGGACCAACTTCTGTTGGTGAGATAGACAAGCTTTCAAGCTTACTGTCTCTCTCATATCCTGGGACCAACACGGCTACAACAACACTGCAAATATATTCCCATAAACACATTTTATACCTGTATACACCATGCTGGGGGCAGTGGTAAAGCCAAGTGGTTAGTGCACTGGACTAGGACCTGGGTTCTATTCTAGTTCTGCCCTGGCCTGCTGGGTGACCTTGGGCAAGTCACTTCCCTCCCAGTGCCTCAGTTTCCCCATCTGTAACACAGGGCTAATGATACTGACCTCTTTTGTAACCTCCACCAATTGCTCACAGCTCAAGGAGCGGAAGGACAGGTGGATTTTTGTCTGTATGATAAATTGTCCTGCTTGGCATATTTCATAAAAGATCACAAAACCACAGTGATAGCACACCATGAAAGCTCCCCTCAGTATGGAGAAGCATGTGGCCCTCACCACATGGAAGCTCCTCCTAATTGCTATTGGTCAGTATCAAACCAATTTGATGTGGGTAGATTGACTCTAAGGGTTATTGTCACAAAGGCTGAGATCTTAAAGCGCTCTACAAAGACTGTCCTTAACCCCCTTGTATAGAAAAGGAAACTGAAGCACAGAGAGATGAAGTAACTTGGACTGTGTGCTCTTTGGTGCAGGGACTATCTGTCTGTTTGTACAGTGCCTAACACAATGGGGTTTTGGTCCATGAGTTAGGGGCTTCATGGCCAAGTCATTGGCAAAGCCAGGAGTCCTGACACCCTTTCTGTTGCCTTATCCACTGGGAACACAACTCTTTATGCCCCCTTTACAAATCAGAGTCCAGACCATTGGAATTAAATGCATCGTGAAGTTCCTGGAGAGAGTGACAAGGTGACAGAGCAAACCCCAGGCCTGTTGCAGCTAATCCAAGGCAACAGTTGGCAAAGTCATTAATATTGGAGAGCCACTGCTGGCCTCAGCATGGTAAACATAGCAGGAGGGGTATGCTGTCTCTGTGCTGATACTACTCTTTTATAGATAGCCTGCCCTCTGCAAGCCACACTTGTAGGTGATGTGAGCAAGGAAATGTAAGCTAGTGTAACTTATTTCCTGTCCTTTAGCATGTCGGTAACACCAGGGTGGCAGCCTTGCCTTACACCAGTATTGATGGCTACAACATTGCAAACACACCATTATTGATGTGCCTTTACACCCCTCCACATGCACCACCAGCTCTTAATATGGACAGCATCTGCACATAGTTCAGGAAAGCACCTTCCTGTCTCTTTAGCATGCAGCACGACTGATGCTTTGACAGTTATCTGGTGTATTAATAGCCATTGATCTTCAAGTTTTTCAACATGAGGAATAAATAGGCTGTAGTGGGAGGCTGGATACCAGAACCAGAGGGACTGTTGACCTGTTCCGATGGGCTAGTTCGCGTGAAATAGAGAGTGGTTCTGGAATCAAAAGAGGCTCCTAGCATAGGTATTCAGCAGCTTCAGTACAAAATACCAAGGGAAGACGCTACAGAGAGAGAATGGATAGAGCTGTGCAAATAATGGATATTTCCATTGTCTGGGAACTCTGAACAATTGGAAAAAAAATGTTTTGGGTTGAATCATATCCAAAATTGTTGGTGAATTGAGAAGTCAGAAAAAACTGTTTTGGGTTGAACTAAATGTACTTTTTGTTTCACCTGAAACAAAATGTTTCATTCATATTTTGAGCATTCTTTAACACTTTTAAATGACATTTTTAAGCAAGGTAATTTTGAATAAAAAAAGCATGGTTAGAAAATGTCAAAATGAAATAGTTTGATTTTATTCTCAATTTGAGGGATTTTTAACCAAAACAATTAGGCAAAATGACACTAATTTGTGAAATGTTTGCATCACCAAATCTGCACTTTTTTTTTTTTAAACACAAAAAAGTTTTGGTCGAAAAACTTCACCCAGCTTTGGCAATAAGCCTTTTTGTGCAGCTGCTGTTGTGGTATAACTGTGACAGTGTAGTATTTGGAGGATGGGGCACTTGGACTTGGGACTTGTGTTGGAAACTTTTGGGGGCAGGGACTGTTTTCATTTATCTGTGTTTCTACAGCACCTAGCATAATGGGGTCCTGGTCCATGACTGGCATCCTAGGTCCTACTGGAATACAAATAATATTCCCAGCTCTGGAAGGAGGGTGTAGGCTAGTGGTTAGAGCAGTGGGACTGGGAGGCAGGACTCCTGGGGTCTATTTCCAGTTCTGGAAGGGGAGTGAAGATTACCATGTTTGATGTAATAATTTGAACCATCACCCAAAGTCCCAAACTTTGCAGATTTCCTATTTCAAAATGCAGAGGGACTTGCTCTGTTAGGTGCCGGCAAAACCCTAATAAATAGCCAGTTTTCTGGGCATTATCTGCTGTGTTTGGGGTTTCATCCTGATCCTTGCAGATCGCATTTCCATCCAACAAATTTCCATTGCTATTTTTAACTTTTAGTCCATTGTCTATTTAATCATTAACAATACAGGGTATGTTTCCCTAAATCACAGTCTGTCTGCCTATGTTACTTAATGCCAAGCAGCACAGGGAACAAAGATCAGTATATTAGCTTGTTGGAAATTTTTCTGATAGAATGATTTTCTGTCAGAAAATACTATTTTGCTGAAATTTTCTGCGGGAACATGTTAATTTCAATTACATTTTAATTTTTTTAATTGGAAACAAAGTGATTCAATAAGGTCTAAATGTTCCGTTTTGACATTTTGATACGGGTTCTGATGTGCAGCTGCAATACAAATAATAATTTCAGAACAGAGCATTGCAATGTTTTGTTTTGAAATGACTTTTTGTTTAAATATTTATTTCATAGTTTAAAAAAAGTAAACAGTTGAAATCAAAATGATTCAGACTGAAAGTTATTTTGGAAACCGTGGCATTTCTCACAAAATGGGAAACTCCAGTTCCTGCACAGCTCTAATCATTATCCCCATTTTAGAGGGGAGGAAACTGAGGAACAGAGATGGGAGGAGATTTGTTACGGATCTCAGTGAGTTGATGGCAGAGTGGAGACTAGAAGCCAGGATAATGTGACTCCTGGCCCAGTGTCTGACTGAAATCATGCTGCCTCATCAGTATAAATGAACTGCTGACATTAGAACATACAATTATGATGCACTATTTCATGACACTTTTGCAGAAAGGAATGCTTCTGAACTCAATTTAGTCTCCCTGGTTACTCATGGGGAATGCATGTAAATGGTGCTGTGATGAATCAGTCACATGACAGAAATCTAGGCTCTGATTCCTCCAAGGAGACTATTCTCACAACTGCACCACATTTCACCGTGGGCATGTTTTCACATGATGTTCTCCACCCCCCCCCCCTTACTAATTACATGTAAGGTTTGGAATTTAGGTTTCTGACCTGAAACATGTCATGTTTTGGTGTGGGTTGAGGATTAGGAATGGGCTGCAGTCTTTCACCACCTGTTCTAGTTGTAATCCAGACTTGTCTGGTGGTAGGGTTGCCAGGCATCGAAAAGGGACTCTGGCAGCTCCGGTCGGCACCACCGACTGGGTTGTTAAAAGTCTGGTCAGCAGCGCAGCAGTCGGGGCTAAGGCAGCTCCCTGCCTGCTCTAGCTCTGTGCAGCTCCTGGAAGCATCTGCTAGGTCCTTGTGGCCCCTAGGCGCATGGGTGGCCAGGGAAGCTCCGCATGTTTCCTCCACCCTTAGTGCCAGCTCTGCAGCTCCCATTGGCTGGGAACCGTGACCTAATGGGAGCTGTGGGGGTGGTGCCTGCAGGCACAAGGGCAGCGTGCGGTGCCTCCCTGGCCAGCCATGCACCTAGAGGCCGCAAGAACCTGGTGTCCGCTTCCGGGAGCCACGATAAGCGCTGCTGGGACCCTGCACCCTGAACCCCCTCCCGCACCCCAACCCCAGCCCAGAGTCCCCTCCTGAACCCAAACTACCTCCCAAAGCCCGCACCCAACACCCTGCCCCAGCCCTAAGCACCCTCCTGCACCCTGACCTCTCATTTCTGGACCCACCCAGAGCCCACACCCCCAGCCCAAAGCTCATGCCCCCCTGCACCTCAGCCCGGAGCCCACCGGTCAAGTAACTTGCATATGAATTGACAAACTAGATCAGATCCCTCATCCCAAGTCTATCTAGCACAATATCCTGTCTCTGACAGTGGCCAAAACCAGGAGTTTCAGAGGAAAGTGTAAAAATCTTGCAGTAGGCAGATGTAGGATAATCTGTTCCCACATAGGTCTTATCCTGTTTTCTACCGGTATGTCTTCACTGCAGAGTTTACCTGGATCTGGGAACCTGAGTGTACAAGCTTCCACACTGCTAAGCCACACTTGGGTCATACCTGTGTAGCCATGTCCATGCAAGCATGGATGGCACGTATCATAAGATGGGGAAGGCTATACCTCCCCAAACAGCCCCGCGTGGCCCCGCCCATGCTCTGCCCCGAGACCCCCTCCTTCTTGCCGCTAGTTAGCCCCAGCCCAGGCCGGCTGCTCCTCTTCTGGGAAGCCGGCTAGGGCAGCCAAGACTTGGCGGGGCTGGGGCCGCCTGGCACTGGGGCCGTGCTGCCAGCACTCTGTGGCTGGGGCCATGCTGCCTGGTGCTTTGGGGCTGGAGGGTGGTTGCATGCCACCCGGCGCTCTGGGGCTGAGGGAGGTGCGGGGGGGTGGGGCTCTGGGCTGTGGCAGGGGAAGGGGGGCAGGAGGGGCGGGGACTCAGGCGGAAGAGGCAGGCTGGTCTGGGGTCTAGCCTGGTTCACCCACCACCCATGCATGCAGGTGCTTCACTAACCCTGACTAGGCACAAAGATCTCGGGGGGACATATCCCCTGGTTCTTAGTGCTGTACTAATATAGAAATTGGTAGGTGTCTTCAGTTGCAGAAGAAGGGAGTAGGTAGAAGGGCAGGAAAATATGATCCCTGGGGAATTATGGGAAGGTATTGGATGGAGGACCATTGGCATCTCAGATCTGAATCCCAGGTTACTTGCCGGTGTCCACATTACCAAATATTTGGGTTTGAGACCAAGTTAAAATGGAACCAGGGCTGTAACTTGTACTCATAGTCAGCTAAGTGGGCCTGGGTTTGAAGCACAAATAAACCTGGGTAAAAAGGTTTTGCATGTGGATGGGAGGAGGATTAGGGCTAAAACCTGGGTAAAAGTCTGGGTTACTTCTTCAGTGAAGACATAACCTTATAATAGTTAGAGATTGTCTTAAGCCCCAAAACACAAGGTTTAATATCCCTTCCAAAATTTGTTAATTGGATATTTTATATCCATATAAATAATAATAATCCCCATCTTTTCTACAATAAACCAGAGTGCTTTACAAAAGAGGTTAGTATCATTATCCCCATTTTACAGACTGAGAAACTGAGGCACAGAGGGGTGAAGGGACTTGCCTAAGGTCGGACAGCAAGAGAGTCAGGAATGGAATCCAGGTGTCCTGAGTCACAGTCCGCTGTTCCGTCAGCTAAACCACACCACTCCCCAATGTTCAATCCCTTTAGGAGACTTGTTAAATTGTTGTCCTTAATGATTTCCTGTGTTCCATAGGCCTTAATCATACTTGTAAACTGGTCAACTCTGTGCCGCAATTACTTCATGTGGTACTGAATTCCACAGGTTTTTAATGTCACTTTGTAAACTGACCTGCTTTGTTCCTCAGTTTTCCTCTCTGTAAAATGGGGATAACCATACTGACCTCCCTTCATAAATCACTTTGAGATCTACTGATGAAAAGCTCTAGATAAGAGCTAGAGACTATCATCATCTCCAAAGACTGGAGAAGCTTGGGTTTGTTTGGTTTTCTTAATCAACCAAATCATCTGCCTGTTGCTTATGAGAGAGGGTGTGGTAGCAGGTATACACTTATAGCTGTATCCTTCCATCCTTGCTCTGGTAAAGCATGCCATTTGCCTGAGTAACAACAACAGCAAGACATGACCTGCATTAGCTCACCAATCCATCACCTTTCTTTCTGTCCCTCTGGATCCATCTTCCCACAGGCCGCCCTGGCATATGGCTTATGAACAGGACTCTGAGCCATTCTCTCTGTAGCATTGGTAGGAGAAGGAGCTGGCATGAGGCATCAGCAGCAGACTCTGCTTCGTGACCAAGATCCATTTTAAGCTCTCTGACTCATTCTGCACCCAGCCCCCAGTGCTGAAGCAGCTCTGCAATCAGAATCTTTACGTAAAACAATGAGCTGCTGCTGTTTCTTCCTTCATGTCCCCATCCCCTCCTCTTGCAGCTCAGCCTGTTTATAGCTCTGTTGACATCTGGCCCCGAGAATGAAACAGCAAGGCTAACAATGATCAACATAACTGCGCTATTATCATCCCTGCCCCTCAAGCTGGTTTGGAAGGGCATCCTCTGCAAAAGCTGCAGTGCCAAAGATGTTATTTTTGGTGGGGTGGGAGACTCTAGTATCCAGCTGACTGCAAACCACTCCTGATTCAGATTCTTTTCCTTAGTAGCTAAGCCAGGGATAGGGCATGTGTCAAAACTAGCATCAACCTATCCCTGGTAGAGTGTAGTCCTATTAACTGGTTAGGGTTAGGGCAATAGCCTGGGATTCACAAGGCCCAGGTTCAATTCCCTGTTCAGACATGGACTTCCTGTGTGACCTTGGTCAGGTCACTTAGGTTCTCCTTGCCTCAGTTTCCCCATGTGTCAAATGTGTGGCTCTTAGCACTACCCTACTTCACAGGGTGTGATGAGGATGAATACGTTAAAGATTGTGAGGTGCTCAGATTCTATGGTAATGGGGCCATATATGTACTTAAAATAGTTTGTCTGAATCATCCCCACTGATAGAAGAAAAAAGTAGACTAATCAAGATGGAGCCCATGCTCTGATTCCTGGGAGCCTGGTGTGCTGGCAAAGCGAAGGGAAGCCAGTGGTCAGGCAGCTGATATGGGATGTTCCAATATTTAGATTGTAAGCTCTTTGGGTCAGGGACTGTTATTTTGTTCTGTGTTTGTACAGTGTATGGCACAATGGGAGCCTGGCCCATGACTGGGCTCCTAGGTGCTATGGGCATCCAAATAATAATAAGTTAATGTGGGTCAGGAAAAGTGATGGGGGGGGAAACAAATATATGGTCATGCTGGTGGGATGTCCTAATGTGGGCAGGGGGACAGCAGGGTGTTAACTTCTGTTGGCATGGACTGGGTGGAGTGCAGACAGATGGATATGGGGTCAGGGACCACAGGCCTTGCACAGCCCATGGGAGAAACAATAATATTAAAAGGCCTTTACTGGAAATGCATAAAGATCTGCAAAGGCATCAGGCATGTCAGTTCTGCGCAGATCACTATGGCAGCCAATGCCATGGTGACACACCACTATTGGGGAGGGGAGAGAAACCCAGGCTTCAGCCTAGCAACAGTGAGCAGACCAATCCTGTTGCCAGCACGTTGTCATAACAGCCAGAAGGCTGGTCCAATGAAAAGGATGGTGTGGGATGAGATTAAGGAGAACAAAGGGACTGTAATAGTCACGTGGCTGGTGCGGTCCAGGCATGTTTAAGGGCTGTGGGAAATTCCAGCGAGTTCTGGCAATAAACGAGATCCGGCACATCTCTCCCTCCCTCTTCCACCTCCTTGCAGCTGGGAACCAAGGGCGCTATCCTGCTTTCTATTGAAACTATTGGGAGTTTGGCCATTAATTTCAGTGGTAGCAGGACTGGGTCCAAGACATGTGGCCCATCACCCTAAATTAGCTTATGTAACATTATGGAATTACTCTATTAAAAACAACTGCACAGCACAGATATCACTAGCCCCCTTCTCCTCCACCAAAAGGAGGTTGAGTGTTTTAGTTTCCTCATTTTTTAAATTGATGAGTGGGGACGGTATAATACCCACCACTGTACAAGGGAGTTCAGATGCTTAACTGTCTATAAAGTGCTTTTAAATCCTCAGATTAAGGAACAGTTCTGTCCCTTGCCCCATATCTATACATTGCTGGTTCCTAGAGCATTTTGGTCCCTGGAGCAGCTCATAATAAAGCCACCTTTACATCCTTCCTCCCCCTGGGTTCCTCTGCTGCAGCACAGAATCTCAACTAAAAGGTGTAAGATTGGGGGGAAATATTGTTATTCTACTGCCTCAATCCTGCAAGAAAAACATAAGCCTGTTCCAGATAAATTAATGTGATATTACAAATTCAGCACTGTCAGGAGGAAAACTGGGTGGAAAGAGGGATGAGTACAAGTATCTTTCAAGACTAGAGAGAATGTTGCCAACAGTTTAAAGTGGGGACTGGAGAGTCAGAAGTTCAGGGTTTGATCTCCACCGTACCATGCATAAATCTCGACCTCTGTAAAATGTGACATGTTTCACGTGAGGTTTTGTTAATTTAGTTTTTGCAAAGATGGAGTTTTCCTACCCATGTGAAAGGTAGGAATTTATTTAATCTATCATTTCCTTTAGTAACCAGCACTTTAGTAGTAGCACCAATGTCTGGTTAGGATCCTGAAGCTGGACCAGTTGAAGCAGTTTGAGATGGCTCTTGATTTCTGTGTTCTTGACTTTGCTTGAGGAGGGGTAGGAGAAAACAGGAAATGAAAATTTACCTCACACACAGAAATACGACTCTGCATCTAGTGAGTCTTTAGGCAAGCGTTGGAGGTGGTTGTTAGCAAAGCTCAAATGTGGATAGACAAGACTAAACAAGCAGGAATGCAGAGGGAGAGGGGGGCCTCTCCCATGTTTATGGTTTTGTAATCATTCTTGAGATCTGAACTTCTTTCATTGGCTGTTCCCACAGCAACCCTTGCAGGGAAAAGGTCAAAGGTTGATGAATGTTGGCAGGTAAATGACCCTGAGTGATGGATGATCCTGTGTCTATGCTGTAAACAAAGCTTGAGTTATGCCTGCTTTGCTGTGTGGGGGAGGAACTGTGTTTAGCTTCACAGCACTGTATGACTCACATGGTGGAATGCAGAGGAGAGGGCCTTATTTAGAGCAAAACCAACAAAGAGTCTGGTGGCACCTTAAAGACTAACAGATTTATTTGGGCATAAGCTTTCGTGAGTAAAAACCTCACTTCTTCGGATGCAAGTGAGGTTTTTACTCACGAAAGCTTATGCCCAAATAAATCTGTTAGTCTTTAAGGTGCCACCAGACTCTTTATTTAGAGCAGGAGTTCTCAACCTTTTTCTTTCTGAGCCCCTCCCCCAACATGCTACAAAAACTCCACGGCCCACCTGTGCCGCAATAACTGGTTTTCTGCATATAAAAGCCAGGGTGGCATTAGGGGATAGGAAGCAGGGCAATTGCCACAGGGGCCCCCATGAAGCTACATTGCTCAGGCTTCAGCTTCAACTCCAACTCCAGGTGGCAGGCTCGGGGACCTGGGCTTCAGTCCCATGCAGTGGGACTTCGGCTTTCTGCCCTGGGCCCCAGTGAGTCTAATGCTGGCCCTGCTTGAGGCCCCCTAGGGGGGCCCCTGAACCCTGGTTGAGAACTACTGATTTAGAGCATTTAACCTTCAAAATGCTTTACAGTCCTTAACTAACACAGTATTATCTCCATTTTATAGATTGACCTGCCCAGAGGTATAGAGCTGCCATTTTCTTGCCCAGACTACACCTCTCTCTTGGGAAGAAGCTTCGTTTTGGGATTAAAGCAAATATCCTAGTCACAAGTCTGTTTGCTCCCAGCTCTGCCACTGACTCACTGTGTGACTTTAGGCAAATTCCTTGGCCACTCTGCACCTTAGTTTTCCCATCTGGAAAATGAGTCCGATGGGGTTGGGGATAATGACAGAATAGTGTGGAGCTTTAAGAGAATTCTGATTTATGGCAACCATCTATCTCAAAAGATAATGGTATAAGTGACAAACAAACAATTCAGATACTGATTAAATTGCTAGAGAACAGCAAAGTGTCATTTTCATTATAGCAATTAGTGATGAGTATTGAGTATTATCTAGACTTTAGCTGGAAGTTAAAGCCAGACAAATACCAATTAGAAATAAGGCACACATTTTTAACTGTGAAGGTGATTAACCACTGGGGAAAAAAATACCCACAGAAATGGTGGATTCTCTCTCTTGTCTTCAAATGCATTTCTAGAAGATGTTTTAGTCAAACACATATGTGACATCCTCAGGGCCATGCAGGTAGTATATATATTGTGTGGATGTGTCCCACATAACGCACAGAGAACTGCATCTGCAACCCAATGATGGTAAATAGGTTGAGAACCACTGAGCTATATCTTTGATGTGAGAAAAGAGAAAAAGGCCAGTGGGAAGAGCTCTGATTTTTAATACGGTGGGGCAGCTTGTGATGGGATACATACAAGGTCTCTTGGCCTTTTGTTTGTATACAAACACATTTTTGTTCCAGGCTAACTGCCAGTAGTGCCTTGGTTGCTGACATCCGGAAGTAGCATGAAGGTCAGATGTAGGTATGTCTGAACCGCCTCTAGAGATTATTATTAGAGAACTGACCCAAACAACAAAGTTGAGATGTGGGTTCAAATTTCCACCAAAGTTCAGACCTGTTTTGATCCATGGATTTTATTTGTGTCCATCTCTAGTTATTATTGGGGTTGGGAGACCAAACGTCTGAAGGAATATAAGCACTTACATAATGTAGTGCTAAGACTCTAATTTAGTTCAGTGGACTTTGGATCAAGTGCCATGTGCGTCAGTAGGGACAGGTGGTTTTAACGCAGTTGTTCCAATCCTACGAGACCCCATTTGAAAAACGAAAAATCAGATTCACCTTTTTTTAGAGGTTCCTTTAAATAGCAAGAGCTGCAGGCTGATTAGCTCACCCAACTGATCTCACTGCATTGCAGCACAAGGAGGGGGAAGGGAGATATGCTGCAATGTTACAGATACTGTCCTTAGCTTAGACGAGACTAGAGCTCCCTTCCTCCCAGGGGTAGCTCATCCCATCTTTGTCACTTCTTCATCCTCAATGAAGTTAATTTATTTGTTATAATGAGGTTGTTGTTTGATGATGATGTCTTTAAATTTTATTATATTAGACCAGAGGTGGGCAAACTATGGTCTGCGGGCCACATCCAGCCCGTGGGACCGTCCTGCCTGGCCCCCAATCTCCTGGCCCGGGAGGCTACCCCCGGCCCCTCCCCCACTGTTCTCCCTTCCCCACAGCCTCAGTTCGCTCCACTGCAGGCGCAATGCTCTAGGCGGTGGGGCTGTGAGCTCCTGAGGCACCGCAGCTGCAGAGCCCGGCCTGATTTGGTGCTCTGAGCTGCGTGGTGGCAGCAGCGGTGGATAGAGGGCAGGAGGCGGGGATGCGGATAGGGGTCGGACCGGTCGGAGGGGAATACGGGGTTGAATGGGGGCAGGAGTCCCAGGGGGGCAGTCAGGAAGGAGGGGGGGTAGGATGGGGAGGCAGGGGTTCTGGGGGCGGTCAGGGGACAGGGAGTGGGTGTGTATGGATGGGGCAGGGGCAGGGCTGGCTCCAGCTGTTTTGCCGCCCCAAGAGGCTGAAGATCCGGACGTACCGCACCTTTCCATTGGCTGCCCCAAGCACCTGCTTCCTTCGCTGGTGCCTGGAGCCAGCCCTGGGCAGGGCACCCGGGGGGGCCGTCAGGGAACAGTGGGGATTGGATGGGGCAGGAGTCTGGGGGTGGCACAACCCCCTCCCTAACCAGCCCTCCATACAATTTACGAAACCCAATGCGGCCCTCAGGCCAAAAAGTTTGCCAGCCCCTGTATTAGACAAAAAGAACAGGAGTACTTGTGGCACCTTAGAGACTAACAAATTTATTTGAGCATAAGCTTTCGTGGGCTACATCCCACTTCTTCGGATGCATTTGTTAGTCTCTAAGGTGCCACAAGTACTCCTGTTCTTTTTGCGGATACAGACTAACACAGCTGCTATTCTGAAACCTGTATTAGACAGTACCTTGTCCGGAAGTATGCTTTATAAATAAAATTATTATATTGTAGGAACTATCTATCCATCCAAGCCCAATACATATCTGTACAATCCTATTTGTACAGGACCAACATTTCAAAAGAGTTCAAGTGCTCAGTTTCCACAGTTGGGCTCAGATTTTCTCCAAATAATTCTGCCTCCCATTTAGGCACTGAAATAAGGGCCCAGCTTTTCAAAAACACGCAATATCCTTCTATTCCTGCTGTGACACTTGTGAATGGATTTATTCTAAAGAGCTCATCTCCCAGTGTGCTGATCCATTTGGGAAATCTGGCCGTGATTATGGATGCTGAGCCTGGCTCAAAATTTGGCCTACCTAGCCAATCACTGCGCTGCCTAGGTCCTGCAGCTCTTGCTCACCTGAGTAGTCCCAACTCAGGCTTCAATACAAATGAGTTGTATTGGAATTAAGGCAAACTCTTCATGTCCGGTCTCCCCACCAGCTACTTAGTATTAATGGGAGTTGGAGGGAAACTCCACCATACAGGAAGTTCTGCAGAGATGCTGCACCAGCTCTTGTAGCTCCCACTTCAATCCCACCTCTGCTCCAACTTCCACCACCACACTTACTCCCACCTATTTTATTCTGTATAGGTTCTTATATGGCACTCATCACAGCCTCATGGTCTCAGACACCATCCGATGGTTCAGAGACATCTACTCCGAACACATCACCAGACATCAACAGTACCAGGAGGGGTGAGCCAGAGTGACTTTGTGCATCAATTATGAGAAAGGGACTGAGAGACTTTTTCCGTTGGACCATATGAACTGGAACCATAAACTCACTGAACGTTAAATCTCACCAAACGAGGGTCAATCCATCCTCATCATCGTATCCACTCATTATGCTCCACACTTGAACATAGCCATCATATGAACAACATATCCTCATATCTCAATGTCTGTACTTTGACCCGTTAATCATTTACCCCCAATTGGGGATATTGCAGATTATGTATTCCTTGCACCATCCGATCTTAAACCGAACTTCGCACTCCTTGATAATCTGTACATTATTCCCTGATAACCAGAAACTTCTACGCTTAAATTCTGTACCGTTCATGTTTTTTAAACATCTTAATAAATTTTTTAAATCTGAATCCCTTCCAGTAGTGCATTATGCAATGTGACTTCACATCTATCATGTGGGGTTTGTTCTCTAATCCTCTCCCCAGGGAAAGAAGCATGTGAAGTGGAATGTCTTGGCAGGGTTTGTTTATTTAAATATATTGCTATGTATTTATGTTAGAGAAATGCACTTGCACTTGGAGCAGAAGACAGTAAAGCTTGAGATGGTCCTTAATTCCTGGGGGAATTAATTCCACAGTCTTGGTCGGACCAGCCCCCCAAGAATATTCTGTCTCCAGAACAGAGGAGCTGCAGAAGAGGGAACGAGGGTTTTCTATAATACCTTTCATGCTCCAGTTGCTGCTGCAATGCAGTGAAAATGGCTGAGACAGCCCTAAAAGGAAAATGCTTGATAAAGTTGATTCTTTCCCGTCTCCCTCATTTAATAAACTTTTATATGCACTAGAGCTGGGAGGTGAAACTGAACATCTGAGGCAAGAATGTTAGAGATGAGGCACCCAGAGGTATGGCCTGGAGTTTGCTCACAACTTTGCATTCTGTTTTCATCTAGTGCTGCCAACGATTGACCTGCCCAGGTGGAGAGAGAGCTGAATGGGGGATGGTGAATCTGCAGACTGGGTTTCTGGTGCCTTCCTGATTGACAAAGAGTTATTGATTCAGCAGCAGAGCTCTCTGCCAGTTCTCTCCTTCCCCTCCCCCGCCACATCCTGTTTCCTGTCAAACTGCTGTTTGTCTTGCCAGGTCACTCAGTGTAATTGCATTTATAATCATGGCAGATCCATTTTCCCTGCTACTAAATAATTCATGTGTTCAAAAGATGAGGTCTTTCTGATCATTCTAGTGGTCTGCTTAGAACGATGTCTTTTTTTTTTTTTTTTAAGGGGCTATAGAATATTTCCACCAGCTTTTCAACAGATTACGATTTTGACAGCATTATTAATTCTAATTAGTTTTTTTTGCTTCCTACAAAACAGGTTTCAGGAAGGGTTGTTATTCGTTATAGATGGTAAGGTCAGAAAAAGACATAGATTGTTGTGACAAAAAGAGTGGGCTGTGAGGTCATTGTGCTGTAAATAAAGGGTCCTTTGTTTGCTAAGCAAAATTTAATCTAGTCTAAGCAGCTTCTGTACCAATTTAACTATTGCAGTTAAAAGTGTGATTATGTCATTGAAAGAGTTACACTAGTATAAAGGTGCCAAAGAGCCATCTTCATGGGAAATTTACTAGTTACAGTTATCAGAGTAGCAGCCGTGTTAGTCTGTATCCGCAAAAAGAACAGGAGTACTTGTGGCACCTTAGAGACTAACAAATTTATTAGAGCATAAGCTTTCGTGGGCTACTGCATCCAAAGAAGTGGGCAGTAGCCCACGGAAGCTTATGCTCTAATAAATTTGTTAGTCTCTAAGGTGCCACAAGTACTCCTGTTCTAGTTACAGTTATACAGCCATAGTTCTGTTGGTATAACTCATTGTGGAAACCAGTATTTCCTGTGTGAAAGTGGGTTTTTTTCACTTTAGCTTAAATCTTTCCCCACGTGATGTAAGCAAAACCAAAAAAGGATTCTCTTATACCACAATGAGAGCATCCATATGGGAGCGATATAACGATATTGGTTTTAAATTCATGCCTTAGGTTATGCTGGAAAACCTTTCCCATGTAGATAAGGCCTAAATTGTCCTCAACATGCTCGTAACACTTGTAGCTTTGTATTATAAGAAATATAATCTATTCTCATGCTTCAGAGCTTCAGCTGGTCACCTGCAGAGGCTAGGAAGGAGTTATTTTCTCCTGATGCGCAATTGTAATCTGGGTTGTTTATTTTGTTTTCATCTCCCTTCTGAAGCATCAGCAATCAGGTCAGCCACAGCTAGAGACAGGTTACTAGTAGAGATGGACCAGTGCTCTCAGGCGGTACAGAAAATCTTCTGTCTTGGATGCCTGGCTATGGGTCTTGCTCACATGTTAAGAGTCGAACTGATCTCTACATTTGGAGTTGGTAAGGAATTTTCCCCAGGTCAGACTGTCAAGGTTCGGGGGAGGGGGTGTTCCTCTGCAGCATGAGGTGTGGATTGTTTGCTGTTATCATCTGGAAATACCTCACCTAATCAATTCTATGCTATTGCAGGAGCACTGGGCATTCATGGTGCCTCGGTTTCTCCTGTTCTCTACCTGTGGCACACAACAGTTTAGTCTCTTAAGGACTAATTCTTTAGTTTAAGTAAAGTTACTTGGCTTGGTAGGCATAAAAATGAATGGCCTGGGTTTAGGCAGAAGCTCAGACAAGATGATTTAATGGTCTCTTCTGGCCTTAAACTCTGTGAAACTAAATTTATGAGCTAACATATACCAGTATAAACACCTTTTAAACTGGTGTAACTAGATCCACACTAGGGGTTTGTACCACTTAAGTATACTATACTGGTATACTTGGAGCAACTTTTATGAGTAGATGATGTCTTATATATATTCCACATAAATGTGATGTCATCTAATTATTTTACTGGTGAAAAATACTTTCACCAGACATAAAGAATCTGAGAAATGAGGCTACACTATAGGAATGAATCCCACTTCATTTCAGCTTTCCCAGCATGGATAATTTGTGCGTGTCCCAAATTTAGGCTGTGGCAAGTTGAGACATATGGCCCAAAAGTTACAGTCCAGACACACTTCCACATTAACTCAAAGTCCCACGGTCACTCTGCCTTGCTTACTCTGTCACCCAAAGACCACGCCCAGACGCAGTACTGCATTCTCTGTTGTGTCTATTTTTTTCCTGTTACTCCTTTATGATTAGTAAATTGTGCAGGGAATCTTATAGGGTTTACAGAGAGCTGGTGTATGTGAATATTTTAGATGTTTTGCTCTAAAACTGAGTAGAGAACAGGTGGGTGTATATCTAGTAACTGCACAAGTAGCTGGGGTTGAGTCCATTTTGTCTCCATTTTAAAAAGGTCAAACCAAAACCATAGTGAAGACTGGAAGCCTTTCCAGCATGCAAGTTACATGGGGTTAAAGGATCATGTATTTATTAAAATAGAAACCAGTTTGGAAAAGCTGAGCAGATTAAAGCAGAGAGGGAAATGGATGACTGAAGTATGAAATGATTTGCAACAAAATCCTATTGAACATCGGACAGTACCAGGAGGGATGAGCTGGAGTGCGGATGAGAAGCACAGTAAGGAAAGTATCTGAAATATTTCCCAGATAGATTGTATTTTCCAAATGGACAACCTAACCTAATTCTCAATTACTGAGGGACAATCTTCACTCGTTGATATATTTTGCTTTCCACAACCACATCTCTGTACAACTTTTCGTGAGTGATGTACCTGAATACTTGGATGCTAATATCTAAATTGTATTCTTAAATTTATTCACCTAAGTTTGGGTTATTGCTGATTATGTATCATATGACTTTTAAAAACAAACTTTGTATTTGTGGATAATCTAAGCACTATACCCAGATGTACAGACACACTTTTGATATATATATATACACACACACACACACACATTTTTACTAATATGTGTGAACAAACAATTCTTACTAAAAACAAAGACAGACATTGTAAATGTTGCTTTTGCCTAAACCAAATGGTCTTGTTAGTATAATGGAAACAGATTAGAGCAGTTAGTGTTACTGAGCATGGTGGGAATGTAATAATATGAGCGCACACTTGAAGACTGCCACAACTCCTTATCTCAAAGCAAGGTCAAGCAACCAGTTGGGAGGGGTAAGGGGGGATTTTAAATCTGTTACACTGAATCTAAGTGAAAATATTTGCAGTAAATAACAAAATGCCTGGAATTGAAGTCTCCTGTGGCAGCAAATGTTTGCGTGTTGACAGAGATGTAAGTCGTTTGCTGGAAGCTGGGGAGTTCAGGAACAAAGTTTTGCAGGTAGAAGTTGGAAGATTCTGTGTTTTCTTTGCAAATATGATTTTAATGTTTGTTCCCCCTTGAGTCAGTAAAAATGGAATTAATCATTGCCCTCCTGACTTGGTGTGTAGCAGCAATTGTTAAAAAAGGCAAAAATTGCAGTTCTTAATATTACATGGTAAAACCTGTGACTTAATTTCATATCCAGTGTGAATGTGCCTTTAATTTCTCATTCTTTCAATGGCAAAATTGGAATCTAATGCTAGTGTGCTTTACTGCATGTTAAATAAAAGGCCCTGATCTACCCTCCCTGATTTTTCAATCATGTTATTTTCTCATCCTCAAAATATGCCTTTAGCTCCCGCTGTTCCTTTCAGAATCCAGTTCAAAGTTATCCTCCATGGTTTTTAAAAACATCCTTTGGTCCAGCTGGCTCTGCTCTGCTCTTCTGTAGATTCATGTTCTTATGAGAAAAAATCAGAATGTTCTTTTTTAAATGGGTTTCTAGCCCTCATGGTTGCAGTGAAAAGCTTGAAAATTACAAACATACCCTAAAGGCTCAGAAACCAAAAGGCAAATAAAAAGAAACCAAAATGTATTTGTCTTAAAAATCATGGTGTTTTTTTTTTTTTTAATTAGTCTAGTGAGGTGGTTTTAGGCCTGATTTGTGAGGCTTTTGTATGTTTGGGGTTGGCAATACTCAGTAGCTAGCATCGTATTGCTTGCCTTGTACTCCAGAATTAGAAGGAGAGCTTGTATGGCTACAACGTATCACTCTACACCCCAACTGGAAAGAATTGTTACTTGGGGGCGGAGGGGAGAGGGAGAATGTGTGTATTGAGAAATTCTGAGTCTCGGTCGAATCCTTCAGCTACTAGGCCACGTTGTATCTCAGGAGACTTGGCTTCTAGTCCTGAGTCGGCCACTGGTCTGCTGGGAAATTGAGGCACAGAGTAGGGAAGCAGTTTCCCCATTTGTAAAATGGAGATAATGATACTGACGTCCATTGTAAAGCACTATGAGATTAAAAGTCCTGTATAGGAACTAGTGTCTATGATTTATTGTATCTGGCAATATGTTTTTTTCCTTGGGAAAAAATATTTTTCTTCAGGATTTTGTGAGAGGAAATGCATATATTTGGGGGAACTTACTTTTTCTTGGAGAAATGCTCTTCTGGGGCAATTTGAAGTTGGGAAATACTTTTACTTGGGGGGGCGCTTTCATTTGGGCAAACAACTTTTCTTGAGGGGGATAATGCTGTCTTCAGCATATTGTGGGGCTGGGGAGGAAATGTGTTTACTTGGAGGTCTGGGAACCATTTGCATTTAGGCAAATGCATTTTCTTAAGGGAATCTTTGAGCAAAAGGCTTTTACTTGCAACATTCTGGGGAGACATTTTGAGGGAAATGCATTTGTTTTAGGTATAATTTTTTAAATTAAACGCTTATTTTCTACTGGGGGGATGCTTATTGTGTTTTACGGGCAAGCACTTGGATCCCACACTCTGGTTTCAGCAGGGAGAGAGGAGGTTAAGTTGCTTCCCTCGCCCCTCCTCCCACCTGAGTCATTGCAGCAGGGTGGGAGAGGAGCGCACATGCGCACTGCTTCACTGCGCCACTGTAGCCGTTGTTTTAGCCAGCCAGGAGCAGGCTGGGACCGGTTTGAGCCGGATAGAACCAGCCGTCCAACTCCCCCCGCCCATCGTCAGAAATAGCTACTGCGCCACAAGCAACCCGTGCTTCCTCACGCTAGATATCCCTCCGCCACTCAGTCTCCCTTCCCCCATGTCATTCGAGCGAGACTGGGTGTAAACACAGCGCATAGACCATAATCCTGAACTAAAGGCCCCCATTTCTGTGGGGGGCTCAGGTCCAGGCGCCCATCAGATTTATATAAGGATTATGCTCAATATGAGAGCGGGGGTGGGAGGGTGTATTACCTCAGAAAAGACTCCCAAATCTCATTGTTTGGTTCATTTTGAACAGATACAATTTTATCGTGAAGAGGCTTGAATACCTATAAGGGGCCTGGTCACTTAAAAATGGCAACTATATTTGTGTATAGAAACAATGGAGTAAATTTTACCTCAAAACTAACTCTAAAACGCTTTATTTTTTCTTTTTGTGTGTGTGAGCGAGACTTAAACTTATTGTCAGGCATTTTAAAAAGTTTGAGGGAAATTAACTCCTTAATTACTCAAAACTTCTGATTTTTGGGGAGGTTTATTTATGGCTGATTGAATTTTTGTGTGTGAAAGTTTACAGAAAACAAATGTTTGCGGGGGGGGGGAATGCTTTTACTAGATGGGAATCAAGAATTCGAGGAACCTTGTCTCTTTTTTTTTTTAAGTGACAAATGAGATTAAAATTGGATAATTTTCCTCAGAAGTAAGTCTAAATCCATCACATTTTGGAGCTGATTTTGAGGAATTTTGTGAGAGTTTTAATAATTTGCTGGCTTAGGTGCTCTTGAATGTTGAAATGATCAACCACAAGCAACTGGAGACAAATATTTTGCACCAGCAATGATTTTAAAACAATCCCACAAAGCCCCAGGATTTACTTTGTGATAATTACAAGCAACATATCTAGAAACAAACATACATATTAGGGTCATTTCACTAATTTGTAAGTGTTTGAAAAGATGCACAAACAGGATTTAAACCAGAGAGAGAATTCACAAAAAATAAAATTGCTTTTTGCTCAGAGGAAATCAGCATCAGACATAAGGGTTTACGAACCTTTATACAAATGTTGATTTTTTCCATACCTTATTGTTTTCCAGCTATAATAATGCTTATCAGCCTTAATTTAAATAAAATACCTTTTACAGAAAAAAAAAATTAAAAAATAACTCTCAATTTGAATTAATAGACCACACCTCATCCCTTTGAAAGTGTGACCAGAATTTAAAACTGGAATTTTTTTTTTTAAGCTGCAGAAAGTATCTACACTTTTTTTTGTTTTGTTATTAAATAATTTGATGGGTTTTCAAGATTTTTACAAATGAAATCTACAAGTCAGTATTTAAAAGTCTCTTTGGATGTATTCCTTTTCTCATCAACAGTCAAAATGTTTGTCTTGCTTAAAAATAGTAAAAGAAAGACAGTATCGCTGATATTAACATATACGAAGAATTAGTTTCCTCACTTAACAAATTCCTTATATATATAATCAAAGTTACTAAATCTACATAGTAAGTCTCTTAATTTACCATTTAAGTTTTCAAAAGCATCAGTCTTCACAAAGCAACAAAATAAGTTAATGAAGTTTTTAAAATTGAACCAGTGAGGTTATTAAAAAAAAAATCCTCCATTTGTTTGAGATGTATTTATTTTGAATAATGTGTTGACAAAAGTCCTTACAACATACATAATTAGTAATTTAAATATTGTAAATAAGGTCTTATAGTGGATGGTACAGCAAAATGCTTTAAAACATAAACTTAATGGAGAAATTTTCTGTTTAAATATCATGGCATTATAAGGACTCAGTGGGACTGTGAATTTTTATTAGAACTCATAGACTTACATTTATTTGACCAGATGCCAAAGTCTCATAATGGCTATTGCAAGCGGTAAACAAGGAGAACTATTCAGGCACATAGGTAGGTAGACTGGAAGTAAAATTATTTTCAAGCCATATAACATTATTTCTCCGTTAGTTGGAATATGGAATATACACCTTTGATCAAAACCTTTATCTAAAGGATTGTATTTGGCATTGTAGATCTTGTTTTTTACAAGAAAAAATGTAAACTCTCTATATAGGCCAAAACGTACTGTCATAGACACCATGATGCTGCATAAGAAAGATATGTTCAGCCTAAAGCTATGTATGTTTTTATTTAAAAAATGATAAAAAGAATTGAGAAGTTATTTTCATGCCTGGCTTTGTACACAGGATTTATTCCACTCATCTTAAAAAAAGAATTCAGTAAAATGATTTAGGATCTTGTTACAAATTCACTAGGGTGGCTCAGTCTAATAAACCCATTTACAGAGCAAAAAAACCTACATTTCTCCAGTGAACTAATTCCTTTCCTCCTTTCTAATTAAAAATTAATAAATCCACTCCTCTCGTTTCAGTGAATGGACATTGAAAAACGTTATAGAATTTTCAGGGATTATTTTTTGTGTTGATGTTCATGCAGTGTTTCCCCCTCCCCCTTAGCAGAGGAGGGGCGGAAGGAGATTCTATGCTGCAGTTAGTGAGTCTGTCACCAGTCTATAAAATGTCCTCCTCCCCACTTACTGTTAGAGTTGCAGGCAGGCGAGCTAGGGAGAAAGGGCAGGTGGAGAGGGAAATAAAACAGGGAAAGGGGAAACAGCCCAGGAATAGCTTTAAAAAAAGTTAACAAACTAGGTTAATAATCTATTGGAAACTATAGCTAATATTTTTTAAAGTAAATCAGTAAAGAGGATTTTACTCTTAAAATATTAATTATAGTTTGATAATTAAAAAGATATGGTTAACTAGTGCACCGCTGGTTTTTAAACCACTTAATGCTCTTAAAAACAGGAAATATGAAGATTTTTAATATGAAAGGCAATTGGAAGAGGAGAGAAGAATCAAAGAATCAGAAGTATTCAATAAGTTCAGGAGGGTGATCAGCGGAGGTTTGGGTAAAGGTTGAAAGAAAATGGGCATTTTAAATGCCTCCAAAATAAAAATTTAACCAAGAAAACCTTGAAGATAAATTTAAGAAAAAACAAGAAAAAAATTGAAGATTAAGAAAATGCTAAATTTTGAAATATAGATCTTGCATTTTAAAAAAAGGCAAAAGAAGAATTTAAAATTTGAAGATAAGAAAAAACAAGATTTAAAAAACGAAGATTAATTTAGAAGCAAAACAAGACAAAAATAAAATTGAAGATAAATTGAAACCCAAAATATGCTTTAAACCAGTTTGGGGTGAAAAAATATATTAAGAATGCTGGCTGTTTTTAAAACGCCAGATTAAGTCTGCTTCAAGCAGAAGAAAATATGAAGAAACAAAGATTTTATTTAAAAGGCAAAGTGATTTTTAGAAAAGAAAATATTAGAAACACAAGGTTGGGGAAGATTTTCAAGACAGGAGACTGAGAAGAGAGAAGGTTGTGGTTTGTTTTTTTTGGTAATATTAGAAGGCAGAAGGTAACTTAGAAGAGGACCCAGGAAAAGAGAAGAGAGAAGGGGAGTTGCATTTTAAAGATGAGCAAAATATATCTAACTATATATATTAGATTAGTTAAAAAATGTGAAGACAGGAGGGTGAAAAAAACTTACATTGATACTTGTAAAAAAATCTAAGGAGTAATATTTGCTGAAGAATTTAATCACTTAATGCAAGCTAGCTCAGTTTTTGTCATAAAAATCAAATTTACAAATTCATAGCATACTATAACTATTAATTCAAAGGACTTTGTGTATGAAAATTATTTCAAGATCAAGAATAATCTTTAAAAGATGTATTTTTTGTGTTGGACTAAGTGGAAAAAATTTGTCTTGGGCTAAAAAGTTAAAAAAAAAAAATAGCTGACAAAGGACTAGAATAAAACCAGCAGCCATTTTACATCTGATGCATTGATCAAGGCGGAATGTGGATTCAGTGAAGCTAGAAAGACAGGATTTCAAGGAGCCAGTGCAAATTGGTGAAGTTAGAGGGGGAAAAAGAGCCAGTGCAAATTGGTGAAACTAGAGGAAAAAAGAATCACGGAAAACAAGATCAAGCAAGAAATTTTTGAAATAATAGATTAGAGGCTTCTAGATCAAGATACCATTGTGAAAGGCAGAAGTGGAAAAATGAGTGAAGACAGCAATAATTTAACCTGTAGTTGGTAACCTACTTTCTCCTTGATTTCTTTAAAACACTATTTTCTTTGCTATACTCTTTATTAATAGTAATTTGTAAACGTGCTTATTGTTATGAGAGGGGGTTTGTTTGGAGTGGGTCAAGTCGTGGTGTGTCGTAGGTTTTTCTCTTTGCAGGCTTATTTACTCATTGCATCTTGTCTGGAAGCTAATGGGCAGTCTGCCAAGGCCTGGAGAGTGTGGTCATCTTCCCGAGTGTTTAGAAAACTGCTGGAATTTTCCTTTCGGCTTTAGGAGTGAGTGGTAGCTAGCGTCTGTATTGCTGTAACCCTACCCAAATTGGGGAAGTCGTGAGCCTGGTGGAGCGACAAGCATCTCTGGTGGCAGTGAAGTGTAAGCAAATCACATATAATTTTTTTAAAAAGATTATTGCCCAACAGAACAACAAACTTTGTTTGTTCACGTCTTAAAATATTGTAGGTTATGTATATTATTCCCCATATCCTTGGCTGTTCCTAGCAAGAGAAAATAAATGTATTTTTGCCACGCATTCTAGTGGGAAGGGAAAAGGCTTTTGTTAGTCTTGCTCAAAGTGTATTTTTTTTTCCTTGAAGGGAGGGGAAGGGGACCAGAAACTTCTTCAGTTTTTTTCCCTAGGTGTGTCTAGATCCTAGAGCCAGACGACTGGAGAGGTGCCAATGTAAAGGATAAAAGAGAACCAGTAATCAGGATAAAACCTCTATTGTATTGATGATGGCAGTGGTTTAGAAATGTGATTGACCTATATTGCAGCTGTAGATATCAATTCAAGTGTGTGGAGAAACTGGCCAGACAGAGGGAAAAGCAAGTTAATTACATTCTATTTTTATAAGTTTGGATTCTTCATAAAGTAATTTACATTTTTTTAATTATCAAACTATAAAGGTACGATTTTTTTGGGAGAGGGAAACCTTTTTGTGTATGTTGAAAAGGGTGGTGGTGGGTAGGGATAAAAACAAGCTTGTTTCTAGACTCTTTGCAGATACTATAGTTCCTATTGGCTTGGTTAGAAGTGTGGTTCTATCTACTGTGCTGTTGCGAGAACATTCCCCAGAGTCGGAGCAGCTTTTACCTTGGAAGAAAGGACAGTTTACCTAAAATGGAGTTGGAAAGTTGGATTGGAGCTTGTATTCAGGATTCATGGTCGTTCAGTCATCCTCTAAGGAGAATTTAAGAAGAGCTTGGCTAGTCCAAACTTGAAAGTTAAGTTTTCTCTAGTAAACAAACAAAACAGACAATCTTTGATACAGTATGTGTGTTGTGGGTGGAATTTTAGGTGCAGTTTTATATGGCTTGACATATTTGTGGGGGTGGGGCAACATAATCGTCTATATGTTCTTCAGAGTCTCTCCCTAAACTGCAGAAACATCCATAACTTTAGGACTGAAAAAAAGAATGTTCAGCTTCAATCCTGGCAAGTAATTCTCATAATGTAGCTTTAAATTGTTCTTGGGGAAGTACCCCATTGAGTAATTGGGAATGTTCACACAGGGCCCATATGCATGTATATACTTAAAATGCACACCGTGCTAAAGAGAATAGACAGAGAATAGACAACGTTAAAACTGTAACCCAGACTAACACAAAGTAGCTTGTTTAATTTTTTTTCCCTGTAGCATAAAACTTACCAAAAATACTCTCTCAGAAGTGGAAAGCTTCCACTAGTCCAAATTAACATGGACTTAAGATAAAAAACACACATTCAAATCCTTTCCTAACTATTAGGGTTGTGGTGTCTAGACGCATATTCTGGTGCATATCTGTAATTGTGGGAATCGGTTTGAAACCTTGGATATAGTGGTGTGTGGCTTTTTCTTTTTTTGGCATTTTTTTTCAGGTGCTTAATGTAACTTAATGCTACTGTAGAGACTTCAGAGAGAAAGAAGTTGCTTAATGACCCTGGTGTGATTCCTTCTGATGGTAGCTTGTGTATTTTTCAAGTAAGATTCTGCTTTCAGTTGTCTGTAACCTAGAAATGTGGGTTTGTTTGAGTGTAGGAATTATGCATTTTTATTTAGATTTTTTTTGTATTAAAAAATGCAACACAGTATGTTACACCATACTTGAAATCCTGTAAAACTCTCAAGTGCACTTACTGTCATAGTAAAAATAAATAAAAAAACGAAAGACCCAAGAGCAGATCAGTTATCAATGTAAACACAGTAATTTTTAAATTAAAACACAGTAATTAAAAAAACAAAAGTAAGAAACATAGTTGTAATGCGTTTAGTTTGAATGTGTCTTTCTTTTTGGGGTGGGGCATGGTGTGGGGAACAACTTTTGTCTTGTAGACATTTTTCAGATCCGCCATCAGAATCATAGCCCCAACGAGCCCTGAGAAAATATGGCCTCATAAATGCAGAGGGAACAGCTTCTTGGCGAATGATAAGTAAAGGCAGAAAAGATTCTAATATTCCTTACTACTTGATGGAAAAGGATCCCAGATGTTAACAAGTGAAAATCCAATGTGTCTACAAAAAAAAAAAGCCATAACCAATGAAACTGACAAATTTGAAGTAATAAGCATTGACTATCAATTATCTGATCAGAATATTTGCTCTAAGAAATCTCAAAATTATATGCAGTAAAGAGCAAATGGCCTTCTTGAAATACATAATTTCATTAAAGTTGAGTGAACAACAACTTCCACATCATTGCAATTAAATTGAAAGAAAATACCGGCAGAAAAAATGCATATGCAAATACATATGGCTTCTACCAAACTATTTGGTATGAATATTACCACCTAAATCTTATGGATTTGAAGAAAGAATATGAATTATTTTGAAACCACAATCTAATTTGGGATCAACTTTCACTACTGTTGGATTTGAGAGGAGGCTTGTGCTGTGTTCCACTGTTTACCTGAGACAGGTTTTCTGCACTATTAATGAGGAGTTTTGCTTCACTTCATCTGGGAGCTGAAAAAAACAAGCAGGCATCTATTACAGATAAGTTTATCAATTATATCCGCAGATATTGCATGTTAGGGAAATGTACTTTTTAAATGCTATGAAGCAGTGGAAGCCCTAAACATCTGAACTGGCATTTCTCATTCCCAGCCTTTAGCAGTGTGTGGAATGGGTATGAGGGACTTAACCTACCCCTGTGCCTATTCAGGGCTGCACTTCCACTTTCTAAATTCCTTTCTCCTCTGTGCACAGGCCACAGTTGGATTGTGCCCATCACCTACAGGCAGATGAGCATAGCAGCAATGCTGTGGTGCTTCCGAACAAACATGCAATGTATATCCTCCTTTGGAGGCTGAGCCTACTCTGGGCCTACAGTTTGAGAGCCTAAAATGCTATACCAAACAGCACATTATGCTGCCAAAAAACACACCTTATTTTTCTGCTATTTTGTAGCATTAAAATATATGCAGAAAACATGGGATTAAAAAAAAAAAAAGCTATAAAGGTACCTGTTAATAAAGTTACTGATGTGCTCTAAGAATAGACAGTTTGTCTTCATTTTTATTAATAAAAATGTGCTGTCAATGTTCTTTGTGTGTGGTTAGCTCTGGGGCAGTGTGGTGGGGGGATTCTTCTTTAATCTTTCAGAATCTTTCTCCAAGAACACCTGATCTTAATTGGACGGGAGCAGGAATTGAACAGAAGACCGAAATTCTTTTTTTATTCAGGCAGGAAAGTCTTTGCAGAATCTTTTCCTTCCCTCCCTCTCCACCCCTCTCTTCATCGAGACAAATGTAGATCAAGGTACTTGGCAATAGAAGTCCTATAATTAAGGAAAGTATCTGCCCAAGTAATGATTTCTAAAATGCTTTAAACTAGACCAGTGGGGGGCAAAACTTACCAATCAGAGTAAGTTCATAACGGTAAAATTTTGGCAATAAGACTTGCTTTGTCTCCAGAGCTAAAGTCCTGTTAAAATAAAAAAAAAAAAAAAAAAAAAGACTGACTTATAGTTGGGGGGGAAAACTTTTAACTGCACAATAATTTGTTAAATTTAACACTAGTCAGTTTGCATATTTAGAAATTTGCATGCTAACAATGCTTGCAACCATTTCCTTCAGTGCTAGTGACGCGACGTCTCATTTTCTACTTCTAATTAACATTAGCGGGGGAAATGGGCAATTTTTTTTTTTAAGTATCTTTCTTTGTAGAAGCTTCATTTCATAATGTATAGACCCTGATCCATCCCTTCATGAAGCTGTTCAGGATGATTTTGCTTGACATGCCTTGGCGCTTTCTTCTGTTCCCCACACCTTGTGTGTGTATGTGAAGGCCCCTGCAGTGAGTTAAACCTCTGTATCTTCAAACATTAACAGCATTTTTTTTTTTTTTTTTTTTTTTTTAATATCTGGACTGTGGCTGGGGTAGGGTGGGAGGGGCTCACAACTTGTTCTAGCTTTTCTTTTTACAGACTTCGCAGAGAATGCAGTGTCTGAAGCAGGTCTGGTCTGTTGGCAAGTAATGTGCAGTATGCTTGATCTGCTTGGGTAGAGCATTTGAATCGATTGAAATACGTGTCCCAAAGCTTTTGTCCATGTGTGGAGTAGTGATTGTTTGAAAGAAAAAAATACAGCTGAATGACACAAGTGCCTGTGTATTGAAAGGAGCTCTTTACCCTTGGAGTAAAATGCCCCGCAGCTTTAAGCAGTCGGTGTATGTGACTGAGATCCAAGTTCCTTTGGCTGTGCTGCTTTATTTAGGTAACTGCTTTTTGTTGTTGTTCCCTTTCTGAAGTGGGTGGGGGTAGGGGTAGGGGGTACTGAAGCCTTTAGTCTCTTCCAGATACATCTAAAACATCTCATTGACGAGAAATAAAAGCTTCCAAACAAGCAACAATCCTCCAGGAAACTAACTGGCAAGTGACATTTTAAATTCCACCAGTTTAGTGACCATTTTCAGTACCTTGCTTTTGTATGGGTCTCTTCCTTTCTTGGTTTTTTTAACAGTTCTTTTCAAGAAAATACCAAACAAGCCAGTCCCTCATGATGGGTCACAGAAGCCAACCCAGTAAGAATAGTTCTTATTTACTTTAGAACAAAAAATTTAATTCATTTTCATGGAGTTTACTGGGAATTTGGGGGTGGGGGAAGGTGGGGCAACCTAGTTTTAAGATTACTTTTCACAGACCTGTAGAAGGAGCAGCCAGACACAATGAATTGAAAATACCACAGTGGACAAAAAGCAAACAGGTGAATAAACTTTTCTGTATTTACCATAAGATAAAAAGATTCAAAAAAATTTGGAATCTCCTCCCCACCCACAATAAAAAATGGGGAAATAATTAACTTTTATCCAGCTTTATGCTGCAATTGCACCAATTTAAAATGAGAGACTGTATCTTTGAATCTTTTTAGGGATGTGGGTGGGGGAAAATGGGTTGAGACCTCTTTTGCTTAAGACTTTTGCAGGTGTCCCCATTTAAAGAAAAGGCTTTAAAAAGTAGGAGAACCATGGACCTTTACAGACATCTTGTGACAAAACTGACATGACGACAAAGCAGTTACATCAAGGTCACTCTTAAAATTACATGAATTTATTGAAGGCAAGGGGGTTGCACTTGTAATATAATCTTGCATATACTGAGGATATGTGCCTCAAAGGATGCTCTTTGCATTAACTATATATTGAGCAAGTTAATACATTACTTTTAAAGTAATGTTGAGTACCTTTTGTGTACTTATAGCCATGTTATCACTTCATGTAAACCCCCATTTAAAAACACTAATTCTCAGATCATGGCTTATACTTTAAAATGATGTAAATAGTTAAGGGAGGGGGAGGAGGGGATAAACCACAACCAGTTTTCGCTAGACTTTTTTTCCAGAAACCTGCTATTCAGTACCTAGTTCAGACTACACACAGCGCTTTTCCTCTTGCTTCAGCTGGTAGCATGGATCCTTGTCACTGGTATGCGGTTTTCTCTTAAGGTAAAATTTTAAAATGTAAGTCTACAAAAAAATTGGGATAATGTACTTTGCCTGGAACTCTCCTAACTTTGGAAGCTAACATCACATTTAAAAAATGTAATGATGCTTAATTATAAACTATTACTAAAATAGCTTTACCTTCAAATAACACTCAGAATAATATTGACAGGCAAAACCGTCCCAAAACTAAATAGTCAATCTAGACATAACAGATGGCAAAATACTTAACATTAAAAACCAAAACAACTTAATGGTGCTTTGGAGGAATGTCAGGGGGTGGGTACCCGCCATACTGTCTGTAAATAAACAATTAGAAAGTAAATTTCAACTGTCTTCATTGTGAGGTGGCTTTTGGGAGGGCTCTTGCAACTCTCTGCTAAGACTTTTTCAGGTGTCCTAACAAACTCGAAATAAGTGATTTGTCAGAAGTAGAAGCTTAGATGAAGCAGATTTCTTCAGTGCTCTTTCAAGGTTTTTCTTTTCCTGAGAGAACAATCTGTTCTCTCAGGTTTTGCTTTTCACCTTTATTATATTAACAAAAAAAGCAAAAGATGCTGGTGGTTGGCACTCCTGGTTTCCAGGATGGGGTTCAAATCCCTACAGTGTCTTTGCTTTCTTGTAGCATAGAGGTGTAGATACAGACCACTTCAGTGTGGGTTTTCCTAGGTGAGAGCCTAACTTTTTCATGGGGAAATTAGAGCTGTTTGCCTGGACAGACAGTACTTGGGTAATCTTTTGCACTTAACATTTTATCTGTAGGTCACAGTGCAGTTCACAATGGTGGGAGTAACTCTTCACCTTTTACAAAAAGGGAAACTCAGATGCAGAAAGGACAACTAGCACAGCCAGTCAGTGACAGAGCTGTGACCTGAACCCAGGAGTACTAATTGACAATCCTCTGACTTGGGCAGTGGTTTTCAACCTTTTTCATTTGCTGACCCCTAAAATTTGTTTCTCTTTTGGAATCTTGGACCACAGGTTGAAAACCAAAGATCTAATGGGCATAGTGTCCTGCTGTGAAAACTACAATAGCCTTTTACTGTCCCTGACCAGCCACCCTGAACAACAACTTGTTCATGCAGAAACCAGTTTCTTTTTGACAGCATTAAATAATTTGCCCTGCTTCTAAACTGGCTTCCTACTGACAAGTGTTTGGCAACCCAAGCATGGTAATAAACAACTGCAGAAACTCATTGAAATTTTAGCAAGTGTAGCAATAGATGTCTGCTGGCCTTCTAAAAAAGTTTTCATTTAACTGCATCTATGACTAACTATTCTAACCTGATTGCTTTCAACAGCTGTTATTTAACTTCATTGCAAATTTATGAGGGTTTTAGCTTGTGATGGAGATGGAATCTCTTGCTGCCTGTACATCTTATTTGTACTTCAACCGTTTCACTATATGGAGATTTAAACAATAAATAAATCTGGAATACAATTTTTGTTGTCTGGTGTCTTTCTTGAGGTGCTTTGCTGATTTATATAATAATACAGATAATAAACCCCCTAGCTTTATTTCGTGCTTTTCATCAGTGGATCTCAAAATGCTTTTATCACAGAGGTAAGCATCATTATCCCCATTTTACATATAGGGAAACTGAGGCACATGAAGGTGAAGCGATTTGCCTAAGATGAACCATCAGGCCAGTGGCCGAGCTGGGACTAGAACCCAGATATCCTGAGTCTCAGTCCAGTGCTTTATCCGTTGGCAACCCTGCCTCTCTTAAAGTGTATCTAGTTCTGTAGAAAATGAGTTTCAAATCAAGGTTATTCCTAGTAAAAGTCTCAAACTGTGAACTTCCAAAATGTGTTTTGCAGTGCAAAATGACTGCAGCTTTCACTTGTGCCTTCTTCCCACCCCATTCCCCAATTTTTTTTACTGTGTAGTGTAGTGCCTTTTACGTATGTGGTGATCAAGAAACTTGCAAGAAAAGTTCCCTGCTGTGTTGAAGAGCATATAGTGTGAATTCAGTACTGTACAGCTTGTATTATAGAGTTGGATGGTGATCAATAATTTCTTTATTAGCATATGTACTGTCTCCCATTCAAAAATCAGTGCTTAAAAATATTAAGATTCTCTCTAACTTTGAAATGTAGGGTAGTATTCTTTATCAGATTGGTAAACTGAGGTACACTAAGAGAGTGATATTCTTCCCTGTTGTAAGAGTGAGGGTTAGAACAAAGATCTTAGTCCTATGCTTTAGGCCACAAGACTACTTCAATTAGCCTTGGGGCTGATCGGTAAATAAAAGCCTGCATCTTGGCAGACACAAGTTGCACTGGTCAACAGGGAAATAGTAAACCAGCACACTCTGGGTATTCTCAAATATGGCTCGCAGCATGCGATTGCCCATTGTTTAAAATTAATTAGCCATTGTGAATATTACCAGCCCGCAGGGTGATGAAGATGGGGTTCTCCTTCAGAACTGGGAGCCTTTACTGTATGCATTAACCAGTGTCAGATGGCTGCACCACAAATATCAAGCTCTGGTCATGAAAGGATTAAGGCACAAGACTAGAAAAGCCATTTTGGGGCCAAAACTTGCTCTTAACTCATGAGAATAGTCCCACTGTCTGCAGTGGAACTACTTGATGAGTAGGATTTGGCTTCTCGGTAATAGGGATGCCTGGATCTTGTTAATCAACGTTGCATAGTGTTTCTTGTTTTTAGATTTCCAAGTACTTTGCAACAGGGAGGAAAGCATTAAGTGGGTATCAGGGGTGGTGGAAACAGGTAAGTAGCAGTGAAACCGTCTCTGGTCTGACTCCCACTAGACTGCACTGCCTCCAAATGTACTCTTTTCTCCCTGAGGGTGCTTTTAAGTACAAGACCTACTGGCATTGAAGAGTCTTAAAAGGTTGAACCGACAGAACGTTTTGGAACAGCAGTGTGCTTTCCTTAAGGAAAAATTATTCACCCTCAGTACATGGTTTTAAAACTAATGTAACTCACTAAGATGGGGGAAGAGTTACTGGATAGTAAATTGTAAAGGAACATTGATGTTGTGTTATATTTATTACATTTGTTAAAGAGCCAATGAGAGGCATTAGTAATATCTCTAGAAATATGGCAGACAAAATATGGTTAATCAAAATATGTAAAAGCTAGAGATCATGATTGATGATGCCAAGTTGTTCAAAACAACGATCTTTTCAATGTTAAACACTTCTTATGAAATCAAGCAGAAATGTATCTGCTTTTGTCCATAATGAGGAAACTTGGTTCAGGAACATACAGTGAAGGATCTTGTAGTCTTGACACTACTGTAACTCCATTTAGTGTCATTTACCTGATCAACCAGTGCCCTACACATTAGATGGGGCCCAAAATTGTCAGACTTGGGTGCTGACCATTGAACACTTAAGTCAATCTTTAGACACCTACATATAACTTTGATTTTCACAGATGCTGTGCTACTTCCCACATTAATTTGGATCTATGGGGGCCTACCACCTCTGAAAATCAGGCCAATTTATTTATGAGACTAACTTTAGACATTCGTGTTTGAAAATATTGGCTTTTTCCCCTTTGCTAATTCTGTTATAGTTTTTTTCCATATATGAAGAATAAGCTATTCTGGCATAACTGTTACATGAGGGACTGAATCAGTTAACTATTTCAATACAAAAGTCACATCCCTCAGAGCAGGTCTTATCTAGTGAGTCATTTCAGAAATAGGGTATTTGAAAAGCCACTCAAGGTCACAGTGTAAACTAGGTTGCACACTTTGTTGTTTTGTTGGCCAAGCTTATTGCACACACCAAGGGCTCCTTGCATTTCCACCATTTCACCCCCACAAGTTCCCTGTGTGCCATCTTTCTCTATTTCAGGGACTTCTTGCAACTTCCTCCTACCCCAATGCCTGGGGCTCTGTGTCCCTCATTCAGCCATATGCCAGGGTCCCCAAGTCTCCCCACATAGGGATTCTGTGTGCCCCCTGCCCCCCATTCCAGCCTTGTAATAAGGTCAGTGCAAATAATGCAGTAATGTATTTTACAATCTTACTTTGTAATTCTACCCTGCCTGATCTCAAGGTACTTCGCTCTCATGAACTTAGCATCCTAACAGTTTACCTGTGATATTACTTACCTGAACTGTCAAGTAGGTAACAAGTTTTACAGTAGGACATTGAGGCCCCAGCTGAGATTTCGGTCCCATTGAGCTAGGTGTTGTACACACATAATGAAAAGACACTCTCTGTCCCAGACATCATTAAGAGGAGAGAAAGTAAATTGATACAACAAAGGTAAGAATGCAATGTGACAGGGAGACTATTATGATTACAGCATAATAAGCAGTGGCTGAAGCACACCAACTACCTAAGCATTCTAATGTGATTTATAGGGAGCATGTCAGAGGTGAGAAGAGATTTGGAGGAGGATAATGTGTTGCCTTTGCAGAATTTTATGGGAAACTCCACCTGTGCATAAGAAAGAGTGCAAAGATGCCTGCTATGTGCATGCATGTATGTGTTTTTGTATACCTGTGCTTGTGTGTTTGTGTACCTGTCTACTTTTATATGTTTGCATGCCCTGTTTGTGTGCACATATGTACATATGTGTGTTTGCATACCTTTGTGTGTGCATGTGCATGCACATTTGTGGATATATGTTACATACCTGTGTGCGCATGTGTATATGTACATTTACATTATATGTGTGTTTGCATTTGTGCATCTGCTTGTGTTAGCCAAATGGGCTCGTTTCCCCCTGGAGCTGCCCAATTACCCCAAGGAGGCACGGGAGTCTAGAAGACGGCTTCAAGTTCTTTATTGATCAGTCAGCTGAGCGGGTGTCCCCCTCGACTCATGCCAGAGGGAGGAACACACCTTACAAGCACAACTGGGCTTCTTTTATACAGAAAGACAAACAACTTAGCGTGTCTAAATTCTGCTAACCTATGCATTGTTTAAATTCAGTTCTAGTAGTAATCAGGATACATCTGTTTAGCTTCCCGTCCTTCACATTCCTTTCCCAGGGTCCGTCCAACCCCCTCCCCTTTTCCATATATCTTCTATACATCCTGTATACGTGCAGCTTCATGCATGGGAAACGACAGTGAGAACTGAGATAAGCATGTTTACTGGGATAACAAGCAGAAGCCGAGATAAGCATGTTTTTCGGTTTTTGGGCCTAACACTTGTGTCCTTATGTGAGGCCTGGTTTATGTGCAGATTTTATATTGTTGGGGAGAGGTGTTTTTTACCCAAATATCAGAGGGGTAGCCGTGTTTGTCTGGATCTGTAAAAAGCAACAGAGAGTCCTGTGGCACCTTTAAGACTAACAGATGTATTGGAGCATAAGCTTTCATGGGTGAATACCCACTTCGTCAGACGCATGTAATGGAAATTTCCAGAGGCAGGTATAAATATGCAGGCAAGAATCAGTCTGGAGATATCTGATAGAGTTAGAGGCATTTGTGTGTGTCAACAAGCTTTGAGAGAAGAGGAAATTGAGGCACAAAATAGATCTTGCATCCTTTACTCATGTATGTAATAATCCCATTCCCTTTAGTGGGATTTTCTGTGTGAGTAAAGATTACTCAAGTAAACCATGCAGAATTAGCCCTCCAGGATCACACAAGAATTATGTGGCCATCTCCTGAGTACTCCGGCTCTGAACTCCGTTTCAACCACAAGGTTATCTGGCCCTTAGATGCAAGTGTGCAATTCCCTGGGCTTCCTTGCCTCTCAGAGTTAAATCAGTGAGAGAATATCACTGTTCGGACCTTTGATACAGTCCACAAAGCCGTGTTTGTCTGTATCCACAAAAACAATGAGGAGTCCGGTGGCACCTTAAAGACTAACATTTATTTGGGCATAAGCTTTTGTGGGTAAAAAACCTCACTTCTTCAGATGCGTGGAGTGAGAATTAGTCTTGGCTACACTGGCGCTGTACAGCGCTGCAACTTGCTGCGCTCAGGGGTGTGAAAACGCCCCCCTCCCCTGAGTGCAGCGAGTACAGCGCTGTAAAGCCCCAGTGTAATCAGAGCCTGCAGCGCTGCACGCTCCCTCGCAGCGCTGCAAGCTACTCCCCTTGGAGAAGTGGAGTACATACAGCGCTGCGAGTGTAGCCAAGGCCTTACAGACACAGGCATATATATACTGGCACATGAAGAGAAGAGAATTACCTTACAAGTGGAGAACCAGCGTTGACAAGGCCAATTCAGTCAGGGTGGATGTGGTCAACTCCCAGTAATTGATGAGGAAGTGTCAATACCAAGAGAGGGAAAATTGCTTTTGTAGTGAGCCAGCCACTCGCAGTCCCTATTCAAGTCCAAATTAATGGTGTTAAATCTGCAAATGAATTGTAGCTCTGCAGTTTCTCTTTGATGTCTGTTTTTGATTTTTTGTTGTTGAAGGATGGCTACTTTTAAATCTGTTATTGAATGTCCAGGGAGATTGAAGTGTTCTCCTACTGGCTTTTGTATGTTACCATTCCTGATATTTGATTTGTGTCCATTTATTCTTTTATGTAGAGACTGTTTAAAAGTGATATTCTAGCATAAAAAGCCATACAATAATTTTCTGTTTTAATTACATTGTATCTCTGGTTGAAACCAGAATTTTCTGGAATCATTGCTCTGTGTGTGAGATGCTTCCTCTTGCTCGGACAGCTCAGATTTAGGAAGGAACAGAAATTATCTGCATACCTTTAGCTCCTTCTAGCGATCAAAGTCAAAATTGCAATGCACGATTCAGAATGCTGCTTCCTCTCACAGTGCATTTAGTTCCTGTAGCTAAACACTTTTTAGACCACAGTGTACAGTGAGGTTACTGGGACTTCTCAAAAAGGAGGAGCAGATGGGGTGGTCTGTCAGAGAAATAGCTTGGGTTTCAATTAAAGAAGGTTGGTAGTTAGAAAGCCTGGACACAAAATCAATTAGTATTATTTATTGTGTGTACTGCAATACCACTTAGGAGCCTCAGTCACGGACCAGGACCCCATTGTGCTAGGCGCAGTACAAACAAGACGGTCGCTGCCCCAAAGAGCTCACAATCTAGGAATAAAACAAGGGCCAACAGATGGACAGGGGAGTACAAGGAAACAACGAGACAATATCAGACAATCTCAGTATCACAGGCACTGACTTTCCAAAATGCCGGGAGGTATTCCACACACGGCTCTGCCCCAGGCCCTACCCCACGTCATCCCACCCCTGCTCTGCCCCACACCACCTCTTCCTGCCCCGCTCCGTCTCTTCCCACTCAGTTCTGTACCCCTCCCCTGAGCGTGCTGCGTCTTCACTCCTCCCCCTCCTCTCCAGAGCCTCCCACATGCCATGAAACAGCTGATTGAGTGGATGGAAGGCACAGGGAGGGAGGGGGAGGCGCTGATCCCCAGGGAGGCGCTGGAGGGAATGAGGGGGAGCTGATAGGGGGGCTGCTGGTGGGTGCTCCAGCCCCATAGCCCCCACGGAGTCAGCACCTATGCTCAGTATCGCCAACAACCTAACCATTGTAAATTTTTTTGTAGGCATCACAACAAAAGAGAGATTTGAAGGAGGAAGATGAAATAGTTTGTGAATGTTTACAGGGGCAGCATGGGAGAATGCACTAAGGTGTTTGCAGGGCCGGCTCCAGCGTTTTTGCCGCCCCAAGCGGCGAAAAAAAAAAAAAGCCACGATCAGCGGCACTTCGGCGGCAGCTCTACCGCCGCCGCTTCATTCTTTGGTGGCAATTCAGCGGCAGGTCCTTCCCTCCGAGAGGGACTGAGGGACTCCCCACTGAATTGCCGCCGAAGAGCCGGATGTGCCGCCCCTTTCCGTTGGCTGCCCCAAACACCTGCTTCCTGCGCTGGTCCCTGGAGCCGGCCCTGGGTGTTTGCAAATTTAACAAGTGGGTAATGGAAGCGCAGGCACCGCGGAGGCAGGAGTCAACCTCTTGATAGTGAATGAGAGATGATAGGTCAGGTGGTATAGGGCAGTAGTCCCCAAACTTTTTTGGCCACGCCCTCCCTTACCTGGTTTGCGCGCCGCTGGAGACGGGACAAAAGCCAGGAGTTAGGCCATGGCTGGGGCCAGGACCTGGTGGCTGAGGCCAGGGCTGGAGAGGAGCTCGGGGCAGAGTGGGGCTGGCTGACACTCCCTCCCCGCTCCCGGTGGAGCCTGGCTCCATACCCCGTCGTACCCTGCCTGGACATTCCTCTGTTTCCCCCTAGTGGGGACATGCACCACAGTTTGGGGACTACTGGCATAAGACATGCAGGACTTTGAAAGTGAGGACAAGCAACTTATGTTTGATGCAATAAAGAAAAGGGAGCCAGTGGAGAGAGGCAAGGAGGGGGTGACATGGTCAAAGTGAGAGGCTAGAAAATGATCTTTGCAGAAGGTTTTTGAATAGATATGAGTGGGGATAAGATTACCTTTGTCAAGAGACAACGTGGATGCAGACAGACAGATGGGAAGCACAAGGAAACAACAGACTATATTGGTCAGCATGATAGATCTTAAAAGAGGCTGAAAGGAATTGATTAAATAAAAATATACAAGTGAAAGGTAAAGGGATTTAACTTTTGAAACTTTGTATCTTGGGGAAACTGAATAACACAGGATATTATTTATTATTTGTATTATGACAGTGCGTAGGTCCAGCTTTTAAAAAGTATTTAGGCATTGCTGCACTCAGTGTTTCAACACCTAACTGATTTAGGAGACATGGCCTAAATCTAATTTTCAAAAGAGATTTAAGTACTTTGGAGCCTAAATCCATAGGCTTTTGGGTCCTAAGTGCCTAAATCCCATTTGAAAATTAGATTTCTGGTACTAAATCAGTTAGGCATTGCAACACTGAATGTAGCAATACCTAAATACCTCAAAATCAGGGTTCAAAACGCCAGAGGCCAAAGCCCTATTGCAGGGGTGGGGAACCTATGGCCCATGGGCTGGATCCGGCCCGTTGCTTACTTTCATCTGGCCTGTGCATGGGAGGCCGGTACCATAGGTTGGAGGAGGCTGTGCCTCCCCAAACAGCCAGGCATGGACCTGTCCACGCTTCACCCCGCCCAGGCCTCCCCCTCTTCTATTTACTGCCATGCAGCGTGCAGCTCCTCCAGTCCCTCTGTGCTCTGGGCGGGCTGCGGCAGTGCCATCCATCTGCCCTCCTAGCGCTCCGGGACTGGGGAGGCTGTGGTCGCGTGCCACACGTCTTCCCAGTGCTCTGGGGCTGGGGAGGCTGTGGCCATGCGCTGTCCGCCTTCCTGGCACTCCGGGGCTGGGGCCACGTGCCACCCGCCCTCCCGGCACTCCTCTGGGGCTGGGGAGCTAGCCTGGGGCGGGGCCGGTGGCCGTGGGGCAGGGGGGTGCGGGGCTGGGGGCTTTGAATCAGACCCTTGCTTTTTACTTGTGTGTGGCCCGCGATTGATTTTTTTCTGTGAGTCAATGGCCCAGGATAGAAAAAAGGTTCCCCACCCCTGTCCTATTGTGTGAGGTATAGATTAATAGATTTTTAAGACCAGAAGGGATCTTTATAATCATGTAGTCTGACCTCCTGTATAAAACAGGCCAGAGAACCTCACACAGTAAGTAATTTCTGCATTAAGCTAATAATCTCTGTTTGCGCTTGAACAGATTGTTTAGAAAGACATCTAGTCTTGATTGAAAGACTTCAAGTGATGGAAAATCCATCACAGCTCAAGGCCAACTATTCTAGTAGTAGTTAATCACCTTCCCTTTTAAAAATGTGCACTATATTTCTAGTCTGAATTTGTCAAGCTTCACAATAATACCTAACTCCTAGATAGCATCTCTAGATCTGAAAGTGCTTGACAAGGGAGGGCGGTATCATCATACCCATTTTACAGAGGGGGAAACTGATACACAGAAAGGTGAAATGTCTTGTCCAAGGTCACCCAGCACAACTAGGAACAGAACACATCTAATTTCTCAGTTATACTAGATAAATAAAAAACAGTTCCCCACAAAAATGTTGGGGGTGCTGGTGGTCATCTCAGGGTTAGAATAGAGACTGGGAGACAGAGTTTTATTCCTGACTCAAGGAGGAGAGCCTGGGTTAGTAGTGGAGCAGAGACTGTGGGGTGACCAGATAGAAAATGTGAAAAATTGGGACGGGGGTGGAGGGTAATAGGCGCCTATATAAGAAAAAGCCCCGAGTATCAAATAAAATCGGGACATCTGCTCACCCTAAGAGACTGGGAGGCAGGACTCCTGGGTCCCATTCCCAGGCTGTCACTCACTTGCTGTGGGACCCTGTGGACAATCAGGTCACCTCTTTGTGCCTGGACAACTCCACCAGCAAAACAAAGGCAGCAGCTGGCAGGAGCCGCTGAGGCCCTTCTGCACCCTACCAGCGTGTGCGGCTGCTGGGAGAGGAGGGGCAGCTTCCGGGATTAGCTCTGCCCCAGGCCTTCCCCTCCCCCATCATTGCTCCCCTGCTCAGCCCCCAGCCCCTCCCAGCCTCCTTCCCCGCTCCCCCCACCGCAGCGCAGCGCTCTCTGCTGCCCCTTGGCGGCCCGTCTGCTCCGCGCAGCCCGGAGGAGCCGGATCCCGGTCCCGGAGCGGCCCGGCCGGACGATGTGGTTCTTCTCCCGGGACCCGGTCCGGGATTTCCCCTATGAGTTCGGCGCGGAGGCGGGCGCGGAGCGGGGGGAGCCTGCGGGGCCCTGGCAGCTGCACCGGGGCAAGAGGAAGGTGAATCCCCCCCCTTGGGCCCGGCCTGTCTTCCGCCCGCCTGACGTGGCGGGGCCTCCCCGGTCTGGAGCCGCCGCCACCGGCACCGCCAGCCCGGGACACAGGGGGAGGTTTTCAGGCCTCCTCCTCCCCAGCCCGGGGTACGGGGGGAGGTTTCCAGGCTCCCCAGACAGGGCTATGGGGGGGAGGTAGGTTTCCAGGCTTCCCCCTCTCTAGCCCGGGGTACGGGGGTGGGGTTTTCCAAGGTCCCCAACCCGGGGGAGGGGGAGAGGTTTCCAGGCTCCACACCCAGGGGTACCGGGGGGGGGGGAGGTAGGTTTCCAGGCCTCTCCCTCCCCAACCCGGGGTACGGGGCGAGGTCTCCCCCCCCAGTCCGGCGTTCAAGAGTGGGTTTCTATGCCCTCATCCCTAGGCCGGGGTGTAGAGGGTATCCAGGCTCCCCTTCCCCAGCCTGAGCTAGAGGTGGGGGATAAAGGGGGTGGGGTTCAAGCCCTGCTCTTGGTGTAAAGGGGGAGTTTCAGAGAGCTCTTGGACTGAGGCAGGGTTTCCAGGACCCCTGAGAACAGGTGTTTAATGATCCCCAGAGTTCTGCTTCTCCCCTGGTTTATGGGACGGTGTGGTCCAAGCCCCCACTCAGATACTGTTCTCAAGGATAGAAGGGGTTCCAGGGGGACCCCACTCGGATGGAAGGATGTTTCAGGGGGTCCTCTAGGCTATTCCTCCCCCAGTAACAAGGATTTTCAGGGTCCCTCCAAGCTCTCCCCACTCCTGAGCATCCCCAAAAATAAAAGGTCCAGGGACCCCCAGTTGAGGGCTTATCTAGTTCCTCCTTAGTCTCAAGGGTCTCCCCCATACACACACACACACACCACTTTCCAAAGCAGCTGGGGGACATCCAAGGTCTGGATCTAGTACTAATTGTAGTCGCCTAGGGTCAGGGGACAAATAGCAGCATGAAAATGGGAGGGTTTAGCCTGCTTCCAGAGTGGCTGCTGTGTTCCACCCCAGAGGCAGACAGTTACCCTCATTATAGGGTCCATATAATAAAAATAGTAATAATTATTTAATACCTAGCTCTGGTATGGAGCTTTTCAGCAGTAGATCACAAAACCCCCTTTCAAAGCAAGTTGGTATCATCCCCATTTTATATGTGCGGAAACTGAGGCACAGAGTGGGGATGGGACTTGCCAAATGTCACCTAGCAGGCCAGTAGTTGAGCCTGGAATAGAACCCAAGTCTTGTGAATGCAATGCTCTGTCCACTAGACTACATTGCCTCCCCCAAACAGACCATCCCTGACTCCCCTCCCCCCACATAGGAGGAAAGATGAGCCAGCAATTTGAATGCCAGCATGGGACACAGGAGACCTGGGTTCAATTCCATAGACTCCCCATGTGACCTGTGGGCAAGTAAGAACATAAGAACGGCCATACTGGGTCAGACCAAAGGTCCATCTAGCCCAGTATCCTGTCTTCTGACAGTGGCCAGTGCCAGGTGCTTCAGAGGGAATGAACAGAACAGGACAATCATCAAGTGATCCATCCATCCCCTGTCACCCATTCCCAGCTTCTGGCAAAGTCGCATCCTTTTTCTGTCCCTCAGTTTCACCATCTGTACAATGGGGATAATAGCACTGCTCAGATACTATAGGACGATAGACTCCCTTAAATAAATAGCACATAACACTTTTTTGTTTTTCTTCAGACCACAGGGGATCTGGTATCTGTTTTCGTCTATGAAGTTAAACCTAATTCGGATGAACAGACACAGGTCGCCAAGGCAGCTTTCAAACGCTTTAAAACCCTCCGACACCCCAATATTCTGTCCTACATTGACGGATTGGAGGTACTGGTTATGATTTTTATTTGTGGCGGTACCAAGCGTCTGTTATATTTATGATTTCGTATTGTGGCCATGTCTACAGGCTTTGATGATTATGATGATTTTGGTTTGCGGTGGTTTTTGAGGCCCTGAACAGGGCTGGATTTGAATCACATCGGGCACGGAGTAAAGGGTGATCTCTGCCCCAGAGTGTGTTTCCTAGGCTGAAAAACACCAATGCTTAGGGTGCTAGCTTGATACTGGATGGAATTATGTTATTTATCCGCTGCCTTTATGAAACTGCAGTCAATCCTGAATTTGGATAAAGCGGTATGACCCGACATGTCCAGCTTGCAGTGGGACAGCACAGTGTATTACACTTTTGTCTTCCTATAGTGGATGCATTTATTTATTATCTGTTTACTTGTATTACGGTAGGGCCCAGCAACCCTGAACAAGATTGGCATTCCTCTTTAGGGCACCGCATGGATCCTGACAGAGATCTGGGCCTTTTGCTATGCCAGGGGCTGCATGCTGGACCCTCTAATGGGGATGGGTTAGTCACTGTTGTCTGTGGCAGTGGTGTCTGTGCAGTGGCTGGCACGAAGGGTCCCTTGATCTCATTTGTGGGGGGATCTGTGTGGAGCCTGGCACAATGGGGGTCCCTGATCTTGCTGGGATGTGTGTGTCTGTACAGTCCCCTATCTTGGTTGGGAGATTCTGCACAGTGACTGACACTAAGGGGTCCTTGCTTTCAATTAGTGAGGGAAGGGAGAGCATTGTGCAGTGCCTGGCACAACAGGGACCCCAATCTCAGTTGGAGGGGGTTGTACAGTGCCTCGCATAACAGGGGCCCCAATCTCCGTTGGAGGGGGGTTGTGCAGTGCCTCTCTGATCTCAGTTGTGGGGGTCTTTGTGACGTCCTATCCGACAGGACCCCTGATCTCAGTTGTGGGGGTGGTCTGTGCAACGCCAGGTCCAACAGGACCTTTCAATCTTGGTTGGGGCTTCACAATGCTACTGTAATACTACTATTAACGTGCCCAGCACAAAGGGGCTCCAATCTCAGTTGGAGCCTCTGGGTGCTTCTGTAACAAAAAGAAACATGGTGTTTTTTTTGTGGGGGGGGATAGACGGAGAAATGTTTGCACGTGGTGACAGAGCCTGTGACATCTCTGAGTACTTACCTGAAGTCGAAAGCAGACTCTGAAGGGTTAAACGAACAGGAGATATCGTGGGGCCTCCATCAGATTGTGGTAAGATACAGTGATCTCAAGTAGATGGGTTGTGCCTATATAGAAAATCCTAAAACACCAACTCCTTTGCCCACAGCCCCCAGTCTTGGTTGCCCCTCAGTTTTAATTAAGCTTGCCAGAATTAGATTTTTATTGTTTTTAATTTTGACAGATAATATTGATCTTTATTTTTAACCTGTTTTTCAGTTTTTATTGATTTTAAATTTTCACAGTTGCAGGAAATTATGGGAGTGCGGTTAGACAATAGAGGTCTCAGGCTAATTATTTAATGGCAGTAGATGTTGAGTTTCAAAAAGTTAAGGCTTTATAGCCGTTAAAACAAACTGTCAACTTCACATATCAGAATATAAAAAGTAAATATCCTTTAATCAAACTCTACTATGTGTTTAAACAGCATTTTTCTTACTTTGCCTAGCTGTACATTTCTGTTATTGAAGGAGATATTTTTCCCTTGGTTTGTGTGTTCAGTGAAATCGAGATTTACCAATAAAAATCTAATCTTTCCAAGCCTAGTTTTAGTGGAGCAGTGTGCTGCCATAGTAATAATGATCATTTATTTTGCGGCACCCTGGTGAGTTTTCGAGTTCTGCCCAGACAGAACACACCACTTCTGCTTCTTCTTTAACCAGGTATAGCTATTGAGGGCTGCAGTCCTGCCAATGATCCCTTGATCTGTCCAGGGGTAGAACTGTCCAGGTTAGACCCAACTGAGGTTAGAAAGAGACTTCTGCCATTCCCAACTATGTTATCATATTGTCTGATCCAGGATGCTGGGGTAAACCAACTATGAGTCAAGTGAATAGCATTCATCCCCATTTTATAGATGGGGAAACTGAGGTGTGGAAAAGGAAGGTGACTTCTCCAAGGGCACACAGGGAATCAGTTGCAGAGCTGGCAATAGAACCCAGGAGTCCTGACTCCCAGCTGCCCCGCTCTTCTCTCACAGCTAGACCCCACTGATGACCTACAGCTAAGAATGGAACCCAGGAACCTTGGCTCCCAGACTTCCCTGCTCTAACCCACCAGACCCCATTCCTGTCCTAAACTGGGAATGGAACGCAGGAGTTCTGACTCCCAATCCCACCCCTCAACTAGACCATTCTGTCTCTAAGATTCTTCTCACGAGGGTCCTAGCTGACTGCTCCTCTCACTTGTCCTTCCCTTGCCTTTCCAGAAAGCTCTCAGCTTCCTGGTGAATGACTGCAACCTCATCCACAATAATGTGTGCATGTCTGCTGTTTTTGTGGACCGCGCTGGTGAGTGGAAGCTGGGTGGCCTGGATTACATGTACTCGACCCAGGGTGACAACACCCCGCCTCGGAAAGGGATCCCTGAGCTGGAAAGATACGACCCACCAGAGAAAACAGATAACAGCAAAACCCCTGGGGAGAAATGGTGAGTGGGAGATGGGGAGGAGCCCGTTACTCTCCTCCCACCCTTTTATCTAGTTAGACTGCAAGCTCTTTCGGGGCAGAGACTCTCTCTCACTGTGTGACTGTGCAGTGCCCAGCATGATGGGCCCCCTAATCTCAGCTCATAGACTCATAGACTTTAAGGTCAGAAGGGACCATTATGATCATCTGGTCTGACCCCCTGCACGCTGCAGGCCATAAAACCGTCCCCGCCCCTTCCCTGGACTCTGCTGCTGAAGTCCCCAATCCTGTTATTAGTGACCTCAATCGGCAGAGACCCTCCTGCTAGAGATCCCTGCCCCATGCTGCGGAGGAAGGCGAAAAACCTCCAGAGGCTCAGCCAATCTGCCCTGGAGGAAAATTCCTTCCCGACCCCAAATATGGTGATCAGTAAGACCCCGAGCATATAGGCAAGAGTCTCCATCCTGACCCCTTTTAGCCATTATGCTATTTACCTACCATTGCTTGGTTTTCCTTGACAACTATGTTTTACCATTAAGCCATTCCCTCCATAAACTTATCTAACTTAATCTTAAAGCCAGACAAGTCCCTCGCCCCCACCGTTTCCCTCGGAAGGCCGTTCCAATATTTCACCCCTCTGACGGTCAGAAACCTTCGTCTAATTTCAGCTGAGTGAGGTCTGCAGTGCACCCGGCACGACAGAGGCCTCCCAATCTCTGTCAGGGCCTCTCTAGACACTACCGTAATACAAATAGATTTGTAGATGTTAAGACCAGAAGGGACCATTATGTCTGATCTCTTGTTTGACACAGGCCAGAGAATTTTTCCCTGTGATTCCTGCATTGAGCCCAATAACTAACACAGCCCAGGGTATAGAAGGGGCTATGAGCTTTGCTTATTGTGCCGTACTCTGTGATCTTTCTCCAGTCACCCTCCATAACCTAGTCTTTCTTTCTCCGCAATGTCCTGCTGTGTGCATGTGCAAGAGCCTTTTCCTCTGCAGCCCCTTGCCCTCAGGAATCCTCCTTCCTGCATCTCTCTCTGCTCTTCTCTCAGTTCACCTAGCACCTGCTTCTTCTCTGTGTGTGCAAGACGCTTGTCTGCAAACAGAATTGTTGTATCCCCCTCTACGAGCCGTTCTGCTTATCTAATCCCTGCCACCTCTCGACAGTGTGTGTGCACGCGCATGCAAGAGCCTCCGTCTCATTTCAAGCTCCCCTATTGTTTATTTCCCTGCATAGCCCTTCTGCCTAACCCTAAAGTGTCTGGGGGTGTAGTTTGTATGGATCATGCTATGCAAAATACAGCTGGGTTGCATTTTCCTTCCCCATGGGGAAACCATTGGGAAAGTTACATCTGTTCTTCTGCTGTGCCAGGTCTGCGGACATGTGGCGTCTTGGCTGCCTCATCTGGGAGGTTTTCAATGGCACCCTGCCCCGCCCGTCCTCCTTGCGATCCCTCGGCAAGGTAATGTGGTCAGTTCCCTTCCCACCCGCTCTGTTGATAGGGCCTGGCAAAGTAATTAATCAGCAGATCTGCCTGGCTCCAATCCCTCTACTTGTAATATTACACCGGTGGGTGGGTTGTTGGCAACAGGAATCAAACCCGGAATCAGGAGCCTCTGTGACGTGTGCTAAAAGAACCAGGCTGTAGCAGACCCATCAACCTCTGTCAGTGGCCCAGCCATGGCTAGAGGTGGACAGAGCACCGCATGGAGTGGATCAGGGTTACACACAGAAGGGACCCAGCAGGGAATGTTGATTGCTGGTGGGTCTCACAATATGCTGTGGGGGGAGAATGTGTCTTTCAGGCCCCATTGACTTCAGTAATAATAGACCCTAGCTCTTATGTAGCACTTTTCATCAATAGATCATAGAGGCTTTACAGAGGAGGTTAGACTCATTATTCCCATTTTACAGATGGGGAAACTGAGGCACAGAGGGGGCAAGATGTTACCCAGCAGGCCAATGGTAGAGCCAGGAATAGAACTGAAGTCTCCTTTGTCCCAGTTCGCTAGGCCACACGCCCCAGAGCTAACCATCAGCTTCACCCTGTTAATGAGAGGGTGAGTCGATGCAATTTTCTATAGGGATGCATTGGTGGGGAACTGATAGCATATTACCCTGCGTCTGTCCATCCTGTGGCTAAATAGTGGCCCTTCTGTTTTGTTTATTGGCCAAACTTATAGGAGCATGACAAGGATTGCAGATCACTCTCTGCTTTACGCAGCCTATGTGCAGGTACTGTTCCTTACGGAGCAGTGCAATTTCAAACGGGTTGGTAAAGAGTTTTGTGATTGTGCTGTAGAATAGCAGTGGAGTGCAATAGATAGGGCACAGGACTGGGAGCTGAGAACTCTAGGGGGAGTGGGGTCTAGGGGTTAGAGCAGGAGGGGCTGGGAGTCAGGGCTCCTGAGTTCTACTCCCAGTTCTGGGAGGGAAGGGGTGGGAAGTCTAGTGATTAGTGTGGGGGAGGGGAAGCAGCCAGGACTCCTGGATTCTATCCCCAGTTTTGGGAGGCGTGGGGACAGGAGTCAGGATTCCTGGGTTCTCTTCCCAGTTCTGCCATGGAGTTGCTGTGTCATCTTGGGCAGCTCAGCCTGTTTTCCTGTGCCCCAGTTTCCTCATTCCTAAAACAGGGATAATGAGATCCATTGGCCATTGTCAGCTGCTTTGCCATTCAAGCTGAAAAGATCCCAAACTAATTAGTATACATAGCAAATGCTTAACACACGAGGAACACCTCTTCTTGACTGTAGAATCTGTGTATCCTCCAGATCCCCAAGTCGCTGGTCCCCCACTACTGTGAACTGGTGGGGGCCAACCCCAAAATCCGCCCCAACCCTGCCAAGTTCCTCCAGAACTGCCGGGGCCCCAATGGCTTCATGAAGAACAGCTTTGTAGAGACCAACCTTTTCCTGGAAGAGATCCAGGTGAGAACGATGCCTGTAGCCTTGTCACCTCCGGTCAGGAGGGGTGGAAAGTATTAGAACTCTATGTAGGCCAGAGGTGCCCAAGAGAGTGTCCAATCAATTGTTGGGGCTTGAGGACCCCCTGCATTGGTTTATGGGCCCATTGAACTTGCCTTGGGCAGTACTGACCTTTGTCTTGGGTCCGTTATATGTTCGCTTGATGGGGAAAAGTGGCTTCTGGAGCACAGTTCATTTTGGGGGGAGGTTGAGAGGGAACTGGCTGTGGTGGGGAATGGGATATGAAGCCCTTCCTCTCCAGAGGGCACCTGCTCTGTGGGGGAGACTAGCTGGATCAGGGAGGTGGGGAATGGGATGTCAGGCCTTTCCTCTCTAGGGAGTACTGGCGTCAATCCTGCCGCAGGGTATGGGGACTGATTGGGTTAGGGGGCAGGGAAAGGGGTAAGGTGTCTTTTCATTCCACAAGGCATTAGTTCTGATGTGGCCCCAAGTTGTGGGAGGAACTGGTGGGTTCAGGGTTATATAGGATAAAGACCACTTCAGCTTTAAGTCACTGGTTCAACTCCAGCCCATGTTAGCAGAGCTGGAAATTCATGCCCCTGTATGGTAGAACAAGAACTTGCTGTATTTCCATCCATTATCTAGTGGGAGAGGAGACTGCGGCATCCAAGCCATCATTGTCATTGATTCTCTTGTTGGCAGCCCCAAAGGGCAAAATGGAACCACAAGGAGCAGGCTAGTCTGCCCTGTGACCCCATTTCCTTTTCCCCCTGTCCTGGCAGATTAAGGAACCAGCAGAACGGCAGAAGTTCTTCCAGGAGCTGAGCAACAACCTAGACACCTTCCCCGAAGATTTCTGCCGGCACAAGATTCTCCCACAACTGCTGACGGCCTTTGAGTTTGGTAGTGCTGGTGCTGTCATCCTGACCCCACTCTTCAAGGTGAGCTGCTGTTCTAATGGTGGCATTCCTCTGTTTACATCTTGTGACGGGATGGGGCTACAGGCCTGTTTCCTGTCTCTGGGCATTCTGAGGATTGTAGTTCCCAGAGTGAGCAAGGACTGCTGGCAAGTGGACTTTGCTTGTGGGGAGGGGGGAGCAGTTGCTGCTGGAGATCTCCTGTGACTGAGCAGGACCTATGGAAGGGACAGGGAGGAGACAGGCAAACACAAAGTAACACTATAGGGACAGTTCAAAGTGAGAACAGACTGTTGCTCTGTTCGCTAGAGCCCTAGAAGGCTGGATCTCCGCCTGTGACTCAGTGAAGTTGGTGTGCTTGGGGGAGAGAGGCATTTTAGGGCTAAACTACCCTATTAAGGGGTCGCGCGCTTCGCAGCTTCTGTAGGCTGCACATGTTGCATACATCAGAGGTCCTTGCATCTCTCCATTTCCCGCACAAGTGGCCTGTGAACCACCCTCTCGTTCAGGGACTCCCTGCAACGCCCACCTCTCATGGCGGGCTGGATGTGCTACATTCACTCCACCTATATCAGAGTCCTTGATTCTCCCGCCATGCCAGGGCTCTGTGTGCTCTCTCATTCCCACCCCCCCTTCCCCTACTTTACCCCACCCCATGCCAGGAAAAGGGAAACTGAGGCCAGAGAGGTGTGTCATCACTACACATTCCTCATCAAGTGACACATGACCTTGCAGGGGGTGTGTGTGTGTGTGTATGTGTGTGTGTGTGTATATATATATATATATAAATAAAAATATGGGGACTCCATTCCCGAGATATATGGACCATGTTGGAGATGGTGCCAAGAGCTGAAGTCAGTACTCCAGGAACACCTACAGATTAATTTCTTTGTGTGGCCCAGCTAGGAGTATCTTTTCTCTGGAAGGCTTATGGGCCCACGTCACTACTTTCCATCTCCGCACTAAAGCTTTGCATGCCCCTCATCTCCTCCAGGATGAAAGCCTCCTCTTTAACTTCCAGTGTTTTTGCAGGTGGGGAAGTTCCTGAACACTGAAGAGTATCAGCAGAAGATCATTCCTGTCATCGTCAAAATGTTCTCCTCCACCGACCGAGCCATGAGGATACGGCTGCTGCAGCAGGTCAGTGATCAGCCTCGTTTTGCATCTGTGCACTTGGGCGGATCCAGAGCTCAGACGGGTAGGCAGGAGCAATGTTTTTCTGTTCTCGTTAGAACAGGGAGGGAACTGGGAGTCTGAACTTTTGGGTTCTGTTCCTGGCTCTGGGAGGGGAATGGTGCCTGTCTAGTGGTTAGAACCAAGGAGAATGGGAGTTGGGACTCCTGGGTTCTAGTCTCAGTTCTGGGAGGGGAATGGTTTTGTGGCTAGATCAAAGAATTAGCAGACCGGATTTTTGGGTTCTACTTTGGGAGAGAGTACCCCTTAGTTGTTAGGACAAGGGGACTGAGAATTAGATCGCCTGGGTTCTGTACCCAGCTCTGGGAAGAAGCGTGCTGCAGGGGTGACTCGGAGCCAGGATTTCTGGATCTGTTCCTGGCTGTGGAAAGGTGTGATGTCAAGGGCTTAGAATAGGTGATTGGGAATCAGGACATCTGGGTTCTCCTCTTGGCTTTCCCCAGATCATAGAATCATAGAATATCAGGGTTGGAAGGGACCTCAGGAGGTCATCTAGTCCAACCCCTTGCTCAAAGCAGGACCAATTCCCAACTAAATCATCCCAGCCAGGGCTTTGTCAAGCCTGACCGTAAAAACCTCTAAGGAACAGATGGTGTTGAGCCGTGCTAATTTTGACTGTGCATAGATCTTCCTCAGCACTAGACCAAACGTTAAGTCCTGACTGGCGGCACATGCCTGTGTGTGTGTGTGTTGCAGATGGAAAACTTCATCCAATACCTCAACGAACCCACCGTCAACACCCAGATCTTTCCCCACGTTGTGCACGGCTTCCTGGACACCAACCCAGCCATTCGTGAGCAGACAGTGAAGGTAGAACAACAGAAGGGCTAATGTGATCTTTGGATGTATAAATGGGGGATCTCGAGTAGGGAGGTTCCGTTACCTCGGTATCTGGCACTGGTGCAACCACTGCTGGAATACTGTGTCCAGTTCTGATGCCCACACTTCCAAGAAGGATGTGGATTAAAGTAGAGAGGGTTCAGAGAAGAGCCAGGAGAATGATTAAAGGGTTGAAAAACCTGCCTGATAGTGAGAGACTCCAGGAGCTCAATTCATTTAGCTTATCAAAGAGAAGTTTAATAGGTGACTTGGTCACAGTCTGTAAGTACATACATGGGCCACAAATCTTTTTTAATGGGCTCTTCGGTCTAGCAGAGAAAGATCTAACAAGACCTAGTGGTTGGAAGTTGAAGCTAGGAAAAGTCAGACTGGAAATAAGGTGCACATTTTTAATAGTGAGGATAAATAACCATTGGAACAACTTGCCAAGGGATGTGGTGGATTCTCCATCACTGATCATTTTTAAATCAAGCTGGAATGTTTTTCTAATGGATCTGTTCTGGTTCAAATAGGAATTAACAGAGAAGTCTGTGTGTTATACAGGTCACACTAGATGAGGGGTAGGCAACCTATGGCACGCGTGCCAAAGGCGGCACGCGAGCTGATTTTCAGTGGCACTCACAGTGCCTGGGTCCTGGCCCCCGGTCCGGGGGGCTCTGCATTTTAATTTAATTTTAAATGAAGCTTCTTAAACATTTTAAAAACCTTATTTACTTTACATACAATAGTTTAGTTATATATTATAGACTTATAGAAAGAGACCTTCTAAAAATGTTAAAATGTATTATTGGCACGTGAAACCTTAAATTAGAGTGAATAAATGAAGATTCGGCACACCACTTCTGAAAGTATCAGAGGGGTAGCCGTGTTAGTCTGAATCTGTAAAAAGCAACAGAGGGTCCTGTGGCACCTTTGAGACTAACAGAAGTATTGGGAGCATAAGCTTTCGTGGGTAAGAACCTCACTTCTTCAGATGCAAGTAATGGAAATTTCCAGAGGCAGGTATAAATCAGTATGGAGATAACCAGGTTAGTTCAATCAGGGACCATGATTTTAACAGCTTCCACCCCACCATCAACCTCAGCCTGGACCAATCTACACGGGAGGTCCACTTCCTAGACATCACAGTACAAATAAGCGATGGCCACGTTAACACCACCCTATACCAAAAACCCACCGACCGCTACGCCTACCTTCATGCCTCCAGCTTCCACCCCGGACACACCACACGATCCATCGTCTACAGCCAAGCGCTGAGGTACAACCGCACCTGCTCCAACCCCTCAGTCAGAGACCAACACCTACAAGATCTTCACCAAGCATTCTCAAAACTACGATACCCACACAAGGAAATAAAGAAACAAATCAACAGAGCCAGACGTGTACCCAGAAGCCTCCTGCTACAAGACAGGCCCAAAAAAGAAACCAACAGAACTCCACTGGCCATCACCTACAGTCCTCAGCTTAAACCTCTCCAACGCATCATCAGTGATCTACAACCCATCCTGGACAATGATCCCTCACTTTCACAGACCTTGGGAGGCAGGCCAGTCCTCGCCCACAGACAACCCGCCAACCTTAAGCATATTCTCACCAGCAACCACGCACCGCACCATAACAACTCTAACTCAGGAACCAACCCATGCAACAAACCTCGATGCCAACTCTGCCCACATATCTACACCGGCAACACCATCACAGGACCTAACCAGATCAGCTACAACATCACCGGCTCATTCACCTGCACGTCCACCAATGTTATATATGCCATCATGCCAGCAATGCCCCTCTGCTATGTACATTGGCCAAACTGGACAGTCACTACGCAAGAGGATAAATGGACACAAGTCAGATATCAGGAATGGCAATATACAAAAACCTGTAGGAGAACACTTCAACCTCCCTGGCCACACAATAGCAGATGTAAAGGTAGCCATCTTACAGCAAAAAAACTTCAGGACCAGACTCCAAAGAGAAACTGCTTGAGCTCCAGTTCATTTGCAAATTTGACACCATCAGATCAGGATTAAACAAAGACTGTGAATGGCTATCCAACTCCTCTGGACGGTCGAAACAACAGACTAGATTTCTACATAGATTGCTTCCGTCACCGTGCAAAGGCTGAAATGGTGGAAAAGCAACATCACTTGCCACATAACCTCAGCAATGCTGAACACAACGCCATCTACAGCCTCAGAAACAACCCTGACATCATAATCAAAAAGGCTGACAAAGGAGGTGCTGTCGTCATCATGAATAAATTGGAATATGACCAAGAGGCTGCTAGACAGCTCAATAACACCACATTCTACAGGCCATTATCCTCTGATCCCACTGAGGATTACCTAAAGAAACTACACCATCTGCTAAAAAAACTCCCTGACAAAGCACAGGAACAAATCTGTACAGACACATGCCTAGAACCCCGACCAGGGGTATTCTATTTGCTACCCAAGATCCATAAACCTGGATATCCTGGACGCCCCATCATCTCAGGCATTGGCACCTAACATCAGGCTTGTCTGGTTATGTAGACTCTCTCCTCAGACCCTACGCTACCAGCACTCCCAGCTATTTTTGAGACACCACTGACTTCCTGAGGAAACTACAATCCATCGGTGATCTTCCAGAAAACACCATCCTGGCCACTATGGACGTAGAAGCCCTCTACACCAATATTCCACACAAAGATGGACTACAAGCTATCAGGAACAGTATCCCTGATAATGTCACAGCTAACCTGGTGGCTGAACTTTGTGATTTTGTCCTCACCCACAACTATTTCACATTTGGGGACAATATATACCTTCAAGTCAGCGGCACTGCTATGGGTACCCGCATGGCCCCACAATATGCCAACATTTTTATGGCTGACTTAGAACAACGCTTCCTTAGCTCTCGTCCCCTAACGCCCCTACTCTACTTGCGCTACATTGATGACATCTTCATCATCTGGACCCATGGAAAAGAAGCCCTTGAGGAATTTCACCATGATTTCAATAATTTCCATCCCACCATCAACCTCAGCCTAGATCAATCCACACAAGCGGTCCATTTCCTGGACACTACTGTGCTAATAAGCGATGGTCACATAAATACCACCCTATACCGGAAACCTACTGACCGCTACACTTACCTACATGCCTCCAGCTTCCATCCAGGACACACCACACGATCCATTGTCTACAGACAAGCTCTAAGATATAACCGCATTTGCTCCAATCCCTCGGATAGAGACAAGCACCTACAAGATCTCTATCAAGCATTCTTAAAACTACAATACCCACCCGCTGAAGTGAAAAAACAGATTGACAGAGCCAGACGAGTACCCAGAAGTCACCTCCTACAAGACAGGCCCAACAAAGAAAATAACAGAACACCACTAGCTGTCACCTTCAGCCCCCAACTAAAACCTCTCCAGCGCATCATCAGAGATCTACAACCTATCCTGAAAGATGATCCTTTACTCTCACAGATCTTGGGAGACAGACCTGTCCTCGCTTACAGACAACCCCCCAACCTAAAGCAAATACTCACCAGCAACCACACATCACTGAACAAAACCACTAACCCAGGAACCTATCCTTGTAACAAACCCCGATGCCAACTCTGTCCACATATCTATTCAAGTAACATCATCATAGGACCTAATCACATCAGCCATACCATCAGGGGCTCGTTCACCTGCACATCTACCAATGTGATATATGCCATCATGTGCCAGCAATGCCCCTCTGCCATGTACATTGGCCAAACCGGACAGTCTCTACGCAAAAGAATTAATGGACACAAATCTGACATCAGGAATCAAAATACTCAAAAACCAGTGGGAGAACACTTTAACCTGTCTGGTCATTCAGTGACAGACCTGCGGGTGGCTATATTACAACAGAAAAACTTCAAAAACAGACTCCAACGAGAGACTGCTGAGCTGGAATTGATATGCAAACTAGACACAATCAACTCCGGTTTGAATAAGGACTGGGAATGGCTGAGCCATTACAAACATTGAATCTATCTCCCCTTGTAAGTATGCTCACACTTCTTATCAAACTGTCTGTACTGGGCTATCTTGATTATCACTTCAAAAGTTTTTTTTCTCTTAATTAATTGGCCTCTCAGAGTTGGTAAGACAACTCCCACCTGTTTATGCTCTCTGTATGTGTGTATATATATCTCCTCAATATATGTTCCATTCTATATGCATCCGAAGAAGTGGGCTGTAGTCCACGAAAGCTTATGCTCTAATAAATTTGTTAGTCTCTAAGGTGCCACAAGTACTCCTGTTCTTCTTTATCCAACTACAGAAGCAGTTTCTCCTCCCTTGGTGTTCACACCTCAACTGTTAGCAGAGCACCTCACCCTCCCTGTTGAACTAACCTCGTTATCTCCATACTGATTTATACCTGCCTCTGGAAATTTCCATTACTTGCATCTGAAGAAGTGAGGTTCTTACCCACGAAAGCTTATGCTCCCAATACTTCTGTTAGTCTTAAAGGTGCCACAGGACCCTCTGTTGCACTTCTGAAAGGTTGCCGACCCCTGCACTAGATGATCACAGTGATCCCTTCTGACTTTATAATCTAGAAATCAATTTCAGGGTTGCTCTGTTCCTCCTTCTTGAAGGATGCTGGTGGTGTGGAGTTAAGGGGGAAAATGATGCTATCTGGACTATTGATCTTGTCAGACCCTGTTGCTAATTCTTACCTCTGCACGGGGAGGAGGTTTTATGTGATATTGGTTTGCATGATCTGGACAGTCTTTCCCATAAAGAACCTCAGACAAGTCTGTCCTGAGTCCTGTCAGTTTTCAGAGGGTGCACTTTTTACTGTGTACACTGGCTGGATAGATAGGCAATATGGTCTGTGGATAGTGCTTTGGACCAAGGACTCAGGAGACACGGGCAAGGATTTGTCAAAAGTGACTAGTGATTTTAGTTGCCTGATTTGAGATGCCTTTTAGAAAGAGGCCTGATTTGCAGAAAGTACTGAGCACCCACCCTCTGAAAACTAGACCCCTTTCAATGTCTCTAGCTGAGTCCTCTCCCTCCCCCACCCCCCTTGGGCCTGGATTCTGTTCCCAGCTTTAACAACGAGGAGTCCTTGTGGCACCTTAGAGACTAACAAATTTATTTGGGGACTAACAAATTAGTCTCTAAGGTGCCACAAGGACTCCTCGTTGTTTTTGCTAATACAGACTAACACGGCTGCTACTCTGAAACCTGTTCCCAGCTTTGCCACTCGTCTCAGGCAAGTCACCCACCTGTCTTTTTCCCCCATCTGAAAAATGCAGATAGTGATTCTCCTTTGTAAACTGCTCTGGGATATATGAATGTTAAGAACTGGATATTACCCCTTTTTGACCCGAGTCGTTAACCAAAATTTGGGGTCCCCCAGGCTGTTTGGTTAGGAGGAGAAATTGATGATAGCATCAGGTTTTCTTTGATGCAATCCTGTTTATTTACAAAGAATGTACAGAGTTCTGTTTCTCTGAACACAGCAGGAATCAAACAGGACATCTCTTTGTTTGATGTTTCTTTGCTCCCAGCTGCTTTCAGCCAGCACTCTGCTCAAAAGCTCTCTCTAGACTTTTTCTCAGGGCCCTTTCCCAGTGCTTCTGTGTCTGGTGCGTCCTGGCTGTTTTCTCTTCTCACCCCTCTACTAAAACAATACCCAGGGAAGCCCCTCTGCCCCCTGAATTCAAATGCCTGAGCGGCCTCATGTGCCAAAACACACGTTTTGTTTGCAGGCCCCCTAATGTTTCAGCTCTGAGTCCATAAAGAAGCTTTAATAGCTTCTTACAACTCCCTTTAATGAAGGACAGCAGTTACCCCCTTCTCTCCCAGTTTTAATGAGCTTTAACCCAACCCTTGCCACTATCCTAGGGGGATTCATTGACAGACAAAGGGCTATAGAAATGTCTGTCACTGCAGGACTAGGGTTACCATACGTCCTCTTTTTCCCGGACATGTCCGGCTTTTCGGCAGTCAAAGCCCCGTCTGGGGGGAATTGCCAAAAAGCCGAACATGTCCAGGAAAATGGCGGCTCTGTTCCTCCCCGACTCTTCGGCTCTGTTTAAGAGCCGGGCTGCCCGAGCGCTACCGGCTTCGGGCAGCCCCGTGCCTCCAGACCCTGCGCCGCTGGAGCCCGGGAGGGGAAGTGCCCGGCTGGGGGCGCAGGGTCTGGAGGCACGGGGTCTGCCCGAAGCCGGTAGCGATCGGGCAGTCCGGCTCTTAAACAGAGCCGAAGAGTCGGGGAGGAGCAGAGCTGCCGCGGCTGGAGGCTCTGCTCCTCTTCGGCTCTGTGTAACTTACACTGTGTCAGTTACACAGAGCCACCGCGGCTGGAGACTCTGCTCCTCTTCGGCTCTGTTTAAGAGCCGGGCTGCCCGAGAGCTACCGGCTTCGGGCAGCCCCCGTGCCTCCAGACCCTGCGCCGCCGGAGCCCGTGAGGGGAAGTGCCCAGCTGGGGGTGCAGGGTCCGGAGGCATAGGGGCTGCCCGAAGCCGGTAGCGCTCAGGCAGCTCGGCTCTGTTTAAGAGCCAGGCTGCCCGAGCGCTACCGGCTTCGGGCAGCCCCCGTGCCTCCGGACCCTGCGCCGCCGGAGCCCGGGAGGGGAAGTGCCCGGCTGGGGGCGCAGGGTACGGAGGCATAGGGGCTGCCCAAAGCCCGAGCGCTACCGGCTTCACGGTTTGCTGGGCAGCCTCCAGACCCTGCGCCCCCAGCTGGGTGCTTCCCCTCCCGGGCTCCAGCTGCGCTGGGGAAGCGCCGGCTGGGGGCGCAGGGTCTGGGGGCTGCCCGGCAAACCCTGAAGCCGGTAGCACTGGGGCAGCCCTTTCCCCCCTGGCTGGGAGTGGAAGGGAGGAGGGGGCGGAGTTAGGGTGGGGAAGGGGCGGAGTTGGGGAGGGGCTAGGGGTGGGGAAATGGGCGGGGCCAGGGCCCATGGAGGGTCCTCTTTTTTTATTTATGAGATATGGTAACCCTATGCAGGACATAATGTCAGATCCAAACCCCAAGGGATGTTACTCTGTTGCCTGATTTTGGGACAGTTACTACCATTATTATATGTTTGTACAGTGCCTGAAACAATGGGGCCCAGACTTGTTAAGCTCTGTGGGGGCAGGGCGTGCTATGTTATTAGAGTTGGCTGGGAAATGGATTTTCCGTTCTGTGGGAAATTCTGACATTTCAAAAATGATTTTTGTTCCGATTCCTAAATTTTCCACAGAATGGAAGCTCTGAAAAATTTTGATTTAGAACCATTGAAACGTTTTGTTTTGATAATGTCAAATTGTTTCATTTTAATAAGGTAAAAGCATTTAGTTTGTCAAAACAATATATAAATTATGCTATACATTAAAAATTAATATAATATAAAAGTTAGTGAAATAAAACGAAACCGTGAATCATTTAGCCTCTCATTTTGTATCAATAATGTTGAAATAGTTTGGTTTGTCAAAACACTATAAAATATTAAATGCAAGTCAATACAGTACATATTATCTAATATTAAAATTATTATAATATAGAGGTAGAAACTAAATAAAGTTAAATGAACAGTTGAAACAGTCTAAACAAATCGCTTTGACTTTCTTCCATTGAGAATTTTATTGAAAACCACGTTCCCTCACATTGTTTCAGTTTCCACCAGACTCTATTTTAATATGGAAAACTGTTTTGTCAAAAAGGTTTAGTCCAGCTATAATTATTCTGTTTGTACAGTGCCTGACACAATGGGGCCCAAATCCTCTAAGTTCTATTGCGATATAAATGTTGCATAATACTAGTGTCCTACAGAGGATAAAAGCCCTACTACAGCTGTACAACAAGGGAGGCTTCAGGAGTTACTCACTGTCATTAGCCATGCTGACAACACATCCTATGAGCTAGGGAGGCACCATGGCCTAATGGGTTAGCATTAGACTGGGACTCAGGAGACCTGGGTTAAATTCCTGTCTCTCCCACCTGCCTGCTGGGTGACCTTAGGCAAATCACTTTAATAGCCCCGTGACTCAGTTTCCCCATGTATACAATGGGGATAATAGTACCAACCTCCTTTGTAAGGCACTTTGAGAGCTACTGATGACAAGTGCTATGGAAGAGCTAGATGTTATTAGACCTGAACTACCCCATGACCAGCCTCTTTCCTCCCCTCACAGTCGATGCTGCTGCTGGCCCCCAAGCTGAACGAGAACAATCTCAACATGGAGCTGATGAAGCACTTTGCCCGTCTGCAGGCCAAGGATGACCAGGGGCCCATTCGTTGCAACACCACTGTGTGCCTTGGAAAGATCGGTCCTTACCTCAATGCCAGCGTGAGTAGTGAGATCGTTTCCTGCACTCCCGAAGGACCCGATGCCAGGCGGGATGGGGAAAATAGGGACACAGACCCTGGTTTCTTTCCCAGGATGATTTCCCTTTAAAATGCCTATTTCTCACCAAGGCTTCATATGATGCAGAGGAAGATTGTGACCATCTTAAAGTGGGGAATTGTGGATTGTAGATCCCAGCAATGCTCTAGCTTTCAGGAGAAGGGGATAGGAGGGTTTTGTGGTTAAAGTACCAGCCCAGAGCCTGGAAGGCCTGGCTTTGATTCCAGGCTCTGCTACAAAGTCAGTGTAACCCTGGGCAAAACGCTTCATTGTTCTTTGGCTGTAAAACATGGATAATCTTCCTTTCTCCCACCCTGTGTCTGTCTAGTCTATTTACATTGAAAGCTCATCAGGGCAGGGACTGGTGTTTTATGTGTTTGTGCAGGGCTAGCACAATGGGTCTGTGACTGGGGCTCCCGGGTGCTACCATAATACACATAATAAATTGCCCATTCTCTTATTTCCAGACTAGACAAAGAATTTTGATCTCTGCCTTCAGCCGTGCCACAAAAGACCCATTTGCCCCCTCCCGGGCAGCGGGCGTCTTGGGATTCGCTGCCACTCACAACTTCTACTCTATGAATGACTGTGCATTCAAAATCCTGCCGGTTCTCTGTGCGCTGACAGTTGACCCTGAAAAGACAGTCAGGGATCAGGTGAGTTGGCTCTGCAGTGAAATTTGCAGAGCCACCAACTCCAAGCCTCCAGCTCTGATGCCCGGCACAACGGGGGCCTCCAACCTTGGACCAGTCCATTCTAGCACCCAGAGTGATGGTGGCATCCAATCTCAGTTGGGGGTCTATGCAGTCACTGGTGCCACAAGGGCTCCCACTGTATTAAGGGGGTATCTCTACAGCATATAATAATAAAGTAACTTCAATTTCTTAGACTTTCAAGGCCATTCGAAGCTTTGTGACTAAGCTAGAAACCGTCTCTGAAGATCCATCTCAGCTCTCTGAACTGGGTGAGCGATCCTAATATTGTGCTGAAGTTTTCAGGCATTTAAACACCAAACAGAACTAATGGACTTTTTTCCCCTTTTCTTTCTGCTCCCTTTGCAGAGAAGGATGTTCACGCAGCGTCAACCAGTCCTGGGATGGGAGCAGCTGCCAGCTGGGCAGGCTGGGCCGTGACAGGGGTCTCATCGCTTACGTCAAAGCTAATCCGAACAAACACCGGGACCACGGTAGAACAAACAGCTGTGGAAACCGCCACTGGAGGTGCACCGGAGCCACCCAGTGTCGGTCAGTCTTTGCACAGCTGTAATTGCAAAGCTTGATTTGGGCTTTATTCACCCTGGGGTGGTTGCATCACAGAACTGAGTAGCCATGCAGCAAATGGCACTGAAGCCAGCAGCACCATCTCAAGCGATAGAAGGAAATGCTTGTTTGCATGACACACAGTTAGCCTACAGAAGACTAGTCAGAGTGTAATAATAAGGATGGTTGCCCCTTTGGCTCAAGCAGTTGGTCAGTATTTGGGACTTCGCAGGGTTGTTTCCAGAAAAAGGGAAATCAGTGACGCAAGTCAGGTATATTTTTAGTTAGAGCTGAGCGAATACGTGATTTTTTTGAGGGGGGGTGATGGTGGTGGTTGCTGAAATGAAAAACTTTGTTTCAGCTCAAAAAAACACCTGAAGCAAAATGAAAAACATAAAACACTTTTTGTTTTTTAATCTAAGCTAAATTTGTAAATGAAACTTTTGTAAACAAAAAGTCAAAAGTGTCAAAACAAGTTTTGACATTTTTTGGGGAAAAGAAATAATTTTTTGAACTGAAACTGTTTGCAAGCTAAGGGTGAATATGGCATATACTTTCAGTGCCCCTCAAAATGCCTTTTTAGCTAATTTACTGTTTGCTGAATTTTTTTTGCCCAACTTTAATCTTGATGTAACCTTGTTTATTTATAAAGAATGCACACAAAGTCCTGTTTCCCTGAACACAGTAGAACCAAACAACAGCAGGAAGTTTTCTTGATCAGAAATCCTCAAGTCTGCCCCTCTAGCGAGCTTTTCACAGATGTTTGAGGCCAGAAAGGGACCTTGTGATCATCTAGTCTGACCTCTGCTGTAACACAGGCCATAGGATTTCCTTGTGTTAATTCCTATTTGAAACAGAGCAGGTCTCTTAGAAAAACATCCCATCTTGATTTAAAAATTGACTGTGATGGAAAATCCCCTGCAATCCTTGGTAACATGCTCTATTACCCTCACTGTAATGGTGGATAAAAATGAATGATTTTAATTAAAATAATGAAAGAAATCAATTTTTTTCATTTAAATTAATTAAAAAGTAAACCTACTTAAAATTAAATTTGAAATCTTGATAAACTGTGTTGAGGCCTAAAAATACTAGAGTCAAGCATTTAAATTAAATGAAAAAAATAATATTAAGCAGTATATAGGTGGTGCCAAAGTTTTAAAGAAAATCAAACCACTTAACTGGTGGAAATCACCACCTAAGCACCTGGAGCCAGAGTTTGTTGAAGTACTGAGCCAGCTTTTGACAGCAATAGCCTCTCCTGGAGGTGCAGAGCGAATATCTTCTTCTTTTCACTTTATTCAAGAAGTTCAGTTCAATGACTAGTTCATTTGAAGTTAATAAACTGATTGGGAGTTGAAAAAGCAGGAAAGCTTGTATTTCCTTTTCCAGTCGATGAATAATAAATCAATTAGTTTTAAATACAAAATAGGTTTTTAATAAACTTTCATTTTCCAGCACATTGCAAGTAGTTTTATTTAGCTAATACAAAAATTAAAAAGCTGGTTTTGCTCATTTCTAATTGAATTCCACAAATCACAGTTAATCGCCTAATAAATAAGAAATGCATTATTCACCATTTCGAAAATAATAAAAAATAAGAATTAAGACTCTGAATAAATGTATATGAAGCTATATAATTTCTTAAATAAATGTGTAGTGCAGGGGTGGGCAAACTTTTTGGCCCGAGGGCCACATTGGGGTTGCGCAACTGTGTGGAGGGCTGGGTAGGGAAGGCTGTGCCTCCCCAAACAGCCTGGCCCCCGCCCCCTATCTGCCCCCTCCCACTCACCAGCCCCTGACTGCCCCCCTCAGAATCCCCAACCTATCCAACCTCCCCTGCTCCTGGTCCCCTGATCGTCCCCTCCCAGGATCCCACTGCCTTATCCAACCCCCCTGTTCACTGTCCCCTGACTGCCCTCCCGACCCCTATCCACATCCCCACCCCCCTGACAGGCCCCCTGGGACTCCCACTCCCAACCCTCCCTGTTCCCCATCCCCTGACCGCCCCACCAGAGCCTCCGCCCCCTCCTCCCTGACTGCCCCCCCCCGGACCTCCGCTCTCTTACCCAACCCCCCCCCCCCAGCTCCCTTACCAGCAGCAGGAGCTCGCAGCTGCGACACCCAGCCAGAGCCAGCTGCGCTCCCCATGCTGCCCAGTGGGAGCAGCGGGCCAGAGCGCGGTGGCATGGCTGCAGGGGAGGAGGGACAGCGGGGGAGGGGCTGGGGACTAAGCTCCCCGGCCGGGAGCTCAGGGGCCAGGCAGGATGGTCCCGCGGGCTGGATGTGGCCCGCAGGCCGTAGTTTGCCCATGTCTGGTGTAGTGCATCCACCTGGTTAGCAAAAAATAGCATCGCATTTAATGTAAAGGCAATATTTAGTTGCAAATCAGTATGTTTTAATGATTACAACCAGTGAAAATAACTTTTGGTTAGGCAAATAATTTAAAAGTACAAATGTAAAATAAAATTAACAACTGATGATTTAAATCCAAGTTTCCTGCTTGCTGATTTAACTCAATTCTCTCTGTACCCTATTAAAAATGTGTGCTTTATATCCTGTCTCAATTTTTCTAGTTTCCACTTCCAGCCATTGGATCTTGTTAGGTCTTTGTGTGTTACACTGACAAATTTCTGTTCCCCAGGTGGGGACTTAGACTCAAGGAGCTCGATCTATTTAGCGTAACAGAGAAGGTTCGGAGGTAACCTGATCCCAGTCTATCACTCTGTGCCCAAGAAGCTCTGTCCTTCGCTTCCTCTTTCAAATACTCAGTGCTTCTCTAGGCTTCCTGCCGCCAACACACACAGGCTGCAACTGATCTCCTAGTCCCTGCAGTCTTGGCTCTGATCTGCCACATGCATTGGTCAGTCCCTCCATTCTTTGTAGCTGTCTCTACTACACAAAGTTGCTTAATTGCTCTTTCCGTTGAGTCTGTTTGGTGCACCCATTGGCTGTAACTCTGGCTGTGATTGTTTTTGGATCCAAGATTCAGGGGATGGCAGCAATTAGCATCTTTCAACATAAAAATATGAAATGAACAAGGGATTTGGAAGGGATTCCCTAGGGAAATTGACCAGTATAGCCATAGCAGTCCCTGTGTTGACAAGCCCTAGCTGTAATAGGAGTTGGGAGAAACTTTGGCGCAGTTCCTCTGAAGTGCTCAGTGCTGGCCACTATCAGAGAAAGGACACTTTCTAATACTGTGGGCTTTTGTCTTCAAGGAGCCAGCCACATCCCTTCCCCGGTGACGTTGCCAGCAGCTCCTGTTCCATCCAGCCAGTGGGATCTGGAGGGGGATGTGACTGAGGAAGAAGAGAACTCCACAGATAGATGGGACGATGATGACTGGGGAAGCCTGGAGGTGAGCAACACACTTATGTCTGCAATAGAGTTTGTTTGAGGATGACAGATGGGCTGCCTCAGTGATTGGAGTAAGGACTTGTGACCTCTCTGCTGAGTTTGAGCAGATTTGGGAGCTTATAGTCTGGTGGGGAAATTAGTAGGGGGGGGGGGGCAATTTTTTAGTGTAACTTATTTATTTACACTGCATGCACAGTCCTGGGACAGAGGTGGTCACAAACAGCATGCAGGGCAATCCTGTTTCAGATTTTTCAGCCCAGATGCCAGTGCCTCATGCCCAGTTCCCCAGAAGCAATTCTGCCCCAAGAACCTGATGTAGTTAAAAAGATTAAGGGTAGGCAGCAAATACCCTTGTGCTGCTTGCAATAGCTCCCCTGAAAAGAATACATGAATGCATCACCAAGTTAACAACAGCTTTGCATGTTTTCCAAGACTGGCCACTGCTCGTATGCCCAAGAGTATGCACCACAGCGCCATCCAGTGACTTATGCCAAATTAGCTGCAGGCTCTATTGCTGCCTGGTTTGAGATTCTGCTTCCTTGTGTGCTGTGCCTCATTTTCTGTGCTTTTGCTTGTAGCAAGAGGCCGAGCAAGCCAAAGGGCAGGTGAGCCCGGATGACTGGAACACCCCGGAGTGGTCAGAACCAGCCTTGGTGTTGAAGAAGCCTGAGGCCAGGATGGTAGGTGACTTTCTGCACGTGCTATCACTCTGATGCCGCACCATATGCTGTCTTAAGTGCAGGTATTCCTTTCTGGTTCATTTGGTCTCCATGATCTCTGGGAGGGAGCAAGTAACCCTCAAGCTAATACCAACTGGGAAGGTTGTAGGGGCAATAGTGTGGCCTAGTGGATAGGGTATTAAACTGGGACTTAGGAGTCCTTGGTTCTATTCCTGGATCTGCCACAGCCTGCTCGCTGACCTTGGGCAAATCTCTGTGCCTCAGTTTCCTCATCTGGGAAATGGGGATAATGACATCCTTTGTTAAATGCTTTGAAATCTACTGATAAAAAGTGCTGTATAAGAACTAAGGATCATTACATCTAGGAACAAAGAATGTAGATCACTGTAATGGGGCAAGGGAACTGTATCCTGGACTACAGTGACACCAAAAAGAACTTGCACATCATGATAAATAACCAAGCGCTCCAGGGCAATGCTAGAGCGGAAAGGGCACAAACAAACTTGGACGTATAAGCAGGGGAATATCGAGTAGGAGTAAAGGAAGAGGGCATTTCCTCTGTCTATGGTAGTGGTGACACCATTACTGGATACTGTGTCTGGTTCTGGTGTCCACACTTCAAAAAGGATGTCAAATTGGAAAAGGTCAGCAGAGAGCTATAAGAATGATTCTGGGTCTGGAAAATCCACCTTATAGGGAGAGACTTGAGAAGCTCAGCCTGTTTAGTTTATCCCAGAGAAGGTTAAAAGGCGATTTGATCGTGGTCTTTAAATTAAGTCTGTCAGCCTTTCTCGCCTTAGTCACCATACGGCCCTCAGATGGGAATAACCATTGTTCAAGTGCCTACTAGTATGAAAGACAGTGTGGTCTAACGGCTAGGGTGGCGGGAAGTCTTTTCCCATTCCTGGTCTTTATCTGTTGAGCCTGGGCACTCAAAGTCTCACCTCTTCTAAATCTTGCAGGTAGGATATGACTAGTCCAGAAGCCCCTTCAGTTCCTGTCTCGTAGCTCATTTGTCCTCTTTCGGTTGTTCTGATCAATCTCCCTCCCCCCCCCCAAATCATTAACAGACCAGCAGCTCCTCCAAGAAACAGGAATCAGACTGGACCAGCTCTGGTTGGGAGGTTGGATCCACTTGGAGTCACAAGAAGTGGGGTGCTCAGGGACAAAGCTCCGTGGCAGAGGACAGCTGGGAGGAGGATTTTGATTCCCGGACAGCACAGAAACTGACTCCCTCACAGCAATCTCCCTTAGCCCAGCCAGAAGGGACCAAACTGGCCAGCGAATATGACTGGGACAGCTCATCGAGTATAGAGAAACCAGATCCTTTCTTCTCCATAATCCCTACTCAGAAGTCAACAACAGAGACCCAGGTAAGTTTCTCCATGTTTCATGATCACGGATGGGGTGTGTGTGTGTCAATTCCCAGCTCTACTATTGACTACCTTGGTAACATTGTTTTTTTTTGGGGGGGGGGGGGGAGAGGAGGAAGGAGTGGTGTACAAACCCCTCAAAGGCCTGGAAATGGCTAGTGTTATTACTCCCCCCACCCCCCCTGTTTAACTGAAGCTCCAGGGGAAGGCAGGCTGGGATACCCACTCAGTTTAGGGCTTAGCTACTTCACTTCTCCTCCTGTGTGGAAAGATAAATGTGCACTGAGTGCTCCCACCAGTATAGTGCATAACTGTGAAGGACTCCCCTGAATTCTAATTCTGTGTCTAACTTCAATTGCCAGAGACGCATGGATGCAATTGGTGACTGGGGTACAGAGGAAAACTGGGAATCTGTGGACTCTGACCAGGGTGAGTTGCTGAAGCAGCAAAGTTGCACATGATTGTTCCATCCAGCCATTCCTATTAGCTGGGAATTCTTGTGTCTCCCTAGGGCTCAGCAGGGCAGAATTAGCACGCAAGAAGCGAGAGGAGCGTAAGAAGGAGATGGAAGCTAAACGGGCGGACAAGAAGGTGGCAAAGGGACCTATGAAACTGGGCGCCAGGAAGCTGGACTGACAGTCAACAGAGCAGTGGAAACTTTAGCTATAGCTTGTACATATGCTCTTAGAATTTTAGTTTATACATACATCAGCAATAAGGACCCCCTCCTCCCCCCCCAACCAGGTACACTTGCATGCAGAGAGATGCACAAACTTGTGGTTCTACTGTATTTATTCTGTACAGCTTCTCAGTAAAAAGCAGATGGGGGCCTGTGATTGTGTGGCTATTTACATTTTTCCTGTATGTGCTGCAATCTTTTTTGTATATAAAGGGTATAGGAATAAATTAATTTTAAATGATCTGTGTTTAAATCAGAGACACTTTACAGACTAGTCTCTTAGAGAGAGACAGTTAGCAACAGCAAGACAGAAAGAGACACACACATAGTCTACGCTCTTAGCGATAGAGAGAGATATACACACAGTGTTTAGTTCTCTTAGTGACAGCCAGAGAGAGAGAGTCTAGTCTCTTAGACAGAAACTAAATGTGAGAGAGACACACAGTCTACTGTCTTAGCCACAACCATCCAGAAAGAGACAGACAAACACACACAGGCTACGCTCTTAGCGATAGAGCGAGTCTAAGAGTAACAGTGAGACAGACACACATACAGGCTACGCTCTTAGCCACAACAAGACACAGCCCCTAAGAGAGAGAGACACACAGTCTACGCTCTTAGACTCTCTCTGTCGCTAAGAGTAAGAGTGAGACAGACACACACACAGTCTACGCTCTTAGACAGCCAGTTAGCCAGAGACAGAGACACATACACAGAGGCTACGCTCTTAGCTGCAGCCAGCCAGAAAGACAGACACACACACGCGCGCGCGCGCTACTCACTTAGCGAGACAGAAAGAGAGACAGAGAGTCTGAGTGAGATAGACACACAGAGTCTTTGCTCTTAGATGACAGCCAGAAAGAGTGTGAGACAGAGAGAGGCTACGCTCTTAGTGATAGTGTCTGTCTAACTAGCCTCTCTGTGTGACTCTCTTTCTGAGCCCTGGTCGGTCTACACTAAGAGGTTAGGTCGATTTTAATGCGTCTACACAACCAACCCCGTTCCGTCGACCTAAAGAGCTCTTAAAATCGACTGCTGTACTCCTCCCCAGCAAGGGGAATAGCGCTAAAATTGATCTTGCTGGGTCGAATTTGGGGTAGTGCATGCAGACGCAATTCAACAGAATTGGCCTCCGGGAGCTATCCCAGAGTGCTCCAATGTGACCGCTCTGGACAGCACTTTCAACTCCGATGCACTAGCCGGGTACACAGGAAAAGCCCTGGGAAATTTTGAATTTCCTTTCCTGTTTGGTCAGCATGGTGAGCTCAGCAGCACAGGTGCCCATGCAGTCCCCCCAGAATTGCAAACAAGCTCCAGCATGGACTGAACAAGACTGTGCAGGCCGAACTCCGATCAAAAAGAAGAAATGCTAATATATATGCCAAAATCTCACAGGGCATGGTGGAGAGAGGCTACACCAGGGACACACAACAGTAGGTCAGAGCCCCATACTTGCTGCTTCTATGATCAGCTGCTTGCCTTTCTCGGGGTGCCCTACCACTACCCCACCACTGTCTGTGGACACCAGCAACGGGGGAGTCTCACGCAACACAGAGGAGGATTTTGTGGATGAGGAAGAGGAGGAGAATCCGTTCTCCCTGGGAGCCAGGCCTTTTCATCACCCTGGAGCCGATACCCTCCCAAGGTGGTTTCCTGGACACTGAAGCTGGAGAAGGCACCTCTGGTGAGTGCACGTTTGTAAACTACAGGGGGTAAAAGCAATTTTGTTTACTGTTTGATTTGCCCTGAAGAATTGGGCTGCATTCGCAGCCGTACAGCTACTGGAAAAGTCTGTTTTAACGTGTCTGGGGATGGAGCGGGAATTCTCCTGGAGGTACTCTGAAAGCCTTTGCAGAAGGTTCTGGGGAGGGCTGCTGTATTTCCTCCTCCATGGTAGGGTAGGACACTTAACCACGCCAAGCCAGTAGTCTGGAATCATTGCAGCACAAAGCATGGTAGCGAATGGTCCTGGGTTTTGGTCGCCTTCAAGCAACATTCAGTCTTTGTTAGCCTCAGGAGAGTGATATCATTCAAAACCATTCCCCCATGTGTTACTAAGCCAACCCTGCATCCCCTTTGGATTACCGTGGCTTCCTGAAAAGCGAATTGTGTTGCCCAGCTGTATGTGATGTCACCATACTGGCAGGGGCTCAATATACAAGGCAAAATGACTTTCTACCTAAAGCACATGTGCTGTCTGCTGTGAATTGCTTGATTCGCTGTGAAAGTCTCTCTTTTGTTCTCAGAAATGTATCATTTTAAATCTTACTCTCTTTTTTTGTCCCCCCGCAGGTGCAACTGTTTCTATGCTTTCCCTATCTTCTCTTCGGGCACAGCTGAATGCATGGAGGCAGACAGAGGCCAGGAAAGCATTAAGTGAGCATGATCAGAACCCAGCCACTCCAGAGGATGGCCCAAGCAACAGAAAGGCTGTCATTTAAACATCTTTGATTTGTAGTGTGGCTACAATAAGCAATGTGGCCTTGTCCTTCCCACCCAGGGTACCTTGTCTGTGATCTCCCTTTTTTTTTAAATAAATAAAGAATGCATGGATTCAAAACAATATTCAACAAAGTCAGTTTTGCATCAGAGAAATACACACAACTGTCACACCGTAGCATCTCACAGATATAGATAATATGGAGCATACAGCAATAACAATGGGACTAGTGGTTGTGCTGAGGTCTAAAAATGTCCATTCTACCACCATTCCTACTGTCCAGGCTGCCTGTGTATGGCTTCATAAGCCATAGGAGCAAGGGGTAGGCTGGATCCCTAAGGATAACTATTGGCATTTCGTATCAGAGGGGTAGCCGTGTTAGTCTGGATCTGTAAAAAGCAACAGAGAGCCCTGTGGCATCTTTAAGGCTAACAGATGTATTGGAACATAAGCTTTCGTGGGTGAACACCCACTTCATCAGATGCATGGTGGGTATTCACCCACAAAAGCTTATGCTCCAATACATCTGTTAGTCTTAAAGGTGCCACAGGACTCTCTGTTGCTATTGGCATTTCAACATCCCCCATCGTAATGGTGCCAAGATAGGGATATGCATTCTATTACCCCACCACAGTTAGGGAACCCCATTGCAGCAAAGCCATCCACATTTCCCAGAGTCACTACCCTTGTTAGCAGAAGGTCAGTGATTACTTGGATCATTGCTTCACAGCTGTCAGGGCAGCTCTCATCTTGCTATTCTTGTGCTTCAGGGCAGGGGAGAGCAACTGACAAAGTTCCAGGAAAGTGGCCTTACACATGTGAATGTTTCAGAGCCAGTGGGTGGGAATCATCCCATACCTGCTACACTATGTAGTCCCACCTGTCTGTGCGTGTTTGCTGGGCCTAGAATGGGCATTCCACTGTATCAACCAGCTGCAGCAGGAGCTTAATCCAGAATTCCAGTGGGCAGCTGTGACTGCAGGATAGCTACCCAAAGTGCATCGCTCCATGAGTCAATAATTTTGTAGTGTAGACATACCCTAAGAGACAGCAAGCTAGAAAGACACAGACTCTCTCTAAGGGTATGTCTACACTACAAAATTAGGTCAATTTTATAGAAGTCGATTGTGTGTGTCCCCACTAAGCACATTAAGTCAGCAGCGTGCATCCACAGTACTGAGGCTAACATCAACTTTCAGAGCGTTGCACTGTGGGTAGCTATCCCGCTGCCCATTGGAATTCTGAGTTGAGCTCCCACTGTGGCTAAAACATTGTCACGGGTGGTTCTGGGTACATGTCATCAGGCTCCCCCCTCCCTCCATGAAAGCAATGGCAGACAATCATTTCTCGCCTTTTTTCTTGGGTTACCCATGCATATGAAGAACGGCAAGCATGGACCCTGCTCAGCTCACCGTCACCGTACATCTCCTGGGTGCTGCTGGCAGGTGCGATACTGCATTGCTATGCAGCAGCAGACAGTGCCAACTGCCCTGCCCTCCCTTCTCCTCTCCTCCCCCGCCTTGATCACCACTGGCAGAGGCAATTGTTTCAAATTCATGCATTTATTAATTCGTCACACAAATAGGGGGATAACTGCCAAGGTAGTCTGGGAGGGGGTGGGGGAAAAGGGAAGGACAAGGCCACACTGCACTTCAAAACTTATTGAATGCCTTATTCTGTTGCTTGGGCAGTCCTCTGGGGTGGAGTGGAGTTCTGATAGCATGGATTCCTTTCCCCATATAGCGATAAGAGCCAGTACCTCCCATTCAGTCTATGCTGGAGCTCTTTTGCGATTCAAACAGGAAATTAAATTCAAAAGTTTGCAGGGCTTTTCCTGTCTACCTGGCCAGTACATCTGAGTTGAGAGTGCTGTGCAGAGCAGTAACAATGGAGCACTCTGGGATAGCTCCCGGAGGCCAATACTGTCAAATTGCATCTACACTATCCCAAATTCGACCCAGCAAGGTCAATTTCAGCGCTAATCCTCTCATCGGGGAGGAGTACAAAAATCGACAAAATGGCTTCGCCGTGTGGACGGGTGCAGGCTTAAATCGATCTAACGCTGCTAAATTCGACCTAAACTCATAGTGTAGACCAGGGCTAAGTGTAAGCCTGAGAGAGACAGACAGTCTACTCGCTTAGGCACAGCAAGCCACAAAGACACAGAGAAGTTATGCTTAGTGACAGCCAGCCAGAAAGAGACACGGTGAGACGGAGCGAGGCTATGCTCTTAGAGAGACATACGTACACCGTGTCTACTTCTCTTAGCAACAGCCAGAAAAAGACACGCATAGAGTCTACCCGCTTAGCCACAGCCAGCCAGAAAGACACGCAGTCTACACTCTTAGACAACAGCCAGCTAGAAAGAGACACACATACACACTGAGGCTACGCTCTTAGCGATAGGAAGCCAGAAAGAGATTCATAGAATATCAGGGTTGGAAGGGACCTCAGGAAGTCATCTAGTCCAACCCCCTGCTCAAAGCAGGACCAATTACCAACTAAATCAACCCAGCCAGGGCTTTGTCAAGCCTGACCTTAAAAACCTCTAAGGAAGGAGATTCCACCACTTCCCTAGGTAACCCATTCCAGTGCTTCACCACCCTCCTAGTGAAAAAGTTTTTCCTAATATCCAACCTAAACCTCTCCCACTGCAACTTGAGACCATTACTCCTTGTTCTGTCATCTGGTATCACTGAGAACAGTCTAGATCCATCCTCTTTGGAACCCCGTTTCAGGTAGTTGAAAGCAGCTATCAAATCCCCCCTCATTCTTCTCTTCTGCAGACTAAACAATCCCAGTTCCCTCAGCCTCTCCTCATAAGTCATGTGCTCCAGCCCCCTAATCATTTTTGTTGCCCTCCGCTGGACTCTTTCCAATTTTTCCACATCCTTCTTGTAGTGTAGGGCCCAAAACTGGACACAGTACTCCAGATGAGGCCTCACCAATGTCGAATAGAGGGGAATGATCACATCCCTCGATCTGCTGGCAACAAGGGCACACTGTTGACACAGCTCGTCCACTGTAACCCCTCGGTCCTTTTCTGCAGAACTGCTGCCTAGCCATTCGGTCCCTAGTCTGTTGCAGTGCATGGGATTCTTCCGTCCTAAGTGCAGGACTCTGCACTTGTCCTTTTTGAACCTCATCAAGTTTCTTTTGGGTCAATCCTCTAATTTGTCTAGGTCCCTCTGTATCCTATCCCTACCCTCCAGCATATCTACCACTCCTCCCAGTTTAGTGTCATCTGCAAACTTGCTGAGAGTGCAGTCCACTCCATTCTCCAGATCATTAATGAAGATATTGAACAAAACCGGCCCCAGGACTGACCCTTGGGGCGCTCCGCTTGATATTGGCTGCCAACTAGACATGGAGCCATTGATCACTACCCGTTGAGCCCAACAATCTAGCCAGCTTTCTATCCACCTTATAGTCCATTCAGGGCCGGCTCCAGGGTTTTGGCCGCCCCAAGCACCAAAACCAAGAAAAAAAAAAAAAAAAAAAAAGCCGCGATCGCGATCTGCGGCGGCAATTCGGCGGGAGGTCCTTCACTCCGAGCCGGAGTGAGGGACCGTCCGCCGAATTGCCGCCGAATACCTGGACCTGCCGCCCCTCTCCCGACCGGCCGCCCCAAGCACCTGCTTGAGAAGCTGGTGCCTGGAGCCGGCCCTGAGTCCATTCATCCAGCCCATACTTCTTTAACTTGCCGGCAAGAATACTGTGGGAGACCGTATCAAAAGCTTTGCTAAAGTCAAGGAATAACACATCCACTGGTTTCCCCTTATCCACAGACCGAGTTATCTCCTCATAGAAGGCAATTAGGTTAGTCAGGCATGACTTGCCCTTGGTGAATCCATGCTGACTGTTCCTGATCACTTTCCTCTCCTCTAAGTGCTTCAGAATTGATTCCTTGAGGCCCTGCTCCATGATTTTTCCAGGGACTGAGGTGAGGCTGACTGGCCTGTAGTTCCCCGGATCCTCCTCCTTCCCTTTTTTAAAGATGGGCACTACATTAGCCTTTTTCCAGTCATCCGGGACCTCCCTCGATCCCCATGATTTGTCAAAGATAATGGCCAATGGCTCTGCAATCACATCCGCCAACTCCTTTAGCACCGTCAGATGCAGCCCCATGGATTTGTGCTCATCCAGCTTTTCTAAATAGTCCCGAACCATTTCTTTCTCCACTGAGGGCTGATCACCTCCTTCCCATGCTGTGCTACCCAGTGCAGCAGTCTGGGAGCTGACCTTGTTTGTGAAGACAGAGACAAAAAAAGCATTGAGTACATTAGCTTTTTCCACATCCTTTGTCACTAGGTTGCCTCCCTCATTCAGTAAGGGGCCCACACTTTTCTTCTTGTTGCTAACATACCTGAAGAAACCCTTCTTGTTACTCTTAACATCTCTTGCTAGCTGCAACTCCAAGCGTGATTTGGCCTTTCTGATTTCACTCCTGCATGCCTGAGCAATATTTTTATACTCCTCCCTGGTCATTTGTCCAATCTTCCACTTCATGTAAGATCAGCAAGGATTTCACTGTTAAGCCAAGCTGGTCGCCTGCCATATTTACTATTCTTTCTACACATCGGGATGGTTTGTTCCTGCAATCTCAATAAGGATTCTTTAAAATACAGCCAGCTCTCCTGGACTCCTTTGCCCCTCATGTTATTCTGCGCATCAGTTCCCTGAGGGAGTCAAAGTCTGCTTTTCTGAAGTCCAGGGTCGTATTCTGCTGCTCTCCTTTCTTCCTTGTGTCAGGATCCTGAACTCGACCTCATGGTCACTGCCTCCCAGGTTCCCATCCACTTTTGCTTCCCCTACTAATTCTTCCCGGTTTGTGAGCAGCAGGTCAAGAAGAGCTCTGCCCCTAGTTGGTTCCTCCAGCACTTGCACCAGGAAATTGTCCCCTACACTTTCCAAAAACTTCTTGGATTGTCTGTGCACTGCTGTATTGCTCTCCCAGCAGATATCAGGGTGATTAAAGTCTCCCATGAGAACCAGGGCCTGCGATCTAGTAACTTCTGTTAGTTGCCGGAAGAAAGCCTCGCCCATCTCATCCCCCTGGTCTGGTGGTCTATAGCAGACTCCCACCACGACATCACCCGTGTTGCTCACACTTCTAAACTTAATCCAGAGACTCTCAGGTTTTTCTGCAGTTTCATACCGGAGCTCTGAGCAGTCATACTATTAGACTAGATTAGAGAGTAACAGAGAGAGAGAAAGTCTCTAAGAGTGAGAGACACAGCGAGGCTACTCTCTTAGCAGAGCAAGCGGGAAAGAGACACACCAAGTCTAGTCTCTCAGAGGGCCCCAGCCAGGAGGGGAGAAAGGCGAAGCCATTGGAGGCAGGCTTGGGACTCCGCAGCGGCGGCTCCGGTGCGCTCAGACCCACCCGCTGCTCCAGCTCACTCACCTCTTTGCTCCGGATGCTGCGCAGCCACCTCTCACTCACACGGAGGCTACTTCCAGGTTTGTACCCAGCTCCTGCCTCCCCATTGGCTACAGCCATGACCAATAGGAGACGCTTGTTATGGTTAAAAGGCGCTTGCTCGGCTTCCGCCTGCTTGTTCCTAGGGCACATGCACCGGACAGCTTTTTCGAGCCATGGGCCTTAGGGTCAGAAGCGCCACTAGGAGGCGTCTCCCCATGGCCTGGCCTCAAACTAACCCCTGCACCGAGGAGGCAGCTGAGCACTCCACACTGATCGTCCCCCCACCCCAGCAGAGGGGGAATTTTTCCAACTCGCTTCTGGTCACTATATTTTCCACAGTGGCCTCCCCCCTCTCCGGTCACTGCCAGCTAGGCACCCACTGGTGGTTCCCAGGCTGCTTTCCCACTCAGGTACCACAGCCCTCTTTGCTGGAACTTGCACTTGGGTAACCTATTTAAAACAAAATCCCATCGCACCTGCTGGCAAGCACAGGGTCTCTTACAGCAGCCCTGGGCCTGCTCTGTTTTATGCAGAAGGCCAGGCACACGCCCTGCAATGGACACCTGGAACCCACATTTGCCTTCTGCAAGGGCAGCAAACACATAACTGACAACAAGGGGCCATGGGTTTTTCATCTGTTCATAACACCATTGAGCCAAATCTTGCACTAATACAGCTGAGGCACAAGCAAGTTTTAATGCCGTCATCATCTCAGCGTTGAAAGCTAGAAGAACCCACTAATGTCATCTCATCTGGCCTCCTGTCTGATGTTCCCAGAATTAATTCCTGTTTGGTGTAAAAACGTCCAGCAATGGAAAATCAGTCCACAATTCTTGGACAACTGTTCCAAAGCTTAATCACCCTCACTATTAAAAACCTGTGCCTTAATATCACCCCCCCCTTAAATGCACCCACAAGCCAGGATCCTTAGAGTATCAGTTGCCTCTGTCCCTCTTTCAGCACATCCTCCCTTGCTGTATAGAACAGAGCAGACTGCAAATCTTTGCACAGCATTTAATGGTGCAGTTGTCCAATTATTTACACATTTGCTTCCTAAATAAATCCGGTCTTTGACCCACCCTGTACCTTTAAATAAGTGTCCCCCAGAATTTGAATTCCTGGAAGGATTCTCTCCCCTTCCTTTGAATGGAAATAGATAATCTTTGGTTTCAGCATCTCTTGGTTCTTGCAGGACTATGAAAGGTTTAAGGAAACACTGAAGGAAATACAACCAGGATTAAACAATGTCGTGACCATTCAGCAAAGCAACCCAATCCCTGAGTAGTTCAAAAAGAACCCTGGATATACAGTGGCACAAGACGATCCAGATAGAGCCCTGTGAAACCAGATTTACGCCAATGGATCGATACAGGTGATAATTGAGATCCGAATCTGGCCCAAGCTGGACTAATTTCTGTTAAACAGCAGTAAAAAAAAAAAAAAAAAAAAAAAAGCAGAATCCGTCCCTGATTCAGATGGCTGCTAGGATTTGGGGATTTCTTGGAGAAGCAACACCCCCACCACGATCTTTGATGCTTTCTGCTCTAGTGGTTCCAGGTACTGTGATAGTACCACCCATGGCCAGCAGGGTGTGCTCTTCAGGCGATGCAGCTCCGACTCCCCAGGTAAGTTAGGGTGCACCTTCACCTGCTTCCTTTCAGGCTTTTCACCACTTGGGGCATCATCCCACTGCGCTATCCAGAGGCAAAGAACGGAATGCAGCAAGGCGGCGCTATTCTCCCTGGTGAAAGCATGCATGTGTGAGGGGGATCTTTCTTCACTTCTTTTAACACTTAGCGGATTGCAGCTTCTTCTCTCTACAGGGGTGTCTCAGAGACAGTAAGTGGTATGTCCCGGGGCAAAGGTTTTTTGGGTGATGCATGGGGGGCAGAGAGATAGGGGAGATCAGGTGGAGATATTTTGGTACCAACATTTATGTATTTCAATACAGGATGGACAAATTCCCCAGTTGCAGAGCACAGCCTCAGCGAGGGGAATGTTCCACTGACGGCGGCGGTGGCAGCAGCATTACAGCACCTTGTGGTGTCTCCGGCTAAAATACACAGATTATCATGTGGTTTGTGGCATCCGTCCTGCCACCTTAAGAACTGGAGCTCCCCTGGCTGGAGCTGACAGAGAGGTGGAGGCTGCGGGTCTGATCTGAGATCTGCAAGGAGAGAGAGAAGAGTTAGGGTGGAGGGGGACCACCAAAAGCAAGGAACTGGCACAGCAGGGCAGCCTGTGATTACCACCATGTGGGTTACAGAAATACCCAGAGGCACCAATCAAAATCGGGGCCATAAGACAGTTATTGTTTGCTTCATCATTAAAAACATTCCCGGTGACCAGATACTCAACACAACTAATATTAACAACAAGGGGGAAGGAACACAGGCCAAAATAGGGAAAGAACAGGTTAAAGAATATTTAGCGAAGTTCGATGTCTTCAAGTCAGCAGGGCCTGATGAAATTCACCCTTGGATGCTTAAGGAACTAAGTGAAAGCAATCTTGGAACCGTTAGCAATTATCTTTGAGAACTCATGGAGGACGGGTCAGCTCACAGAGAACTGGGGAAGGGTAAATGAAGTCCCTATTTTGAAAAAAAGGGACCAAAGAGGACGCAGGGAGTTACAGACCAGTCGGGCTAATTTTGATACCTGGAAAGATATTCGAACAAATTAGAAAAAATCAGTTTGTAAGCACCTAGAAGATTAAGAAATAGCCAGCATGGATTTGTCAAGAACAAATCGTGCCAAACCAACCTGATTTCCTTCCCTGACAAGGTTACTGGCCTAGTGGCTAGGGGGAAGCAGAAGATGGGATTTATCTTGATTTCAGTAAAGCTTTTGAGCCAGTCCCACATGCCATTCTCAAAAGCAAACTAGGGAAATGGAATCTAGATGGAATTACTGTAAAACTGGATGAAAACCTGAACTCAAAGAGTAGTTAGCTATGGTTCACTGTTAAACTGGGGGGATGCATTTAGTGGGGTCCTGCAGGGGTCTGCCTGTCTTGGGTCTGGCACTGTTCATTATTTTCACTAATAACTTGCATAATGGAATAGAGAGTTTGCTTATAAAACTTGTGGATGACACACCAAGCTGTGGGGGTTGCGAGCACTTTGGAGGACAGGATTAGAATTCAAAACAACCTTGATAAATTGGAGAACTGGGCTGAAATCAACAAGATGAAATTCAATAAGACAAGTGCAAAGTTTTACGCTCAGGAAGAAAAAAAATCGAACACAGAACTATAAAATGGGGAATGACTGGCTGGACAGCGGAACTGCTGGAAAGGATCGTGGGTTAGAGTGGATCACAACTTGAATGTGATTCAACAATGGGATGCAGCTGTGAAAAAGGCTAATATTCTGGGGTGTATTAATGGGAGTGCCGCATGTAAGACACAACAGGTAACTGTCTCACTCTGCTCAGCACTGCTCAGGCCTCAGCTGTGTCCAATTCTGGGTGCCGGGCTTTACGAAAGAGGTGAACAAATTGGAGAGAGTCCAGAGCAGAGCAACAACAATGATAAACGGTTTAGAAAACCTGACCTATGCGGAAAGGTTAAAAACCTGGATATGTTTAGGCTTGAGAGAAGAAGACAGAGGGGGGACCGGGTAACAGTCTTCAAATATATTAAGGGCTGTTATAAAGAGGATGGGGAGGAGGACAAGAAGTAATGGGCTTAATCTGCAGCAAGGGAGATTTGGTTAGATATGAGGCAAAACTTTCTAACTCTAAGGGCAGGTAAGCTCTTGAATCACTGTGATGGGAGGTTTTTGAGAATGGTTTGGACAAACAGGTGTCAGGGATGCTCTGGTTTTACTTGGTCCTGCCTCAGTGGACCAGTGCTACAGTAGTAGCACCTAGAGGCCCACTCTGAGATCGGGGCCCCGTTGTGCTGTCTGAGGTGACAAAGGGTGAAAGGGGAATCAAGGCACCAAGAAAGGAAGGGACTTGCCCAAACAGCAGGTCAGTGGCAGACCCAGGAACAGAGCCCAGGAGTCCTGACTCGCAGCCCAGGACCCTCACTACCAAACCAGGCTGTCTCTTGAAAAACAGCTTTAAGTATTAGGGTGCTGCAGCCCCTCACCTTTCAGTGGGGTGATGCTGAGGGTATTGGCAAGGGAGGCTTGTCCCTCAGCCAGGTCTGGCTGCTTGGGGTCTCTTACCTCCGTCAGCATGTCAGTGCCTGTGAACAGGCCCTGTGGGGAGGTGAAGGAGTCATCAGAGATGGAGCTGCCCGACTTACGCTTCGCTGCAAGGGAACAGAGAGCTGTAGTCACTGGCTGGTGCAAACCTTCCCAGCTACTGCACAGGGAATCTGGGACCACCACCAGCCTGGGTCCTAAATCCTGGGATAGAACCCAGGAGTCCTGGTTCCCATGCCTCCCACCCTAGCCACTAGGAATCCTTGTCCTGTTCTAAAGGGCTCAGGGTCCCATTGCAATTCTGGGTCTTTGAACGTGGCCTCAGGGGATTTGGGGTGCATGGGGATGCAACGATCCACAGTGGTTAGAGCAGAGAAGCACAGCTAGTCTCACAGGACTTGCTGTCCCCTGGGAAAGTAATCCCACTCTGGGCCAGACAGGACCTGAGAGGTGTCTCCCTCCCTGATTCATTCCCCCTCCAGTCGTGGGATCCCTTTACCAGATGCAGAGTCCCCCAGGGCGGTGTCGCTGCCCGAGGACGATGGGTGCCGGGTCTCGGTGAAGCTGCGCCGACGCAGCTTGGCCTGTGACTCCCGTCTTTTCTCCTCCTGGGCCTGCGAGACACAATCAGCATAGCGCTGAAAGCCCAGAAAGGGGAAGCACAGAGGCGGGGGGAGAGCCCGGCTCAGCGTGGGGACATCAGCAGGACGGAGAGCAGAGGCAGAGGGTGCTCGCCAGGTAACCCCTCCCGCCACACCCCTCTCGTTGTTTGCTTATATCCCTTCAAAGAGGTGACACCTCCAAGCCCAGGGTGGTTTGTTACCATCAGGTCACCAAGCGCCCACCGGCGACAGTCTGTCACTGTAGGGTCACCAAAGGCTCACTGAAAGGGCAAGTTTGTTATTGTAGGGTTGCTCCAGCTCACCCAGGCTGGCTTGTTATTGTAGGGTCTCTTGCGATCACGAGGGCTAGATTTTGGTAAACTCTACCCTGGCAGAAGATCCTGCCCTCTCTGAAAACCCAGAGCTGGCTGTAGCCCCACCCCTGCCCTGGGCAGCATCTCATTGGCCGGGTTGCCACCCCCTCAGTGCTCACCATGGGCAGGTCCTGCAGCCGGTGCTGCCCGTCGCCCGGCCCCACGTGCACCAGGTGGTTAAAGTTGGTTGGGCCGGAAATGAGTTTTGACCTCACACTGGGGTCTCGCATCATCTCCCTACAGGGGGAACAGAGAGGAACAAAGAATAGCTGGAGCATGCCCTGACCGTGGACTCTGCAACACCAGCAGGGGGGGCATGCTTACAGACAGACACACATGGGGGTGGGGGACATGCTTACAGACAGACACACATGGGGGTGGGGGACATGCTGACAGACAGACACACATGGGGGTGGGGGACATGCTTAGACAGACACCTGGGGGGACATGCTGACAGACAGAGACACATGGGGGAAGGGGGGACGACATGCTGACAGATATGACCCAGTGCCCCAGATCGCAGCACCCAGCATGAGGAGCCGGACCCAGCCTGGCTGGACAGGAGCCACCACTGGGGGTGAGTGCGGGTCAGGCTCTCCAGCTGTGTGAACATTCACGCTGTACACCTCCGTTTGTCACCTGCGTAACGTGCTCGGAAAGGCACCATACATACACCTGATGGCTTTGGGGGGGAGTGGGGCAGTCACTTCCCTGCCCCCATTAGCTCTGCCACTGGACTTAAGGTGCTGGCCACAGATTCAGAGGACCTCACTTCAGTTCCTGGCTCTGCCACAGACTTCCTGCGTCACCTTGCCCAAGTCACTTTTCCTTTCCTATGCCTCAGATTCCCCCCCATAACATGGTGAGAACTATCTGCTTGTCTGCTCAGCCTATGAGTCCTTCAGAGCAGGGACCATCTGCATTGCACCAGAAAGGATGAGTTGTAGGCCTGAAGGTACTACCGTAATAGTACTAACACCACACACATCACAGTGGGACCCTTATCGGGATTGAGGGCTACAGGCACTACCGTGATCCGTACAGTATTCCCATGAATACAAACAGCATGTGCACCATGCTAGCTAGGATGGAATGACAAGCCTCTGTCACCCTCCAGGCTTCCGGGTGAGAACAGGAAGATAGTGCAGGACACACACACCTCCCCCACACCCCACCCTGGCCTCACCTCCTCTGCTGCTGTCGCTCCTCTGCTGATATACGGAAGGAGAATTTCCGCTTGTTCTTGGTCCTCACCAGCTGCCGCCGGGTGTTGTCTGTGGTCTCGGGAACACTGAATTCGTCCTGGTCTGGAGCAGAGGGGCGAAATGAGGTTGCGAAAATGGGTCTACTTGCAGTTACACAATTCAGCCACTAGGTGCCCGGGTCTCCTGGGCTAGTGGCTTGGGGCACTGGAACGGGACTCATGAGTCCTGGGTTCTATTCCCGAGACTGCCATTGACCTGGGGCAAGCCCCTTCCGCCCTCTGCGCCTCTGTTTCCTTTCCCAGCTGTGTCCATTCAGCCTGTGAGCCCTTCCGGGCAGGGACTGTCTCTCACTGTGCGGCACAAGGGGGCCCCCTAATCTCGGTCAGTGCCACAAGGCACTACTGTAATATTAGCAATGGGACCCCAGTCTCAGCTCGGACCGCTAGACTCTATCATAAAGCTACTAATAATGGAGAGCACATAATGGGGCCCTGATCTCTCTCTGGTGCCTCTAGATCAGTGGTCCCCAAACTGTGGGGCGCACCCTGCAGCGGAGCGCAGAGGAAGATTTGGGAGGGTGCGTGGCGGGTCTGGGGCAGCGTGATAAGGGAGCGCCGCTCTGCCCCCAGCCTCACCCCCCAGCTCCTGACTGTGGCCCAGCCACGGCCCCGGCCACCGCCCTGCACCCGGCCTTGGCTCCCAACCATGGCCCGGCTCCACTCCCGGGCGCAGCCCCAACTACGGCTCCTGGGAGGGCCGGGGAGATTATATTAGGGGCGGGGAGGGGAGGGGGACAACTTAAAAAGCTTGGCAACCACTGCTCTAGGTGCTACCGTAATAGTTTTAATAATGTGCACATGATAATAGGACCCTAATAGGACCTCTAGGAGCTGCCATAATACTGCTACCATAATGTTACTAGTATTTGCTGCTGTATGGAATTCTAGATGGCAGTAAGATTAGCAGCCCAGGCGCACTGCCAGAACCAGAACTGACCCATGAACCCACATCGCCTGGTATCCCATCTCTGACAGCAGCCAGTGCCTGGAGCTGGCACCAATCGGGAGTAGCTCCCTTGACTTCAATGGCTCTAGTCCACATTGCGGTCAGTGTAAATGAGATGGGAAGCCGCTCTGGGGCTGAGCCCCCCAGTGTTCCGACTGGGCGGCCTGGAGCAGGGAGCAGAAGGGGGTGGGTGGTTACCTGCAGACTTGTTCCTGAGATAGGTCAGGCGCACCTTCTCGCTGCCATAGGTGCAGATGGAGCCCTCGGAGTTCAGGGACCGCACCTGAGTAAGAGAATAAGAGTCATTCCCAGAAGGCTGCTGTTCCCAAGGAGCTGGTGGGTGGCAGGTCATCGCAACCTCCTATGCTGAGGTGCAGGGAGGTTATGGCAGGTGCCCAGACTTCAAACAGAGAGATGGTGGCAGAGCCGAAAAGAGAACCCAGGCTCCCAGCATGACCCTTTTCCAATCACTAGACCTCATTCCTCTCTCAGCACTGGAAATATAAACCAGGAACTCTCCCAGGCCCTCTCGGCTCTAACCATTAGAAACTGCTCCTCTCCCAGAGCTGCGAATGGAACCCTGGCTCCCAGCCCCATTAAATAGTCCATTAAAATAAGAATGAACCAAGAAAAGTTTTGCTGAGCTTTATCGGCCTATCCGTCCCACATTCACCCCAGACTTGGCTAAATCCTGGGTCCCGGGGCTTGTTTCCCCCTAAAAGCCTCACCTTCTTCAGAGGGACTGTCTGTATCCATTCAGCCTTCCGCACATCAAACACATCCAGGGCGTTCTCACTGAACACACTCAGGTAGGGGGCGCTGTAGCCTAGGAGTTGAGAGACCAAGGGCATTTTAAACCTGCATGCAAATCCCAGCCAGTACAGCTGTCAGTTCCCTTGGGTGCCCACTAGAGGGCATCTGGTCATTGGCCTGTCAAAGACGGGATACTGGGCTAGATGGGCCCATAGGTCTGATTCGGGGCAGCAGAGGGTTGTGGTGTGACAATACCGGGCTAGACGGACCCACAGGTGTGATCCAGGGTGGAAGGTGAGTGGAGGGGGAAGCTACCAGGCCAGATGGCCTCACGGATGTGATCTGGGGCAGCCGGTTCTGGTGATGGGGCATTTGCTGCCCCTGCTGGAGAGAACAGAGCTCCCCTCTGCTCCCTGCATGCAGCATCTTTGAGAGCAGGAACCACCCCCATCTGCCCTTGCCTGCCCCAACCGCCCTTGACCCCACAGCCCCGCCACTCACAGCAGCTCAGGGGGGTCGCCGGCCACATCAGCTCCTGCTGCCGCGTTCTCCGGCCCTGCCCGTCCACGTAGAGCCCCAACCCACTGAAGCACAGGATCAGCTCACTCAGGCTGACCTCCACTGCCCGCAGGGCCTCCATCTGGGCCACGGACGCTCCACGGGGGTCCTCGGGGTGGGGCAGGTGGACGGGAGCCCCCTCGTTCAGCAGGGGGTAGAGGGAGAAGCCCGAGGGGTAGCCTACGCAGAGCCGGTCGCCCATGATGTCCAAGCACTGCACGTAGCCCTGGGCCTGGATCTCCTTGATGCGCCGGGAGTGGGGCCGGGAGTGGGTGAGCTGGTAGCACAGCACCTGGCGCTTGGAGGCCACGCACAGCACGGAGGTGGTTCCCCGGCAGATCAGCCCTGACACCATCGTCTGGCAGTTCTTGGTCTCGGCGATCTTGGTCCCCGGGGATTCTGGCGTCTCCAGCTCGACCCAGGAGAAGAGGCGCACGCTGTGGTTCTTGCCGCACAGGACTGAAAGCACCTGGGCCTGGGGGGAGACCAGGAGCAGCTGGACCCGCCGGCAGTCACCCAGCTGGAGCACCTCTGCAAACCGAGACAAAGGATGAGAGTCAGAGATGTACAGTCACAGGGGGGCTGCATTGCCAGAGTGCTATGGAGGTTGACTGGGAAGGGAGATACTTATCTCAGCTACTCACCCGTGTAAATCTGGAGCAATCCCTGATTAAATCCAGAGTAGCTCAAGGAGTCACACTGGTTTGTAACGGAGATCAGATTCTGGCTTGGCAGAGTTACAAACAGGTGTAAACCCAGAGTGACCCTGATTAACTCCATGAGCTACTTTCCCTTTGCAGTGGTTTGTAACCTAGATCAGAATCTAGCTCAGTGGACTTCTGTTGAGTTACAAACTGGTGTAAATCTGGAGTGACTCCATGAGTGACTCCAGATTTACACCAGTTTGTAACAGAGACCAGAACTTGGCTCAGTGGACTTCTATCAGATTCATGTATAATGTCAGGGTCTGACCCAATGGTCCAAAATAAAGTCAGTGTATAATGGACTTCTGTGGAATTAATCTTGATTTATACCAGCATTTAAAGTCAGATCAGCATCTGGCTTAATTACCTAGAATGGATTACTCCACATTTACTCCAGTGTGTAACTGAAATCAGAATACGCTCCAGTGACTTCAGTGCAACTACTCCAGATTTACACCAGGTTTGTGACCAAGGCTGGAATCTGGCTCAACAACTTGACAGCTACTTCAGACAGCATGTAATCGTGGTCAGAATGCAGTTCTGAGCCCAGTGAAGTCAATAGAGTCACTCCTGATTTATACCAATGTGTAACAGAGACCAGCTCTGTTTTAATTATCTCAAAATGAACTACTCCAGACTTAAACCTCGGTCACTGAAATCAAAACGTCGTCCCTAAACCCAATTCATTGAGTGAAGTCACTCCAGATTCACACCAGATTTAACAGAATCTGTCTCATACCCAAGATGTACCCCCCTGTTCATAACAGATTATCTATATATCAGAATTACTTAATGGAATTACTCCTGACTTACTCCAGTTTGTAACCAACAATAACATGTGCTCTTAAGTCCACTGACCTAAGTGCAGCTACGCCAGATTTACTAGCCATTTATATATAACAAGCAGTATAACTAAAATCCAGTCTGCCTCAAGGATTTCTCTGGGGTAGCTCCAGATTTACACCAGGGTGGAACCAAGATCAGAATCTGATCCAGAGCCTTAACTAGTGCCAAGTCAGGCCAGCCAACTCTTCCCCGTGCTGGGCCCCGGACCCACCCAGCTGCACGCGTGTCTCATTCCAACCCCCCTCCCCATACGCCCGTGAACTCAGCCCGTGACAGCTCTTACCATTGGTGTGCAGATGAATCACAAACAGCCCCTCTTCGGTTCCCAGCGCGATTCGCTCCCGGTCTGCAAGCAGGACAGGGACAAGTTTCAGAGCGAGGCAGCCTGGACGTGGAAAAGGCTAGGCTGCACAGGCTGGCTGGCTCCTCCCTGTGGGCCCTGACTGCTCTCAGACGGCAATACCCCCTAGGAAGCTGAGGGGTTTTATTATTCCCCATTTACAAAGGGGGAAACTGAGGCAAAGGCAGGTACAGGGACTTGCCCAAAGTTATAGAAGTCAGTGACACAGCAAGAAATAGAATCCAGGAGTCCTGACCCTCCCACACCCCAGTCACCCCCTGCTCTAACCTACTAGACCCCACTTCCCCTCCCAGAGCCGGGATAGAACCCAGGAGTCCTGGCTCCCAACCCCTCCCCTCACCCAGCAGACTCCACTGTCCTCCCTGGGTGATCTGTCCTTGCCTCCTATGCCAGCTCACCAATGACAGCAGCGGAGAGGGCCTGTGGTATTAGCGGCAGGCCATTGTCATAGGCTTCCTTCAGGATATAGACGGAGCGGTCCTGGTGCCGGTTCTCCTGCAGGATCCGGTGCAGCTCCACCAGCACCTGCACCCACTGCTTCATCTCGGCCTCACTGTCAGCCAGGAGCAGCAGGGAGCTGGTGGTGGGGGGCGTGGCCAACTGGGAGGATGTGATCTATGGGGAGCAGGGGAGGGCAGCTTAGCGTTGTTCTAAAAGATGCAGATGTTTAGCGCTGGATTCGGAGCTCAGCTCCCACAAAGTCAATCTGGGGTCACCTCCCAACTGCAGTGGGTTCAGGGCCAGATTCGGATCTAAGCTCCCCTGGGTCAATCCGGGATCAAGCCCTTACTACAATGGGGCCAGGGCCAGATTCTGATGCCAGTTACTCCTGGAGTAAATGCAATGATGCCAGCTCTGCACCATTGATATAACCGATTAGCACTTGCCCATTGCAATAAGGATCTGACACACAAGACGACTGAGATGGAACTTGCCAGACTTAGTCATGTGACCCGGGCTGGAATGACGCCATTGCAGAGCTCTGCTGCTCTGGCCCTGACCCAAGATTGTAAGTGTCCCGACTCCCAGGACTTACCCGGAATATGCAGGGCACGTCCTTGTTGCTGGCATGGATGACGTCTGAGGCCAGAACCGACGTCACCGAGAACTGTTCGTCCCTTTAAAGAGAAGACGAGAGGCATCAGCACCAACCAGTGCAGCCTTCCCAGCTGCACCTTACAACACCCCAGTGTCAGCTGCTGTGCCCCACAGAGCAACTGTAAGCCTGGGAAAGAAGAGGGATGTAGATTTGTTCACTACAGTCACAGATTTTAAGGCCAGAAGGGAGCATTTGATCATCTAGTCTGACCTCCAGTACAGCACAAGCCAGAGAACATCACCCAGTTACCCCCCTATGGAGCCCAGTCGCTTGTGGATATCTTCCACAAAGGCAGCGAGGCTTGATCTGAAGACATTCAGAGGTGGAGAATCCACCACCTCCCTTAGGAGTTTGTTCCAAAGATTAATCACCCACACTTGTGAAAAAAAATGTAGCTTATTTCTAATCCATTTGGCTTTAACTTTCAGCCATTCATGGTTTTTCTGCATTTCCCCGCCAAATTAAAGTAACTGGTAGCAGTAGTAGGCTTTTAGCCTCAGTGTGGACGAGGCACACGTTTTGCCACTGAGTTCTGCTGCTATTTGTTGAAAGTGGAAGAATGTCAAGGAAGGGAGCATGCTCTGCTGGTTATAAAAACCTTCTGCCCATGACCTCCCCAGCCTCTCTGAATTTTCCTCTGCTCCTATTCCCCATCAACAGCAGCAGAGGGGCATCAAGAACAAAAAAGAGAGAGCAGGTGACTGATAGAGAGTGTGGATGGGGTGGGGGACAAATAAACAGTGACAAGTTTTTAAAGTGCTTGTACACAAATGCTAGAAGTCTGAATAATAAGATGGGTGAACTAGAGTGCCTTGTGTTAAAGGAGGATATTGATATAATAGGCATCACAGAAACCTGGTGGCGTGAGAACAATCAATGGGACACAATCATTCTGGGGTACAAAATATATCGGAAGGACAGAACAGGTCATGCGGGGCCGGGGGAAGTGGCACTGTAGGTGAAAGAAAATGTAGAATCAAATGAAGTAAACATCTTAAATGAATCCACATGTTCCATAGAATCTCTATGGATAGTAATTGCATGCTTTAATAAGATTATAACAGTAGGGATCTATTATTGACCATCTGACCAGGACAATGATAGTGACTAAGCTAAGGGAGATTAGAGAGGCTATCAAAATAAAGAACTCAATAATAGTGGGGGATTTCAATTATCCCCATATTGACTGGGTACATGTCACCCAGGGCCGGCTCCAGGCACCAGCTTGGCAAGCAGGTGCTTGAGGTGGCCAAAGGGAAGAGGCGGCACGTCCGGCTCTTCGGCAGCGGGTCCGTCGGCCCCTCTCAGAGGGAAGGACCTGCCGCCGAATTGCCGCCAAAGAAGAAAGTGGTGCGGCTGAGCTGTCACCGATCGCAGCTTTTTTTTTCCCCCCGCCGCTTGGGGCGGCAAAAACCCTGGAGCCGGCCCTGATGTCACCTCAGGAAGAAATGCAGAGACAAAATTTCTCTATACTTTAAATGACTGCTTCTTGGAGCAGCTGGTACAGGAATCCACAAGGGGAGAGGCAATTCTCGATTTAGTCCTGAGTGTAGCGCAGGATCTGGTCCAAGAGGTAACTATAACAGGACCACTTGGAAATAGTGACCATAATATAACAACATTTAACGTTCATGTGGTGGGAAGAACACCTCAGCAGCCCAACACTGTAGCAATTATTTTCAGAAAGGGGAACTATGCAAAAATGAGGTTAGTTAAAAGGTACAGTGACTAGAGTGAAATCCCTGCAAGCTGCATGGACACTTTTCAAAGACACCATAATAGAGGCCCAATTTAAATGTATAAATGGATGCTCTATATGCATCCGAAGAAGTGGTGAAGAAGTCCACGAAAGCTTATGCTCTAATAAATTTGTTAGTCTCTAAGGTGCCACAAGTACTCCTGTTCTTCTTTTTGCGGATACAGACTAACACGGCTGCTACTCTGAAACCAATTTAAATGTATACCCCAAATTAAAAAACACAAGTAAAAACTAAAAAAACGCCACTGTGGCTTAACAACCATGTAAAAGAAGCAGCGGGAGATAAAAAGGCATCTTTTAAAAAGTGGAAGTCAAATCCTAGTGAGGTAAATAGAAAGGCGCATAAACACTGCCAAATTAAGTATAAAAATGTAATAAGAAATCCCAAGAGGAGTTTGAAGAACAGCTAGCCAAAAACTCCAAAGGTAATAACAAAATGTTTTTTAAGTACATCAGAAGCAGGAAGCCTGCTAAACAACCAGTGGGGCCCCTGGACGATCGAGATAAAAAAGGAGCACTTAAAGACAATAAAGTCATTGCAGAGAAACTAAATGGATTCTTTGCTTCAGTCTTCACGGCGGAGGATGTTAGGGAGATTCCCAAACCTGAGCTGTCCTTTGTAGGTGACAAATCTGAGGAATTGTCACAGATTGAAGTGTCATTAGAGGAGGTTTTGGAATTAATTGATAAACTAAACAGTAACAAATCACCAGAACCAGATGGCATTCACCCAAGAGTTCTGAAAGAACTCAAATGTGAAATTGCGGAACTATTAACTAGGGTTTGTAACCTGTCCTTTAAATCAGCTTCTGTGCCCAACGACTGGAAGATAGCTAATGTAACGCCAATATTTAAAAAGGGCTCTAGAAGGGATCCCAGCAATTACAGACCAGTAAGTCTAATGTCTGTACTGGGCAAATTAGTTGAAACAATAGTAAAGAATAAAATTGTCAGACACATAGAAGAACATAAATTGTTTGGCAAAAGTCAACATGGTTTCTGTAAAGGGAAATCATGTCTTACTAATCTATTAGAGTTCTTTGAAGGGGTCAACAAACATGTGCACAAGGGGGATCCAGTGGACATAGTGTACTTAGATTTCCAGAAAGCCTTTGACAAGGTCCCTCACCAAAGGCTCTTATGTAAATTAAGTTGTCATGGGATAAGAGGGAAGATCCTTTCATGGATTGAGAACTGGTTAAAAGACAGGGAACAAAGGGTAGGAATAAATGGTAAATTCTCAGAATGGAGAGGGGTAACTAGTGGTGTTCCCCAAGGGTCAGTCCTATTGAATAAGACCAATCTTATTCAACTTATTCATAAATGATCTGGAGAAATGGGTCAACAGTGAGGTGGCAAAGTTTGCAGATGATACTAAACTGCTCAAGATAGTTAAGACCAAAGCAGACTGTGAAGAACTTCAAAAAGATCTCACAAAACTAAGTGACTGGGCAACAAAATGGCAAATGAAGTTTCATGTGGATAAATGTAAAGTAATGCACATTGGAAAAAATAACCCCAACTATACATACAATATGATGGGGGCTAATTTAGCTACAACTAATCAGGAAAGAGATCTTGGAGTCATCGTGGATAGTTCTCTGAAGCCGTCCATGCAGTGTGCAGTGGCAGTCACAAAAGCAAACAGGATGTTAGGAATCATTAAAAAAGGGATAGAGAATAAGACGGAGAATATCTTATTGTCCTTATATAAATCCATGGCACGCCCACTTGAATACTGTGTACATATGTGGTCTCCTCATCTCAAAAAAGATATACTGGCATTAGAAAAGGTTCAGAGAAGGGCAACTAAAATGATTATGGGTTTGGAACGGGTCCCATATGAGGAGAGATTGAAGAGGCTAGGACTTTTCAGCTTGGAAAAGAGGAGACTAAGGGGGGATACGATAGAGGTATATAAAATCATGAGTGGTGTGGAGAAAGTGAATAAGGAAAAGTTATTTACTTGTTCCCATAATATAAGAACTAGGGGCCACCAAATGAAATTAATGGGCAGCAGGTTTAAAACAAATAAAAGGAAGCTCTTCTTCACACAGCACACAGTCAACCTGTGGAACTCCTTGCCTGAAGAGGTTGTGAAGGCTAGGACTATAACAGGGTTTAAAAGAGAACTAGATAAATTCATGGTGGTTAAGTCCATTAATGGCTATTAGCCAGGATGAGTAAGGAATGGTGTCCCTAGCCTCTGTTTATCAGAGGTTGGAGATGGATGGCAGGAGAGAGATCACTTGATCATTACCTGTTAGGTTCACTCCCTCTGGGGCACTTGGCATTGGCCACTGTCGGAAGACAGGATACTGGGCTGGATGGACCTTTGGTCTGACCCAGTATGGCCATTCTCATGTTCTTATGGGGGCTAGAACCCACAGAATCTGAGAACATCAACTACAAATTAATTTCTCAAACACCTAAAACAACTCCACCTCTTTGTCTAAAAGATCATACGTGCCTCTATTACTTGGGTGAGGGGCTGTATTAATAATAGAGCTGGACAGGACGTGCAATTTCTGTTCTCACCATTTCAAATTTTTTTAGTGCAAAACTGGGGGAAAAAACAACAAACTATGAAGCTTTCCGCAAAATAAAATTTTCAACAAAATAAATAATCTTCAAAAAATGTAGTTTAAAGAAATCAAAATGTTTCAGTTGGATTCTGACTTCTTGTATTGATTTATTTTTTAGAAAGTGATTTTTAAACAAAAAGTCATTTCAAAACTCAAGGTTGAAATGTTCCATTCCAAAAATGTCAAAATGGAATGTTCCAAGCTAATGGACATACTGTTCCCACGCCCCCTGCAATGAGACTGTGTTGAAATCAACATGCTCCCTGCCCTGGGAAGTGTCAGCATTTTCAGTTGGACAAACATGTCACGGGGAAATTTTCAAGCGGATTCAATTTTTAATCCAGATAAATGATGTTTTCAGGTGAGCCGGCAGATGTCCTCCGCCTGCTAGCTTCTGTGGGGGCGCCTCTCCTTAGCAGCACCATGGCCTGAAGAGCACCCCCTCCAACTGAGCTCTGCTAGCCTTTTAGCACAGCCAGGCGCTCATTAGTCAATTAGCTGCCAGCCTAGGCAGTTAATTGCTCACAAATTGGCTGAGATGGGTTCATTCCCCTTAAAGAAGCCCTAAACAGGGCCAACACCCATTAAAGAGACCAGCCACCCCATGATAGTTACACACAGGAGGTCACTGTCCTGCTCTGCTCAGCATGGTCAAGGCCTCAGCTGGGGTATTGTGTCCGGGCTGGGAAGAGCAACAAAAACGATCCGAGGTTTAGAAAGCCTGATCTGTTGGGCACGTTCAGTCTAGAGAAGAGAAGGCTGAAGGGGGACCTAGTAACAACCTTCAATAGGTAAAAGGTTGTTACAAGAAGGACGGTGGAACAATTGTTCTCCGTGTCCACCGAGGGTGGGGCAAGGAGCATTCGGCTTGGTTTGCAGCAAGGGAGATTTAGGTGGGAGATTAGGAAAAACTTCCAGGATGGAACAGGTTACCGGGGAGATGGCAGAATCCCCATCACTGGAGGGTTTTCAGAACAGGTTGGACAACATCCGTCAGGGATGTTCTGGGTTTACTTGGTCCTGCCTCAGCGCAGGGGGCTGGGCTTGATGATCTCTCAAGGCCCCTTCCAGCCTGACATTTCTACATAACCCTGTGCTGGGGAAAGAGATTGCTACCGCCCATGGTTTGGGCACGCTGCCTTCACTGGCATCAGAGTGTAGCCTCAGCCTTAGCTTCAACCTGAACTGATATCAGCCTCCCAATATCAGCCGTTCAACCAGAATGTGTGTATGTCAAGTGGCACTGGACCTGGTAAAGCCCAGTCACTGAGGGGCCGAGAGCTAAACAACACTGCTGCTCTTCCCACGTACGAGGTGGTGTCTCTCCAGAATTGTTGGTTTATTTGAAACACAGAAATCTTGACTCAGAATAGGGAGGTTCCGTTACTTCTGTATTTGGCCCTGGTGCGATCACTGCTGGAGTACTGGGCCCAGGGCTGGGGCCCACAATTCAAGCAGGATGTGGATAAATTGGAGAGAGGTCAGAGAAAAGCCATGAGAAGGATTAAAGGGTTGGAAAACCTGCCTTGCAGTGAGAGACTCCAGGAGCTCAAGCTGTTTAGCTTAACAAAGAGAAGGTTGAGGGATGACTTGATCACAGTCTATATAGGATGGGGCTCTTCAGTCTAGCAGACAAAGGTGAAACAAGAGCCACTGGCTGGAAGTTGAAGCTAGATAAATTCGGACTAGAAATGAGGTGCACGTTTATCAGTGAGGGGAATGAACTCTTGGGACACTTGATCTACGGCTGGGGTGGATTCTCCATCACTCGGAATGTTTAAATGAAGGTTGGGTGAGTTTCTAACACATCTGCTCTAGTTCAAACAGGAATTAATTCAGGGCTGGCCTACAGCTTGGGTGACACAGGAGGTCAGACTAGATGATCATATTGATCTCTTCTGGCTTTATTGTCTATGCATATGGTTTAATTAATCTGATACGTCCGTTGATTTGGTATCAACCCGTTCACACGGATTATTTACGTCATGCTTTTTGCTTCATTATTCGGTTTAGTGAATAAAGCTCATACAGTTGGAAACCCTGAGGGAGCGGAAGTTTCTTTCCCAGACACCAGGATCACAACCTACATGAGCTCTGGGGAGAAAGCAGACAACTCGACGACTCACCCAGCAGTGATCCATATCTGGAGGGGTGGTAAACCCATTGGGGCAACAGTGACATTATGCTACACGAAGAGGGGTTCAGCAGGGGGCGCTCTTGCCTTGAACTCAGTCCTGTGGGCTCATTGGTCTGATCTGGGGCAGCAGAGGCTGGGGGGATACCAGGCTAGTTGGGCCCGCTGGTCTGATCCAGGAAGGCAAAGAAGGGAGGGACACTGGGCTGGATGGGCCCATGGGTCTGAGCTGGGGCGGCAGGATTGGGGATACCAGGTGGGATGGGCCCAGGGTTCTAAGCCAGGAGGTGGGGGCGGGGCGGGGGGTGGGGAAATACCGGGTGGGATGGGCCCAAGGGTCTGACTCAGGATGGCAGGAGGGGGGATACCGGGCTGGCTGGGCCCAGGGATGTGAGCCAGGAGGCAGGGTGGGGGATACCGGGCTGGCAGGGTCCAGGGATCTGAGACGAGGGATGGAGGGGGGGAAAACCGGGTGGGATGGGCCCAGGGGTCTGACCCATGAGGCAGGGGGGGGTATACTGGGCTGGCTGGGCCCACGGGTCTGACCCACGAGGCAGGAGGGGGGATACCGGGCTGGCTGGGCCCAGGGGTCTGAGCCAGGATGGTAGGAGGCGGGTTACCAGGCTGGCTGGGCCCAGGGGCTGATCTGCGATGACAGAGAGGGATGCAAGGCTAGGTGGGCTCAAGGGTCTGACCAACAAGGCACTTCAAGCCCTTTCCCTGCATTTTGCGGGGACCAGTCGTGCCCCTCCCTACCTCATATCCACAACCTGCATGACGTTGACACCGCACTGGGAGCCCCGACCTTCTGGCACATCGTAAAGGAAGAGCTTTAAGTCGCTGACCATGGCGAATGCCCTCTGCCAGCCCTTCTTTACCCCCGCCGGCTTCGGCACCTACGGGGATGGGGGAGGGGAGACGGTTACAGCCCCATTCGCCACAGGAAGATTTGGCCTGTTGTTGGCCCACCATCCCGGGTGTTAATAGGACCCAGCAGGGCTTGACCCTGCCTCAGTTTCCCCTGGGACAGGGTGACTGTCATATGGAAATTGGATACAGAGAGGGCAAGTTACCCAAAGTTACACAGCACATCAGTGGCACAGCTGGGGATAGAACCCAGGAGTCCCGGCTCCCAGACACCTTGTGATAACCCACTGGACCCAGCTCTCCTCCCACAGCTGGAGAGAGAAGCCAGGAGTCCTGACTTCTGTGCCCCTGCTTTAACCACATTCACCACAGCCGAGAAGATTGGGGGAAGCGTGCTCGCAGAATCATCTCTGCCACGCCACATCAGACAAAAGCCAGCCTGACACAGGGCACCCACGGAGGGTGGGGGGACTTACCGACAGATACCCCTCAAATGCTGTGCCTGTCCCAGTAACCGGGTTGACCCCCATGGTTTTCCGGAGCTGTTCGGGGGGCGTGGGGCAGATGGCCATGCCCCCAGCGCAGGACACATGGCAGACGTAGTTACAAGCTGCAGGGAGAAGCCAGGATGCGGGGCATGAGTGAGGGGAAGGAGACGGACTCTGACAGGCACCTGATGCAGGGAGAGGGGCCAGAGACCCAGGCACCCCCCCAGGGCCCAGCATCCAAGCCTGCCTGACAGGAGACCCAGGTGCCAGGCCCCAGTGCCCTGCCTGGTAGAAGACCTGGGTACCAGTCCCATGGCTCAGCACTCAATGCCCAGCCTGGTGGGGACCCGGGTTCTAGGCTCAGAGGCCAGTGCTTAGCCCCATTCAGGAATTCACCTCAGGGAAGCAATTGCAACGGGGCCCGCGCGGGGCAGAGCCAGCCCGGCCTCACTCACCCTCACAGGCGTAGCCCTGGCGCAGCAGCCCCACCATGAGCGCAGTGCAGCGCGTGCATTTGGTGGGCACAGTGAAGCTCCGCATCTTGAAGCTGTGAGATTTTGGCTGGAAAATGGGGGGAAAACAACAAAAAGGGGTTTCGATCTGCAGTGGGGGAGGGATTGGAAGCCAGAGACACAGGGGGATAAACAGGCATTTGTCTGATGTGTGTACACAGACCTACACAATGCACTACACAAACACACACACTAACCACCCACACAGCTCATCCCATACCTACAGCACAGCCCCATGGGCACCTAAATACACCCATAGAGAGATATTGCACACACAGCATACAAGTGTACAACAAACACACCACACATACATCAGGCGCACATGCCACATCCCCATGTTCACAGCATACAACTGTACAACACACTGACACATACACCTCCATGCTCATAACATTCATATACAGAGAACATCCCATATGTACACAAGACATCTGTAATAGACCTACATACCGCACACTCTGGGCATTCTAAATACACACCCCCACACTATCAACACACGCAGAAAAAAAATACAATATCAGGGAAATTCCAGGGGATTTATGTCATGTGCACACATACCCAAACACCCCCTGCCATGCAACAGGCAGACATACAAAGCGAATGCAACACACAATATAATAATGTGTGCGCAAAAATACCCCCACAACAGCTGACTAGTTGGGGTTTATCTGACATTGGCAAGTATATACACACTCACCCACACCACCACACACAGGAAACACACACCCACACAATCCATGGTATAAATCCTCTCCATCACACACACACCCCACACCAAACATATGGACACCCCAACACCACACAACAAATCCTCGCTACATAAATGCTCTATTTTCACATGTATCTCACGCCATATGCCAGAGAGAAAACACAACCACATGTCTATATAAACACAGATTCATGCCACACACGCACTTACGTAAATCCACTAGAAAAGGGCAAGAGAGGATTTCTCTGCTAGCCACGTGTGCAGACACAAAGATGCCTAGATACGTGTACCACACACCCCAACTATCACATACACTCAATCATAGACCAAGTCCAACCTGCGCCATCAGGATGATGTGGTTAAGGTCCGTCAGTTTCCCTAGCCAACGGTACACACGGGCTAGCACCACATCCAAACACACTTGGCTCCCCTAACCTGATGGATCAGGTACCCAGTTATAGCTGGGTGGACCGAAGGTGGCCTGTCTGGGTGAGATCGAGCAAGATTTGAACCTACAAATTCCCGGGCTGTAGCCAAGCACCTGAACTATTCAGCCACTGCGCCACACCAGCCAGATGATTTCTAAGTGTGGAAATGAAGAAGGCTCTGATCTTACGTAGCAGCACAAACAATCACATATCATTACTGCAAACATGCACCTGAAACACGGAGAGAACTTGGACACACACCTTCTCTCATGAACAAACAAAAAACACACACGCACACAGTACCAACACACCCTGAAATGCCACAAACACAACACTTAATCCTGGCTCCCAACCTGACCCCACCCCCTCCCAGATCTGGGGTTAGAACCCAGGAGTCCTGACTCCCAGCCCCCAACCCCCATTCTAACACACACAACTAAAATACCCCCATATACACACACTCCATGCCCTCCCCCACACAACAGAGCAAACACACGCATACACAAACCCCAGGTTACCTTGAGTGCACCTGAGCTGCTCCCTTCTGCAGCAACAGCCACCTGTGCTGGGGGTTTGGCCAGAGCCGGCTGTGAGGATGCAAGGATAGAGAGGGCAGAGTCAGCACAGAGAGCTCGGAGGGAAACATTTCAAAAGGAGCTGCAAGTAAGTGACTTTTTCCAAATCAAATTTGGGGAAGAGCTGGGAATAGAACCCAGGCGTCCTGCCGCCGAACCCCACCCTGCTCTAACCCACCGGACTCCCTCCTGCTCCTAGAAGTAGGATAGAACCCAGGAGTCCTGGCTCCCAGCCCCCCACTCCCACCCATTAGACTCGACTCCACTCCACTCCCCTCCCCGAGCTGGGGACAGACTGCCCTGGGTTGGGCTGGGGTAGAAGTGTAAGCCCTGGGGAGCCAAGAGCTACATCCTCCATCTGAGCCTCTCACTGGGGGTGGGGCATCGCACAGCAAGGCTGTTAGCATTTACTACTCACGTTGGCTCGGAGGCTTCTCCTCCCTTCTGGGCGCAGCTGGGCCTCCTCAGCCGATCTCCGATTCTCCTGCGTGTCTGGGGAGCTCCCAAAACTGATCGCATCCTTCTGCCAAAGAAAAAGCACCATGCAAACCCACCCTGCTGCGGCATGTAAGGCAACGAGGCAGGGGACGCTCTCCCATGGAGTCAGTGCTTGCCTCGCATGGCACTAGGGGGCGCTCTCCCCTCTGAGCCAGTGCTGGCCCCAGTATGGCACTAGGGGGAGCTGTGCTGGAGGGAATGGGGTGGCTGCTCAGTAGGGGGCGCTGTTCCCTTGCAGGCAGTGCTGACCCCAGAGTGGCACTAGAGGGCACCATATGAATCAAGGAGCTATTAATTCCCCCGAATGGATGGGGCCATCAGTGCACGCAGCTAAAGCACAAAGTCCCCTGTGTCAATGTCTTGAGAGACCAGAGCCAGGAATAAAACCCAGGAGTCCTGACTTCCAGCCCCCGTAACCTAACCGATAAACCTTATTCCCCACCCAGAACTCTGGACAGACCCCAGGAGTCTTAATTCCCTCGATATAATCCAGGGGCCCTGACTCCCAGCCCGCCCTGCTCCAGCCACAGCCTGACAGACGCACCTCCGCACTCCAGAATGATAGGAAGGGAATTAGCGGCCCCTGTTGTTTTGTGCCTAGAAGAAAGAGAAAGATTCACACACAGCACTGTAACACCTCAGCATCCACCTGTTTATGGCCCAGAGTGGATCCCAGCTCCTCCCTCCCAAAAGCACAGATCCTACCTATTTGTGCTAAAGGAGAATCCCCCATTAGCTGCTAGCAGTACAGGTGATTTGACACATGGTGGAGAAGTTCCCATTGCATCCAGCAAAGGACAATAGCACACAGACACATACAGTAGCCAGTTCACAGAACCACTGCGTTGGTCAATGAGAACATGATGTGCTGGTTAGGGCTGGGAACTGGGAGTTTTCACTTCTATGTGTGTCCCACCATCACTGAATTATTACAATAGCATCTCTAGACCCCAAATGAGATCGGGGTGGGCCCCCACACAGGCCTCCCCCACCCCGGTTGAGCCAAGTGCCCACCACAATGCCCCCCGCCAGTCGTTGCACACACAGCGAGTCTCAGTCCCCCAGAGCTGACAGCCTGGCCAGACAAAAGATGGCTTCTCTCCACTTTACAGGTGGGAAAGCAGAGGTCAGAGTAACTCTGTGACTTGCCCAAGCTGCGAGTGGAGCTAGTGAGGAGGGCACAGGACACATGGCTTCTATTCCTGGCTCTGCCAGCAACCTCAGGAGAGTCCCTTCTCCTCTCTGCCCCTCCGCTGCCCCTCCCACCCTTTGTTTAGGCCTGGAGCTCTTGGGGGCAGGGACTCTCTTACCAAGGGTCTGTTCTGTGCCCGGGACATCATGGCCCCCCCGATCTCGGTCATGGTCTGTGTAGCGCCTGGCACAACTGGGTCCCCCAGTCTTGGTCAGGGAGGCCCATGCAGTGTCTGGCACAACGGGCAAGCCTCTGACCTCGTTCAAGGGTGGACCTGAGCAGCACCAAGGACAGCCCCCCTGATCTAAATCGGAGGGTCCATGCAGCCCCTGGCATAGTGGGGTGTCCCTGATCTCGTTTGAGGGATCCCCCCTCAAGGCCCCTCAATCTCAGCTGGGGCACCCCAGGCTAGAGCAGTAACCACATAGCAGCCATCCTGCATGTGTACTCAGCCAGGCTGGAAACTCCAGGGCCTTACCTTCCACAGACCTGACCTTCAGCTCCTCCTTCAGCTTCTCCAGCTCCAGATGCAGGGCCTGGTTCTGCGCCTCGGCCTCTTGCAATTTCCTTGTCAAAATATCCCAACAACAAGGGAAACCCTTGTCTTTATTGCTCCAAAGGTGCCACGGGGCCAGGGCAGCACAATGCTGGCTGGCAGAGGCGCCAGCCCCTCCCCAGACAGATTTTACCCTGATGAACATCTCAGGGGGTGAAAACTGCTGAAGCAGCAGCATTGTCTAGCCATTGTAGCAGGGGGCTGCGGGCTCCTCTGTCCTATCCCCAGCTCTGGGGGGGACTGGAATCTGGTGCTTAGAGCAGGGGGCCTGGGAGCCAGGACTCCTGGGTTCTAGTACCAGCTCTGGGACAGCAATGGCATCTAGTGGTTAGAGCAGGAGGAGCCTGGGAGCCAGGACTCCTGGTTCTAGTCCCATTTCAGCCACCGACAGTCCCCCAGCTGTCTGGCAAGTGTCCCAAGGCATGGGACTCCCACCCCTTCCCCGTCTAACAAGTATCAGCTCCCCACCCGCCTCACCGCTCGGTGGCCAGGTGTGCACCCTTCATCTCAGTCAGCTCCTCCTGGACACCCTGCTTGGCCCGGAGCTCGGCTTCCAGCGCTGACTGCAGCTCCAGCTTGGCCGAGGCCTCCATCTTCTGCAGGCGCCTCGCCTTCCAGTGATTGTCCTTCACATTCAGAGACAGGAAGGGCTGAGCTAGGAGCAGGGAAACCCCAGGGCTAGCTGGATCAGAGGGAATGGGACCCCCAGCCTTCCCTCTAGGGGGTGCCAGCTCCAATCCCAGCACCAGGGCAGGGTACTGGCTGGCTCAGAGGGGTGGGGAATGGGATATGGGGCTGCAATCCAGCCCCACCAGATACATGCTGGCTCCAATCCAGCCCCATGCAACCCCGCTGAGCTTGTACCGGGCTTCTGGCGCCTGAGGTTTTTGTGCTGATGTGTTTCAGGGATTCCAGTTCCTCGGTCATCCGGGTGGCCAGAGCCTGGAGATAGCCCCTGGACTCCTTCTCGTCACTGACCCTGGGGGAGTGGGAGAGAGAGTCAGGAGAAAGCCCTGCCAGGAGCCAGCTAGACCAACCCAAGTGGGACCAAGGTGGCAGCAGCATCTGCCCCTGCAACCTATTTCCCAATCCCAGGGAAAGGAGCCCCCAGCCCAACACGTTCATGTCAACCAGATGAGAGGGCTAAGTGATCTGGGGCAAGTCACACAGCCAGCAACACAGCTGGAAATAGAACCCAGGAGTTCTGTTTCCCAGCCCACCCTGTTCAAACAACTAGACCTCTCTCCCCTCCCGAGCCAGGGATAGAACCCAGGAGTCCTGACTCCCAGCCCAGCCCCCCTACTCTAACCACTAGACCCCACTCTCCTCCCAGAGCCAGGAACAGAACCTAGAGTCCTGACTCCCAGGCTATACTGTTGTTCCCTGGTACAATGGGATGCTGTCTCATTCTAAGAGCAGGATAACCCTTGTGTGCTCTCATCCCACCACACAGTGAGCCCTACTTGGGGCTCTAATCCCTGGACCACCCGGCTCGGCATGGGGGGCTCATACCACTTCAGAATGTCAGAGATCTGGGCCTCCCAGTTAGTAACTGTTTCTCTCCGGTCCTCCAGTGAGCGCAGCTCCTGCTCCAGCTGCCTGTTGGTTGTATTTAGCTTCTCCACCTGGCCTAGGAGCTGCGAACAGGTAAGGTGACCAGACAGCAAATGTGAAAAATCAGGACAAGGGGTGGGGGGTAATAGGAGCCTACATAAGAAAAAGCTCCAAAAATCGGGACTGTCCCTATAAAATCGGGACATCTGGTCACCCTACGAGAGGAAGACAATGCCGCAGGGACCTTGGGAGGAAGGACCCTGCAGTTAGAGCTGGGTGGAGAATGGGCTTTCATCCCCTCGCAGTTCCAAAATATCAGGAAAAACTTTGTAGCAAGTCGACCAAAAACCAAGTTTTTTTGGAATTTTCGACGACTCAAAAAGTCAAAAAAGTTTTGTTTCAGGTCAATTGAAATGTGTCATTGTCAAGTCCCTCTCCCCCCTTGAAATGTTATTTTAAATAAAATTAAAGGTAATTTCACATAAGAATTCATTTCACATCAACAAGTCAACATGTTCCAAGTTTTGGAGCTTTTGATTTGTTTGATTTCAGCCAAAACCATTGGCTGAAGTTGACCCAAATTCACAAAATGTTTCCATCTGCCTGAATCTGCATTTTTCACTGAAAAAAAGTTTTGGTGGAAAAAGTTCGGCCAGCTCTACCTCCCCCCTCCCCTCAAATCCCTCCTATTCTTTTAACTCTGGGTGCCATGAGAGCTAGGTCTGTCCACATGTAGCTAGCTTGTTCGCGGAGTGTCCCGAGCGTGCTCTAGTCACTGGCCAAAAACTTGGCTAATGCAGAGTTACGGCTGATCTCTTGCTGTTCCGGAACATCGAATTTAGCAAAACTCAAACCTCTGGAAACCAGGACATCCAGAATTAAGGCACATGCATTTTCCTAATTATCTGCTGTTCTCAGATTCCATTTCCCCAAATAACCTCGGCTCGCTACCCTTCCTTGGATGGAGGCGGCAAATCTTTCTCTGACTTCTCCGCAGAGCAGGTTTTAAATGCACATTGCCTAGGTGTATGCTCAGGTTCAGTACCCACAGCATGTCCCCTTGGTCCATCCAGGTCACGTGAATAGTGAATGACTCGAAACCCTCTTGGCTATTCTCTCTGCACACATACGTTGCAGTGCATTCAGAGCACGCGTCTAGTCAGACAGCTTAACTCTTTTCCAAAGAACATTTTCAATATTGCTTCCCCCAAAAAGCAGTGGGTGCCAATGCCATGCACTAGCAGGGATAAATGGCAAGTGTTTGAGACGATCAGACCCACAGTTTGAGCCCCAGATCTGCACAATCAAAGTTGGTGGAAAAGTGTCAACGTTAAGAAATGCTGGGGGATTGGGGGGCTGTATTTCAGGAACCTCGTTTGAATGCCCCCAAATTTGGATCACTAACCCCACCCTGTGCCCCCATGAGACAAACCAAATTTCAAGGCAATTCAATTAAGCATGTGAATTTTACAGCACCTGATAGAGTTGACCTTTAAACAGAAAGAGCTTTTCAGCCTTAACTACAGCAGAGCTAGTGGTCGGCTACAACACATGGGAGAGATCTGTATATAGCCAGCTAAGGAGCATCTTGAGAGTGTGCTGTACATGGGAGAGCTCTGTCTACACACAACAGCTATTTAAATTGCCAGTAGAGTGTGCTCCATGCAGAATCGTTCCTGGGCTTTTCAGGGCCAATTCACGCTGTGGTGCACCATTGCAAACAGCTGCTCATGTACAGCTCCAAGCACAGGGCAGAGCTTGCTCTGCTGGCCAATGAGATGAGACAGACCGGCCCTCAGGTACCAGCTAGGGCATGGGGTAGGGCTCTGTGCCTCCTCCCACATGCTGCAGGGATTCCAGCGACCATGTACTCTGCCTCTGGGGCAGGGCCGGCTCCAGGGTTTTTGCCGCCCCAAGTGGCCACCCCCCACCCAAAACAAAAAAACAAACAAACAAAAAAGCCGCGATCGCGATCTGCGGCACTTCGGCAGGAGGTCCTTCGCTCCGAGCTGGAGTGAGGGACCCACTGTCGAATTGCCGCCGAAGAGCCGGACGTGCCGCCCCTCTCTGGTGTGGCCGCCCCAAGCACCTGCTTGGTAAGCTGGTGCCTAGAGCCGGCCCTGCTCTGGGGGCTAAGATCCAATAGCCCCACCGCAGCCTGCATTCCCTGCTCCAGGACCCCTCCCTCTGCTACCTGCAACCCACGTGCAATCCCTCTGACTGCAGCGGGCAGACCATAGCTCTCTCCCATCAGGAGACGCCCCCTGTGGCATCAGGCGGTACTGCACCTTGCAGGGATGCAGCCCCTGCAGCTACCCAGTGACAGCAGCCAGTAGTACAGCCCGCAGCACATCAGCCATGCAACCCAGCAGCAACCAGATTGCAAGAGGCTGAGCCCCATTAATTCTGGAAGATCCAAATCAAGCCCACCTTGGAGAAATGGAGAGATTCAAGTTCCTCTTACCCTCTCCTGTTCCTGGGCGAATTTACTGTTCTCTTCCTGCAGCAAAGTCCTCTCCCGTTCGTTCTGGTCTTTCAGCTCCTTGTGTTCCCTTAAACTAGAGCCCAGGGGTTGGAAAAGAACATTAGAGCCACGACTAACAGGAATAATGATATTAATCCCTAGCTTTTATCCAACACTTTCCACCTGTAGCTCTCAAAGTGTTTTACAACAGTGCTTCTCAACCAGGGGGACGCAGAGATCTTCCAGGGGGTACAGCAACTCATCTAGATATCTGCCTAGTTTTACAACAGGCTACACAAAAAGCACTAGCGAACTCAGTACAAACTAAAATTTCATACAGACAATGACTTGTTTATACTGCTCCATATACCACACACTAAAATGTAACGACAATATTAATATTCCAATGGATTTATTTTAGAATGATATGGTACAAATGACAGAGTGAGCAATTTCTCAGTAATAGCGTGCTGGGACACATTTGTATTTTTACATCTGATTTTGTAAGCAAGTAGTTTTTAAGTGAGGAGAAATTTGGGGATATGCAAGACAAATCAGACTCCTGAAAGGGATACAGGAGTCTGGAAAGGTTGAGAGCTACTGCTTGAAAAATCTGGTCGATAGCATAATCCCCATTTTATAGATGGGGAAAATGAGGCACACAGAGACACACTGACTTGCTCCAGGTCACCCAACAGGCCAGTGGCATAGCTGAGAACAGAACCCAGTCTGGGGCTGTAACCGCTCGGCCACACAACAGCAACTATGTCTGAAGGACATTTCTTTCCAAACTCCTCCCCTGTTAAAAATGGCCATTTATCTGGGTTAAAAAATGTGGATTTTTTTTTTTTGAAAAATTTCTTCAAATTAACAAATTTTACCCTTTCCCCTCCTTTTAACCATTAAATGGAATTGAATAAATGGTTCTTCCCCCTCCTCATTCATTCGGTCACTCTCACTATTGGAAACTCCCCAAATTCCTGAAACGCGACGGAAAAGGGAAAAAATTCCTAGGATGCAAAAATAAATGATTATTGGAAAAAATGGGGTGTCCAGGTCTGTGGCAGAAGTGGAGAAATGAAATCAAAGAGGATGAGAGAAGAGGGAGGAAAAAGGAAATAGGAAAACGAAGAAAAACTCCAAACATTTTCTTGTGGAAAAAATGTCTCCAAATAAAAAAATAAATTTTCTCACAGGAAAATCCACCTTCCTTCTTCACCCCCCCGCCCCCCAGAAAAAACATAATTCCCCTCCCTGCCCCTGACCAATGGGGATCTGAGCCCAGGAGAGAGTTCTGGGTTCAAATCACCACTCACCTCTCCTTCCTGGCTTTCTCCAGTTTTCCCTGCAGTGGGGCAAGCTCACCCTGCAGCACCCCCTGCTGGCTCTCCCTCTGCTGCAGTGGCTCACGCAGGCTCCTCCGCCCCCCCTTGGGCTGCAGGTCCCCTCGCAGGAATGTAGGGTCCTTGGTGTGGTTGGGGCCGGCAAGGTCCAGAGAGGCTGTGCCATGCTTCGCCTGCAGGGGGCAGGAGAGTTCAGCCACAAGCGCCCACTTGCCCATTACCATGGGGGGCACTTATGCAGTATATCACTAACTGTTCAAAGAGGAGTGCTGATGCCTAATCCTGAAAGGGGCCCTAATGCTGCCCGCAGGGACCCCCTATTGACCCAGCAAGTGGCCCTCGCGCACTCACCATCTGACCCCCAAAGGCCCCGCTGACCCGGCAAGGGGCCCTCGTGCCCTCACCAACTAACTCCCAGAGGCCCCGCTGACCGGGCAAGTGGCTCTCGTGCCCTCACCAACTGCCCCCGGGGATCCCCTCTGACTGGGCAAGGGGCGCTTGTGTTCTCACCAACCGACGCCCAAGGACCCTCTGACCAGGCAAGGGGCCCTCATGCGCTCACCAACCCCCCCCCCCCAGGGGCCACACTGACTGTGCAAGGGGCCCTCGTGCACCCACCAAACACTCCCACAGGGACTCCCACTGACCGGGCAAGGGGCTCTCGTGCGCTCACCAATCACCCGCCCAGGGGTTCCCACTGACCAGTCAAGGGGCCCATGTGCTCTCACTGACCCTGTTGGGCAGGGGAGGGAAATACTCTGGAGGCTGCACTCTCTGACTGCCTACCTGTGCAAGGGGCACTAGTCCATTACTCCCCACGTACCCAGCCCCCTTCCTCCTCACCTTCAGCCCTTCCAGCTCCTGCCTCATCTTCCTCGCCTGCAGCTCACTTCTCTCCTTCAGCTTCTGCTGCTTGGACACCTCGCTGGAGAGACCTTTGATCCGAGACTCCAGCTGTGGGGGTGGGGGGCCATCAGCCTCCAGCACCCCCACAGCCCCAGGGCTGGGAGAACAGCGGGCCTGAGGCAAGGGCACTGGGGGACCTGGGCCCTTCCCTGGTAGTCAGACCCGGGGGGAGGAGGAATGAGACATGGGCCATTCCCCTCTGGGGCCCTTGGCTCTGACCCGGCCCCAGGGTGTGAGGGGCCCGGATGAGGGTTGGGGTATGGATCCCAGCCCACTCCCAGGCCCTGGTGATGTGGGCTTGCAGGGCACAGCAGAACCAGGACTAAGTACCCAGCCTCAGGCAAGAGACAGGAGGACAGGGCCCAGAGACAACAGTCCCCGTAGAAGGGGCTCAACCCAGGACAAGGAGAGGAGGCCAAACGCTCCTCGCCGGTACCCCTGCCCCAGGGACGCACACAGGAGTCAAGTTCAAAGGCAGCAGGGACCCTCTTCTAACCCTGGCACACCCCCTCTCTGTTTGGGGTCACCCCCCAGGGGTGCCAGCCCCTCCTGACCAAAGACAACTCACAAGGGGGCTGGATTCTGCTCCCCCATCCTCCAAGCCACCCAGAGAGCCTCAGAGACAGCACAGGGGGGGGGAACCAGGATTACTCAGGGACACTTAGCAGCAAAGTCCTTTCGATGGGAGGGGTTATTTTTATTTTTCAGGTGCACCCCTAACCAAACCCACAGTCTAGCCCCAGTAGCCTCCTACCCCAGCACAGCTCTGCCTTGTAGCCCCACCCTGCCTGTTCTTAAAGGCACCCATCTTAACTATGCTCAGCTGTCACTGATTGCCAGATAACTGGGATTTAACCCCTGCCCTGTCCCCCAGCTGCCAGCTGGGGAATGCAGGCAGTGCTGGCCAGCAGGGGGCACTGTGCATTCAGCACAAGAGGCATGTGGCTCAGCATCCTGTACAACTGATGGGCTGCCAGCAGAGGGCGTGTGGGGGGGTGAGTTGGTGCTGTATGATGTATGGGTGCAAGGAGCCACCAGGTGAAGTCCCACCCGTAGCACTGGGAAGCTGAGGCTGGTGCTGCACAATTGCAAAGCTGCAGAGCAACCACCAGGGGGCATCTTATGCACACAGTAGGGAGGGACATGGCCTGGTGATGCATGCATGCAAGTTCCTCACTAGGAGGCGTCCCATGCTTGGTGCAGCCAGGAAGGGGCGGGCACTGCCCGGTTACCTCCTTGCGCCCACTCTCCACCCGTGCCAGCTCCTTGCGCAGGCCATCCACACGCCGGGCAGCTGCCTCGGTCTCCTCCTGACGTTCCCGCAGCTGGCGCACATGCCGGAGTAGCTGGGCCTGCAGGTCGCCGCACTTGGCCTCAGTGCAGCGCAGTTCCTCTGCCGTTTGCTTCTGCCTGGTCAGGAGCTCCTGCAGCTCTTGGCCCTGGGCCTTCAGCCTGTCCTGGGCCTCCAACAGTTCCTGTGGGGGTACAATCATTGTTAAAGACAGCTGCTGTGCTCCACCCCAGAGGCAGCTGCATCTCAGCACCAGGTGAGGGATCCCTGTATGAACAGCCCTCGCACTCCACCCCAGAGGCAGCTGCATCTCAGCACCAGGAGAGGGCTCTCTGTATGAACAGCTCCTCTGCCCCACCCCAGAGGTGGCTGTATCTCAGTGCCGGGTGAGGGATCCCAGTTATTCTGTACAGGTGGAAGGGGCAGTAGCAGAACTCCTGGGAGTGTCTCACCTTACGGGCCTCGTCCCTCTCCTGTCTGAGCGATTTCAGTTGCTTCTCCAGGATTTTCACCTGCCCAGATGCCTCCCCCTTCAGCCGCTGTTTTATCGTGTCTTCGGCTTCCAATTGGTTCTCTGAGCATGAGTGAGAGACCAGGGAATTTACTGGGATTCCTTACCTCTGATCAGACCCATGGGCCCATCCAGTCCAGTTTCCCCTCTCACCACCCCACTACTCCAGATCAGATCCCAGATCAGATCAATGCCCTCAGCTGATCCACGGCCTCTATCCCACAGGCATCAGTACTTGTCAACTTTCTACACAACATCTCTATTTCTCTCTTCAAGCTCCCAATTTCTGAGTTCTTGGCCGGGGCTTTGGAAACTCGGGGTGGGAATCTGGGCAGCATGTCTGCATGGGGAAATGCCAGGTGGAAGCAAAATGGGTCAGCCCCCAAAATTGTGTGAAAGGGACTGAGCAGGAAGGAGAGGGATGGCCGCAAGCTCCCTCCCGGGGCACCCCTCGTAAACAGTTGCTGGGTTCTCTCCCCAGCTCTGGGAGGGGAGAGGGGTGTAGTGGAGCAGGGGACTGGGAGTCAGGACTCCTGGGGTCTATCCCTAGCTCTGGGAGGGTTGGGGGTTAGAGCAGGAGGTTGGCAGGCAGGGCTCCACCCTGGTTCTGTTCCCAGACTCATTGTCACTTCCTCTGCCAGATGGGGACAATGCAGATACATCCATGAGCAGGTGTGTGGAGACCACAGGGATAAGGGTGCAAGAGGAGGCATCTAAGCTGCTAAACAGGGCAGATCTTTAGGATTTAACCCTTGGAGCACCACCTGCCTTACCTTGAAGTTTCCGGGCCAGCTCCAGCTTCTCCCGCTCCAGGTTCCGGATCTTCTTCTCCAGCTGGGCCACGGCAGGGGATGTGGAAGGGGACGGGGGCTTCTGCTCGGAGATGGGGCTGCGGGACACGGGGGGGAGGGGGCGGCGTGCGTGAGCATCCTGCTTGGTCAGCTTAGCCCAGGATGTGGCTCTTGGTCTCCCCCTGGTGGCTGCACCAAGTGGCAGACGCCTCGGCATTCCCAGACTGGGTGGTCCTTCAGCCTGACCTCTAGAGTCTCATGTCTCTAGATCTCAAGGTGATGAGTTCAATCCTGGCCAGAGGGCACCAAGTTCACAGGTGGCCCATGAGGGAATACCAGACTGAATGGGCTCAGTGCAACAGGGAGGGGGTCCCATGGGTCTGACCTGGGGCAGCAGGGAGGGGGGCCCATGGGTCTGACCTGGAGCAGCAGGAGCGGGGCCCATGGGTCTGACCTGGGGCAGCCCAGAGGGGGGCATGCTGGGCTGGATGGGCCCATTGGTTTGATCCAGGGAGAGGGGATCATGAATGCGCATTGAAGTGATAACAACGCTGGTCGCTCTGGCCCCCAGGGGAACAGCTGTGGAGGGGGATGGCGTGTCCCTGCCAGGGGCTTGTACTCACCAGCCGGAGGTGAAGGTGAACCCCACAAAGGGGAGATGGTGGCCAGTGAACGCACTGTGAGAAACAGGGGGCAGCGTCTCCTGGGAGATGAGAGAGGGGACAACACACATCACAAAGAGATCACGGCAGCCAGCACGGATACACCCCCACTCCTGGAGCGGGATGTGGGGGCTGTTTACACAGAGTCTGAGGAACCTCAATGAACCTTTGTACCTCAGTTCTACAGACTCAGAGGAAAGTAGACCCTGTCAGCAGCACAGCACCCCATAGCATAGCACTGGGGCCAGCACCGACTGCGAGAGCAGAGTGCCCCCTACCAAGCCCCGCCACCCGACCCTGCAGCACAGCGCCCCTTAGCGCCACACTCACCAACTCCTTGAGCGTGTCATCATCCACGTCAAAGTTGGAGGTGTCTGCGGGGCTGTTGACCTCGGGCACGTAGGGGGGGGTGCTGGCTCGGATGTTGTCCCAGTTGATGCTCTCAAAGAAGGGGTGCCGCTTGAAGTCCTCAATGCCGTTCTGGCCCAGTCGCAGCTCCTGGTGGCACAGCAGCCCCCGGATCAGGTCCTTGGCTGGCTCCGACACGTCCGTGATGTCCGTGGGGAACTGCAGGTGGTTCTGGAGCGGGGTACAAGGCAAAGGGGCTCAGTGCACAGGGACTGATGGGGGGAGTCAGGCTGGAGTTCCTTGCTGGCTTCCTAGCTTGATGCCCCTTTACCCATCGCATTATCTGCACCTCTGGACAGAGCTATCAGCACACATGCCAAATGATCCCAATGTATGCAAATTAACATGAATACACACACAATTGATTGAAATGGCCACACAAATCAGTCTCCTGTATGCACAATTTATTCAAGAACATGCAGATGTATTCATATTTATCCCCCTCTACCCACCTAGTTATCACAATACATCCCCTTTCATCCCCATGTACCCATCCTTCCTCCATTCCATTAATGGAACATCCCTCTCTTTCTCTCCACTCTATCTACTCACCCCCCCATCTACCCTTCCATTCCTCCTTTCCTTCATCCCTCCCTTCCCATCTACCTATCCCCATCCATACACCCATCCATTCACCCAGCCATCCATGTTCATCTATCTATCCATCTGCCCAACCATCCCCAACTCCATCCCCATCCATCTACCTATCTGCTCATATTCATCTACCTATCCATCCATCCCCATTCCCCATCCATCCATCTACCTACCTATCCACCCATATTCATCTATCCATCCCCAACCATATCCCACCCATCCCCATCCACCCATTTCATCTATCCATCTTCATCCATCCATCCACCTATCTACCCATATTCATCTATCCAGCACCATGCCCCATCCATCCATCCATCCACCTTACCATATTAATCTATGCATCCATCTATCCATCCATCCATTTTCATCTACCTATCCATCCATCCATCCCCATCTATCCATCTTCATCCATCCATCTACCTATCTACCTATCTATCCATCACCATGCCCCATCCATCCATCCACCTTACCATATTAATCTATGCATCCATCTATCCATCCATCCATCTTCATCTACCTATCCATCCATCCATCCCCATCTATCCATCTTCATCCATCCATCTATCTACCCATATTCATCCATCTACCTATCTACCCATCTATCCATCAACATGCCCCTTTCATCCATCCACCTTACCATATTAATCTATCCATCCATCCATTTTCATCTATCTATCCATCCATCCATCCACCTACCCACATTCATCTATCCATCTTCACTTACCCATCCATCCACCCATATTCTTCCATCCATCTGTATCCATCCATCCATCCATCCATCCATCCAGATATCAACCCATATTAATCTACCCATCTATTCATCCCCATTCTTCATCCATCCCTCCCCATCTACCCACAGATTCCCCCAACCCCCTCACCAGCCTACCTCCTCTCAGACTCTCCTAAGCATCCACCCCTTTGCAGCAAAGCCTGCACCATACATCCTCTGTTCCAAGGCCCCCTCAGCGAGCTCAGGGAGGCCTGGCCAGGGCACCCTGCCCTGCCAGGCTCACCTCATGGTTCATGATCTTGCCATAGGTCTCCACCAGGGACTCGGCATAGAAGGGTGTCTCCCCGAAGAGCAGCTCGTACATGCAGACGCCCAGGGACCACCAGTCACACTCGGGGCCATACTTCCCCTTTCCGTCCTCCATGGCCTGCAGGATCTCAGGGGAGATGTAGTCAGGGGTCCCCACTGCCACCGCAGATTCCACCTGGCCAGGAGGGGAGACAGGGTGTCTATCTCCGTGTGTGGCCATGACAGCCCCCATCCCATGGGATCCACATCCCGGAGTAGACAGGAGCTGGTCAATCCACCTCCATCTCCACAAGGGAAGGGCCAGGATCCCCATTGCCTAGGAACTGTAACCCTAGACTGACCGGAGTCCTGGGCAATAGGCTGTAGGGGCTGACCCAGGCCTGGGTCTGTGGGGGTTCCTGCTCTGCAGGCAGCACACACTCAGTTCCTGCGGCAGCTTGTGCCTCTCACCGTCCCATCTGGTCGCAGTCGAAGACAGGAGCCAAAGTCGGCCAAGCGGATGTGCCCATTCATGTCGATCAGGATATTATCTGGCTTGATGTCCCTGTGGGGAGAGAGGGGAGAAGGCAGAGAGGGACCAGCTCCTGATAAGTAAACAGGGCTATATGACTACAGCAAAGGGCTGTGAGCCAGGACTCCTGGGTTCTATCCCAGTTCTATGAGGGGAGTGGGGTCCGACGGGTTAGAGCAGGGGGGTCTGGGAACCAGGCTGTACCTGTGCACATATTGCAGCTGGTGGATGGAATGAATGGCCAGGACCATCTCGGCCAGGTAGAAGCAGGCCATGTCCTCAGGCAGCCGGTCCTCAAACTTGCTCAGCAAGGTCAGCAGGTCCCCACCCACGTAATAATCCATCACCAGATACTGCAGACAGGGGGCAGCGTTAGTTGGGGACATGGGGGGGAGAGATCCCTCCCTGGAGGCTGCGCCAGTCACTTGCAATGAGCCTTGCAGGACATGCAAAATAACTCACAGCAGCTGCAAGCAATGCAGCCCTACAGCGCCATCTGCTGGGAACATCCAGCACCTGCAGTTCATCCAGCAATGCCAGCCACCCACACAGCGCCCCCTGCTGGCAATACCCAGTCTGTCTCACACAGCGCCACCTGCTGGCAATGCCCAGCCTGCCCCCCACACATCCTGTTGGCAATGCCCAGCACTCACAGCGCCACCTGCTGGCAACCAGATGCATACCGCCTAAAAATTTCCTCTGGATGCAGCCGGAGCAGGATTTAAACCAGGCCTGTGCAGCCTCTTCCTCCAGGCAAGGGTCTCTGGTCCATGGGAGCAAGGAGATGGTGCTCAAGGGACCAAGGGTCCGCTTGCAATGCAGAGCCCGCCCCCCCCAAGGGAGAGTCTTACCAGGTACTTCTCATCCTGGAAAGCGTAGTGCAGGGCTGTGATCCACTGGCTGTCCCCTTTCACCAGTACGTCCCTCTCTTCCCGGAAGCAGGCTGTCTGCAAGAGGATTGCAGGGAGATGGCAAGGCCTCAGGGGATGCACCCCAGGGCAGGGAGGTTGCAGGGCTCCGTCATAGCAAGGCCACTGCAGAAAGTACTGGGGCAATGGGCCCATCCAGCCCAGTCTCCCCCCACCCCCTACTGTTCTGGACAGACCCATGGGCCCATCCAGACTGGTATCCCTCCCCCATCCCCTACCATTCCAGATCAGACCCATGGGCCCATCCAGCCTGAAAATGGGATACCTGCCATTGTTCACTGCCACTAGGCCGGGAATCTGTGGGATGGAGGGAGGGAGCATGGGTGGTGAGTGTGCGGGGGGGAGTCTAAGGGTAGGGTTAGGTACCTCTGCTCTCTTCAGCATCTCCCACTTGTGCAGTATCTTCATGGCATAAACCTTCTCGCTGTTCCGCAGCCTCACCACTGCCACCTGATGGCCAGAGAATGGGATCAAAGAGGGGACCTCCAGAAGCTAGTCTGAACTGGCCCCAAAATAGCTGCAGGGGCAGCAGGGAGGGACCATGGCTGCATGGAGCCCTAGCCCCTCCCCCTGTGGGAATAACCTGCTACAGCCCCACTCCCTGGTCTTCCCTCTGCTACCTGCAGCCCTTGTGCCCCAGGACCTCCCCAGCCTCCCAGTGACAGTAGGCAGTATTGCACCCTGCAAGGCTCCAACAGCTCCAGCCCCACCCAGTGACACCAGTAAGATACAGCAGTGGCAGCAGGCGATACTGTGCCTGGCACTGCACCTGGGACTATGGTCACTAGCCCCTCGTGGGTCCAAGCAGGGATGGCTGGCAGCGCTCACCTCACCAAAGGCCCCTCGCCCGATGACCTTCAGAAGCTCAAAGTCCTCCCGGCGCAGGCACATCTCTTTCACCTTGGTGACGAATGGGGTGGCTGGACAGGGAGACACAGAGAGAGGCCTCAGTTTGGACAGCAACTGCTGCCCCAGCACTACCCAGGGGCTTTGCAAATGAGGGGAGCTGCCTAGAGACAGAGGGGTGGGCTAGTGGCTTGAACCCAGGAATAGAAATGGGAGTCAGGACTCCAGGGTTCTATCCCTGACTCTGGGAAGGGAGTGGGGTCTAGTGAGTGCGGGAGGAGGAGGGGGGGCAGTGAGTCAGGCCTCTTGGGTGTATCAACAATTTGAAAGAGGAAAGCTGGCATTGTGGTTAAGGCACTAGGCTGAGGCTTCCGGCTCCAGTATTGACTCCCCATTTGCCCTTGGCAAGTCAATGAATTGCTCTGCACTGATCCTCAGCTGGTGTAAATGGTTGTGACTTCACTGACCAATGGAGCTGTGCCCATCTCCATCAGTTGAAGATTTGGCTCTCTGGGACTCGGCTCCTGAACCTGTAAAATGGGGCAAACAATCTTTTGTCTAGTTAGATTGTGAGCTCTGGGCAGGGACTTGCTCTCATGTGTCTGTGCAGCACCTGGCACAATGGGGGCCCTGATCGCAGTTGGGGTCTGTGCAGCGCCTGGCACAATGGGGGCCCTGATCTCAGTCAGGGTCTGTGCAGTGCCTGGTCTCGGTCAGGGTCTGGGCAGCACAATGGGGCCCTGATCTCTCTTACGACCTCTGGGCACTACCAAAACACAGATGTATCTGGTTGGGTTATTTCCCGGGAACTAAAACCAGAACTGCTAGATTTAAAACAATCAGCCTCTAACCTTAATTTTTGGGCACAGCGCCTCTAGCTCAGAGCAATAGCACAGTCATTAGCACCTAGAGGGGGCAAGGACCAACACTGTTGGGTTGGTGGGGTTACACCAGTAAGAGTAACATTCAAAGGCTGCAGAGAGGATGAGTGTGACAGGCTTATTGCTAGAAGTATTACGGTAGCATGCAGAAGCCCCGACTAAGGCTGGGGCCCCATTGCACCAGGCGCTGCACAGACCCAACAGTGAGGGACAGACAGTCCCTGCCCCAAAGCTCTTACAGCCAAGACAGACATGGGTGGCAGCGGAAACAAAGGCCCTGAGAGGGGAAGGGACTTGCCCAGGGTCACACAACCCAGGGAGGTGGTCTGCAGACGTGCATCAAAGGCTGGGCCTGCCGGGCAGGGCTGTATAAATCACCCTCCCACCAGTCATGAGACCCTACTCCCCTCCCAGAGATGGGAATAGAACCCAGGAGTCCTGACTCCCAGTGCTCCCTGCTCTAACCCCTAGACCCACACCCCGTCCAGAGCCAGGCACAGAACCCAGCCTCCCTGCCCGCTCACAGCAGCAAGCACAACGCAAAAGGGATTTACGATGTTGCAACTTTTCCAGATTGTCTCCAATTAGGCGCTTGTGGTTGCTACGCACCAACTTGTTCACCTGCCTCAGGTGTCCCTTCCCCCGCCTCTCTGCAGCATCCTGAGGCACAGCGTGATCAGGGCATGCCCCATCATGCCCTGCCCCCTCGGCCCAGGACAGGGATTGGGATAGCTCGCCTGAAGTGGAAAGAGAGTGTCTGACTCTGAGGTCATTTCAGCCCCCGATCTCGCCAAGGAGACTGTGGGTGAGGAGAGAAGCTAGAGCACGGGTGTCACTAGGAACACAGCTGAGACCCATCAAACTCGAGCAGATGTGGGACACCCAACAGTGGCCAGATGGGAAATCACTGGGTGTGCACAGATCTCTGCAGGCAACCCTACAATAACAAACCAAAGCTCATGATCCTTGCTTTGACAGGAGAGCGGGGTCTTGTGATTGGATCAGGGGAGGTGGGAGCCAGGACTCCTGGGTTCTATCCCAGCTGTGGGAGGGGGGAGTGGAGTCTAGTGGGTAAGACCAGGTAGGCTGGGAGTCAGGACTCCTGGGTGCTGTCCTCAGCTACTGCATAAGCCAGTGAAGGAGTCTTGGGTCTTCACACTTTTCTTTCCCATCTGGGCACAGTGATGGCAAAGTCTAATTTAAGCAGCGTGGAGGGTGTGGTCTGGCCTGGATGTGCCTGGGAGAACCTGCATCGCTGCATTCCTCCCTGAGGGACAGTGCTGGGTCTGGAACCACACAGGGGAGGCTGCCAGGTTGGCAGATCTGCCTCCCACAGCCCGGTCACAGGCCCCCACCCAACCACTAGGATCCCAGCTATAGAGTGACAGACCTTACTAGCTGGATGGGCCCTGGCTCTGATGGGGGGGTGGCAGGGAGGGTGGGAGGGATACCAGGCTGGGTGGGCCCCAGGTCTAAGCTGGGGTGGCAGGGAGGATGGGGGGGATACCAGGCTGGGTGGGCCCTGGGTGTGATTGGGGGTGGCAGGGAGGATGGGGGGGATACCAGGCTGGGTGGGCCCCGGGTCTGAGCTGGGGTGGCAGGGAGGGTGAGGGGGGATACCAGGCTGGGTGGGCCCCAGGTGTGATTGGGGGCGGCAGGGAGGGTGGGAGGGATACCAGGCTGGGTGGGCCCCAGGTCTAAGCTGGGGTGGCAGGGAGAGTGGGGGGGATACCAGGCTGGGTGGGCCCCGGGTGTGATTGGGGGTGGCAGGGAGGGTGGGAGGGATACCAGGCTGGGTGGGCCCCGGGTGTGATTGGGGGTGGCAGGGAGGGATACCAGGCTGGGTGGGCCCCGGGTCTGAGCTGGGGTGGCAGGGAGGGTGAGGGGGATACCAGGCTGGGTGGGCCCCAGGTGTGATTGGGGGCGGCAGGGAGGGTGGGAGGGATACCAGGCTGGGTGGGCCCCAGGTCTAAGCTGGGGTGGCAGGGAGAGTGGGGGGGATACCAGGCTGGGTGGGCCCCGGGTGTGATTGGGGGTGGCAGGGAGGGTGGGAGGGATACCAGGCTGGGTGGGCCCCGGGTCTGAGCTGGGGTGGCAGGGAGGGTGAGGGGGATACCAGGCTGGGTGGGCCCCGGGTGTGATTGGGGGTGGCAGGGAGAGTTGGGGGATACCAAGCTAGTTGGGCTCACACAATCACAGTGTTCCAAGCTCAGCTGGGGCCTCCAGGCACTACCGTAATCCTAACAGTAATGTGCATGACATAACGGGGGACTGAACTCAGTTGGGGTCTGTGGGTGCTACTGTAATAGTACCAACACTGCACACACCTGATGTGCCACCGGATCATTAATAGAAACACACATGCTGTAACAGGGCCCTGATCTCAGCTGGGCCAGTTAGTATCTACTATAATACTACAAATAACGCACACACGATAACAGAGCTGTGCTCTTGGCTGGGCCTGTGGGCAGTACCATAACCCCGGCCCAGCTCACGAAGGCCCTGATACTTGGTTGGCATTTCTGGGTCTGTCTGTGGGTCAGGCTATAAGTTATGAGCACTACAGCCAATCGCTTCCAGCGTTTCAGGGAACGGTTGAGGCATCATTGGCCAGAATCCTATCGATTCTGGAGCAAATCGGGACCCATTGAGTCTCTGCACAGCCACAGCTCCGAGCACCTCTGCAATAGTCTACAGAGCAAAGCACTGGTCAAGGGCACCTATTAACGCTTCCAGCATAACACCAGCCCTGCTCAGCTCAGCCTCCCAATAGAGTGTACCACGGAGACGCCCCAACACCCGGAGTGACATTGCCCAGACAAATAATAAGTGGGGGATGGGGGGGGGGAGAATGTGGGCCTGCACTCAGCCTCTGGCGTGGGGGGAGAATGCGAGAGCGGGGTATGGGAGGGAGCGGGACATGGGAGGCACACAGAACCCTGGCAAGGAGAATAATAGGGGATCTTGGGGAGGGGCATACAGAGCCCATTGCATGGGGAGGAGTAAGGGGACACTCTGTGTGCCACTGAGGAGAATGGAGGGTATGGCTGGTGGGACTGGGGGCACACACAGAGCCGCTGGGGGGTGGGTGGGACTGGGGGCACACACAGAGCTGCTGGCATGGGGGGATGGGACTGAGGGCACACACAGCCACTTATGGGAGTGGGAGGAGCAAATAGCTCCCCGATGGGAGGGGTGGGGGGTTGCAGGGAGTCCCTGATCTAGTGGGGGCTGGGAGGGTGGCCCGAGGCAGCTGCTGGGGGATGGAGGGAGGCAAGGAGCTTGGCCTACACAAGCTATGATACGTGAGCACCCGTCACACCAACACAGTATCTAATAATAACGCTGCTTGGCATGCTGAGGCCACTCAGCACTTGGCAGCGGCAGCGAGGAGACAGCTCAGCTCCTCCTGCTGCCAAAATCCTGCGTCCTTCAGCTAATGGACAATTGCCATTAGCAGCTAGCAGTACGGAGCTGATGACACACAGCTGAACAGGCCTGATGCCAGCCAGTAGAGGGCAGCAGTGACTCAGCTCTACTGGCCAGCAAACTGCAATCCAGCCCTCCCTGCTCCTACCACTGGACACCACCCCCACACCCCCGACCTGGCGATCGATCCCAGGAGACCTGACCCCCATCCAGCCCCGCGCCCCCGTTCCCGCAGCTAGACCCCACTCCACAGTTCTAGCACCAGGTCTGTGAGGGGCAGGGATCTAGGGGTTAGAACAGTGGGGAGCAGGGACTGGGAGCCAGGACTCCTGGGTTCTCTCCCCAGCTCTATGAGGGCAGTAGGATCTAGTGGGTTAGAACAATGGGGAAGCTGGAAGTCAGGACACCTTGGTTCTATTCCCCCATGTTCTGGAGGCGCACCTAGCACTGGGAGGAGTCCAGCTCCCCAGTGGGGCGATAGGAGAGACGGCCGGTGCCCGGGCACGTTGGGGCAGGTGCCAGCTGAGTCACAGAGGAACAGGCGCCAGCAGTAAAGAGAAAACAAACAGCCTCTCTGCTTCAGCCACACACACAGGGACGCTCCCTACAGAGCAGATTTGGGGGCTGCTGGGAGACTAGGGGGGTTAGGAGCAGGAGGTGCTGGGGTGCAGAAGGAGGGACCAGAGACACAGAATTAGGGGGGGGGGCAGGGGCAGCATTAAAAGCCGTGGAGGCAATGAGGAGGGAGCAGCATTAGATTCATAGGTTCCATGGGCAAACGGGACCATTGTGATCACCAGGTCCAACCTCCAGTCTAGCACCAACCATGGAGCATCTCTGCATTAATTCCCTCTTTGAACCAGAGCAGATCTGTCAGAAAAGCCTCCCATCTGGAGTTCCAATTGCCAGTGCTGGAGGATCCACCCCCACCCTGGGTCAGGTGTCCCAAGAGTTAATTTCCCTCCCAGTTAAACGTTTGCACTTCATTTACAGTCGGACTCGGTCTAGTCACTGGATCTCATTAGACCTTTGTCTGCAAATCGAAGAGCCCTCTGTGATCACATTTCTGTTCCCCACTTCGGTTCCTGCGATCCAGTCACCCCTTAACCTTCTCTTTGGTATGCAGAACTCCCAATCGTTTAATCTCTCTTCTGACCCTCTCTGATTTACCACATCCTTCTCCAGGTGTGGGCCCCAGAACGGGACACACTGTTCCAGCAGCAGGGGCACCAGAGCCAAATCCAAAGGCAACAGAACCTCCCCCTCCTGCTCCAGATTCCCCGTTTATACATCCCAGGACCGCATTAGCCCTTTTGGCTAAGGTGTCGCACTGAGGGCTCATGTTCAGCTGATTATCCACTGTGACCCCAAGTCTTTTTCAGAGGTGCTGGTGGGGGCAGCATTGGGAGGGGCAAGGGCGGGTGGCAGCGGGGAAGCACCAGGAGGAACAGAGCTAGGGGAGGGCTAGGCTGCCGGCACTCAGGTAACAACTCTGTTGGCTATACAGGAGACAGATTAAACTTTGACTCTGGCTCCTCCAGTCACTGGGATGTCTCCTGTCCGAGCACTTGGTCCCCGTCTCAGACCGAGACCCAAGAGGGCCTGCCGAGATCCGTCCGTATTTTTGTGTGTGCATTATTAGTGGTATTACCGTACCGCCCAGAGGGGCCTGCCGAGATCAGTCCACATTTTGACATGCGCATTACTGGTAGTATTACAGTATTGCCCAGAGGGGCCTGCCAAGATCTGGCTGTATTTTGGTGTGTGCGCATTATTGGTAGACAGTTATACCAGTTTAAGCTTAAAAGAGTGAATTTACAGCAGTGTAGTTAAACCCATTTCAAAGGACCATGTGGATGGTCTTATTTTTGAATTCAACTCAGCTGTCTGCGGGGGGTGGGGGAGCACAGGGGTGGCAGGGGCAGCATTAGGAGGCAATGGGGAGGGGACAACATTAGATTCATAGACTCTAAGGCCAGAAGGGACCACTGTGATCATATTTCTGGTCTGACCTCCTGCATAACACAGGCCAAAGAACTTCCCTGAAACAATTCCTGTTCAAACCAGAGCAGATCTGTTCAAAATACATCCCACCTTGATTTTAAAATGGTCAGTGATGGACAATCCACCACCACTCTTGGGCCGTTGTTCCAATGGTTAGTTACTCTCACCGTTACAAATTGGCACTTTATTTCCAGCCTGCATTTGCCTAGCCTCAACTTCCAGCCACTGGATCTCACCAGACTGAAGAGCTCTCTATTATCCGATTTCTGTTCCCCTCCCCATGTTGGTTCTTATAGACCGTGACCAAGTCCCCCCTTAACCGTCTCTTTGTTAAGCTAAACAGATTGAGCCCCTGATGTCTCTCACTATAAGGCAGGTTTTCTAATCCTTTAATCATTCTCGTGGCTCTTCTTTGACCCCTCTCCAATTTATCCACATGCTTCCTGAAATGTAGTCACTGGAACTGGAAGCAGTATTTCAGCAGTGGCCGCGCCCGTGCCAAATACAGAAGAAATATGACCTCTCTACTCCTACTCAAAATTCCCTGGCTTGTGCCTGTACCTTTACCAGCACAAGTACAACTTCGGGTGTTATCCTGTTGTCTATGGGAAAGGTGTGTCAGTATCAGATAAAGTATTAATTAAAACCAATATAGTTCTACCACTGTAACCCCCGATATGGGGACACTCATTCTGGGATGAGTGACCTTTTTTGGTTTAGTTTTGGTCTCTTGGGAAGGGATTTAAGCTAACCCCAAAAAAGCCATTCTTCTACCAACAGAAGGCATGGTCTCCACCCAGACTGTGCCCTGGTACATATAATTATGTCTGCTAGGGTGTGATTTGTTTAGTTGATATCATTGTACTGGTTCAACCCCTAGTGGTTATGGCTGCCTGGATTGCGATGCTTTCTCTTTCCAGTTCGAAAACAAGCTGGCAGCTGTTTGAAAACAGCGCTGGCTCATGAAAACCAGATGCATTATGGGATAGCTGGAGAGGACTCATGGGAGATCCAAAGACCCACCATGTGAAAAACCCCAGAATGCAGAAAGCCCATCAGTGGAACATTGCACCCTGGGATAACTGTGTGCTTACTTACATACAAGGAGTTTTGTGGCAAGACAAGATTTACTAGCGTCCTTGTCTGACCCCATCTCTGTAATATCTGAGCACCTCACCAGTTTTAATGCAGTCATCCTCACAACATCCCTGTGTGTAGCACAATGCTGTTATCCCTATTGTACAGGTGGGGAAACTGAAGCACGGAGTGGCTATGTGACTTGCCCTACATCTCATAGGAAGGCCATGGCAGGGCAGACAACATGGGTCTCTTAAGTCCCAGGCCAGCATGCTAATCATCGGTATATCCATCCCCATGGGGGTTATGCTGGAGTAACTAGAGCTCTATAACTGGTAACACTTTCCCTAAGTGAAGCCCCTGCAGCTTTCCCATTTAGACAAGTCCTACATCTCCTTCCCTCTGATCAGTTCTCCTCCTCCAGCCAGGCCGGTAGGTGCCTCTCAATCCCTGGTGTCTGTGCCGGGCTGTGAATTTGGGCAGCAGGCGCTGAGAAGATGACAGGACGCTTGGGCGTGGGGCACGCCCAACACCCACCCCCCAGGCACCGTGCAGCATGTTAATGAGTGGCTCTCTGAGGTCAGGAGCGGCGTGAAGCCAGCGGCTTGCTGGCAAGTGCAGAGCAAACCACAGCCCTGCCTGTGCCTGGGGAACATTGCTAAAATCTCCCAGGTTGGCAGCGCCGGCAAAGGACAGCCATAGGCTTATGCAGCTGAATTAGGATGCAGGACATCTGAAGTTGATTAGGGCACTAGTCTGTGACCTGGGGTCAATCCCCAGCTCTATCACTGACTCCCTGCATGACCTTAAGGAAGTAATGTCCCAGCTCTGGGCTGCAGGTTCCCCCTCTGAATACTGCACCCTTTGTCCATTCAGACTGTGAGCTCTTCAGGGCAGGAACTGTGTCTCACTGTGTGTCTGTGCAGCGCCTGGCACAATGGGGCCCCGATCTCCGGCCGGGGTCGGTGCAGCGCCTCACACAATGGGGGCCCCGATCTCCGGCGGGGTCAGTGTAGGACCCAACAAAATGGGGAAGCGGAGGCACAGAGAGGGGAAGAGACTTGCCCAGGGTCACAGAGGAAGTTGATGGCTGAGTTGGGAACTGGAGCCAGGTTTCTTGCATTTCAGGCCAGGGGGGCTAGAGACTAGGCCATGCTTCTCACTCCCCCGCCCCCTTCATTCTCTCTCTCTCACACACACACACACACACACACACACACACACACACACACACACACACACACACACACACACACACACACACACACACACACACACACACCCCTCTCTCGCTGAAGCACTGAGGCCCAGATCCTCCCCCTGGGAGTCAGCTGCCTAAATAGCTCGGAGGACCTTGCCTGAGACACTGTTTGCATCACTGATGCTATATAAAAATAAGGTGCATTACTTTCACAACCAGCTTGCTTTACCCCCGTTACCTTGCGCACCACAGGACAAATGTTGCTAACTAACACTTTGAACTCCCCCAGCACCTTTTTAGCGGAGGATCAGAGCCCTTTACAGCCTAGCACTATATCCATCAGAGGAAGGGAAATAATCAGTGTAAACTGAGGCATGGGGCTGGGAAAACTGACATGCCCAAGGTCCAGCCGTAGATGGTAAACCTCTCTAGAGTGACTGTTGGTGGCAGCAGCATGTGTGTGTTGTAGCTGACAATGCAGAAAAGACAGAATTGTGAATAAAACCCAGGAGTCCTGACTACCACTCTGCCTTCTGTAGCCATTAGACACCTCCCAGAGAACCCAAGGGTCCAGCCTCCCAGCTCTAACCACTAGACAGCACTTCCGCTCTCTTCACCATCCGCATCCTGTTCCTTAGGCCTTATCCACGCAGGAAAGTTTTACCAGTTATAGTTTATCCATCCAGTCAGTCCTGTCGGTATAATCCCCATGGGGACACACTTATCACACAAAAGTGGCATTTTAGGTTTTAGCTTAGACCCCTTCCCAAGTGACATTAACTAACCTGAAAAAAGTCCCTCTTGTACTAGAACATGCGTGTCTAGCTTCACAGTGTTCAAGGGATCTAGGGGTTATAGTGGACCACAAGCTAAATAGGAGTCAACAGTGTGATGCTGTTGCAAAAAAAAGCAAACATGATTCTGGGATGTATTAACAGGTGTGTTGTGAGCAAGACACGAGAAGTCATTCTTCCACTCTACTCTGGTTAGGCCTCAGCTGGCGTATTGTGTCCAGTTCTGGGCACCGCATTTTAAAAAAGATGTGGAGAAATTGGAAAGGGTCCAGAGAAGAGCAACAAGAATGATTAAAGGTCTTGAGAACATGACCTATGAAGGAAGGCTGAAAGCATTGGGTTTGTTTAGTTTGGAAAAGAGAAGACTGAGAGGGGACATGATAGCAGTTTTCAGGTATTTAAAAGGGTGTCATAAGGAGGAGGGAGAAAACTTGTTCACCTTAGCCTCTAAGGATAGAACAAGAAGCAATGGGTTTAAACTGCAGCAAGGGAGGTCTAGGTTGGACATTAGGAAAAAGTTCCTAACTGTCAGGGTGGTTAAACACTGGAATAAATTGCCTAGGGAGGTTGTGGAATCTCCATCTCTGGAGATATTTAAGAGTAGGTTAGATAAATGTCTATCAGGGATGGTCTAGACGGTATTTGGTCCTGCCATGCGGGCAGGGGACTGGACTCGATGACCTCTCGAGGTCCCTTCCAGTCCTAGAATCTATGAATCTATGAATCTATGAAAAAAGGGGTCATAAGATCATCTCATCTAACCTGTATATCCCAGACCAGAGAGTTTCACCCACTTGTTCCCCGTGTACTCAGCCCAATAACTTGTGTCTGGCTAAAGCCTCTTCCAGCAAGGCAGCTAGCCTGGACTGGGGGATGGGAGGGGAGGTGTCGACCTAAGATACACCGACTTCCACTATGCGAATAGCGTAGCTGAAGTTGGCGTATCTTAGGTCGATTTACCTGGCCGTGAGGATGGCGGCAAGTCAACCGCTGCTGCTCCCCCGTCGACTCCGCTTCCGCCTCCTGCCGCGGTGGAGTTCCGGAGTCGACGGTAGAGCGATCAGGGATCGATTTTATCGCATCATCGATTCCCAATAGATCGATCACTACCCACCGATCCGGCGGGTAGTGTAGACATGGGGACTCCACCACTTCCAGTGGCTAATCACCTTCACAGGGACTTATTGCTGCCTTATTTCTAATTACAGCATGTCTGGCTTTAACTTCCACCCATGGGGGCTTGTTCTGCCTTTCTCCGCTAAAGAGCCCCTTAGTATCTGGGATTCCCCCCCCGTGCAGGTGCTCTACACTGTGAGCAAGTCACCTCTTGATTTTCTTTCTGCTCTCGCTGGCTGGCCTTTTCTGCAGCCCTTGGATCATTTTTGTGGCTCTTCTCCGCACCCTCTGACTTTTCAACATCCTTTTTAACCAGACAACACACGTGAGGCTAAACCAGCATAACTGTATTGGTTAAAATTCACACCTTCACTTACACCCTTCTGGGTGTCAACAAAGCTGTCGATAAAATAGTTCCACGTCTCCCACTTGCTACAGCTGCGCAGCTTCCTTTAACAGCGATTCAGTTATTGAAAAGCTCTCCACCAGGTTGTCAACAAAGCTCCTGCATCATGGTGCTGGAATGTCCGGCCAGACCAGCCAATTCATTCCTGGCTTATCATTATTACTGGGAAGTAGAGAGCTGACATACATGTTCCCCCATGAGTCACAAGGCTGATGCGGCATGTGGGGGAGTGGGGTTTCCTGTACAATCAGTATTACACCAGCCCATCACCATCCTGACCAAGATTGGTGGTCCTCCATCAGGCTGGGCATTGCAGAGATTCCCATTCACTCACTGGGTGGCCCCCACTGAAATTGGGGACCCTGTTACATAGACACCCTCCAACAAAGATTAGCGTCCCCTTCACCCCCCCAAGATCAGGGCTTCTCAGTCATACCAATCCGTTCCTGTCCCCAGGACTTTACACTCTCCCTAGACAAAAGAAGGATTCTTCTCCATGTTTCACCAATGGGGAAACAGATGCTGAGAGGAGGACTGAGTAGCCCCAGGCCACATAAGAAGCCTGTGGCAGAGCAAGGAACTGAACACATGCCTGTGTGACTTACTCACAAGACCATCCTTCTTCATGCTGCTGTGCTTAGACCACTAACCCAAAGATGGCAAGAGAACCCAGGAGTCCTGGCTCCCAGTCCCCCTGCTCTGACCACTAGACCCCACACCCCTAGTACCTAATCTCATGCTCTAACCATAAATTGCTGCCCCACGCACATCCCCTCCCACACTGGGAATAGAACCCAGAAGTCCTGATTCCCACTACTCACTTCCCTAAAGAGTAGGCCCCACTCTCTGGTGCAACTAGGGATGCTGACTCCCCAGCCTGTATTTTAACCACAGCTCCATTTCCCTTTCCCTTCTCTGCACTTACTCTTCAAGCCACAATACCTTTCAGACTAACCCAACGCATCCTAGGCAGGGAGCTGCTACAGCGGCCATCTTGTTAGCGGTTAAGTTAGAGGCTTTGGCAGAGTCCTGACTCATAAGAGCAGCACTGACTCCTGAGAGAGCCCCGCTGACCGAGCCCCAAGCCAGCGGGTTACAGTGTGACTCACATTTGCTCTGCTCTGTACAGTTGATCATTAACAACCCCCTTCAATAGACATTTATCAGCTCGAGGCTCGATGCTGCCATCCCAGGGTGCACGCTCAGCAGGGCTGTGAGATGGAGCCTTAACACAGGGCTTCCTGCAGTGATGGGCATTAAGGAGGAGGATTCCATACCACAAACACCCCCAGTTACACACCCTTTACCTGCCCTTTCTCCTGTGGTGGGGAAAGTGAAGTGCACACACATGCATGCTCTCACACCAGCTGTGTATACACATACATACATGCACATGGCTATGCTCCACCCATTACATAGCTATATTCACACACACCCCACCTATTCACACACGTGCTCTCACACCAACCACACACACACACACACCAGCTATCCACACATGTACTCTCACTAGCTCTATTCTCTCTCTCACCCCCTCCCACCCCCGCAACTACTTCAACAGCGAACTTTGGACGCAAAGGAAAACAAAAAACAGCCCTAACACCCATCTGAGCCATGCACCACGATTCAAAGGCCTCCACAGGGGAAGGTTGGCTCAGTGGTTAGGACACTAACCTGGGCCTTGTAGGATCACGATTCAAGTCCCCACTTTGCTACAGACGCCCTGTGTAATCTGGGGCAAGCCCCCTCCCCCCCTATTGTGAGTGGGAGCGCTGCTGGGCAGGGATGGTTTCACCATACGTGTGTACAGCACCTGGCCCAATGGGGATCCCGCTCTCAGGTAGGGTCCCAGCTACTACTGTAATGTTACTAATAATGTGCACCCCATAACAGGCTCCCACTCTTGGTCTTTCATGTGCAATTGTAACACATCTAGTAAGTTAGCTACACTTATTAACCTTGCTAAATGGGACATTAACAGAGACAAACCACTGTTCTCAGCACGTCAGGGGCACGAGCAGCGTGTGTTATAAACACCCCACACAAGGGGTTAAAGACAGTGATAAGCAGCTGTAACAATCAATCAATCAGCTATTCATTAAAACAGCTAGTGATTTATTAACCCTCCACATGCCTGTTTTGAAATGGAACTTGAACACAAAGTGGTGGCAAAGGGCCCCAGATTCCTTTCAGGAGTGCTCCAGCAAATTCAGTACAAGGCTGAGGCAAACCAGACACTGATGTAGCCAGAGCCAGAGAGGCAATGGTAAAAAATTGGTAGCGTCCCTTTTTAACAGCTCGGTGTTTGCAGGAAGCCTCAGTTCTTTTACCAGTCAATCTGTCTGTGTCAAGTGATTGAGTCCTCTGAAATCAACAGGCGCTGGTGGATCCAAAAATTACCTGCCAACCAAGATTCCAGCCAGGTTACCCTGACGACAGGAACACACACACACGCACACACAGTTGACACTTGTGCTAATTTTTTAAAAATTTATTAGCTCTCATCCCCACTCAGCCCTGGCAGTTACTCACTGATAGGTACAGGGAGATGTTTGTATTGCAGCAGTGCCTAAGCGTCTGATCTGAAACCCACCAAGCCAGGTGCTTTCACAGACATCATCCCCCTCCCCCAACCAAGATCTGGGGGCCCTACTTGTGCCACATGCTGCACACACACCCCTGACCACGATCTGGGGAAATCCCTGCCCCCCTCAAGCTGTGCTGCACAGACACAATGGGACACCAGCCTTGCCTTGAAGAGCTCACAGTCCAGGCAGATGGAGTAAGTCGTCCCTATTTTACAGACAAGGGAAACTGAGGCACAGATGAAGTGACTTGGCTGAGGGTTCCCAAGAACTGTGCGGTAGAGCTAGCCCTTGAAGCCAGGTGTTCCTCAGGCTAGTGTAGTGCTTTCACCAGAAAGCCATCATTGGCCCGGCTTTGGGATGGAGCATGAGTTGTTCTTACCTAGGAGAAGGTGTTAAAACAAAACAATCAAGGGATTTTGGGTCTGGGCAGTGCTCCCCACGACAGGGGCCCTGATCTCCTTTGGGCCCTACTCTAGTGCCGGCAATGATACAGATGCTGTAAATGGGCCTCAGTCTCAGCCAGGGGGCAGCACCTGGCCCAACAGCAGGCCCCCTCGTCTGAGCTAGAGCAAGGCAGTACCATATTACTACTTCTGTTAGTCTTAAAGGTGCCACAGGACCCTCTGTTGCATATTACTACTGCCTACCATATAATGGGCCCCTGCTCTCACTGGGACCCTCTGGGCATTACCATAGTACTATTAATAATATGTATGTCATAAGGGAACCCTAATCTTGGTTGGTGTCTTTTGGCTGTACCTTACTACTACTGCTCATGCACCTGCCATAATGGGGCCCCCCCAATCTGGATCAGGGTCAGTGCAGTGCCTGGCACAACAGGGCCCCCTTCCTTGTCTCATAGGGTTTCCAGCCCTTCTGTCATACAAACGAAGGCACAGTAAAAATGAGGGGATTTCAAAAGCTATTTTTGAACAGCCGATCATCTCTGACATACAGGTCATGAGCTGAAATAAATCAAGTTTCCTTTCAAGTTAGTCGCACAAGCATCTGCTGTGGTCCCAGGGAGAATATGCCCTGCCGCCAAAATGATTGATTAACTTTAACAAAAAATAAAAGGTAATTTCCTGCCAAGTACCAGGCATGGTTTTCTGAGGTTTTTGGATCCTACAGCAAGATCAAGTGCTTTACCTAACGCAGCCAGCGCCTAAACCTGAAAAACGAGTCCTGTGCAGTTGGGGAGCGTGAGTAATCGTATTTCCACTGCCTCGCAAGAAGGAGCCAGCAGAGGTAAGAGTTACATCATAGATGTTTTTTAAAAAGGCTGGTGCAGCCGAGAGTTTCAGACAGGAGTGGCAGGCGGCACGCAGTGAGATGCTACCTTGGAGGATTGCGATTCTCAGATCCCTTTCTGATGTATTACTGTGGTAGAAAAAGCAAAGTCTTGTCTCCACTGGGTGATTCTAGGGGCTGCTGGAGATCTTAAGAGGTCTGTCAAATAAGGAGCCAAGGAAGCAATATTTAGATTATTATATGTATCGCAACAGTACCAAGGAGCCCCCCTCATGGACCTGGATGCCTTGTGTCTGGTACTGTCCAGACACCGAACAAGAGATGGTCCCTGCCTCAAAGATTTTAAGATTTCAAATTGCTGTTCTTCCAAACAAATTACAAAAACACCCCAAGATCTGCTGAAGATTGAAGCAGACACACACATAGGGAGGACAAGCTACTGTGGCCAATTTCGCTATTGCGCTAGGAGAGACAATATGTGGTTTTCCTGCTATTTCTCTACATCAAGCAGACACTGAACAAGAGCCTGTGTTCTCCATCCTGTGTATTACAAGAGTAGCAGAGGCAGGATTAGAACCCAGCTGTCTCAATTACTAGCCTAGAGTGTGTGCCTGCTCTTTAAGCCAGGGGTAGTCAATTATGTGTGTGTCAAGGTCCAGACTCCAGAGAAAATAATAAAAACCCAATAATGATAATAAGTAAACAACAAGATTTCACAGTCCGTTCAAAGGCATCTGGTGGTCTGGATTCGGCCTGCAGCCCGCCTGTTGGCCACCCCCACTTTAAGCCCTTGTCTGCATACAGTAGTTGCATCGCTTTAACGCTGCTGCTGTAGTTAAAGTGGCACAATGTACCTGACATAGCCAGAGTTTTACTGTTATCAATGTACATCTACTAGGACAATTATTCCCATGGAGCAGTGGCTTTCAAACCGGGGCACGCGTAACCCCATGGTACATGCGTTCTCATCTGGGGGTATGCGCAAAAAATCCTGTAATGGTGGACAACGCATTTTATTTAGTAAGACTTGGCAATGGAATTGTAGGTATTTTATGACCCTGTCCCAGATGGGGGGGATGCAGGGTACGCAGCCTAGAAAGCTTGAAACCCACTGCCATACAGGAAGGGGAATAAGCTAGACCAGTCTAAGGCAGGGGGCACCCGCAGAACAGAGAAGGAAATTTTCCCTCCATTGGCCAAATGTAGCTGGGATTTTCTCACCTTCCTCTGACAGATCAAAGATCAGCTACAGCTGGAGACGGGACACAAGTCAAACTAGGGCTCTGAGGTGGTTGGGGCGGCCGCTCCGGAGAGGGGCAGCACGTACAGGTATTCGGTGGCAATTCAGCGGACGGTCCCTCACTCCGCCTGGGAGCAAAGGACCTCCCGCTGAATTGCCGCCGCAGATCGCGACTTTTGTTGTTGTTGTTTTGGCTGCTTGGGGCGGCCAAAATCCTGGAGCCGGCCCTGCCTGTATGTGTTTAACGTGAAGCACACGCCTCATCCCCTTGCTTCCCCGGTGACGCCACCCCTCTCTTTCAGGGACTAGGTCTTCCATCCACGTTGGCTCGGTAAACTAAGAGTACGATTCTCAACTGGGAGGGCAAAGGAGTCCCAGTTCAACTCCTCCCCCTGGGTTAAAGAACCAGCAGCTGGGAGTGGAATTAAAATTCACACGGGGAATGCAGAAGCAAATTCTGTCTGTTGGACACCCGGGGGACAGGGGGGGGATTCCCCCGGCACCTGCAGAACTTTGAAATTAAGCCTCCATGTTTTGTCCCAACGTGATAGATCTGGGCCCCTCTCCAGCTTGTTGGCTCAACACAGGAAGCAGCAGCTGTTCCAGCCAGGGTGATGCATGAGGCCCAATTAGATTGTAACAACCCCTTTCTGGTCTGGAAAAAATTAATTGTGAACTCTGCTTGGATTGGAAGCTCTCTGGGGCAGGAAGTGCTTCTTGGTAGGAGGCTGCACAGAACCTAGCCCCATGGGACATACCTCTGCTGGCAGGCAGGCAGGCCTGGGCAGCGTCTAGCACAACAGGGACAGCCCCATGCGCTTAGTCAGATGGAACAGGACATCTCCCCCCGTCTCAGGGCAGGGGTCTGGGCAGCAACTGGCCCACCCCCGCTGTCTGCCCCCACTTCCCCAATCTTCTGGGGCCTGAGGTGGTACTGGCCTACACAGAAGAACAGCTGGTATCTCATGAGGCTGCTGTACCTCAAAGCTGGGGTTGCAAAAGCAGTGAAGAATGTTTGTTTGGAAAATGTCAGCTATTTACAGGGGAGAACTTAAGGTGCCTGAGGAAGGAGGCCACCGGCCTGACCCTTTCGGAAGAGCTTGTTTTTGACTAACCTGAGGTTTTCCAAAAACGCAGTCACACTTCTTTTAAAATAACTAAAAGCGTGCCGCTGGGCCAGAGCCAGACTAGTGTGAGTGTAAGCTCTTCAGGGCAGGGACCATCTTTCGTTCAGTTTGTACAGCACCTAGCGCAACGGGGCTTGATCCATGGCTAAGGCTGCTGGGTCCGACTGCAGTATGCATCAAGACAGATCTATTATGGATAGAAATAGTCTAACAACTGGAGGCGTTTTCACCACTTATCACACATCCCTTAAAGCCCCGGCGCTCACTCAGCTTCACTTACAAAAGGGAAGGTGAAGCGGTGACTTGGTCCCAGTCTAGTAGTACCAACATGAGGAATCCTAATTTGAAAATGGGCTCCTCGGTCTAATAGATGAAGGTCTGACACGACCCAATGGCTGGAAGCAGAAGTGAGACGAAATCAGAATGAAACCAGGTGCCCGTTTTAACAGACAGGATAATTAACCAAGGGCTGTGGTGGTTCCCCATCAGTGGCAATGTTTAAATCAAGACAAGATGTATTTTTAACAGAGCAGTCCTAGTTCAACCAGGAGTTACTTCAGAGATATCCTACGGCCTGGGATACACAGAAATCAGACTAGAGAACCACAATGGGTCCTTTTGACCTTAATAATCAGTCAGAAGTTATGCTTTTATTTCTGAATGGCATTATTTTGACCCAAAAAGTCAATAGCTTGATTATCTGCCTGCTTCTCATTTCCTCCAAGTGACAAATTTTAGAGGTCTGTTAAAATTAAAGGACCCGGAACGATCTATTGTTAGTTATAATTGTTTAACATTGCAGCAATAGCAGTGTTCATCTGTGGATCTCAAAACCACTTTACAAAAGAATAACAGGAGCCCCATTTTACAGAGGATGAAAGAGCAGCAGAGAAAGGGGCAATTGCCTCACGCGAGGGAACCCAGCAGGCCAGGGACTAGAACCCAGGTCTTTGAGTCCCCAGTCCAGTCCAGTGCACATAGACCCTTTGATTAAGAACCAGCCCTGCCATCACACCTGGCCCTGGGCAGACATGCAGCAAGAGACAGGCCCTGTCCCAAAGAGCTCACATTTTAAACAGACAGAGGGTGGGATGGGAAATAGACACCGAGGGGAAGGACTTGCCCACGGGCACACAGCAGGCCAGTGCAGAATTAGGAATGGAACTCACGTGTTCTGTCCCTTGGCCATGTTTCTTATCAGGGTTTCCCGTTGGAGTGTAGAAAAGAATAATGATCTGCACCACAGGATGCAATTCTATGGCCTGCGTTATCCAGCAGGCCAGTTTCAATAAGAGCCAGGGCCGGCTCCAGGCACCAGCGCAGCAAGCAGGTGCTTGGGGCGGCCAACGGACAGGGGCGGCACGTCCGGCTCTTCGGTGGCAATTCGGCGTCAGGTCCCTCAGTCCCTCTCAGAGGGAAGGACCTGCTGCCCAATTGCCGCCGAAGAATGAAGCCGCAGCTTCCCCCCCACACACACACTTGGGGCGGCAAAAACACCGGAGCTGACCCTGATAAGAGCCACCTCCAGTCTCCTATGTTTTGAGCAGTGGTGAGACAGTTAATAATGCTGACCTCTGAAGTACCATTGCTGGCAGTATCCAGAGCTATTGTTTCAGGCTCTCTGCCAACTCAGACAGCCATTGCTGCACCAGATCATATTTTCAAGGCAGAAATCCCAAATTTCAGTCAGCTTGAGTGCAAGGGCAATGGGATTGCAAACGGGGTAGAGACACCCCTATGGCAAGACATTAGGGCCTGATGTGGATCTCACTTTCACACAGGAGGAAGGCACACAATCATGCCTTCTCATTTTGAATCTCTCCCACATTTTTACTTGTGAAGAAAGGACTTAAAACAAAAACAAAGAACACGGAAGCAGGATCATTCCCCCCCACACCACCTCCAATCTTCATTCCTGCAGCATAAATCACTCCCAGCATGGAGAATACACGTAAACAGTGGGAGTGGATGCAAACTCTCACAACACAGAGATTCCTGTTTTCCTGCAAACCAACTCTCGGGGAGTGGAAGGAGAGAACACAGCACTTTACAATTAGCTAATGAAATGTCATCACCCACCCTTTACAGCTGCTGAATTATCAGCCTCAGTTTTACAAGGGAGGGGCAGACACGAAGCTTAGACCTGGGAAGCTAGGTATTGCCAGACTAGATCAGACCAGAGGGCTGTCTAACCCAGAACTTAGATCATCATAATTTGGGGACAGGAATAGAGTTGTTTAGTGTTTGTTCTGCGCCTAGCACAGCAGAGCCCTTGCCCATGACTAGGGCTTATAGGCACTATAGCAATACAAACACCACCACCCGCTAATGCTTCAGAGGAAGATGCAGGAATGCTGGAGGGAGCTGATGTAGGATAATATATTCCCAATGAAGGTCTCCTCCTGATTACTAATAAATTAAAAGATGAGCTTAAACCCTGAGGTTTAATATCCCTGCCCAAGTTTGCGAACATTAGCTATAACTGGATATTCTTGTTATCCATATAACCTGTCCAATCCTTTTTTGAAACTTGGTAAATTCTTGGCCTCAGTGACTTCCTGTGGCAGCAAGTACCATAGTCTAAAAGAAGAACTCTATCCTTTGATCCGTTGTGAGTTTCATAAAATCATAAAAATGTCCGGCTGGAAGGGACCTTGAGGGGTCATCAAGTCCAATACTGAGGCAGGATCAAGTAAACCTAGACCATGCCTGACAGGTGTTTGTTGCAACCAGTTCTTAACCTCCAGTGATGTGGATTCCACAACTTCCCTCAGAACTTGTTCCAGAGCTGTCCCCTAAGAGTTAGAACATTTTTTCCTAATATTTGACCTAATCTCCCTTGCTGCAGATTATTTCTTGGCCTATCATTAGTGGACATGGAGAACAATTGATCAAATACGTTAAGGGCTGTTTTAAGGAGGATGGTGAAGACTTATCAGGTCCCCCCCTCAGTCTTTTCTCAAGACTAAACACGCCCAGGTTTTTTTTAAAACCTTTCCTCACAGGTCAGGTTTTCTAAAGACGTTTATCATTTTTGTTGCTCTGCTCTGGACTCTCTTCAGTTTATCCACATCTTTTCTAAAGCCTGGCACCCAGAACTGGCCACAGCACTCCAGCTGAGGCCTCACCAGTGCCAAGCAGAGCAGGACAATGACCTCCTGGGTCTTACATACAAGACTCCTGTTAATACACCCCAGAATAATATCAGCTTTTTTTTTTTAAACCCACACAACTGCATCACACTGTTGGCTCATTCAATTTGTGATCCACGACAACCCCCAAATTATTTTCCAGCAGTACCACTGTCTAGCCAACTATTTCCCATTTTATAGCTGTGCATTTGATTTTTTCCTTCTCAACGTGTAGTGCTTTGCACTTGTCTTTACTGCTACCTTCAGATTTCACTGTGGGCCCTTGTTCTTGTGCTATGAGGCCAGAAGATCTTAATCTACCCTCTCCCCCCATTTATTAGTTGATAGACTTATCTCAGGAGGCTTGGTCTGTGGTGCGAGAGCAGCCATCCTCCACTGGAGTGAGCATGGAACTACAACACGCTCTTTACTAGGACCTACAGGCTGCAGCCAGTCTTGGGGCCAGCTCCACAGCTGGTGCAAATGAACGTAGCCCTGGGGCTTCAGAGATTGGCAGCAGGTGGTAGGACACAGAAAAAGACCCCAACTATTGGCGATGCTGCGGCCAATCCATTACAGTAGATGTACAAATGACTCTCAGAACCAAAGTTCTGCACTTGGCAGCATCCCTCCCCTGTCCTATTTTCCTCTGTTTAGTCCAAGCTTTGGGGCAGGGACCTTCCTTTGTCGACAAAAACAGCTTCAAATCGCCACTTAGTTATTTGGGGGCTGCCCAACTGGATGCACCTTAAATGGACCCCTTCCATCAAGCTCCTTTAAGGAATGTCTCCATTTCTGCACCCAGAAATCCTTATGCACTTTGGAAAATTTGAGCCCTCCCATCATTCGCCCTGTATCTGGAGCAGGAGAGGGACCAGTCTGCTGGGAGCCAATATGCTGGTGGCGATGGGCCAAACAGGAAATCCACAAGCTTTTTACAGGCTCTGGTATCAAATGTGTAGGTTTCCTTCTGAGAGAGAGGCGGCCAGATGCTACAGCAAAGGCTCCATGAGAACACAGCTGGATGGTTAGAAGGCAGGTATTCTGTATTTTTAAATAAAGGCAGCAGGTAGATTTTTCAGCACTTAGAAAAACTGGCTGTTAAACAGCAAGAATGTCTCAGCCTGAACTAAAATGGAGCTCTTGCCACGCTATGACAAGAATATTCATAGATTCAGGCCAGAAGGGACTATTAGACCATCGAATCTGACTGCCTGTATAACAGGCCAGAGAATACCACCACAGTTATCCCTGTACTGAGCCCCATCACTTGTGTTTTTCTTAGAGATCTGCTCTAGGAATGATTTTGGAGCTGTTCTCTGGCCTGCGCTATACCGGAGGCCAGACCAGATGACCACAACGGTCCCTTTAGGTCATGGAATCTATGAACCCACATTTGACTGGAGCCTCTCCCAGCTGGGCAGCCAGTTTGGCGTGGGTGACATCAAGACATGGAGTATCCCTCCCCCCCCATGCCTTGCTTTCAGAGTTTGGTCCCTGAGAAACATTGGAGTCTTATTTCTAACTTGAATGTTTCAGACTTGAATCTAGTGGAGAACAGTAGAATAAGAACCAATAGCTGGAAATTAAAGAGCCCTTTAGTACCTGCTGTTTCCTGTCCCTGGAGATACTTGTACACTGATCAAACCACCTCTCAATCCATCACCGTCCTCCAAAGCAGTGCCGCACGTCTAGCACGGTTGGATGTGCGGTTAAGGTACTGGAGACCCGAGTTCTATCCCCAGCTCTGCCACTGACTCCTTGTCCCACAATGGGCAACACACTACAGCCTCTCTGCCTCAGTTTGCCCCATTTGTAAGTGGTTCGCTAAGTGATAGATGCTTTGAGGATAAACCAGCCAGATTAGGAGGCTCTGATACTAATGACAAGAACCCTGCCAGGCCGGGGTGGCACAGGGCGATTAACCAGAACTGCTAGTCCAGAGTAAGAGTGAACTATTCCACAATAACTATTGTGCTTTAAATTCACACCCTACCTTATTCCAAAATAGCTTCCTTGTATTGACAAGCCCCAAGCACCTAGCAGTGATCCAGACTCAAGCCAACTGCTTGAGGGGGCTGCATGACATGAGTTTGCCAAGTCTCAGACTAGTCCCTAGTGGGTCATTTAGTGCCCACCTCCCCATATAAATAAATAAAAGCAGCTACTTTCTCAATCAGCACAGACCAGAGGGAAGAAAGGGCAGGGGGTGGGGGAAGTATTACAGGGGGCAGTGTGTGAGTTTGTGCTACATACTCACACCTCTCTATTTCCTCCCCCTTAGTGAACAGGGGTAGGGGGCACTCAGAGGGGGCACATTGCACCCCCACTGCACAGAGTAAGGGAGCACTCAGGCACAGCCACTCCTGCCTTGCCCCCACCCACCACAGGGATACCTGTTACACAAGGTGGGGGCACCCCTAGCTATCACGTATGGTGGGGAGCAAGTCCTCTCCCCTTCCTGACCTTCCAGTATCCCACCCTGAATTGGAGAGTGCTGGGCGGCAGTATATCCTGCTATTGCACCCCAGAGTCAGCTCCCCCACTGCACCCTGAGGGCAACCCTCCCATCCTACAGCTCCCCTCTAATTGCACAGGGCCAGGGGGGCTTACAGGACAGGCTTCTTTCCTTCACTACAAGAGCTATGAGGGGCAGCCTCCTCCATCACCTGGGACTCTAGGGGCACGACCCCCCCCCCCTTCCTCCTTGCCCAGCCCACACTGCACGGCGCTCTGGGGGCAGGAGACTCACCCCACTCCAGGAACTGCTGCACGCTGCGCTCCCGCCGCAGGGGGGCGCCGCTGCACTCCCGGTACAGGCACAGCAGCACGTCCAGCAGTGACTCGAGCCCGGGCCCCTGCAGCAGCTCCCGCAGCCCGGCCAGGCGCCGCTCCACCGGGCTGCACATGCTGCCCCACTCCGGCCGCTCCAGCCTCGCTGCCTGCCTGCCCTTCCCCACTCCCCGCAGCCCGGGCCCCGCCCCTGCCGGCCGGCCCCCAATGGGGAGGGAGCTACCGACACCTGGGCCAGGTGGGGAAGGGGCGGAGCCAGCTGTGCCAGATGTGCTCTGACAGCTCCACGCCCCCAGGGCTGGGGAGGGAGAGAAGGGGAAAGCGGGACAGAAGAAAATGCGGGGGGGGTGGGGAGGGGGAGAGAGAAAAAGAGACCGACGGATGTGGATGGAGGACGGACGGACAGACGCCGGGGGGAAATAGAGGGAAGGAAGGTGTGTATGGGGAGGAATGGACAGATGGATGGCAGGAGAGACGGGCGCAAGTGCGGGGGGATGGATAGATGGAGGACGCCCAAGGGAAACTAGAGGGGGCGGGCAGGGGGGTGGCTGGAGAGGCAAAGCTGCAAACAAGGAGAGCCTCAGGGAAGGCTGACTCAAGAGAAGGGATGAAGAGGTGAGGAGGAGTGACAGCCAGCCAGGGCCGGGGATGGACGGACAGACAGGCGAGCCCCTGGAGGGAGAACAGAAAGAAAAGAGGGGGAAAGAGATTAAGATTAGAATGAAAAAAAGGAAGATGGAATGAGAGAGGTATGGCACATGCTTGTTCTCCCCACCTCTGCTCTGCCACAGAGGAGCCAGTCCACCCCCCCTTCCCCATCAGAGCCAGGCTGAGATAGACCCCATCTCACTGGCATCCCAAATAAGACAAGAATATAAGAATGGCCATATTGGGTCAGACCAAAGGTCCATCCAGCCCAGTATCCTGTCTACTGACAGTGGCCAATGCCAGGTGCCCCAGAGGGAGTGAACCTAACAGGCAATGATCAAGTGATCTCTCTCCTGCCATCCATCTCCACCCTCTGACAGACAGAGGCTAGGGACAACATTCCTTACTCATCCTGGCTAATAGCCATTAATGGACTTAACCACCATGAATTTATCTAGTTCTCTTTTAAACCCTGTTATAGTCCTAGCTGTCACAACCGCCTCAGGCAAGGAGTTCCACAGGTTGACTGTGCATTGTGTGAAGAACTTCCTTTTGTTTTAAATCTGCTGCTCATTAATTTCATTTGGTGGCCCCTAGTTCTGATATTATGGGAACAAGTAAATGCACCACTCCTGATTTTATATACCTCTATCATATCCCCCCCTTAGTCTCCTCTTTTCCAAGCTGAAAAGTCCTAGCCTCTTTAATCTCTCCTCATATGGGAGGCATTCCAAACCCCTAATCATTTTAGTTGCCCTTCTCTGAATCTTTTCTACTGCCAGTATATCTTTTTTGAGATGAGACCACCACATATGTACACAGTATTCAAGATGTGGGCATACCAGGCATTTATATAAGGACAATAAGATACGTCTTATTCTCTCCTTTTTTAATGATTCCTAAGATCCTGTTTGCTTTTTTGACTGCCGCTGCACCCTGCGTGGACGTCTTCAGGGAACTATCCACAATGACTCTAAAATCTCTTTCCTGATTAGTTGTAGCTAGATTAGCCCCCTCCCCCATACTGTATGTATAGTTGGAGTTATTTTTTCCACGGTGCATTACTTTACATTTATCCACATGAAATTTCATTTGCCATTTTGTTGCCCAATCACTTAGTTTTGTGAGATCTTTTTGAAGTTCTTCACAATCTGTTTTGGTCTTAACTATCTTGAGCAGTTTAGTATCATCTGCAAACTTTGCCACCTCACTGTTGCCCCCTTTCTCCAGATCATTTATGAATAAATTGAATAGGATTGGTCCTAGGACTGACCCTTGGGGAACACCACTAGTTACCCCTCTCCATTCTGAAAATTTACCATTTATTCCTACCCTTTGTTCCCTGTCTTTTAACCAGTTCTCAATCCATGAAAGGATCTTCCCTCTTATCCCATGACAACTTAATTTACGCAAGAGCCTTTGGTGAGGGACCTTGTCAAAGGCTTTCTGGAAATCTAAGTACACTATGTCCACTGGACCCAGCAAACTCATCTCACACCAGGTCAGGAGGCACTGAAAGACTGGTGTTTGACTGTGACCAATCTGGGGCTGGGGGCAAAGTGGAGGGTTTCAGGCAGACCCCTCTCAGCTCCTTCCCAGGATGGGGAGAAGGCAGCTGTTCAGATATTAAGGCCAATGCAGCCCTCTCTAGCAGCATTAGGATAGTGGCTAGAGCCTACATTATTGCAGCGTGGGTTACCACTAGCAGTGCAGTAGGGTGTAGAGTAGTGGTTCTCAACCTGTGGCCCATGGGCTGCTTGCAACCCAATTCGCACACATTTGTGTGCTATGTGACATCTTCAGGGCCATAAAGATTAAAACAGACCTGCATCTGTGGTTCACAATGGTAAATAGACTGAGAATCACTGACCTAGAGGCACCCACTGGCACTTGATGCCCCACCATGGCATGTGCCTTATTAGTATCAAGGCAGCATCTAAAGAACCTTAACTCAGATCAGTACCCCTAGCGTGCCATCCACTGCATAGATCCTGTGCCCCAAAGAGCTTGCAGTCTGAACAGAAAAGGTGGAAGGAGAAACAGCCATTTTGTGTGGGGAGGGGAGGGGAGAGAAGGACTCATTCAAGCTCTCACAGGGCATCTGGGGCAGAGCCAGGAATAGAACCCAGGTGTCCTAGGTTCCAGTCCCTTTACTAGCCTCTTGGTCATGCTGGCTTCCTGTTTATATTGTGAAAGCACCTAGAGGCCACAACACAGAGACTGGGGCCCCTCAGGCTGCCAAGTGCTGCATAGACTGCTCTCCCCAATCTGACTGGGGTCCCCCATCACACCAAGATGTATTGGCCCAACAGCAGTGGGGTTTTCTTACACAGTTTAACCAGAGGCCATGGCAGGGATTTGTGTGTGTGTGGTGGGGGGAGAAGAGAGAAGCAGCTTACAGGAAGCAACACTACCCCCTGCTGGATGACTGAACTAAAGGCAGGTTATTGGGCTAAAATCAAGCTAACCCAAGGAAGCTCAAGGGTTCACTCCAAGCCCAGACTCCATCCCCCTCCCAGCTGGCACTTGGAGGAAGTGAGAGACTTCTCCCTGCCATCAGGCCACCACAACAGAAAGCGACCAACGAACGCTGTGCCCACTCCTTAGGAGAAAGCAGAGACAAGGCCTCCTGCTAGAGCAGCACCAACTGATGCCAGACCCACACAGCTCATTTGACCCAAAACACTGTAGAGCCTTCCCAGACAGCATGTGCCAGGCAGGGAGGTGGTGACGTCTCCTGATAGCAAAAGCACGGGTGTGGGAGTCAGGACTCTGGGTTCTATTCCTACTTTCACCAGACTCCTCCGCTTGTCCTCAGGCAAGCCACTCTCCCACTGCTGCCACTAATTATACTTACCCACCTCACAGCACATGCTGCAAAGATTGATCTAATGATTGTGACCCCTGCCACACACACAATGCTGGGATTCCCTACAAAGGGCTAAGGAGGAGAGACATACATAGGGTCAGCAAAAAAGTAGGGACTCAGTTCAGCTGACAGTAGGAGGTGGCAGTCAGCAGCAGGGAAGGGGTTAAAGGCACATATTAGAAGTTCTTATCCTACAGCAACTCACTAGCTGTTTTTGATTGTAGACGCAATCCAGCCTTGAGCAGGAATCCCCCACACACTATTCCCAGCATAGAGAATACATGGGGAGTTCTAGCCTAGGAAGTGACCTCACCAAATTAGTGAAAATACCTCATGCTAAGAACTTCCCCTCTGCATAAAATTCCACTATTTACAAAGCTTCCCCCCCCCCTTCCAAATTAGGGCAAAAAAGCTGAAATTGGAAAGTTTCCCACAAAATAGAAGTTTGATTCAGGACCATCAACATGTGATTCAGCTCAAAAGTGAAAGGACTTTTTGGACCAATATGAACACAATACACATACTGTACTGCCTGTTGAAAATTACAATCGAATCTATTTAAAATATTAAAGTCTAAACCCAATCAATTAGAATATGGGAGTCTCAATGAGTTTGACTCTTCCCCCCCCCCCCCCCCAACAGTTGGTGAAACTGACATTCCCACAAAGCATTTTGATTAACCTGCACTTGCATGGAAACCCTGAGAACATGTGAACTGTCTACTGCCAATCAGATGGCCAAGAGGGGCAAGATCATGCTCACCCATCTTCCTCCCCTCTCTAAGCCTGCCCCCACCCGAGACTCCCAGTGGGTGCAGTACAATCAGGCCCTTTTATTTTTAATGGGAGGGCCTAATCCTGGATTCTACCCTCTCTCAGTTGAAAAGCCCCCATTGAGTCAGAGTGGGCCTCTAAACCCTGCCAAATGCTGCATATCCCCTACCCCCAGGTGTTCAGGGCTAGTGGTGCCAAACAACTCCCCCCCACCCTTAATATCCATCCCTAAAGCCATAATTCCCTGCAGACAAATGGCAGCTGCATTTCAGCAGCAGATGGTACAAAGACCCTTCCAGCTGAACTCCAGCATCCAGGGCTGCATGCCAAGGATGGCAGGGCTCAGATCCTGCAGCTCTTAAAGGAGTCAGCTTTGACCAGGAGTCTCCACTCTCTTGGATACTGGCTGTACAGGGCTTTTTGAACAGCTGTGCAGTATCCATTCCACTCAGCAGAGGGCAGCAGCATCCCACCATTCCTCCTTTACTGTATTCCATGCAGCAGGATCCAGTCTCCTGACATGCAGCCTCCACCCACTATTTGTTCCTACATTCCACCCAGCAAAGGGCAGCTGCATTTTACCCCTCCCACCCACAGAATTCACCAAGAGTCAGTGCTGGTGCCACTGCCCCCCTAGCCTATTACCATTGCAGCCAGCCCATTCCTTCCCAGCAGTAGCCCTGCAAGCTTCTCCCTCTCTGCCATGCTGCCAGGACACGCCACCCCCCACATGGCATGTAGACTCTCACCTTAAGTAGGAATCCATCCTTTCCCTCTGTCAGGGAAACTTTACTCCCTCTCCAGGAAAAGAGAGACTGCCCCCACTGCATAGCAGCCCCTCCTCCCCACCACCTGTTGGAATGGACAATTGGTAACAATAGGAGCTGGGTGTTGAGAAGGGATCAACACTCTGGGACCAGGACAGCCCACTGAGGAGGATGCAGAACAGGTCTCATAGGAAAATCCCATCCCCTCCACCAGCTGGGAAGGGAGGGAAGCTGTGGGATAGGCAGGGTATAGGCATGTGTACACAGGCACTTGATCACACCAGGAAGATGCCCTGGCACAAGCCCTGAAGGTCTGGAGCATCAGCAGCTTCCTCCTATAGACAGACTCAACAGCTGTTTGATTGCAAACAGACACTGCCCAAAGTCTGTCCCTCCCCAAACAACCCAAGCTCCTGCACTCCTACCCCTCAACCCCACAGCTATGCCAGCCTGCTCCTCAACAGCTCCTGCTCATCTGATCAGGTTTCCCCACACTTCAATTCTTCCCTCCAGCTCTGTGCTGTATGCCCTTCCCCACTCCCCTTACTGCTCTCACCCAGTGGAATCTTCACCCCATTACAGGGGCTGGAACAGGGTACAACAGCTGCATTCAGGAGCAGAGTTAACTGTGCTTAAGGAGGGATACACATTTCCCCATGGGGTACATTGCACTAGGGAGAGGCAAGGTAGCCTTGTGGTTAAAGGCCCTGGACTGGCAGGCCAGATATCTTGGTTTAAAAATCCCAGCTTCCCTCAGGCAAGTCTGGCTGTTTCCCATCTGTAAAGTGGATGAAGGGGAATGATCCTCCTTCCTTAGACTGCAAGCAGCACCTCAGCAGTTAGGGTATCAGACTCTGGACACATGGGTTCTATTCCCAGCTCTTCCATTGATTTTAGTGGAGTCTCTTCTCATACTCCCCCTATCCCTTTGAAAGTAACTTCCTAGCTGGTAAACTAAGCCAAGTAAATGGTAGCTGACCCTATTTCTCTTTACAGGGAGCAATACACAAGCCACCTCTCCCTCCACCAACAGAAACCATGTAATGTTAGGGTCACCTCCTACATGTGGGTCCACGGTCAAGTTTAGGCTGGTGTTTTGGGCCTGCACTGAAGAGCAGTTCCCCAGCTCAGGAGATACTCCTGCAGGAGCCCCATGTTGGTAGAAGCTCTTGCCAGCACAGGTCCATCTCTGTTAGGATGTGGACCATTCCCTTTAACAAAGCTCAGAAGCCACCTCCCCTAGCATTTCCCAGGACAGGACGCAGACTCAGGAGCTGCAGAACTTGCCAATGCATTTTAATGTTTCAAAAAGATTTAGACAGGCTTAAACAGAGTGCACTTCCCCAGGCCTGTGCATCAGAAGAGGGGAGGCTCTCCCCTAAGCCCCCCCCCATGTGAACCGCTTCATTGTACAGGAGGAAAATATACATAGTTAACAGATGTTGGAGCACAGTCCTTAAGTCGGACACTCCCTTGGCACAGGAGTCCACATGGAGAAACCCAGGAAGCTGGGAACATTCTAGCCAGTTACCTGAAGTATCAGAGCTTTAGTCTCTTGACTGTTACATGGACTCAGCCAGAAATACTGGACCCCCTTCCTCCTCCCCTGGCAACCTGGTACCAAAAAGCTTTTGATTCTCCATCAGTGGAGTCAGCCCACAAACCAAGTACATACTGAGTAGAGCCAGGCTGTTAAATAGCTGATAGGGAACCCTGGGCAAAGCCTTTTTAGCTGCTTGCCTGTGAAAGCACTAAGAGAAACCACCTAACCATGTTGCCTCCACTCCAACAGTCACAAGAATAAGGCACATCTCTTAGAGTGTTCCACTTTAACCATCCCCATCTCACAGCCTGGCAGGACGATGCTGTGGCAAACCATTTAGGCATCTCCCAGCACTGTGCTAACGCTGCTTCACAGGAAGGTCTGCCTCTTGAAGGTTTGAGAGCAGCCTAAATTGGGTGCCCAATCCCAGAAGGATTCAGTGCACCAACTGTAGGTGCCCCTAAAGGCTGCAGTCTCTGGACTAGGTCCTCAATCAATGTTGGTACAGAGAATGGTTAAAATTGCAAGCAGTTGAGTTGAGGGCTGCTGGCAGGGCCCTGAAGTTGACAGAGAAGGCCAATAAACTCAGGCAACTTAAGGAACTGCAATCACAGCCTGTGCAGCAGTGAATCAGGAAGATGGGCACCCTTTCCCCACAAGTTCTTTGCTAACAGTTCCAGCTCTAGTGCTGGAGGTTGACAAAGACAGGCTGAGTTTAGCGATAGTCACTAGCATCAGACTGGAGCATGCTACCAGAGTAACTGTCTTTACCCCACCTCAAGTTTAATTCCAAGGCTTCTCAGAATGAATGTTTCTAGACAGAAAAGAGTTAGAAGTGAACACCTGACCTTGTGATGCAGTGCGAAGTGTCAGTTACACAGGGTGAGGATTTACAGGCTCAGATTAGGCAATACCTTGCACATCACTTAGACTAGGGCAAAGCCAGAGGGAATAGTCTGCCCTGGAGCAACTGATGAGACAAGGCTTGGGACAGTGATGTATCAGACCTGTGGCATTTTAAGGAAGAGGCAGCCTCTGGAATAGACTATCTTCCTGTTTGAGAAATTCAGGCTTCCCAGAACTGAGATGTGGATTGTGAAATTGACAAGAAATCAGCAAAGGAGGTGTCTAAAAGGAAGTGAGGGCTCTGAGAGGGATTCAAAGCAAGTATGACTTGCTGTCTTCTGTAAGAGGAGTCCAGGAGTGAAAGGCACAACAAACAGCACCAGGGTTCCCCCACCAAAGAGGTCTGTCCATGTTCCTTTAAGAACCCCTCTCCAATTTTAACTAGTCTACATTTTTGGTAGCTAGAGCTAAGAGTAATTAACACTCATTTACTTGTGAACATTTCTGTATGGGGAGATGAGGAAGCCCTGGAGAAATTACCCAACTTTATCTTAAAAACAACCACCTGGGTCATTAGCATAAAAACTGCTCTGTACATTGGGGAAAGTCAGCTGAGAACTGAACTGATGTGTTTGGACCACGTTCCAAAGAGAATTAGAAATGCTTCACCACTATGGGAAGTTACAGTGCCTGCTCCCCCAGAAAAAAAAAAAAACCAGACAGCTGGGGAAACAGTTGTGCCATCCCAGCACAAGGGTAAAGCTGATTCCATTGTGAACAGTTCTCCCAGGCAGGGGGATTGAACTGATGTTTGCAGCTCAGCCATGCTGCCCTGCCACAAGGAGCCATTCATTCAACACCTTAGGAAGACAAACCAGTTGCATTAGCAGCTCCTGGAACAACACCCCAAATGACAGAAGGGGAACAAATGTGGCCTTGAATATATTAAAAATATTCTTGTGCACAACACAACATGTATGAGGGTTTCATTCAGGTCTTATCACTCCCATAGATGGGAGCATTTGGAAGGTGTAAGTTCAGTGCCTTTCAAAGCAAAATTCAAACTGTCCACCAGCTCTCAAGGGTTGTGGATCTTTAGCAGAGTTAGAGGTATCCAGGCATCTGGCTGCCCATTTCCCCCCCATTTAAAGGATGCTGGGGAGTCATTCATGTCTGCGTTTGGAGGGGGGCACAAGATGTGGGGGCAGTTCTGCAGGCAGCTCATGCCCTTCTAGCTTCACTTTGATCAAGTGGTTGGCCAGGGCGAACTCCTCGTCATCTAAGAATCCATCTTTGTCCACATCAGCCAGTTTCCAGATCTTGCCCAGGACAGTGTTGGGCAACTTGGATTTCACCATCTCCTTCTTGGCACTGGCACCTGTGATCTTGCCATTGACAGGTGAGAGGGTGTAGAAGATCTCATCATAGCTGGGCTTGTCCTTTCCTACCACCCACTCAATGTCATCAATGCCCTCACCAGCCCCCTCCCCATAGCCATGGCCAAAGGGCCCATTCATAGTGCCCTCAAAGGCCCCCCCCTTCACCGCCTGGGTGGGCATCTGAGACTCTTCCTGCCGCACCATCACCATGAGTCGGGCAATGTCATTGGCCAGCATGTCATCCACTGCGTCCAGCAGCTTGGGCTTCAGGAGCTGGAACTTGCTGAAGTCTTGGCTCAGCAGGAGCTCCTGGGAAAGATGGCAGAGATCAGCATTCAGGGTGGGCTTTGGCACTTGGAAGCAGGCTGCTCCCCTATCCTACCCAATAGGCAGGAACTCCAACTCACCCCTCAATGCCCACATTTCCCTGCCCCCATCCAGCCATGCCCAGCTGTCCCCCAATCCCATCCATCCTTGAATCAGGCTGAAATACACCCCCATATGCCCCTAAACCAGGCCATCCCCAACGCCCACCATGAGCTGCACCCAGGCAAGCTATCTGTCCCCTCCTGGACCACTCCCCCAGCCCCTGGATACAACCCTTATCCCAGACACCCAGGCCTTAGACTTTATAAGTGGTGTGTGAAGCACTGTCTGCAGCCACCTATGGAATGGAGGACAGCTTCCAAGTTGCACACTGCACCATGGGGAATGGGAAATTATTGTCAAGGGCATATGGGGAAAGAAACCTTATTCCTAAGAAAGAAGCCAGGGACTCTCCACATCTATGGAAAGCTGGCAGCTTGTTTGGGACTCCAAGAACAGTCCATGGTGTGACCTGCATGGAGGCCTGTTCACCTTCCTTAGGGAGTGGAGTTTAAGTCATCCCAGAGAGGGGATTAGCCTATGGTTCCAGGAAGTATTTTAGATGTAGGGAATCCCAAATCCCAGCACCTCTTGCTCTAACCCACTAGACCCCACTCTTCCCAGCACTGGGGACAGAACTCAGGAGTTTTGGCTCCCAGCACCCTGTGCTCTTCCCATGAGAATACATTTCCTTTTAGATTAGCCCTGCTCTCAGGAGCCCCAGTCCTGGAAGACAAGAGCGTTTTCCCTCCAGGCTACCATAGAAGCCCAGCCACTGCCTTGTATCAGTGCTATGCTGGATTTAACAGTGGCATGGAGGAACTCTCTTTCCCTGCCTTAAACATGAAGTCTTGGCCTAACTCTGAGCTGGAATCACAAAATCACCTGTGCAGCAGGAGGACCAGGTAAGACAGGGATGGTCCTAATCATCCACTGAGGGGCACTAATAGAATTCACTTCCATGCCAGAGGCTAGCCAGATAAAGCCACCAGCAAACAGGAGTCTCTGGGGCATGCATGAACTTGACCTTAGCTAACATCAGTGACTGGGCCTAAATGTCTGATGAAAATTCTTATCAGGATGGCTCAAGGCCCCCCATGTAAACTGCATTTCAGCCCCCATGGCATGACTTCACACCTGCATCTTGCGCAGATTGGGGAAGTCCCCAGGTGAGATCTGATGCTCCCGCTCAATCTTCAAGTAGATCTCGCCCAGGTTGTTCACCAGCTCCTTCTTTCTGCTCTCCTTCCCAAAGACATTGGGCATCTCCTTCTTCAGAGAGCTGATTATGTAGGCATGGACCTAGGGAAAGGAAGAGATGAGCTATGATGCTTGGTTGACAGCATAATGTTCGCACTTCCCCTGCCCTAATACAGACCCCCAATTCCTTCCTAGAGCAGGAAGTAGAATCCAGGCATCCTTGCTCCCAGCCTTACCGCTGCTCTAACTGACTTGACCACACTCCCCTCAGTGCCAGGAATAGAGCCTATGAGTTTTGACTCCCAGTGAGATGCCCTATTCACGCCACAAAACCCATGAGTCAATCTCAAAGGTAATGCCATATATGGGGCAAGTAGCTTTATCCTCACTTTAGCAAGGGGAAATTGAGGTACGGGGTGGGGAAGGGTCACCCAACAGGGCAGGAACAGAACCACCTAACAACCTCCATCAGGTGCTGGGGAAGGAAACTTGATGGACCTAAAGGAGTTAAGTCAGAAAGGGTGAGGAATTTTGGAGCAGACAGACTATGGAGTAAATTTTGGAGTAAAAGAGGGAGGAATGTAACATGTCTCAGAGGTAGAAAATGTTTGGAGGATTCTCTTGTTAAACTCTTGCCAGTATATCAGTAGATACAATAAGATCCTTAGTCACTGCCATAAGGCTTTACCTGTCACTTACCTTCCTGCTTTCAGATGTCCCCTTCCTTTACTGTGTTAAAAACCAAAGCTCCCATTGTTGGGCCCAGTCATGCAGGCCCTTGTGGTGTGGGGAACTTCCACTGATTTTGATTTTAACACAGGGAGGGTTTGTAGCATGCTTCTTCTCCCCCCCCCCCCCCCCAATCATTAGTTTTATAGGGTGGCCAAAACAAACAGAATTGTTTGTTACTTGCATATGCATCTTACAAAAAGAAACTCACTATGTTCATGGAGGATGGGTCCATCAATGGCTATTAGCCAGGATGGGCAGGGATGGTGTCCCTAGCCTGTTTGCCAGAAGCTGGGAATGGGTGACAGGGAATGGATCACTTGATAACCTGTCTGTTCATTTCCCCTGGGGCATGTGGCATTGGCCACTGTTGAAAGACAGGCTACTGGGCTAGATGGACCTTTGGTCTGACCCAGTATAGCTGTTCTTATGTACCCACCAGGGACCACTGCCTCAGGTCCCAGCCTGTGGGGAAGCTTGGCCACAGACTGTTGGTGCCCCTCACTCCTGACCTGCAGTGGCAGTGGCTTTGCTTCCCAGCCTCTTGCTCAACATTCCCCATGAAATCCTCCGTCTCTATTTAGATATGGGCATTTGAGCATCACAATGGATTTTATCCTCACTACTGAAGTACAGAAGGATTCTCCCCATTTTACAGGTGGAGAACTGGGCAAGTCTCTTCCCTCTGGGCCTCAACATCAGAGCCAGACTTGAACCCAGGTCTCCTAAGTGACAGGTTAGACTTAGTAATTCATTCCCCATGGAACACCAAGTGGGCTTAACTGGCACTAGCCTAGGGATCAAGTTTAAAAGCATCTAAGTTCCTTAAACCCCATTGACTTTCACTGAGAGTTCAGTTCCTGAGGCACTCTGATAGTTTTATCCTAAGACTGGAGTCTGAATGGGTGATAATGGCCTATGGAGCAGTCATCAGGCCCAAGCCATCAGATATTAAGGTCAGAAGACCCTTGATCTAGCCCAGCCTCTTGCATAAAAGGCCAGACAGAAAGAATTGTTTAATAGTTAGAGCACTAACCTAGGACTTGAGACCTGCATTGAGTCTGACCTTGGACAAGCCACTTTACTGCTCTGATTCAGTTTTCCCACCTATAAAATGGGGATAAGTCATACTGGCTCCAGGATGCCACAGATATATTTAGAATTGTAAGGCACTAAAGTAGAGAACTTCACCTAGCTATATGGAGCTCATAATTTGTTTGAAGCTATGGAGTTGTTTGGAGCAACATGCAGTCCATTAAGACCCCACTTAATGGAGAACCCACCACATTCCTTGTGGAGTTCTTGCAAGTCAGTCACCCTCACTGGGAAACATTTGCACCTTTCCAGTTTGAATGTCTTGCTTCATCTCATTCAGCCTTTTGCTTGACTGAAGAGCCACCTACTATCAGAAATGTCTTCCTCATGTAGGGCCTTGAAGACTGACAAGTCACCTCTTAGCCCAGGTCTACTGACTGCTGCCACTGTAGCTATGCTGGCAAATCACACTGTTCTACACAGCTATACTGACCTGCCACCTCATTAGCAGGTTGAGGTGAGCTGCATCTATGCTAAGTGCCAAACAGTGTTACTAGTGTAGCCCATTTTGGGCAGAAGGGCTGGAATGAGCTATACCAACAAGAGCAGTTTTGCCAGTATAGCTGCATGCACACTGGCAGTGCTTAGCCAGTGCAGTAGACTGGTATTCCTGTAGTGCTTTGAGTGTAGGACCTGCTTTAGTCTCTGAAGAGTCCTGCTAAGCCAGCAAGACTTGCTCAGGCACATTTCCTGGATTCATTTTTGAGATCTGCTCAAAAATCTCTGCTTTTAGCGCAGCAGTGATTTCAAAGCCTTCTTCCATCTGCAAGGCATGCTGGGATCACAAGGACCTTGGAAGGGCTGGAATGCTTATCAGGTGAAACTGGATTCTTGCCCTTTGTAGGCACAATTCATTTAATGGTAAGATGTCCTCCCCCTTCCCCACATGTTGCTGCACTGGTGGCTTTTATGCCTGCAGTGGTTGTGTGGCAGGACAAGGATGGAGTTTGTTGTGGAAATGCTATCCTGCCTGGGGCAGTCTATTGTCAAACCAGTGCTATTTGGATCAGGATTCAGTCATTTTTATACTCTAAGAGTTAAGTTGGGGGGAGGGATCAACTTGCAAGTTAGTCACATGCCAGACAACCTCTTGAACTGCTTTCAAGCCAAGTCGACTAAGCTGGGCAGACTCTTCCCCTCCCACAAGGTCAGTGGCACAGCCAGGCATTTAACCCAAGTCTTCTGACTCCCACTTGGTACCTTAGTCACTAGCCCACACTGCATCCCAAAGCATCATTTCAGGTGGCTAGTGTACAGAGACTTGCTTTGAGGGGTGCAGCCTGGCATGACAGGATTAGACATTCAGTGTAAAGCTTCCCCTCCAACTGGTGAGTCTACTGAGAGTACATGGGGAAATGGCAATCTAAGTGAAATGTCTGAGTCAGTAGGTGTGTGCTGGGCATCTCACCTGACCACTTGAACTAATTAACTCTACAGGGAGAATTACTACAAACTAGTATCCAAGAAAGATGAATCCAAACGGGACCAGATGCAGAGGAGGGCTCTTAGGCTGATCAGGGGAATGAAGAGCAGATCTTACAAAAAGGAGGAGACTGAAAGCTGTGCTTGTTTAGCTTTTGAAAAACAAAGGCTAAGAGGGGATCTGATTGCTCTCTCTAAATACATTTGGTGGTAAACCCCAGGGAGGGAAGAGCTATAGAAGCTCAAAGACAATATTGGCACAAGAACAAAGAACAGAAACTGACCAGGAATCCACTGAGGCTGGAAATAAGGAAGGAGATTCTGGAACAGCCTCCCAGTAGGAATAGTAGGGATCAGACAACCTAACTAGTTTGGAGCTGGATCAGTTTGACCAGGATGGGACTACAGCTGCCCACAATAGCAGGGACTGGAGAGCCATGACCCAGGTGGTCCCTTCCATTTATGTTCCTATACATCTCTGCTGACTTATATTAAGTTACAGCATGTTTTAAGTACTACAGTTATGGACCCAGAACAAGAATTTGATCTGTTAAACTAATCAGAGTTACGGTTTGAAATTGCACTGATTTTAGAAGGCTGAAATCAAGCAGCAGTTTGGATCTTGGAGAAGCCTGGTGCCAGCTCTGGGTCCAGGAGCTAGCATTGACATGGGTCAGAAATAAGCCCTATGATTTCTCTGAAGCAATCAAGGTTTTTACAGCTCCTTCCAGCCAGTTCAAAGAGAAACTGAAAACAGAGCCATAAAACAGCTGTGTTCCCATAAAGAGCTGCACTTCTCCACCCAGGTTTTGTTTAGCTAGCTAGGCTTATCTGCAAGCAAATAGCTTATCTGCAAGAGTGATGCCTTCAAGAGATAATGCCCAGAACAGTGCAGAGTCCATTGTAAGGTAAAGAGTTTAAGGTGGGATTTAAGGTGGAATTTCCTCAGCATGGCTCAGAAATTTCCATAATCTTTCCCAAAACTGACTCAAAACTCTCCAGCAAGGGACGTTAATCTGAGGGGTTTCCCTGCTGTAAAATGCAGCTGTCAGTTAGTAGGCTGTGGCAGAGCCAGAAATAGAACCCAGAATTTCCCTATTTGATCTTATCACAAAACCCATACTTCTGGGACTAGTGTGCCATTAGTTTGAATGGAGTGGTGAGAACAAGCCACTGCAGGTTAGCAGGCAGTACAAGCTATGCCTCACCTACTCTTGGATTGGAACCATGGCTGTTCTTGTACTAGGAGCTTGCACTAAATGCCAGATACTATCTGCACCAGTGCAGCATCTACATTAGGGGGTTGTATTGACAGCGAAAGCAGTGGAAACATGGATTGGGAGTCTACTCCTAGGTTCTCTTCCAGCTCTGGGGGGACATGTGGTCTAGTGGGTTAGAGCAGGGAACTGGAGACAGCACTGGTGGTTGCTATTCCCAGGTCTACTGGGAAACTGCTATGCAACCTTGAGTGAGCCCCTACCCTTCTTGGTGTCTCCTCCCACCCTGTGGATATCCAGGCTGAGCTCTCTGGAGCAGTTATGGTCTCATTAGGGCTCTCTGCAGTGAATAGTGTAATGTCTCCCCCTCCCCCATCTTTGCTAGGGACTCTAATCTCAATGGGGGGGGGGGGGAGAGAAGAGGTGCCTGCAGACATCTGGCACATCCCTGCACTTGGTCAGGGGAACTCTGAAAGGCTACATTAATGCTAGTCAAGTATCACCCTTGTTCAGAGAAGACCAAATCCCACCCATGTAGCAGTGTCTGACTCACAGAGGGAATGCTTGGGACACCATACCTTGGCGAGCCTGGCTCTCTTGATGAGGTCATTGAGCTTGCGGAGTGCAGCATTCCTGGGCAGGGACTGGATATCTTTGAAGAGATCCTGCTCTTCTGCTTCAAAGAGCTTCCTGTTCTCAGGGATGAGGAGTGGCTGGGACCAGAAGGAGCCAATGTAGACCCGCACCACCTCTGGGGTGTTTATGATCTTCCCCAGTGACCACATGAGGGCACCATAGACCCGCATCAGCTGTTGTGTCTCAATCTGGTCTGCTTTGTTCAGCACCACCCGGATCTTGTCCTCATGGTTCTTCAGGGCCTTGATCACCTCTGAAAACTCATCTGAGATGTCCAGCTTGTGAGCATCGAAGAGGAGGATAATACGGTCCACACGCTCTGCGAACCACTCCAGTACCGCTGCAAAGTCATAGCCTGCAAGAGAGAGGGATGTTTTTACACAAGGACTGCAGATAAGGCGGCAGCCTGAGAGGAGAGCATCAACTTGGGACTCTGGAGACCCTGGGTCTACACTCCCAGTCCTGTCACTAACCCTGACAAATCATTGCCCCCCATGCCTCAGTTTCCTCTCACATCTTGGTCTTACTCATTTGTGTTGTGGTAGCACCTAGGAGCCCCAACGCCAACACCACTTCTGTTCCATGGCTATGCACTACACAAACTGCCTCAGATGACTGATTGGAAGCTCTCTATTAGATTGCACACTTTGGATCAGGGACTGAATCGTGCCCACCACCTAGCACAACAGGATCAGATGAACTACTACCAGTCAGTGCAAGCTATATTACATCCAGGAAACTGAATGTTCCAGAACCCCAACACATGCCACAGGATTAGACGGGCGAAGTGTTGATGCTGAGCTCTCCATACACTATTTTCCCAAGCTTAGATCTCAAAGATCTTCAGAAAGATCTCATTACCCCTGATTTAAAGGTAAGGGAAAGTTTAAGGCCAGAAGGGATGATCATATCATCTAGTCTGGTCTCCTCTCTATTAGGAGATTCAGTTTCACCAGATACCCCTATACCAAACCGAACAATTGAGTTAAACCAAAGCATTTCAAACAAGAGGAAACCAAAGGGCTGTCAATGCCAGAGGCCCCTGCAATGGCAGGGAATTGCTGCAGTGAGACACCTAGTGATACCAGCAGATGACCCATGCTGCAGAAGGCAACCTCTGCCTGCACAAGGCCCACCCCTCCCCCCATTTCTGCAAATCTGACCTGGAAGGGAGGAAAGTGTCTTGTCCCAGGATCAACCAGCAGGCCAGTGGCCAACCTAGGAATAAAGCTCTTTGGAGCAGGAACTGTGTTGACAGGGTCTGGTCCATTGTTGGGAGATCTGTAATGTGTAGGAGCCCAAATCCCAGGCCTGTGCTTTGGCCATTAGGCTGTTAGTGTCGCAGAAATAGTGGTTACCACAGGAATGACTGAGCATTCTCCACATTCCTGAGACTGAAAACCCTCCTGGAACTGCAAACGCCATGCGAGTGAGTCTGCAATCAGACTTTCTGTCTGAAGCAGGCGCATGGCCTGCTACTTTAACTTCTAGTAATGCTGGAGATAGTGCTGTACAGCTGCTACATGCAGTAGCAGATGCACTCCAGTTTAAGAAATCTTGCTTCCAGCAGTGCAGTGCCATGTGAACACAGGATGCCCCAAGCAGATATGCAAGTTACACAAGAATTGCTTAGCTCAAAGTGCTGCCACCTCTGGAGTGAAGCCACTGAACAGCACCCAGCAACACTATGCAAACATATCCCACACACTGCAAGGGAGGAATTTTTGTAAAGGTTGATGTAGTTACTGAAGTTGTCCTAGCAAGATCCTAACACCCTACAATTGTCTTCACAAAAGGATAGTCTCCCATTTGTGAGCCAGCTAAGGTTTGCTCCCCATCTCATCTGGGAAACTGCACCTACTGCCACAGAGCTCACTAGCTGCACCTCAGGGTGAGGGTGAGAGCTAGAGCTGGACAAGGACCTTTTGGTCCATTGGCAATTCTGAAGAGAAACTTGTTTTGGGTTGAACTAAGTGTCTTGAATTTTCATAAGCTTCAAAGAAATTGAGAAAGGACACTGAAGTGTTTTGTTCAAACAGTGTTTTGAGTCTTTTTTTAAACAATGCAGCAAAACCGCCATGAAAGCTTCTCAGAGAAGATATTACCTCACCCACCTGGTCTTATGAATTTGTGAAACGTTATTGAATTTGCATTTTCACTGAAGAGTTTGACAAAAAATTCACCCACATCTACTTATAACTAGGGTTACCATCCATCCGGGTTTCCCCAGACATGTCCGGCTTTTTCAGCTTTAAATGGCTGTCGGGGGGGGGGGATTTCTAATAAAGTAGAAATGTCTGGGATTTCCCCCTTCCCCTCATGCAGAGTGTGGCATGGCTGATTAGACAGCTGGGCCCGATTGAAAGACGCGCAGCCTCTGGGGCCTCTAGCAGCCAGTCCCTCCCCCTCCCCTGCTCCCTCCTCCCCTGCAGAGCAGCAGGAAAGTGTTTGGCTGCATGTGGAGCTCGCAACTCTTCCTCGGCCTGGTGGGGGAGCTGTCAGGAGAAGGGGTGTACGAGTGGTTGGGGCAGGCAAGGGACAGGGAACAGGGGGGTTAGATAAGGGGTGGGGTCCTGGGGCAGTTAGGGTGGGGGGTCTTAGGAGAGGGCACTCAGGGGACAGGTAGGGGAATTCTGCAGGGGGTAGGAAGTGGGAGGGGGCAGGGCTAGGGCAGCACCCTGTGTGTCCTCTTTTTTTGATTGTTGAAATATGGTAACCCTACTTATAACTCAGGGAAAGTGCCACCTACCTAGGGCCCGTAGGCCCTAACTAAGATCACAGCACCTTTGTGCTAGGTGCAGTACAGCAAGAGCCTCCTAGGCCCAAGTCACAGCTTGAGCCTGGCTGCATGGCAGCCATGTTACCACCATACCGGTCTGCAAAACAATCCAATGTCACTGTCAGCAAGGCAGGAAGGACTACTCACTCATGCTGACTTTCAAACCCCCCCCCCCACACACATCAAAAATAAAAAAGGATTGTTTTTGGCTTAATTGGCTTGTGAATTGTTTGTTGGCTAGTAGCTTTTTTTTTTTTTTGGTCGGCTCTGGGCAAGGAGGGGAGAATCAGGGGTGCACAGCAGTCCCACCACAGTCCAGACTGCATGCTGGGGATCTAGTCAAGAGTGTTGGGGTTCTTAGGGACTGGCTTGTTTTGAAGGGGGGTTAGCTGGATTTTTGGCTTATTGTGAAAGTCAGGGTGCTTATTTACCATGTGAAAGGTGGCAGCTGTGCTCTCTTCTCCTGTAACATCCTTTATTTGTGCATTTGGAGAGACATCAGGATGCCTGCATTTAAACCTTTCACTAAAAAGGTGAAATTGCATACCAGGCAGACTATGATCAGCCAGCAGAATCTCTCTACAAACGAGAGAATTGTTGGTTGGGGTTAAGACACTGAACTGGGACCCACAGATCATAATGGTCCCTTCTGACTTTAAGTCTATGATTCCCAAACTCTTCTACAGACTCCATGTTATTTTGGCCAAGTCCTTTCCCCTGTGCCTCAGCTCCCTCCCTCCTGGTGAATAATAATCCTCTGTCTATTTGGACCAAGTTAGAAACTCTGCACACTAGATGCTGTATCTCAGTGGTTTACAGTCTGTTTGTGGATCCCTACAAAATCTTAAAAAGGAGGGAGACCCATTTGGAACTCTATTGTGTATATATTGCTGAGTTCTGTTCAGTCAGTTTTCAGTTTAAGTCTTTCATGGACCCCTCAATGTCCAGATCACATATTGAAAGCCACTGCTATATATGAACACAGTATCTAAGGGTTACTATAATACAAGTGTAAAACAGATGTTAGATCCTCTGCACAGAGGAGAGAGTTAACCTTTAGCCACTCATTCAATAAAAAGAGTGGCTTAAGTCATCACTCCCCTTCCCATATTTAAAGGCCTCAATCTCTAATGCCTTTAGCCTCTCACCTCTTGAGGCAGGGCAGTACTATTATCCCTATTGTACAGATAGTGGCAGAGAGTGAAGGACTTGCCCAAGGTCACATGGGAGGTCTGAGCTGGGAGACCTGGGTTCAACTCCCAAGTCCTAAGATAGCTCCCTAAGCACACTACACCATCCATCCTTCCTCTCCAGGACAGCATGGATAAGTGATACTGACTTTGCTCTTGAAGTCTAGACTAACAATCCATCCTGAGAATTGCCAGCATTCAGCTGTATAACTGTTTTGCTAAATGCTAGCACACTTTTTATAAAGTGACTCAAATCTCAGTCTCCTGAGAATAAAGTCCTTTAGCTAGTGTGATTGTGGCAAAGACAGATTGGTAGTTTCTGGGGCTTTCAGAGGGACTCAACAGTATTCACTATTAAGAAGAGTCCTCAATCATTCTAAGCAGCAGCCCTACTGCTATGCAAAGTATGACACTATCTGATTTTTCCCTCTTCATCCACAGGCCTCAGCACTTCAAAGGAAGCACTCATTTTACAAATAGGGAAATTGAGGCACAAATGGGGGAGAGGGGGATGACTTCTCCAGGTCTCAGTAGGCCAGGGGCAGAGCTAGGAACAGAACCCAAGTTGGAGTCCTAATCCAGTGTGCCTGCCCACTAGATTATATTGCGTGCCCTAAACTCAAGAACTCAGACTAAGCTTCAGAAGAGGTGGCATCGATAAGCATCCTACAGCATTTACACTTCTTGCCCTTCTAGAGCACTTCAAATACAAAGGCTCCATATACCTGGTATCAAGAAAGGAGTGATGTGATGTACTCCAGAGTCAATCTGTATGGCAATAGTGCCTAAAGGGCCTGCACCAGCTGAGATCAAGTCCATATTGTGCCTAGACACCCCCTCTTTAGAGCTTGCAGTGTAAAGAGAGTAGAGGGAAACAGACACAGGGGAAGGCACTTGTCACAGATCACAGTGAAGATCACTAGCAGCACTAGGAATAGGACCCAGGAGTCAACTCCAGTGACTAGAGCAAGGCAACTGGGACTGTTGCCTCCCCCAGATTCAAAGACAGAGCTTCTCAAGTTTAGTTGCACAGCAGAATGGAATCCCTTATGTCATGGGAGAATGACAGTTGCCTCCCCCTCCTACATCTGGCTGTGTACACAGCATTGGAGAGTAAGTCCATAGCTCTGCTGATGAACTATTTACTCAAACTGGCCACATGAGTTCTATTTACTGACAATGAACTGAAAATGGGAAGTAACCAACCGTGTAGTTCTGCAGAAGCCAAAGGGGAATTCTGTCCTTTAAGAACAAACACTATGAACAAGCCAATATACCAACAGCTGTCAGTTGCTCTGCCTCAAAAGGCAGAGACCTGCATTGTATCAGCACTGCCAACTCACAAGATGTCATTTCTTAAAGCAGGGGTCCCCCAATGTGGCACCTGCAGGCACCATGGCACCTGCCGAGGCATCCATGTGCGCCCGCCTACTGGCAGCTGAAAAAGCAGACACCGAAATGCTGCCGAGAAGCGGCAACATCAAGAAGTGCTACTGCCGAAATGCTGCCAAATTTTGGGGGCAATGCCTCTTGACTGCTTCATGGAGGCATTTTGGCAGCTGCTTGTCCAGTGGCCACAGTCCTTGGCGGCTAGTCGCCCAGCACCTGCCCCACGCAAAAGGTTGGGGACAACTGTCTTAAAGCCTTGGCTCCCAGAACCGTATTATACAACACTCCTTAAAGTCTCATGGTTAGAAGGGAGAGTTTGAAAGTAGGACTAAAGCCTCAAGCCCGCTGACAAACAGATCTGTCTTAATCTCAGGATTTCTTGAAACCCCAGCCTACTTTCCCAGTGCTTGGGCCGGTCACTTACATACTGGAAGTTATATTGTGAATAATCTGGCTTTTTCCTGACAGCTACAAGCCATCCTGTTTTGTATGACCAACTGGTTTTAGAAGTTTGGGGTAATCTTATTTACCACAAAGTACAATACACATCAAGGCCAATGTAAAAAACCAAGGGTTGCTGAAGTTACGGCAGCATAGCTAGTGGTAAGGACAGGGGAATCAAGTCAGGACATTTGGATTTTATCACCAGCTCAGCTAAATTCACTATACTGGGACCTTTAGCAACATAAGCCTGAGAGTACACCCCCCCTCTTATGAGACATCTGGAGGTTTAACCTGCACAGAACATGGATAAGGCATTATGCCCCTTTAAAGCAAGGCAGAAAGAATGCAGCCCTTTAGAGGCCTGTCTTTGAATTTACGACAGTTGTGTGCTCCCTTGCTATCCCTGGCTGCTGAACCACACCTGACAGGTACAATACACAGTGCTGTCGCAATCTTGACCTGATATATTTCCCCACAGAGGAAAGCACTCAGTATTACCATATTCTGGTGAGTACAGGGTGCACTGTGCAGGTGGGGAGAGAGCCAACCTATCTGCCTACACTCACATTACAAGACAACAACATTAGTCAATTGCAGAGTCAGGAATGGAGAGAATTGGAGATCAGCACTCCTACAAACCATGAGGAATGTTAGACACATTCCAATCCCACAGCTGCTTGTGAATCAGCAAGTCTGATCCTGGCTATCCGACTGCTCTTTTTTTAAAAGCAACATTTTAAGAAAGTTCTCCTTTAACAACTCCAGGAGGAAGTTGTGGCCTGTTTGGTCAAATGCGGAACTTTCTCCCAGCGCCTCTCAGTTGCTCCTGGGTAGAGTACAATTAGAGGTTAAGAAAAGTCATGGACACTGCATGGGACTGTTCAAGGGGAGCAGATTTGTCTTTGCTTCTCCTGTGAGTGGAGCAATGCAATCTATAGGTAAGGTTGGGTTATATCATGGTGACAAGGAACACAAGTAAGTTTTGTGCCTTGGCTAGCAAGTTTTGCCAAGTAGGGTTTATAGAAAGTCCTTGCCTTCCCCTTGACAGAAATTCAAGCAGAATCAGTGGCCCACAAACTAAGTTTGCAGTGTTGTAGCCTTGTTGGTCCCACAATATTAGAGCTCTGTGTAAGCTTGAAAGGTTGCCTTTTTCCACCAGTAGAAGTTGGTCCAATAAAAATTACCTCACTGACCTGGTCTCTCAACTGTAAGAGACCTATGGATCCATCAAGTCCATTATCCTATTCCCCACTTTCCACCCCCAGTAGCCTGCAAGCTTTTGAATTGGGTGCTAGAGACGGGACAGTCCTTGATCACTGAGACCTGATCTAGTTGAGCATTCACCTATTGTCTCTTGTCCTTTGCTTGTATTTTTTGGGGCAGGGATCTTTGAGCTGTTTGTGTACAGTACCTGGCATAATAGGGTCCTGTCCATGTCTGGGGCTTTGGGTACTACCACAAGACAAGCTGATAATGTAACAACTGAAGGTTCTCCCTGGGCACATAAGTGACTCTTGGAACTCTGCTAGGCTCCTTACATGACACAAAGTTCCACAGGAAACTACATTTGTAGGGGAGTTTCTCCCCTTTCATTTTGAAGTTTGCTGCTCCTCATTCAGTGATCCCATTTCTGGCTAGCCAGAGTGGTTTTCTTCTCTTATACAGGACAGGAGACTACATTAGTAAACAAGCTGCAGTGCATTATGCATTGTAATAAGTTACTGTTGCCACTTTGCAATGTAGTTTAATAAAATGTTACAATGTAGGTTTTTAGGGTTTTTTTGCATCCAGCAATTGGTCACTTGGTAGGCTCATCTCAAGTCACTGGGTGGTTCTGCTTGATTTCTCACATCCAGTGCTCCCCCAAAAGTGTGCTGCATTTCAGAGTAACATTTTCAGAGGCTGAAGTAACTGCCTTATCTGTGGGCAGGGCCTTGAAGTTAACACTGGCAAAGCTAGTTTCAGTGGTGAATGGTGGAACGTTACAAGGGGAAGATATTCCAAAGGTATGTAGCTATGTTTGTGCAACAGATCCTACAGGTGCTAGGCTCAAGAGCTTGTCAGCAAGTGAGTCAGTCATTCAGACACTAGAGCAGTGATCTCCAGCCTTTTTATGCCAAAGATCACTTTTTGAATTTAAGGGCAACCCAGGATCCATCCTACCCCTTCTGAGGCCCTGCCCACCTCACTCCATTCCCCCCATCCTGCCTGTTGCTTGCTCTCCCCGACCCTCACTCACTTTCACCAAGCTGGGTAGGGGGATCTGGGCTGAGCCTGAGGCAGGGGTTGTGGTGCAGGAGAGGGTGAGGGGTGCAAGCTCTAGGAAGGTGTTTGGGTGCAGGAGAGGGTCCAGGATTCTGGGAGGCGTTCAGGGCTGGGGTGCAGGCTCCACGAGGGAGCTCAGGGCTGGGGTGTAGCCTACTGGGCAGACCTTACCTCTGGCAGGTCCCATAAGTAGTGCAGCATGGCTGCTGCTAAGGCAGGCTCCCTACCTACCCTGGCCCCATGCTGCTCCTGGAAGGGACCAACACGCCCTAATGGCCCAGGGGATGGGGGAGGTTAGTGGACATGTGGCTCCACACACTGCCCCTCTGCAAGGACCACTCCTGCAGATCTCCTGGCCAATGGGAGCTGAGGGAGTGGTGCTTTCAGGCAGGAGCTGAGGGAGACCCCTGCTCCCCCTCCACCCCAAGGGCTGCACTGGGCACTTCTGGGAGTGGTGTGGGGTAGTCAGGGAGCCTGCCTTAGTGGCAGCCACACTGCACCGCTGAAGATTGCGATCAACTGGGAGATCCTCTAGGATTGACTAGTCAATCACGATTGAACAGTTGGTGATAACTGGACTAGAGACCCCTTTGATTTGCTCCCAAAGGGGAAACCAAGTGGAGAGTAACTGGCTGTAGCATCTTGAGTTGACAGCTATACAGCACCACCCCCACACCACACACACCCCTTCCCATGCTATTCAAAAAAAAATCACTGAGATCTTTTCTTCAGGGCCAGCCTACACAAAGCTTCTCCCTTGGTGTTGTTGGGAAGCCCTTGTTCAACTGGCTTTTCCCCCTTACAAAGCAGTTCATATTTGTTTAACCAGCAGTCCCTACTCTATTAATGGTGCTGCCAAGTACTGTACTGGTGCATTAGAGGCCCCAGAATTCACTGGTACAAGTCAGAGGTAGAAGAATAGTTTATGCAGCAAGCCATGAGTTGCAGAGGGCAGCCAAATTCAGCTGTTGTCTAAAAGCCCAACATAGCCACCAATGCTAACTTCCAAGATAAGCCATGCACACCAGGGGAATAGGATCTGCATTGAGGCAGCTACACCAGCTGCTAAGATCCCCCCCCCCCCCCCAAAGTGAATGACTCTCCCCACAAGGAATCCTACAGTTTATTCCTATAAGGTCTTGAGGCTGCAAAATTAAGATCAGGGCCCCTTTGTGCCAAGTGCTAGATAGACTCCGTCCATATCCAGAGGTTTTCACAGAGGCTAAACCAGGGGTGGGCAACCTGCAGCATGTGTGCCAAAGGCAGCACGTGAGCTGATTTTTACTGGCACACTGGCTGGGGTCTCAGCGGCTGGAACCCCAGACCACAGCCTGCTGCCGGTTTGGGGTTCTGCCTGCTGGTGTGGTGTACTAAATTCTCCCTGTAGGAATGTGCTACTTGCGGAGCACCAGGACTGGCAGCCATAAGTAGTACACTGTAAGTAGCACATTCCTATGGGGAGAAATTTAAACACACTACACCCAGGTAGGGAAGGCTGTGCCTCCCCAAACAGCCTGCCCCCTCCCACTTCCTGCCCCATCAACCCCCTCTGCTCCTTGTCTGCTGACTGCCCCCTCCTGGGACCCCCTGCCTGCCACCCTCAGAATCCCCACCCATCCAACCCCCGCTCCTTGTTCCCAACTGCCCCCCTGGGACTCCACCCCCAACCAAACCCCCCTGCTGCCTGTCTCCTGACCCCTATCCACACCCCTGACAGGCCCCCCCAGGACTCCGATGCCCATCCAACCACCCCTGTTCCCAGTCCCCTTACCATGCCACTCAGAGCAATCAGGACTGGCAGCCCTAAGTAGTACACCGAAAGTAGCATTCCTATGGGGGAGCAATTTAATACACTACACCTGGCCCCACTCAGCCTGTGACAGTCTGGAGTTCTCAAAAAATGCTCTTGCACCCCTTATCAAAACTTACACTACAATTAGCTTGAAAACTTAAAAAGCTTGTATATTACAGTAATCATTAAAAAGGTATGTTAATACATGGTTTGATGAAACAATAGTTGGACTTGTGTCTGTGCTTAATTTGTGTTTGATGATTTACCTTCTAAAAAAATTCTCACATGTCTTGCACCCCCAGAAAGGGCATCTTGCACTGCCAGAAGGTGCATGTACCCCAGGTTAAGAACCATTGCACTAAACTGACAAGATCTGCATTTTAATTTAATTTTAAATGAAGCTTCTTAAACATTTTGAAAACCTTGTTTACTTTACATACAATAGTTTAATGTTTTTAGGTCTCCTAATTCTTTAATTAAAATGTATTACTGGCACACAAAACTTTAAATTAAAGTGAATAAATGAAGACTCGGCACACCACTTCTGAAAGATTGCTGATCCCTGCGCTAAATTCATGTAGCAGCATACTTTCTACTATTTCTGGTTGGCTCAGACTCCACCCCCTGCTGGTGGATGAGCTGGCCTCACTTATTCACATCTTTTCTGGCTGGACTACACCACCAGGGCGTGAAGCCTTTGGCACTTAGGCAACTTCAACAGATACAGAACCTTAGAGTACATATCCTCAGTAACCTCAGTTACCTTGAGTGCATCAAACCTCTTTTCTATGTTGACATCCCATAGAACAGGGGTTCTCAACCTTTTTTTTTCTGAGGCCCCTGCAGCATGCTATAAAAATTCCATGGCCCACCTGCACCACAACTGTTTCAGTTTTGATTAAAACCAGGGCCAGCATTATGGGGTAGCAAGCAGAGCAATGCCCAGGGCCCCATGCCACAGGAGGCCTCGCAAAGCTAAGTTGCTTGGACTATGGCTTCAGTCCTGGGCAGTGGTGCTCAGGATTCAGCTTTCTGTCCTGGGTCCCAGTGAGTCTAATGCTGGCCCTGCTCTCTGGTTTATTTTGGTGGATTCCTTGAAACCTGCTTATACCCCCACCCCCCATGGTCCCCAGAGCTGTGGTTGAGAACTGTTGCCACAGAATATGAATTCAAGAGGTTAAGATCTCAGTACTTAAGGTGCACTGTGGCCTGGACCCAGGGCATGAGAAGGCTGTCTAAAATTCCTGGATGGAGACACACTTCTGTTCCTCTGGCCCAGTGGAATTCTCCACATTCTCTCACTTGCGCAGGAGACAGCTTTTTGGAGGTTGGTCTGAGATTGCAGAACGAACTCCCAAGAGCAAAGGCACATCCCAAATCTCATCACCTTCCACTCTAAGTGCAAGGTGCATCTCTTTGCCCTTTAACGAAGATTATCCTTCAAAACCCTTCACTGTGATGCCTACAATAAACTTGACAATCATTAGGCCACCGGTGTGCTGAGTCCACTGCCCATCATGCTGACCAATACCAACTCAATGTTTCTTTGAACTCCTGTGCTAATCCCCATCTGGTCAGCTCTTTGGGGCTAGGACCGGAAAGGATGAAAGAACATGTGACAGATGTTAGTCTTATTGTTTAACCACTGAAGGTGCTCCGATAGTATAGTTATGATTTTGGGGCAAGAACCTATGCAGAAGAGATTACAATCTAAACAGACAAGACAGTAAGTCAGGGGAAGGGACTGCCCTGGATCAAAGGTGTTCAGCAGCAGGGAACTGAATTCACATCTGACTCCCAGTCCAGTGCTTAGTCATCACACCAACTCAAGATCATTTGAAGTATGCTTTTGTTGGAACATTAAGCCATGCACAGGACTTAGATCCCCACAGCACCTCTGTAGCGGCAAAAGACAGCCTTCATACATGTTCACCAGCCCCTTCCTACTCCAGTTATGTGGACTGGATTTGTTTTTGGTTTGAGCAATGCTCTTACAACACAATAGAAGTTTGCATGTAGCAGACTCCAGATTTCCTGTGACTCAGCAAGACCCACAATGGACGACAAAACTGTGCAGAACAGTTATGTAAATCAGGAACAGAAAGAGTTAAGCAAGCTGTGCTAAAAGCTGTTCTAAACACCAAGTTCCCAGCTGACCTGTGCATTCTTGAGATGCTCTGATATGCACTTATGCCTTAGCAGTATGGTCAGAGACCAGGGAAGCCAGGACTCCTGAGTCTAAATTCCCCTGCTGAGTCAAGAGTAAATTACAGCTCTCTACAACTTCCAGTCTCAGTTCTGCCACTGAAAACTTGGCAGACCTTCACAAGAAAGTGTTAGCCAGCATCAGGTAGAAGTAGATCAAGCCAGCCTCTCTGCATAGCAGTCCAGCACTAATCAAAGCTCTTTACAGGCAGACTATCCAAGGGCATTCATTTGCTTCAGACCACATGGGGTGGAAAGGATGCAGGGCCATTCACTCTAGAATGTGGGTTTAATCCCTAGCCAAGATTATGGGAAATCACTAGCATCTGAGGTGAGGAGTTGGTGGGTCTGAGCCCATGAACAAGGTGTGTTTAAGTCACACAACAGAACTGCTGGCTGTGTCAGCAAGTCCACCCATGTCTGCCCCTTCATAACCTTGGAACCTGATCCCTTCCTAGTCCACCTTGCCTGGAAAGTAAAGATTATGCTTCAGTTTTCCCCACTTATAAAGCCAGAGAACAGATAAAGCAGCTTTCCCCAAGGTCACAGGGAGTCTGGAAATTGAAACTAAATATTTTGCACCCTGTCCAGCACTTTAACCACAGGGACAGCATAGGGCACAGATGAAGTTACCACTCCTGCCTATTTAGAAAGCTCCTTAAACCATTATGGCAGGCATTTCAGAAATACCAGAGAACAGGGCTGAAATCTCAAGAGCACCTAATCTGGCACCTTTCATGCAGCTAAGGTTCAAGACTCCTCCAACAGAAGGAATGCTAATTGGCTAAGATCTGAACACTGGGGAGGATTTAGACTGGATAAAGGCTATTTTCCATGCAGCAGATGGCTCCTCCAACGAGTATTCCTCTGGGACAACATACCATGAACAGTTCTAATCAGCTGAGAAAACTACATTAATAGTGACGGTTTCTGGGTCCATACTTGGTCAGATCACCTTATTTTAAGACAGGAAGGGACCATTAGAATAGCTATAGTGTGACCTCTTGTGTATCACAGGCCAGTAAACATCACCCAAATACCCTTATGGTGAGTCTGATGACTTCAGTTAAACTAAAACATTTCTGTCCCAGACACAGAACATGAGGACTGAAGTCTCCTGAGACAGACTGTGGCCACACTACAGTACTTATAGCTGTGCCACTGCAGAGCTGCTACTGCAGATGCTCTAAGCTGATGGGAGAGCGCTCTCCCCTCAACATAATTACTCCAGCCCCCTCATGAGCAGTGATAGCAATGTTGTAACACCGCCCACACTAGTGCTTAGGTCAGTATAACTTAAGTAGTTCAGGGGGGTGGCTTATTCACACTCCTGAGTGACATACCCACAAGCTGTAGTGTGTGTATATAGCCCAAGGCCCACCAATGCCTGAGGCCCCTGTGACAGCAGGGAATTAGGTGAGACATTATTAGGTGATTTCAGCAGGTTATCCAGACCCCTTGCTGCAGAAGGCCAAAAAAACTCAAGGTCCAGGATAATCTGACCTAGGGGAAATTCCTTTTCTACATCAAACCTGGTAATCACAGATAGACCCTGGCGTGTGTGAACACATGCTAGCCAGGCAGCTAAGTCAGGATTCTTTGCACCACCTGAAAGCACCATTCCAGCCTCTCATGTCTGAAGTCCTCATACCCTCAGTCATTGCTTGGACTGCATACACACCATCCTGACATGTAGGAATTTATATCAAATGCAACTGTCTCTACAAAGGGAACAGGTGAAGATAAATAGGCCACCTAGCAGCCTGATACTAGAAGCAATCAGCTATGGAGAATCACAACTATGTACCTGCATCATTAGCACAGGCTTCTCCCATGCAAGCCATACCTGAAGCACTAGCACAAGACCAGACACTGCAGAGTATGTCCCAATGAAAGTTTAGAAATGTTTTTTTTTAATATATATATTATATATATATAAATTTCAGACCTTGTTTTCCTACAAGATGTTCTGGGACTGAAGTGACCTGCCTATCCCTCTAAAGTGGCCCAAAAGTCTCACTACAGGAATAAGAGACAGCTAAACTCTTACATTACAAATTGTGGTTTGTAAGGGGGAGGGGTAGAATTGTTCCACAATTCATGGTGCTTTTAGTGTTACATCCTGGTTTCTTTCTGATTAGGGGCAGCAAGAGCCTTATCTTTGAAAACAGTTTCCTGCAGGCATTACTAGTCACTGGAAAAAAATATCAGAGGAGGGTTTGGAAAGGCTGATGTGATTAAGCAAGACACTTTCCTTCCGGCCTTTGCCATAACCAAGAAGCCACAAATACAACAGGAGCTTCTGGAGCAATGCAATCAAAGCCAGGATTTTGATACTCAAGAAGAGCCAAGCTAAGTTACAAGACTGCAAAGATCTGAACAAGCCCAGAGATGGACACAGAAGGGAATGTGCAGGGACCAGCCTCAGCACAGAAGTGACAAGCCCAGTTTCTCCGCTGGGGAGTAGTCACAGTGGGGTGCTTTGAAGCTGTGTGGGGTACAGAAGAGTGAAATCCTTTGGCAGAAACACTGAGAAACCAATAGAAAGAAACTGAAATACTAGGTCAAGGTCAGGCACTTGCTAGAGTCAGACCTGGATCATAGCCAGTACTAGGTCAATAGTACAATAAAAGGCCTGAGATTTTGAGAGTCAGATGTTGTGAACCAGTGGGGCTAGAGGTAAATATTTATGCTGCTTGGGAGCCAGAAGAACCAGGTCAGTACAGTGCATTTGCCTCCAGAACAGTGATCCCCAAACTTTTCAGGGTCATGTCCCCCACTCACCCACTGGGGTGAGGCCAGGAGTGGGACAGCAGACAGAGGTAAGGGGACCAAGGTTGGAGCCACAGCTGAGGGTGGGTCTGAGGCCAGGGCTGTGAGCAGGGCCAGGTGTGGAGCTGCAGCTGGGCTGCAGTCAGCCCAAGGCTGTGGGCAGGGCAGGGCCAGGCATGGAGCAGGGCTTGGGGGACCTCCCTCCCTGCCCTCTGTGGGGGCTGGCCTGGCCCGGCCCTGCCAGACACCCCTGAATGTTTCTCCATGACAGTTTGGGGACCTCTGCTCTAGAAGGAAAGGAAGGCTAGTCTTGTGGTTTTGGAAGTGGGCTGGGATTCACAAGATCTGAGCACTAGTCCCAGCTCTGCAGACCTGGGCAAGTCCCTCCATAAAATGGGGATCAATACTCCTTTTCTCACTTTGTGGTCTTATTGTACCAGTACCAGGCACTGTGCACACAAAGACAGCTCCTGCCCCAATCTCAGCTGTGACTTCTAGGAGCTATGCATGCAAACAGGGCAATCAGAAGTCAGCCTGTCCTGCCCTCTTTACACTGGGTTCTCAGATGAAGGTCAAGATATTGGTGTGTTTCTCCCAAGGCACTCCAGGCACTTAAAGGAGCCAACAGCTGTGGGATGGGGACTAGGGTTGACAATGCTGCTTCAGGTTTCTACCTTAAGCTCATCCATGCAGGAGACAGCTCTCTCAGGAAGCCAGTCTGAGAGTGGTTATCAAAATCCCCCAGGAACTAAGGACCACTCCAAATTCCACCACCTTGAGCTCCAAGGGCACAGTGCGCTTCTGACCTCCCTGGTCCAATATGGAGAGAGCAGCATGAACCCTGTAAGCATCACTACATGCATGCACACACATCCCTGCCTCTCTCCCCACCCCCAGGGAGAGGTTAGAGAATAAGCCACCTGGGATGATTCATGCATGGCTGGAAGGTACACCAAGTGCTGTCCTAGAGCTATGTATTCTGGTGATGAGGATGGGACTACACTCCCAACAGGTTCAGATGTATGCACTTACATAGACCAGATCCTATTTTTACTCCAAACACCCAGCCATGGGAAATTACTGCCTGCCAAGTTCTCCCCCTCAATATTTAGCCATGTAGATAGTGACAACTCTGGCAGTCATGTTACAGCCAAGGGATGCTGCAAGACAAGTATTCCCCCAGTCCCTTACAGTCACAATAAGAGGATCAAATTGATAAGCCAATTGTGCCTTGAACACACAAGCAAGATCTCAGAACACTGCTCCCTGATAGGGGGCTCACTACAGGGAAGCTAGCTTCCAGGCTAAGATGCCACTTGGTGCCATGAGACTTCTGGAATGCTAAAGCCAACAGGTGCTGCAGGCTACAGATGAGGAAGCCATTTCAGAGGCAACATCACTGCACTCAAGCAGTAATATCTAGAAAACGGTCCATTGAATTTGTAGTGTAGTCAGTGTGGTAAAAGCATTTAAGCTGAAGAATACTAGAATGGGAGTCAGTCAAGTGAGAGCTGTGAAGTGTCACACTTGTCAGGATAGAAGAAAGAAGCTACTCACTGGTGCACAGAATGGGGAGCCAGGACTCCTGGATTCTCCTCTCTATAGCCAGGAGGTCTAGTGGTTTAGACCAGGGAGTTATTTGATTATCAGGACACCAGGATTCTATTCCCCATCCCTGCTGCTCACCCATCTTACACAAATCACTTCCACTGTGTGCCTCAGGTTTTCCACCCAAATCTGTAGGACAGGGACAATAGTGACCTACCATCCAGAGGGCTGGTTTGCTGAACTAGTGAGGCCCTACATTCAGCTCCATGGTATGTGTTAGTCTGGATGCAACATGATCACTTTTGACCAATACATCTGATTAATTACAACATTCCCTGAAATGTTGTAGGCATCAATGGGTAAAACCCTATTGATTTTGGGAGAAAATGGGGGAGGTGGGACATGAAACCACTGCCATGTTTAACAGCCACAGCATCAAGCACCTCTGCAATGTCTATAGATCAAACACCTTCAAGCATAACTATGTCCCATCTCATCTGTCCATCATCCCAAGAGTAACATGATGACACTGAGGTCTCCCATCTATTTTGGATACCTACTGCTGCAGAGATTTAGCCCAAGCTCTTAGCCATGTGTTGCCCCTAGCACCCCACTCCCATTCATACACAAAACCCTCTCACCCAGGTTTACTGGGACTTTCAGCTGGCCTGGCTGGGGATTAGAGTCCAGGTTCTGCTTTCACTTGGGCTGGGTAGGCCACCTGCAGTGAGGACAGGCTAAAATAACTCAAGTACTATTAGTCCTCCAATGACTTCCCACAATTCCCTCTGTGCCTAGGACAAATGAATTCTCACAATTCAGAGACAAAGTAGCATAGACTGTTATACAAAGCACCATGGGATGTGCCATCACAAATCCTAATGACCTGGGGAATGCAACAGCTACAAAGACAGTAGCGCAAGTATGGCTTGCAGCATGGTTGCTGACAATTGGCCTTAACTATCCTGGGTGCTGGTCATCCAAGATCTCCACAGTGAATACATGCCCCTAGCTTACACTGGTGCATCCACATTAGGGATTTGAACAAGCTTGTTTAACACTTGCTTTAAATTGGTTCTGCTTGTAAGAGGAATTACAATTTTAAGCAAGGGCTAAACACATCTGAAGTTTATGTCAGTTTAATTAGATTGAGTTGAACAGGTGTGGCTTTTCTGATACGAGCAGGGACATGCAAACTCAGTCAGCCATTGTCCCTACCTCCAGTACAGTGGAGAGGAAAGGAAACAGACCATATACACTCATTTTGAGAAGTAGCTCAACTAAGTAACTCATTGAGATGATCTGAAGTGCTTAGCATTCTCAGCAGTATGCTTCACAACTAACTGAGGTGGCAGGGTGTCATCCCCATTTTATGCTACAGAAAGAGCCACATAAATTAAGCTAGTTACCCCAGAGCAAAGGCAGAGATGGGACTAGAACCCAGGAGTGCCAACTCCCCAGCTCTAACCATTACACTGCATTCCTCATCAATCTAGAAATAGAACCCAGGAGTACTGACTCCCAACAGCCAGCTTTTATTTCATTTCTATTAAAATTATTAGCCCCACACACAACAAGGGAGCCTCCGTTCTAAATAGGCCAGACAGGGTGAGGGGGGAGTGACCTGCCCTGGGTCACAGCAGAACCAGGAATAGAACCACTTCTCTCAACTGCAAGTCAAATGCCCTAGCCACTAGACCAGGCTGCTCTTCCCCTAAACGTCCTTAAAGCATTGACAACCCAACAAGCGATCTTGCATGCATCCAGGGGGTGCCATGCTAGCCTCCCAAGATGAACTGGACTTGTCCTAATACAATGGTTCTAGAGTGGACATCAGATGCACTTTGTCAGCTTTACAGTTAAGTCTCAGCTCCTCAGATCTACTTCAAGCTAGTCTTTGGACAGACTTTCCAAGTGAGGGATCACCTCTACTGACACTATTCTCTGCCAAAGCCAAAAAACAGAACATTCACAGCTCCCAAGATAGACAGCTCCAGAAAGCCAGACTAGTACTGGAGTTTTAGCCACCAGTGCAATATGATTTGCAGTGATGCCAATCATTTCTATACTAGGAGTTGACACTGGGGGCAAATATCTCAAGCCCTGGCTGACAGAGAACCAGGAAGGTTAAGTGGATGACTTAAGAATGTCAAGCTATTTAGCCTTTAAGGTGAAACAAAGCCAACTGCCTTTGCTTGGAGCAGTAACCTGCTGCTGTTGTACCAAATGCTTTGCACACATGTACTTCAGACCAGATCTCTAGAAGAGGCCAAAAATACAGAGGGATAGTCAAGTTTGGCTCAAGCTAGTCTGTTATATTATGTGGTATCCCTGGTTTCACGCTTCAGGGCTCCATGGTCCCACTGGTCTGTCAGATCCAGTCTGGAAATTCTTATACAATGTAGGCACTGGTACGCATTTAAAAACGAACAAACAATTACCTCTGCTTATGCGTTGCTTCTCTCCTGAGAGGATACCAGGTGTGTCAATGATACTGATGCTATCCAGGACAGGGTTGGGTAGTTGGGCACACATGAACCTACATGAGAAGAGATACTCAATTAGAGAGGCTAGGCACTGTTCTTCTATGGTATGTAAAAGACCAGCCATGTGGTCAAGGCTGTAGGCTGGGGCTCAGGATATCTGGATTCAATTGCCTACTTTGTCAGACGCCCTATGTGACCAGGGGCAAGTCTCCCTTCCCTCTGCCGCCGCCCCCCCCCCCCAGCAGACACTGCCTTAACTCTCCTATCAGTTTGGGGGGGGGGGGGGGGGGGGGGGGGGGGGGGAGTTTTACCTAACAGGGTATGATGAGCATAAATCCAGCCTCAGTATATGGGAGAAGGGCTGCTAAACTAGATAGCAGGCTCTTTGGGGAAGGGGCTGTCACTTATGTTTGTACAGCATTAGCAGAATGGGCATCTATAAATCACTCCACCTGTGAGATTCACTGTCCTATAAGTGGCTACCTTAAGGAGGTGCATCTCTTGCATTCCAAGTATGTGAAAGAAACTGGACAGAGTCTGTAGCCTCTTTGGCAGATTTACTAGCAATAGTGACCAATTTTAAGCTACCAATTATCAGTTTCTTTAAATTAAACCTGGAGTGTCACATTAATGTATCATTTACAAAGCAACACACCTGCTCTTCAGCCTTATATGCATAAAGCCACCATGTAAGTCTAAGGCTAAGGACAAGGGAGCCATACTGGAGCAGTGCTGTTATTTAGAGATTTCTATTAAACCCCAATGAAGACAATAGACTTGCTCTTCAGCTGGTGTAGACCAGCTTCAATGGAGTTCTACTTTAAGCCAGCCCAACCTCTAATCTGTCACTTTTAATTAAGCTATTGCTCTCAGGTATCAGAAACCTTTAAGCCCAATAGTGAAATGTTAGATGCAAGCAGCAATGTGAGTCATTAGGAATATTAACTGGAAATGTCAGTCAATACTGCAAGTTAGTGCACTTTATACCTTCCAGCTGCTGACAGAGTGGCAAGCTTGATGCCAAAACAGCACATTTTTTAAAGGAAAGAGTGACAGACTTTAGAATTCCACACCTAACCTTTCCACTACTCCAACAATACTCTGATCAGTAATTTAATGCTTCCATTCACTGTTTCCTAACTTTTGATCAGATCATCTTGAAAATGAGTCATCTAAAAAGAGGGAGAAATTGCTGGAATTCATTTATTTTTCCACTAGGCAGACCAACTGGCAAGATCTTTAGCTTGTTCTTATTTCAGAAGTTGAGTCCACAGCAATTTTAGTTCCTCAGTGGAGTCCGCAGCTCCTTTCTGTTGGGAGGAGATTTCAGCTAGCTATGCAGAAAGGAAGAGTCTGATCAACTACAACAGCAAAGCAATTGTGCTGAGCTGACATGGATTTCATAGAAAGGCAGGAAATCTCTCAACTCCTGCACAAGACTCATTGTAAGCCTTAATCCCTAGTGTTTCAAAAGAGACGGAGCAGTTTTAAAAACTGGACATTTCTACATTATCTTCCAGACACACACAAAATCTTAGTTTCAAACTGCATGCCTTGCTGCTCATACGCAGGCACCTTTAGCATGGTGATTATAGCACAGCAGTGGGGGTAGGAAAAACAAGGATATGTTACTCTTTTATTGATCCGAGAGACCCACTATGCTCTTTTAAGGAGCTTTAGGATGAATGCAAGAGACGAACCTTTGTTACATGCCAGCTGAAGAACCCACTGGCTAGGACAGTTAACAGATTAAAAGGATACAGTGTATTAAAGTTGCAGTACACAAGATGTTTTTAATCACACTAGGCCATCAAGATGAGAACTTGGGTTAAGCATTAACACTCTTCACTCTCCTCCAACAGGGAGATCAGAGGCCAACATTCCAGAGACCCATTTAACACTGATGTTTAAATGCCATCTAGAATTGGTTTTATAAACAAGCCAGCCCCAAAACGGCTAGTAGATCCTGACCTAGAATTGTCCAAAAGGCATCCTTCTGGGCAGAGAGGAAGCAGCCATGAACAGAGAGGGGCCCTGATCACGAGTTCAAGCTGCATGCTATGCCACTAGTAGGGCTTTCAAGTGTTTCATTCATGCCTTCCTGCATCATGCCCTTGTGGTCAGCTATGAAATCATCTTCTATCACCAAGGGCAGGGAACCCACTTCTGAATGATTATGAGTGTTATGAGAACCTGTGGCTGGATAGGCCTGAATTACCCACTTCCTTATGGGTTTCACTTCCAGATTAAAATAGAAAATTATGACAATCTTTCCCCTTTCAACTACAGAAGCAGCCAAATGCTAGGAAATGTCCACTAGCATTAGGCTTCAATCAGCACCTTAAGGCATCAGAACATTTCCATGCCCACCTGTATTATTGAGGTCACACTTTTGCGCAATACCAGGAAAGCCCAAGGGGAAACCCAGCCTAAAACAGGTATTGGTTTAGTTTGAGAGAAGTTAGACTCGGCAACTCTTTGCTTATGCTTTGGGGTGACAGTCTCAAGAATCTCAAAGTTACAGCAGGCATCAGGAGACCTATGTTGTACCCCCAGCTGTGGGCAGGCTTGGCTGAGTCACTTCAACCCTGCCTCTTAGTTATTCCATCTGTAAAACTGGGATGTTACCCTAAGAGCTTGGAGAGCTACAAGTGGGTGTTTCAGTTAGATCAAGGCCCCTTCACACTGTCAACAGCTATTATAGGTGCCAACAGTACTGAGCAAGAAGGGACTTCCCAGCTGGTACAGAGGCTTCATGCCAGCAGTACTCTGCAATACCTCTGCATCCAAGGGAGCTCCTGAACTTCCTTGCAGGAGCAGAGAAGTGGGCTCTAAGTTATGAAAGGACACTGTCATGTTAAAAGACTTTAATGAATTATGTCCCCTTCTTAGAGTTCCTATCCTCTTAGGTTTAGAGGATTGGAGTCTGAGATGTTTAAGTTAACTTGCTTTAATATTAATTTCTTTCTCCCATTTCAGCTTGGGAAAACACCCAGTCAGTTTCATGTTTGTTTAGGGTCAGTTCCTAGTCATTTCATTCAGAGCCCCCTCCATGCACCACTCAGAGGTGGCCAAGATAACATTGCTATCGAAATCTGAGACACTGACAGGAAGGCATCACTATGCAGTTCTGCACAAAAATCCCCTTCTGCCTGAGGCCATTCAGAGACAGAAGACTGCCTAGGGGGCAGGGAGGGAGATGTAAGAGAATTTGGCTGCAGAGTTTATAGGGTGAGGCATCCAAGAACTATGCCTTAGAGCAGCGGTTCTCAAACTTTTGGCCTCAAGACCCACTTGCAAATGTTTATGGCCTGTCAGGACCCAGTAAATAGTCTGGGGGTGGAGGCCCCAGGGTGGTTTCAGTTAGGTCAAGCTCAGCATTAACTGTACAATGGCAGTTCTCCATCCCCACCTACAACGGTACCACCCCAGTGACCATGTTCCTCAACAGATGAAAGCCCCAACGCTAGGTTTGGAGAGCGGGTATTATGCAGGAGTTGGTCCAGGGCTCTGCACGAAGGTTGCCATAAGTCTGGGGGCTGACAAGTATTGTTGGCAGGCTCCCCTCCCACCCCCCATCCCTACCCCCATCCCTACCCAGCCTGGGGCCTCCACACCAGGGTCTCACAGCTTGGAGATGGTACTAAGCTCGAACTGGGAGTGCCATGCAGTGCCACTCATGCCCACCCACCAGCCCAGACTCACCTATTGAGTATGGCGCTGGGGGGGGGCGCTACAGGTGAGTGGGGCACTGCAGGTCCCCCCATACTCGGGCTCTCACCTGTTGAGGACGGTGAGAAGCTGGAGGCTACGGGGGCCATGAGTGGCCATGCAGGCCCCAGGCCAGCGCTCACCTGGGGAGAAAGGCGCTGAGGGGCGCCGCGGCCCCCCGCCCCGCCCCGCACGTGTTGAAGGAAGGCGGTGAGCGACGCAGCAGGCCCCCGCGCCGCCCCGCTCACCTGTTGAGAAAAGCGTTGCCGAAGGAGTTGAGCTTGCGGAAGGGCCGCCGCGGGTCGACCACCAGGGCGTTGCCAGGGACGACGCCCTCGGTCTCGCCGCCCATGACGGCGATGAAGGAGTCGGTGGTGGGCTCGGGCCCGATGCGCATGCCCGGGAAGTCCTGCTCGATGAGGTGCCGGATGAAGGTGGTCTTGCCCGTGCTGTATTGCCCCACCAGCAGCACCATGGGCTTGTTCTCCCAGTCGGCCGGCTCCAGCGCCGGGGAGTGGAAGTCGTGGAAGCGGTAGTACTCCTCCAAGGGCAGCAGCTTGGTGGCGTAGAGCTGCTTCAGCCCATCCGAGACCGTGCGGAACAGCTCCGGCTCCTTGCGCCGCCGCGCGTCCTTGCTCACCCAGCTGAACATGGCTGCGGGGACTGGAGAGGCGGGGAAGGCTGCGTTACAAGCGGGGACGGAAGCGCTACAACGGGCCAGCAACACCCACCGCTGTGCTCAGCCGCCTGCCACTGAATGAAGCGCCCCCCTCAGAGCCTGCTTTTATATGTAGCCCCGCCCCCCGACCACGCCCCCGAGAAGCTGATTGGTGCCCGTCGGTTGAGCCGCTTCCGCCCCGCTCCCTCCTTCCAAACGCTCCTTGCCACAGCTCTACAATGGTAGTGGCGTCACTTCCGCCCCTCTCCTCCGCGTCCGCTTTTTGCCTTTCCCTGCCCTCCATGACAGTTACCGAGGTGGAAGTACAGTAGCTCTAAATTCTCACATCTCCACCCCTACCCCCACTAGTCGCCATGACAGTTACTGAGGCAAAAGTAGCCTCAATCATTGGCTGATGTAGGATCATGTGGTGTTCAGGGGGCGCAGGGGTTTGACCAAACCCACACTTACAATGCGGAGTTGCTATCTTCACCCTCTGCCTCCTCACCACCCCGGTGGCCCGGCTCCCCCCACGCTGGTCCTGTCGGATACCATTATCACTGAATCAAAATCTCCTCACACCATTCCCCCAACCCCTGACTCCCCCATCAAAATCAACCCCCAACCCCCACTGCCCACTGAAATTAGGGGTTGCCAACCCTCTAGGATTGTCCTGGCGTCTCCAGGAATTAAAGATTATGTCATGTGAGGAAACCTCCAACCAAAACTGGCAACCCTATACCGAAATCAACCCCAAAGCCTCTGACACTGTCCACCTAAATTAGAGTGACCAGATAGCAAGTGTGAAAAATCGGGACAGGAGGTGGGGGTAATAGGCACCTGTATAAGAAAAATCCCCAGATATCAGGACTGTCCCTATAAAATCAGCATATCTGGTCACCCTAACCTAAATCAACTACCCAACACTGCCCACTGAAATCAAACACCTGATTCTGCCCACTGAAATCAACCTGCCAACCACAACACTGCCTTCTGAAATCAACTCCTAATCCCCATGTTGACGTCACTAGGCATAGCTACCAGGTAACTCAGGGGAGTGGAAGGCCATAAGTGTCGATGAAACTCCCCTGCTCTGGGTCTAAGTGAGCCACAGTAACTCCATCTTGTGAACCTTAACCATCTACGTGCTGACAGCCTAAAAGCAGAATATGTAATGATCAGCTTTTTAGCAGACAGCTGCAGTTTCGCTCACACTACAGAACTTTTAGTGATAACAAGGGGAAAGGAAGAGGGAAAGGCCTACTACGTAGAGCTTGCAAGGTCGAAGATAAGCATGTGGACGAGAACTTTTCTAATACTCCACAATATAATGCCTGCTGTAACAGAGGGAGGACAAAACAAAGGCTTGCATACAAACAGCTTGGAATATAAAATGGGACACTTGCTTGTATTTGCTGCACTTGATTTGAGACATACTGGTCTTCTAGTGCCTATTCAGAGCTCTTGAATAAATTTGGCTTGCTTCTCCACCCTGGTGTGTCTATTGGTGCGACGCACACCGGGCAACGAACCCTGTTGCTCCCCTCGGGCCCTCTGGGCCAGCAACACCCAGACAATGCCCATCTAAATCAGCTCCCCAACACTGACCACCAAAATCAAATACCTGACACTGACCACCAAAATCAACCCCCAAACTCCATGATATGGCCCAAAAGAGTCAACCCCACACTCCCTGACACTACCCACTGAAATCAACCTGCCTATCCCCCAGTGCCCTTCAAAATTAACCCCCAACACTGATCACCAAAATTAACCCCCCAACACTGACCACCAAAATCAACTCCTCAACCCCCAACACTGCCACTGAAATCAACCCCCCAGCCACTGATACTATTCACTGAAATCAAACCTCAACTCCAGCAGTGTCCACTGAAATGACCCATCAACTTTCTGACACTATCCCCCTAAACACCAAGCCTCCTGAATACCATTCCCCCAACACCAGCCCCCCAGCCACTGTCGTCCAAGTCCACCCAATTTATCCCCCAAATCGTCCAGAAACCATCCCTCCAAATCAGGGCCAGCTTTAGGAATTGCGGGGCCCGATTCGAAGACCCAGCGGCAGTCCAGGTCTTCAGCGGCACTTCGGCGGCAGGGGGTCCTTCACTTGCTCCGGGTCTTCCGTGGCACTGAAGGACCCCCTGCCACCGAAATGCTGCCGAAGACCCAGAGCGAGTGAAGAACCCCCTGCCGCCGAAGTGCCACCAAAGACCCAGACCGCCGCCGGGTGAGTAAAAAAAAATTAAAAGGTGCCTAAGTTAGGCGCTCTTCTTTAGGGCGCGGGGCCCTCTTAGGTGCGGGCGCAGGGCCCGATTCCGGGAAATCAGCCTAAGGCTGGCCCTGCTCCAAATCCTCAGACACTGTCCCCCCAATCTTTTGACACCATTCCCCCAGTCGCCCTCTGACTCTATCCTGCTGGATGCTGCCACTCCAAATCATCCCCCAAACCGGCTGACATCATCCCATCAAATCCCCTGACACCGTCTTCCGGCTAGATTGATCCATGGGTTTGATCTGGGGCTGCTGGGAAAAGGGATGGGGGAATACTGGGCTAGCTTACCCCCAGTGGGGTGATCTTAGGTGGGAAGAAGGAGGGATATCACGCTAGATGGGCCCATTGGTTTGATTCAGTGTGGTGGGGAAGGGAGCAATCCTGGAGTGATCTGTTCTGATGTTTCTAGGAAACAGGGAAGAGAAAATGGGTGGAAAGAAAGATTTGAGGAGATTGAGGGAGGATCATGCTCATATTTCTATTCTAGTGTTTGAGGAGTTTCCTGTCTGGGAATGAATCATGCCCTCCCCCCAGTCACTGCCATTTCTCCTCCTGGAGAATCTCATTGCTGGACAAACACATTTTCCCCTTTATCACTACCTCTGTCTATAGCTCCCCAAATATATATATATACACAAAGAGAGATCGCCCAACCCTCACCCGAGCTGCCCTCGTCCATTTCCGCCCCTTTGCCCGCTCCTTTCACCTTCCTCTGCGTCATTAACAGCCAATCTGGAACCTTGCTTTGTCAATGGGCTCTTGCATCACAGATGAAGTCAGCAAAGTTCTGGAATGAGTCACTGTTAGGTAAAGGCTTGCTGCTATGCCCCATCACCCAGCTCCTTTCAGATCCTCCTCCCGGACAATTCTACTCATGCTGGCAGGTATCAATGGCAGCCTGATTAAAGCCACTGGCCGTGTGAACCACCCTTCTTTCGGGAAAAACACAAGGAGCAATTAAGTCCCATAGAGCAGGAGAGCTGGAGACAACAGAAACCACCCAAGGCAAACAGCTGCATGGAAAAGCATGAGCATGGCTAAGCCACGTTGGCTGCGGAGTTTCCCTGGGACTGATTGCAAATGCAGGGGCTGGGGGATTGCTTGGCAAGCTGAGTCTGTGACCATGTGAGAGAGGCAGAGAGCCAGCAGACAGCAAGAGGAACAGAGGTGAGCGTGGCCTTGGGAGGCAGCAAAGAGACAGATCTTCTAGGACTGACTGGAGAGGCAGACTTTGAAACTGTGAGCACGAACACTGCTGGTTGTTTGTTCCTGCTGTGCTCAGGGACACAGGACAGTGTGGATATTCTTTGCAAATAAATAAGATTGCATCAGAGAACATAGCCACCTCACATCCTCTTCTTCCTCCTATTCTCAGAAACAGCCTGGCAAGGCCCCAAGTGTTGGCAAACTGCTTGTTCCAAAGGGGAAGCAGTTCACTTAGGATGTGATCCAATGTCCATTGAAGCCAGTGAAAAGAGTCCCATCAAGTCGCTGGGAATCATCAGTCAACGTGTGTTGGATCAAGCCTTTAGTTCATCTTCTGGGGACCGTCTACATAGTTACTTCACACTAGCATTTAACTTCATAAAGGGCAACTACACAAAAATAAGGAAGCCAGTTAAACAGAAATTAAAAGTTACAGTCACAAAAGTGAAATGCCTGCAAACTGCATGAAAACTTTTAAAAAACACCTTAAAGGAGGCTCAAATGTATAATCCCAAATTAAAAAGCATAGAAAGAGGGACAAAAAAGTGCCACCATGGCTAAACAACAAAGCAGTTACAGGCAAAAAGGCATCCTTAAAAACTGGAAGTTAAGGCCTACTGAAAAAAATAGAAAGAAGCATAAACTCTGGCAAGTCAAGTGTAAAAGTATAATTAAGCAGGCTAAAAAAGAATTTGAAGAGCAACTAGTAAAAGACTCAAAAACTAACAGCAAATATATATATATTTTTTAAGTACATCAGAAGCAGGACGCCTGCCAAACAATCAGTGGGGCCACTGGATGATCAAAGCACTAAAGGAGCACTCAAAGAAGACAAGGCTGTTGTGGAGAAGCTAAATGAATTCTTTGCATCAGTCTTCATTGTAGAGGATGTGAGGGAGATTCCCACACCTAAGCCATTCTTTTTAGATGACAAATCTGATGAACTGTTCCAGATTGAGGTATCAGTAGAGGAGGTTTTGGAACAAATTGATAAATTAAACAGTAATAAGTCACGAGGACCAGATGGTATTCACCCAAGAGTTCTGAAGGAACTCAAATATTAATCTGTAAACTATCACTTAAACCAGGAGACTGGAGGATAGCTAACGTGACACCAATGTGACGTTGCACTCCATATGAGTGCTGAGCACTGGGAAAGTCTCTGTTGACTAAGAAACCCCTGAGCTGAGTGCATCTTAGTTTCAGTGAACTGCAGAGGGGTGTGGCCCAACCTCTGGGTCTCTGCTGAAGCTGACTAGAGTGTCTAACTCAGCAAGACAGGAGTGGAGGGGCGCCTGTTCTGGCAGGAAGGGTTTCTCTATGGTATCCCAGCTCATTGAGTGATGGTCTCAAGGGAAGACAAATGGAAATTGATGCGCAATTTGCCCGGGAAAAGGCTGCCCTGGAAAAAGAAAAGGCTGCCCACCAGCAAACCCTGGACTTAAAAGACAAAGCAATTGAGGCCCAGAGACAAGCACAAATTGAGACCCAGAAGCATGAACTGGCTGTAATGAAGTGGAAGAGGTGCACAGAGACATGTATACTGGAGCTGTAAGTTGGGGTCCTGGTGACTGCTGTGGTGGGAACAGGGCTGCCCAGAGGATTCAGGGGGCCTGGGGCAAAGCAATTTTGGGGCCCCTTCCATAAAAAAAGTTGCAATATTATAGAATACTATATTCTCATGGGGGCCCCTGTAGGGCCCAGGGCCTGGGGCAAATTGCCCCACTTGCCCCCCCCCCCCACCAGGTGGCCCTGGGTGGGAACAGACCCCAAGGACTCTGTACTTGAAAACAAGCCCAACCTGAGTGAAGTGGGGGGGGGGAGATTTTGCTGGCTACAGAAGGGTCTGTCATAGCTGGTAGCTGTGAGCCCACAGCTAGATCAGGGTCACCTTCCCTTTTGGGGGACACAGGAGTGTCTGCCCCAGAGGGGAGCCCAAAGAGGAATTTTAGATATACTGCCTCCGCCATGGACAGTGTCCAAGTCTCTGGCAGGAAGTTCAGGAGGAGGGTGTGACGTTGCACTCCATATGATTGTATGAAAATATGCTAATGAGTGTGGAATATAATGTAACTGGAATATGCTTCATGCAAAAGTCTCTTGTAAGAAGATATCATTACAAAGCTTATAATCTACTGAGTATGTTCATCCTATTTGTATGGATGTACCATTCTTGTATCTGAAACTAGAAATATGAAATATAACTCTGAGGTCCTATTGTAATTATGCAAAGTGTGGGCCCTTAATGGTGGTTTGGAATCTTGATGGCTCCCATTAACCAGGACAATGGTCTGTAGATGGCTCTGTTTACTTGCAAGCCTTCCTGTGAGTCAGGCTGGGAAGAATGAAGGCTTGGAGTCTCACAGGACATGAGACCATGTCACCTGGTACTGGAATCCATCTTAAACCTGGTGGTTTTCTATTTAGAAGGAGGGGTGGGGACCCAGAGAGACAAAAGATTCCCGCCTTGTGCCAAAGCTATACAAGGGGGTGGAACAGAACAAAGGGGGCTGCAGGCATGAAAAATCCCCTCGCTATCACCTGAGCTGGAACAAGGACTGTACCAGGGGAAAGGATTGGGCCCAGGCTAGAAAGGAGTCTAGTCTGTGAAAGAAGCTTATTGGAACATCTCTGAGGGTGAGATTTCATCTGTATTCAGTTTCCTACTGTATTAGGCTTAGACTTGCGTGTTTTTGTTTTATTTTGCTTTGTAATTTACTTTTTGTTCTGTCTGTTATTACTTGGAACCACTTAAATCCTACTTTTTATACTTAATAAAATCACTTTTTACTTATTAATTAACCAGAGCAAGTAATTAATATCTGGGGGAGCAAACAGCTGTGCATATCTCTCTATCAGTGTTATAGAGGGTGAACAATTCATGAGTTTACCCAGTATAAGCTTTATACAGAGTAAAATGGATTTATTTGGGGTTTGAATCCCATTGGGAACTGGGTGTCTGGGTGCTGGAGACAGGAGCATTTCTTAAGTTGTTTTCAATTAAGTCTGCAGCTTTTGGGGGACATGGTTCAGACCTGGGTCTGTGTTTGCAGCAGGCTAGAGTGTCTGGCTCAACAAGACAGGATACTGAAGTCCCAAGTTGCCAGGGAAAACGGGCTCAGAGGTAGTCTCAGCGCATCAGGTGGCAGTCCCAAGGGAGTCTCTGTGACCCAACCCATCACAACCAATTTTTTATTTTTTTTAAAAGGCTCCAGAGGTGATCCCAGCAATTAGAGGCCAGTAAGCCTAACTTCAGACACATAGATGAACATGATTTGTTTGCTGGGGAAGAATCAATGTGGCTTTTGTAAAGGGAAATTGTGCTTCACCAATCTATTAGCATGCATTGAGGGGTCAACAACATGTCAACAAGGGTGATCCAATGCACATAGTGTACTTGGACATTCAGAAAGCTTCTAACAAGATCCCTCACCAAAGGCTCTTAAGCAAAGTAAGCAGTCATGGGATAAGAGAGAAGGTTCTCTCATAGATCAGTAACTGGTTAAAAGATAGGAAACAAAGGTTGGGAATAAATGGTCCATTTTCAGATCGGAGAGCGGTAAATAGTTATGTCGCCTAAGGATCTGTACTAGGACCAGTGCTGTTCAACATATTCTTAAATGATCTGGAAAAGGGGTAAACAGTAAGGTCACAAAATTTGCAGATGATACAAAACTACTCAAGAGAGTTAAGACCCAGGCAGACTCCGAAGAGCTACAAAGGGATCTCACAAAACTGGGTGACTGGACAACAAAATGGCAGATGAAATTCAATGTTGATAAATTCAAAGTAACTCACTTTGGAAAACATAATCCCAACTATACATAAAAAATGATGGGATCTAAATTAGCTGTTACCACTCAAGAAAGATCTTGGAGTTATTGTGGATAGTTCAATGTGCAGCAGTCAAAAAGGCTAATGGAATGTTAGGAACCGTAATAAGGCAGAAAATATCATAATGTCACTATATAAATCCATGGGATGCCCACACCTCAAATACTGCGTGCAGTTCTGATCACCCCATCCCAAAAAAGCTGTATTAGAATTGGAAAAGGTACAGAAAAGGGCAACAAAAATGATTAGGGGGATGGAGCAGCTTCTGTATGAGGGGAAATTAAAAAGCCTGGGACTGTTCAGCTTGGAAAAGAGGCGACTAAGGGGGGGATAGGATAGAGATAAATAAAATCATGAATGATGTGGAGAAAGTGAATAAGGAAGTGTTATTTATCCCTTCCCATAACACAAAAACCAGGGGTCACCCAATGAAATTAATAGGCAGCAGGTTTAAAACAAACAAAGGGAAGTATTTCTTCACACAACGCACAGTCAACTGAGGAACTTGTTGCTGGGAAGGTTGTGAAGATCAAAACTATAACTGGGTTCAAAAGGGTATTCGATAATCTCATGGAGGATAGGTCAGGGATGCAACCCCCATGTCCCTAAGTCTCTGACTGCCAGAAGCTGGGACTGAATGACTGGGGATGGATCACTCTGTAACTGCCCTGTTCTGTTCATTCCCTCTGAAGCATCTGGTACTGACCACTGTCACAGACAGGATACGGGGCTAGATGGACCATTGGTCTGACCCGGTATGGCCGTTCTTATGTACTTATATGGCCTCGTGACTGTAGCATCTAACCACCTTGCCATTGTTAGTGTATTTTCCTTGCACTCCTCCCTGTGAAACAGGGATGTACCATTATCCCCATTTTGCAGAGTGGGAAAACTGAGGCACAGAGCAATTATGGGCTCTCCTTTAGGCACCAAAAGAATTGGCCAGATTTTCCATAAAGATCAGGACTGAGGAATCCCAAGCCCTTGAAACCCTGGCCCAAAATAAGTGTCTGGGGTACAGCCAGGAACTGAACCCAGGCATCCTGACTGACAGGGGGGATCACATTGTGAAGTCTGCTTTGTGAAATGACTTCCATTTTTATAGCCTGGTTCCCATTTTACATCCTATCAGCCATTTTGTTGTTCTGGGTTGAAAAGCCAGAGAAACCTTGACAAGGCCAGTCTATTCCAGATGGAGAGATATGGAGCCTCTTGAAGAGGCCTATCAATAAGGCTAAGATTACATCACAGAGGTCATGGATTCCGTGACTTCCAGAGACCTCTGTGACATATTCTGCTTCAGCCCCGGGGTGGCAGGGATGGAGCTGTGAGCCGGCGGGGCCCTGGAGCCCCCACAGTTCCCAGCCACCATGGATGGTGGGGGACCCGGAGCTCTGAGCTGCCATGGGCAGGTTGGGGGACCCCAGAGCTGTCAGCCACAGTGGTGGTGGGTGTTGGACCTCCCCCCCTGCCCTCCCCCCACGCCAAAGGGCTCAGGCTCTCATCCCCATTTTGTCACAGTTATTTTTAGTACAAGTCAGGGACAGGTCATGGACTTCCATTAATTTTTGTTTATTGCCCATGACCTGTCCCTGACTTGTACTAAAAATAACCATGACAAAATCTTAACCTTACCTATCAATGAGAGAGCCAACAAGGGCCATCAACTCTGAATAACTTTCAACTGACCCCACCTCAGGAGACAATACTTTGGAGTTCCATTAAGATCTGATACAAAATTCAGTGGTGGGGGAATTGATTTGATTGCAGCTGTGTCATGTGCCAGTTTGTTTGTTTGAAGAAGCCGAGAGAACAGACAGAAAAGGCCAGGAGACAGACAGAACACGCATTAGGAGCCTGGCTCTGAGTAAAAGCCTAGAGAGAGAAGAGAGATTTTGGGCTGAGGACTGGCTGGAAAAAGGCTTGGAACTATGAGCAAAGAAACTGCCCCCTGCTGTTTGATTCAGGGGAACAGGACTTTGTACATTCTTTATAAATAAACAAGATTGCATCAAAGACAATCTAACTCCACATCAGTTTCTCCACCTAACCAAAACAACCTGAATTTTGGCTAACTGTGTAGGTCAAAAAAGGCATGGCTGGGGATTGGAATTTCCCACTTTGGGCACAGGGTCAGAGCCTATATTTAAGCAGGGATATCCTCAAAGGGCCATCCACTGCCAGCAGAGGCAGCGCTAGGGGCCCTAAGCAGGAATATTCCTCCCGCCTCTCCAACATGTACTAAAAATATGAATAGGGGGTTTCTTTGAGCTGCTTGGGGCCCTAAGCAATTGCTTAGTCTGCTTATGCCTAGCACTGTCAATGGCTGCCAGGAATCACAACAGGCTGGAGAGAAGAGAAGCCAGGAGGGACTCTGCCTTACCTGAAATGGAGACCAGACCTCATACTCACAGAAGGGGTGAAATCAGACTTGGGGCACGGGAGCAGACTGTTATTATGCAACGATCTGTAACTCTTGCGTGCTTGATGATGTGGACCTAAGATGATCAAGCCTCTTGGAAATGCCCTGTCCTGGTGCTAGAAAGCTGGTCCATGATAATTACATTATTATAGTATTGTTTCTATCACAGTAGTAACTAGAAGTCTCAGTTGAGACTGGAGTAGTGTCAGGCCAGGTGCTGCACAGACCCTGACGGAGATCAGGGCCCCCACTGTGCCAGGCACGGCACAGACCCTGGCGGAGATCGGGGCCCCCACTGTGCCAGGCACTGCACACACAAACAGAGGGAGAGACCGTCCCTGCCCCGAAGAGTTTACAATACCAGCAGGAGGGGATACAAAAAGGAAAAGGAATGTTGCTCAAGGTCGCACAGCAGAGCCAGGAATAGAAACCAGGTGTCCCAAACCTCAGCCCTACCCACTAGACCACACTGCCCTTCTCGGGAGGCGTGAGGATATATAGAACAATCCTGTGCTGGGGCTCCCCACTCCACTGCCCACCCTGGGGTTACATTTATTACTGTCCCTTGGAATGGAAAGAGAATTGACCTGACTGTTGGCCCATGGGGCCAGCTGCTCCATGCTTGTGCATTAGAGAGTTTTCTTGCACCTTCCCTCAAAGCATCTGATGTGGCTAATGTTGGAGACAGGCTACTGGGGAGGGGGGGTGGGCCCATGGGTTTGATCCAGCCCAGCCTTATCCATGTCTCTAACCGCATTAAAGGGCTAGCTTTGCAAGCAATGCTCTTTGCCATGCCCTACTCCAAAGTGCTCTCATTGCACCAGCCTTTGTCCAGCCGGCTGTGGGAATGGGGGATGCCATTGGGCTGCTTGGGGATTAAATACCGATGGCTAAAAATGCCTCTGAGAACCCAAGCCAAGAAACCAGAACAAAATCAGGCCAGTTGTCCTCCCAAATAAGGGAGAACAGGAGGAGAGAGGCTGCGGATTCCCCTTAAGGGGCCAGCGCCTCATTTTTTCCGCTCTTAAAAGTTTGCTGTCTGGGCTCCCAAGCAAAGGAAAACTGTAGCTCATGGCAGAGCTGGGGAAGGAGGGGAGACGCAGGCAATAAAAAGCAAGGACTCGCAGGGAGAGGATCATGGCATTGATTCCTCAAACCCTGCCCAGCCATGCACCCTCCTGGCTCACATTCCAACCAGCCAAAGAATTCAGGCTTGACCACTCCCTGTTTGTGCTTCTCGCCGACTCCTCAGGGATTGCAAAAGGCTTTTGCAGTTCTCATGCCCTGTCATTCCCCTCTCCCGCCCCCTGAAGGATCCAGCTGAACTTTGTTGGAGGCTGAGATACACCCACCTCTGGCATGGGGCATTGTTTATAAAGGGATCCCAGCCGTGGGGGTGGGGCACTGTGGCTATACAGGGATTCCCTCACCCAGTGAGAGGATGCAGCCACCTTTGGGGTGGGATGTGGGGGCTGTTTACACAGGGGCCCCTCACCTAATGCTGAGATGCAGCAGCCTGTGGGGTGGGGGACAGGGGGCTGCTGCATGCAGCATCAGTTTGAGACGGGAAGTGAAGGATGACCCTGTGCCCAACTGAAGGGAGGCAGCATGGAACTGTGTTAGGATTTGGCTTCGACTTTGGGGTTAACGTCCCCACCTGTGGGGGAAAGTACCAGCTCAGGGGAGACGGAAGACTCCATCTAATTAGAAAATGGCAATGGAGTGAGATTCAGACAATAGGGTCTTAGGCAGAGTCCCGACCCCTACAACATCTGCTCAGAAGCTAGGCTGCTGTAGGCCATATGCACTCAGTAGGGGGTGAGCAGTGTTCTTCCCGACCTGGGACTAGAACTCAGGAGTCCTGACGCTTCCCCCTCCCAGAGCTGAGGGCAGAACTCAGGAATCTAGACTCCCTAACAAGCTCTGAAAACCAGGAAACTTCCCTGCCCGAACAGCAAATGTTCCCCTGATCATGTAACATGCTAATATGCTTCCTCTCTGGGAACGGGGGGGACCCAGCCCTAACCCTCAACGTGATGCTGGCAGAGCCCCAAACTCACAGCTCCTCTCGGAGTTAAATAATCCAGATCCCAGAGAAAGAGGGTGGGGGCTGCAAAGAAAGAAGCTCTTGCATGCCCTCCTCCCCCAGCATGGAGTGCTGTAGCTCCAGAGAAGGGGGCTCTTGCGCCGCAGCAGATGGAGAAAGTGGAGAGCATTGATATGCGAGCAGAGGGACACTACAGTGCATGCAGAGGGGTCTGAGGGGGGTATTAGCACAGAGCAAGGTGCAAGAGCCTTCTCCATTGCAGCACCCATCTCTTCTCAGCTGTTTCACTGGCTCTGCTCCTGCTTCTACTGCCCCCTCTCCCCAGCTGTTGAAATAGCCCATCTGGCTGGTTACACCTTGTAAACAAGGCTGGGAAGTTTGCCCAGCAGAATGGCTGCTTCCTCCATAAAATCCTGGCTCCGGATGATCTCTCAGGACAGCTTTCATCCCATGGTCAGCACCGGCAGAGGACAGTAGCCCTATGCCCAGGCTATTAAAGGATGACCTTGTGGTTATAGTGTTTGACGGGGAGTTAAACAAGCTGGGTTCTAGTCTCACCTCTGTCAAAAACTACCTGTGTGACCTTGGGTCAGACACTGTGCCTCCATTTCCCCAGAGGTAAAATGGGGTGGAATAATCCTGCCTTTGTCTGCTTAGACTGTGAGCTCTTCATGGCAGAGATTGTGTTTCTGGACAGTGCTGGCACAATTGGGGCCCCAATCTTGGTCAGGGCCTCTAGATCAGGGGTCATCAACCTTTCAGAAGTGGTGGGCCGAGTCTTCATTTATTCACTCTGATTTAAGGTTTCGTGTGCCAGTAATACATTTTAACGTTTTTAGAAGGTCTCGTTCTATGAGTCTGTAATATATAACTAAACTATTGTTGTATGTAAAGCAAATAAGGTTTTTAAAATGTTTAAGAAGCTTCATTTAAAATTAAATTAAAATGCAGAGCCCCCTGGACCGGTGGCCAGGACCTGGGCAGTGTGAGTGCCACTGAAAATCAGCTCGCGTGCCGCCTTTGGAACACGGCCATAGGTTGCCTACCCCTGCTCTAGATACTACCATATGTTCTGCTAAATCAAATCTGCCCTGGTCCTGCAAACACTTACACAAATATCTTTACTCACCCCCAGTTCGTCTCGTGGTCATACTCACATGAGCCTAGCAAGAGAACCCTGGAGTCCTGACTAGAGTTGCCAATTTTGATTGGACGTATTCCTGGAGGTTTCATCACATGACATAATCTTTAATTCCTGGAGAGTTGGCAATCCTAGTTTCTAACTCACAGTCTTCCCCCCTCCCCAAACTATTAGACTACACTCCTCCACCAGAGCTGAGGACAGAACCCAGGAGCTCTGACTCTCAGCCCCCCGGCCCTAACCATTAGACCACACTCCTCTTCCAGAGCTGGCAATAGAACCCAAGAGTCCTGACTACCTGCTCTAATCCAGTGATTCTCAACCAGGGGTATGTATACCCCTGGGGTACACAGAGGTCTTCTAGGGAGTACATCAGCTCAGCTAGATCTTTGCCTAGTTTTACAACAGGCTACACAAAAAGCACTAGTGAAGTCAGTGCAAACTAACATTTCATACAGACAATGACTTGTTTATACTGCTCTATATACTACACACTGAAAGGTTAGTACAATATTTATATTCCAATGGATTTATTTTAGAATGATATGGTACAAATGAGAGTGAGCAATTTCTCAGTAACAGCGTGCTGGGACACTTTTGTATTTCGTCTGGGTTTGTAAGCAAGTAGTTTTTAAGTCAGGTGAAACTTGGGGTACGCAAGAGAAATCAGACTCCCAAAAGGGGTACAGTCGTCTGGAAAGGTTGAGAGCCACAGCTCTATCCCACTAGGCCCCACTCCCTAGCATGGCTGGAGTCCAAAGGAGGAAGCCATGTGTATTAGCCTCTGAGCAGCTGCAGCCCCAGCCCCAGCCCCTTCCTCCCATCATATGAAACCCCTCGCCACTCCCATCCCCGGAGCCGTGGCCTGTCATAGCCCAGTGCTGAGCTCACTGCAAAGCAGCTGGCAGAAGAGAGCAGCCAACACCCCATGAGCTCATATCCTTCTCCCCGTGCCTAGCCCAGACAGCCTCCGCTGACCATGGGGAGGGGTGCTGGCCAGGGAACCCTCCCATCCCAGGAAGCACCAGCCACGCCTGGGGGGGCAGCTAAACTCCAGCCTGGGCGGGGGCCACATGTCCCCTTTGTGTCACCTGGGAGGGAGCCTTCCCCACTGCTTACAGCAGGATTCCTGGGTTCTATTCCCAGCTCTGTGAGGGGAGTGGGGTCTAGTGAGTCAGAGCGGGAGAAGGGGCACCTGAGAGTCAGGACTCCTGGCCTGGGTTCTAACCTCAGCTCTTTGTCCAAAAGCGGGTTTAGCGCGCCTCCTGGTGGATACAGTTGGTTACTGCAGGGAGGGCTTTGTGTACTCTATTCACTAGCAGAGGGAACCGGATTATCATGACTGGGGGGGGGGGGGACTGGAAACCCTCCAAGCAGCAGCCTGGCCGGAGGCATAGCTAGCACACACACCCAGCCCGGCCTGACCCAGACCTCCTGGAACACACCCCCTTCCAGCCTGTTCTGACCCAGACCGCATGGCCTGACCCAGACTTCCTGGCACACATCCCCTCCCAGCCTGGCCTGACTCAAAACTCCTGGCACACCCCCCACCCCAGGCCTGGCCTGATCCAGACCTCCTGGCGCACGCACACATACGCCTTGCCTGACCCAGACCTCCTGGCACACACCTCCTTCCAGCCTGGTCTGACCCAGACCGCATGGCCTGACCCAGACCTCCTGGCACCCCCCGCCTCCCAGCCTGGCCTGTCTCAAAACCCCTGGCACACCCCCCACCCCAGGCCTGGCCTGACCCAGACCTCCTGGCACACACCCCTCCCAGGCTTGGCTTCGCCTGTACTTCCTAGCACACACTCCCACCAAGCCTGGCCTGACCCATAGCTCCTGGCACACCCCTCAGCCTGGCACCAGCCCTCAGGATGGAGGGGTTCCAGGCTGGGGCAGGTAGCTGTGGTCCTGGGATGGGTGTTGATGCTTATGTTCCAATATGAGCTCCCCCAGGGGCTCAGAGCTTGGCGCCCGCTCCCCATCCCCCAGAGTGTGCAGCTAATGAGGTAGGGGTCTGGTATCAGGGACTCCTGCTATACCATTAACCTTGTGGTGCCCGGAAGATGCTGGTGAAAAGCTCCTGCCAGCCTCCGCAACCGATTGTAGAGCCAATAAGGAGCCTCACACGTCTTTGCTGGGAATCCAGTTTATTTCCCCTCCTCAGGTCTTCTCCGTCCACCCCATCATCCCCCATCCTTCCCACCCCAGCCTCACGTAACCCCTCGCATCCTGGCACACCCGCCCGTCGCCATGCCGAGGTCATGGAGGTGAACATACCTGTGCCCTACAGAACTGACAGCCAGGGCGCGGCAGAAGGACTGGCTGTCAATTCATAGGTCATAGTCCTGTGCACTGGGTCTTGGGGGGCTGCTCCCTATCTGCCCTTCCCCCATCCGGTCTTAAAGCCACTGTGTCCCAGAGCCGCCTTCCAGCCCTGCTGCAGGTGGGAAACCCGCTCCCTAGCCCCCCTCCTGTCTTTGCTCACCCACCGCCCCACTGGCTAGAACAACACACAAAGGAGAGCTGGCCAGAGCCCTCTGAATCTCCAACTTGACTCCCAGCATGGGACTGGCTGTTGTCAGCCGGTGTTAAGTGTATAACTGAGATTGGGCCTCATTAAAGCTTGTGCATTATTAGCAGTATTACAGTACCATTTGGAGGGGGAACAAAATTATGTCATGCCCACTATTAGTAATATTATGGTAGCTCCTAGAGGCCCCAACTGCGATCGGGGCCCCATTAGGGGGTGCACATTAGTAGTAGTATAAAAGTTGTATCTAGAGGGCCCAATGCCATTGTGAGGTGCACATTATTAGCAGTATTACGGTAACAGCAGGAGGTCCTAACCCACATCAGGGTTCTTCTGGAGTGTACATTATTAGTGGTAGAATGGTAGCATCTAGAGGCCCTGATTGAGATTGGGGCTCTATTATGTGTGCATTATTAATAGTATTATGGTAGCACCCAGAGGCCCCAACTGAGCTCAGGATCCCCATTATGGTGTGTGCATTATTCTGAGTATTACAGTAATACCTAGAGGCTCTAGCTGGTATACATCCTCTGGGGGTGGGGGTGGGGCTTGACCCAGCATCTCCTACCCCCCCCACAAGCACTCTCTAGCTGAAGTTCCCCCCTCCTGCCCCCTGCTCCATGCGACGCTCCTGACAGCCTATCAAAAATAACAGCAGCCCCACTGGAAAAGGGATGAAACCTTCCACATGGAGTTGCTGTTACATCCAATAGGCATCACCTTCCAGCAGGGGGCAGTCTCCCACTAGGCGGTGTGTGTTGCAGGGTCTGTCACTTCCAGCCCCAGGGGATCATGTGCAATGGGGGCTTCCTGCACTCCGGGATCCGAGTTCGAGGGGAAGCATTTCTCCAGGTGATGCTTGACAAGTCCATCGCTGGCAGGAGGTGATAGCTGTGTGCCAGACTCAGGTGGGGATGGAGATAGTCACCTGCCAGGGACAGGGGATCCTGAATTGGGCACCTGAAGGAATAAGGAAACCAGTACCAATTATGAGCATTATTTATTGATTTATCTTCATGTTTATCATGGAAGTGCTTTGGGACCAGCCAGGAATTGCCCCTGACATGCGAGGTGCCATACAAACACAGGAGCAGATACGGCTTTGTCTTTTCTCCTTTCCTGAGTTGTTTCTCCCTCCTTCTGATATTAGCCTAATAATAAATCATACTAATATTTCTAGGGCATCCCAAAGCATACCAGAGCGTGCTCCTCAGCACTGAGATGCAGCCATCTCTGGGCTAAATTACTAGGAGTAAATTAAATCAAGACATTGTGACTTGCTAGTGAGATACACAGCCACAAGCCTTGATCATGTCTGCACTACATATGTACCTACACAGTACTCCAGAATCCTGTCCCAGCAAGCACTGGACTCAATACAAACCCAGGGACTGGTTCACAGTAGGACAGTCTTTTCTTTGGTGGTTTCAAACTTCTGGTCAGAAATCTGGAAGTTGTAACACCAGCTAAATGGAAATTGTTTATTCAGGGAGCCCTTGTACGGTGCTGAGATGTAGCTGTCTGCAGTGGGATGCAAAGGCTGATTACACTGGGATCCCTCACCCGGCGCTGAGATGCAGCTGCACAAACATTTAGGACAGGAAGAGAAGTAGATTTGCTGAAAAATGAATAAAGGATGCAGAATGGAGTTACCCAAATTACAATGTGCCCAGACTGTGTTAAATCAGCACTGACTGTGAGGGGAGAGTGCCCCCTAATGGCCCTCCAACCCATTCACTGCAGCACAGCCACCCCTAGTATGGCATTGGGACATTGAGGGCAGCACTGGCTGCAAGGGGAGAGCGCTCCCTCTGAGCCCCCCACCCTGTTCACTGCCGCAAAGAGCCCCCTAGTGCTGCACTGGGGCATTGGCAGGGAGAGGAGAGATCTCCCCACTGAGCCACCCGGAAACTGGCACAGAGTCACAAGTTCACCATCCATGGGATCGTTAGCCCAGCTCCCCGGCAATAAGGAAGCTGGGGCGATAAGGCATGTGGGGCAATAAAGCAATGAAGCCTGCTTGCTTTATGATCTGCACTGCCTGCAGCACCCAGGCCGGGAGCTGAACTTCGCCCCTTGGCATCTGGGGTGCCAAGTGCTGTTAAAGGCAACTCCTTGATAAGGAGCCATAATAAAAGGACTCTGATCCAGTGGGACCCAAGATCTCTGACAGATTGTGGGCTGGATGCCTAAAGGTCCAGGGTTTCAAGGAAATGTACAGGGGGGGAGGGACTCTGAAAAAGATTTAAGGATTTTATTAATTGCACCAGACCCCAAATGACCTAACTGGATCTCAGCAGGGAGCAAGATAGAAAAAGTTCCTGGTGCTGCAGGGAGCAGGGTGGGGGCACTTTCCCACACAGCCAGTGCCCCAGTGCGGCACTAGGGGGCGCTGTGCTGTAGGGAGTGGTGTGGGGGGCTTCCATACCCAGTTAATCTCTAGGGAGGAGTTCCCAGTGGGTGGGTGGTTTAGCCTTGTTCCCCATGAACCAATAACTCCCGGGCCAGAAGTGTGGAAAGGAGCAAAGAAATAAACCAGACCTTTCTCCTTCATAAACTGTGCCTGGATCCCACACCCTTGGGCGATGGTCGGGACAGGACCCAGCGCCAGGGAGGGGACACAGGGGCACACAGGAACATGGGCCAGGCTGGGTAGGGAAATAGAGGAAGAAACACAGAGATTCTGATAAGACAAATTAATTCACATGGGGGCAGCAGAGAGGGGGCAGCAAATCTCAGGATTCCTGACATTCAACAGCCCCCCCCTGCCGTTCCCCTCAGATTCCCCTCCCAGGGCTGGGATAGAGCCCAGGAGTCCTGACTCCCAGCCTGCCTGCTCTGACCACAAGACCCCACTCCCCTCCCAGAGCTAGGGCTAGAACCAAGGAGTCTTGATGCCCAACAGCCCCTTGACCCCTCTTCTCTCAAATTCAGGGACAGAACCCAGGAGTCCTGACTCCCAGAATGGCAGACTGAAAAGCCATATCTACTTCCTGTTCAGACACCTAGGAGAGTCCTGACTCCAGCTTGGGGCTCTGTCCCTCCCTATTGCTGTGCCACTGGGGGGTTGCAATGACATCACAAGGCCAAGCGGTCCGAAGCCTGTGCAGCTTGTTGAGATCCCAAGCTACTTTGCACTAGGACTTCGTGATGGACACATCCCAGCTGGGCTGATTCCATCCGGCCTTCCTCTATCCCCTATGCCATGTCAATGAGAGACCAGATTCCCCTTCGCTGCCCGTCCCAAACTGTTGTGTGTTGCTGTGTGCTGTTAAACAGCAGCTGTACGCCACCCTAGAGGTGGCTGCATCTCAGCGCCAGGCAAGGGATCCTTGTATGAGCAGCCCCCGCACACTCCGCAGAGGCAGGTGCATCTCACTGCTGAGTAAGGGGCCCCCTGTAGTAAACAGACCTTGCGCCCCAGCCCATAGGTGCCTGCATCTCCCTGCCAGGTAAAGCATTCAGGGACACCTTCCAGGGTGCCACGGAGATGGCCCCTGAGTCCCTCCAAGGGGGTTGGGGAAAAGACATGGCAGGTGAGACTCCTGCCCTGCAGGCACATCAGCCTGTCTGGAGACAAAGGGGTTAAAAGATCAATGCTGGGTTCAGAGAAATGGAGGAGGGTACCAGGTGGATTGAAAAAAAAAAAACCTGGGAAAGGGTCTTACCTCGGCATTTCCCTAGGGTCAGTCTGTCTGTCTGTCTCCCCTTCGCTGTGCTCCCGCCAGCCCGTACCATGCCAGGGCTGGAGGGACTGATGGGCCAGGCGGGGCTGGGCTATCTTTTCACCAAGAGGCCAGGCCCATAAAGCACCAGTAGGTTAATGATTAGTCTGGCTGTAAATATTTGATAAGCACCTCGGGATTCAAAGTACAGCCAGCCACAACCCAGCCCTCCTCCCACACAGCAAGGAGGGGCTGCCCCAACAGCCCCCCCTGGAGGAGTCAAAGGCCAAATTTGGCCTGCCCTGGAAGGACCCCGTCTGGGGGCTAAATGTCAATAGATTAGCTCAGTCCGTGACCTCTTGGTTCTAACCCCAGGCCCCACTCCCCTCTCAGAGCTGGTGCGAGAACCCAGGTGACCTGACTCCCAGCCAATCCCCCTCCAGTTCCCACTCCCCTCTCAGAGCTGGGGTGAGAACCCAGGTGACCTGACTGCCAGCCCCCCTCACTTTCACCTACTAGATCCCCCCTTCCCTCCCAGAGCTGGGGATAGAGCAGGGGTTCTCAAACTGGGGGTCAGGACCCCTCAGGGGGTCACGAGGTTATTACATGGGGGGGTCACGAGCTGTCAGCCTCCATCCCAAACCCCACTTTGCCGCCAGCATTTATAATGGTGTTAAATATATAAAAAAAGTGGTTTTAATTTATAAGGGGGGGGGGGTCGCACTCAGAGACTTGCTGTGTGAAAGTGGTCACCAGGACAAAAGTTTGAGAACCACCAGGATAGAGCCCAGGAGTCCTGGCTCCCAGCGCCCCCAGCTCTAACCCACCCAGCCCCACTCCTGCATTGGCTTTGACCCCTGTAAAACTCCAGGATTACTCGTTATATCCCCATTCCCATCAACCCTCTTATCTGGGGGGTGGGTCAGAGACCCGGGCAAAGGAAGCAAGCTCTGCTCCCTCCCCCACCCATGCTTAGAGGGGCAATTAAGCTCGGAGATAGTGCTTGGCAAAGGTTAAAGATAAACACTCCTGTGCCGGGAGTGGTGAGGGGGGAAGGGACACACCCCAGAAGGAACTAGGACTCCTGGGTTTTATCCCCAGCTCTGGGAAGGGAGTGGGGTCTAGTGATTTGGACAGGTGGGTGGGAGCTGGGAGTCATTCTGAGAATAACATCTGGACCCAAATCCCACCACCCAGAATCATGATTGAAAAGCCCCTCCCCAAGCCCAGGCTGCGTGCAAACCTACTCCCCCTAGAAGGGCTCACACACCCCTGCTGTACACCAGCCTGCAGTGGGCACTACACAGATACTGACTTTTGGCTCCCCTGCCCTGGCACCTGCAGCTCTGACCCTACGCAGGGGAGGTTGGGTCCCCCACCCCATGTCTCTGGAATGTGCCCCAGATAGTGGGGAGGCCCAGGCTGTGAATCCTTCCCCCACCTTATCTCCAGAAAGCAGCCAGGCAGTTCCCTGGCCTGCAGGGCGGGTCCCAGGGGCGCTGGGGAGAGAACTTTCGGTTTGGGTGGCGTGTCAGGGCCAAGGGCAGCGTGGAGGGTGTGTGCGTGTGTGTGTGCATGTGAGCTCCCCACTTCCTGGAGATACAATGGGGCAGGGCGGGGGAAGTGCGTGATGAGCCCATCCCAAAGGGAATCAGTTTCCAGGAATCCCGGCCTATGCCACAAACCTCAGCCCTGCACTGAGAGTCAGGGCATGTTGGAAAGAACCTTGTCCCAGTCAGAGAGAGAGAGAGGGGAGGGCGGAAATGGCTGGCTGTAGGGTATGTGTCTGGCCAGCTGGTGTGGATACAGACCGATAGGTAGATGAGTGGGGGGATGGGTGGAGAGGGAAGTGGACAGCAATGGATGTATGGATGTATAGATGCGCTGGCTTTCCATGTGTCCTCCTTTCCAAATGGTCAGTCACATTCGTCGCTCAGCACTTTGCTCTTAAATGCAGGTCGCTGGAGTGGGCGCAGCTTGGCCTAAGAGAGGGGTATCTCTGCTAGACAAAGGGTTTCTTCCCAATGCCTCCCTAGAAAGAGGAGACCCTCACAGCCAGAGCCCTGGGGATCAGAGCCCTTGGCTGTAGTGGGAGCTATACAGTCCTTTAACCCTCCAGGGCCCTGCCTCAAAGTGAAATTCAGCTCCTGGCCACCTCTTATCATCAATGATCTTGTATGTCATGTGTCCAAAGCAAATGCTAATTCAGGGACACTCCATGCTCCCTCCCTAAATGCCCCCTGCCATTTCAGTGAGATACAGGATTCTTCTGCACTAAGCTATTGGGCAGCATTGTTAAACAATTCCCCACCCCATCCCAGAGGTGGCCGCATCTCAGCCCCAGGGCCAGGGAGAGGTCCTGGTATAAACAGCCCCTGTACTCCATCCCAAAGGCGGTGGCATCTCAGCACTGGGCGAATCAGCCCGAGGGATGAGGGCGCCACTTAGTGGTCAGTTGGCAGAAGTGCAGCTTCTTAACCTTCTCCCCCTTGGAGCCCTGTCCTTGATCTTCCCCATGTGGCTGAGGGGAGGGATTGGGAGTTTATTCCTTGTACCCCAGTGCTCCATCCCCTTCTCCTGCCACCCGGAACAAAGGTGCATGAATGGAAGGGGCTGAGACACTCTCCCCCCACAGGCTAACTGCAAGTAGCGCAACATACAGACATAGCCCCTCAGCTCCATACCCTAGCCCAGCGGTTCTGGCAACAAAATTACTACATGACCCTGGGGGAGGGGGCGGAGACAGAGCCCCACAACTCTGGGTGCGGGTAGAGCTCAGGCTTCAGCTCCATGTCCCCAGCAAGTCTAATGCTGGCCAGGCCCTGGTGACCCTATTAAAATGGGATTGCAACCCTCTTTGGGGTCCCAACCCACAGTTTGACAACTGCTGAGGCCTAACCCATCTTGCCCTCAGGATAGATCCACTGCCCACCTTTGGGGCACAAGTCTGATTCCTCTCCCCTATGCTTGGAATTTACTCCCTTCTGCTATTCATCTTTGGCCAGCAGGGGTCACTCCATCTATAGCTCAGCCCATGCAGCAATTGGTAGCAGAGTAGAAAAGCCTGACCGACCTGCATCTCCCAGACTTGGCTATCAGAAAAGGCCCTGTAATAGCCAAAGCGCATCCTTGAATCCACAGGTCTAATTTCCCCTCCCCATTTCGCAGGGGGAGACATGCCTTTAACCAGTTCAGGGAGCCACTCACACTGGGCTGATGGGCAGGAGCTTTTCTTGACACCACTGTAAAGTCCCATTCATTGCCCCACCCCACCAAAGGCTTTGCCACACACACACACACCAGTTCAGCATTTCATTCTTTTTATTGGGGATACGTTGGTTGCTGCATTTGGATTACAATCCTCAGAGTTGCCTCTTTGGGAAGACGCCAAGACTGCAATGCACAGTGCTGCATTACCTAGAGTTACACCTAGGGGGAGACACACACTGCAATGTGCCTGGACTACAATGCCTGGCTCTGCCCCGAGGGGGAGACATACACACAGTGCAATGTATATGGGCTGCAGTGCCTGGCTCTCCCACTAGGGGGAGATAGCTGTACAGCAATGTACATGGGCTGCAACGTCTGTCTCAGCCCTTACTTGGAAATGCACATGTAACCCCTGTTTGTGTTTTTTTCTGGGGAGCCTTGGAATTTCAGGGTCTTGCGTTGCTCCTTCCCCAAGCCCTGTTGGTGTTTCCCTGAAGCTTCCTAATGGTCTGCTGCAATCTCTGAGATACCCTTGCATGATCTGTCTTGTTTTGGCAGTCCAAGGCACAGTGACCATCTCTTCCACAGTTATAACAGAAACCTTCTTGCTGGCTATCACCCTTCCTGCTACTCTCCCCTCTTGAGGATGGCACAGTATGTCCCTGAGCCTTCATCATGACCACTTCTCGGGTCAAATCTCTCAGTGCTGCTGCCACTGACGGGGCATCTTCCATCTCTCCAAGCACTGTGGTGGTGCGACTCCCTGCCATCTTCGGCTGCACCATTGCATCCACTTGCAACAATCGCTCCTCCTCTTCACGTATCTCTCGAATGAGCTTGTGGAATGGGAGTGGGTTTTGGGCCCGCTCCCTCAGCTGCAGGCGCCACATCAACCTATCTTGTCGGGTGCCCCAAAGGATTTGGTCCAACCTAGCAGAATCAATGCGCTTGGTGGGGATGCCCTCCTTCCGCACTACCTGCTGTAGCAAATCCTCTAGTCTCCTGATGAAATCCAACAATCGTTCGTGGGGCTCCTGATAGGTATGGCAGAAACGATAATACAGGTCTTCACTGCTATCAGTAGTACTGTAGACATTCTCAAGAGCGGTTAAATAGTCTTGCACTGTGGCAGCTGGTTGTGAGTCTTTCAGGGCTCAGATAATTCACATGGCAGGTCCCCTCAGACTCTCAAGCACACGTTTCCGCTTCTCAGCATCAGAGCATTCCCACTCTTGGACAAGTGGCACTGTAAAATCCCTCCAGATCTCGTAATCCTCCTCTCCTGGGGGTACAGGTGACACCCCCGAGAATGAACGTAACCGCTCGTATGGAGCACTTTCATATACCGGCTTCAATGCATTTTTGAGAGCGTTTCCCAGCTCTTTGGCCCATCCCACCAGGCTGGGTGCTGCAGGTGTTGGAGCCCCTCCTAATGCCAAAATTAATTATTCTCTTGTCCGCTTCTCACCCACCATCAGAGCTTGCAATTTCTGCGCTAAAGAATCCACCTCAAGTGACACAGGCACACTAGGAGGGGACTGCTCTGCCCCCAGAATTGTCCAGGGAATACCTTCTACTTGCATCTCTTTGGGCACTTTATCAAGATCTGCTTCCTTGGAGTGAGTACATAGTGCTACCATGCTCTTCACTTTGCGGTTGTAAATATGGGTGTGGACCTTTACCCTCCCCAATATTTCAGCTGCATCTAGGCTCTCCTCAATTTCATTTGGTTCCATCTCTTCTGGGAATCCCGCCACCAGCACAGCTTTGGTTACTGGGATTCGTACCCCTCGGCACAGGTCTTCTAGTAATCCTCTCTCCATTTTTTTTTTTTTAAACTGAGATGAAAGTCACTCAGGAGTTTCTTTGCTCTGTGAAGAAGAGCCCAGGGTGCAAAACGTAGGTGTGTGTGTGTGTGTGTGTGTGTACTGCAAAGTCCCCATACGGGCCACCAAGTGTAACTTTAGCGCCCTCATGGCCAAGATGGAGTCTGCTCTGCAGGCAGCTCTGGCCAAGAGAAGGCGCGCGCAGGAATGCAGCAGGAGAAATCCCTTCCACCCCAGGGAACCTGTTCCAAACCCCGCAGAGTGAACACACACACCCACAGGAAAAGTACAGTGGATACAACAAGGGAAATATTTATTTACAGAGGGATGAGAGGAGAAAAACAACAAGGGGAAATATAAGGGAGAGTAAAACAGGATTGCATCCAAACCAAGGCCCCACAGGCCCAGTGGTAGCACAGTCTGGAAGGACAGACACTGACCAATGTGTCTGCACACAGAGTTCAGGAGTCCTGAGCAAAGTTCCAGTCCAATGGTGAGTCTTGGGTGCTCCTGGTCGTCTTCGGCGCCAGTGAACTTTCCCCAACAAACCCCTCCAGTGCCCTCTTCTGCTGCTCTCTGCAAAGCCACACAGAGTGACCACCTCCCCACTTAACTAGCTAGCAACCTCCCTCCTTGTTCCCAATGCAGAGTCACAAGCCCCAGTACTCACAGCCCCATGCAGCTCTAGGCAGCAGTGAATGTGATACTGGGTCCGGCCTGTCCTTCTCGGGCAATTCTTCCCTGGCACAGTGCTCCTCCTGGCTCCTGTCCTGGGCTGTCCCCGATCCACCCTGTCCGTCTCAGGCCTCGGGAAGGTTCTCTGCTGCTTCACTTTTCCAGGGCCTGCAGGCTGCCTCCACCTCTCCTTGGAGCTCCAGCCCCCGGAGGTTCCCTCCTTTTTTTCTTACTCTTCCCCTCCCCCCAGGAAAAAGATTTAAAGGGGCCATGCTCTCCAAACCCTAAAGGGGTTACACACACATGCACAAACACCCAGCCTGGTGCTGTCCCTAGACAGAGGAAGATATCCATACAGTAAAGTGCATGGACTGTAATGCCTGGCTCAGGTTCTGGGTGAGGACACGCGCGCACACCCTGTAGTGTTCATGGGCTGTAATGCCTGGTGCTGCCCCTAGGGGAAGACAGGCATACACCACAATGCACATGGACTACATTGGCTAGGGAGATACGTGCAGACTGGGAGACAGATGGGGTCGCTCCCCTGCTGTGGGAGGGTCATGACATCAACTCCTTTGCTCTGCCTCTGATGCCAGCTTGAAGTGGAGGGTTCCCCATGGAGCCGCAGGGCCTGTTTCTGGGTGGGGGATCCCAGTTGGGTGCAGAGATGGATGGAGGGCAAGCTCATGGCGGCGGGAGGGGTTACAGTTGGCGACAGGCCTTGGGCTCCCCTGTGTAAAATTCACCAGCATGACCAGGGTGGGAAAGGGGAAGCCCCCCAGCTTTCCTCAAGTCCATGACAATTACCCAATCACCCCCTCCCCGGCTCCCTCTGCTTGGTGTTCACTTTCTTAATGGTTTCCTCAAAAATCTTATCATCCTGTAAGAGCTCCCTCGAAACTCACATAAGACTTCCTAATAAGGGTCCCTTGAAACTCCCACATCCCTGAGGGCTCCCTTGAAACTCCTCTCATTTTATGAGGGCTCCTTCAAAACGCCTCTCATTCTATGAGGGCTCCCTCAAAACTCACCTGAAACCTACCTATAAGGGTCCCTTGAAACTCCCAGTCCCACCCTTCTATGAGGGCCCCTTTGAAATTCTCCAGTCTCTCAGAGCCCCCTTGAAACTGTCACGAACCTGAGGGCTCCGTTGAAATTCCTATCATTCCATGAAGTCTCCGTAAAAAATCCCTTTAGTCCAGCCCAGAAAGGTTCCTTGAAACTCCAATCATTCAAAGGTGCGGGGCTCCCAATGTACTCTCCATGATGGCATCCGTAAGCCCCCAGGATCCCCCTGTGGGTGCCACACCCCGAAATGTCTGCTGGGCCCCCCACCCTACCAGGACACCACCCACATTCTGCAATCTCAGCCCTCCCGGCCCCAGTAGCGGGCATAGGCCTGGCGGAAGATGGGCCGGCAGGGGATGCGGGCACCAAGCCGGGCACAGATGAGGAAGGAGCCGGCCATCTTGCGGTGGAGGGAGTAGGTCTCCTCAGGGGGCGGTGTCAGGCGGTGTTGCAGCATGATGGGCAGGAGGGTGTGGATGCGGTGCGTCGTGTTCTGGGCCCCAAAGTCAAAGGGGCTGTCGGCAGCAAAGGCCTCACCCAGAATCATCACAGCGTCTACGTGGGCATCCTTCATTGCCTGGGGGAGAGGAGCATAGGATAGGCCCAGGGCAGGACGCCTGGGGGCAGGTGGGGCATGGGGGGGTAGGCTGGGAGCTTGGGGGACATGAGGGGTCAGGGTGGTGTGAGAGCACCTGAGGGGCACAGAGAGGGCTGAGTGGGTGGGCAGGGATTGGAGGGAAACATGGTGGACGGGACCGAAGCGGGCATGGAGGGGGTTAGAGTACAGGGTGGGGGGCATAGAGGGGACTGAGGCAGTGAGCAGGGCCTGGGAGACATAGGGTGGGGTCAGGTAGCAGGGGAGACAGAGGGAGCTGAGGGTGCAGAGGTATGGGGAGGTGGGCAGGACCCGGGAGCACAGAGGTTACCGAGGGGAGCACACAGGCAGACAGGAGTAGGTGCAGGGAACTGGCTAGGAGAGCCAGCGAAGTTGGGCAGAGGTTGGAGGCATGGAGATGGCTGGGGGGAGCAGGGTTCTGCCCCCCATCATCTGGGCACTGGTCCCCCCAATCCCCATGCTGTGGCCAGGGAGGGGCCCAAGGGTCTCACCTGAGTCTCATAGCCCGTGAGGAACCGAAGCGCAATGGATCCCTGCAGCACCCCAGCCCGGTCGCCCTCAGCCGCAGCCTTAATGATCTGGAACCATTAGCAGAGCAGCCCAGAGGCCTTGTGAGATGGGCACAGGGCTCAAAACACTCCTGCCCCACTCCCTATAGTACCTTCTGCTGGGAGAGGCCAGGGCTGGAGTAGCCAGGGGCTCCCCCCAACAGCCAGAGCTCCTGCCTTCCTCCCTGCAGCACCCCCTGCTGGACAGCAGTAGTCTCACCTCAATGTACTGATCCGTAAAGGCCTTGTCAAAGCTGCGGGTGGCTCCGAAATCCAGCAGCGCCACCTGATGTCCAACACAGGGAAGAGTGGGTCAGAATCAGCTGAGAAACCCTGGTCTGGGATGGGCTGTGGGGGCTGGGGAGGGATCAGCCCACCCTCCCCCAAAAATCACACTGTTAAGTGCTGGCCGGGGGAGGAGTTGGGCTGCCTGGACCCAAACTGAGTGACACTACTGGGGGAGGGGAGTGCAGCTGCCCGTGGTCAGGGGGAGGCCCCCAAGCTGTGCCCTAGGGACAGTACCGTTGGACGTGTTACATTTGTGGGGCAGGTTGGCACTGAGCATCCAGACCATATCTCCCACATGATTGGAATGGGGTACATGGGCTAGGCACGTGGCGGGGTGGTAGGACATGGTTGAGGGGTTCATAGTGAGGAGTGCAGCTGGGGGAGGGGGAGCTGATGGGAGGGAGGGAGTGGGGGTCTCAGCCATGCAGGGTGGGCCTCAGCCCATTCAGGCACAGTTGGCAGGCTGTGGCATGGGGGGCAGGGGCATAGTGTGGGGACATGTGGGGTGGGGGTAGTAGATCACTGCTTGTAGAAGGGAGACAGGATGCAGGGGAGAATCCCCCCATATTGGGAGGGGGCATGGCTGGCAGACTGTGACATGGAAAGACAGAGGCGCAGTGGGGAGGGGGCAGATGTGTGGGGTGGTGGGTCTCTTTCTATGCTGGGAAGAGGACTGCAGCAACACAGGGGGCAGTAGGGGGCTCCCCCATTCAGGGAAGGGTAGGGTGACCAGACAGCAAGTGTGAAAAATTGTGACGGGGGTGGGGGAGTAATAGGAGCCCCTTTAAAAAAAACTCCAAATAGGGGGGGTCATGGCTGGCTGGTTCTGACATGGGGGGGCTGTAGGGGTTTCCCCATTCAGAGAAGTGGGTCGTGGCTGGCTGGCTCTGACATGGGGGGACTGTAGAGGGTCTCCCCCTTCAGGGAAAGGGCTCGCTGCTGGCTGGCTCTGATATGGAGGGCAACGGGAGGTGTCCGTACCTTGCCGCTGTGTGGATCATAGAAGAAGTTGGACCAGTTGGGGTCGGTCTGCATGTAGCGGAAGTGGAAGAGCTCCCGCACGCACAGATCCAGGATACTGGAGCAGATCTGTGGGGACGAGAGAGAGCCCAGCACTGAACACAATGGCCCCCAGCCCTGCTCTCCCCCTCCCCATGACAGGCCCCCTCCCTCGCTAGGATCAGGCTGGGAACTGCCCCCCTCCGATAGCAGCAGCACTGGCTCCACGTCCCAGAGTTAAGGTGAAAAGGGTCAGGCATGGAACGGGGTCTGCGGGTGCAGGATCCTGAGGCAGGCGTGAGCAGAGGGCATCCAAGAGGGAGATCCCAAGAGGGGGTGAGAGAGAGACTAGGAGTGTGTCCCAGCACGTGGGATCCTGTGTGCATGCAAGTGTCTTTCCCCCCCCTCACCATGTTGCGTGTCTCCTGGTCCAGCCCCTGGGCCTGGTCGAGGGGGAAGCCGGGCACCAACTCCGTGGTCAGTACCCGCTGGGTGCTCAGCTCACTGATCACCGACGGCACATAGAACACCGGGTCACCCTGCAACAGCTGCCTGTGGGGGCAACGTAACAGGAGAGGCTTTGTCAGTGTGGGCTCTGTACCAGCCTAACCCCCCCAACACACACACACACACACTGGGGGACTGTGCCTGGGTGGTCGCCTGTACCATCTCCATGGTGACTGTGCCAGAGCGGCTGCCTGTACCATCCCTTTACCAGGCGGTTGGGCCAGTGTGTACCATCTCCCGGGCAACTGTGCCGGAGTGGCCAACTGTACCACTCTTCCAGGTGATTGTGCCAGTGTGGCTGACAACACCAGCCCCCAGGCAAGTGTGCCAGAATGGCTGACTGTACCATCTCCTGGGCGACTGGGCCAGTGTGGATGTGACACTGACATGGGCACTTACTGAAATCTCGTGGCACAGGCAGCCTCCCGCTTGTAGTCGCACTCCAAGGCCAGCTCACGGCTCATTACCTCGATGGCATGTTCAGGGAAAAGCCCTGCGGGGAAGCGAGCAAGGAAGGAACATCAGTGCCAGCACTCAGCTCAGCCCAGCACGTAGGAGCCCAGAGTGAGTCACACCCTCTGTCACTATCCCCATTCCAGAGACAGGGAAACTGAGGCTCCCAGAGGGGAGGGGACTTGCCCAAAGCCACATATGGTCAAGCTTGAAACCCAGGAGTCCTGGCTCCCAGCCCCGTCCCCACACACACCACGCTCGCAGAATGTCATTAGAAGAGTTGGGATTTGGCCAGGACACCAGGGTCCCAACTCTTGGGGGAAGGCTTAGGAGGGCTTGGGCTCTCTTGGGACCAGGAGGGGGCAAGGCGTGGTAGCACCCAGGGGGGAATGTGGGCCCTTGGGCTTGGGACCTGGTACCTTCAGGCAGCGCGTTGCTCAGACTCAGTAGGGAGATGAGGTTCCGGACATCACTGTTGATGCTCTGGGCAATGCCTGGGTACTGGGGGAAAGGGAAACGGAGTCAGACCCAGGGGCCACAGGGCCTGCCCATGGCACAGATGTCATGAACCAAAGGAGGCACATGGGGGTATCGAGGTCCTCAAAGGAGCCAGAGTGGGAAGTTAAATGTAGCCACTGGCAGGTGGGTGAGGGAAGCTCCTTCAGTCCAAAGCCAAGACCTTTCCCATCAGCCCCTTGGGCAAACAGGCATCAGCCACAGAGGGCCAGACTGGGACATGGCGGCCAATTGGATGGGGTGAAATCACTGCCACCCAGTGCCCCGGGAAACCAGCTTCCAACATGGCCACCAGTGCACCAGGGGAACTGGCCTCCAACATGGCCACCTTTGCCCAGTGCTCCAGGGGAAGCAGCCTCTAACATGGCTGCCACCAGCGACCCAGGAAGACCAGCCTCCACATGGCCGCTGCTCTGCTTGCTGGGAGTTCGGGCTGCCTGCAGGGGGATCTGGGCTCGCCTGAGCCCTGCTGATACCTGGATTTTCATGGCCACATTGCGCCCATCCAGCAGCTGTGCCAGATGCACCTGCCCAATGGAAGCAGCAGCGAAGGGGCGCTCCTCGAACCAGGCCAGCCGCCTGCGCCAGTCTGGGCCCAGTTCGCTGTGCAGCACCCCCTGCATGGAGAAGGGAGAATAGCAGGGTCAGTGCCAACCACCCCCACCTCTTGCCCCCGCACATCTCAGGTTTGCCCCCCCACCTTCCCATGGGCCCCCCCCCCAGTCCTCCCACCTTCCGAGTCTGTCCCCTCCCACACCCCACTCACCATCATTTGCTTAGTGGGCATGAAGTCGGCGCTGTGCCTGACCCTCTCAAAGATCTTCTGGAGCGCAGGGTTAATAAGAGCGTCATCTGGGGGGTACAAAGCAGGGGGGAGCATCAGAGGCTGCGCTGGGGGGGATGTGACATTGGGGATGCCACTCCTCATGACACCAGGCTGCAGGGAAGGAGCAGTGGGGTGACACTGGGCAGAGCGAAGGGGGGTCTGGCTGGGGAACTGTCCCTGCAGCAAGCCCCACACTTGGGGGACGCAGTGGAGTTCAGTGCTAGGGAGCCCTGGCAAATAGGCTGTAGGGAATGATCCTGCCCTGGATTTGGGGGTGTTGGCTGCCCCCCTCCCAATCCTCCCACCTCCTCACCTTGGATGCTCAGCATCTGGCCGAGTTTCAGGGCCGCACCCCGCACCTTGCACAGGGTCCTGACGATCCGCTCTGCATTGGCTTCAGACAGGAGGGCACCTGAGCTCGAGGGTGACGGCTCACCTGGGGGTTGGGGGAGAGCAAAGGAGTGGTCAGGTCAGAGCTAACCCCCCATAACCTCTGGGGAGACCCCCACCAACAGCATGGATCCCTGCCTGTCAACCACAGCATCACAGATCTGGCAGCCAAGTACCCCCTTCCGGGGGGGAGGGAGGGATGTTGTTCACTGGGTGACCCTTTTCACCCCACCTGTTACTTCACTGACAAACGGCAATTCCATGACCCCCAAACCTCTCCCAAAGGCCTGTGGATTTGCCACTTTTTTCGTTTAAAGACATTTTTCAAACCTTCAGCACAATTCAGGAGAAATCACAGGGGCCGGCTGGGCCAGCGCTGAAACAAAATGTTGCAATTTTGCAACTTGAAGCGACTTTTTGATCTAACACGTCCTTCCATTTCCAGTGACAAATCGTTCCCAGAGGCTCTGAAGCCCAAACAAAACGATTTGTTCACCCTCCCCCCCTGCAATGAATACTTTCCAACCAGCCAGCACTAGTACTGCCCCTGCCCCCCACATCACTGGAAAAATCCTGCTGGCAAGGGGCCCAGCCCTGCCTGGTGGCCACATCCAAATCCCCTGCTCCCTCTGGCGCTAGAATCACACCAGCCATTTGGCCCAGCTGGCGCCCTGCCCTCCAGCCCACGCCACGGGTTCAAGCCCTTGGGTTGTGACCTGCTGTTCTCCCCCAATCCACACAGGAGACAATGAGGTCACAGGAAAGATGTGCCCCACTCCCATTGCGCACACACAGGGCAGGGGTCTCCAGGCAGCCTCAGTGCACCATGGAGATGGGTGTCCAATAGTGCAAGACATTGAGCGTGCATGTGAGCCAGGGAGTGTGAGATTCTACGTATGCAGGTGCCCAAGCGTGATTACTTGTGCATTGAGCCCCTCCCCCCAAAGCAGCTTCCAACACTGCTACTGTTAGTGTAAAAGGGCCCCAGGTGTATTCACAAGAGCACATGTGTGTCCACATGTGTACATGTGAATGAGCGTGCAAGGGGGGTTCCAATTGTGTCTGTACCTGACCACAGGAGTGTCTGAGTGTGCGAGAGGGATTTCAGTTATCTCTGTACTTGACCAGGACCATATCTGAATGTGTGAGAAGGATTCTGATTGTGTCCATACCCGACCACCAGTGTGTCTGAGCGTGCAAGGGAGATTCTGATTGTGCCTGTCCAAGTGTGTGAGTGGGCTGCCACCAGTGTCCTTCACTCACCTTTCACAACTGTTTCTGCCCGGAAGGATTTCTTGGCAGCTTCCACCAGGACCCCGATCCCGACACTCACGGCTAAGCCTAGGGGACAGAGTGGAGGAATAACACACCAGGCCAACCAGCCCTACTTCACTGCTCCACTGGGGGAGGGGAGTACCAAGCCACCCGCACACTGACCTCCAGAGCCACCCGCCCCACAAAGCATCCAACAAGTCACCCCTTAAACCCCATGGAGCTGCTGACACGGCCCCTGGGAACACTTTCCTTCCTGATCTACTGTCTCCTGTTCCCCTGGAGACTAGCTTGCCAGCCTCTGTGTGTGTCTGTCCAGACCGGGTGCAGCAGGGCTCGTGCTATACACAACACAGCACCCCGTGCTGAGCTGCCTCTCCTGACCCCACAGGGACCCATCCCCCGCCAACTCAGCCTCCATGACCTGTTCAACGCTGGGCCCCTCTGACAATGAAGATTGAAGCTGGGACCCCCTAGAGGAGAAATGCCCCATGTCCCGTCCCCTGGGTCAGCTGGGGCCCTTGTGCAGGGAAGATTTTCCTTTATCAGGGCATGTGCTGAATGCTTCTTACCCCCAAAGTTGGCCAGCCTGCCGAGCCGAGTTGCAGGGACCTTCCGCTCACAAGATTTGTCACTGAGCTGCAAAACAGAGCAGAGGTGACTCTCCCAGACAGCGCCTGTCTCCCCCCATGGCAGCATGGGAGCAGAAAGCCCTGTGTACTCCTACCCACTGCCTGGTCTCAGACAGAAATAAAACCCAGGAGTCCTGTCTCCCAGCCCCCTTGCTCTAACTCACTAGACCCCACTCTTGGGGGAGGGATAGCTCAATGGTTTGAGCATTGGCCTGCTAAACCCAGGGTTGTGAGTTCAATCCTTGAGGGGGCCACTTGGGGATCTGGGGCAAAACCAGTACTTGGTCCTGCTAGTGAAGGCAGGGGGCTGGACTCGATGACCTTTCAAGGTCCCTTACAGTTCTAGGAGATGGGATATCTCCATTAATTTAAAATTTGTCCCATAGCTGAGGATAGAACCCAGGAGTCCTGACTCCCTGCTCTAACCACTACATTCCTCCCCTCCCTGAATTGAGAATAGAGCCCAGGTACCCTGATTCCCAGACCCCTGCCCTAACCACTAGACCCACCCCCTTACCATATGTCTGTAGGGCCGGATGGGTGGCACCTTGGTGTCTCTGGCCTTTTGCACGTCTTCAGCTGTCAGCCTGCCCACTGCAGGAGAGTTCTGATGGTACAAACGCCAGGGGCCCATGGAGCGGACCAGGAAGAGAGACAGGACATGGTCCAGCTGTGGTGTCCAGAGCAGAGAGCCAGCCCCTTGCCCCAGCACAGAAGACCAGCACCCTGGGCGAGCAGGTCTGGGACTGGCAAAGGATTTTGGGATAACCCCAGGCGTAATGGTCCAGTCAGAGCTGCAAGTCTGGGAAAGGGGAGAAACATCACCCCTTTATGGGTGGGGGCTGGGATACTGTCTGGTACCCCTTGTCCCAGTCTCCTCCCCCCACAAGCCAGCCTGCCCTCCCACCCTATAGCCAGATCAGCAACAGTGTCCCCTAGAGAGGAAAGGCCCCAGGCACCATTCCTAGCCCCCTTGGGTCATCCAGTCCTCCCATCCTGGGACCAGATTGGAGCTGGCATCCCCTAGAGGGGAAAGGCCCCGTATCCCATTCCCAATACACACACTCCCGTCAGAGAATCGGACATGATAACAGACTTCAAATATGTAAAGGGCTGTTATAAAGAGTACGGGGATCAATTGTTCTCTGTGTCCACTGGAGACAGGACACGAAGTAATGGGCTCAGGGCCGGCTCCAGGCACCAGCTGAGCAAGCGGGTGCTTGGGGCGGATTGAACGAGGCGGCATTCCGCCCAATCCTAGGGCAGCCAGGCCGTTTTTTTTTTCTTTTTTTTGTTTCCGCTCCGGCCGCCCTGTAGGGGGCGGCGGCGTGGAGGACGGGAGCGCCCTGCAGCAAGCCAGGCAGGGCAGTCCTCGTCCTTCCCTCCCCGCCGACCGGAGCGGAGCCCTCCCGGCAGGCGGCACGCGGCGCGGCGGGACGGGTCGCGTGGCAGCGCCCTGCTGTAGCCCTGGCCGCCCCCCTTCTCTCTCTCTCCCGCCCGCTCCCTTCCCCCCCACACTAGCCGGTCCCCCTGCACCCGTGCTCCGGCGCACAGATCACTGGTGTTTTTTTGTTTTTTTTTTTGCTTTGCTGTTCTGGCCGCCCCATTTTTTGTTTGTTTTTTTTTTTTGCTTGGGGCTGCCAAAAAGCCAGAGCCGGCCCTGAATGGGCTTAATCTGCAGCAAGGGAGATTTAGTTTAGATATTAAGAAAAACTTTCTAAGGGTAGTTAAGCTCTGGAACAGGCTGCCAGGGGAGGCTGTGGAATCCCAGTCATGGGAGGGTTTTAAGAATAGGTTGGACAAACACCTGTCAGGGATGCTCTGGGTTTACTTGGCCCTGCCTCAGCGCAGGGGGCTGGACTTAATGACCCCTCAAGACTCCTTCCGGCCCTACATTGCTATGATTCTAATCTTCTGGCCAGACCCATTTGTACCTTGTCTCCTCTCCTGAAGCGGTCCAGTTTCCTCTGGCGTCCCCCAGATGCTGACACAAAGCGAAGAGGGGATATTGGGAACTCCCCCAGGGTCCGGCCAGCCAGGGGGAGCCCCTTCTTCATCATGATCTCAGCCATGGAGGGCTCTGCAGAGAGGGAACCACTAAGAGCTCAGGGCAGGGAGCTTGCAGCACAGAGACACACACAGCCCTGGCCGGGGACATGTCCTGAACCCACCAATGGAACACAGACACCCAGCATGTGAAGGAACGACCTGGGGTGGTCCCAGAGTGTACAGGCAGGGTGGGCTAGTGGTTATAGCAGGGGCGCTGGGCATCAGGATTCCGGGGTTCTGTTAATAAATATTACAAAATCTAATATTAAATTATCCAGGATTATTTACAAATCTTCACTGGGTCACCAGCCTAATACACTTTGCCTCAGAGCCACCAAAAGAATCAAGGAGTCCTGACTCCCACTCCCTGCCCAGAACTGGGCATTGAACCCAGGAGTCCTGAATCCCAGCTCCCCCACTCTAATCACTACAGCCCCTCTGAAGTAGCAGGGGTGCAGGAGAGGCCCCTCACCAACTGATCTTGTGTAGCGCTTAAAAGGCTGGACAGTGAGGCTGGCATCCTGCCTCCAGATACCCCACCCCACTCCACCCTGCCCTACAGCCCTCCTCCCACAGACAGCTCTGGGGTTAACCCTGCTGCTAATCCCCTGGGGACCTGCAGAGGAGGCAGCATGGACAGCTGCCAGCCGCTCTTAGCCATTGCGCCCCAGGCTACAGACACTGCTAATCCATTAGCATAAGGCTACGTGTAGGGCGGCCAGTGTACCCCAGCAAAGAGGCCTAGCCCATCTGGGTGCCCCTGGCTGGCTGGCCACTGCCCTGGAAGCAAGCCATGTTAACCCTTAGCCCGCTGACTCCCCTAGTTGACCAACCCCTCCATATGAAGCATTCACGCTGCCGTCCCAGAGCCAGGGCCAGAACTCAGGAATCCTGACACCCAGCTCTGATCACAGGAGACCCCTCTCCTCTCATAGCTGAGGAGAGAACCAGGAGACCTACTCCCAGGCCCTCCCCCCTGTTCTAACCACTAAACAACACCCCCTTCCAGGGCCAGAACCCAAGACTCCTGGCTTCCAGCTCCCCTTACTCTAATCCACTAGCCCCTCTCTCACATAAAAACCCAGGAGTCCTGACTCCCAGTTTCCCTGTGTTTTAACCACTAGACCCCATTTCCCTCCCAGAGTTTGCAACAGAATCCAGGAGCCTAACTCCCAGCTCTAACCACTAGTCCCCACTCCCCTTTCAGAGAATGGGAGTGGAACCCAGAAGTTCTGCCTCTCAGTCCCCCTTGCTCTAACCACTATCTTTTTTCTAGAGCCAGGAGTAGAACCCAGGAGTCCTGGTTCCCAGTCTCCCATGGCCTCACCATTTCTCTTCAACAGAGGCTAAGGACTAACAGGCCAGAGATCGAGTTCCCTTCTACCACCAGAGGGGTTACACCAGAGATCCATTGCTACAGGTAGCATGGTGGCTTTGTGGGGAGGGGCGGCTCTCTCTGCTGCAGCCCCCCGACTCAGAGCACCCCCAGACAGAGCATGTCCCCAGAGGCTGCTAAGTCAGCACCTTTCCTCGGCATTGGAAGACGCAGCTGTGGTCAGGAAAAAGGCGGTGCTGCTCCTCTGAGTCATCCAGTCCCATCAAGCAGGAGCACGTTTGAAACGTGCTGGGGGCCAGGGAATTTGAGATGCACATGCACACCCTGTCTCACCCTGTGACCCTCCACTCATTTGTTCCCTCAGCTCGGGGACACCCACAGAGCACAAGGCATGGAGCAGAGAGGAGGAACAGGCAATGGATGAAGCCAGGAGTCCGGAGTCAGGAATACAACCCAGAAGCAAAGTACAGGGCATCCGGGGTTCCATTCCCCACCGCCCCCACATCCAGTTTTGGAGAAGTCACACAAGCTTGCTATTGAATTTTTCTCCAGGGCATATAGGCAGGAGGCAGGTAACTACTGATCAGAGCAAGGGGGGACTAGAAGTCAGGACTCCTGTGTTCTATTCCTAGCTCTGGGAATGGTGTGGGGTCTAATAGATAGAGAAGGGGTGGCTGGGAGCCAGGACTCTTGAGTTCATCTATTCTCAGCTCAGTCACTGGCATGCTGGGTAACTTTGGGCAAGTCATTTACCTCCCTGTACCTCAGTTTCCCCATCTTCAAAATACAACTAATGATACTGACCTCCTTTGTAAAGTGCTTTGAGAACTAAAGATGAAAAGTGCTATATAAGAGCTAGGTATTATTAACCGCGATGTTGCACAGGGATTGCTCACTTGGCACTGAAATGCGGCCACCTCTGGGGTGGGGCACAGGGGCTATTTAAACAGGGATCTCTCGCCCATTGCTCAGACGCAGCCATCTGTGGGCTGGGATCGCGTCAGCTATTTATACAGGGATCCCCCACCCAGTGCTGAAATGCAGCCACCTCTGGGATGGAACATGGCATGTGTTTAATGGTGCACAACAATACTATACAAAACAGTTTAGGATTTTGTCCATTCTGATTTTATAGCATTTGCTGTAAAGTCAAATTTGGCTCTACACAAAACCTGAGACTAACTGAAAGGGGTTGGGAATTTTTAAAATTCCAGTGGGGATCATTTTTATTTCAAACCAAAGCAAAGCAAAATCTGTTCCCGGCCTTGAGGTATTTGTAATCAAACATTGCAGCACTGAGCTGGGACATGAGACCCCGAGGGAGAAATGGACTAGAAACTGACTCCATAATCAGAAGTGGAAACTGACAGATAGATTTTCAGCGTCTGCGCTAAGAGGAAGGAAAGGTGCCACCTGGCCTTAAAATCTATCAATCTAGGGAAAACACACAGAGCTCCATGTAAATTTGATTTGTAAAATTCTTTCCATTTAAACAATTTTTGAGGTTATCAAGGGAAATTGGGGTGGGGAGGAGGTTCATACAGTCTATTTCCCACCTCACCCCATCCCAGAAGCCTTTAATACTCCAGCACTGGGGCTCCACGGCTAGATTGGAAGCTCTTTGGGGCAGGGACATCTTTTTGTTTCTACAGTGTCTAGCACAAGAAAGCTTCCCTAGCTTACCACCCAAGAAAGAGATCTTGGAGCCACCGTGGATAGTCGTCTGAAAACTTCTGCTCAATGTGCAGCAGCAGTCAAAAAGACTAACAGTATACTAGGAACTATTAGGAAATAAGAAAGAAAATATGATAATGCCATTCTATGGTGCACCCGCACCTTGAATACCCTGTCCGGTTCTGGTTGCCCCATCTCAGAAAGGATACTGTGGAACTGGAAAAGGTTCAGAGAAGGCAACAAAGATGATCAAGGGTACGGAGCAGCTTCATGCCAGGAGAGATTAAAAAGATTAGGGCTGTTCAGCTTAGAAAAGAGATGACTAAGGTCTATAAAATAATGAATGGTGTGGAAAAAGTGACTAGCGAAGTGTTATTGACCCTTTCACACAATACAAAAAAAACAGGGGTCACCCAATTAAATTAATAGGCAGCAAGTTTAATGCAAGCAAGAGGAAGTACTTTTTCAGACAACACACAACTAACCTGTGGAAACTCATTGCCATGGTATGTTGTGATGACCAAAAGTATAATGGGGTTCAAAAAAGAACTGGCTACATTCATGGTCAGCCAATGATTAACCAAGATGGTGAGAGATGTAAACCCATGCTCAGGGAGACCCTAAACCTCTGACTAACAGAAGCCTGGAGTGGAAGACAGGGGTGAATCACACTATAATTGGCCTGTTCTGTACACCCCAACCCCTGAAGCTCTGGTATGGGCCACTGCTGGAGACAGGATACTGAGAAGATGGAGCATGGTCTCACCTAGTATAGCAGCTCTTATGTTCTTACAGTGGGGCTCTGGTCCATGACTGGGGCTCCTAGGGGCTACCACAAATAAACATCTTTGTGAGGCTAGTTACAGGGTTGAGATCTTGCTGTTATGAGATATTTGTTGATTGCTGGTCTAATTAGTCTGGGCATTTGAACGGGTGGCCTAGATCAGTGGTTTTCAAGCTGTGGTCCCCAGGGATCCGTGAACTAAGATTTCCAAAGGGGTCCGCACCTCCATTTGAAATTTGTTAGGGGTCCTCAAGTGAAAAAAGGTTGAGAACCACCAGCTTAGAGGGCAAAGGCCCAGTCAGGGGCTGGATCTGCTGGTGCCTCCTGCAAGGAAAGGCCCTGCATCCCAATGTCATAAATATATGTTATCGCTTATTTCCCTTGCAGTTTACAATAAGCTAAAACTGACACCCTCCTAGCCAGCAATCAGAGGTCACTGCTGCTGCCCCTCACTCCCTAGCCATGGGGTTAGGAGACTTACCAGGCTATGGACATAGGGGTCAGGGCAGTTTAGTCTGGCAGTTTAGTCCCAGGGAACTAGCTTAATTTGGATGCAGCACAGAATTTGGGCACTGGGCTGGATCCCAGAGCTATTGGTTCGGATTCCTTCCCCTCTGTCTTTCCCGCCTCCCTCAGACCCCACTGCTGGGGATCTGTGCATCACAGCGTCGTCCCCCCCCCGCCCTTCCCAGTGCTGCAGCCAACAAGCCCGCTCACTCCCACTAGTCCAGCCCAGCCCAGGCGTTGCAACAGCACAAGCCCGGGGCTTGTGTGCAGGAATGCACGTAGGTTCGCATGGGCAACCACCACGTCCCCTGGCACCCAGCGCCAGCCCCACCAGCGGGGGGAGGAGGGGCGGGGCCATGCCTTAGGAGCATCCCCTGCAAACCCCGCCCCCATCTCAGCCCGGGCGCCCCCGCCGCCAACCCCGATCCTCTCATCCCAGCCGGGGCAACCCCGGCACCGCTCTTCCACCCCCACCCGAGCATCCCCCCTCCAGCCGCGTTCCCCCATCCCCGCCTGAGCATCCCCCCTCCAGCCCCGATCCTCTCACCTCAGCCGGAGCACACACACCCCGCCAGACCAGCTCCCCCCAACCTAGCCTGGGCATCCCCCTCCACCTCCTGCGAGCCCCGCTCCCACCAACCCGCCAGGGCAGCTCCCCTCCAGCCCCGCTCCCCCCATTCCGGACTGGGCATCCCCCTTCAGCCCCGCTCCCCCATCCCTGCCCGGGCATCCCCCCCTCCAGCCCCATCACCGCCCGGGCATCCCCCCTCCAGCCCCATCACCGCCCGGGCATCCCCCCTCCAGCCCCGATCCTCTCACCCCAGCCAGTCCAGAACACACACCTCGCCAGATTCGCTCCCGCCAACCTAACCTGGGCATCCCCCTCCAGTCCCCCGAGAGCCCTGCTCCCCGCTGGAGCATCCCCCCTCCAGCCCCCGTCAGCCCCGATCCTCGCACCCCAACCAGAACACCCCCCGCCAGATTCGCTCCCCCCAACCTAGCCTGCGCATCCCCTTCACTTTCTGCGAGCCTCGCTCCCGCCAACCCGCCCGGGCATCCCCCCTCCAGCCCCGCTCCCCCCATTCCCGCCCGGGCATCCCCCCTCCAGCCCCCCGCGAGCCCCACTCCCCCCATTCCCGCCCCTGTCCGCACCCAGAGGTTGCTTCCTTACCTCCGTGGTCCCCAGAGGGGCGGGGGGGTCTCAGTCTGTCGGATCCTGGGGCGGGAGGAGCTGTACCCGCTGCCCCGGAGTCTGGCCCGGCTGCTGCTCCCCGAGCGCTTTTGTTCCCAGCCTATCTCTGTCCGCCCGCATCGCTCCCCAAGCCCGTGCAATGACGTCTCCGTAGAGCCTGGCCAATGGGAGCTAAGTAGGCGTGTCCCTCACCTAGCGTCCCCCCCCCCCCCATCCCCCTTGCATCCCAGCGTTCCGGCTTGCCCTATGGCACGGGGCTGGCATGGTGCCCACAGAGCGCCCCGAAGCCAGCCACTCGCTGTCCATCATCAACCCTCCGCTGGGTTATTGGTTTGTGTGTGTGTGTGTGTGGGGGGGGGGTAACAGTGTCACCCAAAGGCTCATTGCTCACAAGGAGGGGCCGGCTGGGTCGGCAACCTGTGACTCAAGGTGGCAACAAGCTCCTTGTAGGGGACTCGCTTGCTCCTGAGCCAGAGGGGAGCCTGCAGTGGGATGTCCAGGGGGACATTAGGTTAAATGTCCCCCCAGGGTGCCCAGCTAGCCTCCGTAGTGCAAGTGCGGTGTGTGTGGGGGGGGATGCTGGATGTGCAGGGTGCATGGGGGTTGGAGAAGTTCCTAGCAAGAGAAATAAAAAGCATCAAAAATTGAATCAAAACACAAGACCTGCTTCCTTTTTATTATGGGTATTGTGGTAGCACCTAGGAGCCCCACTCATGGCCCCGGCCCCCATCGTGCTAAGCGCTGTACAGAACGAAAGATGCCCCCGAGAGCTTCCAGAATAAGACAAGAGACAAGAGCCAGACAGGGACAGAGGAGGAAGCCCAAGGAAACAATGAGGCATTATTAGTCAGCATGATAGACAGTGGTTTCTGCACACCAGCAGCCTAACTGTTAAGGTTTTTGTAGGCATCATGACAAAGGAGAGTTTGAAAGAGGGATGAAGATTGTGTGTGTGGAACACAGATTGTGTGTGTGTGAGAGAGAGGCATACTCTGTGTGTGTGTGCATGACACAGGGTATGTGTGAGCGAAAGAGGTTTTGTGTGCATGTATGACAGATAGTACATGTGTTAAAAGATAGTGTGTGTACACAAGAATGTGCATGACAGAATGTGTGTGTGAGATTGTGTGTGTGTATATTAGACAGACTATGTCTGAGAGACACAGTGTGTATGGGACTGTGTTTGAGAGGTGAGTGCATGTGTGTGTGTGAAACAGACTGTGAGAAATACAAAGAGAAATACAAATGTGTGAGTGAGTGATTGTGTATTAGTCACTTTGTGTGTGTAAGAGATTGAATGCTTGTGCAAGACTGGGTGTGTGTGACATACAGTCAGCGACCATGGGCATGTTTACACTACAGAATTGTCAAGCTAATTTATGTCGGCATACAGCCACTGCAGTAATTACACCACTTGTGCATGTCTACACTTTGCTCCTTGTGACATGTCCTTGCCAGGAGCACTTGTACCAATTGAACTCTCAGTGTGGGACATTGTGGGATGGCTTCTGAAAGGCAGCAACAGCAGATGTGAGCACCACAGTGTCTACACCGACACTGCGTCAATCTAACTACATCAACATTGACTCTACACCTCTTGTGGAACTGGAGTTATTAATGCAGCGGAGTGGTCAAGTGATGTTGATGGGAACAACATTTTAGTGTAGACACTTACAGAGTTAGGTCAACGTAAGCTGTTTTATGTCGACCTAACTCTTTAGTTTTCAGAGTGGTAGCCGTGTTAATCTGTATCAGAAAAAAATAACGAGGAATCCTTGTGGCACCTTAGAGACTAACAAATGTATTTGGGCATAAGCTTTCGTGGGCTAAAACCCACTTCATCAGATGCATGGAGTGAAAAATACAGTAAGCAGAGTATATATAACACATGAAAAGATGGGAGTTGCCTTATCAAGTGGGGGGTCAGTGCTAACGAGCTAATACAATTAAGGTTGACAAGTTGACAAGAAGGTGTGAGTATTAGCAGAGGGAAAATTACTTTTTGTAGTGACCCATCCACTCCCGGTCTTTATTCAGGCCTAATTTGATGTGTGTCCACACCTTCTTGTCAACTGTTTTAAATGGGCCACCTTGATTGCATTGGCTGCATTAGCACTATGAAAGTAATTTCCCCTCTCTTGGTATTTTCCCTTTCTTCTTAACTGTTGAGAATAAGTCACTTCCACCTTAATTTAATTCGCTCGTTAGCATTGACCCCCCCACTTGATAAGGCAACTCCCATCTTTTCATGTGCTATAATATATATTCTGCTTACTGTATTTTTCACTCCAAACATCTGATGAAGTGGGTTTTAGCCTATGAAAGCTTATGCCCAAATAAATGTGTTATGCTCCAAGGTGCCACAAGGACTCCTCGTTGTTTTAACTCTTTAGTATATATCACACACACACACACACACACACACACACACACCCACCCACCCACCCACCCCCTCTCCCTCCTGCTGTCTGGAATGTCAAATTCCGGGTGACATTAAACAAGAGAGTATGGGGTAGACCAGAAGATTAACAGTACTTTAGAGAACCGAACTGAGATCAGGCCTCCATTGTGCCAGGTGAGGCGCAGATGCACAGTGAGAGGCGGCCCCTGCCCTGAAGAGCTCCCAGTCTAGATGGATAAAGGAGGGATTATTCTCCCTGTTTGATGGATGGGGAAACTGAGGAGCAGAGGGATTTAATTGTTTGCCCAAGGTCAGGGGTGCTTGTGGCAGAATCCAGACCCCCTGACTCCCAGTCTGGTGCCTTCCCCCCAAGCCACTCTAGCTGAGAGGTCCCCAAGTGGTGAGGACACAATGGGATATGGCTGTGAGGTCGTGGCGGGTTCCGGAGCAGCCCATGTGCCAGGCTGTGGCAACTCTCTGGGGATCGGGCCATGGCTGCCCAGGTGTGGTCTCTGCCCTTCCTGCTGCACTGGGCTGTCCTGAGTGGGACCCTGACCCTTGGCTGGGCCGAGGGGCCCTGTGAGAAGCAATTCCGCATCAGGCAAGAGGGGCCTGGGGCCGAGGGCCGAGCAGGGAGCCCAGTGCAGGTGGTGATGGTGTGTGGGGTGGCTGTGGCTGTGCTGTATGGCCTCATCAAGGCCGTGGCATCGGATCCCGACTGCGAGGAAGAGGAGGAGGCCGAGGAAGCACAGAGTGAGGTGAGGGTGCAGGGATGCCAGCCTGGCAAAGGAGGTGGGGACACCAATCTGACAAAGAGGGCAGAACCCTAGCCAGGAATAGGGGCAGGCACACCAGTTTGGCAAAGGAGGTGGAGCCCCTGGCCTAGCACAGGGTGGGGACAGGGCAACTGGCCTGGCAAAGGGGAGAGGGGGCAGGACCACCAGTCCAGCAAAGGGGATGAGAGCCTACATCAGTCTGCCAAAGAGGACAGGACTAAAGCCTGGAGTACATGTCCCTCGGCTAACAGCTTCTGACATGTGGCTCCAGGCCAGTGCATCACACACCCTCCCATGGTCCCTGTATCCTGGGCTGGGATCCTGCTGACACAGGTGATGGACTCCCTTGGACATCCCAGGCCCAGGCCCTTGCCTTCTGTCTCTGAGATACACTGCTGGCCAGGCATGCAGAGAAACCGCCCCTAGGGTCATCACAGCCGGAGACAGACTGGGGTGAGGAGAGTGGGGGGCACACAACATGAGGCAGCCATACTGCCCTTGGGCTGCCAGGGAGGGTTTGCCATGGGGTCCTTGGAGGAGCCAGGGAGACAGCTACAAACGGCAGGGTGGGGGAGGATGGTGGAATGTGCGGGGCCACTATGTACTTCTATCCATCCATCTTCATACATACCCCTCCATCTATCCATCCCCCCACACCCCTCCATCTCCCATACCTGTTCTTTCATCTATCCCCCCCATGCTCCCCTCCCATCCCCGCATCTAGCCCTATACATACTAATCTATGTATTTATCCACCCGTCAAACCATCCTCATACACATCCCCCTCTATCTATCCATACATCCATCCCTGGTGGTGGGGACTCCCCCAGGGGAGATAAAGTTGGAACTGCCCTGGCCCTGACCCCAACTCTCTCCCCTCGGCCAGGCCAGTGAGGGCTGCAGCACGGTAGGCAGTGAGGTGGGCAGCAAGGCAATGGCTGCGCCCCCACGCCCTGCATGCACACCGAGGAAGGCCAAGGAGAGACACCTACAAAGGCTGAGCCAGATGGAGAGGGCGCTGCAGGGCTTCCTGAATGAGCTGCGGAGGCGCAGGGAGGCGCTGGAAACTCGGGGGCTGCAGGGGACTTGGGGGGCCCAGGGAGAGGAGATTTGCCGGACAGAGTGGAACCTGGACAAGCTGCACGTCACTGTCTATGAGATCTCAGAGGACTCTGACTAAAGGGATAATAAAGGACTGGAAAGCCTGGTCTGTCTGGTGCTGTTGCATTGCGGGGAGATGGCTGGGGAATGGGATGTGGGACTGTGGGAGACACGGGGCAAGAGGATAGGGGGGAATAAGTGGGGAGAGGCAAGGGGCAAGTGATGGGGGATTGGGATGGAGGGTCAATGATGCAGGAATGGGGGAAGAGGGTGGAAGGGGACTGGAGAATCACTGAGGAGTGGATGGGGAAGGTGGAGGGAAGAGTGTATGAAGGAATCTAAGCTTTGAGATACTTCGAGAAGAAATTATGTAAAAAGGGATAGAGAAAAACTGAGATAGTGGGGGGGGGGCATGGAGGGGTCTGAAGTTTATACATCCAGAGAGAGAGAGAGAATGAATAAAAGAAGAAATTAATTAGATAGATTGATAGATGGGTGTGTGGATGCATATAGGGACAGCAGGATGGATATGGAGGTGGAGGGGTGGATGAAGGAGCTTGTATGCGGATGGATGGATGGATGGATGGGTGGAAAGATGGATATGGGGATTGATGGGTGGTGAATGGGGATGGGTAGATGGATGAGTGGCTATGGGGATGGATGGATGAATGTGTGTGTAGGTCTTTATGGGGCTAGCTGGATGGATGTGTATGTGTGGAGATGGGTGGATGGGTATGGAAATGGATGAGTGAGTGTATATGAGGATGCGGGTATGGTCGGATGGATGGGAGTATATGGAGATAGATGGGTGGGTTTATATGGGATGGGTGGATGGACAGATGGATACGGGAATGGATGGATGGATGTATATGGGGCTGGGTGGATGTGTGATGGGTATGGTCGGATGGATGGGAGTATATGGAGATAGATGGGTGGGTTTATATGGGATGGGTGGATGGACAGATGGATACGGGAATGGATGGATGGATGTATATGGGGCTGGGTGGATGTGTGATGGGTTTTGGAAACCCCCTTGGGACCACTACCTGGTGTGCTGAGACTACCTCTGAGCCCGTTTTCCCTGGCAGATTGGGACTTCAATACCCTGTCTTGTTGAGCCAGACGCTAGCCTGCTGCAAACACAGACTCAGGTCTAAACCACGTCCCCCCAAAACTGCAGACTAACTAAAAACAGGTTAAGAAAGTATACCTGTCTCTAGCATCCAGACACCCAGTTCCCAATGGGATCCAAATCCCAAATAAATCTGTTTTACTCTGTATAAAGCTTATGCAGGATAAACTCATAAATTGTTCGCCCTCTATAACACAGATAGAGAGATATGCACAGCTGTTTTCTCCCCCAGGAATTACTTACTTACTCTGGGTTAATTTATAAGCAAAAAGTGATTTTATTAAATATAAAAAGTATGATTGAAGTGGTTCCAAGTAATAACAGACAGAACAAAGTAAATTACCAAGCAAAATAAAACAAAAACACGCAAGTCTAAACCTAATATAGTAAGAAACTGAATACAGATGAAACTTCACCCTCAGAAAGCTTCTTTCACAGACTAGACTCCTTTCTAGCCTGGGCCCAATCCTTTCCTCTTGTACAGTCCTTGTTCCAGCTCAGGTGGTAGCTAGGGGATTTCTCATGCCTGCAGCCCCCTTTGTTCTGTTCCACCCCCTTATATATCTTTGGCACAAAGTGGGAATCCTTTGTCCCCCTCTAGGTTCCCACCCCTCCTTCTAAATGGAAAAGCACCAGGTTAAAGATGGATTCCAGTTCAGGTGACATGATCACATGTCACTGTAAGACTTCATTACCCATTTGTCAGCACACACGTATTCAGGAAGACTTACATGTAAACAGAGCCATTTACAACCAATTGTCCTGGTTAATGGGAACCATCAAGATTCCAAACCACCATTAATGGCCCACACTTTGCATAACTACAATAGGACCTCAAAGTTATATTTTATATTCCTACTTTCAGAAACAAGAATGATACATTCATACAAATAGGATGAACACACTCAGTAGATCATAACCTTTGCAAAGATGTTACATGGCATATCTAACATAAAACATATTCCAGGTATGTCATATTTACATTCATAAGCATATTTCTATAAAGCATTATGGGGTGCAACATCACAGGATGGATGGGTGTATATGGGATGGATGGATGGACAGATGGATATGGGAATGGATGGGTGGGTGTATATGGGATAGGTGGATGGACAGATGGATATGGGAATGGATGGGTGGGTGTATATGGGATAGGTGGATAGCTGGATGGATGGGTGGATATGGAGATAGATAGATGGGTATGGGAATGGATGGGTGGGGGTACATGGGCTGGGTGGATGGACAGATGGATATGGGAATGGATGGGTGGGGGTACATGGGATGGGCGGATCGACAGATGGACATGGGAATGGATGGATGGGTGTATTTGGGGCTGGGTTGATGAATAGGTTTATATGCGGATGGTTGGGTGAATAGATGGATTGATGGGGGGGGGGGTGTTGATGTGTGGCTCTGGGGATGGGTGGGTGTATATGTGGATGGGTGGGTAGATGGATCTATGCCTAGGGTTTGGTGTTCAGCTATAGCAGAATTAAGAAGATAAGAATAGCCCTACTGGATCAGACCAAAGGTCCATCTAGCCCAGTATCCTGTATTCCGATAGTGGCCAGTGCCAGGTGCTTCAGAGAGAATGAACAGAACAGGAAATCATCAAGTGATCCATCCCCTGTTGCCTATTCACAGCTTCTGGCAAACAGAGGTTACAGACACCATCCCTGTCCATCCTAGCTAATAGCCATTGATGGACCCATCCTCCATGAATTTATCTAGTTCTTTTCTGAACCCTGTTATGGTCTTGGCCTTCACAACATCCTCTGGCAAAGAGTTCCACAGGTTGACTGTGCGTTGTTACACTTGAAGCTGGTTCTGGACTTGCTCAGCTCTGATCCATGCCCCGTTGTGGTTTCCTCCCGCGTCTGGACCCCGCCCCCATACACTCCCCCCCCACACACACACACATCACAGCCACCCTCCAGCGCTTCCTCCAAGCGCAGCGTCCCCCACCCCTGCAGCTCCCCCGGGCCTGGACGGAGTCAGTCCCTCGGCTGAGCAGCAGAGGGCAGCGCAGGATTAATTTTATGGGGGCAATTTGTCAGCCATTCTCCCTCCCCCGCCCCCGCCATCCCCGCCCTCTCCCTGCCGCGGCCAGGCTCGCGGCGCGGGGATGCCTGTGTCACACTAGCCCGGACCCCGGCTTGGAAGGTAGGGGACATCGCGCAGCGTGGGTGGGAGGGTCCTCGGGGTGGGGACAGCTGAAATCGGGGGAGGGGAGATGCCCCGTCTGCTCTGCAGCAGGACGCCCCCCCCCCCCTCGGAGCCGGGATGGGGCATGGACGCCGCTCCCCCCCCCCATCCACGCCCACCCTTGACCCGCGGGAATGCCCTGGGGTGAGGGTCACTGCAGCACTTCCTGGTCCACACGGCGGAAAGGACCCCAACCCCTACCCCGGGAACGGGAGGGGAGTGGGGTCTAATCGGTTAGGCTGGAGGGGGGGCTGGGAGCCAGGACTCCTGGATTCTAGTCCCCACATCCGATCATCCTCCTCCTCTCCCCCAAACCCATAGCGTCCCCTTGGGACAATGAACCCCCCGATGGCTGCAGCTGCCCATGGGATTTTCCATGCACACGAATCATTGTGGAAGGGCAGCAGGACACCCCCTCTCCTCATCCCTTTGTGCATCTCTGGGGCAGGGAGAGCTCCCCCCAGCCCCCTTTCTGCACACATACACTCCGCACACACACAGCATCCCCTAACAATATGCCATTCTCTGCCCCACAATGGAGTCTAGTGGGTAGAGCAGGGGGCGCACAGTCTCATGGCTCATAGTGAGCGATCCCAGCCTCCCACCCCCTCCTGTGTCCCCCTTCCTGCCTCCCAGCTATTGCCCTATGGCTACAGGCCAGCAGGCTCCCGTCCCCTGGGCTGGGATTCAGTTTGTTCATCTCTTTCCCAACCCCCTTCTGAAAAGCCTCAGGAGACTCTGCCAGGGAGAGTGCTGGGCCTGGAGCCAGGCTGGAAAACCCTGTTGAGAGGCAGGGCGTGGGGTGATGGTGGTGTTTAACCCACCTTTCCCTGACTTCCCCCACTCTCCAGCATGGCTACTTGTCCCCCTTCTTGGACCCAGGCCAGTGTTGGTCCCTGTGGTCCATTACCCAGGGATCTGTGCGGATCTAGTTTTCAATTAACAAAGAGCTAAGGATCGAAGGCCTTCCCCCAGGTGGACTGTCCCAGTAGATCCCAGTGTGCCACAACAGATCTCGTTCTATCACAACCCATATTGGTAGAGCTCCATAGATCGCAGCAGATCCCAACACATACGAGCAGGTCTCCATAGATCAAAATGGGTCACATCAGAAGATCAGATCATAATAGTTCCCATAAGGGCGTAAGATATCTCTAGCTCATCCAGTCTGCCCTACTGTGTATCAGAGGCCATTAAACTTCTGCCAGGTACCTCTCTGTTAAGCTCAATGACTGAGTTAGACTGAAGCATTTCAGTCCTCACAAGACCAAACTGTTGAGCCCCAGGCAGAGAACAGGACAGAGCCAGGAGTCATCGGTGTCTAAGGCCCCTGTGGTGGCAGGGAATTGGCGAGGTGAGATATAGCCGGATAATCCCAGCAGACACCCCAAAGACACCCCTGCCAATCTGACCTCTGGGGAAATTCCTTCCCAACCCCAAATCTGGCGATCAGTTACACCCTGAGCATGGGAGCAAGACCTGCCAGCCAAGGAGCTAAGAGGAGTCTCTGGACCATCTCAGACTAACTGTCCACCCCATACAGTGTCCCCTCTCCATCTGTGGCTGATCTCTGATGCTCCAGAGGAAGGTGACTCCTTCTGCCCCCGCCCTGAATCCCTCTGTTCGGTTGTGAATTGTGGGGGGGAAATTCCTTCCTGACCCCAGCAGGTAACCCGGCTGAAGCCCTTAAGATGAGGTTGCAACACATCTCATCAGATCTCACTAGATCATAGAAGACCACAATGAGATTACAGCAGATAAAAACAGATCCCGCAGATCTCAGTAAACCCCAGAGCAGAGCACAACCCATCTCAGCTGATCTGTGGGGACATTTCAGCAGGTCACAGTATATGACAGTAATTCTCAATAGATACCAGCAAATCACAATACATGACAACGCATCTCAACAGGTTTCAGAGTGTCAGTGAACTCACAGCACATTTAAGTAGATCACAATCTCATTGGCTCTCAGCAGTTCACAAAGTCCACACCACATAGTAGTGCTTCACAGCAGATCTGAATGGATCACAGGAAAGCTCAGTGGCTATCAGCCAATCAAAATTGTTTCCCACAGGTCCTAACAGAACAAAAGAGTAGATGACAATCAATCCCTATAGAGCTGACCCGACCACAGCAGATCACAGTACAGCCGGAGAGACCAGGCTAGATCCTGAAGTAGATCACACACTGGCTGAACGTTGACTGACATAGATCACAATTGATCATGACAAATCATACTAGATGTACTAGATTACGGATCACAATTGTAGTGGATCACAAGCAATCACACTAGATCATAGTGAATCAAAAGCGACCACCTGAAATTAGGAGTCAGGACTCCTGGGTTCTTTCCCCAGCTCTGGGAGGAGAATGGAGTCTAGTGGGTTAAAGTGGAGAGGAGGCTGGGAGCAGGACTCGAGTTCTGCATCATGGAGACATACCCCCTCACTCTGCTCTGTGCCTCAGTTTCTCTCGTGGCCAAATGGGGAAACGTAGCTTGGTCTGTAACACTGCATCTCCTGGAGAAGGGGGATCTTGGCATCCCCAAGATTAGAGTGACCAAATAGCAAATGTGAAAAATCGGGATGGGGGTAACAGGGCCCGGGGGGGGGGAGGGGCGGTAACAGACAAAAGCCCCTAATATTGGGACGGTTCTGATAATATCAGGATATCTGTTCACCCTACCCAAGATGGGCTGGGCCTCTGGGGGTGCAGAGCTGGTTAGGAAAATTCCCTCACAGCTCTTTTCTGTTCCCTCTCTTCCCCTTTCAGGCTCGTTGTGAAATCACTTTTCTCTGGGCCCCGGGGTGCATGCCAGGCAGAGATCACGGGCCTGGAGCTGGGCTGGCTGGGGGAGTGTAGGGGGAAGGTGCTCCTAAGGGCTGCCACCAAGCATCCCCGCCCAGCATATCAGATTAACCCTCCCATCTCTGTGCTATTTTCTCCGCAGGGCAGACCCCACCCTTTTCCAGCGATGCAGCGCCCCAACCCGCTCTCTGTCGGGCTCCCCAGGGCAAGGAGATGCCACCCGCAGTCAGTCTGAGCTGAACCCCGAATCGGAGTGCCCTGGGGAGACAATCTAGGAACGGGATCAGCCATGGAGGGGCTTAATGGCCTCAAGGCCTGTCAAAAAGGCATCTCCCAGGCCCTGGCTCAGGGAGGGCAGGGCTGCCCTGCTCCCTGTGTGGCAAAGGAGGGTGCCCCAGGGGATCCCGAGTGGAGAGGGGAGCTGGTCCAGGGCCCAGGGCTCCCCACGGATGTGGGGGGAAAGGGGCCGGCCCTGGATGGGGCAAAGGCATCTCCTGAGGATGGCTCTCCAAAAGGCATCCAGGCCCCATCTCTTCATGGGGCCAAGGGGAATGAAGGTCCCCCAGAAGCTCCCAAGCTCCAGCACCTTGCCATGAGGGGGCTTAGCGGTGGCCACGACCGCTCTGTCTCCAGCTCCTCCACCTGCTCCTCCTTCGAGTCCTCGCAGGAGTCCGACGAGGTCTTCAGTGAGGAAGAGGGGAAGCCTGGGCGGAGGAAGATGCTGAGGAAGGTGAGACAAAGGGTGGGGAGGTGAAGCTAAATGCTGCCTTTGGTGTGTGATGGTCTGACCAGGGAACTGGGCTGGTATAGTACGGGGCTACAGATTGGGATTGAGGGGCACCGGCAGAGCTGGTGGGGGAGCCCAGAGCTGGGATAGCAGGGGGCTGCAGGTCGGGATTGAGGGGTACCAGCTTTTGTAGCACCCTTAGGTGACTCTCAGACTCCCTCCCCCCAACACCTCAGGCCTGGCTGGAGCTGGAGAGGCGGGTGGGAAGAGCGGCCCCTTTCCGTTCCCCCCGCATCTCTGCTGCCTCCCACGCCTTCCTGCCCACGGCCATGAGGTTGGCCCTGCTGCAGGCGTGGGCGGGAGGAGGTCCCTGGGCGCATTAGCTTCACCCTGCCTGTGCAATGACACTCCCCTACACACACAGCCATTCCCATGGGGATAGGCCTGTGCAGGTTACTGCAGAGATGTTGTGTGGTGCTGTGTTGTGCATGCTGCACAGAGGAGCTATTGCAGAGGCTGTGTTGGGTAGGGGTTGTGTGGTGTTGTGATTGCGCTGCAGAGGGGTTATATTGTGTTCGGGTTGTGTTGTGCATGCTGCACAGAGGGGCTGTGTTGGATGGGGTTGTGCTGTGCATGCAGGTTGTGTTGTGTGCAGGAGAGGGGCGTGGTGCAGGCCTTTATTGTGTTATGCAGGGGTTGCCTGTCTCTCCCTGCTCAGTCTCTCAGTATCTGCAGGAGGATTCCCCTCTGGGCTCTGACATCACTTCCCTTCCCCGTATGTGGTTTCCTCAGCCCTGGCTGAGCAAATGGCCCCCCCTCCCGTGAGTCAAGAGAGCAGGAAACTGTTGGGGGGAGGGCTGGCTGGCTCAGCAGCTGGAAATAGGGCATCCCCCTGGTAGCTGGATCAGTGCCTGGGTCCTGCCTCCTGGTGCCATGGAGGCGGAGGCCAAGCAGTGATTAAGGGGGGGGGGGAGTGCTGGCTGCCCTTAAAGGCCCCCGGGGTCCCCTGTAGCCAGCACCGAGGCCAAGGGCTTTGTTCCCTGCCCATCCCCCTGGACTCATGCCAGTCCCCGTCTTTGAGCACCGGTGCCAGCTGCCTGCTGGGGGGAGGGGCAGGGAACCTCCCTCCCCAGCCCTCTACTCCCTTCCCATCCTGAGCAGGCACTTGGAAAGTCAATACCTCCCTTGCATCTGCTACCACACCCCCCCATTGCCCTGGCCTGGGGGGGGTGGGGAATGGGAATGGGGAAGAGCAGGGGTCTCTAGGCTCCATCCTCCCCCCCCCGGCACGGGGGTAGGGGAGGGATATGAGGGTGCATCCTGGCTCTAGCCTTTCTCTTAGCATGTCAGGGAAGAAAGTGGGGGGTGGGTGTAGAGGGGGATCCACGTCCCCTCCCTACACCTCTCCCCCACCAGCACCCAGCTCAGCCCCACCCACACTGGACACTCAGATTTGGACAGATGAATTCCCCAGGGATCTGCTGGGGGAGGACAGGATTGGAAAGTTCTCCCCCACTCATCCCCGCTGGGATTACCTCTGCTCCCCATGTCTCATGCCTCCCACCTCACCTGCCCCTAGGAACCTTCCCTGCTCCCCGCCTGGCCTGTGCTCTCCAGGACACCTGCCTCCTCTGCTCCCAGAATCTACCCCCCCCCCCCCTTCCCAGCTTCCCCCACCCGCTGAAGGGTTAATCTGACTCCTGACAGAACCAGGGGCTGGCTGGAGCCGACTGTTGTGGAAAAAGTGAGCTCTTTTGGGTGGGTGCCAGGCCTTGGGTTTCCTCTGCAGCCTGCAAACCGGTTGGGAGCGGGTGCTGCTTGGAGCAGGGCCAGCGCCCTGCCTGGAGGGCACAGGGCACCCACATGATTGCATAAGTGTGCCTAGTGCAAGCTCTCCCCACAGGGCACTGCAGCCAAGCTTCAAGGCTGGGATCAGTGCATGGCACTTGCAAAGTGTGTGTGTGAGAGAGCAGCAATGCATTGCGCTTGATTCTGTGCCTCTGCAAAGGGTGTGTGTGTGTGTGTCAATGCATTGCCCCTGGCTCTGCAAAGCATGTATTCATATGCAGCATTGCTCCATACCTAGCTCAGGGGCTTTCTAGGGGTTCGTTTGCATCCAGTGTGCATGTTTGCATCACTGCAGGGGGCCTTGGCTCCAGGGCTTTGTAGTGTGTGCACAGCATGCCTGTGTGAGCAACAGGGCATGATGCCCAGCTCAGCCCTCCTGCAGTTTGTGTGTGTGTGTAGCAGTGCTTCACACCAGGTGCAATGCATGAACACACCAGACCCACTCGACCTGCAGTGTGTGTAGTTGCGTGCATGCGTGCGAGGCAGCTGGGAGCTCCCTTCCTGTGGGCCTAGGGCCGCCAAGGTTGCTGAGCTGAGATTGGAGTCGCTCAAGCATGTTTGTGAACACACACACATCCAGGAAACAGCCCCTCCACCTCCTTGGCAGAGCTGCACTTTCCCCTTTGAAACCCAACCAGCCCTTCACCCCCTAGCACTATGGGAGACTGCCCAGCCCTCTATGGGAGATGGGAGCACACCTGCTCCCCCAAGCGTGCACCATCCCTCATGCAAGCACCAGCCCCTCCCTGACCCCCAGGCGCATTTTAGTAAGGCAGCTGCAGCCGGCTCCGGTGGCAGGAAGGACGGTTGAGCCCCAGCACCAGAGTGACTCAGCGCCAGGCAGCTCACACAACAATGAGTCTGAGGCAGGGACTGCCTCGCCTGGGGACACCGCAAGCTGGAGATGCAGACGCCTCTCGGATGGCGCACAAGGGCTATTTATACAAGGCTCCCTCGCCCACTGCCGAGATGCAGCCACCTCTGAGGTGGGGCGCGGGGACTTAGGGCTGATCTACACTGGCAATTAACAGCGCTGCAACTTTCTCGCTCAGGGGTGTGAAAAAACACTCCCCTGAGCGCAGCAAGTTTCAGCGCTGTAAAGCCCCAGTGTAGACAGTGCACCAGTGGTGGGAGCTACGCCCCTTGTGGGGGTGGTTTTCTTAGAGCGCTGGGAGACAGCTCTCCCAGCGCTGCGCCGCGACCACACAAGCCACATTAAAGCACTGCTGCTGTAGATTAGCTCTTATACAGTGATCCTTCCCCTGGCACTGAGATGTAGCTACCTCTGGGATGTGGCTCAGGGGCTGTTTATGTGTTAGGAGGCTTAGGCCAGTGCTAGGATGAGAGTTTCACTTTCACAGGGGGAGGGAAATAGACTGGGGGGACAATCCCTTGCCAGGCTGACAATTGCTTTCTTCCTTTTAGACCAAGTCATGGAAGACATTTTTCACCATGGTGCACTGGTCCCTGCGGCGTCACAGCTCCTGGGTGCAGCTGGCAGGGCATGAAGGTGAGAAGAGGTTTCAGGGGGCCCTCCAGGCCAGCTCCCTACTGCAGAATGAGAATTACCGGGTTCTTAGCCCATTTTATGGTGGCTTGGATGTCCAGGTGCCTGGGGACAGTGGTGGCCTGGGGAACTCCTTGCCACTGTCTCTCAGTGGGTACGTCCAGACTACCTGCTGAATCGGCGGGTAGTAATCGATCTATCAGGGATCGATATATCGCGTCTTGTCTAGACACGATATATCGATCCCCGAACGCGCTCCCGTCGACTCCGGAACTCCACCAGGGCGAGCGGCAGTAGCGGAGTCGACGGGGGAGCCGCGGCCGGCCGTTGATCCCGCGCCATGAGGACCCGAGGTAAGTCAAAATAAGATACATCGACTTCAGCTATGCTATTCCCATAGCTGAAGTTGCGTATCTTACATCGACACCTCCTCCCCCCGAGTAGACCAGCCCAGTGTGGCAGCATGATTGGCTAGGGGAATTCCCTGCCACCAGGTATTGCCCCACACCCATTTGCTCCCAACTAGCCCCAGGCTGCCAGGGTTCCTGCCTGGCCCTCATTACCCCCACCCTTTTCCTTAGGTAACTTCAAACCTAGTGAGGGGGGCCAGATCCTGAAGAAGTTCAGCACCGTGGAGAACACCTGCCTGGAGGCGCTGATGGGTGACACACTGCGGCCCTACGTGCCTGCCTACCACGGTGTGGTGGTGAAGGACGGCGAGCACTACATCCAGATGGACGATCTGCTGCGTGGCCTTGATGCACCCAGCATCATGGACTGCAAGATGGGGGTGAGGTCAGTGCAGTGGGTGGGGGGACATATGCCTGTGGAACCCCCTGCCAGTGGAGAGTGGAACCAATGCCCCCTAGAGGAGAAAGGGCCTCTGTGCCATTCCCCACCTGAGCCAGCTGGAACGCCACTCTGGAGCCACATTGGAGTCGGTTCCCCCTAGAGGCAAAAGGCCCCATGTCCCTTTCCTGCCCCCCTGCCGTGGGACCAAATTGAAGCTGGCACCCGCTAGAAGCAAAAGGCCCCCACATCCCATTCCCCACTCCTCTGCCTTTGCCCATAGGACATACCTGGAGGAAGAGCTGACCAAGGCTCTGCTGAAGCCGACCCCCCGCAAGGATATGTACCAGAAGATGGTGAAGGTGGATCCAAGTGCTGCTACGGCCGAGGAGCACAGCCAGAAGGCGGTCACCAAGCCCCGCTACATGCAATGGCGCGAGCACATCAGCTCCACCGCCTCCCTGGGCTTCCGCATTGAGGGCGTGACAGTGAGTGAGAGGGAAATAGGGGCTCCCAGCCCTACAGGGTCTGCTCCAGGCTGCAGCTCCCTGTATAAACAGCCCCCATGTCCCACCCTAGAGGCAGCTGCATCTCAGCGGCAGGCGAGGGATCCCTGTATAAACAGCCCCCGTGCCCCACCCCAGAGGAAGCTGCATCTCAGCACTGGGCAAGAGATCCATGCATCAATAGCCCCTGTGCCCCACCTCAGAGGTGGCTGCATCTCAGCACCAGGCGAGGGGGCCCTGCATAAACAGCCCCTGCGCCCCACTCTAGAGGTGGCTGCATCTCCGCACCAGGCGAGGGGGTCCTGTATCAACTCCTAAGGCAGTTGCATATTCTCACTCGATGGCTGCTGTACGGGGAAGTCTCCCCTGGGCTGCCTGTCTGCCTGAACCCTGCCGTGTGTCTCACAGATAGAGGGGGGAGCTGTGCAGAAGGATTTCAAACAGACCCGGACCCAGGAGCAGATTATCGACACCTTCCTGATTTTCACCAAGAGACAGGGGAGCATCTTGGTAAGGGATGGGCACCAGGTCCCATGGGGTCACTGCCTGGGCCCCTGTCACTCACTGCATGGCACTGCGGGAGCGGGGAGGCTAGGGAAGGGCAGTGGGTGATACAAGGCTGGTTGGTGGTATTTGGAGAGCAATAGGGGAATTTCAGCTGAGTCTTGGGGCTAGCTCACAGAGGGCTGGGGCTAAAGCATGGGGCAGTGTGGTCATGCTATGCTGGACTTGCCCTCAGGTGCGGAGAGGCAGCTTGGTTGTTTGCCCTGCTCCATGCCCCTCTGCCCCACAGAGCAGAGACACCTCCTCTCTCTTGGGTACCCTCTGACCACTTCCCCCCACCTTTACCTTGCAGAGAGCCTACCAGAGCCGCCTGGAGAGCATGCGGAGCGCACTGCTCGAATCAGCCTTCTTCCGCACCCATGAGGTGAGTCTAGGGGAACCCAGGCATCCAGGACTTCCCCCTCCCCCCAGCACAGTCTGAGAGGACCCACAGCACCAGGTGCAGGGCGAAGGAAGAGGTTCGGCAAAGAGAGAGAGGAGGGAAAAGCAGCCCCCTCATAGAGCAGAGGGGTGTGAGGCCAAACCCACCCCCCCTAATAAGGTGACAACGCCCCCGAGCTATGAGCCTGCATCTCCAAGAGGGGAAAGGGATCCCCCACGTCAGCCAGCGTCCTGGCCCTGGGGCTGGATTGAAGCTGACGCTCCCTAGCTACAAATGCTCCCGATCTCTCCCCACAGGTCATTGGGAGCTCGCTGCTCTTCGTCCATGACCGCCAGGGCCGGGCCAACGTGTGGATGATTGACTTTGGCAAGACGCTGCCAGCGCCTCCCCAGCTGGCCCTGCGCCATGATGTGCCATGGACCCGCGGCAGCCACGAGGACGGCTACCTGATAGGCCTGCACCACCTCACCCACACCCTGCAGGCTGCACAGCGTAGGCTGGGGCCAGAGGAGATGCCAGCCCCCAGCGCGCCCTGAGGACTGGGCAGCCAAGCCCCAGAACTGCTCTCACCCTGAGCCTTACGTTGTGGGACCCTGTGAGACCTCATCTGGACATGACTCACCCGCCTCTTCTCTAGGGCCGTTGTGGGGGAGCTGTGTGGAGCTCTCCAGGACCCCAGTGCATCTCCGCTGGCATTGATGGAGCCTCACCCGGTGGTGTAGGGCTCAATGGATCTTTCCTCCATCGGACACCCCAGGAGATCACACTCTCACCACACTCAGGATGCAGTAGGTCCGTCAGCCCAGCCTCTGAAATCTGGGACCCGGCTCTCAGGCAGAAGGGTTCCACAGCCCGGACTCATGCTGCTAACTCCTACCAGTCAGCACCAGGAGGGGATGGGCGGTGGGGTCAGGGCCCGGATTGGCCCTGCTTCTACCAGTAGCCACAGCCCGGGGTCCCCTTTAGTAGCAATTGCCAACAAGCACCAGACAGTGTTGGCTGTGGATCTGGTTACCCAAATTGGGGGAGGGGGAGGGAGTCTAAAACCTCCTTGGGCACCTGGAATGGGAAGGAGATTCTCTGCTGTGAAGTCGCTGCCCCAGGCAGCCCTGAGGCTATGCCGCTCTGAGCAGCCTTTACTAGCCCCCTGTGCTGAAACTTGAACTGGATACAAAAAAACATGTTATGCAGTGTGCAGATAAACAGCTCCCGTGCCCCACCCCACCCCAGAGGTGGCTACCTCTCAGCACCAGGCAAGGGGTCCCTGTACAAACAGTCTGCATGCCCCACCACAGGTGGCTGCTCCTCATGCTGGGAACGGGAGAGGGGAGGTGGACAAACAAAAAGGAGTGGAGGTGGAATTTGACCAAGAAAAACTGAAACAATTAAAGCCCCAGCCAGTTAGCTGTGAGGATCCGGTGCTGCTCCAGTTTCAGGGGATCAGAAATTAGGGCAGGGTTTAAATTTAAGCCCAAATTCTGTGATTCTAGAATGGGGGGAGGGATGCTAGTTTTCCCCATGTTGCTTCTTCAGCCGCAACAGGAGGGGTCACCCCCCATGGAGGGAAATTAATGAGGTGTCAGTCCAGCCAAGCAGGTGCCGATCACCTTACCCAAGGGGCTAGACTTGATGCACCCACAGAAAGTGCCAGGAGCCCTTGGGAGCAGGACTGGCACATCCCCACACCTGAGGTGCTGTGATGCAGGATCATGGCAACCAGGGAGGAGATGGTGGCACGGGGGGAGGTGGCCCCATCTATGGAGGTTACATCCCTCAAGCCCAGCTCGCCGCATCATCCCCTTAATAAAACCTTAGTGTATCTTAACCCAGCAACAGTCTTTCAGCCCCTGCTTTCCCCTCCCTGCGTAGAGGCACCTGAGGCCCCTGGCTGAGGGGGAATGGTGGGGTGACATTTAATGAACAGGTGGTAAATCTGAGCCCAGCTGTTCTGGGGGAGGTGTGTGTGTGTGCACTTGTGCAAGGAGAAGAGGTAGGGTCCAGGGGTTAGTACACAAGGGGGGTGGGAGTCAGGACTCCTGGGTTCTAACGTTGGCAACAGCTGTGAGCAGAGTGGAGGGATACACAATCACTTTCCCTATCCTCTCGTTTGCACAGGCATGCTTGTGCACGCACACACACAGAGTCACACCACAAATTGCACTTCAACAGACTCAACTCCACTTGCTCTCCGTTGTCAGCCACCCAGCTCCCCACCGCAGCCGCATATCTCAATCTTATCAGCCCCATGTGCTGTCCCTCAGCCACACCTAGCAAGTGTCTATCATCTCTCACCCCCCAGGACACACAGTTCCGTGTCTCTCACACCCACAGAGATTGAACGGGTGCACAGGTCTGCATGCACTAGCCCGTCATATGCAAGGGGTGGGTGCTGGGGGGCCCCTAGCACAGTGCAGCAGGAGAGTCATTGTGGGAAGATGGGGCTTGGGCCCCTTTGTGGAGCAGTGTGTGAGGATTCCCCCGAAGTGCTTCTCTGTGCGTGCATGTGGGGTTCCCTGCAGGCATGTTGTGTGGTCAGGGCTGGCTAACATTCCAGAGGGTTCCCCACCCCGTCACCATGGATACCAAGGCCCAAACAAACCCAGACCCAGGGCTGTGCCAGCAGCTGCCCAAGGGCAGCCGGGAAGGTGGGGGAAGCAGCCAAGGGCTCCCTCCCTGCAGGTGCTGGGGAACCAGGACTCCTGCGTTCTATGCCTGCCAGGGGTCTAGTGGTTAGAGCAGCAGAGCCAGGATTCCTGGCTTCTAGCCCCACCTCTGCTTCCTTAACCAAGAGCCATCCTCTCCCCCAGGCTGCAGGGGGCCCCTGCTCTCAGCGCTGGCTGTTCTCATGCCTGCCCCTGTTGGAGACACGGCCCCAGAGCCGGCCCCCCTACCTTTAGAGCTGCATGGGGGAGGGCTGCAATCACAGGCTGTGTTGCCATGGAGACTGTTGCTGCCAAGGTTACAGGTTAGGGAGAGAAAAAAACCCAGGGAAACGAGCTCATTCCAGAGCTGTGTATACAGGTGCCTGGAGCCATCAACCCGCCCTTGCACGGCTGGCACAGGCCAGGGAGACACAGCTCCCCCCGGGCATAGTGTGGGCACACTCCACCTGCCGTGCCACCCCCCCCCCCATCTACCCAAACCATCTAAGCTCCCAGTGCTAAAAACTTCTTGCCCCCTTCAGGCTCAAACCTGCTTTTCCCAGCCCAGGGCCATTTTCCTCAGGCTGCCTCCTGGCTTAAAGGTCCCTGCCTGGAAAAGGGAGTCGCTTCCACTGGACAAAGACCCCAGAGAAAGGAACACAAGGATTTCTGGGACCAGAAAGGACCCTGCTGGACATCTTGTCTGAGGCTCCTGGCTAACACCAACCAGAGACCCTATCCACCCTCCCCCCACTCCCTGGAGTATCTGGGCCCCTCGCCATCTTTCCAGGATTTATCCTCAGCCCTCCGGCAGTGCTGGTGGGCACTATAGGCGGAGAGACCGACAGGCACTTCCCAAGCTCCTATGTCAGAGCAGGGGTTCACCCCCAGGGTGCCCACCTCCCAGCCCCAGGTATGTTGTTGACCATGATGCAGTTATCCCTTCACAGTCTCTTCCCTAAACTGACCATGACACAGGGCTGACCCTTCCCACCCTTGATTCATCGAACAGGACACTCAGTACTTCCACACCCGTGGCATGGGAATGTGTGTTACACACCATGAAACCCGGCGACCAGGAGAGGGGAATCACCCTTAACCAAGGGCAGGTCAGAGGCTAGGACACAGCTGCAGTTTCTTACCACCACTGTAGGGAGCAGGAATGGGGCCTGGGAGCTGAAGCACCCACACAGGGCAGACCCGGATTTCTAAAGTGGGGGTGTTGGTTTCTCCACTCCTGGGTGCTGAACTGGGGCCTGGGCTTGCAAGATTCTTGCTGCTGACAGCAGTCGAGCCAGGAAAGATGCTAGAGAGTGCATCCTTACCTGCTCCCACCATGTCCAACTCCCCCAGCACCAACCCAGGGTAGCAGCCACCTCCACCGTGCCAGTCTGCCACCTGCTGAGAGTGGGGGGGGTATCCAGCCCCAAAGCCACCATCCAGCCAAGGCCCACAGCACAGAACACTGCTGCTCCCCCTGGCGGCTGAAGCTCAGTATTACACAGATGGGGGAGAAGAGGGTTCTGGTGTTGGACTGTTCAGCTGGGTGAAAGGGAAGGTGCAGGGCCCTCCAATCTCCCTCAGTCACCTTCATGCACTGACAGAACTATGGGACACCCCCCTTCCGTTTGCCCCTAGCTTCCCCAGGAAGCTGACTCTGTCCCAAAGCATAGGCCCTGCCCCTGAATGCAGAGTTCCCCAATGCCTGAGGCAAAGGCAAGATGGGACCCAGTTCAGCCTGGGCAAGGTGCAAATGTGGCCTTTAGGGGATAATAGCCTATTACCACTGCCAGCTGACAGAGAAGCTCCTTTAACTCAATTGGTACAAGCCTGTTGTAGGAGGTGGGGGGTGCCAGATTTGATTCCTACTTGCACCCCCTTAGGGATAAAATAAGCCAGGCACTAGTTTCCACGGGCTGGCGGGTCTGTAGGGACCTTTCTGCAGCGCTCCAGGGAGGGATACAAATGGGAGAGGGGGCAGGGAAACGGTGCCAGGACAGTTTGAGGGCCAGAACACCTGCCTTGCAGTGACAGACTCAGGCTATTTGGTATCAGCCCAAGAGGGCGAAGGGGGTGACTCTTTCAAAGCAGCGCAGTGGCACCAGCCAGTGCCACGTGCCAGCGGCTGCACAGCCAGCTCCACAACACAACACAGCGACAACGGGGCTGGCACGGGTAGGAGTAAGCAGGGCATTACTAAAGTTGGGGGGGGGGGGGGGGGAAGAGAACATAGCTCCTCATGTGGGCACTGCCAGCAGCAGGACAGGCATCTGGGCCCCCCACCCCTGAACAGGGCCACCATCCCCCACCCGAGGCCAGGTGAGGCACATGGTTTCAGCCAAGGATCTTGTTACCCCCCAATGCCAGTGGCTGGGGACTGAGGCAAGAGGGGGACTAAGGTCCTTATTCCCTGTGATCTGATGTCCAGCCCCACGCAAAGGCTGCCCGGCCCTTGGTGAGGGACATGGGGCTGGAAAAAGCTGGGCCAAGGGACCAAGTGAAAACCACTCACTTCCTTTAATACTCAGTCTCCTCATTTGGTTTTGGGGGAAGGGGGCTGCAGGGATCATGCAGGGGAGGACTCAAGGGGCTGATCAGTATAAAAGCAAGTCCCCAGCGACCACGAGGGGGGGGGGGGGGTTAAATTAGCCCCCCCCCCCCTTGTCTCAAGTTGACAACATGCCCCCTTCGCACTACGGCTCCTTGGTTTGAATTGCAGTCCCTGCCGCACTGTGTCCTTGGCATGGCCTGGTCGGAGGGGCCAGCAGCTCCTGGAAGGGGGTGGGAGTTGGCCCCCCCCCCCCAAGAAGAGGAGGAGGGGATGGCTGGCCATCGCAACGTCTGGGGGGCTGGGCTCTGTGGCACAGTCTGTACCCCGTCAGTCCTGGCTCTCCTCCAGCCGCCACTTGAGAGACTCTTCTTTGCGGGCGTCTGGCTTGATCTGGTTGCGCATCCCCCCCAGCAGGTTCGAGGTGGCCTCCGAGGCCACGATAAGGGGCTTGACCACGGTGGGAGGGATCTGGCGCAGGACTCCGCCCACCGCCCCTGTGATGCCCTTCTGCTCATGGCCCCGGGCAGCCACGTCGCAGATGGTCTGGGCTGTGTCAATCACGCCCTGCAAGGGAGCAAAGGGGAGCAGTTAGTGGGGGGTCAGGGTTAGTCTGTGGAAGTACCTGACACCGTCTCTAACTGGAATCCGAATGGTAAGACTCCCAACCCTAATGCTTCTGGGCCCATCACCCGGCAGGGTTAGGAGGGAATCTCCAGCGGCAGGAGTAGCCTTGGCCCCCTGCATGGAAGGGGATGGACCTTAGCGCAGGGAGGGACCATACCTCTCGGAAGGTATCATAGGCCTTGGCCACGCCCTCACGGAGGTCAGCTGGCTGCTGGCCCCGGCGCAGTTTCCGGGCGTGCTTCTTATGCAGCAGGGTCCGTGTCACAGGGGAGGTTGGAGACAGGATGTCATAGACTGTCTCAGCTGTGGCCTGGGGGGTGGGTAGGTACATTAAGAGATAAAGAGACCCCAACAGTACACCCCATTGAGACCCCCCCACATCCCATACACACAGACCCCTTCCCCCCAGAGATACCCATAGTCCCCACTCCACTACACACACACTCTCCAAGTCGCCCCCCCACTGATCTGGCCTATGAGTCAGAACTGACTCAGGGCAAGAAGAAAGCATCCTGGAAGGGGAGTAGGGGCTAGCTGGTTAGAGGAGAGTGGGGGACTGGGAACCAGGACTCCTGGGTTCTGTTCCCAGCTTTACCACTAACTTTGGGCAAGTGCCTTCCCCTCTCAGTTTCCCTCATGACAAGGGGATGGGGGGCTTAGTACCTGAAAAGCCCTTTCCGATGCTATTGCAGACCCCTGCTCCTTTCCCCACCCCCGCCTTCGACGCTGGCTGGATAGTGCCATGCTGCAGCCCCGCCCCAAAGTGCCGGGGTGGGGAGTGACCTGTCCCAAGCTGTGGATGGATGGATGGATGGATGGATGGGAGGGAGGGTTCTCACCTGTATGGCCTGCACCAGGCGGTTGCTGAGCTCCAGGGCGGCCGAGGCTGTGGAGGTCCCAAAGGAGGCAGCCCCGCGTTGCAGCCCCCGGATGATGCGCCCGTCCTTGCGGTACTGCTCGATGGGCAGCCAGAACAGGTCACGCAGTCCGTGGACTGGGGAAGGAAAAGAGGCCAGCTTAGCCGGAAGTGGGGGAACCCCAAGGGCAGAGATCACAGGAGAACAGCCCCCCCAGGGCACAGCACCCTTTCAACCCTCCCGCTCTAGACACCATCGTGTCCCTCCCACCTCCATCACCCCCACCACACTGGGCCCCACCCCCCATGCCCATCACCCACTCCACACTCGCTCCAGGCCTCCATCTCCCTTACCTCCCACCTCTCCACGCTCACCCCATCTCCCTTCCTCCTGCCCCATGCCTTCCACCCCTGACCTAGAGTGAGGTGGTTCTCCCCGCACAGGGGCTTGGCACAAAGCTGGGGGGACCTGTGCAAGGAGGGGGTAGGGGGGGGCTGTGCCAGGAACTCACAGAGCTGGACGACGGAGTGCATGGGCCCCACACCACCCAGGATGCCTGGCAGCTGGTTCTTGCGGATGTCCGTCAGCCACTCAGTGAGGGCGTAGCTGATCACCTTGTCCACACCTAGGAGCCTGGTGGGGAACAGACAGAGGGTATTGTGGGAAAGAATGAGGCGCCCCCACCATGTCATCTTAGAGAGGATTAAGCCCTGGAGCTATGCTACAGACTGAACCCCACCCCCTCCCCAGCATCTAGCAGGTCCCAGCAGTGCCAGTCAGGGTAAGAGAGCGGCGCAGAAACAAACAGCTCAATCCCACAGTCTGAGCCCTGCACGGGCACAGACCACACCCTCTGCCTGCATTGACTCCGCCTCCCTCTGCCCCCCAAGCACATCCCAGGCCCCCCAGTTCACCCATGTCTGCAGCAGAGGCGCTTGAGCTTGAGCTCAGAGCAGTTGAGCTGGGCCAAGCCGATGAGGATCCCGGCAAAGGTGCCCTGAAGAGGGGGAGAGAAAGGGTTAAAGCACTGCTGATGCACGGCCCACACCCCTCCCTACAGCCCACCCCTGCATCCCCCCTCCCCAACACTCCCTATCCCACACCTCCATCCAGCTCCCCCATATATGCACAGCCCCCCCAACGCCACTCCCCTCTTATCATGTGTACCCTGCATTCCCCTGCTCCCATCTATGTATGACTCCCACGCCCCTGCACTGCCCTACCCCACAGTGCCACACACCCACCCACAACATCCTCCCCCCAACAGCAGTGCTGCTAGCTAGGCACTCCTCTGTTCTAAACCTGGTTCCCACACTCAGCCCTCCTTGCCTCAGTTTCTCCAGTTGTAGAATGGGGATTACACCTTCTATGAACCGCCACCTCCCCCCCAAAAGCAGGCATGTCTCCACCCCCACCCTCCAGATATCCCCCGGTGACAAGAGAGGTTAGCTCTGTCCCCACAGCCCAGGCAACCAGGGTCAGTTTTGATGGAGTCTCCCTAGGCCAGTCTGATCTCAACTGACATCACCTTAACTTGTTCCACACCAGTTAACTTCACCCTGACCCCAGCAGGATTCAAACTAGTGACCTAAGGGTCAAAGGCATCACAGAGGGTTCCACTGCCCCCTCTAGTGCCAGCTCCTGGGGTTACATTAAGGCCCACCTGACAATAAGCCAAAGGAGCGGATTCTGCACCCCCAGACCCAGCAGAGAGGGAGCAGCAGCCCCACCCCCAAACTCTAGAGCCTGCCCCACTCCAACCCCCACCAGTACCAGAGCCCCCCACCCCACCCTGGGCCAGATCCACCCCTCCCCCAGAGCCAGATGCCATCCCACTACCAACCCCCACCCCCAAGCCCACTCCTACCCAGGGCCAGATCCTGCACTCAAGCCACAGAGCTCATCCAACACTATCCCTCTCCACCACCAGTCCTTCCAGCAGGAGGCTTTGGCTAGTTGTGGAAGGAGCAGGGGTCTGGGATTACCTGCCACCTCTGCCCCACCCAGAGGTTCACTGGCATCTCCCTGCCCCAGCCCCACTTACCACCTGGTCCATGGTCATGTGCTTTCCATGATAGTCCAGCCAGATGGGCACTTCTGACGTGAACCGGAACTCCCTGGGGATCAACCAATCGGGACAGAGAGCTAGAGAGACTGGCAGACGAGGGGGCAGGACTTACAGCCGGGCCACCTCATGGGCACAGATCTTATGCTAAGCAGGGCCCGAGCCTGGATGGAGACCACCAAAATCTTGGAGCTGCAGGCAGCGGGGTGGGGACTCAGCAGGGGGCGCTCTCCCCCTGCAGGGAGTGCTGACCCCAGCGTGGTGCTAGGGGGCGCTGTGCTACAGGGAGCAGAGATCAATATGAAGCACTCTGCCAGACAAAATGTGTAACTAAGGTCCTGCTGCTGCGTGGTCATTGATGGTCCCCCCGGTACCTCCTCTACGGATCAGGCGGTGGGAAACTCCATGATCCAGGCCGTAATTCTACCTTCCATCATTTCTGTTCTGCCTCCTTAACCCCTCGTGTTCCCCCACCCACCGCTTCAATTTGAAATAAGATTCCCCTTTGCAGCACCCCCTGCGCCCACCCCAGAGGCAGCAGCATCTCATACCTGAAGTAGATGGGTTGGTCCGTGGAGGACGAGGCATTGGAGGAGGAGCTGTTTTCGCTCAGTGTGGTCTCCACAGAAGCTGTCATTTCTACTCCCACCAACCCTGGCCCCCGGCTCCCTTCCTGCTCCTTCCCCAGGGATTCGGACTCGGTGGCTGGGCTGGCTCGGACCCCTGGATCTGAGCGGGCTATTGGGGGGAGGGGAGAGAAAAAAAGGTGGTCAAGGAGCAGGGGCTTCACCTCCCTTCCCCCCCACCCATCTCAGGTTCCTCCTCTAACTCAGCAGGTTGTACATGCTCTTGGCAGCTCAGGCCTTAGCAACACCCCCATCTTGTGGTGACAGGTGGTAGTGTAGCGGGCAAAGCCCATGAAAAGCTGTCAGGAGCCCAGGTTATAGTCACTGTAACACTTGGTGTGGCCAGATGCTCACGTGGCCCGAGAGTCTGTCCCCCTGCCTCAGTTTCCCCAGCACGAGGAAAGTTTATGCCGGGGCTACAAAGATCCAGAAGATCCTCAGAAGAGGAAGCTTTATCCCTCCCGAGCCAGCCAGCACCTCTGGGCTACTCTTCAACTTACCTTCTGTCCCAGCCTCCATGGGCAACACAGGGTTAATGCTGACAGCCAGGCTGGTGAAGAAATCCTTCAGGAAAAACAAGGCATCCTGGTGGGGGGGGAGAGGCAGCAACAGGCAGTGTTATACCGGAAGGTGGACAGCCCTCAGTCACAGACCTGGCTGCACTAATTACCCTTCTTTCAGGCTAAATGGAAGGAGAAGTTAAGCCCCTTTATGAGGGAAAGAGCTGGAAACAATAGAAGCCACTGCCCAAGGCCGCAGGCCTGAGCCCTGTGGGGTTTCCAGACCGCCTGCAAATATAGGGGCTGGGGGATTGCTTGGCAAGCTGGGTGTGTGTGCGAGGCAGAGAGCCAGGAGACAGCAAGAGAAGCGGAGGTGAGTGTGGCCCTGGAAGACAGGAGGGGGACAGAGCTCCTTGGACATGGGGCTAGCTGGAGAGACAGACTTGGAAATTGTGAGCTGTTGGTTCCTGCTGTGATCAGGGACACAGGACTGTGGGCAGGGGTGAAAGTGGGCCTGTACGGCACACCGGTAAGAAGCCGGTACCATCCCGTATACAGCACATGTTAAAGCGCTGCTGCGGCAGTGTTTTAACGTCGCTACCCCTTCCCTGTGGGCAGCTCTGCCGGTAGGAATCCTACCAGCAGAGCCGCCGATGGGGGAGGCAAAAGGGGCAGCTGCCCCGGGGCCAGCGATTTAATAGGGCCCGGGACTCCCAGCCATAGGTGCTGACTCCATGGGTGCTCCGGGGCTGGAGCACCCACAGGGAAAAATTGGTGGGTGCTCAGTACCCACCAGCAACTCCCCGCCCAGCTCCGCTCCGCCTCCTCCCCTGAGCGCACCGCCTGCCCACTTCTTCCCCCTCCTTCCCAGTGCTTGCGCCACGAAACAGCTGTTTTGCACAGCTGGGAGGGAGGGGGGAGGAGGGGGAACGCGGTGCGCTCGGGAAGAGGTGGCGCCAGGGCAGGGATTTGGGGAAGGGATCCAATAGGGCAGGGAGGGGGCGGACTTAGGGTGGGGACTTTGGGGAAGGGGTTGTAATGGGGGCAAGGCAGGGGTGGGGAAAGGGTGGAGTGGGGGGCAGGGCCAGGGGGGCGCAAGCTCCCACCGGCGCCGGGGAAAGTTGGCGCCTATGCTCCCAGCCACCGCTGCAGCAGCACTGGAGCCCCAGACCCTTTTAAATTGCTGCCGGAGCCCCTGATCCCCCAGCCCACCCCTTCTGCCTGAGGCCCTGCCCCTTCCGGGGGCTGGAGCTGGCCCCCGTACCGGTAAGAATTTAATATTACTTTCACCCCTGACTGTGGGGACGTTCTTTGTAAACGGACAGGATTGCAACAGAGAACTTGCCCCCCCCCTCGCATCATCCATTTCTCCTCCTCTTGGAGATGATAACTCGGAAAGACACCAGATGCTGGAAAATCGCTCAGGCCAAGGGAGCGCCAGGCAGAGTCAGAGCCCATCATTCGGAAAGGAGTGGGTGGGAGGTGGGGGAATCCTTGAATGGGGAGGGACAATTCTGAAGCCCAGGAAGTTGGAGCTCTAGGAGAGAAAGCTGATCCATTCATACCTGTAGACACAGGCCTTTCTGCTCTAGGGGGCACCAGCTCTGATCCAGCCCCACAGCAGGGAACTGGCATACAAGGCCTTTCCCCTCGAGGGGGTGCTGGTCTGAATTCAGAACCAGGTCATTAGGGACCGGGGGGGGGGGGAAGGAATGTATCTGGATCAGGGCTCCCCCAGGGTGTGGGGCCAGGGCAGGGAGTCTCTAGGCAGGGCCCATGGAGCTATCTGCAGCCCCCCTCACCTGGTCGATGTTGAGGCGCAGCGGCAAGAGGGAGACACGCAGGCAGCACTCGGGGCCGCCCAGCCCGGCCTCAGGGCAGACATGAAGGGCCTTGATGGTAAGCTGTGAGGGGAGATGTCCGTCACTCACAGGGGGGAGGAAGGGAGGTGTACGGTCCACTGACCTCCCTCAGCAGGGATGGAGCAAGCACCGCAGCCCTCCCCCAGTTCAGATCTCACACCCAGCCCCAGCACCCATCCCACACCAAAACGCTGCCCCCAGAGCCCTCCCCCTGCCCAGATCCCACCCCTCCCCCCAGAGCCCTGCCCCTGCCCCTGCCCAGATCCCACCCCTCCCCCCAGAGCCCACCCCTATACAGAGCTCACTGCCCCCCTCCCGACCCCAGTGCCCACCCCACACCAACCCCCTCTCTTCATGCCCACCCCAAATACCTTCCCCATCCCCCAGCTGCAGTGGCTGCCCCACATCAACAGCCCTCAGAACTCCCCCTAACCCAGGCCTGGATCCTACCCCACAACCTCTCCTTAAGCCCCAGCACTCACCTCATGCAACTCCCTAGTATCTGCCCTCATCCCACCCCAGCCCCCACCCCTTGCCCCTTACCCATCCCTCTGTCAGCCCCCTGGCAGTACCATGTTGGAGTGGGCCCGGCGTGGCATCTTCTCGCTGGTGTACAGGTAGAGGAACTTGTTGATCTGGGAGGAGGCCAGCCGGTCCCGGATCTCCAACTCCTGCACGATGAACACCTGCCGCGACACTGGCTGCTCCTCCAGCTCCGTGGGCAGCTTCTCTGCCCCACTGGGATAGGTCTCATGCTGGAAGCTCACCTGGAGGGAGGGGAAGAGGCTAAGGCTTGATGATAGCGTGTGTGGGGGGGTCCCTGCCAAGCCAGACACCCCCGCGCAGAAGGGCTGGGAGCAGAACGCGGCTCTATAGCGTCGGGGGAGTTGAACATCATGTCTATGACAAGGAGGTCAGACCAATGGGCCTACCCAGCCGCTATCCTGTGGCAGGGAGATCCTCAGAAGAGCCTTTGTGGGATGGACGTAAGCCCCACCCACTCACACACACACCCCCGCCCTCACCTTGGTGAGCTGTATCTCCATGAGCAGGTCATGGAGGCGCCCGGTCCCGCCCTGTGTGCGCCAGGTGTTCTGGGGCCGGTTGGCCATGGAGGAGCGGGAAGGGGAGCTGCGGGCGCTCGACAGGCCGGGCCTCATCCTGCAGGGTAGGGGAGAGAGAGGGTCAGAGCTGCTCAGCCCAGCCCAGCCCCAGGGCAGGCCGTGCCTGCCAGGTAGCGAGGTCTCACCTGGGTGAGTGGGCATGTCCTGGGGGGGCACGCCCGACCCCAAAATCCCGCCCTCCATAAAGGTGCCAGACCACTGAGATCTCACGCAGCATGACCCGGCTCTCGGGCAATGGGAAGTGTGCCGGGGCCTTCAGCAGGTCTGTGCTGCCCAGCGGGCGCGAGAAGTAGCCGTCCTTGATGGGCACTGGCCCTTCCAGCAGCTTTGTCACAACTGGCTCTCCGTCCTTTGGCTGAGGGTGGGTGAGACACACACAGAGGCAGGCCTCAGAGCAATCAGTGGACCCAGGTGTCCAAGCCCCGCCCCCAATATCCCACTACTTAATCCTTCCTAAAAAAAAATCCAGGCATTTGGACCCGGCCCAGCCCTGCCCCACCCCCAACCTCTCCCTCCCAGCTCCCCATGGACCCCAAAGCCCCACCCCATATCAGTCATAGCCCCCCAGGCCTCACAGCTTCCCCTCGGTCTCCCATCCCCATTGCCCTCGGCCCCCACAGGCTCTGCCTCCCCTTACTGGGATGCCCATGCCGGGCGCGTCCAGGATGCAGAAGTCGTCATTGTCGGTGGCCTCGCTCTCCTCCTCGCTGCCCTCCGAGGAGCAGAAATCTAGCCCCACTTCCATGGGGGCCGGGGGCAGGGCTGCAGGGGGTGGGTGGCAGGGCTTGCCCCCAGCACTGTTCTCCCCTGGGAAGAGATACACTGAAACGGGGGAGGTTTGGTGCAACTGCCCGGCCTCTCCTGGGAGGGGAGAGGGACATGGGTGAGATCGACCCCAATGAGATACTCCTGCCATCCCACCCGACATCCACCCTGCCCTGGATTAGGCCAACAGGTTCCTCCCGCCCCACATTTCCCTCCCGAGCCCCGGATCAGGCCAATAGGCCCCTCCAGCCCCAGATTAGCCCATTCAGCCAGCTGACGATTTGGGAGCTAGGGGTGACACTCATTTCTCTAGCTCTGCAGCAGGAGTGATGCAGCCACATGCCACCCAGTCTCCAACCCTTCCCCTCTGCCCCCCACCGTGCCCAGTGGCCCCCAAGGAGTTGAAGAGGCAGCGAGGGGACAGCATGGTCCCCTCAGCTCCCCAGGCTCTCACTGGCAGCCCTTACCAGACTCTAATGTCAGGTCCCTCAGGCTGCGGTCGGTGTCGATGAGGGCGTCAGTCAGGTCCCGCTGGTTAATGGTGGCCGTCTCGGCGGGCAGGCAGGAGGGCAGCGAGGCCGGGCTCTCTGACAGCTGGGGGCCAACAAGAACCAGGGGGTGTTATGTACCGAGTGATGGGTACCCATGGATCAGCACTGCCAAGGGAGAGTAGCCCCACCCTGCTCCCTGGGGCACAGCACACACTAGCACTGTGCGGGGGCACTCGGGTCAGTGCTGACGGCCAGGGGAGACACCCTCTACTGCGCTAAGTTCTCTCTAAGCTGCGCAGCCACCTATTAAGCCGCACCGGCCCCAGCATTGACCTGCCTCGGCTGGGGGGAGAGGAGCCCCTCCCTCAGCCCAGCCCAGCTGGAGCTGCCGCAGCTGGGGAGAGAGCTGGTGGGAGTCCTGTCTCCTCACTAAAGCCCTGGGGCAGCCTGCACTCCAAACCCCTCATCCCTGGCCCCACCCCAGAGCCTGCACTCCCCCCGCACTCCAACCCTCTGCCCCAGCCCTGAGCCCTCTCCTGCACCCCAAACTCATCCCCAGCCCCATCTGAGCCCTCATCCCAACCCTCTGTCCCAGCCCTGAGCCCCCTCCCACACTCTGAACCCCTCGGTCCCACCCCCACCACATGAATTTTGTTATAAAATTCGCTCCACACGTGGACGTAAAAAAATTAGAGGAAACACTGCCTGGGCCCTCCTGTCCTGAAGAACAGTGCCCCCTAGCGCCGCAAGAGTCTGCTCTGATTGCTAGGGCAGAGCACCACCTACTGAACTCCCCCCGTCCCTCCAGCATATGCCTTTCCTTCACAGCTTTTAAGGTCCGACCATCAGATCATCCTGTCCAAGCTCCCGCAAAATGCAAGCCAGAGAACTTCCCCATGAGATCACTGCATCCAGCCCAGATCTGATGGTTGAGCTAGAGTGTAGCTCAGAGACAAACACAGAGTCTTGATTTAAAGACCCTCAAAGGCTGGAGCCCACCCCGCATAAGTTGCTGCAATGGTGAATCTCTCCCTGCTAAAAAAGAAAAAAAAAAAAGTGTGCCTTATTTCTCCTCTGATTGGTGCAGCTTCAGGTATTGGATCTCAGTCCTCCAGCCATGCCCCAAACTGGCTCAACCCCACCTACCTAAACTACGAAAGATCCCTGAGCATGCCCCCCATTCAGGCACTGAACTGGCATGACCCTGCTTAGCTAGAGCTTTGGAAGATCCCCATGCAGGTCCCCCATCCAGGCACCAAGCCAGCCTGACCTTCTCAGCCAGGGATGACACCAGTCCAGCCTTCCTCTCCCTACCTGCACCTTCTGGCCAGCGATCTCCGTTGGGCTGTCCTGCCGGGGTGGCGGGTGGAGGTCCCCGTGGTTGACCACGTACTGGATAAGGTTGGCCAGCATGGCGCAGGAGTCGGCACAGGTATGGAGATGCACCACGTTGTTGGAGCAGCGCAGCTCGAACAGCGGCTGGGTCTGGGGTGGAACAAAGCGAATGAGAGACAGCACGTGTCATATTGGGGTGGGGAGCTAGAGCAATGGGATCCCAGATCCTTGGGAAAGGTCAGCACAGGGCTCCTGAGGGGAGGTGGGGCAGCTTAGGTCCCACAGGCTCAAAACGCAGCAAGGCTGCTTTGAAAACACCAGAAGCTACACTGGAGAAGACTCTCACACCGCAAGGCTACAGCGACGGACAAGAAGGGCTGGGAAGTCACCCGCCTACTGCATTCGGCCACATGGAGTATCCTCCCCACCCTGCGCAGTCACCTCTTAAGGGGGGGAGGGGGTTCTCTCCTGGGATTTCCATTGCAGTTACCAGGCCTGCCCCCACCCCACCCTTTCTGGCTGGGCTGAGCCTCACCAGCTTCCCGTCGGCGCTCCCCTTCCACGTGGTGATGACCAGCTCAAGTAGATCCACGTCCAGGACACACACGTAATCTGAGGCCAAGGGAGAGCAGAGATTCAGCCTGACTGGATCCCTGGGTCTATCCTGGGCTCTGGGAAGGGAGTGGGGGGCCTGGTGGGTTGGAGCAGCGGGGGCTGGGAGTCGGGACTCCTGGGTTCTGCTCCACGTTCTCTCTCTAATTTGGGCATTAGTTTCCCTGCAGCAATTAACACACCCAGGATGGGGGACGGTTAAATCCATTCAAACATTTGGGAAGCCCCTTGAAATCCACAGATGGAAAATTGTTAAGCAATACGTTGTGTCTTCTACAGAGCCGCCTGCCACCATGCTGGGCTATGAGCACCAGCTCCCTCATCCAAATACTGACCAGGCGCAAGCTTGCTTATCTTGAAAGACCTGCCGAGAGCCCAGCCTGAGGGGCTATGGGGGCATGATGCTTGAGGGACACCTGCTGCTCCCCAGCAGCCTTTCAAATTGCTGCTGTTTTCAGTGCCCAGAGCACAGCAGAAGGACGGACATGCGGCCCATCCAGCTCTTACCCTTCCGCAGATCGACCGGCTCCACGTCGCATTTGTCAGACAGGTAGATGGCAGAGTCATCCAGAATAAACCTGGGGGAAGGGGAGAGTGACTTAAACCCTGCCGCCCCTCCAGTAGGCACATGCCAGCCAGATCGAATACAATCAAGATCTTGTCCATCACTGTACAGTAACTATGAACCCAAGGGCCCCACACAGTGCAATAAGTATTAGCAGGGCCTTCTGGCCCTGTTACACGGACCCTGACTCCCACCCTGGGCCAAGGGAGTAAGCGCCGGGGAGTGGTGGCTCAAGGAATAGGACATGGGTCCCTTCCCCTCTAGAGGGCATTGGTGCCAATCCAGCCCAGTGTGGGAAGACAGGGAATGGCACAGGGGCCTTTCCTCTCTAGGGGCGCTGGCTCTGATCTGGCCCCAGAACAGTGGGATTGGCTGGCTCGAGAGGATGGACAACTGGATATAGGGCCTTCTAGCGGTGCCGGCTCTGCCTGGCCCGAGGGTGGGGAGACTGGCTGGCTCAGGGGGGCAGGGAATGGAATACAGGGTGCCAGCTGGTGTGAAGAGACTGTGCATGCTGGGGTGAGACTCCTGCAATAAGCGCACCCGGCCCAGCAGTTCACGGCTACACCCCAGGTAACTGGAGTAGACATCGGCAGAGAAATCACTCAGGATTCCATCATACTGGGCTCCTTCTACTGCGCCCACCACCATGGCATCCAGGCACCCGTACGATGGCAGCTCCAGAGCTGCTGACCCCAACTTCTTCCACACAAGCCAGCACTTGGTTATTGTGAGCAGCCCAGGCTCGGCCCAGAGAGAACAGGTCTCAAGCCCCCTGATCTCACCAGCCCAGGGAGAGACAGGCCCTCCCTGGAGAGGGCAGCTCTCTTGGGTTGTCCCCAGCTGAAGGACGCCTACCTGAGCAGGAAGATCGAAGTATCCACAATGATGTTGCTGGACAAGGTGAAGGTCTCGGCCGTGATGAGCACGCGAACGGGGAGGTACAGGGGCCTGAGGGGCGAGATGGTAGTGACAGAACCAGTGTGGGGGTGGGGTGTGATAGGAGGGCTAAAGGAGCCAGGAAGAGTCCCCGCACGGCAGGGTTATTCCTCAGCCCCCCCGCCAAGATGGGATCGCAGCCTTCACAGGAGACAGATGATCCACGGCTGCGCTTTGCTGGGTCCTTACTCCTTGCTCTGAAGCATGCGGTACTGGCCACAGCCGGAGACAGGATACTGAACCAGATGGAGCTCGGTTCTGATCCTCTCTGGCCGGGCCAGTGTTCCTGTCCCACCTGAGACTATCTCAAGGTGACAGAGGCTCCCACCAGTGCATCCAGTCTCCAAGATGCCAAGATAAGAAGTAGAGCAGACTGCAGAGATCAGGCCAGGTTTTGCTTTAACAAAGACCCCACTCTCCTCCCAGAACTGGGGATAGAACCCTGGAGTCCTGGTTCCCGGACCCCCCTGCTCTAACCCACTAGACTCCACTTGCCTCTCCAAGCTGGGACAGAACCTGGGAGTCTGGATTCCCTCAAACCAGATCTGCCAATCTAACTTCTCTGTCTCACCTCTGTTCCTCCTGTACAAACAGCCAAGGGCCTCTCCTATTTTACAGCCACCCTTTTCTCCATGCGGCCCACTCGCCTCTGCTCCCCTCAGTACCTGTAGTCAACCGCACAGCAGAAGAGGTGGGTGTGCAGCACCGTAATGACCGTTGGGGGGACAAAGCCCAGAATCGGATCGTCCAGTACGTCCAGGAAGTCAATCAGCTGAAAGAGGGGCAAACAGAATGGGGGATTACCGTATCCGAGGTAGAAACAAAGCTCGAACGCCTTAATGGGGCTAAGTCGGGAGGACCGGACGATCTTCATCCGAGAATATTGAAGGAATTGGCGCGAGAAATAGCAGGCCCGTTAGCGATAATATTTAATGAATCTGTAAGCTCGGGGGTTGTTCCGTTAGACTGGAGAATAGCTAATGTGGTTCCTATTTTTAAGAAAGGGGAAAAAAGTGATCCGGGTAACTATAGGCCTGTTAGTTTAACATCTGTAGTGTGCAAGGTGCTGGAGAAAATTCTGAAAGAGAAACTAGTTGAGGACCTTGAGGTTAATGGCAAGTGCGATAATTTACAACATGGTTTTACGAAGGGCAGATCGTGCCAAACGAATCTGATCTCCTTCTTCGAGAAAGTAACGGACTTATTAGATAAGGGAAATGCGGTGGACCTAATATACCTGGATTTCAGTAAAGCATTTGATACTGTACCCCATGAGGAATTATTGGTTAAGCTGGAAAAGATGGGGATCGATATGAAAATCCAGAGGTGGATAAGGAATTGGTTAATGGGCAGAATGCAGCGGGTCGTATTGAAGGGTGAACTGTCAGGTTGGAGGGAGGTTACCAGTGGAGTTCCTCAGGGTTCGGTTTTGGGACCCATTTTTTTTAATCTATTTATAACTGACCTCGGAATCGATTGCAGGAGTGGACTGATAAAGTTTGCGGATGATACGAAGGTGGGAGGCGTTGCCAATTCGGAGGAGGATAGGGATATTCTGCAGGGAGACTTGAATGAGCTTGTGAATTGGAGTATCAGAAATAGGATGAAATTTAATAGTGAAAAGTGTAAGGTGATGCATTTAGGGATGACTAACAACAATTTTAGTTACAAGCTGGGGACGCATTGGTTAGAGGTAACGGAAGAGGAGAAGGACCTAGGGGTTCTTGTAGACCGAAGGATGACTATGAGTAGACAATGTGACGTGGCGGTGAAAAAAGCCAATGCGGTCTTGGGATGCATTAGGCGAGGTATATCTAGTAGGGATAAGGAGGTGCTGCTTCCGTTGTACAAGGCGCTGGTGAGACCTCATTTGGAGTACTGTGTGCAGTTCTGGTCTCCCATGTTTAAAAAAGATGAACTCAAATTGGAACGGGTGCAGAGAAGGGCCACTAGGATGATCAGAGGAATGGAAAACCTGTCGTATAAAAGGAGACTAGAGGAGCTCGGGCTGTTTAGTCTGACAAAACGAAGGCTGAGGGGGGATATGATTGCTCTCTTTAAATATATCAGAGGGATAAATACCAGGGAGGGAGAGGAATTATTCCAGTTTAGTACTAATGTGGACACGAGAACGAATGGATATAAATTGGCCGTGGGGAAGTTTAGGCTTGAAATTAGACGAAGGTTTCTGACCGTCAGAGGGGTGAAATATTCATAGATTATAGGACTGGAAGGGACCTCGAGAGGTCATCGAGTCCAGTCCCCTGCCCGCATGGCAGGACCAAATACTGTCTAGACCATCCCTGATAGACATTTATCTAACCTACTCTTAAATATCTCCAGAGACGGAGATTCCACAACCTCCCTAGGCAATTTGTTCCAGTGTTTAACCACCCTGACAGTTAGGAACTTTTTCCTAATGTCCAACCTAGACCTCCCTTGCTGCAGTTTAAACCCATTGTTTCTGGTTCTATCCTTAGAGGCTAAGGTGAACAAGTTCTCTCCCTCCTCCTTATGACACCCTTTTAGATACCTGAAAACTGCTATCATGTCCCCTCTCAGTCTTCTCTTTTCCAAACTAAACAAACCCAATTCTTTCAGCCTTCCTTCATAGGTCATGTTCTCAAGACCTTTAATCATTCTTGTTGCTCTTCTTTGGACCCTTTCCAATTTCTCCACATCTTTTTTAAAATGCGGCGCCCAGAACTGGACACAATACTCCAGCTGAGGCCTAACCAGAGCAGAGTAGAGCGGAAGAATGACTTCTCGTGTCTTGCTCACAACACACCTGTTAATACATCCCAGAATCATGTTTGCTTTTTTTTGCAACAGCATCACACTGTTGACTCATATTTAGCTTGTGGTCCACTATAACCCCTAGATCCCTTTCTGCCGTACTCCTTCCTAGACAGTCTTTTCCCATTCTGTATGTGTGAAATTGATTTTTCCTTCCTAAGTAGAGCACTTTGCATTTGTCTTTGTTAAACTTCATCCTGTTTAACTCAGACCATTTCTCCAATTTGTCCAGATCATTTTGAATTATGACCCTGTCCTCCAAAGTAGTTGCAATCCCTCCCAGTTTGGTATCATCCGCAAACTTAATAAGTGTACTTTCTATGCCAATATCTAAGTTGTTGATGAAGATATTGAACAGAGCCGGTCCCAAAACAGACCCCTGTGGTACCCCACTCGTTACGCCTTTCCAGCAGGATTGGGAACCATTAATAACAACTCTCTGAGTACGGTTATCCAGCCAGTTATGCACCCACCTTATAGTAGCCCCATCTAAGTTGTATTTGCCTAGTTTATCGATAAGAAGATCATGCGAGACCGTATCAAATGCCTTACTAAAGTCTAGGTATACCACATCCACCGCTTCACCCTTATCCACAAGGCTCGTTATCCTATCAAAGAAAGCTATCAGATTGGTTTGACATGATTTGTTCTTCACAAATCCATGCTGGCTGTTCCCTATCACCTTACCACCTTCCAAGTGTTTGCAGATGATTTCCTTAATTACTTGCTCCATTATCTTCCCTGGCACAGAAGTTAAACTAACTGGTCTGTAGTTTCCTGGGTTGTTTTTATTTCCCTTTTTATAGATGGGCACTATATTTGCCCTTTTCCAGTCTTCTGGAATCTCTCCCGTCTCCCATGACTTTCCAAAGATAATAGCTAGAGGCTCAGATACCTCCTCTATTAGCTCCTTGAGTATTCTAGGATGCATTTCATCAGGCCCGGGTGACTTGCAGGCATCTAACTTTTCTAAGTGATTTTTAACTTGTTCTTTTTTTATTTTATCCGCTAAACCTACCCCCTTCCCATTAGCATTCACTATGTTAGGCATTCCATCAGACTTCTCAGTGAAGACCGAAATAAAGAAGTCATTAAGCATCTCTGCCATTTCCAAGTTTCCTGTTACTGTTTCTCCCTCTTCACTAAGCAGTGGGCCTACCCTGTCTTTGGTCTTCCTCTTGCTTCTAATGTATTGATAAAAAGTCTTCTTGTTTCCTTTTATTCCCGTAGCTAGTTTGAGCTCATTTTGTGCTTTTGCCTTTCTAATCTTGCCCCGTTCTAATATTGGAACGGCCTTCCGAGGGAAACGGTGGGGGCGAGGGACCTGTCTGGTTTTAAGATTAAATTAGATAAGTTTATGGAGGGAATGGTTTAATGGTAAAACATAATTGGTGGGGAATACCGAGCAATAGCAGGTAAACAGTATAATGGGTAACAAGGGTCAGGCTGGAGACTCTTGCCTACATGCTCGGGGTCTTACTGATCGCCATATTTGGGGTCGGGAAGGAATTTTCCTCCAGGGTAGATTGGCTGAGGCTCTGGAGGTTTTTCGCCTTCCTCCGCAGCATGGGGCAGGGATCTCTAGCAGAGGGTTCTCTGAAAATTGAAGTCACTAAGATACAGGATTTGGGGACTTCATCAGCAGAGTCAAGGAAAGGGTAGGGATGGTTTTGTGGCCTGCAGCATGCAGGGGGTCAGACCAGATGATCATAATGGTCCCTTCTGACCTTAAAGTCTATGAGTCTATGAGTCTATGAAAGAGCGAGAGTGTGAGCGTGCGCACCCCAGACAGCAGGTCTTCATGGGGGCAGAAAGGCCAGTGCCGATTCCCTGAGCTGGAGGACACCTCCCCCGCTCCCCGATCCCTGCATTCAGCCCCAGTCCCCTGTGGTTGAACTAGGAGGATTCTCTTTAGACCAGGGGTATCGGACATACAGATCTAGCCTGGCCAATGCATTTGTGTTGGCCAGAATCTCAGCTTTCATGAAAAAAGGAGTCAGTTTTTAGGCCTCACAGCCTCCTCCATGTGCCTAGAGTATAACCAATTTCATAGCAACTGCCGGAGTCTGCCAAGAGCCTGAGCCAATGGCTGAGAGATGCGGGAGCTGCACTGAGTGAAAGTGACACAGCGACCTGCTAGTCTCAGAGCTGACCTTTCCACTTGACACTCTCTCATCTGGCCCCAATCCGTACCAGATTTATCCTCACAAACACCCCTTGGAGGCAGGGCAGGGTTCTTATCCCCATGGCAGATTGGGAAACTGAGGCACGGAGAGGCAAAATGACTTGCCCACGGTCACAGCAGGCCAGTGGCAGAGCTGGAAATAGAATCCAGGTCTCCCGGGTCCCAGTCCAGTGCTCTAGCCATTCAGACACCCAGCCTCACTCCATCACCACTTTATAAGTAGGGAAAAAGAGGCCCAAAGACTTGCCCAAGGTCACACAGGCAGCCTATGGCAGAGCCAGAAATTGAGCCCAGGCCTCAAGTCCCTGGCGAACGCCCTAACCACTGGACCAGAGGGGGCATTGCCCAGATCAGCTATTCCACTGTTGATCATGGCAGCGGAAGGAACCGGGTGGGGGCTTACGCCTGCAAGGGGCAAGAATTGCCACAATTAAACAGAGATTTGGGCCCTGCCCAATGAATGAGTTTGACTCCCCTTAGCTGGACACCAGGGCGCGAGTCCAAGCCATGGAGCATCCAATCTGTCCCCTGGGAAAGTTCCACACCTTATAGCCATGCTGGTGTTGGCCCAGCTTCCACTCCTGGCCCCAAGTCTCCCTCAGCCCCGTGGCTGCTACACTGCAGAGCTCTCTCTGCTATTCACTCCAGGACGTGTACTTCCAGCTCAGGACGTACCTGTGTGTACCAGCTCTGATTGGTCAGTGCCATGTGATGTCGCATGGTGGCCCCTTCGAGCCTCAAGGTGACCAGGAACTCCTGGATTCGGGTTGCAAAAGGGGAGATTGGGGAAGCAAAGTTAAAAAGCAGGGAGACCCCCCCAAATGGGGAAAGGCTCTGTAAGGGGCAGGATGGGGGGAATCCATTTATGAACACCTTTAGGACATCTCCCCCCAAACCCACCATACCAGCAGGCTTCTAGCACCCCCACATGCCAATCCACCCCAGCTGGGCCCCCCCATCCAGACCCATGGCCGTTCATGCCACAGGGGGCAGTGCACAGGGAGACAGGACCGTCCCAGTGGCTCTCCGAGGTGTGGAAGGAACAGAGGAAATCCTACAGGGAAATAGCCTCTAGGAACAGACAAGTCAGATGAAAGCTGGTGCTGAGATGTTTTAAGTTAAACAATACATGCAGCATCCCAGGGAGAAGTTGCTTTGGCTCTTAGCCTGTTTGGAGAAGGGGGAGCAGAGGGAGCCCGCCCAGCTGATTCCCCTCCTCCACAGCCCCGAGAGTGGAGACAAGATACCTTGATGTTTTTCTTCAAGTCCAGGTTGATGCGGATGGCAGCCGAGAGCATCTTGAGGGGCCTGTCCTTCCTGCCACCCGCCAGCCCGCTCAGCACCCCCTCCTCCGAGGAGTAGATTGTGGGGTGCAGCCTGTCAGGGGGGGTGAAGCTGGGGATTTCCAAACGACTGGCCAGGAAATAGTCCTCTACCACAGCTGAGGGGACAGAGAGAATTTGGCCCGCTGGCTGGCCAGCCATCCTTCCCACCAACCCTCTCCCAGTGCCCTGTGGGACAGAGCGCTAGCCTGGGACTCAGGAGAGCTAGGCTATGTTCCCAGCTCTGCCACTGGCCTGCTGGGTGACGCCAGGTAGAGTCACTGCCCCTCTCTCCCTAAGTAAAATGGGGGGTAATGATCCTGACCTCCTTCGTAACCCACTCCGACAGCTACTGATATGACCTCGGTATTAACTCTTGCAGCTGCATCCCCACCCTCTCCAGCATTGCTCTGTCTCTTTAAGACCCACCTCCACCCTAGATGTCCCCCCTCCCCACTCTGAGCGTCCGCTGGGTGCAAGAGCCTCATCCTTTGCAATCCCCACTGCAGGGAACTGCCTCCTGGCAGGCCTTAGCCCAGCTGCCTCTTTGGCCCATTGGCTGCTCCCACCGGAGGTCACCACGAGGTTGGGCACAAAGGGCAGCACAGGCCTGACCTGCTGCCCTTTGGACTGGATGGGCCAAGTGAAACCCCAGCTCCACAGCACTTCATGAGATCCCTACAGCGCCCCCCGGAGGGCTCTGAAGAAGGCAGATGGGTCCCAGTGTGCCAGGGAACAGGGCTGTGACTCGGCAGCCCTGGGATCTATTCTGTAACCTTGGGCCCCTGCCACTACATGGGGATAGGTATGAATCCATGGCTCAGTGGGAGAGTCCTGGCTCCCAGCCCCCACTGCATCAGCTCATCACACACAGGACCAGAACCCCCACTCTAACTGACGAGACCCCCCTCAGGACAGAACCCACGAGTCCTGACTCCCAGCTCCCCCCCACCCCCCCACCCCACAGTTTGAACCGTACCTTTATGATAAAGGGTGACTCTCTCAGACTCTATACAGAGGTAGCCAAGCTCCTCCTGGCCCTTGTACTGGGACACGCTGAAGATGGTGCAGTTGTCCACATCCAGCACGATCTCTCCATGGGAGTCATCCAGCTTCTTCCCCGCCTCACCCTGGGGGCAGAGGGGAAGGAGGACAAGAGTCAGACGCCCCAGTGCAGACCATTGTCCTTCCATCCCAAAGGGTCAAATGGCAACAGTCACCCAGCACTGAGGAGCAGCAGCATCTGGGGTTGGATGTGAGGCTATTTATATAGAGATCCCTCACCTGGGGCTCAGATGCAGCCAACTCTGAGGAGGGGTGCAAGGCTTATTTAAACAGCACACAGCAACAGCACACAGCAGCATGGTACAGTAGGGAAGGACCCAGTACCTAACTGGAATTCCAGAGGGAGTTGAAGGGTGACAGGTGGGCATTTGGAGAGGCAGAGGAGAATGACCCAGGTTTGAATTTGTCCTGGACACTAGAAGGAGTAGCTCAGTTCTAGGGAAAAGCAGTAGCCCCCATCCTGGTCTCTGCAGCACAGCGCCACCTAGTGCCACACTGGGACCCCCACTGGCTCAGAGGGAAGGGCTCCGCTCCCCTGCTCCCTGCAGCACCCAGAGATCTCCCATCCAAACAGTGCCCAGGCCAGGCCCTGTCTAGCTGGAGCTCAGAGGAGATGGCCTGGCAGTTGGTCCCTGGGGGTTGCCCTCACCTTGGCCTCGCACAGAGCCGTCACCCTGCCCTTCAGGATAGAGACCACGGCTGAGAAACGGCTCTGCTGGCGTAGGCTCAGCTGCTCTCCCTTCCTCCGCTGAGCCACCGCCTCGTCCACTGAATAGAAGTGAGAGTCCTCATCCTCAGAGTCCGAGTCTGACGGGGACAGGGAAGAGGAGGGTTAATGGCAGCTCTCGCTGCATGGGGAAACTGAGGCACAGAGGAGCAGCTCTTGCCAAAGGTCACGTCAGGGCTGGGTATAGAACCCAGGAGTCCCGACTCCCAGCCCCGCTGCTCTAACCACTAGACCTCTGCTACCTTCACAGAGCTGGGGACTGGCCCACAAGCCCCTTTCCTTATCCTGCATCCATCACAAAGCAAGCAACCGTGATGCTATTCCCCACCTAGAATCCTTCACTCCCCATTTCCATTAAGGCTTCACAGGTCAGTGCGGGTGATAGGAACCTCTCTCTAGGTTTGGGGGAGAGGCTTGGCTCCTTACCCAGTTTAAAGGCAGACTTGCACATCTTGAAGTTGTCCTGCCAATACTTGGGAGGGGGTGGGTGGCTGGAGAAGAAAGTCCCGGATGCAGCGCCCCCCGCAGGCCCGGAGGAGCAAAGGAATGGGCTGGCTGGCTCCCACATCAGCAAGTCATTATTTATCCTGGGGAAGGAAAGGAAAGATGCTTCACACCCACAACTGCCTTTGTCTCCCCTAGCCCAGGAGCCCCTCAAAGCACCCCCAATCCTTCCCCAGGCCCAGCGGTGTTTGTTATAGACCTGGCCTGCCTGGTTCTGACACAGAAGGAGACGGCCCCTGCCTTAGAGAGCTTACCAACGAGTATTCTCACAGGGTGTCTCTAGGGTGCTGCAGGGAACAAGATGGGCCACTCAATAGGCGCCATCTCCCATTTTGCAGGTGGGGAGACAGGCACAGAAAGCAATTTGCTCAAGATCACCTGGCAAGTTGGCAGCAGAGGTGGGGATGGAACCCAAGAGCCCTGACTGCCAGCCCTGCCCTGCTCCAACCATTAGAAGCCAAGCCCATTGCAAAGCTGGGACCAGAACCCAGGAGCCTTGGGCCACCTGGGATCCATCTGCTCAGGCCTGGCCCGCCCCAGCCGACAGCTCTTCCAACCCCAAGCACAGGCAGGGCCGGGTCCACGTGAGCTGGGCACTGCCAGTGCCCCGCTCTGCAGATGGAAGGTCAAGAGTCCAGGGGGCAGGCAGGGAAGATTCAGGGTCTGATCCCTAGAGGCTGCCTGGCCCTGTGGCTGCTCCTTGCCAGCCAGGATACACAGCTAGCTGTCCCCTCCCATCCCTCCCCCGATACCTGTTATAGATGCTCTCATAGATCTCCTTGCTAGGCAGGAAGATGTGGACACTTGGCAGGGTCACTTCTAGGGCATATTGCGAGGCAGCCACTGTCTTGGCCTGGAAATCTGCCATCTCCTCAGGGTCTCCAGGGATCACCATCTTGGGGGGAGGCCAGCACAGGTGGGGTTAAAGACTTAAAGGAACAGGCACCTGCTTTGGCCAACCGACTACTAAACAGGAGGGTTCTCAACATGGAGGCTGTGACCCCCATGTAAAGGGTCATGACCTCCCCCTGTCCTTTCCTTACTGGTTAATGGGAGGAGAGAGCCCAAGCTAGATGGAAAGGGGGTTGAGATATGGTTCCTGATATGGAAGGGGGTTGAGAACCCCAATTGGCTCCTCCCTCAGGATCATTCAGCCCATACCCTAGGTCCTCCCTGCTGCATTCCTTGTATCCTGGTTGGCTAACCAAGCCACCTGCCCCAAAGAGACCACTCACGCCTTTCCTGGCGGGATCAGACCCTCTGGCAGGCAGGGGGCATTCCATGCTCCCACCCTCAGCACTATCGCCTCCCCACTGAGCGCCAGGGAGGGCCACCCCCCTTACCTCCTCAGTTTCATACATGGTCCTTTTGGAAGAGAAGGGGGAGGGCTCGGGCCGCCGCAATTCACAGGGACTCTCCACCATTGACAGTTCCATCTCCTCCTTGTCCATCGCCAAGTCCCAGTGGGACAGGCTGTGCTGGGGGGTCAGGGTCACCATGATCCTGCGCAGGGCCGGTGGGAGGGAAAGTCAGAGGGCACAGGGTGAACCATGTAGACCCCCACCCCATACGGGGCTACCTGCCCCCGTCTCAGATGCTGCAATGAAATGTTGCCCCCAACACATCTGAGCTCCCCACCCCCTGCCAACCCTGTGCACCACCACAGGGGGCGCTCCATGAAACCAGAGGATGTATGATCGGATGACAATCAGCCGAGATGTAGATGAGGGAAGGAGCTGGTGGGATGGGAGGGGCTCTGGCGGAGGGAGCTGCTCCTACCAGGGTGCACATGGGGTGGGGAGATCAGCCCCCCAAAGCAGACTCACTTTGGGAAGAGGTATTTCTTGCCCGGTCCTTTGGCTGCAGGGTCAAGGGCTTTGCTCACCCGGATGCAGGGTACAGAGAGCCTCTCACCGTCTTCGTATAGACCTGCAAGGAGAGTGGCTTGACTCAATGCCCAGACACACCCCCACCCCCTCCCAAACACTGCCCTTCTACCCTACACCTGGGAGGGCTTTGTAAGGGGGCTGGGGGAGAAGTAAAGATGCAGGACTCCTGGCTATCCCATCTCCAGCTGTGGGAGCAGAGTGGGGAGGGGCACAGGAATCAGGATTCCTGGGTTCTGTTCTGGGGTCTAATGGTTAAAGCAAATGGAGATGGGAGTGGAAACCAGGACTCCTGGGTTCTATTCCTGGATCTGGCAGACTGGGAGGGCAGTCTACTGGTTAGAATAAAGAACGGTGTCAGGATGGCTCTGGTTAGAGCATTCAAGTTTTTGTAGGGTCTACAAAACCAAGAGGGATCCATTTAGAAACATCCCCTTCCTATTTTACAGCAGGAGACATGGGGCCCCATGTTCCCCCCCAACTCAACCTGAACAGAGGGGGTCCCTGTGGGCCTCGTGCCTCGTCCCTGCAGCCTGGGTTTGCCCTCCAGCCCCTTAGGGGAACAAGACACCCCAGGGAGGGTCGTTGGCAGCAGGGACCCAATCCTGGACCTATGGATCTTAGAGCCAGAGCAGCCACTGTCCAAGTCTACTAGCCCAGAGGCTACAGCAGCCTCCTAACCTCCATAAGGAACAGTGAGCACCACTCAGGTCAGCGACAGACTTCCCAGAAGGCCTTGCAGCTCAGCCCTTCCCATGCTCACCATGCAGGTCGCTTAAGGTCACCTCCAGCCGGGTGGGCTCCCCATGACACCCTGGCCCTGCCCGCAGCTCCGTCTGGAACACTACATCAGTCAGCTCCAGTCGCAGGTTCTCTTTGCGCACAGCTTTCTCCATCCAGGGCTGACGCTCTGGCTCGGGCCGCAGGTCCGGCACTGGGAACTGCAAGCGCAGGGTGGCCTTGGGTGCTGCCAGCCGCACGGTTGTGTGCCTCTCGGGGGCATGGAGAGACTCTGCCTGGCACCCAGCCACAAGAGGGGGAGAGAGGAAAGGATTAACAGGGGCCTGGTCTCCCTCCAGGTCCCCCACCCATTGCAGGCATAAGCACCTCCTCCTCTGCAGCCATCTGGGAACGACGCCCCCTCCTGGCAGATGTTCCATCCCCCACACTCACCACATGCATGTCCGCATGGAGGCCAGGGGCTTGATCTTGCATGGACGCCGATGCTGCCAGATGGAGGAGGGACCCAAGCCGGTCTAGGACACCCAGGTCCACATCAGAGTGGAACTCTGCCAGCTCCGCCAACAGCTCCGAGCTTCGCCTAGCCCCAGCCTTCTTGAGATTGCTCTGCAGGGAGAGGTAGAGCCATCGGAGCCCTGGGAACGCCTCCCCAGCCAGGGGAGATGCTGCTCTATGTGGGGGTGGGGGTTCGTTCTACAGAGCACCGGAGTGAGGGGGAAGCTCGGGTGCTGGCCCCGGTCGTCTGGGACTGTACAGACTGTTGTATTATTGTAGGGTCTCTTGCGATTGCCAATGTGTTATTCTAGGGTCACCCAGGGAGGCTGGGGCTTCCTTCTGTCTCTGCCTGCTTGGCTTCCTCTGCTGCTGATGCAGCCCCACCCAATCTGGCTGTGTAAGATTACGTGTCCCTGCAGGTCCCAGCGCGTGGAACTGAGATCTACTGGCACTTAGCCACATGTCAGGTCAAGCCGACTGACCACAGGACAGCTCCTGCCACAGTCAGGCCAGGCCAATGGAGTACCAACCTCAGGAGAGCTCCTGCCATCCGCAGGCCAAGCCAACAGAGCACCAACCTCCTCTCCCCCCACCCATTCAGGCACATTGTTGAAGGGTGGGCATGTGGTTAAGGGACTGGATTGGACTCTGGACACTTTGGTCCAAGGTCACACAATGGAATAGTACCAGTCACTTCTCCACTTGCTGCCTCAGTTTCCCCATCTGTAAAATGAGAATAACCCTTCCTTTGTCTAAACAGACTGAGCTCTTCGGGCAGGGACCATCTCACTGCGACTGTGCAGTGCCCAGCACAATGGGGCTTTCCCTCCTCCTCCACATCTCAGCTGGGGACTCCAAGTGTTACTGGAATGTAATTTAATAGTAGCCAGGCAGAACCAACAAAGCTCTGACCTCATGAGAACTTCCACTCCCAGGCAGAGGGACAGGACCAATGCTCCCAGGAGTGCTCCCATCACAGCAAAACCAATAACCCAGGGCAGCCAGCATCCCCCCACCTCCCTGCTGCGAGGACCCAGTGCAATGCCATCAAGTGGCAGCCTGCGATGGCTCTGGTCCCTGTGAGTGGGGCAAAGGGGGAGAAAAATACGCCAATTGCACTGAATCTCAAGACACCCTCCGGCTTCAGGCTGCTGCTCACTTTGGATGGCAGCTTCTCAGACTGCTTGTAGTGGATCTGGGCGCAGGGCCGGGCCGAGGAGTTATAGGTGAAGGCACTGGGGTTCTTGAAGGTCATTAGCTGTAGAGAGAAGGGGTGGGGTGAAGGCTTGTGCAGCGGGTCCAAACATGAGATGCTTGGTAAGTTTCCCAAGAACGGATTCAAGCTGCCCCACACCCACCCACCCTTCTCTGGGGAGGGGTTTCATCCCATCAGGTGCTGGCACAGTGGCTGTCATGGACAGAAGGCTCAGGTGGCCTGGTCCGCTCCTAACAATGGACAGAGTCATCAGGTCTCGTCTCCTTTAGCCCACACATGGTCTGTTCTCCAAGCCAGTCCAGGGTACCATGCAACAGGGATCTCGCTGTAACCACTAAGGGAATAAGTCTACGTAGACTGATGAATTCCATTTGCTGTTTGTGATTGGAACAGTCCATGTGGATTAGACCTTCCGGTCTGTGGCAGAAAACAGACCATGTCTGAGAAGCCGAAACAGGGCCATCAACTTTCAATAGACAGTTTCTGGCGAGGCAGTGCGCCCCCTGCTGGGCACACCAGGCTACTATGTTTGGACCCGTGGGCTTTAAGCTCCCCTTGGTCTGTGCAGGCTTCAGTCACCATCCCTGTTCTTGGCTTCTCTGGTGCACTTCCTGGGCACAGACTGTCAGATACCCCTCCATTGAAGTGGGACCTTGCAGCCCAGCTTCCCTAGGCCCATAGTCTCCTTGTCCTCCCTCCCCCAAGACACCCCAACAGCTTACACCGGCCCTTTCCCAGAACTCCACCTGTGGGCAGGGCACTCTGGTTTATAGCTTAACCCTTTGGGACACGTGATAGTGGAAGGCAGCAGACACAGACTTGCAGAACAATTTCTGCAACCATCACTGTTCAGACAGCACAAGAGATCTACGGATCCAGGTAGATCCAATGCCTACTCGGCATTCCCTGCTTCCGTTTCCTCACCAGTGGGGAATTCTTTGTCATGGATGTTTAACAACCCTTGTGCCCAGCAGTGCCAGAGCATGGAAAAGCCCAGAGTGAGAAGAGAGGCAGGAAGCGGTGTCAGAAGTGGCTTTCCAAAGAGAAATGCTTTAGCCAAGGGACCAGGCCGTTGCAGAACCAGGAAGCGGAGCAGGAGGGCCCTGGCCTCCCTGAATGACACTGACCAGAACCCAAAAGACTCTCAGGAGTGGGCAGGGCTCGGAGAGAGGGATTGCGTTCAGGTGTTGTGTGTTCGTCCACAGATCCGAACTCTCTTGTGCTGTCCAAGAGCAGAGTGTGCATTGGGGGTGGAGAGGGGGGTTTAAGGAGTCCCTTTCCGAAGTCTGGGTCCCTTGCTTTAACTGCAACATAGTCCCAAAGGGTTGAACTATCTATAAACCGGAGAGCTCACGAAGGTAGAGCCCTGGGAGCAGCATGCATAAGCTACTGGGGAGATGTGGGACAAGCGTCAGCACTGGTTTGGGGGCCCACGGCACTGGGCAGCAGCACCCCACCTCTCAAGGAGAAGGGCCAGAAAGGGAGTCTGCACCTCCGGAATGTGTCAGCAAGGCCAGGACCGAGACAGCAACTGGACGCTGCTCAGGCCCAGTGAGCTTGAAAACATGTGGGATCCAAAGGTTGGATCCATGCACCAGCCTGGTGACTGGGTGTTCACTGGGGATGACTCTGCCAGGGCTCTAACACTTCACCCCTGCCCTTTACCCTCTGGATTAGGATACCACCAGCTTAGCCCTGCCTGGGTATCAACTGGCCCAGCTTCCCCCTGCCCACAACAATAATTCCCCTCCATCCTTGGGGTTCACACCCTTCTGATCCTTGCCTTGCACGTGCTCTTCTGCTCCTCTCAGGCAGAGCCCATGGAGCACAGATAGCAGGAGCACTCCCCCACTCCCAGGCAAAACAGATCCTCCCCACCAGAGCCAGCCCTGACCCTGGGCTCAGCACACCATGACTGCAGGCTGAGGTCTCATCCCCCTAGACACCTCCAAGCAACAGCCATGGTCAGGTCAGAAGTGAGGAGAGCTGGAAAGCCATGACCCCAGTGCTCAGCCCTGGGTGTGGCTCTGCCATCCGCTCACCACCCATTACCTCGGTGTACTCCGGCTTCTGCTGCCTGCGCTCCGGGCTGGCACTGGCCCACAGGCACTCCAGAATCTCCAGCATGCCGAAGCTCACCTCCGAACTGAGCACATGCAGGGAGCCAGCTGCTCTCTGTTGGCAGGTGACCTGTAGGGCTGCTCCAGTAAGCCTGGGGGCGGGAAGGCGGAGTCAGCCTACAGGGGGTGAAGGGGGGGGGGGGGGGTTGACAGCCCCAGTGCTGTGGCCCAGGCAGATGTTACAAGCTAAGCAGGCACAGGGACAGTGAGCACATGGATGGGAGACTTCAAGGATTGAGGGGGGGGCGACACTGTCCCCTCACAGTCAGTGCTTACCCCAGTGCCTCAGGAGCGATACTAGGGGGCACTGTGCTGCACAGAATGGAACGGGGGTGCTCTCCTTTTCCCCCAGCTCAGCACTAGAGGGCACTGTGCCACAAGGAGGGGATGCTCTCCTTTTTCAGTCAGTGCCAACCCCATGCGGTGCTAGGGGGCACTGTGCTGCAGGAAGTGGGATGGAGGGGCACTTTCCCCTCACAATCAGTGCTGGCCCCAATACCCCAGCATGGCACTAGGGGTGCCGTGCCCTCCCCTCACAATCCCTGCTGGCCCCACCTCCCAATGCCCCAGTCCCCTGGAGATCATACATCTAAAACATCCTCTGGTACCTGCCTCCGCACCACTCCCCAGACTGGGGTAGGGAGCAGCCAGGGTGTATCGTGTGTCCCCCACGAGGGGCAGGGAGCTGCACCCAGCCTACCTGAGGTTACTGCAAGGACAGGCCTTCTCAAAGCACTGGCGCAGATGCCCAAAGTCCCGCCCACCGAAGGCTGAGTCTTTGAAGAAGGCCAACTCGGCAAAGAAACGCTGGGCCAGCTGGGGTGGGGCAGGCGGGCCGGGGCACTGATGCGGGACCGTCAGGGTGAGGCCGCCCACCGTAACTCTGAGCAGCGTCTCCGGCCGCAGGCTCTCCAGGGAGGGCAGCTGGGGGGCCTTGCCTGCAACAGATCAGGCACCTCGGATCAGACAGTCCCGGCAGTGAGAGCGCCCCACCCTCCAGGCTAGTCCCAACACTCCTGGGCTAGTCTGGCTAGCAAAGGGACTACAACTGGCCATCCTCCCCACTGCAGGGCTCACACCAGGTCTCCCACACTAGGTAAAACTGGTGCATTACAACCAACCCCTAGAGGATTCTGGGAAACCTGCTAGGGCACTCTTCCCTCCAAGCAGGGGATGCCCCACAGCAGAAGGGGCTGCAGGTTGGGATTACCAGGCAATGGCAGAGTTGTGGTGGGGGGCAGGAGGGGCTGGTGGGAGCCCAATGATGGGAATAGAACCCAGGAGCCCTGGACCCCAGAGCTTCGCAGGGAGAAAGAGGGGTTAGGCCAATGGAGGTATGGTCTTCCAAAGGGGAAGGGTCAGGGTGGAGGGGGAAACTGAGGCCCTTCTTGCTTGTTGATCCCCTGCAGGGGTGAGGCACTAACCTAGCTGCCCCAGTCAAATTCCAGTTGGGGGTTATTGCCTTCTACCTCGCTCAAACTCACCTGGCTGTGGCAGCCCCCATGCCCCAACCTAGAGGGAGCTGCATCTCAGTGTCAGGTGAGGGATCCCTGTATAAACAGCGCCCACGCTCCACCCCAGAGGTGTGTACACTTACCCCTAGATGGCTGAGTCAGATTTCAGCCATGAGTGAAGGAAGCCTTCTACAGTCAGCGAGCTTCAGGGATGGACTCTAAGCCTGCAGCCCCCCAAGCAGGGAATAGAACCCAGAAGCAGTGACTCCCAGGCCTCCACCCGCTCTAACTCACTAGAGCCCCTTACCATCCCAGACCTGGGAGAGAACCCAGGAGTCCGGGCTGCCAGCCCCTGCTGCTCTACCCGGCCAAACCCCAACCCCGCTGCCTTCCCAGCACTGGGTGGAACCCCACGCTCCCCACTGAAGCGCAGCACGAACCCAGTAGGACGGGCCCCACTCACCTGGCAGTTTGCTCAGGCCCTGCAGGCCCGGGAGCGTAGCAGCAAAGGGGGAGCGGCTGTAGCGCCTGGGGCTGCTCAGGATCAGCTGCAGAGAGAAGCGGAGGTTAGGGATGCGGAGCCAGACCAGGAGGGCAGATGAGGTTTGGTGGCAGCAAGGTGCTCCCGGGACGGAGCAGAGCAGGCACAGACAGCTTCAGAGGGCTCTGCCTGGTTCTAGACACGGGAAAGGGGGGGGAGCCGAGGGGGGAACAGTGCCAGATGCTGCCAGCTATGCCCTCCCACTCTGCCCCCCACCAGCGAGTTCTCACCCCCGGTGCGAAGGAAGGCGGCTGCAGGGGGCAGGCACTGTAGTCGCTGTGCACAGAAGAGTCGAGCTCGATATCGGAGAGATCACTGACTGAGCGCATGGAGGTCACGCTGCTCGTCATGGCAGCCATGGAGAAGAACATCTCTGGAAGGCAAAGGGGGAGAAGCAGGGTCATGGGAGGGAGGCGGAGCCCCAGCAGAGGGACAGGCAACCTGTTGTACTGGGAAACCGTGCAGCATGTGGGCAGGCACACCAGAAAGTGCTGCCCTCATATAAGGGTTCACACAGTAAGGGGGCTGAGAGGCACCAGCAGAGCTGGGGCAAAAGGGGAGCAGGGCTGGGATAACACACAGACGGTGGGTTGGGACTGAGGGGCACCAGAAGAGCTCAGTGAGAGTCCTGGGCTGCACAACTACATGCTCTGGTTTTGTAGTACACCAGTGTGTAATCTCCATCGCCCTGCAGCGGCAGGGCCACACAAAGGATAAGAGACCTGCTGTTGCTGCCAGCTGAGGGAAATCCTCCCTTAGCTCAAGTGGGAGTGGCCTATGCTGCTTCTGGAGCCAAAGAGCCAAGGCTCCTCATCCTGGCTTCCCAGGCAGGGTGGGGGTTTGTCTGCAGCACACAGGCCACGATGTAGTGCAGAGTCTAGCACTGACACCCCTCCTCCCGCAGTGCACCTCGCCCAGACGTCACCTCTGTTCTCCAGGCCCACGAAGCTCTCCAACTCCTCCTCAAGCCGGCCCGGCCCCAAGCCCTGGCCCCCGTGCAGCTGTTGGCTCAGATCCTGTTCTATCAGCTTCAGGTCCTCAGAGTCCAGTGGGCGGCTCTTGCTTAGCTTCTCCTGTAGGCCATTGGCTTCTTGGGTTGGGGAGAGGAGGAGCCGTGGGGGTTAGGGAGGTGCTGAGAGAAGATAGCCCCTGGGGACCAGCTGGGGTACTGGTGGGGAAAGAGGGGCTTGGGCTGGATCCCACTGGCACGTGGGTTGCCAGGCAGAGACAGCTGAGCCCCGCTAAGCGAGGATCTCCCCACCCCAAGGGCAGTACTGATCTCAGGAAGTTGGCAAAGGTCAGTCCCCCAAGAGTCACGAGACGTTTGAAAAGATGACGGCTTTGGTCTGTCTCTGGACTTGCCCTGCCCATTCCATGCATGAGGGAGAGCACTGCCCATACCCCCTGATTAGGTAAGGTGACGTAGGGCAGGGGGTGAGAGCTCCTGCAGCAGAGGCCGCTCCTGCTCCTCCCCTGCCCAGCACTTAATTCTGCCTCCCCAGAGTCCAAATCAAACCTGTTCCCCCAGCCCCATCTGCTGTGGCCTCACTTCAGCTCCTTCTGGGGTTCTCCTCCCACCCCCTTTTCCCAGGCTGGGCATTGCAAGGAGGGAGAGGGGAGGAGAAGAGCTATCTTGAGGTGCTGGGCTCTCTCTGCTCCCTCCTCCCCTCAGCTCACCCAAGCCTTTCTCACGGGGCGAGCCCTCAGGACCACTCTTCTCCACTCCACCTCCCCTCCTGGGGGAATGGTTCAGGTTGCTTCCTTCAGCAGCTCTGACTGGTTGCTCTGCCCCAGGAGGTGGGCAAGTGGGTCAGGCAGCCAATCAGAAGAAGCTTCCCTCAACCGCCTGCAGGGGTCAAACTCGGGTAAAGGGCTGAAGCTTCTGGCACTCACCCCAGACAGGGCTGCAGCCCAGCCAGCACCTGTCACTGGCAGAGCATCCAGAGAGCTGGCAAGGGGCATATGGTGCCCAGACAGACAGCCAAACCCCAAAAGCAGGGGCACAGGGATACTAGGCATGGATAGCTGAGCCCAGATCACAGCAGCAGCTCCTCAGAGATTCTCACAATGGAAGGAGCATCAAGCCAGCAAATCAGGTGGTGATCCCCAGATTCCTCTCCCCAGGCGTCCTGACTCCCAGCCTCCTCCAGTTCTAACCCACTGGACCCCCTTCCCCTTCCAGAGCTGGGGACAAAACCCAGGAGCCTCTCTAGGTGTTACCAAGAGCTGTGTTTAGCCGGGGTGGAGGAAAGGGTGGAATGACCTTCCAGCGATGGCTCACCTGAGACGCTCAGTGCTGTCAGCAGGTCATGCAGGTAGAAAATCTGCTGGGGGGAGACTAAGAGGTGCAGGGATCCCAGCTTCCCATCCAGCTCCAGCTGGGGAGAGGAGACAAGCAGAATTCACTAGGCAGGTTCCTCCTCCTTCTTCCCCCCTGCTCCCACTGAACAGACCAATGGGCCCATCCAGTCTGGCTCCCCTCCCAGCCACAGGATGTTCTTGAGGCAGTGAGTTCCACAGGTGAATACCAGTAGGTGGTGCACTGTGCCACATCTCCATGAGACCCCCTTTCAGCTGGGAAAAAGGAGGGGGGATGGGATCCCCCCCACCCAATGTTTCTCACCCTGGGCCCGGGAAAGGCCTCGTTCTGCTTGAGTTTGATCCTCATCTCCATGTAGCCGGAACAGCTGCCAATTTGCAGGGGAGGGTCAGGACACTCGGGCGCCTCTCCACTGGCTGAGGACAACGACTCGCTCATCTGGGGTTGGGGCTGGGCAGATGGAAAGGAGAAGAGTTTGGTTGCTACAAATGGATGAGGCTGGTTTGGGACCAGCAGCCCCTCCCATCCCAAAATGATTCAGTGGGCTCTCCCCGCATGGTAGCCAGGCAATACCGAGCTGCCAACGCACACAGCTGGGGAGAGAACCCAGAAGCTCTGACTTACAATCCCATGCCTTGTGTTCAGATCAGGATTCCTGGGTTCCTTCCCAAGCCCTGGAAAGGGAGTGGGGTCTAGTGGTTTGAGCAGGGGGCTGGGAGCCACAACTCCTATACATTAGACACACTCCCCTCCCGCAAGCAGGCCCACGTGTCCCCTCCCATGGCTGTGCCTGGAGGTACCTGGGGGCCCGGCACAGGCGAGGCTGCGCTTTCGGGGAACTCCTCGTAGTACAGCTGCATGCCACTCAGCTGCAGGATCTTGTGCACGAAGGCCGGGGGTTGGTGGATGTCGACTGGGAGCACCTGGTTGGGGTCCTTCACTGCCTCATCGCAGTAATCCAGCCTGGGGGAGAGAGTCACAGGGGACGGGGTTAGACACAGCCACATGGGTACCAGAGCTGGGCCAAAGGTGGCCTCAGACAGCTGAGTACTTAGAGCAGTGAGGGGGGCTGGGAGACAGGATTCCTAGTTCTATCCCCAGTTCTGGGGGGGGAGTGGGGCCTGGTGGTTAGAGCAAGGGATGCTGAGAATCAGGAAGGCACTGAAAGAGGGAAGAGCACCCCTCACTGAAGCCCTAACATGGCTCCCTGTACCACCCCATTCCTCCTGGGATGTCTCCCATCCAGGTACCGGCCTGGCTTAACTCAGTTTAGCTCAAATTCTGACAGGATCCCCAGGGGAACAGTCTTCTTCTCCACACTTCATCGGATACCCCCCTCCACACTCAGGATCAGAACCCCCATTACCTTTTAATATGCACCTCCAGGGCCACCCCAGTCTGAGAACTGCTGGGTACATGCTCCATCCGAACAATGGTGTCCAGGAATGTCACCTTGATCCTCCGCAGCACTGGGAAGGGGATGCCAGAGAGAACCAGAGACGTTAAGGGACCATCTTGCAGTAATTACCTCTGTTTCCATCTGTAGCTCTCAATGTGCTTTACAGAGGAGGGCAGTATTGTTATCCCCATTTTACAGATGGGGAAATGGAGGCACAGATATTTGCCCAAGGTCACAGTGGCGGACCTGGGAATAAAATCCAAGTCTCCCAAGTTCCTACTGCAGTGCTCTACTCACTAGGTCACACTATCTCCCACCCCAGGGATCTCTGCACTAAACCTCTCTCCTTGTCCCATATTGGTTCTTATGGAGGGCGGGTTATCTGGCTTTCAGCCACACAACTGACATCTGCCACAATCTCTCTCCAACCACTCCCTTTGGGGAGGTTGGGGGTGCAGTAGAGTGGTATGTTTTGGGAGCATTTTATCTATCTTCTACCCCAGTGGTCTCCAAACTTTTTTGATTGCACACCCCTATCAGTAAAAAATTTTTGAGCACGCACCCCCTGCCGCACCGGCTCTACCATTTTTGCCGAAGCAAAAAAAATAAAATAATAATAAATAAAAAAAAAAAAGCCGCTCGGAATCCGCCCAAACTGACGAAGCAAAAAAATAAAATAAAATAAAAAGCGCGCCTCCTGCCGCTCACCCCCAAGGATCTCTTGCTCACCTCCTGGGGTGCACACACCCCACTTTGGAGACCACTGTTCTACCCCTCTGTACATGTTACCTTGAGTTTATACCAGACAAGGAAAGTTGCTTACCCCTGAGATTAGTGGTTAGACTGGGAGCCAGGACTCCTGGGCTCTATTACCTGCTCTGGAACAGGAGTGGGGTCGGTGTGGGTTAGAGCACGGGAGGCTGGGAAACAGAACCCCAGAGCCCAATCTCCAACTCTGGGAGTGGACTGGGTTCCAACAGGTTAGAGCAGGGGTGGAACTAGGAGTCAGGATTCCCGAGTTCCATTCCTGGGTCTCCACCTGCCCCTTGGTTCCCAGCAGCAATCAGATTCCCCCTGGCTCCCGCCCTACAAGATCCCGGGAGAGACTCACCCGTCTCGATGGTCTGGGCGAACATCTCGAGGCCCTCAAGAGGCTGTGGGGGCTCCTCAGCCTGGTCCTTCAAGCACTCCTGGGCCAGCTGCATGCTCGTGGTCATGCATGATGACCAGCTCTGAGACTCTGTTCCCGGGGTGGCTGCGGGAACGGAGGGGCACTTCGTTACTGAGGGGCAGTGAACCCTGAAGGCACTGCCAGCCCCATCCATCAAAGGCAGGCCAGGCACACACTCACCATCCACTTCAGAGCGCAAAACAAAGGCACAGAACAGGAAAGGGACTCAGGCAGAAACAGGATCCAAGCCCCAGGCTACCCTAGCCACTAGGCCTTGGTTTCCATACCTAAAATTGGGGATAATCCTTCCTCTGTCTCGAGCAGGGACTGTCTCTCACTAGGTCTGTGCAGTACCCGGCCCCAGGGGGCCTGGTCTCAGGCCTGGATGGGTCTGTGCAGCACCTGGTAATGATGGGGGCGGGGCTCATACTCTCACCCTGGGTAGGGGGAGGGGAGAGATGTCTGTAGGAGCAATTTTAAGAGCCCCTATTAATTATTTCTGCTGGCATCCAAGCAGCCCCCAGCTCTGAAAGGGCTAACGACCCTCCAGAAGCAGCCACCCGCTCCCGGAACCCCAGTTAGTGAGGTCAGTCCCCACCCCGGAGCCCTCACGTCGGGTGAAGCCCATCTCCACGTGCTGCGCTAGCAGAGACCCTGGCTGGGACAGGGGCAGGATCCCCAAGAAGTTTGTTAAAAACACCTCTCCTGCAGGTAGCAGGGCAAAACTCACATGGGGGGGACCCCACTTCACACAGTTGGCCGGCTGTGACCTTTGACCATCACCAGGGCTTATGGGAAATGCGGAAGTGGGGCGAGAGATGCTGAGCACCTCTGCATTGCAGGGAGGAACAGCAGCAAATTAAGGCACCAGCCATCAGTGCCAGCTACCAGCACTCCCTGGGCCAGGCCTGTCCCTGGGACCACACACTCAGAGAACTCAGGCCTCCGCAGCTGGAGCTAAAGGAGCAACACACCTAATGGGCATGGGGAGCAGGCACTAGCCAGAGTGCAGGCTGCTGTGGTCATGTCCCTACACCAGGGGGAGGTTGGGAGCAGCCCCACCCCTCGGCCCCGCAGACCCAGCTCTCACCACTGCGGTACTTGGGCCGGCACGTGATCTGCAGCCCTGTCACCTCCACGGTGCAGTTCTCCGTCACCAGCGCCGACCAGGGGATGGTGACCGCGATGCTGTTGATGAAGCCATCCACAATCTCCAGTGGGGCGCTCACTGACTCCAAGAGCTCGTTCACCGACTGCAGGGAGAACAGAGGAGCATTCAGACAGAGACCACTCACCTGGGACAGAGATGCAGCTACCTCTGGGGTGGGGCGAGGGGGCTGTTTATACCAGCATCCCTTGCCCAGCGCTGATACAGCTACCTCTGGGGTGGGGTGCAGAAGCCAGCAGATATTCCCTTCACTGTCGCACAGGGTTATTTGACCAAAGACAGCAGAGAAAGTAGATGTCAGTTTTCAGAGCTGCCCTCAGCAGAGAGTTTCATGGAGTTCAAATTTATTTAACCTCCAGGCCCCAAAGTGATTTTGTCAGGATTCAAACTGGTGGCATCTCTGAGCCAAGGGATTTCCAACTTGTTACTAAGACCACTAAGCTCCTGCACTCCCATGGGCTCCTACCCCTTCAAACCTTCCCTAATGAAGAACTGACGGGTTAAGCATCACACCAAGTATTAAAGGTAACTTTACTACCTACAAAAGGAACAGGAATATTTGTGGCACCTTGGAGACTAACAAATTTATTTGAGCATAAGCTTTCGTGGGCTACAGCCCACTTCTTCGGACACAGAGAATGGAACATATAGTGAGGAGATATATATACATACAGAGAACATGAAAAGGTGGGAGTTGCCCAACCCACTCTAAAGGCTAATTAATTAAAATGAACTGTTGTCAGCTGGAGAAAAAAAAAAACGTTTGTAGTGATAATCAAGATAGCCCATTTAAGACAGTTTGACAAGAAGCTGTGAGGATACTTAACAGGGGGGAAATAGATTCAATGTGTGTAATGGCTCAGCCATTCCCAGTCTCTATTTAAGCCTAAATTGATAGTATCTAATTTGCATATCAATTCAAGTTCAGCAGTTTCTCTTTGGAGTCTGTTTTTGAAGCTTTTCTGTTGCAAAATTGCCACCTTTAAATCTGTTACTGAATGGCCAGAGAGGTTGAAGTGTTCTCCTACTGGTTTTTGAATGTTATGATTCCTGTCAGATTTGTGTCCATTTATTCTTTTGCATAGAGACTGTCCGGTTTGGCCAATGTACATGGCAGAGGGGCATTGCTGTCACATGATGGCATATATCACATTGGTAGATATGCAGGTGAACGAGCCCCTGATGGCATGGCTGATGTGATTAGGTCCTATGATGGTGTCACTTGAATAGATATATGAACAGAGTTGGCATCGGGCTTTGTTGCAAGGATAGGTTCCTGGGTTAGTGTTTTTGTTCTGTGATGTGTGGTTGCTGATGAGTATTTGCTTCAGGTTGGGGGGCTGTCTGTAAGCGAGGACAGGTCTGTCTCCCAAGATCTGTGAGAGTGAGGGATCATCTTTCAGGATAGGTTGTAGATCTCTGATGAAACGCTGGAGAGGTTTTAGTTGGGGGCTGAAGGTAATGGCTAGTGGCGTTCTGTTATCTTCTTTGTTGGGCCTGTCTTGTAGTAGGTGACTTCTGGGTACTCTTCTGGCTCTGTCAATCTGTTTTTTTCACTTTAGCAGGTGGGTATTGTAGTTTTAAGAATGCTTGATAGAGATCTTGTAGGTGTTTGTCTCTGTCTGAGGGATTGCAGCAAATGTGATTGTATCTTAGAGCTTGGCAGTAGACAATGGATCGTGTGATGTGTCCTGGATGAAAGCTGGAGGCATGTAGGTAAGTATAGCGGTCAGTAGGTTTCCAGTATAGGGTGGTGTTTATGTGACCATCACTTATTAGCACAGTAGTGTCAAGGAAATGGAGCGCTTGTGTGGATTGGTCTAGGCTGAGGTTGATGGTGGGATGGAAATTGTTGAAATCATGGTGGAATTCCTCAAGGGCTTCTTTTCCATGGGTCCAGATGATGAAGGTGTCATCAATGTAGTGCAAGTAGAGTAGGGGCATTAGGGGACGAGAGCTACCTACCATTCTCTGAAGAGGTAAACTGAGGCAGGGAGTCTGGGGTCACCCAGCAAGCCAGGGCAGAGCTAGGAATAAAACCCAGGAGTCCTGACTCCCAGCAGCCACCCCTGCTTGAGCCACTAGACTCTCCTCCCAGAGCCAGGGATAGGGCCCAGGAGTCCTGGCTTGCAGTTTGCTACCTTTTGGGGAACAGGGAGCTGACTCAGAACTGTATTCCCCACTCCTCCAAGCAGAGGCAGCTCACAACTTCCCAGTGCCTGGAACAGCCAGATTCCACTTCAGGGCTCATCGTTAACCTCAATGGTGAGTGGCTAAGTGTGTGAATCCAACTGGCCTGTCCACATTCCAGCAGGGTACAAATACCCTGGGCACTTCAAGCTGCACTTCCTGTCCTAGGCTAACATGCCCTGTAGTGCCCCACTCCAGAGCCGGCTGCATGTCACCAGCAGCCAGCTGATTCTTGCATGCTGCACTCTTATCTGGGAATCCTCCCTCTGATGCCAGATGACATGGATTGTTGTTCTAAAATCTACTCTGGTGACAAGGGCTGGGGAGGTCAGGTGACTTGGTTGCAAAACCATTTCAGCAGAGGAAGTAGCAGGCTGTCTGCACAGGGTTTCCAGCTAGTTAATTGTAGGCCTCATAGAAATGCTAAGTATTAAGGCTACTGGATTATTCTGACAATAACGCTTGGGATCCCATGGCACCTTTAAGACTAACAGAAGTATTGGGAGCATAAGCTTTCGTGGGTAAGAACCTCACTTCTTCAGATGCAAGGCACTTCTTGCATCTGAAGAAGTGAGGTTCTTACCCACGAAAGCTTATGCTCCCAATACTTCTGTTAGTCTTAAAGGTGCCACAGGACCCTCTGTTGCTTTTTACAGATTCAGACTAACACGGCTACCCCTCTGATGCTTGGGATCCCGACTCTGATCGGAGACCCTCCTCATCAGGCCAGAGGCTGCACAGCCCTGCCCTTCCCCCCCCCCCCCCCCCCCCAAGATCAAGGCCCCTATGGGGCCAAACATTGCACAAAACAAGATCAGGGTCCCCCGTCATACCAGGCACCGCACAGACCAAGATCAGGGTCCCCCAGCACTGCAGACCCCCCCCAACCCAAATCAGAGGCCCCCATTGGGCTGGGAGCCACACAGACCCCCAGACCAAGATCAGGATCCCCCAATCACACCAGCCCCCACACGGACAGTGATGGCCAGTCCCTGACCTGATGAGCTTCCAATCGAAACAAAGGATGTGAGTGGAAACTGAGGCACAGAGAGACAGTGGCAGAGCTGGGACTAGAACCCAAACGTCCTGCCTCCCAGCCCAGTGCCCCAGCCACTAGACCATACTGCCACCATGTGTCACACACAGCTCAACAGGAGCAGAACGAGGCAGCCAGTCCAGAGGCAGCCAGCTGAGGCTGCATTGTGCCTCGTGGAACAGCTTCCTGGAAAGCCAAGAATAGGGAGGGTGATTGAGACATGGCAGGGAGGGGAGGGCACGTAAGGAGGGACAGTGGGACACAGTAGTGGTGGTGGGGACACACAGAAGGCTAGTCCCAACATGCCAGGGAAACATCATTCTAACAGGTGTACAGTGACCGCAGCTGCTAATTATAACCCACTCATGAAGGGCAGAAGCCCCGTTCCCCAGCAGGTAGGACAACAACCACCTCGGTGCAAGGGGCGGTACTCACTGGCACTAGGATTATGGGCTGGCTGGCCAGCCCAAAATGGCAACATCCCCCACCGCCACCCCCCGACCTGGCAAGGAAACTAAGGCAGGGCTGGGCTAGTGCAGAGAACAAGAGGGAGCAGATTTCCTGAGGGGATCTACTGGGTTAGAGCAAGGGGCTGAGAGCCAGGACTCCTGGGTTCTATCCCAGCTCTCCTGCTAACTCACTGTGTGCCCTTAGGAGGTACAGCCCCTGTGCCTCAGTTTCCCATTCAGAGACAATGCCTCCCCTATCCACCCCTCTTCCTCTCCCCACAGGGAAGCTCTGTGTTTGTTTTGAAGCCAGGCATGAGTCAGGAAACCCTGAGTCACAGAGCAGATTAATGAGCAGCTCCGGGGCTGGCGTGAGCCCAGGGCATTCATCAGCCCTGGGGTCTGATCGCTCACCTACCCACACTCTCGCCTCCCCCCTTTGGCATTTTCTGTATTCATGGTACACCATCAATACATACATGCAGAGCAGCCTCTCCTGCGGTGCAAGGCTAACCCCAGCAACCAGCTAGGCACAACCAAGAGTAACTGGCATTACCAAGCCACTCGCAATATAGCGCCTCCATCTGAGGGCCTCCCAGCACCAGCGAGCACAAGCAGGGAAATCAAGGCACACAGAGGGGAAGGGCAAAGGTCACAGAGGGCACCACTTCAGAGCCAGGCGTTCTAGCTCCCAGCCCTCCCCTGTTGTAGCTTGTGCTTCAGAAAGTGGGGTGGGGACTCAGCAGGGGGTGCTCTCCCCTCTGCAAGAGTTCAAAGGTGAGTCACAGCACTGGTGTCCCTCCCACATGCCTGCAAGCAGCTAAACCAGGGGTTCTCAAACTGGGGGGTCAGGACCCCTCCGGGGGTCATGAGGTTATTACCTGGGGGGGTCACAAGCTGTCAGCCTCCACCCCAAACTCCGCTTTGCCTCCAGCATTTATAATGGTGTTAAATATACTAAAAAGTGTTTTTAATTTATTAGGGTGGGTCACACACAGAGGCTTGCTGTGTGAAAGGGGTCACCAGGACAAAAGTGTGAGAACCACTGAGCTAAACCCATCCCTCAGCCCCCTAGGCTCTTCTCTCCCCCCGATTCTGTTGATGTCCCTCAGTTCCAAGCTATAGCCTCACTGAGTGGCTCCACTCTGATTCTCCCTCCCGACCTCCCCAAGAGCAACACACCCCGGGCCCCATGCAGCTTCCTTGTCCTCTCATTCCCTTCACTGTGGGGCACTGGAAGCCGGGCCCTGACACTCACCACAACACAATGCTGGGCTATTATTTGGGACCTGGTGACATGACCCACGACTCAGGGACATACCCCACTTCCCCAAGACACTACACCTGGGGTGACAGCAAGGTTATTAACCCAGCAGCTACAGCAGCCCCTCCCCCAACCCAAGGGGGGCAGAAGACAAGGAAGGGTGGCCCAGCTCCAAGGGAGGTGGAGAAACTGAGGCACAGCACTGCTGCTAATATAAACCAGGGGAAGAAATGTCAGGGTGGGCTAAGTGGGTGAATGGCTCAAATACAAGCACATACCCCACATGGGGTAACACTACAGAGTTGGGCTCCCCCGCAGTGGGGGTGAAACTTCTAGCATTAGCTCCATACCAGCCTAGATAGGGGTAGGAGACAGAGCACTGGACTAGGAGAGGGTGGATGGCTGTCTGTCCAGCCCTTTCCTGGTTGTCTCATATCAGCGAGGAGACTGGCCAGATAGGCTCAATGGAACGTCACCTCCAGAAAATGAAATCCACAAGGAACAGGCCATGGAAATATACCAGCATCAGCAACCCATGGACTGGACCGTCCTAGCACACAGGGTGGGAGTTTAAGGATTAACCAGGTATTTCCCGGTCTCAACCCCGCCATGAGGCCACTTCCCAAGTGGTCCATCCCCCCTCCTCCCAAAAACACACAGTGCAGTTACTGCTCTATAAACTGGGCATTTCAGAGACACGACCCTGAGCATAGAGTACTGCCTGGACAGGTGGGAGGCAGTGAAACACACAAGGGGTGGCAACCCATCCTGAAGCTAGTTCTTCCTGGTGGGATCAGTCACTGTCACTAATCGCACCCACCCTCTCTTCCCAGTCACCAGTCTACTCTCTGGCCCTGCATACACCTGGTTCCTACCCCATCCCCTTCTTACCCACAGAGCCACGCTGCCCTGTGTTCCTCACCTACATATCCAGGCAGATGCCTCTCAAGGTCCTTGCTCCTCCTCCCTGAGCCCCATCCCAGGCCCTCAACCCCTATGGATCAGGGGATATGACCTCCATCTGGGCTTCCCACATCACCTGGTTCTCCCCCTCTTCCTCTCCCAGCTACAGATCTAGGCCCATGCCAGCTCCAGTGCCTCAGCACAGATTCCAGCCCCACCACAACCAACCTTGTCCCCCACCTCCACCTCAGCATCCTGTTTCCGCCTTGGGCTCACACTGTCCTTCTCCAAGATCCCACAGTGTCCTGGACCCCAGATACGGACCCTTCCAGCAGTTCCCAGCCCCTCACCCATATATTGAGGTCGATATTCCCCAGCCCCCGGTACCAATCCCAGCCACACCCATCCAGCGCCCTAGTCCCAACCAGCCCCCTCACCCATGTCGAGGTGGATGTCGTGCAGCTCAACCCCTCCCCTCCAGCTCCCCCGGCCTCCCAGCTCCCCAACCCCCACGTCGAGGTGGATGTCCCGCAGCGCCTCCACTCCTGATCCCTGCCCCCGGCCCCTCACCCAGATGTCGAGGTGAATGTCCCGCAGCGCCCCGGCGCCCTGGTACAGGTCCAGGCTGAGCTGCTCCAGGCTCAGCCGCTCCTCCAGGTAGTGGCCCAGGTAGTGCTGCAGCAGGTAGCGGCAGGCCCGCTTCTTGATGGAGCTGGACCAGGGGAAGAACCAGCGGGACATGGCTGGGTGAGGGACGGGGGCGGCTCTACCCGACCCGGGGTGCGCCCTCCCCGCCTCAACTTCACTCTGCCCCCCCGGCTCCGCGGCCGGCTTGTTTTCCCCCAGCACTGGCCCGCTGGCAGGGCAGGCCCCGCACTGGTTGGCTGGCAGAATGTAGCTCGTCACCTCTGGCTCTGTTCTGATTGGCTCCGCGGGGAAGCGCCACAAAGCGACCCAGGAAGGAATGAAATAGAGTCCAGAGACCGAGACTGCGTGTGCGCACGTTTATGCCGCTGTAAAGGGACTCGGACCGAGCATGCGTCCCACTGACCAGAGCAACAAATGGACTCTCCGGACGCTAAATAGATCCCGACGCCTCCTTACTGCGCATGGGCGCAGTGGGCTGAGCTAGAAAATGACGCCCCTAGTGCCAGATAGGTGCCACCCACCCGTCCCCACAACGCATGCGGGAAGTGGCCAATACCAGGAAGTGGAGTGAAATAATTCCTAAGGCCCCATTTTACAGACAGGGAACTAAGGCAGAGGCTAAGTGACTTGCCCAAGGTCACATGGAAATAAATAGCAGAGACTAGACTTGATCATGGGTTTTTTGAGTCCTAAGAATGCAGCCTAGCCACTGGACCATCAGCCAAGAGCCCCAGATAATACCATGCCTGGAAGGGGACATGGTGAGGGATGGGAAAGGTTCAATTAAACATTGGCCAGGACTTAACAGGATGCAATAACGTTGTGATGTCCTCTCAGTGGAATGTGATGTCATCATTCTGTGTGGTGATGTCATTGTGCTCCTTTGTGGTGTCATTTCACCTCCCTGTGATGCTATAATAAAATGGGGCCCAGCCAGGGCCATGCCTGTAGAACATAACAGTTCAGTCTCCTAAGGACTGAAATGCTTTAGCTGTGATGTTAACTAAAATATTTGAGCTTAATATATGGGTAGCTGGGTGAAATCTCTGGCTTGTGATTCAGACTAGAGATGATCTAATGGTCTCTTCTAGCCTTAAACTCAGTGAAACTATTAAACCAACCAGAGACTCCAGCTGGGAGGAACAAAAGCAGCCAAAACAAGGACCTTTGGACAGCCAGAGAACTGCCCACAGTTTTGGTTGGACTTTCTCTGCCATATGCTGATTGGCTGTTTACTCTAACCCTCTACCTCCCTCACACTCTCTTCATCCTGCTTCACTCTACACCTGTCTCTCTTACCATCTCCTCCCCTGCCCTGTCCCCCCATCATCCTTTTCTACACCTTTCTTCCCATTTAGCCTCTCCACTCCGAAATAAAACCTCCCCATCCTCCCAAAATCATTAAACTAACATGCTATTTGCTGCCATCACATAGATTGCTCTGCCTGTGTAGGATACCCCTTCCCCCGTGCTGTGTCTGTCTGATCTATTGAGATTGTAAAATCTTAGAGGCAGAATCTGCCTGCTACTCTGTTTGTGCAGGGCTTAGCACAATGGGGTGCCATTCTTGGCTGGTCCTTAGGCACTACCATACTAAACTTGATGAACAACAACAATAATAGTGCTGCATTGTAACATGACTGTGTTACATTGTGATATCATAGCACTGTATTTTGATGTCATAGTGCAGCATTATGATGTCATTGCATTGCCTTGCAATGTCCTAGCACTATATTATGATTTCACTGTGTGAGATTGTGATACCATCATGCTAGCTGTATTGTGATGTTAGTGTGCTTCCTCATGATGTCACAGTGCTGTATTGTGATGTCACTATGTCACATTCTGATATCACATTGTGATTAGCTGTGTTGTGATGTCATAGTGCTGCATCGTGTTGTTACAATGCCGTTGCACCCCAGGAAAATGTCAATAATTGGCATGGATAAAAGCCAGTGAGGCATTGTCAAAACATCACCCAATTGCACTAGAATGTCTTCCCGGTGGTAGTGCAGAAATGTCACCCTGGCAGCACATGCAAAGTGCCCTCGCTGTGGCACAGCACCATAAGCTGGTGTCCATACGCTGCTGCAGCATCGAGCACAACAACATCATGACAACCCAGGCAGCAGCATGGCACATGGAGGGGATGCTGTGGCATCTTATGGTCTCCCCAAATTCTCCTGGCAGTTGCCAAATCCCCACAAACGGAATCTTCCACAAGGAAAGCAGGAAGATTGTGGAGAATTCACGATGGGCAGCAGCTTCAGCTGTGGTTAGACAATTCCTTTGCTATACTTGTTCTGTGTTTGTACAGCTCCTAGCACAATTGGGGCCTGGTCCATGATTGCAACTCCTAGCACTACTTCAATACAGAGAACAAATAACAATAGTGTGACATTCTATACTTTGGGGGAGCGTACTGTAACCCCCATATTCCTCATTTTCATATAATCGTGATCTTACATATAAAGCATGCCTTGTAAGGTATCAGGTGAAAGGTTATGATCTGCTGAAAGTCATTTCTCTATCCATATATGCGCATCATTATTGTATATGAAGTTATGAGAATTGTGTTGTATGATGGTCACTAAAACATGCTGTAAATTGTGGAATCAGCCAGATATTAGCTCCCCAGAGGCAACAGGCGGGGTGTCAAACAACCCATCAAGAGCCATCGTCCAGCAAGGGAGCTACAATACAATGACTCACCTGCATGAGGCCACACCAGGGAATTGCTCAACCTTGCTTGGGGAGACTCAGCAATGCCCCCCTGACATGCCTGGACATGTGCTCCCCAAACACATGGACTGAGTGTATAAAACAGATGGAGTGGACACATACTGGGCCCTTCTCCGGCCCCCACCTTCGCTGCAAGCAACTTAGACACTGAGAAGAAGACAAGACTCCAACAGAGGAGATTGGCCCAGGTTTAAGGAACAAACTGTATATTAAGGACTGCAATATCCAATGGGGTGAGAAAAACTGCTTAATTTAGATGTTGCCCAGTCTAATAGGGTTGAGAGTTTAGACTGCGTCCTTATCTTTTATTTTCTTTTGGTAACTACTCTGACTTTTTGCCTTCATATCACTTAAAATCTATCTTTGTAGTTAATAAATTTGTTTGTTTATTCTACCTGAAGCAGTGCGTTTGGTTTGAAGTGTGTCAGAGGCTCCCCTTGGGATAACAAGCCTGGTACATATCAATTTCTTTGTTAAATTCATGAACTCATATAAGATTGCGGCGTCCAGAGGGCATAACTGGACACTGCAAGACGGAGGTTCCTAGGGTTGTGTCTGGGACCGGAGATATTGGCTAGTGTCATTCGGTTGCACAATCCAAGGAGCAGCTTACATGCCAGAGGCTGTGTGTGAACAGCCCAGGAGTGGTGGATTAGGCTGGCAGGGTAAGGCTGGCTCCCAGAGTCAAGGATTGGAGTGACGTAGCAGATCACCAGTCCGGATAACACCAGAGGGGAACGTCACAGTCATCTTATTTTCTAACCATAATAATCTTATTTTCCATCTGCCTCCAACAGGCAACTCCACAGGCTCCTCAGCAATCACAAAATCAGTGGCCAGAAGGGAACAATCAATTCCAACATTTCAGGGACTGTTCTAGATCTCAATGGGCAGTACCCTCTGGATTATGGGGAAATTCAGAAAGCCGGAAGAGCCCAGTTTCCACTACAATAAGGCCAATTTGGTGCAGCAAGTAGAGGAAGCTCTGTGGAGCCACCTGCTGCTGCTTAGGAAAGTCACAGGCAGTAACATGATGCTGTGCTTTCTCATCAGATGTACAGCCTGGCCTCCACCAGCAACGAAATAATAATGTACAGCACCTAGCACAATGGAGCCCTGTCCCGTGAGTGGGGCTCCTAGGCACAGCTGAAATGCAAATCCCAAATACCAATGCAAGCTTCTGAACACCCACACCCGCTGTGAGAGTTTGTGAGCTGTGACGGAGTGATCACAGGGCATCAGCACTGAATGGCTGTCTCCTGGGGAAACAATCGGGTAGCTACCAGCAATGCCAAAGGGAATTGCTCTTCCCAGAAGCCTGAACACATGGCTCCACCTGATCCACAGGGGCAGAGACTGTGGTTCTCCCAGCCAGAGGGTGGCATTTCCATGGCCACAGACACAAGGCCCAGAAGGAACGCTTGCCTCCACAAAGGGCTGGGACCAAACCCAGGGCCTTGTAAAGGGGGCTGAGGTTAGAGAGAGGGGATGGGGTGCAGGAGTTTGCTGTTTCCCATAGACCTGTAACTCTCCAATGCTTTCAGAGAGAGTGTGTATGTGTGTGTTTGCGTGTGTGTGCGTGTGTCCCTGCTGCCCCCGGCTGGAGGGAATGAGCCCTGCTTTGTGTGCAAGCTCACACGCATGCATAAGAAATTCCTTTGCTAAGTCTGTGCATTTCCTTCCTTTGCTGCTGAGTTATCCCTGAATGGTGTAACTAGGAAAACCGGGGTTCCTACAGCCAGGTAGACGCCAGGGGAGAAATATATAAGCAACTTGGGGACTCAGGAGGACTGGGGCACTGTTTCCAGGGTCTAGGCAGCTGAAGTCCCACTGCTCAAGAAGGGTGTCAGAAATGGGGTATAACCCTGGGAGACCCTGCGCAGGGACAGGGATCAGACCCAGACAGGGGGCTGAGCAGCATGTGGGATCCAGCAGTTGGAGTCCATCACAACAAACCAGTGCCCATTTGGAAACCAGGATTGGACCAGTTTGTGACCCCAGGGTGTTAGCAGGTGGCTCTCCCACCTGGCTACTTAACATAGGAAACACACGCTGCATACAGTCCATACAAACCCCAGTCTTGGACCATTGCAGTCAGTACTACTTCAGGAGGAAGAGCATCCCATTGATTCCTCAGCATGGCTTCTGGTCAGCTGATATTGCTATGGCAGGGGGAGTGTCACCAGATGGCGCTGTCACACATAGCCTTACAAGTTATTTTCCCCAGCATTGAGTCTTTGAAGCCACACTGTATCATTGTGGGTTTTGTGATGTACTTATTTTCTTTCCAGATATGCTGCTGTTGCAAGCAGCAAGAGAATTTGCTCTTTGCTTTAATCTTTTTAAACCGCATCAGTTCTGGGGGGCAGAGCAGCTCCCAGGGAACTGGGCATGGGTGTTTGGGTGGAGTTTACAGAAAGAAGGGATTGTCTGCAGTGCTGTTTGTGTCCACCTCTGTTCCAGGACTGGTGCATATAGCGCAGGGGATAAACAAGCTACACTAAGAAAATATCCACTGATTCTGTCTCACTTACTTCTCCTCTGATAGGAAACCAATGGGCTGAGGGGCAGCAATATTAAATAGGTGCATTTCAACAGAGGTCACACAAAAGGCTTTCCATGTCAAAACCCTTCCTAGCAAAGGGGATTTTCTATGCAGCTAGTGGATATGGAGAAAGGTTAAGTATACAGAATAAAACACTGTCACGTTAATATGTGCTAAGCAAATTGATTCAAAGTCCAATCTACCAATTCTGCTCCAGCATTTGCCATGTGATGAGCCATGTGTAAATCAATTGTGAAAAGCACTGCAAGCAGGTCAGTTCCACGGTAGTATTGGATACGTGCCGGAAAGAGTTAACTACGCCAGCTCTCTAAGGGTTTACAGTCAGCCTAGGGGGAAGAAATGTCTCCCCTCTTCATCCTGTGGCAAATGAACACCAAAAAACTAAAAATCCAAGCTGGAGAATCCTAGATAAAAAGGACCCTTTCAAGATTTTGCTTCTGTGATAAAAAGCTGGTTGTCTGGTTCTATATCTATCTAGTTCGGTAGTGGGGCCTATCATGCTAGTATCTGAGCCTCCCACACATTAATAGATTTATTCCCATAACCCCCATGGGGCAGGGAAGCATCATTAGCCCCACTTTACAGATGGGGAAATTGAGAACCAAGCAATGAAGTGACACGCCCCAAATCACACAGGGAGCCAGGATTTGAAGTCAGGTCTCCAGCGTCCCAGTCCAGTGCCTGACACAAGAGCCTGTATTTAGAATTTGGTTTCCTTGGTTCCCCTGGCTTCTTTCCTCAGTTCCTCTTTCTTGCTCCTTTTCTTTCTTGCTCTGAAAACAAAAGGAGAAGAGACGAACAAAAGCACCAAACAGCTGGATCATTAAAAATAACAATTAATCATTAATGACTCTTTGTCCTTTCATCCAAGACTTGTGTAAAGTATTTAAGATCTGTCCTTCTATCCATCCCCATATACACCTCCTAGATAGCAAGCTATCCATCCATCGCCATGCACACACACACACACCCCTAGTCATCCCAAACACTCCAGCTATCTATCCAGCCGTCCCCATACACACCACCCCTCTATCCATCCACACACACTGCATCCATCTATCTATCATACATTCACACACCTGTGTCCATGCACACACACTCTCATGTTCGCGCACATACACTCATGCTCAGACACACACAATCCTGCCCCCAGCCCTCACACAGTGCCCATCATACCCACCTGTCCTCCACCTGCTTCATCGTGTTGGCTAATGGGACCCCCAAGGTCTCTGGTAAGCAATTGACCAGGATGCCAGCTGTGATGGGCACTGCCCCAAACAGGAGCAGGGGCAGGAAGGAGACAAAGGCCTGGGTCATCTGTATCATGGGGGCTGCCACCGCTCCCAGCCGGGCCACCATGTTGGTGACCCCCAGCCCTGTCTGCCTGGGGACAAGGGGAAGCCACAGAGAATTGAGCAATCCTATTAAGGCTGGATACTTTATACAAATGAGCAGATGATCTAATTTGCATATTTTATGAATAAGCGACTGTTTATTTGCATAACCCTCTGGCAGTCAAATCTATTCATTCCCACTCCAAACCCATCAGTTCTCAGCTCCACCTCCCCTCCCTCCATCAAGATCTGCCCCAGGCACAGTTCCAGGGCTCCCCCAATGGGACACTGAAGCAGCCGCTTGAGACCCCAGGTGGGGGAAGCTGAAATCAGGAGTGTCCCAGCCAAATGGGGAGGCTCAGCAGGATCTGCCCCAGCAGGACCAGAGGGCACAGACAAGCGGAGACACCCACAGAGCTCAGCAATGTCCCAGCTGAGGAGGGACTGGAACAGCTAGCTGAATGAGGGGGGAACCCCAGGGAGGGACATCTTGGACCTGAGCAATGGGACCCTTAGGCTGGGCCTCAGGGCATCATTCCTCACCATGCAGGGGTATTAGATTGAACATCCCAAGTCACTAGACTCCCAGCCCTGCTCCCTGCGCTTCAATCAATGCTGCCTCCATTGATGCTGTCCAGCAGAGGGCGTCGCCCCACTCACCTGATGACAGTGGGGTAGAGCTCAATGGTGTACAGGTAGGAGCAGCTGGTGGAGGAGGAGAAGAGCCCTTTTCCCAGGACAGTCAGGGTAATCAGCAACACCTCCATGTCTAGGGGGAGAGAGGGGAAGAGGACTCAAAATGCATCAGGCTGAGAAGAGCCCCTACCCCAATGCGCTGTATCCCCTTTTGCTCTGGGGGTGCCTGTCGCTAACTCAGAGACCCAGCATTGGGTGATGGGCAGCCCAGGACCAAACCCACCACGCTGGGGCTGCATGGCGCCATAGCTGGGCTGGGGTACTGGTCACTTACCAGTCCTCTGGGCCACCTGTAGGGCTACTATCTCGGCCACTGGCCAAACCTCCTTCACACCACCAAAGCCACCCCAGCTTCCACCGCACCATCACCGGCTCAGTTTCCTGCACAGCAGGGAGGACGGGATACCAGGCTGGATGGACCCATTGGTCTGATCTGAGATGGCAGGGAGTGGGGGCTACTGGGTCTGATCTAGGCTGGGCTGCATGCTGGTGAAGCCCAGGGCAGCGGGGAATGCTATGCCGACTTGGCCGAATGCCCTGGTCTCACCATGCGGCACGGGGATGCTGGCCAGGATGAAGAGTCCCCCCAGGACCAGGCAGGCAGACTGCGTGAGCCGGCGCCCCAGGCGGTTGACGACCACGGCCACCAGCATGCGGAAGGGAATGTCCACAGCGCCAAAGATCAGCTGCACCAGGTAGATGTTGATGCCCCTGAAGCGCTGTAGGTCCAGGGCCAGGTGGTAGAAAGAGAAGCTGTTGGAGAAACTGCCGTATGGGGCGGGGAGAACTGGGGTGAGGGGGGCTCAAATGGGGAGAGAGTCTGGCTGTCTCCCAGCCCCATTCCCGTCTGTTTGTCTCTCCCTCCCTCTTCCGTCTGTCTCCCCTTCATGTCTGTCTCTCCCCGTCCTCTGGTCTGTCTGGTTCTCCCTCCCCATTTCTGTCTGTCTTTGTCTCCAGATGCTCTGGGGTGGGGGGAGACTTTCCTGTTCACATGGGGGAATCCCCACAGGGTTTTGGTGACACCCACATTTACTTCCAGGGGGTTCCCCCACTGGAGAAACTCCCTGCCTAATTACAAACCCAAACACTGGGGGGCCAAAGCAAAGTTGAGCCTCCCGCATGCCTCCTCTTAGCTTAAGTCAGTGCTGTGGGGATAAACACTCTGCTCCCATCCTGGCCATGGAATCCTCTGGGGGGCTAAGCAGCATGGGGTCTAGAACTCAGATCCTCCAGCCAGCAGTACAGGTGCTCTGACACACAGCTGCCCCTAAGTCTCACCCCCTGCCATCTGATCCCGAGGGGAATCCCCCTCCTCTGCTCCTAAGTCTCACCTCGTGCCATCTAAGCCCTGGGGAATCCCCCTCCTTGGCCAGCAGTATAGGGGCTCTGACACATAGCTCCCCAAAGCCTTGCCCCCTGCCATCTAAGCCCATGGGAATCCCACTCAACAGGAGACAATGGTGCAACCACACTCCCCAGTCAGTTCATCGCACTAGTATTGTTAGCCTGGGGGTACTGATGGGGGCAAGGGGAGCCCCTTACCAGGCCAGCATGAGGCAGCCGGTGACTCCACGCATGGGCGCTGTCCGGAACAGCTCCAGGGCAGAGCACTGGGAGGGCCTTGAGCTCTCTTCCTCCTGCTGCATCTCCAGCCGCAGTGTCTGGAGAGGGAGAGAAGGTTGGAGAAATCACACCTCTTCTCCAGAGGGGGAGATGGGCAGATCCAGGGAGAGAGAACCCTGGGGCTTGACACCCAGCCCTCCCCACCTCTAACCACTAGACCCCACTCCCCTCCCAGAGTCAGGCATAAAACCCAAGAGTTCTGACTCCCAGCCCCACCCCATCTCTAACCACTAGACCCCACAGGGTACCCTGTGCCCCTCACCTCCAGGGAGATGCCCTCCCCCTCCAGCTTCTCGCCGTTGATCCGGGCCACCCGTCGCAGGTTCCTCAGTGCCATCTCAGGCCTGTGGTTGACGAGTAGCCAGTGCACGGACTCTGGAATCCACCTGGGGGTGGGGGGGGTTGGACCGGGGCTCAGAGAGAGAGAGAGGAGGGCATGGTGCCTGCTGAAGACCAGGCACCCATGTCCCCAGGGCTCTGGGCAACAGATCTGGGATTTTGTGCTTCCCTGGCAGTTGGTCTATCAGGGGAACAGGGCTGCAGGGTCTCCATTTGGACCAGGTGACAGGCTACCGTGGGTGTGGCATGGGGTGTGGGCCCCCTCTGGGCTCCCAGACACAGAGTCCTACGGCTCCTGAGCCCATAGTGCCATCCCTGCCTGGAGCCGTGGCTCCCTGTAGATGTGTGCCCCTCAGCCCCAAGGGCACCTACCAGCTGTAGAGGAAGAAGAGGAAGAAGGGCACCGAGGATGCCAGCTGCAGCTGGCGCCAGTCACGGATGGCGTATGCCAGTCCAGCCAGGAGCAGCTGGCCCAGCGTCAGGCTGCAGGCGAGGATGGTGGACACCATGGCCCGGAACCGGGATGGGATCCACTCCAGGGCTGGGGGTGATGGGTAGGGTGAGACGCGGCACCCTCCAACCTCACCCTGCCTGCCCAACCTTGGGGAGCAGGTCTCAACCCCGCACCCCTCTGCTCTGGGTGGGCCCAGGGTGGGGCAGAGGGGGGAGAGTTGTCCCCCATGCACCCACACATAGAGCCCGCCCCCAGGACACCCTACACACTTCCCTCCCCTCCCCAAACAACCTCCCTCACATTTCCCTCTGCCACACAGCCCCCCAAAATCCCACACAATCCCTCCCACACAAAGCCCCCCATCATAGCTCCCCCACAGCCCACACCACCAGCCCCCCACAAACATCTCCCCTTACATGTCCCCCACTCTTCACACACCCCCAATCCCCCAGGTCCTCCACCCCCAACCTCACACTCAGCCCCCTCATGCCAGCTCCCCATCCCCAGGCCCTCCCCCACTCACTCAGGCTGCTGCCGTTGAGGACGGAGCCCGAGGTACCCATGCCGTTGAAGAAGCGGAAGGCACAGTAGGCTGCCAGGTTGGGAGCGAAGGCAGCACCAGTGCCCATCACACCCATCTGCAGCAGGGACCAGAGCAGCAGTGCCCGGCGCCCTAGTCTGCAGCAGGGGAGACAACACCATGGGAGAAAGGGGGGATACGGGCTGGATGGGTCCATGGGGCTGATCTGGGGGGGCAGGTGGGGGGATACTAGGCTGGATGGGCCATGGGGCTGATGTGTGAGGGGGTCCCAGCTGGATTGGCCCATGGGGCTGATGTGGGAGGAAGATAACAGGCTGGATGGGTCCATGGGGCTGATGTGGGAGGGAGATAACAGGCTGGATGGGTCCATGGGGCTGATGGAGCGGAATACCAGGCTGGATGGGACCATGGGGTGATCCAAGGAGGCAAGGAGGGGGGATACAGTTTTACTCACCTATCCGCCAGGCCCCCGTAGACCAGTGCTCCCACCAGCACCCCCGCCATGTAGATGGACTGGGCAAAATCCTTGAGAGCGCGCTGGCCACAGACCAGGTGCCACTGGGGAGGAGTGTGGAGAGGGGTGTGAATCCAGGGGTGCCCCATGGCACTCTGCGCTGCTGGGCAAAGGGCTGACTGCATAGTCAGATGGGCTTCAGGGACACAGCTGGCACAAAGGGCCAGGAACCACACCTATGTCTCCTCTGCCCACCTGAGCTACCTGAGCCCTGGCTAGTAGCTGTACCCTGGCAGCACCTAGAGGCCAGGGCCCTGCTGTGCCAGGCATATGTCCAGCTGAGCCTCCCACATCAGTCTGTGCCCAGCTGTGCCACCCACACACACTTGTGCTGCCCATGCCTGTCTATGACAGGAATCCCCAACTGTGCCATCCATGCCCACCTGAGCCCACCTCCGTCCTCTGAGCTCCCCCCATTCCACCTAAGCCTCATCTGAGCCCAACTCTGGTCTCCAAACCCCAGCACCTTCCTGTGCCATCCAAAGCCACTGATGGCTTCTGAGTGCCCCTTTGTGCCCCTTCCCCATTTGCCACTGGGCCATCTGAGCTCACCTGCACCCACCTGGACCCACTTGGTCAGAGCCCTGCTTGGCCATCCCAGCTGTTCCTTCTGTCCATCCCCACCAGTGCCAGCCCAGCTGCCCCTGATGCCCATCCCCACCAGTGCCACCCCTGCTGTTCCTGCTGTCCACGTCCACCTGTGCCACCCCTGCTGTCCCTGCTGTCCACCCCACCTGTGCCATCCCAGCTGCCCATGCTGTCCATGCCCATCTGTACCACCCAAAACCTCCCTTGCATGCCCACCTGTAGCTCCCATGCCCACCTGAGCCCTGTGACCCTCACACCTTGTGCCCAAGCCTGCCAGCACCCATGCCCTTTAAATGCCCTCTGTCCCTTTTATGCCCTGCTGATTCCACCACACTCCCGTGTACCACTCATTGCTGCCAACAAAACCCTTATCCCTGCCTTGGCCTGGCGCTGTCCACGCAGCCAGGATTGGAGTTGAGATTCCACAGCCCCGCACAAGGGCTGGGGGGACAGGACAGTGTCCCTCCTCCCCTGCCAAATCTGGGGTCTGGAATGATGGGTGGGGCCGGGACCAGGGGCTCATGTGTTGTTCCAAGCGGGTTACTGTGTAACCCAGCTGGGCATGGGGCAGCTGGCAGCATGACATGTCACGGGTGCGCTAAGAACAGGAGAAGGGATTGGCACAGGATCAGCGCCAAGGAAAACACCAGGACTGTCATCCATTATCCCGGCTCTCAGAGGGGTGACTCAGGCTGAATTTCTGCCACAGCGGGCCCCTGTGGGCTGGCAGGAGGGGCACAGAGGCACAGGCCCTTGGGTAGCGCCAGGAGGGGTGATGCCAAGGCAGAGGTGCCATCTTTTGGGGAGGGATATTAAGCTTCCCGCTCCTTGTGCGGTTAGATTAATAGATTCATAGATTCTAGGACTGGAAGGGACCTCGAGAGATCATCGAGTCCAGTCCCCTGCCCGCATGGCAGGACCAAATACTGTCTAGACCATCCCTGATAGACATTTATCTAGCCTACTCTTAAATATCTCCAGAGATGGAGATTCCACAACCTCCCTAGGCAATTTATTCCAGTGTTTAACCACCCTGACAGTTAGGAACTTTTTCCTAATGTCCAACCTAGACCTCCCTTGCTGCAGTTTAAGCCAATTGCTTCTTGTTCTATCCTTAGAGGCTAAGGTGAACAAGTTTTTTCCCTCCTCATGACCCCCTTTTAGTGGTGACTGGCCAGTGCCCACCCTGTAGAGCAGAACTGAGCCCGGGTGCTGCTCCTTGGCACACCAGCCCCTGCTGAGCCCCGCCCCCCCCCATTCCCTGCAGCACAGCACCCCCTAGCACTGTGCTGGGGTACTGGAGTCAGCACGGCCTGCGAGGAGGCAGTGCCCCCTACTAGGTCCCCCCACCCGGCTCCCTGAAGCACAGAGCCTCTTGGTGCCACGCTGAGGCCAGCACCAATTCAGAGGGGAGAGTGCCCCCTGCTGAGCCACCCAGCTGGCTCCTTGTGGCACGGCGTCCCCTACTGCTGGGGTCAGCACTAAGAGCACCCCCTGGGGAGCCACCCCCCTTCTCCCTGCAGCAGCACAATCAGTGCAGACTCCACAGGAATAGCAGCCCCTAGTGAGCCCCCAGCCTGGCTCCCCAGAGAAGCTGGGCACTCCGTCAAGGTCTCCAATCCAACTACTGAACTAGCTGGGCCTTGCTTAGGTGATGAAACCTCTGAGGGGGCATCTCAGGATCTCACTGAGTCATCATGGAGCTTGGCCAACCAGGCAGCCTCCAGGCTAGCTCCTCCCACCTCCAGCTGTCTCAGAAGCCCCGCCCTGTGTCACCTCCTGGCTGGCATTGACTGCGCAGTCAATGCAAGGGCTCCCTCTAGTGAGTTAGGGCAGCAGGGGGTCCCTGCACCACAAGGCTGTGAGCACCCACCCTTTGCTCCAGGCCCTGCCATGGCACAGCCTTGGTCCTGGTCTACAAAGGCATTCATGGATCAGATTATAGCTACAGTGAAGACATCTCCTCCATTTAGGGCCGGCCAAGGCAGGGAGCTCCTGCAGGGTCACGGCGACCACAAAGCCCAGGCTAGCTGCCACAGAGGTAAGGCATGGCCAGCCAAGTGGTTCAGGCCCAGGGGAGAACTTCCAGAGGACATGAAGCTAAGCCACAGCCCGATAGCCCCACTGCTTGTTAGATAACGCTTTGCCACCAAACTGATCCAACAGCCCCCTACATCAAGCACAGTCTGTATGCCCCCAAGAGGAAGGGGAGCCAGAGATGCCATGTAGTCCAGTAGGCACCTTGCTATGCCAGTCTAATGCATGAGACAGGCTCAGATACTATGGGTGAGAGCACAAAACCGAGGGGGAGGGATGGATGGATGAATAGGTGGTTGGATGGGGACATAGATAGATTGGTCGGTGAATGGATAGGTGGATGGATAGATAACCAGCCAGGTCCCCGCTCCCCTAGAATGATCCCTCACACTCCCCTCTGTACCTCCGTGATGATGGTGGAATTGAAGACACTCCTGTCGTACGCCCACCCATCCAGGCAGGGCTCAGTGGCATTGGTGCTGGTGCCATTGGGGGCCAGAAGCTGCCACTGTGGGGTGCTGAACCGCAGGCACCTGTCTGGCTCCTGGTTGCCATCCATAGGAATGTAGATCTTCAGCAGGTCTCCAGTCACCTCTGTGGTGTCATTGTCTCCCGCCGGAATGTAGCACCAATGCCTGGGGACAGCAGCTGTGAAGTTCTGCAGGAAATTATGGGAGGCCACCATGAGGAGAGGGAGGAAGACCAGGACGACAAGGATGGTTTGGAAGAAGCCCATACGTTGCTCCTTCTCCAATTGGACACCAGGGGCCATGGAGGCTGTGAGGAAACTTCTTCCTGACTGCCTGGTTGCTCTTCTTCTCCAGCGCCCCTGACTCGTATAGCAGTCAATCTATGTTCTCTAGCCCAGCCTTTGGCTCTGGTAAATCTTTGACCAGCATCAAGGGCAGAGTCAGGTGGGAGGCTGAGAATGTGGAGGAAGTGGGAAAGGGAACAAGGTCCAGCAGAGGACATACTTCTCAGAAGCATTACTCATCTACTAAGGTGCTGGGGGGATGGGGCAAGTAGCCGGGTCACGAAATGGCAAATGGGACACAGACCCTTTACTCTCTAGGGGGTGCTCGCAGCAATCCAGTCCCAGGGCGGGGTGCTGGCTTGGTAGGGGCGGTGGGAAATGGGATACTGGGGCATTTCCCTCTAGGGCTTGGGTTCTGATTTGCCCCTGTGACTGATAGTCATTCCCAGGTGATGGCTCACATGATCAGAAGCTGTGGAATCCACTGAGTCCCGCTCCAGTTCCCCCATGTCACGGACGCTTCTGAGAGCATGCAGCATTAATGAGCCACAGAGACCCAATGGGCAACAGACAGGAGCGTTGTGTTTGGTGGGAGAGGATTTTACCAGAATGGGAGCAGACCCCCATCGCAGCCTTCCCCCTGCCTGGCACTGAACTTTGTGGGTGGGTAGAGCCTAGAGACCTGGATTGAGAATGAGCGAGGTCCTGTACCAGGCGTGGCACAGACCCGAGCCGAGATCAGGGCCCCATTGTGCCAGGTCCTCCACACACCCCAACCCAGATCAGGGCCCCATTGTGCCAGGTCCATCACAGACCACAACCGAGATCAGGGCCCCCATCATGTTGCATGGACACACAGTGAAAGATAGTCCCGGTCTAGAAGACCTGACTATCCAAACAGATTATTCTCCCTGTGACGGGTTGGACCCCCCGTCCAGGATGCCACCTGATGAGCTGGGGTTCCACTGAGCCCGCCCGTTCCACCAGCCTGGGCTTCCTCAACCTGTCCTTGCTGTGCCAGGCCCTCAAGTCTTCTCCAGCACACACACAGGTGAGGCCACACCCAGCTGCAGACACAGACTGAAATCAGCTCTGTGGGAGGATTCAGCTCAGGACTTTATCCAGCACTCACGTGCACACCTCCTTTGGGGTGTAAACCCAAAATCACATTGTCTTTCATTGTATAGAGAGATCTGTACAGCCTAAGCTCATAAATTTGCCCCCTCCCTCAATGTGGAGGGAGATATGCACAGCTTCCCTCCCCCCGATATGAATTGCACAAACTGGGTTTTGAAATAAACAAGAAATAAGTTTATTAACTACAAAAGGTAAATTTTAAGTGATAATAAGGGATAGCAAACAGAACAAAGCAGATTACTTTAGTAAATAAACAAAAACACAAACTGAGCTTAACACACTAGATGGGTAGGATATAAATTAGCAAATTCTTACCCTGAGTGATAAATAGGCTGGCAAATTCTTTAGGCACAAGTTGCTTTGGCTTTCCCAGGCTTTCATACACAGTCTAAAAATCCTTCTAGCCTGTGACCATCACTTCCCACAGTTCAGTCTTTGTTCCTCAGGTGTTTCCAGGTGTGTTGTTGTAGAGAGAGTGAGGTCTCCTCATAATGTCATTTTCCCCCTTTTATATCTTCTCCCCACTTGCTGGAAAGCTCCTTTGCTGTGACCTGGGTCAAACAGTTCCCATTGTGTAGTGCTATCTCTGAGAGGTTTCTATTGTACGCAGTTCCTGGGGTAAGCCTTGTGCTTGTGTGTATTTTCTCAATAAGCCATTAACATTGTTTGGCCTTTTTACTATTGTACCTGAAAGGCTGCTTGTGGGTGTTCTCAACCTCAGGATATGTTTCAGTAACACATACATAGCCAAGCTTCAGAACTTCACATATGACGATAGAACATACAATCCAACGAGATATTACTGTCTAGCGGATCAAGACTTTTAGAACGATACCTCACACGGCATACTTGTACAAGACATATCCTAATTACATGACAGTGGTGAATACTGGAGTGCCAGGGTGTCACTCTGGGCACCCCACATCAGTGGCCCCTTTTGTTCAAGGCGTTGCCCTATCAGCCAGCCCACATGCTGCTGAACAGCTGGGGCTCTGTTCCTGTGTGGTAGGCCATCGCCACTTCGCTTCTGTCAGGGCTCTGCTCTGCTTTGCATCCACAGCACTCAGCTGGCCGTGTCATCTCTCCAGCTGGCAACCCTGGGGGTGGGCAGTGTGGTATCTCTGTGGGCAGGGGCACCTCCTACACCCCCAGGAGGGATCGGGGCCAGGAATGCCCCTGCAGGCACCAGCCCAAGGAGATCTTCCAGTCCAGGGCCAGCCCCATAGCAAACTTGGGAGATCATCTAAAATCACCCTGGATAAGACCCACATGCACTTCTCACCTCCCCCTGCAGCCTAAACTGTGGGTCTGTTGATCTATCACTGCACATCCCTCTTCTCTGCCCCACCCCAGCCATTGGGGCACCCATCTCTGCCCCTCCAACCACCCTTCCCTGGGGTGCCCCCAATCTACCCCTCCCTAGCCCTACACCTGTCCACCACCTCTCGGCAGCCCTGCCACCCCACATAGATTGGTGATTACTGCCTGGGATAATCAGAACAGGAGACTCACCTGGTATCCAGGGCTAGATTGTCCCCTCCAGTCATCCCCCTAGGGGATCTCGTCTCCTACCACAGCACAGGGGTAACACGGGGGTGCTTATATCACCAGACACCCCTCCCCCTTCTGCTAGTAGCCAGCACTTGATGCAGCTTCTTTAGGGTGTGGAAACTGCTATGTATATGGTTCCCAGCACCCCTGCAGGAGCCTGCCTGCCTCTGACCCCCATCACCCCCATGTGGGGAGATTGTGGTGCATCATGGGAAAATGCAGTCTATCCTGGGAGCCAAGGTGCATTGGGTGCATGAGGCACCCAAACTACATCACCCATGATGCACCAGTCAGGGATTCCCAAGATGCATTCCCTTCCCATCTACAAGAGGGGAGACCATGGTGCATCATGGGAGATGTAGTCTGGCCAGGGCACCCATCTCACAGAGAAGACAGGAGCAGGAGGCTGCCAAACTACATCTCCCATGAGGCACTGCAGTGGCATTTCAGAGTCAAAATACTTAGATTTTTGCCGAAAATATCAACACTTTCTGGAGGGAGAAACATGCCCCCACCCCTGTTTCCAGAGGAGCTCCAGCCCTGACTCCATGGGGTGGTTGGTGTGCAGGGATCAGGGACATGGAGCAAGGCGAATTTCTTAGTGTGGCTGAGTACATTTCTTAGTACATTTACAAAATGTACAGAAGGCCACAGGAACGAGTGCAGGAAATCTCACCTAGGCACCCCCCCACACACACATTCTGTCCCTGCTGCCTGGGGGCTGGTACCCCACATAGAGGGGTCACTCCAAACTCCAGCCCCATTGGTGAATGTTACAGTTTGGATCCAGCCGCCACACCTCCTGTACAGCCTCGCTGAGCTGCCTAGCTGCCCCCCAGTCCCTTGCACCTAATGGGGAGCCCTCGACACCTTCAGAGCCCCCAGGCCCTTCTCCCCACTCTGCTCAATTTGCCCCAAAAGGGGTCAGAGCATCAGTTCGGCCGCAGGATCCAATCCAAGCCCAGCTTGGTAGTGGCTCATCAGCAGCTATGAAATCTGTTGGCTGGGTCTCAGCTCGCAGTAGGACAGAAACCTGCATCGCATGAACCATCATTGCTGGCTGGACGGGCCACAGACGCTGAGCTCCCCTCCCCCAGTAGGGAGGGTCACTTTAGAGGGGTGGGTGTCAGGCCAATACACACAACCAGAGGGAGCCAGTTCACAGTCCTGCCAGGCCAGAGGGACGGGCGGGTGTCAGGCCAATATACATCACCAGAAGGAGCCAGTTCACAGCCCCACAAGGCCAGAGGAGGGGTAGGTGTCAGGCCAATACACACCACCCGCGGGAGACAGTTTAAAGCCCCACCTGGCTGGAGGGAGGGGCGGGTGTCAGGCCAATATTCACCACCAGAGGGAGCCAGTTCATAGCCCCACCAGGCCGAAGGAAGGAGCGAGTTTTAGGCCAATACATACCACTGGGAGGAGCCAGTTGACAGCCCTGCCAGGCCGGAGGGAGGGGCGGGCGTCAGGCTAATATACACCAGCAAGGGGAGCCGGTACAGTCACACCTGGCAAAGTTGTTCAGGGAGGTGTCTCCCTGCTCTGTCCATGCCCCACAGGCTGCCTGCATGTGTGGTGTAGGGTCCCCCGCTAGGGGGCAGCTCAGTGGCACAACTCAGACTCCCCCGCCCCCCCCATTTGCCCTGTCTCTTTAAGGGGGCTGATTCCTAAGTTGGAAAGGGAGCAGCAGGTGGCTCCTCCCTTCACGTGGGCCTTTTGATGCAGCCTCCACCTGTGCATTTGGGGGGCCAGGACTGGGGGCTTTGGGGGCAGGGAAGGCTGCTCAGATCCTGGTTGAGTGGACAATGTGAGCCATGGTCTCCCCGGCGATCGCCTCCTCGCCTTTCCTCCTGGCTCTGGAACAAAAGAGGGAGGGAGTGAAAAGGATGGAAAGGGCAGGTGGGAAGGGATTGACGGGGAAGGAAAAGAGGTTTGCAGGGGGAAAGGGCAGCAGCCCGTGACTCACACCTGTCCTCCACCTCTTCTATGGTGTCCAGCAGGGGGACGTTGTGCATCTCTGGCAGGAAGCAGGCGGCGATGCCGGACACGATGGGAGCCACCCCGAATATCACCAGCGGCAAGAAGGGAAATTGCTGCCCGGCCACCAGCACCACCGGGGCCACCATGCCGCCCAGACGAGCCATCACGGTGGTGAAGCCAGTGCCTGTCTGCCTGCCAGACACAGTGCGCTGTGAGAGACTCGTAACAATAACAGCATGCCCCGCACAGAGATGCAGCCGCACCTGGGGAGAGGCGCAGGGGCTGTTTATACGATCACAGAGATGGGGAATCCCAGTCCTGATTTTACCTGACAGCAGTTGGGAAGAGCTCTCCCCCATACAGGTAGGAGCAGACAGAGGAGGCAGCCAGGCATCCTTTTCCCAGCACTACCAGAGCCAGTCGCACCATCAGCATCTCTGGAGAGGGGAGAGATGGGGATGTGGAACTGGCCTTCCCGGAGATCACAAAGCCTAGTGCACGTTTCAGTCACTGCAGTCCCACGGCACAGCTGCCACATGAGCCATGCAAATAATCACGACAGCATTTCACAGTGGGGAAACTGAGGCATGGGTAAAGTGGCTTGTCCGAGGCAGAGCCATGAATAAAATCCAGGAGAGCTGACTCCCAGCTGCCCACCCCATTCCAATCATCAGACCCCACTCCCCTTCCAGGACTGGGGATAGAACACAGGAATCCTGACTCACAGCCCCACCCTCCCACTCTAACCCCCGAGCCATCTCTCCTGAAGATCACGGGACAGGAGACTCTTGGGAGAGCCATGTCACAAGGGCTTCCCCCACTTCCCAGCTCAGTGGGACCAACCTGGCTCCCGTCACTGCTGGAGGTTGAGTGGGCTGAGAACCTGGGGTTCGGGGCTCCTTACCTCTGGGCACAGGGATGTTCCCCAGGAGAAAGATGCCGGCCAGGATGAGGGAACTGGCCTGGATGGCTCGGCGTCCAAAGTAGCTCAGGGCCAGGGCACAGGCCATCTTGGCCAGGATGTCAATGGCCCCGAAGAACGTCTGCACCAGGAAGATGTCCAGGCCAAAGGCTGACAGGTCCATGGAGAGCCCAAAGTAGGCCAGGTTGGTGGAGAAGCTGCAGAGCAAAGCGGAGATGGGTCAGAGGGCAGGACTCACAGGTGACATGGAGAGCTCAGCGAGGTTGTGACAGAAGGGGTATACACAACCCATCCATCCTCCTAGATACATCTGTGTCCATCCCTCCCCTGTCCATCCCCCTAGATACATCTGTGTCCATCCCTCCCGCCATCCATCCCCCTAGATACATCTGTGTCCACCCCTCCCCTGTCCATCCCCCTAGATACATCTGTGCCCATCCCTCCCCCCGTCCATCCCGTAGATACATCTGTGTCCATCCCTCCCCCGTCCATCCTCCTAGATACATCTGTGTCCATCCCTCCCCCGTCCATCCCCCTAGATACATCTGTGTCCATCCCTCCCCCGTCCATCCCCCTAGATACATCTGTGTCCATCCCTCCCCCGTCCATCCTCACAAATGTGTCCCTCTGTCCATCCTTCCACCCTTGCTCAGAGATTTAGCTATGTCCATCCATCCATCCATCCACCCATCCTTGCAGAGGTACCTGAGTCCCTCAGACCCTCCATCCCCTACTTAGATCCCGGAAGATGTATCTGTGTCCATCCATCCTCATTACTAAATCCTAGATGTTGGACTATCTGTCCATCCTTCCCTCTCCCCATGGATCCTCTTCTCCTTTTCTGTCTATCACCATAGCTGACCTTCTATCCAGTTCCAACTCTACCCCTCCACCCAGCACCATCTAGCCATGCCCCGATAGATACCCTTATCCTGTGGTGGATGTATGGCTCTGTCCATCCCCTCCGGGAAGCGGGAGGTTCACTCCCTGGTGCTGGAGGCTCTGAGCCGCAGGCTGGCCAGGCAGAGGGCCCTTACCTGACACTCATGAGGCAGCAGGAGATGCGTCTCATGGCCGGCGTGCGGAAGAGGCCCAGACAGGAGCAGGTGCTTTTCCCAGTGGGGCTGCCCCCCACCTTCTCCAACATCTAGGAGAGAGAAGGTGGCTCAGCAATGCCCTGACCGCTCAGGGCCCCAGGCGAGGAGGAGGCTGGACACGGACTTGCCCCTTCCCTTGGCCCCACTGGCCCAGCCCAGGACCTAGCCAGCTCCAGAGCCCCACCCCCCCCCCCTTGCCCTAACTGGGAGCCTCGCAGGGCTGAGGCTGGGGAGCAGGAGCTCAGCATGAGACCCTGACCATGGCCTCTGGCCTTGGTGTCTGCCCAGGGAGCCTGGCCACTGGGAGAAGGTAACAGGGGGAGGGCAAATCCCAGCCCTGAATGTTGGGAGAGGGCCAGCCCCAGAGCAACAGATTGAGGGATGGAGGGACGGACGGCTGTGTGTGGGGAGGGCGAGATGGACGCGTGTGGGGGGAGGAGGGAGGGACGGACGGCTGTGTGTGGGGAGGGAGGGACGGACGGCTGTGTGTGGGGAGGGAGAGATAGACAGGTGTGTGTGGGGAGGGAGGGACAGACGGCTGTGTGTGGGGAGGGAGGGATGGATGGCTGTGTGTGGGGAGGGAGGGATGGACGTGTGGGGGGAGGAGGGAGGGACGGACGGCTGTGTGTGGGGAGGGAGGGATGGACGTGTGGGGGGAGGAGGGAGGGACGGACGGCTGTGTGTGGGGAGGGCGGGATGGACAGGTGTGTGTGGGGAGGGAGGGATGGATGGCTGTGTGTGGGGGGAGGAGGGAGGGACGGACGGCTGTGTGTGGGGAGGGCGGGATGGACAGGTGTGTGTGGGGAGGGAGTGATGGACAGGTGTGTGTGGGGAGGGAGGGACGGACGGCTGTGTGTGGGGAGGGAGGGACAGACGGCTGTGTGTGGGGAGGGAGGAATGGACAGGTGTGTGTGGGGAGGGAGGAATGGACAGCTGTGTGTGGGGAGGGAGGTATGGATGTGGTCGGGGGAGGGAGGGACGGACGGCTGTGTGTGGGGAGGGAGAGATGGACGGCTGTGTGTGGGGAGGGCGGGATGGACAGGTGTGTGTGGTGAGGGAGGGACGGACGGCTGTGTGTGCGGAGGGAGTGATGGAAGGACGGACGGGGCGGAGGGAGGGAGGCATAGGCACCAACTTTTTCCAGCACCGGTGGGTGCTCAACCCCTCCCCGCCCCTGGCCCCGCCCCGAATCCACCCCATGCCCCACCCCCATTCCAACCCCTTCCCCAAAAATCCCCGCCCCAACTCCGCCCCCTCCCTGCCCCATGGGACTCCTTCCCCAAATCCCCGCCTCAGCCCTGCCTCTTTCCCCAAGAGCGCCGCGTTCCCACTCCTCCCCTCTCCCTCCCAGCGCTTGCCACCGTGAAACAGCTGTTTCGTGGCGGCGAGCACTGGGAGCTAGAGGGAGAAGCAGAGCTGTGGTGCACTCAGGGGAGGAGGCGGAGGTGAGCTGGGGCGGGGCAGGGAGCTGCTGGTGGGTGCAGAGCACCCACCAATTTTTCACCGTGGGTGCTCCAGCCCGGGAGCACCCACGGAGTTGGCGCCTATGGAGGGAGGGACATATGTGTGTGGGGAGGGAGAGAGGGATGGATGAGTGTGTGTGGGGGGAGGGAGGTATGGATGTGTGTGTGTGATGGAGGGATGGATGGGTGTGTGTGAGAGGGAGAGATGGATGGGTGTGTGTGGGGAGGGAGGGAGGGACAGAGGGATGGACGAGTGTGTGTGGGGGGAGGGAGGTATGGACGTGTGTGTGTGATGGAGGGATGGATGGGTGTGTGTGGGAGGGAGAGATGGACGGTGTGTAGGGAGAGATCGAAGGGTGTGCGTGGGAATGAAAGAATGGATGGGGGTGTGTGGGGAGGGAGAGCTGAACGGGTGTGTATGGGGAGGGACGGACAGAGGGATGGCCAAGTGTGTGTAGGTGGAGGGAGGTATGGACGTGTCTGTGTGAGGGAGAGATGGATGGGTGTGCGCAGGGAGGGAAGGATGGATGGGTGTGTGTGGGAGGGAGAGAGGGACGGTGTGTAGGGAGGGATGGGCCGGTGTGTGTAGGAGGCAGAGATGGATGGGTGTATGTGGGAATGAAAGAATGGATGGGTGTGTGTGGGGTGGGAGGGATGGATGGGTGTGCATGGAGAGGGAGGGACAGAGGGATGGATGGGTGTGTGTGTGGGAGAGAGGGATGGAAGCATGGATGGGTGTGTGGGGGAGGAAGGGACGGATGGGTGTGCATGGGGAGGGAGGGACAGAGGAATGGACGGATGTGTCTGGGGAGGGAGGGAGGGAGAGATGGATGGGTGTGTGTGGAGGGACAGATGACGGTGTGTGTGGGTAAGGAGGGATGGACGGATGTGTGTGCGGAGGGAGGGGTAGACGGGTGTGTATGAGGAGGGAGGGGTGGACGTTGTGTGGGGAGGGAGGGATGGACGGATATGGTTGGGGAGGGATGGAGGACGGGTGTGTGTGGATAAGGAGGGATGGATGGGTGTGTGTGGGGAGGGAGGGAGGGATGGATGTGTGTGGGCAGGGATGGAGGACAGGTGTGTGTGGGGAAGGAAGGATGGACAGATATGGTTGGGGAGGGACGGAGGATGTGTGTGTGTGGATAAGGAGGGATGGACGGATGTGTGTGGGAAGGGAGGGACAGACGTGTGTGCGCAGAACTAGATGGTTGGAGAGATTAAGTCCTTTCAACCCTAGTTTGGATCAGGGCCCTCGCCCTGCGTGATGTGCGCCTCTTGCCCTCATGCCTTTGCCCCCCCAGCTCCATGCCCCACAAAGGAACTTCCACTCCCTTCGCTGCCCCACTGTGTTTGTGGGGGGCGGGCTCCTCTCTGGACAAGACCCTGCCCCCTTTCGGCTTTCCCAGCTCCTGGTGCCATGCAGGTAAGGAGATGGGCCAGGTGCTGACCCCACTGGGGCATCCCCAAGGACCTCCCATCCCGCTCCAGCTGGGTATCAGGGCTGGGACATGCTGTGACCCCGGGAGTCAAAGGGCATTGTCTCACCTCCAGGGAGATGCTCTCTCCACCCAGCTGCTTCCGGTTGATCCGGGCCACCCGTTGCAGGTTGCTCAGCGCCATCGCATGCCTGTGGTTAATGATGAGCCAGCGTGCGGACTCTGGGATCCACCTGGGGAGGGGAGGAGCCAGGACGCCACTCAGATGGGGCTGATCCCGGGGGATCTCAAAGCACTTTTCTGTCATTTCTTCAGCCCCCTGTTTTATGGAGGGGGAAACTGCGACATGGGGGGGATGTAATTTGCCCCCACCAAGGTCACAGAGTTAAGCAGTGGCCAGGCTGGGAATAGAACACAGTCTTCTCTCCTGCTCTCACCACTGGACCCCACTCCCCTCCCAAAGCAGAGAGTAGGACCCAGGAGTCCTGGCTCCCAGCCCCCTGCTCTCATTACTGGACCCCACTCCTCTCCAAGCCCCTTCTGGGGATGGGGGACTCACCAGGCGCAGAGGAAGAAGATGAAGAAGGGGGTGGAAATGGCCAGCTGCAGCCAGCGCCAGTCCCGGATGCCGTAGGCCAGGCCAGCCAGCACCACTTGGCCTGCCGTGCTGCAGTAACTCAGCCATGTCACCACCAGGGCACGGGACTTGGTGGGGACCCATTCCAGACCTGGGCAGGGGCAGAGAGATGAAACATCTGAGCTGGGGGGTGACTCCTGAGCTCCTTTCTCAGCCCAAGCCCCTCCCCACACCCATCACTCATGGGCCTCAGCCCAGGCCAGCCTTGGGGATGGGGAGGCTCATTTTTGTGGTCCTTTCAGCCTCCCCACTTGAGCCTCCCACAATTAGTGCCAGCCGAGATATTCCTGCTAGGAACTGGGCTGAGATACAGCAAAGTCATTGCATGCTATGCAATGGGACACTGGATGGGCAAGGTACCTGGGCATCATTAACCTGGATTGGAGTTGGTGCCCCCTATGGTGAAGGGCCCCATACCCCATTCCTCACCCTCTTAGGCCAGCCAGTCCCTCCGCTTTGGGGCTGGATTGGAGCCAGGGTCCATTGGTGAGGAAAGGCCTCATATCCATCCCCCAAAGCCAGCCAGCTCCCACTCTAGGGCCAGATTGGAGACAGAGTCCAGTGGAGCAGAAAGCTCCATATCTTATCCCCCACAAGCCAGTTGGTCTCCCTGCCCTGGGGCTGGATTGTAGCTGGTGCACCCTAGAGGGGAAAGGCCCTGTCCCATTCCCCCTGCCCTGGGGATACTCACTGAGGCAGATGTAGTTGAGGAGGAAGCCAGACAGACCAACCCCACTCAGCAGGCGGAAGGCGCAGTAGGTGAGGAAGTCTGAGGACAAGGCAGCCCCAGTTCCCATGACAGCCATCAACAGCAGAGAACACAGCAGGATGACCCGTCGCCCAAACCTGCATCACAAGGGGGAGCATCCAGGGTAAGACCCCAGAGGAAGCCTCACAGCTCTCACATGTCAGACCGTTCACCTGCGGTACTCACTGCCACAGGAAACTGCAGCACTCTGTCAGGCATCTCTGATTGTTTAGAGTCAGTAACTGACAGATGATAATCACTGATCAACAGTAACTGCCCCAGCTCACTGATCATTACCGGTAAATAACTGATCATCAAAACAAGTGATCAGCACTTGATCATTGTTCATTGATAGCCGGTAACTTGTAACTGACGGAGCTTGGCCGTACACCCAATTCCCTGGCATTTCTCATTCTGTCTGCAACATGATAACCTTTGAGTGCTGTGACTGATCCAGCCCAGAATTTCAGGAAACGTTCCAGGCACCAATTGCTAAAACCAGGGGTGGGCAAACTACGGCTCCAGGGCTGCATCCGGCCCTTCAGACGTTTTAATCTAGCCCTCAAGCTCCTGCCAGGAAGCAGGGTCCAAGGCTTGCCCTGCTCCACGCGTGCCATAGCTCCACCTGGCTCCCAGAAGTAGCGGCATGTCCCCCCTACGGCTCCTACGCATAGGGGCAGCCAGGGGCTCCGCACGCTGCCCACGTCCCAAGCACAGCCCCTGCAGCTCCCGTTGGCCGGGAACCGCGGCCAATGGGAGCTGCAGGGGCAGTGCCTGCAGACAGGGCAACACTCAGAGAAGCCTGCCCGCGCCTCCACGTAGGAGACGGAGCGGGGACATGCCGCTGCTTCCGGAAGTTGCTTGAGGTAAGCACTGCCTGGAGCCGGCCCCCAGGGCTGGCTCCAGGCACCAGCCCACCAAGCTTGTGCTTGGGGCGGCACCTGGAGGGGGGCGGTGCAGTGCGGTGCTCCAGCTCCGGCCGCCGGGGAGAGCGGAGCCGCAGTGGGCTCGCCGCCCTCCCCCGGCGCTCTGGCCGCCGGGGAGAGCAGAGCCCCGGCCGGGCTCTCCGCCCTCCTCCTGGTGCTCTGGCCGCCAGGGAGAGCGGAGCCCCGGCCGGCTCGCCACCCTCCCCTGGGCGCTCTGGCCGCCGGGGAGAGAGGAGCTCCAGCCGGGCTCTCCGCCCTACTCCCGGTGCTCTGGACGCCGGGGAAAGCGGAGCCCCGGCCGGCTCGCCGCCCTCCCCTGGGCGCTCTGGCCGCCGGGGAGAGCAGAGCCCCGGCCAGGCTCTCTGCCCTCCTCCCAGAGCTCCGTCCGCCAGCGGAACCACAGCAGGCTCGGCGCCCTCCCCTGCCGCGCTCCGGGCTCTGCCTGGGGCAAAAAAGCCAGAGCCGGCCCTGCCTGCCCCCCCGCCCCTCTCCCGGGCCCCAATCCCCTGCCCCAGCCTTGATCACTCTCCTGCTCTCGGTCCTAGCCTGGAGTACCCTCCTGCACCCCCAACCCCTCATTCCCAGCCCCACTCCAGAGCCCGTACCCCCAACCAGAGCCCTCACCTCCCCCCCCAGCCTTCTGCCCCAGCCTGGAGCTCCCTCCCGCACCCTGAACTCCTCATTTCTGGCCCCACCCCAGAGTCTGCACCCCCACCAGAGCCCTCACCCTCTCCCACACCCCAACCCCCAATTTCGTGAGCATTCATGGCCCGCCATACAATTTCTATTCCCAGATGTGGCCCTTGGGGCAAATTGCCCATCCCTGGCTAAAACCCTATGGGGAATTTGGGCACAACTGGAAGAGGGAAATGGATGGTATCCGGAGCCCCAGCAGCATTTTAGCAGAGCCACAGCGTCAAGCACCCGAGATCAAAAAACTGGCTGAGGCCACCAATGAATGCACTAGCAGCATGACAACACTCCATCTCGGCTCTGCCCATCCTCCCAACAGAGTGTAAGGGGGGGAGAAATGACATCTCCCAGACAAATAACAGTGAGGGGAGGGTAAATAAAGGAACATGGGGGGGGGAGAGGGTATGCCCACAGCCCCTGGCACTGGGGGACAATGGGTGACCCTGGCATGAGGGAGGCAGTAGGGGGCTTGCAGCGAGTCCCTGAACTAGAGGGGGCTGGATGCAGCAGAGGGAGCTGTGCAGGGGGATGGAGGGATGCACAGTGTGTACAAGTGCTGGGCCAACAGAAGCAGCAAAGCGTGGGACCCCCTTGTTAATAACCAGCCCTTGCTAACGCCTGTTGGCTGAGTGCCGAGCGCCGATCAGCGACGGACGTGTCTTCGCTGACAGCCGGGGTTGTCACCCACAACCCATGGTTAACAGGCAGTGGTGGAGAGCTGAGCATCACTAACCAGCCAGCGACAAGTGAGGAGTAAACCACTCGCAAGCGTAGGGTGCATCTCAACCCAGGGAGTGTTTCCATGCGTCATGGAATGACCGAGCATTGGACCATGCGTCTGAGCCAGGATGGCAGGGGCGGGGGGGGACACTGGGCTGGATGGGTCCATTGGTCTGATCTGGGGTGGGGGGAGTGGGTAGAGGGGATACCAGGCTGGATGGGCCCATTGGTCTGATCCGGGGCGTGGGGGAATATTGAGCTGGATGGGCCCATTGGTCTGAGCCAGGGCAGCAGGAAGAGGGGATCTGAGCCAGGGTGGGGGACATTAGTTTCAGGGGGACACCCCCCGTCACCCACCTGTCCGAGAAGACTCCAAAAAGGAGGGCTCCAAGCAGCACCCCTGCCATGAACAGCGTCTGCGCCAGCGCCGGGAGGGGGCCCAGATCACACACCAGATCCCACTGGCAGACAGACGGACAGTCAGTGCCCACAGAGACGGGGTATGGCGCCCCCAGGGGGCCCCCTCCCAATCAGTGGCTTGACCTGAGGGACTGGAACTCCATAGCCATGTAACCCCCAGCACCCAACCTTCTCCCACACCCTTCTCTGGCCCCCTCCCCAACTCTCCCCATCCTCTCTCTCCCCTACCGTCCTCCCAGTTCCCGCCCCTCTTCATCTCCCACCTCCCCTCCCCCTCTCTCCCCACAATCCCCACTCTATCCCATCCCCCTACGTGGGTCCCCCCTCCCTGCCCCCATCCCATGGCTCTGCCTTGGGGCAGCAGGGAAGAAGGGGGGCTATCAGCCATACCTCAGTGACGATGGTGGAGGAGAAGGTGCTGCGGTCGTAGTACCATCCGTCCCGGCAGGGTTCTGTCTCGCCTGCCCTGCCCAGCGAACTGTTGGATCTTGGATGCTGCCCATGGGTGCCCACCAAGCAACAGCACCGTTCTGGGCTCGGGACCAGGGAGAGCCCCCCACGAGCTGCAGTGGTGTTGCCCACCCAGCTGGCATTGGTGCCCGGTGGCGGAGGGCGGCACTGGTGCTCAGGGGAGGCGGCACTGAAGTTCTGCACCAGGTTGTGGCTGGCAATGAGAAGGGCAGGCGCGGTGAGCAGCAGAACACAGAGGAGCTGGAAGGGACCTGCACTGCCCACCTTCTCCAGGAGGTCTCCAAAGGCCATGGCTGGGGGGCGGCAGAGAACACCAGATGATGCGGGATATGGGCACAAGCCCCTCTTGGGGTGACTGCAGGGAGAGACGGGTGCCTCAAGGGAGAGACAGACACGGGCACCTGCAGGGAGAGATGGGCACAGGTTCCCTTAAGGAGCAGCTCTTCCCAGCTCCTGGCTGCCTTATATACTGAGCAGAGGGGAAGGTGGGGAGGGGGGGTTAACGATTGACTCCTGTCATGTTATGCTGCTAACCCAGAGTGCCCTCCCCTCTTCTCCCCACAATTAGAGGCAGCTGTTAACAAGGAGGAAGCAGGCATGGAGGGAGGGGGAAGTGGGCACTGGAGACTGGGAACTGGGACCCAGGGCTGGGATTGAAGAGAGAAGGCTGGCACCAGACTGGGCACAGTCACTGTGGACCAGGCACTGCCTCTGCCCTGGCACTGGGGACCGGGCACTGCCTCTGGCCCAGGCACTGGAGAGCAGACACTGGCACTGCCCCAGCACTGGCTCTTCCCCCAGCAAGCTGGCACTAGTCACAGACCCAGTCAAGAGTGTTGCTAATGATGCAGAGTGAGACAATTCTGGGGTGACCTGCCCATCTCTGCTCCCCCGACCCATCTCTCCTGGGTGGGGTGGGGGATCCTTTGCCAATGTGCCTTGCATGTGCAACAAGCTGTGTCAAGTCTCAGCCCCTGCCAGAAGCCCTGGCTTTGCCCTCATTTACCTTTCTATGTCTCTGCCCCTTTAACCTTCTAAACCCTTAACTCTCTTCTACCTCCTCCACACCCCCTTCACCTCACATCCTCCCTTTAAAGACACATCCATCCAGCAAACAACTTTCCTTCCCCCAGCCCACATCTTGATCCAAGGGGATTGGGTCTGGCCACCTCCCCACAGGCGTGCCCCCGTTCTTACGTCAGAGCAGCACATTTAGGGTTAATCATTACCCTCCTACCGGATTCACACACCAGCCCATTTCCTGTGGGAACCAAGATAACCCCCCTGACCCCTAATTTGGTGCCTTCAGTTCTGCTACTCAGTCACCTATTACTGAAGTTTGGTCTCCACAGTCTGGTCCGTGCATTCACTTCTCATCTGGCCACACCCTCTCATGTTGCAATGGGAGGGAGAGAAGTTCACCTACAAGGGGGGTCCCCCTCAAAATCAGCCCCCGAATGTCACAATGTTAATGGTGCTAAGCAAGGGGCCAAAGGGCTGGCCCCACAGGGGGTAGAGAGAGGGGGGCAGATGGATTGAGACCAGGCAGACTCATCACCCACTGAACGGGGCGGTCCCCAGCAAGAATCCAGCTCCAGGGAGAGAGGCTGAGAGCTGCCATCGACTCATCATATGCTAGGACAGGACTGGCCCACAAATCCTCTGGCAAGAGCTGGTCTATCTCATTCCACCCACACACCCAGCCTCACCCCTGAGCCTCTCCATGGCATGTGCCCAGGGCTTACCTGTCTGCCCCCCGGCATTACACCCTGCAATACCCTCTCCCTGTCCCTCTGAGCTAGGCCCAGGGCAGGGCTGGGTTGCCAGCACCTTGCAGTCCCCATGTATCCCAGAGGACACCCTCTCCACCCACTTAACCACCCCACTGTGGCAACAATTCCCACCAGTACCAGCTGCCCTCTGGTAGGCACAGCAGCATGGATGTGGGAGTTCCCATGTGCGTGCACACACATGTATGTCTGAGTGTGTGCACATGTGTGTGCATTTGAAGCAGTCACTAGGGGCACAAAGCGATGCTCTCACCGTGGGGGCTGGAGATTGGAGGAATGGGGGAGGCCTCCCGTAGCAACAGCGAGGGAGGGACAGCAAGGATAGGGTGAGGTGGGGGTGTCTGGGACAGAAGTGACCTTGCCGTCAGAGTCTCAGCAGGGGGCTGCTCTAGCCCAGGGGATGGGGAGTTTGGAGGAGCACAGCACTTGCCCCCCTCCCTGCAGCCCCCCTGCACTTCCCCACTGCCCTGCCCTATGGGGCCCAGCCGTCCCCCCCCAGCCCATGTGCCGTCTCTGTCCTCTGGACTGACCACTCTCCCTTCATCTCCCTCAGTCATTAGCCTTAAGACGCTTAGGAGCCCCAAATCCCTGCTCAGCTTAGCCCACAGCGCCTCCCTCCCTGCTGGAGACAAGTTCAGCCACACATGAAGCCATGGCATGGTGGCAGCCAGGGCTGGCTCTGTGTGGGGGACCTGCCCTAACCCCACAGCCCAGCCCAGGGCTGGGGCCCCAAGGCAAGGGGGAGCTGGTCTGATAGCCCTAGAAACTGGGATTCAATGTGTATCCCCAGGCAGTGGTACATCAGACCCACAGGCCCCCAACCCCATATCTACTTCCCTGCCATCCCTAGTCCCCCCATGGGCCCCTCCAGTCAGGTATCCCCCCCTTGCTGCTACCCCTGGTCATACCCATGGGCCCCTTCAGTCACGTATCCCCCATCCCTACCGCCCTGGTTACACCCATGGGCACCTCCAGTCAGGTACCGCCACTCGTTGCCACCACTGGTTTCACCCACAGCCCCTCAAGTCAGGTATCCTAATGCAATTCTACTCCATGTGACCTACTCCAACGCATTGCAACATGGTGCAATTAAATGTGACAGCCTTCATCTCAATTCAGGGGCTCCACTACTTACCCTGTCCCTCTAGTGCAGTGCAGCCCCTTGCATTTCAAGGAGATGCTGCTCACTGCATGCAACTGTAGCCAGTGAAATGAAATGCAGCAGAGTGCTTTCTGCTTCAACACAATTGCATCATAACACAGAGCCAAAATGCTCTTCTCATTTAGGGCTTGAGCCTTTGGGGAGCTGAGTAGTTGAGGGTGCCTGGTAGCTCGCAGGTTCAAAGCTATACATCGATGCTGTCCCATAGCAGCCCCTTGTGGCCTAGGACAGCCCTCCAGGCACCCTGTCTCAGTTTCCCTATATGTACTGAGAATAATCCAGTTATACCCAGAGTCTTTAAGAACAATATTCCCCCTTTCTTGGGGCTAATTAATTCAAATTAACCAGCTACCCTCTTTAAGTTCAGGGCTTCCCAGCCCTCCTTCTTGAGACTGGGGGATTTCAGTCCTGGTCTGCCTGGCCTGCTCTCAGAGTCAGGGGTTTCACAAGCCCTCCCCTCTAGGGCTGTGTCCCAGCTGAGCTCTTCCTCTCCATCTGAGCAGCTCCCCCGTTTCCTGGGCTTGGAGCTTCCTCTCGAGTCATCTGGCCAGTCACTGTTCAGTTTCTTGATCCTCCCCAGGTGGGTCTAAACTCCAAACCTTGTCTGTGCTGGATGGGAGAGGGTGGAATTTTGCTGTGTCCACTCTTCAAAGCTCCTGGTCTTAGGCCCTTCAAGGAGTAATGGTTTGGGATGGTCCAATACCTTCCCCCTTTGTGGCACTCTGTACCCCAAAACAATACCCTGGTACCCCCATATTTACCATGGTGATATGATTATTATATGTTTTGTACAAAGTATGCCTTGTAAGGTATCATTCTAAAAGACTTGACCTGTTGAACATTAATATCTTCTTGGTTTGTATGTGTTATCGTTGTATGGGAAGTTATGAAGTTTTGCTATGTGTGTGTTACTGAAATATGTTGTGAAGTTGGAAACACCCCCAAGCAGCCCTTCAGATACAACAGTGGAGAAGCCAGACAGCATTGATGACATATTAAGGGGAGTCCACACTCCCAAGGACTATCCCAGGAACTGTATACAATGGAGACCTCTCAGAGAGAGTTCGTAGACAATGGACTTGACTCACTTCATAGCAAAGGGTCTTTCCAGCAAGTTGGAAGAAACTATAAAAAAGGGGAAGTGACATCATCACTTGGCCTCACTTCCCCTACAATGCAACACCTAGAAACGTGTCTGGAGAACAAAAACTGAACTGGGGAGGGTGGTTCCAGGCTGGAAAGGAGAACCCCAGCTTGTGTATTAAGGAACTATCCCATCAGGGTGAGACACTGCTTGATTCAAATCCTGTCTAGTTTATAGAGCTCAGATTGTGATTTTACTTTTATTTCTTAAGTAACCAACTTTGATCTCTACGCTTACTACTTATAATCACGTAAAATCTATCTTTTTGTAGTTAATCAATCTGGTTTATATTTTACCTTAAACAGTGTGTTTTGGTTGAAGTGCTTGGGAAATCCGCTCAGTGAACAAAAGCTGGTGCATGTCCTCTCCACACTGAGGGACGGGTGGACTGGGTAATAAACTTACACTGGTCAGGCTTCTGACCAGAGCAAGACAGTACAGCCCTGGGGTCCTAGGCTGGAGGAATTGACTGGAGCCTCTCAATTGTTAGTTTATAAGTGGCTAGGAGAAGTATTCATATAACTCAGCTGGGTGTGTCCTTGTCTGTGGATGGCTGTGTAAGTGCAGTACCTGGAGAGGTTTTTGCTAGTCACAGCATCACAGTGTGAGAGGGAGCCTAGGTTGGTATGCCAGGGTACCCCAGATCCAGGTTGCACCTGGGGAACCTGTCACACCCTCCCAGACACTAACTGCTCCCCTGGACCAATTTCCTCTTTCCTAATGGTCACTTCCATTATTTTTCCAGCCTTCATCTGCTGTCCCCAGACACATGGAATCAGGGTATATGGCCTCCCAAACTATCCCCTCTGGTCTTAAAGGCCAGTACATTGTTACAAAAAGCTTCCATGGAACGGATTCAGTGACACCACTGAGATTGTACAGAGTCATCCAGAGGAGAATTTGGCCCTGTGTGAATTCCAGTGAAATTAACTGCACTCCAGATTGAGACACTGCAGTGCAATTCAGCTGAATGCAACACAGTTCTGTGCTGTCACGCCAGCTTTAATGCAGTTCTCTTTGGTGTGTTGCACAGCAGTGCAATGTAATTCAGTGCAACACATCCTCCAAGTCTGGCACAGCTCATGACTCCCATTTGAGGTCCAGGGCAATCCTCCCCAGTGCAAGGCAGCAGCCACCTGCATGGCAACAGCTGTGCAGAACTGCATTTTCCATTCTCTGCTAGAGAGGGACCCATCTCTAAACCTTCCTAGGCCCCTTTAAGAGCAGGCCTGGCCCACCCATTACATCACTAGAGGCAGCCATTACAGATCCAGGAGGTTAGGGCTGGGTTGCAGAGTAAGAAGGAGAAGCAGCAGGATAGGCTAGAGTCCCTGTCATGCACCCTCTGCCTACAACTCCCATGCTGCAAAGGGGCAGGATGCTGATTTAACCAGTTAGTGTGGCATGCTCCTGCAAGCAGCAATAACATAGCCCCTGACAATCAGGTGGCTTATTTTGAAAGGGATTTGGGCTGAACCCCAAAGTTCTGTGGTTGTAATATTTATGCAAATAAATACGGGGAAGGGAGGCATTGTTAGCCATGGTTCCACTAATAACTGTTCCTGAACACCCATCGTGTATCATAACCACTACAAAGGAATAGAGTACATAGCACTCTGCCAGAGCTAGGTGCTCTCCGATGAGGACCTCAAAGCACACAATGAAAATTCATTAGTAAAGGTTTGCCAGCCTCCTGCAAGTGCTATTATCCTCCTTCTACAGAGGGGAGAAACTGAGGCAGTGGCAAAGCCAGGAATATTGAACACCTCTGATCCTACTGTTTGAGACCCTGCTCCACTCCCACAACAATCAACTCGCACTCCTTGCTCTAGCCCACTAGACCGTTCTCCCCTCCCAGTGCCAGGACTAGAACCCCTAGGTCCTCCTGCTCTAACCCACTAAAAAATCCCACTTGCTCCCTCCTGCATTTGAGGTGCAATTTTATCCTGGATGATTTCGAGTTTGTTCTAAAGATGGTAGTGTAGGAGTTCTTGGGGTTGGTGGGTGGACCCCCCCATGAGATGCAGTTGTCCAGCCTCACCAGCTGGGACTGAGACCCCTTTATTCCATCTCTAGTGTCCAGTCTCCCTTGTCATTTATTTTGAAAGCCCCTGTCTGAGTAGCACAGAGGAAATCAGGTTGTAATCATGTCACAGTCAAATGATTAATGCTAATATTCCCAGTGCTGGGGATGGGCGCTCTCCGACTGCAAGGCCAAAACCTCCTTACATGCCTGACTTGAAGCTATCAGAAACTTTGCACACACTCTGTTTGGGGAATGTCCCCATGCAATAGTGTGAGCGGCCTGCGGTGCAAGTGACGCTACAACTATGTGAGGAGCTCTGCCGGCACGTGTGCACAATTCCTCCTGCAACAGGGCAAGCAATTCCTGGAACAACTGAGCGACTCCTAGTGCAAACATGTGAGCAGTTCCCAGTGCAGCTGCACAGCGCCTGGTGCCTCCTGTGCAAATGGGCCCCAGTGGCAGCTGCAGTCATGTCACTTGAGCAACACCCTGGTGCACCAATGTGGGCAATTCCTCGTGGAGGTGCAAAAGGTGTGAGCCGTAGGAGCAACCCCTAGTGCAACTGAGCACTACCTGCTGAGCTCCTCCCAGTCCATCCGGGAGCGCCCTGTGCCTTTAAAACTGGGCCGAGTCCTGCTCTCAGCCCAGCCAATGGCCGCTAGGGGTGACATCATCCTACAGCAATGACGCAGGTTCTATTTTTAAGGGACCAATGGGTTGGCCGGAAGGGCGTCACGTGGCCCTGAGAGGTTACTTAATGTCAGCCTAATGAACGGTGCAGCATCAAAGAGAGGCAGGGGAGGCTGCTGGCTGGGGAGGGGGGGCCTTGCGGGACCAGGGGGTTGGCGCTGCCTGGGCCGGGATCTCATGCACCGAGCTGGGGAGCTGCTGCATCCAAGCCCCTGACCTCGGCCCCAAGCCATCGGCTGCTCCCTGGATCCGCACAGGCCGAGCTGCAGAGAGGCGGGGGAGCTGGTCCATGAGGCTGCAGGCATCCCCGGTGGGGCAGCCCCCAGGAAGAGGAGACGAGCCGCGCGCCTCACCTTAGCTTCCCCACTGCGTTGCGGGGCGGGGGCCTCGGGTTGTTTTTGCAAGCCCCGGTTGAACTTGGTTCTGGGGAGGGTGGGAGGGGGACAAGAAGGGAGGAGGCCTCGGTCTCTGCATTGCAACAAGGGCTTCGCAACGGGGGCTGTTATTTATTTAATTTGCTTGACTGTTTACGAGCTTCCCAGGAGGGCAGAGTGTTGAGGGAGTCATGGTAAGATGAGTCCAGCGTCTCTCCAGAGCCCTGACCCTGCCACCTGAGGAAGGCAGCAGGGAGGGGAGCAGGTGTGGGAGTGACCCCCAGTCTTCCCCCCTACACAGAGATCTCTTGCTTTCAGTGCAACTGGCTGTAGGCTGGGGGATGCAACTTGGTGCAGAATGATCCATCCGCTGCATCGGTGGCTATCTCCCCCCTGTGCTCCCCAAACCTATCGCAGGTGACCCTGTTGGCGATGATTATATGACTGGCGACCCTCCTTTTTCCCCTCCCAGGACACAAATTTCCTCCTTCCTTTCCGACCCTCGGATCCTAGCCACGTCAGAGAGAGACCGGAATCTCCTTCCAGTTTTTTATAGTAGGGTTACATTTTTGGGTGTGTGTGAAATCCTAGATCTGTTACATTTTGGCTTAAATATTGTGGCTTGCCTCTCTCTCCAAAGGGACAGAAGCTGCCTAGATAAAGGGCAGAGGGGATTGAGCTACTTACAGCATCCTTAAGCCATAAGCTTTGCCAGTGAATGGAAGATAGTGTGTGTGTGTGTGTGTGTGTGTGTGTATTATTTATTTGGTGCATGGGTTTGATTTTTTTTTAAAGGGTAAAGTCTTCCATTTAGTTCCCAAAACAAGCTGGGTAGCTGTGGGCACAGTGCTGTAAAAAGCATTTAAATTTCTCTTCCCCATAGTGACAGCAGGGTGGGGAACTGCAGTCTGTGTCATTTTAGCAACTTCCCCCTTTGTAAAGTTTTTGCTGCTTGGATGGGGGTGGCAGGTCAGATTGGTGTGTGCAATTTACTACCTTGCTGCTAAATTCAGGGGTTGGTGTTGCATCATTGCTTTGGCTTGAGGGTGGAGGAAACTGAAAGCAAATGAACTTAGGGAAGTGTCTAGTTTTGGAAGAGATGGTTTACAAATGTGTCTTTTAAAATTCAGTCTTAAATCAGAGAGAGCACAGTCCGGTTGGCATTGAATGCACTAATACTTAGGGGTTTGCAAAAAGGGATAGGGGTTTTGCTGCTAGAATTGCCCCCTAAAATTTATCCTACAGTCACCAAAGTTTGAAGGGAGCTGGTTTCAAATCCTTGTTGGCTTCTGATTCGTCAGGGTCACTACTGGGGGGAGAGGTGTCTGAACTAGGCTGCCTGATTCATTCCCCCTTGGAGACACGTGGGGAAGAGAAACTTGGGATTCAGAGTAAAAACTCTTTGCTTTCCAAATGCACCAGGAACTTACCTTAATCCACGCTTGAGGAACTGCCTGGATTTCAGCCGAACTCGTCCTCTGCATCGGGCTGCCCCTGGAATAAATAGGCGATCCCCCACCCCTACCATTGTAGCCAAGTGGGGGACAGGTGTTTTTGTGGGAGAATACCTCCTGCAATGATTCATGCCAAAGCAGGTGTCTCGTCGGGTCTGAAACTTTGAATGTACCTGTGGACCTAAAGTAAGGCTCCAGGCCTGGAATCCTCTTGGAAATTGGATACTGGACGATCACCCACACCCCGTCCCGGGGTGCGAAGGGAAGCTGTGTTGGATACGTGCTGCCCTCTTGCCATGGGGCGTATGCTGAGGATGCGAGTAGCTTATATTCCTGCCATGTTGGACACCTCTCCAGAGTGCTAACGGGCACTGCTTTACCCAGCATCCTCTTGGCTTAGCCAGAGTGGCCCTGTCTATTGGAGGAGAGGAGCCAAGTAGCTCTGATAGCTGCCCCCACCTGCGAACATGGAGACCAAGCTGCCCCCCGCTGGCACCCCCACCAGCCCCTCATCCCCAGGGATGTCGCCCGTCCCCCCGCCTGATAAAGTGGACGGTTTCTCCCGGCGCTCCCTGCGCCGCTCCCGTCAGCGCCGCTCTCACAGCTCGTCCCAATTCCGGTACCAGAGCAACCAACAGGAGCTGACACCCCTGCCCTTGCTGAAAGGTGAGTGTCACACAAAACTGGTGGGGCTGGGAGTGGGACTCCTGGGTTCTGTCCCAGCTCTGGGAGGGGAGTGGGGTCTAGTTGTTGGAGCAGGGGGTTGGGAGTCCGGAGTCCTGGATTCTCTTAGCTCTGGACAAGTGCCTCCCGTGCCTCAGTTTCCCCATCTCTGAGAGGTGGGGTTTTCTGCCCTATCTGCTTGAGGGACAACACTGATATTTGCACAGGGTTTGTCCCATTCAGCAGGTCAGGGAATGTTCAGTGTGAGCTGAGACTGTCCTTTCCTGTCAGCCCTGCTTAGCCCTGTGTTCCCTTGTCACCCCCACCCTGTCATCCACAGCCAGACATGGGCTTTGAGTGCCTTAGTGTTATCCTGCCCTTGGTGATTCCAAACAGCACCCCATCCCCAGTGTCACCCTGTACAGGGGTCACCTGGGTGCTCTGGAGCTAACTGATCTTGGGCGTTGTTAATGTAGGGTTTTCTTGTATGGTACAGTCTTCTTGGGAGCATCAAGCCTGGCTTTGTTATTGTAGGGTTGTCTGTGAGTGCTGGGCTTTGTAATTGTAGGGTCTCCTGGGAATCCGGGGGCTGCTGCTAACTGTGCTGTAGGTCCTTTAGTGGAGCTAGGCCAGGTTTGTTGGAGGGTCACATGGGAGCTCTGGGCCTGGTTTGTTGTAGGGCTGTGTGGTAGTTCTGGGCTTGTGTTGGTGGCGTTACTTGTCAACGCTGGTTGCAGTTCTCCCCTCCCAGGCTGGTCTGAGCTTGGCTCTGCTGTGATGTGTTCCCGGCCCGCTCCTGCAAAGAGGGAAGTGGCTGGAACCCCTTAGTCACCACACCCCTCCCTCTTGCCTTAGCCCTTCTTGGCCCAGTGACTCAGCCACCCTGCATGGCCCAACAGGCCCCTGGGAAATGAGGCAGCCCCATGAGGACTGGCTTAGAACCAACCACAGGGCGGGGGACTGGTTGCTTAGGGGGCGGGGAATGGGATGTTGGCACCAGTTCCCATCCAGGCCGAGTTACTGGACATCACTGACCTCTGATGCCCATTTGGTTGCCCACAGCATGAGATGAATTTTGCCAGGTCCTAGCCAGGCTCCAAGCAGGACATGTGGCTGCACTGCACAGCCAGTGCAGTTGGAACACAGAGCAGGGCTGAGCTGGGCTGGCCCTATCCTGTTAGTTTCCAGTCTGCAATGGCAGGGGTGTGATGCTGATGCCTTGCTAATGCCTCCCCTAACAGCACTGGCAGCTCCTTGTGCCCTCCATGCCCTTAGTTCAAACCTTCCCGTTCCTTACTTCTTTGGGAGTCTCCAGGCCCTGGCCTGCTAGACAGTCCCAATCACCTTCACATCCCATAGGGGATTCAGACTTGGGAGGAGCCCTGGTATGGAAGCTAGGGATGGAGAGAGGATCTTTTGGGGTCTCGCACCATCGTTCAAGCCCTTAGTGGTGGGCAGGCCCATCTTGGGCAGGGAGGTGTCCCGTAGGGGCAACTGCTCCCTGGTTGTCTAGTGCTTGTTGTGTACAAGCTGTCATGCTGCATCAGACCCATGGGCCCATCTAGTCTGGTCTAGTATCTAGACTTCACTTCCTGAGCTGGGGATAGAACTCTAGAGTCCTAACTTCCAACCCCCCCGCCTCCCCCCCCCCACTCTAACCACGGGACCCCACTCCCCTCTCAGAGCTGGGAATAGAAGCCTGACTCTCAGCTCCCAACCCCCACCCCGCTAGATCCCCTCCCCCCTCAGTACAATGCTGGGTGTTTGCTTGGTTTCTCTAAGTGCCTTTTGGAGCCAGCAGCCAAATTGATGCTGAGTGTCTCCCTGGGAACCTTCCCAGATACCCACTGGCTCTCTCAGTGGCTGGGGGGTGGGGTTATGTGTGTGGGAGCTCAGGGCTGTAATAGAAGGGGGGTTGCAAGTCAGAATGAAGAACGATTTGCAGCTGACATCAGACACCAGTCTGGTATAACTGACCTGGCCATGCGTGTACCTGGGTTTGATTTGCCATGACACTCCTGGGCCCTTCTGAGCCAACTTCAAGCAGGCCGGGGTCAGTGTGCAGCCGGCCTTCGCACCTGGGGCCAGCGAGAGGATCCCCCACGCTGTGGCCAAAGACTCAGTGTCACAACTCGCTGGCGATAGCCCGCTCACCAGATTGGGTGGTGGGCTGAGGGCTTTGCTGCAGATTGGCTTGGCAAGCTCCACATCTGCTAAGAAGCACTGGGCTGGGGTAGCAGGTGGGCTGTGGGTCGGGATAGAGGGACCCCAGCAGAGCTCCAGGCATGTGCGAGCTCAGCTCTGCAATAGCAAGAAGCTCTTTAAGCTGCAGAGATTTAAAAACACAGTGTGGGATTTGGCTTCCCACATGTCTGCCGCCCGAGTTGGGGGATCCCTTGGGTCTTCCACAGATCGTGTCCTCGCCCCCACACTGTGGTCCCTGCCCTGTAAGCTTCTCTCTGTTCAGAGTTGCCTGGAGGCTGGTGCTGCTAGCTGCATAGGGCTGTCACTGGGGGCTTAGGTGAGACCCGGAAGGGAGTGGGACTGAATGGCCTTCCCCTCTAGGGGGCCCTGGTTCAGGTCTGGCCCCAGGGTAGGGGAACTGGCTGGCTCAGGGGTGGGGAATGGGACATGAGGCCTTTCCCCTCCAGGGGCCACCAGCTCTGCTGCAGACTGCTTGGTGGCCTCTGCCTGGAGTGAATTTGTCAAGTCTCAGTCTGGTTCCAAGCTGGGAGGGGAGGCACCCATCCGTCTGCACCTTCAGTGGCTGAGGCCTTGGTGGTGAATTCAGCCTGCCTTCCCTTAGAAACCCCCAGCTCCAGTGTTCAGCATCCCCCAGTGTCTGACTTAAAGATCTCGCCTGTCAATCCCTACCCCCCCCATACCAGCTGTGCCCCTGGTATCTTCCAGGGGTGGGGACAGAGCTCGAGGGCAAGGAGGCACTGGTGGCAGAATTTGGAGGTAAGGGGAGATGTGCTCCATCTGTGTCCAGCCTGGAGGTGCAGGTGAATTTCTGTAGGCCTGTTTTATTGGGTCTCCTGTTTCTCTCCCTGCCCAGAATGGAACATGAGGCACCAGAGCTGCCTGGCAGGGAGGGAGGTGAATGCTGGGGAGGGACAGGACGCTGCCTTGCTTGTTTCTGGGGGAGCAGGAGCTTTCTGCTGAGGCTAGATCATGGGTCCTGGGGAGCCAGGTTCTCTCTTGGCTTCAGGGGACCTTGTCCCAGCTGCGTCTCTGGCTGGGGCTGCCTCCTGTGCTGCTGTCTCCACCTGGAGGCAGGAAATTGCCTGCCTTGGGAGACAGCCCTGGGAGGAATATGGGCATCCTCTCTCCTCCTCCCGCACATCTGGCCTTCTGCTCCTCCCCCCTCCCCTCCCCCACCCCGCTTCCCTGGGCTCTGAATGCTGTTGCTTTCTCTCAGATCTCTGCTGCTGTGGCGACGGGTCCTGTGGGGCTTGCTACCCGCTGGCCTCCCTGAGGAGAGCACCAGGAGTGGGCTTGCTGAGCCAACTCACTGCTGCTCCTCAGTCCTGACCCACGGGCACCCCTGGCTCTGCTGCTGATGCGTCTCAGTCTCAACCTGCAGCACCCTCTACTGTGTCAAACTCAGTGTTCGTCTTTCCTGCCTCAGATGCACCTCCCCTGGCCCAGTGCTTGTCATGAGTGGCCAGTGTCTATATTCACACCCAGGTCCATGGAGGCAAAAGGCCAGTCTTGCAGCAGTGCCTCCCAGTATCCCACCTGCCTAACCAGGACCCCACCCCCCCAGGTCTCCCCACTCTTATCCCAGCCTCATGTGCCCTAGCTGTGCTTCCACGTGTTGCTGGAATACTGAGGGCATCACAGGCAGGGGCTGTGCCAGTCCCAGCTCGGTGGCCACTCGCTGGGGTGGGGGATGCCTGTTCTTGCTGATCAAAGCTGGCGCCAGTGCCATCTCCCCAGAGAGCTGTCAGGGCTGAGTAGCGTCTTGAGTTCAGAGTGGAACCTAGATATGGGGCTGGGGAGGGGCTCTGACATATGGAGAACAAGGGGTGTGGAATCCAAGACCATCGGTTCAGAATTTACTGGGGCTCTGCTAGATTCCCCACCCCATGTCTGCCCCACTATTTTTAGGGAGACTCTATGCTGCGCCAGTGGCTGGGAGGGCTGTAATCTGAGCATTGAGGGAGGTGCACTGGGACGACTTTCCCTGCTGGCCCCAAATGACGATCCATGGGGGTACATTAAGAAAACCAGAGACAGCCCTGGCAGTTTTATTGCAGGGTCCCTGGCTGTCTTGGTGCTCCCTGCTGCACACCAGGTCTGGGTGGCTGTCGGGGCAGGTTGAGTGGGGTCTAGTGGTTAGAGCGCTAGGACTCCAGGGTTCTATTTCTGGCTGTGCCACTGACCACAAGCAAGTCTCTTCCCCTCTCTGTGCCTCAGTTTCTCCCTCCCATCCTGTACTTTTTGAGTGAGATCTTCAGGGCAGGGACTGTCTTTTGAAAGTGTCTGTTCAGTGCCCAGCATGACAGGCCCCTGATCTTGGAGGGGTTGGGGTTCTCTGCAGTGCTATCGTCATACCCATAATTATTCTGGTTCTTGGTCCGTTGGATTATCTGATTCCCTAATGAGGATGCCACACAAAATACTGGACTGGCACTCAGGACACTTGGGTTCTATTCCTGGCTTTACCACTGGCCTCCTGGGTGACTTTGGATGAGTCCCTTCCCTGCTCTGTGCCTCAGTCTCCCCATCTGTAAAATGGAGATAATGATGCTGACCTCCTTTGTAAAGTGCTTTGAGATCTATGGGTGAAAAGTGCTAGATAAGAGCTGGGGATTATTACCCTGTCTCCCTCAGCAGGAATCTGAACTGGTTTGCTTTTCAAGGCCCTTTGAGCATCTAAGGAGTCGTCCCTGGTTTAATCTGTGGGTTCACACAGGTATAAATCCCAGCTCAAGTAGACATACACGGGCTAGTTCTGCTTGAGCAAGAGCCTAAAAATAGCAGCATGGCTGCAGTGGCTTGGGCTTGCTGCCCTAGTACATGGAGGGCAGTATTGTAGCATGTCAGGGAGTTGGGCAGCATTGTACTCGCTTGGCTAGTCCAGGCTGCCACCGCGGTCGCACTGATATCTTGCTAGCTCAAGCTCTGTCTACCTGAGCTGGGGAGCTGCTGGATAGATGTGCCCTGTGTCACAGCTCCTCCAAGAAAGTCACTAATGGTGTCTAGAAATGGAGTCTGCGTCCCATCCTGAGGTGACGTGTTCCCAGTCAGTATGGGGATAGTTGAAACCCCTCCCCCCCATTATTATTGGGTTTTCTATTTTTGTTTGCCTCTTTAATCTGCCTGAGAATTTCACCATCACGGTCACCATTCTGGTCAGTGGGGTCGGCAGTATATTCCTACTGCTATACTCTTATTATTCAGCATGGAAATTTTATCCCTAGAGATTCTGTGGGACAGTTTGATTAATTTAAGTTTTGTACTATACGTCTATCACCTATAGTGCCACTCCTCCACCAGCACAACCTACTGACATTCCTGTATATTTCCCGGTTCCTACCGTGTCCCGTTGATTATCACCAGTTCACAAAGTTTCTGTGATGCCTATTGTATCAATATCGTCATTCAATACAAGGCACTCAAGTTCATCCCTTCTGGCCTTAGAATCTGTGACTCTGAATCACCACAAAACCCAGTGTGGAACTTCTTCACTGGCATTAAACAGGGCTTGGATTGTTAATTATTTGCATCGTAGTAGCGCCTAGGAACCCTAGTCATGGACTATGACCCCATTGCATTGAGTGCTGTACAGACACAGAGCAAAGACTGTCCCTGGTGTAACGTAACATCGGAAGGGATCAGCTTGATGTGAATGGACCTTTCATGCCAAAGGGATTTGCTGACAGGGAGACACCCCTGGGGAGAGCTCCCTAGAGCAGGGACTGTGGGGATTCTCTGCATCCCCCCCAGCACAGTGAATTGGCTTGGGGTTTATCGTCTCTTTGGCTGTTCTCCCAGGGTTAGGGCTTGGGGCTAAGCCCCCTCACCCATCCACCTAGGATTGAACCACTTCATGCTGGGGGCTGATGTTTGCTCAGTGCTGACTCCCCTTTCCCTAGATGTGGCAGTGCTGAACCCCCCCCCCCCGTGGGAAATTGTACCACTTCATGCTGGTGGCATGCTCAGTGTTGCACCCCAACCATGTGGGAATGTACCATTTTATGCTGGGGAGGATGCAGTCCATGTGGGATTGTACCCCTTTACACTAAGGGTGCATGCTTGGTTCTGAACCCCCAGCCCACAGTGGATTGTACCACTGTCTGGCGAGGTGATGTGGTGTTGGGGCCAAGCCACCAGACCCACATGGGATTGTACCACTTTGTGTGTGTGTGTGTGTGGGGGGGGGGGGGGGTCAGTGTCAGGCTGAGTGGAAGTCCATGTGGGATTGTACCATTTTCCCATGGGGGGGATTCATCGTCAGGGCTAAACCTCCAATCCATGTGTGGGTTTGTACCACTTTGCGGCGGGGGGTATCCTTGGTGCTGATGCCCCCTTTCCCCAGATGTGGCGGTGGCGGAGCTGCATGAGCTGCTGTGCAAGAAGCTCCAGCAGTGCTGTGTGCTCTTCGACTTTCTGGACTGCGTGGCCGACCTCAAGGGCAAGGAGATCAAGCGGGCGGCGCTCAACGAGCTGGTGGAGTGCGTGGCCACCAACCGCGGCGTCCTCATCGAGCCCGTCTACCCCGAGATCATCAAGATGGTGAGGGAGCAGGGCAGGGTGCCAGGAGGGAAATGGGGTCTGATGGGGTAGAGTGGGGCCTAGGAGCCAGGAGTCCTGGCTCCAGAACCCAGCTCTAGGGTCGGGGTCTAGTGGGTTAGAGCAGGGATGGGGTTGGGAGCCAGGATTCCTGGGTTCTGTTCCCAGCTTTGGGAGGGTAGAGGGGTCTAGTGGGTTAGAGTAGGGGCAGGACTGGGAGCCAGAATTCCTGGGTTCTGTGCCTTTTTCCATTGCCTCTGAGTATTCTGGGTGGATTCTGACTCCAGTGGAGAATGGGGGCTGGATTGGGGTGTGAGGGCTGGGGATAGTGGTATGGGGGGTTCCCCAGGCCCAACTGACACCCCCCCCTTCTAATCATGCCAGATCTCAGTCAACATCTTCCGGACTCTCCCACCCACTGAGAACCCTGAGTTTGACCCTGAAGAGGACGAGCCCAACCTGGAGCCCTCCTGGCCCCATCTCCAGGTGAGACACCCTCAGGGAGTGTGTGGTGGGAGGGCAGGGGTCCAGTGCCACTGGGGGCTGTGGGATTCGATCCCGCTGCCCAGAGAGGCAGCAGGATATAGTCACAGTTGGGACCCCCGCCCAGAGTTGGCAGCACTCCCATCCAGTTGGCTGCAGGGCAAGGGTTGCGGGAGGGATATGATTTCTAGTTCTGCTCCTGGGCGGGACTCCCTGCCATTCTTAAGGAGGGTGCGTATTTCTGGGCAATGGAGCAGGGCTATGCCACAGAGTTGGGTGGCAAAGTGCTAGGATGAAAATACTGTCTGGTGGGGAGCCACCATGCATCCAGCAGTGGTCTCAATTCTCTCACTCAGCTGGTCTACGAGTTCTTCCTTCGCTTCCTGGAAAGCCCTGACTTCCAGCCCTCTGTGGCCAAGCGCTACGTCGACCAGAAATTCGTGCTGCTGGTGAGTGGTGCCTGGGAAAGTAGCTGAATGGGGGGAGGGGGGGGCTGAGGAATATTCGGGGAGTGGATGAGGGGCTGCTACTGTTGGGGTCTGTTGCAGCATGAGGAGTCAGTGGGGTTGGGGTAATGGCTGCTTTGATTCCCCTCCCTTGATCTACATTCAATGGGGCTCTTGGCCTGGGTGGTGGGAGCCTGGTTCCTAGCTGGAGTGCAGCAAGTTTGCTGGCTCTTGGCCTGACTGGGCCCCAAACCTCCACGATAGGGTGCGTTGGCTGGCAGCAGAGAAACCCTCCAGGACTGGACAGGTCCACTGGGAGCAGTACACCCTGAGGTGGGTGCCTGGGGTGACAGGGGCTTCACCCATTGCAGCCAATCCTGGGCTGGGGAAGCAGGCAGGAGTCCCAGAGCATGGGTGGGTGGACATGCTTAGAGCAGTTCTGGGATCTGGGTCGGACCCGCACCTGCTGGGGACAAACTAGTCATTGCACCTAGTGTCTGGGGTGGGGGAGGATGGGTCATTTGTGGGATACCAGGGTTGGGGGTGTGCGGGGGGGGATGAGAGCTATCTCCCTCAAGGGATATTCAGGCTGGATCGTAGTACTGGGTGTTGGGATGAAGGTTGGCAGTGGGGGGCAGGTTTCAAGATCATCTGTGTGACCCTCTCTGCTGCCCCCCAGCTGCTGGAGCTGTTTGACAGTGAGGACCCGCGGGAGCGGGAGTACCTCAAGACCATCCTGCACCGGGTCTATGGCAAGTTCTTGGGGCTGCGTGCCTACATCCGCAAGCAGTGCAACAACATCTTCCTCCGGTGAGCCCCCCAGGCAGCGTGGAGCCTGCTATGGGGCAGAGGTCCCCTTCAAGCCAGTCTCAAACCAGGCGCCCTGACCTAACCAAGGAGCATGGGCTGCCATGGCTCTCCAGGAAGTCCCTCCTGGAGGGCGTGGGACTTCCTGGGGATGATTATTTGTGGTCAGGGTTGGGATTCCCTGGGCATCACGCCTCCTTGGGGGGCAGGAGGGTGGGACTTCCTGGAAGTATGTCCGCAAAGCAGAAAGCCCCCCCAATCCCCTTCTGGTTGGCAGGTGCTTGAGTTGTGTCCTCTGGTCTCAGAGATGGGGCAGGGCCCTGAATTCCACCAGTTACCCAGGTCTCCCCCTGCCCTATGGGGGATGATGTGCCCTGAAGGGGCTCTGCCCCATATGCCCAGTATGTGGGGTGAGGCTGGGGAAATTCCCCCCCCCCTAAATTTGACCATGGGGTTGGGGTGACCAGTAGAGGGTTACTGTGACTTGGAGTGCCCATCAGGGAGCAGTGTACTGCCCAGGCTTCCTGGGAGTGTTCTCCAGTTGCTCTGGGCTGAAGCTGGTGCTGAAGCCATGGGGGAAGCATTAGCCTACCCACAGCAGCCACCCCTAGACCCCCCCCCATTCCCTCCAGAATTCACAGCACCTGTTTCCTCCCCACCACGCTGCTGGACAGGGCTGGCTCCCTCCTCACCACGTATGAGGACCCAAGGGGAGCATGCTCCAGTGGGGAGTTGGGGGTTAGTAAAGAGGCATTGGAGGCATTTTCATCTCTTACCTCTCTCCTCTCCCCTCCCCCCCAGGTTTATCTACGAGACAGAGCATTTCAATGGTGTGGCCGAGCTACTGGAAATCCTGGGCAGGTAATGGTTGCACATGGGGACAGGTATGCGCGGGGGGTAGAACGACATCCAGCCTTACAGGCCCATGGTCTGTTTTCTGGGATTCAGTAGAGGGTGCCCCATAAGGATTCAGCCCTCCCCAGGGGGCATCCCCCACCAGTAACCATAGAGTAGCCACCAGGGCACCTTGTACCCTGCCCCCCGGAGGCTGCTGAGATCTAGAGCTCCCTGGCCCCCATCCTACCACACCCCACAGCTTATCCCATCCCACTCCCAGATGGAGCCAGCACAGCTCCAGCCTCTGGTCAGTTGCCGGATCCTGATTTCCGTCCTCCCAGTTGTGTGTATGTTTGTGTCACTACCTGTCCCTCCTCCCTTTAACGTGCAGCATCATCAATGGCTTCGCCCTGCCCCTGAAGACGGAGCACAAGCACTTCCTGGTGCGGGTGCTGATCCCGCTGCACTCGGTCAAATCCCTCTCCATCTTCCATGCCCAGGTAAGTGCCACCCCCCTTCTGGGAGTGGCCCTGAACTCTGACCTTTTACCTCCAGGGCAGATAAGGGGTCACCTCCGGGCTGTGAGCTGCAGGAGCCTGCTCCTGAAATTGTGCAAGGAATAAGTGATCCCCAGGGAAGGGGCTGGTTCAAGGGGACTGGGAATGGGATACAGGGCCTTTCCCCTGTTAGAGGGTCTGGCTCTCATCTGGGAGATTGAAGAGTGGCCTAGCGCAGCAGCAATGTGGAGGACCCCTGTGCCGTTCTGCCCAGGTCAGCGCTGCTTTTAGCCCCTCTGAGATTTGATTTCCCCTGCCCACTCTACACCCCCTGCAGTTCGAGGCATTGGAAGTTGCCTCACTACTTCCCCCTTGTGGCTGCCTTATGTCATAGCAGCACTGTGGGCCAAAGCTGGGACAGTGTCAGTTATGGATAGGGCCCTACCAAAATCATGGTCAATTTCACACTCATAGGATTTAAAAAACCATAAATTTCCTGATTTCATCGATTTAAATCTGAAATTTCAGTGTTGTCATTGTAGGGGTCCTGACACAAAAAGGAGTTGGGGGGAGGGGAGGTCGCAAGGTTATTGGGGACGGGGCGGGGGAAGGTTGTGGTACTGCTACCCTTACTTCTGTGCTGCTGCTGGCGGTGGTGCTGCCTTCAGAGTGGGCAGCTGGAGAAAGGTGGCTGCTGGCTGAGTTCCCAGCTCTGATCAGCAGTACAGAAGTAGGGATGCCAGGTATGGTATTAAGTATCGGAGGGGCAGCCGTGTTAGTCTGAATCTGTAAAAAGCAACAGAGGGTCCTGTGGCACCTTAGAGACTAACAGAAGTACTGGGAGCATAAGCTTTCGTGGGTAAGAACCTCACTTCTTCAGATGCATCTGAAGAAGTGAGGTTCTTACCCACGAAAGCTTATGCTCCCAGTACTTCTGTTAGTCTCTAAGGTGCCACAGGACCCTCTGTTGCTTTTTACAGGTATGGTATTGCCATCCTTACCTCTGCGCTGCTGCCTGCAGAGCTGGGCCCTCTGTCAGCAGCCGCCACTCTCTGGCCACCCAACTCTGAAGGCAGCAGCACAGAAATAAGGGTGGCATGGTATGGTATTGCCACCCTTACTTCTGCACTGCTGCTGGCGGGGCACTGCCTTCAGAGCTGGGCGCCTGGCCAACAGCCATTGCTCTCTGGCCACCCAGCTCTGAAGGCAGTGGAGAAGTAAGGGTGGCAATACCATGACACCCCCCTTAAATAATTTTGCAACTCCGCCCCTGCCCCCGCAAACCCCTTTTGGGTCAGGACCCCCAATTTGAGAAACACTGGTCTCCCCCATGAAATCTGTATAGTACAGGGTAAAAGCACACACAAGATCAGATTTCATGGTCCGTGATGTGTTTTTCATGGCTGTGAATTTGGAAGGGCCTTAGTCATGGACCCTGCTGATGGGAATCTGACCTCTTGGGGGAGGGGGTGGGGGAAATCTGCAGGTTGGGAGGGATCTCTGCGTCTGGTGCTGCACATGGGATGGGCATGGGGAGCAGACCCCCTGGGTTCTGGGGAGGTATCTAGGTGGTGGGGGCGTCTCAGATGCTTCTGCTGCCTGCTGATGGGATCTGAGCTCAATGGGCTAGGGAGGAATCTAGGGGGTGGGGACCAGTGCAGGGGATCCCTGTCTCTGATGCTGCCCCACTTCCCCTTGCAGCTGGCGTACTGTGTGGTGCAATTCCTGGAGAAAGATGCCACCCTGACAGAGCATGTAAGTGCAGCCCCATGGTGGGGGATGGGATCCAGGGCCCAATGGCTCTCCCCTCTAATCCTTCCATGTCCCTCTTCCCTCAGGTGATCCGGGGACTGCTGAAATACTGGCCGAAGACCTGCACTCAGAAAGAGGTGGGGCTGGGGTTGGGCGGGGGGCCTGCTAGCTGGGCAACAGGCTGACATCGGGACCTGGAGGCTAGGGTTGTGGGGAGGGGCATTGGTGCGGGGCATCTGTGCACTGCATAGGGGCCTAGAGGGATGCGGGGAGTGAAAGACTTGATAGCACTGGATGGGGTAAAGAATGGGTATTGGGGGATTTGGGGGCAAGCACAGGAGGAGGGCATTGTTTTGGGGACACTTGTTGGGTGTGGGGAGACATGGTATGTGGGGATCAGGGAGCACTGGGGAGCACACAGGCTGGGGTGTGACCTGGGTGGGGAATCGAGGGTGCCTCTCCTAGCCCTGTAGCTCACAAGGGGAGCTCTGCCTCTCCCCACCTCCGCAGGTGATGTTCCTGGGGGAGATTGAGGAGATCCTGGATGTGATTGAGCCCTCACAGTTTGTCAAGGTGCAGGAGCCGCTCTTCAAACAAATTGCACGCTGCATCTCCAGCCCCCACTTCCAGGTGTGTGCAGTCTGGGGGGGTGGGGCCTAGACTCCTCATGAGTCTGGGGCTTCCCCCATCAGGGCTCTAGGGCACCAAGGGTCACTGCCCCAAATTAGGGGCTGGGGAGGGGGGTCCCATTCCCCCTTCAAGGGGGTCCAGACTCAGCCAAGCTGGGGTTCCTTGAGTCTGGGCTGGTCCTGAATCTTGGGTCCCCCACCCCAGTTTGGGGGCTGAGGGGGTCAGGGCTCCCTCCTCCAGGTTGTTGGTGCTGAGGCATCCTTTCCTCAGGCCTGGAGTGTAGTCAAGACCCCTGCGGATGGGAATCAGACTCCCAAAGGGCAGCCACCAGCACTGACCTCAGGTGGTGGGGGAGATGAGTGGGGGTGGCAGGGTGCAGGGCTGGGCAGCCCCCAGCACTCACCCTGTCTCCCTTGTACCCAGGTGGCAGAGCGGGCTCTGTACTTCTGGAACAACGAATATATCCTGAGTCTGATTGAGGACAATTGCCATACGGTGCTGCCTGCCATCTTCGGCACCCTCTATCGAGTCTCCAAGGAGCACTGGAACCAGTGAGTGTGTATGAGGGACGTGTCTCATCTGCCTGCCCCCTTTAGCCCCTGCAGGGCTCCAGGCACTGGGGATCCCTCCCCTAGGGTCTTGCTATTCCCCACAACCCCTCCCCTGCTGTGTAAGGAGCACAGGGTGCTTGCGGGGTGTGTGTGTGTGAAGTGCATTGGGGAACTGGGGTGAGGAGCCTGGGCAGGGGGCTGTGGGGTGGGCATGTTGGCAAACCCCATGATGCTTTGCAGGGCTATGGGGGGTGAGCATTGTGGCAAGCGCCAGGATGCCTTATGGGCAGAGGTGGGTGGGTTCCCTGGGGCAGGGAATCCAACATAGGGCTGGCAGCTGAAGCCAGTCAGGGTCTCACCTCTCCTCCCTCCCCTGTGCCTACAGGACAATAGTCTCCCTGGTCTACAACGTGCTCAAGACCTTCATGGAGATGAATGGGAAACTCTTTGATGAACTCACAGCCTCCTACAAGGTGGAGAAGCAGCAGTGAGTGGGGGGTCAGGTGTTGGAGGGAATGTGGGGCATCCAGATGTTGGAGTGGGGGCCAGTCTCCTCCCCCCATGTCCTTAGGGCCATGCAGGAGTCCCTGGAGGATTCTCGGAGAGGTGGGCACTGCTGCCCAGTCATGTGACCTGCGGCCTGGCATTCCATAGGCCATACCTGTCTCTTAGCCCTTGCACAGGGTTGGGCTGGGAGCTGGGGAGTGAGGAGCCCCTGGCTAGTTTGGAGTAAGCGCCCCCAGCAGTGTGCAGAAGTGGGAGGCCAGAGGATGCTGCCGAGCTATTGTCCCCGCACAATGCCCTTGGGTGGTGCTCACCTCATCTTGGCCTGGGTTTCCTGGGGGCATGCCCCATCCCCCACAATGCCCTGGGGCAGCTCTGAGGTCATCTTGGCCTGGGTTTCCCAATGGCTTCTCCAGAGCCCCTGTGAGGGCGTTTGACTGCAGGTACTGCCTTGGGTTATTGGCGAGGGGCCAAGTTGCGTGCCGCCTTCCCCCCCTCACTCTGCTACCCCGTCTCTGCAGGGAGCTGAAGAAGGAAAAAGAGCGCCAGGAGCTCTGGAAGCAGCTGGACGAGCTGCAGCTGAAGAAGCTGCAGGGTCTGGAGGAGGCGCAAATGAACCGGCTCAATCTCCAGCACAGCCTGGGCTTGCAGAGTGGCAACAAGAGTTAGAGAGGTGCCCAGCCGGCCGCCAGCCCCTCCCCTGCCCAGCCTGTGCCAAACCAGAGCCGGCCCCTCCGTGCTGCAGGAGCCCACGGCCCTCCAGCCATCGCCATCCCCATCCCACCAGGGACACGGATCCAAAACAGGACTGGAGGGGGGCACCCCTGCCTCAGCAATTGCACCCCTCTTGGGCTGGCACTTCTCCCCATCGCATCTCCATGGTGTACACTTAACACATCACCCCACGTGACCTCTGTGGGTCCTAGCTGGCACAGGGGCATGTTTTTTGGGGTAGCCCCAGTGCCCCCCATTCCCTGGGGGTGCAGGGTCCAGCCTCAGCCCCATGCCAAAGGGGCAGGGCCAGGCTACGTCTTGGGGTAGGAGCAGGATAGGGATGCAATAGGCTGCAGGGGCGCAGGACCTCTAGTGAAGGGGTCCCCAGGGCTGCTGGGGGCAGGGTGAGTTGCTGGTGATTCCTGCCTTGGCAATCAGCCTGTCTCAGCTGTTCTGGTCCAGGGAGCCACCTCTATTTGACATATGGGATAGAACAAGGGGTTAGATGGGGGACCCAGCTTAGCTCTCCCCAGTGCAAACTGAACCCCCTGCCACACTGCAGTGGGTTGTGGCTGGCTCTGCTGTAGGGGCCGGATAGGGGGGCCCCTGTGTTTCTTAAAGCAATAGACCCTCTTGTTTCAACCTAGGGCTCCTAATGTAAGAGGGGAGGGAGTAGAGCCCCTTATGAGAGGCCGGGAGTTCAGTTCCTGCCCCCCTCCCCCTCTGTGGGATGGGTGTTATGCTAGTACGAATGGGCAGGGTCTGCTCATGAGCCTGGAGGTGGTGAGACTGAGCTGCTGTGATGGGAAGGACTCTGAAAAAGAGATCAGCTGAGCCTTGCATTGATCCTCCTCCATCTGTCCCCTTGGCTCATTACTGCAGCCCCTGGGGCACATCCATCCCTCAGCCCTGGAGCCTGCTCCCCAAAACTTGGCAATTAGCTTGGTGGGGCACTCTCTGAGCTCCCCCTATTCATCAGTGCACCCCACTTCACTCCCCTACAGAAACAGCTTGGGGGAGATCTCCCACATACATTGGGGCACCCCACAATCCTGATCCCATACATCAGTGCACCCCACAATCCTTCCCCTATCTCCACCCCCATCTCAGTCTCCTGCACAAACAGCATGGGGAAGATCCCCCCTCTCCTATATATCTGTGCACAATCCTGACTCCCCTGCACAAACATACTTTGGGGAGACTCCCCTGTTGTACCCCCACACACACCCCAGTGGAATCCAGGCTTCTATGGGATCCTGTTTTCTCCCCCCACCCTCCATTGCTGCTCCAACAGTCAAATGTATCTCCCCTAACATGAATGCCCCGATAGCAGAGATGTTCAAGGGGGCTGTGTAGTGCCCTCAGGTACAGGACCAGCAGCCATGGATGTGACAGCTCAGAGAACAGAAGGGATTGTTAGTGGGGAGGCAGGAGTGGAGGGCCTGTCGTCAGCCACTAATTTTTTTTGGACACTGCTAAGGGACAGAGAGGGAAGCAGCTGGGGAACTGGACCTGGGGTCCATGGGTATGTGTGGGGGGAGTCCCCCTCCCTGGAGATGGGTGGTGGTGCAGAAAGGCAAGGAAGAGAACAGCTTTATAGCCCTGCAAGGTTAATACCAATCTCCCCTGCCTCTTCCCCGCAATCCTCTTGGTTCAGCTCTTGGGGTACATTCCTTCTTGCCATGACCCCTCCTCCCAGCAGTTGTCAGCTGCTACTGTCACTTTAAAAGTTTGCTTCCTCCCTTTTCCATTTCTGTTGGAAACAGTGGGTCAGTCTATTCAAAACAGTCTCTCTCTCTCTCTTCCTCCCCCCCCCCCCCCGATGGTGCACTCTATCCTGCAACATTCCCCCAGATGGTAGAGTCCGTATACCCCCTCCCTGTTTAGATGGTATGGTCCATTCTGCTTCTTCCCCTTAGGGAATGATCAAGTTGAACCATTTTCCAGCTTGGAGCCTTAATAGACTGTACCATCTGGGGAAATAAAGAGACGAGGCTGAAGATTACTATTTGATGTGGTCTTTGAGTGGATTGTACCATCTGGAATTAATTGTTGCATATTTGGGGCTAAAGAGGGAGGGGTCTGCATAGGTACCGCCATACGGAAGGGGGAGAAGGGTGTTGAATAGTCTGTACCATTTAGAAGGGCTGAATAGGCTGTGTTATCTCAGGAGATGGGGGAGGGATTTAGAACTGTTCCATTCTGGGAGCAGGGGGAATTGTATAGACTAGCATTGCTGGGTTGGGGAAGTTAAACTTGACTGTTCCAACTCTAGCAATCGGGAGGAGGGGGTGGGAAATAGACTGTATGGTCACAGGGCGAGGGAGGTTGGACTTGGCATTCCAGCTCTGGGAAAGGGATGAGTGCATAGTTTCTATTATATTAAAGGGGGTGAGCTGGATGGAACCTGCCATTGCTGGAGGGGGGGGGGGCAGTTGACTGCCATTTGGCTGGGTGCATGGCAATGTATCTCATGGGTGGGAAGGAAGGGCCTGAATAGACCATGCCATTTGAAGGGGGTGTTGAATAGACTTACCATCTTGGGGCATGGGGGTTGAAAAATGCTCCATTTCTAGTTGCGCTGAGCCCATGCTCTTGCATCTCCACTGTCTTCATTTTCTTCCCATCTTCGAGTGCCGGCGCTGGCCAAAAGGCATCCCGGGTATCACATCGTGCCCTCAATACTAGGCATGACTTAAAATATTTTACAGTTCCCTGGGGGTTTTGTTATTTTTTTAATTACTATTTTATTGGTGGGAGTAGTGGGATATTTTTAATTTAAACCTTAATTTATTTGTAGCAACTCACGCCATACGGTGACTGTAGTAACCGGGTGCACAATTGTTGTCTCTTAGATACAGCGGCGACGTAGTTACCGTTAGAGGAATTGGGGTTGGGGATGGACACCAGGGGTTATTTTTGAGGGAGGAGGAATTTGGGGGAAGGGGTTGAGTAAAAAAACAATAAATTAAATGACTATATTTAAAATAATTTGGTTTAAAGCTGCCCTCCCTCTTCCTCTCTCTCTCTTCTCTCCCCCCCCCCCCCCCTTATTTTCGTTTGCTGGATAAGTCTGTATTCAATAAAGAGATACTTTCATGTCACTGGGTTGTGCAGATTCCATTCACAAAGTGTTAGGCTGTGAAGGTGGGAGAAAGGGCATGTAGATGCGGGCTGCGAGTCAGAACACCTGGGTTCTTTTCACAGTCACTGATTTGTTCTGTGACTTTGGGCAGGTTGCAGATTACTGGGTTGTTCTATTGGTATGTAAAATGCACTCACCACAGCTGGTGGCAGAGTTAAGTGCTGGACTGCAGTAGATGAGGGCAAAGTATTAACTCATTGGGCAAAGAGAGAGATACAAGAGTTGAAAAGCAGGGTGGGAAGAGTACTAGGCTTTCCCCACCCAAAATTGGCCATAGAACTCTGGACTCCTGGTATCCAGCCCCCCCCCCCCCCCCCCCCCCCCCCCCCCAGCCTTAAAAATTGGTGACTGGGCTGTGACTGGGGGGAAATCCGTATATTAGCAGGATATGGAGTTTGATGGGTAGAGGATGCTAGTGGTTCCCTCTCTTGGGGGGAGGGGCAGACCTATGGAGTTCAGAGATTGCTCTAAATCCTTCTGCAGGGGATGGAAGCAAGAAGGCCAACTATGCTCGCTGTGCCCTGGGGCTGAGTGCTGGCCTGTTACCTCCTGCCAACAAGCAGAGCAAAGAGGGATACCAGTGTCCTAGTGGTAAGCACCCAGTAATGAATAGGTGCCAGCTCTCCCCCAGCAAGAATAAAAACCAGCACTATTTGCTCCCTACAGCCTAGGAAGGGCTGGCATTGTGGGTACAGCTCTGTGGTGAGACCCTGGAGCCCTGCTTTCAAATCCTAGTTGTGTGTGTGGTGTTTCCCCATCTCTAAGAGGGGGATTATAGCGTTTTTAGCAGGGTATAATCCCAATCACACTTGGATGGGTCAGATACTCTAGGGGGTTGCAAGGACTCTAATGCCTGAGCCAATAGTGATCTCCATTTGCTGTTCCCCTAGCAGGGCTGTTATCCTGCCCCACTAGGCTGTGCTCTAGTCACATTCCAGAGCACAGCTCTGACTCTTTCCAGAAGAGGGCAGCTGCAATCACCCCACTGAAGAGCCTGTATCTCAGCAGTTCCCAAACAGTCATGCAATCAGCAGATGGGGTTGGGGCAGTCTCTAGTAGGCAAAGGATGCCATTTAGCTCTGCACAGTGTGACCCATGTGTGAGAGGTCATGATGCATGGATGATGCCGTTTTGCTCTACAGCCTGGTATCCTCCACACAGTGTGACCTTGCATGCTCCATATGGATGAGATCACACTGCAGAGTCTGCCATTTTTGTAGAGAAAAATGGCTGCCTCTATTCAGCGTGACCTTGCATGTACAAGGGGTGCATGGTCTTGGTCACTGTGCAGATAATACCCTTTTGCTCTTCAAAATGGTGCCCTCCATGCAGGCTGGGGTCCCGGCAGGAAATACTTTGTTAAAATACACTTGTGCCAGCAACACTTTGGGAAGTGCTGGTCTATATGGTTTGCTTCTAACTCGGTCCTTTTTGCTTCTCTTGTCTCTCCCCTCCTCCCCCCAAATCCAAGGGCAGGGATTCTTGTATTAAATACATCATTCCCCATGTCACAGGCAGTTGTATGTTGGAGGAGGCTGAAGAACCCCATCCTTTGGCTGCCCCACAGGGAACCCTCTCACCAGCTCTGCACCTCCAGCCCCTACTGGAACATCTACCCCAGCATAACCCATTCCATGTCTTCCTGCAGGCACTGATGCTGGGGGTGGGGGGGCATTTTCACCCGTGTGCCACGAGGGGAAGGGGAATTGGTGAACTGAACCCTCAGCCAGTGTCTTGGCTCAGGGGTGATACCAGTAGGAGGCCCCCTCTAGGAAGATGCTGGGGAAGCAGAGGTGGGGCACCTGTGGGACTCTGTCCCTGGAGGATGCTGGGAAAATGGAGGCATGGCATTGAGATTCAAGCCACAAATACATCTTCAGCAGGCAGACCCCTTCCAATTGGCCAGCAGGCTTCCAGAGGGGGTGTTACCTTCCCCATTAGGCAGCCAATGAGTTGCCCCTGCAAGTGTGTCTATTTACCAGTCAGCAGGAGCACCTGCCCCCTATCGACCAGTGAGGCAGTGGGTCCCCTACCATGGACGAGCACTGAAGGCTTTGAATCCTTCATAGCCTGGGTGCCCCAGCAGGGCAGCAGCTGCCAGCCACTCACTGGCCTGCAGGGACCTCCATCGATCATGCCCCCTGTGGCTTGTTGCTGCCTCTGCAGGAGTGGCCTGGACTGATAGCAGCCAGGTGTGGGTGGGTGTGACAGAGCCTTTGGGGGGGCAGGTCTCCTTGTATCCTCCCACCAGTGTACTCTAATCAGAATAAAGTTTTCTATTGGGAGTCTGCTTCCTTGACACACAAATCAGCCCCACAGTGGTCTCTGCCCCCTGCCCCTGCTCCCATGTTTACTTCCCCTCTGCCACACCCCCACCATCTGTGCAGAGAGGAGTTTGCCGTGAAGGCCAAGTGGTTCCTGGCTTGGGAACACAATGGCTTGAGCCCATTGGGAGTGGGGTGGGGGCTACAGATCAGACTTCTGAGCCATCGACCTGGCTGGGAGATGAGGCCCTTTACACAACCAGACTGTGGGTCCAGGACATCAGCTCAGCAAGAGGCTATAAACAGGAGAAGACCAAGTGGCTACCCCAGCCCAGAGTCCCCTTCCCTCCTTTGATGGTGTTAGCCTTTCCACCAGTGCAGTGAAGGTTGCTATCCCTGTTTGAAAGAGTGGGAAACTGAGACACGGAGTGACAGCAGTCATATGTTGAGAATATAATAGAACTCATGTTCTGGCTCCCCTCTTCACTTGCTCTAACCCACTAGACCCCACTCCTCTCCCAGAACCAGGGATGGAACCATCTAAGGATTTAATGCCTATGAAGTGAGAACTAAGAGGAGATGCTGTTTCTTGCAGCCAGCAGAACTCCTGGCCACCAGGACTGTAGGGGATCCAAGATGACTGGGATTTTTTTAAAGTGCTGCTTAATTTTAGCAGCTGGGACTGACACCTTTAAGCAGCCCAGCTGGAAAGGTTTGTTTGGCACAAAAACTGCTGGGCAAGCTAAAGTTTCTTCAACAAGATCATTTATTTTAATAGCTCACATACTGTAGCACTCAGCGAGAGAGTGGGAGCACAGGTAGCCTTAGCCCCAATATAGCATTATTATTCATATTAGCGTCACAGCTAGAGACCTTGACCAAGATCCGGGCCCCCATCAGGTCATGTAGTGCACAGACATAGTGAAAGAGAGTTCTTGCCTTAAGAGCTCACAATCTAAATAGGCAAATGATGGGAGAAGAAACCGAAGCACAGTAAGAAGAAAGAACGTGCGCATGATCACACAGCAAGTCAGAACAACTAAATCCCATATCGCCTGCGTATCAAACACAGCCCTCTGGCTACCCCACTACACCCTCTGGTAGCTATACCAGCTCCAACTGGCCTTTTCCCAGGTGTGGGTGAGGTGAGATGTGTGCAGGGTGGAGCGATGTCTCTAGCTCTGCCTCTGGCACTCCCATATAAAAATGAGCAACGGGGACCTATTTTCCTTCCATAGACTCCCTAGGAGGCCTAGGTTCAGGTTCAGTACTAGGATGCTCTGCTTGGTAAATAAAGGGACCTTAAAGGGTTCTGTTTGTTATGGGGTCAGGAATCAGGCATGTCCTTGCCGGGATCTTTCCTGAGAGTGACAATCAACTCTCAGGGTCCAAGGCATGAGCTGATCTTTTCTCTAGGGGTCAGGAAGGAACATATTTTATGCTCTAGCCAGGTACATTAACCTGAGATCAGGTATTAGCTTCTTGGCAGCACAGCAGAGGGGAAAGGAGCCCATGAATTTTTCTGACTAGGCCCAGCATACAGGCAGCACCCATTTACAGCCCTGCTTGTGTTGGGGAGCCTGGCTCTATGGTTTGTCCAGCTGGGGGCTGTCTGCTGATGGTATCTGTTTGCAAAGACAAACCTACAGCAGCAGCAAGCTGGCAAATTGAAGCTTTTGGTAAAGCTGGGAGCAGATGTGGTGCCCCCTGGTGGTGGCAAAGCAAGCTTGGTATGGACTGCAGTAGCCCCTGCTGACACATGTTAATATGCACAGTTCTAGACAAGCCCAGCCTGTGGGTTCCTGGGTGTCGCAGAAGAGGGCTTCCCTGGCCCAGTCAGTATCGTGAGAGACGGCACATGTCGCACTGGCAGCTCGTGGCGGTGAAGATCTCTATCTCTTCATGGCGGATGGCCCCGCAATGGAGGCGGACTTTGATCTGTGGTGGGGGGATGGGAGGGTGAGAGAGGGACTGGCGCCAACCCCCTATGCCCTCCTTGAATTCCAGGCCCTTGTGCAAGTTAGAGCAGGTGCCACTTCCCATGATTCCTTGGGGGCAGAGAATAGCCAGAGAATGGTGCATTCTGGCTGGCAGGGATGGATTCTGAAAGGGCCACAGAGTAGCCCTGAGATTCCAGCCAGCGCTGAAGATCCCCTCTCGTGAGTGCTGTGCCGGACCAGGGTGTGCTGCACCTGTGCCAGTCACATCACTCACGTGGCTGTAGTGTGCACCAAATCCTCAATGTAGCTGAGAATCGGCCCTGCTGTGTCCATCCAGCTTTCCCCTATGTGCTTCGATCCCAGCTGCTGTCTCTGAGACCTGATGAATCATTGGGGACAGGGCCGGCTCTAGGCACCAGCAAAGCAAGCAGTTGCTTGGGGCGGCAAATTTGCAGGGGCGCAAGAATCCAGCCTGGGAGCTCAGAACCAACATGGGGCCCTGGGAGCTGTAGTTCCTTGGTTAGCTCCCTGACTATAGAACCAGCCCTGGAGCAGGGAAAGAACTACATTTCCCAGCATTCCCTTGGCCGCAATTAACAGGAAAGGGAGGGGGAAGGAGTGTGGAACTGAAACCTCATACTGCAGCTTGCTGTGAATGGTAGGGACAAAGCCAGCTCTAGGTTTTTTGTTGTCCCCACCCCAGCTCTGGCTCCCCCCGCACCCCCGGGTTGCCCCAGCCCTGGACTCTCCCCTGCCCACAACCCCTGCTGCCCCAGCTCTGGCCCCCACCCACACCCCCTGCCGCCCCAGTCCTGGGCTCTCCCCCCACCCACACCCCCTGTCGCCCAAGCCCTGGGCTCTTCCCCCCCCCCCCACCTGCACCTCCTGCCACCCCAGCCCTGGGCTCTTCTCCCCCCCCCCCACCCGCACCTCCTGCTGCCCCAGCCCTGGGCTCTCCCCCCACCTGCATCTCCTGCCACCCCAGCCTTGGGCTCTTCTCCCCCCCTTGCACCCGCACTCCCTGCTGCCCCAGCTCTGGCCCCCATCTGCACCTCCTGATGCCCCAGCCCTGAGCTCTCCTCCAAAGAAAGAATTGGGTGGACTAAATGGACAGTGCCCCTCTCTATCTGAAGCCTAGCAAGGGAGATCCCACTAGAATTTAAAATGAAAAGTAAGGGAGGGGAGGCTCTACTAGACTGGGCAGCTTTAGATACAGTACCAGGCACGAAGGAGGATTTACACTTCTGAGCCATGGAAGCAGAAATTAACTTTTCCTTTCCAGATTTAGCTAATATTCAGAAAGGGAATCCAGCACCTGCCTTCCAGATTTGAACACCTCAAAATTCAGGCTTGCTCAAGCTCAGTTTGGGCAGCTGTTACTTCATTTCTCCCAAAGCAAATATACTGATCCACTGTAACCTGCTGTAGAAAAAGTAGAATAAATTGAGCAAGAAATGCTTCCCAGAGGTTAGTAGGACTGGAATTGCTATTTTCAACAGCCATTGCCTTTTTATTATTATTATTATTATTATTAAGTTTTAGTTTTATTTGTTTAAAAGGAAGACAGTGATATTGCACTGGGAAATTCCCCATAGAAACAAAGAGTGGAACAAAAGAATAATAAAGGCACCTCAACTTTTCCTCATTTATGGAGGACAGACTTATAATATGCATCCAGATATCCTCCAATCACACAAGCTGAAAATTGTTCCACTTTACTGCAGTTCTGTAACCATGCGGGAACCAATCCTGTCTGTGTTCTGTGCACATCCAAAATTCCTGCTGAATGACCCGCCCTGGGAGCGAGTTACCAGTGACCCAGGGCTGGGGCGGCAGGAGGGTGCAGGTGTGTGGGGGGAGAGAGAGAGCCCAGGGCTGGCGGGGGGGAGCCAAACATTTTTTTGCTTGGGGCAGCAAAAAACCTAGAGCCGGACCTGATTGGGGAGCTACTGGATTCCCCAATATCTGTGTGTCTGCTAAAGGATCCCCCTCTTTCTTGCTTCTATCTATCATCCCATGCACCCGGGAGTCCCGTGTGTCCCGGTCTGGCTGAGTTTGTGGGAAGACTCATACCAGGCCTGGGCCCACATTGTGGAGCAGGATCTATGGCATATCCCCCAGCCCCGCTCACCTTCTGCATCTTGCTGATGGTGCAGCACTGGGACACAGAGGTGACGTTGTGTTTGAAGCTGCTGGCCAGCAGGACGGAGTACTTGGAGGGGAAGGCGCTGGATTCGCAGTAGCCCACACAGGCCTGGACCACATGGGTCCCACGGCAGGTCCCACGGCGGTCGCTCTTGATGGTTACATCAAATGCTGTGGGGAGAAGGGGAGTTCAGTCTTCATGGCCCAGCCAGCCCTCAACCTCTGTGCTGATGAGCTAGGGGCTGGGCTGAGAGCCAACTAACTCATTCCACACCAGGGCCACAGAGCAGGAAGGACCCTACTTGCTTGGGATTTGAACTGGCAACTTTAGGATCCAAAAGACCCACCCCCTGCACTGAACACTCAAGTGGATTTACAGCCATGAGCATCCCTGTAAAGTACAGATGTGCAAAAGTCAACTGTGGGGGCCAGGGAGCTATAGTGGGTAGAGCAGAGGGGCTAGGAGCCGAGACTCCTGGGCTCTTTTCCTGGTTCTGTCACAGACTATGCTTGACCTCAGGGCCAAGTCACCTCCCCTTGCTGTGCGTCAGTTTCCCAGATTGTAAAATGCAGCAATTTCATGAGTCTCCGGGGAGGGGGTCAGCATCAGACCCAGAGTTAGGGAGACCCTGACTCCCCAGGGACATGTTCAGCCCTGGCACTGCTCCATTTCCCCCCTCCTCTGTCCTTACGGTGCAGATGGCAGCCAGGCCTGATGGCCTTGTAGCTCCAGCGTGGGGAAGCCGTCAGGATTAGCAGCAGGGAGATGATGGCAGCGTGGCAGGATGGCATGGTGCATGGGCTCTGCAACGGGAATGGCACAGGCTCAGGGTACAGAGTCAGGGCAGCAGGAGGTGGGGAGCGAAGGGGCTGCTCTGATTAGAATAGTGCATGCGCTGCATGCATGTGTGCACAGCCACCCTCTGCTGGCTGGAATCTGAGCCTCTGAGCTGTGTGTCCTAGCTCCTATACTGCTAATGGGGATTCTTCTTGAGTGGAAGGGCTCTAGTCTTTGGGAACAGAAGAGACTGGGATGTGCTGAGACAAAGGCCATAGACCAAGCTTCAGAGTCTGGGCTGTCCCTAGCCCCCCACCCCATACACTTAGGTTCAGAGATTCCAAGGCTAGAAGGGACCATTGTGATCATCTGTCCTGACCCCCTGTACAGCACAGGCCAGAGAACTTCCCCAGAATCATTCCTAGAGAAGATCTTTTAGAAAAACATCCGACCTTGATTTAAAATGGTCCATGATGGAAAATCCACCACTGCCCTGGAGAAGTTGTGCCAATAGTTAATTATCCTCACTGATGAAAATGTGTGCCTTATTTTCAGTCTTTCTCTGCTAGACTTAGGAGCCCATTATTCGATATTTGTTCCCTATGTCGGTACTGCTAGACTGTGATCAAGTCCCCCTTTCACCTTCTCTTTGATAAGCTAGATAGATTGAGCTCCTGGAGTCTCTCACTGTCACCCAGGTTTTCTAACCCTTTAATCCTTCTTGTGGCTCTTCTCTAAATCCTCTGCACTTTATCCACATCCTTCGTGAACTGTGGACGCCAGAAAGGGACAGGATGTTCTGGCCACGCTAGTGCCAACTAGAGAGACAAAATAACCTCTCCACTTCTATTCAAGATTCCCCGCTCGATGAATCCAAGTAGCACATTAGCCCTTTTGGCCATAGCATCACACTGGGAGCTCTCATTCAGCTGATTCTCCACCCCCCAAATCTTTTTCAGAGCCGCAGCTTCCCAGTGTAGAGTCCCTCCTCAAGTAATCTGTTAGTCCTTTTAAAGCACATATTGTTTGCTTGTGCCCACTTCCTGGAATTTTAGCCTTGTACAGGTCTACCTGGCGTAAAACTGGAACTGCAAATACAGTAAAATAGATTTTCGTTTTTGCTATAGCAAGCTCTTTCAACTCAACTTCTCTTGTGAATCAAAAGAGCAGTGATCAAAGGGGCATTGATTAGTATGCAGGGACTGGGAGTCAGGACTCCCAGGTTCTACCACTAACTCTGGGAGAGGGGTTTAGTGGTTAGAGCGGTGGGCTGGGCATCCTGGGTTCTAGTCCCAGCTCTGGGAGGCACGTTGGCTAGCGCAAGCGTGTGAGCCTGGGATTATTCCCTCTAACGATTCTCTCTTCACCTACAAACTCCTCCTGCCTCAAGGACTGAAAGAACCTGGGAACCTGCTCTGCCTTCAGTGCAGCTCAGAACCCAGCTGTTCTGCCCCCTTCAATTCCCCCCAGCCAGGAGTGTATCCTACCATCTGTATGCGGCTGGCAGGAAGTCCGCAGCAGAGGGTGTTAGCCGCTCTCTCGCACCGGGGTCCTGTTGGGCAGCTCCCGAGTCCTGGTATCCTGCTGCAAGCCCTCCCAGGTGCTATATCTAGCTCAGGTATTTGCATCTCCACACCTCAGCCTGCCCCTTCGGGTCTCTTACTTTTCCCATCTCCACCCTCTGCCCCGCCCCCACCAGCCCTCCCAGCTAAGACAAATAAATTGCTCTCTGGATTTCCAGAGCCACTTGCTTTTTCAGAGATCCCACCCCATCAACTTCCATCAGCTTCTTAGGCCAAGCCCTTCTTACTGCCGGCTTAAAAGGGGCTTTGGAGCTGGGTAAAAATAGACCACTCGTGGTTACAATAAACTCCCTTCCCCTTAGAACCATCAATTCGGGGGCAGCGCAACAAATCGTTTGTTAGCGTAGAGAATGCGTGTGCATGTGCATGACAGAGAGTGCCACTGCCCTCTGCTGGATAGAATTGAAAAGACTCAAACGTGTGTCATAAGCCCCATATTGCTAACAGCCAATGGGGATTATCTGTGAACTCCAGGCCTGCCCTTGTAGAAGGAAAGGCCTGGAGCTCTAGCCAGCACGGCTGTGCATGCTGTCTAGAGACAACAGGGGTGTTGCTAGATTTGTACATCTTGTTTTGATCCTCCTGAAATGACATGTTTGAAATGGATTTAGCGGCATTGTCTATGCAGTGCCCAAAGTCAGACCCCTCTATGTCCCCAGAGGCAGGGCTACAATGTGCTTTATTGCTTCATGTTTTGGTATTCAATATCACACAATTGTAGCAGCTGATGGATCTTATATTTGACAGCATCTTCCATTCTGACAGATCTCCGAGCACAGTGCAAACTGTGTATACACCCCATTTTACCTCCCAACGAGATGCATCTGCTTCTAGGAGGGGGTGAGACTTATACACCCACCAGTGAGCTGCAGCAGCTATTTAACAGCTCTGAGCCAGGGGACTTTTAATGAGTGTTGAGGACGTGGGTCTTGCATCTCATCTGATGTACCAGATGCTGCGATCCAAAGAACTAATGAATGGCAAGCGCCCCCTCAGACCAAGCAAACTGTGCTTCTGCAATGATGTCTTCCTGCAGGCAGCCTTCCAGCTCAGGAGCACAATAAGTCCCCTGCCAGACGCCCCGGCGTGTATCCGACTACCGGTGCATTAGGGAGATAATTGCGTTGCCTTTGCAAAATGTGCCCATTTCTTGCTAATAACAATTTCTCCAGACTGGTGCAGGGTCACTCCAGGTCACAGCTCTGGCTCCACTGGCAGCCCAGCGAAGAACAATGGCTTGTCCTCGTCCAGTGGCTCGTCTCGGAGTGCCTGGGTGTATTAATTAATCACTGGCTCCTAGAACCCAGCTCTGCGATAGACTCCCTGGGTGACCTCGGGTGGGTCACCACCCCTCTTTGGGCCTCAGTTTCCCCATCTGTGATTAAAGGGATAATTATAAACTAAATAAATAAGATAAAAGACGAATTATCATCCTCATGTTCCAGGTGGGGAAACTGAGGCCCAGAGAGATTCAGGGTCACCCAGGGAGTCTATGGCAGAGCCAGAACCTAGATCTCCTGAGCCCCAGCCCCATACCTTAAACCTCAAAATCCTTGCTCTTCTCCATCCGTCACTGAGCTGTCTCTGGCTTGATATGGGATGGTGCCAGCTCTGCAGAGACTCCGGCACCTTCCAGGAAAAGCATGGGCAAGAAGACAGTGTTGTACAATGGCTAGTATGCTGGGCTGGAACTCGGGCCACCTGGGTTTAGTCCTGGCTCTGCTGCAGCCCTTGGGTGACGTCACTTCCTCCTTTAGTACCCTAGAAACAAGAATTAACCTTTCTGGCTCTGCTCTGGGGTGGGTCACATTAATGATGGGGAAACTGAGGCACGAAGCTGGGGAAGTGACTAGCCTGAGGTGAAATGGTGAGTCAGTTCTCAGAGCAATGGATTCCAACCGACGAAGGTGTAACAAGATCAAGTGGCTGGAAGATAAAACTAGGCAAATTCAGACTGGAAGCAGGGCACAAATGTTTAACAGTGAGGGGGAATTCACCACCTCCCAAAGGAAGAGCTGTGGATTCTCTATCACAGGGGTAGGCAACCTATGGCACAGGTGCCGAAGGTGGCACGCGAGCTGATTTTTAGTGGAACTCACACTGCCCAGGTCCTGGCCACCAGTCCGGGGAGCTCTGCATTTTAATTTAATTTTAAATGAAGCTTGTTAAACATTTTGAAACCTTATTTACTTTCCATACAACAATAGTTTAATTATATATTATAGACTTATAGAAAGAGACCTTCTAAAAACGTTAAAATGTATGACTGGCACGCGAAACCTTAAATGAGGGTGACTAAATGAAGACTCGGCCCACCACTTCTGAAAGGTTGCCGACCCCTGCTCTATCACATCCAATCTTGATTTAAAAATTGTCGGTATTTCTAGCAGGTCTGCTCTGATTCACACAGGAGGTAATGCAGGGATATCTTGTGGCCTGTGCAGTACAGGAGGTCAGACCAGATGATCCCAGTGGTCCCTTCTGGCCTTATCAACTAGGAAAACGGCTGCCTTCGCCTAATCTTTACTGACAGGTTTGATCTTGCTTCTGAAAGCTGAACGAAAATCTGCCACCCGGGTGGGGAGAGGGTGGCGGGATCCTTCCCAAAAGAACAAAGCTGCTACTATAGAACAAAGGGATCCCCGAGTCTCCTCTGGAGGAGGTTAAATCCAGCTGTGGGGGTGACAGGCAGTTGAACCCAGGCTGGAAATGGCTGAAGTTGACCAATGGGGGAGGGGGAGATCTCGGGAAGAGGGGATTTGTTTTAAAGATTCTTTTTCAAACCAAAACAACAACTTGGGTGGTTTTGTTTGGGGTTTTTTATTTGCTGTGCATGGTAGGGCAAGATGGTTAGAGGCCCTGGCCAGGATCAGGACCTCTACTTGGGCCAGACACTGCACAGACCCTGACCGAGACTGGGGGGGGGCCCATTTTGCTGGGCACCATACACACCCCTGCCCAAGATCGGGCCTTCCCTTGTGCCAGGCCGTCCCTGCCCCAAAGAGGTCACAGTCTACATAGATAAAAGAAGGCGAATTAGCCTTGCTTTTTAGGTGAAAACTGAGGCATAGAGCGGGGAAGTGACTTGCCCAAGGCTACCTAAGGAGTCAGTGGTGGAGACAAGAATCAAACCCAGCTCTCCTGTGGCTTAGTCCAGCCCCTTAGCTACCAGACCATCCTTCCTGCCGTAAGAATAGCACTGGCCTGTCTTTATCTAGGGGTTTATGGATTTAGGATCCTGACTTTTAAAATCTTAAAGATCAAATTTTCCAAACTGCCTATGCCCCATTTTCAAAAGTGACTTGGGCTCTGAGGAGTCATTTTGAAAATGGGGCATAAGCGTCTTTGGAGAATGTGATTCCCCCTGGCCTCTATATTGGTGGGGTCACTAAACCAGACACTAACTCGATTAGCAGAGCTCTGCACAGCCCTAAAGCACTGAGAGCTCTTAACACCTCTCCCTCCAAGCCAATTAAATCTTTAATTCCAGGAGAGTTGAATTAAACTAAAGGGGGTTGTGACTTAACATGTTGGAAGAGAGCAGGGAGAAAGCTCCAGTTCTTTACCAGCAACTATTTATATCACCCAGACATATTTTAGGCATCGGATTAAGTTCAATATATAAACCTGCCATTGTTGGATTGAGTCTTGGGGCCAAGCTTTTTCTAAATGGAGGGTTGGCTCAGAAAGCTTAATGCTGCGTAAAGAAAGTGGAATTTGGCCAGAAGGGCTGAGATGTCAGACTTCCCTGGATAAAGAGGGCTTTGAAAAGCTGGCGTGACTGAGTTGGGATCTTTGTGAGGCGATCATTGGCTAGCGGCATGTCTGATTGTGCATTTCAGCTCAATCCATCCATCTCTGGGGTAGAGCAGGGCAGCTGTTTGACAGGCAAGAGTTTAGGGGAGGAAATTAAGGATTTTGAAACAACGAAGGGTTAGTTAAGGAGGCAAAACGCTGGGCTGGGATGCCAAGGTTCATGCCCTGGCTGGGGGAAGTGCCATGGGATCTCTGAAGCCCACAAGGGCCATGGCTTCATGTTGAATTTCAGATGAGACAACTCTGAGACCACAGTCCTGCCTTGCGATTCTGGCCTGTAAACAGCTCCTCACTTTGAGCTGTTCCTTGCTTATGTTTCCCAAGGGCTCAGGACCCCCAATTGGGCCTGATTTCCAGATTTTGCTTTGCTACAAGCCCAGTTGTGGATACTGAGACCTCAGAAACCTTGCCCTGGGCTCTTTGGAAAAATCTCACCCTTGCCAGCTGGTTTGCAGAGCAGTAAGCAGATCGTCCATCAGCTATTTCCAAGTGCAGCATGGGTCACATCTGGCACTGGCCAGCTTCTACTCTGGCAGAGATCAGGATTTGGCCCTTGGTCCCAGGGAAGAAAGCGCAAGATCACTGCAGAAAAGTAACTGTATCCTGTATCAAGCCATCTTTAGCATCCCTGAGCTTACAATTCATTCTGTAAGCAAAGCCATAGATGCGTGCATGTGCATGTACCGGTCCCAGGGCCTCGTCAAACTTATGGGAAATGATCATGCAAAAAGAGTCATTATAATACATATTTAATGGGGCTATTTCTGTATTACTCTCAGCCTGTGGAAATACCAACTGCCCGCTCATCTTTAGTGCATTCAAGGAGCCAAGAACATGTCAATATCCCTCTGCTTTTTTTTTCTCTCCTATGTACTCATTGGCACGCTCCCCCAATCACTGTAGTGTCTAGGCACCGCCTGGTCTTGAATGGATTTATCCCCATACACCCCCTGTGAGGCAGAGCACTAGAGAGGGTGAAACTGAGGCACAGAGGCTAGTTTACCCAAGATCACACAGGGAACCGGAGACAGAACAGGGAATTGAACCCTGGTCTACCCATGACCCAGGTGAGGGGCCCTAACAACTGACCCATCCTTGCTCTCTGGTTGGTTAATTGCTCTATGTTGCATCTGTGGGGTGTGTTTTTTAAAGGGGAGGTCTTGGGAAGTTTGTAACAAGAGAAGTGGATTGTGGTTTGCATGAAAGAAAGGTCCAAGTAGCCAAGTTCTGTTCTGGATTGGAACACCCCAGAGTCCAGGGAAGGAGTGAGGGAGTTTGAATCGAGCCTTTTATTTGCTGGGTAAACAGCAGAATAGGTTAATACCAAGGCAGAATCTGCTCTGCCTCCACTGAAGCCAATGAGGGTGACTATGAATCTACATAGTGTAACTGAGATCAGAATCAGGCCCTGACCCCAATGCATTTGGGGGTTACTCCAAATTGACCTTGGAGGAGCTGAGATCAGAATCCTGCCCTGACCCCACTGGGTGATTCTGCATGATCCTGGAAGAGCTGAGATCAGAATCGAGCACATCTGATGTTATATGGTGGGGCCAGCTGTGCTGCTGGGGTGGTCCCATGTGGAAGTGCCCTACTGCTGACCCTCTAAGAGCAGGGAGGAGTTGGCGGAGGGGGGACATGAGCAGGCAGGCAGCTGCCTAGCCTGAATTACAGTCTGAAGGAAGCTGACATTAGCTCAGTAGCTGGCTGTGTTGAAAGACAAAGGCCCTTCGAGCTAGGTCTTGTTCCTGCAAGTATCTGTCTGTACACGTAGGGGGAAGGAAAATGTGTTAACTGAGAAATGTTGAGCAGGGGGCTTAGATTAAAGAATCAGTGAGGGGCTGGTCAGAGTTTGGGGCTGGCTTTATTTTTCCATCATAAAAGCTGTAGCTAGGGTGACTTGTCTCCAAATAGCTGCCGGGCTAGAGTCTGATCTCATTGAGAGCAGTGTAACTGGGGGGGGGGGGGACAACAAGGGGGTGTCTAGTGGCTAGAGAAGGGAGCAGGGGTAGGGGCAGGCAGCCAGGACTCCTGGTTCTGTTCCTGTTTCTGGAAAGGGGATGTGGTTTAGTGGCTAAAGCAGGGGGAAGTGGGAGGGAGTCAGGACTCCTGGGTTCTATTCCTAACCTTGCCCCTGACTCACTGCTAAGTACAGAGGCTGGTGGATGCTGCCATGCCCTACCAGGCCCAGTTCTCCTCTCACCTGGTGGGACTCAGGAGCAAGTCAATAGAGTCAAGCTCTGATGCGCTGGAGAGATGTCGGGTGCTCTGGAAATACAACCCCCTACCCTCAATATGAAAAGTACTTTGGGCCTAAGGTCAGAGAGGACCTCACGTAAGGCTGGTCTCAAGGCACTGGCTGGGAGGTTGTAGCTCAAATGCCTTAGGACCCCAGAAAGCCTGTGCAGTGGCCCCTTGGCTCCTCCACACACCAGGAGTGGGGCTCTATCTATGGTGCTGACAAGTCACAGGCCCCTGCCCTGCCTGTTAGGGGGCTTATTCCTTCACCCTCTCACTTCCCTGGTCCTTCTCGCATAAACAGAGAGCAACAATGTCCGAAGGTGCAAACAATTCGATGTTTATTGGGGTGAACTTCCAGCAAGCATGATTCCAGTTTCCTTCCTTAGTGGCCCCCTTCCCAGCTTTGACACCACAGAGCCTTGCCTGTGTCCCTGTTCCCATTCCCCCCCTTAGCAAAACATGAGTCCAATTCCCCCACTCCCCCCTTACTTCCTGATTGACTGCAGACTATATAGTAAAACTTGGGTTCTGCTTAGCTATACTTTAACCAATCATTTTACTGAAATTTAACTAACTAATCCTAACATATGTAACATGGTTATTTAACCAAGTATATCCCACCACCTTAATTGGTTTACACCCAACAAAATTAATAATACAGCAGACAGCAGGGGCGGCTCTATGTATTTTGCTGCCCCAAGCATGGCAGTCAGGCAGCTTTCGGCGGCGCACCTGCGGGAGGTCTGCTGGTCCTGCAGCTTCGGCGTACTCGCTGCCGAATTGCCGCCGAAACCGCAGGACCGGCGGACCTCCCACAGGCATGCCGCTGAAGGCTCCCTGACTGCCGCCCCCACAGCGACCAGCAGGCCGCCCTCCGTGGCTTGCCGCCCCAGGCACGCGATTGCTGCGCTGCTGCCTGGAGCCACCCCTGGCAGACAGAAACAATCACAGAACCAGACAGAGATTACACAGACAAACAATAGGGAAGTGAAGACTACAATGATAGAACAATACAGAAATTAGGATTTCACATCCCAGCTATTGATAAGTGAGTTCTTGACAGACAGGATGCTATCAAACTAAGTTTCCTTTGACATCTTCTAGGCTCTTCCCTTTCTCTGGAGGTGATAGGAATACAATCCTGTCCTGATATTCCTAACAGCCCAATAGCACCTTATTTCAATGTGACTAGTTTGGAATGTGAGGATGTGACCGTTCACTTCCCAGCTTATGGCTGGCCTCTGCTGCTTAGCCGAAGGCCTTAGCCTAAGAACCAGGCCTCAGACTGTCACAGTAAGAGAAGGCCCTTACACCGGCAGACAGTGATTTTAATTCTTTCTTTTATACCTCTATAACTAGCTAAATGATAAGAATACACCTAAATTCTTAAAGTATAGGCCTTTGCAGACAGGCCTGAATATTTATATCCTAACACTCCACCCTTTTTTTCCCTCTTTTTCTTTTGGGATTCTCCTGCCCAGGTATCCCTGGAAAAGCATAGGACATATGGCGACACATTTCCTGATAGGGCCAGGCATCAAGGTGGAAGGTGTCGATATTCCATTTGTCCCACTACCCCTTGTGTAGTATAGTGCCCTGCACCTTCTCTCGTACGGGCATACCACACCTATTTCAATTAGTGTTCCAGACTTCCTATTATAGTGGGCTCAAGAAGGTTGGATCCGGGTTGTCTAGTACACTGCGGCAGGGGGAGGGCTTACTACATTACTTATAGGTTATTTCCATATGCAACGTAACACAAGTACAGTTAACAATACACAATTCACAGCAACACCGAGTCCTGACCACTGCAGTATGGTCCAATATCCGAGCCACCAACAAAACACTGCCTCTCCTCCTTCAACAGGGTTAAAATCTTAATGTGGCCAGTTGCTGGCAGTTGCAACAAGCTGCCCTTGCAGGTTTTGCATGGTTTTGTCCACATCATAAGTCCATTGAATTCCACAGAGAAATGGGTTATTGTCCAAACCAACTTAACCACTTGGTATGGAATCAGGCAGTATGCCCCGGTTTGATTATTCACAGCAATAACATTTACAGATCCATTTGTGTACCAAAGTCCAGATAGCAGCGTATAGATGTGTGTAGTCTGGTTAGGAGCTGGTGTAATTGTGCCCCCTAGTAATATGTACATTTCCAGCAAAACACCTTATGCACAGTACACCCAATTGTCCACCCCTTTCCATAGGCCATTGATCCTGCTCCTCCATAGTCATAGGAGAGGGGCACATCCAAACATCTTCTTTGATTTACACCATATTACACACCCCTCCATTGATTCCCAGTGAGCTCCTCCCCTTCTCATTATTTCCATAGGGCTTGTGGGGCCCACCTAGTTGCCATTCCATTTCCAGGTACCATGGTAGCTATTACACAGGTGCTGGCCTCCTAGTTGAGTATTTTGCATTCCCATACACATCTCCCCCCAGGTCAGTCTTTTGAAGCCATCCCCCACCCATGTTATGCTAGCAACAAGACAAGCACCACAGACAAACACAAAACATAGATCCATGGTATTCTGGGTTATTTTTCCGCTGGCACCAGCAAGTTTGTAGAGTGTCTGAAAAACAAAAGAAACAATTTCCACCCCCCTGGTGGGGACAGATTATTGCTTAATAATAATAATACCAATTCCTTTTACAAATTGCGCACACACACTACCTCTTAGGGTTAACCTGTTTAAAAGGAAGTCAAACGTTTTTTCTCCATGGTTGCCCATGGATCTTTTACTCCAAAAGTTCCAGTGGAATACAGCAGACCTCCATCATACTTTGTCCCAAACAAAACAAAACTAAAACACTTCACATAAGTATCCAAAGTACCCACCATTAAAACTTCAGAAAAATAAAAGTGTGGAAAGGCGGGGGGAGCGGAGGGGGAAGAGGTGGAAAGAAACCAATTAAGCCTTTCAGGTCAGTTTAAAGTATAGGCCGCCAGCTTCAAATTAAGTAAACTGAGAAAAAGAAGAAGGAAAAGAAGAAAAGGATATACTGTAGTTAGCTCTGAACCAAGAGTAGGCTCCCCAGGTTGAAACAGTTGGGAACCCTTACCCCCAGGTTCTCATCCTGGCTCTGGGAGAAGAGTGGGGGTTGTTACCTGCTCCTGCAAACCCTGCCCTTTTTTACTTTGAAACCTTTTCTTTTTTCCTCCACTCCCCCAGAACCAAGTCCTGTCTCTAAAACTGGTCTGTTAACTCTGCTTTTGACTCTAAACCCTGTTGTGCCAAATCATCTTTAACCATCCCTAACTAATTTACAACCCTTTAGCAGCCCTTGCTGAAACAGCACCAAACTTGAAAGATTACTGGCAGTTTCCCATAATGCTGCCCTTACTTCAAACCTCTCACAAGTGGGCTGAAGTGCCTCCTTTCCCTGGAAGGCATTTAATCCCAATGGGCAGGGATCTTCTTTCACTACCCATATACCAAAGGAGGGTGGGCTCCTCAGCTACGCCCCATCCCTTTGGGTCCCCTAACACTTCCTCCATTTCCTTTTTAATCTCATCCCAGGCTGACCCCTGCACCTGGTATGGGCCCTGGTTCTTCCTTATTCATTTATCCAAAAAATCCTTTACCCTGGCTTGCCAGAACCTGCAACTACCATCACGAGAGTTCATATACCCCCTCCAAACAGCTGCGCGGACTGTTGGGGAGGGGGACTTACAGGCTGCCACTCACCTATCTAGGGTGACCAGATTAGTAGTATAAAATATCAGGACGGGGGCAGACCAAAAAAAGCGGGGGGGCGGAGCAAAAAAAAAAAGTTTTAAAGGGGCCTGGGGCATTAGCAGGCCCCAGCCCCGCGTGCTGCCCTCCCAGCGGAGCCTCCCGCCCCCCGGCCCGCCACGGGCATATGCGGCGTGCGGTGGGTCCGGGCTGGGGCAGTGCGGAGCAGGCAGGAGCCGGGTGGGCGGCAGGGGCCGAATCCCCGCTGCTGCCAGGGAGCCCCGCGCCTCTCCCTCCCGCTCGTGGCTGTGGCTCCTTCCCGGCAGGACGCGCCTCCCGCTGCCCCAGGCACATGCGGCGCGCGTCCCCCGCGCCTAGTCTCCGTCCCACCGGGAAGGAGCAGCTGGACGCACGCCGCATGTGCGCGGGGCAAGCCGGGGGGCGCGTCCCGCCGGGAATGAGCCGCAGCCGCGAGCGGGAGGGAGAGGCGCGGGGCTCCCTGGCAGCAGCAGGGATTCGGCCCATGCCCCCGCGCCGCCCACCGTGCCCCTGCCCGCTCCCTGCTGCCCCCGCCTGGACCCACCACGCTGCCCCGCGGGCTGCAGGGCTGGAGCAGCCTCCAGGCTGCGGTCCCGGCCCCGGGTGCAGCAGCCCGGGCAGAAGCCCTCTGGCGCAGCGGGGGGGGGGTTCACAGCTGAGCCTGCCATCTCCCTCCCTTGCCAGCCCTCCTTTGCCCGCCCGGTGCCCGGGTGCCGGAGCTGACTCACCAGCTCCAGGATCCAGGCACCGCCGCCACCCCTTCCCTCCAGGCTTGCACCGCCATGCTGCAAGCCTGGGAGGGAGGAGGAATGCTGTGTGGTTGGGGAAGAGGCGGGGCCAGCGCAGGGATTTGGGGAGGGAGCCAATGGGGGAAGGAGGGGGCGGAGCCGGGGCGGGGGGAGGGGGCGCGAGCGCCAGATCAGAGGCAAAATTTCTTTTTTGTCCAGTGTCCCGACCAAACATTGGTCGGGACGCGGGACAAAGAAGCAAATATCGGGACGTCTGGTCACCCTACACCTATCCAATGTGATGCATCCGAGTCACAGCACCAAGATCTTAGGGGGCTTATTCCTTCACCCTCTCACTTCCCTGGTCCTTCTTGCATGAACAGAGAGCAACAATACCCAAGTCCAAAGGTGCAAACAATTTGATGTTTATTGGGGTGAATTTCCAGCAAACATGATTCCAATTTCCTTCCTCAGTGTCCCCCTTCCCAGCTCCGACACCACAGAGCCTTGCCTGTGTCCCTGTTCCCATTCCTCCCCCCCTTAGTAAAACGTTATTCCAATTCCCCCACCCCCACTCCCCCTTACTTCCTGATTGACTGCAGACTATATAGTAAAACTTGGGTTCTGCTTAGCTATACCTTAACCAATCATTTTACTGAAATTTAACTAACCAATCCGAATATATTGTTACATGGTTATTTAACCAAGTATATCCCACCACCTTAATTGGTTTACACCCAACAAAATTAATAATACAGCAGACAGAAACAATCACAGAACCAGACAGAGATTATACAGACAAACAATAGGGAAGTGAAGACTACAGTGATGGAACAATACAGAAATAAGGATTTCACATCCCAGCTATTAATAAATGAGTTCTTGACAGACAGGATGCTATCAGACTAAGTTTCCTTTGACATCTTCTAGGCTCTTCCCTTTCTCTGGAGGTAACAAAAATATCAGAACAAAATTGTATTTCTAACAGCCCAATAGCACCTTATTTAAATGTAACTAGTTTAAAATGTAAGAATGTAACCATGCACTTCCCAGTTTATGGCTGGCCTCTGCTGCTTAGCGAAAGGCCTTAGCCTAAAAACTAGGCCTCAGACTGTCACAGTAAAAAAAGGCCCTTACACTGGCAAACAGTGATTTTGATTCTTTCTTTTATACCTCTATAACTAGTTAAGTGATAAAAATACACCTAAATTCTTAAAGTGTAGGCCTTTGCAAACAGGCCTAAATATTTATATCCTAACACTGCCCAGCTAGCATTAAGTGCTAGTGAATTCTCTAGGGTCTGGGACAGATTCTGCTTCTGGTGTCAATCTGGAGTGGCTTCGCCCAATGCAAATGCTGAGACCATTGGAAATTACAGCAGGATTTAGCCTTGACTAGGCTGAGGAGGAGTGAAAGCATCGTTCGTGATGGCTCAGCCCTGCCCTGGAGTCACCCCCATCTGAGATCCCCTCGCCTCATTAGTTTGTGGCCGGCCCCAGTAAGACTCCAAATGAGAGATTTAGTTGTGATGGCCCCTGGGGTATGGCTCCCAGTCCCACCTGCTCTAACCAGTATAGAACTCTGCTTCCCAGAGCTGAGAAGGGAACCCAGGAGTTTGGGCACCCTGTCTAGCTGCTGTAACCCCTAACGGGCACTGACCACCCAGAGCTTGGGGGAGGGGACAGGCAGGGCTGGGAACCAGGATTCTATTTCCTAGCTGTGGAAAGGACGGTAGATAGTACAGAGGTGTGGGAGTCAGGACCCCTGGGTTCTAGTCCCAGCTCTGGGAGAAGAGTGGGGTCTAGTGGGTAGTGCAGAGCTGGCTGGGAGGCAGGACTGCTGGGTTCGAGTCCCACCTCTGGGAAGATGTACACTCTAGAGGTTAGTGCACCTCCCTAGGTTGATATCTTATCTTTGTACTGGCCCTTGGCTCTAAATGAAGAGTGAGAGTGGGGTGGGGAGACTATACTTCTGGAACCCTTTATTCCTGCAGCGTTCTCAGCCCGTGTGGATCCAGGCTCTGCCTAGTCGGAGCACTCCGCCACTTCATAGATCACCACCTCTCTCTTGCCAGGGTAGCCGTCCCAGAGCTTCTTCCCATGTCTCTCCTCTGGGAGCCAGCCCAGGGCATCTCTGCACTTCCACAGCTCAACCAGCAGCTTCACCAAGTCCTGCTCTGCTTGATCCAGGCATTTCAGAGACAAGTCAAGGGAGAAGCCCCGGTGGGGAGGGTTACAGTAGCCTGGAGAGCCCTGCAGTGAAACAGGCAGCATTAGTGTGAGCCCAGGAGCTCCCTCTACTGGTGAGAAAGTTACATTGCAGGGATGCCAATGGCTGCAATTTTACTCTTAAAAGATTTCCTGTTTTTCCCTCAAGCCCCAGTGTGTGTGCAGCTGAGAATTGCAGCTTTCGTTTGGTTTTTTTTAAAGAGCCAGTTTCTAGCTGTCATCACTGCAGAGCAAACCCATAACACATGAAACTAGTAAACCAAGAAGGCAAATAAAAAATCCCCAATTCTTCTTTTTCAGTGTGGCCTTGTGGCGTGAGCACTGGTCTGGGACATGGGAGAACTGGATTCTATTCCTGGCTTAACATCTGGCCTGCTGGGTGATCCCATGCAAGTCACTGCCCCCTGTCTCAGTTTCCCCATCAGTACAATGGGGATAGTGATACTGACCTCCTTTGATGAAAAGCACTATAGAAGAGCTAGGAATTATTATTAAATCTGATGACTTTTGGAAACACTGATGTTTCAGATAAGGCTTAAAAGGGGGAAGATTATCAAGGATTGGGCTCAATACAGAGGTAACTGGGTGAAATTCTCTGGCCTGTGATATACAGGAGATCAGACTAGATCCAATGGTCCCTTCTAGCCTTAAAATCTAGTCTTTTACCTCCTACCTTGTGAGACATGGATTATGCCTTAAAGCAGGGGGCTCCAACCCCTTTTAAACCCTTATTTTATTGTATTCAGTTCTCACTGTTATAACTCAGTACATTGGCCTTATCCCTATAAGTATTCGATACTTTTTAGGAACTCTGAAACTGCCTCAACAGTATCTTGCGGCAATGAGTTCCACAGGGTAATAGTGCAATATAGGTGGGAAGATATTTCCTTAGTATCTATTATTCCCATTACTACTTCTTGTATGTGTTGTTGTATTGCCTAGGAGCCCAGCCAGGCCCCCACAGTACAAGGCCCCAAAGGACTTACAATCTAAGACAAGAGGTGAAGTAATACTACTAATAATATACATATCATAACAGGGCAAGATAGTGGCTGGGGTCCCCAGGCTGTGCCATAGTATTACTAATAATGTGCACACCATAATGGGGCCAGATCTCTGATGGAGCCTCTAGACATGCCGATGCTGGATGGGACTGAGCTAAGCCTGCCTGTTGGGCCCTCACCTCATTCTTCTGCTTGTCAGGAAAGTCGTCCAGCAGGCTGGTCAGGCCATACAGCCCCACAGTGCTCACCAGCCACAGCACAGCCCTCTGCCCCAGTGCCACGGCCTGGTCCTGCAGACTGGGCCTAGGCTGTGTCCTCCCATAGCCCAGAGCCTCAGCTACGGGCTCCCTCTGCCCCCCAGGGGTGGCCCGCCCTGCCACACAGCATAGGAAGAGCCATAGGAGCCAGCTGCTGTGGGCCATGTTCAGCTCAGGCCTGCCCACATGCTGCCAGAGTGCCGCAGAGTGCCCTGGCAGGGGGCTCAGCCATCCCAGGGGGGCAATGACATCACAAACCCGCCTTGCGTGGGGCTTGGTTACATAGGGTCCAGGCCTAGTACAGCCCCTGCCCTGTGGGTCAATGCACTTTGGCCTGGATCAGCATGTCGGGGCTGGACCCAGTGCTGCCTAGGCAGAGGGACAAGGAGAGAGGGTTCTTTCCCTTCCCCCCCCCCAGCTCCATGCTGGGGCTCTGGAGCAGGGAGAGGCACATGCTGGGGGCCGGCCAGGGTCATGCCCCAGATCAACACTGCCTGCTCCCAGCATCCCCCTGCTCTGGGACCAGGCAGAGGGAGCTGCCCCACCTTCCACTCATGGACCTGAGAATGGGGGACTCTCTCCTCCTCTGGTGTCCCATCCCCAGCCCAGCAGCCATTGTGGGATGTGTGTTGCCACAGTCAGGACCAATTCCCTTTGCCCCTCACTGTCCTCCATGATACATAAGGGCAGATTTCCATGGGCCTGTGTACCACTCCTGCAACTGGGCAAGATGCCAGCCACCTCCTGGGCTCACAGAGACAGGCTTCACACCTGAGCTCTGGGCCCCTGCTGGCACTTGGGGCAGGGGGCATGCATTCAGCACCAGGGTGGATTAATACAATGGGTGGATCCCAGCTGAGTCTCTGTCCCTCCCTTCCCTTCAGGCCATAAGTTTCAGGGTCTCCTTATATCAAAGGGTTTCCTGCCCTCTGTTCTAACCAGCTGCTCTCCCCAGTGGCTGCTTCTCCAGCCTCACATGGCTTATGGCTGCATCACAGCTGTTGTTCCCTGCAGATCTAGCGTTAGTCTCCAGCCCCAGTAACTTATTAGCTGGGCTTAGGTGCCATCCTGAAAACATTTGGCCTCCCCCTCCCTTATCCTGGGCCAAGCAAAGCCCTCCCTCCCTTGCTCTGGATGGTAATCAGGCATTTGATACTGATCTCAGGAGGCTGATGAATAGTGGTCAGCAGCATCTTCCTTGCAGCAGGAGGAATTCTAAGGGCAAAAAAGATCCAGACTTGTGGGCTGTTTTGATTCCTGTCTTTGGTGCAAATGAACCCTGCCTGGTCCTGTCTGAGTCCGAGAAGTGACCTGTTCCTGGCTGCAAGACAGTAGAACCTGGCATTCTGATACGGGGGTGGTAAGTGGCCAGTACAGGTAGCCCTCCTGTGTCATCTGATATTATAATATGTGTATTATTTGACTCAGATTGGGGGCCTCCCACAGTGCCAGGCACTGCACAGACACAGTGAGAAACAGCCCGACCTGATGAGTTCACACTCTAATAGGCAAAGAAAGATGGTTCTCCTCATTTTATTGGAAGGGATCCATAGGCCATAAAGATGAAAGTGACTTGCCCACAAGTCAAACAGGGCAAGAGATGGGAATTAAACCCATATCTCCTGGCTCAGTGCATTAACCACCCTTCTTCCTCTGAACCCAGCCTTGCTCAGGGTCTCCTGCCAAGCTGCCGTGTTCCTCACAAATAGGGTGACCAGACAGCAAATGTGAAAAATCAGGAGAGGGGTTGGGGGGTAATAGGCGCCTATATTAAAAAAAAAAAAAGACCCAAAAATCAGGACTGTCCCTATAAAAATCAGGACATTGGGTCACCCTACTCACAAACCCTCTCAAGATGTCTCCAGATTCCAAGATTGCTAGAAAGGGGCGAGAGAGGAGGTGGGGGCCACGTTGCCAGATTTCCTGTTGCCAGGGCCTTGTTTCCTGTTAGCACGATGTTGGCTGCAGCCTCTGGATGCTTTGATTTCTCTGTTCAAGGTAAAAATGTGGGCCAGGAGGTGCTGTGGATACCACACAGCTCTCCTGTCTGTCCGACATTTAGCTCCCTCTGCAGAATGTTTGACAGCAGAGGTCTCTTGCCACTGTCCCCACTCTGAAATCCCTAGACTGATTAGTTACAGGCCAGAAAATAAAGCAGAGGCACTCAAATTCCTGGTGCTTCTTGGCTTATGCAGCTTGAGAAATAGGAATAGCCCTAGCAGATTAATGACCAAGGTTGTGGATCTTCCTCCGGAGTCAATTCAGGCAGAACTAGGGCTAGAACTCTGGAGTTAAGGGGATGGCCATACCTCAGCTGGGCTCAAGCCTCCTAGACCAAGTAGGTACAGCCACCCTAGTGCACTAAAACCAGCAGCATGGATGTTGTGGCACAGGCTACCAACCCAAGTTCAGACACAGGAGTCAAGTGGGTTTGTACTCAAACAGAGCTAGCATGTGTCTATTTACCCAGGCTAGGAGACATGCCCCTAGCTGTACATACCTTAATATGGCAGATCCTAGTCTCATCCAATTGGTCACACTTCCTTTCAGAATGGATGTGCCAAATTAGGTGTTAGGCTATGTGCAACTGCTGCTCAACCCACCAGACCCAGCTCCCCTCCCAAAGCTGGGGTTAAACTCCTAACTTACCTCCTGCTCAAACCATCAGATTCCCCCCCTCCCTTTCCTGGAGCTGGGAATGGAACTCTAATATGACAGACCCTAGTGACATTCTGGGGTTCAAACCAGACCAGGGAGGGGTTTTGTCACTGCCAGCCCTGCAACTCTGAGTGCCTTAAATGCTATGCTGCTGTGGCTCACAAGCCAGACCCCAACATCCAGCCTTACAAGCGTCTAGGTCACACCCTAGCTTCCACCGCCCAGTTACTGTTTGTAGAGTGGCCCCAACATCCACACACCTAGACCCGAATTTCCCCTAAACTGTCTCCCTCCAGCCCTCTCCTGGAACACTCACAGAACTTATTTATGTTGCTCCTTTAATGAGCTGCAGGCTGTTGTCTCTTTAATATAACGGGGGTTTGACAAATGCTCATTTCAATCCAACACCCAATTGATTTATAGTAAAATTAAAACAAGGTTTTTAAACAAAGTCACAGGTTTAAGTGATACCAGGTATCAGGATTGATCACAGAAATGGTTACAAACAAAAGTACAAATACACTTCTAAGACTAAAACTTAACTTCAGCAAGGTTCAGTTTTTGCCTAAGCAGGTTTCTCACCTATACTCAGTTTCCAGAGACTTCCACCCCCCTGATTGAAGGATCCAATGTTCTGTGATTTCAAGAACTCTGGCCCCTTGTCCATTATTTGAAGGATTCAACTCAAATGTCTTTTTGTGGCCCTCAATATCCTCCCAAAGTTCATTGTCTGGGTTTCAAGAGCCAGAAGGTTTCTTGCTGTTCTTCCCCTTCTGTGGGTTTCCCATCCCCTTGCTGATTTGTATGTAAATGGGGCTCCTATTGTTTGGGTTCCACACTGCTTCCTTTATATGGGGAAGAGTAAATTGCTGCCTTCCCTTCTGTCTGGCACAGAACCTGTTTCTCCCTGTGTTTGGTCACAGATTTTAAAGTGTAATATCAGTGACCATCCGTAATTCCTCAGAATGTTAATGCAGAATGACATTAATCACCAGTGTTTCACAGGCTTTCATAAAAGACCTTACTCTGTTGGAAGCAAAGGCATATTTAGGCCCAACAAAAGCCTGCTGTGAATTTGAAGTTTGTGTTAATGTTTAACAGAGTAAGCATAAGTAGAATTATGTATGTGTCACAAAGTGTAAAGTAATTATGTTTAGTGGTGCACTCGTGTTTTAAAAAATGCAAAGCAATCATGTTTGTCAAAACAAAAAAGGTAAATAAAAAGTTAGAAAAAATGTTTAAACCAACAATTTAAACCAGGGGAGGAAAGTTAATCTAAAAATAAACTAATACATATGTATAAAAAATAACCAAGTTATAAATAAGTTTGTGTAACAAAGGGAGGTTGAAGCTGTATTGTCAGGTGCTAAAGGCAACTGTAATAAGATTGTCCTGATAAGCTTCCCACTTGTGTGTAATTGATCACTGCTTGCCGGGTGTTTTGCCTTAATAAATATTTGTTAAACCCATCTGCTAAGTAAGTAAATCACAATCCAACATACTCAATACACTTTTATAATACAGTAATTTTATAAAAATCAGTTGATTCAATTGCTTAGCACTTGAAGTTCAGACCCCCTGTCTTTACAGCCCAGTAAACCGTTGAAATGTATTCTCAGATAAAGTTCCTTTCCTCCTGCACTCTGGGAAGACTTCATTCTGGTTCCTCCCCTGTTGGTGAGAGATGAGTTGGTACCTCCTTCTCCTGTTAGCTTGAAGGCTTTGTTTACTGCTTATGTAAATACATCTTCACTGTCTCTGCCTGACGATCAGGCTTTATCAGACAAGCAAATACACATCCCATTGTCCAAGGCAGACTGGGCTTATGCGGTGCTTGCCAAACACATTTTAAGAACATAATTCTAGCACATATCCATAACTCCTTGTACGCACCCTGTACATACATCACACAAGAATATTAATGATCAAGGAGTGTAGTGAGGCAGAGTGGCCTCCCTCCAGCACGGAGGGTGTTAATGTTTTCTGGTGGGTGTTGCCAACCTTGCCATGCCCACCTCCCTTGCAGGAAGTGTGGGGGTGGACAGGAACTATAAGAATAGGGCCCTGCACTAGCTCAGTTATGGCTGGATCAGGGAAAAAGGCATATGTCCCTCCTAGGGAGCAGAGCCCTCAGTTGAGCCTGTGGCTGGCAGCCTGGAAGAAAAGGCAACCCATGGCGCCAGGAGATGGAAGACCCTGGGGAGAGCCTGGTGGAAGGGCCGCCTGACTGCGAGACAGAGCCAGGTCCCAATGGTCACAGAGCAGCAACAGCAGGAACTAGTTGGAAGTAGCCCCAGGAAACAAGACTTTGGTCTGGTTGTGCTGCTGGGATGCAAGGCAGCGAGTGTTTCCCCACTGACCCAGTGGCAGGATCGCCTGCCACTGGTAAGGCCCAGGGCTGGGTCCCCTTAACTCCAGGGCTGGGTCCCCTTAACCCCAGCCCCCTACTCAGGGCTGGCCGCACACTAACCTTTAGGCCCAAAGGCCAGCGCTGGACAGTTTAGTTGTTACTATTTGCCCCCTGCTAGGAGGCAGAGGGCTGTAGACAATTGCAGTGCTTCACCCACAGGACCAGAGCCCTAGACTCTGCCGTGTACCCTAGCCAGGAGGCTGGGGCTACCAGCTGATGAGTCCATTCCTCCTTTTTGGAGACCTGAACTGGTATCTGGGTGATTGTCCGTCAGCTATTCTACCTGGCAGCTGCATATACCAACTCCCTAATGCCACCAAGAGGGGACACCATGACCCTGACAGGGAGGACGGTTACAGGGAGTTATGAGTGTTCCAGTTATATATTACATGCCACCTTTTGGGTCTACATCATAACAACTTTATGCTGGGTGTAGTGTGTATGTCAGGCCTGACAAGTTGCTGACAGAGTAATGAACCACCAATAGGCCCCTCTGTCACATCTAGTTTCATCCATTTAACTTTACTTGCCCTTCAGGATATATGGTCCCAAATCTCGGTGATCCCCTACTAGGATAAATCCATCAGGCCAGCTAAGAACCTAGGGAGACCTCAGCCCCACAGAAACTCAACAAACATCAGGTGGAAATTTCTCTCTGTTTAAGCAAACTGGTCGCGTGGGAAGCAGCAATTGAAATCAAATCTGGGTGGTGAATGGACAGGGTACAATGATGGCTTTCTGTGGTGTACAGTCTCCCAGCAGCAGGTAAGTATGGGAGGGGTATAGGGTTGGCAGAGATCTCATCCTAGGGTGGTTTGAAGGTAGTGGATGAAACAAAAGGCAGCATTTCAGGCACAAAGGAGTTGGTATTGATAGAAGTTAGTGGGCTGTGTGAGAATTTCCCCTTGGCATTTCAGTATGTGAGAGTAAATTTTGGAGTTGGTTGAAAATTTTTCAACTAAACAGTTTTCCATTTTTGAAGAAAAATTGTCAAAACCAGAAAGTTTTGTTTAAACATTGAAACAAAGTGAGAAATTTCCATCAGTGTCATAAGTGTTTTATTTTTACTTTTTTTTATTCATTTTCTTTAGACTTTATGTTAAAATATTAAATAGAACATACATATGGTATGTTACAAATAGAACATATAGAATTATAACCAATAGTAAAGTGAATTTTACTGTTATATAAAAGTTTCAACGAAACACTTGTCGTTGTTGAAATGACCCAGTTTTGCCTTGTTGAAACAAAATGACTCAAAATGTGTTGGAATCTTTTGTTTCTCAGGAAACTTCCAAAATTCAGCTTTTAGATTCAGAATGAAACATCTGCAATGTCAGAACCTTCCTCAGAAGGGGGATTCTGGATTCTAACTAGCTCTAGTTAATTTCCCTCGGGAAGCTCCATCCAGACAGGGCACTCCTGGATTTGCTCTTTAGCTGGTGCTGGACACACTGCAGGAGGTACAGACCTGTTGGCCCATCTAGCCTAGTATCTTATCTCTGACACTGGCCGGCACTAGCTGCTTCCCAGGAAGATGCAAGGAACCCTGCATTTAGGGGATAACCTGCCCTCAGGGACAATGACCTCCTGACCCCCATTAGTAGAGGTGAGTTTATGCTCTGAAGCAGATTGGGCTCAATAGATGTTACTGTAATTGGTCTAATTAGTCTCTGGTGCCACAAGTACTCCTGGTTCTTTTTGCTGATACAGACTAACACCAGAAACGTGTAATACTACTACTACTAATGCACATATTATCCTGGGTCCTGATCTTGGCTGGGGCTCCTAAGTGTTACCCTAATACTAATAATGCACACACCATAATGGGGACCCCGATCTCTATCTGAGCCCAACTAATGTACAAATCCTAGTTGGGCCCTGATCTTTCCTACATGCTACCGTGCTACTAACTAGTAGCTAAAAGCCCATGCTGTTGTACATGTGGCATTTTCCCTTAGTGTTCTCCTTCCTTTAGCCTCTCTGTGGCTAGTGAGAGTAGCTTTCTTTTGTGGCATTGTGTGTGTGACCAAAGCTTAGAGTGGCATGGGTAACGGTGCCACCCTATACCAGTAAGTATGGGCACTGTGCCCAATTCTGTAGGGCTTGGAATCAGATTATTTCAGTACCTGTGGCAGGTTTTCCCCAGTATGCCTGTCTACTAGTTCACTGAACATCGCAGCAGCAAACATGTTAATGCAGCACAAAGTGGCATGTATTTATGAACAGGAAATAGAGAGCAGCAGCAGTAAAGCCACGTAGGGAAGTAGTATTTTTGGGGCCCTTGGTTTCTATCCACTGTGTTGTAGTGAGCAATGTTGCTGTTTGTTCATGTTCTCCAAAGTTTATGTACGGAGCTGCCCCCTGGCTGGATGCATAACCCCATTTGTTGTCCCCATCTTCTCTGATCAGCTGCCACACTTCAACTGCCACAGAACCTTTGGGTTCCAGCATCCCATCCAGTTCTCCCATGGCCGAGGGATGATTGAACATGGTGATATGCTAAGCAAAAAACACTCTCAGCCAGGCTTGGAGCTGCTTTGCTGTGTACTGACTCAACAGACGTTCTAGGTTTCACAGTGGCAGTCCTGGAAGGATTGTGTTCAGGGCAGGTGTAACCACTAGGCAAACTAGGCGGCGGCCTAGGGTGCCAAGATTTGGAGGTGGCAAAAAGCGGTGCCCAAAAATTTTGTTTTACACTGTTGCTGGAAAACGAATGAATGAAGAAAAGAGAAACGTTGAACTTGCATTTTAACTCGTCGTTCTTCTCTCATACGTTATAGCTATACCCTTCGCCAGCTCTGCGTTGCGGGCACAAGCGTACTGCTTCACTACGGTACAAAGTGGCAATGACGTCGTTTTTCTCCTCACGCGCAGCCCTTACCCGTTCTGACAGGCTGTTTATAATGCTACGTTTACTAGTTTTCGGGGATTGTCGACTGAGGCTAACTCTTTTTGTTGAGTTGTTTCAGATCTAAGACTCTGGCAATTGCTGCTGCATCATTTCGCTAATACTCTGTGTCAATTGTGTGTGCATGTTAAGTATTTGAGTGTATATGTTGTGCGAATATGCGTGTGTAGGTTGTTGAAATTTGTCATATTGATATTGTCAGTTGTTGTATGATGGAATATCCGCCATTCTAATTTTATACATTTTATTAATAACAATAATTGGATATTCTAAAGGTAGAATAAAATGTAGTAGATTTTGATATGAAAGAATGAAGGAAGGAAGAATACATGACTAAAAAGGGTGTATTTCCGATTACAGTCAACATTGCTTAATTTTAAGGAAAAGTCATCTTGATCTCTTAATCAATGTTTACGTCAAACAGTTGACGAAATTCAAATAGTGACTCATAGTTAGTAAGTGACATGTATTCTCTATCCTTTACTTTTAATAGTGAACAAGAAAAAGAACTGATAGGAATAAAATTTCATTTTTTTTTTCAGTTGATGCAGCTGGGGGGGGCGCAAGGTGGAAGTTTTACTGAGGGCGCAAAATATTCTTGCACCAGCCCTGCTTGTCTTGGTGTGTCAGTGGTGAGTGAAGCATATGTGCTGGGGCTGTGTGCGTGGGGCTGCGGTGGGGGTAGTTTTGAAGAATTGTTGTGGATGAACCAAGTAATCCAGCATCTGTAAAGTCTCACTCATACAACCAATGAAAATTGTTGATGCAGCATAGCTGTAGAGTAAGGATGGTGATCTCGGAAGTAACTCGACCAATGGTCTAGGACTCCTGCCATGGCATAGATACGTGCCTTACTGTAGCTGTTCATCTGTGATGAAGTGGGAATGTTCTTAATGTTTTCTGAATACTGTGTGGGTGCCTCAGTTTCCCCTATGTATTTCTTAAGTATCTAGGTGGTGGGATAAGGGTGTGTTATTGTTGCAGAGCCCTAGAGAGCCAGTGTGATGCCGTCTGCACAGAGAATGGCCAACACTCTGTCTCCTGGCAACTGATGACCTGGGCCCCTCCCCTGCAAGGTGCCAACTGAAGGTGTTGAAGAACAAAGAAAACAGGTGACCTCCTTGCCCAGGGAAAGAGACAAAGGCCAGAGAAGGGGCTGGAGGGAGTTTCAATTTGGAGCTGGCTGGCGAGACAGGGGAGGCCCAGAACCTGGGTCTGGGCTCCCCACCCCCCAAGATGGACGTGACTGAGGGGTCCTGTTTTCTGTATCTACAAACTCTGTTTTAGACTGTGTTCCTGTCATCCAATAAGCCTTCTGTTTTACTGTCCGGCTGAGAGTCACGGTGAATCGCAGGAAGTCGGGGGGTGCAGGGCCCTGACTCCTCCACATTCTGTGACAGCATCACAAGGGGGCACTTGTTAAAAACTGGATGGTACCACGTGGCAAAGCCCATCATGACTCAACCTGGTGCCATGCTGAACAAAAAGAGCCCTCAACCCTGCTTGTAGCTGTTTCCATTGCTTCACACACATTCTACAGCTATCATAGTCTTCAGAAAGTCTGGGGAGGTTTTGCCTTCCTCTGCAGTCCAGGGCATGTGTCAGGCAGGTTTAAGCTAGTGTAAAAGGTGGAGTCTCTGTACCTTGAAGTCTTTAAATCATGATTTGAGGACTTCAGTAACTCAGCCAGAGGTTATGGGTCTATCACAGGAGTAGGTGGGGGAGGGTCTGTGGCCTGCACTGTGCCTGAGGTCAGACTAGATAATCAGCGTGGTCCCTTCTGTGAGAGTGACATTCCTGGAATCTGATTATATGGCTAATGTGTACACCATAATTGGGGCCTGGCTCGTAATATACCAATCTAATGAGTGAGCCTCTGCCTCAAAAACTGAACTCCCTCATACAAGAGAATAAACCCAGTTTAATGTAAGGTTCACACCTCTGCAGACACAAACTCCAAGCCAATAGACTCTCCTGCAGAAACAGTGTCTCTGTTGCATAGAACAGACATTTACAAAAATGTCAGAAGTTCATCGTCTCATTAAACATGGCACCCAGTTAGCAAAGAACCCAGGAAAATAACAATCCATTTCAGTACAAACTGCTGCCCAGACAGCAGCTTGGTAATGGCTCCTTAGGGTGAAATTCACACTGTGCTTAAGGCTAGGGAAAAAGCCTGGACGCCATAATGCACCAGGGCTGCACTAAGGGCTAAATGGATAGGGCCTAGCACTAGCCCCTCTGAGTTGCACCTTTTAGGGAATCCTAGCTGATTGGTGTCCCCAGTTCTGTGTAGTAGGGTGGGGAGACCAGGCTGGATAGAGCAAGGTCAAGTGTTGGCTGGAGGTTGGGAGTGTGAATTTTATTAGTCTCCTCACATGCCACCAGTCTGTTTTGGCTTTAGTGTTAGACAGCATCCGGCAAGGTCTTCTGCTCCCTGTATTGTGCTGGGTTCTGTCTGTGCATGATCCCATTCTGGGTTACCTCATGGATTGGTTAGGAATTCCCCCTCTAACCATGATCTGAGGAAGACCGTTTGATTGTTGTGGAGAGATCTGCTGCCTGGAAGGAAGCAAAGCTGCATCCACTCACCAGCCCACCTCCCAGATTACATTTGGTGCTGTCCTTTCAAGCATCTGCTTCTGGCTGATGTCAAAGATGGAACTACATGGGCTGTGAGCCTGAGCCAGGGCAGTAGGGAGGGAGAGATACCGGGCTGGATGGGTCTATGGGTCTGATCCAATGCAGCAGCTCTTCTCTCACAGTTTAACAGCCCTCCTTAGCTTAGGACTCCCAAGGGGTAGCCAGGGTCACTGTATCCCCCGGTTCAGCCCCTCAGCCAGCCAGTGCAGAAGAGGGGCCTGTGTTGGCAAGGAGGGAGTCAGCATGCCCGGGCAGGTGGATTCATGGTCCTTGAGCATTTGATTCCAGTAGTTCAGCTCCTCCTTCAGGGCCTCAATCTCCTTCTTCAGGGCTGTGTTATTTTGCTCCAGCTGCTCGTGTTGCTGGGGTGAAGGGAGCAAAGAAAGAAGGGGTTAGACTAAAATTCAGGCCACCTTGGAGAATGGATCTCTAGGGGGCCAGGTTCAGTAGGGCAAGGGAGTGGAGTCTAATGGGTTAGAGGTGGGGGGGTGCTGGGAGTCAGGACTCCTGGGTTATATTCTCAGTTCTCATTCTTACTACTTGATTATTAGAAAGGTTAAGATTTTGTCACAGTTATTTTTAGTACAAGTCAGGGGCAGGTCACAGGCAAGTCAGGGACAGGTCATGGGCAATAAACAAAAATTCACACAAGCCTGTGACCTGTCCCTGACTTGTACTAAAAATAACTGTGATAAAATAGGGCTGATGGGGGGAGGACTGAAGCCCGAGCGGGGTGGGGAAGAGAGCCTGATCCCTGCTGCAGAAGAGTGGAGGGGTCCAGCATACACCGCTGCCGTAGCTTGGAGTGCTGGGGGCTGCCCGTGACAGCTGGGAGCTCCAGGGACACCCCCCCCCCCCCCATGGCTGAGAGCTCTGGGACCGGAGCTCTGGGTCCCCATGCCAGCTCAGAGCTCTAGGGCCCCTGCTGGCTGACAGCTCCAGCCCATCCCCTCAGTGCTGAAGTGGAAAATGTCACAGAGGTCTCTGAAAATTATGGAATCTGTGACCTCTCTGACGTAATCTTTTCCTTAATGATTAGGAAGATCAGCTCTATTAATTATTTCTAGCCATTTCTGTGCAGAACACCAGTGACCCCTAGTGGTTGATGTGGTGACAGGCACAGTCACAGAATAGCAAACAGCAACAATGGATACACTGCTGACTCCAAACAATGGGGCACAGGCTCTGCTGGTGCTTTCACATCAGTGCCCATACAGCAGGACGTGGGTGCTGGGTTAACAGGCTGGTCATTGCCTCTCATGAGCCAAATTCTGCCCCTAGTTATCCCCATATCTGCTTCTATAGGGTCATGCAGAGGGACAGAATTGGGCCCTAAGAATTGTACATAATCCATGGCCAATAACATAATCGTGCAAGGATAGAGCCCTGATTTCCCCCACCCTCCACCTGCTATTGGCTATGCTGGATCTAGGACACCTGGCTGAACAGTTCCGATTCTATCAGCAGGGGACACTGCTGTGCCTGCACATGCTTCACAGTATGTGCCCGGCAGCTGCGTTAGCATTGCCCTCAGCACTGCCATTCACTTCCCTGGCCTTTAAATCCACAGCCTTCCCCTTGCATGGATGGTGCTTGAGGATTTCTAGGCACCTTGATCACATTGAAGGTGCGGTGTGGGGGTTGATGAGGGGCCAAAAAGGCACTGGGGTGAAGAAGAAGAATAAGGAAAAATTTCTAGTGCTGTTCTGTACGCCAATGGTGCGGCCTCCTCTGGAATACTGGATAGCAGAGGAAGGTGGGCCTAGTGGTCAGAGTCAGTCGGGCGACCCAGGTTCAATTCTCTGCTCTGCCACAGATTTCCTCTATGGCCTTAGGCAAGTCCCTTAGTCTCTGCCTCACTTTCCCCATCTATACAATGAGGGTAATAGCACTGCCCTGCCTCACCAGGGTGCGGAGAATAAAAATGCAGTAAGGCCAGTGAGATGCTCAGTGACTAGGGTAATGGGGTGCAGACAGGTACCTGAGCTAGGTTCTGTGTGCACTACTGGTCACCCCATCTCCAAAAGGGTATTGCAGAATGAGCATGGGGGGTCAGAGGCCTGGAAACACTCTCTGAAAAGACTGGGAAGGATTTCAAGGAGACAAAAGAGAGGGGACATGATCAAAGTCTCTAAAATACTGTCTGGTCTAGAGAAGGGAGAGGAGAGCTTATGTTTTCCTTGTCTCGTACCATGAGAACAAGGGGCCGTTCGATGAAATTGAAAGAGGGGAAATTCACAACTAATCAAAGGAGAATCTCACTCATACAACATAGCATTAGCCTGTGGAACTCTCTGCCACAGCAAGTCACTGAGGCCAAGAGATTAGCAAGACTCAGAAAAAGGAGTGTGGAGACATATATGAGAACAGGAATAGCTGGAGTTAATGTTGGTAAAAATTGTGGAAGAGATATTAAACTTTGGGCTTCAGCAAAGCTCTGACTAGTAGAGACCAGGATGAGGCCTAATGTGGGGAGCAGAGTAGTGCACATCTGCTTTTATGGGTCTCTTACACCTTTCTTTGCTGGGCACTGTCAGAGACAGGCTACTGGGCCAGTCTGCAACATCCTATGTTTCTGCTCTATGCAAGGTCTCCTGTCTCTCACTGGCTCCCTACCAAAGTCCAGACCACTGAGCGCTTTTGCTATCACTTTCCCTCTGACAGGTCAGCTGGGCATAGCCTTGTGTCCTTGCTAGACACAGCTTCTCCTTAACCAACTGCATGCAAAGGGAATGGTTTGGAAGGCCCCCTGTGTACCTTGCTATGGGGATGTAATAGAGAATGGAGGGCTAGAAATTCTGCAGCTCACAAATGCGATGGAACAGACTAGTGAGAGACAGTGGGAGTCTAATGGGTATGCATGGTCTGAGAGTCAGGATACCTGGGTTCATAGATTTTAAGGCCACAAGGGACCATCATGATCTAGTCTGACCTCCTGCATAGCACAAACCAGAGAAGGTTATTCCTAGCTTGATCCCAGCTCTGCCACTGACCTGCTGGGTGAGCCTGGGTAAGTCCCTTCCCCACTTTATGCCTCTTTCCCCTCCCACCTTTGTCTATCTAAACTGTCAGCTCTTCAGGGCAGAGACCGCCTCTCACTGAGTGTCTGTGCAGCACCTGGCACAATGGGGGGTTACAGTCTATGGATGCTGCCGTAATACAGATAACGTACGGAATAGGCATACAGTGACGTAAGGACTAACATGGAGGACTGGGAGCCAGGAGTCCTGGATTCTAGCCCCAGCTCTGGGAGAGGAGCGGGAGGGCTCAGAATCATTTCCATGAAGGTGACAGTTGAGCCCAGGAGGCATGAGTCCCAGTGTTCCCCCGCCTCTAGCCACTAAAGCGCATTCCCCTCCCAGAGCAGAGAACAGAACCCAGGAGTCCTGACTCCTGCTGTGATCATGGGCCTGCACTGACTTCACACAAACGCACTAGACACCACACCAGCAAACTGAGAGGGGCCCAGGGGCCACACTTAATGCATGTGGCTATTTTTGGTTCACAAAACCCCAACTTTCTGGTGCTGCAGGAAGTCATCTTGCAGAGCCCCTGCTCCTCATCCTGCTTCCAACCCTTGGCTTCGGACAGCCAGGATGGTACCTCACCCCATCATCCCATGTTTGGGTCTTAAAGAGCCAGTGATTGCTCCGGGGCTAGAGAGAGAGATCTTCCTTCCTCCGAGGCTGTGGTTCCAGCATGTCTCACTAAGGGATCCCACCTCAGGCCTTGCCACTTGTGCTGATGAAGAATCCCTGCTCACCGGTAGGCCTTAGGACACATGTAGTTATGCAGTTTTGATCACCTCCACCAGAAGGCAGTGGTCCTCGCACCTATGACCTCCTTGACTCCCACCATCAGTTCTTGTTAAGTTGCTAACAGGGGAGCCTTCCCTTTGTGGGGTCCCGCACCAGCGCCCCTATATTTCATCCTGTCTTGTCCCTCTTAGCCCCCCTCCACTGACCTGATGGAGCTCGTCCGCCTTCTCCGTGTGCTTTTGTCGGCTCCTCTGGGCAGCTGCACGATTCTTTTGACGTCTTTTCAGCTTCTTTTCTTCCAAAGAATTCTGGGAGACAAATCAACCAGTGAGGCATGAGATGAGTTGGCTGGGCTTCAGTTGAGGGGGCTCCCCAGCACAGAGGGCACTAGCTGATCCCCAACCCACACCCTTAGCAGTGAAGCCGAGGGCTGGATGGGCCATTGGGGCTGACCCCCTTCTACCCTCCTAGTAGTGGGGTGAAGTGAAGCCAATCAGCGGGAAGAGCAAGGGGAGAAGGGAGGATGCTTGCCCCGCTGCTACCCACACTGTGCCTGCGCTGGGGCTAGAAACAGAGGGCTTTGCACTCCAGGGTTGTGGGATCCTGTGGGTTAGAAGAGGAGACTGTGTCAGGGCTCCTGGGTTCTATTCTTGGTTCAGGGAGAGGAGGGGAGTAGAGTCTAGTGGTTAGAGCCGGGGAGGGAGATCAGGACTTTTGGGTGTCTCTGCTCTTCTCTTTATCATCCCAAGTGAACCCAAGCTAACAACAAAGTACCGGGGTTCTGGGGCAATAGAACACACAGGACTATGGGTGTTGGGCACTGGCTGTTTTGAACCCACACCAGTCATGGCTCAATGGTGAATCGGATCAGGGCTGCCTTATGGCAGCCATGGGCACACTTCTTCATGCACACAAGGGGATTTAGGAGCACAAGCCCAGTGACTGTCTGTGGGTTGGGGCTCCTAGGTGACCTAGGCACAGTGGAGAGTCCCACCCAGGCTGGCAGTCAGTCTCCCAGCAGGTCTCAGAGCCCTATTGTGATCCCAACTACCTGAGGGGAATCTGGAGTCAATGCTGGGGATGAAAGGATTATTCTAGGGTGACGGACAGCTACAGCTGACCCTCTGCCTGTCTCCCCACATCTTTTACACACACACACAATCTGGCACAGACACAGTCTTTGTCATATACACAGTCACACAATCTCCCTTTCACACAGGCAGACACACACACACAAACTCTTACACACACACACACACAAAATATCTGTCAAATGTTCAGACACACACAATCTCTCTCTGCGATATACAAAAACACCACACTCCTACCCATACAGTTGTCTCTGTCACACAAACACTTTCTTTCACATGCTCTTGCACACATGCACAGCTCTCTCGCTCTCGCTCTCTCTCTCTCACACACACACACACACATACACACACACTGTCAAACACACACATACTATTTTCTTTCATGCATACAGGTCTCTGTCTCACACTGTTCTCTCTCTCTCTCTCTCTCTCTCTCTCTCACACACACACACACACACACTGACACACACAATTATCTCACACACTCAAACACACATACAGGTCTCTCTCTCTCTCTCTCACACACACACACAGTTATTTCTGTCACACACACAGAGATCTCTGTCTCATACACACACAGTCACACAACACACAGTTCTCTATCACACACACTGTCACACATACATGCACATACAGTTCTCTCACACATGCTCTTGCACACATGCACAGTTCTCTCTCTCTCTCACACACACACACACACACACTGTTAAATACACACATTGTCACACACAGTTTTCTCACACACACAGGTCTCTGTCTCACACAGGTCTCTCTGTCTCTCACACACTCTATTCTCTGTCACTCAAACACATACAGATCTCTGTCACACACACAGTTCTTTCTGTCACACAGATCTGAAACAGATCTTTCTGTCTCTCTTACACACACACACACACACTCACACAACACACAGCTCTGTGTCTGACACACAGTGTCACACATACACTCACATACATATACACGTCTCTGTCACACACACAAAAGCACAGTTCTTTCTGTCACACACTTTCTCACACACATGCAGTTCTCTCACACATGCAGTCATACACACAGTTCTCTCACACACACAGCTCTCTCTCTCACACACACACACACACACACACACTTCTGTCTCTTACACATACTGTCCCATATACACAATCACGCACACAGAGAGTTCTCTGCCACACACATGCTGTCACACACACACAGCATTCTCTCTGTCTCACATACTACACAATGTCACACACTCACAGTTCTGTCACACTCACACAGGTCTCTCTGTCACAACACTCACACAATCTCTCTCTCACACAGCTCTTTCTGTACTTACCACCGCTCCAACCATTAGGATATTCCCATCCTGTGAGTCTTCAGAGAGGCAGCTAGTGCTGCTCTGGGACAGAGGGTTAGTCCCAAACCGCTCCATGCCATGGACATGCATGGGGTCAGCTCTTGAGGTGACAGACCCCCAAGGAAAAGTGTGTACTCCGGCCGAGGGGCACTTAGCAGCTTGGGACCATCCCGACAGAAGCTGTGCTTCACTGGCCTGGCCAAGCTCTCCCTCACAGGCTGCCAGTCATCTCCTAAGAGCTCAGTGCATTCGTGACTTTATAAACACAGCTCAGTTTCGATTTATCCTAAACCAGCCCTTTGCTCAGAAAAGTCTGGCTCGGCTGGAAGACACGTGTTTGGAATTTCCTGCTTTGTGGGCAAGCCCAAGAGCTTCCTCCCATCTAGTCGGAGACAGAGCACACTGCGTCCCCTGGCCAGTTCCCTAAGTACTTTCACTTTTCTGCAGGGAGTTGGTTCCTCATTCCTGCCCAGGATTGCCCCTGTCCCCAGGTCTGTTCAGAGCTTCCTCACCACCCTGCTGGCCTGCAGCCAGTCCCAGGTCTCAGGGCCACACTAGGGGAGAAGCGGGGAGGAATCATATCCTGTGGTAAGGAAGGCAGGGTGAAATCCCAGCACAGACCAGGTGGCTTGGAGTTTTCACATGGGTTTATCCAGTCGAGATAGATGCTAAACTGCACCCTGCTAGAGAGAGAGAGAGTGTGTGTGTGTGCGCACGCGCAGGGCCGGCTCCAGGCACCAGCGTAGCAAGCAGGTGCCTGGGGCGGCCAATGAAGAGGAGGGCGGCACGTCCAGTCGTTCGGCGGCGGGGCCGTCACTCCCTCTGGGAGCAAAGGACCTGCCGCCGAATTGCCGCCGATCACAATTGCGGCTCTGTGTGTGTGTGTGTGTGCGCACGCACGCGCTTGGGGCGACAAAAATGCTAGAGCCGGCCCTGTGTGCGCGTGCAAGAAAACTCCCCCTGCCTTGTCCACACTAGGATTTTCCCACAGAAGAGCATAGGCCTGCTAAAATCCCCACCTTTTTCCCTAAAGAAGACAAGTCCTCAAGCTTTAAATATCCTTCTGGGGCATATCCTCAGATGGACGGATCTGCACTGATTTGCACTAAGCCAAAGGCTCATGCGGGATTTGCACCAGTGAGGATCTGTCCCATGGCAGACACTTTCCCTTCAAGATATATTGTTACTATTTAGCAGTAAAAAGTGACAGTGAGGTCTAGTTGATTAAACACAGATCTGGGAGGCAGGACGCCTGGGTTCCTTTGCTGGCTCTAGAGTATGTGGTGGGGGGGGGGACGGACAGTTTAGCAGTTAGAACAGTGGGCATAGACAGCGTAGGATTACCATACGTCCGGATTTTCCCGGACATGTCCGGCTTTTGGGGGCTCAAATCCCCGTCCGGGGGGAAATCCCCAAAAGCCGGGCATGTCCGGGAAAATCGGGAGGGAGGGAGGGCTCGGCCGGGGCCTCTTTGGCCGGGGCCGGTGCGGGGCCGGGCCGGGGTCGCGGGGCCGGGGGCATGGTGCCGGGCCGGGCGCGGTGCCGGGCGGGGAGCCGGGGGCGCGGTGCCGGGCCGGGGTCCGGGCCGGGCCCGCAGGGGGGGTGCGCTGGGCCGCGGGGCCGGGAGCCGGTCCGGGCCGCCGGGGGGTGGGCTGGGCCGCGGGGCCGGGAGCCGGTCCGGGGTAGCGGGGGGTGCGCTGGGCCGCGGGGCCGGGAACCGGTCCGGGCCGCCGGGGGGTGCGCTGGGCCGCGGGGCTGGGAGCCGGTCCGGGGTAGCGGGGGGTGCGCGGGGCCGCGGGGCCGGGAGCCGGTCCGGGCCACCGGGGGGTGCGCTGGGCCGCGGGGCCGCGGGGCCAGGAGCCGGTCCGGGGTAGCGGGAGGGTGCGCGGGGCCAGTCCGGGGTCGCGGGGCCATGGTCGCGGGGCCGGGCCGCTGGGGGGTGCGCTGGGCCGCCGGGGGCCGGCAGTGCTGGGCGGGCCGGGGGTGGTCGGCCGGGGGCCGGGGCCGGCACCCCAGGGCCCGAGCCGACCCAGGCTGGAGCCGCCAGGGGGCCAGCCTGGGCCGCGCCTCCTCCCCCCACACTCCCCCTTACCTGCTTCAGGCTTCCCGCGAATTAAATGTTCGCGGGAAGCAGGGGAGGGGGCGGAGACTTTGGGGAGGGGGCGGAGTTGGGGAGGGGGCGGGGGCGGGGCCGGGGCCCCGTGGAGTGTCCTCCATTTGGAGGCACAAAATATGGTAACCCTAAGACAGCGGGTATAATAGGCCAGGCCGCCGCTGCCCCACCGCCGGACGCCTGGGCTGTGGTGGGCCTGCCTCTGCTCTACAGCAAGTGCTGGGCGAGGGGGCCTTGCAGGGGAGAGGGGTGGAAGCAAGGAGGGATACGGTGAGGGTTGGGGGGTCCTCGCGGGGGGAGGAGAGGAGGGGTGTGGAGAGTGCGAGCAGCAGGGGCCTCGGGGGAAGGGGGTGTGTGGATGAGAGGAGGGACGCAGGGACCGGCTGGTGGTGGGGGCCTCATGGAGGAGGAATATGGTGAGAGGTGTGTGTGGGGGGGTGAGCAGGAAGGGGGAGGTGGTGGGGCGGAGCTGGGGTGGAGTGTGGGCGTGGTCCTGGGCGGAAGAAGTGGGGCCATGGGTGGAAGAGGCGGAGCAAGGAGCTAGCCTCCTCCAGGGGAAGTTTCACCCACCGCCCATGGCAGTGGGGACTGGGAAGCAGAACTCCCTGGCAATCCTAGACAGCGGCCAGCACTCCACGAAGGAGTCCAAGATCTCAGCAGATGCTGCCCAGAGGAACTCTGCCCAGAGAAGTGAGGCAACAAGAGAACGGAAATAGGTCGTCTGCAATATCTTTGAGGACCATTTTGTGTTAAGTCTATGATTGATTGTGCTGTACTCTGTGGGGGTGGGTTACAGCCCCTACAGGAACTACAAACAGTGGGGGGTGATTAAGGTGAATCACTGAGGGCAGGTCTACACTTAAAACGCTGCAGCTGCACTGCCGTAATGCTCCAGTGAAGACGTTACTTAGGCTGAGAGGAGGGATTCTACCATCAGCGTAGGAAATCCACCTCCCCAAGAGGCAGTAGCTATGCTGATGGGAGAATTCTCCTGTTGACTTAGCGCTGTCTACACCAGAGGTTAGGTCGGTTGAACTGCGTCGCTCAGGGGTGTGGATTTTTCACACCCAGGAGTGACGTAGTTATACCGACCTGATTTCCAGGTATAGACCTGGCCTAAGGATAAACAACTCAAGAGAGGTATGACCCCCTGGAGGGGTTTCCATATACTGGCTCAATCTGGGCTTTCCAGAGACTGGGGTACAAAGAAAAGGGCTTTGGGTATGAAAGGATGACCTGGAACTGACACTAGGCCTTCTTTCTGATCCAGCGATTGGACAGGACCTTATGTCCCAGGGGCCTCAACTCCGGAGGAGGGATTGGAAAGACTTTGGCCTACTAGAGTGAGACTGATGGGTGATTCCTGGTGTGTTCAGCATGTGTTTAAATCTGTTTATCGGTTTTATATGTTTTCTCTGTAACGCTTTTACCTTAAGAATAAATGTGCCTGCTTAGAAAGAGCTATGTGGTTATTTGTAACTGCTGGCAATAGACTGTTCATAACCCTCAGAGAGACAGAGCAAAGCCCAAGGACTGGGCTTTCGGCAGACTGGCTTGCTGGGGATATCACAGTGTGAGGCAGGGACCAGTGCAGCTGTAAAAAAAAAAAAAAAGTCAGAAGGGAGAGAGAGAAGCGGGTCTCTGCTCAACAGAGGCGATGGCTGGGAGCTGGAAAACTTAAGTGGGTGACCTTGAGAAACCATGGAGAGGGAATACAGATCCAGTTACCCTGTAACTGTAACAGGCCCTACAGTCAAGCTCCTTCTCCTGGGTTGTAGAGGGGCATCTTGGCCAGTGCCAGGCAGAGAAGAAGCTGTTGTGAGTGGGATCCTGAGAGGAAGCAGAAAGGCAGGGCTTCTTGGGCACAGAGCCCACTGGAGGGGCAGACTTGGGGATTTCAAAGCAAGGTAACTACCAGCTGTTGTTAGTGTCTACTGCATTCAGGGAAACAGGACTTTGTATGCATTCTTTGTGAATAGATGAGATTACACCTAGGAATAGACCTACCTCATCTCACTGATTTCTCCTACTAATGGAAGCAGCTCTGCAAGACCCCAGGTAGTAGCTAATTGCTTGGGCCAGAGGGGCAATGCTACACTCAAGATTGTGAAGTACTCAGATACCATGGTAATGGGGAGCATCTAATTACCTAAGATAGGTATTGCCCTGGGTAAACATTAACCCTTGGCTCTAGGGTGAGAGAGGTAATAGGAGTGGCACCCACACTGCAACTGACTATAACCAGCCAATAGTGGAGGAGAGTTAAACACCTGTGGGTTTATGAGCTTATCTTACATGCCACTTTCAAGCTGTTCCTATCTGCCCACAGGCACCTAACTTTTGCTGATATCCTTATCAGATTTTTATTGGCCTTTCCAGTAAAGGGATGCAACAGGCCCTAATCACTACCAGGAACTGAGGCAGATTTAGTTAATCATTGATTGGCACCAGCCGTGTCTAGGGAGCTCTTCTCCCTCTCACGGCCGGCCGGCTCCAGCTTTTGTGCCACCCCAAGCAGCGAAGCAGGAAAAAAAAAAGGTAAAGCCAATCGGCGTCACTTCGGTGGCAGCTCAATCGCGCCACTTCATTCTTTGGTGGCAATTCGGTGGCGAGTCCTTCGCTCCCTCTCTTCCTCTTTGGCAGCACTTCACCAGCAGCTCAAAGAGGAAGAGAGGGACTGAGGGACCCGCTGCCGAATTTCGCCAAAGACCCGGACATTTCGCCCCTTTCCATTGGCCGCCCCACGCACCTGCTTCCTTTGCTGGTGCCTGGAGCCGGCCCTGCTTCCTCTACACCTTATCTCTGGTAATCTCAGCCACAAATTCAACTGCCTTATCTCCACAGATACATACTGCTCTGCTCCAGACCTGGCTCCTTCTATCCAAACTGAAATCTTGCCCTGTCTCTCTGACATCTCTTCATTGATGTCTAGCTGTCAGCTCAACTACAACATGACTAAAACAGAGTTCTTAATCTTCCTCCCCCCGCCCTCCCCGCTACCTTCTTTCTTGAGCACTGTGGACAATACCACCAGCCTGCCTGTCATTTAGTCCTGTAACTTGGGCATCATCTTCAACTTGGACTACTTTCTAAGGCCTCATAACCAGTCTATGGCTAAATCTTGCAGACTCTTTCTGCAAAACATCTCTTAGATACAGCCTTTCTAAACCTCTCATCCAGGCTCTCATCCCATGTCTTAATTATTGCAATATCCATCTCTCTCGCACTGACATATGCAATCTTGCCCCACTCATATCCATTCAGAATACTGCAGCTGCAAAGATCATTTTTCTAGCTCATCACATTGGTCAAGCCTCTCCTCTCTTTGCATCCCTTCATTGGCTTCCTGTTCTCTATCTTATCAAACATAAGCTGGTTGCCGTCACTTTGAAGCCCTTCCTGACCTAACCCCACTTTACCTATCATCTCTCATTCAGTAGTACTGAAAGGTTGACTCCCACCTCTGATTGGCCCAGGATGCAGCCTCCATCACCCACTTGTTAAATTTTCAAATAAGCACCTTCATACTTTCTCCAGTGCTGCCCCTCAGGGTTGGGAGGAACTTTTGGTGAACACCCTCAGAGCTACCTCATTATCTGTCATGCTCCTGTACCAGATATGGACTGGTCTCAGCCCCTGCTTATACACACCAGATGTGTTCATCATAAGATCCTTGAATGTTCTGCCAGGTATAGCTAAGGGTACGTCTACAGTATGAAATAAATTCAAACTTATTCTATTCGAATTTTCTGAAGCGATTTTATACATTCAGTGCTGTGTGTCCCCACTAAAGTGTGTGAATTCGGCGGAGTGCATCCACAGTACCGAGGCTAGCATCGAATGTCGGAGCAGTACACTGTGGGAAGCTATCCCACAGTTCCCGCAGTCCCCACCGCCCATTAGAATTCTGAGTTAAGCTCCCAGTGCATGATGGGGCAAAAACATTGTCGCGGGTGTTTCTGGGTGTGTGCTGTCACTCGCTCCTCCCTCCGTGAAAGCTACGGCAGATGCCATACTTCCAGCAGACGGTGCAGTACGGTGCACCGCCTGTCTCCTGGTACTATGACTCCACCTCGCATGTCCTCTCGTCTTTCTATCTACTCTTTTATCTAACCATTTCCCGCCTTTTTTCCGCTACCGTGAACCGAGCAGCACAGCTTCCGACGCAAACTCTGCTCTCCCACTCTTGCATCATTAGCTAATTTTTCAATGTTGTCGGACCTGGGTCCTGTGGAATCTACAGAAGGCAACAATTCCCCACTGTTTTTCGGCCATCGTGAACTGAGCCGCACAGCTTCCGCCAGGGCCGGCTCTAGCTTTTTTGCTGCCCCAAGCAGCAAAAAAAAGCGCCGCCCCCCGAGCCCCCCAGCCGAGGGCCGCCAGAACCCCCCCCCAGAGCGCCGCCCCCCCCGCCGAGCACCGCCGGAACCCCCCTCCAGCGCCGTGCCCGCGCCGCCCCCCCGACGAGCGCCGCATGCCGGAGCCTGCCCCCCATGCCGAGCGCCGCCAGAACCCCCCCCAGCCCCGCGCTGCCCCCCCCCCGCCGAGCGCCGCGCAGCGCAGCGCCGCTGGAGCCCGCCCCCCGCCGAGAGCCGCCGGAACGCCCCCCAGCGCCACCGGAGCCCGCCCCCACCCCCCGCTGAGACCCGCCGGAACGCCCCCCCGCACCGCCAGAGCCCGTTCCCCGCCGAGAGCCGCCGGAACGCCCCCCAGTGCCGCCGGAGCCCGCCCCCGCCCCCCGCCGAAAGCCGCCGGAACGCCCCCCCGCACACCGGAGCCCGCCCCCCGCCGAGAGCTCCCGGAACGCCCCCCAGAGCCGCCGGAGCCCGCCCCCGCCCCCCGCCGAGAGCCGCCGGAACGCCCCCCCCCTCCCCGGGAATGCTGCGCCGCGCTCCCCCCGCTGCCCCTTACCAGGTGCCGCCCAAAGCATGTGCTTGGGTGCCTGGTGCCTGGAGCCAGCCCTGGCTTCCGCCGCAAATTCTGCTCTCGCTTCTGCCGCAAACTCTGCTCTCCTGCTCTTGCAGCTCTAGCGAGCTTCCCGCCTCCGTGAAAGCCACAGAAGACAACCATTTACCGCCTTTTTTTGGCCATCTTGAACTGAACAGCTCTCCTACGTTTCGCACCATTTTTCCAGGATTACCCATGCAGGCGCCATAGCATGGCAAGCTTGGAGCCCGCTCAGATCTCCGCTGCAGTTTTGACCATTGTAAATACCTCGCGCATTATCCAGCAGTATGTGCAGTACCTGCAAAACTGGGCAAGGAAGTGACGACAGCGCGATTACTATACTGATGAGGACATGGACACAGACGTTCCTAGAAGCACGGCCTGTGGTGATTGGGAGATCATGGTGGCATTGGGCCAGGTTCATGCCATGGAACACCAATTCTGGGCCTGGGAAACAAGCACAGACTGGTGGGACCGCATAGTGTTGCAGGTCTGGGATGATTCCCAGTGGCTGTGAAACTTTCGTTTGCGTACGGCCACTTTCATGGAACTTTGTGACTTGCTGTCCCCTGCCCTGAAGCGCAAAGACACCAAAATGAGAGCAGCCCTCACAGTTGAGAAGCGAGTGGCCATAGCACTGTGGAAGCTTGCAACGCCCAATAGCTACTGGTCAGTCGGGAATCAGTTTGGAGTGGGCAAATCTACTGTAGGGGCTGCTGTGCTGCAAGTAGCCAACGCAATCATTGACCAGCTGCTATCAAGGGTAGTGACTTTGGGAAATGTGCAGACCATTGTGGATGGCTTTAATGCGCTGGGGTTTCCTAACTGTGGTGGGGCGATAGACGGAACGCATATCCCTATCTTGGCCCCGGCACACCAGGGCGGCCAGTACATAAACCGCAAGAGGTACTTTTCCATGGTGCTGCAAGCACTTGTGGATCACAAAGGACGTTTCACCGACATCAACGCGGGATGGCCAGGAAAGGTTCATGACACGTGCATCTTCAGGAACTCTGGTCTATTTGAACAGCTGCAGGAAGGGACTTACTTCCCAGACCAGAAAATTACTGTTGGGGATGTTGAAATGCCTATAGTTATCCTCTGGGACCCAGCCTACCCCTTAATGCCATGGCTCATGAAGCCGTACACAGGCACCCTGGACAGTAGTAAGGAGCAGTTCAACTATAGGCTGAGCAAGTGCAGAATGGTGGTAGAATGTGCTTTTGGACGTTTGAATGCGTGCTGGCGAAGTTTACTGACTCGGTTAGATCTCAGCACACCAATATTCCAATTGTAATTGATGCTTGTTGTGTGCTCTACAATATCTGTGAGAGTAAGGGGGAGACGTTTATGGCGGGGTGGGAGGTTGAGGCAACTCGCCTGGCGGCCAATTTCGCACAGCCAGACAACAGGGCGATTAGAAGAGCACAGCAGGGCGCGCTGCACATCAGAGAAGCTTTGAAAGCCAGTTTCATGACTGGCCAGGGTACGGTGTGACAGTTGTGTTTGTTGCTCTTGAAATTACCCGCCCCCTATATATATGAAAGGAAATAAAGTCAAAATTGTTTAAAAACTGTTCTTTATTATTTGTTGCACAACACATTGAGAGAAATCAGAAGGTAGACAGGGGGAGGGGAGGGTATTGGGCTAGGGGGGTGGAGGAGGAGGGAAGGACAAGTCCAGAAACCAAATCAGAAGTTAGCATATGCCAGCTTTCTGCTGCTTGGACAATCCTCAAGGGTTGAGTGTGTGGGTCCCCGTAGCCTTCCCCCTCGTGTTCTTGGGCGTCTGGGTGAGGAGGCTATGGAACTTGGGGAGGAGGGAGGGCGGTTATACAGGGGCTGCAGTGGCAGTCTGTGGTCTTGCTGCCTTTCCCGCATTAGATCCACCATACAGTGGGGCATGTCAGTTTGCTCCCCCATGAGCTTGACCACAGCATCCTGCCTGCTCTCATCGCGCGCGTCCCTTCTCTCTTTGTGTTCCTGTAATGCTTTACGGGACTCCGCAATTGTTTGCCTCCACGTATTCAGCTGGGCCCCATCAGTGTGGGAGGACTGCATGAGCTCGGCGAACATGTTGTCCCGAGTTCGTTTTTTCCGCCTTCTAATCTGGACCAGCCTCTGGGATGGAGTAGATAGGGGCCACGTTGAAACATTTGCACCTGTGGGAGGAGAAAAAGGGAGGGTAGTATTTTAAAAGATACATTTCAGAGAACAAAGGGGACACTCCTTCTCAGTGAAACAGGCAATTCATAGTACACAGCACATGTTCTTTCTGTACAAGTTAGCATTTTGCCTCTTATACTGAAGTGCCTGCCACTTTGGAGCAAGTAAGCCATCACACACGGCCGGCAACAGAATTCAGCTTGCTTGCAGCCTAGGGGCACGCGGGGTTCTGCTTCTTCTACATTCATTTCAATGCTTTCAAACTGCTGGGCCCCCTTTCCCTTAGCAAGCAATGCCTGGTGGGTTTGCCATATAAATGGAGGGCCTGCAGGCTCTCTGGGATGATCGCTTCACACAACACCACCCCCACCCCCACCCCCACTGTGTGGCTCCGATGAGGCTCTGAGCAGGGATGAGCCCTTTAAACTAAACGCGAACAGCCCAGTGCGGCTGGGTTCTCCCCTGCCCCCCATCACGTGGCTCCAATCAGGCTTTCACTCACCAGAAGTACCTTCTCCAGGGTCATGGTCCAGGAGCCAGCGCCTTGGGAGTGGGGGGAGGCTATTGGCTCCAGCATTAAGAATAGTTCCTGGCTAGGGGGGGGAAACGGATTCCCCACTTGCCGCCTGTGCACGGTCCTCCTCCTCCTTCTCCTCCTCCTCTTCATCCTCCAATGACTCTTCCTCCTCGCTCCGTACAACTTCCCCCTTGCAGGTGTCCACGGACAGTGGTGGGGTAGTGGTGGCATCACCCCCCCCATAATTGCATGCAGCTCACAGTAGAAGCGGAATGCATGGGGCTGTGACCCAGAGCGCCCGTTCACCTCCCTGGTTTTTTGGTACACTTGCCTGAGCTCCTTGATTTTTGTATGACACTGCTCTGTGTCCCTGGAGTAGCCTCTTTCCGTCATGGCCCTGGAGACTTTAGCGTACGTATTTGCATTCCTTTTTTTGGAACGTAGTTCTGCCATAACAGATTCGTCTCCCCAACATGCAATGAGATCCAGTACCTCCCGTTCGGACCATGCTGGAGCTCGTCTGCGAATCCAGGACTCCGTGATCTCTTGTGATGGTGGACTCTGTATGGTCGCCTGTGATGGTGGACTGTGCTGATGGTCACCTGTGCTGATGGTGACCAAACAGGAAATCGGGTTTCAGAGTAGCAGCCGTGTTAGTCTGTATCCGCAAAAAGAATATGAGTACTTGTGGCACCTTAGAGATTAACAAATTTATTTGAGCATAAGCTTTCGTGGGCTACAGCCCACTTCTTTGGATGCATAGAATGCATGTTCCATTCTATCCATCCGAAGAAGTGGGCTGTAGCCCACGAAAGCTTATGCTCAAACAAACAGGAAATAAAATTCAAAAGTTCCCGGGACTTTTCCTGCCCACCTGGCTAGTGCATCAGAGTTGAGAGTGTTGTCCAGAGCGGTCACAAGGGAGCATTCTGGGATAGCTCCCGGAGGCCAATAATGTCAAATTGTGTCCACAATACCTTTAACCCGGGATTGCGATCTCGATTTAAGCGCTACTCCACTTGCCGAGGTGGAGTACAGAAATCAGATTAAAGAGCCCTTTAAATAGAAAAAAACGGTTTGGTCGTGTGGACGGAATCTTTTTTTTTTTTTGGAATTAACTCGGCTAATTCCGAAATAACAGACTAGTGTAGACCAGGCCTAAGTTTTAGCTTTAAATAAGGTATTTTACATTCAGTGCCACCTAGTGGGAGAACTAAAGTTCCACTTTCCTACATTTACAGTATTTACACTATCACATTGTCTTTGAAATTCAGTATGTATCAGTCTGTTAAGTGTCTCTCAATCATACTGGTTTACACAACCTGAATATATAACAACTTGGTCTTCTGGCTGTCCATTAGCTGCAACAACTGACTGTGGCTAGTTTGGAATCCTTGGGTCGTCTTCTTGTTGTTGTTCTGCATCTGCCATCTGTAGAGTTTGCTTTGTTGATTGTTCATTCTGAGGAACAAACTGTAGATGTTGATGGTTTCTGTTGCATTCTCCACTGTCAGGCTTGATTACATATGATCTGGACACTGAATTTTTTTTCTTTACAACACCTGGAGTTGTCCTTCCTTTTTCTCCATCCAATTTGACATGAACATGGTCACCAGGTTATAGACCTGGCAGTTCTCTAAATGAGTGACATCTGTTGTAAAAGTGTTCATAAGTGCTTTAAGCATTTGCATCCGATTTGGCTACTCTCTTCATGTCTGGTCACTTTGGAGATAGTAGTTCTGAATTGTCTTCCCATCAGGAATTGTGCTGGACTATATCCAGTGGCTGCTATTGGTGTTGATCTGTAACTCAGAAGAGTGAGGACTAGATCTTCCTGCTGTAGGATTTTCTTGGCTGTCTGTACAACTGTCATAGCCTCTCCATTCACTTGTGGGTAATGTGAGCTGCAAGTAATATGAGCTGCAAGTATATTATTTCTATGTACCTGGAAAAATAGTCCACTATGGCCAGGAAATAATTAATTCTAAATTTGCATAAATCTGCAGCTTATCTCTTCCATGGTCTCTCTGTTAGGGATGCTTGTACACTGTATGGTTGAGAATTGTTTCTTAAGTTGATTTGTACTGGATCTCCTTTCAAATGTCCAATATCATCAAGTCCTCCATCAAGTTCTTCTACCTTTCTCACTAGGCCCACTATGGCTGCCACACTGCGGCTGAAAAAGTTGTTGGTCTTTGATCCTTTGATCCACATGCACTCTGCATATTTTTTGTCTTAGTAAGTTGTTTTATGTGGTGAACTGGCCCAATGCAGTCCAAAATACCTCCAGGGCTAGTCAGAGCTGTGTCAGAGTTAAGCTCTGGGAGGGGTTGAAGGTGATTGTAAGTCACTTCCGAGATGACTATAAAATTGACTCAGGAGCTGAAGTCATAGTCAATAGACTTTCCGTGAATAGTCAAAAAGAACAGGAGTACTTGTGGCACCTTAGAGACTAACAAATTTATTTGAGCATAAGCATTTGTGGGCTACAGCCCACTTCTTCGGATGCATAGAATGGAACACACAGCAAGAAGATATTTATACATACAGAGAACATGAAAAGGTGGAAGTAGTCATGCCAACTGTAAGAGGCCAATCAATTGAGATGAGCTATCATCAGCAGGAGAAAAAAAACGTTTGAAGTGATAATCGAGATGACCCATAGAAGGTGTGAGGAGAACTTAACATGGGGAAATAGATTCAATTAGTGTAATGATCCAACCATTCCCAGTCTCTGTTTAAACCTAAGTTAATTGTATCTAATTTGCATATTAATTCAATTTCAGCAGTCTCTCTTTGGAGTCTTTGGAAACTGAATAGTCAGTTTCACTCTCCAGATGGGTTCTGTTTCATCACAAGTGATGGATCCCAGAAACAATGGCTCTTGGTTGTCTGTAATATGGATCTGCTTTGGTGCGGCTAAACAGCTGCAAAATGTCCATATTTTATACATGTATTAAACCAGTGGTTCTCAAACTTTTGTACTGGTGACCCCTTTCACATAGAAAGCCTCTGCATGTGACCCCCCCCTCAATAAATTAAAAACACTTTTTTATATATTTAACACCATTATCAATGCTGGAGGCAAAGCGGAACTTGGGGTGGAGGCTGACAGTTCGTGACCCCCCCCAGGTATAACCTCGTGACCTCCTGAGGGGTCCAGACCCCCAGTTTGAGAACCCCTGTATTACACCATGTGCCTCTGGCTGGACATATATAAACTCTTTCGATATGACTTTTACCGCACCTTATGCACGTAGGCTGGAATTTGTCCCTCTTAGACTATGGTGCAGCTGTGCTGCTGTAGAGCTTAAGTCAATGGGAGAGAGCTCTTCTATTGACTTAATTACTTCAGCCCCCACGAGCGGTGATAGCTATGTCAGTGGGAGAAGCTATCTCACTGACATAGCACTGTCCACACCAGTGCTTAGGTTGGTGTAACATACGTCGCTCGGGGGGGGAGGGGGTGGCTTATTCACACCCCTGAGTGACATAATTTATACTGATGTAAGCTGTAGTGTGTACATAGCCTTAGCCTGGGAATTTTCTCTCCTCGCCTCAGGGGTTTTATGATACTAACTTTTAATGCCCAAGTGTCTGTTTACAGTTGCTAAGCTAGTTTCAGGTTTTTCAGGTATGTCAAGTTGCTCTAGGTTTTGCTGTTTCACCAGTTCAGACTGTTTTGCAATTTGAATAGCTGTGTGTAGGGTTAGATCTATTTTAATTGGAACTGCTGTAAAGGTTTTTGCCTGTTAACCCAATAGCGAGCCTGCCTCTAATATTTTCATGTTTCACGTTCCCAAAATCACAATTTTCAGCTACTGTATGCAGAGCTCTTATAAACGATTCAACATTTTCCTCTGGTTCTTGAATTCTCTGATGGAAACATGCTCTTTCTTAAACCAAATCTGAAAAGGATTTAAAGATATGCTCCGCTTGCTTTCGTATAGCATAAAATATAGATGATACCTGTACATCTCCAGTTTCTTTCTGCACCTTGGTAGCAATGCAAAATCTTGTTTCCAGTCTGTCCATTCTTAATGTTTGTCAAAGTTGAAGTTCTCCGGGGGCATTGAAGAGTGGCATGCTGATGAGATCCTACAACCTTCGTTGCTTTGTCCCTTCTGTTTGCAACCTTTGTTGCTGTTTTCCTTCTGTTTCTGTTCTCCGTTTACTTCTGACACCATGTCATGTTTTTCTGTACCAGATATGGACTGGTCACAGAGCTTGTTTATACACACCGGATGTGTTCATCATGAGATCCTTTAATGGTCTGGCAGGTATGCCTAAGGTTTGCTTTAAATCAGGTGTTTATGCACAGTGCCCCCTAGTGGCAGAACAGTACAATACAGTTTAGCATTCCATTCCATTATCCTATTTTTTAAAACCTTCCTTAAAACTCTCTTCGCTGTGAGTCCTACAGAAAACTTGGCAATGGTTAGGCTGCTGGTGTGCTGAGACCACAGCCTATCATGCTGACTGATATTGTCTCATTGTTTCCTTGTACTCCCATCTGTCTGTCTGTATCCACCTGTTATACTCCCCTGTATGTCTCCATCTTGTAGTCTCTTGAATTAGATAAGTTCACAGAGGATAGGTCCATCAATGGCCATTAGCCAAAATGATCAAGGATGCAACCCCATGCTCTGGGTGTCCTAAGCCTCCAACTGCCAGAAGGTGGGAGTGGATGACAGGGGATGGATCACTCTGTAATTGCCCTGTTCTGTTCATTCACTCTGAAGTGGCATTGGCCACTGTCAGAAGACAGGATACTGGTCAAATGGATCATTGGTCTGACTCAGTATGGCTGTTCTTATGTTCTTGTTTTATATTGAGGTTGTCAGCTCTCTGAAGCAGGAACTGTCTCTTAGTTCTGTGTTTTTATAGCGCCTAGCACAGGTCCTGCTGAGGTCCTGGTCCATGATTGGGCCTCCTTGGTGCTACAATACTACTACTAGTAGTAGTAATAATAATAATTAATAGGCAGAGATGCCTTAGCCTTGATTCAGCAGGACTGTGGTGTAACTGGGTGCACAGCTACATCTTTAGCTTCTGGGAGTGGCGACGATGTGTGGGTGATTTGCAGTGAAGGATTTGTGTGATGGGGACACCTGTCCTGCAGGGAACTGGGTTGAGGCCCAGCAACTCGTTGTGGTGCTGTAATGTATTTCACACCCGTTGCCATGGATCGGTGACTCAGCTCAGGCTGCTGTTGAGTGGTGACATATTTCACACCACCCTGACTCTGTGTGGTGACATATTTCACATGGGGCACAGAGAAGAGGTGACATTCAAACTCCTGGTTTCCCCAGCTTTCCCCATATTTTGCACTGTAGGGCTATGAGCCAATGACTTATTTCATGTCATGTGGGCAACACGTGCTGATATATTTCATACTGTGGTGCTATAGGTCAGTGACTTATTTTACACACCCCGATGCTGTGTGGTGACATATTTCATGCTGTGGTGCCATGGGCCAGTGGTTTATTTTACACCATGTTGATGCTGCAAGGCACATACATAGTCTGTGTTGCTTGCAGGTCTGTGTGTCGGTGACTTATTTCATCCCAGGTGGGCACCATGCCAACAGGATGTTATGACATATTTCGCTCCACATTATCCCCAACAGCTCCCCCTCCGCCCTAAAACTCCATTGTGTAGAGACGGGGAGGGAGACTTAAAATGTGTGTTCGTGTGTGAGAGAGAGAAAATTGGCCTCTGATCACATGACCCAGATAACATGGCGCTACCCTGGGAGGGCTCAGGCACCAGTGGTGAGCCAAACTTCCGGCATGGAGCGGAAGTAGCTGGTGGGGGCGTGTTGTGAGGAGGAGGCGAGACGCCGGTTCCGGGGCTTCCCCGGTGAGTGAGGGAGAGGCGGCCCCTCCCTCCCCCTTGCTCAGGTGGGGGAGGGGGAGAGTGCCCCCCGGGGCAGGAGAGGAGAACGGGGCTGTGGTGCTGGCAGGAGGCTGGGGAGCAGCGAGGCGGCAGTCAGCAGATGCATTTTGGGGGAGTGGTGTCGATCTAGCAGAGGGCAAAGGGGGAATGAGAGGAGAGGGCTCGCGAAGGCTGGGGCCTGGCTCTGAGCCTGTAGCCCCACGTTGCGGTTCACTTGACACCGGAGGGGAGGGGTGGTGAGGCGACAAATCTCCCACCCTTTGCAAAGGTCCCCAGGCCGTGCTAACAGCTCCGCAGTGCTATCCATTGGCAGAGTAGTGACTGGGTGAACCCCGGGGAATCAGCTGGGCAGTTTACGAACCTTTGGAGCCAGGGAAAACTTCCCCCACCCCCGGCCAAAGCTCTTAAGGCTGAATCTTGTTTTTCTGTTTTTTCCCCCCTTTTACCATATGGGCTGGAACCTTTCTCAACCAATCGCGTTGCTTCTCTTTGCCCTGCCTCTATTTTTAAAAAACGATAATACTAGGCACATATCAACACTTAAAGGGCTTTACTAACACTAATTCTTCATTATACACAACCCAGGCCCTGGTTTTCAGGAGTGAGTGCTGTTGTGAAGGAAGCTGAGAGAGGCTAGTTATTTTTTTTAGAGTCACGGGTTAACTCCAGACCTGTGGTTACTTGAAAGATCATATGTTCGGATATAGGCATCTGTTAAGTGGGGGCTGCCATATTTGGGACACATGATAACGTGGATACTGAAGTTGTCTCTGTGTCCCACCACCAGGAGGCAGCTTTCCTCGCTTTGCTCCTTGGCCCTTGAACTGAGACTCCTAATAAAAGTGGTGGTGTTTTTGTGGCTGCCTATCCAGTGGGAGTGGGGCTGAGAATTACATTGTATCTTGTGGGGCCACTGAATGGAAAACAGTTTGACACTGGCCACTGCCAGAGACAGGATACTGGACTAGATGGAGCTTGGATCTGGTCCAGTCTAGCAGTAACTGTATTCCTATATTCAGCCACTCCTGACCTAGGTCATATTTGAAATCAGTGTGCTAAAGGTGGAATAATCTGAGACAGTTTGTCTCTCTCCCCCTGCCTCCACCCCTCACTCCTAGAGCCAGACTGGAGGTTGTAAGCTAAAGGTGAAAGGCTTCATACCCCATTCCTGCTCTTCAGAGCCATCCTTGCTCCACCACTCTATTGTGTTTCTTATGTTGGAAACCATCCCTGTTGTATACCAGCATCTGCAACCAGACAGTGGTATCTCCCTTGCTTCTAGCAATGCAGTCTGATCTGCCCTCTTCCTGGAGTAGAGAGAGGCTAAACAACCCCTCATCCTTGCTTGTTTGTGCTGTTTCTCACTGTAAGAATTGCATCCTCAAGCACGTCCTGAGCCTAGTCTGCTACTGGCCAACGAGCAAGGAGATGTGCTGTGACCCGTCCACCCACAGGGCATGTTATGCCTTGGTAACTTTTCCTAACACCTGAAGCCACTTGCCTTGCCAAACTCTTCAGCAACTGTGTCTAGGCTGGAGGCAGTGAGCTGGGTGGAGTAGGGAGGCTAGTCCCAGCAGCTGAGCCAGGTCTCCTTGGGGCAGGGCATCTGCCTGGCACAAAACGTGGCCCCAAACTCTGTCCTAGTCTTGGAGGGGGACGGACTCTCTCTTGCTGCTTCTTGATCATATGAGGCAAAGATGGCGCCACCATGCGGCTTCAGCAGGAATGGGTGGGGGGACCCCGATCAAATGATTGCACGATGGTCCCGCTGTCACTGGAGCAGTATTTTTCCCTCCTCCATCCCTTAGTTTTCTGCAAGAGTGATGGCTATCACGTGTCCCAAATATGGCGGCGCCCGAATCGCTTCTACCCCTGGACCTGGACTTCCGGGGGTGGTCGGAAGTGAGCGCCGCCATCTTGTTTCTGTGGTTTTGGAGGAACAGTTGGCCTCCATCGGGAGCTGCGCTGTTTTGGTCCTCCTGGCCCTTCCGCCCTCCTCCGCGGTGAGTCCCAGGCCAACGGGGCGGAAAGGAGCCGGAGGGATCATGGTCCCGCCGCAGCTCGCGCGTGCCGAATGGGTGGGCTGGTTTGTGCTCAGTGCGCATGCGGGGATGGTATCATCGGGAAACACGGGGGGCGAGAGCGCTGAGATGGGCGGTACCATTGGGTGATGTTGGGGAGCACGGTGGACTGAGGAGAGGCAGAGGCCCTTGGCCCTGCGGGGACCAGGAGGGGCTTGGTCACAAGGCTAAAGGTTTCTTGCCTGTCCCTCAAGATCACAGCCCCCTGTTTCGAGCCACGCCCCCTTCCCTGCCCAGGGCACCAGGCTCCTCCGCTATAGCCCCGTTCCTGTCCCATTGGAGGTGTTGAGTTCAGTCTGAGATCCTGCCTGTCTTGTCCATTTCTCTAGCACCCATCGCAGTGCTGAGTTTTCCCCAGTGGAGGAGGTGCAGATTGTGAGTCTGGGCTGCAGGCTGCCAAAGCTAAGCAGCTACGGGTTTACTACGGGTTTCACTCTAGTTCCTAGCCCACATAGACCATCCACTTCCATACGCAACTGTGAAAATAGCCGCAGGATTCCCAGTCCAGCTTTGTTCTGTCAACCCTTGGAGAGCTTGGTATTAGGGCTATCGAGCAATTCAAAACATTAATTGTGACTAATTGCACGATTAATCATGCTGTTAAACAATAGAATACCATTTATTTTAAATATTTTGGATGTTTACTTCATTTTCAAATATATTTCAATTATAACACAGAATACAAGGTGTACAGTGCTCACTTTATATTTGTATTACAAATATTTGCACTGTAAAAAACAAAAAAACATTGTATTTTTCAATTCACCTCATATAAGTATTGTAGTGCAATCTCTTTATCATGAAAGTTGAACTTATAAATATAGAATTATGTAAAAAACTACACTCTAAAACAAAACAGTGTAAAACTTTAGATCCCATAAGTCCAATCAGTCCTATTTCTTTTGTTCAGCCAATCACTCAGACAAACAAGGTTGGTTACAATTTGCAGGAGATAATGCTGCCTGCTTCTTATTTACAGTGTCACCTGAAAGTGAGACCAGGCATTCGCATGGCGCTGTTGTAGCTGGCGTTACAAAATATTTACGTGCCTGATGCGCTAAAGATTCATATGTCCCTTCATGCTTCAACCAACATTGCAGAGGACATGCTTCCATGCTGATGATGGGTTCTGCTTGATAACAATCCGAAGCAGTGCGGACTGATGCTTGTTCATTTTCATCATCTGAGTCAGATGCCACCAGCAGAAGGTTTATTTTTTTTTTTTTTTTGGTGGTTTGGTTCTGTAGTTTCCACATCAGTGTGTTGCCCTTTTAAGACTGCTAAAAGCATGCTCCACACCTCATCCCTCTCAGATTTTGGATGGCATTTCAGATTCTTAAACCTTGGGTCGAGTGCTGTAGCTATTTTTAGAAATCTCACTTCGATACCTTCTTTGCATTTTGTCAAATCTGCTGTACAAGTGTTCTTAATACGAACACATGCTGGGTCATCATCTGAGACTGCTATAACATGAAATATATGCAGAATGCAGGTAAAACAGAGCAAGAGACATACAATTCTCCCCCCAAGGAGTACAGTCACAAACTTAATTAATTCATTATTTTTTTAAAGAGCATGGAAGCATGTCCTCTGGAATGGTGTCTGAAGCATGGAAGGGGCATACCTTGCAATGCCGGCTACAAAAGTGCCATGCGAACGCCTGTTCTCGCTTTCAGGTGACATTGTAAATAAGAAGCAGGCAGCAGTATCTCCCGTCAGTGTAAACAAACTTGTTTGTCTTAGCGATTGGCAGAAAAAGAAGTAGGATTGAGTGGACTTGTAGGCTCTAAAGTTTTACACAGTTTTGTTTTAGAGAGCGGTTATGTAACCAAAAAAAATCTGCATTGGTAAATTACACTTTCACGATAAAGAGATTATAGACTCATAGACTCTAAGGTCAGAAGGGACCATTATGATCATCTAGTCTGATCTCACGCATGATGCGGGCCACAGAAGCTGACCCACCCACTCCTGGAAGAATTCTCTCCCTTGACTCAGCTGTTGAAGTCCCCAAATCATGATGTAAAGACTTCAAATCGCTGAGAATCCTCCAGCAAGCGACCCCTGCCCCATGCTGCTGAGGAAGGCGAAAAACCTCCAGGGCCTCTGCCAATCTACCCTGGAGGAAAATTCCTTCCCGATCCCAAATATGGCGATCAGCTGAACCCCGAGCATGCGGGCAAGATTCTCTAGCCAGACCCTCTGGAAAAAGTTCTCTGTAGTAACTTTTAATATCCCATCATTGACCATTGTTACTAATTACCAGCGATGGCACGTTATTGACCTATTGACTAAAATGACTTTATCCCATCAAACCATCCCCTCCATAAACTTATCAAGCTTAATCTTAAAGCCAGAGAGGTCTTTCGCCCCCACTGTTTCCCTCGGAAGGCTGTTCCAAAACTTCATCCCTCTGATGGTTAGAAACCTTCATCTAATTTCAAGCCTAAACTTCCCGACGGCCAGTTTATATCCATTTGTTCTCATGTCCACATTAGTACAAGATTGCACTTCAGTACTTGTATGAGGTAAATTGAAAAATACTATTTCTTTTATAATTTTTACAGTGCATATATTTGTAATCAAAAACACTATAAAGTGAGCACTGTGCACTTTGTATTCTGTGTTGTAATTGAAATCAATATTGAAAATGTAGAAAAATCCAAAAATATTTAATAAATTTAAATTGGTATTCTATTGGTATAAGTGTAATTAATCGCAATTAATTTTTTTTGAGTTAATCGCGCAAGTTAACTGCGATTGACAGCCCTACTTGGTATCACTATGATAGCTTGAACGTAAGGCGGAAGTAACTCTTCTCCCCTCTGTCTCTCAGTTGAGTTTGCGTGGGTGATTCCTGAGAGCATTGCAGGCTGGAAGTGCAACCTCCTGCCATGGTGAAGATCTTCGTGGGAGGAGTCTCCCCTTCTGTCACAGTGGATGAGCTGAAGAAGCTCTTCGAGCAGTATGGACAGGTGAACGAGTGCGACATCCTGAAGAACTTCGCCTTTGTGCACATGGAGAAGGAGGACGAGGCCCACAAGGCCATCAGCGAGCTGCACAAGCAGGAGTTCTACGGGGCCCACCTGACGGTAGAGTACGCCACCTCCAAGATCCGTAACGCCACCAAGATCTATGTGGGCAATGTCTCCAGCAAGGCCACCACAGCCCAGATCAAGGAGCTCTTTGAGAAGTTTGGCAAGGTGGTGGAGTGTGACATTGTCAAGAACTACGCCTTTGTCCACATGGCCAAGGAGAGGGAAGCCATGGACGCCATCTTGAACCTCAATGACATGCCTCTGGAGGACCAGAAGATCTTTGTAACACTGTCCAAGAGCAACAACTCGCTCAAGACAACCAAGGGGACCTCTGTGCCACCTCCACCACCTGCACTGCCCAGTTACTACTTCCCCAGGGGGCGCATCCCCCCGCCACCGCCTCCATACACCCCGTATGCACCCCGATCTTGGTATGACCGGGAATATTATGACCGCTATGCTTATGAGCTCTACGACCGGGCGATGACTGCGAGGACAGCATACGAGAGGGCCCTGCCACCTCCGCCCTCTACCCCCACCGCCTACAGAGAGAGGAGCCCTGTGGGCAGGCGGACGACTGCTGCGGTGGCCCAGTATACTGATCCCTATGCTGCCGCGGCTGCTGCCCAGACATACAGTCAAGTGTACAACCAAACGGGTTATGCAGCAGTGGCGGCTGCAGCCGCAGCAGCAGCTACCTACTCCCAGTACAGCATGGGTGCCACCTACAGTGCAGGGGAGTACTATGAGAAATACAGCAACGGCTATGCCACTCAGTATGCCCAGACGTACTAATCTTACTGTGCTCATAGTAGTAAGTGACCAGAGATCTTAGCTTCGGTGGGAGGCGGAGGCATGGGGTGGAGAGTAACTAGCCCTAGAACTCCTTATTGGCACAGTTTTTTATGGGGTAAGGGAGTGCCACTCCTCCCTAAAGTAGCTCTCTGATGCCATCCACAGTGGATGGAGGTTACCATGCCTCCTGAAAGGCAGTAAATAGGCTCCTATGAACTAGACAACCTTTTATGTGTGTGTGTTTGTATATATATATACATAAAAATATATATAAAGATAGCCTAGATTTCCTTTGAAGGTCAAGTAGCGCTGGCGAGAAGTGAGTTTGCCTCCCTCCCTCCCCGTTAAGAAATTTAACCTGCTTTCTTTTTCCTTCAGTCGTCTCATGCTCCCACTTTCCAAGGTTTGTTAGGTTGCATCTTTTCTCTACCTTCCCCCTTCATCCCGTTTCCCTCCTGGTTTCCTTTCCTTACGTTCTGTTTTGGTTTGGTTCAGTCGCTAAGAAAATAATCCCAGTTTGGAAGATCAGTCGCCCGACGAACTGGCCCCCTGCAAGCCTGCACTGACAGCCAAGGCGATTCTGCTCGTAATTCAGAGCTGATCCTTTCTTGATTCCCCTCCCCTCTCATCAGTTTTAACCGTTGTAACTTGCAGTGCTCTTTTTTTCTTTTTTGCTGGCTAATTCCTTGGTGCGGTCTTCCCGTGCTGTGCATGCGGAGCGGCGTTTTGAAATGTGTGTCTCTAGAGCCGTAGCTAGGACCAGATGGGGGGGGAGGGGTGCCTTGTTCTGTTTCTGTACCTCAGTATTATAAAAGGAAGTGGATTTTTTGGTGCATCCAAAGTCCATCCGTGTCACGGCTTCTTTTTCCCTTTTTGTTTTTTACATTGATGATTAAACATCTTGTACAGAACTTCCCGGCGTCTCGTCGTCAAATCAGCTGCTGCGTCGCTTTAACTGTGCCCAAACCTCCGTGCGGCTCTTCTTTCTCTGCCTCTCTCCTCTGTGCCTAGCGAACGGCAAAACTGACACCCCGATTTCGCTTGACCGTATCGCGCTGCCTGTTCCGCCGCGGTTGCCTCAGTTAACGGAGCGACCCTCTTCCCTTCCCATCTCCCTGTGCCCTCCCCACGGCGAGCACCTTGTTAGCAACCCCACAGGCTGCCTGGGTTTCCCTCCTGCCTTCTGGCCACAGCATTCCTCTGCTCTAACTCAGCCAGGGCATCTGTAACTCTGACCTGTTGCAAGCCCCTTATCTGCTATTCCTGTTGTTGAGGCCAACTTCCCCCCTCCCTCCCCCACCCCCATACACATTTGTTTAGACCTCACTTGTCAGGTATCTAACATTTTAACCCTTTCTCCCCCCCCATTGATTTTTTTTCTCCATACACAGCCCGGTGCTCGGAGGCGTAAGGGGGAAAGGGATCTCGGCTGCAAAGGTGCAGGCAGAGCTGATTCAAGACAGCGCAGTGCCTTTAACCACCACCCTGCTGAAGGAAGCGTGAAGCCTCCACTACAAGCTTGAGTGAATATACCACTCCCCTTGTCCCCGACCTGCGCTTCTTCCTCTTCTGGTGCTCTCGGGTTAGCTATTTGGCAGTCCAGAGGGCACCCTCTGGTGAGAGCGCAAGGCTAGCAGGACTCATGGGTTCTATTCCCAGCAACTCCCTTCCCCTCCCTGTGCCTCGGTTTCCCCACAGCAGAGATTGCTTTGAAATCTTTGGGTAAGCACTGTATGTGCAAAGAGATCTTGGTTTCTTGCTGGGGATGCTGCCTCCACCCATCTAAAGCGCTCCATCTCCCCCCCCTCCCCTCCCCTTTATGATGTCCTCTGGCTAGCTCATGTTCCTGCCCTTACTGGGTTTGAAGATCTAGGGACAGACCCACTCCTTAGCACATGCATGTCTCAGCCTGGGGATCGCTTTGGTCGTTCCAGATCCCCCTGCATGCATCCGCTTAGGGCTAGCACACCCTGCCTCCATTTGCTTTTTAGTAGCTGTCTTCAGTTGCCAGAGACGATGGCATAGGAATCCATTGCACTGCTGAATAGTCAGCTTGAGCTGCTTTCTCTCCTAGGAGCAGACTCGGGGCAGAACGTGGTCACCCGCTGGGGCCAGGAATTGCACCCCCATTGGTACAGCATTGGGTAATGCCTTCCCTCGATGTGGGATACAGAACTAGGTGGACCACTGGTGTGTGAGAGAAGTGATAGAGAGACCCTTTCATTCCCCCAGCAGCACGTCTGGGAGGTGAAGGGGGAGCATCAGAAAAAAACAGCCGACAGGGTAACCGTCTCCCTCTGGCATCTGTCCATGGCAGATTGAGGTAAGGCAGAAAGACCTCCCCGATGAGTGTTTGAGCCTGTGTTTGTTGGAGACGATGCTGCGAGCAGGGGAGTGGGGTACTGGGGGGAATGGTGTAGTGGTTAGAGCAGGGAGAGTCTACCCCTATGAGTTTGTAGACAGATCACTTCCCCTGCCTGCTTCAGTTTCCCCATGTGTGACTGAGGGAGCATTTCAGTGCCTGGAGAGCCTCTAATGGAAAGGGCTGTAGAAGCACCATTGCCATTCAGCCCGGGCTCAAAGGTCAGACTCCTTCCATCCCCTAACCATGGGAGTGCGGCGTCATGTGCCCCAAGAACAGAATTTGGAAGAGCCCAGCAGCTCAGGGGAAGCCGCTCTGAGCGTCCAATCAGAACGGTCTGGATCTGGCCATGGGAGAGCATTAGGGAGCAAGTCTTAGTTCCATAAGCATCCAAAGAGGGGGCGCGGTATCTGCTTTCAGCACAGTTCATGGACAGACATTTGTCAGCCTGACTTCTGAGCCATCCTGTTGGGACTATCAAGTCTGCTGACTCAACAGAGTCCTTGGAGCTGGCACCTCTGAGTTTAAATCTGTTCATTTTACGCTGAAGGCCACCTGTTACCCAAGCTCCTCCAGGCCAAGGGGAAACCAAAGAGCAGGATGCAAAGACCCTAGATCCTTTTAGAAACTCAGGCAGGAGGGGCTAGTGAATCTAACTCGCCCATCTATTCTAGATTGACCCTATCCCAAAGAGACCTTACATTAAGGTAACCCCCAGACCAGGAACTCTGTTGGCCTCAGCTGACATGTCAGGGGAAGAGCAGGATTTCTGGAGGACCCACCAAGCATCCTGCTAGCAGAGGTGAAAGATGACTTGAGGGATTCCCCGAAGATCTCCCAGTCTCTTCTCTCTAACTGTGAGCCTTAAACACCCAGGGGGAATCCAACCTGAGATGAAGCAGGAGGTAAGCGCTTTTGTCCCCCCTTCCCTTTCACTCGCACTCCAAGAGGAAGGAACAGTGGTGTGCTTCTGTCACAGACAGCACAAGATCTAGGTTCTGTTCCCTGGTTCTGGCACTGACCTCAGGGCAAGTCTGTGGATCTCATCTATAAAAGGGGCAAAGGTTGATTCATGTTTGGTTAAGATCTCCACTGGCTGGTGCTGAGTCAAGTAGTATTAGAAATCCCTGCCACAGAGAGGTTGTGTTCTGAAAGCACATGCCTCCTGCCTTACTGGGGTAATCTAGTTTAGGTCTTTATATGGTTCCCATAGTGATTTGATCACTGTCTGCAGCTGGGGTGGAGATTTGAGAGTAGAGCAGTCTTTAATCTCACAGACAAAGGCAGAACAAGAGCCAATCGGTGGACGTTGAAGCAAGCCAAATTCAGACTGGAAATAAGGCAAATTTTTAACCCCAAGAGGAATTAGCCAGTGGACCTAGGGACATTGTGGATTCTCCATCGCTTGGAGTCTTTAAGTCAAGACTGGCTGTCTTTCCTAAACCTGCGCTGTAGCTCACACAAATTACAGGCGTGATGCAGGAAAAGGGATTCTCTGACCTGTAGTATGCAGGAGGTGAGCATAGATGATCAGAATGGGCCCTTTTGGTCTTAAAAGCAGTGAATCATTTCCGCAGTATGTGAGTGCCTCGGTTTTGAATAGATTTAACTTCCCAATACCTCTGTGAGGCAGGGCAGCACTGTTCTCCCCATTTTACAGATGGGGAAACTGAGGCACAAAGCAACTAAGTGACTTGGCCAAGTTCACACAGGCAGACTGGCAGAGCAGGGACTCAAACCCAGGTCTCCTGACTCCTGGTCCAGCACTTGAGCCTTAAGATCATTCTTCATCTTCTAAGTTATGTAACATTAGGGTTGCCTGCCTGAAGAAATACAGGCCCTTGGCTCTGGTTAGGTGGCCCTACTAGTGCCAGGAGCCCAGGCTGAATACAGGGTGAATGTGCTCTAAGGTGAACATACAGATCTAGGGCAGCCGACAGTTCCCAGCTTCAATTCCTTGGCGCTACTGCATCAAAATGTGTGCGCTCTCCTCTTCCTCATCAACCCGAACAGGAAGGGGCAGACTGAGGTAAACCCAGCCCTTTGGCACAACAGCCCACCCACAAAGTGAGCCGTGTGTGGAGTGGCCTGGTTGCGACGAGGACTGAAAGGAAGCCTGGAGCTGGGGAGCCTCCAGCTGAAATTCTCTTCTCTTCTTACTCTCTCCTAGAGCAGAGCGGATTGGGCCTTCTCTCTGTCTCTCTCTCTCTCCCTCCCAGCCCAACTCCACCATCCCTTGTTCTGCGAAAGCAGCGAGCTCCGTCCCCGCCACAGTGCTCTGGATGCTGTCGGAAGGCTCCCTGCTCGGTGAGATTCTCCACACCTCCTGGCTGCTGGGTAACGGGCGACAGGGAAGCAAACGGCCTTGGCCCCGCTCTGCCCTCTGGCTGGGGAGAGCTGCATGGAGCTAGGAGCTGGGAGAGGTCTTTCCCTGCGATCATGATTGGTGCTTGGGGTGGGATTGATCTTTCAAGGTGTTGAGAACTCATCCCCTGGTGGGCGGGATGCCGGCTTGTAGGGCTGGCTTGGTTTGCATCATGGGCAGCTTTCTCCATCTAGGGGTGTTGGGACAGGAGGGAATTCTCTGGTGTAAAGACCCAGGTTGTCCCCATTTCCTCCTGGGTGATATGATTCGTCCTGCAGCCTTTGGTTTGGGTGTGACTGGTGAGGGCAGCTTTGCATCTTCGCTCTGTACCAAGGCAATGCAGATTTGGCTGGGCCTCTTCTCTGCCTCAGAAAGATCTCTGAACCGCTGCTTCTGGGTGGGAGTCACCTTGCTTCCTTGTCTAACCCGGGGCCTTGACCGACACCACACCTTCCACAGCTTCCCTCCTTGATCCCTGCCCCCTGACGTGGGGGGTCCCGCAACAGAGATGGGGCCAGCAGAGCTCGTATGTGGGATGAGAACGGAGGCATCTGTACCACCGGGTACCTCCAGCAATAGTCTCGACTCCCTGTTAATTGCAATTGGCTCCAGCAGAGAAGGATGGAGTGCGGGGACTGCAGGCTCCTCTGCATTGGATGAGCATGGTGAAGCTGCTCCTGAGGTTGGTAGGTGTGTGTGTGAGGCCAAGGGCAGGGGTAGAAGCCTAGGGCTCGGTGCTTTGTGGGTTGGAACAGTGGAATACATTACTTTCCTAGGGGGCTCTGAGCAGCAGTAACTATAAGCCGCTCTCATTCAGAGATCTGGGTTAAACTTGACCACAGGAGCTACATGAGATGGGTTGTGTTTGTTTTGCGGCTCCCCAGTGGACTAAACCACCCCACAAGCGGGCTAGATTGGCAGTGTCAGCTCAGGAGAAGCCCAGGAATGAACTAGTGGAGGTGGAGGGTGTTGCTAGAGGACATAATTGGGGGCCATTGGCTGCTGTGTGTGAGAGGAGTCTGGGGGTGGCGTAGCAGGGGTGGGTATTGAGGAGGATCAGCAGAGTTGGAAGAGGAAGCCAGGGGACTGTGGGTCAGGATTGAGAGGGACCTTGACAGAACTGTGTAGTGGGGGAGTTGGGTTGGGATAGCTGGACAGCTGTGGGTTGGGATTAAGGAACATTGGCAGAGCTGGGGGGTGGGGGTGGAGGGTGTGAAGCAGAGCCCAGCCTGGGATAGTATGAGGGCTGCGGGCCAGGATTGAGGGGAATCAGCAGAGCTGTGTGTGGACCCAGAACTGGATTGCCTGCTAATTCTGTGCAGCTGGTGCTAAGTTGCCGTGACATTTTGCATTGGAACTCTTGTCAGCACTAGGGGCAGCCCCCTCTGCAGAACCCTAGCATCTCTGAGAGCAGTTGGCTTCTGCTGTATCAGTGACCATTGGTTACCTGGCTCCAGCCCTTATCCGAGGTCCAAACTGCGCTTGAGTGAAATGTGCTGCCCTGGCATAGGGCTCTGGGATTGATGGGTGGCACCTAGTACAGCATCACAAGGGTAGGGGCTGTAGAGGCAAGGTTTGGGACTAATAAACATCCTTGTTTAAGCAGCATTTGGGCTGGCGGCTGATTATTTTGTGTCTGCCTCGGTCTGTGGTTCCCTTCCTGTCACTGAAGAGGGCCTACTGGCTTTGCTAATGGGCTCCTCTTTGAGCAGTCACAGACCCTGAAATCTTCCTCCCAGCTGATTTCATGCTGCAGGAGGTGCCATCCCTCACCTCCCTCTCTTCTCTGTCCACAGAGCTGCTTCTGTGGTGTGACAATGGCCCAGTGGTGAGGGTGCTTGGGAGACCTGGGTTTAATTCCCAGCTCTACCACAGACTTCTGGCGTGACCTTGGGCAGGCCACTCAGTCTCGGTTTTCACCTTCTGTACAATGGGGATAATAGCTCGGCACTGCCTCATGATGGGGAGGGAGAAAAAGAGTTGAGGCTTCAAGGCGCCCAGATGATGGCAATCCTTGTCTCTTACCAGCAGATCTCAGAGCACTTTACAAATCAGGTCAGAATCGTGACCCCCATTCAGGGGGACTCTGAAACACAGAGGGGAAATGTGACTTGCCCAAGGTCACCCAGCAGGTCAGTGGCAGAGCCTCACTCTCCTGAGTCTTAGTCCAGTGCATGATCCCCTAGGCCACACAGGCTCTCTTAATGAGGACCAGATAAGTACCTTAGATGGTCAGAAGTACAGAACAGCTGGTGTTACAGGGCCACCTACCCCGGAGCAAGGAGAAGGGGAATCCTATGTAATGGGAAAGGCTACTTCTATAGCTAGACTGCCTCTGCCTTCCACTTCTTCCAGTAGCCTTTGCTTCCTTCCCCTGGAAACATGGAGCACATCCCAGGCTATGGGCATGGTCGTAGGATGGGGATCTTCCTCTAATTACCTTCCCTACTCCTCATTTTGTCTTCAGTGGACCTCCAGCTCCTTAATAGAGCCCGGCAGCAGGACACCTTCCCAGCACTGAGCTGAGACGTATGTACTGTTTAGGGGAGAAGACAGGATAGCCCTGGTGGAATAAAACCAGTCCGGGGAAGAGGTGTTCTCACATCAAACTGCTACAGCCAGATTCTCACACCATGGCTCCTTTGCCCCCATCTAGTAATGGAACCATGTAGTGGGTGTAAATTACACCGCTAAAGCAGGGTAAAAAGGGGCCTTAGGCCCAGATCCTCAAAGGTATTTCAGCTCCTAACTTGCATTGAAAGTAAGGGAAGGAAGCTAAATACCTGGGAGGATTGGGCCTTGGACAGGGTCTAGCCTGAAACTCTGAGTACACCTCAGACTCTCAGAGTGGGGAGATCTGACTTAGGGGTGGCATATCTGTGACCTGTTGCTTTGCAAAGAGTTGTAACTCTTCAGTGCTTGTTTGCGTGTGTCTGTGGCTAAGAACTCCCTTTGCTAAATCGGTGTTCCTTTCATGTTGCCCTTTAAACTAGAAGCCAGAGGCCCCTGCAGCCAGGTGGAGTGTGGGGGGGGTGTAAGCAGCTGGGTGGTTTGGGATAGCTGCGGCACTGTTTTGGGGGCCTAGGGTGGCCGGGGTGCAGTGCCCCACAACCTACCAAAGGGCTCAGACAAGAGGTCTGCACCTGGGCGACCACCCTACAGACCCAGATACAGGGACTAGAACCCAGGGAGGTTAGAAGCTTGTGGGACCCAGGATTGGGTCGGCTTCCAATAAACTGGAGAAAAGAGGACTGGGCTTGGTCTAGTTAAAGCAGTACAACACCCCACCCCTCCGGCTGGACATCGTGATCAGGATATGAAGGTGCTGAGCTATTCCCCTACAGGAAGGGGAATAAGCTATTGCAGTCTAAGTCACCTTTCTACCACTATAACTGCCCACAGTAGGGCTTGTCGTATATCTGTCCATTAACCTCCCCCAGCTGACAGTTGTACTGGAACCAACTCTGAAGCCAACAAAGAAAAGGCACTGCCGAGCTGACTAAAGAGAAAAAGCTTCTCCCAAATGATTAATAGTGATTAATAAAGTCAGTGCCCTCCTAGGTACTATTTCCTAGAACATTGTTTAATCTACTTAAAGTGTCTTTTTTTTTTTTTAAACTTTCCATTGACTGGCATTCCGTCTCTCAATCCTATATCCGTGCCAGTGGTGCTGAGAACCTCCAGCTCCTGTACTTCATACAAGTGGGGGGCTGCTCTGCACTTGTGAAAAACAGGTCACTTCCCCTCTCTGGCTACTCGCTCCTGTGGAGGGTTGAAGGGCTGGTTCGTCTCTAACTCCTGAGAGTTGGACCCCATGTAGGTACAGGGGAGGACGTTTGCTCTTTTGCTGAGGTAGAGGGGACTTCACTCTTCAGAGCTCGTACTCCACTATCACGTGCCAGTATGAAATTCCGTCACAGAATGGAGAGGGCACCAATTTTCACACTGATCAAATAGCTCAATTAGTTTCTCCAGCCTGGCTCCTGTGGATGAGGGAGGCTCGGAGGTGGCAGCCATAACCACTGAAGTGAAGAACGGCTGCAAATTTCCCTGCTACACGTCATTTGTGATGCTGCTGTGTTTCTCTATGCTCACCACCTTGAATAGCTGCCTGGTTGTGCTGCAGCACCTCCTTCCAGCCCTGGGATGCAGAGGCATTTGTACTCATTGCATAGCACCAGCTAGGTGCTCTGCGGCTGTTGCAGCACCCTCTCCTTTCAGTACAGGTAGACAGTGAGATGTGTAAACATAGTACATCATCCACTAGCTATGCAAGAAAGGGGTGCTTTGCAGAATAAGCACCCCCACAAGGGTCCTTGCCCCCAATCTAATGCACATAGAAGCTCTGAGCTGTTGAGGAAGGGTGATCCCCAGTGTCTTGGGAGGAGTTAATAGCAGTGAAAGCAGAGGTGCCATTACCCTCTCAAGGGATCTGGTGCTCTGGCCTTGATAAGGATGGCCTATTTGCTCTTAGCGCTATCCCTAGCAGCAGAAGAAGATTCAGAGACCTGTGATGACACAAACTAGGCTCAGACATGGACACCAGTGCAACTTCCCTTCTGCACTGGGATTCGTGCCACCAGCAGGGATGGCAGGAGTCTAGCTGGTGGGGTCAGGGCCAGTAGTAGCCAGCTTGGCTGTTGGAATGCACTGCTGCTGGGCGAATCCCCCTACCCCATCTAGGGTGGGGCCAGTGACTCTTTGCCCCCACGGTGGCTAATTTTCCCCTGGCTTGTGGGGGCAGCTTGCTTTCCCTTGGGCTTGGCTGGTCACCTGGCTTAGATGGGGTCCCACCCAGCTGTCCCATTTCGGGTTTGGCTAGTCTTCTCCATCTAACTTGTAAATTAATCTCTTTGAGGGGCTGTAATACCAGTCTCCATCCCCAGGTGACGCTGTGGGTTCCTTTTAAGGATTCTTCTAGCCGACGGCGTTCCCCCTCTGTGATTCCTGGGTGTGGGATCTGTAATTTCACCCCTGTCGCCTAGGTGGCGATGTGGGAAAATCTAGCGCTGTGAGGGATTTCTCCTGGCGGTAGGATCCGTCCTCTTTGGTTTTCGGTAAGGGGGTGGACCTTGTAGTGAGTGCACCCAATGGAGATCAACGCTCTGATGATTGGCGGCGACGGGACCCAATGGGCGCTGGTCCGTGGGAAGCTGGTACCGGGCGGGGCTGAAGAGGCGGCTGGACTGCTGGTGATGGGGCTGTTGACTATTCTGAAGAAGATGCGACAGAAGGAGCGGGAGCTGCGGCTTCTTATGCTGTATCCTTTTGCAGGGGGAGAGGATGGGCGGTACCAAGTATCGCGTGATAAAGGGGCTTCTATCTTTTATATGCGGGAGCTGACGGCAGTACCAAGGATTTTGGGGGGGGGGGGGGATGTATCCTGTGTGTCTGGGGTTTGGGCTGTACCAACAGTTCTGGGGGGTATCCTGTGGGTCTGGGCTGTACCGGGGTGCTGGGGGGAGGTGTATCCTGTGGGTCTGGGCTGTACCGGGGTGCTGGGGGGAGGGGGTGTATCCTGTGGGTCTGGGCTGTACCGGGGTGCTGGGGGGAGGGGGTGTATCCTGTGGGTCTCAGCTGTACCAACAGTTCTGGGGGGAGGGGGTGTATCCTGTGGGTTTGGGCTGTACCAGGGGGTTTGGGGGAAGGGATGTATCTTGTGGGTATGAGATCTGGGCTCTACCAAGTGTCCTGGAGGAGTGCTATATTATGGGGGTGAGGGGGACCAACTGTCCTGGGGGGCTGTATCCAGTGAATAGAGGGGTAAATAGGGTTGCACCAAGCGCTGTGAGTGGCTGATGGAAGAGGAAGGGGCTGCGCTGGTCCCAACTGGGAGTTTCCTTTTTATGGGCTGATCCACCATCCAGCTGTGACACCAACATCTCCCCCCCCACACACACACACTCTCTCTCATGTGGCTTTCCATGTTCTGAGCTGCCATCTCCTTGACCTGCCTCCCACAGTGGCCTAGACAATGCTGGCAAAACCACCATCCTGAAGAAGTTCAACGGGGAGGATATCGACACCATCTCGCCCACACTGGGCTTCAACATCAAAACCCTGGAGCACCGGGGGTGAGCGCCCAGCGGAGTGTCTGATCTATCCACAGGCCCCAAAACCTGCCCAGCCCATACATCCCCTGGAGAGGATTGTCCCTCCAAAGTCTGATTTCCCCCCCCACACCGCGCCCCAGGGCAGGATTATCCACCCCTCCCCACACTGCAAATCCTCAGCCTCTGCTCAGCCCTGGTTTCAAACCCCCTTAGCCATAGGTGGTAGCTCTGTGGGAAAGGATCTTGGGGTTTCAGTGGCTCACAAATTGAATATCATGGTCTAGGTTTGCTTGGTCCTGCCACAGTTCAGTGGAATGGACTTGATGACTTCTCAAGGTCTTTTCCAGCCCTATATTTCTGTGATTCTATAGTGTGCCCTTGGAGAGCTGATTCCCCTGCCTAATAGATCTCAGTAACCCTGATTCTTTACTCCAAGTTCTGTACAGATCCCTCACCTCATTCCCCTAACAGTTCCTGCTCCCCCTTGAGCTTAACCCCCTTCAGATCATGGGGGTGGTTCTTCCGCCCTCCCAGGTGTCACTTAGCCAAAGCAAGATGAGGCTTTATTGACAGATCCCCTGCCCCCCACCCTCAGCTCAGCGCCTTGCTCACTTTATGTCACTCTTAAGGGATTTGGAGCCAAGAAGGTTTGGTCTCCCCAGAGCCAGATGCAGTGGGATCATCCCCTCCTTGCTCCAGGATGCCTGTTTCCCAGTGCATGCTGGGATCTTGCCTGACTGCCCCTTTACCTCCACACTGTGTCTTTTTCTACTGCTCAGGTTCAAGCTGAACATTTGGGACGTGGGCGGACAGACATCCCTGCGCTCCTACTGGCGCAACTACTTTGAGAGCACGGATGGTCTCATCTGGGTGGTGGACAGCGCTGACCAGCAGCGCCTGCAGGTCTGCAAACAGGAGTTGCAGAGCCTCCTGGTGGAAGAGGTGTGAACTTCATCTATCTGGGGGGCAGGGAGGGTCTATATCGGGGGTGGGGGGGGAGCTGTACCAATTCTTTTGGAGGGTGGGGGGGCTGTGTATCCTGTATTCTGCCAGGAAAAGTGATATGTATGGGATGGGTTGTATCAAATGTCTTGGGAGAGGCAGTGTATCTTTTGGGCATGGGGGAGTGGGCTGTATACTGTGAGTAGGTGGGACAACTTCTGGCTGAACTAGGCTGGAGGTAGCTGGAATTTGGGTTGGGATCCCTGAGGGGCCTAGTTTGGTGTTGACCTGCTGGAGGCAGCACCTGCCTCTGCTGCAGAGAGGACCCAAACCCCCTTGCTGCCAGGTCCCCCAGGACTGAGAAACAGACCCCTGTCTGGGACAGAGGAGGAGGAGGAGGTAGGCCTGGCTGGGTGGGAGGGTGCTTGAAGGGCTAATGGGCATGGGGGACCAAGACAACAGGGTCATGCAACTCACCTTGTGCTTCATTCCCCACAGCGCCTGGCCGGAGCTACCCTGCTCATCTTCGCCAACAAACAGGACCTGCCGGGAGCGCTGTCCTCCAATGCCATCCGGGAGGTGAGAGCCACTGGCCTGAAGCAAACCAGGGATATTGACTGAGGGGAGTGGGGTCTGTTGGTTGGAGGACGGGGGGCAGGGACTGGGAGTCAGCTCTTCTGTTCCCAGCTCTGGAAGGGGATGGGAGTAGAAGATTTACACCAGATGAATGGCAGCCAGGACTCCTGACTTGTCTCCAGTTTATCACTGACTCACTGTATGATCTTTCCCCTCTCTGTACCTCAGTTTTACCAGGTTGAGAGTAAGGGGCTAATCCTTCCCTCCCCAGGGCAGGGACAGGAGGGTGTGCTAGTGCTGGGAGATGTGGGCTGAGGACAGGTTTGGTCTTAGCACACTCAGGTAACTCAGCATCGTCTTCCCTTCCCTTCAGGCCTTGGAACTAGACAGCATCAAAAGCCACCATTGGTGCATCCAGGCCTGTAGTGCCTTCACTGGGGAGAACCTGCTGACAGGGATCGACTGGCTCCTGGATGATATTTCCAGCCGGATCTTCACCGCGGACTGACCATGCCCCAGATGTGGCCCCCTCCTTTGTGGGGGGCTGCAGGAGTGGGGCTGCATCCAAGCTTTGAACAGAGTTCCCAGGACCATGTGGCTGTTGTTTCCATGGACTCTCCCATCATGCTTTCCTCCAACAGTCAGTTACCGGGACAGCAACTCCCCTTGGATGCAGCCTAGATCCCAGCTGCCCCCTGGAATGACGCATGGCTTAGTGCCCCTGGCCCAGGTCTCGTGCATGCGTTTCAAGATTTGAGCCTCTAATGCTGGCAATCAATTGGACCCAAATGATGGGGGAAGCTGGGGAAGCAGAGGGACCAGGTCATTTATAGTCACGGGGGTGGGGGCTGAGGCCCCATCACTGGAGCATAAGGCCTGTTGAACTGTGTGTATGAGTGGAACTGGTAGAGAGGAATGCGCCCCCCCCCCCAAAAAAAAACCGCCAATCAAACAACCCCACCTCTGTATCAAACATTCACTCACATTTTTCATCTCCTGTGCTAATAAAATCAGTGGCCTATGTCCCTGGCTGTGCCTGGATTCCTTGACCCTGCGTGGATTTGCCTTGTGGTTTTGGCTTATCGTGCCAGCTTCCCCTGAGAGATGGACTACCCCTAGGGTGGCTCTAGATGCCCAGTTACAGTATCTGTTTCTCACATGGGCTTAGTGATGCCCGTATATTTTTTTTCCTGTCTCAGCTGAGTTGCAGATGGGGGCAGGGACACTCAAGAGGCTGGGAAGGGTGGTGTTCTGCAAGGATCTCCCTCACCCTCCCACTCTATCCTGAACCTGCTGTGGTTTTAAGCAGAGAGAGATTCACTTCCTGTTCTTAACTGTTACTATGAGCTATTAAACAGCCCCCTCTGTCCCAGTCAGTGGTGGCTGCATCTCCGAGCCAAGCAAGGGATCATTGAGTAAAAAGTCCCTGCTCCCCACCTCAGAGGGGGCTACATCTCAACACTGGGTGAGGGATCCCTGTAGAAACAGCTCTTGTGCCCCACCCCAGAGGCAGATGCATTTTAGTGATTGAGAAAGTTAATCTCTGTCAAATACAGTTTAATAATTCACCTCTCCAGTGCATTTAATCTCAATTTGCTCTGCAAACTCTCCATTCACCCTCATTGTGCTGCAGCAACCTCTGGGATGGAGAAGGGATAGCAGAGCCATGAGAGGTGCTGTTTTGGCCAAGATCCCTGAGGCAGTGGGAACCCCTGGGCTGCTGCAGACATGCCCTCTGGTCAGCTGTGTCCATACAGTGATGGCAAGACCTCGACTTTAAGGATGTACCTCAAAGATGCCCCCCAACGTTGAACTGCGAGGGCTGGAGCAGCCTGGCTGGGGTTGGAATGGGACATGGGGATTGAGGTTCCAGGAGCATCAGAATTTCAAACCTTATTCCTAGCTCTTTGCCCTGCTTGTAAAAGCCCATCAGCATTAGAAGGGTGACACCATTTTTCTCTCCATTCTCTATTTACCTCCCTTATCAAATAGCCTCCCCTGGCCCTGCCCCTTTACCTTCCACCTTCTATCGGATAACATTGGACCCTTTATACCTTACCCTGTAACCCAGTGGCTCTCAACCTTTCCAGACAACTTTGCCCCTTTTAGGAGTCTGATTTGTCTTGTGTACCCCAAGTTTCACTTCACTTAACTACTTGCCTACAAAATCAGACAAAAGTACAAGTGTCCCAGCACAGTTACTGAGAAATTGATCACTCTCATTTGTACCATATAATTCCAAAATAAATCAATTGGAATATAAATATTGTCGTTACATTTCAGTGTATACTATATAGAGCAGTATAAACAAGTCATTGTATGAAATTTTGGTTTGTGCTGACTTTGCTAGTGCTTTTTGTGTAGCCTGTTGTAAAACTAGGCAAATAACTAGATGAGTTGATGTACCTGGTGGAAGACCTCGGCATACTCCCAGGGCTATTCATACCCCTGGTTAAGAACCACTGCTGTAACCTGCTTCCTTTACCCCAGCTCTGTCCCAATTACCCCTTTGTCCCTGCCAGTTTTCCCCTCTGTACTCCTTTCCCCATTCCAAGCTCAACTCCCCGCTTACCCTGCCTCAAACATGTGGGCACATTCCAGAGGAGCCCTTGACTCTTCAGCTCGCCTGCAGCCTTGCACTTGACACACGCTCCCTGGGCTGGGGCGGGGAAAGGAGGTCCGGCCCGTGTGCGTAGTAAATGTATGGGTGGGGAGGCGGCTACATTGCTTGCGCATGCGTAGTGGCTGTTCGACAAATCCACGCTCCCAGGCGGCAGTCGCTGCTGCTGGGGGGCGGGCTGCTGATGTGGGGGAGGGCGGGCTCAGGATTTAAAGGGGCCGCAGCCCCAATGGGAGGAGGGTGATGGCCTGCAGGGTGAAGGATGAGTACCAGCGGCATTACACGGTCACAGAGCCGAGGAGCCACCCCAAGGGCCACACCGAGTATAAAGTGACAGCCAAGGTGAGGGACAGCTCCTGGGACCCTCCCCAGGGTGCTGCGCGTGGCTTCTTTAAGGCGAAGGGCCCTTCCTGCTGGACAGCAGGGGCTGCTGATACCCCCATGAGAGGGGGGGCACCTCGCTTGGCCTCCTTAAGGAGGGAGCACCACGGGGCGAGACTTGGCCCTGGTACTTTTCAGGGGGAAGGACACTGTACGTAGCCGCTTTAAGAGGTAGGGAGCTGCGTGTGGACCCCGGTGGGTCTCCGTTTTGGGGTGTCGTGGGTGTGGCCCCTTTAAGATGGAAGCTTCCTGCAGGGAGAGCCTTGTGTTTGTGGGTCCCGTGAGACCCGCACGTGGGACGTGGCTAGCACCTGCCACAACTCTCCACGCCCCAGGCAGGGGTGGCAGGTTTGTATAATTTTTGGTGGTGCCCAGAACAGGTCTAAGTCTTCCCGCCCCACCTAGTAAGCCAATATTTTTTTTAAAATGTAAAAAATGTGAGGGCTCTGGGGGTGGGGGCTCAGGGCTAGGGCAGAGGGTTGGGGTGTGGGGTGAGGGCTGTGGATGAGGGGTTCATGATGCAGGAGGGGGCTCAGGGCTGGGGCAGAAGGTTGGGGTGCAGGGGGGAGAGGACTCTGGCTGGGGGTGCAGGCTCTGGTGTGGGGCAGGGTTGGGGATGAGTTTGGGGTGTGGGCTGCCCCAGGGCTGGGGCCAGAGAGGAGGACTCCCCCCAGCACTCTCCCCACCTGCAGCAGTGAGCTCTGGGGGAGGGGGCCCCCCTCTGCTTCCCCAGCAGCACACTCACCTCGCACTACTGTCACTGAACGTGCTCCTAGGGCCTCTCTCAGGTCCAGGAAGCCCCCTTGCCTCCCCTGTAGTGGGTGCTGGGGGGGCTGCCATCACATGTGTGCCTCCTCCCCTGCTGCTGCCCCTCGCTAGGGGTGGAGCTGCCCCTTGCCCAGTGTGGGGCAGGAGCGGTGACTGTGGGCGGAGGGCCTGTGCTGGTGGAGGGTCCCGCTGGAAAAGGGAAGGGTCTGAGGCAGAAGGGCAGGGTCAGCCTGCCCTGGCACTATTGGATGGGGGGCGTTAGGACTCTGCGGCCACAGTTGATGCCGGGAGCCAGCAGAGCAGAGGCAGCGGGGAGCTGCAGGAGAGAGACCCAGCCCCAAACATTGCTGGAGCCTGGGCACCACGGGCCCATATAACTTGCCGCCCCTGGTCCCCTGCCATAAGCCCTAGGCACTGCAGATATCGTAGGTCAAAGACATGTCCCACATTGCCCATGCCCCAGGGATGTCCCAGGTTAAAGGTACCTCCCATGCCCTGGGGATGTCCCAGGGGGGTGACCCCTGACACACCACACCCCGTGGCTGTCACATTTCCCACATCCTAGGCTGATGCGCCCCTAGGCTGCTGGTCCCTTCATTAGCCCTGAACCTCCCCATCTCCACCTCCCGGCTCGGAAGTTACTGACTCCTTGTCTCTTCCCTCCATAGTTTGTTTCGAAGACGAACCCAGAGGATGTCAAGCAGGTGACTCTTTTAAACCCATCTGCTCGTGCAGGGGAGGGGTGCGAAGAAAGGGTGGGAAGGAATCCATATCCATCCGTCCGTATTCTCAGAGAGAGAGCAAAGAATTTGGGGCGGGGGGGAGTGTCTCCACTCCAGGCTTGCCCACATGCACGGCTGCTCAGCAATGATGGGCAAAGTCCCAAAATTTGAGGTCTGGTGGAGCTGAGTTTTGGGGACGGTTTTGTCTTGGGGCTTTGAGTCCTATGGCAAAGGTTGCGGGTTAGGGGCAGAGTGACCAAGGTCTGGGGGTAAAAAGCAGGGGGACAGAAATCCAGGAGTTTGACATCAAAGTTCAGCCTGGAAGGAGTTGGGCCCATAGATTTGTATTTGAGGGTTTGAGTTGAAGGGTTGCAGTTTTGGGAATAAGGGAAGGGTCCCTGGGACTGTGGGAGCTGCGGAGTTAGTGCACATCTGTGGCTAGTTAACTGGGGCACCTGGGGGGCTTGTGTCCTTCAGATCACGGTCTGGAAACGGTACAGTGACTTCAAGAAGCTGCATGGGGACCTGTCCTACATCCACCGCAACCTCTTCCGGCGCATGGAGGAGTTCCCCACCTTCCCCAAAGCCCAGGTCTTTGGTAAGGGGTTGGGTGGGGGAAGGGGAAACAGCCCCTGGAGCCTGATTCATCTGGGTTGCCCCCAGAGCAGTGGCAGAGAGAACTCCCCCCACACATACAGACGCACTCCGCTCCCCCCATCCCTCCACCTTTCCCCCCGCACAGCTCCCTCTCCCATGCCCAGCTCCCCCCATCCCCACAGCACAACCCCCTAATCCTCCCACACAGCTTCTTCCTTCCCACAGTGCTCCACAACAATGTGAAGTGAATTGAGGTGGGATGCCCACCAGACAGTGGCAGGGGTGGGTGGGCTAGAATGTACCACAGCGCTTAGAGGTGAAGTGGATGGTCTGTCTAGGGAGGGGGTTGTGCTGGAGGATCTATCCTAATAGCTCTGTCTTGCAGGCCGCTTTGAGCCCGAGGTGATCGAGGAGCGCAGGAAAGCGGCTGAGGCCATGCTGAAGTTCACGGTGCATATTCCTGCGCTGAACAACAGCCCCCAGCTCAAGGAGTTTTTCAGGGTACGTGGGGTAGGGCTGGGCTGGGCTGAGGGACCCCGGGGTGGTTAGTCCATTGCTGATGCATCAGGCTGCTCACACACATGGCAGTACCAACGGCCCACGCAGTTGCTCTACACTCCCTTGAAAAGCTTGGGCTGAGGAGAGTCTCCCCCTCCCAGTGTACAGCAGAGACTCCTCTGAAAGATGATAGTCAGGACTGATTGGGTCTAGTGGGTTAGAACAGTGGGAGCTGGGAGTCAGGATTCCCAGGTTCTATTCCCAGCTCTGGGAGGGATGTGGGTTATGGGGGGAGCTGGTATCTGGACGCCTGGGTTCCCTTCCCAGTTCTGCCACTGACCTGCTATGTGGTTCTGGGCAGGTCACTTCCCCCATTTGTGCCCATCTTCCCCACTGTGCATGTCAAAACATGTCTGCTGCCAGTGGAGAAGCGCGAAGCTAATACCCCATCCCTGCCCCCATGGCCACACTAGCACCCCAGTCCCCAGCTCCTCCTTTACCATGCTGCTTCCTTCCTCCAGGGAGGGGAGGTAAAGAGGCCCCTGGAGGCCTGTGACCTACGCATCCTGCCGCCCCCTCTGATCCCAGTACCACAGGAGGGCACAGATGCCGGGGACGATGCTCAGGGATCTGTGGCAGAGCTGGGACTGCAGAGCCTGGAGCCTGAGCGGGAGCTGGAGCCGCACCCACACCGAAGGGAGCAGGCGGAACCGCAGAGCCCAGTGCCCCTGGGAGCTGTGGGGGTAGCGGGGGAGGAGCATAACGGGGGAGAGGAGACAGGTACAAGATTCCTGCTATTGATTTTGTGGGTTACAGCAGGGCGACCGGGAGTCAAGATTCCTGGGTTCTATCCCCAGCTCTGGGAGGGCAGTGGGATCAGGTGGTTTAGAGCAGGGGGGCTGGGAGTCAGGACTCCTGGGTTCTATCCCCAGCTCTGGGAGGGGGGAGTCTGACTGAGTGACAAGAGCTGGGTTTTCTGGGTTCAGTTCCATGCCCTGTCACAGACTCCCAGTGTTACCTTGGACAAATTGCTTCCCCTGTCTGTGCTGCTCTTCCTCAGTCTACAAAATGGGGATAATTGTACTGACCAGCCTCTTAGCAGGGCTGTGAAGCGTTAATTAAATTGCTATGGGCAAAGCCTTTGACTTCCTCAGAGGAAAGGCACAAAAGAGAGGCAAAAATATTATTGCGCCGTTAAATGTTATGGTGTTGATCTGTGACGTTCAGGAACCTTTTCCCCATTTTTATCATTTAAACCTGACCCTGGCTACCCAAACAGACCAACCTTGTGCTTACGGCAGGGGGAGCAGGAAGGGAAATTTGCCAGCTGAGTTTCAGAGCAGAGATTTGAGCAACTCTTATTTATATTGTGGGAGCATGAAGGGACCCCATTATGGGGTGCACCTTAGCTGGAGTATTAAGGTTGTACCTGGAGGACCCCTCTGTATTAGAGCCTCACTATGGTGTCCACATTATCACCAGTATTGTGGTGGCACCTACAGGCCTCAGCTGAGCTCAGGGCTCATTGTGTTACATGGTCTCCGTCCAGAAAAGCTCACACTCTAAATAGACAAAGGGTGGGAAACAGAGGCACAAAGAGGTGAAGGGACTTGTCAAAGGTCACCCAGCAGGTCAGTGGCAGAGCTGGGAATAGAACCCAGAAGTCCTGAGGCCCAGCCTTGTATCCTAGCTATTGGACCATGCTGCATCTCAGTATATGTGAAACTGACCAGCCCGGTGATCAGCTCTCTAAAGTGGCATCGCTAAGAGCCACTCCCTAGTAGGGAGGATTGGAGGCTGCGATTGGGAATTAGGTCCCCAACTCCCAGAGGATTTTGACATTTAACACCTTTTACAAATCCCAGCCATGATCTCCATGAAGGACGTTGCCCTTGCCAAGGGTTTGGTTTCCAAAGGCACTGACTGACCGTGGCTCTGATTGGGGCAGCAGGCGCTTCAGAATCCCAGGCCTCCTCTTCTCTGCAGGCTGGGGAGCAGGATTAGGGGACAATGCACCATGAGCACATGACATTCAGCTGATTCAGGGGGAGACAGGGGATGATGCATCATGTGGTTTGTAGGTGGGGGAATGAGGGAGGATTCTGCTGCTACAGCAGGCGAGTCAGGAGTCGGGAAACAAAGAGCTGTAGTCACAGCCCAGCACCAGGGAGGGACTGGACAAGAGGCAGCTCAGGGGCCTGAGCCTATAATGAAAGGCCTCACTTTCAGCGTTCGCCAGTGAAGATTGTCAGATCCCAGGCTCTATCCTGCCTCCGGCAGAGGCTCTTCAGCTGGCCCAGCCTAGATGCACTTAGCAGCACTAATCATATGGTGGTGGTACCTAGAGGCTCCTAGAGGTGCTGTATTACACCATAGAGTACAGTATGCACAGGCCCTGACCAAGATTGGGATCCCTCTATGAGGTACACAGTAGTAGTAAAATAGCATCTAGAGACCTCAGCTGTGATCTGCGCCCCATTACGGGTGTGCATTATTAGTAATATTATGGTAACATCTACAGGCCCCATCCAATATTGGGGGGGCCTTAATTGTAGTGTGTAGTAGTATGGTCACAGCCAGATGCCCCAGCTGAGATCAGGGCCTCATTATTGTGTGTATTATTAGTAGCATTACAGTAGCACCTAGAAACCAGCTGAGATTTGCACCCCGTTATAGCATGCACATTATTAGTAGTAATATCGTAGTGCCCACAGGCCCCATTATGGTTTGTGCTTGATTATTAATCATACAGTAGCATCTAGAGGCCACAAATGCACCCATTTTGGTGGGTGCATTAGTAGTAGTATTACATTAGCGCCTACAAACCCAGCGAGAGACCATCTCTGCCCCAAAGAGCTCACAGACAAACAGTGACTCTCCCGGTTGTATAGATGGGGAAACTAAGGCCTTGAGCGCCAGACCCTCAGCTGATAGTGGGGCTGCTCCCTGGGCAGGTAGGCAGGCTGGCTCCTCAGGGTGGGGTTCAGTTCAGACACCCACACTTTCTCCTGTGCTTTGTGCCTGGCTCACAGGGGACCCTGCACTGGCTGCTAAATCCGAGGAGGATCTGGATCTGCTCTTTGCCTCGGTGGGGGAGGAGAAGGAGAGCGGGTCACCTCTCCACGGCCCCCTGTCTAACCAGGACCTGGCCCTCTTTGACCCCTTCATCAAGGAAGGTAGGAGGGGGTTAGATGGGTCTGGGTCATCTCTAGGGGACGCCAGCTCTGATCCAGTCCCAGGGTGGGAGCACTGGCTGGCTCAGGGGAGTGGGAGATGGAGGCTTTCTCCTCTAGGAGCTGGGCAGGCTCAGGCCATTTGGAGGGTGCAGGGGTGGGAATCTTGCCTGGTGCTCACCATAGTGGGAGAGGGGAATGGAGGGTTTCAGTCTCATGAAGCCGGCATGGGGTCCCTGCTCCCTTCTAACGTGCCTCCCCCCCACACACACACATACTTTGTGCTTTCAGAGCAATGCTCAGCCAGCCCTTCCCAGGGGGCCATGTTGGCCGTGGGATCAGAGCTGCTCCCCGGCCAGGACATTGAGCTGGCGGCTGATGCCCTGTGGGACCTGCAGATCTCTCAGCCTGCGGAGCAGGAGGCAATACAGGGACTGGACCCAGGAGGGTACCTGGCAGTGGCCACTGAGGAGATCACACTGGCCTTGAAGAGAGAAGCAGCCAAAGACTACGCAGGGGCCCTCTGTGGCTACCGCAATGGGGTGGACATCCTGCTGAAGGGGGTGCAAGGTACTTGGAGGGGTGGGGGAACCTCTTGGTCTGACCTCATTGATAAACCAGTACCCTCCATAGCATAGAGGGGAAAGTGAGGCACAGAGAAGGTTAGTGACGTCCCCCACAAGGCATGGCATGAAGTCTGCAGCACAGCCAGAGCAGAATGCAGGAGTCCTGGCCCTCAGCCCCCTGTTTTAACCACTGGACTTCACTCCCATCCCAGAGCTTGGCATCGAACCCAGGAGTCCTGACTCCCAGCTCTCTCCCCTGCTCTCCCAGAGATGTTTGTGTGTCATGGCAGCTGTTAGCCCCCTGCCCATTAGTGTCTGCATTCAGAACCCTCCCTCCCATCAGCGGTGTCTTACCTCCATTGATTTTCCCTTCCCCCCCCCCCCCCCATAGAGCGGAGTCACAGGCCTTGATTCCATCAGGCTGCACTTGGCCCCCTCTCTAAAGGTGTGTGTGTCCCCTAAATCACCCTAAGCAGGGACTTGGGGCAGCTCTCACAAGCTGCAGTGGAACAACCCTCCCCATGTCACAGCCAACCCGCTCGCTTGCAGGGATGTGAGAGGGGATTGGCCTGGGCCAGCGCTGTTATTACCAGAGCATTGCACCCTTCATGGCATAGGTAGGCCAAACTGTATAGCCAGTAGCCCCTCCCCATTGCTGGCTAGCCCCTCATTTGCCCCCACTGTGTCCAGCCCCCTGCCCAGACAGGGCCTTTGACCATTACCACCCCTCACACCCACCCAGCCCCTCCTCCCCCAGCTGGACCCCTCACCTCGATCCTCCATTAGCACATAAGAAGTTGGATAACACAGAGCTTGGCCTGCATGAGCAGTGAAGTGTATGGCCCTCTGGTGAGCTGCTGCCTGTGATGTGTGTAGGTGGCAGCAGAGGGCACCAGAGAGCCTCTGCCTGCCGCACCAAGTGGACTGCTTTCTAGTGAAAATCAGGGTTTGCTTGTCCCCAGTTCAGCAGGGTGCTGGTGCCTTGACCATTCCCAGCGATTCTGGGAAGTGGTCAGTTTTCATAAGTTCCCACATTCCAGCCAGACAAAGAGAGGCCCCGAAGTTCAGCGTGGTCCTCCCTTCTCCTGACCCGTAACCACTAATGAGGCTGCATCTGGTCGCCCCAGTCCTGGAGCAGGACCCCAGTGTGCTAGGTATTGCACAACCACGGAACAGGCAGTCCCTACCCCAAAGAGCTCCCCAGCTGCAGCTGGGTGTTGCCAATGAGCCAGCCACCCTCAGCCTGCTGTCAGGCGGGAGGAAGATCCAATATTAAGGTTACCCAGGGTGTGAGATTGATCCTGTCCCTTTGCCAGGGCTGCCACTTCCTCTTTGGCTTAAGCACAGATTTTGCTGTGGCTTTTTGGCCATCTTTTCCCTTCCCTGATCCTTGAGGGCCTTTTGTTTCCCCAGGTGGTTGCAAATTAACTCAGGCTACCTAACAGCAGTGTGGATCCTTCCACATTTAGTCTGGGCTGTTGTGGCCAAACAGTTCGGCGTAAAGAACAAACCCACAGCTGCTTTCTCGAGATGTCACTGAGTTTGGAGGTCTGAGTCTTGGTCCTGAAATCCCTGGTCCTCAGCCCAGACATGCACCAGTCCTTTGGGACCAGCTGGCAGCATGCTGAGACAATGTCTCCTGGCCACCGTTCTCCAAGAGCAGGTCTTCCCTGCGGAGTTAACTCTGTGATTGCATGCGAATTGTTAGCCTCACCTCAGTTGATGCGTCTGCCTCGCTCTTGGGAGGTGCTAAGATTTCAGGGAGGCATCCTATAGTCCTTATTACCACAGCAAGCTGAGTGGCTGTGATCCTTTTCTAGTGAATTGGGGGAGAACCTGTCTGTCCTTTACAGGCACCTGGACGAGGAAGAATTGGGGAAAGGCACTGAAGGATTAGCTGCCCTCAAGCAGCACTAGCAGTCACCCTGCCCTGTTGTGCTAGCAGCTGGAGAGACAAGGCCTCAGTGTCATACGTTTCACTGCAGGGAGGAGTCGGCTAGCACCATAGCTCAGTGCAGGGAGCCAGCTCATTGCTTACAGTCATGGGCACATCTGTTCATTTCTCCTCTCCCTACCCAGGAGACCCCGATCCTGCCCGCCGGGAAGCAGTGAAGAAGAAGACAGCCGAGTATCTACATCGGGCCGAAGAGCTGGTCCAGCTGACCCATCTCCAGCCATGAGCCAGGATCTAAGTCCCCTCCCTGCCCCCAGGGCATGGGGCTGAGTTGAGCTCTGAACCCCAAACTGCCTTTCCAAAGGGATCTAGGGCCAACACATTCACATACCAGTGATTTAGCTAAAGCCTTTCCCTCATGTCCTCACTGGGCTCAGAAGCAGGACTACAGGCCCCGGCTAGAAACACACCACTCACAGCGCCTCCATGGTTTGCTTTAACACAGGGCTGTATGGTGAAGGGGGGCAATCTCTCCGCACTACTAAAGATATTTGTGTCTATAGCACCTCTCCAGACAGTGGGTGATTCTTCTTCTGGCCCTTTGGCTTGTGCTTTGAATAGTCATCAGTCAGGAAGCTTCAGCTCTTTGCAAAGGTGAATGAGCCCTGGAGCCCCCACACCCAAAGAGGGAGAGGTCAACACCCCCACTTTGCAGAAACTGAGGCACAGAGAGCTATGACTTGCCCAAAGTCATAGGAAACTGGTGGCAAAGCTGGAAATCGAATCCAGCAGTCCTAGCTTCCTCTTGTTCTAGTTCTCTAGACCTCACTCCCCTCCCAGAGCATAGAGTAGAAGCCAGGTGTCCTGACTCCCAGTTCCCCCTCCCCTCTCAGAGCTGAGCATAGACCACAGGAGTCCTGGGACTTGAACATGAGAATGTAATGGTCAAAGGGCTGGGCTTCTCCCCTATGAACTGAGTAAGGCTCTTCCTTCAGACAGCAGCAGGTTTTTTACCCTCTGTGTTACAGGCACTAGTGGGTGACAAGGCCAACACACTAGAGGGGTGGAGGAACCTATAGTAGGAAAGGAGGAGAGGGGAATGGATACAGAAGAACTCCCGTGGCCCTGCTTTCCTGCTGCGTATGGAAACCACCTGTCCTCCCCCTTCACTCAGCAGCATGAGGTGAAAGCTGCTGACTCATTCTCCCAGCAGCACTGGAGCCCCCAGGGGACTATTGGCAGAGACTAGCATGTGGCCAGGGCTCCATCCTTAGTAGGGGGCCCTGCATCAATCCTGTGGGGCTTAGACCCTCTCATCTTCCCCATGAAAGCAGGGTCAGGATTTAACCCTCAAGCTTTCTCCTAGAGGCACAATTAGTCAGGGCAGTGCTTGCAAGAGACCCTACAATAACAATCCAGCATCTATAATCACAAGGCTTGCAGGCCATTCTGTAGCAGGCTTCCGCCGATAACAAACCAGCGTGGACATGAGGCTGCTTGGGTAACAGGAACTAGTGGAGAGGGGCTCACGTTGTGTAGCTTGTGTCAGCCAACAGGGTGAATTATTTACCCCAGGGGGCATTTTTAATTTGTAATCTTAACTGCTGGGGGAATCCTTAGGGTTTTCTGTCTCACAGCCTTGCTTGGGTAACGCCCAGGTTCTCTGTGTTTTACCTGGTCCACACAATGGGTGAGAGCTTATTACTGCTTGGCATTTCTCTTGTGGCTTATCTGGTAGCGGCCTGTTCTGCTTTCATTGAAGGGCCTGAGTTCAGTCCCCCTCCTGATGACTCTCAACTGTGACTACCATAGAGAAGGATTAATCATTAGATGGAGCCTTTCCATGAGGTCTTGTGGTTAAGGCCCCAGGACTGGGACTTCAGAGACCTGGATTGGATTCCTGGTGCTGTCACAGACGTGGGGTCTGACCTTGGGCAAGTCACTTCCCATCTCTGTGCCTCAGTTTCAGAGTACTGTCAGGGTACATCCTTTAATGGTTCTGAAGCTTGTAACTACTCTGATGGGCTCCTCAGAGCCAGGGAGAGCTGACAGTTCTGGAGAGCTGCTGTCTGTTGGATTCTCTTAAAATGGAATAAAAAGCTCAGGAGTCCTGTCTCCCCTCCCCCCCCACCCCATCCCTGCTCCCAGAGCTTGGAATAAAACCCAAGAGACCTGATTCTCTGGCTTCTTCCCAATCCATTAGATCCCACTCTATTCCCAAACCTGACTCCCAGCCCCCTTTAGACCACACTCTGCTCCCAAAGCTGGAACTAGAACCCAGGGTTCAGTCCCCTCCCACAGCCAGGAATAGAACTGAGGAGTCTTGATTCTTGGTGTTAAATGTATTTTACCTGTAAATCTCCCATCCCTCATGTGTCTGAGAAAATTGGGCTGTGGGTCAATAGAGAGAAACCTCCCTGGTTCTTCAGTGTCCTGGTGTGTGGCTGCAACCTGGATTTATGGCTTTCTTGGGGGCTGAAATTGTGGGTGAATTCTGGTCAGAGAGTGAGGGAGTGTGAGTCTGATCGTATAATGTCTCCACACTGTTAACCTGTGGGACTCATTGCCACAAGGTCTCATTGAAGCCAAGTTAGAGGGATTCAGACTAGAATTGGATGTTCATCTGAATAACGAGAACATCCAGAGCAAAGATTAAAATGTCATCTAAGCTTTGGGAAAGAGCAGAAACCCTCATGCTTCAGGGCAAGAGCTCATTCCTGACTAATGGGGGTCAGGAGGAATCTGCCCTTGTGATCCACTTATGTCATTAGTGAAGGGCTCCTTCACCTGCCTTTCAAGCAGCTGGGCCCTGGGCTGCTCTGGAAGATAGGATACCAGGCTAAATGGTCTCCCTGGCATAGTACTTCCTAGGTTCCTCTTCTAGAGGGGATGTGGTCCCCTTGCCCTGATGGCTGGGGCAGGAGATCCAGGAGTTCCCTTCCCTGCTCACAATTGCAAAGCACTTTGCAAGCAGCAAGGAAACAAAGCACACAGCTGCCAACTTGGGTGGGAACAACTGAGGCACAAAGAGGGCAAAAGAACTCCCTCCCAGTGCCAAGGGGAGAGCTGGGACTAGAACCCAGGAGTCCTGGCTCACAGCCACCCTGGTCTAAGCCACTAGACCCCTCCGAGAGCCAGGGATAGAACCCAGGCGTCCTGACTGCGCGCCCGCCTCCCCTTCTAACGGACTAGACAGCAGCATTCCCCGCCCCGAGCCCTACACAGCTGGGATTGGATGATGAGATCACATGATGATGACGGGCTGTTTGCTTGTGCAAGGAGGAAGCAGCCTCTGGCGCAGTGCACTGTGGGGGAATTGCAAGGGGGGGTGTTCGAGACCGTAGGGCATTGTGGGACCCAGGGAAGGCTCCCCGGTTGGGGGGAGGGGCGACTGGGCTCTAGTCTCAGCGCGGGGAGGAGAGTGGGGTCTAGTGGTGAGAGCAGGGGGGGCTGAGGGGTCAGGAGTCCTGGAGTTTATCCCTAGCATTGGGCAGGTCTGTGGGGGGAGGAGGATATAATTTGGGGGGGCTGCTGGGATTGGTCAAGTTCTCCCACCGGGACAGCCCTGACCCCATGTCTCCTCCTAGGACCCAGCAGAGGCGTAGTTCAGATCACCCATCTACCAGGCCCCACAAGGAGGGGCCCTTACCTCAGACCTGCCCCTCCTCAGAGTCCCCACAGGGAGGACCTGATTCTCCTCATCTCACCCCACACACTACTGGAACCCCCGACCTCCCCTCCCCCCACGCCCAGATCCTCTCACTCTCTGTCTCTGCTGCAGGTGCCTGGCCAATGGGGGGTGCAGATGAGTTCCCAGTGGGCACATGCCCTGGGATGTGCCCGCTGGGTGAGCTGGCACAGCGGGAGCGCCAGGGCCGCCTGCACCGGCTGGAGCTGCGGGAGGGGACGCGGCAGGGTGACCCTGCCCGCGTGGTGAAGGAGTATTCCCGTCCAGCTGCTGGCAAGGAGCTGCCCCGGCCCCAGGAGCTGCGCCCTGCCCCAGTGCTGCTGGCCACTGTGCGCTACCTGCTGGGCCAGGTGGCGCCTCAAGCCGACCTGCCCCCAGCTGAGGTCCATGCTTTCATCTCCGACCGGTTGCGTGCTGTGCGCCAGGATGCCACGCTGCAGCGGCTGCAAGGGGCTCCATGCGTGGCCCTGCTGGAGCGATCACTGGGCTACCTGCTCCATGCCGGCTACCAGCTGTGCCAGGAAACTCCTGCCCGCTTCGACCCCCACCTCCATCGCACCCAGCTCCAGGAGTGCTTCAGCTGGCTGCGGCGCTGCTACCAGGACAGCTGTCATCACGGGGAGCCGGCCTTCCAGGCCCTTTTCCTCCTCTACAACCTGGGTGAGCAGCACTAGGGGGTGCTGTGCTGCAGGAAGCAGGAGGGGGAGTCAGTAGAGGTCGCTGTGCTGCAGGCAGAATTGGGGGGAGGTGTGTGGTGTGCTGCAGGGAGTAGGAGGGGGTCAGTAGGGGGCGTTGTGCTGCATAGGGCAGGGTGAGTTGCTCAGTAGGGCACACTGTGCTGCATGCATTGCTCAGTAGGAGGGACTGTGCTGCAGAGAGTGGGCCGTGTTGCTCAGCAGGGGGTACTGTGATGCAGGGAATAGCGTGGTGGCTCAGTAGAGGGCACTGTGCCACAGAGACCAGGGTCAGGGGCTCAATAGGGGGCACTCTCCCCTGGCAGTCAGTGCTGACCCCAGTGCGGTGCTAGGAGGGAGCAATGTGGGTAGATCAGTGGGTGACGCTGGGCTGCAGAGAGGGAGCAGGGGCTCAGTAGGGGGTGCTGTGCTGCAGGGAGAAGTGCGGGCTCAGAAGAGGGCATTGTGCTGCATGGGATGGCACAGAGGGCTCAGTAGGGGGTGCTGGACTGCAGAGAATGGTGCAAGGGGCTCAGAGGGAGCCAGATGACAGGGAGAGAGGCATGTAGTCAGGGAGGGGCACTGTGCTGCAGGGAGCAGGATGGGGGATCTCAGTAGGGGCCCTGTGCTGCAGGGAGTGGGGGGGGAGCTCAGCAGGGGGTGCTGTGCTGCAAGGAGCAGCCGTGGGGGGCTCAGCAAGGGGCGCTGCTCTGATTTGCCCCTTTTCCACCCTAGGCTTCCCGGAAGCTCTGCGCCAGGTCCTGCAGCTCCCAGACCCTGTCCGGGCCTCCCCTGAACTCCGCACAGCGCTGGCTGTCAACTGGGCTTACCTGGAGCGCAACTGGGCACGGTTTTTCCGCCTGGTGCAGGCCTTGCCCTACCTGCCAATTTGCGCCCTCCATCGGCACCTGGGCCCCGCCCGGCGCTTGGCACTGCTCACCTTTAGCCACGGCTTTAGTGCCAGGAACTGTCGCTGCCCTCTGACCTGGCTCGCCCGGCTGCTGGCAGTGGACAGCCCTGAGGAGATGGCAGAGCTGTGCCGCCATCATGGGCTCACGGTGCTGGATGGAGCTGTGGTCTTCCAGAAAGCAGCTTTCAGGGACCCAGGCATGCTGGTCCACGGCCCCTCGCAGCTGCTAGTGGACAGTAAACGAGGGGAGGCCCCCCTGCTGGAGGTCATCGAAGATACCTGTAGCTAATGGTCTGGAGAGACTTGGGGGGTGAGGATGGGAGCCAGGACTCCTGAGTTCCTGTCCCTGCCTCTGGGAGGGGAGTGAGGTCTAGTTGGCTGGACTGGGAGTCAGGATTTATGGGTTTTATTGCTGGCTCTAGGAAAGGCTGAGAGGGAGGGCTCCTGGCTTCTGCTCCTTGCAGTGAAAGAGGAATCAGGTTTAGAGTAAGAGACTGAGAGCCAGGACTCCTGGGTTCTCTTAGTGGCTCGGTCACTGATTCTCTGTGTGTCACCTCCGCCAAGCCACTCCCTTTGCCTCATTTTCCCCCTGCATAAAAGGGGGCTAAAGGGAGTAACTTACCTGTGCTTAGTGCAACTGGATGGCTCTGGGCGATCCTTCTGTGTTGATTGGCTCGGCTTCCTGCATTTGACCCCTTGTGCTGGATAATTTGCCTCCCCCCCACCCCCCCCATCTCGTGGGTTTGTGATTCAGGAAGCTGGCTCAGATCTTGGGGTTTGTGGGAGTTGGTTTGGGTCTGAGCTTTGGTGTGATGGTTTGGGGTCCCCGATCCACATGGCAGGGAGCTGTATGGAATGGCAGCCAGTGTCCCCTGCCCCAGGCGGGAGATAGGGGGAGATGTAGGATACAGGCCAAAGTGCCCCTGGAATTTTGGGGTGTCTGGAGGGAGTAGAAGTCAGTTTTACAATAAATGTTGACTTGTAAGAGGTTGTGGGTCTGTGCAGTGGTGGATTAGCCAATGGGCCCATGTGCCCCGGCCAATTGGGGAGTCCCACCCCCAGCAGACAAACACCAGGGCGTGGTGAGGGAGTCTCTGTGTCCCAATCCCGCTTTCCGGCAGCAGCGCTGGGCAGGGCAGGGGAAGACCCAGCTTCCTGACCCCGGCTGCAGCCCCAGGACTGGAGGAGCTCTTGCTCCCTGCTGGGGCCTCAGGGCTGGGGGTAGAGTAGAGTAGAGTAGGGACTAATGGTTTAGAGGCGGGGGGAGCCAGGACTCCTGGGTTCTATCCCCAGCTCTGGGAGGAGGGTGGGAATCCCAAGTCTTGGGAGGGTTTAAAGAGACCCAGATTTTTGAGACTGAAGCCCGAAACCTGCTTGTGTGGGGGCAGTGCGCCCTGCCAGGATGCCCACCAGAAGCATGTTTAGATGCCAGGAAAGAGAGCCACGCGCCTAGGCTGTTGGTTGGGATAGAATGTTTTCCTTTGTTCCTGTGGTTCAGTAATCGATACCTGGGTTTGACAAAGGCTCTCAGGGGTGGCTGTAACCCACTAGTCACAGGCTCCCAGAGGGAAGATCTGCCGGTGCCTGAACCCAGCAGGCCCAGCTGTAACCCAGCACCCAGGCCAAGAGTAGGAGAATCACAAGATTCCTCCCCGAGAGAGGCAAAGGCTGAAGGCCAGAGACATGAGGAGGGTGTGCTTAGACAGAAAAGGGGTTTCCCACTGTTTCCTGTTTCCCACTCCCTGCCCCCTGGAGCCCGCTGGGCTCCCTGGCCTGGGGCCAGATCAGAGCCGGTTCCCTTTGGAGAGGAAAGGCCCTTTGTCCCATTCCCCGCCCCCATGAGCCAGCGAGTTCCCCTGCCCTGGGGCTGGATCAGAGCCACCGCCCCATAATGAGGATGGGGAAAGGCTTGTGTCCCATTCCTCACCCCCCTGAACCAGCCAGTCTATCTGCTGTAAGGCAGATCTGAGCTAGGGCCTCCTATAGGGGAAAGGCCCCATATCCTATCCCCAAGCCCCCCTGAGCTAGCCAGGCCTCCTGTCCTGGGACTGGATTGGAGCTGGTGCCCCTTAGAGGGGAAAGGCCCCATGTTCTATTTCCTGCCCTGTGGCTGGATCCTAGCTGACATCCCCTTAAGAGAAAAGGACCCATATCCCATTCCCTACCCCTCTGAGCTAGCCAGTCCCCCTCACCTGGGGCTGGATGGGAGCCAGCGCCCCCTAGAGGTGAAAGGTGCTTTATCCTATTCCCAGGCCTCCTGAGCCAGCCAGTTTCCCACTCTGGGGCCAGACTGGAGCTAGCTAGCACCATCTAGATAGGAAAAACCTCATGTCCCATTCCCAGGCACCCTTGTGTATCCCCAGGATGGGTGGGGGGTGTCTATAACTCAGAATCCGACAGCCTGAGAATCTGGGCTGTGTTTATTTCCCTCCAAGGCGCCTCTCCCTCCCTCCCCTTTATGGTGTCCAATTAAATCTTAAAACAACTCAGGCAAACACGCAGCAGCCTCTCAAGAGGAACTGGAGGCCCACGTTCTCACGGGGCCCAGCTGGGACTGATAAGCTGGGACCTTCCAGCCCCTGGGAAACTCCTGCCCGTGATGTGTGTGATGGGGTAAGTGACAGATCCTCAGGTAATGGATGAGGGGCCTGTCTCTCCCAGGAGATTTATGCATCTGCTTATCTGGAGCTTTTATTAGTCTGGGGAATTTTGCCATCATCAGAGCAGGTGACTGTGTTCCGCAATGATCCAGATGGGTCACGTCTGCCCTTTAAGGTGGTGCTCCAGGGGCTAGGCTGCTGGCCTGGGACTCAGGACAGCGGGGTTCAATTCCTGGCTCTGCTGCAAATTCCATGGGTGGGTCATCCACTCGGTGACTCAGGTTGCCTGTCTGACAAATGGGAAGAATAATCCTGCCTTTGTCCATGACTGCAAACTCTTCAGGGCAGGAGATGTCACAACTCCCACCTTTTCATGCTCTCTGTATGTGTATATATAGCTCCTCAATATATGTTCCATTCTATGCATCCGATGAAGTGGGTTGTAGCCCACGAAAGCTTATGCTCAAATAAATTCGTTCTAAGTTGCCACAAGTACTCCTGTTCTTCTCTCACTCTGTGTCTGTGCAGTGCCTGGCCCAAAGGAGACCCCTGTCCCAGCTGGGGATTGTGCAGCACTCAGAACGACAGGGGCCCCAGTCTCAGTCATGGGTCTGCAGCACTCAGCATGACAAGAGTTCTGATCCCCATTGTGGGTCTGTACAGTGCCTGGCTCAATGGGTACTGTGTGTTCACACATGAAAGGAGCTGGCAGGTCTCTGGTCCCATGGGCCATCTATGGCACTGGTCACAGAACCAGGAGGATCTGTATACCAGTGTGCAAGGGAGTTTGCCACCCTGTGCCCGTTCCAGAATTGCCCCAGGCAGGGAGCAGATATAGGGTGGGTGTGTGGGTGGGGAGAATAGATGCTTAAAGACCTTATGGGCAGGAAAGTGGAGTTTAGTGATTACGGCGGGGCTGCTGGGAGTCAGGACTTCTATTCCCAGATCCAGGGGAGGAGAGGGACTGGGAAGAGCCAAGACTTTCCTCTCTTGCTCCCAGGGGAACAACTCCCTCCACTGGGGCATGCAACTCTGTGCAAAGACCCTGTGGGTCCCTGGAACTCTGGCTGTGTCAAAGGGGCATGAAAACAGGCCCTGATAATGCCAGCAAGCAGAAAACAAGAGGCGCGGGGTGGGGGCTGGAGATTAAAGGCTGAATGGAGGCAGTGAATGGGCCAGGCGGCGCGGGGGGGCACAAATCCTTTGGACGCATCGAGACGTGAATATAGGAGCAGACACAGCACTTGTGCCTAAGCCCTGGCCTGCCACCCACCGTATGGGGCTGGGTGGCTATTGTGGCGGCCACAGGCCCAGACTAATCCCACCCGCATTCCTGATGGGTTGGCTAAAGGCTTCTCCCAGGGTTAGCTCATTACACCAGCCCTGGGGTGAGGGGGGGAGAGACCCTTAAAGACCCTGGGGGCAGGGGAGCAGGGTGGAGCATTGAGGGTTGGGAATATGGGAGTCACGACTCCTGGGTTCTGTCCCCACCACAGGGATGGGAGTGATGTCTTATAGTTGGAACAGCAGGGCTTGGGAGGCAGGAAGCCTGGGTTCTGTCCCCATTCAAGGTGGGGAGCGGGGGCAGCTGGATAGCGGGCCCTATGTGAGGGGGTGTGGGTACACCTGGCTGTGAGCACTGGGTGTGGTTGTGCACGAGGAGGGTGTCTGAATGTGAGTGGATACATGTGTTTAGGGGAGGGGGTTGTCTGTTTGAACAGCTGTCCCATAAATGTCAGTTTTAGGTTGCAATTCTCCCTGTCCCCTTCCCTCCTCCTGGGACTCCACAGATCCCAACCATCTAGGACCCCCCAGACCCTGTTGATTCCCTCTCCCCCACCCCACCTGGGTCTCATTGATCCTGACCCCTTACCCCCCCCCCCACACACACACACACACACTCTCACTCTGTGTCCCCTTGGATTCTGGCAGGTCCCTTCCTGCTCCGAGGCTGCCCCAGCTGCCAGCTGCCCCAGGGGAAGTACCGTTGTATTTATGGTGTGATTTACAGCACCCCAGAGTGGCAGCTGGGAGGCGAGGGTTGTAGCCACCTGACTTAGCCAAGGGTTTGGGGACGGGGGCAGCTGGGACTCAGGATTCTTGGGTTCTATCCGAGCTCTGGAAGTGCAGTGGGTTCTGGTGGGACAGGGTCAGGGGTGGGAGCTTGGAGTTAGGACTCTGGGTTCTCCCTCCAGCTCTAGGAAGGGAGTGGGGTGTAATGGGTTAGAACAGGGGGGCTGGGAGTCAGGACTCCTGAGTTCTCTCCTCAGTTCTGGGAGGGGAGTGGGTTCCTGTGTTCACTTATTTCCTAGCATTTCCTTCTCCCTTTCTGGTCTCCAGGACTTGGCTCTTCCTTTTGGCATCTGGGTCCAGCTTGTCCCTCCTCCCACTCTGGCCCAGGATTGACAAGGGGATAACCCTCTGCCCAATCATGGTTCAGCTCCTCCCCTGCTACTGGCATTCCCCTCCCCCCACGTGGGGCTGTGTCCCCGTGGTGTGATGTCACCAGAGGAATGACCCAGGTCCTTCCAGGCTCTGTCAATCAGTGTGGCAGAGACTAGCTGGCATCAGGGATCGGGGCTCAGGGGCTCTCCTCAGGGTGGGCACCTGCCAAGCGGTGAGTCAGAATATCATCTGCCCCTGGCACCTGCCTTCAGGTGCCAGCATGGGCAAAAGGGGCAGAGTCAACTGGGGACTTTCAGGGCACCCCAGAGATGCTGGGGAGGGGAGGAACAGAGGGCATGGGGGTTCAGGAGCAGGGTGGGGGAGTTGAGGGGAGGCAGGGTATGGGTGAGGAGAAGCTGGAATTGGAATATAAAGGTTGGCATGCAGGGAGCAGGGGAAGGCTGGGAGTTGGGTGCAGAGTCTGGGTCAGGTGATGCTCAGGGTTTGGGGCCAGGGAAGGTCTGGGGGTGGGGTGCAGGGGATGAAGCAGGGTTGCAGAGGGGCTGGGGGATTGGGGTGATTAGGGGAGTCAGAGGGGATGGAGGACTGGGGGGTAGGAAGCTCTGGGTGGAGGTCTGTAGGGGGCTGGATGGGGGGTGCAGGAAGAGGCTTGGAGGCAGGGGGTTAGGGGAAATCTGGGGTGGGAAATACAAGGGAGCAGGGAAGGTCTGGGTGGAGGATGTAGGAGGGCTGAAAGGAAGCAGGGTCTGGGTGGGAGGATGCAGGGGCTGGCTTGGGGGAGACAGCTGGAGGATGCTGGGGGAGGCAGGGCCTGGTTTGGGGGAGGCACAGGTGGCAGAAGGGAGGCAGAGGGTTTGTCTGTTTACCATAAAGTTTAGCCAGAGTGAGAGCCACAGATCCCAGAATCCTGGTGCTGCCCCCCTCCAGCCAACACTGTGGGGGTTGTTAGGTGCCCGTTGCCCCAGCCTCCTGCTTTCTACCCATGACACAGCCTATTCCTAGTAGTTGTTCCAAGGGTTTTGGGAGCGGGCAGCAAGGAGGGGTGGTTGCACTCTTGTGTCAGGTTAACAAAATGGGGAGCAGCATCCTGGCCATGTAGGAGTCGGGGAGGGGGGCCTGAGGCGAGAGCTGCCTAGCCCAGGCCTGGGGGATCACTGGGGAACAGGGATCTCAACCGGAGGGGTTGGAGGGGGTCAAGGTGGGGCTGTCATAGCCCAGGCATGGGGGGCAGGGATCTCAGCAGGGAGGCCTGCCACAGCCTAGGGCAGTGAGGGGATCTCAGCAGAGGTAAGGCTGGAGGGGGGCTGCTGGAAGGGGGACAGGGCCCTCTCAGAGTGGGAACTGGGAGGTCTGCCATGGCTCAGGCCTGGGTGGATGTGGGGACAGGGATCTCAGCAGGGGATGTGGGAGTTGTGGAGGGTTGGGGGCACTGTGTGTGGTGCAGAACAGGGAGCTGTTAGGTTTGCATCAGGCCTACACGCGTCTCCCAGCTGCCTTCTCAGGGAGCAGCCAGGGATCTGTTTGTTTTGGCCAGGGACCATGGGGGGAGGAGGGGGCGAGTTTGCTGTGGGGGGGGAAGGGAACCTTTGCCCCACTGGCACCTCTGCCTACAGCCCTTAAATGGCCCTGTACCCTCCCCCAACCTGCCAGCCCAAGGTCCACCAGCTGGGATCTCTGCACAAGCCAGCTGTATTAACCCCTTCCCTGCTTCTGCCCCATGCTTAGGTTGGGGTTGAGACAGACCTCCCCCTCCTCCCCCCACGCAGAGTGGGATCCACTGAGAAAAGCCAAAGAAGGAGCAGGTTGGGGAGTCAGTAGGGGGCGCTCTCCCCTCACCATCAGTGGTGATCCCAATGCCCTAGTGTGGTGCTAGGGGGCGCTGTGCTGCAGGGAGTGGGGCAGGTTCTCAGTAGGGGGGCTCTCCCCTTGTATTCAATGTTGACCCTAATGCCCCAGAGCAGTACTGGGGGCGCTGTGCTGCAGGAGGGAGCACGGTGCACGGCAGGCTCCCCAACTCCCATGCGTCCAATCTTTTTTGCAGACTCCCAACAACGATGTCCTTCTCCGGAACCAATCTCAAGCTGGAGCGGCTAGAGGAGCAGCAGCTGGAGGGCCCCGCCTACCAGCTAAGCCTCCAGAACCAACCTAGGGGCTGTGGTGACATGGCAGGCCCTTACCCTGACAGTGATCTCATTTCCCAATGGCTGCGCAGGAGTGTGAAGGCCAAGCTGGCAGAGGCCTGTGACTCGGGCGAGTCTTCCCAGGGGGACAGGGAGGTCCCGGCGAAGAGGGGTCTGGATCCAGAAGGTGCCAAGGACTTTGCCTGGGCCAAGCGGGCCCGGGTAGAGAACATTGTGTGCAGCATCAGCAGCTCGTACCGTGATGGGGGCCTGGAAGAAGGGGGCACCAGGTACGGCCGCTCCCGCCGGGCCCAGGAACGGAGCCAGCTCAAGCAGCAGCTGGAGAAGATGCGTGAGCAAGTGTTCCAGCTGCAGGAGAAACTGTGCCAGATCTACAGCGGGGTGGCCCAAGAGGAAGGAAGCAACGTGGGGGCAGCCTGGTCCCAGGAGCCAGGAAGAGTTGGAGCCAGCACCCAGCGTCCTGGGGGAGGGAGTAGGCACCCTGGCACCCTGGCCGAGGCCTTGAAGGAGGAGCTTGGAGCAGCCATGACCCAGGTGGTGGACACGGTCGTGCAGGTGTTTGCCCGCCAGCAACCCCCACCGGAGGAGCCCCCCTGCAGTTACCCAAGTGACCAGACAGAGGCACTTCCTCTAGTGGTGAGGAAGAGCCTGCCCCGTGCCACCCCTGAGCTGGTGGCCGGCACCTTCCCCCAGCCCATGGCTGTTCCACCATACGTGGCAGCCTTCAAGGACAGAGCAGCGGGAGAGGCCTACTGGGAGGGTGTGAGCCTGCGCACCAAGCTGTCCTCACGCCACCTGCTGCGGCCACACTGTGCCCTCTTCCAGCTGGCAGGGCCAACTGAGCGCCAGCTCCCCAAGAGCCAGGCCACAGAGACGCACCATGGCCTGGAGCCAGCCCTCTACAAGCCCTCAATATCCTTTAGTAGCCAGCCAGGACTTGGGGTAGAGTGGGGAGAGGGTCTGATCCCTTCCCCCCATACACATCCTGCCCCCAACTAACCCACACACCTCACACACACACACACACACACACACATCCTGTCCCCCACTGACCCATGCACACACCCTGCCCACAACTAACCCACACACGTTCACCCCCCTCATACGTGCCCAGCCCCCCACACTCTGCCCCAAACTAACCCACACACATTCACCCCCATGCACATCCTGACCCACTCACACAGTCTGACCCCCTCTGACCCCCACACTGTGCTCTGAACTAACCCACACACATTCACTCCTCATGCACACACACACACACCATGCCCCCCAACCCACACATACACACTGCCTCCCCAAACCCTGCTCCCAACTAACCCACACATTTTCACCCCACACACAACCTATCCTCCACTGACCCACCCCCCCCACACACCCTTCCCCAAACCAACCTACACACATTCACCGTCCATACACACACTGTTTCCCATAGACCCACACACTGGCCCCTGCCTCATATACACGTACTGACCCGGACATCCCCGCACAGCCTCTTCCTTCTCCCTCCCCTGGCCCATATGCTGCATACACACACACCCCATACACACACTCCTGTCCCCCCACCTCCCGCACACCCCATACACTGACAGCCCTGCCATCAGCTCAGCCAGCCCCCCCACCCCCTCCGGCCCTGCCCCGCTCCGCTCCGCTCCACTCCACACCTGCTCACATCTTGCTGCCACCTGTGAGGCGTTGGCAGGGCAGGTGTTAGCATCACCTGTTCCCCCCACACCACCCACCCACCGCTAGTCCCCTGAGGCCTGGGGTAGGTTTAATGGTTAACCAGGCTGAGGCGGACCCTAAGCTGATTGCATCAGCTCAGAAACAGCTTCCTCCTGAAACGCGCTAGGCACCTGCTGGGAATAATCCTCAGGATTAGTGGGGGTGGACTGTCAAAGACACTCCCGCTGCCCCCTCCCCCGGCTGCCTCCCACCCTACACTCTGCCCCCTCCCCCTGCTGTCCCCTGCTCTACACGCTGCCCCCTCCCCCTGCTGCCCCGTGGTCTACACAGTGCCCCCTCCCCCGACTGCCTCCCATTCTACACGCTGTCCCCTCCCTCCGCAGTACCCCATCCTACACACTGTCCCCTCCCACCGCTGTACCCCATCCTACACACTGCCGCCTCCCCCAACTGCCTCCTGCCCTACACACTGCCCCCTCCCTCAACTTCGTCCCTCCCTACACACTGCCCCCTTCCTCAACTTCCTCCCTCCCTACACACTGCCCCCTCCCCTGACTGCCCTCCAGCATACACACTGCCCCCCGCCCTACACGCAGCCCCCTCTCCTGACTGCCTCCCGCCCAGGGCCGGCTCCAGTATTTCTGCCGCCCCAAGCAAAAAAAAAAAAAAAAATCGGCGGCAGCAGTTCAGCGGCAGGTCCTTCGCTCCTAGAGGGAGTGAGGGACCTGCCGCCCCGAATTGCCGCTGGTGCCGTCCCTCTCCCTTGGCCACCCCAAGCACCTGCTTGTTAAGCTGGTGCCTGGAGCCGGCCCTGCTCCCGCCCTACATGCTGCCCCCTCCCTCAACTAGCCCCCGCCCTACACACTGCCCCCCCGACTGCCTCCCCCATGCTGCCCCCTCCCCTGAAAGCCCCCATACACACTGCTCCACACATATTCACCCCACACACACAACCTGTCCTCCACTGACGCCCCCTCTCCCTTGACTGCCTGAGCCGAGCTGCGGGGGCAGGGATAAGAGATTGAGAGGTGAGATTTGTGGGGTACAATGGGGAGGAGGGGCTGGGAGTCAGGACTCTCCTGGGTTCTATTCTCAGCTCGTGGGCAGCGGTCACTGCTTTCTTGGGGCGGGGGGGGGGTCTGCTCTCTGGAGGGCCTTCAACTGAGGTGCCCCCATTATAGCCCTTCCCCTGGTTGCTCCTTAACCCCGTCATTCCCAGGAGGGCCTCACCCCTGGGCACTTGAAGAAGGCCAAGCTGATGTTCTTCTACACTCGCTATCCCAGCTCCGGGACGCTCAAGACCTATTTCTCCGACGTCAAGGTGGGTCCCTCAGAACCTCCCCAACTCTGGGACAGTTTGACCATGGACCCTCCCCATGGATCCAGGCCCCCTTCTATATGGCCCATGCAGGTCCTCTAGCAGCATCCATCCGTGGAGGGAGGGTCCCTTGCCCCTTCCCCGCCACTGACCCTGTTGCCAGAAACAGACACTTAGGTAGATCATGTGACGAGAGATGCGGGGGGATCACAACCCGTCCTTGCCAGGGAATGGGCAGAACAGGAATCAGCCTCCTCTTTTCCCAGAGTCATAGGGGACAGCACGGGGGGATTAGACTTCCCTTTTCCCAGAGAGTTGGAGGGCAGGAAGGGGGATTGGACCCCTGTTTGCAGGGAATTGGGGGGCAGGGAGGGGCGATCGGACCCCCCTTTTCCCAGGGAGTTGGGGCAGAGAAGGTGGGTCACTCCTCTGTTTTCAGTGTACTGGGGGACTGAGGCCCAGGGCTGTGTTGATGGCAATGTCTCTCTCCTCTTGCCGTCCCCCTAGTTCAATCGCTGCATCACGTCCCAGCTCATCAAGTGGTTCAGCAACTTCCGGGAGTTCTTCTACATCCAGATGGAGAAGTTCTCACGCCAGGCATTGAGCGATGGGGTGCTCAGCGCCGAGACGCTGACTGTCACCCGGGACTCAGAGCTGGCACGTGTCCTCAACCAGCACTACAACAAAGCCAATGACTACGAGGTGGGCAGGGGACCCGGCAGCAGGGAGGCAGGCAACGTGGGATGCACAGACCGGGTGGAGATTTGGGAGGGGCCCCGTCAGTGGGGCAAGTGGATGGGAAGGGGAGCACAGGGGAGGGATCCCGGCTGAGGTGAGGAGTGCAGGCCTGGGGTGATCTTGGCAGCATGGGAGCAATTGACAAGAGGAAACTGACCTTGGGGGAGGAATAAAAGAGCCCCGCTAAAACCCCTCCTGAGCCAGGCTTCACCAGTCCTAATGGGGTGATGCCCTTGTGTTTTTTCCCCCCACCCAGATCCCCAGCAAGTTCCTGGAGGTCTCCCAGATCACCCTGCGTGAGTTCTTTAGTGCCATCTCCCGGGGCTGTGATGCTGACCCCTCCTGGAAGAAATCCATCTACAAGGTTATCTGCAAACTGGAGTGCGACATCCCCGATGCCTTCAAATCCCCCCACAGCCTGCCGGACACTGTGCATGAGTGACTGGGGGAGGGGTGCTGCAGAGTTGGGGTCCTTGGCGGGGGACAAGGGAGGAGGGCTCTGGTAATTTATTGCTGATGTGATCCACTATGTCGCTAAGTTGCTGGCTGAGGTAGGGGTGGCCTTGACACCACCCACTTTTCAAAATTATCCTCCCCACACATATCAGAGGAGGTTTCATTGGGAGAGTGTGGGGAGTGCAGGCCAGGGAGGGATCCCAGCAGTGGGGGAGGCAGATGACACGGAGAGTGCAGGCCAGGGTTGGGGATGCGGTAGGGATCCCAGCAGTGGGGGAGGCAGGCAGTGTGGGGAGCACAGGAAATGATGGGGATGGGGGAGGGATCCCAGCAGTAGGGGAGGGAGGCGGCAGCATGGGAGGTACAGGATGGTGGAGGCAGGGTTGTGGGAGCACAGGCGGGGGATGGGGATGGAGGAGGGATCCCAGCAATTTAGGGGGGGGGAGGTGGTGTGGGGAGCACAGGCTACGGGTGGGGCTGGCAGAGAGATCTCAGCAGTGTGGGGTGGGGGCAGGTGAGGTGGGGAGTGGAGCCAGGGGAGGGATCCCAGCAGTGAGGGTGGCAGGTGGCATCGGGAGCACAGACCAGGTGCGGGTGAAAGTTTCTTCTTGGGGTGGGATCTACAGCTAGGAACAGTACCCACATGGGCCCATCCACAGCCTAAGCAGTTTGTGTTAGTGGCTGCCCTTGCCCATATCCATGGGTCTGAGGCCTCTGGGAGGAGGGAGAGGGGTGGGATGCGTGGGGAGAGGGGCTTGTGCTTCCCAGTGTATGTATTGCTGAGACTTCACGCTCCCTCTGGACCCTGCCAATAAAGACACATTGAAAAGCTGCTGTGTCTGTCTCCTGGGGCTGGGCTGGGACTGGGGTTAAATTCCAGTGAGTGCATGTGCCGGATCAACCTCCCCGGAGGCCTGTGTGTGAGCCCAGAACATCAGCGATTCATACTCCCCTGGTGTGGGGTTCTAGCTCTGGAGGAATTTGGAGGCAGTGTTGTCCAGTGGTTAGGGCACTACCTTGGGAGTCAGGACACCTGGCTCTGCCAGACTTCGTGTGACCTCGGGCATATCACGGAACCTTTCCATGCCTTGGCTTCCCCATCAAATGGGGGAAATTATCCTACCCCTTGTCTGCTTAGATTCTTTGGGGCAGGGACTGTCTCTTGCTGTGTGTTTGTGCAATGCTGGGTAAAATTGCCCCCTGATCTCAGTTGGGGTCTGTGCAGCGCCTGGCATGACAGGGGCCCCAGTCTGAGTTATGGGTCTGTGCAGTGCCTGGCACGCTGGAGCCCTGATCTCTGGCGGGTCTCTGAACACTATTGTACCCAAACAGTACCAGGCCTGAGACTGGAGTCAGGCCTCAGGTGATCTGGTACTGCCTTTGAGGGGGGCCAGTGGGACGATGATTTGCTGATGCCCCTGAGGATGAGACACTGCCAACTTGTGGGGGTTAGGAAGTGTGGAGAAAGAGAGAGAGCCAGAGTGCGTGCGGAGGACAATTCCCCGCCCCCGTCTGGATCCCCATTAATTAAATGGCTGCCCTGCTCAGGTGGCTGAACAGCTGGTGGTGCATTTTAAAATCACAAATCTCCCCGCCTGGCCCAGCTGCAAATGGCCAGATTAATATCCCCGATTAACCGTAGGGGGAGGGAGGGATGTTGTTAGCATGATGGCCTCAAAGCCCAAGGTGCTGCAAACCTCTCTCTGTGCTGGCAGCCCCACAAGCCCGGAGCCGCCTCCATGCTGTGGAATCCTGTCCCCTAGCCCCTGTGGGGGAGGATTTCTCAGCAGAAGTTAAAGGTGACCTCGACCTGCACAATCATTGCAGGATTTTTCCAAAGCTTTCTGCTTAAAGATACCGGGTGGAACTAGGGGACATAAAGAGCTTTCGGGGAGGGGCTAGTTTGAATTAGATGGGGTGGAGGAGTGACCTGAGGGATGGGGTCTGTGCCCCAGAGGGGCTCAGGGTCCAGGAGTCTCCTGCTTTGATTCTGAGGGGGGAATTTGAGAAGGACTCTTAAAATGCAGTAACTGGTGGCCACCGCGCAGGGAGGGTGGAATGAGATATTGGGTCTATCAGCTCTGGGTACCAATCTCTATCCAGCCTCAGGTCAGAGGGGGTTGGGGGAATGGGCGATGGCTGCTCCTTATACAGGGATCCCTCGGGTAGCACCAAGATGCGGCCACTATTTATACAGGGATCCTTCGCCTGGCACTGAGATGTAGCTGCTGCTGGGATGGGCACAGCAGCGTTTATACATGCCTCCCTCCCTCATCAGTGCTGAGATGCAGCCGCCTCTGGGGCGGGGCGTGGGAACTGTTTATACAGAGCTCTCTTGCTCAATGCTGAGAGGCAGCCACCTCTGGGGAGGGGTGTGGGAGCCATTTACACAGGGATTTCTTGCCCGGTGCTGAGATGCAGTTGTTTCTGGGGCAGGGAAAGCACAGAAATGCTACCCAACAGATGGGACAGCAGAAGAAGTACACTCCTGTAACCAGCTAGTACAGTAGGAGGTAACATTGAATTGGCCATGTTGGAATTTGGCCAGATAGTGGGGGCTCTTGGGAAAAGTGCAAGGCAGGTTTAGTGACCAGGAGGTGTCAGTGAGCCTCATTTTGAAATCTCATGTTAAGGTCAGCAGCACAGCACCCCTTAGCTGAGGCACTGGGGTCAGCACTGATTGTGATGGGAGAGTGCCCCCTACTGAGCCCCTGTCCCGCTCCCTGCACAGCATTGACTCAGCCTGCCCCTGCTTAGCAGCGCTTAGCTAGAGAATTAATTCTACCCCCCACCCTTAGCCACTGGCCACAGGGGTGAGAGGGAGGATGGCAACCCACAGCTGCTGTGCTGCAGTGAGCAGGAGGAGCTGGGGCCAGCAATCTGGGGTGGAGCGGAGCAGAGAAGAGGCTGCCTGCCCAAATCCAGGGGTTGTCTATAGATGGGTCCCATTTCAAAGTGGCTGGAACTAACTTGTCTTCCTTTGGCTATCCCAGCCCCGATCCCTGCAGGAAAGAGTGGGAGACACCTAGGACCCACAAGCTGGGAGCTGCCATCGCTGCGAGGCTGCTGCTACTCCATCAGGGCTAGGAGCTGCCCCCGTAGTCTCGGGACAGAGACCACAGGGTAAGTGAGAGCTGTTGGTTTGGTACAGAGCCCTCATTATGTGCGACTGCTCTTTCAGCCAGCATGTGGGGTTTGCTGGGCTGGAGGGTCTCCCCCTCCCCATTGGCACTCCTGCCTGTAGCTGTGTCTGGCACCTTAAAGCCAAGGGCCAGAGGCTTCCTTGCAAATTGAGCCTTGTGAAAGCCATGCAGGCCAAGATGGCCACTGTGCCATGGTAGCTGGGCCCGACAAGTATGTCCTAAGATGGCTGCTGCGCCATGGTACAGGGCCTGACCCGTGTGGCCCAAGATGGCCGCCGTGCCATGGTAGCAGGACCCAGTCCATGTGGTCCAAGATGGCTGCCGTGCCATAGTAGCCAGTGATGGCCACCTGTCCAGGTTTTCCCCAGATTGTCCCTGCCCTGGGATGTCTATCCAGGTGCTCAGTACACACTGCAAGCTGTCTGATTTTATGGGCTCAGGATCATCCTGGTGTGACAGGCTGACAATTTCCTGCAGTGTCCTGACTGAATGTTATTGAATTAAGCTCAAACATATTTAATTTGTTTTAACAGCTTTGCACTCCATGTATTGAAAATGCGATGGTATCTGTGTTACTGCAGAATTGCATGTATTTCCATGGGATGGGTCAATAGGAGAACAACAGGAGGTGGTTAAGGAAATTCACCCAGGCAGTTTGTAACATCTCGAGAGGAGACACCCTTTGGAGAGCTGCGCGTATACAAGATCAAACTGGATTCTCTAGGACCCAACAGACAAAGAAAGGGTTCTTGGATAAATAGCCTGGTTTTAACCTGATTCAAGGCCTTCTTCCTGATCCAGAAAACAGACAGGACCCTAGTGCACGGAGGGCCCCAATCCTTAGAGTAGGGTTGGAAGGACGGGGCCTACTGAGGGCTTGTTCTGAGCTAAAGCTGTGATGAACTTGTAACCACAAGGAGACTCCTTGGGTGGGGCAGAGGTGGAAGATGGTTCCTGCCAGAATCGTGTTAGGTTTGGGGTTCCTGGTAAGCATATTAGCATGTGAGTGGATTCTTGTATTGTTTTGAATATGTTTTATCTGTAGTGCTTTTTACCTTAAGACTAATGCAGGCCTACCTAGGAAGTGCTGGGGGGTACCTTATAACTGCAGCAAGCAATGATAGGTGTTAACCATCTCTAAAGGAAAGCAAGCAGGTTTGGCTTGGGCAAGGTGCCTCTGCTGCAGAGAACATGATGCAGGCAGGGACCTGTGCAGCTTACAAATCTCCCGGTCAGAAGGGAGAGAGATGTGGGTCTCCAACAGGAGAGTAAAGAGCTGGGGAGTGGAAAACTTGTGGGTAGGGACACTTGCTGGGCCACTGAGGGGAAATATAGGCGCAGTTGCCCTGGACTGTGACATCTGGACGTCCTGATTTTTGTATCTCAGAGGTAGCAGCTCTAGTAGTGGGGCCCACATGGTCCAGCATGGCTGCCATGCCACAGTAGCAGGGCCTGTGCTGAGAGGTGGGGGTACATTGTTATTGCTGTTTTGGAGGCAAGGAAAATGAGATGCGGAGAGGGAATGGGACCTGGATTTGAGGCAGTGGCTGAGATGGAGACAGAGCCCAGGAGCCCTGACTCCAAGCACCCCACACTGGGCTAATTACAAGACCCCATGCCCCTCCCAGAGATGGAGATAGAACCCAGAAATCCTGACCCACTCCCCTCCCCCTCCATGATGTGGTTGTGGGGCCTTTAATGGCCCCAATGCTGTGGTAGCAGGGCCCACTGGGCCCGGGATGATCACCCTGTGCCATGAACAGTGTTCCCAACTCACAATATTGTTGTGAGTGACAGGATGAATTTCTGGAGCCCAGAAGGGAGGGGTGAAGAGCCCCTGGAGTTGCCTCTCCCCGCCTGGAAGAGGGAGGGGCACCACACTACAGCCCCTACGCCTGGGAGACGGGGCTGAAGAACCCCAGGAGGAGCAGAGTTCAGGCTGAACTGAGGGAGGGGCTGGGGGGCAAGGGATAGGTAGATGTTGGGGTGAGAGCTCAGGCAGCAGGGGCCAAAATCACCAGACCCATTAAATTTGGTAGAGTGGGTGACACCACTTGTCCCCCCAACCCCACTGGGGATGGACCGGAGGAGTTTCAATATCGAGACAGGCTGAAAACTACAATCTAGTCTTTTAAAACAACAAAACCCCCTTGGTGTGTGGGCCAGCCCCATGATGGTTGGGGTCAGAGTCGTGAGTTTTGATCTCGTGGGGTGGGCAATACTCTGGGTGCGAGGCCCAGGGGCTCCACCATGGCTGCCCTACCCATGGTGGCAGCAGTGCCTGTGGGTCCAAGATGGCCACTGCACTGTGGAAACAGAGCTTCTGCGGGCCAAGATGGCCTCCCTGCACCATTATGAGCTTCACCTTCCACTCTTCCCACCAACCACATGAACAAACAGAAGCACCTACTGCCGTCATCTGTTGCTTTAATAGTCCAGGCTGGGTTAGGGAATGGGGTGCAGGCTAATGAGTCAGGGGTCCCAGGGAGAGCAGGTTACCCCAGTTCACTGGGATTTGGGGATGTCATGCTTTTCCCCCCAATGCCCACACTAGGGGATGCCATCAGCTCAGCACAGGGCACGGAGGGGGCGTTTGGCATTGATGGGGTGCCAGGACTACCCCCTGGGTAGAATAGTTGAGCTCTGTAGGCTGCTGGGTTTTGAGTGACAGGGTGGGACTGGGGTGGACCCCAAGATTTTAGGCCACGGCTTCCAGGGTGGAGGCAGCGCTCTCCACAGCCTGCACAACGATGGTGAGATGCTTCCGGACTTGGTCCCAGTCCCCTGTCTCCAGGGCATTGGTGTAGGCATCAGCCAGTCCTGGGAAGGTAGCCTGGTCAGAGGATTTGGACGCCCAGATCACATGGCTAAGGGGTTGGAAAGAGAATGGGAGAGGTCAGTATCATGTTAGCACTGTGATACACATGGGGAAACTGAGGCATGGAGAGGTGGAGTGGCTCCCCCAGGGTTATGCAGGGAATCAACGGCAGAGCTGGGAATAGATCCCAGGTGTCCCGAATATCAGCCCCCCCATGCTTGAATCACTCGACACCACTCCCCTTCCAGAGTTGGGGATAAAACCCAGGAGTCCCAACTCCTAGCCCCTTGGCTGTAAGCCCTAATCCCCACTCCAGACCCCTCTTCTCTAACTACTACACCCCGCGCCCCTCCTACACTTCATTTTCTTGCTGATGCCCTTTCACCCAGCACATTTCAATCAGGATCCACCAGGGATTGGTGAGGATGGGCGCTTGGGAATGGAACCCAGGTGTCCTCCCCAGCCCCCCAGATGGCATTACCTGTAATAGTACTTGTTGGGGAAGGCCTGGGGGTTGAGGAAGGCCCTTTCCAGCAGCATTATTTGGTCATTCACCATCCGGATCTGCAGAGGACTGGGGTGGGTGGGAAGGAGAGACCAGAGTAGGATTAGGGACCCCCTTACATCAGATGCCCTGTGGGGGGCGCTATCATCTCATCAAGCCTTGCCTACTGCTCTCCAGGCCTGTGACTTTGTCCCTACCTTTCCCTCTCTAGAGGACTGGAAGAGACCCCCCATCCAAGTTCCATTCCCAGAGGGGTCTCCACTAAGGACAACAGCCCCCTTCTTCCCTGGGTCCAAGGATCACGTGCCCTTTGTAGATAGGGGAGACTCCCCAACCCCCACAGGTGGCATGTTTGCACAAGCTTGGCCATGCATGTGTATGTGAACATGCTAATACGTGTGACCACTCCCTGCAGGACCGTGCCTCCAGGCTGTGCACCCGTGCAGTTGTATGGAGGCAGGCAGGCAGCATGGACACCCACCAGTGCAATTGCACATGCAGTCAGGGACAGGTCTCACCTCGGAGACTCCTCCTTCTTCAGCTTCGTTATCCGCTGGTTGAAGTCAGCAGCCACCGATTTGAACCGATCAATCGCAGCCTTCAAAGGGTCTGAAAGGCAGGCAGGACCAAGTGTAAGGGAGCAGGTCTGCAGCCCCTCCTTCCTATGGTCCCCATCAGCACCTTCCCCACACTAATCTGGGCTCTCCAGAGAAGCCAGGCTATGGGCCCCCTAGGGCAGGGGTTAGCATTGTTGAGCCCACCTTCTTGCAGCACAGCGCCCGCTAGCACCATGGTGGGGTAAGCAGTGCCGGCGAGGAGTACAGCTGCTACTGAGCAGCACTGCACTTGGCCACTGGAGCTGGCACTGACCGAGAGGGGAGAGTGCCCCCTACTGAGCCCCCACCACGCAGCACAGTGACAGAGAGATTGTTGGGGATAGCACCCAGGAGTCCCGCCCACCCGCACCGGGAGAGAGATTGTTGGGGATAGCACCCAGGAGTCCCGCCCACCCGCACCGAGAGAGATTGTTGGGGATAGCACCCAGGAGTCCCGCCCACCTGCACCGAGAGAGAGATTGTTGGGGATAGCACCCAGGAGTCCCGCGTGCCTGCACCGAAAGGGAGATTGTTGGGGCTAGCACCCAGGAGTCCCGCCCACCCGCACCAAGAGAGATTGTTGGGGATAGCACCCAGGAATCCCGCCTGCCCGCATTGAGAGAGAGATTGTTGGGGATAGCACGCAGGAGTCCCACCCGCCCGCTTTGAGAGAGAGATTGTTGGGGATAGCTCCCAGGAATCCTGCCCGCCTGCACCGAGAGAGAGATTGTTGGGGATAGCACCCAGGAGTCCCGCCCGCCCACACCGAGAGAGAGATTGTTGGGGATAGCACCCAGGAGTCCCGCCCGCCCACACTGAGAGAGAGATTGTTGGGGATAGCACCCAGGAGTCCCACCCGCCCGCACCGAGAGAGAGATTGTTGGGGATAGCACCCAGGAGTCCCGCCCGCACCGAGAGAGATTGTTGGGGATAGCACCAAGGAGTCCCACCCGCCCGCACCGAGAGAGAGATTGTTGGGGATAGCACCAAGGAGTCCCGCCCGCCCGCACCGAGAGAGAGATTGTTGGGGATAGCACCAAGGAGTCCCGCCCGCCTGCACCGAGAGAGAGATTGTTGGGGATAGCACCAAGGAGTCCCACCCGCCCGTACCGAGAGAGAGATTGTTGGCATTGAGTTTGTCCAGGAAGTCCCCCTGGGTGGCTGCGCTGTATAGCTCATCCAGCTTCTCTCCGTAGTCGCTCACATTAAGGGGGAGGACGAGGCTGTCGGCCAGCCGCAGCAGCACATTGCCAGCCGTCCGGGCCACAGCCTGATGGCTGGTGAACCCTGTGGCCAAATGGGGATAAAGGGATTAGATGCATCCTAAACCTCCCCTCGCAATACCTCGGCCCCCATGCCTGCCCAGGGTGAATGCCACGCCCCTTTACCTGGGTCGATGAACCTGTCAGCATAGTCGAAGGTATCGAAGGCCGTGTGGTAGGCAGGGTAGATCCGAGCAGATGTCTTGTTCTAAGGCAGGGAAGGGGCAAAGCAGCTGAAAGCAGATCCCAAGGCCCCCTCTTTCCCCTAGTGAGCTGAGATCCCCCAGCAAACCCTCCCCTTGACTCACCTGCCCTGCTCCCTAGCCTCACATTGGGGTCAGCACTGTGAGGGACAGCGCCCCCTACTGAGCCCCCCCACTCTACTCCCTGCAATACAGTGCCCCCCAGACACAGCACAGGGGTCAGCACTGACTGAGGGGAGAGCGCCCCCTACTGAGCATAGGGTAGCAGCAAGATAGCCCAGTGCTGCATTCCCCCTGCCTCTTTTCCAGCGCCCAATAAATGCCCCGTGTGGGCAGGGATCTGGGACTGAGGCCGTGTCTGTCGGGAGGGGGTGGCTCAGGCAGGCTCATCCCAGAGCGGCAGGTGTCCTTACCCTGTCATAGGTGTAGGCGATGTCCATGGAGGTGATACCCAGGTAATGGATGAAGGAGGCATAGTCGCTCCCGGCACCCAGGGACCCTAAGCTGTACGGGGGATGGAGAGGGGTGAGTGACTCAGGGCCAGGCAGGGGGGAGGGGCGGGAATGGGAAACATCCCTGGGTGGAGAGCAGAGTTTGCCATCTCCTGCTGTGCTGATGTGGCCCCTGCCTACGGGGGCAGATCCCCAAGCCCATGTTCTTTGGTTTGTTCTGTGGCTGGGGTCATGGTTCAGAGTTGCCCAGGCTCCTGGTATTCTCCCTCTCTGCCACCCCAGATCAGACCAATGGGCCTGTTTAGCCCCGTATCCCCGCTGTGGATCAGAACAGGGGGCCCATCCAGCCCAGTGTCCCCTCCACATCTGCTACTCCCCCAACAATGAAGCTTTCTCTTCAATCTGAGCCACAGAAGGAGGTGGGGAGGAGAAGATCTTGGCCCCTTTCCTGTCCCTCCCACTCCCTATAATCCACCCTTGGAGTGGGGGGGCGGCTCCCACTGACTTGGGGACTCACTTGGGGATGACGCCGTAGCTGGGGCTGATGCGGTTGAAGTGGTTTCTCCAGTTGTCATAGACGGACACGGAGGAACTGGCTGGGGTTTGGACCTAGAAGAGGCGCACATGAGTCAGACTCCCCTGCAGTGGGAGAGGGGATGGACACACGCACCTCCCCCACCACACATCCACCCCGGTACCTGCTTGGCAGCTGCAAAGATGACGCTCTGGGCAGGCGGCGTCCCCTGGGCTCTCAGGGTGGCGTTGGCTGTGGAAAGCACGGGGGAGGCAATGTTAGGGACTATGCCGGATCATACAGGGCGACCCACCGCTCCCCAGGGCTCTGGGGCACCAGCTGACCTGCAGCACAGCCAGACGGGCATCCCCTGCACTCTCGGCCACCCGCTGACGTTTGGGGGGAGAGTGCCCTCTTGTGAGCACCTTTGCACACTTGCACTAGTGCGTGCTCCTAGCTCTCGTTTGTTTATGCTGGCACCGACTGATTGCATGCTCTTGCGCACATGCTCTCCCTTTGATGGCTGTTCAGTTGCACCCTCTAGCAAGTGTACTCTTGCACACCCTCTCGGACACGTATTCAGTTGCATGCAGGCTCTTGCACTTGTGCCCGTCTGATTGCACATGCACTCTCGCACGCACGCTCCCTTTCATTCCTTCCTCCCCACAAACACCCAAGCCCGCCTGAGCCTAGTGTCGCGGCCCTTCTACACAAAGCAGAGATGGGGATGGTGCAGCAAGAGCGGAGGAGGGCAGGCAGGACAAACGGACGCTCACCAAAGACGGAGATGTCCACGTTGATATAGGCCACACTCCGCTCCTGCAGTTTGCTGTAGAATTCCTGGGCAAGGGAGAGGCCCAGTGGTTAGTGCAATGGGATCGGGTGAGCTGCATGGGTCTGATCCGGGCTGGCTGGGCCCATGGGTCTGGTGCAGAGAGGAGGGTTCCCAAGAGTGACAGTCCCATTGTAACTATCCCGATCAGCTACAGTACATTCAGCACATACCTGGGTGTTTGGATGGAGCAGGGGGCAGCAGCCATGTCCACCCACCCTCCCATCTTATTCCCTCCAAAGGGGAGCCGCCGTCAATCCCCCTCTCTCTTGGGTTTTTACCTCCGTGTACTCGGTGGAGCCGATCAGACCGAACTCCTCAGCCCCCCAGCTGCCAAAGATAATGGACCTTCTGGGGCGCCACTTCCCTGTGGAGAAACACACACCCTGGAGATTCAGACGTAGTGGTTAGAGCAGGGCGGTTCTGAGAGTCAGGACTCCTGGGTTCTGCCACTGATGTGCTGGCTGACCTCAAGGGCAAGTCCACTATGTGCCTCAGTTTCTCTAGCTGTGCACTGGGGATAGTTGCACCCCGGTGCATCCCCCAAACCCTCATACCTTCTTTCAGCATCTTGCCCAGCACGCGGGTGATCTCCAGCATGACAGCTGTCCCACTGCTCGGGTCGATGGCTCCATGCACCCAGCTGTCCCGGTGATTGCCATAGAGGACGTACCTGTCTGGGGGGGGCGAGGAGAGAGACGGAGCTCTGCTGCTGATCGGGGTGTGGGAGGGAGTGCACGGGGGTGGGGAGGTCTGCTTGGGATGGAGTGTGGTGGGGGGAGCTTGCTGCCCGTGAGCCCAGATGGTAAAGGAGCAGTGTTGGAATGGGGTGGGGAGCTCAATAAGGTGGGGCTGAGGGTCACTGGGGAGCACTCTTGGGCATGGGGGGAAGAGGAGCCCACTGAGGGGTGCTCCAGGGCATGGAGAGGGGGAGAGAATGAGAGGTTGGGGGAATGGGCGTGGAGAGAGGTGGATCCCAGTATGGTGAATGGGGCAGGGTGGGGGACACTCCTGGCTTGTGGGGTGGGGGAGAGGGGGCTGGGGGAATGGGAGTAGTGGTAGGTGTGGGGGTGCTTGGTGGTTGTTCTGGGGGGGACACTCACCAGGTTCCTCGCTGCCCCGGATGAACCCCATCACATTGGAGGAGTTCTTGATGACTCGCTGGTTGTGGACGTTTACCTGGACGTCGCTGTGGGGAGAGCAGGAGGAGCTGGGGTCAGCCTAGTGGGGGTTGGGATGTGTGTGTCAGGGTCATTGCAGTTGGGGGTTGACATGATGGGGGCTGGAGAGGAGAACAGGGGATGGGGGAATTGGGGCCAGCATGGGAGGAGCCTAGGGAAGGTTGGGGGGTCAGGGTCATTGCAGTGGGGGTCAGGGAGGGGAAACGTATTAATGCAGTGGGGTCTGGGGCGAGTTGGTGCAGTTGGAGGGGGTCTGAAGAAGGGAGCTGGTGCAGGAGGAAGTTGGGGTCAGTGTAAGGGGCGTGGAGAAGAGGGGATTTGAGGTCAGCTAGGGTCTTGATGTGGTGTCTTGAAACCTGTTCAGATTGTGATCACTTTAAATTCATAGGGATTTTTCTCGTCCTGCTTGCAGGCAGGGGCTCAGTAGTGAAGCGTGGATCTGGGCCTAGCAGCAGTCAGTCTGCAGAAAGCCAGCATGAAGTAAGGTGGGTGAACTGTGCCTCTGGGCTTTAGGAGCAGCCTGCTTTGTCTCTCTCTGAGTTTGGGTTCTTGTTCTGACTCCTGAGACCTAAAATAGTGTTGCCTCCCAGCAAGAGGACCGTATGGTTTGATCTAACTTCTCTGTGTCTGCTGGGAAGACACCACTAGGGAGTGCAGGGTCCAGGGGGCTGGATCAGCACAGGGAGTGTTGGAGAAGGAGGGGGAAGTCAAAATTCCCAGGTGACTTTTGGTGGGAGCTGTGGGGGTGGGATGCAATCCTGGACCAGATGTATCTATCCATACCTGGTGTTGGGAAACTGCCCCCCCGTGCGGAATCCTGGCCCCACATGGTAGGAGCAGCCCAGAGAGCCCTGCCAGGATGCGGGTGCCTTAGGGCCAGACAGGTTACTGAAAACATAGAGCCAGAGATATATGGGGTTATTAGAGTCTCTGCCCCTCCCCAAACCTCTTTTGCTGTCCCCACAAAACCACCAAGCCTCCTCTGTCAGTCTCCTCAGCAGCTCTGCCCTGGCCACGAAGGCTGCATTCCCACTCCTGTTAATAACATTCCTGTGTTTACTCTGCTGCATCTTTCCCCTGGGACACTCCAAGTGCTTTACACCCATGAACAGCTCAAACACTGGGGACCCCCACACTCCCCAGGAGGTGCATGGTGGGTGCCTTTATTTTATAGATGGAGAAATCGAGGCACAAGGTGGAGAAATTAGTGGTCCACGGGGCATGCAGGGAGTCAGACCTGGGAAAAGAACCCAGGAATCCTGACTCCCAGCCCCCTCTCCCCCAACGCACTGGGCCCTATGCCCCTCCCAGATCTGGGGACAGACCCAGGAATCCTTACTCCCAGCCTATCCTCCACCACAGTCTAACCGTGGCTCTCAGGTCTGCTGTTCTGACCCCTACTAGACCCCCACTCTCCCCCAGAGCTGGAAAGAGAACCCAGAGTGCTGACTTCCAGATCCTCCTGCTCTCCCCATTGAACCTCACCCTCTTCATATATACATTCCATTCTAAACCTAACTGTGTTGTATGAAATATGTGCTATTAGGCTGGTCAATCCACTTCTCATAAAATCTACATGGCCCTCTATGGAGCGGCCATGGCATGTACAATACAGTGGGTGTACAATGGTGTAGTCGGACTGTGAGAGAACGAGGCATTTCCCGTTGCTTTGGGGGTTAGGTATGATCTTACTGTGGTAGTGCCCAGACGCCCCAGGTATACAGGGATTCTGTCCCACTACTGAGATGCAGCCGCCTCTGGGTTGGGGTCCTTGCCCCAAATTGCTGATGATCGAAGTAATTCAGTTCCGGTGAATTTCCTGACCTCAGTGGTGTATCAATGCCAGAATCGGACGGGGAGAGGCGGTGGTCTGGCTGCATTTAATTTTTTTGAGCTCTTTCCCTCCATTTAATAATGATTGGGTTTTTAACAATTTGACTTGGGGCCTGAGCTGTTGTCGCCACCTAGTGGCTAAAGGTGATGGTGCACATGTGTATCCCCCTTTCAAACTATTCCATGATTAGTTAGTAATATTCCCTAGCTCTTATCTAGTGCTTTTCAGTCAATGCCATTATCTCTATTCTAGAGATGGGGAAACTGAGGCACAAAGAGGGGGAAGTGTCTTGTCCAAGGTCACCCAGAAAGCTGGTGGCTGAGCCGGGAATAGAACCCAAGGGTCTTGAGTCCCAGTCCAGTGCACCAGCCAGCAGCCATTCTCACCAGCTATGTCCTGCTACAGGACAATGCCAGGGCCAAGGGATATGATTGTGAGTCTAATGGGTAGTAGGGCACTGAAATGCATTGTGGGGTGGGTTCAGCCCCCAGATTTCACAGCTCCTTTGCCCTAGCTCCATTGAATTAGTCACCCACCAGATTAGCGTCTGGGCGTCTTCAAAACCAATTGGCTGGGTTGGGATCGGCGGGATCCCCTGGATCTCTGACTCCTTGATTCTGTAGGTGAATTCTATGGGGGAGAGGCAGGTGAATCAGAAGGGGGCTCATTTTCCCCCTCCCCCCAGTGCCCTGTTTGGGATGGGGGGGTCATTTGCTGCAAAGATGGTGGGCAATCCAGACTTGGATCTGGGGAACATACCCCAGATGATGATTCCACACAAGGAGAACCAGAGGGCTTGGGGAGTCAGGACTCCTGGGTTCTATCCCAGCTCTGAGAGAGGAATGGAGTCTAGTGGTTAGAGCAGAGGGGGCTGGGAGTCAGTACTCCAGGGTTCTATTCCTGGCGCTGGAAGGGGAGTGGTGTCTCGTGGTTAGAGCCACAGAACTAGGAGACAAGACTTTCGGGTTCTGTGCAGATGGTGGGGAAAGGAGAGGATTTCAGGTGAATGGTGTGGAGGAGGCCAGGTGGGCTCCTAGAGGCCAGGTGGGCTCCTATAGTCCAGGGAATAGGGGGCACTCCAGGGCAGCAATTCCCCACATGGATTTGGTTAATCTGCAGAACTCCCCGCTACAGGATATAGCGGGGGGCAGAGGATGGGGTGTCATCTGGATGAATGAGAGCAGGGGTGGGGGGATGAATTCAAGGAGGCTCTTGGCCTCATCAGCAGGGGGTTGGGACAGATGCCCCTCTTCTTCGTGGAAGGGAACAGCAAGAGGCATTGTGGGTCAAAGCCAGTCCCGCCCTGCCCTGCCCTGCCCAGGCATGTTACCTTTGGCAGGATAGTAGGGCGTGAGTAGGTCCCCGAAGTACCCGTTGTAAGAGCCCCGCTCCACACCGGAGGGGGGCATGTACCAGGAGTTGGGGTAGGTCTCCTCCTCGGATGCCCGCCTATCATTGATATCCGCAGGGTCTGTATACACCACCACACCAGCCACACCAAACTCTGCCCCGTTCACTGCCTAGAGAGTTAGGGTCAGTCAGATTATCCACTCCACCGTCACCACCATTGCAAGGGAGAGCGGGAAGGGCAGCCAAAATGTCCCCCACATACACTGTGTCCCAGTGGAATATGTGTGGTGAGCAGTTCTCTTATTCCTGCCTCTGTTCCCCCTCTTCTAGCTGGCCTTCCCCTGCCCCCACCCTCCTGGGGTGCAGCAATGGCATTCCATGACTGTTCCATCCAGCCCCCCACCTTGAGGTGGGCCACTCTTCTGCCATCCCCCACCCCTGGATCTGTGCAGTGCCCCGTCTGCGGCTGACCAGGCTTTGGGGGGACAGGCCTTGGGCAGGAAATGCATGGGCTGATGGAACTGGGGGAGTGGGAACGGGTGATTGGACTTGGGGGGAAGGGGCCTTCGGTCAGATGTTGGGGGGAAAGGGATTGGAGGAATGGGGAGGGGATGATGGGATGGGGGGCAGGGAGAGAGGTGATGGATGAGAAACAAGGGACAAAGGATGGGGGGTGATTAGGATGGGGGGGCAGAGAGGGAGCAACTGGATGAGGGGGAAGGGATGGGGAAAGGAGCCCAGAGGCCCCCTCTCCAGTGCCACATGAGGGGGAAGCCTGGTGTCTGGGGCCAGTAGGCCCTGAGTACCCCTCACCTTGTCGGCACGGCCGGTCCCCCCGTAGCGGGTGATGGCGATGGTGCCATTCAGGTTGATGCCCATGTTGAACAGCTCCTGGTAATCACTGCGCTTGCCCTGGTTGGCATATATCAGCCTCCCCTGAGGGGAGAAGAAAGGGGTCAACCCCAGGGCGCTGGGGGAGAGAGGATCAGAGGGGCTGCTGGGACGGGATGGGGAGATAAAGTTGCCATGGGGACAGGGCCCACTTGGATCCTTGATGTGAGAGCAGCCATTTGTCTCCATGGGTACATGGCTGTCAGCTTGGTGATGGGGGCCAAGGGGAGGCTGTTTGTCTCCAGGAATATGTATCTGTTGGCACAGCAATGTGTTAGGGGTGTTTATCCCTCAGGATATGTGGTTGTTGGCATGACGAGATGTGGGGGTGGCTATTTATCTCTGGGGGTACATGGCTGTTGGCAAGATGATGTGTGGTGCTTGCTGTTTGTCTCTGGGAATACGTGGCTGTCTTGTGGTGACATTTGGGGTGACTGTCTCTTTGGACACATGGCTGTTGGCAAGGGGACCTGTCTGGGTGGCTGTTTGTCTGTAGATATGTGTCTGTTGCCAGAATGACATGTGGTGCTTGCTGTTTATCTCTGGGATTGCGTGGCTGTTGGCATGGCAATATGTCTTCCTGGCTCCGTGGCCATGTGGTCATCAGCATGGGGATGTGGGGGGTAGCTGTCTGTCTTGGGATACACGGCTGTTGCCACCACAGCCTGAGGGCAGCCATTCAGGATACCCCACCTGTTGGAGTGACAACCTGTGTGATGCTTGCTGTTTGTCTCGGAATACGTGGCTGTCTTGTGGTGACATTTGGGGTGACTATCTCCATGGACATGTGGCTATTGGCAAGGCGACATGTCTGGGTGGCTGTTTGTCTGGAGAGATGTGGAGTGACAACCTGTGTGGCTGGCTTTGGATAAGTGGCTGTTGGCTCGGTGACAGCTGTTTGTGGATACATGAGGACCTGGGCAGGGCGGGGGATTGTCTGTCTCCATAGATACACAGTGGTTGGCATGTCACCCTGGGGACAGAGATCCCTGAGCAGCCTTGATGGGCTCATAAAAGAAGGGACATGGTCCTGACTGGGAGAGGAGATAAGATAACTCGTTGACAGCCCCTGGGTGCAGGGGGAGGGTCTGAATTGAGGCCACAAGGCGGTCACGAGGGATTATACCCAGCCCTGCTCCATACCCTGGGGTTCCCAGGGGGTGCGTAGGCAGCGTACGGCTGAACCACATCTGCATGGGCCTGGTCTGCTGTCACGTTCTTCTCGCTGCGCCGGGTTGTGAAGATCTGGCTGCTGTTCTCCACTGGGGGTGGAGGCAGATCTCGTCAGCTGTGGGGTGCCTGCTGTGGGACATCCCATTCTGACCTTTGCCCCCATCTGCCTCATCTCTCCCTGCTCCCCTCTGCCCTTGTCTGTTCCCAATCCCGTCCCTCCAGCTCCCTGTCCTCAGCTGCCTTAATTCCACCCCCTGGCCTGTCCCCTGCCCCATTCTCCCCCTTAGACCTGCCCCAGTTCCTGCTGCCTGTCCGTTCTCTAGCCCCAGCTGTCTCAGGGCCTATCTAGCACCCCACAAGCCTCTGTGCCCAGCTGCCCCAGTGTCCCCCTCGCCCCTGCACCCATTTGCCCTATCTCCCAGTTCCCCCTGCCCTCCTTCCACCACCCCTTCCAGCCCCCCCTCCAGTACCCTGATCCCCCACTACAGCCCTGTGCCCTGCACACGCAGACCCAGCCCTCACTTGCCCACACACACCCACGGCCACGCTGTTGGGTCTCTGTGGGTCAGGGAAGGACAGGAACGCGCCGTACACATCCTCGCTGGTGCTGTCCAGACCGATCTGTGGGTCCTGCCAGCGCCTCAGCAGCAGCTTTACGAGCTCCTCATCCCCCTTAGTTGTAGCCATGTGGGGCTGGGAGGCCAGGGCTCTGGTGAGGGGTACAGGGGAGTGCCTGAGATCACAGCTCCCTGAGGACTGCAGGTTCTGGTGGGGGATAGAACCCAGGAGTCCTGGCTTCCAACTCCTCCTCCCACTCCCGTTGTAACCACTAAACACCACTCCTCTCCCAGAACTGGGGCTACAAGCTAGGGATACAGGTCCTCTCCCTTGATAGGGGCACTGGTTCCAATCTGGCCACAGGTTGAGAGGAGGCTATCCTGTCCCCGGGGGCAGGGGGGATGGATTGTAGGGGATGATCCTGTATCCCTGGGGGGGAATAGGCTCTAAGGGATGATCCTGCCTTGCACAGCCCAGGAGTCCTGGATCTCCTGAATGTGGGTGAATTCAATGGGGCTTTTCCATCTCTCCTCCCCTCCTTACTTCAGATTCTCCCGGATCTTCTCGCTCTCCACCTGATCCATGAAGCTCTGCAGCAGGGATTCATTCAGATCCCGGCCCACGGTCTGCACCCAGCTGGGCGCTCCCGAGCCATTCCCCCCTTTGGGGATGGCAAAGTGGCCCAACAGAATTCCGACCGTCAGCAGCAGGGCCCCCACAATCACGGCCCCTAGGATCTTCAGCCAGCTCATCCCACAGCCTGCCATGGGCTCCAGCCTCTTCCTGGGGGTGAGGTGGGTGTAGTGGGCCCTTTATAGCAGCAGATGGGGCACTCTGGATCAGCTAACGCCTCTGATCCTGTCACCAGGGTTCATGGGGTTACTCATTAGCTCCCAGATCCACCTAGCCGCCTTATCTCCCTCCCCATGCAATACCCCCAATTCATGGCACTAAGGGATGCCCTTTGGACACCAGGAACAGGGCCATAAAACCGATGTCCCATAAAGGGGAATCAGGAAACAGATGGAAGGGTGGTTGGTGGTTCCATTCCCCACCCCCATTAGGAAGGGCATTGGTGGGGTGAGAGCTTCCCAAGAGAAGACAGGACTCCTGGGTTCTAGACTCAGCTCTGAGAAGGGTGTGGGGTCTTGTGGGTTCAGGTTGGGGGTGTGTGCTGGGAGTCAGGACTCTGGGTCCTATATGTGGCCCTGGGGAAGAAGTGGATTATATTGGCTAGAGCAGGGAGTTGGAGCAGGACTCCTGAGTTCTGTCCCTGGCTCTGGGAAGAGAGACATTTGATGGTTAGAGCAGGGAGACTGGCAGATAGATAGATCTCCTCTTTCAGATGGACAAATGGAACCCAGGCATCCTGGCTCCCAGCCTCCCACCCTAACCCACTAGACTCCACACCCTTCCCAGAGCTGGGGATAGAACCTGCATCTCAGCAGTAGTTGAGGGAATCTTTCTATAAACAGCCCCGTGTCCCACCCCGAAGACGGCTTCATCTCAGCGCCGGGTGACTCTTCCGCATGTGCTGGCCCAGCTCCGCAGGCTGAAATCAAACACCCGTTGGCCTGAGGAGTTTATTCCTTTAACGTCGATGTCTGAAATTTTAATTAAAAGGGGTCAGGTCATGCTGGCGACTCAGTCCAGGCGCCTGTGTACAGGGGTTTGGGGAGGTGGGGGCGGATCAGATCACAGTTAGCAAGGTAAATGCAAATGTATACAGGTGGGGCTGGTGGGGAGAGCAGCAGGGTGGGGTGGAGCTAGAGGGGTCAGCCCAGGATTGATGCTTCTGGCCCCCCTACTGTGGGATCCCCCCTACTTTCCTCTGTCTGTGTCCCCCTCCTTTCTATTTGGGTCTATCCCCATCCCCTTCCCCCACCATTTCTGGTTCTGTCTGTCCATCCCCCAACCCATCCCTCTGGGTATCTATCTCTAGCTGTTTCCTCTCATTTCTCTGGCCTGTCTGTCTGTCCTCTCCCCACAGATCTCTCTGGGTCAACGTGTCCCCCCCACCCCCTCTCTGGTTCTGTCTGTCCCCCAGGCAGTCTGTAGCAAACCCAGACTACAGTTCCCTATGCTCAGTGGGGCACCCCTGATCCCCTGGGCTCCTTGCCGTGGTGAGGGGGTAGACAGTGAAGTGGTAGGGGGCAGCAGGAGGTAGACAGTGAAGTGGCTGTGGGGCAGGGGTCTCATCTGCCTATGGGTCCCCTTACAGCAGTGTGGAGTCCATCACCCCATCCCCACACTCCTGCTCCCTTTGCAACACCTTCTCGCCCTTGGCCCGGGGAAGGGACCCCCCTCCATGCTGGGGCTGGTGCAGCAGGGGCTGCTCCTTGCCCGGACTCTGGAAGTCCCAGTAGTAGCGAATCCGGCGCTGGTGCCCCTTGGCCTGGCCCATCTCGCTCCTGTCCTGATAGCCCCCTCCACTCGCCTTCGCCGGCTCCTTCTCCAGGTGTTGGTGCTGCCTCAGCAGGCTGTCCAGGATCTTCTGAGCTGACTGGTAATCCAGAGACACCCCTGGTTCCTTCTCCCCTAGGCCCTGGCTCCAGGCCTCATCCCCATCGGAGCTGTCGGTGCTGCTGAGCTCCGGCACTGGCACTAGCTCCAGCCGCCCACCGAGCAGCAGGCCCTGCGGGGACGGAGGGCGCAGGGCATCAGTGGGCGGCACGGTGGGCACTGAGGGAGCCACCAGCGCCTCCTGCCTCAGGTAGAGGAAGTGTGGCATGGGGAGGGCATGGACCTGGGCCCCTTCCTCCGCACTGCACTCACTTTCTGTCGAGTTGACGTGCTCCAGCAGCTCTCCAGGGCACTGCTGCTTCCACGGCGTGAAGGCCGTGGTTCTCCCGTGGCTTTCCAGCTGCCCCGGGGATGGGAGGCTGTGGTAGTTGGGCACCGGAGTCCTGTCTCCGTTGGGCATGGCTGTGTCTGACTCAGAGCTGCAGTCCGGCTTGTTGGCCTCTGTGGCCGAGTCAGACTGGCTGGGGGTGGTGGTGTGGGCATCGGAGGCACTGTCCATGAAGGCGGGAGGGGGCGCCACGTCAGAGATGTGCAGGGAGTAGAGGCTGTCGGCGGAACTGGCCTTCTCCATGTGACGGTGCTTCCCCGCTGATTCTGACAGCAGCATCGAGATCTGCAGGGACGGGGGAGGGGATGTCACTCACACCAGCCCAGTGTGGCCGGGACCAGCGGTGGTTTAAAGCCCAATATCTCCTTAACCGCGAGTGCTATATCTGAACGGTTTGTACCCTCAGCTTTTCAGTGGTGTCAGGCATTTGTTTCGAGCTCTACGAATTGGATTTATCAATCCCGTCAGTCTGATTACCCTCTGGAACTCTGGTGTTAGTTTAGCAGCCTCAAAAACTGCTAACGCTTGCAGCCATCGCTGTTTAAGGTGCAGTATCTCCTCAAGTCTTCAAGCTAATAATGCAAGACTTGCCCTGATGGAAAGCTGGGATTTTCAGCTTTCCAGCAGCATAGGGCCTTTATGTGTAGCCCTGAGGGTTGTCAAGCTATTGGACCCCCCAGTCATATGATTCTGATTACCTTTGAGCTTATTTCCCTGAGGCCAGAGCCGTTTGAAAGGGTCGCAAAGTGCTGGGGCAGATTGAGGCTCCGTATCTCTGACATCGTGGGGGTTAGACCTGGTCTCTCTGCGCTGTTAGAAAGCTGGGGCCCAGCTTTCCAGGGATACACGGCACTAATTCCTCACCTGTTTGGCTCTAAAAATGTGAGGCTGCCACTGGCTCCGGAATCTAGCAACATTTCCTTGGTACTGGATTTTTGACTCCACAGATGGAAGCATTTCCCACTCCTTCCCAGCACCACTTCTGCCTGCCCCCTCCCCCCATAGCCCACACGCCACCCCCACTGCCAGGAACCCTCCCCGTGCTCCCCCAGTCTGTGCTCCCCAGGCCGCCCGCCTCCCCCACCCCTGAGCTCACGTTGAGTCTCTCCAGCGTGCAGATGGTGTTCTGGGCACTAATAAGCCTCTCGAGCAGCTCAGTAATGTGCTGGTTCAGGGTTTGTTTCTCAGCTGCCATGCTCTGAGCCTGCGGGGGGAGGGAGACAGCAAAGGGCTCAGGACAGCAAGACTAGATGGTCAGGGGAAGAATGGCCTAGTGCTTGGAGGCTGGGAATCAGGACTCCTGGTCCCCCAGCGCTGAGATGCAGCCACCTCTGGGGTGGGATATGGGGGCTGTTTAACATCTGCACAACAATGTTGGACAGCATTTGAAGATATGACATGTGGGATGATCCTGTGTCTGATTGAAACTGCCAGGCAGGGAGCAATTTAGGCCCATGAAGTGGTTTGGGATTTGGCTGGGATACCCTGGTTAATATCCAAATCTCTGTGCAAATTGTCAGGGCAGCTGAATACCCTGGTGGGGGGCGGGGGAGAGAGATTTGGCTTCATGTCTCATCAGAACTATGGGAGAGATTGTGGGATGGAAAAATCAGACCCCCACGTCCCTCGGGAGTGTAGCTACATGGTGCACTTAATATATGGATAGAGCAGCTGTTAGAGGCTCAAATACCACGGTGATGGGCCCAGTGTAAGAGCCTACATTGAATGAGGTAATGGGTTGTTCCCTGTCTGGGCAGCTGAGTCTCCAGGGCTCATGGATCTGACCATGGGGTTGCTCCCTTTCAATGTGGGGGTCTGTAAGCCCAAATCTGGGACTGCTCCCTGCCAGCAATGAAGCTGCCCTTACAATGAGGTGAAGTTTCTCCTCCAGCAGCTGGTTGGTGCGTTGGGTGTTGGAATAGTCCTCCTGCAGCCTGGGGGGGAAACAGACAAGAGATTGAGACTGTCTTGAAAACCTCCCTACAGATGCAGGGATCTTTCACCTGGTGCTGAGATGGCGTGTGGGGGCTGTTCATACAGGGATCCCTCGTCCGGTGCTAAGATGCAGCCGCCTCTGGGGGGGAGGGCATGGGAGCTGTTTATATAATGATCTCTTGCCCAGCATTGGGTGGCACTGTGCTGGGGTATGGGGTCAGTGCTGATTGTGAGGGGAAAGCACCCTATACTGAGTCTCCACCGCATCCTTTGCAGGACTGTGAATTTTCTTTGGAGGTTTCCCGTCCAAGTATTAGTGAGACATAATTCTGCTTAGCTTGCAAGATCGATCTCGGGACCCTGTTTTGCCGAGTGCCCGACAGACAAGCATACAAACTAAGAACCCATGTGACTTAGTGTGTGATTGATGGAGGCAGTGGGATACATTCCCAATCTCTACCTTCTCTCAGTATAGACATAATTATTGTTAATGGGGGCTGGTCTCTTACAGGCTCCTGTGTTGCTGGCAGTGTAGCGGAGGCCAAGGGGAGCCATGCCACGTGGGTTGGACAGTGCCCAGAAGGGCCTAGGGTGACAAGAAACTTGAACCTCAGGGAGAAGCGAGGGAGGGACTCAGAGCTGTGCAATGGCAGGAGGTGCTACTGGTAACCCAGCTCCACCAATCAGAGCTCTTTGTACCTACAGTGGGGAGTCCCACAGGTTAGTTGTGCATGTGGGGAAGGGTCCTGTCTCCAAGGAGGTAGTGTTGTGAGAATAGACTTGATGCCTCCAAGAGGGGTGGGGCTATAACAGACTCAACCACCAAGCGAGTGAACTGGAGAGCAGGCTCTGCCCCCAAGGGGCGAAGGGCTATACTAGACTCTGCCTCCTGGTGGGTGTGGCTATGAGAGCAGACTCAACCCACAAGGGGGTAGGGCTGTAATAGACTCCACCTCCTGGGGGAGTGGCTGTGAGGAGGCCCCACCCACCCAAAGGCCAGGCTTCTGCATCCCTTACCTGCTGAACTTCTCCTTCAGCAACTCCAGCTCTTCCCAGGTCTGCTGCAGATCCTGCTGCCCAGCAGGGCCAGACTTGGCCCCTGCACCTGCTCCTTCCGCCTGCTCCACGCCATGGTCTCTGGGCAACCTGGGGTCACAGAGAGCACTGGCAGTGGGGAATCTGAGCCCCAGATGTCTTGTCATGCCAGAGCCCTGGACCTGGCTGGAGTGACTGGAGCTAGGACCAGGATCCATCTGGGCCAGAACTGCTGGCCTGCTCCCCTGTTGGATCTTTGAGCTGCATGCCCCCCTCTGCCTACAGCCCTCCATCGGCGCTCCCCCTGCAGAGCCACTCCAAGGATGCAGGGGGCTCTTAGAGCACACCCATCCCCATGTATTCAAGCGCAGTCCCCCTCACACCTCTGGGGTACTAAGGCCCCTTTGTACTCTGTGGGGTTGTTGACGTCATTAAGCCTCACCCTAGGTAACTCGGGAGGGTGGAAGGCCACTAAGTGTCAATGAAGCCTTCCTGCACTAGGCCTAAGTGAACCAAACTCTATCCTTCCATGTTTAAACTCTAATCAACCTCAAAAGCCAGGTGCAATTGGAATATGTAAGCAACCAGTTATCTGTGTGCAAGCCCCTGCTCAAGCAGTAATAATGAGGTCTGCATGTTTCTGGCTGAAGGGAAAAAGGACAAGATAACGGTTTAAAGAAGTTACTAACAAGCTAGGCTTATAGCTGCCAAGAATGACTTAACTATTACCAGGGACGGGAGGGGTAGAGGGAGGAATGGGGGGGAGAAAGGGAGGGCTAGAGCGGAAAGGGCGGGGGGGGGGGTGAGGCTTAACTGCAAAATGTATAAAAGAAGAAAAACTGTTCCTGTTAATGTGCTTGATTTGAGACGTGCCTGTCTCCTTGCACCGCTTTGGGATCCCAAATAAACTTTGTTTGCTTCTCCCCCTGGTGTGTTTATTGACGCGAAGCACACCGGGCAACGAACCCACTGTTGCTGTCCTCGAGCACACCTGTGCTGGCAACAGTTTTGGCGCCCAACGTGGGGCTCGAGGCTGAAATTTAGCCTTGCCCGGACCCCTCTCGGAGGTCGACAGATTGCGGCGACGACCGACGCCCAGCGCGCACCGGTGACTTTACCGGGGGCCTCGGCGGAGACGTGGTTTGGTCGACCCCAGAGGGCACAACGGTGCAACGCGCTCGAGTAGTGGAGAAGCAGCTGCGGGCGACGGTGGGGAACCGGTCCCATGGATAGGGCGACGGTGCAGAACCGGACCCTTGGATAAGGTAGGAACAGTCCAGTGGGGACTTTATCTGTCTTGACCTGGGGACGCCTAGTGTCTACCTGTTATGACCTGGGGACGCCCAGTGTCTCCCTACGGGGCAGGGACAGAGTATGGCAGGCAGGGCAAGGTGTACACCCTTGGAATGCATTCTGGTGAATTGGAAAGTGTTTGGATCGGATCCGTTGATTAAAAGTAAACTGAAAAGGTTCTGTACAGTAGACTGGCCTCAATATCAGCTAGAGGACCAGGAAAGGTGGCCACCGGAAGGATCACTTAATTATAACACGATCCTTCAATTACTTCTGTTTTGTCAGCAAACGGGTAAATGGAATGAACATATGTATGTACAGTTGTTTATGTTGCTAAGAGATAGGTTAGATATTTTGCAAAAGTGTAATTTGACTCCGACAGGTTCGGTAGTAGCTATTGTTAGTTCCCAGAACCCCCCCACAGCTGTAATGGCAGGTCCGGTGTCCCCTTCGGCTATCACACCCCCACCATATAAAGACAAGGTGTCTCAGGTCCCAGAGATTGCCCCCTCGGTGGAATTTTAGCTGTTGATCACTGAGACCGTGGTGTCCAGACATGGCTCAGATAGGAATCAGGCCACTACTATGCAGGTTTACACCCATGTGCCTTTTAACCCGGTGGACCTAGCAGCCTTTAAGGCACAGGCAGGGGAATTCTCTACAAACCCAAGCAAGTCTATCTCGGTCTTTGAAGGGTGCCTGGCTAGCTGTAACCCTGACTGGGATGATTGTAATGTCCTTATGCGGACCCTGCTGTCTGAGGTGGAGCATAATCAGGTTGTGTCTTAAGAAAAGGAAAAGAGGCAAGCAAAAATGATGGTCGCAGCAGTACAGGCCGGTGGCAGGGGAAAATTCCAGGAAGGTGGAAGGGGCCGGGGAATGAGAGGCCGTGGGCGCCCTGGCTCACAGGAAAGGCGTCTGGGTCGCAACCAGTGTGCCAGATGCCGAAAGGAGGGACATTGGAAAAATGAGTGCCCCGAAAGAGAAGGTACCCCTATGATGGCAGCGGAGGATCAAGAATAGGAGTGTCAGGGGAGACAGACTATCCTGCCCCTGGAACCCCGAGTAAACATGAGGGTGGGAGACTTGGACATCAACTTTTTAATAGACTCTGGAGCTGCACGAGCCGCCGTAAATCGACCCCTGCAGCTGCCTGTGTCAGAGTCCCTCACTGTGGTGGGTGCCACAGGGAAAGGAACCAAGTGCCCAGTGTATGCCCCAGCGGAATGTGCTTTGGGAAACAGAACTCTATCTCACAAACTGGTTTACCTCCCTGATTGTCCAACACCTCTACTGGGACGGGACCTGCTTTGTCGCTTAGGAGCCACCCTGCATTTCACCCAAGATGAAATAACCCTCACCTTACCCCCGGAGAATACCTGGATAATGACCCTTGCAATTGAGCCCTCAGCCATGCAAGCCACAGAGTGGAGCCAGTGGGATGACAAAAGGTGGGTTAAAAAGCAGCTTTGCTGGACAGTGCTGGCCCAGGGATTTAAAAATTCCCCCACCCTTTTCGGCCAGGCCCTGGCCAGAGACTTGGAGGAGTGGGACAATGAGGACAGGGTCCTCCTCCTGCAATATGTGGATGACTTGTTAATGGCTGCTGTGGGTCTCACCCCTTGCCTTAAAGCCACTGTGAGCCTCCTGAACTTTGTTGGACTCCTCAAAAGTGGGTGTGCTCGTCCTGGTTTGTTGCTCCAAAGCTCTGTATAGAAGTTATTTTGCTGGATAATGGCAATGTGTATGTGTTCATTGTTGGGAAAAGGTGTATGAGTGAAGAGTGGAAGTTTCCTTTCTAAGTTAAAAGAAGCCAAAAAGGAGAAAAAGAAAAAGAACAGAATGAGTTAACTGAGGGAAAAAAATACAGCTAGCAAGCTCAGTCCAAAGATAAGATGCTGGCACCATCCAAGGACACTACCCAAAGCTAAGACTTGGCCGACAGCCAAGAAAAGGGGGGGCCTGAATGGGCCCAAGCAACTATGAGATCTGCAAAACACTGTCAGGCATTAATGAAATGTGTTAGGTTTCTTTTCTCACAGATAAAAGAAGTGCTACCCAAATACCCTAGCAGCCCTGCCATTCATTGAAACAAGGAGACTGAGTCCACGTAAAGTCCATCAACGAAAAACTGCTTTGGCTCCACACTGGAAAGGCCCTTTCCAAGTCCTGTTCACCACCAACACCGCTGTGAAGTACCAAGGACTGCCCACCTGGACCCAGGCTTCTCACTGTAAAAAGACCCCTCCACCTCGGGAGGACTCTCCAACTGATGATAAGCCTATTTAAAGACAGGGTGATGTGCTAGTAACCTCTCCCCTGTATGATGCTGAACCACACTGTTTCAGGAAAAGAGAAGAAGGAACACTTGCTTCTTTGAAACCACAAAGTCCAGGAATTCCTGACTACAAAAGACATTAAGAACTGACCCTGGTGAAGAAACAAAGAATTATACGCTGGCAGGGAGGCTATTACACCCCTGGCCTCCCAGGTACAGGCTGAATGTCTAGTCTGCCAAAAGAACAACCCTCAACCAGGAGTGTCAGTGCCACCAGCCACTCTGGAACCTACCCCAGGCCCAGGGCTGGTTTGGCAAATAGACTTTACTGAGTTCCCCCAGACCCGAGGATTCAAATACCTTTTCGTCTTGGTGGATCGATTCAGCAGATGGCCTGAAGCCTTCCCATGCCATAACAACACTGCCAAAACGGTGGCTCTGAAATTTGTCAAGGAGATCATTCCCCGCTTCGGCCTCCCCCAGTGGATGGAATCTGACAACGGAACACACTTCGCATCCCAAGTTGTTCAGAAGATATCGGATGCCCTGCAAATCCCCTGGAAGCTCCACACTCCATGACGACCGCAGGCCAGTGGAGTAGTGGAACGCACAAATCAGACACTTAAGCGGCACCTCTCAAAGGTCTGCAAAGAGGCTTCCCTTAAGTGGCCTGATGCCTTACCCCTTGTTTTGCTCCACATGCGCTCTCTCCCAAAGGGCAGGTTAGGGCTCAGTCCCTTCGAGATTATGTTTGGAAGGGCATGGCCTATGAACGGTACACCGGTTCTGGCAGGGGAGTGGGAAATGGGGTGTGGCTTTTTATCTCAGTACATGTGCTCTCTGTCTGCTGTTCTCTGTTCTCTCCACAGGTATACCAGAGATTTGCAGCCTCTCCCGCTGGATGCCCCTGTCCATTCCTTGCAGCCAGGCAATTCCGTTCTCGTTCGGACCTGGAAGGACAAGCCTCTCCAAGAGAAGTGGAAGGGACCCCACACCGTCCTGCTGGTCTCCCACACAGCAGCAAAGGTCAAGGGACACAAGAACTGGATTCAATCACTCCCGTCTGAAGGCAGTGCCCGCTCCTGAATGGTGGACCGTCCAGCCTACGGAAAAAGACTGCCAGCGACGACCTGAGACTTAAACTGTTATTCAAAAGACAATAAGGCCTGCTGGGAATGCCCTGTGGTCTCTTTGGACAGTCGCAGCGCACTCCCCGTGAAAACTCTAAGCGTTGGTTGTGTTTACTCTCACAGGGCCGGCCTAACCTGGTGGCCTGGTCCTTTTGTTTTTAATCTGCATACTACTGGTAATTGATATTTTGTGGGTATTTGGGGAATTGTAATTGTTAGGCCCTAGGGTCACCTGCCCAGCATGAGTTCAGGTCCAGGGTCTGCCACAGTGGTACTCTTTGCCATAGGGACACTCCTTTCGTTACCTCCCGTTTCCCCCAAGGCACATGTGGGATGGAAAGGGATCCCTACTAACTTGGAAACAAACACATATGAGTCCTTGAAGGTTTGCTTTGCCCAAGAGTTTAACCTCTCTAACTGCTGAGTATGTTCCCAAATCCTGCACCACACAGCAGGGTTACCCTGGAGGGTGGTCCCCCAAAATTGGTCAGATATCTGTTGGGGATGGTTCAGTAGGGGAAGAAATACCTCGGGTACCCCCTTGTGACAAAACTGTACCATTGAATCCCAGTATGCATTAAGGGACAACCCCTGGCCGCCCCAGGCAGCGTAAATCTTTGTATGCCACCTCAGAGCCCATTAAGGAAGGAGACAGGTTGGGTATAATCCTCCTCCCATCCTATGGGGTGGAACAGCTAACCCAATTTTATCATAGGCTCTCCGTGTTTCTCACCACATTCGCTAATGAAACCTTGGCCATAGAGAAGAGCCTTAACTCAGAGCTATACCAGCTCCGGTTGCTGTCCCTGCAAAACAGACAGGCCTTATATTATGTTTTAGCCTCCAGGGCGGGGTGTGTGCCCTTATTGGGAATGAATGTTGTACTTATGTCCCGGAAAACTCACAGGACATTAACAAGCACATCCTGTCGGCCAAACAGGCTTTCAAGCAGTGGAAGGCCCAGGAAAGGAAACCCACAGTTTTCAATTCCCTTTGAAGTTGGTTGCCCAACCTAGGAGGACTGGGGGGTGGCCTTGTGCGTCTCCTCCTCACCGGTGTGGTATTGTGCCTGGTCACCCTCCTCCTAATTGCTTGTTTTAAAATGCTCCTCCGTAAGCTTTGTGCCCCCCGTTCCTCAAAAATCCCGGCATACCCTCTCATTGAAAACCCCAGCTTCATAGCACTTAATCATATCTTGTCCACAGAATATGAGAAAACTCAGCCAAAAGCTTGTTGAGTATTCTCAAAGGAGGGAGTTGTTGACGTCATTAAGCCTCACCCTAGGTAACTCGGGAGGGTGGAAGGCCACTAAGTGTCAATGAAGCCTTCCTGCACTAGGCCTAAGTGAACCAAACTCTATCCTTCCATGTTTAAACTCTAATCAACCTCAAAAGCCAGGTGCAATTGGAATATGTAAGCAACCAGTTATCTGTGTGCAAGCCCCTGCTCAAGCAGTAATAATGAGGTCTGCATGTTTCTGGCTGAAGGGAAAAAGGACAAGATAACGGTTTAAAGAAGTTACTAACAAGCTAGGCTTATAGCTGCCAAGAATGACTTAACTATTACCAGGGACGGGAGGGGTAGAGGGAGGAATGGGGGGGAGAAAGGGAGGGCTAGAGCGGAAAGGGCGGGGGGGGGGGGGTGAGGCTTAACTGCAAAATGTATAAAAGAAGAAAAACTGTTCCTGTTAATGTGCTTGATTTGAGACGTGCCTGTCTCCTTGCACCGCTTTGGGATCCCAAATAAACTTTGTTTGCTTCTCCCCCTGGTGTGTTTATTGACGCGAAGCACACCGGGCAACGAACCCACTGTTGCTGTCCTCGAGCACACCTGTGCTGGCAACAGGGTGGAGACTGCCCCCTGGGATTCCTCCCTATAGCTGGGGAGTAGCTGGCATAAGGGCCCTGCACTGGTCCTGTTTTCAGCAGAGGGGTTGTGGCTCAGCGCTCTGGCTGTTCTCTGCCCCCTAGGGTCGTGAGAGGTGGATCAGGGATGTGGTTGGCGTGCACTGCGCTCTGGCTGTTCTCTGCCCCCGGGGCCATGGGAGGTGGATCAGGGATGTGATTGGAGCGTGCTGTGCTCTGGCTGTTCTGTGCCCCTCCCCCTGGAGGCTGTGGGAGGTGGATCAGGGATGCGGTTCGAGCGCGCTGCGCTCTGGCTGGTCTGTGCTCCTCTCCCCAGAGGCCGTGGGAGACAGATCAGAGATGCGGTTGGAACACGCGCTCTGGCTGTTCTGTGCCCCTCCCCCCGGAGGCCATGGGAGGTGGATGAGGGACGCGGTTGGAGCGCTGTGCTTTGGCTGTTCTGTGCCCCTCCCCCCGGGGCCGTGGGAGACGGATCAGGGATGTGATTGGAGCGCGCTGCGCTCTGGCTGTTCTGTGCCCCTCCCCCCGGGACCATGGGAGGCGGATCAGGGATGCGGTTGTACTGCGCTCTGGCTGTTCTGTGCCCCTCCCCCCGGGACCGTGGGAGGCGGATCAGGGATGCGGTTGTACTGCGCTCTGGCTGTTCTGTGCCCCTCCCCCCGGGACCATGGGAGGCGGATCAGGGATGCGGTTGTACTGCGCTCTGGCTGTTCTGTGCCCCTCCCCCCGGGACCATGGGAGGCGGATCAGGGATGCGGTTGGAGCGCGCTGCGCTCTGGCTGTTCTCGGCTGTCGCAGGAGGCAGCTTCGGCTGATGGCCAGAGCGCACTGTGCTCTAGCTGTAAGTCAGAGGTTGAGCAACCCTGAAACTGTCCTGACACTAAGGTATGGGTATAAAGGAGGCTTGGATGGGGTATGTAGGAACTGGGCATAGAATCAGAAGTGTAGGGCTGGAAGGGACCTCGAGAGAGATCTATTCCAGTGCCCTGCACTGAGGCAGGGCCAAGTAAACCCAGAGCATCCCTGACAGATGTTTGTCCAACTTGTTCTCAAAACCCTCCAATCATGGCGATTTCTCCATCTCCCTAGGTAACCTGTTCCCGTGTTAACTGTTAGAATGTTTGTCCTAACGTCTAATATAAATCTCCCTTGCTGCAAGTGAAGCTGGTTCCTTTGTGTGCTGCAGAACAACTGATCTCCGGCTTCACTGTACAAGCCATTCACATACTGAAGGCTCTTCTCAGGTCCCCCATCAGCCATCTCTTCCCTAGACTGAACGTGCCCAACGGGTCAGGCTTTCTAAACCTCGGATCGTTTTTGTTGTTCTCCTCCGGACTCTCTCCAGTTTGTTCACCTCTTTCATACAGTGCGGGGCCCAGCCTGGACACAACACCCAGCTGAGGCCTCGCCCATGCTGAGCAGAGCGGGACAGTGACCTCCTGTCCCTTACACACAGCTTAAATGGAACATGCATCTTGACTGGAGGCTCCAAGGTATGTGGCATGTGGTCAATACTCACTTAGCTGGCTCTGTATCGGCTGTCTGCAGCTGCAGCTCCTAGATAGACAGACAGAGACAGACTTCAGCAACAACCCAAGTCTTTGTAAAACGCCACCAATGCCCAGCACAAGATCTCAGAGTGGGTGAGTCTACGTAGCTCCCTTGAACACAGAGGGAAACTGAGGCACACAGCGGGGAAGGGACTTATCCCCAAGGTCGTACAGAGAGTTGGGAATAGAACCCAGGCGTCCTGACTCCCAGCCCCCTGCTCTACCCACTAGACCCCACTCCCCTGCCAGAGCTGGAGATAGACCCCCTGCTCCCTGGGAGGAGGTGACAGGCTGCAGAGTGAATTGTATCTGGCCTTTTGTCTGGACGGTACTGATGGTTCGGGGGCTGGGGGGGGTTGGGGCTGCAGTTGGCTGGGTGATTGAAGGGGAGGGTCGGGAGGAAATGGGGGGCACAGGATCTAAGTGTTTCTGGGGTAGGAGGTGGGGTTGGGGCTGCAGGCACGGGTGGGTGCAGGGAATGGGGGGATGAGATGGGGTTTTGGGAGGACCTGGTTGGGGCTGCAGTATAACCCTGGGGAGATTGGGGGAATCTGTTTGGGGCCGCAGGGTGTGGGTAATTCTGGTTGGGGGGGATAACCTGTTGGTGCTGCAGGGTCCAGAGGACCTGAAGGAGGTTGGTGGGGGGGTGGGGTAAAAATCTGTTGGGGCTGCAGGGCCCGGGAGGAGTTGGCCGGGGGGCGGGGGGGAATCTGTTGGGGCTGCAGAGCTCGAGTGACCCAGGAGGGGTCAGGGGGGGATCTGTTGGGGCTGCAGGGCCCGGGAGGAGTCGGGGGGAGAATCTGTTGAGGCTGCAGAGCCCGAGTGACCCAGGAGGGGGTGGGGTGGGGGATCTGTTGGGGGCTGCAGGGCCTGGGAAGAGTTGGGGGGGATCTGTTAGGGCTGTAAGGCTCAGGGGATGGGGGCAGGTCAGGAAGGGATTTGGGTGGGGCCTTAGTGCTGAAGGGACTACTCTACTGCCACCTACCTTGCAGTGGGCCCCGCCTTGTTGTGTTGTCCCTTCTGGCTGCTCCTTGCCCCAGGGCTCCTTGGGGGGGCTGCCCCGCTCCTTCTCCACCTTCCTGGGGGCAGATGGCTGCTCATGGCCCTCGGTCTCCTCCCCGTGGCCCGGCCTGCCTTCCCCAGGCTTCCTCTGCTCCTCACCGCCTGGCCTGGTCTGGGGGGCCACGCCCAGCTCCAGGCTGCTGACATTGTCCATGTGCCTGGAGGGAGCTGGGTTGGTGTGATCCCCCCAGGGGCCTCTCTTCCTGCCGTGGGGGCCCCTCTCCTGCTGGCACTGGCCCTCCCGGCTCTCAGCCAGGGACCCCTGGGAGCTGCCTTTGCTGCCGGAGCTCTTGGACTCAGAGCTGTCGGTGCCAGAGCCCTTGCCGGCACTGGCAGCCTCTGGTGGCTTCCAGCCCAGGGAGCTGAGGATGGAGGGGCTCATGACCTGCCTGGTGATCTCATTGAGGAACTCAGAGAACTTCAGCTTCTCCTCTACTAGTTTCATCTGGTCCATGCTGTGGTGCTTCTTGGTGACCCCCAGCTCCGGCAGCAGCTCCAGCTCCTCCTCGGCCCTGGGGGGCGGCAGGCCCCGGGGCTCCCTCTCGCCTGCCCGCACAGGGAAAGTCTCAATGGACTTGGCCTTGCGCAGCCCGTCGCTCTTGGCAACAGCCCCATTCTTGAGGATGCCTTTGCTGGGTGCCGGGGCCCCTGCCCGTTTGTGCAGCCGTGGGGCCAAGATCTCGGTCTGCTCATTAAAGACCAAGCTCCTCTCCAGGCTGCTGGCTTTGTAGAGCCGGCTTTCCCCGCCGGCCTGGGCAGGAGGTGGGGACTGGGCCTCCCGGGGACCCCGCTGCTGGGACAGCCGGTCCACGCTCTGGCTGTGCCCCTTCTTCAGCCTGGGGAAGGAGACGGGCTCCTCAGCCTTGTAGCTGGCAGTCCCCTCCCCTCCCCGGCGCAAGGCCCTGGCTTCTCTGGAGATGTCCACACATGACTGGGAATGTTGGGGCTGGGACATGGGGCCGCCCACCAAGAAGGCCTCCTTCTCCAGGCTGGCTTCAGAGGACCAGGAGACTGCGGTGGTAGAAGATGCAGCCGAGGAGGAGGAGGAGGAGAAGCGGTCGATCCGCCCCTCCATCCACTGCTGGCGGCACCGGCTCAGCTCCCGCTCTGAGCCCTTCCCCTCCTTGGGGCGCTGCAGCGGGGTGAAGAACTTCTCCATCACCTGCAGCTTCCCAGCATGCACCTGGCCACCATCGGCCTCGTCCCAGTGTGCTGGGGAGAAGGGCCCTGCCTGCCCCTGGACTTTCTTGTAGGATTTCCTGCGGATGGCTGAGGTGCTCATCCTCAGAGCAGGACGCACCATCCAAGAGCTTCTCACGGCACTGGCAATTCCTGCCTGGCTCTGACGCCGACCCCTCCCCATGGTTATTTAACTAGACCAGCCTGCTTAGTAGAGCAGAAGCAGCAAGTGTCAATACGATGGGTGCTGGGGCGTGTGATGGAGGCGAGGGAGGGGGAAGGGTGGGTTGGTGGACACAGCCAGCACACCTCCCCCCTGGGCCCGCGGATGGCCTCACATCAGCATAGCCACTCTGGGTGTGGGCGGGGACATGGGCTGGCATCTCAGATATGAGGTGCATGGCCCTTTAACTGGGAAAGCTGCTCTGAATTCCTGCTGCATTCAAATCCCAGTGGTTAGGGCACTGGGCTGCCAGTCAGAACACCTGGGTTCTATTCCCAGGTCTGCCACTGAGCCCCTGTGTGACCTCAGGCGAGTTCCTTACCCTTTCTGTGCCTCAGTTTCCTCTCCCACCCCTTCTCTTTTGGGCAGGGAGTCTGTGAAGCACCTGGCACAAATAGAGGCCCTCATCTCAGTCAGGAGATCTATGCAGCACCTGGCACAACAAGGCCCTGATCTTGGCCATAATGTGCTGTTGTGTCCCAAAATGTACCCTCTGACTCTGCCAAAATGGAACTGTTGTCTGGTGGGTTAGAGCAGCGCGGGGCTAGGAGCCCGGACTCCTAGGTTCTATCAGCAGCGCTGGGAGAGGAGTGGGGGAAGGGGGACTGGGATTCAAGGGTTGCATGGGATGAGGTTCACTATCTCACAGGCATAGTATATAAAACGCATTTGGCTGCTGTCTCTCAAACTAACCTCTCCCTTCTTGTGACCAGTTCTTTGCTAGGTCCCAGGCCCCTGCTGAGGCCCTTCCCCGCTCCGGTGTCCTGGGTCTGGTCGGTGCTGGAAGAGCCCTCTGTCCCGGCTGCATACAGCTCTCTTCTCTCTGGGGACTTGGCTAGAGCTCGGTGCCAGCCTCAGGTAAGTGAATGTTGCTCTCGCGTGTAGCCCCCATAGGTCCCTGGGTTAACACAAGCGCCACAGAATTGGGACTGACCCAAGCTGGCTTACAAGGGCTCGTGTTTCTTGAGGCAGTGTGGTTTGACAGGTAAGGCACTGGCCTGGGAGTCAGGCCAAGCTGGGTTCTATTCCCAGCTTTGCCACTGACGTGCTGCGTGACCTTGGGCATGTCTCTTCCCCTCCCTGTGCCTCAGCTTTGTCTCCTTCCTTTCATCATAGGAACGGTCAGACCAATGGTCCATCCAGCCCAGTGTCCTGTCTCTGACAGTAGGCAGGTGCTTCAGAGGGAATGAGCAGAACAGGGCCATTTTGAATGATCCGTCCCTGTCGTCCAGTCCCGGCTTCTGGTAGTCACAGGTTTGGGGACCCCTGGAGCATGGAGTTGGTTCCCTGACCATCTTGGCTAATAGCCATTGAGTGACCCATCCTCCATGAGCTTATCTCATTCTTTTTTAAACCCTGTTATAGTTTTGGCCTTCACAACATACCCTGGCAGAGTTCCACAGGCTGACTGCGCGTTGTGTGAAGAAGTACTGCCTTGTGTTTGTTTAAAACCTGCTGCTTGTTAATTTCATCAAGTGACTCCTAGTTCTGGTAACACTTCCCTATTCACTTTCTCCACACCTTTCATGATTTTATAAATCTCTGTCATGACCCCTTAGTCATCTCTTTCTAAGATGAACAGTCCCAGTCTTTTTAATCTCTCTTCGTATGGAAGCTGTTCCATGTCTTTAATGATTTTTGTTGCCCTTCTCTGTACTTTTTCCAATTCTAATATATCTTTTTTGAGATGGGGCAACAAGAACTGCATGCAGTATTCAAGGGGTGGGCCCGAACCATGGATTTATGTAGTGGCATTATGGTATTTACTGTCTTATTATCTATCCCTTTCCTGATGGTTCCTAACATTCTGTTTGCTTTTTTGACCTCTGCAGCACATTGAACAGATGTTTTCAGAGAACTATCTACGAGGACTCCAAGATCTTTCTTGAGTGGTAACAGCTAATTTAGACCCATCATTTTGTATGTAAATTGGGATTATGTTTTCCAATGTGCATTACTTTGCACTTATCAACATTGAATTTCATCTGCCATTTTGTCACCCAGTCAACCAGTTTCCTGAAATCCCTTTGTAGCTCTTCACAGTCAGCTTTGGACTTAACTATCATCAGTAATTGTGGATCATTTGCAAATGATGCCACTTAACTCTTCACCCCCTTTTCTAGATCATTTATGAATATGTTGAACAGCAAAAGTCCCAGTACAGATCCCAGGGGGACACCACAATTTACCTCTCTCCAATAAACTGACCATTTATTCCTACCCTTTGTTTCCGGTCTTTTTAATCAGTTACTGATCCATGAGAGGACCTTCCCTCTTATCCCATGATAGTTTAGTTTGCTTAAGAGCCTTTGGTGAGGGACTTGATCAAAGGCTTTCTGAAAGTCCAAGTACACTATATTGACTGAATAACCCTTGTCCACATGCTTGTTGACATCCTCAAAGAATTCTAATAGATCAGTGAGGCATGATTTCCCTTTACAAAAGCTGTGTTGACTCTTCCCCAACATACTGTGTTTATCAATGTGTCTGAAAATTCTGTTCTTTACTATAGTTTCAACCAATTTGCCTGGTACTGGACTTAGGCTCACTGGCCAGTAAATACTAGGATCACCCCTGGAGCCTTCTTTAAAAATTGGCATTACATGAGCTACACTCCAGTCATCTGGTCCTGAGGCTGATTTCAGTGCTAGGTTACATACCACAGTTAATAGTGCTGCAATTTTCACATTTGAGTTCCTTCAGAACTCTTGGCTGATACCATCTGGTCCTGGTGACTTAATTGCTGTTTATCGGTTTGTTCCAAAGCCTCCTCTACTGACACCTCAATCTAGGAGAGTTCCTCAGATCTGTCACTTAAAAGAAAGGGCTTGGGGGTGGGGTTGTCCCCCACATGCTTTGCAGTGAAGAGCGATGCAACAAATTCACTTAGGCCTTGGCTACACTGGCGCTGTACAGTGCTGCAACTTGCTGCGCTCAGGGGTGTGAAAATGCCTCCCCCCTCCCCCCCGAGCACAGCGAGTACAGCGCTGTAAAGCCCCAGTGTAATCAGAGCCTGCGGCGCTGCACGCTATTCCCCTCGGAGAGGTGGAGTACATACAGCGCTGCGACTCCACTCGCGCTTCACAGCGCTGCCGCAGCAGCAGTGTGAAGTCCCGAGTGTAGCCAAGGCCTTAGCTTCTCTGCAACAGCCTTGTCTTCCTTGAGTGCTCCTTCAGCACTTTGATCCTCCGGTGGCCCCACTCGTTGTTTAGCAGGCTTGCTTCTTCTGTACTTAAACAGTTTTTTGCTGTTAGTTTTTGTGTCTTTAGCTAGTGTTTCAAACTCTCTCTTGGCTTGCTCTTGTTATACTTTTACACTTGACCTGCCAGAGTTTTTTGTTCCTTTCTGTTTTCCTCACCGGGATTCGACTTCCAATTTTTAAAGGATGCCTTTTTGTCTCTAACTGCCTCTGACTCTGCTATTTAGCCATAGTGGCATTTTCTTGGTTCTCTTACTCTTGTTTTGATCTGGGGTACAGTCTTTCACAGTCACTGTCACCATCCTGGTCAGGTGGTATTTTCCTACTGCTATACTCTTCTTGTTCAAGGGTGGAATTTCTATCCCTAGAGAATCTATGGTATGGTTTGATTCATTTAGGTTTTTCACTTTATTGACTCTGTGATTTCTTTCTCATATAGTGCTTTAGTGTCTGTTTAAACTGTGACCTCTTTGGGGCAGGGACTGTTTCTGACTGTGTGTCTGTGCAGCGCCTGGCATAGTGGCGGGATATCTTGGTTACAGGGGGTAGCTGTGTGGCGCCCAGCACAATAGGGTGTTACCAGATTTGCCCGTTACTTTGGGGTACATGCATTTATCAGGGATACTCTTCTGGGGGGCGGTTCTGTAATTCTAACAATGTACTGCTTGTGTCACTTGTGTTCTCATACGGAGCTCTACTTCTGCACGTTCCCTCCCAATGGAGCTATCCTGCAGGACCTAGGTTCCCCAGGGCTGGGTTCTTCCAGCCCCAGAATCAGACAAACACACACACATTAACAGAGTGCATCTGAGAGGACTGGATTAATCAGCACTCCCAAGCTGACCCCTTATATGCCCCTGGACTCAGCAGGCTGGGTCGAGCAGCACTTCCAAGCTGTCACCCTCATATGCCCCAGGTTCAGCATGTCCCTATCCTCACTTTCACGTTACAATTGTTCTGGTAGTAACCCACTTGATGAGCAAACCCCACAGGATTTTTGGGTGCTGCAGGGATCTTTAACTTCGGTACGAGGTGCATTGCTGCAGAGTGAATGAAGAAGCCAAAAAACACCCATGAGGGGGAGGGGGAGAGAGAGAAAGAGAGAAGCAACCAGCTTAACCATGAAAGTTATTTATTGCCAGATGATAACCATAGGGGAGCCAAACAAACAAAACAGTTATAATATTAAATCTAACTTACATTTGATTATAAAAGTCAGGTTTAGAGAGCTATAACTGATCACACAAGTCAGGGTCAGAAGGCTATACTGAGAGAGAGAGAGCTGGGTTCTCACCACTCCGTGAAGCTTGAATCGATCGGGGTTCCCAGGTGATGGTGGTAGCTCAGGGTCCGGAGTGCTGGAGACAGGCAGAGCCCCCAGCACGATCAGTCAGGAGAAGATGAAGTCCCAATGGAACTGATGCAGATTTTAGATCCAGGCATCAGAGCATTTACTTGAGGGTGGGTCGGGGTTTTTGCAGGGAAAGAACAATGGTTCAAGGGAGAACACTAGAGTTGTTTGTGGGTAAACTGATGGCTCAAGGGAGTATACCAAAGTTGTTTTGTTCAGGCTGGACAATAGGAACTGATCATTCCTGGCTAGGGGCTGTGTTCCTTCGAGGGAGTTCACGATGCAGTTAGACAGCTCCACTATTTTGGATCCCAATAAAGGATTTATTACTAGAATTGGTCTGATAACTGCCGAGCTCGGTGTGTGCAGGCGTGGGTTCATTAACAGCTGGAGCAGAGATCCCCCATCATGCCCTGCTTTTCTGGTCCCAGAGTTCCGTGCGGTTCTTGCCTTGGAATCTCTGTTCTCCATTCTGTATGCTAATGTAGATGCTTCCCTGTCCCATCTCCGATGCAAATGAGGCTAGGGGAGTTTCCTTAATCCTGTCACCCTTGTCCAGAGGTGTTTAGGTGGGTCTCCCACTGCCTTTTCATTGCTTTTTGTAAGTCTTTCTTCTGATCGCCTTTGGTTCAAGTGGGGGGAGGGGGGAAAGGTCTTTCATGAGTCAGACAGGCTGGGTACTGTGCCCTGAATCCCCAAGAACACAGAGCTGATAGGTAACAAGGGCCCCAATCTCAGCTGAGGACTCTAGTCAGCACTGGACCATGGATAAGAAATGATGATAATAATTTGTGCTGTTGTTAGTGATCTCTTTAAACTCCCCGTATTTAAGGCTGCATTGTGATAAGCACTCAGAAGGCAGGAGATGCCAGAGTTAATGTTGCTGGTGCATGTGGTAGGTTCATATATAACTATCCACTAGGGGGAGACACAGACACATTGCTACTCATATTAGAGGTTTGCTCGGGGCTAATTTTAAAGCCTGACATGAGCTCAACTAGACAATTGGAGCCTGATCCTGAGCACACGAGAGCCTGAGTTCTCGTACCCAGGCCGACCCGAAACCGACACTAGCTGGTCCTGTCGTGTGCGAGGGTCTAGCCGCCAGCACGGACTCCGTTTGCTTTATGTCGTTTCCTCTGTGGAGCCGCCAGGGCTAATTAACCCCCAGACCTGATCCCCCCCATCCTGGCCCAGTACCAGCCACCCGGGCGTGGTTGGTTCCCTCCTCCTCCCAGGTCGCTGCTCCCGACTCTGTGCAAGCGCTGCCCCTCGCTCTTGGGGCTTGGCCTGCTGGGAGGCTCCTCATGCCCATGGTCCGTCTCCGCCCACCTCCTGCTCCTGGGGTTGGCTTGGGGGCAGCTGTATGCCCACGCCTGTCTCCCATTGTGCTGTGCGCTGTGACTGCTGGGCACACACACTTTGCGACGCACAAAGTGCAGAGAAGTGGCAGCAGCTGGCAGGAGCGGGGCATGCAGCCACCACCACACCAACCCCCATAGGCAGAAGGAGGGGATCTGAGACTACCAAGCCTGCAAGGGTCGGGTTGTTTTTATATTTGCCCTGAAGCTGACACTGGCAGTCAAGTCCCATCGGGTTGCAAAGCTCTGACATGCACACCCTTAACGCTGGCCATCCGTTACAATCCTGTGCATCTTAATTAGCCACTCACCCGCTATTCTGCAAGTAACAGGAGGAGGCAGCAGTGTTGCCTAGTGGATAGCGCACTGGAGTGAGGATTCAGGACACCTGGTTCTGATCCTAGTTCTGCCACTGTCTTGCTGGGTGAGCTTGAGGAAGTCACTTCCCTGCGTGGTGCCTCAGTTTCCCCATCTGTAACATGAGGATAGTGATGCTGACTTCCTGGGGTAAAGGACTCTGAGAGCTACACACTGCAAGTGCTTTGTAAGAGCGAGGTATTGGTGTGCGGGTGGCAGGGCTGGCTCCAGGCACCAGCAAAGGAAGCAGGTGCTTGGGGCAGCCAATGGAAAGGGGCGGCATATCCGGGTCTTCTGTGGCAATTTGGCGGCGGGTCCCTCAGTCCCTCTCAGAGCGAAGAACCCGCCGTTGAATTGCCGCCGAAGAATGAAGCGGCGCGGTTGAGCTGCCGCCGAAGTGCCGCCCATCGCAGCTTTATTTTTTTTTCCTTCCCCCCCCCACTTCGCTGCTTGGGGCAGCAAAAAAGCTGGAGCTGGCCCTGGCGAGTGAGGCAAACTCAAGGGAACTGGGCAGTTCATTTTAAAGCGAAATCATTCACAAAACGGGGCCTTTGCAGGCACTGGCGTTTCCGCTGTTGCTCTGTTGTCAGATTGAATCTGGAGCGGAGCGTCGTGTGCGAGCCTCTGTGAGTCTGGGCAGCGCAGAGCGCAAGCGGGGCCCCAACCTTGGTACCCGTGGATACGGATAGTGACGTCACTAAACCCGAGGCGTGAGGCCCTGCTGCTTCCCTGGCAGCACTGCTAGAAGCACAGGGTTGTATCCCAGGGTGCAAAGCGCTGCTGCTGGGCTGGATGCATTCTGGGGGGTAGCAGAGCTGTGGGATTTCGGGGAGAGGGGATGTCAAACTCCCAGGCTTTCTGGGCCCCCATCGCAGTAGTGTCTCATACGTCTATTTGCCCAGTCCCCCCCCAGTGCCATTATCCCCATGTTAGGGATGGGGAAACGGGGACCCAGAGAGGGCAAGTGACCTGCCCAATGTCACCCAGGGAGTCTGTGACAGGGCAGGGAATTAACGCCCAGGCCAAAGCAGGGGCCCTAGCCCCCAAGCCATCCTTCCCTCCTATGACCCCTCCTGCAGCAGGGATGCTGTGACACGATCTAACCACACATCTTTAACTCTTAGGCAAACCCGGAGTCCTCTTCTCCCGGACGCCACAGGTGCTCATGGAAAGTCCCGTGGATCATGTGATCGGGTAACTAACGATGATGGGCCTCATCCTCAGTTATGCCACTCACCCCATTCGACTGCTCTGGGGAGGGGCCTTCCCAGGTGTAGAACTGGTGTAAGGGGAGTGCACTGCCCCCTGGCTACTTTGTCCCCCTGCGGACCATGGGAAGGCTGCTCCAACTCATGCCAGGGAGGGCAAAGATTAAGGCCCTGTCTACACTCTAAAGTTGTCAACCCAAATCCACACACACACCCCCAGTGGTGTAGTTAAGCCGACCTCACCCCTGCATAGACATGGACGTAGCTACTGCTTCTGTGGGAGGCAGATTAACGGAGAGACCCTCCTATCGCTGCAGCAATGTCTACACCAAAGGGCTACGGCTCAGCCGTTGTAGCGTGGCGAATGTAGGCAAGCTCCTAAAGCCACCTACTCCCTGTCCCAACTGCAGGGACAGTGCAACTGAGCCATAGGCTTTAAAGAGTGGGGAGGCAGTAACTGGGCCTCAGGACACCTGGGTTCTGTTCGCACCTCTACCACTGACCTGCAGTGTGATGACTAGAGCAAGTCATTTCCTCTCTTGCTGCCTCAGTTTCCCCTCCCACCCTGTGTCTGTTTAAGCTGTGAGCTCTTCAGGTCAGGGACTGTGGGTCTGCAGTGCCCAGCACAACAGGGGCCCCAAGCGCAGTTCAGCTCCCAGGCGCTATCAGAATACAAATAATAAATGTGCTTCTGGGGCAGAGTTGTTCACTGAGGCTGTTCCCTAGCTTTTAACTCCACAGCCTTCATGCAAAGGGCTGTCTGGTATTGCCTAGGCTGGTTGGTGATTTCAAAGAAAAAAGTTTTCCCAGCTCCTGGAATGATTTGGCGCAACAGCCCTGAACTAGCATTCGCAGTGTGACGGACGGGCACTGAGGCTGGCACTGCCCACTCCACGAGGTGGCTGAACCTCCTGCATTGGCATAGTCACATGTGGGCTGGAGCATAGGGACTGTTTGAACAATCACAGAGCAAATGGTGCACAAGAGTCCAGAGCAGGAAGGCAGCTGGCGTGGTGGTGTGAAGCGAGGGGCTGTCGCTGCCTGTGCAGGGGTTATACACTGGCCACTCTGTCTTGCCCTAGTGAAAATAACCGTGTGTGTATCATGAGGGACAGAGTCAGGGTTTGGAGAGCAGCCCTGGCGTGGGGGTGGGGCTGAGTCAGACCCACTGAGTTGAGTGACAACCCCCCACCCCCTTTCTTTCTCCTGTTAGCCAGATCCCTCTCCAGGCCTGCTGCTCCTCCTGCCTCGGTTACAGACCTCCAGCTCAGCGATCTCTGCTCCTAGCTAGCTGGGGCTGTTTATAACAGGGATCCCGCGTGCCGGTAGCCACCTCTGGGGTGGGTTTATTGAAGCGGGGGGGGGGGGGGGTGAGTTTACAGCCCCAAACAAAGCATCTCATGAGTCTGATCTGGGATGAGTGTTGGAATAAATAAGGACTCTGCACACACCCACCCTTGTGATCCCCAGTCCTTTGCACTCACACTCTCCGTGACCCACATGGTCCTTCTCCCACCTGTAGATAAACTAGGCCCAAAGACTCGGCTGCTATTTCCACCAGGAGGGGACCAGCCTGGCTTTCTCCCCAAAACTCGTCGGGCAGAAGCTAAAGATGGATTCCGCCTCCATTGCCAGAGCCAAAGTGCAGTGTTCATCTCCCCCCCCCCCCCCGATCGATATCATGTGATCCCGCTGCCCCCAGCAAAGATACAGCAAGGTTAGAGCCAGTCCCCATTGGCTTCCTGGGGCAGGGATCGATGGGGCAGGGATTTAATCAGTTCTTAAACAAGCAGTTGGGGAGTATGGCTTGTTGGGGGGGGGGGCAGTGACAGTGAGTTGGCAGCAGCAGCCTCTCCCCAAATCCCTCACCACTGAGAGCCCCCCCGGGATGCAAAGCCTTTCATGCCATCAATCCAGTCCCTCTGCCCGCCCAGAAGTTTTTGTTGGGTGATGTAATCAAGCTGCTTTGCACACATGGGGAGGTGGACTGTGGCTTCTGGCCCTGTGGGGCTCTAGCGGCAAGGAAATCTCAGCTGGCTCCATGGGAATGCCGGCGGCGTTGCAACTCATGTGCCAAGGCCTCACCCTTATGCTGAAGCATCAGTGATGTCTGCTTCACCCACGTCACTCTGATGTGGAGTCCGGCCTCCCCTCCTGTGCCGGGGGGCGAGTGGGATCGACAGGCCTCGTGCTGTTACCAATAGCAGGATCCAGCCCCCCCATCTTTCCATAGCGCCAAGGCCTTGTGCTGCCTGGGGCTTTCCGGGGGCAGTGTTCAGTGGCTTGGTTGCGGCCAGGAGCAGCAGTGTGGGTCTGGGGTGGGTGCAAAGCGTTCCACTCGCACAGGCTTTGTGCACACGTGTGGCTGGAAAGAGCCGGGGGTTAAAAAGCTGCATGGGGAGGGGGCTGGGCAGGAATAGCTGCGGGGGATGTGAGTCTCCCTGCGCTGCTGGCAAAAGCCCAAGCTGGGAGGGAATCAGCCAGGGTCCCTGCAGGCTCCCCCATGATCAGGTGGTGGCACACACAGGAGTGGGCCCTTCTCTGCACCCCAGACGCTCCCTGTGCAAGGTCACCCCGTGTAACAGCAGCCTCTGTGCCAGACAGGGCGGGGAACTGCTCCCGCTAGAGCAGCTCCAGCCCCTGACGCGCTGTCTCTCTGGTGCCACCTGGTGGCTGCCTGTGAGCAGCCGAACCAAATGCTTCGGTGGCAGGAGGAAAACTGTCACGACTGTCTTTGCACATGTGCCTTAAAACTGTGATTAGTCTCCTATTGGTCACGGGTGTAGCCAATGGGGAGGCAGGCGCTGGGTTCAAACCAGGAAGTAGCCTCCATGCGAGGGAGCAGCGGCTGGGCCTCCGATGCCTCCGTCTCTCTCCTTACCCAGCCTCAGCTAGGGGGCGGGGCGGGCGCCACGGTCGATGTTGCTGATTCTCCCTCCAAGGCCCTGCCATGGAGGAGGCTGAAGGACTTGCATCCCACCCCTGACATACGCAGGTTGCAATACACAGGTTACATTAATTACTGAAGATATGCAAGATGCACAGAGTTCCACATCATACAGTGATGCTCATTGCGAATTATGTTTTCCAATGGGCAGGTATCCCTTATCCCCTTCTATCCAACTGCAAGGAGGAGGCCACTCCAACATTAATCTATAGCTACCTTACTGAGTTGATGACTGTACTCAAGTATTAATATGTAAATAACTAAAACAAATAAAATACCAACTGAAATGTATTAATTTTTGGATGTTTTCCTAATTTTTCAATATTGATTTCAATTACAACACAAGTATAAAGTGCACAGTGCTCACTTTATATTATTTTTATTACAAATATTTGCACTGTAAAAATAAATGTATGAGGTGAATTGAAAAATACTAAGTACTGAAGTGCAATCTCTTTATAGTGAAAGTGTAACTTACAAATGGAGATTTATTTTTTTTAGTGACATAACGGCACTCAAAAACAAAATACTGTAAAACTGTAGAGCTTACAAGTCCACTCAGTCCTACTTCTCGTTCAGCCAGTTGCTAAGACAAACAAGTTTGTTTACATTGACAAGAGATAATGCTGCCTGCTCCTTGTTTACAAGATCATCTGAAAGTGAGAACAGGCGTGGCATGGCACTTTTGTAGTCGACATTGCAAAGTGGTTACATGCCAGATACACCCATTACCCACATACTGCATATATTTCATGTTATAGCAGTCTCGGATGATGACCCAGCATGTTTGTTTTAAGAACACTTTCACAGCAGATTTGACAAAATGTAAAGAAGGTACTGATGTGAGATTTCTAAAAATAGCTACAGCACTCGACCAAAGGTTTAAGACTCTGAAGTGCCTTCCAAAATCTGAGAGGGAGGAGGTGTGGAGCATGCTTTTAGAAGTCTTAAAAGAGCAACACTCTGCTGTGAGTCTGGTGGCACCTTAAAGACTAACAAATTTATTTGGGCATAAGCTTTCGTGAGTAAAAACCTCACTTCTTCGGATGCATAGAGTGAAAATGCCTGCATCTGTAACTTTCACTCTATGCATCCGAAGAAGTGAGGTTTTTACTCACGAAAGCTTATGCCCAAATAAATTTGTTAGTCTTTAAGGTGCCACCAGACTCCTTGTTGTTTTTGTAGATACAGACTAACACGGCTACCCCCTGATACTCTGCTGTGGAAACTACAGAACCCAAACCACAAAAAAAGAAAATCAACCTTCTGCTGGTGGCATCTGATTCAGATGATGAAAATGAACATGCGTCAGTCTGCACTGCTTTGGATTGTTATTAAGCAGAACCCGTCATCAGCATAGAAGCATGTTCTCTGGAATGGTGATTGAAGCATGAAGGGACATATGAATCTTTAGCACATCTGGCACATAACTATCTTGCGACGCTGGCTACAATACTGCCGTGCGATCACCTGTTCTCACTTTCAGGTGACATTGTAAACAAGAAGCAGGCAGCATTATCTCCTGCAAAATGTAACCAACCTTGTGTCTGAGTGATTGGCTGACCAAGAAGTAGGACTGAGTGGACTTGTGGGCTCAAGTTTTACATTGTGTATGGGGTGAATTGAAAAATATATTTTTTTGTTTTTTTACAGTGCAAATATTTGTAATAAAAAATAAATATAAAGAGAACACTGTATACTTTGTATTCTGTGTTGTAATTGAAATTAATATATTTGAATATGTAGTAAACATCCAAAAATAATTAAAATAAATTGTATTTTATTGTTAACAGTGCAATTAATTGCACTATTAATAGTGATTAATTGCTTGACAGCCCTAAAATGTATTAAAGATTTTTAAATGCTTTTCTACATTTTTGTAACCCGCAGCATTATCGCCTTTGCTTAGCTGAAGGACTGAGTGGACTTGTAGGCTCTAAAGTTTTACATTGTTTTATTTCTGAATGAGTTATTTTTGTACATAATTCTACTTTTGTAATTTCAATACACTTTTCTATGTTGTAATTGAAATCAATATATTTGAAAATGTAGAAAACAGCCAGACGTATTTAATTACAGGGTATTCTATTATTGTTTAATAGAGTGATTTTTTTTTAATTGCTTGACAGCCCTAGTAAGCAATATATACCAGAATCTATAGAGCAGACTTCTAAAGAGAGAGAGACAGACACAACTATTTTATTAATTTTTAGACTGAAAAAACAACACATCAGCTCTATGTACAAAAGAATAATGCAGGTTACTGGGGAGAGGCTTCATTCCACAAGAAGATCAAACTGCTCTGCTTCTTCAAACTGTGCATTCATTTGAGCAGCCCACTCATCCAGTTCAGATTTCTAGAGCAGAGGAAGTAAAAACAACAAAAAACTGTAATTATAACAAGCACAAGCTGATTGATACAGAGCAGCTAACAGAATGCAGGGGTACCTGCTCCAAAGATTTCCCCATCCCTCAACTAGAGCACTTGAGTGATACTAGAATTCCTTTGAGGTCTCCCACCTAAGCAGGCAGTACTCACATCAATCTGGGGGATCCTCCTTTTCTTCCGTTTCTCTTTGGGGAAGGAGATGCCAGGAATGTTTGTGTCCCATTCCTTAGTGGAGCCCAAGGCATTGGGCTCCACTGGAGTCTCCTGGGCAGGGGAAACCTTACCCACTGGAGACACATCGGCCAGTGCATCAGGCACTAGGAGCTTCTCAAAGCCAAAGAGTGAGCACTTCTTCTGGGTGAATGTGGGTGTGGACATGTCCAAGCTGGGTGAGGCATCCAAGCGGCTGTAGGATCGGCGCACTTTCTTAGACATCAGCACATCCCTCTCATCCTGAGGAGAGTCACATACATTGATGCTAACTGTAGACAGGGCAGCCTTCTCCACCAGGCCTGAGGCATTGGCAGGGAGAGATGATGCTAAGACTGGGTTAGCATCAGTGCTTCCACAGCCTTTGGCCTCGCTGCTTTCCACTGGGAAGTTCTCCTTTCCTGCCTTCTGGGAGATCTGCAAGGAAAGGAGATGGAGTTTATCCCTTTTTCTCCCTCACCAATACAGCTAACCTATGGAACTCCCAGCCGCCCCCCTACCCCCACTGGCGGGGCCAATCAACACTTCAGTCTCAGGGCTGTCTAAAGGAAGTAGCTCAGCTCATATTTACTTTAAGTTAAAGCAGGTCTGTCAAAGTTCAAGGTCTTCCAAGTCTGAGGCTAGTGCCCTAAGTCACTGGGACCATCCTTCCCCTGATATCCAATATACTAGCAAAACCCAAAGGAGAACATAGACACTTACCCTGGGGCTGCGCCGTGGAGTCCAAGCAGTACCAGTCATCTTGGAGGAACAAATGAATTCAATTAGTGTGTAGCCAAAAGACTGTGGGAGGACAAGGGGAGGAGGGGTGCAAAGCAAGACAAAACATTTGAACCACACTGAGGCTAGACGTGCACATACAGAGCATGGACACTCTTATGGTGTGTTTAGAAATACCAGACCCAATGCTACTTGTTAGGACACTCATAAAAATCCGATCATTTCCCAAACATCAGATGTCTCAGTTCAGAACTTGAGAACTCTCAGAAGTGGGTGTCTGGGATGAGATATGTGCTCAGCAACACATAGGGAATGTAACTCGACAGGCTGTCAGGTATATAATTATGCCATATCACCACAGTGGGGCTTTTCATTTTACTCCACGCCAGCTTAAGGAATCAAGGATTAATAATTGAAACAAATGTTTCAAGGTTACAATAACTTACGCATGGGGTTTGTTCTGCTTCAGTCAAAGCAACAGCAGGCTGGAAGGCAAAATAGAAATTAATACAATTTACACCAGCCAAACAAGTCACATCAGCCACAAAAATGATTTTTTGGGGGGCGGGGGGAGAGAGAGGAGGAGGAGAAAACGCCTGACAGTTGGATACAAACTAAACTGACTGAGCTCTTTATCAAAAAGATGGAGGAGTTACTTACCTGGTATAGTAACTTGAATTCTTCAAGATGTCGCCCCCTAGGGGTGCTCCACATCAGGACACACGTGGACTCTTGACCAGAGATTTGTGTCCACAGCTCCACGCTTGCACCGCAGAGATTCTTGTGCCCAGATCTGAGGGTGTATAAGGAGGGGCGGACCTGAGCCCACTCAAGTTCCTTCTCAATCACAAAAGTCCCAAGAAAGAGACTCTTGAGGCCAAGGGGAAGGAGAGCAGGTAGTGGATCACCCACAGGGGGAGACATCTCAAAGTGAGGCCCCAATGCGAGGAAGTGGATTCAGTACTGCTCGAAGGACAGCACCACCAAAGGCTGCATCGGTCCTGGAATAGGGCACAAGAGAGTAATGCTGGTAAAATGTGTGCGGCAAAGACCAGGGGGCTGCCTTGCAGATGTCTGAGATGGGTAAATTTTTGAGAATGGCTACAGAGGTAGATTGAGCCCTGGTGGTACAAGCAATAACTTTTGGAGAGTGGGATGAACCCCTGAAAACTCACAGCATGATAGAACACAACCTGAAAACTGCATGGACAGTTTTTGGGTGGAGATCGGATGTCCCTTAATTTGTTCTGCTACAGAGGTGAAGAGTCAAGGGGAAACCTGAAAAGGGCCTAGTCCTGTCGAGGTAAAAGGCAAGAAATAAAGTGAGGTCTCATGGCAGAGTTAGTTCCTTGATAGGAGGGAAGATGTTGAATAGGCCTTTGATAAATCTTGCAGTGGTGGGGTGGGGCAAAGACTGAGAACCCTTCTCTGGGAAGGTAAGAAGCTGTGATGGCAGCTAGGTGAACTTTGATGGAGCTCAGCAATAAGTCTGTGGTTTTTAAATTCAGCAGGTAATCGAGATTGTGAGGTAAAGAGCATTTTACAGGAAGTAGAGACATCAAGTAGTCACGCTTTGAGAGGAGGGCTGCAGAAAAGCGCTCACACTTGTATGCAATGTGATAGGCACTAGTACCATAGTTTTATTGCTTTGGTGCACAAGGACTGGGATCTTGCTCCTCCATGCTGATTGATGTAACACTGCTACACTGTTGTCCTTAATGTATAGTAGGAAGTGATGGCAAGTGCAGCTGGCTGTTCTGAGCTCCAATATGTTGATATGGAGGATCGCCTCCTGAGTGGTCCATTTGCCCTGAACTGTGAGGTTTTGGGAGTGTGCACCCCAACATGTGACAGTCATCTGTGGTGATGATCTTCATTGAAGGATGCTGTACAAACAGAGCTCCCAAGAACACTTTTTGTGGGTCCTTCCACGAGTTCAGATAATCAAGGCTCTTCTGAGGTACTGACGCCCGCTTGGCTAGGTTGTGTCTGTAGGGGGTGTCGATGGTTCTCAACCATGTTTAAAGACACCAAAAATGGGAGTCGTGAACATACAGATTGCCACATGGTCCATATCTTCACAGTGGTTAGTGGACTCTGTTGGATTATTGAAACAAGGTTGGACACGGGAGTGAATCTGTCCCTGGATAAGTATGCTCTGGTGGAAGGAGTCCAGAGTGGCCCAGATTAAGTCTATATGTTGTGTGGGTGTTAGGTGGAGACCCAGCAAGTGAAACAGAGACGGTCTTGCTGGTTGCTCTCTGTGCTTTGAGAAGTGAGCGGCCTTTCAGGAGCTAGTCATCTAGGCAGGAAAAGATGATAATGCCTATCTGGCAAAGATAGGCTGCTGTGGCTGACAAAACTTTGTTAAAGACCCTTGGATGGGGAGGGGAATGGTGGAGAGGCCGAAGATTAGGACGCAATGCTGGCAGCGTCCTTGCCTACCACAAAACATAGGAATTGTTTGTGTGAGGGATGAATGACACCATGAAAATAAGGTTGAAGGACACAACCAAACTAATCTCCCAGATTCAGAAAGGGAAATATTGTTGCTAGGGTCATCATACTGAACTGTTGGGAGCTAATGAAGATGTTTAAAATCCTGAGGTCTAGAATTGGTCTCCTCCACCCACCTACCCACTCCCATTTTCTTCACGACGAGGAAGTACTGAGACTAGAACCCTTTCCCAATGAAGTCCAGTGGGACAGTTTAGATCATCCCCAGAACTAGGAGGGATTATACCTCTTGTCTTTGTGGAGGGAAGTAAAGGGGTCCCTGAAGAGGGACAGGGAGTGGGAAGGAGCTCAACTGGATGGAACAGACTATGGAAATTACTTCTAGAATCCATCTGTCCAAGATGATGAGCTCCCAGGAAGGTAGGGAATGGAGGGGAATAGATGCAACATAGGATGCAACGGACATTTTGAAGTCATTGCTGGCTGGGACATTGCTGATGGAGAAGGCCCTTTCTTAGGGAATTTGTGCTTCTTCCAGGGAGGTCTCCTGGGCTGGTAGTGGACTGGGCAAGATCATTGAGCCGTCTGCGACCTGCTGTATTTTCTTTTCATTGCAGGTGTACATAGAGATGCCCAGAGATTTTAGTGTCGCCCGGGAGCCCTTGAGAGATGGGGAGGGACCCATCTGTGCCATCACTAAACAAATTGAGGCCTTCAAAAGGAAGGTCCTTTATAGTATTTTGTACCTCCTGGGGATGGCTAGAAGACCGTAGCTAGGAAGTTGGGTGTATGACTACTGCTGTAGTCAGGGAACGTACAGCTGTGTCGGTAGCATCTAGCGAGGCTTCTTCTGCAACAAGGACCTGAAATTGTTCTCTGTGCTCCTGAGGCAAGTGTTCATTAAAAGATGGAATTTTTGAATAGACAGTCAAGTCATATTTGGCCATCAGGACTTGATAATTGGCCACTCTGAACTGCCAGGGGGCTGAGGAGTGCTTCTTAGGGTCCAGAAGGTCCAGTCGTTTTAGATCCTTATCAGATGTTGTGGAACAGAACTGATGTTGCCTGGTCTGTTTGTTAGCAGCTTCCGCCACCAGAGAATTGGGAATCAGGATAGGAGAAAAAAAAATACTCAGTCCTGCAGGGAGGAGGATGTAATACTTTTTGTCAGCTTGTTTACACATAGGTGGGACAGTGGCTTCAGTTTGCCACCATCCATGCTGAAGTAAGCAAAGCTTCCTTGCTGAGCAAAGCAGTCTTGTCCTGAGGAAGTGAATGAAGGCTATTCCAACATGGAGTGTTGGGTCTCCTAAATCTCCTCTAATAAGACATATAAGGTGCCTGCTACCCTTTTCATGAGTTCTTCAAAGGCCTTGAAGTCATTAGGCTAGAATGGGGGGCAGGGACGGGGGGGGGGGGGGGGCTGTCACAGCCTCATTTGGTGATAAGGAAGATTTGTGGGAAGGTGATGTTTCTTCCTCTTCCACTGATTCCTGCTCTGGGGGAGGTATCCAGGGGTGGCAGGACCTAGGGGCATTGGTTGATGATCCTTATGTCCTCTTTTGGGATGGGACCCTTTAGAAACGGTCACCTAAGGAGTAAGCCCATTGTGGTGGGACTCCAAGGTTGTCCTTGCCATGGTAACCGGGTGTACTTCCTGCTATGAGCTCCTTCTTCAGTGTGAATCTCTAAGGAGGGAGGTTGGAATGGGGAGGAACCATATACAGACATTTCTGAGTCAGATGAGGTGTTATCCTCTGTATCCACTGGGGGGTGGTCAGGGGTGTAGGTACTGGTGGTCAGGGTGGTACCAGGCCCTGGGAAGAGACCTGAACTTGTGTCAGTACTGAGGTTAGAAAGGGAGGCTGGTGAGGTGGTGCAGGAGAATGTTATAACGGTACGAGCTGAAAGTATTTCTCAGAGCCCTCAAAGATTGCACAGGGAATGTGTCAGTACCAGTTGAAGAAATGGACAAAGGGTAAGTAACAGTGGGGAGTATCTCTCAGTACCTCTTAATAACGGTGATTTGGGCTCTTTGAGGAATCAGAGGTCCTCATAACATAGGAGCCTGGATGGTACTGGGGCCTGCACATGTGGTTCCTAACGGACACCGTGATGCTCCATCTCAAGCCACAGACAGTTGAGAAGGAACTGGAGTGGCAGCAGGTCCATCTCCCCCATATACTCTTGTAATGGGCACTAGGGTGTCTGGGGTGCAGACCCACGGACACTGTTGACAAAAATCTCCAGTGAAGAGCGCACGGGCGTGTACGTATCCAGACATGGAGCACCTATAGGGACGCTTCTTGAAGAAGAACAAGAGGTGACTCAATTACGGCATATAAATACTTTCACCAGGAAAAAAATCCCAGGTACTAAAGGGTTCTTTAGCAGCCTGGAGGAGAAAGGCAGAATAAGAACCAATGGCTGGAAGTTAAAGCCAGACACAATCCAATTAGAAATGAGCCACGCCCCAGCCTTTTTTTTTTTTTTTTTAAATAGAAGGTGATTAACTGGATCAAACTCTGAAGGGAAGTGGTGGATTCTCCATCTCTTGATATCTTTTCTGGAAGATGCTTTAGTCAGACAAGTTATTGGGCTCAATGCAGTGGTAACTGGGTGAAATTCTCTGGCCTGCATAACAATCCAGGTGATCTAATGGTCCCTCTGGCTTTAAGATCTATAAGGTGGGCTACATAGATTAGAAAATAGCTTTCAAAATCCACATCCACATCATCCCAGTTTCCCAAATTCCTGATTTTTCCTGTATTGTAACAGTTGAGAATCTCTTTATGAGATGTGGCAGTCAGAATAGGCATATTTTCAGTCTAAACTGGTGCTCACACAGTAGCTGCGCCATTAATAACTTCTCCAGACAAGTAGCAGTACAATATACACTAAGAAATGTAGTGTTGGAAGGGATCTGTCATCTAGTCCATCCACCAGCGCTGAGGCCGAACCAAGTAAACCTAGTAAACATTCCTGACAGGTGCTTGGCTAACCTGTTTTTAAAAACCTCCAATATCAGGGGTTCCACAGCCTCCCTGGGTAACTTATTAACTATCCTTAGGGTTAGCAAGTTTTTCTTAGTATCTAACCTGAATCTCCTTTGCAGCACATTAAGCCGATTACTTCTTGTCCTGCTTTCAGTGAATGTGGAAAACAATTGATCACTGGCCTCTTTATAACAGCCCTTAATATATTTGAATATTGCTATCAGGTCCCCCTCAGTCTTCTTTTCTCAAGACTAAACATGCCCAAGTTTTTCAATCTTTCTTCATAGATAGGATTTTATCATTTTTTGTTCCTCTCCTCTGGACTCTCTCCAATGTGTCCTCATCTCTTTTAAAGTGTAGCAGCCAGAACTGGACACAATATTCCATCCAAGACCTCGCCACTGCCAAGCAGAGTAAGCCAATTACCTCCCAAGTCTTTCATATGACATTCCTGTTAATACACCCCAGAATGATATTAGCCTATTTGCAAATGCACTACACTATTGGCTTATATTGAATTTGTGATCCACTAGAACCCCCAGATCCTTTTCTGTAGTACTGTACTACGACCGAACAAGTTATTCCCCATTTTATATTTGTGCATTTGATTTTTTTCCTTGCTAAGTGTAGTACTTTGCTCTGAAATCAACAAGATGAAATTCAGTAAAGACAACTGCAATTTATCAGGGCCATTTGAATTCTAATCCTGTCCTCCAAAGTTCAATCCCTCCTAGTTTGGTGTCTGTGACGCATTCTATATGATTTTATGAAAATATGCTAATGAGTGTGAATATAAATATGCTTCATGCAAAAGGTCTCTTGTAAGATATCATTACAAAGCTTATAATCTACTGAGTGCGGTCATCCTATTTGTATAAATGTACCACTTTTAGAAATATGAAATATAACTCTAAGGGCCTATTGTAATTATGCAAAGTGTGGGCCATTAATGTTGGTTTGGAATCTTGATGACTCCCATTAACCAGGACAATTGACTGCAGATGGCTGTTTTACAGTACTTGCAAGTCTTCCTGTATACGTGTGTGCTGGCAAGTGGGTAATGAAGGCTTACAGTGACATGTGATCATGTCACCTGAACTGGAATCCATCTTTAACCTGGTGCCTTTCCATTGAGAAGGAGGGGTTGGGAACTAGGGTGACCAGATGTCCCGATTTTATAGGGACAGTCCTGATATTTGGGGCTTTTTCTTATATAGGTGCCAATTACCCCCCATCCCGATTTTTCACACTTGCTATCTGGTCACTCTAGTGGGAACCCAGAGAGGGACAAAGGATTCAGCACTTTATGCACAAGATATATAAATGGGTGGAACAGAACAAAGAGGGCTGCCATCATGAGGAATCCCCTAGCTACCACCTGAGCTGGAACAAGGGCTGTACCAGGGAAAGGATTGTGCCCAGATTAGGAGGCGTCCAGTCTGTGAAAGAAACGTATTGAAACATCTCTGAGGGTGATCTCTTATCTGTATTCAGTTTCTTACTGTATTAGACATAGACTTGCATGTTTTGTTTTATTTTGCTTGGTAATTCACTTTGTTCTGTCTGTTACTACTTGGAACCACTTAAATCCTACTTTCTGTATTTAATAAAATCACTTTTTACTTATTAATTAACCCAGAGTATGTATTAATACCTGGGGGGCAAACAGCTGCACATCTCTCTCTCTCAGTGTTATAGAGGGCGAACAATTTATGAGTTTACCCGTATAAAGGGTAAAACGGATTTATTCGGGTTTTAGACCCCACTGGGAGTTGGGCATCTGAGTGCTAAAGACAGGAACACTTCTGTAAGTTGCTTTCAGTTAAGTCTGCAGCTTTGGGGATGTGGTCCAGACCTGGGTTTGCAGCAGGCTAGCGAGTCTGGCTCAAACCAGGCAGAATGCTGGAGTCCTAAGCTGCCAGGGCAAGAAAGCAGGGACAGAAGTCGTCTTGGCACATCAGTTGGCAGCCCCAAAGGGGTTTCTGTGATCCAACCCATCACAGTGTCATGCACAAATGTTATAAGCATACTCTCCGCTCCATTATCTGAGTCATTAATAAAGTATTGAATAGTACCTGACCCAGGACAGATCCCCGCAGGACCCCATTAGATAGGCTCTCCCAGTTTGACAGCGAACCATTCATAACTACTCTTTGAGAACAAAAACTGGACACAGTCTTTCAACCAGTTTTGCACCCAACTTATCGTAATTTCATATTTCCCTAATTTGCTTATGAGAATGTCACATGAGACTGTATCAAAAGTCTTACTAAAGTCCAAACATATCGCACCTGTTGCTGCGCCCCTATCCACTAGGCCCATTATCTTTCCAAAGAAGGAAATTAGGTTGCTTTGGCATGATTTGTTCTGAACCCCTGCATTCTGTTACCTAGCTACAATAAATATCTGCTGAGACGCACTAGTCCCTAAAGAGTGTACAAGTCTCTACCAGGAGACTATCTCAGTTGGACTTGCTGGGCACAGCTCACAATGTAGAGCAGAAGTGCTGGAGCCCAGACACTCAGTCTAGGAGGCAGTGCAGCCTACCTCGGAGAAAGGAGTGGGACTCCTTAGGGATCTGCCACGCTAAAGGGGGGCTTTCCAAGAGACTGTTTAAAAGCTGGGGTGTAGCTGTGGATCCATGACAGAACCTACCTACCAGTTTTCTGAGTTTGCTGAAGTCTGATTTTTAAAGTCCATACATTAAATGAACAAAGATGGAATTCATTCCAAGTCAGATACAAACATCTCAGCTTCATAATGGGTCGCGGGGGGCTGTTGTCTAATGGTCAGAGCAGTGGACTGGAAATCAGGCTTTCTGGGTTCTCTTCCAGTTCTGGAAGGCAGTGTGTCTAACGAGTACAGAAAAAGGGCGGGGAGCCAGGACTCCTGGGTCCTATTCACAGCCTTGCATGATCCTGCCCAAGTCATTTAAGCACTCTTTGCCTCACCTGTAACATGATACAGAAAACCTGCTGCAGCGCCAGAACTAATAGTCGGTGTCCTGCCATCCAGCCCACTCTGCTCTAAATGCTAGCTAGCACTCCTTTCCAGAGCCGGAAACAGAAACAAATGAGGTTTGCCTTTCCTTTCTCAATGGGCTATGTTGGAATTATTAATATTGATATGGGAAACCACCAAACACTAATTTAACCATAAATTACTTTATTAAATCCCAAGGCCAAATGATATTTATACAGTTGATTTAAACGTGCCTAAAAAGTCTAACTAGTAAGCAATTTACTGCATCTAAACAGTAACAAAACATTTATGAACTTTTGATAGAGATACTTATAAATGGGCTAAACCCAGGGGGTGCTTAGACCCATATTGATCAGTTCCAGTGTGGTTAGGCAGGTATTAGCAATGAACCCTTTAAACATTTACTTTTTATACCCTTTATCAAACAAGCGATGTCATTGCCAATTACTGACTTCAGCTAAAAATCAATTTGAGACTATTCACCCTTATTCCAAGTCTTATCCAGATAAGATTTACAGCCTCCTTTCTTCACAAGGCCTTTTCTTTCTTATCTTCTCTCCCCACCTCCTCCCTTGCTTACTAGCACAACAGTGGGAAGGTTTGGGCTTGTTTCTTTTAAGACAGTTTTTCTTTGTCTTGTTACTGCAGCTCTTTATTTTATTAGTTACTTTTAAAACCATACAACCTTCCCACACCACAAGTAATACTAATTATTTTCATGGCCTTCTTTTACTTGCTGTTTGGGGCCTTCTTTAACTAACTAAAAGCCTTCCCCCCACCAAGATTTGAAAGTATCTTGTCCCCTTATTGGTCCTTTGGGTCAGGTGTCAGCCAGGTTACCTGAGTTTCTTAACCCTTTACAGGTAAAAGGATTTTGGAGTCTCTGGCCAGGAGGGATTTTATAGTATTGTACACAGGAGGGCTGTTACCCTTCCCTTTATAGTTATGACACGCCCCCCAAATCACAGATAGTGTTGGACAGCCGGTTCCACACTGTCTGTGATTTCTTCCTGCAGCTCTAGGAGAAAACAGAGTTAATAAGACACATGCACCTTTAGACATACTACTGATTACTCACTCACACCCACACACCCCTTAGCCAAACGTATGCTAACTTTAGTTCTGTATTCTTGTACTTATCCTACAGGCTGGAAAGCGATGCTTGGTCTGTGGCTGGTTTGGAGTTGGGGAGTATAATCAAAACAGATTTCAGTTCATGTGCATACACAAACAACAGCGACAGGAAGGTTTGACTCACAGACCTGCTGTTTTCGGGGCATGATCTTTTTCACCATGATCGATCGCTTCACCACTGGAGCTGGAAGCTACATAAATAGGATAAAAGAGACAAGACTTATTATTTGTTTCTTGTACTGTAGCAGAGCCTAGGACCCCATTTCGCTACATGATGTACACAGAACTACAAAAATGGCCCCTGCTTCACAAAGCTTCCAGTCCAAGCATAAGACAAAAGAGAGATGTGCTCAAGGAAAGAAAGGTCAGACTGGAACACAATCATCGTTGACGACCCACAGCTGTAGCTCATTGAGCTAGCTTTAGCATTTTATTTTACTTAACAGTAACGCAAGGAACTTACAGGCCTGTATCCTGTAAGACATTAGCTTAACCTGTTACCATAATAAGGCTTTGAGGCTCATGAACTGTGTTATAGATAAGTGGCCCGACAGTGACCCTGAGGTTTGGGGAACTGGGAATAGTGTGCTTAAAGCAGAGAGTTTGTACAACGTAATACCAGGTAACCACAGGAACACTGAACTGATACTAGATTTGGATATTTTAGGATAAAATGTTGGCAAATGCTTAACTGCAAACTGGCCTTGGCAACGAATTGATGTATATGACAATTAGCTGAAACCATTACTATACTAATCCATAGGATAAGGACACCCCAACATAATTAGGGTGAGGAAGTTAGATATGGACAAGGGAGGCTGGGCATTTGTGTGGCTCTGTAACAGGCCAGACCATCATGTAACGGGATCTGGACCATCAGACTTCTTTGGCATGCCAGAGACAGAGCAGGACCGTTGTCTCTTACCGCCAACTTCCCAAGGAAGGGTGTGAGTACATATGCAAGGAATGGTACAAAAGATAAAGTCGAGATGGTTCTTCTACCTCTCCTGAGGGTCCAGGTGGCAGAAGCTCTTAAGCAGCTTTCCTGGTAATCAGCCTGTGACCCAGGGACCCCGTGATGCCAACTGGCAGGGGGAACGGGGCAGAGAGGTATAGCATTTTTACAGGGATCTCCTGGGTCAGATGGCTGCATAGTAGTTCACACCAAAGGGTGGCATATGAGGTAGCCCACTGGCCATCATAATCATTACAGAACGTATGAACAGATATTGAAGAAGTTATGTATCTACACTGAAAATTATGCTATGAAGGTTTTGGAGTTAAGGCAGGCCAACAGAAGGTGACATACCTTGGAAATGTTCCTTTCAGGTAGGAGATAAACACCTATCTCCCCGTCTAGCCATTTGTATACTGTTTGCCTGTTTGCACACTGAGCTAAGTACACACTGAAAGTTTGTGAAATCTACAAGAGAGGAAATCTCCTCTGCACAGTGTAACAGAGAGCAGGGGATGTCCTGTTTACAAATAAAGACAAAGGATTGTTCTGGGATATCTTAGGGTGAAAAGGAACACACTGAATCTTTCATCTAGCACAGGGGTTTTCAACCTTTTTCTTTCTGAGGCCCCGCCAACATGCTAAAAAAAATTCCGCAGCCCACCTGTGCCACAACTACTGTTTTTCTGCATATCCAGTAGATTAAAAGCCAGGGTTGGTGTTAGGGGGTAGCAAGCAGGGCAATTGCCCAGGGGCCCTGTGAAGTTAAGTTGTTCTGGCTTCAGCTTCAAGCCCCCGGCGGGGCTCGGGCTTCAGCTTTTTGTCCTGGGCCCCAGCGAGTCTAACGCCGGCTCTGCTCTCTGGTTTATTTTGGCAGACCTCCTGAAACCTGGCTGAGAACCACTGATCGAGCAGGCGGACTGACAGCGTGCTGTCTCATGAAAGGAGGGTCCCAGCCAGCCTGGCTGAAAAGCTGTACAAGGATTTTGGGTGAGCAGTACTCCACCAGACATGACAGTATCTTGTTAATTAAGTCTAGGTCTGGAACGTGTGTTATGATTTTATTTTATATATCACCATTTGTTTCCAATACTTGTACTTGCTACTATGGTTTGTTAAATAAATTTATACTTGATTTCACTATAAGCATATCTCAGTGCTGTGTATGAAGCAGAGCGGTGATCCTCAGGTGGAACTGGTAAGCTGGGCTGTACTGCTTCTTTGAAAGCAGCAAATCTGTGAATACTGCGAGTGTCCAGAGGAGCAGGAGCTGGTGACTCCAGGGAGACACTCAGAGGGCTTGAGTGTGCCAATTGCTAGCTTGTGGAGTAACAGCAGGGCCTGCGAGGCCCAAAGGGGAGGGTTTGTGTTGCCCATGGCCGGTGAAGTTGGGGAGGCTTGGAAACAGGTAAAGAAAAAGGTTATGGTTTGTTGTTTTCCATTGATTTACTATGGGTAAGGGAAATAGAACATAAAGGACAGGATGAGTAAGCCAGAGACATGCCAAACATACCAAACCACAGTTGGAAAAACTGTGCACAGATCATAGCCTGGAAGCTACAGGGAAAATAGTAGAGGGGATAAAAATCTCTATTCATGCAATATGATAAGCATCATGGAGAACTGATTCATCCATCAAAATTACCTGAAGTTGAGTGGGAGGTGCAGGCTTAGGAAACCAGCCTGGCACAGGTCCCAGAGGGGCAGCCCTTCATTTAGAACTGGCCAAGAGGGAGATCATAAACGGGAAGCAGCAGAGAAAGCCAAAAAGCGGAAAGCAGAGGAGTGAAAGCAGGTCACAGAAGTTAAAGGAAGGGAGAAGGAAAGGCACCACAAGCTTAAAAAACAGAACTCTCAGCCCACAAGTAATCCTCCTTGGGATCACCCACTGCCTGAGTTACAAGGAGAGAGAGTCCACTGAAGAATATGGCCACCTTTGAAAGGATAGGCAGGATGCACAAAATCCCTGCTGAACAGACTTGCCCATCTTACCTCCCAAATTGACTGGCAAAGCCTTATAAATATTTAATCCAGTCATTCTCAACCTGCAGCGAATGGGCTGCTTGCGGCCCAATGAGCACACAGCTGCCCATGTGACATCCTGAGGCCATACAGGGAGTATATAGTGTGGATGTGGCCCACATAACACACTGAAAGCTGCATATGTGGCTTACGGTGGTAAATAGGTTGAGAACAACTGGTTTAATTATGGAAATAATGCTATGTTGTATGATTGGTTTAAGGAGTCGGCGTTAGAAAAGTTTCAAATTACCCCATAGATATATCACCTAAAGTGTAGAAATCTAACAACTGGATAACAGGAAATATGGTGAAAATGGATGAAAAGTAAAAGGGGAGAAAATGATCACCGGTTGGTAGATCTATTTGCTCAGGCGCAGTTCTTTGGTGTCTGCTCTAATGAGGTGAGGGCAGAGGTGTGGGAAATGGCACCAGCAACTGTGGAAGAGGCAGCCAGTGCTGCTGACTTATACCTGCAAGCGAGACCATTCCTAGAGCACAAGTCCCAAAAGGAAGGGCAAAAGCCTGGGATAAAAGGGAGACCCTGGTTTGTTCCTAGGGAAAAGGAAGAAGGGGGGGGAGGAGGAGAAGCACATGCAAGTCCAGTACAGGACCCCTCCTGGTAACCCTAATGATCAGATCCCAGCCTGAGGGAACAGTCCAAAGTATTTTCTGTTATGTGGGTCCCTAGAACACACGCACAAACAATGGGGAGTCCAAATACAATGCCTGATCTATCCAAGTTAATGCAGCTACCCTCAGTTCAGAGCCTTCAGTGATGCCAAAGGGGGTTCTAGTTAAATTTTGTGCAGTCTGACCTCCTGGAGGTAGATAAAGAGTGTATTAGGGAGGCCAAGGTAAATGGCCAAATGTGCCGGGGAGGATCGACATTTGGGGTGGAGAGACATCATCACATATGTCATTAAGGAGGTAGATATGCTCCCGGGAAAGAGGTAAAACTCCTGGCCTTGGGGCAGTTTAGAACCAGGGTGTCTTTAGCTCCCATTGAATTAGAGTGGGAAGGCTTAAGGGGTACTTTGAACGTAGGAGTTTTTAAGAATTTACTGGCTGATGTATTGGTGGGAAATGACAGAATATCACTGGCCAAGGCTATTAGTATTGTGTCCCAAAGGTACCAGAGGTAAATGCTGTGGGGGGCGGGGAGGGGTGTGCATGTGAGAGGCAACCTAACGAGCAGAACTCAGCAATGTGTCTAAAGGGGAGGGAAATGAGGAGTCGTCCCCTCCTTACCTGAGACAGCTCTCGGTACAAGCAAGAGCCAAATGGAGTTTGCTGCAGAACGAACAGCAGACATCTCCTGGGGGAGCATAAGGGAGGCCATCCTCAGTAATGACCCAGATAGAGAGTACAGCAGGAGGCCTTCAGAAGAGGGAAGGATTTAAAGGGAAGCCTCGGTTGGGGAAAACAGAAGTCCCGGGGGGCCCTACAAATAATCATTCCCACGAAGTATTGTGTGGAGTTAAAGCTTAGCCCAAAACTGCCCTTTCGCTGGTCACTTAGGAATGGAGAAGACATATGAAAGGCTAAAGAAAAATTTCTATTGGCCCCATATTCAAAATGAAGTAGAGGAATACTGCAAGCCTTGTGACTTCTGTCTCTGCCATGCTCCTTTGCATCCTCTACTGGCAACTGAAGCAGCATTTTTCAGGCTTGCTATGAACATCATAAGGCCTGTACCCAGACCAACTCAGAGGGGGAAAATGTATATTATTGGTGGTGGATTTTGTTACCAGGTATCCAGAAGCAGTTGCTCTGTCAAATGTGGGAGCTGAAACTGTTGCTAAGGCACAGTTCTCCATATTCAGCAGGTGGGCTTTCCAAAAGAGGTCTCATCAAATAGTGGATCAGATTCCATGTCCCAGCTATTTGGAGATTTATGAAGAATGTGTGGGGAAAAATACCACCCAGAAACAAATGGATTAATTGACAGGTTCAACTGGATCCTAAAATCCATGCTAGGAATGGAAGAGTAACACTACATCCCTGTTTACTATCTGTTTGCATATCAGGAGGTGCCCCCAGAGTCCATGGGGCTTGCCCATTTGACCTCCTGTATAGAAGAATGGTCAGAGGTCTCCTGGATCTCATTAGACTCCTGGGAGGGGGCACTGAAGCAGAGGGGGGAACCGGTGACTGAATATGTTCAGGGAGGATTTAAAATCCATGATGGGGATAGTGCAGCAAAGCCTCACTTTTTAAAAGCCATGTTGCTCAGAAAGAATGATCTGATCACAATACCGGTGATCAGTCATTTCATGTGGGGGATTTAATACTGGTGCTAGACCCTGTAAATAAAGTACAAAATGAAAAACTCATGGGAGGGGCCTTTTGAGGTGGTAGAAAGGGTTTAATGATGTTACCTAGAATGTCCAAAGGCCCAACAGAAAGGTAGCAGCTCAAACGGCATATAAATAAGTTAAAAGTGTATCACGATCATACATACCACTTGGGAATTGTGGTGAAGAAATTCAGATATGCAGGTCTCATAATTACAGCATCAAAGTGTAAGACGGGGCAGTCAAAGTCCCTTATCTAGGTCACTGGATTGGAGGGGGTCAGATCCCTTGAAAGTGGAAGCCATTGTTAACTGGCCTGTGCCCTGTACCAAAAAGCCTGTTGAGTTCTCCAGGATGGGAAATCGAGCTTTTCGGGGCTGGTATAACCTACTCCAAACTCTCCCACCGCTGGATTTTGGAACTAACAGGGATGCATTATTACTCACTGGGCTCCCCACCATCTTCTTCTCCACCAAAGGTTTCCTCTGGGAATCACGCCTGGTAGGAGACCCTGCAATCCTCTCGGACCTGCGCCTCGGAGGAGGGGAGACAGCGTCTGAAATTGAGGGAGAGAGAAAAACTTTGAAAGCTGGTTGTTCTCATTGCATGTGGAAGCCCCTTCATCCAAACTACCAATGTGGGGACATTTAACTGCTTCTCAGTACTTTCCTACCTCCTGGTGTTTGCCTTCTTATAGGCATAAGATGTTAGGAAGCTGTGAAACACCCTCCAGTCCTGCATCCTACCCCAAGGAGTTCTCTAACCTGAGGGAGACATTCCCATGCACCTTGCTCCGCCAATGGAACCCCCTCTCCCCACATCCTGATTCTCCAGGACCCCCCTCCCAGCCCTTAGGAAACATGCCCTCAAATCCTGAGAGAATCACTTCCTCCTCAGACCCTGCTCCCCAAGCCCATCAGCACTCCCATGGAGAGGAATCCCATGCACCGCTAAAGGCTGGGGACCCGACTGGCTAAGCAGCAGTTCTGCAGAAAAGGACTTGGGGATTACATTGAATGAGTCAGCAGTGTGCCCTTGTTGCCAAGAAGGCTAATGGCATATTAGGCTGAATTACTAGGAGCTCCGTCAGCAGATCGAGGGAAGTGATTATTCCCCTCTATTTGGCACTGGTGAGGCCACATCTGGAGTATTGCGTCCAGTTTTGGGCCCCCCACTACAGAAAGGATGCGGACAAATTGGAGACAGTCCAACGAAGGGCAACAAAAATGATCAGGGGTCTGGGGCACATGACTTACGAGGAGAGGCTGAGGGAACTGGGCTTGTTTAGTCTGCAGAAGAGAAGAGTGAGGGGGGATTTGATAGCAGCCTTCAACTATCTGAAGCAGGGTTCCAAAGAAGATGGAGCTCGGCTGTTTTTAGTGGTGACAGATGACAGAACAAGGAGCAATGGTCCCAAGTTGCAGTGGGGGAGGCCTAGGTTGAATATTGGGAAACACTATTTCACTAGGCGGGTGGTGAAGCACTGGAATGGGTTACCTAGGGAGGTGGTGGAATTTCCATCCTTAGAGGTTTTTAAGGCCCGGCTTGACAAAGCCCTGGCTGGGATGATTTAGTGGGTGTTGGTCCTGCTTGGAACAGGGGGTTGGACTAGATGACCTCCTGAGGTCTCTTCCAAGAATCTTCTATGATTCTTCCTTGTATCCTGTTCCTCCTGGAATCCCCCTAAGAGAAATTACTGCCCCGACCCCACCTGAGGGAAATATCCAATACCAGTGCCCCCCAGAGACCCCCTCCACATACTCAGTGCCCCGCAGAGCCCCTACCCCCAGCGCACCCCAAAGACCCACTCCCCACGCACTCAGTACCCCGCAGAGCCCCCACCCCGCAGTGTGCCCACTGCCCCCACATACCCTGCAGTGCCCAGTGTCCCCCACAGACCCCGCCCCCCGCGCATTCAGTGCCCCGCAGAGCCCCCACCCCCGCGTGCCCCGCAGAGCCCTCACCCCTGCGTATCCCGCAGTGCCCAGTGTCCCCCACAGACCCCGCCCCCCACGCACTCAGTGCCCCGTAGAGCCCCCACCCCCGCGTACCCCGCAGTGCCCAGTGTCCCCCACAGACCCCGCCCCCCGCGCACTCAGTGCCCCGCAGAGCCCCCACCCCCGTGTGCCCCGCAGAGCCCTCACCCCTGCGTACCCCGCAGTGCCCAGTGTCCCCCACAGACCCCGCCCCCCGCGCACTCAGTGCCCCGTAGAGCCCCCACCCCCGCGTACCCCGTAGAGCCCCCACCCCCGCGTCCCCCACAGACCCCGCCCCCCGCGCACTCAGTGCCCCGTAGAGCCCCCACCCCCACGTACCCCGCAGTGCCCAGTGTCCCCCACAGACCCCGCCCCCCGCGCACTCAGTGCCCCGTAGAGCCCCCACCCCCGCGTACCCCGCAGAGCCCAGTGTCCCCCACAGACCCCGCCCCCCGCGCATTCAGTGCCCCGCAGAGCCCCCACCCCCGCGTACCCCGCCCCGCTGGGGACCCGCCCACAGCACAGACCCCCGCACCAGCACCCCACGAACAGCCCCGGGCAGCACTCACCCCCCCGGGCTCTGCTCCCCGCTGGGGCCGCGCCCGCAGACCGGGTCCGCCTCTGGCCCCCGCCCGCCATCCGTGGGCCTGTCCGCTCCGCGCCGCGCGGGCTGGAACCCGCCGCCAAGCCCCGTTCGAATCACCCGCCGCTACAATGGAAGTGACGCAGCAGCTACTTCTCGCGAGCCTTTGAACCGGAACTTTCCCTGAGAGCGCCGGGTTGCGGGGACTCGCTCAGGTCGAACGTCATCAAACTGCATCCTACCCGGAAGAGACGTGGCAACAGCGGACTCAGTCTCAATAGGAGCCTGTGAGTGTCAGGGGGACCCTATGGAGGGGCAAAGCGGGGCTGGGAGCCAGGCCTCCTGGGTTCCCTCCCTGGCACTGGGGAGGGGAGTGGGGACTAGTGGTTAGAGCCTTGGGGGCTCGGAGCCAGGACTCCTGGGTTCTATTCCTGGCACTGGGGAGGGGGGCGGTGTCTAGTGGTTAGAGCCGTGGGGGCTGGGAGCCAGGACTTCTGGGTTCTATCCCTGGCACTGGGGAGGGGAGTGGTGTCTAGTGGTTAGAGCCTTGGGGGCTGGGATCCAGGACGTCTGGGTTCTATTCCTGGCACTGGGGAGGAGAGTGGCGTCTAGTGGTTAGGACAGGACTGGGAGCCAGGACTCCTGGGTTCCTCCCTGGAGCCAAGAGGGGAGTGGGGTCTAGTGGGTTAGAGCAGAGGGGGATTGGGAGCCAGGACTCCTGGGTTCTGTTCCAGAACTGGGAGGGGAGTGGGGTTGATCTGGGCTTTGATTTTGCTCAGTATGCTTTCTCTCCTGCTGTGTTATCAGTGAAGCACCATGGGGCTGTGTAAATGCCCCAAAAGGAAAGTCACCAACCTTTTCTGTTTTGAGCACCGGGTGAATGTCTGTGAGAGCTGCCTCGTTGCAAACCATTCTAAGGTAACTGGACACCAGCCCCAGTCTGGCTGCTGAGCAATGGCATCTCAGGGGAATGGGAGTCTTTAGGGCATCAGTTCTAATCTGGCCCCAGTGAGGGGGGACTGGCTGCCTCAGGAGGGTGAGGAATGGGATATGGGGTTTTCCCCTCTTGGACACTGGTTCATATTTGATCCATGGTTGTAAGCAATTGAAAGTCCTCTTTGCTCAACAATCTCCTCCCCTGCCCCAACCTCAGTTCTTGGTTATCAGTCTTCCCCTATCCTGCATCATGACGGTGCATCCTGTTAATATCCAGCAATTGACACCTTCCTCATATTTCCTCTGATCCTTACACAATTCTGTCCAGGGGCCTGCTAGCATGGACCTCATTGGACGTTTCTATCTACAAATGCTAGGGATGTGATTAATTCTCTGCCCGTTGCAGTCTTTAAGTCATAAGTGGACATCTTTCTACAAGAGATACTCCAGCTCAGACACAGGTTATGGGCTTGATGCAGGAATCACTGGAGATTCTGTGATTTGTACTAGGCAAGAGTTCAGACTTGACTAATGTAATGGTCCCCTTAGGCCTTAAAATGTAAAGTCTTTTCTTGTGCTGCCCCTCCAGTTGCAACCCTACTTCACCCATGCCATGGGCTTTCTCTCACTAACTTCCTGTATCTTCCAGTGCATTGTTCAGTCCTATCTCCAGTGGCTTCAGGACAGTGATTACAACCCCAACTGTCGTCTTTGCAACACCCTCCTGTCCACCAAAGATACTGCCCGGCTTGTGTGTTATGGTGAGGTACTTTTAGCCATGGCTTTGGGGGCATTTCAAGAGCTTTGCTTGGTTTTCTTTTCATTAGCAAGTGACAGACGTGGCCGCCAAAGCCTGATTTTTTTTTTAAAAAGGCAATTTAAAACTTGGGTCAGAAAAGTGATTGCCAAAATGGCACCCTGTTTATTCTGTCTTTGTAGCTTCTTCATCAGACCGACTATCTCTAGACACAGATTCCCCCACCCCTTTGCCGCACATAAGAACCAGCTGGCCTCTGAAAGTGGGAATAAAGCCCCTACAATTATGAGAACTGAGTGGATGAATACAATGTCTGTGGCAGAATGGTCTCCTGCTTACTTTCCAGCAGCCTTGCTGCCCTGGGGACTAATGGAAGGGGAGATGTTTGTGAAGTAGATCTGACTAGGGGAGTAAACTGATCTAGACCCTTCACTTAAAGACATTCCATGCTCTTCACCTTTGCAGATCTGTTTCACTGGTCATGTCTCAATGAGATGGCAAACCAGCTCCCAAAGAACACGGCCCCAGCTGGCTACCAGTGTCCCAGCTGCAAGGGTCCGATCTTCCCCCCAGCCAACCTGGTCAGTCCGGTGGCCTCAGTGCTACGAGAGAAACTGTCGACTGTGAACTGGGCTCGGGCCGGGCTTGGGCTGCCACTGGTAAGAGATTACCCATGAGACACTCCGCTTGTTGTGGGGCTCCTCTCTGGGGGTTTTCAAGATGGGAGCCAGGAGGACAGCCAAGCTGGACGGATACTGCTGTTAATGCACCAGCCGGGGATGGGGAACAGAGTATGGGGCCTTTCCCGTCTTGGGGGATGGGGCAGAGGGAACACCAGCTTTGATCTAGCTTCTGGCTTGAGCAGCAACCACTGTCTGGGGTTGGCTGAGTTGATGGGGCAGAGTTTGCTTTGGTGTCTAAGGTCTGACGCAGTTCTCTTCTGCTCTCCTCAGATTGATGAGGCTGATACCATACAAGAGACAGAGTCGCCTGATACCACAGATTACACTGACTGGTCTAGCTTCTCTGGTGAGTGCTGCCGGGTTATGGGTATAGGAATGGCTCCACTGATGCCTGCACAGGGCCCATCTAGCCCCGTATCCACCTCCCCCACCCTCACCACACTGGGGATCAGATCTACGGCCCACCCAGTGATGAGCTGCCAAAATCTTAACAACCGGTTCTCTACCGGGTCTTCGGCGGCGGGTCCTTCACTCGCTCCGGGTCTTCGGCAGCACGTCCTTCAGTGCCACCGAAGACCCGGAGCGAGTGAAAGACCCGCTGCCAAAGTGCCGCCAAAGACTCGGAGCGCCGCCCGGTGAGTACAAGCCCCACATGTTTTTTTTTAGTCATCGCTGCCGGGGCCCCATCAAAACTGTTCGAATCAGGACCCGCACTTCCTAAAGCCGGCCCTGGACATCGGGGTTGCAAAATTGTATCGGGGGCTGGGTAAGGAAGGCTGTGCCTCCCAAAACAGCCTATCTCCCCCCCCCATCCGACCCCCACCCATGTCCTGCCCCCGACTGCCCCCCTCAGAACCCGCAACCCATCAACTCCCCCTACTCCTTGTCCCCTGACCACTACCTCCCGAGACCCCCTACCCTAACTGCCCCCCCCCAGACTCCACCCCCTACCCAACTCGCCCCGCTCCCTGTCCCCGATTGCCCCGACCCCCAATCCACCGTCACCCTGACAGACCCCCAGAACTCCCCCGCCTACCCAAACCCCCCGCCCCCCCCGGTCCCCTGACTGCCCCCCCAGAACCTCCACCCTCTCCAACCACTCCCTGCCCCTTATCCAACCCCTCCTCCCAGCCCCAGTCCGGCCCCCTTACCATGCTGCTCAGGGCAGCGTGTATGGATGCTGCGCGGCCCGCTGGAGCTCGCAGCCCCACCCCTTACCATGCCGCTCAAAGCGGCAGGAGCTGCAGAGCTGCCCAGGAGTGGTCCAGAGCACTGGCGGCACGGCACACTGAGGCTCTGCGAGAAGGGGGAGGGGTTGGGGGAGCCTCCCCATCCGGGAGCTCAGGCGGGCCGGACAGGACAGTCCCACGGGCTGGATGTGGCCCGCGGGCCGGTGTAACAACAGAAAAACCTCCCTCTCCCAATTGCCCACACCTTTAACAACTGGTTCTAAACTGGCTTCTAAATTTAACAACCGGTTTGCGCAAACCGGCTCCAGCTCACCTAGTTTGCTATCCCCTCCTTCCACATTGGCTGAGAACAATGGGCATGTCTAGCCCAGAGTCCCCACCTTCCTGCTGCCTGGGATGAGACCAAGGGGTCCAATTTCATCTGCTGTCTCTTCTAAAGTGATGGGAGGGGAAGACTGGCTGGCTTTCAGGGATCAAGGAATGGGATATGAGACCTTTCAGTTCAAGGGCATCAGTTCTAGTTAGGCCCCTGACACACAGATCCATGGAGCAAGTGGGTCACAGTTTGCTGTCCTGGCTTTGTAGATGGAAGCCAGCTGTCTTAGGCTGCCCCATTCCACACAGGATTCACTTTGTTCCCTCCTTTCTTGGCAGCAACTGCAGGCCCCAACTCAGAGGAGACCATCCAGCAAAGTGCCCTGTCGGCCTATTCCTACAGTGCTCCGCCCGGCCTCTCTTCCCCACAGCAGCAGCAGGGTGTGAACAATGGGGGCGTGAAGGAGGAGCATTCAGTCATCGACATGGGGAATGCTAGCAACGAGACCATCACCATCAATGCAGGTTAGCAGCGTAGTTGTCCTCCCCTGCGACGGTGGGGGATTATGAGTCAGTGGGACACAGCCCCTAAGAAGTGAGGACCCATTGGCTACCTTCTGAGTGGGGTAGCAGTTGTGTGTGTCATGTCCCTTAGGCTATTTCCATTCACTCCTGTATGGATCAGGAGCCCACTTAGAGGTCAAGATAACCCAGGGTCAAAGGATTCTGGATCAACCACAGCCAACAGGGCTGGGGAAGAACTGGTGTATGGATTGCCTAGCTGTGGTGGAAGGGGGGACAATAGGGCTAGGGGAGTGCCTGTATTCCCCCCCCCCCACCTCCTTTCCTGGTGCCAATGGCTCTCTGCTAAGCTCCTACACTCCCCATCTCCCCAGCAGCCTCTACACCACGGAAGGTCTACGACACCCGGGAGGGTGGGGGCGGCAGCAGGGCATCCGGCACCCAAATCGACTGTGATGAGGACAAGTACCGCCGGCGGCCAACGCTCAGTTGGTTCGCGCAACTTCTGAAGTAAGTGGTCGGTGGTGGGGTGGGAGGAAACCAGTGCACATGCATGATAGGGCCGCAATCTCGGTTGGAGCCTGTAGGTATTACCATAATACTGCTAATGTGCCCCCAATCTTATTTGTGGTCTCTAGGCGCTACCATAATACTGCTAATGATGCACATGCCCAGATGTGCCCCTGATCTTGCTTTGGGCCTCTGGGCACTGCTACTGTCATGCTAATAACAAGTCCCCCTGGCAGGAATCGCTCTGGGTCCAAGAAGCGGCAGCCAAGATCCCTGATGCAGCGGTTTGTCATCATCCTCCTGATTGGCGGCATCGGCTTCCTAACCCTGATCATCATCATGTCAAAGCTGGGCCGGGCCTCGGCCGACAATGACCCCAACCTGGACCCCATGTTCAACCCCCACATCCGGGTGGGCCAGGAATGAACTGAGCTGGTGGCTCCTCCCTGGGCACCAAGAATGGCCTGCCAAGGCAGGGATGCTGGGGACTGGCAGCTGCAAGTGGGGCTCTGGGGGGAGTACAAGGGGAAGCCCCCAGCCAGGACACTGCTGGGTCAGCTCAGCTGAGAGTCAAAACATGAAACTGATGAGGGGGTGTGTGAAGTGACTTTGGCCTCTTTTAAAAACGAGACTCAAATAAATCTCTAGGTGGGGTGGGCAGAGCAGGATTGGGAGGAAAGGGGAGGCTTGTACAGCTGTGGATTGGGGCCCCCGAGATGGGCTGGAATGAGCCCTCTGGTCGCGAAGTGCTCCAGCTGAGAATCCTTTCCACTGTAGCTGTTCAGCTTTGGAATGGGCCAGGCAAGAGGAAAGCGTCTGGTGATCGGGGAGGGCTTGTGCTGCTAGTGCGAGTGTGTCCAAGGACTGGGGCAAGTGAGAGGCAGCGCAGGAATGGAAGCCTGGACTCCTGGGTTCTGTTGCCAGCCCACAAGGATTTATTGGTCAGAGCAGGGAGATGGGGAGCCAGGATTCCTGAGTTCTGTTCCCACTGCTGCTGACCCTGTTGTTCAGTCTCAGGTGAGTCACTTCCCAGCCCCATGCCTCAGTTTCTCCACTCTGTAACTAGCCATGCTGCTGGTGGTGTGTGTGCAGGGAAATTGGGCATTTCCATTCCTGCCTGCAAAAAAGCTGGGTGGTGGCAGCACTGAAGGGCAAACGTCCCGCACCTTCTTGGAAGCGTGAACTCCATGGCATTACAGCCGTGCCCCCCTGAAACTGGTATCTGGCTCCTTAAACCCTGGGCTTGAATGCCCTTCCCCTAGGAGCCTCTCAACTGTCCATCACTTGGAACTTGCCAACCCAGTATGTCTCAGTGAGTGAGAACACAATTGTCTGAATGCAGGTGTTTGAAAGGGTTCAGGGCTCTTTTGTTCCCCTTTCCCATTCTCTAATCCTGGGCAGCCTCTGCTTCCTCAGAGGTGCTTTGTAAAACCCATCCCATATTTGATGGACCAATTCCTCTAGCCTCAAAACACTGCAGAGCTCTCTGATTCTAAGCCCATCTGCTACGTTAAGCCACCTTGTGCTTTATTCACCCTTGTCCCCAAAACCCCTTTGCCCCGAGGAGGGAGATGTAATTATTTTCCTGGTCTCAACTTGATGGGAGACAGCTGATCTGTTTGACACAGCCAGCTGCTGGGACTTTTGGGGGAAGCCTGTTCCAACAGAAACCTCCTTTCCTGCCTGGGGATGGGGCAGGATTGCAGCCCCACCCACAGACCACACATAAAACTGCCCTTCTGCTTTGCTGGGAATGGGAGTGGTACAGAATCTTCCATCATCCCTCTGCTCCCACACATCCTTTGGGGGTTCAAATGGAATGGACACTGGATCCCAACCCTCTCCCTGCCACACACACACACGTTTTAGTTTTGCAAATGCAGCTCAAACCAAATGACAGTAACCAGCCCCTTGTTGCATCCTCATTTGCCCTCCCCTCCTACTGAGCTATATTGAGGGGGCGGGGGAGGTATAACTTACTTTCACCTATTCTAATTTTTAACATCTGTAACTACCTGGGCCTTAACTTTGCCAGAATTCAATGGGCAAATACTGAGATCCACCCCTCTATGTCCAGCATTATTTGCAGGAATGAGATGTCGTTAACCCCCTCCTCCAACGTCATCTCCGTTGAGCGGAGCCTTCGCTTCCCATCTCAGAATACCAGGGGAAAGGGAAGGAGTTGGCTGGGCTTCTTGGGTGTGATTATTTTACTAACGAGAATGGGGTGTGGTTGGTGTCTCCTTGCATCCCATGGGGGTGAGGGGGGGTGTAATTCCAAGGTTGGTCCCTCCATCTCTGTACAGAGCTGTCGCCATGGGTGCTTTGGGCTGTCCCCTACTGGAAAGGGGTGTGTGTGTGTGTGTGTGAAGTATTGACCTGTTCTGGAGTTTAGGGAGGGGATGGGACATGCTGGTCAGCACTGGAGCTTAAAGATGGGGGGTGGGAGGGGAAGAGACTTCCTGGCTTGTGGATTTTCAGAGTTCTGGTGGGGATGGGGTTTCATGCTTTGAATACAGTTGTTTTCCTTCTATTTATTGAAATGGTTGATAGGAGACAGTTCTTCCTGTAGGGTTTGAAATGCATGGGGCGGCCGCAGTAACCAAAGAGAGCACACACCACGCCCCCTGCCCAAAAACTGACCATTGCCTCCAATTCCACTGCTTTCCTGTGTCCAGCTCTTTGACTGGGCCTTAGTCCAGATCTGCTGTTTTGCAACCTCCCAAGCTCCCACCCTTTTCTGCTAATGGCTCTGCTAGCCCTGGGGTAGGGGAGGTGGCATGGGACTTAGGCGGGGAGGCAGTAGAGGAAAAATATCACCTTCCTCACAAGCCACTGCCAGTGGAAAGGAGAGCTATGAACATAAGTCCTGTAGGCTTCCACCAATGGGTGGGAGCTATTTGTGGTGGGGGATGAAGGGGCTGGAATCTGAACCTCTTCCCCTCCCTTGTGTTGGTTCCAGCGTGAGCCAGAGGGTTGGATCGGGCCCATGTCCATTAGCTTGACCCTATGGTTAGGGTGTTGGGGTAGGGGTTGTGATGGGCCACTGCTATGGAACAGATGAGCCCTGTAGCCATCAAATGCTCCCACTGAGGGTTGGTCACCTGAGTTGTTGAATGCCCATTGGGTGTGTTGGGGGAAAGATCCTGGCTGTAATGACTGCCTTGCTCCCACCTCCCAGGAAGGTGACATGACTAATGAATGACACCGTCTCTAACACTACAGCAATATCCTGTATTGTTATTAAACTTGATTTTGGCTACAGCCTGAGCAGTGTGTTACTGCCCCCTTCCCTCCCCCTTCCCAAGTCCAACAGATCTGGGGATGAATGCTGCGTGTGCATCTCTCTCCAGGGCTGCTTTGGACAAGGCCAGGCTGGGGCTCAGTAAAACTCCTCCCTGTATTCGATAGTCAGGTAGTCCAGGCAGAAGCGGCCCACGAAGAGGGCGAAGTTCATCACTAGAAGGGATAGAGCCAGAGCCCTGGTCAAGGGGATGGGAATGGGGTTCAGAGTTTCCCTTTGCGACTGGACTAGAGGGGCAGATAAACAGTTGCAGTCCTCCCCAGAATAACTGAGTCCACACATTCGCCCTCACACACACGGGTCCCCAGGCTGTGCCCCTGTGTGGTTCTGAGTCATGCTCAGAAACCTCCTGAGCTGGGCAACCTAAATCCCAGCTACCATACCCCATGCAAACTGGCTTTGGAAGGTGCTCCCAGTGGAGCACACTTCTCAGCTAGAGTTGAGGATAGAATCCAGTAATCCTGACTCCTGCTCCTTCCCCCAACCACTTAAACTGATTAGACTCATCTGAGTTTCCCCTGTTGCCCTTGCTGTGAACACCCATCAGTTCAGGCATCTGGCTGGAGTTACTTACCCAGTGAGGTCAGGGCAAACCCCCTGAGAACCTTGTCATTGGCCTCCAAAGTGTAAAATGTTCCAAGCAAGGCCCAGTAAAAGCTCATCACATGGGATACCTGCAGAGACCAATGCAAATGGTCAGGGAGATGGTCAGGACCCTTCCCTGATCTGTCACTCCCCGGTGCTAACCTGTTAGACCCCACTCCCCTCCTAAATGTCTTACTACTCCTGCCCAGAGATGAGATTAGAACCCAAGAGTCCTAATACTGCCCTCCTCACAGCCCTCATACTATAGCCATCCCTCAGTATTCAAATGTATAAGGGATATAGAAATGGCCAACCTGGATTGAACCTAAGGTCTGACAGTGGCCAGAGCCCGTAGATCCCTGTCCAGTAGGGATGGGTTATCTCCACTTCAGAGATGAGGTGACTTGCCTGAGGTCACAGAGTCTGTGGCAGAGATAGGAGTAGAAAGCAGGTGTCCAAAGTACCTGACTAGTGCCTTAACCTCTAGGCCAAGCTGCAAGACACAAGGAGCAAGGGGACTCCCCTTACCAGTAGTACTGTGGTGCCATGAAAGCTCATGAGATCGAACTCCTGGGTCACAGTGAAGTGGTAGAGGTCTCCTCCGAAGATACCCATGTGAACCAGCAGCAGCAGGAGGGAGGCACTGGTGAAGATTACTTTGCTGGGGAAAGTGACTGTGACAAAGGGGTCCTTCCAGCTCATACCTCCCCATCCCATGCTAGGTGTAGGGACCATCTGCTTGGTAACTTTGATGCTGACCATGGTGCTGGGAGGGAGTAAATAGCTCCAGGAGGCAGGCTGGAGGCTGTTTGTAGTGATGGCGTGACCTCACTGCAGGCTAGGAGTGGTTCGGAATCCTTGCTGAGGTCATAAAGAACTGAGAGTTCTAGAAGGGTTTGCAGAACATCCATAGGGGCTAGGGATTGCAGAAGGCAGGGCCGGCTCCAGGGTTTTTGCCGCCCCAAGCGGAAAAAAAAAAAAAAAAAAGCTGCGGTCATGATTTGTGGCAGCAATTCAGCGGCAGGTCCTTCGCTCCGAGCGGGAGTGAGGGACCGTCCGCCAAATTGCCGCAGGTGCTGCCCCTCTCCAGAGTGGCCGCCCCAAGCACCTGCTTGGCAAGCTGGTGTCTGGAGCCGGCCCAGGCAGAAGGTTGAGTGGAGGAACACTGGGAGAGGGGAAAAGAGGATTCAGGATGGGGAATCATTATGAACTCTTACCCCCAACTTTAGATATCACAGCAATAAACAAATTAGATTGTCCCCATGCATGATAGATTATAGATGGATAAATGAGCATGTATGGGAATATTAGATGGGGATGGGATGGATGGATGGATGTCTGGACAGATTAGATGGTATGTGAGGGCACAGACTGGTAGATGGGTTGGATGCATTAGATGGGTGTGGAAAGGGATGGATGGATGGATAGATTAGATGATGAGTGTGCCTGGGGATAGTTAGATTTATGGATTAGGGTGACCAGATGTCCCGATTTTATAGGGACAGTCCTGATTTTAGGGTCTTTTTCTTGTATAGGCTCCTATTACCCCCCATATCCTGTCCCAATTTTTCACATTTGCTGTCTGGTCACCCTATTTATGGATGGATGCACAGATTAACTAGACTAATAGATTGTAATAATTGAGACATTCTACGGTAACAGCATGATGTCACAAACCAGTTTGAAGGTGTAATTTGGTAAAATAAGGACCAGGATATGTCATAAAATCATGCCTGTGTGCTGACATCATAAAATGGTCTGGGAAATGCTGTGTAGATGTCTGATTAATTCATATGTGCATGGAACTGGATGATGTCATATGCTAACATGCTGACGTCACAGCATGACAGGGCACTGCCACAGGCTCAGGGAACCACGCAGCGCCTGTGATGTCATTGGCTCATTGCAAGATATCATTCAGTTGCAATGCCACCTTCAAAATGTCACCTTCTTGTCGTGGTCACAGTTGCCCTCCCCCGGCCGCCAAAGGCTTATTGTAGAGCTAGAGGCTATTGTCTGCCAAACAGCGCGTCGCTGCTTCCCACTGGCGACGCGTCGGTACAGGGGAACTTTGCTGAATCAAGAGAACGCTTCCAATTCCGGAAGTGACCTCACCGCCATTGGGGATGAATGTTCTCAACAGAACTTCACTGATCCCGGAAATGACCTCATCATCGTTGGCGGGGGGGGGGGGGTGTTCTCAACAGAACGTCACTGATCCCGGAAGTGACCTCAGTGTCTTTTTCCCGTCCAAACAAACCTGTGTGGCTCTCGGCCGGGGGAGGATGTCGGTTCCCCAGGGGGGTCCCCTGCCGGGGCCGGCCGAGCCCGGCTCGGAGCCGCCGGGCGGGAAGCGGCGGCCGCACGGGATGCTGAAGCTCTACTACGGGCTGCCGGACCCGGCGGGGGAGGCTCGGGGCGGCCTGCCCCCAGGAGGGGATCCCGGGGGACCTACTGACATCAATGGGGCGCACTTCGACCCGGAAGTGTTCCTCACTAAGGTGCTCCCTGACGCTGGATGTGCTCAGACCCAGGGGGACCCTCAAAACCTGTGGATCCCTGTGTACTAAGGCCCTCCCCCCAATATTCCTCTATGAGCCCCCCACACACTGACCCCTCTGTCGGACTCCCCCCACGCCTGGATTGCCGAGCCCTGCCCGAGGAGCCTCCCCTCCCATACTGATTCTCTAGGGTTTGCCCCTCAAGTCCCTGGTTTACCTCTACCAGGGACCCAGACTCCTGTGGGGTAGCTCCCGCAGTGGCACTCTCCACACACACTTCCCTCCCTGGAACCCTGTCACAGCAGTGACTGCACCTGGGGATTCTCCCCAAAAGGGCTCGACTTTATAGCCTGTCTCTCAGGGAAACCATCCTGTCAAACCCATTTCAATATCGCAACCCCTGCCGGTGACTATTGCCTGCCTCCCCTGGGGAGCCCTCCTTTCTGCTCCCTCCCATGCACCTCCATTCCCCAATATTGGGTGGGCTGTGGGTCATGATTGAGGGGTACCAGCAAAATAGGGGAGTTCAGGCCTGAGATTGATGGGGCTGCAGGTTGGCTTGAGGTGCACCAGCAGAGCTGGGGAGGGCACATAGTTTAGGCCTGAAATTGTAAGGGGCTGCAGATCAGTATTGAGGGGAATTGGCAGAACTGTAGGCCTAAGCCCAGGGTTGAGATAATGGGGAAACAGGTGGGGATTGAAGGGCACTGGCAGAGCTGGCATCCCTGGCTATGCCCCTCACTCACTGTTACTCTCCCTAGCTGCGGAAGGAGTGCTCACTAGCCCAGCTTATGGACTGTGAGACTGACATGGTAAAGCAGATCCGTGCCCTGGACAGCGACATGCAGACCCTGGTCTATGAGAACTACAACAAGTTCATCTCAGCCACAGGTACCATGCAGGGCTGCCCAGATCCCAGTCATCCAGATGTGGCCTTAGCATTGGGGCTGAATCTTTGGGCCTGGCTGATTTCCTCCTTCTACTCCCCAGACACAATCCGCAAGATGAAGAACGACTTCAAGAAGATGGAGGACGAGATGGATTGCCTGGCTGCCAACATGGCTGTCATCACGGAGTTCAGCGCCCGCATCAGCAGCACCCTGCAGGACCAGCATGAGCAGATCACCAAGCTCTCGGGTACTGGCCACAAGCCGCCCTCTGAGCCAGCTGAAAAGATCCAAGGGTCTGATCTGGGGTGGTAGGGATACGGTGCTGAATAGGCTCATTGGTTTGATCCAGGGTAGTAGGGATGGCGTCTGGAGGCATGTCAGGCTAGATGAGCTCATCGGTTGTATTCGACACAGGAAATCCAATGAGAGGTTCAAGAGCAGAGGATTTTGGGAGAGGGTGGCAGGTGTGCTGTCCTCTGCCTTGGCTGGGCCAAGATGCCACGTCCTTTCTCAGGAGACAGGGACTCAGGAGTGGATCTAGGGCTTCCAAGGATAGAAATGAGGTGTGGAGGGAAGCCTGGGAGGGAGAGCCCTGTAGCTGCACTGTTCATTCCCCTGCTTGGCCAGTGCTGTGGCTGCTCTTCTCCACAGCTAGGGAAGGCAGTATTACCCTGGTTTCCCTGATCTAGGGCCAAGATGGCAGCTGATGGAGGGGGAAGAGCAGCCCAGCAAACCACCCAGTGACCAGAAGAATCAGGATAGAGCAGGGGTGGTAGGAGGGTCCATGAAGAGCTCCAGGCCATATCCTGCCTGAGCAGCTGGAGAAGGGCATAGGGAGGAGGTGCGTGCTAGGGGATGCTGGCACTGCCTCTAACAGGGTTTCTCTGGATCCCAGGGGTCCACACGCTCCTGCGCAAGCTGCAGTTTCTCTTTGAGCTGCCTGCCCGCCTCACCAAGTGTGTGGAGCTGGAGGCCTATGGACAGGCAGTGCGCTACTACAGCAAAGCCCGCTCTATCCTGCACCAGTACCAGCACATGCCCTCCTTCCAGGGCATCCAGGACGACTGCCAGAAGATCATGGCCAACCTGGCGCAGAAGCTGCGGGAGAAATTCAGGTACAGGCCCTTGGATCTGATCCAGTGTTGGGGGAGTGAACAAAGAGCGAGGTGGGACAGCTACATTAGTCTGACCCAGAGTGGGAGGGATACCAGGGTAGATGGGTGCAAAGGTCTGATCTAAAGGATGATAGGTTAACTATTACCTTAATCACCAACTTCCCCCATTCATTTCAGTCGGTTTGTTAACTCTGAAACTTAATGTCAACATAAATAGTGACGGCATGGTGGAAATCAGCAACATTGAGGTCTATCATTAGGTTTCAGAATTATTACCCCAATTGAGACAAATGGACTGGATTCCAGGTCCAGAAGCTGGATGCTGTTGTTAACTCCCATAGCCATCCCTTAAACCCTGCTGCAGGTGCATTGGGAGTGGGGGGTCCATGTCTCAGCTCCCCTGCCATTTCCAATGTCCTCTCCTTTCCTTGATAGGGACGGGGGCTCTGGGGCAAAGGACCTGGCTGAATGCGTGGAGCTGCTGCTGCAGCTGGATGAACCAGCAGAGGAGCTGTGTGACGAGTTCCTTTCCCATGCCCGCTGCCGGTTGGAGGCTGAGCTGGAGGCCCTAGAAGCAGAGCTGGGGCAGCCAGGTGGTGCCCCTATCACTGACGTCCTGGAGTTCATCGACCGTGGCTGCAACATCTTTGTCAGCAACATGTGCCTGGTGATTGCCTCCTACCAGGAGCTTTTTGTCAGCCGAGAAGGGGTGCAGGGCATCACTCGCATGGCACAGGACAAGCTGGTGGCCTTTGTCAACTCCCTCATGGAGACATACTTCTCCCTGGTGGAGCGGCGCATCCAGTTGGAGAAAGGGGTTGGGGACAACTCACTGCTGGTGCGGGCCCTGGACCGCTTCCACCGGCGCCTACAAGCCCTGGCCAAGCTGCTGCCGGCCTCCAATGTGGCAGCAGAGGGCACGGAGATTGTGGTGCGGGCTGCCAAGGAGCGCATCCGCCAGTACCTGCTGGCCCTGCAGAGCTTCTACCAGGACTGTCTGACAGATGTGCGCCAGTCGCTAGCTGCCCCACGCCTGGCAGGCAAGGAGAGCCCCAACCTGGCTGAGCTGCTGGGCACCATCTCGGCCTCTGTCCTTAACCAGATCAAGTCGGTGCTCACCTACGTCCACCTCTTCACAGCAAAGGACATCACCTTCTCCAACAAGCCCTACTTCAAGGTGACACCGCCTGGGGGGGAGGAGGGGACTGTGAGCCATGGGAGTTAGAGGTTGAGTCAGGTATATTCAGTTTCTCCTCCAACAGTTCTGATGCCCCTCAGCAATCCCTAGCTCTTCTAGCCCCTTTCATCAGGACATCTTCAAAGCTGTATATAAGGGCGGTCGCTGTCATTAGCTCCATTTGTAGAGATGAGGAAACACAAAAGGATGGTCCAGGGGTTCAGGCACTAGCCTAGGACTTGGGAGACAAGCTGAATTTCCTGCTCTGCCACAGGCTTCCTCTGTGACCTTGGGCAAGTCACTTAGCCACTCTGTGCCTTGGTTTCCCCATCTGTATAAGGGGGATAATAGCACTGGGGGCAGCGGTGAAGCCACAGGGGGCTGTGGTGGGGGCTGGCAACCGGGCCCGCAGTCAGGCGCGGCTTGGCTCTGCTCTGCTCCCAGCCCCACCCCAACCCCAACCCCAGGCTGGGGCCAGGGCCAGGCACAGGGCCGGGAATGTGGCTGGGGACGGGACCAGAGCTGCGGGCAGGGAGGGGCTGGGTGGTGCTCCCTCCCCAACCCTGGGGCTGGTCTGGTCTCTGCTGCCCCCCGCCCCTGAAGGTTCCTCCATGGCCCCCTGGAGTGGAACGCCTCCCAGTTTGGGGACCTCTGGAATAATGTGTTCCATGCAGATACTGTTCTGTATCAGTCTGCAGGGGTTTCCTGACTGCTGCTGGGCCCTTCCTGACTTCATAACTGGCTTCAGAGCTGCAGCCTTTATGAATGTCCCATCCCCCACAAGGACTTTGTGCAATTGAGACTACACCATAGATGTGCCTTTTTATGTCGATACACCATTCAGCTGTGTGCTTTGTCTCCTGAACTAAGGAACCATGTGGGACTTCCCGAGATTCTAAAACCAGAAGGGACCATTGTGATCACCCAGTGCTCTCCCACGCACCCAGGCTGTAGAATTTTCCCCAAACGCTGGATTAAAGCATGAAAGAGATCTAGTTTAGAAAGAGATCTAGTTTTGCTTTAAAGACTCCAGGCGGTGGCCAGCCCATGGCTTCCCTGGTGAACTGTTCCAGGGTTTATTCACTCTCCCCGATAGGAAATTGCTTTATTTCAAAGTTACATTTGTCTAACTTCAACTTCCAGCCATTGGATCTTGCTATGCCTTCGTCTGGTGGACTGAAAACCCCATCTATCAGATAGATTTTCAAACTGGCTTATGTGCAGAGAAGAGTTCCTAGGCTGATGAGGAGAAAGGAGAGCTGATCTTAGGGGAGGAAACTGAAAGAGCTGGGCTGGTTTAGATTGGTCAGACGAAGGCCAGGAGGGGATCTGACTGCTTTCTATCCATACAGCAGAGGGGCAAACCCCAGGGAGGGAAAGAGCTATTGAAGCTAAAGGACAGTGTTGGCACAAGAACAAATGGGGATAAAGTGTCTAGGAATCAGCTGAGGCTGGAATTGAGAAGGTTTCTACCCATCAGAGGAGGAAGGGTCTGGAACAGCCTCCCAGCAGGTGGAGTGGGGGGAAAGAGCCCAGCTAGTTTTACAAGGGAGTTTGTGGCCGGGATGATATGGCCTGGTTACTTGTGATAGCAGGGTTTGGACTCAGTAACCTAGAAAGGTCCCTTTGAGTCCTATGTCCCTGTAACTTTTTCCTGTATCTTTCTCCCTAATCCCAACCCACAGCTCCCAGGACTCCTCCCACTATGACATTTCTGCTGGTGCCCTTCGATCCCCACCCACATCCCCACCAGGTCTGTTGTCTGGGTGTATTCCATGGGCAGTCCTCATCTAGGGGGGGGAGCAGACATGGAGTGGGGAGATGGTGTCAGGATAGCTGCCTGGCTCCAGGAGGAGCCACTCTACCGGGCAGCAAGAGGAAGTGCTAAACCCTCCCTCCCACCCCCCACCCCCATTTCATCCCCCAGGGTGAGTTCTGCAGCCAGGGTGTCCGCGAGGGCCTGATCGTTGGCTTCATCAAGTCCATCTGCCAGACGGCACGGCAGTTCTGTGAGACCACAGGGGACAAGGGTGGCTCCACTCCCCCCGCCCTGCTGCTCCTGCTCTCCCGCCTCTGTCTGGACTACGAGACCTCCACCATCAGCTACATCCTCACCTTGACCGATGAGCAGTTCCTAGTGCAGGTGGGCAGGCACCAACCCCTGGGACCGGGGAGCAAGGAGGAAACACACCCTCGCCCCCGAGATCCTGATCTGGGATCCAGGCCCTCAATATGCGGGGAGGGGCGTCCCTGTCTGTCTGGCTCTGGGGCTTCTCCACCTGGGACCCCATGTTCAATTCAAAGCCCCTCAATACCCAAGGCCTCCTTTCCCATCAAGGGCTAGTAGGATGGACCTAGACAGGGGTGGAGGAGGCAGTCTCCATCTGAGGGGTTTGAGCCCCAAAGAGGAGCATGTTAGGAGGTGGCCCCAGGGGGGGTGACTAAGCCAAATTTCCAGGGGATGTTCCCTGGGGTTGGGATACCCAGGGCTGGGGAATCGTCTGTCCAGGGGAAGGGATAGGATATATGTATTCAGGCTGGATGGCAGTGGGAGATCTAGTGAGTGGGCATGCACCCCCTGAGCACTGCTGCATGCCACAGGGTTTCCTGTCAGGTCCCAGCTGATCTGACCACCCCACTCCTTCAGTGGGTGTGAGATTCCATCCCCACCTGCAGGCAGTGGGGACATGGGGAGCATCAGGGATGGGGGCAGCTTGGGGGGAAGCAATGTATGGATGGCACTGGGCAGGGTAGGATGGGGGCAGCCCATGCCGTCTTGAGTGCCCCTACCCCACATGGAGCTGGTGGTGCTGGGTGGCACATGTGGGGAAGGGTGGGGGCAGCCTGTCCCTCCTGAGTGCCTTTCGTGGAGCTAGTGGGTGTTGGGGAAAATGCCCTGTCCGGCACTACTGACCTGCTGTTCTCCCTCTCTAGGACCACTCCCCCATCACCCCAGTTACCAGCCTGTGCGCGGAGGCCCGCGAGGCGGCCCAGAGGCTGCTCAACCACTACGTGAAGGTGCAGGGGCTGATCATCTCGCAGATGCTGCGCAAGAGTGTGGAGACACGCGACTGGGTCAACACCATTGAGCCACGCAACGTGCGGGCCGTCATGAAGAGGGTGGTAGAGGACACCACCTCCATCGACGTGCAGGTCAGTGGGGAAAAGGAGGATCCAGGGCTTCCTGTACCCCCAGGGACCCCGCGCTCACCCAGGCTTCTTGCCTCCCCGCTTGCAGGTGGGGCTCCTGTACGAGGAGGGCGTCCGCAAAGCCCAGAGCAGCGACTCCAGCAAGAGGACCTTCTCTGTGTACAGCAGCTCTCGGCAGCAGAGCCGCTATGCACCCAGCTACACACCCAGGTCAGGGGGCTGCAAGAGGGTGTGGAGTGGGTCAGGACTGAGGGGCACTGTCGGGGGGAGTGCAGGGCTGGAAAAGCAGGGGGCTGCAGGTCAGAAGTGAGGGGCACCAGCAGGGCTGAGATAGCAGGGGGCTGCAGGTCAGAGGTGAGGGGCACCTGCAGGGCTGGGATAGCAGGGGGCTGCAGGTCAGAGGTGAGGGGCACCTGCAGGGCTGGGATAGCAGGGGGCTGCAGGTCAGAAGTGAGGGGCACTGGCAGAGCTGCAGTGAGATGTCTACCGTCCTAGCTACATGTTGGGGTGAGTGGCCTGCACGAAGGCAGGTGGGCCTGCTCCTACCTGCACCCCCGAGGAGGGGGGGCTTTGACCCAGTGTTTCACTCCCAGGCGCAGCCTCAGGTGAGGAGGGCTGCCCAGATCCAATCCCCTGCTGTGCAATGGGGTTCCTGGCTGCTGGTGAGTGTGTAACCCCTTGTCTCTGCCTCTCCCCCCACCCCTCCCCGTGCAGTGCCCCCCTGGACACTAACCTCCTGAGTAACATTCAGAAGCTGTTCTCTGAGCGCATCGACATCTTCAGCCCCGTGGAGTTCAACAAGGTGAGCAGAGCTGCCACCCTGGGGGTGGGGGAGAGCCCCCCACAGATCAGAGCCCCCTAAACTCAGCTTGTCCTCTAGTTCTCCCCCTCCCCTCCCCCCCAGTACATCAGAGCAGGGACACAACTCCCAACACTCACTCCATCTGATCACAGTGGTCTCTTCTGGCCTTAGGCTCTATTAATCTTCAGTGCCCCCCCCCCCCCCCCACCACCAGTGCATTAAAGGAGAAACAGAGCTCCCCACACACCTCCCCCGTCCTCTGGGGACCCTTCCCTCCAGAGCTGTCACACACCCACTCCATGTTCACTCACACTTCCCTGTTCCCTAGCTGCCACTGACCCCCTTGCCCCTCCGGCTGGGGGTGCAGCCCAGACCTGGCCTCATTCCTCCACAAGAGACTTCTGCCACATAGGGAGTTCTGGGGGTGATTCTTCCCCTCTGTGTCCTCCAAGCCCATAGGGGACAGTGCTTGAATGACCTCCCCACCCACCCCCCAGGTCTCCGTCCTGACCGGCATCATCAAGATCAGCCTGAAGACCTTCCTGGAGTGCGTGCGGCTGCGGACCTTCGGGCGCTACGGCCTGCAGCAGATCCAGGTGGACTGCTACTATCTACAGCTCTACCTGTGGCGCTTTGTCTGCGATGAGAACCTGGTGCACTTCCTGCTAGATGAAATCGTGGGCAGCACAGCCCACCGCTGCCTGGACCCTGTGCCCATGGAGCAGAGTGTCATTGAGGTCATCTGTGAGAGGGGCTGATATGAGGGGAGTCAGCCCAGCCTTGAGGCAGACGCTGGCTTGCTCCTATGCGGGGAGTGGACACGTGTCCCCCTCAGACTCATCCGTTTCACCATATCTTTCCCACACCAGATGGTTGTGAGGGGTGCCTGAGAGCATGGCGGAGAATGGCCTGTGAACATATTGGGGGGTTGGGGGTAATGCCCTGTGAACGCCCTGTGAACATTCTCACTGCTGCTAGCCTGGATCTTATTGGGCAGGGAGGGGAATGTGCTGAATAAAACATACCATGATCTGATCATGTCTCTGCTGCTCATTGCAAGCTCTGGGGTTGGCTCCCCTCTATTGGCCTCAATTTCAGAGACCCCATGTCATGTACGACTTCCCTGGGGCCTTGTTACTTGCAGGGTCTGAACTTCCCCTCCCATCTAGCACTAGCTCCTCCTCTGTCTTTCCTGGATGTGGGCGCAAGAGCTTTTGCCTTTGCAAGCTGCCATGTGCAACTGCCTCTCTGTATTTCTCCATATCATCCCTTTTCCTATCCCTTCTCTCCCTCCTGTTGTTTCCCTTTGCGCGGTTTATAGAAACATAGCAACGTAGGACTGGAAGGGACCCCAAAGGTGATCTGGTCCATCCCCCTGCACTGAGGCAGGATCAAGTATACCTTGACTATCCCTGCCAGGTGTCTATCCAATAAGGGGATTCTGCCTGCTCCCAGTGTAACGTGTTCTAGTCCTTACCTATTGTTGGGGTTAGAAAGTCTAACTTGAATCTCCCATGCTGCAATCTAATCCACTTACTTCTCTTCCTACTCTATGTGGACATGGATAACAACTAATCTTTATAACAACCTTTTGCATGTAAGTGTGGTGCCCAAAACAACACAGGGCTCCAGTTGAGGCCTCACCTCAAGTACAGCAAGTACAATTACAGCCTGTGTCTTACATACAATGCTCCTGTTACTACATCCCACGTGACATTTGCTGTTTTTGCAACAGCATCACAGCCTTGAATCATATTCAACTTGAGATCCACGATGTCACCCTCCAGTTCCTTTTCTGCAGTACTGCTGCCTAGCCAGTTATTTCCTATTTTGTACTTGTGTGTTTGTTTTTCCTTCCCCAGTGTAGTGTTTTGCACTTGGTTTTTATTGACTTTCATCCTATTGATTTCAGACCAATTCAGGTTTTTATTGACTTTCATCCTATTGATTTCAGACGAATTCATCCAAGGTAATTTTGAATTCTAATCCTGTCCTCCAAGTGCTAGCAACCCCCTTCAGCTTTGTGTCATCTGCATTTTTATAAGCATACTCTCTACTGCATCATCCAAGTCATGAATGGAAATATTAAATAGATACATCCTCCCAGTTTACAGCAAACCATTGATAACTACCCTTTGAGAACAGTGTTTGAATAGTTATGCACCCATTTTTTAGTAATTTCATATTTTCCTAGTTTGCTTCTGAGACTGTCATGTCGGACTGTCAGAAGTCTTACTCAAGTCCAGATATATCACATCTACTGCTTCTCCTCTATCCCCTAGGCTAGTTATCCTGTCAAAGAAGGAAATTAGGTTGGTTTGGCATGATTTGTTCTTGACAAATCCACATTGGCTATTCCTTATAACCTTATTATCCTCTAGGGGCTTACAAACCGATTGTCTAATATTTTGTGCCTGTATCTTTTTCTGGGTATCAAAGTTAGGCAGACTGAGTCTATAATTCCCCGGGTCCTCCATTTCCCCCCTTTTGGAAGATGATAGGTGTTATCCCAAGTCCTCTGGGACTTCACCCATTCTCCCGGAGTTCTTGAAGATAACCACTACTGGTTTGCAGATTGCTTCAGCATGTTCCTTAACTACCCTATGGTGCATTTAAGAAGGCCCTGCTGACTTGAATATATCTAACTTAGCTACATATTCTTTAACCTGTTCTTTCTCTATTCTGGAATGTGTTCTTCCTTCTCCCTTTTTAATAGTAACTGTATTAAGTATCTGGTCCCAACTAACCTTTTTAGTGAAGACTGAATCAAAAAAGGCATTAAACACTTCAGCCTTCCCTGTGTCAGCCATTATTTGCTCTCCTTCCCCATTAAGTAGTGGCCCTGCACTTTCCTTTGTCTTTCTCTTCTGTTTTTGCAGGAAGGGAGATGCTGACCACAGTACGGTTGCCATGCACAAGGGAAAATGCCTGCAGTGACCATGGCCTGAAACCACAGGATTCTCCCATCTTCACTCTTCAGGGTGGGAGCGGTGGAGTGTCACTGTTTTTGTAATAGCACTGTGTGTGCAGGAATTTAAACCCACTTTTCATCCAGGTCAGAGGTAATTGCCTGGGGCAGATTCTACCAATAAATGGGATTGGTTTGTCATATCCTTCAGAGAGAGACAAAGGGGTGGTTTACACTGGGAACTTACAGCTGTATAACTACATGGAGAGAGATGCAGCTATGCTGACCTAATCTCCGGTGTAGATGGCGCTAGGTTGATGGAAGAATTCTTCTGTTACCCTAGCGACTGCCTCTCGGGAGGTGGATTATCTACACAGATGGGAGAACCTTCCTGTCGGCGCAGGTACTCTCTGCACTGAAGCGCTACAGTGGCGCGGCTGTAGCTGTAATGGTTTAAGTGTAGACATACCCTAAGCCTCACTTGCACCTGCCTCTTGGGTGGGGCATGGCAGCTGTTTATACAAAGACCACTCACCCAGTGCCAAGGGTATGTCTGTACCGCAGATGAAGGTGTGACTAGTGTAAGAGAGCATACCGCTGCTAGCTTTAGTCTAGAGGGTGCAGGTAACGACACCCGTGCAGATGTGGCATCATAGACTTCAACTCGGGCTAGCCACTCAGATAAGTAGCCATGGTCCCTGGCAGGCTTCTCCTGGGATTGCTAGCCCATGCTGATGCCTGTGCCACCACAGCGTCATTGCTGTTGTTACCCGTGCTAGCTATATGAAAGCTAGAGGCGTATGTCTACGCTTGCTACACTTACACCTTAATCAGCGGTGTACATATACCTTTAGGTTCAGCTGCCTCTGGGGTGGGACACCACCGCTGTTTATACAAAGACTGCTCACCACTTGCTGAAATTTACCTGTTTCTGGTGTAGAGTGTAGCAAGCATTAACACTGTGCCAAAGCATCAGTTTAGGACAGGGAGTAAAAGAGGAGGGACAGCCCCCACCCCTGATCTACCTGGGACTATCAGGGGCAACTGATGACAGAACTGACCTAGGCTGGCATTTGGGTAGTGAGGTGCTTTTAATGCTTCTGCGCTTGGGAAAAATGTCTTTAATCTGCACGAGGGGTTAGAACCACAGCATTGTGTGTCTGCCAAAAAACTACAGCAGAGCAGCGGGCGCCACACCAACCAGCAGGGTATCCCACCACACAGTGCCCTGGTAGTATCAGCACTGCTGCTGAGGGGAGTGTGCCCCCTACCCTGCTCCATGCAGCACAGCGCTCCTTAATGCCACACTGGTGCCAGCACTGACTCTGAGGGGACAGTGCCCCCTTACTGAGCCCCCACCCCACTCCCTGTACCACAGTGCCTCCTCGCAACACATGGGGGCATCTGCACTGATCCCAAGGAGAGGCAACCTACACCACTCCCTGCAACACCTCTACCCGATCTCCCATCTACATCCTAGCCAGGCTTAACTCTAGGGGTAACCAGCTCACAGCAATCAGCTCTTTCTTTACTACTCACCCCAAGGGCAGCAAGAGCTTCTTGCTTAGAAGGGGCCTTTTCACAGCTGCGTGGTGCTTCCTGCATCCCCAACGCTGGGCCCCTATGCAGTCAGAACAACCCTGGTTTCATAACTTGGACCGATCCTGTTTGCTTCAGAGGACAGCATGTGCCCCATGACCTGGCACTAGTTCGGGCTGTGATGAAAGGGCCACAGTTGGGTAACACTCCCGAGCACCCTGTAGTTACCCGGGGTCCTGGGACACTCTGTGCCCAAAGAGTTTAACCCCTTGTGCTCTGCAGCGCTGCTCAGGGAGATTCCAGGGTTGGGCAAGCGAACAGGCTCTGACACGGAGGTAAATCACAACCTGGGAAAATACCAGTTCAAGGAGGCAGTGGTGTGGGAGTTTGGTTCTCCCTGGCTAGGTTCTCTCCTGGCATGGTTGAAATGTCAAGTGTCGTCACAGAGCAGTTCCAGCTGCGAGTCTTGTCTCCTTTTCCTCCCTCCTAACATAGCGCCAAAACGTGGTCCTGGCTAGGGCCCCCGGTTACCATTTCAGTGTTGGAGCAGCATTTACCTTTGGCATTGCAGTAGCTCCTACAGAGCCCCGATGAGATCGGGCTCCATTGGGCCAGGCACTGCACAGTCCTTCACTGAGACTTGGGCCCCATTGTAGCACAGATGGTGACGGAAATCAGAGCCCCATTGTATGGAGTGCTGCACAAACCCTGATCAAGATTAGGGCCTGCATTGTGCCAGGTGCTTCACAGACCCTGACCAAGAGTGGGGCCCCCATTGTGCTGGGGGCTGCCTATGCTTGATCAAGATTGGGGCCCCATTGTGCCAGGTGCTGCACAGACACACAATAAGAGTCAGCCCCTGTCCCAGGACAATCTAAATAGACAAGGCAGAGGAACAATTATTCTTCCCATTTCACAGATGGGAAACTGAGGCCCAGAGAGGTTCAGTGATCTGCTCATGCACACACAGGGAGGGTGTGTCCAAACCAGCAACAACCCAGGGGTTCTCCAGCCTCACTCTTCCAGCTTGGAGCTGGTCACCAGTGGGAATGAAGAAGGAATCTGCCTGAGGGGCCAAGATTGCACAAGGTTTTGGTCTGAAGCATCCGGAGGTCACAAGAGCCCCCGTCCAAGTGGCCAGCTTTTCCCACGTTTACTGGTATAAGTAGGAGACTGGGAGTCAGGACTCCTGGGTTCTGTTCCAGCTCTGGGTGGGGAGTGATGTCTAGTGGTTAGAGCAGCAGGGCTGAGAGTAGGGTTGCGGCTCATTGACTCAAGAAGATGTAAGGCCGCTCACACCAGCTTGCTAGGGTGACCCGCGACCGTTCACCGCAAAGGCCCGAGGAAGCAATAACTGCAGGAGGGGACCAGGAGGGGAATTTCCCCCAACTTCCCATTTCGCAAGTTCCTGAACACCCGCTGAGTAAACAGCAGCTGAGGTGGGGGCCGGAGCCTTCTGGGAGCAGCTGTCTTCTTCCGTGGTGGGGGCTTAAATAAAGCCGGAGCAGACGGGTGGATGGCAGAGGGCGCAGGTGGTGAACGTGGCTGCTGTGCGGTGTCTCCAGCACAAATCTTCGCTCCCTGGGGGTGAGTAGAGGGTCTGGTAGGGATGGGGGAGATGCTGGGTGGGAGGGGGAGTTCTGCAAAGGGATAGAGCAGGATGCCTGTGGTGCAAGCTTCCCGGCCAGCATGCCTGGGTGCTGCCTTTTGAGTATGGCTGCTAGAGGGGAGCACTGTCCCTGCGGCCCTCTACTGAGATGAAGGGGCCAGTTCTGGTCACCTGGTTCCCTGGGAGCTGAGCTGAGACTGGTCACGCTCATTTCTCATATGCTACTGGGCAGTTGTTGGTTACTGCGAGCAGTCACTGCCCTGGAGAGGGAATCCAGTGATCAGTGCCCTGTACCCAGTCCCTGAGGTAGCCAGGATATGAGGACACTGATGGGAGAGAAAGGCATGCTCAGCTACCCTGGGGAGCCTCCTGGCTTTACTTGTGCCTGCACCTTACAGCACAATAGAAATTGGTATTTCTAGAATAGAATTGCTAGAAGTCTAAAGAATAAAATGGGTGAAGTGGAGTGCCTCGTATTAAATGAGGATATTGATATAATAGGCATCACAGAAACTTGGTGGAATAAGGATAATCAGTGGGATACAGTAATACCAGGAGTACTTGTGGCACCTTAAAGACTAACAAATTTATTAGAGCATAAGCTTTCGTGGACTACAGCCCACTTCTTCGGATGCATATAGAATGGAACATATATTGAAGAGATATATATACACAGAAAAACTTCAAAAACAGACTCCAAAGAGAGACTGCAGAGCTAGAATTGATATGCAAACTAGACACAATCAACTCCGGTTTGAATAAGGACTGGGAATGGCTGAGCCATTACAAACATTGACTCTATCTCCCCTTGTAAGTACTCTCACACCTATTATCAAACTGTCTGTACTGGCCTAGCTTGATTATCACTTCAAAAGTTTTTTTTTTCTCTTAATTAATTGGCCTCTCAGAGTTGGTAAGACAACTCCCACCTGTTTATGCTCTCTGTATGTGTGTATATATATCTCCTCAATATATGTTCCATTCTATATGCATCCGAAGAAGTGGGCTGTAGTCCACGAAAGCTTATGCTCTAATAAATTTGTTAGTCTCTAAGGTGCCACAAGTACTCCTGTTCTTCTTTTTGCGGATACAGACTAACACGGCTGTTACTCTGAAGTCAGTAATACCAGGGTACAAAATATATCGGAAGGACAGAATAGGTCGTGCTGGTGGGGGAGTGGCACTATATGTGAAAGAAAACGTAGAATCAAATGAAGTAAAAATCGTAAATTAATCAAACTGTACCATAGAATCTCTATGGATAGAAATTCCATGCTCTAATAATAAGAATATAGCGGTAGGGATATATTACCAACCACCTGACCAGGACGGTGATAGTGACTGTGAAATGCTCAGGGAGATTAGAGAGGCTATTAAAATAAAAAACTCAATAATAATAATGCGGGATTTAAATTATCCCCATATTGACTGGGTACATGTCACTTCAGGACGGGATGCAGAGATAAAGTTTCTTGACACCTTAAATGACTGCTTCTTGGAGCAGCTGGTCCTGGAACCCACCAGAGGAGAGGCAATTCTTGATTTAGTCCTAAGTGGAGCACAGGATCTGGTCCAAGAGGTGAATATAGCTGGACCGCTTGGTAATATTGACCATAATATAATTAAATGTAATATCCACCACAGCAGCCCAACACAGTAGCATTTCATTTCAGAAAGGGGAACTACACAAAAATGAGGAGGTTAGTTAAACAGAAATTAAAAGGTACAGCACCAAAAGTGAAATCTCTGCAAGCTGCGTGGAAACTTTTTAAAGACACCATACTAGCGGCTCAACTTAAATGTATACCCCAAATAAAAAAACATAGAGAACCAAAAAAGAGCCACCGTGGCTAAACAACAAAGTAAAAGAATCAGTGAGAGGCAAAAAGGCATCCTTTAAAAAGTAGAAGTTAAATCCTAGTGAGGAAAATAGAAAGGAGCATAAACACTGACAAATGAAGTGTAAAAATACAATTAGGAAGGCCAAAAAAGAATTTGAGGAACAGCTAGCCAAAGACTCAAAAAGTAATAGCAATTAAGTACATCAGAAGCAAGAAGCCTGCTAAACAGCCAGTGGGGTCACTGGACGATCGAGGTGCTAAAGGAGACAATAAGGGACAATAAGGCCATTGCAGAGAAACTAAATGAATTCTCTGCATCGGTCTTCATGGTTGAGGATGTGAGGGAAATTCCCGAGCCTGAGCCATTCTTTTTAGGTGACAGATCTGAGGAATTGTCCCAGATTGAGGTATCATTAGAGGAGGTTTTGGAACAAATTGATAAATTAAACAGCAATAAGTCACCAGGATCAGATGGTATTCACCCAAGAGTTCTGAAGGAACTCAAATGTGAAATTGCAGAACTACTAACTGTAGTATGTAACCTATCATTTAAATCAGCTTCTGTACCAGATGACTGGAGGATAGCTAATGTGACGCCAATTTTTAAAAAGGGCTCCAGAGGTAATCCCGGCAATTACAGGCCTGTAAAACGGACTTCAGTACCAGGCAAACTGGTTGAAACTATAATAAAGAACAATATTGTCAGACATATAGATGAACATAATTTGTTGAGGAAGAGTCAACAAATTATGGTTTTAGTAAAGGGAAATCATGCCTCACCAATCTACTAGAATTCTTTGAGGGGGTCAACAAGCATGTGGACCAAGGGAATCCAGTGGATATAGTGTACTTAGATTTTCAGAAAGCCTTTGACAAGGTCCCTCACCAAAAGCTCTTATTCAAAGTAAGCTGCCATGGGATAAGAGGGAAGGTGCATTCATGGATTGTTAGCTGGTTAAAAGATAGGAAACAAAGGGAAGGTATAAATGATCAGTTTTCAGAATGGAGAGAGGTAAATAGTGGTGTCCCCCAGGGGTAGGTACTTGGACCAGTCCTATTCAACATATTCATAAATGATCTGGAAAAAGGGGTAAACAGTGAGATGGCAAAATTTGCAGATGATACAAAATTACTAAAGATAGTTAAGACCCAGGCAGACTATGAAGAGCTACAAAAGGATCTCTCAAAACTGGGTGACTGGGCAACAAAATGGCAGATGAAATTTAATGTTGATAAATGCAAAGGTAATGCACATTGGAAAGCATAATCCCAACTATACATATAAAATGATGGGGTCTAAATTAGCTGTTACCACTCAAGAATGAGATCTTGGAGTCATTGTGGATAGTTCTCTGAAAACATCCACTCAATGTGCAGCGGCAGTCAAAAAAGCGAACAGAATGCTGGGAATAATTAAGAAAGGGATAGATAATAGGACAGAAAATATCATGTTGCCTCTATATAAATCCATTGTACGCCCACATCTTGAATACTGTGTGCAGATGTGGTCGTGCCATCTCAAAAAAGATATATTGGAATTGGAAAAGGTTCAGAAAAGGGCAAAAAAAATTATCAGGGGTATGGAATGGCTTCCGTATGAGGAGAGATTAATAAGACTGGGACTTTTCAGCTTGGAAAAGAGATGTCTAAGGGGAGATATGATTGAGGTCTATACAGTCATGACTGGTGTAGAGAAAGTAGATAAGGAAGTGTTGTTTACTACTTCTCATAACAAAAGAACTAGGGGTCGCCAAATTAAATTAATAGGCAGCAGGTTTAAAACAAATAAAAGCAAGTATTTCTTCACACAACGCATAGTCAACCTGTGGAACTCCTTACCAGAGGATGTTGTGAAGGCCAAGACCATAACAGGGTTCAAAAAAGAATTAGATAGATTCATGGAGGATAGGTCCATCAATGGCTATTAGCCAGGATGGACAGGAATGGTGTCTCTAGCTTCAGTTTGCCAGAAGCTGGGAATGAGCGACAGGGGACAGAGCTTGATGAGTTTCTGTTCATTCCTTCTGGGGCACCTGGCATTGGCCACTGTCGGAAGACAGGATTCTGGGCTAGATGGACCTTTGGTCTGACCCAGTAAAGCCATTCTTATGTTCTTATGTTCTTAAATTGGGAAAGAAAGAGAAGTCACCTGCTTGTGACCCCCAGATTAAGATCTCCTGCCCTGCAACCTGCTCAGGGCAGGGATCACAGACAGACCCTCTTCCACCTTAATGATCTGTATCAAAGTAGTACCTAGGAGCCCCGGTCATGGCCCAGGGCCCCATTGTGCCCGGTGCTGTACAAACACCTCACTTGAGACCCTATCCAGCCCACAAAGAGTCCAGTTACTAGCCCCATAGCACCTGGGATGGCCCTCTCTCTCCATATTCGACCCAAGCCCAGGCTCTGTTAGAGGCAGAGCTGCTCAGAAAATGCCAAGTGTCTTTATTATTTTAATAAATTACAGCTCCTGTGGGAAGTTCTTGTTTCTGTGAGGAAAAAATTTATACGAAAACGGGGGGCAATTTTTTCCAGTTTTCCATTAAAAAATATTGTTTTTCAAAAACCAAAAATTATTACCCAAGAAAACACACTGAAGATAAAAAGTTGATTTTTAACCAAAAGATGAACAACTTTTACCCAAAACCAACATTATTTTACTGAAACATTTTTTAGTTTCCAGGTTTTTTAATCAGACAAGTGGAAATTTTTCCATGAAATGAAAATTTTCCACAAAGTACTCAGTCTTGGACAAAAAGCCACGTTTTGTCAGAAAAAACATATGTTTTGACAGAGTCTTACCAGCTCTGGAGACCCTTCTTGCTGTCCCAGGGAGAGGCAGAAGCCCACTATCTATGGGTTTTATCTTGCCGCCCATCACAGTGGTGTCTGAGCACCTTCCAGCTAAAATCAATAGCAGTAGACCAGTCCCCTTTTAGATATCTTGCTATCTCTGTATAACACCAGTCCTCTGGGTGGGTTGTTAGTAGTAGGAATCAAACCTGGGATCTCAAGCAAGAACCTCTACTGCCTGGGCTAAGAGAGACAGCTTTATTATGCCTGTAGCAGCCTCATCAACCACTATATATCTCCCAGCCGTCACTGGTGGGGGCTAGCATGCTGCACAGAATGGGTGTGGGTTGTACCTGCACTTAGCACCACTAGCAGGCACAGTATAAATGTCCCATTACAGGAGTGGGTGCTGTGGAGTAACATCGTTCTTATTCTTTGGCAGGTTCCACTATGCTCAGACAACTTTGGCTCCTAGCGCTCTGGTTGCTGGGATCTAGTCCTGCCCTGGCTGAAGTTCAGAGCTGTCACGCCTCCAGGGTCCAGTCTTCTGTGGTCTCCAGCTGCCAAGCTCAACACCATGAGACACTGCCAGAAATTGACCCATCCACCCAGATCCTTCTGCTGAATTTCAACCTCCTCTCCAACATCTCGGCCTCCTCCTTCCCCAGGCTGGAGAGGCTCAGGAAGCTGTCTCTGGGATGTCAGCTGGGGGGATCACTCTCCATTGGAGAGAAGGCCTTTGAGAAGGTGGCCAACATCACGTTCCTGGACCTCGGGGGCAACAGGAAGCTGAGCCTCCAACCCATGGCCTTGGCAGGCTTGCGGCAGCTCGAGGTGCTCCTGCTGGATGCCAATGGCCTTGATGAGACTGTGCTGGAGGGTGGCTACTTCCAGGATTTAGTGTCCCTCAAAAGGCTGGATCTCACAGGGAACCAGATAAAGAGGCTGAGACCCGATTCCTCTTTTCAAGGCTTAAAGCTGCTGGCTGTCCTCCAGCTCCGGCTTAACAAGATCAAGACAATCTGCGGGAAGGATCTGACCCACCTCGGGGGACAACACCTGTCCCTCCTAGATCTCTCATCCAATCTGCTGTCCTATAGGGACCCTCGGTACAACCACTCCTGCCCCAGTCCCTTCCACAACATCACAGTGGAAACCCTGGATGTATCCTCCAATCCATGGGATGTGGGTAGTGCTGAACGGTTCTTTAAGGTCATGGCAGGTGCCCAGATACGGCATCTGAAGTTGCAGCACTCGGGGGCCATTGGGAGGGGGTTCGGGTTCAATAACCTGCGGGGCCTCTCTGCCAGCACCTTCTCAGGGCTCAGCCAGAGCAGAGTCCTCTCTTTCGACATGTCTCATGGCTTCCTCTCCAAGCTGGGGCCTTTGGTCTTCTCGGGTCTCCCTGAGCTGCGTGCACTGCGCCTGGCATCCAATCAGATCCACGAGATCCGTGGGGAGGCCTTTGCTGGACTGCAGCACCTCTGGACCCTGGACCTCTCCCACAATCTGCTGGGGGAGCTGAACATGGAGGCTCTCCAGAGCCTAAGCTCTTCCCCACTGCTGCACCTCAACCTCAAGTCCAACCACATTGGGGCCATCCAGCACAATGCCCTGGAGGGACTGAGGACCCTGCGGACGCTGAATCTGCAGGACAATGCCCTCTCGCGCGTGCTGCCAGGGCGGCTCCCTGTCCTGGAGCGCCTGCTGCTGGGCCAGAACAGGATCAAGGACACCTGGGGAATCGGGAAGCTTTCCACGAATCTGACCTTCCTCGACTTGTCTTCCAACCGCATGCAAGACCTGAGAGGGCTCTGGAACGAGCTGAGGGGCATCCCTGCCTTGCAGTTCCTGAACCTTTCACACAACCTGATCTCAAGGTGCTCTGAGCACCAGGACAGAGCCATGCCCAGGCACAGCCAGCTCAGGGTGCTGGACCTTTCCGAGAACTCCCTGAATATCGTCTGGAATGCAGGGGGCTGTGTGGATGTCTTCCACCATCTAGACAGGCTGGCAGCCTTGAACCTCAGCAGAAACAATCTCCAGACCTTACCTGAGGGCCTCTTCCAGGGTCTGGTGTCTCTCCAGGCTCTGGACCTATCTGGGAACCTCATGGCCATGCTTCCTGATGGGCTGTTCCGGGACCTGCACTCCCTGCAGGTGCTAGGGCTGCAGGGTAACCCCTTGGTGACCCTGTCACCATCTGTTCTTCAGCCGCTCCAGGCACTAGCATTCCTGAATCTCCAGGAGGTCTCTCTGCTTTGCCACTGCAGCTTGCAGGACCTAGAGGCTTGGCTGCACTCCACCAACGTGACCCTGAGTGGTGGGAAGGAAGGGGTTACCTGTTTTATGCCCACGCCTCCCTTCCCAGGAATACCCCTCCTTTTCTTCATCCAAAACAGCTGTGTCCAGTAGCACAGCCCATGCTGTGTCCAGCTTTCCCCAGCATAGGATCCCACCTGTGTGGCTTTAAAAGCTGTTCCATATGCCGTGTGCTTGGCACTGAACTGTGATACTTATGCAATCACAGGCAGCGATGCCCAGTCACCTTCAGCTGTGAACCAGTTTCCCAAAGGCATAAGCATAGCCTGGACTAGGAGTCAAGGCGTCTTGGTTTGACTCCTAGTTCTGGGAATGGAGTCTAGTAGTTAGAGCAAGGGGCAGGAAGTGGGGTCTAGTGGTTAGAAGGATGGGGATAGGGTGGGGGTTCAGGTGTATTCCTGGTTCTGTGAGTGGGATCTCATGGATCAGAATAGGGGGGCTCAGAGTCATGACTCCTGAGATCTATTTTCATTCTGTGGGGTCTAGTGGGTTGGAGCAGAGGGCTGGGAGTCAGGCTCCCTGGTTTCCAGCTCCAGGAGGAGAGATGTCTAGTGGTTAAAGCAGGGGTGTTGGGAGTCAGGACTCCTGGGTTCTATGCACAGTCTTGCCCCTGGCTGTACAACAGTACAGTAGAGGCATTGGGAGATTTCATAAATCTCTGGGGTGTTATAAAGTGCTCAGTGTCATCACCTTTATTCTTCTAATGCCAGTATAATGGGTTGACCTCCCTTACGGCTCCTGGCATGGCATGAACTATCCTTTCTTAACCCTGGAGCTGATGGGTACACTATGGGCATTAGGCAGAGTCTGTTTAGCACAGATGCAGGTTAAATCACTAGCTACACTCCAGTCTTGTCTTTCCTAGGGAACAAGGTGTGATTTTAACACGTGTTAGCCCATATCTGTTAACTAACATGGTGGAATCATAGTGCAGACCAGGTGAGATGCAGTTTTAACACGTTAGCTTGTCAAGGTAAACCCATATTAAACCTACAGCCACTTTGTCTATACTAGGATTTTAACGTGTTAAAAACACACCTTTTATCCTTATTTAGACCAAGGGATGTGCTCACCCAAGGGAGTGCTGGCATTATTCATTATTCTTATATTGTGTTACCGTAGTACCTAGGGACCTTAGACAGGACCCCTGGGTGCTCGGTGCTCTACAAACAGAACAAAAAGTCCCTGCCCCTACTTCAAAAATGACCCACAAGGCAGTGTGCTGGACAGTGACACAGGAGGCACAGGTACCTACTCACAGTGCAGCGTGTCATTTGCTGACACAGTCTCTCACAGTGAGGCTGCGCGGTACTGGCAAAGGCCATGCTGGTGACATTGGAACAGCAGCCGCGTATGCTGGCAAAAATACTATTGGCAAAACTTTTGAGAGTAGATGTGGCCTTAGATTGCAAGCTCTTTGGGGCAGGGACCATCTTTCAGTTCTGCATGTGTACAGCACCTAACACAATGGGGGTCCATGACTGGGACTCTAGACGTCATCACAATACACAACATAATTAATAACAATGTATGTAGACATGGTTGGGGCTTGTGGACGGGAGCTGGGATTTCGTATGAGTGCTGTTTCCTAAATGGTCTCTCTGAAATAGCAGTGTTGATTTGTTGTTATTACCTGTGCTAATAAAACCTCAACTTCTTAAATGCAATTTTAAAAGAACACAATAGTCTGTATTCATAGAACCCTGGAATGTGCCAGGCTTGCAGGGAGATCTACAAAGACATGGGAGTACAAGGGTGAAAGAAAGGAGAGGAAAATCAAATGGGGGGAAAGCCAGCAGGAGACCAAGTTTGTCTGTGCAGGAGACCAAACTTTCTCGGCGGCTGGTCCGAAAATGTGGAACAAAATCCTCTGGGAAACAAGGAACATCCCAACCCTGCTTGACTTCTCTGACATAAACACAGAACAGTGTGGACATAGACACAACCCTACCTAAACAAACCACGGCATGCAGGATTCTCCCCCTTGGTAGAGGATAAGAGAAAGAATGACCGCCATGGGGCAGATGTTAGTCTTATTGCATAATGCAAAGATCCTGCAGTGATGAGAGTGGGATAAGAGCCTGTGTAGAACAGAAAACCTTCTCTCGCTGCTAAGAATAGGTTCCTGCTATTCAGCCCTGAATGTCTCTCTTGTCAATTTCAGGCACTTGCTGCCAGCCACACCTCTTGAATGCCCCTCAACAACCCCCTCGTTTGCTGTAAAACGCTATGGGGACAAGGCTCTGTAACTTTCACTGTAACACAGATAGGTGGGGTCACACCAGATTGGGGGGATGATGTTGCTACATTGGCAAAAACTGGCTGTGCCTTGTCTCCACTACGATTTTGCAGCAAGGCGGCAAATGCTCATTAGTTATCCCGCTGTAACACGTGAATGGCCGTGAATTTGGTAGGGCCCTAGTCATTTGCTCTGCACACACAAACACTTCTGTACCGCCCATTGCCTGATCCCAGGCAGCTTTCAGTGCTGCAGGGCTCCTGGGATGGGCAAGGCAGCCATTGCCATGACCACAGCTCCAGGCCAGTAAGAAGAGAGCTTAGGGAGCTTGATCCACCCACTTAGTAAGAGTCTCAGAGTCATCGTGATAGGCCAGAAACTCGGGCTTTGCCCCTCGTTCGGCAAAACTCCCTGCTCTCAGATTGGATGTTTGGTGATAGTAACAGGCTGGGACGAGGGGACGAGCTACGATTAGCTGGTGCGACAACAGCTGCTGTGGGTTAAAGGGACAGGGGGTGGAGCGTATGGATGGGAGGATTGTGGAGCCACTGCTAGTACGTGCTGTGTGTGCTTTGGAGAGACGGATACCGGGCTGTCAGGTAGGGCAGTGCGGCAAGGGGGAACCGGTTAATCACACAGAGGTGGGCAGCAGGCAAAGCCGCAGCTCAACATTGCTCAGAGCGTTAGAAGTGACCGGTGCTGCAGCATTTCATAGGGCTGACAAGGCAGCGTGGTCTTGTACAGCCACCGGTAACAGCCTGTGAAACCGAGAGATCCCCGCCAGGAAGGGGGTTTCTGGAAGAGTTGGAAATTCTTCCCCTTTTGTGAATTTGGAGGCCTGAGCTGCACATCGCCCAAACTTTCCCCTTTGTGCAGTGATGCCCCTTAATCCCAACCTGCGTTGCAATCCTGGACTCCCCTCACATGCTCTGTTGGTGCTTCTCCATATCAACCTGCAGCCTCACCTGCTTTTCCGGTTCTGGCCTTTCCCCCCCCCCACAGCTCTGCCAATGCCCCTCTGTCCTGGCCTGCAGCCCCCTGCTATTCCATTCCTGGTGTCTGCACCCCCCTCGCAGCTCTGCTAATGGCCCTCAGTCCTGACCTGCAACCCAACCTACTGTTCCCATTATGGGTTCCTCCCTCTCAATCCTGACACGCAGCCTCCCTGCTCTCCCAGCCCTGGACCTTTCTACAAACGTACTTAAAAACAAAAAAATGTTCTGCCAGATGACTAAGAACTCCAGAGCAGACAGGGCTGTTTTCTGTCTTTAACTCTATTGCTGGAAGTACTTCCAGGTCTTCTCTGATCCAGCAATCTCATCTTTCCCATAGCTATAGACCCACATTCAGTGCCCTGCTCTGCCATAGACTCCCTGTGGGACCTTGGGCAAGTTGCTTAGGCCCAGACCCTCAACAGTATTTAGGTGCCTAACTCCCATTGTCATAATCTGTCATCCATCACCGCACAAGGGTTTGATGCTGCTCCTATCTTAAACCTATGGAACTCCATGCTACTGGATTTTACTGAAGCAACCAGTAAGATTAAAAGAAAAATGAGTGGGAGATATGAATGACCGGGAGGGGACTGTCAAGAACCATGGGGCTGAGTTCCCTAGCTGAGGCTGGGGCTAGTGGGTTTAGCCTTTGGACAGGTTAATGAGCCCAGCTGGGCTTCAGCAGAATCACCTGATTGACCAGTCCATCCAATTGTCTGAAAGAAGCCAACAACTCTGCATTTATGCTCAACAGCAGCACAGCTTAACCCTTATACCTGCAGCTGCAATTGCTCTTGTGCACAGCTCGCCGGGGATATTAGTTGGTGGCACCTTCATGGAGCGGTGAGCATGGGCATGTACCTGGCATGGTTCACCACCTCCCCCGACACCTGCCCCTTCTGCGGCGAGAGGGAGACCCTGGTGCACATCTTCTTCGAGTGCACCAGGTTGCAGCCCCTTTTCCGGCTCCTCCGGAACCTCCTCCTCAGGTTCTGGCTGCACTTTTCCCCACACCTCTGGATCTATGGCCATCCGTGGCCCCATGAAGTCGCAAGACCTCCTCGTTGACCTCCTTCTGGCATTGTCCACGGTGGCTGTTCACCATACCAGGAGGAGGAAGGTGGACGGGGAGGTGCTCTGTGAGTGTGCGGTCTATTTCCAATCCTCCATTAAGTCACATCTCCAGACAGAGTTCCTCTGGGCCACATCCACTGGACACCTTTGAGGAGCAGTGGGCATTGTCCAAGGTTCTCTGCTTAGTGTTCCCCTCTGGATCCCTGCTGTTGACCCTGTGACCCTCACTCTCATCCCTGTTTTTTCATTTGTGGTCCCCTGAATTCAGTTGAGACCTGGGTCTAGTAGCTCCTCCTCTTAGGCTGGGGTGAGGGGCCTTTAGATGTGGGCAGGCGCCCCCCAGAGCTTTAATAGGTGCAATTGCTCCTGTGCCTGCTTGCTCCTGCCCTGTTCTGGTCCTCCTCCTGCCCACCCGACCCTGCATCCTTGCCTGGCTTCTGACTCCTGGCTCTGATTATTGGCTTCAGATTCTAGCTCTGACCATTGGCTCTGGGTAGTGGCTTCTGACTCTGACATTTGGCTCTGGCTTCCAAGCCTGTTCCAAAGTCTAACCTCTAGGGCAGACTGCCCACATCCTGGTCCTGACAAGGGGTGGGTTGCCAGCAAGAGAAAAACAATCCAGGCTAAGCAACATGAGTCATTCATGCCCTGTTCCCTTCCCATGATCGCTGCATACACGGGCTGGAAACCTCAGACGCCGTTCACCTCTTTGTAGTCCTGTGACAACTCCAGCCCCAGCAGCGTAACATAGGCCTGGTCTACACTACACTGTTAGGTTGATGTAAGATGCTTTGCGTCGACCTAGCTGTGGAAATCTCTTCATTTACGTTTGGCTCCCACTGACGTAAGTTCCTCTCTGCGGCGCTTTAGTAACACCACCTCCCCAAGCGGTGGAGAGCCAAGGTCGATGTAATTAGATTGATGCAGTGTCCGTGCGGACCCTGCATTGCTTTCATTGATTGTGACTGGCTTTCAGGAGCCGTCCCACAATGCTCCTCACTGACAGTACGATCGATACACGCGTCCTGGTGAGGACGCATACTGCCGACACAAGTGATTTAATACCTGTGGTGGCTTATGCAGATGTAAGTTAGGTAGACATAATTGTGTAGTATAGACATGGCCATAGGCTAAACACCCAACCCAGATCAGAGCAGGCTGTCTCTGACCCTTCCACCGCAACTACTGTCAGCTGAAAGTGGCAGGCTCTAATGACCCATGTTCTGTCCCAAAGGTCCGGGATCCACAAGAGCCTCTCCTGAAGGAGGAAGTGTCTGTGGTTAGAGAGGCTTCCTGTGGGAAGAGCTTTGTGTCTCGGCAGAGAAGGCTGGAGCACGAGGATGATGGATCGGTATAAGATCCCACGCACCAAAGAGCTGGAGTTTGGAGGGCCCCTGGGTAAGACGAGGGTGAGGGGGGTTGGAAGGCAGTGGCTCACATACCCTGAAAGGCAGTGCAAACTGGAGCTGTGCATGCAGCTACATGGTTAGAGCAGGGTGGGTCTGGGAGTCAGCACTTTTGGGTTCACAGCTCTGCCATTGACTCACTGTGGGATCTTATCTCTCAGGGACACTGCTGCCTTCACTCACCCACAGTTCTGATCACCCTGGGGATCTTGTCCCTCTAACCTCTCCTTCCTCCCTCTACAGGAGCCATGATCCTCCTCTTTCTCATGCCAGCTACCGTCTTCTATCTTCTGCTGACATGTCGCACTGAGCAAGCCAGCGTGCTGAACTTCCCGCCCCCGCTGCCACCCCTGAGCACCCTCTGGAGCCCCCACACCTTCCTGCTGCTCCTGGCTTGGGTGGGACTCCAGGCTGCCCTCTACATGCTGCCTATGGGAAAGGTAATGTGGGGTCAGCCTCATTGGGCAGAGGGGAGGGCAGGACGTCCCCTTCCCTGCTGGTTGCCATCTGCCTAATGGTAGCTGTTTGGCTACCCATAGGGGATCAAGGGCACATGTGAATTGCCTGGGCCACGTCTGAGCCAGATCATGGCCAGCTGGCTACACCATGTAGGCAGAGACCTGCCCAAACTCAGTTCATCTACACAGTTGTGAACTGAGGCTCCAGGGAGGGTGCCGATGAGAGGAGTTGGAGTCAAGACCAGAGAGATCAGTGTTAACCGGTTGTGTGGCTTTCCCCCAGGTCACAGAAGGGATCGTCCTTCGAGACAAGAGCCGGCTCCAGTATCGCATTAATGGTGGGTGTTGGATTTTGTTAGGGAGGGGAGATTGACTATGACCCGCCCCAGAATTTGCAGCCAATCACATCACTTACTGAATTTCCTCATGGTAACAAGTAATAGTATTGGGGGGAGGGGGGGAAGGGGGGAAGTGCTGTCTATTGGGACTGAGCAAGTGGCTAGGAGTCAGGACTCCTGGGTTCTATCCCCAGCTCTGCCACACATTCCCTGTGTTACCTTGGGCAAGTCCCTTCCCCTCTCCAGGCCTCTGTTTCCCAGAATAACAGTGTGCTGTGACTCAGGGATCCTCAGCTAAAGAGCCGCAAAGTGTTGCTGTATTTAAGCAGCATGTGTCCTGTCTTCCCTTCTCCTGCGCTGCAGCTTTCCATGCGATGGGGGTCACAGCCCTGGTGGTGGGGGCTGGATTGGCAGCTGGGTTGCGCCTCAGCTACATCTATGACCACTTCCTGCAGTTGGCTTTCTCGGCCTTGCTGCTGGCCTTCGGCCTCAGCTTCCTCCTCTACTTCAAGTCCCTCTTTGCCCCAGAGACAACACTGGCGCCAGGCGGGAACTCAGGTGAGTCCTTCTATACACATGGGGCACACGGACACAGGAATGATCTTGTGCATGCAGACACATAGACGTGTGCAAATATGCATGTCTGAACACACACAGACATGCGCACACTGACACTTGTGCAACACACACACAGGGACACTTGTGCATGCACTAACACATAGACACTCTCTTAGACATACAGGTCATACCTGATGTGTCACGGGGGTGCAGGGGGAGAGCATCCAGTGATGCCAGTCAGGGTAAAAACTGCCAGGACTCTAGGGAGGTATCTGATCAGTTGATGCGTGGTTCCTTTCTGACCTTCTTGTTGCAGAGAGTTTAACCTTCCAATGAAGCATCCAGCAATAGCACCCATTGGAAACCAGACATATCCAGATTTAGCACAGCAGGGGTGGGGATACCAGGCCACTGGGATGGGCCCCTTGGACTGATCCGGGGTAACAGAGAGAGGAGCATACCAACTAGATGGACCCATTGGTCTGATCTGAGGCAGCAGGGGGGGATGCTGGGCTGGACAGGCCTATTGGTCTGGTCCAAGGTGGCAGGGAGAGGAAGGGGGAGTAGCTATTCCCCCTTGAGGTGCCTGACTTGCTGTTGGTCACACAGGAAATCCTGTCTATGATTTCTTCATGGGCCACGAGCTGAACCCACGCATCGGCTCCTTCGACCTGAAGTATTTCTGCGAGCTGCGGCCAGGCCTCCTCGGCTGGGTAAGTGGGTGGGGTTTTAGGGTGCTCCCTGCTGCAGAAAGTCCCTTGGGCCCATGGCTATAATGACCTTGCGAAGGCAAAGGATAATAGAACCTGCTGCAGGGGAACACTAGTCCCGGGGGAAGGGTTGCAAGGGGGAATTTCCCTCCCTCCAGATGGCCATGTGTAGCAGATACTAGCCATAGCCAGAAATCCCAGCCTAGATGGACCCATTAGTCAGACCAAGCATGGGGGGAGGGGTGAAGAATACCAGACTAGATAGGCCCATTGGTCTGATCTGGGGCAGCAGAGAGTGTGGGATGCCAGGCCCATTAGTGCTAGATGCAGGGGTAGAGGTAAACCAGGCAGGATGGTCTTACGCAGGGGCTAGATATGCCTTTGGTCAAATCCGGGGCAGCGGGGAGCAGGGCCGGTTCCAGGCACCGGCCAAGGAAGCTCGTGCTTGGGGCGGCAGATTCTAAGCCGTCCAATCTTAGGGCGGCACGGCTGCCTTTTTTTGCTTTGTGTCTGGGTCCGGCCACCGTGCTTGGGGCGGCAAAAAAGTCAGACCCGGCCCTGGCGGGGAGGGGAAGATACTAGGCTGGTCTGCCCCAGTATGTCAGTGAGATATTGGGGAGGTCTCACTCAAGGGTGCCAATTAGGTAGGGCAGAGGAGGGGCTGCCACGCCCCCCTCCCACTCCACCCCCACCCCGAGTTTCATACAGGAGGTGTGCTCCCAGGTGGAGCTCTTCATTGCACAGCATTAGTGTGGAATGTGAGCTCTGCAAAGAGGTGCTTCTCCCAGCTTGTGTCCCCAGGGCAAGGAGTCAGTGTTTTGTTTCCAAAAAGAGGCTTGGGTGATTAAGATAAGAAAAGGATGGTAATTAAATTAAGGCTCTGGAAGTCCTTAGATGAGCCTGTAAAACAGGTTTCAGAGGGGTAGCCCTGTTAGTCTGTATCAGTAAAAACAAGGAGGAGTCCTTGTGGCACCTTGGAGACAATTTATTTGGGCATAAGCTTTCATGGGCTATAACCCACTTCATCAGATGCATGGAGTGGAAAATACAGTAAGCAGGTATAAATATACAGCACATGAAAAGATGGGAGTTGCCTTACCAAGTTGGGGGTCAGTGCTAATGAAGCCAATTCAATTAGGGTGGATGTGGCCCATTCCCAACAATTGACAAGAAGGTGTGAGTATCAAGTCTTTATTTGGGCCTAATTTGATGGTGTCCAGTTTGCAAATTAATTCCAGTTCTGCAGTTTCTCGCTGAAGTCTGGTTTTGAATGTTTGTTGCTGAAGAATGGCCACTTTTAAGTCTGCTATTCAGTGTCCAGGGAGATTGAAGTGCTCTCCTACTGGTTTTTGAATGTTACAATTCTTGATGTCTGATTTGTGTCCATTTATTCTTTTGCGTACACTGTCCGGTTTGGCCAATGTACATGGTAAAGGGGCATTGCTGGCACATGATGGCGCATATCACATTGGTAGATGTGCAGGTGAACGAGCCCTTGATGGTGTGGCTGATGTTGTTGGGTCCTATGATGGTGTCCCTTGAATAGATATGCGGACAGAGTTGGCAACGGGATTTGTTGCAGGGGTTGATTGTGTGGTGTGTAGTTGCTGGTGAGTATTTGCTTCAGGTTGGGAGGGCTGTCTGTAAGCAAGGACTGACCTGTCTCTCAAGGTCAGTCCTTCAAGATAGGTTGTAGATCCTTGATGATGCGCTGGAGAGGTTTTAGTTGGGGGCTGAAGGTGATGGCTAGTGGCGTTCTGTTACTTTCTTTGTTGGGCCTATCCTGTAGTGACTTCTGGGTACTCTTCTGGCTCTATCAATCTGTTTCTTCACTTCCCCAGGTGGGTATTGTAGTTTTAAGAACACCTGATAGAGATCCTATAGGTGTTTGTCTCTGTCTGAGGGGTTGGAGCAAATGTGGTTGTATCTTAGGGCTTAGTTGCAGACAATAGATCATGTGATGTGGTCTGGATGAAAGCTGGAGGCATGTAGGTAAGTATAATGGTCAGCAGGTTTCCAGTATAAGGTGGTGTTTGTGACCATTGCTTATTTGTGCTGTAGTGTCCAGGAAGTGGATCTCTTTTGTGTGAACTGGTCCAGGCTGAGGTTGATGGTGGGGTGGAAATTGTTGAAATTCAGATAGATTTCCTCAAGGGCCTCTTTCCCATGGGTCCAGATGATGATGTCATCAATGTAGTACAAGTAAAGTAGGGGTGCTAGGGAACAAGAGATGAGGAAGCGTTGTTCTAAGTCAACCATAAAAATGTGGGGCCATGCGGGTACCCGTAGCAGTGCCGCTGACTTGAAGGTATAAATCGTCCCCAAATCTGAAATAGTTGTGGGCGAGGACAATGAAAGTGACAAAGTTCAGCCACCAGGTTTGCCGTGACATTATCGGGGATACTGTTCCTGACGGCTTGTAGTCCATCTTTGTATGGAATGTTGGTGCAGAGAGCTTCTACATCTATAGTGGCTAGGGTGGGGTTTTCTGGAAGATCACCAATGGATTGTAGTTTCCTCAGGAAGTCGGTGATGTCTGGAAGATACTATGGTGATGGGGAAGTGCTGGTAGTGTCGGGCCTGAGGAGAGAGTCCACGTAGCCAGCAAATCCTGCTGTCAGGGTGTCACTGCCTGAGATGATGGGGCGTCCAGGATTCCCAGGTTTATGGATGCGGGTGGTGATGGTGGGCGGGGGTTGAAGAGGGAACGCAGGGGACTCAGAAGAAGTACAACCAAGCCCTCTGAGCCCAGGTTACAGTCAGAAAAGAGGAAGATGTGAGGGGCATAAGTGAAAAGAAGGGGCCAAAACCCAGGGAAGGGATAGCAGTGGTATAAAGAAGTTCCCACTCTACCTGTGGTACTTATGTGGTCCCATCACCGTAGTATCTGAGCACCTCACATCACAGCCCCTCAGAGAAGTCGAGCAGTACTGTTATCCCCATTGTACAGATGGGGCACTGAGAGACTAACAGCCAGGTTTTCAAAGGTATTTAGGCACCTAATGGGATTTTCAAAAGCGCCTAGAAGGTTAGGTGCTTTGTAAACCCCACTAGGTGCCTAGCTGCGTCTTTGGGTGCCTAAAAGCCTTTGAAACTCTGTCCCTAAGGCACTGACCTGAGGTCATACAGGAAGTCATTGGGGGGGAGGGAAGGGTAGAACCCAGGTCTCTCAGATCTAGCTCCCTATCCACTGGACCAGCCTTTCTCTCTGCTGCATGCTGCAAAAAAGAGGCCTCTGATGGACGGCAGCAAAACCAGGAAGGCCAGCTCTCTGAGATTCCAGCAATTGGTCCCAGGTAGGGTGACCAGATGTCCCAATTTTACAGGGAGAGTCTGGATTTTTGGGTCTTTTTCTTATATAGGCTCCTATTACCCCCACCCACCCCCGTCCTGATTTTTCACATTTGCTGTCTGGTCACCCTAGTTCCAGGTGATTGGGAAGGATGTCATGGTTGACAGTATGAAAAGCAGCAGAGGTCGGGAAGGATGAAGAAAGAAAGAGAATGAGAGTCAGATGAGAGGAAAGCACTTAACTGTCAATGGGTGGCAGGTTCTGCCCTAGGCTGAGTTGTACAGCAATGCCTGCTATGCAATTTTAGGGCTTGTCTACACTGGCACCTTACAGAGCTGCAACTTTCTCACTCAGGGGTGTAAAAAAAACACCCCCCTGAACGCTGCAAGTTTCAGCGCTGTAAAGTGCTAGTGTAGAGAGTGCACCAGCGCTGGGAGGTGCTACACCCCTCGTGGAGGTGGGTTTTTTTATAGTGCTGGGAGAGCTCTCTCTAGGGTTACCATACGTCCGGATTTTCCCGGACATGTCCGGCTTTTGGGGGCTCAAATCCCCGTCCGGGGGGAAATCCCCAAAAGCCGGGCATGTCTGGGAAAATCGGGAGGTCAGCCGGGCCCGCGGGGACCCGGGCCGGCGGGGAGCCGGGTCAGCCGGGCCCGCGGGGACCCGGGCCGGCGGGGAGCCGGGTCAGCCGGGCCCGCGGGGACCCGGGCCGGCGGGGAGCCGGGGGCCGGCAGTGCTGGGCGGGCCGGGGGTGGTCGGCCGGGGCCGGCACCCCAGGGCCCCAGCTGACCCAGGCTGGAAACGCCGGGGGGCCAGCCTGGGCCGCGCCTCCTCCCCCCACACCCCCCTTACCTGCTTCAGGCTTCCCGCGAATCAAATATTCGCGGGAAGCAGGGGAGGGGGCGGAGACTTTGGGGAGGGGGCAGGGTTGGGCGGGGGGCTGGGGGCGGGGCCAGGGGCCGTGGAGTGTCCTCCATTTGGAGGCACAAAATATGGTAACCCTACTCTCTCTCCGCACTGGTGCCGCGACTACACCGCCATATTAAAGCACTGCCGTGGCCAGCTCTTTAACATTACTAGTGAAGACATGTCCATTGGTTTTAACTGAAAACCATTTTTTGTTGTGAGTTTGAAAAAAAGGAAGGAATGAGAAAGTGTTGTATGAGTATCAGATGTGATTATACATCAAATTTGTAGGGTTTCAGCCGTATTCAGGCCAATTCCAGAACAAAGAACAGAAATTGCATCCACGGAGTCCATAAAGTTGACGATTATTGTCATGATTTGTGTTATTCGTTGGGCACTATCTGTGTCCTCAGCACTATTCAGAATATACCAGAAAATGTAGTCCCTGAGCCAATGCATATAAGATGTGTAACTCTGGCTAAGATGGCTCAGATATTTAAGTATGCATAGTTATTGACCTCACATGTTCGCTGTGATGTTTATATCTGAGTGGAGGTGCTGATGGCAATAGAAGTTTTACTTGTTTAAGGACTAGAAGATTTGACCCTCCAACTTTCTTTCAAGAGGAAGAGTTGCCCAGAGCTCCTGTGCCTGTTTGTTTTCCTTTCCTGCCTGCAGTCGCCCTGATATACCTCAGAAGTCTCAATTTTTTCCCCAACTTTAAAACGTAGAATTTTCTTGGTGTTTGATTTTAAAATAGTCTCCTGTGAAAACTGCAACTCAATCTCTGTAATGTTATGTTTAAGACCCTTCTGGAAAGTAACTGGCATTTAAACAGAAGTGAAAGCAGTGTTGCCAACTCTCATTATTTTGTCATGAGTCTCATGATAATTATTGTTTTCCTTAAAGCCCCAGTTCCTGGAGTCAAGTGATATGTGATGATTTCAGCCTTCCTTCTTAAAGAAAAATGAAGATTTTAGTTCTTGTGGCTGTGGAGAAAGCTTCAAAATGTGACCCCAGTGCACCTTAAAGGCTCAAAAAGCAGAATATAAATAAAAAACCCCCACCAAATCTATTATTTTTACACAATATCATTATTTTAAAGCCAAGCTCATGATTTTTGGTGAGCCTGATTCTTGATTTTTGACTATTTGGGGTTGGCAATACGATGAAAGTGACTTGAAAGTGTCAGTTTCACTACTGTTTAAAGTAATTTTTTAGTCTATTATTTGTAGTGGGGTAACACCCCTAGAGCCCCAGGCAGGTGCAGTATAAACTCATGGGGTCTTGCCCTAACAGGATGTTTCCAAAAGTTAAATGATTTATTCCAAGCGTGATGAACTGCAAAAAAGTGATAGAAAGTAATCTAGATTTTTCTACAATTGTTTCAATTGTTCTATTCAAGAGTTAGTAACAAATTAAGAATATACATTAAAATTTTAAACCTAACCAGTGTCCCTTCAGTGACTTGACACAAGATTTCATAACATATTAGTATTAGAGCTGAGTGGGTATAATATATATATATTTTTCTTTATATAGGAATTAGAAATTATTATCTGACAGGAGCACTATATAGCAGATATCATCAGCAAAAAACCCAAGAGTTTATAGGTGCTCAAGTAGCCTCTGGAATCACAGTTAAATTTGCCCCCTCTCCTACCAAAATCTGAAATGGGGCTCCTGGTCCATTCAGCAATCAGGTGTTTTTCTCTGGGCAGACAGGGTGCTGGGGCAAGGGAAGGAGCAGGGAGGGAGGCAGGTTTTCTCCAAACTCCGCCTGATTGCTGACCCTCCTGCCAGGCACTGGTGAACATGGCCATGCTGATGAAAGAGACTGAGCTGCGGGGCAGCCCCTCGCTGGCTATGCTCCTGGTCAATGCCTTCCAGCTGCTGTATGTGGTGGATGCACTCTGGAATGAGGTGAGTCACTCCCACATCCCTGGCTTAGCCTGGGCTTGGGATCTGCAATGGCCTAGGGGCTACAAAGGGAACCTTAGGGGAGGCCTCCTGGGTTCCCTTCCCATGTCTGGGAGGAGGGTGGAGTCCAGTGGTTCAAACGGGGGGCTGGGATTGAGGACCCAGCTCTGAGAAGGGAGTGGGGATTGGTGATTTTAAGCACAGATGTGGCCAGGGTGGATTGATTTAATTTAAATAATTGATTGTAGTCAAGTTTTGCATTTGTACTTCATAGTTATTTTCCTAACAAAAGGTTAATTTTTTTCACTGGTGGGTAACTATTAAAACATGTTAATTTGCAACCAAACATACCCTGACTTTATACTATACTAAATTCGGTACTTCTTTTTGCTAACCAGGAGGACACAATATATCTCTACACATTTATTTGAGCAATTATATAGCTTACTTTACATGTATTCAGATTCTTAATTTTTACATTTTTATTATGTTAGAAAATGGTGAATATTGTATTTATTTACAATATGATGACTGATGTTTTACTTGCAATTTGTGTCCAGCTCTATTTGGATGGAAATTAAAATTCAATAAAAAATTCCCAGAAACAACATGTTAGGGTTTTGAATAAAATAAAACTACTTTGTGTGCTAATATACTTTTAAAATATTTATCAATAAATGTGTTCTATTTAAAACTGATTGTATTAAACAAAGGAAGTATAGTCAAACCCCGCAATAAGGCGCCCCGCCATAATGTGAAATCGCATATAGTGCGATCACAATTTGGCCCCCATTTAAGACATACAGTAATACAGTATGTACCAGTGGTCCCCAATGCCATGATGCCTGCCGAGACATTTGATGTGCCTCCACCTAGTGCCAGGCAGGGGAGAGAAGCTGCGGCCCTGCACCTGCCGGGGACAGTGAGCACTGTGCCCGCAGTCCTGGAGCTCTCTGTCCCCCGCAGCTTCTCTCCCCTGCTGGGCACTAGGCGGCGCACATCAATGCACCGCCTTGGGGACCACTGACGGGCTTGAAACCCCTCTATACTGCGACCCCGCATTTAGCGCGATGTAATTTTTTGGATCCCAAACATTGTGGTATACCGGGATTTCACTGTAGTATCTGTATGTTTCTGGTCACCATGTCATTCAAGATTTTAGAACTAGTAGATCTCATCCTCTCACACATAGTTTTTCTTCATAGATTGGAAGAGAAAAACAAGCTTTCCTGCCTGTTCAACTCCCAATTGATTTCTTAACTTCAAATGAACTAGTCACTGAACTGATTTAGTTGAATAAAAGGAAATTAAATTAAATATTCTCTCTGCACCTGCAGAAGAGACTACTGCCAACAGTTGAAAGGTGGTTTAGTGCTTCAACAAACTCTGGTTCCAGGTGCCTAGCCAGTGATGTCAAGCAGTTCTGTGTGTTCACTTTCTTTAAACTTGGCAGCAAACGTGTCTTGCTTAATATTGGGGGGGGCGGGGTTTGTATTTAAATGGTTTAATAGATTACAGCATGGTTAGGCCTTAGCATAGGTTGTTTATTTCAAATTTAATTTTAAATAGATTTAGGGTTTTTTAAATATTTAAATTGTGTTTAGCATTGATTTTTATCCATGCTGGATGTGGCTCCTCTGTGTGCTGCAGGAGGCCATCCTCACCACCATGGACATCGTACACGATGGGTTTGGCTTCATGTTGGCCTTTGGGGACCTGGCGTGGGTGCCCTTCACCTACAGCCTGCAGGCCTACTTCCTGGTCAACCACCCCCAGAAGCTGAGCCTGTCCATGGCTGTCGGGATCCTCTTGCTCAATGGTGAGGCTCAGGTGATTTCCCTCTCACAAACCAGACCAATAGGCTCATTCAGTCCCACATCTCTCCTCTTTCCCTTCCCCCCCCCCGCCCCCTGATCAGACCAATGGATCCACCTAGTCAAGACCAATAGGTGTAGTATCCCTCTCACTTTACCCCATGACCCCATCTATCACAGTATCTCTTACCCCCCCCCCCACACACACCCCCTTCCTGCCTCACCAACCCTACAACTCACCTTGCTGTACAATGGGGTGAAATCCCTTCCTGCCCAGCCCCAAGCCACACCCTGAAGCGTGAGGATTGAAAGCCCTGTTCAGTGCCACCCTGAGCCAGCATCCACCACCATTGTCATTCATCCCTCTGTCCTCTCCAGAGCGATCTGTTTCCATACCAATCCATGGCAGAAGTGCCCGTATCCCCATGCCTAGAGTTCCCACAGCCTATCCTCACTCTGGTTCTCTTCTTGGCAGGTCTGGGCTACTGCATCTTCCGCAGCGCCAATTCCCAGAAGAACACTTTCCGCAGGAACCCCAACGACCCCAGAGTAACTGGTGAGTTGCAGCCACCTCTTGGATGGGAGTTAGATGGGGGACTTGGAGTGAAGGAGTCTGGAGAAGAAGGTGATGCTAATGGAGGATTAGCTAATGGGAGGGAGGGGGAGGAATGGATGCCATGTGGGGTAATGCTCTTCTCCTCCTCCCAGGTCTCAAAACCATTCCCACAGCCACGGGCCGGCGTCTCCTGGTGTCTGGGTGGTGGGGGTTTGTGCGCCACCCCAACTATCTGGGGGATCTCATCATGGCTCTGGCCTGGTCACTGCCCTGTGGTGAGTCTAAATCCTGCCTGGAGGAGCCTGTGAAGGCTAGCAAGGAGGTGTGTGTGGGGGGGGGGGGAGGGGGAGGGTTGTCTCCTTCTCCTGCCCCCAGCATTGGTGTCCCACTGGGACCTGTGCCTTTAGGGAATATCCCTACTGCCCCTCTGCGGTGTCTGCCTTGGGCACCCATTGTGTCTTTCACGAGCTACACAGAGGGTGCCCGCTCTGGCCCAACATCCCAGTCATGGCCCAAGCAAATGGCACCAATATGCTGCCCCCTACTCCAGCCAGAGGTCACGTAGAAGGCACCTGGTCTGGTTGGCCTGAAGTCCCAGGTGGAAGGCACTGGTCGCACCTTCAAAGGATGTCATCAGTGTATCATTAATGTGGGAGTGGGGAGGAATCTAGGCCCTAGACAAGTTTGCTCAGCACTCAAGCTATCCACTAGAACAATGGTTCTCCACCTGTTTACCATTGTGGGCCACATATGCAGCTCTGTGTTATGTGGGATATATATACTGCCTGTAAGGCCCTGAGGATGTCACATGGGCCACAGCTATGTGCTGATTAGGACACAAGCAGCCCCTGGGTTGAGAACTATTGCACTAAAAGGTCCTAGAGGAAGGGCCCATGGCTGCCTCCTCCTCATGCCCCATGTCTCTCCCACCCCCTCAGGCCTGACACATGTCCTGCCCTACTTCTACGTCTTCTACTTCACTGTGCTGCTGATTCACCGGGAGGCTCGGGATGAGCACCAGTGCCTGCGGAAATATGGGCTCGCCTGGCAGGAGTACTGCCGGCGAGTTCCCTACAGGATCTTCCCGTACCTTTACTGAGATGTGGCCCAGCACACCATGCCCCATGCAGACCCAGGCATGACAGCTCACATCTGCCCACCACTGCTCCATAGGCTGGCAGGGCGCTAGCCTCTGTCCTCCCCACTGGGGCACGTTGTCATCCCCAGAGGGCTCCAGATGGAGGTGCGGGCTCTGGGGTGGGGCTGGGGATGAGGGGTTTGGAGTGTAGGAGGGTGTTTCAGGTTGGGACAGAGAGATTTGGAGTGTGGGAGGGGACTCCAGGCTGGGGCAGGGAATTGGGACACGGGGTGAGGGCTCCGGCCGGGGGTTCAGGTTCTGGGGTGGAGCTGGGGATGAGGGGTTTGGGGTGCAGAATGTTGGGAATCATTAAGAAAGGGATAGATAATAAGACAAGAAATATCATATTGCCTCTAGATAAATCCATGGTACATCCACCTCTTGAATATTGTGTGCAGATGCGGTCACCTCATCTCAAAAAAGATAGATAGGAATTGGAAAAGGTTCAGAAAAGGCAACAAAAATGATTAAGGGTATGGAATGGCTGCCATGTGAGCAGAGATTAATAAAACTGGGACTTTTCAGCTTGGAAAAGAGCCCACGAAGGGGGATATGATAGAGGTCTATAAAATCATGACTTGTGTGGAGAAAGTGAATAAGGAAGTGTTATTTATTCCTTCTCATAACACACGAACTAGGGGTCACTAAATGAAATTAATAGGCAGCAGGTTTAAAACAAACAAAAGGAAGTATTTTTTCCACACAACACAGTCAACCTGTGGAACTCCTTGACAGAAGATGTTGTGAAAGGTAACACTGTAACAGGTTCAAAAAAGAACTAGGTAAGTTCCTGGAGGATAGGTCCATTAATGGCTATTAGCCAGGATGGCCAGGGACGGTGTCCCTAGCCTCTCTTTGCCAGAAGCTGGGAATGGGCGACAGGGGATTGATCATTTGATGATTACCAGTTCTGTTTATTCCCTCTGGGGCACTTGGCATTGGCCACTGTTGGAAGACAGAATACTGGGCTAGATGGACCTCTGGTCTGACTCAGTATGGCCATTCTTGTGTATAACAAAACCCACAATGTTTTCATATCAGCAATAGATGTCTGAGCTGCATTCCTCTGTGCGTCACTCGAGCTTAAAGCATTGCCTTCCATGAGGGACCACAATGGAGCTTACTGCATGATTGGTAATGCTTTAACGAAAGAGTCTAACAAGATCGCAACCACTACAGTTGGCTGCAAGCTCATTGCAGGCTTCACCCTGGACATCTGAGAATGGAGCGTGCCTGAATTCTCCTCTGCTGCTGTAAGGAGGTGCAAGCCCACAGCAGAAAGGTCTGCCCGACAGATGCATGGGTCATGATGAGATGGAGGGTTTGTCTTCACTGCAACAGTTAGCTCAAATGAGTACACTGGAGTTACTCTCACTTGAACTCGGCTAGAGTATGTCTACACTGCAAGCGGACGTATGAGTGCAGCCTAGACTGGCATAGCCACATTAACTTTACTCTAGCTCAGGGGTCAGCAACCTATGGCACACGGGCCAAACATGGCACGCGAGCCGATTCTGAATGGCACGCTGCCTGCCTGGTGAGAGGAGGAGGAGGAGGGGCGGAGAGGCTGGAAAGTGCCACGCTGGGGGAAGAAGCTGGGGAGGGGAGAAGCTTGGCTGGGGCAGGACCAAGCTTCTGCCTCCTGCCCCGGCAGGGGAGAGCAGTTGGGGGGGGGGGGGAGGAGGGTCCCAGCCCCCTGCCCCACTCAGGCCCCCTGCCCACCGCTCTCCCCTGTGGGGGCAGGAGGCAGAAGCTTGGTCCTGCCGCAGCCAAGCTTCCCCTCTCCCCAGCTCACTTTCCAGCCTCTCCGCCCCTCCTCCTCCCTCTCCCTGCCCGTGATGGCCCTTGCGAGGGGGAGGGGGAAGAGCGGCAGCCTGCACACAGCTCCGTAGAGCAGGCAGAGAGAGGTAGGGACGGGCCTTGGGGAAGGGGGTGGAACAGGGCATATCCCTCCCAGCCCCCTGCCATGAGCCACTCAGGGCAGGGGGCTGGGAGCACCCCCATGAGCCGAGCACCCCAGCCCTCTGCCCTGCACCCCGCACACACACCCTCCAGCCCTCTGCCCTGACCTTCCCCCAACACCCAGCCTTCTGCCCTGCACCTTCACACACACCCTTGACCTCGAGTCGCCCTGCTCAGCCCACTGCAGGCCTAGGTGAACAGAACCCCAGGCTGGCAGCGGGCTGAGCAGGCTGGCGGCGTAAGATCAGCATTTTAATTTCATTTTAAATGAAGCTGCTTAAACATTTTGAGAACCTTGTTTACTTTACATACAATAGTTATATAATATAGACTTATAGAGAGAGACTTTCTAAAAAACGTTAACCTGTATTACTGGCACGCGAAACCTTAAATTAAAGAGAATAAATGAAAACTCGGCACAACACTTCTGAAAGGTTGCCTACCCCTGCTCTAGCTAGCATGGCTAAAAATAGTAGTGTGGATCGCACAGGCTTGTACAGCATGTGCTGCTGCACCTTCACTGTTTTTAGCCATGCTAGCTAGAGTAAAGCTAGTGCAGGTATGTCGCCTCCGCGCGCCTTCCACCCCCCCCCCCCCCCCCCCCCAGGCTGCAGTCATGCCTCGGAAAGCAGTGTAGACATACGCTGAGAGCAACTGCACCATGAAACAATACTGGAACTGTACAGAATGATTGGATTAGCAGTTGATGTGCTGCTGTAACTCAAGCTGCTGCATGACTAGCTTGAGTGGCAGCAGCCCTCCAGCTTCAACCTCCATCCCCTTGCAAACCAGCTAGCTTGATTTTAAAGCACTACTTAACTCATGTTAGAGATTTCTGTGTGGACAAGAGTCAGGTTAGGAGCAAAACTTGAGTTAAACCTTGAGCGAAAACCAAAAAGAAGACCAGCCCCAAAGAGAGAGTGTCACAGCTGGGAGTCTGTTTTGGCTTGAAGTGGAATACAAGTTTGGATTGGTGTGTTTGTAAGGGACTGATTAATTTTAAGGACTGGGGAAATTCCCCTGTTGGGGAGTGCTGGAGTGTGGTTTTGGACAATGCACTGATGTGACAATGATTTTTATTAAAAATATATTAAATGCAGTCCCCATCTGTGTTCAAAGTCAATTGTTTGCGATGCTTTTGAGGGCTAGATGAGCAAGTGTCAGATCTGAAATACAGGAAACAATCAACCAAATAGGCAATACTCCTTTTTAGGGGGAGTCTGCTCCAGAACCTCCCTCCCCAGATGAGTAGAAACCTTCTTCTCATTTCCAGCTTCAGTTGATTCCTGGACATCTTATCCCTATTTGTTCTTGTGCCAACATTGTCCTTTTAGCTTCAGTAGCTCTTCTCCCTCCCAGGATTTACCCCTTTTGTGTATTTATAGAGAGTGATTAAATCCCCTCACCTTTTAAGGGCCAGGCTAAACAACCCCAGCTCTTTCAGTCTCCTTTCCTAAGGTCACCTCGCCACTCCATTCATCAGCCTAGGAGCTCTTTTCTGTACCTGGGGCTGTTTGAATATCTGATAGGGCTTTTCAGTCTAGCAGAGGAAGGCATAAGGCTGGAAGTTGAAGTTAGACAAATGTAATCTTGAAATAAATCAATTTCCTAGCAGGGAGGGTTAGTAAACACTGGAACAGCTCACCAGGGGAGCGTGGTCTGGCCACCACCTGGAGTCTTTAAAGCAAAACTAGATCTCTTTCCAAACCACATGTTTTAATCCAGTTTCTGGGGAAAATTCTATAGCCTGTCTGTGGGGGGTGGGGAAAAATCAGACTGGATGATTACAATGGTCCCTTCAGGCCTTAGGTCCATGACAGTCCCACAGAGCTCAATTGTGTACCAACATAAAAGGGCATATCTATAGTGTAGTTTCAACTGCACAAAGTGCTTGTGGGGTATGGGACATTCAGAAAGGCTGCAGGCTCTGAAACCAGGGCAGGGCCAGCAGCAGTCAGAAAAACTCTGCAGACTGATACAGAACAGTATCTGCATGGAACACGTTACTTTGATTCCCTGAGGGCCCATAGCCAAGGATTAGGTGTTTATGGTCATGTGGCTTAGAGGCTAGAGCACTGGTACCCAGCAGATTGGGGTTCTATTCCCAGCTCTGCCACTGGCCTGCTGGATGACCCTCAGTGACTCATTTCCCTCCTTGTGCCTCTGTGTATCTTAAGGTACAGCTACACTGTGATTTAAAAAAAAAAAAAAAAACATGGCACGGTGTCTTAGGTCAGCTGACTGATTCATAGCGCTTATGCTGCGGGGCAATAAAGTTACGTGTAGACTCTTGGGCTGGAGCCTGGGCACTGAGATCCTAGTGAGTGGGGAGGGTCTCTGAGCACAGGCTCCAGCCCTAGCCTGAACATCTGCCCTGCAATTTTATAGCTCTACAGCCCCACTCCAAATCAGGTGACCTGGGCCAGCTGCAGCTGTGCCACAGATCTTTTATAACAGTGTAGATGTAGTGGTCTATCCAAGGACCTTACAACCTTTAGTGTATTTATCCTCATAACATCACTATGTGGTAGGGCAGTGCTATTATCCCTATTTTACTTATGAGGAAACTGAGGCACAAAGGCTAAGTGACTTGCCCAAGGTCACATAGGAAGTCTGTTAGACCAGGGGGTTGAACCCAGGTCTCCTGAGTCACAGGCTAGTGCCCAAACCAAATGGAGTTCTCAGGTCACAGGGCCACACTCCACCCAGGATAAGTTAATGCTAGTTTGAAGCTTACACCCTAACCCTTCTTTGGCTTGGCAAAAGAATTTGAGGTAGGAGATGGGTTGCGGTCAATGGGATACCAGTATAAGAGCTAGGTATTATTTTAAATTCATACAGATTCTATTGGATTGAGCCCCAGACCTTCCATGACTTCTCCCTTCCCCACCAATTCTCCCTCCCTCACTCAACCAACCCACTGCAAATAAAATGCCCCATTATTCTCAATCCATAGCTGGCTCTCAGTCCCAAGCAAAAGAACAGACGGGCTGTGCTGCATGCCCGCAAGGGCTACAAGTTCAAGCTTTCTCACACTGAAACCTTCGGGTATCATTCTATGAAGCCTGACACTCATCACTGGCCCCATAGGACAGAGTGTAAGACTAAGGTGTTAGAACTCTAACTAATCACACCAAGCCAATGGGATTCAGGGACATCAGTAGCTTTCCAAAAATATTTAGGGGACAACACCCCTCTCCTTGAGACACACAAAATTCACTGGTGACACCCTAGGACCATTTGGAAATGGGCCTATTTTCCAACAATCCTGCAAACCCTTAATCAGAATCCCTGTGCTTTGCATTCTGTGCACTGATAAAACAAAACACACCTTTTGCAGACAACATATTGTTAGACTGTGGAAGTCATTGCCACAGGAAGTCATTGAGGTGAAGAATTCAGCAAGATTCAAAAAGGAATAAACTATTTATATGGATATCAAGAATATCCAGTTGACATAATTCAAAACAACATTATGGAAGGAATATTAAACCTTGCTATTCAGGTCTTAATGCCAATCTAACTCCTACAGAGCTGCAGGAGCAGATTACACTAGATCTGCCTACTGTGGGGTTCTTACACCTTCCTCTGAAGCATTTGGGGCAGGCCAGTCACAGATAGGATACTGAACTAGATGGACCATGGGTCTCATCCAGGCCAGCTATTCTTACATTCCTACCACAGTGATCAGTTAGAATAGTTTAGAGAGCTAAATAAACATTAACTAGATAAGACTACATACATTAAAATATCAGATTTTAAAAATATCTGATACTCATTCTCTCTCCTGCCACTGTCTCTCACTCTCTCCTGAGCTGTGAATGGGTCTGGCCTCTCTCTGTCTCTCAACAGGAGCTGTCTTTTTAGTTATTTCCAGCTGAAGCTCCAGTCTAATGATGCAGATTGGGACTTGGGGGAATACATCTCCCATATTAATGCATAGGAAAGCAAGGACTTTTCATGTTCTGTTACTGCTGTTAATTTGACAGTGGTTTATAACAGCTGTAAGAATGCAAAGTATGTTTGTCCTTAAAATGCTCGTTTTCTAGTTTACAGCAACTCTAGCTATGAGGGTGTCTAGCTGTCCTTTTATTGATGATTTCTGCAAAAATCTGTATATAGTGGGATACAAAACACATAAGAGTCTCATGGTGTGACCAGCTAGCCGTTTCTGCAGCACCAGTGGAAAACACACCAACTTTGAAACCACCAAAGTGACAGCAAATGCTTTAAGTGCATGGAACACACCAAGGGTCCCGCTGAATGGAAGACAGGAATGTACACAGCCAGGTGTTTTGCTCTTTTTATTGCAACAGGTCAACTCCCTAGAAACCAAATCAACATTTATGCCAAGACTCAGTGTGGTGGATTTATCCAAAATAGCTATTGACCAAGAGAGGGTTCATTCACTTTTCCCCCACTTAAAAAAATAATCCAGTCTACTAAAATCCCCCAATGTTTTAAGTGTGGATGGTTTTAGGGGTGACTAAGTTCCAGCCATCAGTCCAACTCCTCGATCAATGGCTTTTTTGCAGGGGGCAGTTTCCCACCCCACATCTTCTGCAGTTCTTTGGTAACTACATCCACCTCTTTGACTGCCTCCAAATGGGTTTTATATTCCCTTTGTACCTCTAGGGCCAAGACAGTCAAAGATTCCTGGTTCTCATTGACCCAGGAGAGCAGAAATTCACACTTCTTCTTGGCACCATACACCCTGGGCCGTTCCTCTGTGGGCACCAGTTTCTTAGCCTTGCCCAGCAGCCTGGCAAGATGGGAGAGGGCTGCCAAGCTGTAGCCTTTCTGCTTGCTTTGATTCTCCCCCATCAGGATCTGGGCCACTGCCATCATAGCACCTGCATTCCCCAAGGGGCACGCGGGGTACCGTCTGGCTGTCACTGCCTGGAGAGCAGCCTGCAGCGCCTCTGCTGTGGAGTGGAAGACCTGCCTGGCACCCAATGCCCCGCAGACACCCAGGACCATGTCAGAGAACTCAGGCAGCAGCTCATCTTCACTCAAGTCCCCATTGTAGAGGGTGAGGGCGAAGACGTAGGCATAGAGGACATTAGGCAGCTGGAAGCACACCAGGGGTGAGGCTGGGCTGCAGGTCAGGGAGCTCAGTGGTGGAATGGATGCAGGCACAGCAGGCACTGGGCTGGGCATTTCTTCAGGCTGCTGGGTGGGTGCCATGCCTGAGCTCTCCTCTGGCTGCCGGGTGCCCGTGGGGGGGTAAGAACCTTGGGGTACCGGTGGCTGGTGGATAGGTGCTGAGTCTGGGATCTTCTTCTCTGGCTTCTGGGTGCCTGCAGGGGGCTGGGTATCCCCAGCTTCCTGGGCACCCTCAGTACCCGCCAGCTCCTGGACCAGCCCCCGGCCCCATCCCCGCCACCAGGGCCTCCAGGGGGGCAGGAAGGTTCCAATCTCCCCGCTGCTCAGCAGGCGCTGAAAGGCGGCCTTTTCGGCCGGACTGAGCCGCTCCCACAGACCGTCGTCCTGGTCCTCCAGGTCGCGGCCTAGCTGGGGCTCCGCGTCCTCGAGCTCGCGTAGCTCCCGCAGCCGGAGCAGCGCCTCTTTCAGGCGGGTTCGGGAGGCCGGGTCCCCCCGCTGGCCCTGGAGCCGGAGCAGCAGCTGCCGGCGGTGGAAAGCCTCGGCGCAGGCCCCGTGACGCCGGTAACACGGCACCGAACAGAAACGCATGTTACAGCGGGGGCATGTGTAGGGGGCCCGCTCCTGCAGGCACAGGCCGCAGGGCTCGGCCGCCTCCATCTTGGCAGCGATCGGGTCTTTCCGCCACCACTCGGGCATTTCCGCCTTCCGCCACAGCAGCTGTTTGGTTCGGCTATTTCCGCCTTCGCGCCGGAAGCGCTCGTACAACTTCGGGTAACTCCGCCTTAGATTCGGAAACTCTCGGGCGTTTCGCATCTTCAGTTTCGGAACTCCACACCCTTTCGGCTATTTCCGGCGACCACTGCATAAGGGTCGCGCAGTTCCAAGGTATGCGAAGTCTGTGGCAGCGTGGCCGCCCCTGCCTTTACAAAGCTGGCACCCATATCTGAATAATCCCTGCATTGATCACCCCCTCCCACTCGGGCACTACCCTATCTGTTAAAAAATGAGCCTGCTCCACCCCCAAGGCAGCTGCACCGAAATTGCTTTGGGTTCTTGCAGAATGGAGCCCCAGGAGAGTCTGTACATTTCCTCTTAAAAAGCATCTTGCTTCTTCCTACAATTACAGATCCAGCACTACACCCTCAAAGGTGCAGTAACAACAAAGCAGCAGCACAGTCCTGCCTCACACACCGAGTCATCACTGTAAAGCCAGGTGGAAATAACACTTGGGCCTTCCATGCAAGGATGTCCCAGCACTTCTCAAATATTGACTCATTCAGCCATAACTGCCTTAGAAGTATCATCACCACATTACAGACAAAGAAACTGGCGCAGAGACCGACAGATTTCAGCTATATGAAGTGAGCAGCACTAAAGCCCTGCTCATGTCTTCCACTCTTTAATCTAAGGCCTTGGCTACACTTGCAGATGTACAGCGCTGTGAGTTAAACCTGACTTCGTGCAGCTGAATAGGGAAAGCACTGCAGTCTGTCCACACAGACCGCTGCCCAGCGCACTGTCGTGGCCACATTTGCAGCGATTGCAGCACTATTGGGAGCAGTGCATCATGGGCAGCTATCCCACAGAGCACCTCTTCCCATTCTGGTGCCGTGGGTTGTGGGCGTGGGTGCGGGGGATTCTGGGTCCTGTCCCAATCCCCCGTGATGCATCGCTTCGCATCCCAGAAATCCCTTTGTTTCCATCCACCTTTGGCGCCATCTTTCAACGGTTTCTGTGCAGCGCGATCTGTCTGCGGGAAATGGAATCCGAACTGCTGAGGCGTATGCTGACGAGTCTCGCCAGAACGTCACGTTTGGCTGTTGAACTATTCCTTAAGATCCAAAGTGACAGTGAGAGTGAGGAGTCCGACAATGCTATCGAGCCGCATAATGCGTATGACACGAAATTGCTTGTGGCATTCACGGACATGCTCAGCACCGGGGAATGCCGCTTTTGTTTCGGGAAACAAGCACCGAGTGGTGGGATCACATCGTCATGGAAGTCTGGGATGACGAGCAGTGGCTGCAGAACTTTCGGATGAGAAAAGCCACTTTCATGGGACTGTGTGAGGAGCTTGCCCCCACCCTGCGGCGCATGGACACGAGATTGAGAGCTGCCCTGCCAGTGGAGAAGCAGGTGGCTATTGCAATCTGGAAGCTGGCAACTCCAGACAGCTACCAGTCAGTCGCAAACCAGTTTGGAGTGGGAAAGTCGACCGTTGGAATCGCGTTGATGCAAGTTTGCAAGGCCATTAATCGCATCCTACTCAGAAGAACCATGACTCTGGGTAACGTGCAGGAAATAGTGGATGGCTTTGCATAAATGGGGTTCCCCAACTGTGGAGGGGCAATAGATGGGACACACATTCCTATTCTGGCACCACCACACCTAGGATCCGAGTACGTTAATCGGAAGGGGTATTTCTCTATGGTTCTCCAGGCACTTGTGGATCACCATGGGCGTTTAATTGACATTAACTCAGGCTGGCCCGGAAAGGTGCATGACGGACGCATCTTTCAGAACACTTGGCTGTTCAGGAAGATGCAGGCCGGGACTTTTTTCCCAGAGCGGAAGATCATGGTAGGGGAAGTTGAAATGCCTATTGTGATCCTTGGACATCCCACTTACCCGTTAATGCTGTGGCTCATGAAACCCTACACAGGGAGCCTTGACAGCAGCAAGGAACAGTTCAACTACAGGCTGAGCTGGTGCTGAATGACTGTGGAGTGTGCTTTTGGCTGTTTAAAGGGCCGCTGGCAATCTCTGTATGGGAAGCTGGATTTGGCCAAAAACAGCATCCCTGTGGTTATATCCGTGTGCTGTGCCCTCCATAATATTGTGAAGGGAAGGGTGAAAGCTTCACTCAGGCATGGACCTCCGAGGTTCAACACCTGGAGGCTGAATTTGCACAGCCAGAGAGCAGGCCTATTGCAGCCCCGCGCTGGCCCCCTGTAAGGATTAGGGATGCCTTGAAGGAGCAATTTGAGGCTGAAAACCAGCAGTGATATCTGGTGCCCTGCACGGGAGTGAAGTGCAGTAGTTCCAATCTTTAGGAATCAGTGTTTGCTAAGCAGACTTGCAGTGCCTGTTTATTTCCTGGGCTAAGGAGTCTTTTACTTTATGCAATAATAAAGAATGTTTTCAAAGCCAAAGAATCCATTTATTGAAAAGAAACAAGGGGGTGGAGTGGGGAACAGTACAATCACAGATCCGCGTATGTCCTGTGTGGTGTGCTGTGCAGTGAGTGCTGCACTTCAGGATAGCTATACGGCATGGTGATGGCAGTTGAGTGCAGAGGGTAAGGGTCGTGGTTTTCAGGGCTGGATGGTGAAGATAGTGGTGTTGGAGGCAGCAGGTGGCATGAAGAACACAGAAGTTGGGGAAAGTGGGTTGGAGGTGACAGTGGGGCACAATGGAAAGTTTTGGGACAAGGGCTTGGGGGTGGGGGTGGCGTTTGCGGTACTGCTCCTCTTTCTGCGTGGCTGCCAGCTCCTGGATAGCGTCTGCTTGGTGCTCCAGGATGCTTATGAGCCTATCAGTGCTTTGCCACCGGTGCGCTGCATTTTCCTGGCAGATCCTGCTTTCTCTCTCCCTCCAGTCCTGTGCTCTCTCATTCTCTTTAATAGATTGCCACAGCATGTCTTCTTTGCTTTTTCGCGGTCTCTTCCTGAGTCTTTGCAGTCTCTGAGCAGGCGATAAGAGGGATGGCTGAGGTCTCAAGCTTGATGCAGCTGTATAGGCAAAATGCAACATTTAACAGAGGCAGCATTGTTTATACCAGACAGAGTAATGATTCCCCCCCGCACTTGAGGAGTAGAAAACACACAGGGTCTACACATAGCATAATTTTCCCGTCCAAAACAGAGCACACACATCCCATGGGAGCCTCAAAATGGTGAGTAAGAGGGACTGATTGTTTCAGGGCTGCACTGTCCTCTGGGTTTCTGTGCCTTGGGGAGAGCCAACAGCTTCAGGGGGCACCTACACTGAAACACTGTTCCAACATTTTCCACAGGACTTTGTCCTGGAAGATATCTCGCTGCTGAGGGTGACCTGGGAAGCAAGGGAGGGTCTTCTACTGCAATACGGCTTCTGTCCTGGCCCCCATGCAGCTTGCCTGTGTGCAACAATGGTCCCCCCACCCCTCGTGGCACAGTGGCACGGACACGTTAGCCTGGCTGGGACAAGGACCATGGTGGTTCTCCCGATAAACCTGCGCAAGCGCATTGCACACGTTCTGGATGAGACATTTGAGGAGATTACCAAGGCCGATTATTACGATGTGATGAACCACATCAATGCACTATTCCGCATCTAGGCATGCATGCCTAACCCTCCTCTCCCAAAGAGCCCGCACTGAAAAAATTCCTTCCCGAAAAAAACAAACAAACAAAAAAAAACACACTTACCGGGAACCTGCTCTTCCGTTTGTCCTCTACCAAGTACCGGCCGCTGCGACTGGCTACCTTCCATCTGGCTCGAGAAGAGCTCCTGGGATGTCTCCATCTGGCACACCACCATCACTCCCGTTTTCCTCCTCTCCCCCTCCCCCCCCCCCCCCCGACTCTGAAGTGTCCATGGTGGTGCTCGGAGTGGAGGTGGGGTTAACCCCAAGTATCGCATCCAGCTCTTTGTAGAATCGGTAGGTCACGGGGGTGCACCCGAGCGGCCGTTTGCGTCGCGGGCTTTGCAGTAGGTACTCCGCAGCTCCTTCACTTTAATCCTGTACTGCAGGGCATCCCGGTCACGGCACTTTTCCAACATGTCCTTTGATAACCTTCCCGAAGGTATCGTAATTCCTACGTCTGGAGCGCAGCTGGGACTGGACAGCTTCCTCCCCGCAAACACTGTTTAGGTCCAGCAACTCGCCATTGCTCCATGCTGGGGCTCGCTTGGAGGCATGGTCACCTGGAAAGATTCGCTGATAGCACTCCACACCACGCCAGGCTGAGCAAACAGGAAGGGGATTTTTAAAATTCCCAGGGAATGTAAAGGGTCAGTCACATGGTTGGTTACCTGAGGCCAGGGCAGTAGAGTTTGAACTGATGACCAGAGTGGCTAGAACAGGCATTGTGGGATACTGCTGAATAATTCTGAAGGCCATTCACAGAGCAGTGGCCGGCCACACTGGTGCTGCAGCGGCAGAGCTGCACTTGTTATTCCTCTCGGAGAGGTGGAGTATATGCAGCGCTGCAAATGCCTTGCCAGTGTGGACGGGGAGTGAGTTACAGCGCTGGGGGAGCCTTTACAGTGCTGTAACTCGCAAGTGTAGCCAAGGCCTCAATCATGAAGTGGGGAACAGGACTGAGCTACCCAGGTTCTCAATGCAGCTCAGAGTACTAGATCAATCTTTTTGTTCTTTATCAGGGGGTAGCCGTGTTAGTCTGTATCTCCAAAAACAACAAGGAGTCTGGTGGCACCTTAAAGACTAACATTTATTTGGGCATAAGCTTTCCTGGGTAAAAACCTCACTTCTTCAGATGCATAGAGTGAAAGTTACAGATGCAGGCATTATATACTGACACATGGAGGTTTTTACCCACGAAAGCTTATGCCCAAATAAATCTGTTCGTCTTTAAGGTGCCACCAGACTCCTTGTTCTTTTTGTTCTTTGTTTCTACTAATCTGTTTAAGCAGAGGATAAACAGTTGCCTGCTCATTGTAGCAACAGCTTCCAGAAGGGTTTTCCACCCCTAGATTTTGGGCACCAAAATGAGAAGCTCTGGGGAGACTTCTACTGGGAGAAAGAATCTGCACTGTTGTAAAGAGTGAGTTCAGAATTCAGCCCACAGAGCAGACAAAACTAGCACTCATTCCCCTTCCTGCTTGGAGTGCCAGTAATGCAGGTTGCCTACAGGACATGGAATGCACTGAGGCGTCAGTGAACATGCAGTGGTATGTAAACTCTCAGAAGACAGCAGGTAGGGCAACCCCAGTTGTCTGGGACCTAGCTCCTCCCCAACCTCTCTTTCTCAGCCACTCACAGCTGGTTCCCTCCCTTGAAGTGCCCCCAGAGGAATCTGAAGCACAGGCAGGCAGGAGTGGTTGAGAGTGGCTGAGACTCAAGGGCATCTTGAACAGAGCCAGCTCACATGCAAGGGGAGGGAGAAGAGAATGCCCCCCCGCCCCCTGGGTTTCAGGACTCTGGGAATGAAAGCAGCCACAAGACAGCACGCTCAGGTGACATCTGCTTTATTGGGTGAAGTGTGCCATTTAGGAGTTAGCATTGGGGCCCTTCTTCTTGCCAAAGCCCGGCACGATATTGACAAAGCGCCGGTTGTACTGCATGCGTCTCTTGGCACGGCCAGTCTTCTTCTTCTTCTTCTCTTGCTTGGCAACCTTTGAGGGAGAGAGCACGGTTAGCTTTGCAACATGCCAAGAGGGGGTGGGACTCCTGGTTCCTAGTCCCCCTGTGTGAACCACTAGGCTGCAGTGGTCTCACAGTGTTTACTGATATCAAATTGCAACAAACCCTCAAAGTCTGCAGCAGGTGAAAAACAGCCCCAGCCCCGCCCCCAACCCCTCTGGTTACATCAATGCACCAAAAGAATCACTTACCTTGGGAGTCTGGCCTCTCACCTTCCCAGCACGAGCCAGGGAGCCATGGACCTTACCTGGGGAGAGAAATCAGGAGAGCTGTACTCAAGTGCCACAGGACACTGGGTAATATATACAGTGTGGCTGGGACACTGGTGTGGTTGCCCTGGTGGCCAGATTCATTCCAATTTTGTCACTCTAGGTCCTGCATTTTCTTCACTAGACCTTTAAGTTAACCCACATGTCACCAGCATCCTAGTAACTAGCTCCTGAACCTCCTTTGTAAAAGAGACATGATGACTGGGGGCCTCTAAGGATATGTCTACAATAAAAAGAAGACGACGACTAGCACCCTCGCTGGCCCAGATCAGCTGACTCAGTCTCACAGGGCTACAGAACTGCTGCATAGACTTTCAGGCTCAGGCTGGAGCTTGGGTTCAGACCATGTGAACAGGGAGTCTCCGAGCCCAGGCTCCAGCTGGAACATCTACACTGCTCTTTTTAGCCCCACAGCCTGAGTCAGCTGATCAATGCTCTGAGACTCTGTGCTATGTTTTTTTTTTTTTTTTTTTTTTTTCCCCAAATCACTGTGTAGATGCATCTTGAAGGACTGACAAGGTTCCCACAACCAATCCAACCCCAGTGGGCTTCAGTCCTGGACTGGAGGGGAGTTCAGTATGTTCTATTCATTCTGGGGCCTCAGACTGAATATGAGGGGCCTCCGAGTGCTGTCTGATGTGGATCCCTGTACAGTGGGCTGAGACCCAGCAAGCTTGTTTTACACAGGCATCCTCGAGGTCCTCTGGCTTCTCATGCACCAATCAGAGCCCCAATGGCTGCGGTGGTCTTAGTCTAGCATGACTCTGCTGTAGCTGGCCATCGCCTCTTGAAACCCAGCTAAAGAGCTCAGTGGGATGAACTCTTTTGCATGCCTCTTCCACCAGTCCAGGAGCTTTATCTGGGATTTGAGTCCAGTACACCTCTCCCAGAACCTTTTAATACTTACCACCCAGCATGCGAGCAGCCACCTCCAGGGTGGTAAACTCGCTGATGCCACATTGCCCAATGAGAGATTCATCCTCCAAGGGAGTTCCACCCAAGAGAACAACCTGATCCTCAGATGCAATGCCCTCCAGGGACTCAATGTGAGCCTGATAGGAGACACAAGGTACAGAGAGGTACAGTCAGTTGGTGAGGCCAGGAGAGCAAAGCTAATCAAGCACCTTCCTCAAGTCAGCAGGCATCACTGTAATCCTCCCCATAACATGAGGTAGAGGTGTGCTAGCCAAGGTGTGCTAGCCACAGTATCCCAGATCAAAGAGTGTTTCTTTCTGGGCAGCACAATGCTAAAAAGGTTGAGTGATTGGAAGGAACTCAGATTCCACTGCCACAGATCAGGAAGGAGGAGGACTGATTCATGAGGAGAGCTAGAGCTGTCCAGACTGGCTTTGCAGGGAAAGAGATGATGCATTCCAACAGTCTCTGGGGATATGAATGGGGTAAATGCCATGGAGGGAAAGGAATCCATGCACTAGGGCACAGACAGGAGCTATAGAAAAGCCTGACCAAATTGTTTAGAGTGGCACTGGGGTTATGGGGTGAAACTAACAGCCCTTCATTCAAACTGCAAGGCCAAATGCAATTACTCCGATTACAATTTTGTGTCACAGAAAGTGCCAGGGAGATTTTAGTGACAAGCAATTGGGAATGTTTAATATTTCTTCCGAAGAGCAGACACAAGGGAGTACTGGTTGAGGCCAGCATTGTAAGAGGGGAGAGCAACCCCTCCTGAGCTCAATCCCCCCGCAGCACAGCCTTTCCAATACCATGATGGGACACTGGAATCAGCACAGAATGCCCCTTACTGACTCAACTCCAGAGCACCTTGGCTTCCTGTGAAGGTCTTCCATCCAAGTTCCGGACTAGGAAGCACATGCTCAACTTATAATGTCAAGATCAAAGCCTGATGTGGTCCAGCTTTGGGCAGCCATGTCCCTATGATTCTCTCAACACAGATCACACAGAGGAAAGGGACCTGCAGTGCCCAATACCTTCTTTGCCCATATTTATGATCAGAAATCAGCAGCAATTCTACCCCTGCCCTTCCCCTCGGACATAAGCAATCAGCTGAAGGATGCATTGAAAAGCCTTACAGAATTGTTTAGGGTGGCATAGGGGGGCAGAGAGAGAGAGTGTGTGTATGTGGATAGTGAATCCTTACCTTAATGTGAGCTACTGTTTCCTGGCCAGACACCTCAAGGGTGTGCAGGTTCTGAGCACGGATGAACAGCTGCATGGTTCCAGCTATGCTGAATGGACAGAACAACAAGTGTTAAGGCAATTTACCTGAGACCAGGCCATTCCCCCAGCAGGCTAAAGACATTAGGTCTCGCATTCTATGGCTACATTGCACTAGACTGGCTGAGAGAGACAAGCAGCTACCCAATAACCTACTGGGAGCTCTACAGATAAAACCCAAACAGGAAACAAGCAGACATTATGAGCCAGTGAAACACCTACAAATAGAACCCAGGAGTCCTGACTACCAGCACCCCTGCTGTAATCCACTCCCCCCTCACCCCCACTTCCAGAGCCAGTGACAAACCCTGGAAGAGTGCCCAGAAGTTCTGTCACTGGCTTAAACAGAAGAGTAAGTAAAGGAACTCAGAAGACCTGGCTCCCAGCCCCCTTCTCTAGCTATGAACCCCATATCGAAACATGAGTCAAGTGACTTAGCCTGCAGCAGTAAATCATTGCCTACACAATGCAATCAGGATACCTGCCTTTGCCAGGGTTTGGGTATCTCCAAAGGCCCTGGAATTCTGACTGCCTCAGATCAAGCACAATCTAGCCAAAGTCAGTCTCTGCACCTTCCCAACAATGGCAGAGGTTTCAGGTAGCAGATCTGCTAGGGCATAAACAAGGAAACTTTACTGATGCTCCTCCCCGGATAGACTTTGCTGCAACCCCGGCAACAGACAGTACTGGTAAAAAGTCAATGCCACCTGCTGGGCCTGGATTAGTCTGAAGGGTTGTGTAACGTGGAAGTTTGGATACACTTGAGTAGCAGCATCCTTAGTATGCCACAAACAGAACCCAGGAGTTCTGACTCCCAGTCCTCCCCTGCTCTAAAATCCACAGACTCCACTTTCCTCGCAGCTCTGGAGATAGAAGCCAGAAGTGGTTCACTAGGGAATGAGGCTTAAAAGTGCCCAGCTGAGCTAGCCAACTTTAGCAGGAGATGCAGAATGGGGAGCCACTTCCCAATGACCAGGTACCTTGGGAGAGACACAAGGCACCCGGCACCATCCAGGGATCTACTCACTAGTCACAATCCATGACATGAGCCAGTCCCAAGCCGTCTCACAGTTTGCCTGGGAGCCCCATCTGCCCCTTCCTTGCCCACGTTGGGCTCCTGTTCCAGAACAGGCCAGCGAGGCGCCTGGCCCACTGGAGTGGTGGAACCTCCTGCCTTCACTCGCCCAAGGGGTTTCCTACCCGCCACCCTAGACCCATCTCCACCCCGCACCACAACTGCCAGTCACCCCATGCCGCCCAGGGGTGGCCCCGCACCACGAGCCCCGGGAGACGGGTGAGGCGAGGGCTTCATGTCCCGCCCCATTCTGAATCCCCCCTCACACCTCCCACCCACAGCCCCCAAACCACCCTCCCACCGGCGTCACCCACCGCCTGATCCAGCCCCCCAGAGCCCCTCCCAGGCCGCGCTCTCCGGCGGGCAGGACATCGGGGCCTCACTCACCACGAGACGCCACCACCGTACAAGATGGAGCCGGAAAGAGAAAGGAGTTGAGCGGGAGCGCGCACGCTGATATACGTACAGGGAGACGCGCGCGGTGCGTAAAGCGTTACGTCATACACGGTCGTCTGTCGCCCGCGGAGGCGTCCTATTTTTACGTCACAACCCCTCGGTCCCAGCCGGACGCGGTAGCAAGATGGCGGCGGCCATAGCTTTAGCGGGGCTGAGGAGACGGCCGGGTGGCGTGTGGGGCGCGGGGGCCCGGCGGCTGCTGCAGGCGACTGCCCGGCAGGTACCGGTAACGGGGGCTCAGGTAGCCGGTTCGTCCTTACCGCCCGCCCGCAGCTAGGGGGTGGCTCTCCTGCCCCACTGAAACGGCGCCCGCCGTGGGGCGGGACAGGCAGCGCTCGGCTCCCGCAGGCGGGATAGCACGAGAACAGCACCTGAAGGTTATTTACCCTCCCCCCTTGCATTTCAGAGCCAGTCCCGGGACAAACCTGAGACCCACCACCCCCATTATCCCGGGATTGTGGAATCCACTGAAGAATATAAATTTGTGGAGAGACTCATTCCACCCACCAGAATTCCTGCTCCCCCCAAACACGCCGAGTACCCCACCCCGTCGGGCTGGAGAGCCCCATCAGGTAACAGTATAGGGCCCCTCTCCTGGAGCTGGGTTTGGAAGGATTCCATGGCTCAGTAAAGGTCAATTCAACATGTCTAACTTCCCACAATTGTGAATATTTAAATCAACAAAATGCTTAAGAGCCATGATTTTTCACAACTGGAAATTTAAATTGAAAAAGCTGCTTAAAACATTATCCATCAAAACAAAAATCAAATTCTACCAAGCCTAGTTGTAGCAACTGTTGTTGAGTGCCAAGTTTCAGAGGGGTAGCTGTGTTAGTCTGTATCCACAAGAACAAGGAGGAGTCCAGTGGCACCGTAAAGACTAATTATTTGGGCATAAGCTTTTGTGGGGGGGAAAAAAACCCACTTCTTCAGCTGCATGGAGTGAAAATTACAGATACAAGCATAAATATATATTGGCACATGAAGAGAAGGGAAGTTCCCCACTTGTAAGGTAACTCTCTTCATGCGCCAATATATATTTATGCTTGTATCTGTAATTTTCACTCCATGCAGCTGAAGAAGTGGGGTTTTTTTCCCCCCCACAAAAGCTTATGCCCAAATAAATCTGTTAGTCTTTACGGTGCCACTGGACTCCTTGTTTTTGTTAAGTGCTGATTTAGCATGCTGTGCCTGTATCCCAGTTCTGCATTGACTAGCTCCTCCCACCAATGAGATAAGAGCCCAAGATGGTGCTATTGTGAGGAAGACCAGCTTTGGCCTGAGCTAGAGGAGTGATCTCCAACCTTTTTATGCTCAAGATCACTTTTTGAATTTAAGGGCAACCCAGAATCATCACCCCCGCCCCCCCCCTTGCTTGCTCTTCTCCAACCTCACTCATTTTCACTGGCCTGGGGTAGGGGCAGGGCTGTCCCTACCCATATGCAAAGTATGCAGCTGTGTGGGACTCCACATTTCCTGGTGCCCTGTGCAGCTGTGTGCTGCTCCAGCCCTGCCCCTTTCCACCCCAGCCCTGCCCCAACTCCGCACTTTCCCCAAAGCCCCAGCCCTGCTCCACCCCAGCCCCCACTCTCCTGAGGACTGCAGCAGGGCTGGGCCTGCACTCACCAGTAGCTGGAAGTGCAGCAACCCAGCTGTGCTGCCAGTGAGTGCTGGGGGGTAGTTCCCTCCTGCCCCCCAAGCCAGCCCCCATGGAGGCCTGGGGACCCCCCCCTTGGGAGGGGCTGTGTATGCCCCAGAATAGCTAGGGATGGCCCTGGGTAGAGGGTTGAGGTTCGGGAGAGGGTGCAGGCTCTGGGTTGGTGGGTTTCAGTGTGGGAAGGGGTTCTGGGCTAAGCCTGGGGTAGAGGGTTCGCATGCAGTAGGGGGTGAGGGATGGAAGCTCTGGGAGGGAGTTTTGGTACAGGGGGGTCAGGGCTGGGGTGCAGGAGGGGGTTTAGGGTGCTGGATCTGGGGTGCAGCCTCCTGCTGGGCAGAACTTACCATGGGTGGCTCCTGGTCAGACTAATGTGCCCCTGCCTGCTGCCCCTCTCTGCAAGCACTTTCCCTGCATCTACCATTGGCCACAGCTCCCTGTTTCCGGCCAATGGGAGCTGCTTGCAGGCAGGAGCAGTGTGCAGAGGGAGACCCCTGCTCCCCCCTGGGGCCTGCACTGGCCATTTCCAGGAGCTGTGTGGGGCAAGGGCAGGCAGGGAGCAAGCTTTAGTTGCAGTCTCACTGCACTGCCAGAGATCACAATTGACTGGGAGATCATCTAGGATCGAGGTGACCGCTGTTCCACAGTATTTTAGAACATTCAATGCTCTTAAGTGAAGGGGAATTAGTGTCACACCTACATTTTTTCCACTAGATTATGGGTTATGCTGCAGTAAGTGCATTGAATGTTAGCAAGTCCCATATGCTCCTTAAAACGTTTTTCCATGTGATTTTAAAGTGGTGGGTTTTGGTCACAGTGCTATATATTCCTATGACTGGGTGCCATTTGTCTCTTTGAAAGTTTACCCCCATAGTGCTGCATAACCCTGAAGGGTATATGAGCCTACAGCAAAAAAGATACATTTTCTCAGATCAGAAGGCACCCAACCTGCAGTACTCTGACTTCTAACAACACAAACTGCCCCCAAACTCTGGCCTCGCTTCCTGTAACTTATTTTGAGCTAGTCACTGTTGTTTGCATCTTTTATTTCAAGGATTTGTGGTTTTAAGAGTAAGATACAAAGTGATCAAGGTTTCTAGTAGTCCTTCCAGCAGGGTATGCTGCCTCTTTTCCTGGAATAGGCTTACCCCTCTGTAAGCCTATTCCAGGAAAAGAGGCCTTCTAAAGCTTGAGAAATACAAGCCTTGTTAAGCAGTTGGCATCAGAAAAGTGACTAAAATTTATTCGTCAGATTTTTAGCCAAGCTACGGCATATGAGCAGGCATCAGTTCTGCCTTTGTGCATAAGTCAGCTAAATTCTGATTGCATTTTTGCCAGGAACAACCCAGTTGGATTTTTAGATGGTACTGGGAGTCTATGGTACGGAGAGTAGAGTTGCAAACTGAGATGACTTGAGTGTCACCAGGGTCACTTTTCTGATCTGAGCTCACTAGTGGAGCATGCAGAGCAGACAGTGGTCTGACCTAGAGTTGAAATCAGTTTTTTTTTTATTAGATACTCCACCTGCCCTTCCTTACTTTGTGAGACGGTCCCGCATGCACAACGTTCCAGTCTATAAGGACATCACCAGTGGCAATAGGAGGATGACTGTTATCAGGAAAATCGAAGGAGATATCTGGGTATGCACCATTCCAACTCATTCCTAACAGCCTACCACTGATGATACAGCTTCTTAAACAATGCATATTCAGTGATTCTCCTTACCCCAAAAGGGAATGAAAATTTAATAATAGTAGGAGAATGTGTATTGAATGTATCCTGCAGAAGTCAGTTTCACAGCCAATCAGAGAAATATAGCTAGGGTCCTACCAATTCACAGCCCATTTTGGTCAAATTCACAGTCATAGAATTTTAAAAATGGTAAATTTCATTTCAGCTATTTAAATTTGAAATCCCATGGTGTTGTAACTGTAGGAGTCCTGACCCAAAAAGGAGTGTGAGGGGAGGGAGTCAAAGTTATTGGGAGGTGGGGGGGTGGTTGGTTGCGGTACTGCTACTCTTACAGCAGCACGGCCTTCAGAGCTGAGCAGCTGGAGAATGGCAACTGCTGGCCAGGAGCGGAGCTCTGAAGGCAGAGCCGCTGCCACCAGCAGTGCAAAAGTAAGGATAACATGGTATAGTATGAGCACAGAAGTAAAGGTGACAATACTGTAGCCCCCTAAAATAACCTTGTGATCTCCCTGCAACTGCCTTTTGGGTCAGGACCCCCAATTTGAGAAACACTAGTCTCCCCCCCATGAAATCCCTATAGTATAGGGTAAAAGCACACAAAAGACCAGATTTCATGGTTTGACACACGTTTTTCATGGCCAAGAATTTGGTAGGGCCCTAAATACAGCTTTGTAAGACAGTTACATATTCCCCAGAGTAACAGCCACTACAGTGATATTAGTTAGGAAAAAGCTAATAGGGATGCTATACTAGTCCAGAATAAGGAGCAAAGCTTTCTTTCTTGAGGAGAGATCACTTTCCTCCTTGCATGGATGCAGAAAATGGAGAGTTCTATTTGTTAGACTCATCTACCACCCCAGGAAACAAAATACCAGACTAGCTGGACCACTGACACTGCTATTCTGGCAGCTCCTACAAGACATAATTAACATAACATCTCTGAACTGTTTAGTGTTATGCCTTACACATGCCCAGCTTTAAACCAAGACAGTCAAACTAGCTCTTAACTGCTGAAAGCCTGGCCTAGTGTTTGATGCCTATAAACTTTTGGACTGTCATTATTTGATAGTTACATTGAAACTTTATTCTTGTTCTGTTTCTTTAACCTCAGGCCCTGGAAGAGGAAGTTAAGGAGTTCCTCACTCAGCTCGCTGGGAAACCACCACCTATTCAAGTCAACGAAATCACCTGCAGCATCCGTATCAAGGGCTATTTTGACAATGAACTGAAAGAGTGGTTGTTGAACAAGGGCTTTTAAATAAACCAACTATCCCGTTTTCTTTGTGCTGATGGATGCTATCTGTCCCCTTCTGAGGAAGATGTGTTTTCTTGCTCAGATCTATCCTAGCCCCAGATGAACCAGTCTTATTTTTTATGCAACAGCAGCAAGTGTCCACATAATGTCCTATTAGCACAATGCTTTTTGCCAAGAGAGGGAGCTGTACTATAACATCCATGTGAAAGTGAACAAAACTCCATCCTCTGCTGCACTGAAGAACAAGGTCTGATTAATTGCACATTTATTTATACCACATGAAATGTACAGGAAAAGTTTACAAAATGACCCTTCCCTGGGTGCCTGTTCCAATAAAATTAATAAAAAAAAAAGTTCTGCTCTATGAGCTCCAATAAGGGATTGTTCCTTTGTTACTGCTGCTAATGAGTTCAGCTTTTGGATCCCCATTGTGTCTGCAGTGAGGCCAGTGTGAGTCCTGTATACAGGAAGGGATTCTTAGACATTTCCACCTGAAAGAGATCAGTTCAGTGCAAAGAGGCAGTGCCCACTCTGTGGCTGCCATTGGAGGTGAAGGCTAGACATGATCTAACCTGGTTCGTAATGTGGGCTAAGGAAGGAGTTAGGGCAGCTCACTGCAATGAGAGGAGAAATGGGGCTTTTTAACAAGGCAGTTCAGTTTCCCTCTCTTACAAAGAGAGTCAACAGCCACTTTCCTGTCACTTCTTGTTTTCTTGGAAGCAAGTGTAAAGCGGCTACTCCTTGAACTTTTGAACTGGTCATGCATCTCACACAGTCACTTTCAGCTCTGAGAGTAATATTGGCTGTAGTTCCATGGATTCTGATACCCGTAGACACCGTAGTTCTACATTTGAAACAGAAGAGAACATAGTTATTGTCAGAGTGGGGCGAAGCATGCGACTAACTTCTCCCCCCAGCATTAAGGAAATTCCTTTGACAGTGAGGCCACCATAAAGAATTAAATTTCTATAGCACCCTTAACCCAAAGGATCCAAACACTATACATAAAGGAAGCACTTCATCCACTTCTGGAGTCAATATGACCACTCAAACAGCTCACAGTAACACTGGATGAGGATAGGAAAGTGAAGAGTCTGCCATGCTGGATCAGACCAATGATTCATCTAGTCCCATATCCTGCAATAGCACTAATCAGTTATTGGGGCTGGAGAAGGGAGATTTACATCTTATGAAGGCCAAGAATGTGTAGTTGTGGAGCAAATCCCATATGCAAATAAAAGGGGGAGGGGAGAAGGGGAAGAGAAAAACAGGGCAAGTAACTTGCCCAAGGTCAGTGAGTCAGTGGTAGAGGTGGGAATAAAACCTGAGAGCCCTGACTTCCTGTTCTAGCCACAAAAGCTCATTCCCCTTCCAGAACTGGAACTAGAACACAGGAGGGCTAACTCTCAGTCCCTCTGCTAACCACCAGAAAACTCTCCCAGCTAGGAATAGAACCCAGGAATCCCGAACCCCAGCCCTTTGATCCGATTACCAGACCACACACTCTTCTTTATTAAAGACCCCAGAACTTCGTTAACACACAGTTCAGGGTTGCCCAGCCCTGCCTCGTGGTCTTCCAGAATGTGCAAAGTGACTAACCAAAAACCTTTTAAAACCAGAAAATACAGGACTAAGGCACATACTACCTCTTCAAGGCAAACTTAACTCTGCCCACTACCCCACAGCTGGCAATAGCTCCTAGGAATGGATCAGTAAGGGCAGTGGTGAAGAATAAAATTACAAAGAGATATGGTGGATTTTCTCTTCAGGTCTTAGAATCCAGACTGGATGCTTTAGTCAATCACAAGTTATTGGGCTCAATATAGAGGTAACTGGGTGAAATTCTCTGGCTTGTGTTGTACAGGTGGTTAGACTAGAAGATCCAATTTTCATTGCTTGTCTTAAAAGCTATGAATTTACAATAAGGAGATACAAGGAAGTTCTAAGAGAAAGTGCCATTGTGTTTTCCAGAGATCCAAATTCCAGGATTTATCTGTATGCACGCCACCTGCATTCAGTGTTAGATGTAGCTAAATGAATGGTGAAGGGATTGGTTGGAGCATCTTTGAGATCTGTTACTGTGATATGAGAGGTGCACAGAACCTTGAGGGATTAAGTATGCCTCTTTTCAGTGCTGAGTTCTGCAGGTTGTGTCAACAGAGGTACACAAGGGTGTCTTCTTGCCATAGGGATTTTGTTGGTAGTCTGTGGTCTCTAAGGCTTTGTGAGGGATAAATGAAGGCAATGTCTCAGAAGGAATCCTTATGGCAAGAGTGAAGAGGAGGTAACATTTAGCAAGTCTGAAGTGGTTTGTGTGAAGTAGGTTGTGTTTGAGTGTAAGTACCTCTTGTTCAGCACACCTGACCAAATGCAAAGATTGCCTTAGCAAAAAGGTGCTATCAGACAGGGTCCTACAGTGCTCATGTGCTCTGTAGCATCTGTGAAGGGAGAGAGCCAGTATGGGTGTTATTGGCATGGTAGAGCATTGCTCAAAGAGGAAAGAGTTAAGGTTGCTTTGTGGGGAAGGACATGGGATGTACCTTAAATCTTCATTTCCTGATGTTCTGTGGTTTAAACTTAGCCATTCTCCACATTCTGGAAGGGCACAAGACACCACAAAGGCAACCTTGACATTTTTAGGCATTTAAATCCCCCCCCCCTTTTTTTTTTAAATACTCTCTCAGCACCTTTGCAACACAGCCTACTTCTCCACTGTTCAACATCCAAATTTGACCCACTAACCCTATCCCCACATCCCTGTGAGACACAGCAAGTTCAAGACAATCTGAATCACCATGCAGATTTTAGAACAATCATCTTAACCGTTAAGCAACTCGCAACCTGGACTATAGTAGAGCTGCTGTTCTGCTAGAACAGGGAATGGACATGGAAGCATGTCACACACATTTATTTCAATTCTGCCAGATGCATTAGCATACAGGGCTCAGAAAACGGCATTAGTGCCACACTGCTGACCTGATACCAGGTGCTGTAGTTATAAGCGGCTGTTGGATTGATATCTCCACCCATCAGTGGTGGGATGCCTGCAGTAGTGACCGCAGGGTTGACCATCCCAGGAGAGTCCTCAGCTCTCAGCTTTTTGTCTTCTGGTTCGTCAGTGCAGCTGGGGAAAAAATTAAAATGCAATCAGTAACTCAATTCATAGCACAGGACCTAGAGGGTACTGGAATCAGAGAGAGGAAACCTAGTATGGTACACAGTACATTCTTGTCTGGGCTCTGGGATGAGCATTACTTCATTAAGGAAGTCAATCATCAAAAATGCTGCTTTTTAGTCTGCGTACAACAATTGGCAAGGAGGAGTCTTAACTGAGCAAGGTGGCATTCAAGATCAGATACTGACAGCTCTGGTGCACCATAAAGCAATCAGGACTGGAAGGAGCCTCCTGTGTCAAATCCAATCCATGCTATCACAGGCAACCTCATGTTACAATCCTGTTTATAAACTTATCAAGGTCCATCTTCAAACTAGTTTGGTTGTTTGTCCCCACTGCCTCTACTGGCAGACTGTTCCAGAATATCAATCCTCTGATTGTTAGTACCTTTCTAATTTCCAGCCTAAATTTATTCTTGGCCAGTTTATATCCATTTGTTCTTGTGCCATCATTGTCCTTTAGCCTCGACAGCTCTTCTTCCTCCCTGAGGTCTATCTCCCAGTGTATTGATAGAGAGCCATCAGATCCCTTCTCAGCCTTCGTTTTGCCACGTTAGACAAGCCCAGTTCTTTCAGTCTCCGCTCATAAGACTGGCTCTCATTCCCATCATCCTAGGAGCCCTTCTCTGCATACATTCCACTTTGGATTCATCTTTCTTGAACACAGGTGATCAGGCTTGTACACAGTATTCCAGATGAGGTCTTATAAGTGCCTTGTCCAATGACATTATTACTTCCCTATCTCTACTGTAAATCTCTCACCTGATGGTATTGCATTTGCCCTTTACATGGCTGCATCACGTTGGTTGCTCTCAGTAATTCTGTGATTGACTAATACACTGACATCTTTTCCTCCTCATTGCCAATTGATGAGCACCCAGCTTATAGCAGAAATTATTAGTTTCTAAATTCACAACCTTGTACTTTGTACTATTAAATTTCATCCCATTTCTATTACTCCAGTCCTCAAGATTGGCCATCCCTGAACTAGACAAACTGTTCCTCGCGAGCCACGCGTGGCTCTTTTACAGTTAAAATGTGCCTCAATGAGCCCCCTACTTCCCCCCCTATTCTCCACCTACCAGGCTGGGGGGAGAGCTCGGGGCTCCTACCCTGCGTCGGGGTGGTGGGGCTAGGGGCTTCTGCCAAAGATAACTGGTGCCTGCAGAGATTTGGGGGCACAATTTAAAGGTTCTTCCTCCCCTCCCGCAACAGCTTGAGTCACACACCCAAGGCATGTCCCCCCTTACTCTCAGCAACCCCTCCCCGCAGGTCCCAGGTGTTAGCTCCACGTGGAGAGGCAGTAGCAAACAGATGGGAGCTGCGGGGAGGAGCATCGTCTCTGGTTTCTGCCCAGCGGGGAGGGGTTCTTGGGGCTTCAGTGCTGTGGGGCGCACTTGCCAGGGCTTGGCGCTTCAACAAGAGCGGGGCTGAAGCCCCAAGAGGCATTCCCTGGCTCTCGAACTTCTGAAGATTGTCATATTTGGCTCGGAGGGTCAGTAAGTTTGGCCACCCCGATCTAGTTCTTCCTATATAATATTCTGACCCTCCTCTCTATTCATGACACTTCCCAATGTATGAGAGACTGTTTAAAATCGGGTAGCATCTGTGCCTTACCCATTTTCAGGGGCTCTTTTCCTGGTCATCTGGTGTTTGAGGAACTTTTGGTGTTCATCATACGCTGTCAGCAAGCTGGGAAGACAGAAGGGGACAGATGGTTAAGAACAGGAGAATTTGCTGTGTGTGTTTCAGTGATTTTACCAAAGTTTGCACTGGTGAGAAGAGAAAGCTTTGTCCCTCTAACTTTGAACGTGCTTTGTTTTGCCCCAAGTTTCGTTTGGCCCCTGGTGCTCCCTAGCAGAGGTGGGAATAGAAGTGGCATGCTAAACTCCAACCACTTGAGCCAAATCTTTACCCCCAACAAAATGGGTATTTACTGGTGGTCCCTTATGGCTTTATAACCTATGAAAGAATGATTGTCTCCCTTGTTGGCAGATTTGAAAGATGGAAGATTAGGCCATCAAGTCTCAACTACGATCCCTAGTGGTAATTCAAGGGCAAGGGGCTGGTGTTAGCCACACAGTGACTGATCTGATGTTTGTGGATGCAATTAACCCAAAGTCAGTTCCAGGCTAGAGGATTCTGGGTGTAAGAATAGAGGGCTTAATTCTCTAGAGCCATCAATCAGGTACCTTACACCAGAGAAGGAGAACCCCCAAAACATTCCCCTCTGTGGACACTGGGACAGGGGGCAGCATGGCCTAGTGGATAGTACTCTGGACTGGGATGCAGGAGACCTTGGTTCTATTACCAACTCTACCACTGGCCTTTTGGGTGACCTTGGGCAAGTCACTTCCACTGTCTATGCCTCAGTTTCCCCATATGTAAAATGGGGATAATTATACCTGCCAGCTTTGGGCTGTACTGATTAAAAGCACTGTACAAGAGTTAGGTACAGTAACTCCTCACTTAACATCACCCCGGTTAATGCTGTTACATCACTGCTCTATTAGAGAACATACTCATTTAAAGTTGCGTAATGTCTGCTTGTTTGGCCGTGGGGGCTTGGAAGCAGGGTGGGCCGGCAGCCCCCCAATCAACTCCCCTCCTTGCCCCCCCGCCCTCTGGCAGCCCCGCGGATCAGCAACTCCCTCCCTCCCCCCGCGCCTCCTGCCCGCAGCAATCAGCTGTTTTGCGACGTTCAGGAGGCTGGGGGGGAAAGGGGAAGGAGCAAGACGCGATGCGCTCGGGGGTGTGTGTATGCAGGGGCAGGAAAAGTAGGACAAGGGTGGAGTGGGGGCAGGGCCTGGGGTTGAACACCCCCTGGTACTTTGGAAAGAACAGCAAGAGGAGCAGCCAGACGATCTACCCTCTTTCACCCTGACTTCACCACCTCAACCAAGCTTCTCAAAGTCAGCATTGATAAGTACAGTATTAAATCGTTTAAAACTTGTACTGTATACGTATGTGTCTTTTGTCTGGCGAAAAACATTTCCCTGAAACCTAATCCCCCTATTTACATTCATTCTTATGGGGAAATTGGATTTGCTTAACATCGTTTCGCTTAAAGTCGCATTTTTCAAGAACATAACTACAACGTTAAGCGAGGAGTTACTGTATTATCTGACTTTTTGTACTCAAGGGGTGAGGGTCTCAGAAACAGCCCCACGCAGACAGGGTGTTCTCTTACCTGTGTATGCTGGACCCAAAGTCCTCAAGGAACTCCACTCTGCGCTGTGAGAAGACAATCTTCGTCTCCTCAGGGAGGCCACTGCTCAGGGCTCTCTCAAAGCAGTTCATGGTGTTGCCTTCATTCTGCCTGACATCAGCGCTGAACTCTATCTCCAGGAGGTTGGTGTAGAGCTTTGCATTTTCCTGTGTGACACAGGGGAGAGGAAGAGATCAGAGATGTGGTGCCTGGTCCAGGTGGAAAAGGTATGTTCAGAAGGCACCGGGGAAGTCTTGTTGAAATCTTCCTGCTTCAGTCTTCATTCTGACAACTAAGGATACATGTCCCTCAGCTCCAGGAATTATGGAGAGGTCTCTTCTGCACTCAAAAAATTCCCCAGCTCCTTTCATCCTGAAGTGCTTCATCGTTTATCTATGGTACTGGAGCGCAACAGCTGTTGACCCACACAAAAATACCACACCATGATTTAGTACAAGCAGCAAAAGAATCCCACACTCAGATGCAAGTATGAGAGTGTGTGTGTGGGGAGGAGGAAAGTAGATTTAGTGAGGCAGAATGGACTGGTCTAACCTGGAATTCAGCTAGGACCCTGTCACTAACAGAAGCCAAAATGGCTAATGGTTGGTTGTTGCCCTTTGATCCTTGCTTACCACACCCCACACTCCCATAAACCCTCGATCTGACTGCTCTCATATTAGAAGTTGTTTGACTGGGCCACTCCAAGAATCAGGCAGAAGTGTAGTTTAGTGACTGGAACACTGAGAATAAGGATACCTGGGTTCTAGTCCCTGCTCTGCCACCACAGGCACGTCCTTTCCTTTCTCAGTGCCTCAGTTCCCTTGTGACACTGGCAGGCCACAGATGCCAGCTCCTGCCCAGGCTGCAGGCATAAGCTAAGACTCAACAAACTCATAGCTCGAGACCCAGACCAGTTCACCTGTATGTTTGTTTTGCTCAAAATAGGTATTTAGTGTTTAGACTCTATAAAATGCTTGTAAATTGCTGCATTCATTAATCTCACTTGCAATGTCTGTTTTCCATGCTATAAGAAAATATGTAAGTTTTACTTTATAATTTTGAAAATGATCACCTGGATGCTGATCGCTGCCCCGCAACACCCCCTTCCTTGATGGCCCATCTGATTTTGATAGCCCTTCTGGATGGGTGGGTGGGACAATTCCCATGCCTGAGTTTACAATTTCAGAGCAAGGGAATTGTCCCACCCACCCAGATAGGCCATCAAGGAATATCACAATACAATGGACTGGTTAATGGCCCTATTGCACCTGGAAAATGCTACATATAAGGAAACTTGTCCTATGGACTTGGAAGCTGAATGAAGGAAAGAAAACCGTCACAGGAAAATTTTCCATCTTTTTGGCTGTTTGAACTCTGACAGGGCCAGAGACTCTAAACTGAAGCCAAAGATCTCCAGTGTCTGCCTCCTGGGTCCACCCTCAAAGACACTTTGAATTGACAGATGACTAATTCTGTCACTCTTAGGATTTACATGGTAACTCATTTGTGTGTATATTTGCTTGCTTTAGCCTGTAAATAACTCTTATTTCTTTTGCCTAGTTAATAAACCTTCAGATAGTTTATTAAAGGACTGGCTATAGGCATTGTCTTTGGTGTAAGAGCTAGGGTACCAATCGATCTGGGGTTAAGTGACTGGTCTCTTGGGACCAGAAGCAATCTAAATGTGGTGTGATTTTTGGGGTAAGTGACCATTTAGCACTATGTCCAGTTTGTGTGGGTGGCAAGATAGACTGTAGAGTCTAAGGGGACCATCTGTGACTCCATGGTAAGACCGTTACAGTGATCCAGGAGTTCACAATTGTTACTCGGTTGGTGAAATTTAATTATAGAAAACACCAGTAGTGTGGGGTGTCTGCCTTGAGGTTAGCACTCACAGTCATGAGTCACTCTAGACAATGTCACCCCTCACTAAGCTTGACTACTTAGCCTGTGAGCTCTCTGGGACAGGGATTCTCTCTCAGTAGGTGCCTGTGCAGTGCCCAGCACCACAGAAAAATGACCCTCCAATCTTGGGCCTGGTCTACACTACGGGTTTAGGTCGACTTTAGCAGCGTTAAATCGAATTAAGCCTGGACACGTCCACACGACAAAGCCCTTTCTTTCGACTTAAAGGGTCCTTTAAACTGGTTTCTTTACACCACCTCCGACGAGGGGATTAGCGATAAAACCGGCCTTTGCGGGTCGGAATTGGGGTAGTGTGGATGGAATTCGACGTTATTGGCCTCCGGGAGCTATCCCACAGTGCTTCATTGTGACCGCTCTGGACAGCGCTTTCAACTCAGATGCACTGACCAGGTAGACAGGAAAAGACCCGCGAATGTTTGAATTTCATTTCCTGTTTGCTCAGCGTGGAGAGCACAGGTGACCACGCAGAGCTCATCAGCACAGGTAACCGTGATGGAGTCCCAGGATCGCAAAAGAGCTCCAGCATGGACCGAACAGGAGGTACGGGATCTGCTCGCCATATGGGGAGATGAATCAGTGCTAGCTGAACTCCGTAGCAGTAAAAGAAATGGCAAAGTATTAGAAAAGGTCTCCAAGGCCATGAAGGACCGAGGCCATAACAGGGACACACGGCAGTGCCGCGTGAAAATTAAGGAGCTACGGCAAGCTTACCACAAAGCCAGAGAAGCAAACGGAAGGTCCGGGGCAGAGCCGCAAACTTGCCGCTTCTACGCGGAGCTGCATGCGATCCTAGGGGGTGCAGCCACCACTACCCCAACCGTGTGCTATGACTCTCTCACTGGAGAAACACACAGGGAAGACGGTTCGGGGAACGAGGAAGATGAGGATGGAGGTACTGTAGGTAGCTCACAGCAGCAAGGAAGCGGAGAAACCGGTTTCCCCAACAGCCAGGATATGTTTGTTACCCTGGACCTGGAACCAGTAACCCCCGAACTCACCCAAGACCCTCAGGGCACACAGGAGACCTCTGGTGACTGTACCTTTGTAAATATTTGTAAACATTACACATGGTTTAAAAGCAAGCGTGTTTAATGATTAATTTGCCCTGGCAATCGCGGCCAGTACATCTACTGGAAAAGTCTGTTAACGTGTATGGGGATGGAGCGGAAATCCTCCAGGGACATCTCCAGAAAGCTCTCCTTTATGTACTCCCAAAGCCTTTGCAAAAGGTTTCTGGGGAGGGCTGCCTTATCCCGTCCGCCATGGTAGGACACTTTACCACGCCAGGCCAGTAGCACGTAGTCTGGAATCATTGCATAACAAAGCATGGCAGCGTATGGTCCCGGTGTTTGCTGGCATGCAGACAATATCCATTCCTTATCTCTCTTTGTTATCCTCAGGAGAGTGATATCATTCATGGTCACCTGGTTGAAATGGGGTGATTTTATTAAGGGGACATTCAGAGGCGCCCGTTCCTGCTCTTCTGAACAGAAATGTTCCCCGCTGTTAACCACGCGGTGGAGGGGAAGGGTGAAGTGATCATCCCAGAGAATCATGTGTGTGTGTGTGTGTGGGGGGGGGGGGGGGGGTGGTTTACTTGGGTTTGTGCCACATGTTAACCGGGAAACTGCAGCCCCTCCTTTTACATTGAAAACCCATTTTAAATGGACAACGCAATTCATCCTTGATATGGGAAATGCGCTGCTGTTTGAAACCTTTCCCGCATGTTAAGAAGGTTAAAAAAGCCAAAACACTGTGGCCTACCATGGCTGCCTGCAAGCCGAAATATGCGACCTTGTAATGAAAGAGTGTACCCATTGTTCTCTAAAATGTGTCTTTTTTAACCACCTCTCCCTTCTCCTCCACCAGCTGCAAATGTTTCTCCTTCGCAGAGGCTAGTGAACATTAGAAAGAGAAAACGTAGGACGAGGGACGATATGTTCACGGAGCTGCAGATGTCCTCCCACGCTGATAGAGCACAGCAGAATGCGTGGAGGCAGTCAATGTCGGACATGAGAAAAGCACAATATGAACGAGAGGAGAGGTGGCGGGCTGAATGGCGGGATGAAAAGAGCAAGTGGCGGGCTGAAGACGATAGGTGGCGTCAGCTTGCAGACAGACGGCAAGAGTCAATGCTCCGTCTGCTGGAGCATCAAACTGATCTGCTCGAGCGTATGGTTGAGCTGCAGGAAAGGCAGCAGGAGCAGAGACCGCCGCTACAGCCCCTGTTTAACCAACAGCCCTCCTCCCCAAGTTCCATAGCCTCCTCACCAAGACGCCCAAGAACACGGTGGGGGGGCCTCCGTCCACCCAGTCACTCCACCGCAGATGATCGCCCAAGCATCAGAAGGCTGGCCTTCAATAAGAGTTAAAGTTTTAAAATGCAGTGTGTCCTTTTTCATCCCTCCTCCCCCACCCATCCCAGGCTACCTTGGCAATTATCCCCCTACTTCTGTGAGGAACTAATAAAGAATGCATGAATGTGAAAAAACAATTACTTTATTGCCTCTGCAAGCGGTGCTCGAATTAGGGAGGGGAGGGTGGGGTGGGGTGGTTGGTTTACAGGGAAGTAGAGTGAACCGGGTCGGGGGGGGGGGGGGGGGAGGGAGTTTGGAGGGTTCATCAAGGAGAAACAAACAGAAGTTTCACACAGTAGCCTGGCCAGTCACAAAACTCGTTTTCAAAGCTTCTCTGATGTGCACCGCGCCCTGCTGTGCTCCTCTAACCGCCCTGGTGTCTGGCTGCGCGTAATCAGCGGCCAGGCGAGTTGCCTCAACCTCCCACCCCGCCATAAAGGTCTCCCCCTTACTCTCATAGATATTGTGGAGCGCACAGCAAGCAGCAATAACAATGGGGATATTCTTTTCGCTGAGGTCTGAGCGAGTCAGTAAGCTGCGCCAGCGCGCTTTTAAACGTCCAAATGCACATTCCACCACCATTCGGCACTTGCTCAGCCTGTAGTTGAACAGGTCCTGACTCCTGTCCAGGCTGCCTGTGTACGGCTTCATGAGCCATGGCATTAAGGGGTAGGCTGGGTCCCCAAGGATCACGATAGGCATTTCAACATCCCCAACGGTTACTTTCTGGTCCGGGAAGAAAGTCCCTTCCTCCAGCTTTCGAAACAGAGCAGAGTTCCTGAAGACGCGAGCATCATGTACCTTTCCCGGCCATCCCACGTTGATGTTGGTGAAACGTCCCTTGTGATCCACCAGGGCTTGCAGCAGCATTGAAAAGTACCCCTTGCGGTTTACGTAGTCGGTGGCTTGGTGCTCCGGTGACAAGATAGGGATATGGGTTCCGTCTATGGCCCCGCCACACTTTGGGAATCCCATTTCAGCAAAACCATCCACTATTGACTGCACGTTGCCCAGAGTCACTACCCTTGATATCACCAGGTCTTTCATTGCCCTGGCAAATTGGATCACAGCAGCCCCCACCGTAGATTTGCCCACTCCAAATTGATTCCCGACTGACCGGTAGCTGTCTGGCGTTGCAAGCTTCCACAGGGCTATCGCCACTCGCTTCTCAACTGTGAGGGCTGCTCTCATCTTGGTATCCTGGCGTTTCAGGGCAGGGGAAAGCAAGTCACAAAGTTCCATGAAAGTAGCCTTACGCATGCGAAAGTTTCGCAGCCACTGGGAATCATCCCATACCTGCAGCACGATGCGGTCCCACCAGTCTGTGCTTGTTTCCCGGGCCCAGAATCGGTGTTCCACGGCATGAACCTGCCCCAGTGACACCATGATTTCCACATTGCTGGTGCCTGTGCCTTGTGAGAGGTCTATGTCCATGTCAATTTCCTCATCACTCTCTTCGCCGCGCTGCAATCGCCTCCTCGGGTGGTCCGGGTTTCGCCTTGGCATGTCCTGGCTCTGCATATACTCCAGGACAATGCGCGTGGTGTTCATAGTGCTCATAATTGCCGCGGTGATCTGAGCGGGCTCCATGATCCCAGTGCTAGCTATGGCGCCTGGTCAGAAAAAAGGCGCGAAAGTAGTATCTGATGGACCAGGAGAAGGAGGGAGGGCAGGAGGGAGGGCCAAGTGACGACATGGCGTACAGGAACAGGGAATTAAAATCAAGAAAGGTGGCTGTGCATCAGGGAGAAACACAAACAACTGTCACACAGAATGGTCCCCCCAAAGATTAAACTGAAAACCCTGGGCTTAGCAGGCCGTTGATTTCACGGAGGAAGGGGAAGCAAATGAATACAGAACAAATCTATTTTTTACATCTTAAGCTGGCAGCCGACGGTGCAGCATGAGTGATAGCCTCTGCAGTACGATGACGATGGTTACCAATCGTAATATACCATCGTCTACCAAAAGGCAAGGGGCTGCTGCTGTGTAGCAATGCAGCCCCACGTCTGCCAGCCCCACGTCCGCCAGCACCCAGCATCGCCCTCGGCCTCTTCTGGGTGCTTAGCAGACAATACTGGGCAATTGGCAGAAAATAGCATACTACGATTGGTAGCCATCATCATCGAAACAGTAGCATGTCTGCCCAGGTGGCCATGATTGACAGCCACTTCAGTACGACGACGATGGGTACCAGTCATAATATACCATCGCCTACCAAAGGGCAAGGGGCTGGTGCAATGCAGCCCTACGGCTGCCAGCCCCACAGCTATTACTCATGCTACACCGTCTACCGCCAAAAGGCAGTTAGCAGCTGCTGCTGTGTAGCAATGCAGTCCCACGTCTGCCGGCACCCAGAGGACATATGGTGACGGTGAGCTCAGCTGAGCTGAGCGGGCTCCATGCTTGCCGTGGTATGTTGTCTGCACAGGTAACCCAGGTAAAAAGGCGCAAATCTATTGTCTGCCGTTGCTGTGATGGGGGGGGGGGAGGGGCCTGACGACATGTACCCAGAACCGCCCGCGACACTGTTTTGCATCATCCGGGCATTGGGATCTCAACCCAGAATTAAAAAAAAAGGCGCGAAAGTAGTATCTGACTGACTAGGGGAAGGAGGGAGGGCGGGCCGAGTGACGACATGGCGTACAGGTACAGGGAATTAAAATCAAGAACGGTGGCTGTGCATCAGGGAGAAACACAAACAACTGTCACACAGAATGGTCCCCCCAAAGATTAAACTGAAAACCCTGGGTTTAGCAGGCCGTTGATTTGACGGAGGGAGGAGGAAGCAAATGAATACAGAGCAAATCTATTTTTTACATCTTAAGACGACGGTGCAGCGTGACTGATAGCCCTCGGCATCTTTCTGGGTGCTTGGCAGCAAATACTGGGCGCTTGGCAGTTAGTGTATTACGATGGTCTTCAGGCCTATTGCACGATCTGCTGCTCAGGGAAGACTCTGCTAATGTGCGATGAGCCAACTTGTAATAGGACGGTTAACAGTCGTAATACACCATCTACTGCCAAAAGGCAAGGGGCTGGTGCAATGCAGCCCCACGGCTGCCAGCACCCAGATCGCCGGTGAAGGCTACCAGTCTACTGCACCGTCTACCGCCAAAAGGCAGTTAGCAGCTGCTGCTGTGTAGCAATGCAGTCCCACGTCTGCCGGCACCCACAGGACATATAGTGACGGTGAGCTCAGCTGAGCTGAGCGGGCTCCATGCTTGCCGTGGTATGTTGTCTGCACAGGTAACCCAGGTAAAAAGGCGCGAATCTATTGTCTGCTGTTGCTGTGACGGGGGGGGGGGGGGGGGAGGGGCCTGACGACATGTACCCAGAACCTCCCGCGACACTGTTTTGCATCATCCGGGCATTGGGATCTCAACCCAGAATTCCAAGGGGCGGCGGAGACTGCGGGAACTGTGGGATAGCTGTGGGATAGCTACCCATAGTGCAATGCTCCGGAAGTCGACGCTAGCCTCGTACTGTGGACGCGGTCCGCCGACTAGAGCACTTAGAGCATTTTATGTGGGGACACACACAATCGGCTGTATACAACCGATTTCTATAAAACCGGCTTCTATAAATTCGAACTAATTTCGTAGTGTAGACATACCCTTGGTCAAGGTCTGTGTGCAGTGCCTAGCACCCCCTCAATCTTAGCTGGAGCCTAGATGCAATCAATACACTAATAAAAATATGCAATTATGCAGAACAGTCTTCCACAGCATCTGTCCCCTCCTGGACAGAGACACTATCTCACCAAGAAACCCTAATGCATTGTCTTCTTGGGAACGTCACCCTCCCCATCCCAAAATCTCACCGGGTCTTTCTCTAGTGCTTCCATGAGAACCTTCCGAGCCTTTATCAGATTTTTCTGCACTTTCAACACCTGTCGGGCCAGCTTGATGGCATAGAATGAGGCCAGGGGCATCCCCTCATTGTCTCGTATGGCTTCCTGCAGCAGAGCCTCAGCTGCCTCCAGGTTGCCATGTCGCCGCTCCAGGCTCACCCTCCGCAGCCGAACCATAGCCAGCCCAGGGATGGACTCCTCATAAGACTTCAAGATGCGACGTGCCTCCTCCAGGTCTCCTGCACAGATGTGGGAGGGGAGAAAGAAAGAAGTGACAGTGGCAGTGAAGGCAGGCAGCATGGCAAGCACATGTGGTGCTCAGTGAATTTAGAGGCTATATTTATTTTGCTTTAAATCTGTTGTATGAGAGTCTCACTCATTTCAAAGGCAAAAAACTTACCACACTAGGGGGCTTAAAGGGTTTAGCGGCATTTTCCAAATCATCTAACCTCCGCTTTAAGCCTGTAAAGACTGAAGGGGATAGCGCACCATCACGGATACACATTATGGTCTTGGCTTTGCAATTTAAACATGGTACAGGCCAATATTTGCAATTGAAATCAATATAAATCTGACAAGAACACATTTTAAACACATGGACACAGCTAAAGCAAAGGGTTTCTGGCCAAGAAGCTCCTAGGTTTCTGTATGTCCCTTACTAGGCAGCAGTTCACAGATTAAGGCCAAAAGAGACCATTAGATCATCTAGTCTGACCTCCTGTATAATATAGGCTGGAGAATCAGCCAGTTCCCCCTGTGTGGAGCGCACACACTTATAATTGACTGAAGTATCTCCCAGGAAGACATCCAGTCTTCATTTGAAGACCTGAAGAGATGGAGAATCCACCACTTCCCTAGGGAGTTTGTTCTGATCGTTAATCATCCTGTCAAAAACATGCCTTATTTCTAATTGGAATTGGTCTGGCTTTAACTTCCAGCCACTGGGTCTTGTTCTGCCTTTCTCCACTAGGCTAAAGAGCCCTTTAAGTATCCAGTATTTCTCTCCCCCCCACCCATGAAGGTACTTATATACACCATAATTAAATGACTTATTGATCTTTTTGATAAGCTAAAGAGACTGAGCTCCTTAAGTCTCTGTAAATAATTTTTTCCAACTCTCAAATCATTTTTCTGGCTCTTCTCTGCTGGGGGTTTGAAGACACGCACCCAGGTGGGCTATCCCAACTTACATGTGAGTTTATAGAAAAGTGAGCCAGAGCCAAGATTTACAGAAATGACTAGTGATTTTGCTCAACTTGAGACATCTTAAAGGAGCCTGGATTTTCAAATTGCTAAGCGCTCTACCTCTAAGAAAACATCAGGTGTCACGCTGGGCACTCAAAACTCACTAACTGATTTTGAAAATCTTAGCTCAGCATTCCCAGATTCTATTGCTCGCTAAGCACTCTGGGAGAGACTAGCACATGAAGAGCTAATTTAGAGTTCAGAACTGAACCAGTCATGTCTGCCCCTTAAGATCTGGCCTCAATCTTTCAATAAGAGTTACTGAGCAGGCTGGTTGTGAACACACAAAAACAGGGTTGGGTGGCTTAGTGAAATGTCAATGAGAAACTCTATCACCTCCCCCACTATTGAACTGCTTAGTAAAGTCAACTTCCAGCTAACCAAAGGCTTCTCAGGCCAGCAAATCAGCAGAGGGGTGCAGATAGGGTAAGTTTCCTCTGACCTTGCTTCTCTTCAAATGCAGCCCACAGGAGGTGGATGTTGGGCTTCCTGGGGAGGTGGTAGCCACAAGCTCGTTGGAAGACGCTCCTGGCCCCAGCCACAGTGTGGTTCTCAAGGTATTTCGTGTACTAGATTAAAAGGGGTCGAGGGATACAAAGAGGACATGGATGCGTTAAGGTTGCCAACTTCCTGTGGCATAGAATGTATGAAAGTCTGCTACATCAGCTTGTATTGAGAAGGTTATGGTGCACTCACGTTAAGGGGCTTAACACACCTCTCTTCAGAATTTCCTGCACCCTCTTAGGCAGGTAGGAAACACGGGCAGATAAAAAGCAGCAACGGAATTTAAAAGAAGGGTGTTAGAATTTTGCTCCACAATATACATGCAGAATAAAAAAAAATAAATGAAACGTTTGGAAATCCGTAAGAGAGCACCACCTGAACTCGTGCTGACTGCACAAGTAATGTGGGCAGCAGCCAGGGTGGGGAGAGGAATCTCATGCCCTGGTGCAGAATTAACTCTCTGATTCCCAGGGGGCATTTAATACCCCCACCCCTAACAAGATGCTGCTGACTTAGTCCAAGGGCTAGGGGACTCTGCCCAAGGCTAAAGGGGAGCAGAATTACTAGACCCTGCCTAAGTGCTAGAGGGCGAAGCCAATCTACTTTAAACCAGTGAAACAAGAGACTGCACTCAACCATTCTGTTCCAGCTCTGAGCTGCTGTCCCAAGGGGTGGGCTTGCTAAGCCCTGTAGGCCAGTGTGCCCTGGGGATTTAGCAGATGCTTCCCCCTTTACCCACAGCCATTTTTTAAAAAAGCAGTAGGGGTACTGAAGTTAAAATTTGCTCTTATCAGCTGCAGAATAGGGACACAAATCCTCCCAAGGCCTGCTACCTCCATCCAAAGCCAATCCACCCTCTTAGTCATGGGATTGTTGAACATTTGGGACTGCAACGAGGCTTTGGCTTATCTCCTGCCTGTCTTCTGTGAATGAGGAAATACGGTAAACTAACAGATCCATCTTCCAGGGCTAAGACAACACATAGCCATTGAGGAGATTTTTTAGAGCATCCTCTTAACTGCCTTAGGAGCAGAGATGGAGGACCGTGTGGGGAGGAGCGCCGCCCATCTTCAGAGTGAAGTCAGCAGGATTCAGATATGCGGCGCAACCCCCAGGGAGGAGGGGGAAGTGAGAAGGGGCTCACCTTGATCCAGAACTCCTCGTAGAGGGCACAGGCAATGACGCAGCGCTCAAAAAGCACAATGGTGCGCTCGTGGGAGCCACTGGTGATCTCATAGTCCAGATAGTCACGCCAGTTCTTCAGCTGTGCTCGTTCCAGCGGCTTGACATGAAAGTATGGCCTCTTGATCTGCAAAATGTTTGGGATGGGGAGGAATAAACAGAGGTTCGCAAGACAGATAGGAGGGGGGCTGCAGAGGAAGCAGACTCAGGCACAGGATGGTGGGGGAGAGCTAACCTAGAGAGCAAGTTCTCAGGGGCAGGTATTGCATGTGGTGCCTTGTACAATGCAGCCCTGACTAGGATCCTTAGATGTTACAATAAAGATACAAATATTGTAGAGCAGACATTCAGAACAGCATTCAACCCAGGGAGGAGCTGATGGAAGGGCACCATGATGGTACATCCCTCATCTATCTCCCTATAGTTTGCAAAATGCTACCCAGGCAGCAAATGTAGCCACCTTTTGGGGGTGAGATGAGAAACCCCGAGTACACAGCAGCAAGGGAAGAAAATTTTGGCCAGATATCTCCATTACAAAGAGCGCTGTGAAATCTTATGTTTGTGTAAAGACAGGAGCTCAGATTAAGGCCCCCCAGTACAGCTCCATGTTCAGCGTTGCTACTTCAGAAGGATGAAGGAGTGATTCCACCAGGGGAAGTCTAGGTATGTCTAACCCAGGGGTGGGCAAACTACGGCCTGCGGGCCGGATCCAGCCCCTTAGGACTTTGGATCCGGCCCGCAGGATTGCCTCCCGTGGCACTATGGGCCTCGCGCCGCTCTCAGAAGGGCGGGGGGGGCGGGGCAGAGGGCTCAGTGCATTGCCATTGCCTCCAGGTACCACCCCCCACAGTTCCCACTGGTTGGGAACAGGGAGCTACGGCCAATGGGAACTTCGGGGGAGGTACCTGGAGGCGCGGCAAGGGCAGCGCACGTGAAGCCCTCCGCCTCTCCCACCCCCAGGGGCCGCTGCGCTTCCTGGAGCGCGTGGGGCCAGGGACAGGGCAGGCATGCAGGGAGCCTGCCCTGGCCCCGATGTGCGCAACTGCTACCCCAGAGCTGCTTTAGGTAAGCGGGGCCGAGCCGGAGCCCGAACCCCTCCTGCACCTTGCCCCCCAACGCCCTGCTCTAAGCCCCCTGCCTGCACCTCGCACCCCTCTTGCACCCCAACTCCCTGCCCTGAGCCCCCTCGTACACCCCACACCCCTCCTGCACCCCAAACCCCTGCTCTGAGCCCCCTGCCACACCCCACACCCCTCCTGTAGCCCAACCCCCTGCCCTGAGCTCCCTGCCGCACCCTGCACCCCTGTGCACCCCAACCCCAGGCCCTGAGCCCCCGCCACACCCCACACCCCTCCTGCACCCCAACCCCCTGCTCTGAGCGCCCTGCCACACCCCACACCCCTCCTGTAGCCCAACCCCCTGACCTGAGCCCCCTACCGCAGTCTGCACCCCTCCTGCACCCCTGCCCTGAGCCCCCTCCTGCACTCTGCACCCCTCCTGCACCCCAACCCCCTTCCCTGAGCCCCTTCATACACCCCGCACCCCTCTTCTGCCCCAATCCCTTGCCCTGAGCCCCTTCCTGCACACCACACCCCCTCCCGCACCCCAACTCCCTACCCTGCATACAATTTCCCCACCCAGATGTGGCCCTTGGCCCAAAAAGTTTGCCCACCCCTGGTCTAACCTAACCTGGCCATCCCCTCTGGCTTTTTATCTCTCCATAAGAGATGGCTTGTGTGAAACAGAGAACCCACAAGAACGTCTGTGAATTCTGCCAAAACAATGCACGTTATTTCCTCTTCACCGAACAGAATTTGAGGCTTCTGCACATAGGGACTGGGGTAACAGCTCAGATCGTGGATGCTGCTAAGCACCTAGTCCATGCCGTGGAGCCTTGCCTACAGCTGTGTCCATGGTTACCTACCCCTTCCTCAAAGTTCCAGCGCTTGCTGACTTCTGTCTCGTTCTGGGTGTACACTTGCTGCCGGATGGAAATAACAAGCTCCCGGATCTTGTCCTGGTCCAGGTCTCCCTGGAAAAGGAACCAGAGCAAAGAGATGGTGATAACCTTATGTTTCTATAGCATCTTCCATCTCATTTAGATCTTAAGTCATGTGTGAAAGGATCACTAAACATGGCTGCCCCGAGGTGAAACACAGCCATGTTGCCTAACACTTTAAGACAGTCGGTGAAATAGACTCTTTAATTCAAATTAAATTGAAAGGGGGGAATTTCAGAGAGCCAGCACGTAGCTGGAATATGTTGGAATATGGCCAGGAGAGGGAGGATCACATGCTGTCTTTGATAAGAACTGCCAGGGCATCTTTAGTAACAAGGATCTATGTTTCACATCGTAATCCTTTCCACCATGCTGGGGTACAAAGCCAATGTCTCACACTGGCAATCCACGCTGAGGTCACTACCTCCAATTCCTGTAGTTCTCCAGGATGGGAAAATGCTCCAAAGTGAAACCCTTGAATACTGTGCAGGACTTTGCATACAAAAACGGAGGAAATCTCAGATTGCACTGAGCAGACTATAAAATGCAATGCAGCATAGGGCGGGATCTTGATGGGGGAAGAATAGTCAAGTCTGCAGCAATCTCTCCAGGTCTATTCAAGAGTGAATACTGCACTGGACTGGGCATCAGGATAGACTGGACTACTATTCCTGGCTGTCATTTACCGCTGTGACACTCTGGAAAAGTCTCTTCTCCTGTCTTTGCCTTCATTTCACCCCCTACCCTTTGTCTATTTAGATTCTAACTTCTTTTTTGGGGGGATGGGCAGGGACTCTCTCACTAAGTGTTTGTCCAGCACCCTGCAGAATAGGCCCCACCCCCAACATTGTTCAGGGCCTCTCTGTGCTACCATAACACAAATAATAAACAACAATACCCACCCTGACAGCAGATGTCAGCTCAGAATAACTGTCAAAGTCTGCATCATTTGGGTAGGAGGCTGAGAAGCGTGGTACCTTGGCATCCGCTCCTGTTTCGGACTTCACTTCCACCCCCGGAGGCAGGTCTTCCCCAGGCGGCACCTCCTCCACCTCTGTCTCCACACTTTTCTGTACTGTGTCCGTGGTGATCTTGGATTGCAACCAGAGCAGCTCCTCTGCAGACAGGATGTCTTTGGGGGAGTTGCTCATCACATGCTCCTTGAACCTGAGGCATGGGAGGAAGGAACAACAGCTGATGATGGATACCAAAGCCCACTCAAGTCAGAGTGAGGAGGCCTTCTAAACCCGGTCATTCAAACTGCTCAGGAGAGTCTAAAACCGAGGAACAGCTGTACCCAAGCAGGTCACATGTCTGCCTGAAGTGGTGTCCCACGCAGCCATCTTATTTTATACTGCAAGCTAATTTGGAGGCATCTGCACCAATTTTTGTGTCATTTTTCTTAGGTCATTACCAAAGTATCACAGCACCTCACAATTTTTAATGGATTTATCTTTGCAAAACTCCTGTGAAGTAAGACAGTGCTATTATCCCCATGTTACAGATAGGGAACTCAGGCAGAGAGAGACTAAGGAGAGGTCTACCCTGCAATCAGGAGGCGATCCAGCTAGATCAAAGCCAGCTCAAGTAACAATAACAGTGAAGCCACAGAAGCATGGGTGGTGGCCACATGAGTATGTACCCAAGATCCCAGTGGGTGGGACTAGCCTGTGCTGCCAGAGCTTCACTCCTGTTACTCAAGCTAGCTCTGATCTAGCTAGCTCAGGTACCTGTACCCTAGCTGGCAGAGCTGGGAACTGAACCAGGTCTCCCAGTCCCAGGCTAGCACCCTAACCACTGAGCCATCTTGCATCTCTCGTCTTCACCTCCAGTTGTAGCAGATCAGCCCAGTGTCCGCTGTATCAGACAAGATGGACAGTGTGGTCTCTTGCTCGGAGTAAATAGTGTGGGGTGCTCCAGAGGAAAATGCTCCTTAATGCATAACAGTTTGATACTACACTGCATGTGTACGTACATGTGACAACCTACACTCCCCACCTCCTTCTCTGATCCAGTTAGCTATCAGCTCATGCCTTGAAGATGGAAAATCACTAAGTGTGTTTAATCCTTTCCCCAGACTTAGCAAGCTCTCTGCCTCCACTGTCCTGCCACAGAGAGTTCCACAGCTTAACTACTCAAATTGGCAGCAAGTGGGTTGAGAGGAAGGATTGTCCAGTGGTTAGGGCACTGGGTTCAATTGTCTGCTCCCTCAGACTTCCTGTGTGAACCTGGGCAAGCCACTTAGTCTCTCAGCTCCCCATCTGTAGAATGGGATAACAGCACCACCCTACCTCACTTGGGGTGGGGGAAGGGCACAAATTGTGAGGCCATTAAAAGATTGTGAGGCACTCAGATGCTGCAGGAAGGGGAAAAATCTGCCTTACAAAAAATGACAACCATCAACTTCTACAGCTAGGAACTGGGCAACTTGGGAGAAGGACGTGCAGGGGGCTGTCCCAGAAAATCTGGGACGATTTACATGTTGCAAAAGAGAAATTTTTGTGATTTTTTTTGTGTTAATCTAACCTCAATAGTAAGTTCCACACTGAGCCATAGAAAGAGTAGTCCTCTGTCTACAGAATAGGCCAAAAACTCCACCAGATTAAAAGAGAGAATGGATACTTATATGGATATCAAGAAAATCCAGAGTTGTAATAACTAATGACAATAAATATTGTGGAAGGAATATTAAACCTCAGGCTTGAGGGGTTAAACCAATCACTAACTATTAGACATCAGGAGGGGCCTAAAGTGGGGACCAGATTATTCCATGTCTGCTAATCCGGGGCTTTTATGCCTTCTTTTGAAGCCTGACCTCCTGTGTAACACAGAGCAGAGAATTTCAACTGGTCACTCCTTTATTAAGCCTAATTTCTATGTTCAGATAGAGTACAAGCAATGCAATACAAGTTTCTCCTATGCTATCCTGTAAACACATCCCCTCTAGGGAAAGAGGGAAGGTCAGTTTAGATGACCTACCCCAAGCCAACGCTTAGCCTCTCTGCAAAGACCACCAATAGGGAACCATCACTGCCAAACTGTGGTGGTTGTTCCTGAGACCCACGGACTTGTTTCATCCTGAATGAGACTTACTTTTCCCAGTGGTGGCTGTACAGCTGGGTTGGTGTGGAGAGCACTCGGTCATAAATTGCTGTGATGGCCTTCAGGTCACCTTGTTCTTTCTCCCACTCCACATACATCTCCCACAGTTTGTCTGAGCGGAAGTCCATTCCTGCAGCAGCCACGGCTGACTCAAACACACTGTAAGGGAGAAAGAACATCCATTAACAAGAAAGGCAGCGTGCTCTAATGGGTGGGGCACTGAACTGGCACGCAGGAGACCTGAGTTTTATTCTCATCTCATGGGCAGGTTGCTTCCCCTCTGTTTCCTCTCCACCCTTTGTCTTGTCTATTTAAACTATATCCATTTTGGGGGCAAAGACTCTCCCTCCCTTCATGTCTGTACAGTGCACAGCATTATGGGGCACAGATCTTGCCCACAGATCTAGGCACCACTGCAATACAAACAGCCACCCCAAAGAAAGCAAGATCCCTGGATCTTCGAGTAGTTCACTGACCCAGCCAATATTACAGTCTCCCCTAATGCCTTACACAGTGTTGTCCTGTGTTTTTGATGCTCTGGTTATGTACCTGTGGATCTTCTGTATGGACTCAGGAAGGTTCATATCTAAGGTGGCCTGTAAGTAAGAAATGTAATGGATCCAGAGGTCCATGCTGAGGGGGATGGACTGCAGCCCTCGTTCGAACACCTGCAGAGCAAAAAGTTCTGACAATGACTGCAACAAAAAGAAGCTTCATAATGCTCCCTCCCATCTGACCCATGTGAAAGATGCTATAGTATATTCAAAGACTATTAAATGGATTTCATAGGTGCTGTATGTATCTGTATGTGATCATTAGCAATTATATTCCTAGCTAAAAGGGTAAGGTACAGAATGCTTCCTGCAATAACTAAAGGAAGTGGGGTAACTAACACAAATTCCTAATACTGAAACAATGCAACTAAAGTCTTTTGAAGATTCAACCTCTTGGGGGAAAAAAAGCACCTGGATCAGATGCCTTAGCAGACAAAGGCCTTGAAGCAGCACAAAATAACAACCCTGACCTGAGATATGGTCATAAACCATTCAGTAACTGACAGGCATGATATGTTTACCAATAGAATCAGACTGCATGAGAAGACCCAAAGTATTTTAGACCTGCCATGGTCTCCACATGGAAGAGAGGTGACCACCTGGTAAACAAGACATGCATATAAGCTTTTGTTGTGAATAATTGGTACTTTGCTTTACGAAAACTGGCTGGTGACTGGATAATTCTGTTATTGAGAACTGCAGGTAACTGAAGACAGACCTACTGAGGCAATCACAGTAAATTGCAGGGGTCTGCACCTAAGGACCTGGTCTGGAGAGAGAGAATTGTGGTATTCCACCCTGAGAAAGGTGACTGCTGGAGGCCTGAGACCTAAGTGTGGTGCCCTTGAGGAGATGAGGGTCAGAGGTGCAGTTAATTCAGGAAATGTGCCAGATCAGTCCCAGGGAAGAGCACCCCATTGGCCATCAACTCCTGGGAAACCAGCGCAGCATCAAAGGAGGCAATCATAGAAAAATAGGACTGGACGGGACTCAGGAGGCCACCCCCACTGACCATCCCTGACAGGTGTTTGTCTCATCTGCTCTGAAAAACCTCCAAGGACGGGGATACTACAACCTCCCTACATAATCTGTTCCAGAGCTTAACTATCTTTAGAGTTAGAAAGTTCTTCTTAATATCTAGCTCTCCTTTGTTGCAAACTAAATCAATTACTGCTTGTCCTATCCTCAGTAGACATGGAAAATTATTGATTGCTCTCCTCTTTATAACAATCTTGTGCATATTTGAAGATTATGTCTCCCCTCAGTCTTCTCTTCTCTAGACTAAACAAGCTCAATATTTTTAAATTATTTTCAGTCATGTCTTTCTAAACCTCTTGTTTTTGTTGCTCTCCTCTGGACTCTCTCCATTTTGGCCATATGTTTTTTAAAATGTGGTGCTAAAAATCAGTCAGGGTATCCCAGCTGAGGCCACATAAGTGTTGAGTACAGCAGAACAATTACCGCCTGCATTTTATATACATCATTCCTATTAACACACCCCAGAACAACATTTGCCATTTTTGCAACAGCATCACACTATTGACTCGTATTCGATTTGTGATCCACTATAACCCCCAGATTCTTTTCTGCCTCACCAGCTATTCCCTGTTTTATAGTTGTGTGTTTGATTTTTTCCTTACAAAGTGTGGTACTTTACAGTTGCCTTTCTTGAATTTCATCCTATTGATTTCAGACCACTTCTCCAATGTATCAAGGCCATTTTGTATTCTAATCCTGTCCAAAGTGCTTGCAACCCCTCCCAGCTTGGTGTCATTCACAAATTTTTATAAGCATACTCTCCACTGCATCATCCAAATCATAAATGAAAATATTGAATACTACTGGACCCAGGACGGATATTGCAGGACCCCACTAGATATGCCCTCTCAGTTTGACAGTGAACCATTTGTAACTACTCTTTGAGAACAAAAGCTAGACACAGTCTTTCAGCCAATTATGCACCCACCATATAGTAGAGCATTTTCCCCTAGTTTGCCTATGAAACTGTCATGTAGGAATATGTCAAAAGTCTCACTAAAGTTCAGACATATCGCAGCTGCTGATTCCTCTCCTATCCACTAGGCTGGTTACCTTGTCAAAGAAGGAAATTAGTTTGTTTTGGCATAATTTGTTCTTGAGGAATCCATGTTGGCTGTTACTTAACATCCTAATATCTTCTAGGTGCTTATAAACTGATTGTTTAATTTGTTCCAGTATCTTTTCGGGTATCAAAGTTAGGCTGATTGGTCTATAATTCCACAGGTCCTCTTTTTCTCCCTTTTTAAAGATAGGTGCTATGTTTGCCCTTCCTCCAGGACTTCACCCATCTTCCATGAGCTCTCAAAGACAATTGCTTATCAGCTGAAACAATGCATTGCTACTATATAATTACCAAGTCATCTGTGATAGACACCAAGGGGGACCTTTTGCACAGGCTTTGTGAAGAACGCCTGGCCCTATCGCATTGGGTCCATTCAACAAGGTGTTAGCCACTGGGGTAATCAACCTTGGAAGGGCTGCTGTAGCACAGCACAAAGAAATCCCAAATAATTCTCCCTCCTACCTCCTCTGTCTCCTTGCTGAAGTCGAAGCGCCTCTCCATGTCCGCATACTTCTTCCAGTAGCCGTAGCAGTAGGGGTAGCGAGCAAAAAAGGCGTCGAAAGCTTTTCGTGCTGCAAAGATGTGATTCTGTACAGAGAGAGGGCAGCAGGAGAGGAATGAGCATGTGTGAAGAGCCCTGGAACTGGGAGAGCTGGAAACCAAACCCTGCCAGCCCCAAAGCAGCCTTACAAATAGAACTGGTAGGAAAACAGGGGTCGTCATCCCCCTACACACAAAATATCATGGTTTGACTGAAAATTGAAGTGTTTCAATTTTGAAATGTCACTGTGGTGCCTCATGGGAGTTGTAGTTCAGGTGTCCCAGGCTCCCATTCTCTTCCATGAGATGGACTCCCTCAGTCAGACTACAACTCCCATGATGCACTGGAGTCTCCCCCTCTTTGTGAGGGGACACTGTGCATCATGGCAGCTGCATTAATGCGGTGAATCACAGAAGATATTGTCCATCTCCGAACTACAACTTCCATGAGGCACGGCAGGTGCACTTCAGAAATTAAACACTTGGGTTTTCAGCTGAAAGGTTTCTGGTTTTCAAGCAGGGTTAGTGATTTTGGAGGTGATGGTTGTTTTTGGGGGACAAAACAAACAATTTCCATAGACAGCAGACACTTTTATCAAAAAGTTTCATTTAATCAAAACCCCAATTTCCATTGAAAAACAGTTTTGACTGAAAGTTTTCAAACAAGAACAAGTTGGTCTTACTTAGCACTTGACAAACCCTAATTTGGGTTTACAATATAATAAGCTGTGTGTGTCTAAATACTATGTTACCACACCACCTTCAAAGGGAAACTCCATCAATTTGCAGCGAGTCTTAGGCTCTTCCAAATTATCTCTTGTATAATGCTCTTTCAGGTGGCAATTTGATCTTTCATCTGAAGATCTGCGAGGGCCTTGCATTAAATCTCTCACTAATTAGTACTGAAACTTGCAATACCTATTAAAGAATTAGCCCATTAAAATTAATCAAAGGCGTTAGAACAAATCTAGCCCTTGACAAACCAAGTGCAATACCAGAGACTTCAATGAAGTTGCATCTGTTTGTGGCATGGCTGAATCTGTCAGACCTTAAGATGGCTTGATTAGGGTGAAGCAATATGCACTGCACGTAAGTGATTCATCTTACAAATGGGAAAACAGACACAGATAGGTGAACTGTCACAAAAGTTAGCGATAGAGTTGGGAACAGAACCTAGGAGTCCTGTCCCCTAGACATCTGCTGCGCTAACCATTCAATCTCACTCCCCTCTGAAATCTGGGAATAGAATACAGGAGTCCTTACTCCCACCCTCCACATTACTTTAACCATTAGACCCCACTCTTCTCCTAAAGCTGGAAACAGATCCCAAAAGTCCTCTCCACACAGGACCCTCTCTAACTATTAGACAACTCATTCCTTTTTTCTAAATTAAAGGAGTTGCTACTTTTTTGTAGAATTATAAACTTCACAAGCTGGTGGCACCTGCGCTACTGTTAATTTTGCTATTTGCTTTTTAATAGCCCCATGCACCAAGAGAATTCACTCCCTACCTCTTGTTCCACATACTGCAGCAGTTCGGTCCATGCTGTGAAGTCATGAGGATTCTCGTGAGCTGCCTTCCAGTACTTCTCAAACTCCAGAGGGTATGAGAGGGAGGCTTCTTCCGTTGCCACAGGGGTAGCCACTGCTGCGTGTTCCTCCTCGGGGGCAGGATATTGACAGTTCTCTTCACTTGCATAGGGGTCCTTGAGCCTTGACACGCTGGCTTCAGTGTTAACTCCATTGCACCCTTGCACTGCTTTGGTGTCTTCTTGCTTACTGATACTGTCACTTGGCGGGTCTGGAAGCAAGTCTTGGTTGGGACCTACAGCATCAAGATCAGTAAGGAGGTGAGGGATCTATCTTGGGTTTCTCTATCTTGCTGCCAACGATTACCATCTTTTAAGCATATGCACCAGTGAAATATTATATCAGTTGTGTCAACATTCCCTGACATACATTCATTACCCAGTACGTGTCAACATACTGGGTAAAGAACAGAAGCCAAGGTGTGTGCCCCTTTAATTCTGCTTTTATCTTGGAGTAGATAAAATAAAAAACAAGACAAGCCTCCTCAATCTTGTTTCGGTTCATATAGCTATACCATGTCCATTGCCATGATATCTGATAATCTGATTGTTCTTCTGAGAGGTGTAAACACCAAAGAAAGAACCAGACCAGACCTACATTGATATCCTGTCTCCAAACACTACAGGATGATCGAGGGGGAAATGCAAGAAACCCCTGCAGTGGATAATTATGTAATAACCTGCCCACAGGGTAAGTTTCTTTCTCATCTGAGGCAGTCAGCAGTTGTCTTATGTGAGAAGGACTACAGAGGGCCCAAAGAGATCTAAATAGGAGCATCAGGACAGAATTGAACAGAGCAAAAACTTCAGGCTGTATACCTGAATATCTAGAATCATCTCCTAATGTGGAGAAATGTCAGATTGTAAAAGAATCAGTGGTAAAAGCCTCATTGCTTGAGCCACTGAAATTGGATGGTCAAAGCCCTGGAGAATATATTGCAGAAAGCAATCCTACATTTGGGAAGAGGGAGATGAGGAGGCAGACTACAAAATGATCTGGCATATTTTTTTCATCATTAACTTCACAACACAGATTACTGGAAAGGAGAGTCATTCTGCAATTAACACATACCTTACTACAAGGCAATATTTTGGAAAGAAAATTAACATACAAACTACAGCTCTTGAGTAAACTGGGAAGGAATGTAACATTTCTTTGGTGTTGGAAACTACTTCACTGTCTTATTTGTACCGATACGGGAGCAAGTAATGTGGTTAAGAAAGAAACCGCTGTTCCCCAGAGCATTAGACTAAGGATGGGTGGGTAAGCTTATGAGGTGGGGACACAAGACTTCTATGTACTTATATGGTCCTCATCACAATAGTATCTAAGCATCTCAATCATTAATGGGGGCTTTTTATCTTTCACAACACCCATGTGCGGTAAGAAACAAATTACCCCCATTTTACTTAGGAACAGGTTCTATTAAGTGACTTGCCCTAGATCACACGAGTTTGTGACTATAGGAGAAACTGAACCCAGGTTTCTTGAGTTCCACCAGTCCAACTTTCCTACCCTAGGAATGTATACCTAGTGTTATACAGAAGGGGAGGATGGATAAGGAAGGTTATGAGTAGCACGGTGAAGATGCAAACCAAACTGCTTTGTTGTATTCCTCAATTGCCTTCTATACAATTTCTTGCATCTTCCTCTGAAACAGCTGGTACTGATCAGTATCAGAGACATAATACTGGACTTGGCTACACTCGCGGATTCACAGCGCTGAAGCGCGAGTGCAGTCACGCTGCCAGCGCTGCGAGACCCTCTCGCAGCACTGCAGGCGCTGATTATACTGGCGCTTTACAGCGCTGCACTCTGGGGTGTGTGTGTGTTTTTTCACACCCCTGAGCGCAGCAAGTGCAGCGCTGTGAATTGCCAGTGTAGCCAAGGCCAAAGGAGCTAGCTCCAAAGGTGTTCAGTCTCCATGGTTTATGCAGTCCCTGGCCGATCTGGGAAATGGACTAAACTCAAACTTGGGTCACACAGCCCTCTGAATACTAACTAATTTTAAAGTTTTGAGCCTATCCCCACACCTGTGGGTAAGGTAGAACCTAAATAGGTTACATTTTTAAGAGGCAAGCTTTTGCTCTGTGATAAAGCACCAAAGATGTCAAATGCCCCTGCTCCAGTAAGTACCCAATATACTACAGCAGTTTGGAAAGTGAGTCGTAGTCATGCAAGTATCCCACCAAATATCTTCGTTCAAGTCCATCATGTCAGCAAAGCTAGCTAATGAGTCTCTCCCACTTAGAACACACTTTATAAACTAAGCAATGAAATTCCAGACAGACCATGGCAGGAAGAAAAAACTACTCACAAGTAAAGTATCTGCATGAAATGCTAGGCCCCTCTGCCTTAAATTTGGTGCATGTCACTGTCTGGGTCATCAGTCAAGAATTAAATTTTTTGTGTAAATACTGCAAAAGGTGCCTCACAAGGCAAAATCGACTGCACTGTGACAGATGATGGGGAAAGAGACACAAAAGTGAAGCAATATGCTCTACACCACAAATGGAGTTAGGGAGAGATCTAGGAGTAAAACTCAAGAGATCAGGCTCCCAATTTCCTGCACTCACTATCAGGATTCACTCCCCATCCCAGAGCTGAGAATAGAATTCAGGGATCCTGGCTTCCCCTGCTCTCTCCCCTAGATCCTCCCCAGAGCCAGGAATAGAACCTAGGAGTCTCTAACCATTAAGCATTGCCATTTCATAGTATCAGACAAAGAAGGTGAACTAATCAGTCCCATGGCCTCCAACAGGACAACACACAGGTCCACTATTTACATGCAACCCAGAAACGAACCAACTCCAGTTTCCCTGCTGTGTAACCAGACTGCTGACAAATTTATCCCACAGCAAGTTAATTGTTCAGACTAATCCAGCTGACAGAGTTGGACCAGCAAGAGATAACTGTCCAGAGACGAACTACCAAACCCTCCACCTCCTCAGAGAAGGCCATACATCAGGGATCATCCCAATACAGTGATCCCTTTTGGGGTGCCCCTCCTCAGCCCAGGAAGCACCTCACCCTTTCCCCTCTCCTCTGAACTATTCTATAGCATTTCCCCCCTTCACCAACAACCCCATGGGTCCCACTGCAGAGAGGTGTTCTTCCTCAGTTCCAGCAGTTCTCTCTACCAAGGTCCTATCCCAGAAGTACCTTCCCTGGGGAATCCCCCTGAAGAATCACTCCTCCCCCAATCCCCAGGAGGCGCTCTCCTCTGGGAGCACTTCTCTCCCCTAGCCCCAGAGAGACCCCATCACCGCCCAGGGGGAACCACCCCCCCCCCCAGACTCCTGGCCTTCCTCTTCCCTCTGTCCCCAAGGGGACACACTCGCTCTTCTCGAAAGTTTCCCTCCTTCCACCACCCCCATACCAAGAGCTCCTCCCCACTCCTGAGAGTGTCCCCGGGGACCATCTCTCTTCCAGGACTCCCTGCACGCCAAAGGGATCCCCCCCAGCCAGGTCATTCCTCCCACAACCCAGGGTCACCATGGAAAGGAACTCCCTCCCCCCGCCCGGGGAGCCCGCTCCTCTCCTCTCCCCCACCCCCGGAGAGCAACCTGGCCGGGGACTTCTCCCAGCCCCAGCCAGACCCCGACCAGCCCCTTTCCCGCTCTCACCGCCAATGTCCAGGCCGCTCTCGCCGCCCTCGCCTCCCCCGCCGAGGGCCCTCTCGGTCCCGGCTCCGCCACAGCTTGTGCTCCCCGCCACCTCCAGCCCCTCAGCCGCCATCTTGTCCCCCAACTACTATGGCGCCACCAACTGCGCCAGCAGTGCGCATGCGCCCGTCACAAGGACCCGGATGGGTAGGCCGCAGGCGTAGCACAGGAAACCAGTGAGAGTAACGGGAAACAGGCTAGAGCGGCCCCATCACCGGTTCTGGACTTCCCTTGAGAACATAGAGAGCTGGCGGACGAGGAGCTGAGAGACTCCATAACCCCTTCTGGGTTCTGTGCTATAGAGCAGAACCATAGAGAGCTGGTGGAAGAGGAGCTAGAGCGGCAAAGAGGCTTTTCAGCTGAGCAGAGGCCTTGAGAAGGAAGGGCAGGAGGGCTTCCTCTCAGCTGGCATGTCTGTGCCATGGAGGGGGAGGAATAGGGTGACCAGACAGTAAGTGTGAAAAATTGGGACGGGGTGTGTGTGTGGGGGGGTTAATAGGAGCCTATATAAGAAAAAGACTCAAAAATCGGGACATCTGGTCACCCTAGGGTAGGGTTACCATACGTCCAGCTTTTCCCGGACATGTCCGGCTTTTCAGCAATCAAACCCCCGTCTGGGGGGAATTGCCAAAAAGCCGAACATGTCCGGGAAAATGCCGGCCGGGCACTTCCCCTCCCGCGGCTGCTCTGCTCCTCCCAACTCTTCGGCTCTGTTTAAGAGCCGGGCTTTTCCCGGACATGTCCGGCTTTTCAGCAATCAAACCCCCGTCTGGGGGGAATTGCCAAAAAGCCGAACATGTCCGGGAAAATGCCGGCCGGGCACTTCCCCTCCCGCGGCTGCTCTGCTCCTCCCAACTCTTCGGCTCTGTTTAAGAGCCGGGCTGCCCGAGCGCTACCGGCTTCGGGCAGCCCCCATGCCTCCGGACCCTGCGCCGCCGGAGCCCGGGAGGGGAAGTGCCCGGCTGGGGGCGCAGGGTCCGGAGGCAAGGGGGCTGCCTGAAGCCCAAGCGCTACCGGCTTCACGGTTTGCCGGGCAGCCTCCAGACCCTGCGCCCCCGGCTGGGCGCTTCCCCTCCCGGGCTCCAGCTGCGCTGGGGAAGCACTGGCCGGGGGCGCAGGGTCTGGGGGCTGCCCAGCAAACTGTGAAGCCAGTAGCGCTCGGGCAGCCCTTTCCACATGGCTGGGAGTGGGAGGGAGCGGAGTTGGGGCGGGGCCAGGACCCCGTGGAGGGTCCTCTTTTTTTATTTGTTAAGTATGGTAACCCTACCCTAGGGAGGAAGAAAGGGTCAATTGCTGACCAGAGTCCCATGGCACCAGCTCTAGTTTTAAGATTAGAAGACAAAAGGGAACCATAGAGGCCTGGTTAAAGAAGGTCTAGAGGGGACAATCAATTATGTGGCCAATGGACTCCTTTGCCACTGTGTGAAGTCTCCACATGTAGTCTGCAGGAGAAGTAAAGAAGATTAACTCTATCCTGTCTTTCACCAAGTTGCTAAGGCTATATCTACCCTACAATCGGGATCAAGGCTATGGGATCAATCCACCGGCAGTTGATTTAGCAGGTCTAGTGAAGACCTGCAACATCAACAGCAGATCGCTCTGCAGTTGACCCCTGTACTCTACTCCCAACAACCCCATGGTAACTCAACCTAAGGTATGTCGAGTTATTCGCATAGCTGGAGGTGTGTAGCGTAGGTCGACTTACCGCGGTGGTGTAGACATAGCCTAAGAATCTCCCACTTGCCACCACCGCAGGCGTTTGTGAGCTGGAGACGAAGGGAGGCACCTAAACCTATCAGTGTTACACTTTGTATTTGCAACATTAAGCCTTATGTTACTCACGGGCAGGGGTAGTCAATAGGTGGACTGGGGATCACCAAACACTTTTGAATAGACCCTGAAATCTTATTTACTTATTATTGTTGGGTTTATATTATTATTTTCTCTGGAGGCCTTGACTATACCTTTGACCAAGAAATTTGGACCTTGACAAAACATAGACTACCCCTACTCTAGGGCATTGGCCAGGTGGTAACTATTATCCTCATTTTACAGAAATGTAAACTGAAGAACTAGGGTTACCATACGTCCGGTTTTTCCCGGACACATCCGGCTTTTTGGTAATCAAACCCCCGTCCGGGGGGAATTGCCAAAAAGCCGAACATGTCCGGGAAAATGCCGGCCGGGCACTTCCCCTCCCGCGGCTACTCTGCTCCTCCCGACTCTTCGGCTCTGTTTAAGAGCCGAGCTGCCCGAATGCTATGGGCTTCAGGCAGCCCCCTTGCCTCCGGACCCCAGCCGCCGGCCGGGCACTTCCCCTCCCGGGCTCCAGCGGCGCAGAGTCCGGAGGCATGGGGGCCGCCCGAAGCCCGAGCGCTACCGGCTTCACGGTTTGCCGGGCAGCCTCCAGACCCTGCGCCCCCGGGCGGGCGCTTCCCCTCCCGGGCTCCAGCTGCGCTGGGGAAGCTCCGGCCGAGGGCGCAGGGTCTGGGGGCTGTCCGGCAAACCATGAAGCCGGTAGCGCTCGGGCAGCCCTTTTCGCGTGGCTGGGAGTGGGAGGGAGGAAGGGGCGGGGTTGGGGCGGAGAAGGGGCGGGCTGGGGGTGGGAAATGGGCGGGGCCAGGGCCCCGTGGAGGGTCCTCTTTTTTTATTTGTTAAATATGGTAACCCTAGAAGAACAAAGAAGTTACAAAACTTGGTGCTGGCCTCCTCCCTCATTTCCCCCGCAGTAAGGGCAGAACCATGTAGGAAAATCAGGCATCCTACCACTTTTGTGCCTGCTTTCAGTATTAAATCATCTTCAGTCACTTAAGGAAGGCAATGGATTAGTAGGGTTGTGTACTTACTATAGGGAGAGTTGGTATCACCACTTGTAGGCAAGGCTGCCTAACGCTTCCCCTCCAAAACTATCACAGCACTACACCATCTTTAAAGCAAGTTTTATTTTGCTGTATATACAATTTAAGCTATTAAAAATGTACACAATATTTACAAATTAAATAATTATCCAAACCCTCTTCACCTCCAACACAACTCTGCAACACACAAAACAATGAAAGAAGTTAAAGGAAACCATTGGGATGAATATAGGCCATGAACATTTCCCAATGGTCTCCCCATTTATGTATTTTCCTCTTCATTTATGTATGTAAATAAACTCCTAAATGATGCAAATATCATGGAATGTGTGGCACAGTTTAGCACATCCTCTGCTAAATAGTCATTTTATTGAAATTGAAAACATAAAATATGGATGCTTCCCTAAACTATTCCCACCTTTAAATTCAAACAATTTAATTTTAAACAGGACATATGGCATATTTAAAAAACAAAAAACAAAAACACCTTTTAAGCAATCGCTGGAAGTATGAGACCAAGTTTTCTCCTCTTCCGCACACCCAGCACTGAATTAAAGATGTTTATGTAGGCTGGCTTGTTATTGCAGAGTTCCTCATATTACCATAGTTATTTCTGGTAAGGAGCCAAACAAGTTATTTTGGGGGCATGGAGGAGGGGACCCTCAGCATTAAAAATCAAACAGGATATATGAGGACCACATTTCAAATTCTGAGTTGACTGATCTTATCATCCCTTTATAGAATGAAGAAAAGGCCTCTCTGCTCACTGAAGGAAATGCACATGTTCCAAGCATGCAGCACCCTTTAAAAAAGAAAAAAATGCAGTCTCTCACTACTTCATGTTCCATGGCCAGAGAACAGGAGGTTCTCGATCCACACTCACAGAGGAGTCTGCATTTATGTATGGATTTTACTCATGCTTTTTGTTGTTGGTCTTTCTTAAAACCAAGTTTTTCTTTCTTAAGGTTTGGATATAAAGAAGGGAGGGAATGCATAGTTATTACACCAAATGCAAGTTTAGCCCACTGTCTTGCTACAAAGTGATATGCAACCTGGCTGCCTTTTGATACCCTCTCCCCACCAGAACACCAGGATCCTAGCTGTCTGCCAGATATCACCATCCCTTGTCACAGTCACCCACTCCCATCCTCAATGCTCAGTTCTAATTCTCGGTGGCTGGGACTCCCATCCAAACCAGTATTGTAATCCTGATGTGCCTCCAACAAAAACACAGATCTATGTTTTAAAAATATAAATCTTTAACTACTTTTGCCCTTCTTCAGAAGGAACTCAATTAACAACTGAATTTACAACCCTTAAGTGCAGTCTCTGGATTGTTTCCCTGAGATAGGTGTATGATTAGAAGCCACTTAAAGAGAAGCACTGAAGGGTTATACCAACTGCTGAATTAAAGTAAACTGACTAGCAAACAACGGTTTAGGGTCACCACGCACACAATTTTTGTGGTTTTGGGTGGGGAGGGGAGGGGAAGACAGGAATTTTAGGACTCATTCAGTGCTGGTTCTATAATGTAATCTATTGCCTGTTGTAGAGCATCTTCCTTATACTAAAAATGCTTACTTAACCCTTCATTACCTCTCCTATCTAAATCCAGCCCATGGCTTAGTTCCCCATTAAGCTGATATCCCTTTAGATACAGGGGTGCGTATACTGTATTATGTTTGCATTAGGTATGTGAGTTCACATCACTCTATTGGATGGGATTTTCAAATCACTCGGGGACTTTTAGGACCGCCAGTCCCACTGAAAGTCAACAGGACTGGTGCTCCTAAGTCATTTAAGTGATCCCCCGTCATGACTTACACTCAGGAGACGTGTCAAACAATTACAAGTCATATTAGTCCTCTCAAATTACATTTTTGAAACACAGTGTTTAAGGACTTTAATATCTTTGCCTGTTGTCTTAACCTATTTGTCCTGTTTTTAAAATTATATAGGCTCACACAAAAAGGGACAGAAGTAGCCTATCGTAATGGCCAAGGTAGCCAAGAGCCTTTTCCAGCTGATTACTAACAGACTGAACAAACTCATGGTCCATAACCACGCTTTAATTGCTTGCTTACATCAATCCAAAAATTTTTGAATTTGGTGTTAGTCTTTTAAGGTGCGTTGGTATGCAAGCAAGGATCTGGGGAAAGAACTAGGCTGGACAGATTGCAGAGGAGTTACTAAAAATCTAACATATGTGAAGGTGCTACAAGTAACAAACCCATAAAGTCATATGTTCTTATATCAATTAGCCTAATGTCCTTTAATTGACCTACAGAGTCTTGGTAGTAAAACAGACTGGATGAGCAGGGTCTCATTGCTAATGGGAAGTTTCTACTTATTTATCCAAAGTAAAGGTATTTTCCTATAGGAGTTCCACCACTAATACTGTCAATCAACAAGAGTCCATTCAACCCTTAATAAACTCTTCTGAAGTTGTTAGGCCACTGCTATAAAAAAGAATAAAGAGCAGAGGTGACTGTTTTGTGTCTTGAAAGCAGCTCTTAGAGAACCTGATGGTGGTGCCAGGAGCTGTACAAGATCCATGGGAACAATTCACAGAAGATGGCTACGGGACCGTGGCCTGCATACAGACAGAACAACATGAACCTGGCCAATAAGCCATTTTCATCCCAGGCATAAAAGCATGGACTTAAGTAGAATCACAAAAGGATGAGGTTGGCTCATTCGCTTCCAAGTAAGACTGGAGGTGAAGAGGCATTTCATCTCTCAACTCCTTAGCAATTAAAGTGTCACTATGATGAATAAAGCATGTGAAAGCTCCAACATTAGAGAGTATCAAAGGCCAGAAGTGTCATTGAGTAGCCATGGCTACTGCAATTTCTCCAATTCTTCGATACGGGAAACATGACAAGTGCTTCTCTGGTCGTGGGGCACAGAGAAGGGGGGAATATTTAACTACATCTGACTAACTTCTAAATTCTTTGCTATCTGTGCCATCAGCATAGATTCATTGCTAAACACAGGCAAATCAATACTCCGGTTTCAAAGGTCTAGCAGACTCCATTCTACATCCAGAAGATGTTGTTCTTGCTGGGATGAATATTTGAGCAGTATAACCCAGGGGAGGGGTTTTAACTGCATGATCATCCCCTTCTAAGATGATCATCCCAATGCCATTTGGATAAAACTCTTTAAGCATCACAGTTTGTGATCAATACTGAAGTCATTTGCACTAAGTTAAATTCTAGATTGCGAGAGCCCCCACTGGGCTTCTTCAGATGATGCAGAATGTTGATCTCCACCCACACTAGAGCACGCAGAGAGGAAATAAAGTTAAAAATGGACGTTAAAGCAATCTCAGAACTCTCCCACAGCGTCCACTGCTCCATTCAGTGCTCCTCACTCAACACAAATAAATTCAAAAAAAGGTATAAAGCAGAAGCGATGGTTGACGTTTTAACTTTACCCCACCACAAACCAAGCCAAACTAGCAATGACTACCAGAAACACCTAGGGTCTGGATCCTGCCATCCTTAGGCTTAACTGTCTTGGGAGTTCTGGCTGAGTATTAGCAGGGGACGACAAGTGTGTTTCATGAACTCCTCTCACCTTGAACTGAGTCACCTACATACATTGCTCCTACATATAAAGCTGAGACACTGCTCACTTACAGGTATCCTTCCATGGGTAGTTTGTTAAGGAAATACACGTCTTTCCCCCTTTCATGATGGGAGCATGTTTCTTATGGACTTCCTTCAGCTAGACATTAACATTGTTAGGATGAGCCCAGAAGGCATTGCTTGAGGATGGAGGCCAGCCGCCACATGAATGCCACAGAGGTAGAAAGAACCCGGTTAAAGCAGAAGAGAACTATTTTGAAAAGTTGCCACCTAACTCCTGTTAGGCGGATGGGGGGAGGAAGGGCAGCTTTCTAAACGATAGATATGCCCACTGCAGTTAAGTGGCACACCACGGAAGTCCCTGGGGTCTGACCACCTCAGCCCTGTGCATCGTGTTTTGTAGAAGGACCCTGCTTTTCAGGGAATGCTGCTGTGAAGGCTCTGGAATTAGAACAGTTAGTGCACAGGTGGGTATGACTGAATCTGCACATCAGAGAGAGGACAGCTGCAGACTGGGTGGTGGGTTTTTGTTGTTGTTTTTGTTTTTAAATTAGAAACCATGGCAGATTAAAGAGTCAATTCTGAGCCCCAGCATAGCGGCCCTAGCACTCTCATGTCAAGTCAGCACTTGGTGCAGGTTAGAACATTCTAAACAGAGCGATGGCAGAGTCTCATTTCTCTTGTTGCATCCCCAACCACCACCGCACACACTGCTTTTCAAAAGAAAAAGTCAGTGTCAAACGGTAACCCAGGCAAGACAAAGTACTTAGGAAAGGGGGGTAGGAGGGGTGTCAATGGGAAGGGGGAGAGGAGGATTCCAGTTTCTGAAGCCGGCGCCTGCGAAGCTCAGCTGTGTCAGGCTCCCCAGGTAAAGGCTGCTCCTCTTCTTCCTCGTGCCCGGCTGGCTCTGTGTATCCCTCTGCACCCACCAATCCAGATGGATCATCTGAGACAGCAACGGGGGAGGAAATCATCAGAGGTTGACATCCACCAGATTCCTTTGTTTCCCCACGCTCCTAAGGGACTTAGAACCACTACTTTAGGACAGCCAAATGTGTCCATTAGCACTTAAAGGGACAGCCACCTGGCCTGTCTCATTCAGCAGCAAACCCTCAGCTGGGACACACACCAGCATGACAGATGCTGCCTATCCTGGATGCAGCTGTACCCTGCACAGTCAGTAGATGTGTTGCACCTAGGATGAACATGGTGCAGCCAAGTGCCATCAGCTGCTAAAGCCTGTTACTACAACTTCTGGCTCTCTCTGTAAGGTTCCTTAGGGAATGGGTTAGGTCTTGTTCCTAGACCATGTGGCTAACAGCGAAACCGTGAGGCTTCGCACTACAAGGTCCTACAACAAGGAGGACTTCCGTCTACCTGTTTGACCTGTTGAGTCTGGTTCCACTGCTGCCACTGCTGGAGAGGTCCCTGGGGAAGAGGTACTGTCGGGTGAATTGAAAGTGGTGGATTCTCTGGTGGGTGTCTCTTGAGAGGAGGTCGAAGTGTTTAGGGAGCTTGGCAGCTGCGTAGGACGGGGTGACCTGTCCAGAGGGGAAGCCAGAAGAGGGTTACAACGTGGAGAGCTATAAACAGACCATGATTAATTCTTTGTAGTATACTATCACTTAGAGGCCCCAGATGAGATCAGGGCCCTAACAAAACTTTACAAAAGAACTGTCAGACTGAATCAGACCCTTGGTCTATCTAGTCCAGTATCAATGGCCAGGACCAAGTGCTTCAAAATCAGGTGCAAGAACCTCACAGTAGGCAGATATAGGGTAATCTGCCCCTCCCACATTGGCTTAAGCAATGAAGTAGGAAGTTCAATGTCCCCTCCAAAATTTTTGCTGTCATGACAAACTCAATATTCTTGATATCCATATCCAAGCCCTTTTTGAATCTAATTAATAAATAATAATAATAATTAATGGAGATATCCCATCTCCTAGAACTGGAAGGGACCTTGAAATGTCATCGAGTCCAGCCCCCTGCCTTCACTAGCAGGACCAAGTACTGATTTTGCCCCAGATCCCCAAGTGGCCCCCTCAAGGACTGAACTCACAACCCTGGGTTTAGCAGGCCAATGCTCAAACCACTGAGCTATCCCTCCCTCCCTGTTTATCTAGTGTAATAAAAAGAGTGCTCCTGCCCAGAACAGCTTACAATCTAAATGGATGAGACACAAAGGATTACCACCCTTCTCTTTATGTATAGCAAAGCTAAGGCAAAGAGAGAGAAGTGCCCCAACTCACACAGGATATCTGTAGCTGAGCCAGGACTTGAACCCTGATCAGAGTCCCAGTACAGTGTCAGCCACAAGAACACACTTCTGGCTTCCAAACTCTGCTTTCCTAGCCCATGTTTCCTTTCACAGGGTGGTGAGCAGAATCTTGGCCTGAGTGCAAGTGCAACTGCATCTTCCAGTGCAGGCTTATTCCTGCCCAAGGATAGGAATAAGGGCATCTCCACACTTCAGTGCTAATTTTCCATATAAGCAAGCAGGCCTTAAAGTATCTACTCAGTGCTATAAAAAGGAGGTATTACCAGGAACCGAAACTCCTGAGTTCTCACCCTTGCTCTGAGAAGCTATCTATGGCAATAGCTTCTCCACCGCTCTGCTTCAGGACCCCCATTTGCACCATGCAGATGGTTACTGACCTACGTCATGGGTTGAGGTTTGTACATAATCCCTAGATCTTACATGGCAGTTTTCATCAGCAGATCTCAAAGCACTTCACAAAGGTGGTCAGTACAATTATTCTCATTTTACAGATGGGGAAACTCAAGACCAGTGGCAGAGTTGGAGTAGAATACAGGTCTCCTCAGTCCCAGACCAGCACTCTATCTCCTAGGCTCCACATTGGTGGTACAAGCCTTGGGCACCTGTTATCACCAATGAAGACCACCCACTTTTAGCATTGTGAGGACAGGGAGCCAGCAGTTTGGAATCACATGGCAATACAATATGCTGTCACTAAGCTAGATGGATCCAACACAGAGCTGGATGGATTATGGTCAAGTCAGTGGTTGCACCATGTGTCCGATAGAGTACAAGGTCTCACACCCTGCCACACTACTGATAGTTACCCAATGGTCGCCAGAACGGTGAGATACTGGTTTATCTGTAACATGGCTGCATCTAGGAGCGTGTGGATGTTCTGCAGACACTGGAGCCTGGCTTCCAGATGCTGCCGGTCATGGCCTTCCATGGCACGGAGCTCTTCATCTGTCAACCCAGCAAACCCGGCGGGTGGCACAGGCATGGGAGGGAAGCCTGTTCAGAAGGAAAACAGATGGTCTGTAAGAGAGGACTCAAGGCAAGCTTCCTGACTCCCTCTCCAATGGACAAGGTTTTAATTAGCGGTGAAATCTATCAATTTACTGAAGAAGATATGACCATGCTCTTGGCAAGTTGCTAATTTGGCCCTTAGAGACAAAGTTTGGATATTTTCTTCTCCCTCCTCATGCTCCCAGTAGAGGAACTTCCTTCCCCCATCCAGCCCTGGATGGAAGAAGCCACCCAAGCTTACCAAATAGAGGTGGCAATGCCATTCCCATCCACGGGGGAGGGAAGGGAAAGCCAGGCACTGCTCCCACAGGGGCAGTGTCAGATCCAGATGCTGAATCACCACCAGGTCTCGAGGTACTTGCTGCAGAGGGTGAAGGGAACAAAGAAGAGATAGCAGCCTGGTTAAACTGTCATGGTACATTTATGCCCATCCACCGCTTTACACATAGCCAATGAGGTTTCAGCATGTCTTCAAACACACAACACTTGGGTATCTTTCTCGGGTCAATGTTAGTTAATCCCACACTATAAAATAATGTCAAGAAGGTAAGGGGATATAAAGCCTTTCATCTCTAGGGGTGCCAGTTCCAACCTGGCCCAGGGGTGGAGACTAGCTACTTGGGTGTGGGGTGTGTGGAAATACAGAACTTTTTCTCTCTAGGGGCACCAGCTCCAATCCAGCCCCAGACTGGGGAGATTTCCTGACCTCCTGAGCCAGCCAATGGGATATAGGGTCTTTTCCCCTTTAGGGGACCAGCCGCAGATCAATAGTGTCAAAGCTGTTTTCATCTTGTGGCAACTCTGTGGTCTGTTGGTGAGTCTCTGTCCAAACCCACGACTGGTATAACTGGCCTCCTTGCTGGCAGTCTCAATTTACAGGTCTAGAACCAAATGGGCCGGGGAGAACCAGAAGCAGGTCACAGTTGAAGTATGTTGGCGGGGCAGTGAGAGGGAAGCCTATCCCAGTGGTGGCATGAAGGAGAAGGTTAGACTCTGTGGCTTCTCACCTGTTGTTTGAATGCCTGAAGTGGAGGGTGCACTGGAAGCAGCAGAGGGATTCTCTGCATTGTTGGGTGGTTGGACACCAGGCACTGGAGGAAATGGACCTATGGGAGGCCAGAGAGGGAACATCCCAGGAGGAAACGGGGGCAGGATTCCTTGGGGGACTGCGGAGTGAAGGAGAGAAGTGGGTGGGTGACCCATAGAGAAGAGATGCCAGACAGACATTACATTTCTCCAGCACCTTCCAGCCAAGGGGCTCAAGGCACTTGTGACATTAAAAAAGCCTCAGGGGAGGTAGGTCAGTGTACTATCCATTTTACAGAGGTACACTTATGCACAGTGACAGAGCGGAGTCCTGATTCTCAGCACCCCCACACCCGGCTCCAGCCACAGGACTATCTGTTCCTGCTTCTGGAGGGGGAATAATCCAGGAGTCCTGATTCCCAGTCTGTTGCTCCAAGAATTACACAAACCCTCTCCATTACACTATGCTCTTACTTTCCTTCTAATGACAGAGAAGCTAAAAGGCCAAATGTCTTTGGTTACTCCCATATGGCCCAATGCATTGTAATGTTGTGTGTATAACTGAAGGCAGAGTTTGGCCCAAACAAGGTACATTCAGTAGTACAACATAGTAATACACTTCAATTTTTCAATGCTGGGTAAGGAGTCCCAGTATCAACAGCTGCTGCACCTCACCCTGGAGGTGGCTGCAGTGATTTCCATCTGGAATGAATGGCATCAGGACAGGATTACTGAGAAACTGCTCAGCCCTGCTGGCTTGGTGTCCAGAGAAGCTGTACTCACAGTTAGGCGGCTGGGGAATCAGTGGAGTATGGTGCGGCGGTGGCTGCTGCTGCTGCTGCTGTGCTTGCTCCTGTTGCTCGGGTGGCGTTTGGGACTGAGTGGGGAGGGAGGCACGGAGGACGTCCATGCGGCAGGTGGGGCAGGTCTGCTGCCGCTGGAACCAGGAACGCAGGCAGCTGTGGAGGGGGCAGAGGCCACCTGGTTAAGATTGGCTCATTAAACAGGTTACCTTTTCAGGGCATAGGATTTACACACAGTCCCGACAATTAGCTGGAGACGCCCTCCCCTGTTATTGTTTCTCACTCTTGCCATGGGTAGATGGAGAAGAGAAGAGATTTCAGCCTGTGTAGACCCATTCAATCCATGGCTTCTCGACAGAGATGGTATTTATTACATGGACCTGCTTGCTAGGGACCAAACTTGGAGCCACCAACTCACAGGTCTCCAGACAGCAAAGACCAGGCCTCACAGTTGAGAAGAGATAGATTGGAACCAGTGATCTACAGCAGAGGGGGCTGAATTCCTTTACAAATCCTTTTTAGTTGTTAGATTCTTCCCTGGCACCATGCAGCAAGGAGGAAGTTACCATGCCCTGGCTTCTCAAGTATACAAGGACAAGGCTTGGCTGCCGAAGGCATGAAAATCCAACTCCACACCACAAAGAAAGCCATCTGCAAGCAGCTGCGTGGGCAGAAGTATTAGCTTTTCCTCACCTGGTGTGAAATATGTGGTTGCATGGCAGGCGTTTAGCACCCATCACCATCTCCTCCCGGCAGATAATGCACACATTATCCATGGCCTGAAGCTCTTCTGGAGTGGCATCAGGATATCTGGGGAGGCAGTAGAGTTTTAAGAGGCAGTAACGTAGATCATCAGAGAATATGTACAAGGGCAGTGATGCCAATGAAGGAGCGGGGGCTATAACAGAGATAATTAAGCAAAGGGAAATTTAGGTTGGATAGCAGGGAGATCTATGTGAGACAGTCCACCCACCCCCAAGGGAAGGCGTCTTGCCCAGGGCACTCCAAACTGGATGGGACAGGACTGAGGGGTTGCGCTAGATAAGCTGTGACCTACTAGGCCTCTAACAAGCTGTACACTGGATTGAGTATCTTAAGCCAGACTGCTCTAATGCGGATTTCTCCTGTATTAATGAAGCTTAAAGGGCCAGAGAGATTCATTGCAAACATGGCTGTGTGGTCTTGTGGCCAGAGGACTGGACTGGGAGTCAGGAAATCTGGATTCTACTCCCAGCTCGGCCACTGACCTTGGGCAAGTTCTTTCCCCTCTCTGTGCCTGTTTCCTGCTCCCACCCTTTGTCTATTTCAAATGTAAACTCTTTGGGACAAGCGCCATCTCCCTAGGTCTCTGTGCAGCGCCTGGCTCAATGTGGTCCTCCCCACCCCAGTTGAGGGGGTGAGGGGTCTGTGCGGTGCCCTGCCCAATGCCTTTAGGCCCTACTGTAACAGATTTCACTCTATAGAAGCAATTTCTCTCCAACTGGATACTTACAGAGTGTTCATGTTGCGAATGGCGCGGCGTGACATGATGGCATCAGTCACAGCTCTCTTGAACTGCCTGAAATGACACACAAATTGCTGGAGTGTGTACACACACACACACACACACACACACACACACACACACTACCCCAGCGACATCTTACCTCATTGCCAGGTACATGGGCCGGATGGCGAAGAGAGGGAAAGTGTGCACTTTAATCATGATGGTCATGAAGGCCATGTACAGCAGCACTTTAATGAAGCCTGAGGAGGAAGGAGAGAGATTAGTTCTCTCTCTTTCTCTCTCGTGTGCCTCTACTCGGAGGATCTCATTGCCCTTAAACACTAACGAACTCCCACATCCAACCCCAGGAGGCAGGGAAGTGCCTCAATTTTACAGGTGGAGAAGAGGCACAGAAAAGAAGCAATTTGCTCCCCCATGTCACACAGTGAGTCAATGACCAAGCTAAGAACAGAACCCAGGAGGCTCTAGTAACTCAATTGCACTCCCCTCCCAGAGCTGGGAATAGAACTCTGGAGTTTGGCTCCCAGTTCCTCCCTGCTCTAACTCCCCTCCCAGAGCTGGGGATAAAGCCCAGGGATCCTGACTCCCCATCTTCCTTGCTCTAGCCACCAGTCCACAATGCCTGCACAAACCAACCCACTGTGGCCTCCAGAAATCCACATTTTGATTCCAATCTGACCAAGCCATCAGCATTTTAGGCCTGGTCTACACTACAGAGTTAGATCGACATAAGGCAGCTTACGTCAACCTAACTCCGTAAGCATCTACCCTAAAATGTAGCTCCCATCAATGTAACTCCCCCACTACACTGACTTAATAACTCCACCTCTGCGAAAGGCGTAGCGCCTACGTTGATGTAGTTAAGTTGATGCAGTATCAACTGTTACTGCCTTTCAGAAACCGTCCCACAATGCCCCACACTGACAGTTCAATCGGTGCAAGCACTCCTGGTGAGTACGCGCACCGCCAACGCAATAAGCGTAGTGTGAACGTGTACAACCGATTCAATTACTGCGGTGGCTGTATGTCGACATAACTTAGGTCAACTTAATTTTGTAGCATAGACTTGCCCTTAGTTTTAATGATATATATTAAATGATTTTGGATCACCACAGGCTTCTCTTACAAACACAGCTGCTACTTAGCTCCATTTCAATCCCACTTTCTTCCCTTCAACTGATCAATGAAGTGGTGAGACCATCTACAAACTACCCCTCCCAACCATGCTCCTATGAAGAGCTCTAGCACAAGGCCCCATATAGCACCACAATTCAGGCTCCCATGGCTGATAGATGTTCACATGGGAGAACACACAAGTCCCCACTGGGCTATGGAAGGAGCTAGCTGTTATCCAGAGCTGGGGAGAGAGAGTGTACCTGTGAAGAGCTCTGTGTACAGCATGTAGACGGCCTTGTTGTCCCATGGATTCTCACTCTGCAGGTCGACTGAATGCAGAATGTACTTTATGAAGATTGTGAGCACCATGGTCATGAGGATGGCATACTGTGGGGGCAGAAAAGAAATAAGAGGCATGTAACAGGATGAGCTAATCTTTTAAAGGCGTTAGAACTCATCTGTACCCTGTGCCAAGGTCAGCCCACCTCTCCAGGTGAGGGACCAAATCATATGGTAGGAAACTGGTGTCTCTGAGCCAGGCCTGCACGGATACAAAAGGCAGCCTGAGTTCAGGGAGAGAAGGAAGGAGTAGGGAGGCTCTCCTTAGCTCCCTGGCAGATAGCCTGGGAGTGCAACCCTACAGGAAGCAGGCTGGAGGAAAGCCTAAGCAGAAGGGAGTAAAGACTCACTTTAACTTGAAGGCAGAAGGCCTGGGGAACCAGACCTGCATGGAGCAGATGGTCTCCATCAGAAATCTCAGGGCAGGGGAAAGGACTTGGCTGATATGCATAACTTCTGTTTTTGGAGAAATAAACAGAACCACAAAGGAAAGGGACCAAAATCCACTTGCTGCCGAGAGAACTCTGAAGCACTGGATGGTTAGTCAGCCCCACTGGCTTACTGCAAATCAAAGCTCTGTGATGCATTGTAAGTAGCAGAACAAGGCAAATATTCCTCCCTCCCTCCTTGCCACACAGGCAGACACATTTCATACCTCAAACCCAAAGACCAGCTGGACGGAGGCTCCCCGGGTGAGGATGCTGTGGTAGGCATGGCTGACAAACAGGAAATCCAGGACGCCCAACAAGAGCATCAGAGCTGGACACAGAAAGAAGGGAGGTTAGACACTGGAATTACAATACTGAGCTGTGATTTAGGGTACACATGGGGAAGGCTTGACAGAAGTAAAGAAGGGGGTGACTTAAGCATAAGGCTAGGAGCCAGGACTCCTACAATCTATTTCCAACACTGGAAATGGAGTGTTATCTAGTAGTCAGAGTATAGGTATGAGCGCCAGGATTCTTGGGTTATAACCTTAATTTTCCCACTGACTCACTGTGTAACTGTGGGCAAGTCGCTTCATGTCTCAGTTTCCTCATCTGTAAAATAGGACTAACTCGTCTCACAGGGGATTGGGAAGCACTAGGCAAGTGCCACGTGGAAGTAATTGAACATTTCAAACTCTAAACTGCATGGGATGAAAGCCATGCGGGATGTCAAACGTTGATATTTATATTACAACAAAGCCCAAGTCAAGATCTGGACCCCATCACACAGCACAAACACATCTCAATGGGTCCCTTAGGGTCCTCTGAAAACCCCAGCTTCAGTTTCCCATGGCACTTTCTTGCACGAGTCAGCGTGTTAACCGCAGCGTGCTGCATAGTTTCATTCTTCCTTCCTGAAGTTTTAGTTAGCTACAGGGTTCTCCTTGATGTCCTGTCCTCAACTAGGTTGCTGTGAGCTGTTAAACAGCTGCTCTGCTCCAACCCAGAACTGAACAAAGCAATCTAATCCATAAAAGGCCTTCTGGAAGACATTACATACTGTTTTGACAAGGTTATCGACTCTGAACAGTCTCACACTCAACTGCACAAATGAGAAGGGGTTTTACATTAGCGAATTTAGCCTGTCACATGCAAATTATCTTCTGAAATTATCTTTCCTGGCCAGCTGTTGCTGCTCATCGAGTCCTGGAGAGGAAATGTTCAGAATAAAGAAACTCTCCCCCACCCCTGCCCCGTTCTCCCCTAGGAGATTTGTGTCAGGTATCAAGCCACGTCATGCCTTCATTAAACTTTGTTGCTTTAATGATTTCTCCACATCCTTCCCTCTACATGGGTAACACTTACTCACAAAGTCATTTTAATTATTAACAGTGCAGGCAGAGGTTAGCAAGCTTCTCACCCACAGCTTTGCCAATGCGCCTCCAGGGCTGCTATTCCAGAGTTGATCCATTCCCACAATCCTCTGCCAAAGCCCCTCAATCCTGGCTTGCAGCCCCCACATTCCAATCCTGGATCCTCTCTTACCACTGCCCCACAATTCTGAGCCACTACATCCCCTGCTACTCCAGTCCTGCATTCTCTATGCCTCTCCATTCTGATCCACAGCACTCCCTGCTAGTCTAGTCCTGGACTTTCTCCCTCCTAACACACAGTTCTGCCACTGCCTCTAAATCCTGACTTGCTGCACTCCCTGTTAAACCACTTCTGGACTCCTGACTCTCAGCTCTGTCAATGCCCCTCAATCCCAACCCACAGCTTTCTGCTATTCCAACCCTGAGCTCCCCCTGAGCCCCACAGCGCTCGGCTGATGCCCCTCAGTCCTGATCTGCAGTCCCCTTGCTATTCCAGCCTTGGGTTCACCCACATACACAACTCTACCAATGCCACTCAATCCTGACCTGCAGCCTCACTCCCCCCCTTACTAATCCTGCCCTGGACTCTCCAGTACAAACAGATCTGACAATACTCTCAGTCCTGACCAGCTGCATCTCCTGCTATTCAAGTCCTGAATTCCCATCATAGATTGTTGAGGGTGAATTGTATGATTGTTTTTGGAAAATGGGGACTAAGCCTGTTACAGAGATCTGTGAATCTCAGAGATAAGAAACATATTAGGTCCTATCAAAACAGTCTCTCGAGGACCAGAACTAGGCAAGGAAAATGAGATTCCACATATGATCTAAAGAGAATTTGAAGCAACTGCTCTCACATCACAAAGCAGATGTATTAACATGCTGAATCAATCCTGCTGTCTGAAGACTTCCCTTGCAGGTAGATTATCCCATATCTGCCACACTGCAGTGTTTCTTGCACCTTGCTCTGAAACATCTGGTGCTGGGCTCTGACCCAGTATGGCAATTACATTGTAATGGGGGGGAAGAGGGGAGAGAAACAAGAACAGGGGAGGATAGACAAAGGGAATAAAATAAAGGCACTTACAGATTATGCGGAAATGAAAGAGCCAGGAGATGTTTGGACTCCTCTCCATCTGGGAAGAGATGAACAAACTTTTAGGACTCTCCACCCAATTTTCCAAAACTCCATTCTCTGCATTCTGAACTGTAAAGAGTTACTGATGTAGACCAATAGGCCAATTTTATTTTCTATCCATCTTGGTTTCTACACCACAAGCATCATCATTGTGTCTTGCTGGTTCCTTGTTTGCTGGCATCACAGTGTCTTGCTGATCCTGCAAAAGTGCTGAGCACTTCGAGGTACTGAGCTACTTTAGCTCTACGGAGTCAGCGCTTTTACTATTTGTATTACTCTAGAACAGGGGTTCTCAACAAATTTTTGGTGACCTAACTCTTGCTGGTGGCCGTTCTTTAGGAAAAACAAATAAATATGCACATATACAGGTCCAAATCATTGTAATTTATGTATGTAGAGTTTTTTGCAGACTCAGTAATAAAAATAATGTACAGTTGTCTCTATCCTTTACTGGACCTAAACAGAATGGAAATACAAATAAGGTGCTTTGTATGTTTTTGTCTCCCCCTCCCCCCACCCCAAGACTTGCTAGCTAGTAAGTCTGCTGTGAAAAGTGATATTAACAAACATACAAATATCACATTTCACAGCAAATTTACTCAGTCCCAGCAAGCCCAGGGACAAATTAAACCCTGGATGGGGAAGTGGTTATGGAGGCGATGGGGCACTTGGGGAGGCAGCAGGGGCCAGCGGTGATTGGGGAGGGTGAGCTCGGGACCAGAGCTCGTCACCTCACAGCCAGGGAATGGAGCCCAAAGCCCCATGCCCAGGAGACAGGGCCCGAGGATGGAGCCCAAAACCCCATAGGTGGAGCCTGCCACCCACCACACCAACCTCATCACCCCTGGGAAGGTGGGGAAATCACACCGTCTGTCTGCTCCTCCAGCTTTTCTGTCTCCAGAGGCTGACAGGGCCCAACCACTGCTGGCAGCCCCCAGGGCAGGGCTGCTGCTTTGCCCCCACCACCACCACCCAGGAGGCTGTGGCCGCAAGAACATCCCCTGGTGGCCGCATTTGAGAAACACTGCTCTAGAACCTTAGGCGCCCCAGTCATGGAGCAGGCCTCCACTGTGCTAGGCACTGTATAAACACAGAACAAAAAGATGGCTCCTATCTCAGAGAGCTTATAAGACAAGAAAACAGTGAAATAATCCTGACAAGCCTGGCCCAAAGGGCAATTGCAGAAGCACTAATGAGAAAAATGAAAGTAGAACAAGCAGAGGACACAAAAGGATCTGCTTCCATGCTCCCTACACACAGGACACACTATGCTGTGACAACCAAAGCACAGCGACAAGTGTTTTCATCTCTCAGAAGGCCACAGAAGTAGCTTAGATAGACAGATCCTTGTTTGTTACCAAGATCACTGAATGACTCCCCAGATAGATGGCAGCCAACCCCAATCTGGTATCCTGCCCAGCAGCATGTCACACTTACAAAGTCCACCCGGTCCTCAGCAAGCCAGTGGAAGCACTTGAGGAACAGGAGGAGTGTGAAGAGGGCCACAAAGCGGGGACTGAAGTCATCTCTGAAGACGGTGAAGGCCAGGCAAGTTTCTGTGACCGCATACCATGATCTCTCAAGTAGGTGCTGAAAGAGAGAGAGAGAGAGAGTTAGCAGCACTGTCCCAGTTCCCCACATACCGCTCATCTTAGTTCTCAGTACTGAAGGGAGGAGGAGAAGGAACTTATTCTTTTATGTCCCAATTTTTAAAGGAAAGCATTTTCTTTTGCACTCCACCACTTTCCCTCGGAGGCTCTCAGAGCACTTGGGTATCAAATTCTGTACCACAGTTCTGTAAAATGGGGTAACAGCAATGCCCTGCCTCACAGGGATGTTGGGAGGATAAATATACTCAAGACAGATGCTCAGACACTCTGGTAACAGGGGTCATGCAAGTACCAAAGATAGATATGATTTTATGCTCAGCATCAAAATCCCATTCAACTTACAATCAATGCAGCTCTCAGAGCAACCCTCTGCTACTGTGTACCTTCGTCACGCAACATAAGATTGTGCTGCAAGTAATCAGTTACAACTGCCAGAGGCCTCACTCACCTCCATTTCTGCTGCTCGGAGCTGGCCAAAAAACACTTTCCCCATGAATTTGCCCAGGAGGAAAACCAAAACGAAAGCCTGAATGTAGAGAACCTGCAGGGAAGGGAAAGGGAGAGATTGAACCAAAAGAAACAAACACTCACATACTACAGCTTATGAACCAAACCAGACCAAAAGAAAAGGCTGGAGAGAACAATCCTGCAGAACCCCCTCTGGCCTAGATCAGACCTTCCCATCCTTAAAGTCTATGATTTACAACACTCAAGGGATCTACTTTTACCAGTTATGACTGTCCTCTGTCCACTTTCAAGGCACATAACACTTTCCCATCTTATTTCCCATCCCCAAGGAAACATACGGCTAGTTTTCAGTTAACCCCTTCACAACATTCTAATGCCCTTCAGGCTGTGTGAGATCTGTGTACCCTGGGGCCTGGAATTTGTATTTTGAAGGTACTTTGGTTACTGTGGAGAATTGGTGAGATGTACACATTTCTACCCCACTTGCACCTGCATGTTACTATGTATGTTAAAAAAGCCCAACTGAAAACAGATTAATGAGTCTTTCCAAATTTAGCTAGAATTTTGCAAGCCAGCTGTGGAGTCAGTTACATGCACACATACTTCTATATATTTCCCACACTAAAGCAGTAGTTTGTTCCGAGTACTACTGGCTCAGCAACTGCTGTAGCGTGGAAGTGTTTGTTTTGGTCAACAGACCCTGGGGGAATAGAAAGCAGAAGTGAACTGAAAAAAGAGCCACTGAATTACATTGATAAAGAGAAATGACTCATTTGAATGCTGTCCAGTGCTCCCTGAAGTAATTTGAGGGTAGGAGGAGAGGGACAGGACTCTGTCCATTCCCTAGCAGATGGATGCCAACCTCACACAGAAGTCACCATCACAGTTTGCACTTATTAGCATCCTTGCTGGAAGACTGAGTAGAGTGGTTAAATACACATTAGGCCATGGAGACAGAACTCCCTCCAGGCAGGGCTAAAGCCCACTGGTGGATCAGTATGGAATACTTGCCCTACTGCTGGCAATCCTGTACCTATCCTTGGAATAAACAGAGTGAGAGAGGCTCCAGAGCAGTCAATCCAGATTCATTTGGGACCTCAACTCCTGAGCCTCCAACTCAAGAGTTAATCAACCCAAGGATGAAATGAGACAGCCCAAGACTGTTCAGGATTTGGCTCTGCTCTGTATCAAAATAACCCTGGATTTCAGCTCTCTTGAAAATGTTATGTCCTCCGCTCCCCGTGTAAATGTAGAGGCACTGCATAACAAATTGTTTCCAGGGATTGGAATACAGCACCTGTTAAAAGGACTGCGTTGACAGGAGTTTGCATTACTGCTGCTCCTGTTTCTATACCACATCCCACCAACATACCAGAGCCCTCCCTGTAAGAGGAAAGCTTCAATTCCATGTCACACTCAATTCACACTCCCTCTGCTGATATTGACAGTAAGGGGGACACAATTAGTGCCAACTGTGCAGGGTTAATTGCGGCTTGGATTCACAAAGTGGGCAAGGCCCCATGAAATTCATTCCACTGATCAGCACCAAACAGGAATGACTTTCAGTAACTACCAAACTGGGAGTTCAAAGATTAGCTCTCATTACCAATCCCCCGGAGACAGATCACTTCCACATGGCTTTGGATGGCCACTGTAGCAGTGCAAGTTAAATACCAATAGTTGACAGGCTGAGCCATTATCAGAGCAACCTGCTCTCCTCCCCACAACCTGGGCAGCCCATGGACTGCATACTTACTGCCATGCTGGGGCTGGATTTGGTCAGATACACCACTGTTGGGTAGAACTGGTGCTTCAGGTAATAGGCATGAGCCACTACCACCGATGTCAGAGCCAGGCTGGCAGCCATCATGACTGCCGTTCGGAACATCTCCCCAGCCCAACGACCTGGGAGAGGGAAGACAGACATGAGCATATGGTTTAGAGATATAGAATAAAGCCGTAGCTGCCTTCACGTCACCTAAGGCAACAAAAGAGCCACCAAATTTGCATTTTTAGGGGTCAGTGGATCATTGCGGTACTTAGTTTGCTGCTTCTTGGCTTAAAGTTTTCAGTACATTCCCCCTCTCCATCTGCTTTGTTCTTGGCCTCCCATACTGGTAAGTTCCCACCAGGCCATGGACTTTGTCTTCCGATATTTGTCTGCAAAATGCCTACCAAACACTAGGTGATCACACAGCAAACTTCCTTTAACCTGGATGTAAATAGTTATCAAAGGATACCAAAGCACTTTACAAATAAAAGAACCATTCCATGCAGCCACCTCCGGGTGGGACAGGGAAGCTCTTAAACAGCCACACAGCATCAATGAGCAATAGTTTATGACTGGGAGCAAAGAACACGTCAACCAAGAGATTGGTTCTTGGCCCTATGCTATTAAACATTTTTATCAATGACTTAGAGGAAAACATTAAATCATCACTGAAAGTTTTCAGCTGACAAAATTTGGGGGAGTGGCAATTAATGAAGAAGATAGATGAGGTCACTGATATAGAGCAATCTGGATGATGCGTATTTTAATACAGTTAAATGTAAATATTAGGGCTGTCACTTAATCGCAGTTAACTCACGCAATTAACTCAAAAAAATCAATCATGATTAATCGCACTGTTAAACAATAGAATACCAATTAACATTTATGAAATATTTTGGATGTTTTTCTATATTTTTAAATACACTGATTTCTAGTACAATACAGAATACAAAGTGTACAGTGCTCACTTCATATTATTTTTATTACAAACATTTGCACTGTAAAAAATGATAAACAAAAGAAATAGTATTTTTCAATTCACCTCCTACAAGTACTGTACTGCAATCTCTTTACTGTGAAAGTGTAACTTACAAATGTAGTTTTTTTTGTTACATAATGGCACTCAAAAACAAAACAATGTAAAACTTTAGAGACTACAAATCCAGTCGGTCCTACTTCGTTTTCAGCCAATCGCTAAGACAAACAAGTTTGTTTATATTTACGGGAGATACTGCTGCCTGCTTCTTCTTTATAATGTCACCTGAAAGTGAGAACAGGCTTTTGTTCTTATGGCACTTTTGTAGCCAGTGTTGCAAATTATTTACGTGCCAGATATGCTAAACATTCGTACGCTCCTTCATGCTTCGGCCACCATTCCAAGGACATGCTTCCATGCAGATGATGCTCGTTTAATTTAATTCTTTTTTTTTTTTTTTTTTTTTTTAAATTTGTGACTGAATTCCTGGGGGGGAAATTGTATGTCCCCTGCTCTGTTTTACCCGCATTCTGCCATATATTTCATGTTATAGCAGGCTTGGATGATGACCCAGCATGTTTGTTTTAAGAACACTTTCACAGCAGATTTGACAAAATGCAAAAAAGGTACCAATGTGAGATTTCTAAAAATAGCTACAGCACTCGACCCAAGGTTTAAGAATCTGAAGTGCCGTCCAAAATCTGAGAGGGATGAGGTGTGGAGCATGCTTTCAGAAGTCTTAAAAGAGCAACACTCCAATGCAGAAACTACAGAACCTAAACCGCCAAAAAAGAAAATCAACCTTCTGCTGGTGGCATCTGACTCAGATGATGAAAATGAACATACATCGGTCTGCTCTGCTTTGGATCATTATCGAGCAGAACCCACTATCAGCATGGACGCATGTTCTCTGGAACGGTGACTGAAGCATGAAGGGACATATGAATCAACGCATCTGGCACGTAAATATCTTGTGACGCCGGCTACAACAGTACCATGCGAATGCCTGTTCTCGCTTTCAGGTGACATTGTAAACAAGAAGAGGGCGAGATTATCTCCTGCAAATTGTAACCAAACTTGTTTTGTCTGAGTGGTTGGCTGAAGTAGCACTGAGTGGACTTGTAGCCTATAAAGTTTTACATTCAAAAATAAAACAATGCAGTTATTTTTGGACATAATTCTACATTATAAGCTCAATTTTCAGGATAAAGAGATTGCACTACAGTACTTGTATTAGGTGAATTGAAAAATACTATTTATTTTGTTTTTTACAGTGCAAATATTTGAAATAAAAATATAAAGTGAGCACTGTATACTTTGTATTCTGTATTATAATTGAAATAAATATTTAAATAAATGGTATTCTCTTATGGTTTAACAGTGCAATCAATCATGCAATTAATCGCGATTAATTTTTTTAATTGCCTGACAAGCCCTAGTAAATATACACATTCAGGAATAAAAAAAATGTAGGCCATACATACAGGATGGGGGAAGCAGTGGCTGAAAAATTTTTTGGATTCATGGTGGATAATCAGCTAAACGAGAGCTCCCACTAGGACACTGTGGTCAACAAGGCTAATGCAATCCTTGGATGCATAAACAGTGGATTATTGAATAAGAGTAGAGAGGTTATTTTACCTCTGTATTTGGCAGTGGCGTGACCACTGCTGGAATACTGTGTCCAGTTCTGATGTTCACAGTTCAGCAAGAATGTTGATAAATTGGAGAGGGTTAAGAGTAGAGCCATGAGCATGGTTAAAGGATTTGAAAACATGCCTTATATGATAGGCTCGAGGAGCTCAATTTATCTATCTTAACAAAGAGAAGGTTAAGGGGTGACTTGATCACATTCTGTAAGTACTTAGATGGGGAATAAATATTTGAGAATGGGCTCTTCCATCTAGCAAACAAAGGTCTAACACAGTGGTTCTCAAACTTTTGTACTGGTGACCCCTTTCACATAGCAAGCCTCTGAGTGCAACCCCCCTTATAAATTAAAAACACTTTTAAATATATTTAATATTATAAATGCTGGAGGCAAAGCGGGGTTTGGGGAGTAGCCTAACAGTTTGCGACCCCCATGTAATAACCTCACGACCCCCTGAGGGGTCCCGACCCCCAGTTTGAGAACCCCTGGTCTAATATGATCCAATGACTGGAACCTGAAACTACACAAATTCAGACTGAATAAGGTGCACATATTTAACAGTGAAGACATTTAATCCATGGAACAATTTACCAGGGGTTGTGGTGGACTGGCGATTTTTAAATCCAGATGGGACTTATTTCTGAAAGATCTGCTCTAGGAATTATTTTGGGGAAGTTCTATGGCCTGTCATACAGAAGGTCAGACTAGATCAGCGGTTTTCAAACTTTTTTTCTGGCGACCCAGTTGAAGAAAATTGTTGATGCCCACGACTCAACAGAGCTCGGGATGAGGGGTTTGGGATGTGGGAGGGGCTCAGGGCTAGGGCAGAGAGTTGGGGTGCAAATGAGGGGTTCAGAGTATGGGAGGGGGCTCTGGGCTGGGGCAGGGGTGCAGGAGAGGGTCAGGACTCTGGGCTAGGGGTGCAGGCTCTGGAGTGGGCCCAGGGATGAAGGGGGGGGGCTCAGGGCAGGGGATTGGGGAGCGGGCTTACCGTTGGCGGCTCCCGGTCAGCAGTGCAGTGGAGGTGCTAAGGCAGGGTTCCTGCCTGTCCTGGCACTGCACACCGTGCTGTGCCCTAGAAGCGACCAGCAGCAGCTCCAGCTCCTAGGCGGAGGCGCACAAGCGGCTCTGTGCAGATCTCGCCTGCAGGCACCACCTTCCCAGCCAATGGGAGTGCGGAGCCGGTGCTCAGGGCGGGGGCAGCACGCGAAGCCCCATGACCCCCCAACTGCCTATGTGTCGGACCTGCTGCTGGGCACTTCCGGGGCGCAGCGCAGTGTCAGAACAGGTAGGGACTAGTCTGCCTTAGCCAGGCAGCACCGCTGAAGGGATTTTTAATGGCCTGGTCAGCAGTGCTGACCAGAGCCGCCGTAACCCAGTGCCTTACATTCCACAACCCAGTATTGGGTTGTGACCCGCAGTTTGAAAACCACTGGACTAGATGATCACAATGGCCCACTCTGGCCTTGAAATCTCTGAATTCTATATGCTGTCCATCTAGAGAAGTCTTGTTAATGTTTTTTCTCAAACTACTATGCAAACCTCTGTGGTAAAATTCCCACTGATATATGCCACATGACAACATTCAGTATCCTGATTAATAAATATTAATACCACCTAGTTCTTATAACACTTTTCATCAGTAGATCTCAAAGTGGTTTACAAAGGAGGGGCATTTTATAGATGGGGAAACAATCACAGAAAGGTGAAAGTGATTTGCTCACAATCACCAACAGACGAGTGGTAGAGCCTGGAACAGAACCCAAGTATCCTGAGTCCCAATCTGTTCTATCCCTGAGGCCACACTACCTCCCCACACTGATTAGCACCTTGCATCCAAGGTTCTCAGAGTGTCGTATGAAAGAGGGGACATTATTCACATCTTACAGATGGGGATAAAAGCACATGACCCACGGGCACAAAGCAAGTCAGAAGAAGGATGGTTCTGTAGTTATGAAGCATCAGATTGGGACTCAGGAGATCTGGATTCTATTCCCAGTTCTGCCATTGACTTGCTGTGTGACCTAAGGCAGGGGTTCTCAAAGCCGGTCCGCTGTTTGTTCAGGGTAAGCCCCTAGAGGACCGGGCCGGTTTGTTTACCTGCCGCATCCGCAGGTTTGACCGATTGCAGCACCCACTGGCCACAGTTCGCCACTCCTAGCCAATAGGGGCTGCAGGAAGGTTGGCCAACACATCCCCCAGCCCGCGCGACATCCTGCAGCCCCCATTGGCCTGGAGCCACGAAATGCGGCCAGTGGGAGCCGCGATCGGCCGAACCTGCGGATGCATCAGGTAAACAAACCGGCCCGGCCCGCCAGGGGCTTTCCCTGAACAAACGGCGGACCGGCTTTGAGAACCACTGACCTAAGGCACATCACTATCATTCTGTACCTGAGTTGTAAGTCAGGAATAACAATCTTTCCTTTTCTCTCCCATCCTTTGTCTTTTTTTAAGTTAGACTGTACACTTTTCAGGGCAAGTATTCGCTCTTACTCTGTGTATAAAAGCAACTAGCACAATGTGGCCTTGAGGCACTAACGCAATAACAAATAATAAAATATGCCAGTAGCAGTCAAAGGAAGAGAATTAGCTCTCATGCTCCCCAGAAGTCTCTGCTCTAGCAACTAAAGAGCATTCTCTCTCCAGAGCCAGGCATAGAACCCAGAATTCCATCTCACAAAAAAATCTTCCAGCTACCAGACCAGACTGAGAGACACCCGTGCTTTCTGAATGTTTAAATACTCAAGTCCAATTAGCAGCATTCCTGTGCTAGAACATTAAAGCATCATGTTGTAACAAAGCAAAACACTGACACATAAGTGTGAACATAAAGCAGTTCCGTGCTCTAAGGCTGTCACACATTTCACAAGTAGGGCGGTGGAATTTTAGTTAGCGATCCAGATTGCTTCTTTGGCCATATCTTGCCCCTTTTCGGAAGTTATTTATAAGATGAGTTTTTGAGACCACATCTTTCTCTTCACTTAAGTTTCAACCAGAACTGGTTTGTCCCCTAAACCTGTGAATTATAATTGCCATGTTTAGATTAAGATAATTTAAACTATATAAAGCAGATGGCAGAGTAGTGGTTAAAATGTTAGACAACAGTTTCTGAGCCTGCACATGACTAGCTACTTAGGTTACTTTAACAGTGGAGTTACATGCACACCCTTCATTTCAAGTAGCTTATAACAGAAATGCTGACAGCCTGTATCCATTCAAGCGTCAGGGAGTACCACTTGGAGATTCTTATACGGATGTCATTTCCATGTCCCATACTAAACAGCTTCAGTCAGCCTACCTTGCATTAAAACAATTTAGTTCTTTAAATACTTATGTGCTAGAAGTGGATCTTTTATAACACCAAGTTCACGAATATATTTTACATTTCATTAGTGTCTTTCACACCAAAGGCTCTGGAAGCACTTCACTGACTATACATTATTAATCCTGTATATTACAGTAGTGCCTACAGGCCAACCAAGAATGGGGCTCCATTATGCAGGGCACTGTACAGAGTAGTCGACAGACCCTGCCCCAAACAGCTTACAGTCTAAACAGATAGAACAGATGAAGAGCGTGGGAAAGGGAGAGCATATGACAGACAGACCCAGAGCATCTTTGAAAGCACAGCCAATGCGGAGATGAAGGGGTAGAATCATAGCTGGCACAGTGTGTTATGAGGGAGTTGGACAGGTGAATCATGATCAAAGACTCTCCAACAAGTCCCCTTTGTTGCAGAAAGTACTAGGAGTGATTAGGTGGGATCTATAGTTTCTATCCTGAGCACACAAGACCTTGTTTGTAGACAGCATGAATCGAGATGGGAAAGCAAAGAAGTTACATACTTTGGAAAGGGAAGAATTGTTAATTTCTATGTGAGCTGCTTCAGAAGTTCTCTCCCATCATTTTTAATATTGAAAGAAAGGGAGGGTATCAATTTCCTTAAGGGTCTCTTCTCCCCCAGTCCATATGAGTGACCAAAACACACAAGAATCCCCACCACCTCCGACACTTTCAAGGGAGCCATAAAAGGACACTCTCCACCCATGTGAGCTCTATTACCCCTCGTAGCATCTTTGCCCCCCACCTTCCCCCAACGAGAACAGCTCACATCCCAGTACTCCCCTCCCAGCTTCTCAGATACCTCCTACTACACAGGCTCTAACTTGCCCACTCCACCCCAAAAATCCACCTTATTCAGGTGCCCAGGATCGAGCCCCGGTCTCACGTACCACCTAGCCAGCCCACCCAGATCCGATCTCCCCTTCTCCAGACCTTCCAGCACCCCCCTCGCTCCCTATGTCCCTCAGGTTTCAGCTCCTCCCCCAAGCCCCTACGTCCCCCAGCAACCCCGCTTCCCACTGTTCCTTCCCCAGGTTTCAGCCCCTCCCCAGGCCCCCTTGTTCCCCAGCTCCTTTGTACCTGCTGCACCCCCCAATCGGTCCATCGCCCGGTCTCCCCGGCCCGGACTCACCAAGATCCGGGAGCCCCTCAGGCTGCTGCACCCACCACCACAACCAGCTGCGCCTCCCCCCTCCCTCCGCCGGAAGTCCTGAAGCTAGGAGACACCTCACTTCCGTTTGGGATGTACCATCCGCACACATCCTAGTAACCCCACCCAATTCACCTCTATGGGGCCTACCCCCAGTCACGCCCGGTGGTCTCGCCTCAGACCCTCCCTTATTTAGAGCAGCGAGCGGTACAATTCGAACACAACCAGCTCCCCCCTTTCAGGATGCAGCTGGACTGAATCAAATTCACAACTCCCTGCTGCTCCCCCCGCCCACTTATTCAGACGGTACGGTCCCAGTGTCTACTTGGTATCGTCCGCCTTCCACCGCTAAGGGGTGAAGAGGGTCCCGTGGCTCCTGCTGATTGGTCTAGCGTCATGGGTGTCCTCTAATCAGAAAAATCCCCAGAGGAAGGAACAGTTGTTGCTAGGGGCGATGGGACAGATTATAGAACAGACTTGTGGTGGACTCTGCGTTTGTGTAATGAGTTGGGTATGTTCTCATCCCATATTCCGCTCTCATCACCTCCCCACCAGCTCTGGTCCAGGGTGAGGGTGGTACTGTGGGACAATGGATTAGGGCACAAGAGTGGGAGCCATATCTGCCGGATTCTTTCCCAGTTCTAGGAGGGGCGTGGGGTCTATTGGGTTAGAGCGGAATGGTGCTGGAAGTCCTGACTCTCGGGGTTCCATCTGTAGCTCCTGCACTGACTTGCCATGTGAGTGACCTTGGGCAAGTACGCTCTGTGTGCCTTAGTTTTTCCAGATGTAAAATAGGCATAGGGATACTATGAGATAATGCTATGAGATCCTTGGATATCAGTCATAAATTTGACTGTAAAATTTCCTACAAGTCACAAATATGCTGCACCCAGGCAATATGTGCTATAGTCCTGAGAGCATTAAGATGCAAAAGAGAGAGATCAGAGAGAATAAGTATCCTCACTATTCTGCATTTGTCATCTCCCTGCCACTATGGTAACAGATCTGACTCTGCCTTACTGTTCGCTTGCATCAGAAAGTGAACACTTCTGTATCTGAGATGCTCAGTCTTTCCTGCAAGTAAAATCCTTCAGGGTGGGAATGTATTTGACTCAATTAAATGCAATTGTGTGACTCTATTCTTGAATAAAATTATTGCAAAACAAACAACCTAGTGCCTAGTTTTATTTGTGAATTAATTTAGTGCTCAAGAAAGTAAGGCATATGCCCAGAGTTCTGGTGTGAACAGTTGCGCTTCCCTTATACAGTTAATTTCTCCTGATCTGCAATACCCTTCTAATCCCAGATTCACCACATAGCTCTGCCAAACCAATGTATCTAAAGATGGTTCTGCAGTACTGCTGTTCAAGTCTGGGAGTTTGTTTCAGCACTGCCCTTCACCTTGTGTAGTCATTTATACCAGTGCAAAGTGAGTTCAAAAGTGGGTATGTAAAATGCCACTGTTCTAATTCGGTAGCAAATTATATCCACCACTCGTGTAAATGTCTAAGTAGTGCTGGGCCCCTGTTCTCACTACACACAGTTTTGCTAATACATCTCAGTCTTATCCCACAGTACTGGCTGATTTTTCAGTCCAGAGCTCCCTTGAGCTGTGACTGCCAAATATGCTTGCAATGCACACAAATAAGGCATCAAGTACCTTTTCACTTGTGACCTAAGCTAAAATTTTAACCCATGTGCATAGAATTGATAGCCTACTACATTAACCTGTTGTGTTTCAGGTCTTGCAAATGCCTTCCATCAGGTTATTTATTTATTAATTTATTATTATTATAGCACCTAGGAGCCCCAGTCATAGACCAGGACCCTGTTGTGCTAGGCACTGTACAAACAGAACAAAAAGACGTTGCCTGCTCCAAAGATCTTTCAATCTAAGTATAAGATATGAGACAACAGATGGATACAGACAGACAGGGGAGTATAAGGAAAGAATTAGACAATATTGGTCAGTATGATGGGCACTGTAATCTGAATTTGAAGGGCTACGTAAAGTAAAATTGGATGGCAGGTATGTGTGTAAAACTGGGCATCGGGTGTTTCTTTGCATGTGCTAAACTGAATGGCGGATGTGTGTGTTAATCTGAAAGGGTGTGTGTTTGTATTTAAGACTGTCTGGAAGCCAGGTGTATGTGCTTTAAAATGGATGACATGTAGGTATGTGTGTGTGTTAAAGTGGATGGCAGGTTTTTCTGTTAAACTGTATGGCAGGTTGGGGACTTTGACAAGCTGGCAGTTGTGCGTGTATTAGACTAGACCGTAGCTGTGCATGCCATGCAGGGAGCTTGAGGCTTTGTAGCTCACATAACTATGTCTGATAATCTAGTCACTGCACTGGTCTTGGTGTGTTGTGCTTCCTGAGCCCCAATGAGGCTTTGTTTTAGCTGTCACCCTCACCACTGCAAAATAACAGGGACATTTGGACAAAGGATGGGAGGTCCAACCTGGTATGTGACTTGCCACACACTAGGGTCACATGGTGAGTTGGGAATGTACCCTAGGAGTCCTGACTCCATTGTGCTAAATGTGGGCTGATTTCACCAGGCTCTGACACACAAGCTCCTATAGGAAGTTATATTCACAGGTGTCCCTATAATAAATATCCCTTGAGACTTATTGGCCAGGGGTCTGAATAGTTCCTACACACCTTATCAGAATCCAATAAAACCCAGGAGTCCTGACTCCCAGTTGGAGTTGTACTAAGTGTGGGATGGGGGCAACTTGACCTGATATACATGCTCCTATAGGAAGTTATGTTTGCAGGCAACCCTATAATAACAACAAAGAGTCTGGTGGCACCTTAAAGACTAACAGATTTATTTGGGCATAAGCTTTCGTGAGTAAAAACTATGCTATGCATCCGAAGAAGTGAGGTTTTTACTCACGAAAGCTTATGCCCAAATAAATCTGTTAGTCTTTAAGGTGCCACCAGACTCTTTGTTGTTTTTGTAGATACAGACTAACACGGCTACCCCCTGATACTTGACAACCCTATAATAAACACACAATGAGAGTTATTGGGTGGACCTCAAATAGACCTCCTGGAGCCCAGAGTCATGCGCAGCGTACCCTAGCCTATCCTCTCAGCAACACCCCTCCCCCAATCCCCACGGGCTAATAGGGACTGAACTCTCGCCTCTGACGTCCTGCTCTTTGATTGACGGTGGTTTGCAAAGAGGCCGGTCTACCCATCGCTGATTGGCTAGGAGCTGACAGGGTTGAGCCTATAGAAGCCAACAGTGGGTAAGTGGGCGGGGTAAGGTTGATACTACCCCTTCGCGATTGCTGCGCGCGTGCGCGCTGCTTGGTTACTCTGCTCAGGTGAGGGGGGGGAAGGCGGGAAAAAGCAGTTAGTAGGGAGGGGCCACAACGGGAGGAGGAGTAGCAGCCTCTCCCTCCCTTCCCCTCACACTCACCCCATGGCCCCCTATGGGTAACGGGGATGAGTAATAGGTATTAACCATTCCCCATATTAAAACTGGGGGGTAAAGTGGAGGCTCATTTGACTGGAAAAGGGAATCCTTGTTCTTCCTCAAAATGGTGCCTTATGTTCCCCCTCCCCCCCCGGGGATGAGTGAGGCACCAAGGTGTGTGTATGGGAGGGTCACCCTGTATACTGAGGGTGTAGTAGTGGCCCCATGCACTGATGTGGTAATAATGCACCAAGTGGCTTGGGGGGGTTAATGGTAACCCCTGAAATGCCCCTCCTACAACCCTCATGCCCCTGCTGTAATGGGTAGGGTGGTGGTGTAAAATGTCCCTGCATATCATTCCACTGTACATACTGAGTGGGGTAACACTGTACCTGTGTGTGTGTATTTTGGGGTGTCTCTGTGTGTCAGAAGATCCCCAATCATTCCCCTACCCTAAGAGGGAAATAAGGCACCAAGGCTCCCCCACCCCCAAATACTCTTCTTATAGCCCCCGTGTAGACTAAGGGGATAGTGGGTCAAGTTGAGGGGTGAAATACAGATGGCTTGGTTTGTGCAAACTGTTTCCTCGCCTTTTCTTATGAACCCTACAACATTTGCCTGAAAGGCTGTCTTTTTGTGAATTAGATCTGCCCCATTTAATGTGGTGGCTTAGACTCTCCACAAAGGTCCATGAGCCTAAACCTTTGTTTGATGTTTGTAAGCCCCTAGAATGGTTGGGTTTCATCTGTCTTTAGTCTAGTTCTTAAAAATAAACATAAAACAAGCCCAGATGTTGAATTCTGAGTTAAAAATCTTTCTTGCCCTAAGTCTGCCAATTGCATTAACCTGATGGGCTGAATTATGTGGTCAAAGTTTGGTGGCTTAGGTCCATGCAAAGCCCAAAACTTGCTTTAATTCCAAAAAGCCCAGGTGTTGGGTCAAAACTGCTATGTGGTACTAGCCCCAGGTCATTCAAAACTGGATACCATGATTGCTAAAACTGGCAATTGTGACCTCTACAGTCAATAGTTCATAACAAAAATATGAAAATGGATCACTTTTGTTTCATTTGAGGTGTTGAAAAATTAATCCACTGGAGCGGGGAGGAAGGTTGTATGTCTAAGAAGGTACTTAAAATGGCCAGCTAGGCTGTGGCTAGATAGCATGCCCATTAGTTAAAGCAGAGGGCTTCCATTCTATTCCCAGCTCTGGAATGGAGCGTTGAGTAGAGCACAGAACTATGCATTGGAATGCCCAAGTTCCGTACCTTATTCTGAGACTTGGAACAAAGTTGCTTCACATCTCTGTGCCCCAGTTTTTTCCTCATCTGTAAAATTGGGATAGTGTATGCACTTGAAAAGGGCTGCAGTATATAATGGCAACATGTACTGCTTGATTGTTTCAGAGTTGCATAGTAGTAGAACTACCAAGTGATATCCTGCATGGAGGCATTTTGGTGACTTAGAAATTATTTGGTATTCCAACTGTCTTCAGAAATGTATATAATTAAGGGTTAAAAAAAATGCAAGGATTAGACCATCAAATTGTTTTAATAGTGTGTACCCTGAAAACGATTCTGGGAACTTTAAGGTTAATTAGTGGTATTCTTGGGATTATTCTTACACTAAAGGTTAGGAGGATGCTTTTACAGATGAAAAGTAGGGTGGGGATAGGAGAAGAAAACTAGTGTGTTGGATTTGACTCCCACTTTAGGAAGGGAAACCTTTTAAATGGGGGAATTCAACCTACACTTCAGACAAATTGCCTGTCTTCTAACCCATGTCCCCAAAGAGAGAGAGAAATTATCCCTCTTACCCAATGCTGTATTAATTACCTAGACTGGTGGTAATTCACTAATTAAAATTCATTCTTGAAGAACATTACATACAATATGGGGTCAGCAGTCAGGGAAGGTCTGTGTGGTAGAGAGCTGATTAGTCTTGCTGTTGAATAAGCATTTTCTCTCTATAAATGTTCTTCTTTTTCATTGCCTCCTACGAGGAATGGACTTTAAGAAGTAACAGAATACTTACATACAGGGCTGCCGAGAGCGGGTTTAGGCCCTGGTGAAAATTTGTTTTCGGGCCCCCCAGCAAGGGCGGACCGGCTAAACAGGGCCAACGGGGGCGGGAAGCCGGGCCTGGATTTTTTTCGGGTTCCCCAGCAAGGGCGGACCATATACCTGCTTCCCCCCCCCCCCTCTCGTCGGCCCTGCCTACATATTAATTTTTGGTGAGATTGTTAAAAATATTAGAATGGTCAAATGGAGGCCAAAAAAATCCCTCCGGCTTGTGTAGAAACAAATTGTTTAGACTCTAGAACAAATTTTAAATCCAGTTTTCCGGTTTAATTTTATTTACCACTTGCTGAGAAGAGACCACTAAACTTAAACTGGTCTTTTCTTGATAAAAAGCTCTTTTGGGGGGGAAGTGGAGGTGGGGGAAAGTGAGGAAATGGTTGGTGATGTTGGGCGGGGGGGGGAGGGTGGCTAGAAAAACAAGCTGAACAAAGATGTGGGGCCCTGACAAAGTTATAGGGACGGAAAGCAAATGCAAATTAAACATGAGGTGATTTGAGATTCTGTTCCCCCATAGTAGGTCTGACATAATAATATTCTTCTCCCAAAATGTAGTCTTGTATTACTTTCTAAACTACTTCAGTGTGGGTATTCTAGCTAAATGCATTCATAGGCACAAGTGTAGGACAAGGGCAAACACCTTAAAAGGAAACAAGAAAACTTATCTCCTTTGTGAAAGTGTTTTATATTATAATTTTCTCACTGTCTACAGTAATCCTGACACTTGTATTTTAATCGCTTTCTGTTCAGTGTGTAAATTAGTTATTGAGTTAGAAAAGGGTATTGGAAGTATCTTTTTGAGTTGGTGGGACCATAGTTCTGCAAATGGAATAAAAAGGAGGGGAGGAGTTCAGATCCTAACCTACAATAACAGATTTGACAGTGTCTTAACACCTACTCTTCACCTTAAAACAAGTAACTGGCTGAGTGTGTGTTGTACAGGGAATTTTAAATGGGAATTCAGAGGTCTAAAATGGTATTTTGGAAGGCTTTAAGGCACTGATGATTAATGTGTCTTTAGCATGATTAATTACACAGTTCCATTTTCACCTGTCCATGCTGACTTTATCCTTTTAAATTGAACAGGTGTTGTTGTATGGCTCCTTGCTTCCCATCCCACATGCACAGTTAAATGGTTAAAGCTTTTATTTTTAAAAACAGTTAAATGTTTAGATTGGTAAATCTGTGCTCAAGTTTTGGCAAAGTCCAAAAGGCTCTTTGCAAGTCCGGAGTATTGTAGGAGTGATTTAAAACATAGTAACAGGAGCTATAAAACAAGTTAAGCTTTTTTTTCTTTAGATTTATACAAGTCAGCACCATATATCTGGTGGGTCAGGGAGTTCCACACTGGCATAGTGTGGGTGAAGGCAGGATATTCTGAATTAACAAACAGAGAATGCAAATTGATACAGTCTTGTGCTGCAGCATTGGATGTATAATGAGCAGTAATTTTGAAAGGCCAGCAGAAGGACCATTATTTTCTTGGCTTGTCTGTATGTATTCAACTACTGACTTATTTTCATTGTGAAGGGCTTTTTCTCCCCATTTCTCTTGCAACTAACTGTATCTTGATTGATGAATGTAAAGAGAAAAAATCATAGTTTTTAAATCAAATGTCTCAATTTTTACAAGATCTTAATGACTGCAGGTGCTGAACTTGAGACACCTTAAAAGGGCCTGATTTTTTCAGAGAGTAGGTGCTCTGTGCTTTCTGAAAATCAGGCCCCTTTAAGGTGTCTCAAGTTCAGCACCTGCAGTCATTACTTACTTGTAAAAATTGAGACCTTAGTTTCTTGTGTGTTGTTTGATTTTCCTAAAAAAAAAGTTTACTCAGCTTGGACGGTGAAACTGGATTGGTCAGTTCTTTAATTTTTTTTTTCTAGTGCTGGTGGGTGTGACAGCTTGACAACTGTGGAAATGCAAGTTACTGCTGTATCTCTAGAACAGGTGCAACATGGGCAGTAGCAGTGCAAACTGTCTCTCAATGCTCTAACTGGGTGCCACTGTGCCTTAAGCCTGCCTCTAGAGAAGAAGGGTATTCAATCTGTGGCGCAGTCAGCCTTTGACCTTTGAGTTGCAATGAAGGCAGCTGTCCAACTTTAATTGTTGTGATGGATCTTAGTTCACTTCCCAGTGGATAGTTTCACAAAACCAGTTACTAATATCTCACAGGCCACTAACAGCCATCATGTGGTAACAGTTCTTGATTGCTACTGATTCAGGCTTGATTTGGAAATGGTAACCTTTACTGAAAGAGCTTCCTATTGAATTACCAATTCTGTTAATTCTACTTCTTAATCCTTTTCCATTGCAGAAAAGCCCCTGAGCCTCCACTAATACCAGTAAAAAAATGAGGCATACTCAGAGTATTTCCCATGTCCCTCCTGTGGTCACCACTGGGGTGAAGCCAGGGAACATGAGACCGCATCACAACAGCACAAAGGGCATTGGAGCGCGTAGCAGGATGCGAATCCCTGAGAGAGAGCATTCCATAGCAGTGCTGAAAAGCATGCAGCGACCTCCATTCCATCTACATCGGGAAGAACAAGAGGCCTTCTTCAACCTACTGGGTAGGAGGCTAGACCAGTCATTCAAACTGTCCAGCATCTTGGGATATACAGTTTAGAGAAAACATGGTATACAAAACCATACTGTGTATTGGGAATGGGTTCCCAAGGCTGGATAAGACTGCAGTGACCAACTAGCAGTAAACCCAAGTAGGGAATTGCAGGGAAGAGGTATTTTTAACTCTCTATAACAAGATAAGCTTTGTATCCAAGATACATTTTAAATGATCTGGAGGATTCAAGTTGATGATTTGACTATTCAGGTTGATAACTGCTTGCAAAAGGGGAATGTTATCTGTGTTTAGCACACAGGATGGGGAGTAAGGAAATGTGGGTTTCTCAATGAAAAAAATTCTTTAACTTAATTCCCTTGTCTCCACCTGTAAATGTTGGATGATACCACTGTTCTAAAGTGCTCTGAGAACCTTGACCCTTGTCATAAGTGCAAAGTATTTAAAATTCCGTTTTAGAAATGGAATATTTTGATGGAAGTCTAGACTTTGTCCACTCTGGGAGTATGGCACTGCTAGCTATAGCTATGTTTAAGCTGCTATATTTAGTAGAGTTCCAGCAAGTTTCTTTGACCAGACTGTGAAAGTCTCTTGTCTGAAAACCGTGTTGGAACCATGTTCTAAATTCATGCTATAAACTACCTAGGCAGGTCACTCTAGATCAGTGGTTCTCAAACTTTTGTACCGGTGACCCCTTTCACATAGCAAGCCTCTGCTTGCGACCCCCCCCTTATAAATTAAAAACACAATTTTATATATTTAACACCATTATAAATGCTGGTGGCAAAGCAGGGTTTGGGGTGGAGGCTGACAGCTTCTGACCCCCTGTGAAATAATCTTGAGACCCCCTGAGGGGTCCCAACCCCCAGTTTGAGAACCACTGCTCTAGAGATCTTCTTGTAAAGATTCCACCATTGCTACAGTAGGAAACAGTACTCCCATTCGGAAAGCAACAATCACTGAACAATATGAAACAACTAAAAACAGCTGCCTTGCTTTTTCTTCCCTTTACCAGAGGATGACTTGGTACAAGAGTTCTTGTCTATGGACATATGCTACAGGATTTCAGATAAGGTATGTCCCTCATGCTCCCTTCAACTTCCTTATGACAACCTTTCTAAATAGCAATGTGCAGTAGTTTAATGACTCTAACTTTTTGACTCTCTTATGCAGTATCTCTAACTTATAAACCAAACTTTAACACAAGAGCCAAGGCCTCATCCCCACTGAAGACTGATATTTTTGCATTCATAACTCAAATGACTCCACCACTTTTCTTCAAACTTTCCCTAAATTCCCTTCTAGGCTGAGACAAAGCACGAGGCTTTAGCCCTTGGGAAAACTGTAGGGAGTGGCAATGAGTTTAGAACCAGTGCTTAATTTGTAATGAAAGAGGTGCTGGGGCTCAAGCAATTTTTTTATTACATTCATAACTGATGCAGCAAGCCCAGAAGTGCCAGGGCTATGAACTGCCAAGCCTCAAGGTGCCAGGGCTCAGCTCTGGCACAAATTAAGCACTGCTTAGAATAGACACTCAGTCTGACTTCTTATGGCCGTCACTCTGGTAAAGGACCTTGGGATTCTATAGATGTTGCATTAAAATGAACTATAGTCCTAACCTGTCATATGCTTTCTCCTGTGCTGCCCATCACGCTTGGGAGAAGTTCACCGTAAATGTTTGCAGGACTAACTCTATCCACCTTCAAATCTCTCCTTAAAACTCCTCTGCCATGAAGCTTATGGGATTTTTTTTTTTTTTTTTTTTTGCCAACAGTTAGTTAACTGGTGTGTATAGACCACTCCTTATTGTGCTGACCAACACTGTCTCATTGTTTCCTTGTACACCCCTATCTGTATCCATCTGTTGTCTATTGTCTTGTATTTGGAAGCTTTGTTCTGTGTTTGCACAGGACTAGCATAATGGGGCTCCTAAGGGCTATGATAATACAAATAATTAGCAAGCCTCCACAAAAGTGTTTCCTTTCTTCACTCTCTCCTCTTATGGCTCGATTTCTTTTTGTTTTAAACTTAAATACTAGATGGAACATATTTTGTTTCTTCTGATCCAGAACTGGGTCTATTAAAGGTAACTCTTGTTTAGTATCTTCTAGCCATGACTCTGACTTACTTCAAACGTGCTGGCCTGCATATTAGTGAATACACACGGATGAACCTTTTCACTGCCCTGTAAGTACCTTGTAGCTCTTAACCTTGTGATCCCGGTCTGTAAAGATCCCACCATATAAATAATTCATAGACAGCAGAATGGGGAAGACCAACTGGGTTACCTAGTCCATGCCACCAAATGGTTTGGCAGGAGGAATGGCTATTAGGAGTATAATTTAATAGCATCTGGGTCCACAGTACACACACACCGGTATCTGAAGAAATTATACCCAACTTAAACCTCCCTGCACCTACCCCCCCAAAAAATTCCCCATGCCATACTGATCAGCCATAATTGTCCCCCAGCTGGGAAAAGCACAATTTAATTGCAGTGTTTCCAGTTAGCTTAAGTAGATGGTTTCAAAGGGTTTCCCTCTAACACGAGTATAAGACTTCATTATTGGGTAGAGGCTAGTAGATATTTTTTTAACCTTATGTTTCAAGAGGCTAATGATGGTAAAACACAAATCAGTGGGATCCTGATGAATTTTAATTACATGGGCTGAATGCAGGGATCCCAAAGTCATACTTGTGTTCTTTCTCTCTTTATGGATAAGGAGCATTTTATTCTGTTGGCACAGTGCCTGCCACAGTGGTGTCCAGGTCTATGACCGGGCTCCTACAGTTACCATTTCAGAAGTCAGAAGTTTGCGAGTGAACTCCATTGCCACCATGATCTAGTAACAGGAGAGGCCTCTATGGGTTGCTCTTCAATCCCTTCTTGTCATACTAAGGTTTTAGGTATGACACCTGCAGCTGAATGTACTGCATGGACACTTGAGGCCTGATTCTTACTCTAAAGCTGTTCTGGCTATGGACCCACTTGTGAGGATACTTTACTCTATCAGAGTGGTGTAGAGCTATGTTGGTGGGAATGAGAATTATTCCCTTTAAGGGCAAACACTGCATCAATCCAATCCCAAACTAATCACATCAGCTTGCAAACTATACTTATCTAATAGAATATTGAAATAGAATTGGTATCTACTGTTTGTATGTTGTGTGAGAACTTGTTTACAACATAATCCACTTGTAGTTCTGTGCACCTATAGGAAAAACCCACGAGCTATTGTATGCACCTAAACACAATTGGCCTTACTTGCAAACGAGTGATTTGCAAAAGCCTCTTATGCTGCAGTTCTGTGGCTTAGAACACTTCCTCTTTTATACAATGTAATGCTGGAGTGTTAAGGCTTAACACTTGCTACACTGAAAGCTACTATAACAATTCCAGGCTGTACCATACAACTTCCTAGGCTGAGTGCTTCTGAGAAGCACTGGTTAGAGGAATTTCTGTGGATATAGCCTGTTTTGCCCCATTTTCCTGATGCAGGTATTTGGCTAATGACATGGAGGAAGATGAAGAGGATTACAAGTATGAGATCTTTCCCTGGGCCCTTGGTGACAACTGGCGGCAGATGTTCCCACAGTTCTTAAAACTGAGAGATGGCTTCTGGGCTAAAATGAACTACCGAGCAGTGGTCAGCCGGCGCTGTTGTGATGAGGTTAGCCATGGCTGACATATTTTTGCATGCTTGTAATACTGGGACTATGGCTAACACATTAATAATCACTAGAATCCATAGTCTATGCAAATCCAGTTAAAATAAAGGGTTGAGGCCTGAACTGACTATGGGAGGCTAAGTGTCCCTGCTAGCACACTAGGAAGGTCAGGAATATCGTAGTGGGTGCATCTGTCTAGCTATTCCTCAGAAATTAAATAAAACCTCAGTCTCTAGGATTTTTCAAGCCAGCACTCTTAGTACAGAATCCATACTTAAGTTTAAAGATTCTTGGGTCACCATTGGCTAGGATTCTACTGAACAGTCACAACCTTTACCCTCTGCAAATGTCTTCCCTGCCAACATTAATTAGCAGTTGCTATTCTAGCTTTAAGAATGATTTGATCATAACTATCTTAATAAATCTGTCTGATAAATAAATCTGTGGGAGAATGTTGAGATGCTACATTGTAGTTCTTACTGTCTTTGAAGCCCTATACTGGGGTGGCCAAACTTATTGACCCTCTGAGTTGCATACAACAATCTTCTGAAGTTCAAGAGCTGGGATGCACCTGCTGGGGCTCAGGATTTCAGCCCCACCCTCCCTGCTGGGTAAAAGTCCCTATCCCACCCCCCACTGCAAGGCAGAGGTCCCAAGCTCCTCCTCACCCAGTCTGGTAGGTGGAGAAGGGGGAGGCTCCACGAGCCACACTTTAACTGTAAAAGAGCTGCATGTGGCTCACGAGCCATGGTTTGGCCACCCCTGCCCTATACACTAAAAGGATTAGATATGACAAAATCATGCTTAGTGAATTTTAAGTGAATCCAGAAAGATTCAATGGCAAGGAAAAACATTGGTTTGTCTATACTCTTCTGATCTAGATAATGTCAAAGGAGCCATCCCATTGGGCTTGGTCACGTGAACGACCCGTTCATCACAGTGGAGCACTGAGAAGCTACCTGAAGAATGAAAAGGACTCACTTCCCCGAGGACCTGGTGTTACTCCCCCAAGCTGCCCCCTCTGCACTTGTGAGCTGACTGAGGAAGGCAGCCCAGAAGATGCTCCAAGTGCCGGTATTACTTCTGATGGTGACCTATTGCCATTCACTAACAAGTGGTCCCAGAACTTTATTATCCTCCCTCATAAAATAATGATGGATCCAGTGGCAACATATAGCCTGCAGAGTAAGTAGAGACAAGTCCCTCTCTCCTGGGTTCCAGCTCTGTTATCTGATTTGGAAAGAATGCACACTGCTTTTTTACTGGAATAGAGTTCTTGAGTGCCCAGTTTCCATATTCATAACTAGGGGTGAAATGAGTTGATGGGAATCACTTTCTGTTCTAGGGATAAGCAAGTTAAACTTGTTTGGATGAAGTTACTGTACTTGAGTTAATTTAAACCTCATGTTGAAGAACTAGCCCTCTAGGCTAAGTGTAATGGTTTCTTTCAGGAAACTGGAAACAATCCCTCTCTCATGGCAAAGAAAGGGGCCAGTCCTACTCCTCAGACTTGCCTGCTATAGGGAGCCCTTTAGATTCTAACCTTTTCAGGGCCACGCACATACATCTGAAAAACCTAAATGGAAAATTAAGCATGGATTGTGCTGCCTCCAGAGTCAATGCTGCATTTCTCTGGGCAGAATTCAGTAAAGAGGTGGGGTGTCTTTTGGATGACATTCCAAAAGCACTGACTCTGGGTATCCCTCTAGAGTAGTTCTGCTTTTGGGAATTTGTTCTTGTCAGCAAGGTGCTGTCTGCTGCTTTATTGGAATTCAAGAGCCAGTGTGGTCTACAACCAATGACTTAATGTTTAGTGGCTATAATCATGTGTATTTCCCAGTAAGGTGTATAGGTACTTGACTTGCCTGTGTGGTTATATGTTCAGCCTCTTGGTTTCTTGGTCTGCAGTCCTTCAGGAGCCAGGAGTCACTATGGAGCCTAATGGAACTGGCCTGGATTGGCGATCTGTGGGGTGACTCTCTATTCCAGGACCAAGACATCTCCTCCCAAGGAACTGCAAGTGGCACTGGACTTGTTCTCATTCTGCTGTTCACAGAACTATGTTTTCCCAATGCACTTTATGAATATCTCCTGATTGTGAACAGGAAGACAGGGCAGTACTTATGTATTTAAAAAAATTACTTGCTGATGCAGCTATTCAAATGTGCCTTATTTAATGTGCAAATCCCAATGTAATCGCTGGACAGGCTCTAATAAAAATGTCCAGGAAAAAAAGTTTAGCTTCTGTTCATAGAGAATCCTGGTGAATGTAACGATTATCAGGGCAACAAAACTTGATATTGAGTGAGCATAGCAGTGACCTATGGTGTCATGGTTGTTTTTGTTTAAGGCTTGGGATGAACACAGATGTGGAGGAGGGATTCCTGGCGAAGAAAATCAGAATTCATACATTGCTAGTAGGTCTGTTTGAGCAGAGCATCTGAATCTTTCAGGTCTCAAAGGAAACTCTCACAATGGCAGTAATATCCACTTGCACCAAAAAGGCTTTGGTGGGGGTGGGGGAGAAGGGAAGAATGTAATCAATACTGGGGCTTCTGTTTTAAGAGCAACTAGTACTAGCTGCTAACACATGACAACACACTTTTCTAACCTAGAATAATTGCACAATGTTATGAGTGTTAGTCACATTATCTTGATCTACTGGGGATGACCACAAGGGTTAGCAAATACAACAGATGCCATTTCTGTCAGTGCCATGGTGACTTCACTGACCAAGCTGAATGCTCTCTGCCACTGTTCATCTGGCTCCATATCTGATGCAAGTAAAATAATTCATGTGGAATCAAAGCTTGGTAGTCTCTTTAATTTGGCATCCCTCTCCCCAGCTGTCTATAGGGGATGCACAAAGACAATGAGATTCTATCTAGCAGAGTATCTTAGCCTCGGCTACAGGGCAAAGCACTTTCTCAGACTGTGGTGCTGGCATCCCTTATGGAGGTAGGGACAATCTCTGGGTGGGGCATGAAACGCCATCTTATTTCCAATTAATAGGCAAATGCAAATCTTAACCACTAAACAGGGTGACCAGAGTCTTGCCACTGTATTCCTAGGCTGCCTTTGACTTGTTATATGGGAGGGAAATATCCCTTCTCGGTACCTTAATGGTAGAAATCTAAGGGTATGTCTATACATGGAATTAAGAACAGCTATTTGTGAATAACTCTCCATTTGGACATTCCTATTCTGGAACAAGAGTGTGTCCTCACGGAGACATGCCTGAATAGTAGCATGTAGAGAAGACCTAAAAATGTTGGTGCCTGTCACAGCTCTTGAGGCTTTTGACACAGTCCCCCATGACATTCTCATAAGCAAACTAGATGAAAGCACTATAAGGTGGGTGCACAACTGATTGAAAGACCATACATGGAGTCGATATCAAAGGTTTGCTGTCAAATTGGGAGGCCGAATCAGGTGGGGGCCCAACAGGGGTCAGTTCTGTTCTGCGTTCACAGTGACTTGGATAATGGAGGAGAGAGCGTGCTTATAAAATCTGCAGATGACACCAAGCTAGGAAGGGTTGCAAGCATTTTGGAGGACAGGATTAGAATTCAAAAGACTTTGACAGATTAGAGAATTGTCTCTGAAGACAACACAATTAGAGTCAATAAAGGCAAATGCAAAGTACTGTACTTAGCAAGGAAAACATAAAATGCCCAAATACAAAATGGGGAAGTAGTGGCTAGGTGGTACTACTGCTGAAAAGGGGTTGGGGGTTATAGTGGATCACAACCTAAGTTAACAAGCTTGTGCAGTTACAGGAAAAAAGCTAATATTTTTCTGGGGTGTATACAACCCTCTCTGTTAATGTCAGATAGGAGGTAACTGTCCTTTCCTGCTCACTGCTCAGCTGGAGAACTGTGCCGAATTCTGGGTGCCACACTTTAGGAAAAATGTGGACAAATGGGAGGAAGTTCAGAGGGGAGTAACAAAAGGTTTAGAAAACCTTTCTTTAAAAAAAAAAATGGTCGTGTTTCTTAAGAAAAGAAGACTGAGAGGGCCTTTGATAAGTCTCCAGATATGTTAAGGGCTGTTATAAAGAGGACTGTGATAAATTGTTCTCCATATCCACTGAAGGTGGGACAAGAAGTAGTGGGCTTAGCTTAAATCTTCATTACTGGAGATTGTCTATGCTGCACTTTCATCAGTAAAACTTTTGTTGGTAGAGGGTGTAGGAAAAAAACACACCACTGACTGACAAAAGTTATACTAACAAAAAGCGGTGTGGTGTGGACAGCGCTTTGTTGGCGGGAGACGTTCTCCCATCCACAAAGATACCGTCTCTCGATGGGGGTGGCTTTATTTTATCAGCCGGAGAAACAAAGAGCAGCTATACTGCATACCTTACAGCGGCGCTGCTGTATGGTGCGCAGTGTAGACATAGCCTTAGGTTAGACAATAGGAAAAACTTTCCAACTATAAGGGTAGTTAAGTTCTGGAAGAGACTTCAAAGGGTGATTGTGGAATCTCCATCATTGGAGAGTTTTAAGAAGAGGTTGGACAAACACCTAAAAGGGATGGGCTATGTTTACTTTGTCCTACCTCAGTACAGAAGATGGGATTTGATGACCTCTCAAGGTCCTTTCCAGTCCCATGGTTCTATGATGTTCAAGGTGCTCCAATCCCTGCATAAAATACCCAAACACTTGTTTGCTTTCAGTCACACTCCAGTTGTGAATGCAGCAGTTTGAGTTGGAAAAAATCCCACCTCTTCTTAATATCCTGCACCATGTTTTATGATTGACTAGCAACAAGCTGAGTTGTACCATTTTCTTCCTTGAGGGAAGAGCCTTTGTTTTGACCAGAACATGCCCCACATAAATTACCAAAGAGAAGATGGAACAAATATATAGTATTAATTGATGTGCTGATAATTTTGTGCTTTCTGTATACCATTCTCTATAGCAATGGATCTGCTCCTGTCTTGTCTAGTTCCTCTCCTCTTTGAACTGAAGGGCAGCTGCTGAAAAATGCCTCATCTAGGAGTCATACCACCTACTACTGAGAGAGGCTGCTTGGACTGGGATGAAAGATGGTAGTGGTTTAATGGCAGACAGCAATGCTGCACAAACATGAAATGATATCTCTGAAACTGCAGCAGGCAAACTAATGGTGCCAAGCTACCTCTCTGTGCACTTCATCTTCCCCACCTCTGAAAGCTCCTTTGGAGTTGCACTTAAAGAATTTCCAGCACCAACCTGCTACAGTAAATGGTGTTGGTCACTCAGCAATGGAACAGGAGTACTTGTGGCACCTTAGAGACTAACAAATTTATTAGAGCATAAGCTTTTGTGGACTACAGCCCACTTCTGGCTGTACTGGGCTATCTTGATTATCACTTCAAAAGTTTTTTTTCTCTTACTTAATTGGCCTCTCAGAGTTGGTAAGACAACTCCCACCTGTTTATGCTCTGTATGTGTGTATATATATCTCCTCAATATATGTTCCATTCTATATGCATCCGAAGAAGTGGGCTGTAGTCCACGAAAGCTTATGCTCTAATAAATTTGTTAGTCTCTAAGGTGCCACAAGTACTCCTGTTCTTTTTGCAGATACAGACTAACACGGCTGCTACTCTGAAACTCAGCAATGGGACATTCTTCCTGCATGCTTGCACTGAGATAGGGTGTGGGAGGCTGCCCTCTGCTGGGTAAAACCCAAAACTGAGGCCCTATTCACATCTTAACTAGGACTGGCAAGCAATTAAAAAAATTAATCACGATTAATTGCGCTGTTCAACATTAATACCATTTATTTAAATATTTTTGGATGTTTTCTACATTTTTCAAATATATTGATGTCACTTACAACACAGAATACAAAGTGTACAGTGCTCATTATATTTTATTCCAAATATTTGCACTGTACAAAAAAAATAGTATTTTTCAGTTCACATAATACAAGTACTGTAGTGCAATCTCTTTATCATGAAAGTTGAACTTACAAATGTAGAATTATGTACAAAAAATAACTGCATTCAAAAATAAAACTGTAAAACTTTAGAGCCTACAAGTCCACTCAGTGCTACTTCAGCCAGTCGCTCAGACAAAACAAGTTTGGTTACAATTTGCAGGAGATAATGCTGCCCGCTTCTTGTTTATAATGTCACCTGAAAGTGAGAACAGGTGTTTGCATGGCAGTGTTGTAGCCAGTATCGCTAGATATTTACATGCCAGATGCGCTAAAGATTCACATGTCCCTTCATGCTTCAATCACCATTCCAGAGGACATGCGTCCATGCTGATAACAGGTTCTGCTTGATAATGATCCAAAGCAGAGCAGACAGACGCATGTTCATTTTCATCATCTGAGTCAGATGCTACCAGCAGAAGGTTGATTTTCTTTTTTGGTGGTTTAGGTTCTTCTGTAGTTTCCGCATCGGAGTGTTGGTCGTTTAAGACTTCTGGAAGCATGCTCCACACCTCATTCCTCTTAGATTTTGGATGGCACTTCAGATTCTTAAACCTTGGGTCAAGTGCTATACCTATTTTTAGAAATCTCACATTTGTACCTTTGCGTTTTGTCAAATCTGCTATGAAAGTGTTCTTAAAACAAACATGTGCTGTGTCATCATCCGAGCCTGCTGTAACATGAAATATATGGCAAAATGCAGGTAACAGAGCAGGGGCCATACAATTCTTCCCCCAAGAAGTTAGGTCACAAATTTAATTAATTCATTTTTTTTTTTAAACAAGCATCCTCTGCATGGAAGCATGTCCTCTGGAATGGTGGCTGAAGCATGAAGAGGAATACAAATGTTTAGCATATCTGGCACGTAAATACCATGCAACACTGGCTACAAAAGTGCCATAAGAACAAAAGCCTGTTCTCACTTTCAGGTGACATTATAAAGAAGAAGCAGGCAGCAGTATCTCCTGTAAATGTAAACAAACTTGTTTGTCTTAGCGATTGGCTGAAAACGAAGTAGGACCGACTGGACGTGTAGTCTCTAAAGTTTTACATTGTTTTGGTTTTGAGTGCCATTATGTAACAAAAAAAAAAAATCTACATTTGTAAGTTACATTTTCACAATAAAGTGATTGCAGTACAGTACTTGTAGGAGGTGAATTGAAAAATACTATTTCTTTTATCATTTTTACAGTACAAATGTTTGTAATAAAAATAATATAAAGTGAGCACTGTACACTTTGTATTCTGTATTGTACTAGAAATCAATGTATTTGAAAATATAGAAAAACATCCAAAAATATTTAATAAATGTCAATTGGTATTCTATTGTTTAACAGTGCGATTAATCGTGATTAATTTTTTTAATCGCAGTTAACTCATGTGAGTTTAACTTCAAAAAATTAACTGCGATTAATTGACAGCCCTACTTCTAACCTCAGTATGTGTGCTATATGCTGTCTTCAAGTTCTCAGTCCCGTGTCAGTTTGAACCTAGATCTTTCACCACTTGATTCAGCTACATGTATTTGCTAGCACTGCTGTCTAAACCAGGGGTTCTCAAACTTTTGTACTGGTGACCCCTTCCACACAGCAAGCCTCTGATTGCGACCCCCCCTAATAAATTAAAAACACCTTTTTATATATTTAACACATTATAAATGCTGGAGGCAAAACAGGGTTTGGGGTGGAGGCTGACAGCTCATGACCCCCCAGGTAATAACCTTACGACCCCCTGTGGGGTCCTGACCCCCAGTTTGAGAACCCCTGGTCTAAACAAATCAAATGCATGCCCAAGGGCACTGCTTTTCTGTGCTCGGTGAGGATCACTCTATGTTCAGTACACTCTTTAAAACAGTCAGCTCCTTTAGTTAATGTAGAAAAGTTATCTATGTGACAGTAAAACCTACAGGTCCAAATAGATCCAGGTCCTGTTGTGCTAGGTGCATCACTTGGACAAAAGTGAGACAGTCTGCCCCAAAGAGCTTATATGCTAAAGCAGGGGTCGGCAACCTTTCAGAAGTGGTGTACCGAGTCTTCATTTATTCACTCTCATGTAAGGTTTCGTGTGCCAGTAATACATCTTAACGTTTTTGAAAGGTCTCTTTCTATAAGTCTATAATATATAACTAAACTATTGTTGTATGTAATGTAAATAAGGTTTTAAAATGTTTAAGAAGCTTCATTTAAAATTAAATTAAAATGCAGAGCCCCCCGGACCGGTGGCCAGGTCCCAGGCAGTGCAAGTGCCACTGAAAATCAGCTCGTGTGCTGCCTTTGGCACATGTGCCACAGGTTACCTACTGCTGATCTAAATGGACGGTCCATAAAGATTTCACCCTTTCTGGCTCCCATCTCTCCCTGCAATATTGATCCACACAAACGCCCCAGATACTTTTCAAGTTCAGAAGATGGTGGCATGTGCATTTAAGAGGAAAAGCAGCGACTCTACCAGCAACAGGGTGGGGAGGCGGAGGGAAGGGGGACACTGCTACCACATAAAGGAGCATTAGGAGGTTCTTTCAAAGGAACCTGTGCACCGAATACTCTTATCGACACCGTGCCCAGGGGAGTTTCAGCTTCTCCCTTTCAGTGATGCCAATGGCTCAGAGAAGCAGCTCAGCTGCAACTCCTGGCATGAAACGGACACAGCAGAGACTGGAGCTCTCACAAGCTCCCTTAAGACTCGGGTCCCTGCTGCCCAAAAAACACACATGGCTGCTTCTAGGGACCACTGCGCTCCCCACTGCCTTCCCCTTTGAGATGCAGACCCTCTGCGATGCAAGACTTACCCAGATCACTCCGCAGTTTGCACATTTTAAACCTGAACTCTCCTGGGGGCTGAAAGCTGCCCAGACTGGGGGGGCCACTCTCGCCTGAGCTGAAGTGCCACTGTGTTAGGATTCACAGATAGCAGATGGAGACAGGGAGGCTCTTGCTGTCTTTCCAGAGGCTGCAAAATCCCTCCACCCTACCGCTGCCCGGCTGGCTTGGGGCACCGGGGGCACAGCCCCCTCCTGGGCTGATGCAGTGCCAGAGAAGGGGAGAGGAGAGTGGGAGCATGAGGCGGCAGCGAGGCCATGCAAAGAGGGGGGCCAGTTGTGACTTGTGGCGCCTTGCACCAGTCCAGACTCCCTCTTTAAAGTCCAGGGGCCAGGAGAGAGTCGCACAAGCTGCTCATGCAGCATCTGGGAGCCCTAACGCAGCTGCTTCCCAGAGCCCAGTCCCCCCAGTGCTCCCCGAGCCCCGTGGGCAGGGGCTTTGGAACTCACATCCAAGATCACCCAGGTGCCCCACGGGGAAGAATCCCTGGCCAGTGGCTGCCTGCCCTTCCCGGAGGAACTCCCTGTCGGAGAGCAGCAGGCTGAGCAGGGCCGGCAGCTGGGACCCCAGACCGGCAGCGGGCTGAGCAGCTCAGCCCGCTGCTGCTCTGGGGTCCCAGCTGCCGGCCCCACTCAGCTCACTGCCGGCCTGGGGTCCTGGCCACTTGCCCCGCTCAGCCCGCTGCTGGCCTGGGTTTTTTTTCACCCAGGCCGGCAGCGGGCTGAGCAGGGCCGGTGGCAGGGACCTCGGCTGGCAGCAGCGTGCCATTAAAAATCAGCTCGCGTGCCACCTTTGGCATGCGTGCCATAGGTTGCTGACCCCTGTGCTAAATCAATAATGAATGAGAGGGGAAGGGACTTGCCCAAGAGCACACAGTGCATCAGTGCCAAAGCTGACAGTAGAATCTAGGGGCTTGTCTACACCATGCAGCTTTTAGTGACAAGCCTGTGTTGACACAGCCTTGTCGCTAAGTGTCCGTGTGTGTAAATGCTCTTTTTCTGTACTTTGTCAGCTCTTTTGCCGATAAAATACTTCCATCCCCGCGAGCGGCATTAGCTTTGTCAGCAGGAGAGAACCGCGTTCACGCCGCCACCTGCATTGGCAAAACTTTTGTCTTTCGCAGGGGAGCTTTTTTAAGTACCTGTGAAAGACAAACGTTTTGTCGACCACTTCACAGTGTAGACAAGTCCTCAATCTCCTTATTCCCAGTACACTGCCTTATTCTCTAGACCACCCATCCTTCCCTGTTCTTACTATGCTTGTGCAGGCTTGCACTATGCCTCAGTTTTCCTCATTTGTAGAATGGGAAGAAATGCAAAGCACAATCTACATTGGTAAAGTACAGCAAAATGCTGTTTCCTTAGAAGTCTCTATGCAGTTTCATTTGGAGACTGTATATGCCACTGCTTGTCCCAAACTTCTTTCAGCTTGGCTGTTAGCTGCTGAAGAGGTGGCTGCATTTCCGGAATGAGTGATCCCTGAGAAAGCAATATAATCTTTAAAGTCGTATGGGTTCCTTTGGGATGGAAAGCAGTGGACAACTATCACACTGAACTTTTAATTCACATACACACACTTGTCCCCCTGTCCAGTATCTGCTCACCCCTAGAGGAGAAGTATGAAGATACATTTAACCTTCCTCAACTATTCCATCAAGTTCCACCTCCCCTATGCCAAGGAGACTGCACAGCAGCCTGTTTGCCAGGTGCTGTGCTGAGGGACCAGGAAGGAAGGGCGGAGAATTTGTGGAGATTAGGATCACAGGGTCCTTGTCCTGGTTGTCAGCAATGAGCAGAACTGATAGCAGGCCCTGAGTCAGGGGCATGCACTTGGGGTTGGCTCTGCTTCAAGAGAGATGGAAAGAATTGTGGGGGGGGGGGAGGGTTAAGGAAACCCCGCATGTCCTGTGCATCTGGGGAGCCAGGCAGGTTATGCACACAGGTTACCCTAGCTGGCTTCTCTCTGCAGTGTTAAGCCAAAATCACAGAAAAGGGATGGAGGGGCAGGCTTGGGTGGATCGGGTGACCAGATAGCAAGTGTGAAAAATTGGGACCGGGGGTAGGGAGAAATAGGAGCCTTTATATATATTTTAAAAGCCCCAAATATCGGGACTGTCCCTATAAAATCGGGATATCTGGTCACCTAGGTTGATCAGTGGTGTGGGACAGGCTCTGTGGGCTAGAAGCAGAGAGGTAGGTGCTGGGGAGCAGGGATTAATGGCACCTCGATGCTCAGGTGTGGGTAGGAGCTTAGAAATGAGGGTCAGGGTACCAGGATCCGGGCTGGAAGGGGGCTAAGCATTCGTGAGTGTCTAGGAGCAGAGATCTAAGGGGACTGGAAGCTCAGGCGTGGCTAGCAGCAGGCGAGGAGGCTGAAAAGCGTCTGTGACCATTGTTCCTAATCTCCTGTTCCGTTTCCTCTGCTGTAGTTTTTTGAGAGCTACGTATTTATCCGTTATTAAAGAGGCCCCTGTAGGGTCGGTTCACCTCTGCCCACCGGGTGGTATTACCCGGCCCTGGGCTTTCCCTTCTTCCGGAGAGCGAGTTCTCACTGCAGCTCTGCAGGGAGGCTGTTGCAATGCGGAGAAGAACTGCGGGGAGGAGGGGAGAGTGTGACCGGAGCTACTTGGTGCAGCACATCGGGGTTATAAACAAACTTCAACCTTCTACCGCTAAAGCGACGTTTGCCAAGTGCGCGGTGCTCCTGGGAGAAGGGGGCTAACGCTGGGAGCTGCCTGCACCAAAATGTCTCTTCTTTCCTGTTTTCGTTTTGCCCCAGGCCCCAGTCTCTTGTATTTGCAAGAAGCGGTTTGTGTGTGGGCAGGGGCACGAAGGAGGAGCCTACAAGGGAGGAGTCGCCCCGAAGAGGCAGGAGGTAAACTCACGATCTCTCTGGTTAGGAAAGATTTGTTTGGCTGAGTGTAAAGGGATCAGGACCTTGTCGGCGACTCCCGAGAGGTATGTGGCTTTTCTTCAGCTGCGATCTGCCACTTAAATGAGTTGCCTTCGAGGTGCGTGCGGCCGTCTGAAGGGGTTTACAAACAGCTGAACTGCGGTAGTGGAGGGCTGGGGAGGAATTTCCTTTTTGCCAAGTTTCAGTTTTGGCAGACACGGTCTCTTACACAACCCTATTGCCTGTTTTGCAGCTGTCCCAGCACTGGAGGGTTTACAGATCAAAATTCTTTGGTTTTATTTTTCTCTCCATCTTAATATTTCCTTCTTTAAACTGTAAGGGGGGATGGGGACCTGTAGTCCCCCATAGCTATTGATTTGATTGCCGAAAACTTGGGCATGATGCCAAGCTATTGACCCTGCTCTAAATTGATAGTAAAATCTTCCATGGTTTGGGGAGAGAGAGCTGAATTTTTGCTGGAAATCCAAAGTTTCTCTGCTAGTCTTTACTCTGTTTCTTCTTGTGGGAGTGGGGTTTTCACTAGTCCCAATAGGCCTGCCCCAGGCCCCATCAGGGCAAAGTTAAAAAAGGGATGGGAGGAAATTGGTACTTACATGGAGCTTTATATTTTACAATGAACTTATTAATGCTGACAGCACCTGTGTGAGGTAGGTGCATTTAGTTCCTTGCATGTAAAGTGGGGTGAAGGCAGTAGAGAGGATAAGGCCTACGTCGTCCCCACAGGTATTTAGGTGCTTAACTCCCGGTGATTTAATTGACGTTCTGGATGTAAGTGATTTGCCCAAGGCTAGGCAGAGAGACTGTAACCGAGTCAGCAATGCACAGTCTGGCCTGTCCTCTAATTACTAGACCATCTCTCTTTAGAGGTTGTCTCATTCGTAGACTGATCCCAATGGAAAGCCATGGAGCTTTCATCCACTTCTTTGTTCTGGGATGTTGTTCTTAAATCCAGTCCCATCTATACATATTGCAGCTGTGCAGTATGTGTTCCTGGCAGTAGGCTGTGCTTTGAGATTGTAATGTGGCTCAGAGTGGGCTTGGTGTTTGGCAGCAATGTGCATGGCTGAAATAGTCAAACGAGCCTAAAGGATTTGGGTGGTGAAATCAAGGGGAATTGGGAACCTAATTCCCCTTGGCTCCTTTGAAAAACCCCAGAAGATGTTCTTTTCTCTCCAAACTGAGGACACTGTCTCTTTCATCCTTCTAGCCTTGTGTGTCAAAGCTAGTTGCCAATAATCTGCTCCAGGCCTTTGGTGTGTTTTGGTCAGTCAGATAAGAAATGTAAAAGGAAAGAATTCTTGAGCAGTGCTGTCATCTGGGCTGTATGGTGGTGAGACAGGCTTAGCTAATGGTGCTGCATCCCTCTTTCAGTCTGAATTGGTGAATTATGGTGAGGTCTCAGCCAAACCCTCCAGCATTATGGCAGGAGCAGGACTGAAGAGGCCTTTGCCTTGCGGGCACTGAAAATGGCCACTCCTCTCTTTTATGGTGCTGATGTCCTGATTCAATCACTGGTTATTCAGCTAGTACGCTATGCTCTCAAGCAGGGCATTTTATATTCCTCTCTGCTGTGGGTTTGTTTTGTGTTTGTTCCAAGTCTCCCCAGAGTCCCTGACTGAAGACCCACCACCAGCTATTGTTACCAGGGTCTGGATGGCGACTCCATCATTTCAGTATTTGCTATTGAGCAGTTCAAGAGCAGTCTCAAGGCCCAAGTGTGAATCCGGCATTCTTCTCTATGTTGGTGTTTCTAATACCCTAATACCACCCTGGTGGCTTATCAATGAAAGCAGCTGACATTTGAACCCAACTATATTAAATATTAAAAGGATTGAGACTTTCTGAGCTGGATTGTTCTTGCCATAAAGATGAAGGATGAGAGGACCGATTGTCTTGTAGTTAGAGGTCAGGAGATCTGGGTTCAATCCCCAGATCAGCCACAGATTCCCTGAATGGTAAATGACTTTACAGGTAAAGAAAAATGGGAATAATTCTGCCCTTTATGATCTGTCTTGCTTATTTAGATTGTAAGCTCTGTTAGGAAGGGACTGCCTCTTGCTGTGTGTCTGGACAGTGCCTGGCACCATGGGGCTCCAATCTTGGTTGATGTTATAGTAACAAATAATAACCTTAAAGGATAGAGCATGTAAATTGTAAATGTTTTTAGGCTGCTTTTGGAATTCTCAGGGAGGATCTGGGGTTGTTCTACTCAACTTGTTTGACTCAGCTGGAGGCTCTCAAGGTTAATTTGTTTAACAAAGATCTCTTGCACAGGGGAAGTGGATTGTTCAGTCATTAATCCCTGCACCTTCCTAGCTCTTGTGGACTTCTGGCTTGGGTTAAAAATTAACCTTTTCAATACTAATTCTGAGGGCTGGAAAGTTACTCCTCACTCCCAAAAGGAAAGGAGTAATTTTGGGAGTGCCCAGATGAAATAAATGTGTGACTATAAATCAGCAGATAGGAAATATTCAGTAGCTGTGCCAATTAAAAAAGATTAAATTTTACTGATAATCTGTCTGATGTTAATATATAAAGCCCTTAATAACCTAGATCCCCTGTACATGAGTGAATGCCTCTTTCCATTTAACGTATATGTTGTCTAAATTTCTATCTAGTCTATTTACTGTAAGGGGCAGAGAATATCTCTTGCTATGTGTTCATATGAGCCCTAGCACAATGAGGCCTTAGTCTTGGTTGTGGCATTGGGGCAGTATTGTAATAAAAATGCAGCAGTAGAAAGCAACAATCAACCCCCACCATAAAATTAATATAAGCCAAGCAGTCTTTTTTCTGACTACTGGCTGAATGTAAAAGCTTTCCAAGGCACCAGAGGGGAGATTGATTGCAAGTGACTCCAAAAATCAGAGCACCAAACATACTTTAGGTGTGAATAAATCTCACCTGGGCCTGTAGAAGTTAAGTGAGCCTAAATATGTTCTCAGCTGAACTGAGGTCTGTTGATTGGTTCCTCCTGATAAACACTTACAAATTTTGATCCTGAGTTATGCCAACCTCCCTGGGGCCAAGGTGTGTCAGTCTATTTCAGAGAGCACAGATGTTTTTGTGGTGACTCATGAGTTATCCCTCTTCCTTTAGGCACAGTATTACTTGAAAGACCTGTCCTAACGTTAATGCAAATGCTTCAGAAGTCTGACGGGGGAGGTGGCATGGTTTGTGTGGAATCAGGACACCTGGGATCAATTCCCACCTCTGCCTCTGTTGCAGTTTGTTTGTTGATTGTATTGTGGTAGCACCTAAAGAGCCCCAGTCATGGATCAGGACTCCACTGTGCTAGGTGCTGTGCAAACACAGAACAAAAAGATGGTCCCTGCCCCTTGCAATCTAAGTATGAGATAAGAAACAACAGCTGGATACAGACATGCTGGAAACACAAGGAAACAATGAGATGCTATTGGTCAGCAGGATAGGCAGCGGTCTGAGCACATAACTTGACAACACTAAGCAGGTGATCTGACTTGATGTGTGATCTTGGGCAAGACCCTTTCCCTCTCTGTGCCTGTTTTCCCTGCCAGCCTCTGTTTGTCTTTTTTTTTTTTTCTTTCTATTTCAACTGTACAATCTGCAGTGGGGCAGGTTTTTACTGAGTGTCTAACACAGTAGGGCCCAGATGTCAGTTGGAACCTCTAGGTGCTACCATAATACAAATAATAATGTGTAATCGGAAAGGCCCCACTTTGCAGATGTTTAACTGCATTAAGAGGAATAGCGTGGTTTTAAAACGGCTGACAGCGGTTGGGTCCATAATGTGACTTTTATACCCTACGTTAAGGAAGAATGTTTAAACACTGTAACAGAGCTAGTCTAGATCCTGGCTCTGTTGAATGTGGTCAAGGCCTAACAAGAACATAGAATGGAGTTAGTACTTCTTCCCAGGCAGTTCCTCTGTGCACAACATGACATCAAGAACAGAAGTACTTGCAGAATGCTGCCTGCTTATTGTTTAGATTGCACTAGCACCTAGAGCAGGGGTGGCCAACCTGTGGCTCCGGAGCCACATGCGGCTCTTCAGAGGTTAATATGCAGCTCCTTACCTAGGCACTGATTCCGGAGCTGGAGCTATAGATGCTAACTTTCCAATGTTCTGGGGGTACTCACTGCTCAACCCCTACTCTGCCCCAAGCCCTGTCCCCACTCCACCCCTTCCCCCGAGCCTGCCAGGCCCTCCCTTTCCCCCCATAGCCTCCTGCATACGTGAAACAGCTGATTGTGGTGGGAGGGAGGAGTAGGTGCTAATTGTGGGGGGCTGCCAGCAAGAGGTTCTGGGGGCTGGGGAGCGGATTTGGGGCTGTTGACGTATTACTGTGGCTCTTTGGCAATGTACATTGGTAAATTCTGTCTCCTTCTCAGGCTCAGGTTTGCCACCCCTGACCTAGAGACTTCAACTAATATCAGGGCCCCATTGAGCTGGGTGCAGGATTGCCAACCCTCCAGGAACGTCCTGGAGTTTCCAGGAATTAAAAGATTAATCTTTAATTAAAGTTTGTCATGTGATGAAACCTCCAGGAATATGTCCAACCAAAATTGGCAACCCTAGCTGGGTGCTCTAAATATACATACTAGAGACAGTCCCTGCCCCGAAGAGCTTACAGTCTAAAGCAGGGATTGGCAACCTTTGGCCCGCGTCCCGCCAGGGAAAGCCGCTGGTGGGCCGGGACGGCTTGTTTACCTGCCGCGTCCACAGGTTTGGCTGATCGCAGCTCCCACTGGCCGTGGTTCACCGTTCCAGGCCAATGGGGACTGAGGGAAGGGTGGCCAGCACATCCCTTGGCCCGCGCCGCTTCCCGCAGCCCCCATTGGCCTGGGACGGTGAACCGCGGCCAGTAGGAGCTGCGATCGGCCAAACCTGTGGACGTGGCAGGTAAACAAACCGGCCCGGCCTGCCAGCGGCTTTCCCTGGCGGGACGCGGGCCAAAGGTTGCCGATCCCTGGTCTAAACAGACGACAGCTAGGAGAAAGAAACTAGTAGTATCTCCAGGGTGTACACTACTAAAAATAGTCTCTTTAAACAATAGTCCCTTGTCTTTTCCATTGCATTTGGCAAAGGTATTGATGCCTGTTTTGCCTTTGTTCACTAAACCAGGTTTGAAAACACCTTTGTCAGCAGCTTAGTGCACCCATGTTACCTCTCTGGGAAACACGGTTACCAATGCAGGAGTTGCAAACCGTATTTAGGCCAAGTACCTCAGTGTGCAGAGGCTGACTGTGCTATAGTTGTCTAACATGGTTTAAAGCTGGTAGCGAAGACCAGGCTGAAGACATGTTGGGCCAGATCCTCAGCTGCTACTGTATATTGTCATAAAAACAACAAGGAGTCCGGTGGTACCTTGAAGACTATATACTGTATATTGTCATAACTCCATTGGCTTCAGTGGAGTTACACTGACTGACATCAGTTGAAGATCTGGCTAATTGTATGATAGAAATACTCCGCAGCCTGGAAGTGCTGGGTTCTGGAGAGACCTCCAGGAGTTCAGATCCATGCTCTTGGTCTGAGTCCACAGGAGGTTGCCAGCTGTGGGGTTGTGGTTCCTGTTTGTTCCCTCCTTTTTCCTTGAATCTTCTTGATTCACATTCTTTTCACAGCCAGTAACCAGAAAGGGGGCTAATTGTGGGTGTGGGGATTGCTGTTTATCTGGGTGGCTTGCTAATGCTGCAGGTATGGTATTTTATCATGTAATTAGTTCTGCAGCTGCAGGACTTGGTGGTGTTGGGCAGCATAACAGTCAATGATTTTATCCCCTGTGGGCGTTTTCCTGCATGCTAGTTCTATGAACAACTCTATCACACTAATTGGAATCGTATGGACGGGTTATTCTGTGTGTGAACAAATTCTAAAGTACCTGAAGAATGTTCAGCCACTCCAGAGTGCTATATTCCTCTTCTGTCTTTAAATATCTTCCCAGGGTAAAGCTTTTTGTCTGCTAGAACCTTTTTGTCTCTTCTTGGGAAACTTTGGAAATTGCACTGCATTTGTTACCATGCTGAAATAAAAAAAAACCACGTGATAATAAATCAACTCATGAAATTCTGCCAATGCAATGGGCAGGCTCCATTGGTTTGTATAATCCAAAGGTTGTTACCTCATTTTACATTGTGTTCTAAATCCTGCTGGCCAGCCATTCAGTTGTTGGGTCTGTTCAGAACATTACTCCACAGAGTCTTGAGGCTCTCAAATTCCCATTGAAAGCCTCTGCTCCCTTTGGTCCCCTTGACTCCCCCAGAAGTAAGGCTGGCATTTTCAAAGGGACACGGTCCATTTAAAAATCACACTCCTGTCTCCTGTCAACTGTTTGAAATGGGCCACCCTGATTACCACTACAAAAGTGATCTTTTTCCCTCCTGCTGATAATAGCCCACTTTAATTGAATTGTCTCATTAGAATTGGTAAGGCAACCCCCATCTTTTCATGTACTCTGTGTATATATCTTCCTACTGTATTTTCCATTCCATGCATCTGATGAAGTGGGATCTAGCCCACGAAAGCTTATGCCCAAATAAATTTGTTAGTCTCTAAGGTGCCACAAGTACTCCTCGTTGTTTTTTGCTGATACAGACTAACTTGGCTACCACTCTGAAATCTGACTCCTGTCTTGAGTCCATCACCCCCCAATTTCCTGAGATGCATGGAGGCATCTCAGAATACACAGCATCCACCACATAATACACAGCATCAACTTCCCACAAGGTAGTTTGCCTGAAAGTGGCATGGAGGACACTGGGATGCCTACCCACAGTGCAACATAATTTTGCTGATACAACTTGATGCTGTGTAGACACAGGACACTGGCACAAATGGCCAGATGTGAACATGCTCTGCCTAAATAGTTTTGTTAGGCCATGTCTACACTAGTACTTATGTCGGCAAAACTTGTGTGTCTCAGGAGTGTGAAAAAACACACCCCTGAGCGATATAAGTTTTGTCAGCATAGCGCTGTGCACGTGAGCATTTAGGTCGGTGGGAAACACTCTCCTGCTGATCGTTGAGCTGGTTTTATTATGTAGAGGGGAGAGCTCTCTCCCATTGGCATAACGCGGCTACATGAGTGATCTTACAGCGGTACAGCTGTGCTGCTGTAAGCTTGTAAGGTATACATATGGCCTTAGTGGCACTACGCAAACCGACCATTTCCTGGTACAGATTGCTAGCATAGATAAGGCCTTACTGTTGTTATAGATAGCATAAGAGAACTGTGTCTGTTTCGGGTGGGTCCTTCACACAGCAGGGGAGAGAAAAACACATAAAGTTAAGTGTTGTTGGAAGATATCTATGCAGGTGAGAACTACATGCAGCGGAGAGCAGGTCCAACTGGGGAGGTGAGGACTTAGTACAGCTATGTATACTCATCAGGTTACATGCTATGCTTTGCTATTAGGTCATTTGGCTAAAGCTGTGTAAGGGGTTGTGAGGTTCAGTTCTCCACTTATGCTGTTTATTCTTGTCTTCTCTGTTTCAGTGGGGCTTGCCTAGACCAATAGTTGCCAAAGATGGCAGAAGAAATCATCACCCCAGTGTATTGCACAGGCGTCTCCGCTCAGGTCCAGAAGCAGAGGGCTAAGGATCTAGGCCTGGGGCAGCATGAGAATGCAGTGAAGTACTTGGGCCAGGACTTTGAGAAGCTTCGGAATGCATGCTTACAGAGTGGAGCCCTCTTCCGAGATGACACCTTCCCTCCTGCAGCCGCCTCCTTGGGCTTCAAAGAATTGGGTCCAAACTCCTCCAAAACCTATGGAATCAAGTGGAAGAGACCCATGGTGAGGCAAGAATTAATTCCTCCCACGTACGGGATGTATTTGTTTGTGTCCTATGTAGAGAATCGCTCCTGAATCTTTTTCTTTGGGCAATCAATGAAACAAGGAAAGTTGGGTTTTTTTTGTTTGCCTCTGTAAATTCTGTCATGGTGTAATTTTCAAACCCATATAGGCAGTGTTTTCTGGTGGTTAGAGCCAAAGAACTAGCAACTATTCTTGTTTCTGCCATTGATTTAGCTGATTTAACTGGCAATCCACCCTGATTCCAACAATTGAGTGCAGTTGCTTAATTAGCACCCAGGGTTTGCCATGTTGTATCAGATCAATGCTACTAGCTTAGTAACCTGGCTCCTGCTGTTTCAAATCAGAGCAATCAGCCATCTACTTTGGTATCCAGCTTCTTGCTGTACTAGATTGGACCATTCGTAAGATAAGTCTGGAATCCCACTTGTAGCAGAGGCTGATATCTGGTGCTTCAGAGGAATCTACTTAGTGAATTGTGCAGTTTTTACTGCTGCATGCCTGTCTAGTCATTAAATCATCCAGCTCTCTTTAAAATCCATAAACAGCCTACCTATCTATCTATATGGCCTTTCCACTGTAGTATCTGAGTGCATATAGTGGCGAACTCTCTGACCTCCTGCAATGCCGACTGCATGCTTTGTGAAGATGTTTTTCTTTGTATTCCTTCTACATGTGGAGCACCTGTTATTAAATGTGAGTGATTCCCCTGTGTTTGTATTATGAGACACAGCATGGAGGAGGAGTTTTTGTTGTTTGTATTGTAGTACTGTCCAGAGGCCCCAGTGGGGAATCAGGGCCCCATTACAATAAAAGTATTATATATTGTATTACGCAGCACCTAAAGAGTCCTAGTCATGGACCAGGACAGGACCTCATTGTGCTAGGCTCTGTACAAACACCCAACAGTAATTCTTTGTCCTTCTTTCAAAAACTGTCTCTAACCAGGATGATTAAGAGACTTGGGATACTTACCATGCACATAATCCTAAATGTTCACTGGGCTGCCATTGTGAAAAAGTGGCCACATACTTCAGGGTTAACAAATGTAGATCAAAGGTGATGGCTTTGCCTAGCTGGACTGCATAGCATTCTAAGAACTGATATCCCAGTCACTGAAACTTTAAAAACCAAACTATGTTTTGTTTCAGGAAATGTGTTCCAACCCGCAGTTCATTGTTGATGGAGCCACCCGCACAGACATCTGCCAGGGAGCGCTCGGTAGGGATGCTGCTGGCTTCCCCTTGGGGGGGTGTCTCGCTTATTATTAGTGCTGGTGTTGAGAGACAGGGAAGACGGGAATCTGGGGGCAGAGGTTGGATTCTTGCTGCTGGAGAAATGTTGCTCCTAAGTGCTTGCTTGTTTATGCTTAGTGGTTTCACATGAATGCTGGAATAGGTGCATCTCTGAAGGACTCTTAAACATGACTAGCATCTCCTGCTTCCTTCTTTCATAAAGCCTTTAGAGATTATATGCTTTAATCTGTATGTCCATTTCCCTCTTTCCCCCCCCCTCCCAATTCCGTGTTTGAGGAAGGTGGCCCAGTGGTTAGGGTGTTAGCCTGTGATTCAAGAAACCTGTCTCCAATTCCATATTTTGTGATGAACTTCCTGTGTGACCGTAGCCATATCGCTTAGTTTCTGAGTGTCTGAGTTTTCATATCCGTAAAATGGGGATAATGGCATTTTCCTCCATCACAGGGCTGTTGGTAGGATAAATAAGCTAATGATGCACTCGGATACTACAAAAATGGGAGCCTGAAAGTAACCTAAGAATAAGATAGAGGGACAAATATAACATTCAAACATCACTGTTCTAACAGAGAATCCTTGTCCTGCATATTCTTAAATTGGGGATAAGGTCCATATGAATTAATGTAATATACCTCTACCCTGAAAAACGCGACCCGATATAACACGAATTCGGCTATAACACGGTAAAGCAGTGCTCCAGGGGGGCGGGACTGCGTGCTCCGGTGGATCAAAACAAGTTCGATATAACGTGGTTTCACCTATAACGCGGTAAGATTTTTTTTTTTTTTGGGCTCCCAAGGACAGCGTTATATCGGGGTAGAGGTGTAATTAAATTGTATTGTGCAAGTACCTAGGAGCCCCAGTCACAGACCAGGATCCAATTGTGATATGCACTGTACAAACATAGAACAAAACAATGGTCCTTGCCCCCAAAAGCTTACAATTTCATCTCCTTTATGCCCCAATTCTACAATGAGATCCTCCTGGGCAGACTCCTGTATGGAGCTCCCGATAACTTCATTGGGGCTCTCGGAGGGACCCATACACATGGAGCTTGATGCAGGACCTGGGTCTTGGGCAGGGACTTGGCATATGAGTGCACAGAGGGGCCTGAATGTTTCATGATTTTCCCCTTCCCCCTCATTATAGGCTGCCATGAGGCCTGCTGTGCAAATCCCAGTAATTCCAGGCTTCCTTTGCAGCGTATTCCTGCAGTTATTAGTTGTTCCCAGCCCTGCGAGACTGCATGCTCCCAGTTCATCTCTTCCCGCAAGCTCTGGTTTCTAGTGGGCTAGTCCAAACCATCAGATCACCAGGTGTGACTTTAAATAGTACAGTAGATAGATGCTGTGTGTCACATTAAATCCATTCTCCCTTCTGTGAAATATCACAGCTCCCTGAGCACAGAGAAGTGTGTGGGGAGGGGGGGAATAAGAAGGGGAAACTGTACTTTTTTTTTTTTTTTTTTTTTTTTTTTTTTCCTTCTTGCAACTACACAATGAAGGGCCACTGCCCCAGTGCCATTTTTACAAAGAAATTAGATCTATTTGGGACTGACACTGACTTCTAACCCTCTGAATTTCCCCTGGATAAAAGGGAGTTAGTGATATGGTCAAGCTAAATTGCTTTCCAAGTGGTTTTAAGCCTTCTCTGCAATGTGTCTGACTCAATAACGATCTCCCTTTTTGCAACTCAAGGCCAGACCACTGTTGGCACATTACACATAATAGAGAAGGAAAAAATGCCACAGAGATATGATTCTCCCCGTGAGGTTTTAAAACAGGCAGAAAGGAAAGACTGGTCCTGCCTTTTGCTGAGATGAAATGGTGATATTCTGTCTGGTTTCCTTTACTGTAGTTTCTATTTAGTTTTATCTTTTTGTGTATGTGTGTGTGTGTGTGTGTGTGTGTGCTCTCTCTTCTCTGTAATGTTCTCTAAGATCCCCAGCCTTGAATTACAAAAAATGGATTAGAGAGAATATTTCTGAGCTACAGAAACCTAGGGCTGGAAATGTACAAATCTGCGCCATTACCTTTGGATGGATTATTCTGACTACTGCAGGTTGGAGGCTAGATTTGGATTAATTTAAACCAGAGGGGATAGTGCTCTGAGACAGATGGACTCATCTACACACACAAGTTGTACTGCTCAAACTATATCAGTATAGTTAAAGCTGTACAACCCCCTCTCCCTTCCCTCCTGCCCCCAGTGTGGTGAGAGGTTGTACAGCTTTATACAGTTATACTGGTGTAAAGGTGTTTAGATCAGTATAGTTTATTCCTCTTCCATTCAGGAATAGTTATATTAGTATAAGGCACCTTTATGCCAGTATAATTGCATTCACACTAGGGACAGTACTGCTATAACTATACCTGTTTAAAATATATAGTGTATATGTACAAAACCTGTATGTAGATCAAGAGTGAAATTTTCAAAAGTGCCTAAGTGACTTAGACCCTAAGAGCCCACATCTCTCTGTCAGTGGGATTTAGGGTTCTAAGTGCCTAAATCCCATTTGAAGATGAATTTAGACACCTTTGGAAATTTTACCCGAGGCCTTTTGGGTTATGGGCTACTCCTGTAAGCGGCAACCCCTTCTGCAGAGTCCAGTCTATAGCCAGTTTGAATCACGCCTACTGCATGACTCTATTTCTATTAAAGGCAAGATTAGGGCCATCAAAGCAGAGGATGGGAGGGGATGGGAGGGTGGAGGAGTCATCTATATAATAATAATACTGTGCACTTATATGGCGCCTTCTATCTGAGGATCTCGGTGTGCTTTACGAGCAGTAATGCTTAACTCTGGCTCTGAATTTTGACCAGAAGAGGGGGTGCCTTAAGATTAACATGAAATGTTCCTAACCCAGACACAAACCTAGTTTAGTAGAGTTCCCACCCCAGGAGAATACTGCACTCTTTCCAGGTATTGGACGCTGCCTCTGCATTGCTCCCAGACCCATTAGTCACATTTTAAATCAATACACAATGCAAAGATGCAATCAATTAAACACAAAGAAGGCATTTTCCTCCCATGATGCACGTTTTTAAGGGTATCTCAATGGGAGGAAAGTCTCTGAATTTGAAAGGTGTAACAGCAGCTGCACTGGAGTGATGCAAACTTTGGAGGCATACCAACTGGATATTTAGTACACTGCAATGAGCTGTGTTCACCAGTAAGTTTGGCGGCAGCAGTCCTGCTGCCTGTGTTTTTTCTAGCCTGGGATGAGTGCTGCCCTGGATGAGGGAAGCCCCCTGACAGCTGCAGTCAGCATGGGGGCATGTATGTCTGCACTATGCCCCTCCCTACAGCAGATTGGCAGTTGGAGCAGGAATGGAGTCCAGCTCTGTTCAAATTCCATGAAACTTTAAATATCCCAGGAACACACGGGGTGGGGGGAGAGGGGGAATTAAACAATGCAGTTCTGATGTCCACTGGGGGTGTATGTGGGAGGAAAATGGCATTAACAGCACCTGGCTGGTTGCCAGCTGTCACAGCTGTTTCTGAAAGTGAGTCCCAATACAGCATTCTTTGGACTTAAAAAGCCTCATCTGCTTGTCCACTCCTTCCCATCTGCTGCCAGCCTTCATCCATCTATTCCTTTGCCACTGCACTGAAGCAGTCTTTAATCTGTCCCTCTGAGATTGTGCAGAAGCAGAGGAGGCAGCAAGTGTGGGCCAGCAGAGACCACTGAAAGAGCTTTGTAAGGAGCTGGCAGACAAGGTGGGCAGCCCCACATCTGATACTAAGTAGTTTTCTGGTCCCCATTAAAGGTGAACAGCAAAGCGACAAGTTAAGCCCAAATTGCTATGGTGACCTTGGACTTGTCAAGCTGTGGGAACACAGAAATTGCCAAACTGGATTAGACTAGGGGTCCACCTAGCCCATTCTCTGACAGCAGCCAGCACCAGCTGCTTCAGAGGAAGGTGCAAGAAATCCTATAGTGATCAGAGATCCTACCCCTCAGGAAACTGCCTTCCTAACCCTGTTTGAGATTGGCTGATGCCCTGATGCAGGAGGATTGGTAATATCCCATCTTCATTTTGTTTTTAATTACTGTTGTAACTTTGGAGAGTCTCATTATCCATATAAATATCCAATCCTTTTTTAAATCTTGCTAAGCTCTTAGCCTTATGGATATCTTGTGGCAAGGAGTTCCACATGCTGTTCCACGGTGCTATGTGGGGATTTTTTTTGGCACAAAAATAAGTTGTAAGTTATCTTTAATAGATATTTATTTACACAGTGTGTGAACTCTTCCCAAGCTTCACTTTGACCACGCCTCCTGGCACTGACACCCTGGGGTCTTGTTCTTTAGCTAAGGCAGTGCTGTAATGGTTAGATCAAGGAGCAGTGAGATAGGACTCCAGGGTTCTGTTCCTGGCTTGGCTATTGATTTGCAGCTCAACCCTGGGGCAAGTTGTTTCACTGCTTCATGACGCGTTTTTTCCACGAGGACTGACTGCACAGACATACAGGGCTTTATTGATCTTTTCAAAAGCACTTTGAGATGAAGGGTGCTATGGACGTGCCAAGAGTCACTATTTTTATACCCTTTCCCTACAGTCTCCTCGGCTGTGCATAGTGGCCTTGTGATGGTACTAGTCATCTGATACTTTGTCTTCCACAGCAGGTCCTGAATAAGTGTAACCAATTGTAGTGGCATAGTATAAAGTAAAACCTACCCTGGCTGAGATCCTCACCCCCATTCTGGCCCCTTCATGCTGGATAAAAGAGGCTCTAAAAGCTCCATATCTGGCCAGGGGAGGAACGTGCAAGCCCTGGCATGGGGGGTTAGGGCTGTGGGCACTGGGCCGGGTGTGTGTGTGTTAGGTGTGGGGCCACAGTCCATAGCGCTCCATAGATTCTGAGCTGAACTGCGGCCCATAGGGCATCCCCAGGAGGCTGCCATAAGTTAGGCTCTTGGAGCCGTCTCAGTTATGCCCAGGGCTGCTCCAGCTTCCAGAGCAACCTAGGATCGCGAGGGTTGTTTAAAGCTCCCCTCTCCCTGGGCGGTGAGTTCTGGACCAGCACAGGATCTCACCTCCCCCAACACCCAAGCAAAAACACTGTGCAAAGTGCACAGAGAACTGGATAAACTTGCTTGGGGACTGCAATTTATGAGGTACCTGGTCAAACTGTGAGGGGGCAGAAGCTCCAGTGGAAGGAAATTTCTCCTCTCATCTGCATGGAACTATGAGTTTTAGGCAACTTGCAAATTTGAGGGCCAAAATGGTTGTTTCCCTTATGCCCTTCACCTTGGATGTTCGTATCTCTGCCGAGTAACAGCCATAGTGTAGAAATCCAAGGGGGCTTCCATCATTTTTGATCTAAAACACCAAGTGGATATCAGACTTTTGCTGAGTCCGACTAAAGCCCAGAGTATTCCATTCATCATCAGCATTGCCATATTTTTGGTGCCACGTAAGTGAGAAGAGCAAATCAGCAGCAAAACTTAGAATGATCAGCTTTGGAAAACAAGGGTGAGGGTGTGTGAGAACTTGCAGCAGGAGGCTTAGGAGAATGTCTGCGCGGGAGCCCCGGGCTGCTCTGACTCATGTGGGGAATTGTACAGCTAGTTTTGGTTAGCTGCAAAAATTGATGTGTGGTTTATGCAAATATCTTTCTCCCCAGTGGGTGCCTGAGTTGCCAGATGGCTCTGGTAATTTACAAGCCTGAAATCTTGCACTCCATTATGTTTACTGCTTGGCACCTTTTTATTTTTCTCCTGAGAATAAAATGTAACTGCCGCGTACCATGCAGTTATTTGATCCAATGCAGCTAGGTTCTGCTGAAGAAACGGTAGTGTTATTTCCCATCCTTGGCGCAAATTGGACTTCCTTGACTAACTTTTCCTTCTGCCTTCATTCAGGTGACTGCTGGCTCTTAGCTGCAATTGCTTCTCTCACCTTGAATGAAACCATCCTCCATCGAGTGGTCCCCCATGGGCAGAGCTTCCAGAATGGATATGCTGGCATCTTCCACTTCCAGGTGAGATGCTGGGATGTAAGAAAGTCTCACCTCATCTGGTGTTGGACCCTGCTGCTCCCTCAGTTTACCTCTTTCCCCAGTAAAACTGCCACAACTGGTGCTTTTGAATTACTCTCCCCTCCTGGGGTCTGGTTTATTTAACACAAAATAACAATTTAACTCAAAGCTAGAATCTCCCAGCGCCTTCTCCAAACTCAGCAGTTAAATTCACCCTTCCTGAGCTCCTAGTTCCTTCTTAAGGGCTTTGGTACCTGCCCTGGCAGCAGGTAGCTCTCAGCAGGTTCCATCCCTGTCCCACTTTGATCATGTATCCCCTGAAGGTGTTTCTCCCTCTTTATCTTTGCATCAGGGCCAAGATGTCTCTCCAGGCTTACTCTGGGCTTCTTCAGAAAGGTCTCCTCCTCTTTGAAGCAGGAAAATCTCTTAGAGGAAGCCCCAGTCCTTGAAATACCATCGCATGATGCCTTGTCATGATTCCTGGCCAACCACTGGGCCAAACCCATCACATACGAGGCAGATAACTAGGTACAGATAGAGCTGAGGCCAACTCCCCTTAAAGGGCCAGCCCACCCTATAACACTTGACTATTGATGTCATTCCCAAAGATGCCCAAGTGAAAAGTTTGTATATGTGTGAAAATAATGTGTGGACCAAAAAAAGGTTCTTATCAGGCTGTGTGATACCCATTTTGTATCATGTTCATTGGCACCTTTTAACAGTTGTAACCTTAAAAACCACTGAATCACATAGACTCATAGACTTTAAGGTCAGAAGGGACCATTATGATCATCTAGTCTGACCTCCCGCACGATGCAGGCCACAAAGCCGTCCCAACCCCCTTTCCCTTGACTCTGCTGTTGAAGTCCCCAAATCCTGTGGTTTAGAGACTTCAAGTAGCAGAGAATCCTCCAGCTAGCAACCCCTGCCCCATGCTGCGGAGGAAGGTGAAAAACCTCCAGGGACTCTGCCAATCTACCCTGGAGGAAAATCCCTTGCAAGACCCCTATTCTGGGCAGATAGGGAGGCCATGAAAGGAAGAAGAGAGAATACCTGAGAGTAAATGGCATAGTGTCAAAGCGCCTCTCCACCTCGCTGAAAAAGGCACGAGAGGTTTTCATTTTCAAGCCGTACTGCTTGGAGGGGTCCCTTTTGTAAATGGTAGTTCTCTGGCCAGCATCCTTCGCCTTCCCTTGTAGGACCAGCTTCCCCCAGAGTTTTGCAGGCAGGGGTAGAACATTAAACCTTGGTGGAAAGGTGTTGGCCTTATTTTGTTAAGAGGTTTTGGAAAAAGAGAAATCAGTAGCAACTTGTTACCTGCTAGAAACAGGGAGGTCTCTGGCAGCCTGGAGAGCTCAGTTACCAATGAGAAATGCATGTCACCATCAGTAAGCAAAGACCTTAGAACAACTTGTATAGGGCACTTGTATTAGGACTTTGTCTACACAGTTGTTGTACCACTTTTTCTGTATTAGTTTTAAACTGATATCGCTAAAGCATACAACTCCTGGTGTGGATACGGTTATACAGGTATAAAGCTGCTAATACTGGTTTAGTTATTCTCTCTCTCTCACCTGTTAGATTGTTGGCTCTTTAAGAAGAGACTTTTTTTTGCCTTTGTTCAGCACTGAGCACATTTTCAGTGCTAAACCACACCCGTAAGTGTACCTTGTTGGTGCAATGCCAGTGGCTATTGGGACAACGGTCCTAGTGGTTACCTTTGTGCTACAGTTCCAGCTCTCCACCCTCAGCAGGAATTCAAAGTTAATACTAATGTCGTTATTTATTTATTTTTGCTTTACCTGCACTGTTATTTATTTTGGGCGTAGTGCTGTACATGTGTATTTAGCAGGAAGAAAATTGCACTGATCTCTATCTAAACCAAGAAAGATTTGTTTGGCTAGTAAACCAGTTGGTTTAATCACCATTGAGCAATGCCCGTAGGGTAAAGCCCAAGACCTAGTGAATTTCACTGCTGTAACAAAGCTGATTCATCACGGTTACTCCCATTCTGTGCAGGGAGTGCCAGGCTGGGAAAGGAGGGAAGATGATGTGGGGTTGGAAGAAAGCCTGACGTTATGGGCAAGAGGGACCAAATAAAGAGAAGTTACAAACATTAGCTGCCTTTAGGTTTGGCCCATGTAGGCAGAAGCACAGTCTGAACACAGGACCACAAGTGGCAGAGGGAATCACTGTATAGGGCACTGGACTGGGACTTTGAGACTTGGATTCTGTTCTTGGCTTTGCCTCTGACTTGCCATGTGACCTTGGGCAAGTCACTTCCTCTATGTCTTTGCGTCTGTACAACATCTAGCACAATGGATCCCCGATCTCAGTTGAAGCCGGTAGCTGCTATTGTAATAATAAAGGACTGGGAGCCAGGAATGCTTGATACTAATACCAGTTCTGACAAGAATTTCAGTGCGAGATTTAAAGAGCTCAATCAATATAGCTGTTCAAAAAGAAGATGAAGAAGTGACTTGATCACAGTGTATAAGTATCTTCCTGGGGAAAAATACTGGGTACTAAAAGGCGATTTAATCTATCAGAGGAAGGCATAACAAGAACCAATGTCTAGTTAGAAGAAGAACAAGACACTAAAGCCAGACTAATTCCAGTTAGAAATAAGGCACACATTTTTAACAGTGAGGATGGTTAACCATTGGAACAAACACGCCAGGGAAATGGGAGATTCTCCATCTTTTACGGTCTTCAGATCAAGCTGGGATGCCTTTCTGGAAGAGATGCTTTAGTCCAAGAGTCGGCAAAATATGGCACGCATGCCAAACATGGCACGCAAGCCGATTTTGAGTGGCACACTGCTGCCTGCCCGGTGAGAGGAGGAGGAGGGGCAGGAAAGCACCACGCTGGGGGAAGAAGCGGGGGAGGAGGGAAGCTTGGCTGCCGCAGGACCAAGCTTCTGCCTCCTGCCCCCACTCAGCCCCCCCACCCACCGCTCTCCCCTGTGGGGGCAGGAGGCAGAAGCTTGGTCCTGCAGCAGCCAAATTTCCCCCTTTCCCCCGCTTCTTCCCCCAGCGTGGCACTTTCCAGCCTCTCCGCCCCTCCTCCTCCCTCTCCCTGCCGCCGATCAGCTGATGGCCCTTGCGAGGGGGAGGGGAGCGGAGCAGAGCCGAGCAGCCGCGTGGTCCCTGCTCCATAGAGGAGGCAGAGAAGAGGTGGGGATGGAACAGGGCATATCCCTTCCAGCCCCCTGTAATGAGCCGCTCAGGGCAAGGGGCTGGGAGCACCCCCATGAGCCGAGCACCCCAGCCCTCTGCCCTGAACTCCCCCCCACACACAGCCCAGCCCTCTGCCCTGAACTCCCCCCCACACACACCCCAGCCCTCTGCCCTGACCCCTGAACTCCCCCCCCCCCACAGCCAGGCTTCTGCCCTGCACCCCCCGACATCCCCACTGCCTTCTGCCCTGCACCCCCCCACACATCCAGCCCTCTACCCTGACCCCTGAACCCCTCCACACACACCCCAGCCTTCTGCCCTGAACCCTCCCACATCCCCACTGCCCTCTACCCTGACCCCTGAACACCCCCACACCCAGCCTTCTGCCCTGCACCCCCCCACACACCCAGCCCTCTGCCCTGACCCCTGAACCCCTCCACACACACCCCAGCCTTCTGCCCTGAACCCCCCCCACATCCCCACTGCCTTCTGCCCTGACCCCTGAACACCCCCACACTCAGCCTTCTGCCCTGCACCCCCTCACACACCCAGCCCTCTGCCCTGACCCCCTCCACACACACCCCAGCCTTCTGCCCTGCACCCCCCCACATGCCCTCTGCCCTGAACCCCTCCCCCCAGGTCTGGGGTCCCAGCTGCCGGCCCCTTGCCAGCCGGAGTCCCGGCCGCAGCCCCGCTCAGCCCGCTGCAGGCCTAGGTGAACAGAACCCCAGGCTGGAAGCGGGCTGAGCGGGCTGGCGGCGTAAGATCAGCATTTTAATTTAATTTTAAATGAAGCTTCTTAAACATTTTAAAAACCTTGTTTACTTTACATACAACAATACTTTAGTTATATAATATGGACTTATAGAGAGAGACCTTCTAAAAAACGTTAAAATATATTACCGGCACGCGAAACCTTAAATTAAAGTGAATAAATGAAGACTCGGCGCACCACTTCTGAAAGGTTGCCTACCCCTGCTTTAGTCAGACATAAGTCACTGGGCTCAATACAGGAGTGAAGGGGGAAATACTCTGGCCTATCTTCTACAGGAGGTCAGACTAGATGATCTAATGGTCCCTTCTGGCCTTAAAACCCATTAATTTAAATGCCCTAAGGCTTAATTAACTAATTATGTAAAGCACTTTGCAGATATAAAATGCTGTATGTGTTGCTCTAGTTCTTTATCAGATCATCTAACCAGGGTACTTTATAAAATAAATTTCCTATATTTAATTTAGGTAGAAATTTGGCATGAGAATTCTGTGTTGTCGCCTTGGCAAATATCAGCTGCATCGTGACGTGACAGTTACATATTTTGTGGCATTTCTACTTGGAAAACCTGGAATTTAAAACTTTTTATAAGCTATTTTAATATAAACTTTACAGAATTGTTAGTCTTTAACTGGAGGGTTAGCACCTTCTTTGCACTTTCATATTACTCAAGTGTTGAATGACTTCATTGGAGGCTGGAATTTAAGATACCATGTGTTAGGCACCTTAGAAATCCCTAAACTTGACTAATTTCAGGATCATGATATATCTGGGGCACTTGAATAAAATAAAAAACCATAGACTCTTGATCTGTGGTGTTACTGCATGGCAGAGGAACTGCAAATGCACTGATGCCTTTCTAGGTACCTCCTTGTCTACTGACGTTCTTACCAATGGGGAATGAAACCAGGCTGATTATCAAGAATTTGTGCTTGCTCTCTGGAGAGCCTTGAACTGAACGATCATGTTTTTGTCCTGACAGTTAAACTGATCTGGACGGAGGCCAGTTTCTGTGAGCTGAGATGCTGCAATGACTAAGCAGTGTAGAAACCCTGAAGAGTGAAGTAGTTATTCTGAATTCTCATTAAAACAAATTGAAAATTCAGTTTTTGACAATTGAAACACTTGAAGGGAGTAGGTGCTTCCCACAGAGGGAGGCCAATAGTTCTGGTGAGAGCAATGCTTACTTGTATAGTGTACGTTCTTCCCTCTCCAGCTCTGCCAATGCACCTCAGTCCTGATCTGCACCAGTCTGTTCTATCCCAGCAAGCATCTCTGCCAATGTCCCTGTATTCTGAAATGCAGCTATCTACCCTTGAAATACCATTTCTGGCTCTCTTCTGAGCACAGATAGGGTGTTTTTCCTCATCTGGACAATATGTTGACTAGGGGCTAAGTTAAAACCACCAAACACATTTAAACTTCCCCAATCTCCACTGGTGAAAGACTAGTGCGTTAACACACAGGGTCACCCATTCCCTTCCCCCACCCCAAGCCTATTCTGTATTAGCCCACAGCTACAGAACCTGCCTCTTTAGAACAAATGCTAGAGACTCATGCTTTTAGCTGTGGTGGTCCCCAGTTCAATCACCAGTTGTTGGCCAAGATGAGGTCTTCACAACAGGACTGCGAGAGGAAGGATGGTCAGGTAGTTAGGGCATTAACACAGGATCTAGGAGACGTGGGTTCAAGACCGTGTTCTGCCCTAGATTTTGTGTGACCTTGGGCAAGCCACTTAGCTTCTCTGTGCCTCAATTCTCCCTCTATAAAATGAGGAGAATAGCTCTTGCCTACTTCAAGGGCTGATGATAAATCTATTGGGTGTGATGTGCGCAGATACTACAGCAATGGGGCCATCTAACCACCCAAAAAAAAAGGGCCTGACTCTCCATCTTGTTCCTTACTCGTGTGCAGAATGATACTAAATATGCTGTAAAATGCTGCTAAATAAGAGTAGGAATTTTTGGCACAAGTGTTAATGAGTGCACAATGTGCAAGGCATGTGGATCTGATTCTCTACTGGTTTTTAAATTGTACCTTCCTTGTGCACTGTGACCGAACCACACCCAGCTGTGTTACTAATCACGTGTCTAAATGTAACTGGACATCTACAGAACTTTATTTCCCAGTCCCATGAGCTGTACATTTAAAACTTCATGCAGAGCATGACATTACAGTGTTTTGATTCAACCTGTACCTGCCAGCTGTGAGCAGATGTCATCCTCCATCGCATCAGATAATGGAGGATCTCTATCACACCAGGCTCCATTCAAAGTTTGCTACAGTTCTAGCAGCAGAAACAAGCAGGAGATTTTTATTTATTTATTTATTTGGGAAGCATGTATATCAAATATTGTTAAATCCCTCTATTTCACTAAGGAGCTGCATTCCCATTGACTTTCAATGGGACTTAGTAGAAGTCACTTAAAAGAGTGACTCTGAAAAGGACTTAGGGGTCACAGGATAACATGAGCTCCCAGTGTGATGCTGTAGCTAAGATGATGAATACAATCCTTCAATGTATAAGAATGAGACTACGAAGTGGGAGTAGGGAGATGGTATTGGCACAATTCAGGGCAACTGCACCTGTATTCCCCCTCTGTGATCCAGCAAGGGCACCCACTTTAGGCTTATGACTCCCTATCCATTTGCTCTCTTGGGTGAAGACACGTCTCTCTCTCTCTCTGTCCCCCTTCTGACCAGGATATTTCCACGCTGCATAGTCCCTTGACCATCCCGTGATATCCCCAGGAAAAGAGAGGCTGTCTAAGTAGGCTTCTTTTGCCTTCTCTTCAGAAATGTTTAACAGTGTAGTTACCACAGTTAAGCTACCACAGCGCTCCTCCTAAGCAAGCACATTTTATTCTTAAGGTAAAAGCAATACAGAGAAAACATATTAAAAACAATAAAAGAACCTATATACCTGCTAATAAGCTTATCAGTGACCGTCCTAACTGCAACACCGACTCTAGATGGAGCAGTCCTTCAGCCTCCACCCAGCAGTTTTCCTGTGATTTCAAGTTCATCACACCCTTTGCTCTGAACAAGGACTCCCAAGAGACTCACTCATTTATCCAGTTTGGGTCTTTGAAAAGACTAATCGGTAAATCAGCCAAACAATGGGTCTCTGCTCAAAATGCAGCTTAAAGTCAGATTCGAGATGGGTCATTTGCATTCCCTTCACCCCCATGTATTTCCTAGGAAATCCACTGCACACACATTGTCCCCAAAAGTCCTTTGATGTTCCTAATATCTCCCAGAAATTGCATTAATCCTGCCTTCCTCCGAAAGAAGTTCTATGCAATTCCACCATAGTGCACAAACATTTGCATTTTCAGTACAATGGACTCCAAAGGTATTAAAACTTTATTCCATAAGGTTTAACTTAGTTCAGTAAGGTTGAATTTAATTCCATAAGGTTTGTCCAGGATATTGCATATGTCATATGTGTCACAGGTATTACTTCTGGATATAGCATTAATGAGACCATTACTGGATACCGTGTCCAGTTCTTGTGTCCATACTGCAAAAAGGATGTTGGAAAAATTGGAAAGGGTTCAGAAAAAAGCTAAAAGAATTATTCGAAGTCTAGAAAACATGCCTTATACTAAGACTAAAGAAGTTACAAATATTTTGTTTATCTAAGACAGGGGTCTCAAAGTCCCAGCCCGCGGGCCATCTGCGGCCCGAGAATCTCCCCAATGTGGCCAACGGGACTGCAGCAATTTTGGGGCCACATCTCTCCCTTGGCCCCGCCTGCCGCCCCCGGATGCTCCCCCGCCCCCACGCATCCCCCGGGAGATTTAAAATGGCCTGGAGCCCCGCCCACCACCGGCAGTGCCGCGGAGCTGAGCAGCTTTCTGCGCACTCCCTCCATGTGGCTGCTGGCCCTTCCCTGCAGCTCTGGGGTGGGACAGGGCGGGGCTGTGCCTCTGCACGCTGTCCCAACCCTGAGCACCCCTGCGGCCAATGGGAAGCTGCGGGGGTGGTGCCTGAGGGCAGCAGCGCATGGAGGCCCCCCGGCCTGCCCCACCTTGGAGCCCCAGGTAAGCACCGCACCCCCAACCCAGAGCCTGCATCCCGTCCCCACGCCCCCCCAGCTCCTAAACTCCCTCCAAGAGCCTGCACCCCAAGCCCGCACCCCCTACTCACACACCCCCTCCTGCCCCCAAACTCCCTCCCAGAGCTTGCACCCCCTCCCCACACACCCCCTCCTGCCCCCAAACTCCCTCCCAGAGCTTGCACCCCCTCCCCACACACCCCCTCCTGCCCCCAAACTCCCTCCCAGAGCTTGCACCCCCTCCCCACACACCCCCTAGCCCGCAAACTCCTTCCCAGAGCCTGCACCCCTTCCCACACATCCCCTCCTTCCCCCAAACTCTCTCCCAGAGCCTGCAACCCCACTCCCTCCTCCTGCACCCAAACTCCCTCCCAGAGCCTTAGGCAGATGGGGAGCGGAGTGGAGGGGGTGGAGTTTGGGGGGGGGCGGGTTCTGGGTGGCATGAGTGACATTATTGGCCCGCTGGGAGGATTTGAGGACTAGCACTGGCCCTAAGGTAAATTGAGTTTGAGACCCCTGATCTAAGAGATGGTTTAGAGGTGACTATACGCTCGGCTCTCTGAGCTGTGGCGCAAACGTAGTATCTGGTCTACATAAAAGTATGTTTCTACATGGAAGAGATTTCTAATAGTAGACAGTTCTTTTATCTAGGAGAAAAAAGCATAATGAGATCCAATGTTTGGAAGTTGATTCTACATCCAAACAGAAATGCCATCAAGTTGAGTGTAATGCCTCACGAGCTCAGCCAATTAATGAAAATTTCATTTCTGGTTCACATTCACAGGGTATTTGGGCAATAATTCATCAAGATACTTAAGAACATGGCTAACTTTAAGTATGTGAGTAGTCCTGCTGAAGTCAGGTAAATTAGACACATGCTTAAAGTTAGGCACTTGCAAAAGTACTTTGCTGAACTGAGGCTTCAGACAACTACATGACCTTTCTGCCCATTAACTGTAAGGATTGAATGGAATCTTAGTGCCCCATCACTTGACTTGCAAAGTTTTGGGGGTTTAATTACCACACAGTTGTTTGGGCATCAGCAGTAACAAATAGCCTGGGCCCTTTGCCAGACCTCTGTAAAGAACATGACCTTCTCATTTTCATAGCCTTTGCATCCTGCAGTACCAGTGTGAGTAGCACAGGGTACAGCAAAATTGGCCATGCAAACATTTTTATCAGTTGATTAGTGTCCATGTTTACACCGTGGTATTATAAAAATTAATTCTGCTCTCAAAATGGATTTGTCTACATTAGAATTGAAACCGTGTTTTACAAGAACTGCTAAACACACACTAAACAACCTAGCTCACCAGACACTGTCCACACCATTTTTTCCCTGGGGAGATGAGATAGAGAATGAACCACATGTACCAGATATTAACTATGTTGCTTAATGCATTTTTGGAAGGCGTTTGGATAATATGGTGATGAGGGTGACCTTAGAACCTATAGCTATTTTCACCATCAGTTTGCATACATCTGTCTCTCCTCTATGCAGATCTGGCAGTTTGGGGAGTGGGTGGACGTTGTAGTGGACGATCTTCTCCCGACGAAGGATGGGAAGCTGGCTTTTGTACACTCAGCACAAGGCAATGAGTTCTGGAGTGCCCTACTTGAGAAAGCTTATGCCAAGTAAGTGCCAGTGTCTGGGCTTGCCCAGCTCTGCTTTGGAAATGGCCATGACGTACCAAGCACTTGGCTGGTGGATATTTCCTGACTAATGTGGCCCAGAGCATGTGTCAGCAATGGGAAAATTCTAACTATCTGCCTTCTTCGTTCTCATTCAGGGTGAATGGCTGCTATGAAGCTCTGTCTGGAGGAAGCACCTCAGAGGGCTTTGAAGACTTCACTGGAGGGGTCACCGAATGGTACGAGCTTCGGAAACCCCCCAGTGACCTTTACCAAATTATTTTGAAAGCTCTGGAAAGGGGATCTCTGCTTGGCTGCTCCATTGATGTGAGTTCTTGTTTTGTATCCTGCACCTTTTTCTTATTGGTTGTGGTGATGGGTGAGTGGGTCTTGGAGCATTTTAATAGTCTGGGGATTTGGGGCTGCTCCTTCTCAAAACAAGGCAGTGGCTCAAGGATCCCTTGGCTCCTGGGCACCTAGCTGGGCATGTTGAGTTCCTTTGGCAACCATTCAGTGCGGGCACACCCCCCCCCCAAGCAAACGCCTCTTGGTGTCTGCTGGACTCAAGCTAGCAATACAGTAGGGATGCAGCAGCTTGATTTACAATAAACCAGATACCAATCCAATTTCACTCTGCTAATCCAGTCACTCTTTGTAGTTCAAGTGTTGTTTTGCAGTGTGGTTGCTCTCACTCGAGCTAACCTAGCTCGACTTGAGTGTACTCACCCAAGCTAACTGCTGCAGTGAAAATAAACCTTCAGCCTCACATTGTGGTCCCCTCCCTAGGCAGGCTCTCAAGCCCAAATTCATTAACAAAAACAGAGCTTTGTTCCAAAAAAGACGGTTACTCACCGTTGTAACTGTTGTTCTTCGAGATGTGTTGCTCATATCCATTCCATTAGGTGTGTGCGCGCCGCGTGCACGATCGTCGGAAGATCTTTACCCTAGCAACACCGGCGGGTCGGCTGTGGAGCCCCCTAGAGTGGCGCCTTCATGGCGCTGAATATATACCCCAGCCGACCCGGCGCCCCCTCAGTTCCTTCTTGCCGGCTACTCCGACAGTGGGGACGGGGGGCGGGTTTGGAATGGATATGAGCAACACATCTCGAAGAACAACAGTTACAACGGTGAGTAACCGTCTTTTCTTCTTCGAGTGCTTGCTCATATCCATTCCATTAGGTGACTCCCAAGCCCAACTTAGGTGGTGGGGTCGGAGTGAGACATTGCTGTGTGCAAAACCGCTGGTCCGAAGGCAGCATCGTCCCTGGACTGCTGCACTAGTGCGTAGTGAGCTGTAAACGTGTGGACTGACGACCAAACCGCCGCTCTACAAATGTCCTGGATGGGAACTTGCGCCAGGAAAGCCGTCGAGGAAGCTTGGGCCCTCGTGGAGTGAGCGGTGAGGTGCGGTGCTGAGACACCTGCCAGGTCATAGCAAGTCCGGATGCAAGACGTAATCCAGGAGGATAGGCGTTGTGAGGAGACCGGTGAGCCTTTCATTCGGTCGGCCACTGCAACGAAGAGTTGCGTCGTCTTTCTAAAGTGCCTTGTGCGGTCAATATAGAATGCCAGGGCTCTGCGTACGTCCAGAGAATGCAAACGTTGATCCTGGCGAGTAGCATGTGGTTTAGGATGAAAGACCGGGAGAAATATATCCTGGTTGATATGAAATGGGGAAACCACCTTAGGGAGAAAGGCAGGATGTGGGCGGAGCTGCACTTTATCCTTATGGAAAACTGTGTAAGGGGGCTCGGATGTAAGCGCCCTGAGTTCAGAAACGCGCCTTGCTGAGGTGATGGCTACGAGGAAGGCTGTCTTCCAGGATAGGTACAGAAGTGAACAGGTGGCCAGTGGCTCGAATGGAGGACCTGTGAGCTTGGAGAGAACCAGGTGGAGGTCCCACGTCGGAACGGGCTGACGTTGTTGTGGGTACATCCGGTCTAAGCCCTTGAGGAATCTAACGACCATCGGGTTAGAGAATACCGAAGACGCGAGTTCCCCTGGATGAAAGGCCGATATAGCGGCCAGGTGAACTCTAATTGAAGATATCGCCAACCCTTGCTGTTTTAGGGAGAGGAGATATTCCAATATGAGAGGAATAGGCGCCTGTAACGGGGACGTGGCTCGTTGTTCGCACCAACAGGAGAACCGCTTCCACTTGGCCAAGTATGTGGTCCGTGTTGAGGGCTTCCTACTGCTCAGCAGAATCTGTTGGACAGAGTGCGAGCACTGCTGCTCTGCCTGGGTGAACCATGGAGCAGCCACGCCGTGAGGTGGAGTGATTGCAGGTCGGGGTGACGCAGCCGGCCGTGGTCCTGAGAGATGAGATCCGGGCATAATGGAAGCGGGATCGGTGTCTGAACCGAGAGCTCCAACAGCGTGGTGTACCAATGTTGTCTCGGCCACGCTGGGGCGATCAGAATCACCTGTGCCTGGTCTCTGCGCAATTTGAGCAGTACCTTGTGGACCAGAGGAAACGGAGGGAAGGCATAAAACAGGTGGTCTTTCCAGGAAAGGAGAAACGCATCCGAGAGGGAGCCCGGAGCTCGACCTTGCAGGGAGCAGAACACGTGGCACTTCCTGTTGTCTCGAGATGCAAACAGGTCTATCTGGGGAAACCCCCACTTCTGGAAAACGGAATGTATGATGTCCGGACGGATAGACCACTCGTGCGTTTGAAAGGACCTGCTGAGTCGGTCCGCCAGAGTGTTCTGGACTCCAGGGAGGAACGATGCCGTGAGATGGATTGAGTGGGCGATGCAGAAGTCCCACAGGCGAATGGCCTCTTGGCATAGAATTGACAAACGTGCTCCTCCTTGCTTGTTGATGTAAAACATGGCAGTGGTGTTGTCGATGAGAACTAACACACAGCGGCCACGTAGGAGATTGAGAAATGCCTGGCACGCCAGGCGCACCGCCATCAGTTCCCGAACATTGATGTGCAGGGCTATCTGGGGTGCAGTCCACAGGCCCTGGGTATGGTGTTCGTTGAGATGCGCGCCCCAACCCAGGGATGAAGCGTCTGTGACCAGGTGCAGAGAGGGTTGTGGGGCGTGAAACGGCATCCCCTCGCAAACCACCTTGTGGTCTAGCCACCATGTGAGGGAGGTCAGGACCGAGTTCGGGACCGTGACCACCATGTTCAGGCTGTCCCGATGTGGGCGGTATATTGATGACACCCAGGTCTGGAGTGGGCGAAGCCGAAGTCTGGCATGCCTGGTTACGTACGTGCAGGAAGCTATGTGACCCAGCAGGGTAAGGCACGACCTCACCGTGGTAGTTGGGAAGGCCTTGAGTCCTTGAATGAGGCTCGTGATGGTGCAAAAGCGATTGTCTGGCAGGATGGCTTGTGCACGTCTGGAGTCTAGAACCGCGCCGATGAATTCTATTCTCTGGGTAGGTTCTAGAGTGGATTTGTCCTTGTTGAGTAGGATACCCAACTTGTTGAATGTGTGCACTATTATGTGGACGTGATCTCGAACTTGTTCTTTGGTGCGACCGCGTACCAGCCAGTCGTCTAGGTACGGGAACACCTGTATCCCTTGCCGACGAAGGTACGCTGCCACGACAGCCATACATTTCGTGAACACCCTTGGGGCCGAGGATAGGCCGAAGGGAAGGACTGCAAATTGGTAGTGCACCTTGCTTACCACGAACCGCAGGAAGCGTCTGTGAGGCGGGTAAATTGCTATGTGAAAGTATGCATCTTTCATGTCGAGGGCGGCGAACCAGTCTCCAGGATCGAGGGAAGGGATAATGGTCCCCAAAGGGACCATGCGGAACTTCAACTTTACTACGAATTTGTTGAGTCCGCGCAAGTCCAAGATGGGTCGCAGACCTCCTTTGGACTTGGGAATGAGGAAGTAACGGGAATAGAATCCCCTGCCCCTTAACTCCACTGGAACCTCCTCTATGGCCCCCATAGTAAGGAGCGTGGAAACTTCCTGTATAAGAAGTTGCTCGTGAGAAGGGTCCCTGAAGAGGGACGGGGAAGGGGGGGGAGGAGGGGGGAATTGAGGAAAACTGGATAGCATATCCCCTGTCCACAGTGCGAAGGACCCAATGGTCCGAGGTTATAAGGGACCAGGCATGGTGGAAATGGGAAAGGCGATCCCGAAAGGATGGGGCTGGATCCTGTGGGATGACTGGGGCGCCGTCCTCGACCGCACCTTCAAAAGTTCTGCCTGGGGCCTGAAGGTGGTCTAGGTGGCCCCTGGTTCTGACCAGGTTGAGGGCCGGTCCACCTTCTTCTACCACCTCGCCCTCGCCTCCGGGTCGAGTCCTGTCTCTGACGAGGCGGGGGGGGGAGGGGGTAGAAGCGCTGAGGCTGCGGTCTAAATGGCCTGCGCTGAGGGCCCACAACATGCATCCCCAAGGAACGCATGATCGTCCTGGAGTCCTTGAGGCTCTGCAGGCGAGAGTCCGTCTTTTCTGAAAACAACCCTTGTCCTTCAAAGGGCAGATCCTGCAGGGTTTGCTGCAGTTCCTGAGGCAGACCCGAAACCTGGAGCCAGGAGATCCTCCGCATAGCGATACCTGAGGCCAGGGTTCTCGCAGCAGAGTCCGCTATGTCTAAGGAGGCCTGTAAGGAGGTCCGAGCCACCTTCTTACCCTCCTCCACCAGGGCTCCAAACTCCTCCCTGGACTCTTGGGGAACCAACTCCTTGAACTTCCCCATAGAGTTCCAGGAGTTAAAGCTATAGCGGCTCAAGAGCGCCTGTTGATTAGCCGCTCTAAGTTGCAGCCCTCCGGCTGAGTAAACTTTACGGCCGAATAAATCGAGGCGCTTAGCCTCCTTCGATTTGGGCGCTGCGGCCTGCTGACCGTGGCGCTCCCTTGCGTTCACTGATGCCACCACCAGTGAACACGGCTGGGGGTGGGTATACAAGTACCCGTAGTCTTTAGACGGGACAAAGTATTTCCTTTCCACCCCTCTCGCTGTGGGTGGGATAGAGGCAGGAGTCTGCCATATCGTAGATACATTGGCTTGTATCGTGCGGATCAGGGGTAACGCCACCCTCGATGGGGCATCCGCTCCGAGGATATTCACGATGGGGTCGTGCACCTCCACTATCTCCTCCGCCTGCAGGTCCATATTACGGGCCATCCTACGCAGAAGATCTTGGTGAGCCCGAAGATCTATTGGAGGTGGACCTGTGCACGATGTGCCCGCCACTGCCTCATCCGGAGAGGAAGAGGAAGATGCCTCCGGTGGAACAGGATCCAAGGGAGGGTCCTGGTCTCCCTGCTCCTGGGCCGGAGCATCACCTGCGCTTGAGTCCAGGGCGTCAGGTGGTGCGGACACGGAAGCCTCCATGCCCCCTGGCGGAGGCCGAGAGATGGTGGACTCCGGGGCCCTGGGCCATGAGAATGGTCCTCTGTTATGTTCTGCCAATGGCCCAAGTCCTGTTCCTCTGCTTGCCCCTGAGGGGGGTATGCCGATCTCGAGAGGTCCTCCGAGGAGCGAGACCCCGATCTCGATGGCCATGGCGGTGCCGAGAGCGTCGAGACGATTCCCGTGGGCTGCGGTGCCGCACAGTGCCGGTCTGGAGATGATCTATCTCCACGCGGTGCCGGCGATCGGTGCCGGGACCGCGACCGGTGCCGATGACCTCGTCGGTGCCGGGAGTCGGATCTGGACCTCGACGAGGACCTGGAGTATGCCCAGTACCGGGAGCGGCCTCTTGACGTCGAGCGGCGACCGTAGCGGTGCCGAGAACTGCGTCTCGACGTTGATCGGCGCCGACGATCATAGCGGTGCCGAGACGTAGAGCGGTGCCGCGAAGAAGATCTTGGCCGCGAGTACGACCGGTGCCGAGGTGATATTCGGTGCCGGGACTGCGAGCGGCGTGGGGACCTGCTTCGGGACCTGGATCGGTGCCGAGGTTCCAGCCCTTGCGATGGAGGGCGCATCAAGGCAGGTTTCCCCCTCGACTGGACCCGGCGAGGCAACGGTGCCGTCGGTGCCGGTGGTTGAGGCGGTGCCGGCTCCGTGAGAGCTATTAAGTCTCTCGCCGCCGCGAAGGTCTCTGGCGTCGACGGGAGGCACTGTATCACCGCCGGCCTCGGTGGAGACGCCGTCTGCACCGGACTCAACGGCCTCGGCGCCGGAGTCGACGGTGCTGGAGGCACCTGTTTCCGGTGCTCCACCGGCGTACGCGGCTCTACCCCCGGCACTGGGGGAGCCAGCGTCTTCGGCACGGAGGTCCCCGTCTTATGGGCTTTCTTATGCCCTGGGGATAATGACCGGCGCCGAGGCACTTGCTGTGCTTGCGGTGCCGACGAGGTCCGGTGCCGGGAAGGCTCATCTGACGCCACTCGCGTGGTCGTCATGGCCGGTGCCGCCGGGGCACTGCGCACCGAGGCGCTAGGTGCCGGGGCCTGACTTGTAGATGGAGCGTCCGGACTAAGTGCCGCCTCCATCAGGAGTTGCCGGAGCCGAAAGTCCCGCTCCTTCTTGGTCCTTGGTCTGAAGGCCTTACAGATCTTGCACTTATCTGTTTGATGGGACTCTCCCAGGCACTTCAGACAGGAGTCGTGGGCATAGGCTTAGCGCAGGAGGCGCACAGCTTGAAGCCGGGAGCGTTGGGCATGAGCCCGGCCCCGCGGCCGGGGGAGAAAGGGGGAGACGACCCCCTTAATCCCCTGAACTATTATAACAACTAGACAACTTTTAAAACTATTGAACTATTTAACTATAAACACTAGGACTATAACTATAACTATAACTGCGAATAACAAACTAAGCTAGGGAGAGTGGAGAACAGCTAAGCAGCGCTCCACAGTTCCAACGACCGTCAGGGGCGGTAAGAAGGAACTGAGGGGGCGCCGGGTCGGCTGGGGTATATATTCAGCGCCATGAAGGCGCCACTCTAGGGGGCTCCACAGCCGACCCGCCGGTGTTGCTAGGGTAAAAATCTTCCGACGATCGTGCACGCGGCGCGCACACACCTAATGGAATGGATATGAGCAAGCACTCGAAGAAGAATGGCTGTTAAGCTTTGGAAACAAATGGAGCACTCATCCTGGCTACTGATTTATGTGCATCTCCTAATCAATATTTACAGCAAATCCCCAAGTCCCACGTTAGAAGAAATGTTTTATAATAGCAACAAAGCCTTCCAGTGTCCAATGATTCACTGACCATCAGGAGATTAAAGTCACTTAACCTTTGGCTTCATGTACTGCCTGCAGTGTGCACATACATGCACTGCCATACATTGCAAAGCCTGTCTTTTCTCAAGGCTGAGATTCATGCAGTGAGGGTTGGGACCATGGCTCTTCTCATCTCCATCTTGTTTTCTGGAAAATTGTTGTATTCCGTTTTGTTTGTTGTTTAGCTTGTATGACAAAGGTGCCTAGAGCCCTGGGTCCGCGTGCGTTTACATTCTGCACCAATCCAATAAATGTGTGTGGTGGTGATGGTTGCATATATACTGTAGGAAACTGCACTTAATCTAGATTTGCTTCAGAAAGTAACTCCACTGGAATTCCCTCAGGTGACTTCCTGGAGCTCACGAATGTGTCCGCCAATCTCATGTTAGCCTGTCTACCAGCTCTTCTAACAGCAAGCTTCACTTCTTCCTTAGCTCAGGTACACATACAAAGTGCACAGAGTTCTTAACCATTGGCTGTTAGTTTGCTGTTTCCATACCAACTGTTCATGATGGCCATCCTGTGGTTCCCCCTCTTGCTGGGCAGCCAGTGGTCCTTTTCCTAGTGGAGTTATTGGCTGTATACCATGGGTCTGTTCAATAACACGGTGGTCTCTGCTATTTGTGATAGTAACATGATGACAATGGGTTCTACATATTTGATAACAGGATGAGCTCCAGCACTATTGCTGAAATAACCTCTTGTTAATCTAGAATTCTCACTTCAGACAAAAGGCTGAGACTAAGTTTTGGTTTTCTTTCTTCTTGACCTGATCTGTGTATGGGAATTAAATAGCAGGAAACACCTTCTTTTGGTCACAGCACCAAGAGCACTCATTAGCCTGCACTCCTAACTCAAAAATTTCCCCCCAGGTTTCCTCCAGGGTCAGCCATCATGTTTTCAGCGGCTCCATTAGACAGAGAGAGGAAGACAGTCTTTCTTGTCTGTTGCACCTTCTCCCCTATACACACCCTTACCCAAACAGCAAGTCTACCCTACAAAATTAAGTTGATCTCAGTTACATCAGCATACAGCCACTGCAGTAATTAAATAGCTATTGCATATGCACACTACCCTCTGTGTGTCGGCGGTGCGCATCCTCACCAGGAGTGCTTGCACTGATTTAACTGTCAGTGTGGGGCATTGTAGGTCTGCTTTTGAAACGCAGCAACTGTCAATGTAAGCAACACAGTGTCTGCGCTGACACTCTGCCAACCTAACTACAATGTCTTAAGTGCTACACCTCTCACAGATGTGGAGTTAAGTTGGTGTAGTGGGAGAGTTACATTGATGGGAGCTGCATTTTGGTGTAGATGCTGAGAGTTAGGTCAATGTAAGCTGCCTTACGTCAATTTAACTCTGTAGTGTAGACTAGGGCTAAAATGGGGCTTATGTTTATAGTTGTTAATTGAAGGATGAGTTCAGTCTCAATCCCATAACAACGCGTCATCCAGCTCATAACACTATAAAGTTTCAAGAGTATCTGCATTCATTTTAAAAGATTTTATAAATGACTTAGAAAAGACTAGAGGAATGTTTCTCAACCAGTGGGTCACGACCCCCAAGGGTGTCATGAAAGGCAATCAAGGATGATTGTGCAGTGTTGAACATTTTATTACAATCTAAAGCAAAGAAAATCTTGTTCTCTCATTCTCTGCACACTCTTAACCTTCAAGGTCAGTTAGCCTCTGAAAACACACCCACACCAACTATATGGGCTTATAATTAATACTTTTTTTTACTCTTTTATAGTAAACATGGGGTGGGGGGGATTTGCAATTTTTTTTTTTTTTTTTACTTTGAATAAAGGGTCGCCAACCTAAAAAATTGAGAAACACTGCACTAGAGCAACAGGGAGAGAGCAAGGCTTCACATCAAAAAAACCAAACAAAACAAAAAACAAAAAAAACAACAACACACACACTGTTGTTTAGCTACCACAGTGATGGTTGCATTGTAAAAACCTGAACAAAATAAAACAGTGGCATGCTGGCTCATTCGTACATGTTCATCTGTGGTCCTTGCATGAACTGGGGTTTATTTTGTGTGTGTGTGTGTGTGTGTGTGTGTGTGTGTGTGTGTGTGTGTGTGTGTGTGTGTGTGTGTGTGTATATATAGAAGCTAATAGGTCTTTTCTTTTAGGGACAGAGGTGAAGCCAATGACAACTTTAACATGTATTCTTGTGTACTTTTTTAAATGTAGATTACCAGTGCTTTGGACATGGAGGCTGTAACATTTAAAAAGCTGGTGAAGGGTCATGCCTATTCGGTCACAGGAGCCAAACAGGTACAATCTTCATTCCCTTGAAGAGTTTGAAGAGAGGGAGTGTTGTGCAGTAGTTAGAACAGGGAATCCGGTCTCCGGGTTCTATTCCCAACTCTGACCTTGCAAAAGTCACTTCACCTGAGCCTGCTCAGCTACATAGTAGGAACAATAATATCTCAGACACCCATGTCCTGGGATTTAAATCATGAATGTTTGAGAGTCTCCGATATAAAGCAGTCTAAAAAGACAAAATATGTTGTGTGTTGTCTGGAGGGATTTGCAAGACCTTCGGAAAGAATCATAATTGCAGTGTTTATCATGGGGTTATAGGGCTAGGATTAATAAATAGTAAGTCAACAGAAGAGGAGTGGGTGCAGTACCCTGGCAGATCCATATTTCATTGCCCACCCCATCCCACATGGCTCTGTTATAGCAGGTCTTTGTGGCATAACCACCTAGTATGTATCTTGTTACAAGTTTGTGACTTTGCAGAAAATAAGTAGAGTTCATTTTTTTTTTTCTGTCTGAGGTAATAGGGTGACCATCAACTATTGCTTAAATCCCATGAGACATGCTAGCATTGGCACATTAACACACACTCTCCAGCTTTGTTTTACCCATGCTCTCTGCAGCAATTAGATATCCTGGTAGTTTTAAGGGAATGTCAGGTTAAAAATCTTAAATCTGCAATAAAAACCTATACCTTTGAACCAGCAACTAACGTTTTTTAAGCTACCACTTTAAAGTCTATGCACAATTTAGTATTTTGTATTTCAGCGTTAAAAATAAGGCAACCTTTTTTGTTTCTTTGTTCATTTGTAATCTTGGGGCGTCACTTGTGACAGATTTCACACAATGTACAAATCACTTTCTATGTGTTACTTAAGAACACTTTTGGATTACTAAAGTTGAAAGAATTTTAAAATCTTATATACTTCTTGATGCCTATATGTGATTCACCAAGACTGTGAAACTAGACTGGTCAGTTTTAAAGCACAATGCTACCTGCTATGTATGGCTTCTAAACATCTGCAGAGAAATATATATATCTGAGGATACCTGAAAATGCCCCTTTAAAACACTGCCTGCAATAGAATCAGAACCTTATTAGCTATAACTATATTTAAATATGACTGTAGCTAGTAAGGTCCCGATACCATTGTGGCTAGGGCCTTAATTAATGGAGCACAGTGACCTGTATGCACACAGTTCTTGGTCATAAGAAATGCTTTTCTCACTAGCTGATCTATTTTAGTTTTTTTCCCCTATAGCATTCATCCCAATAGTATCCAAATTCTGCACAACAGTTTCTGCAGAGTGAAAAAGTTGTTTTCATTTAAAGCTAATCAGTTTTTCTTCCTCATAGCACTCTCACATTAAAAGCTACTTATGTTTTTTTCCTCTCCATCGTAGTCTTTTGCATGACAATTCTTTGTGCACCTGTCTGTAAGGCATAAATACTACAGAAAGCAAGTATTATTGTATCTCTAACTGGATATCTGGGATGATTACAGATTAACTACCGAGGACAGAGTGTTAATCTAATTCGAATGCGAAACCCATGGGGAGAGGTGGAATGGACTGGAGCCTGGAGTGATAAGTAAGGATCAACTTTTTATACAGATTCTGAATGTCCTAAGTGCTGGAACTTGGGGTGCTGTGGGTGCAGTCATAGCCCCTGGTTTGAAGTGGTTTCTATCATATCCAGGCTTTACAGTTTGGTTCAAAGGCTCTCAGCACCCCACTATACAAATTGTTCCAGCACCTCTGCTGAAGATTGGAGGGGGAAAAATAATAAATAAAATTTACTCTTGGTGGAAGGTGTCCGTTTGACAGGTCTAGACACTGAACTTCCACAGCACATAGGTTAGGTAGCAATCAAGCTTCCCACGTACAACCCTTGCTAGCATGTCTCCACTCTGACTTAAAAGGAAGATCTGAAGTTGAGGATAGTTCCAGCCTTGTACACTGCTGCAACTGGCAAAAAGGGGACCAAATAGTGCCAACTAGGATAATGATTAAGGAGATGTAGATATCTGCCCACTAGGAATTGGACTGCAGATGTATCAATTCACTTCACATAGGCTCTCCTTGCTTAGATATCAAGGTGATAAGGACTTTGGACAAATGGCAAATAGCTGTGAGAAAGGAACTGCTTCTAGTCATTACCAATCTGTATCAGAACTAGTGACCTAGAGATAAAAGGCTCTATCTATTGCAAATTTGTTCAGTCCCCAGCATGTACATTTAACAAATAAATAAAAATCTCAAGACAAATCATTCCACTGCACACACAATTCTCCCTCTATGGAGAGGATGAGAGACAGAATGAACCATCTGTGACAGATGTTAGTCACATTGCTTAATGCACTACAGAACGCCCTCAGATATTCTGGTGATGAGGATGATATACGAACCTATTACATACACCACACAATAATATTAATGATCAATGAGTTCTGAGTTTTCCAGTCATGCCATCCTGTGGGTAAATATCCTAACAACAATGCACCACCTGGAATTGGGATGCTCTTAGGGTCACACCTGTATAAAACAGAATTATTTTGGTTGGATCCTACACCCAATTTGTGGAAGTGGAAATAAACTGCTGAGCAACAGCACAGGAACCGCTTGGAATACAGACCACATGTGTCTACAGCCAGTAATGATAATATTTTTCTTACTAATGAGCAGTGTGGGATGATAATGTTGCCCACAATGGGCCAAATTCAGCCCTGTTGTAACTGGCATAGCTCCAATAGGTCAGTGGAGTTGCACCTCCTTCTTCCAGAATTTAATTTACTGTGAGTTGTTCAAGCTTTAGGACTCATGGCATGTTTGAACTGCTTCACCCCTGCAGCTCTTCTGAGTGGAACGTGGTGGACCCCTCTGTGGGACAGCAGCTAAGGATTAAAATGGAAGATGGGGAATTCTGGTAAGTGGAAAGTACAGTTTGCACTAACCCTTATTTTACACTCTTGTGATCAAGTTAAAAGGGGTTTTAAATATGCACAAATAAGCCAAGATACTGGGTTTTTTTAGTTTGTCTTCAGTGGTGTTTTTACCAGTGAAAACCCATGCTACAGGAAGCAAATGTTTGAAAATGTTTTTGCTGCAACTGCCTGGAATCAGTTTTGTGCTTTTTTGGAGAGTGGCACTCAGCTGACCATGAAGTCACTGACCTGGGAAAAACACCAAAACAGATTGGTCTTTGCAGCTGAAAATAATATTCTCACCCACCTGCTCCCCTACCAAAAAAAAAAAAAAAAAAAAAAATCCACTGTGAACAAAATGTGGTTGATCATCACCTGGCGTAAATCAGGGAAATTCAACTGAAGACAATGAAGTTAGACTAATTTATACCATCTGAGGATCTGGCCCTCTAAATTTATTTTATAAATTGTTTAGATGTTATAGAGTATTATTATTTTTTACTTGTGTTCCCATAAAGCCTAGGAGCCCTACTCATGGACCAGGACTACACTGTACAAGGCACTGTACAAACCGAACAAAAAAGACAGTCCCTGCCTGTGAGAGCTTAGAATCTAAGTATAGGACAAAAGACAATAGATGGATATAACAGATCAAAGAGGGAGAGGGGAGGTACAAGGAAACAGTGGGTAGTGCTGTTGGTTTTCACCAATCATTATAAAAAGATTTTGAAAAGGCTTAGACTCCTTTGCTGTGGGATTTTGAATAAGAAGTAAATCCAAAATATATAATCTTGGATTCACTATAGCCAGGAATGATTACCATGCAAGCAAGGAATAAAAGGCATGAATTGGTGAAGGATCAGGGTAGAACAGAAAGATCTCTATTCTTTGTGAGGCTGTGGAAAGCTTTGATATCTACTGTGACAAAGTTCCTCTATCTTGGTGGGTCCTGCGCTTATTGGCAGATTTTCTTGCCTCAGAGATTCACCATTTGGGTTGGGGAATAGCCCAGAGACCTTCCCCTCTGGAAGAACCCACAGTCCAGGTTAATTGGGAGGTTTGGGGGGAACCCAGGCCCGCCCTCTACTCAGAGTTCCAGCCCAGGGCCTTGTGGACTGCAGCTGTCTATAGTGCCTCCTGTAACAGCTGCATGACAGCTACAACTCCCTGTGCTACTTCCCCATGACCTCCTCCAAACACCTTCCTTATTCTCACCACAGGACCTTCCTCCTGGTGTCTGATAACGCTTGTGCTCCTCAGTCCTCCAGCACTACACCCTCACCCCCTCACTCTCAGCTCCTTGCACCTCCTGCTCCCAGCTCCTCACACTCTCGCACTACAAACTGAAGTGAGCTCCTTTTAAAACCCAGGTGCCCTGATTAGCCTGCCTTAATTGATTCTAGCAGCTTCTTCTTAATTGGCTCCAGGTGTCCTGATTAGCCTGCCTGCCTTAACTGGTTCTAGCAGGTTCCTGATTACTCTAGTGCAGCCCCTTCTCTGGTCACTCAGGGAACAGAAAACTACTCATCCAGTGACCAGTATATTTGCCCTCTACCAGACCCACTGGTCTGGGTCTGTCACACTACATAAAACATGATCATCAAATGCATCATGGGTCTTGAGGATAGAGCTGATTAGGAATTTTTCAATGAAATGTTTGTTCACCAAAAAAATACAGATTTGTTGAAATCGAAGCTGTTTGTGAAACAGGGCAATGTATACAAATTTCCTGACTGTTGAGGAAAAAGTTTTGAAATTGTGAAAATGAAACATTTCAACATTTTCAAAAGAAAAATCTACTTTTCTGGTCTGAGATGATTTTATTTAGAAATCTAAGCTAATTAGAACTTAAAAAATCTAAATAAAAATGTTTTGGAATTATCAAAAAGAAATATTTTGATTGACCTGAGCTGAATATTTTTTTTTTTTTTTGGTTTTTCAGTTTGTGAAAATATGATGGAATTTTGTCCTGATTTGGGATGTAAAAAATTTTGTGCACTCAAAAATGTACATGGGATAGGAAAACCCACTTCACACCCTGCTCGACTTGAGAGAGACCTTTGCAGTAGTTTCTCTGACGGACACCTGTGTGAGCTCACTGGATTTCTTTCTTCTTAGGATGTCCTTCCAAGATTTTTTGAGAGAGTTCACACGGCTGGAGATCTGTAACCTTACTCCAGATGCACTGAAAGCACGCACCTTCCGCAAGTGGAACACAACGCTCTATGATGGCACCTGGAGACGGGGGAGCACAGCTGGAGGCTGCAGGAATTTTCCAGGTAAGGTATATGGTCCAGTATGCTACTCTTAGGGCTTGTCTACACTACCAAGTTTTGTTGACAAAACTTATGTTGACACCCAAAAGTCGACAAAACAAAAATCACCAAAGGGTGTTCACACTTGCTTCCTCTGTCGACAGATCATGTCCACATTGGGGACACCATCATCGACAGGGTGAGCAATGCACTGTGGGTATGTTTCCCGCAGTGCAGTGTTGTGGGAAGGAAGAGATGCTGAGCATCGTGGGATTCTCTCCAAGTTCTCCCACAGTCCCCTCAGCTGCCGAGAGCAACATCATGAGCAGCTCTGTGAGCTCTCCCTGCTGAGGAATGGCAAAGCAGCACAGCATTCTGTCCCTCTCCCCCTGCAGCAGCAGTCTGCCTGCTGCTGTGTTCCTAGTGCAGGGCAGAACAGGAGCATCACACAGATACTTCCTGGAGCTTTGAAAGGGGAGGGGCGCATGCCTGCAGGGCAGCAGAGATCAAAACACTGAGCAGAGCAATCAGGGCAGGCATTGTGGGATACTGGTGGAAGCCAGTTCTGTCGACAAAACAGCTGTGTCTACACTGGCTCTTTGTCGACAATAAAAGGAGGGGAAAAGACAAAAGTCTCTCGTAGGGGTGGAAGTTTTTTGTTGCCAAAACTGAGCGTTTTTCGCGACAAAAGTCCCATTGTAGTGTGTACGCTCTTCCCGTTTTGTTGCCAAAAGGCAGTTTTTGGTGACAAAACTTGCCAGTGTAGACAAGCCCTTAGTGCATTGGCTATCCCCAGGAATTGAAATGGGGGGGGGGGTTGAATTTTTTTGGGGGGGTGTCAGGGCCGATGAGGGGTGAGACTGTGAGGATGAAGGGGTGCTGTATGGCACTATAGTAAAAACTGAAAAATGTTTCATGACCATTTTATTAGATTTAACTCATGTTTTAAAATCATCACACAAATTAAAGTTGGCTACTCAAGCCTTCTATGAAGCACTACGTCTACATCCTTCTTGGTTTCTTGTTATAATTTTGCACAACTCTGTTAATGAACTTCTTGAATGCAATGCGTTCATGTTTGGTGGCTTCTCGTGTGTCCGGTACTTCCATTCTTTCAGTTGATATGCTCATTAGTTCATTCACATGATCAGGCAGAAGGAGACTTCTTTCAGAACACAAAATTCTATTCAATGATGAAAAAGAACACTCAACTGTAGCTGTTGTGACTGGGAGTAGCAAGAGATGAATTCCTACTTCTTTCATCCCATTCTCAAAACAAGGCATCCCATTCTCAAAACACAAAGATCAGGTCGAGCCACTAGTGATGATAAAAAAAGAAGTTGAAGTCAAATCTTCATTCATTCGTCGTATGATATTCCACTCTGTGTTCAAATTCTCTATTCTGTCCTAATCACATGGCAGCCCCATTGCTGGTAGTGCCTCACTCCACTCAACTGTTGTTTTTTTATGGGACAGGCATCTGTAAAACCTACGTAGAGGTTGAGTAGAATCTAGAAGTTGCTGTTGTCGATTTTAAAGAATCAAGTCTGTGTACTTTTTCAGTTATCTTAACAAACACTTCTTGTCTTCTTCACTTAAGGATTCATTTTATATGCCTTCATTAGTCAACTTCTGGACTGAAGTCTTTGCTTCTTCCAGTACTTTTTCAATGTATAGATCTCTGATCCAAATGTAGCTTCTATTGCTGGACAAAGATCTACTACTGTTGTAGCAGATGCCTGGATGGCATTGTTTAATGACCCAAGTGGTTTCAACAGTAGACTTACGAGAAGAGAATGGCAATAGTCTTCTCTGAACGTAGTAGCAAAAGTAATCCACCAGCCTCACTACTTAGATCCGTCCCATCTTGGTAGATACTTTCCAAAGCCAGTAATAACGTCTGGAGTAATTTTAAGACAACAGCCAAGGATCGCTCATGAGAAAGCCAGTGGGTTTTCCCAGGTTGGACTAATTTGAACTTCAGTCCCAGTGTATCTTCTACATTTTCCAAGATATTCAGTCTTTTTGGACTCTTGCTGAAAAAAGAATATAATGAAGACATTAAATTTATAGCTTTTTTAATGTCTTTTGAAGATTCTTCAGCTTGTACTAGTGCTAGTTGGGGTAGATGGCCTCTGCAGTGTGTATAGGAGAGATTAGGGTTACACTTTTCTCTGAGCAAAGCTTGTACTCCACCATGTCTTTCAGAGAAGTTTGCAGCTCCATCAAATGCACAAGCAGCCATCTGTTTGGGGTCTAATTGACAAGCATTTAACTCTTCTAAGATGTGGGTTGTCACAGATGCAGCCGATGTGTCTTCTATAACTTGAACATCTAGAAATGCATCTACTGGCCTATCCCGACATCAAGATAACGTACACAATGACTTAATACTTGATGCCCATTTGCATCGGTGCATTCATCAGCCATGTATGCAAATGTTTTGAATGTGGTGAGAGAGTTCTTCACTTTTTCAACTGTTGAGTCTTTCACTGTTGCACCGCATGCTTCTAGCCAGTCAGTTGAGTTTCTTGCAGAAAAATAGTGAGCATTTGCTGGTCTTGTTCGGAACCAGTGTTCAACTTCAGAATGAACAAGTGACAATGCACTTAACATTGGCCTCCAATGTCTGGTATCTCTTGCTTAAATAGAAAGTAGGATGCCACAGCCATGTTTGTTCGCATGAACTGTGTTGTGTCTCCAGCATTCTTAACAGCCTCATTAAGTACTTCTAAAATTGGCTTTGAAAGTGGGCTTATAAGGCTTTCTGCATGTTGATACACTCCAGAGGCCTGGTGTTTTGCAGCCTTTTCACGTCGTTTGTCAGCATTGACTTTGCTGGTCAGTTTGACAAACCAAGCTCCTCCACTTTTACCAATTATAGCATTGGGAAGCTTTCCTTCTTAAGCTTTTTTGCAAGAGGAACATCAGTAGCCATCTTTTGTAACTTCAATAAATGGGAACACTTTGACCAACAAACATCGGGAACTGCCTTTAGGTTTTGGAGACACTGTTTCTTCAATAGGTAGCTGTATTTGTGCTTCGGGCTGGTCAGATGTAGATATACCACTTGAACCTTCAGATGACATGTTGATATATTCTTGGTTCTTGGTGTGTTCTTCACCTTGGTTAGTTTTTGAGGCCTTTGAGTGGAAAAATTATTGTATTTTTTTTTTGTCTTTTCATTTTCACTTTGACCTGCAACATATAAAAGAGATATGAATAAAGTAAATATTTTGTTAGGATAATGCAAATTTAACATAAGGATAATGCAAGTTACACCAAAACACATAACAGGTCTAGATTTCTAAAAAAATACAAATTAAAAAAAAAAAGTATTTAATTTAAATTGACTTTTGAAAAGTAAGCCTTCATGGGATAAGCAGGAAGTCCTCTCATGGATCAGTAACTGGTTAAAATATGGTAAACAAAGGGTAGGAATAAATTATCAGTTTTTAGAATGGAGAGAGATATATAGTGGTATCCCTGAGGGGTCAGTACTGGGACCATTACTGTTCAACATAGTCATAAATGATCTGGAAAAATGGGTAAACAGTGAGGTGGCAAAATTTGCAGATGATACAAAACTATTCAAGATAGTTAAGTCCCAGGCAGACTGCGAAGCGTTACAAAGGGATCTCACAAAACTGGGTGACGGGGCAACAAAATGGCAGATGGAAATTCAATGTTGATAAATGCAAAGTAATGCACATTGGAAAACAATCTCAACTATCCATGCAAAATGATGAGGTCTAAATTAGCTGTTAACACTCAAGAAAGAGATCTTGGAGTCCTTGTGGATAGTTCTCTGAAAACATCCACTCAATGTGCAGCGGCAGTTAAAAAAGCAAACAGAATGTTGGGTATCATTAAGAAAGGGATAGATAATAAGACAGAAAATATCATATTGCCTCTATGTAAATCCATGGTACATGCACACCTTGAATACTGCGTGCAGATCTGGTCACCCCATCCCAAAAAAGATATATTGGAATTGGAAAAAGTACAGAGATGGGCAACTAAAATGATTAGGGGTATGAAACAGGAGGAGAGATTAAAATGGGAATTTTCAGCTTAGAAAAGAGACGACTAAGGGGGAATAAGATAGAGGTCTATAAAATCTTGACTGGTGTGAAGAAAGTGAATAAGGAAATGTTATTTAATCCTTCACATAACACAAGAACAAGCAGTCACCCAATGAAATTAATAGGCAGCAGGTTTTAAAAAAACAAAAGGAAGTACTTCTTCACACAACATAAGTCAACGCGTGGAACTCTTTGCCAGGGTATGCTGTGAAGACCAAAACTATAACAGGATTTAAAAAAAAACTAGATAAATTCCTGGAGAGTAGGTCCATCATTGACTATTAGCCAGGATGGGGAGGGATGCAACACCATGCTCTGAGTGTCCCTAGCCTGTTTGCCAGAAGTTGGGAATGGGCAACGGGATGGATCACTTGATGATTCCTTGTTCTGTTCATTCCCCCTGAAGCACCTGGCCTTGACCACTGTTGGAAGACAGGATACTGGGCTATATGGACCATTGGTCTGACCCAGTATTACCATTCTTATGTAAAAATTAATTATAATAATAAAAATGTTTAGTACAGAAACTCCCCAACATAATGACCTCTCAAGATAGCAACGATGTGAGATAACAACCTTGGCAAATAATGCATGTTTTCTACTAGGAAACATATTTATATAAGTTTCCATTCCCAGTCACAAATCTAGCATTCTGGAGCAAAGTCACTAAAATATAGTCCAACAAACAAATGTTTATTTAATATACCCCCACACTTTTCCCTCCACTGCACCCCACTCACCGGTGTTGTCCTTGGTCAGTGGAGACTCAGAGTTCAGAGGTGCTTTCACGTGAGTACACCTCCCAGGTGGGGGGCAAGAAGGCACCTTGCTCATTCCTCCAGCTGCTCACTGTTTTCTCTGACCACTGCTGTTTGTTGTGCCACTGTTCACTCCACCACTCTGTTGCCAATGGCCCTGCGCAGTCACCTTCTGCCACTGTGACCTCTGTGAGTTGGTCTCTTGAGGTTCCACCCAGCTCTCAGTGATTTCAGCTGAGCCCTCAGGGTGGGGAATCTCGCTGTTGCAGTCTGGGCTGTCTCTTCCGCAGAAACACTGTCACCACAGCACGACTAAGCACTTAGACCTGATTATCAGTGATTTCAGCTGCAGTGGTCACTTAACAGAACAAAAGACTATCTATGGAGCCTAATCAGCTCTGTCTTTAAACAGTGGAGAGGGACAGGTCCCCACTCTCTCTCTTGATGCCCTCAATCAGCACAGGCTCAGTACAGTTCTACTGCCCTGTACTCATACAATAAGAACAACAACATTTCATCCTCCCCCCTCCCCCCCCGCATTCAAGTGATTTGTAACCCAACCCCAACCAAAATCTATCACTTGGGCAACACAGCTCTGTTTGCTGGATACCTGGGTAGATTAGGTGTGAATGTAAATACAATCTGGTCCTGAAGCCTTTCCCTCCAGCCCCAGCACATCACTAGCTGTCAGGGAGAGCTCATTTAGACTTCGCTTACAAATCATCATTTGAAATTATTAGTTTGGCCAACATCACCGAAATGAATGCACTGACATTGTCATAAAAAACAACAGCTGTAGTCTATGTCTATGAAGCTAGTCTATGTTCATACTTTTCAAATCTATTATACTTTTTCAGATACATGTATTTTATCGTACACTGTATATTCTTTTAAAATGTGTATTAATGTTTCAATTTCAATTCAAATTTCCAAACAGTCACGAACTTGGCATGTAACTAGTTCACAAAACTGGGGGGTCGGGTGTTGGAAAAATTCAGGGGGGGTGTAGGGAAATCACTGCCTTAGTGCTAACCCACCCAGAACACCTGATTTTATCAAACTAGCCTGATGCTGGCTGTTAAAACAGTTTTTCACTGAGACATACCAATTTCACTGCACCCTGAGGAAATGCTTGTAGTTTACTGGAAATACCCTCTGCAGAGACCCATGTTAATGAGGAAAGCTCATTTTTAGATGTATATTTGCTGAATTACCACTTTTGCGATCAATTTAAACGATGAACGAGTGAACGCTTTTATAACTATGAATACTGGTATATCCATTCCCAGTGATTGCTTTGTACTGGGGTGGTCAGGTTTTCATGGTGTTCAGGCATTCATAAGAGACTCTTATCAGGGGGTAGCCGTGTTAGTCTGTATCTACAAAAACAACAAGGAGTCTGGTGGCACCTTAAAGACTAACAGATTTATTTGGGCATAAGCTTTCGTGAGTAAAAACCTCACTTCTCTATGCATCCGAAGAAGTGAGGTTTTTACTCACGAAAGCTTATGCCCAAATAAATCTGTTAGTCTTTAAGGTGCCACCAGACTCCTTGTTGTTTTTATAAGAGACTCTTGGCTCAAAGAGTACATCTACAGTGCAATAACTGTGTGTGACTGCAGCTTGTGTAGATAGACCCAACCTAGCTTGGGTACCAATGGTACCAATGAAGCATCCCGGGCTTCAACAAGCCCACCCAGAATCCTAGGTTATTACTTGGGGAGCTAGCCCTTGCTGCCATGGCTTTATTGCTACCAATGCCCAAGCTAGCTATGTTAAAGCTCTCTAAGGGTATGTCTACACTGGAAACTTCAAAGCGCTGAAGTGTGGTCGCGCACAAGCGATGGGAGAGACCTCTCCCAGCACTCCTGGTAATCCACCTCCACGAGGCAATTAGCTCCAAGGGCTGGGAGTGTGGCTCCCAGCGCTCGCAGCCTGTCTACCCTAGCGCTTTAAAGTGCTCAGACTTGCTGCGCTCAGGGGGGTGATTTTTCACACCCCTGACCCAGCAAGTTAGAGCGCTATAAAATGTAAGTGCAGACAAGCCCTTACGTATGTCTACATGATGATCCACAGTCATGCCCTGTGATTGCAGTGCAGACATATCCTATATCTTAAAACAACCAGGAATATGTAAGGATAGTATATTGTTTAATTTATTCCTTTCTCGTCCTGCCCTTCAGCTACTTTCTGGATAAACCCTCAGTTTAAAATCCGACTGGAAGAGGTGGATGATAATGATGATGACTACAGCAGAGAATCGGGCTGCAGCTTTCTCCTGGCACTCATGCAGAAGCACCGTCGCAGGGAAAGGCAATATGGGAAGGACATGGAGACCATTGGCTTTGCTGTCTATGAGGTAACTATGGGCTCTGTAACAATCCGGGCTCTCAGAGATTCCTAGCTTCTGATTAGCACAACCTCCTTGTCTCTCTCCCTGCTGAGAATAACAGTTCTTTATAAGATTAATAGGCTCACTTGCATATAATTAGCCTTCAAATGTTAGCTCATTGTTGAGCTATACCTTGGATGAATTAACCAGTCACCCCAGCTTGTTGGGGCAGGAGGGCTTCCTTATAGGAACAGCAATATGGGGTGAGGGAGAGGGGGAGGTGACCTAGGGCTTCAAAGGTGAGTGCCCCTGAACAACATGTATACTTCATTGCAATGACACAAGAGAAGTAAGGGATGTGAGGGGAAACCATTGCTTAAACTCTGATCCAAGCATAAATACTTGAAATGGTAATTATAGCCATGCAGAAGATGACTGGCCAAGTAAATAACTAACAAACTATAGATGGTATCTTTTTCCTGTTGGCTAACAGAACATTAGTTTCATTGTAACTTACTGACCTCTAATTTGTATCTCTAAAGGTTCCTCGTGAGGTACGTATGGAAATTCTTTCATCAGATACCAACCATAGGTAATGCATATTTAAATCAATCCTTTTGGTGGGGATAACATTGCATGATGATGCATAATGTGGCTTCACTTTGGATTCAGACACTTCTTCCTTTAGAAATGATCAAGGTGGCTCCAAGGCTTTTATTTTGTATCCATCCCAGACAATCTGAATTCTTTGATATTCATCCAGATCAAGGTCTGAACAGCATGTCTTACTTTTATGGAATTTTTTATTCTTCTAATGGAACACCATTAACAGGAATTGATGTACTGTAATGACATTTTGTATGTGTGAGTTTTCTGAGGTCCTATTTTTATTCTAAATATCTCTCTTAGGTACTTATATTGCCTCTTATCATTGTAATATATGAGCACCTCATAATACCGCTGTGAGGTAGGGAAGTATCCCTGTTTTACAAATGGAGAACTATGGCACAGAGAGTCTAAGTGACTTGCCCAAAGTCATACAGGAAGTCTGACAGAGCAGGGACTTGAACCCAGGTCTTCAGCTATTACCCTGACCACTGGACCATCCTTTCTCTTCAATGGCAGCCTTTCTGCTTCCCTCGGTTGGGCCATCCTATACTTCTTTTAAGAGGGATGGGTAAAGTTCCCTTCAGAACCCATCGACACTGCTCTTGAGTTAGCCAAAGGAATGTGATGCAGTTCTCAGACTCTGCAGACTGAGGTTTGATTCAATGTGTGGCAGCCATTACATTTATTTCCACTTATTATTTTGGCAGGAAAACCTATGTGGCACAGAGGAAAAATGCCAATGTCTTGACCTCTGTGCTTCCAAAGGACCCTCTGCCCTTTTCCAAGGATCTTCCTTCTTCTCTTTTATTGTGGTACTATTTAAACATCCCGGTTGACTAGACCTTTGTACTGGGTCTTTAGCCGTCTGTGTGGAGCAGAAGTTTTGCCAGCTCATGGCAGTGACTATATGTCTCTCTCTGGCAGTTTGTAGGCCAGTCTGCAGTTCACCTGAAACGAGATTTCTTCCTGGCAAATGCCTCACGAGCTCGCTCGGAGCAGTTCATAAATCTTCGTGAAGTCAGCACACGCTTCAAGTTGCCTCCAGGGGAGTATATTGTTGTGCCTTCCACCTTTGAACCTAACAAGGAAGGAGATTTTGTCCTGAGGGTCTTCTCAGAGAAAAAAGCTGGAACTGAGTAAGTTTGATTATGGCAAGTGTTTTGTGTGAACTAGTAGCTGTTTTCCAGGAATTGGGTCCCAGAAGAGAAAGGTTTGAATCATATCCAGTACCACTATCACCACTTGCATCCCCATACTTGCTTTTTCTAACTGATGCTAGCCTATCAGGGCTTCCCAATCAAGGGCCATATAGGGAAAACTTTAATAATATCAAGGCCCTTTCACAGGGCTGCAGTTAGTACACATGTGTGGGATTTTATTCATGTATCTCTATTATCAGGTTTTTGCAATCTTTGGGAACCTTTGTTCCCAAGCGTCATATTGTTCTCTTTCTGGCTGACTGTGAAGAAGGAATCTGACATAAACTTACTTATTCTAGATCAACCAAGCCCTTTAGCCCGTATGGCTGTGGAAACCAATATGTAGGAGATGCGATGGTGGAAAAACTGATGGCTGATACAATGGATAGTATTGTGCCCTGCTATGCCAGAGATCCAGCATTAGAGCCTGTGATCTATTTCCCTGGGCCCATAAGGGTTTGGGGCTGCCAAACATTACTGAAACATAGGTACCAGCCTCTCTTGCACCCAGAAAGTTGTCCCCCTGAGAACTAACATATAGCATTTATACCTGCTCACATAATATTGTGACCAGACAGTACCTCTTCTGCCACAATGGTTTTGCTATTTTGATTCCTTCATGGACATTTTGTGTGTGTTTCTGCAGGGAGATGGATGATCAGATCCAGGCTAATCTTCCAGATGAGGTAAGAACCTCTTATCTACTAACCTCTGCAAGAGTGGAGACTAAGGATTCCTTTTTGAGGTTTAAGACCACTCAGAGTTCTAGCAGTCCCTTGGTTTCATTCACAGCCTGTGGCTATGTTCAAAGAGCCCTGTTCATATAGTCGTCATAAGAGGCTCCTCCTGTTTCCATACAGTCTTCTGACAACTTTTTAAAATTATTTTCTTTCCATGCTTGCCCTTTCCAGTAGAATAGGCAGCTAGAACTTGGTAGTTACTAAGTGTTGTTTCCTTGCATATGAACCCAGAGATCCATCTTTTAGTACCATATTGGGGGGAGGGATAGCTCAGTGGTTTGAGCATTGGCCTGCTAAACCCAGGGTTGTGAGTTCAATCCTTGAGGGGACCACTTAGGGATCTGGGGCAAAAAATCAGTACTTGGTCCTGCTAGTGAAGGCAGGGGGCTGGACTCAATGACCTTTCAGGGTCCCTTCCAGTTCTATGAGATAGATATTCCTAACTAGCTACTATGGCTCTATCCATGTAGTACAACTTCTGAGTCAGTCTAGTTGTCGTGTAACCAGACGCCTCAACAGCAGAAGCTCTGTGATTTTTACCTTCTATAGTTCCCCATCGCTATGCAACATGTCTCTGCTCTCTGGGGAAACTGGACTTGTGTAAGAGTTCTGATTTAGTGGTGCTAAGGTATTGCTTGAGTGACCTAAACCTAACTCCCTCAGGAGCTAAATGCATTATTTTCACTGCACAACCCTTCCCCTACTAGTGAGAAGCTGACTGTGGGATTCAAATATTCAAATGTGGGATTCTACTACTTGGCTAGTGTTGCCATGATATCTTTACTACTTCTGTATTCTCCTGTCCAGCCATGGGCTCAGAACAAATTTCCTGGGCTACATATTTCCTTGCTGCATATCTTTCATGGGCTGTGTACTTTACTCTTCTGAGAAGTAGCCAATCAAAAGTTTGTTCTCTTTCCTCAGAAAGTGCTTTCTGAAAGTGAGATTGATGACAGTTTCAAGCAACTTTTCAAGCAGCTCGCTGGAGCGGTAAGTGCGCTGTTCTTACTGAGTTAAGATGAAGGGGCAAGTATGTATCAAACCTGCTAACTTTGGAGGAGATGTGGCTGCAGCTCTTGTTCCTTTGGCAGTGGGTGGAAAAGCAACGTGTATAAAGAAAAATCTATGTACTATATATAATGGTCCCATTGAGGAGTCCCTACCTATTACAATAGCAAAGAGTCCTTTGGCATCTTATAGACTAACAGACATATAGGAGCATGAGCTTTCGTGGGTGAATACCCACTTCTTCGGATGCATGTTTACAATTACAATATCATTTTGTGAGCAGCTGGAGCAAGTGTAACCTTGATTTATGTGTTCCCAAGTAAGAGTTTAAAGATCAGAAATAGAACCAAACTGCACTCTTTCAATTTGATCCTCCAGAGCAGTGACAGATAATTTAATTTATTGGAGGACTGTGAATGACACAATGAGTGATAGAATTAAAGATTTTATTTAAAATAAAATTAGTTGAAGCAAACAGGCATTACTATAAAACCATACACTGCCTTTATGCGCACATTCCAGATGAAAGGGTGCATCCAGAAATGATCAGCTCTGGATGAGAAGGGGAATATAATCCTCTCTCTAATGGTATCTTAATTGTGAATGAGTGCACTAATATAAAATTAGCATACTACTATTTTTATAATCAATTGTAACAACACCCCTTAATTAATTGTCTACCTTTTACCATATCTATATTTCCACTACCATATTTAATCTTCTGTACACCCAAACCGAATGTCTTTTACTTATTGCCTAAAAATATCAAACATCATTCTAATTATCATTTGTGTCAATGCAATTTCGGCACTTAGCAATATTTCAAACCATCTAAAAATTTCCTTACAACATTGCTAAAATCAGTTAAAACAAAAACATATTTATTACTTGACCATAATTTATCTCTAACTTGCCTCTGAATTGTCTCACTTTACTTCACTTATATTTTACTAGGCCTTATTATTATCAAGCCCAGTTTTAGGCCCAAAAACCAGTTCTTTATTTACATTACAATCTAACATATACAAGCATCATCTCTATAGGTTACACAAGATAAAATGCTTTCCAATTATTCAGCAAAATCAGCTGGCTGTATTGTTTGTCCTCTTTCGGGTTTAGGACACTTGAGGTGTGAATCGTCTAATTCTAAATCTTTTCTCCCCATACCATTCTTAGTCCAGCTGCTAGACTAATATTTTGCTTCACATGATGTAAGAAGATAAGTATGATTAAACCTCAGTAGCTGAATGGATTACCTCCAAAGAAAAATGAGGTTCTATATGAAATGGTGTTGACTATCTTTTTAGGTGGCACTTTTCCCACTGCATCGTTACCGAATTAATGCCTCCATGTGGTAGTGGGAGGGAGCACTGCTGCTGGAGGTTTTGCCTTATGGTAATTAAAGTTGAACATGAGCTCCCTCTGTGATGGTAATTAGCTAAGAGGGCAAACACAGTCTTTGGATGTATAAGCAAGGTAATATAAAGTAGGAGAAAGGAGGTGGTATTACCTCTGTACATGGCATTAGTGAGACCATTCTGGTGTCCACATTTCAGAAAGGTTGTTGAACAATTGGAAAAAAGGTACAGAAAAGAGCTACAAAAATGATCCACAGTCTGGAAAACATACCTTAGTGTCAGAGACTTAAGAAGCTCAGTCTATGTAGTTTACTCAAGAGAAGAATGAAAAGTGACTTTATCCTATTCCACAAGTAAATATATGGGGAAGAGATTTCTGAAAATAGACAGCTCTTTAATTTAGCAGAAAAGACACAATGAGATCCAGTGATTGGAAGCAGAAGGTAGACAAATTCAGACTAGAAATAAGGGGACATTTTTAACAGTGAGGGTAATTAATCACTAGAATAACTTAGCTAGGGATATGGTGGATTCTTCATCACCTGAAGTCTTCAAATCAATACTGGATACCTTTCTAAAAGATTTGCTATAGCTCAAGTAGAAATTATGGGTTTGATGCAGAAATTATTGGATGGGACTCTCCATCTTGTGCTATGCAGAAGGTCAGACTAGGTCCCTCCTGGCCTTTAAATCTATGAATCTCAAGTCACTGACTTCTCACAGAAATATAGAGGGTTTGGTCCAAGTCATTTTAGCCAAATCCCAATTTGAGTAATGACATTCTGCCTCTCAAACGTCTCCGGAAGTTTCGGTTGGATAGCATATTCTTCACTTCCCCTCCTAAACTAATGTGTGGTGTTGCTTTGCACTGTTACTTGCTGCCATAATTCATCTAATAAATGTGGCTGCATCTTAGCAATGGGTGGTTCTGTACATAATTTGTACATCAGTTTAATCACTTTGGGATGAGAGACACTATAGAAATGCAGTATTATTTCTTTGGTTCTTCCAGGATATGGAAATCAGTGTCTCAGAACTGCAGACTATCCTCAACAAAATCATAAGTAAACGTAAGTAATGGAAAAACAGCATCACATAATTCAGCTGACCTATTAGTATCATAGTCTGAATCTGGGTATTTCTTGGTCAGTCTCTGTAATCTAGCATACCATGTGGTTCTCTTCTTGAAGTAGTACCAGCAGTCTGATGCACCCAGACTGGTAGCTGTAGCTTGGGCACTGGCACTCTTTTCTGAGCATCAGTATAGGAAACAGAATCAATATATTTCTCTCTCCTACTGGTTGGAAGCAGTCTCATTATCTACTAGCAGAGGATGGAAATGAAAATAATTATTGCCTCACTCCTGCATTAAGGTTGCATTCTTACAAGAAATCTAAAAAGAACACAAAAAAGCTCAAGTGTTTGTAATGAGGATGCTAGCTTTTCACACAGTGCATTATAAACAACTCTGCTATGTGCCTTAACTTTGCCCCCTCTTTGCTTTAAATTCCAGATAAAGACCTCCGGACTAAAGGGTTCAGTACTGAGTCATGCCGAAGTATGGTGAACCTCATGGATGTATCCTCCTTCTGCATCTTTGTTACATCCACATGACTTCCTGGCCCTTTGGGTTGTGTCATGCCTGTAAGATGTAGACCAGTCATTAGGGGATTTTTTTTTTTATTAAGTAAAAATGACATATTATAGCTGCCAGGGTGCTAGTGTTTAGTGGAGACTTGGAATGGTTTCTTCTTGGGGTGTGATGGGAGAGGAAGTTCCTCTTCAGGAAGTAAGCTTGCAAACATTTCTCCTTAATAATTTTTCCTGAATAGAGAGATGGAAATGGGAAATTAGGACTGGTGGAATTCAACATCCTCTGGAACAAAATTAGGAGTTACCTGGTAGGTGAAGTTGCTATTGATCCCCCACTTCTGCTTCCTTTAGCTTATCCATATCAATGACAGAGAATTTCCGATGTCACTTGACAATGCTCTGGTACCAGCACTGACAATTTGGTGCTTTTTTTTTAATCCAGTCTTTGTTGTTCGTGTACACAGCAATGTGATATTTTTGCACATTTTCAGTAGACTGTGTGACTCTGTTTATTACAGTCCATGAGATTTCTTACCCCATTGCAGGAGTGTCCAGTACCCTCATGTCCTTTTTTGTTTTTTTGTTAAGGTTGTCTTTAGGAAGTTTGATTTAGACAAGTCTGGATGCATGAGTGCCTATGAAATGCGAATGGCGCTGGAGTCTGCAGGTGATGTATTACATACTTTGATGGAGTTAACTTACTACCTTCCATTTAATTCATTTGTCAGTTAATTCATAATCTCTTCCATCAGAAACCAAACAAATACCATTTGTACCCTTTATTCCAACCATGATGGAACCAAGGTTTTGATAGGTTTGTCCAGATAATCCATCTAGGCACTGTAGAAAAATGATCAAACGGTTGTACGATAGGTTAAAATTCTGAGCAAAGCCAAAGAAGAGAGCTCCAGTAAGATCTGTGCAACTTTGTTTTAGATGTAGCTGACCTAAGTGCTACTGTGCTCTGCGCAAGAAATGATGTGCCCTCTTGTGGTTGCACAGAAAACCTGAGTAGTTGCTTGTTACAATCCAAAATGACAAGATTTGATTGGTACTAGCAAAGAATAATCATACTGGATCAGATCAGTGGTCCATCTAACAGCTGTCTATCCTATTTCCAACAGTGCCCATACAAGCTGCTTCCTGTAGTTATGGAGTAACCTGCCCACAGAGAAAGTTTCTTCCTAACCCCTCTTGGCTAATGTCCTACAACATAAATATTTATATCCCTTCCAGAACTCTTGGGTTTTTTAATCCTTACTATAACTCAGGATATTCTGGTTGTCCATATAAATGGCCAATCCTTTTTTGAATCATGCTAAATTCTTGGCCTCAATGATGAATAAACAGATCTCTCTATACATACCCGACTTTCCAAGAGTGGTCTGTTTACTCCACGTAATACCTGTGTGGCCTGAAATCAAGTGGTCTAATACTGTTTTAAATTGCTTGACTTTTTAATATAGTAATGTCTTGACAGGCTTTAAACTGAACAAGAAACTGTATGAATTGATCATCACCCGTTATTCTGAGCCTGACTTGGCTGTTGACTTTGATAACTTTGTGTGCTGTTTAGTGCGACTTGAAACCATGTTCAGTGAGTACAAATTTCTGAGAGTATTTTTATGTTTCTAACTTGTTGTTTCTTACCATGTGGGTATGAATTTCCTATTATGGTACTATACAGATATTTTTGTGCACAACCCAGCTGGAAATCAGACTCTAACCTACTCAGCTTTAAAATATTCTCTTGATCTGTGCCAGCTCATGAAGTTTGGGTACTAATGCCCATGGTACCAAGTAACCCATTTGGTGCTGACTGTGAGTATTTTCCCAACAGTCAGCATTCTGCATTGGCACTATTCAAACTCTCGACTGTGAGCCATTGATGGTGCTACTCACAGAATATTTAGTAACTGTTGTAAAGCTATTTATTGGGATTAGCAGACTATCAAAATGGTAGATGGCAGAAGGCAGGGATAGCTCTTCGATGGAGAGATTACTAGTTGAAGCATCTGTTAATAATTTTATTGCAAATACCAGCACTCCTGTTTATTTTTTAACCCCGTCTTTATTTAGATTTGAAAGGGCTAGGTCCTACCTTTATTCTGTTGGCAGCAAGAATTGTACATGTGTTTCATTCAATGGATTCTGATGCAATGTTGGATTAAAAAGCAGTAAAGGGAAGGTAAACGTTCTCCAGCAGGTTTTCTTGGTGAAGTGGTACCTACTCCATTTGGAGATAATTCAGAGGTATACTACTTTCTATAGGAGGTCTGAGAATTACCCAGAGGCATAAAAGTTTTTAAACGGTGCAATTAAAAAATAATAATTACAAAACATTCCCCTCTTCCCCCCCTTTTCCCATCTCTATAGGGTTTTTTCAATCTCTGGACACAGATAAAGACGGAATTGTCACTTTTGACTTATTTAAGGTACATACTTTTTTTCCTCCCCTGGTTTGTGTGGGTCTCTTACTTCCCATAGCTGTCCCTCTGGAGTAGATATTAACACCTCCCATGTTAGTCTTGCTCTTCCCCTTGCTCATTATTCTATGATTACAATAATTACAATTCACTACACATTCAACCACAAAAGAGGTAGTGATAGTGTTCTCCAGTATTTAGTGCAAATGATAGAGAATTAGGATTTCTTGGTTCTGTCCCAGCCCTCTCACCAATTTTGGACATATTAGTGTGCCTCAGTTTACCCATCTCTAGCAGGAATACCTACCTCATACAGAAGTTATGAGGCTTTGAATTTATTAATACTTACTACTACAAGTACTAATTTGTGGTCCTTGATGAAAGTGGCTATGGATATGCAAAGAATTATAATTACTAATCTGTAAATTTGTCGCAAACACCACTTTGCCCCCAAAATGTTCCCATAAACTACCTCAGTTTTTAATACAAACTGGTAGATTTACCAAGTCTTTTTGATTTATTTTATCCCAGCAGAGTAATGATGTCAGCTAGTGGTCTCCTCATCTGGGGCCTGATCCAAAGACCACTTTTAATAGAAGTCATTTCACTGCTTTCAATGGATTTTGGATCATGCCCTTAGGTGGATATGAAAGTAGAATCTGAAAGGCTTGGAGCGAGAAGAGGGCATAGACACACGTTTTTATTGTACAAACAAACATGTTATGCTATACATTCTTTGGAGTGTTCCTCCCTTTAGGTGTAGTACAAAGAAATGTACACTGATTCCTGGTTAATATGGTAATTGTTTCAGGTGGAAATGGAGATGCAGGTTCCTGGAGATGATTCACATTCTCTTTCTTTCTCCTCTGCAGTGGTTACAGCTAACCATGTTTGCTTGAAGAAGAAAAGGAACCACTCCCACCCAGCCATTCAGCTTTTTCCCCCATGTAATCTCATCTGCAAGTGCCTTTGCCTTGGGATAAGGGGAGGGGGGTGTCTCCTCCTCCTTGCTGCCTCTACTCCTTGCCCCACACCTACAGAAGCCTCACTTTGGACAAGGGGACCCCACGCCTATGCATGGAGATACTCTTATCAGTTCCTACCCTTATGCCTGGTTGACTTGTCCTTGGAAGCCTTTCTGCACCTTCTCTCAGGCAGCTAAAACCATTCTGTTTTTAATTTTTAGTGCAACATTTTGGTGAGAAACTGCAGGACACAATGCCAAAGCCACATATGGGCCTTCTCATTCAATTATGTGCTCATTTTTTTAAATGGATAAGTACGTCTGATGCCAATGGGGGATGATGCTACCCTCTTGTAGAGCCCGCCATACAGAGTATCCTAGAAAATTTGCTGCCTTCCGGAGGTCACGTTTTCTAGGCTCCTTCTCCACACTTTGCTTTTTGGATTTGTTTATGATTGCTTTGTTAGTGAAGATTCTAACTAAAGTGCTAAATATTACAATTTGCCAAGGCAACCGCTTCCCCTCCTCCCCCTCCCTTCCTGTCCCTGTATTACTGGTCTTTACTCTCCCTTCTTCTCCCCTCTCCCACCCCCAGAACTTCCATTTCAGCCTCTGGCTTTTTGTTTTTAAATTTCCTGAGACAGACCCCAAAGGAATTAGGGCTGTATTTGCAGGTCTCCTTATATGAGCCCTTTTCCATGCTCTTTATACCTGAGAATATACATGAGAGAGGAACAGTGAGAAAGGGCCCAGCAAACTGGAATGTATGCATTTCATTCATGGTGCACTGTGAAAAGCCTTCACCTTAAGATGGTTGACCTGGGATTTCTTGTGCCTCAAGACTACAATAGCCAAACACCTTTCACCTGTTTCACCTTTGCCTTTCCACACTGCCGCTGTACTTATCCAAGCTTAAAGTAGCATGAACATTCTCCAAAGCTTTCTCTCCCTGAGGTCAAACTGTTCTTGTCATTTGCTATTTTTTATATTCCTGTATGTGATAAGGGGATTTTGAGGTGATTAGCATGCTTATTTAACATTGCCAGGAGTGTCAATATCAGGGATTATGTTACACATACGTACTGAGTAGTTTTATTTTGTATTGTAGAAACCGAATGTTTTAATGTCAAAAATAAATTTTAAAAGTACTATTAAAACTATTTTCTCCGTGTTTATTCCTTTCTGTTCCTTTTAAAAATGTAGCTATCCTGTCATTTTGGGTTGTTAGCTTAGCGCATATACACAAAGCTCCAATACAAAACAAAACAAACTCTATATCCAAGTTTCTCTGGTTCAGACTGAACTTAAGTGGTTATGTGCCATGGTCTAGGCCAACAATCAGCCTCCAACGAGAAAGATTAACTGGCACTCTGAAGTGTGGAGTTAAAGTTAAGGTGTAAAATATACTGAATCTGAGAAGCCAAATAGTGTGTTGAATTAAAAAAAAAAAAAAAGTGTGCCTACATACCACTCATGTTGAAAATATAATACTTTTAAAATCAATTCTAGCATTCTGATTATAATATTGGAAACCCGGGGGCAGATAGTCATCAAGTATAAATTGTTTATAGCTTCACTGAGGTCATGAATTTGGAACTATGACAATTACGACCCTATAACAACCTACATCAGATGAAGCGCTGCCTCAAACAGATTAGTATTAGCATAGGAGACAGAAAATGGGGTAATTTGGATTATTGCCTACAATAATTTTACCAGTAAGCATCATAGATGAATCCATGTTTGAAGGGTTTAGGGATTTTGAATATTTTAATCAGACTGTTAATTCAGTTTACATTTGTTTGATATGTTAGAAGCATAACTATCCTTAGCATTGGTCAGTAAAACAATCATTCCGCTAACTTGGCTCTTTAGCTGCAAAATTGTGCAAGTGAGGGTATGTCTACACTATGGGATTAATCCAGATTTACAGAATTCGAATTTTGGAAACAGATTATATAAAGTCGAACGTATGCGGACACACTAAGCACATTAATTCGGCGGTGTGCGTCCATGTACTGGGGCTATCGTCGATTTCCGGAGCATTGCACTGTGGGTAGCTATCCCATAGTTCCCGCAGTCTCCTCTGCCCATTGGAATTCTGGGTTGAGATCCCAATGCCTGATGGGGCCAAAAACATTGTCGCAGGTGGTTCTGGGTACATCGTCCCCCTCTCTCCAGGAAAGCAACGGCAGACACCGTTTTGCGCCTTTTTCCTGGGTGAACAGTGCAGATGCCATACCACGGCAAGCATGGAGCCCGCTCAGCTCAAGACAACAGTCATCAACATTGTAAACACCTCGCACGTTATTGTGCAGTTTATGCTGAACCAGAACCTGCAAAACCAGGCGGCAAGGAGTAGGCTACGGCAGCGCGGCGGCGAGAGTGATGAGGACATGAACATGGAATTCTATCAAACCGCGGGCCCTGGCACTTTGGAGATCATGCTGTTAATGGGGCAGGTTCTAGCCGTGGAACGCCGATTCTGGGCCCGGGAAACAAGCACAGACTGGTGGGACCGCATAGTGTTGCAGGTGTGGGACGATTCCCAGTGGCTGCGAAACTTTCGCACCCCTAAGGGCACTTTCATGGAACTTTGTGACTTGCTTTCCCCTGCCCTGAAGCGCCAGAATACCAAGATGAGAGCAGCCCTCACAGTTGAGAAGCGACTGGCGATAGCCCTATGGAAGCTTGCAACGCCAGATAGCTACTGGTCAGTTGGGAATCAATTTGGAGTGGGCAAATCTACTGTGGGGGCTGCTGTGATGCAAGTAGTCAAAGCAATCACTGAGCTGCTGCTACGAAAGGTAGTGACTCTGGGAAATGTGCAGGTCATAGTGGATGGCTTTGCTGCAATGGGATTCTCTAACTGTGGTGGGGCGACAGATGGAACCCATATCCCTATCTTGGCACCGGAGCACCAGGGTACCCAGTACATAAACCGCAAGGGGTACTTTTCAATGGTGCTGCAAGCACTGGTGGATCACAAGGGACGTTTCACCAACATCAATGTGGGCTGGCCGGGAAGGGTTCATGACGCTCGCGTCTTCAGGAACACTACTCTGTTTAAACGGCTGCAGCAAGGGACTTACTTCCCGGACCAGAAAATAACCATTGGGGATGTTGAAATGCCTATAGTTATCCTTGGGGACCTAGCCTACCCCTTAATGCCATGGCTCATGAAGCCATACACAGGCAGCCTGGACAGTAGTCAGGAGCTGTTCAACTACAGGCTGAGCAAGTGCAGAATGGCGGTAGAATGTGCATTTGGACGTTTAAAAGGTTGCTGGCGCTTGTTACTGACTCGGTCAGACCTCAGCCAAACCAATATCCCCATTGTTATTGCTGCTTGCTGTGTGCTCCACAATCTCTGTGAGGGTAAGGGGGAGACCTTTATGACGGGGTTGGGAGGCTGAGGCAAATCAACTGGCTGCTGATTACATGCAACCAGACACCAGGGTGATTAGAAGATCACACTCGGAAGCGCTGCGCATCAGTGAAGCTTTGAAAACCAGTTTCATGACTGGCCAGGCTACGGTGTGAAAGTTCTGTTTGTTGAAAACCTGCCCCCTTGATTGACTCATTCCCTGTGAGCAAACCACCCTCCCCCCTCCAATCACAGCTTGTTTTCAAAGGAAATAAAGTCACTATCGTTTAAAAATCATGTATTCTTTATTAATTGATTATAAACATAGGGAGAGAACTGACAAGGTAGCCCAGGTGGGGTTTGGGAGGAGGATAGGAGGGAAGGAAAAGGCCACTAAAAAAAAAAAAAAAAAAAAAAAAAATCAATATAATGACAGCCTTTTGGTTGGGCTGTCCACTGGGGTGGACTGGGAGGGTGCACGGATCCTTCCTTCCCCCCCCCCCCCCCCGCGTTCTTACATGTCTGGGTGAGGAGGCCTATGGAACATGGTGAGGGGGGAGGTTATACAGCAGCTGCAGTGGCACTCTGTAATCCTGCTGCCGTTCCTGAAGCTCCACCAGACGCCGAAGCATGTCCATTTGATCACGCAGCAGCCCCAGCTTTGCAGCCTGCCACCTCTCATCTCAAGCGTCCCTCATGACCTCACGTTCACTGGCATCTTTCCTGTACTTTGATACAGTGTCCTTCCACTCATTCAAATGAACTCTTTCATTGTGGGTGGATTCCATGATTTCCGAGAACATCTCGTCTCGCGTCCTCTTTTTCCATCATCTTATCTTAGATGCCTTTGGGACGGAGGAGGGAGGCTTGAAAAATTTGCAGCTGCTGGAGGGAGGGGAAAAAAGGAGAGAAGTTTTTAAAAAGATACATTTTACAGAACAATGCTTATACTCTTTCACAGTGAACAACACTATTTACATTACATGGCACGTGATTTCAGTGCAAGGTCGCATTTTGCATCTTAATATTGAGTGCCTGTGGCTTTGGTGTTAGAGATCACAGACACAGGTCCGGGCAACAGACTTCGGCTTGCATGCGGCCATGGTGAGCCATTGTCTTTCGGCTTCTGCACCCTCCTTTCCCACATACCACGCAAAGCCCGTTGAGTGCTGCGGTTTTCCTGTTAACCTTCAGCAGGAGAAAACAAACTAATCCCCCCCCCCATCCAATTCTCTGGGATGATCGCTTTACCCCTCCCCCCACCGCGTGGCTGGTATCAGGGAAGATCCTTGCTAGCCAAACACAAAAAGCTCAGCGCCAATTCCCCTCCCACCCCCCACGCTTGGCTAACTGCAGGGAAGGATTTCTTTTCAGCCACAGGCAAACAGCCCAGTAGGAAGGGCCACCTCTGTCCCCTTAATTAAATTCCCATATTTCAACCAGGTTACCATGAGTGATATCACTCTCCTGAGGATTACACAGCGAGATAAAGAACGGATGTTGCTTGAATGCCAACAAACACTGGGACCATACGCTGCCAGGCTTTGTCATGCAATAATACCAGATTACTTGCTACTAGCATGGCGTGGTCAAGTGTCCTACCATGGAGGACGGAATAAGGCTGCACTGCCCAGAAACCTTGTGGAAAGGCTTTTGGAGTACCTCCAGGAGAGCTTCATGGAGATGTCCCTGGAGGATTTCCGCTCCATCCCCAGACACGTTAACAGACTTTTCCAGTAGCTGTACTGGCTGCGAATGCATCCCAAGTCCTCCGGGCAAAGTAATCATTAAAAAACACTTAAAATATAAAACATGGTTTAAAAGTAAAAGGTAAACTCACCTGAGGTCCCTTCCATCGGGTCATGGTCTTGGATACTGCCTTGGGAGGGTTGGGAAGGTACTTCAGTCAGGCTGAGAAAAAGATCCTGGCTGTTGGGGAGAACGGAGTGCTGGGTGCTCTCCGCAAGCTCGTCCTCCTCCTCTTCCCCATCCGCAGAATCCTCAGGTGTGGCTGAGATTACCCCCGCCTCGGAATCCATGGTCAGAGGTGGGGTAGTGGTGGCGGCCCCCCCTAGAATTGCATGCAGCTCAGCGTAGAAGCAGCATGTCTGCGGCTCTGACCCAGAGCGACTGTTTGCCTCCTTGGTTTTTTGATAGGCTTGTCTGAGCTCCTTGACTTTCACGCGGCATTGATCTGAGTCCTTATCGTGGCCTCTCTCCATCATGCCCTTGGAGATTTTTTCAAAAGTTTTGGCATTTTGTCTTTTCAAACATAGTTCTGCTAGCACTGAATCCTCTCCCCATATAGTGATCAGACCCAGTACCTCCCGTACGGTCCATGCTGGGGTTCTTTTTCGATTATCAGACTGCATGTTTACCTGTGCTGATGAGCTCTCTGTGGTCACCTGTGCTCTCCACGCTGGGCAAACAGGAAATGAAATTCAAAAGTTCGCGGGGCTTTTCCTGTCTACCTGGCCAGTGCATCCGAATTCAGATTGCTGTCCAGAGCGGTCACAATGGTGCACTGTGGGACAGCTCCCGGAGGTCAATACCGTCGAATTGCGGCCACACTAACCCTAATTCGAATTGGCAATATCAATTTCGGTGCTACTCCCCTCGTCGGGGAGGAGTACAGAAATCGATTTTAAGAGCCCTTTATTTAGAAATAAATGGCTTTGTTGTGTGGACGGGTGTAGGGTTAATTCGATTTAACGCTGCTAAATTCGAATTAAACTCATAGTGTAGACCAGGCCTGAGAGAATGTTTGTAAAGTGCTTTGACATCTTTAGGTAAAAAGTTCTAGGTATAAGAATGAAGCAAAATTCTTTTATACTCAATCTATTGCCTGAGCAGATTCCAAATTGATTAAGGATATCAGAAATCCATACTGTTGGCTATTGGTATATAAAGTGAGATCTGCATGTTACCAGTCTGAATACCTGTCCTCAATTAACCCATGGCTTCTTTTTTTTTTTTTGCGCTTTGGCAGTTTGAGCGGGCTTTTTTTTTTTTTTGGCTTGGGGTGGCAATAGGGTGACCAGATAGCAAGTGTGAAAAATCGGGACCGGGGTGGGGGGTAATAGGAGCCAATATAAGAAAAAGACCCAAAAATCGGGACTGTCCCTATAAAATCGGGACATCTGGTCACCCTAGGTGGCAAAAATGGTAGAGCTGGCCCTGGCATCTGTGGAGATACAGAATTCATCTGTCTCACATAATTTTGTATTTTCCCGCATAAAAAACGTTTTGCCTACGTACCGCAGTTCCACCTTTCACACTAGAGGCCGCTGTGGTGCCAGAACAACCAGCTGCATTCATGAACCACAGCGGCCTCTGGTGGGCAAAAGGGGGAACTGCAGCACTTAGGCAAAATGTATTTTATGCGGGAAAATACAAAATTCTATGCCAGTGCTGCAGAATTCCCCCAGGAGTAGAAGTTCATCATAGCACCCTGCCCGCAGAGCCAGGTTAGGACAAAGTGGGGCATGCAAGACTGCTGGGGGGGGGTCACAGACTGGGGTTCAGAATGGCTAGTGGGGGAAGACTAGAGCATGGGCTCAGGAGCTAGTGGGGTTACTGGTTGAGCCTGGGGATGGGGGGCTGCAGAGACCTGTGGGGATGAGGGGTGCGGGGACAGGGGCAGACGTGCCTGACTGAATGGGGGAGGTTTGGGGTCAGCCAGGGTCTGTATGGGGGAGGCATCCCAACACCCTAACAATCCACCCCACCCCCCAAGAAAAATCTCCCACCCACACCCAACATCCTCCAGCTTCACTCCTAGGCTCCTTCCCTCTCCCTCAGCTCCTCTGTTACCCCTGACTCCCCCAAGCCTTTGACGGCTTCTGATAGGTGCAGAAAATACATTTCTGTATTGTAATTGAAATGAATTACACAATGTTCTGTATTAACATACCTAGCAAGGAACCTATCTGTCAAAAAAAACATAATTTTTTATCTGTATTGTTACATACTTGCTGACAGATATTTTGAAATAAATTACTAAAATAATTGTAACTGGCAAGATTATATTGTATTATTTTGACAAATAAAATACAGAGTTTTGCAGAATTTTCAAATATGTGCAGAATTTTTTTGGTGCAGAATTCCCCCAGGAGTACTGCAGTGTAGACATTTGGGCTCAGTGAGGTTCCTAGAGTCAAAACTCAAGCTCAAACAGCTACACTGCAGTTAAACAGCTCTTTAGCCTGAGGCCTCTAAGCCTGAGTCAGCTGCCACAGGCCAGCTGCAGGTATTTAATTGCAGTGTAGACATACCTAAGAGCCATTGTGACAGAGTGCGAGTAGTCTAAGGCTGACTCACCACTCTGTGCACTTGGTAAGTGTCCCCACATGAGCAGAAGTGACAAGATAATTGAATAAGTACCAGCTGATCAACTAGTCAATAAGGGGATTCAGCTCATCAGCTGAGGATGTCAGAGAGACAGAGGTGGAAAGCTAGAGGGAAAGGCACATGAGCCCAGCATCTCAGAGAGGTGTGATGTGTCTTCCCCTCCTGCCCTGTGCCTTGGTAGTAGGTAAAGGCTTGGTGAAAAGCCTTATGCTGCAAGGAACATTGTAAATAAAGCACATAGCGTTGAACTTGCCAGTGGTGTGCATGAAGACTGTGTGCAGTAAGGAATCCAAGATGAGAGAACCCTGCCCCAGCCCTGTCACTGACAGTCATGGACATTTTAAAGTGATACCTCACAGCTAGGGTTGCCAGAAAACTGAACACCCCTGCCCTGCCCCGACTCACTCCATCCCTCCATCGCTTGCTCTCCCCCACCCCCCACATGCTCATTTTCACCGCAAAGCTCAACAGGCACCAGGAGAAGACCAGGAGCTGCAACTAGGGTGACCAGATGTCCTGATTTTATAGGGACAGTCCCAATTTTGGGGTCTTTTTCTTATATAGGCTCCTATTGCCCCCGACTCCCGTCCCAATTTTTCCACATTTTCTGTCTGGTCACCCTACCTGCAACAGTTTGAATATGGGAGATGGAATGTGTGATTCAGATACCCTTCACCTCACCAGGGAGAGATTTTAAACACTACTAGAAAATTAAACTTTTTAAACTTTTTCTGAAGTGTAAAGAAGATACAAACAATATAAACCAAAAGTAGTTTTAATGAGAGTGCCAATTGAAACTACTTAAATTTATACTTCTGGCTTTTTTTGCCCCATCATGCATGTATTAAGTCCAATAACTTGTTAAATAGTTTGTCTGGTTAAAGCAGGTGTCGGCAACCTTTCAGAAATGGTGTGCCAAGTCTTCATTTATTCACTGTAATTTAAGGTTTCACATGCAGGTAATACATTTTACATTTACAGGGGCTGGCAGACGGAACCCCAGACTGGCAGCGGGCTGAGCAGGGCCAGTGGTGGGGACCCCGGCTGGCAGGGGCCAGCAGATGGAACTGCCTGCCAGGGTCTCGGCTGCTGGCCCCACTCAGCCCGCTGCCAGTCTGGTGTTCCATCCGCCGGCCCCTGCAGCCGGGGTCCTGGCCGCCAGATCTGCTCAGCCCACTGCCGGCTCAGGGTTCCGTCCATCCAGCCGGCAGCAGGCTGAGTGGGGCCGGCAGCCGGGACCCTGGCTGGCAGGGGGCCGGCGGACGGAACCCCAGGCTGGCAGCAGAGTGCCACTGAAAATCAGCTAGTGTGCTGCCTTTGGCATGCGTGCCATAGGTTGCCAACCCCTGGGCTAAAGCATATTTTCCAGAAGTGCATCTAGTCTTGATTTAAAGACCTTATGAGATGGAGAACCCACCACTTCCCATTGTAATTTGTTCCAATTGTTAATCACTCTCACTGATAAAAATGTGTGCCTTATTTCTAATTTGATTTTTTTCTGGCTTCATCTTCCAGACTTTTTTTATGCCTTTCTCTGCTAAATTAATATCAGATACTACAGGGCTCCTTATTTCCCCATGAAGATACTTCTACACCATAATCAAGTCACCTCTCAGTCTTCTTTTTGATAAACTAAACATATTGAGCTCTTTAAGCCTCTCACAGTAAAGCATTTTCTCTAGTCCTCAAATTGTCTTTGTGGCTCTCTTCTACGCTCTCTCCAATTTTTTAACATCCTATTTAAAATGTAGACACCAGAAATAGATATAGTATTCCAGTATTTCTTTCACCAGTGCCATATACATATACTCCTACATGCTAGTGTTGCTCTCGAGAATGGATGAATAATAAAAGGGTGAATAGGTCAAAGTGAATTTAAGCTTCAAATACAGGTGATTAAGACAGCTAGTAAGAATATAACTTGTAAAATTGATCCCCAATTTCTGTTTTACTTTCTTGGGGGTTAATGGGTAATCCAAAAGGGAAACTAAGAATCTGCTCCACCCTTAGCTCTATTTTCTTAATTTGATTTGCTCTTGACAAGTACAAAACGGATTTGCTCATGTCACATCATCTGTATAAATGTTGTATATAATGCAACATTGGTGCAACAATTCTGTTCCATCTATGAGAAAATGGACTACAGTTCACATTTGTTAGTGGTGATAACTTGTGGAAATGATAAACCAGTAAATATATTTTTATTTAATAAATGGCTATATTGTAATTTTATGTGTGGAATTAGGACCGCGCATTATCACAGCTGCAATGGGTCCATTAAAGCCCAAATACAAATCCATAGAGCACAACCACAGAAATGCACACCTGTCCAGATACCTATAAAAATAAATCTGTAGAAACTGACTCCCACACCTACATGCAGATACACACGTGTATTCATGTGTACACCTCTAGCATGCACTAACACATATACTTCCACGTTATTTATTATTACGATTGTTGTTTAGTGCCTATAGACCCCAACTAAGATCAGGGCTCCCGGGTGGTAGGTGCTGGACATACACATAAAAAGAGTCTGCAATAAAGAGCTTATAATGTAGCTAGACAAAGGTGGGGAGAAATGCATGACACATTGGCTCTTCTGCAATTACTAGTCAACAACATTTACCTTTTAAGAAATAATACAATACATTTCTTTTAGAGTTCCCTTCTCTTTTAAAAACTTGTTATGAAATGAATACACACACATTTTATGTCATCAATTTTTTGTATGCAAGCCAGCAAAAGGACTAAAAGTCAAAAAGTTAGGCTGCAAATTTTATTCACACAGGTATACACACATGCGGCAATACAAGCACCTCCCTACACAAAGACACACAGTCTCTTACACACACAATGCATGCATGCATACACTTGCCTACAGAGACTTTTTCATACACTTTTCTGGGGGCTGCCTAAATCACCCAGCCAGGAAGGGAGGAGGGTGGGCTGGAGGGGAAAAGGTGGTGGTGGGGGGAGAGAGGATGGGGAGGGAAAGAGGCCAAGGATAAGGGCAGGGTGGGGGTGAGAGGGAGCAGTGAAGGAGAGGGGGTGTGTGGGGGGATATGTGGGATGGGGATGCAGTGGGAGGCAGAAGGCTACAGGTGCATGAGGATGTGGGGGGCACAGGGTGTATAGAGACATAATGGGAGTGCAGCAGTGTATGGAGATGAATGGTGTGCAGGGATGTGGGGGGTGACAGACATGGGGGTGGCGGCTCTGGGAGGTGGAGAGGATGGGTGGGAGAGCGCTGTAAGGGATACAGATCTGGGATGGGTAGGTGTGGGGGGCAGGATGGGATTGGATAGGGGAGGGATGCAGAGACGGGGATGAAGGTGCGGGGTTTTGGGATGGGGAGGGATGCAATGAGGAGGATGGGGGTGCAGCCCCATTCTCAGCACTTGGAGACGGGGATACACATACCTCCAACTCCTGGGTGCCACCAACTGGGCAACAGACCACGGTTTGCCACAGCTCAAGCCCAGCCACACGAGAAGCACGAGGAGAAGAGGGCAACAGTGGGAGAAGTGCACGCCATGTGACCCCTCAACTGCTGCCTGGTGAGCGCTCGCAAGTGGCACTAATTCCTCCCCTACTCTGACCCAGCCAATTGGAGCTATGCCTGAGGGCGGGGCAACACACAGACCTGGCAGCACCTAAGGCTAGGAGACAGACATGCCAGCTGCTTCCCGACCTAGGAGCCACATGGTCCACGGCTCGGCGGTTAGCAGGGAGCCTACAAGCCCCCTTGCGGCCCTACACAAACCAGACATTCAACGGCCCGGTCAGCGGTGCTGACCGAAGCTGCCAGGATCCCTTTGTGAGACCTGAGGAATCTAAGATTTGTTTTTTAAAGTTGTAATTCTTTTATGCATACCGATGTCCCTCTTAGGGAAGTTATTAAAGATAGTCAGTGCCTACTGAGAAATCAAGTAGAAAAATTCTTTGCAAGTCACCTCTAAATTTTACATTACAGATGTGATGAGTGGTCAGTTCTTATCCTGGTTATTTATTGTATTCACTATTGAATTCTACAAAATTGCTAATATTATTAGCCCAGAAAAGCAAGTATTACTATTAGCTGTATTGCAATGGTGCCTACCCTAGACCAGGGGTTTTCAAACTGCGGGTCGCAACCCAGGTCAGCATTGCCGACTGGGCCATTAAAAGTCCCATCGGCAGTGCTGCCTGGCTAAGGCAGGCTAGTCGCTACCAGTTCTGACACTGCGCTGTGCCCCGGAAGCGGCCAGCAGCACATCTGGCTCTTAGGTATGGGGGCTACAGGGCTCTGCAAGCTGCCCCTGCCCCAGCCCCAGGCTCTGCACCCGGCCAATGGGAACTTGGGGGGGGGTACTGCCTGCGGGCAAGAGCCACATGGAGCAGTGCTTCTATATCCTGGGAAATTTCCCAAAATCTGGGAATTTGAGTAAACTGTTTCAACTTGGGAAATTGGGAATTTTTATTCAAAACCTAAATAATCCTGGGGAAATTTCATAAAAAGTAAAAGACTTTCCAAATCTCAAAAATCCTGGGAAGTTTTCATAAAAAGTAAAATATTTGCACTTCTTTTAAATTTCCCTCAAAATGCGTTCTTCCATTGGTGAATATTTGTCACGTGATTTTCATAATCGGGCTGTGCTGCTCTCCTATTGGTGGTGCTTCAAAGTACTATATCATGACGGCACAAGTGAAGTGACAAGTGCGCACATGCATGCACAACAAACCAACCTCAGCAACAGCTGGCTGGCGGGTAATGAGGAGATGGTTATCAAATTTATCTTCTAAGTAAGGTTTCTTCAAATAATTAAATATATTGCAATACTTACTGATTATGATTAGTTTCTTGATCTGTCATTAAATCTCTAAAATTTTGTATTTCGTGCTTGCAGTTGCACAGAGAATGTGGACCAGAGTATTCGGCTGTTCATAAATTTGTAACAGCACCTTCCTCCAGGCAAATATTAAATATCTTCGCCTACTGTGTTAGGTAATATATAATATGTTCCCTTCTTTCATTTAAATATAAACCGAAATATACATTATACTAATTATCGCATTCCATTATTTCAGAGATCTCTTTCCATTTTTTAATCTAATGTAAAAAATGAATAAAGAGACCGGTAAGGCTGCTGAGAGGAGGAAGTAGGAGTAGACAAAGATATGTCCACGTCAAAACAAAAACAATGGGATAGCACCCCCGACAGAGTATTGAAGACTCGGGGTGAACCTCCACCAAAAGAGAAGCCATCTACTTAAAAAAAAAAAGCCTTTCAAGACTCGGGGCTTCAAGAAGGTAAATACAAAGACTGGATGCAGAAAGTAGAAAACAATTGTTTTTTAGCTTATTGCAAATGTTGTGACGTAAAAATCCAGGCAGGTATTAGTGAGTTAGATAAGCACGCTAATGGTAAAAAACATAAACAAAAGGTTGAGACAGTATCTAATACAAAGAAAATTGATGATATGTTTAATAAACAAGATTGTGAAATTAAAAAAAGCACAAAAATTTGAAGAGCAAGTTAAAAATGCAGAGATTAGAATGGTCTGTTAGTTTGCTGAACACAGTGTCAGTATTCAATCTGTAGAACACTTGACTGAAGTACACCTCTATCCCGATATAACGCGACCCGATATAACACGAATTCGGATATAAAGCAGTAAAGCAGCGCTCAGGGGGGCGGGACTGCACAGTCTGGTGGATCAAAGCAAGTTCGATATAATGCAGTTTCACCTATAACGCGGTAAGGTTTTTTGGCTCACGAGGACAGCGTTATATCGGGGTAGAGGTGTAGTTAAAAAAATATTTCCCTGATTCCAAAATTGCTGAGGCTGTAACATTAAAGAAAGACAAATGTACTGCTATAATTAGCAATGTTTTGGTGCAAACTGAGACTGAGGAACTTGTAGAAAAATTGAAAGTTAATGAATTTAGATTATTCAGGTCAATTCATGTTTGCAAATATATCTGAACTTTCTAAAAAGGTTTTCACATTACTGCATTCAAATGCAGCATGTCAAAGAATTTTTTCCATGGTAACTGACATAAAAGCCAAAAAAATAAACTGTATGACAATCAAAACACTCAATTCTAGGATAGTTATAAGGTCAGCATTGAAAGCTAAGCAAGAGAAATGTTCTAATTTTGTAATTACTATTAAGCACTTGTATTTACATTGTAAAAATATGTACAGTAAAAATGACAGTCATAAAACTAGTAAAAATATTAATGATGGTGATGATGTTCCTAGTGACAAGTCAGAAAATGGATAAAACTCAGAGATTATAATAAGGAAAATTATATGAAAGAGTGTTATTTGTTGTTTGCTTTTTTTAATTTTATTTTATCATCATATGTTTACTTTTTATTTTTTCAAAGTAACTTTGATGTACAGTACACTGCTAATGAACTGTTATGCATTGCAATTTTTTTGTTAGTTTTTTTTTTTTTGCTTTTACAAAGCTAAACTGCTACAAGCAAAGTTTAAATCAGTTTAAGAGCAATCACGTGAAAAGTTGCAGCAGTTTACCTCACTGTGTTTAACACAAGAATGCCCTACTGGGTCAGACCAAAGGTTCATCTAGTCCAATTAGGGTGACCAGACAGCAAGTGTGAAAAATCAGGACACAGGGTGTGGGGTAAGAGGAGCCTATATAAGAAAAAGACCCAAATATCAGGACTGTCCCTATAAAATCGGGACATCTGGTCACCCTAAGACCAATATCCTGTCTTCCAACAGTAGGCAGTGCCAGGTGCCCCAGAGAGAATGAGCAGAACAGTTAATGATCAAGTGATCCATACCCTGTCGCTCATTCCCAGCTTCTGGCAAACAGAGGCTAGGGACACCAGTCCTGCCCATCCTGTCTAATAGCCATTGATGGACCTATCCTCCATGGAGTCATCTAGTTATTTTTTTAACCCTGTTATGGTCTTGGCCTTCACAACATCCTCTGGCAAGGAGTTCCACAGGTTGACTGTGCATTGTGTGTAGAAATACTTCCTTTTGTTTGTTTTAAACCTGCTGCCTATTAATTTCATTTGGTGACTCCTAGTTCTTGTGTTATGAGAAATTGTAAACAACACTTCCTTATCTACTTTCTCTACACTAGTCATGATTTTATAGACCTCAATCATCTCCCCTTAGCCATCTCTTTTCCAAGCTGAAAAGTCCCAGTCTTATTAATCTCGCCTCATACGGAAGCCGTTCCGTACCCCTGATCATTTTTGTTGCCCTTTCAGAACCTTTTCCAATTCCAATATATCTTTTTTGGGATGGGGCAACTGCAGACAGTATTCAAGATGTGGGCGTGCCTCTATATAAATCTATGGTAACATGGTATTTTCTGTTCTATTATCTATCCCTTTCTTAATTATTCCCAGCATTCTGTTCGCTTTTTTGACTGCCGCTGCACATTGTGTGGATGTTTTCAGAGAACTCTCCACAATGACGCCAAGATCTCTTTCTACTAATTTAGACCCCATCGTTTTTTATTTATATATATAGTTGGGATTAATACCAACATTGTGTGTACACTAGGCCTTTAGAGGGGTGTTTCTCCCCAATCTCTTTGCTGCTAATCAAAGGACCCTTCCCCCCCCGCTTAAAACATTTCCCCTTCAGAGCTCCCCTTCCCCATCCCTGGGGCCTCCTGGCCTGTCTCCCTCAGGGAGAGGTTATTAGCAATTCCACCCTTGGGGGAGGAATAGGGAGGCTCAATTTATCTAATCCCGCTCAGGAGGCTCCTGCCCAGCTCGCTCACTTTCCCCTCATCCTCCACCCTAACTGTCTCGTGCCCCCGCCCGCCTTCTGAGCGCTATCGGCAGCACGAGACCAACCAACCAACGAACGAACCAACCCTCTACTCTACTCCCCTCCCCTCCTCTCCCTCTGGGGAGCTCCGCGAGCCAGCCTCCCCCCGACTTTTCCAACTCCCCTCGCGAGCTGAAAGAAGAGAAACAGCCCCGCCCCTACCGGTCTCCAGCCCCGCCTAGGGCTTCGCATAGGCTGCTCGGATATGTAGCCACGCCCCTCAGCTTTGGTTTTGGTCACAACCGACGCGGTATTTCTGAGGGAGCTACCCCGCCTTCTCCCTATTAGCTGCTCAGAGGTAGCTAGCCACGCCCAGTCAGAATAGACCCCGCCCCTTTGGCTGTTGGAGGCTGGAGCAGGCAAGGTGACGGCGGCCGTAAAGTACTGAAGTGTCGTGAGGGTGGCGGGTTTTTCGCTTGCTTTCTGTCTCAGCAGCCGGCAGCCGGGGGTGGCCGATGGGGTCGGTCTGTGTCGAGGAGCTGCTGGAGGATCTCAGGGTCTTCGGGGTGGGCTATGAAGAAGAGGCGGTGCCCGACAAACGTGAGGGAGGCGGCACGTGCCATTAGGGGATGAGAGGGGGGCACAGGCGGTGGGGGGGGGGGAGGTAGCGGGAACCGAAGCGGGGTTTGAGGGAGAAATTGGGACGGAGGGGCTTCTAGGGCAGGTGCAACAGGGGTTGTGGGGGCGCAGGGAGCGGACCCGTCGTGCGGGTGTGTCCTGGAGCTTGTGAGGACGGGTGGGTAACGGGAGCTGTGGGGTGGCGGCAGGTGTTGCGTGGTGGGAGTAAGGGGATGGGGTAAGCTGAGATCCTGGCGGCCAGGGGGATTGCGGGGGGGGGTCTGGAGGAGGGGTTTTGGGGGTATGAGGCAGAAAAGTGATGAGCGGCATAATTTTGTTCTTTGGACGCCGCTTCCTTCTGCGCTTAATGTCACTTGTTGCTCCATTTCCTGTGTTTAACATGGGGAAAACTAGTGTTTGGGACTAGATGCTGTTTGTATCACGGTTGCCAGCTGATAAAGTTGTGTTGTTCTGTCCCAAAGGTTGATAGGGGGGGACAAAGTGCCTCTTTTGCTTGGTCCGAAAATAGCGAGGAACAATTGTGATTTGACTCTAATTTATCCTCTGCAGTGCTAAACAATTGTACTTGTGGTGTCTGCCTATTAAAGCAAGAGAGATGACATCTGCAAATTCATCAGTGATTCAACTCTGTATAAAATATCTGTCCTCTTGCAGTGGTTGAACTATGCATGACGCACAGACTGGCACAGAGTGACTTGGCTAATGAATTAGTTGCCTTCACTACAACTAAAGAAGACGGGTCTCGTCTCACTGTAGAGATCCTGAATGTCTTTGAACATGAAGTAAGAATGATGTTTAGTAAACAGCTAATAGAGGGTTGGGAGGAGGTGTAGTTTGCCTTGTGTAAACTGGGGGAAAAGGTCATGTTTTTAAGCACTAAATTCCTACACTCTGTGTATATACCAGCAGGTGCAGTTTTAGAACGTGTTGACTAGAAACACTTTCTTTAATATAATTTTATCATAATTAAGACAAATCTACTGAGAGTGAAACAAATTCAAACCACCCCTTGCCCTAAATATAGGAATAATTGAGTATGGTGTTTTGGCTTCTTGCTGCTCTGAAGATTATTTATCTTATTTTTTTCTATTATAGTAACACCTAGAGGTCCCCACTGAGAAGAGCAGTCCTATGGTGCTGTGTCCCTATATATACACAATTAGCAAGTCCCCGCTCTGAAAAGCAAACAATCTAAATAGACAAAACGTTCAAAGAGTGAGAGAAAGGAAAGCTTCATATTTTTGAGACACTTCATTGCTTTTAAAGCAGGAAATGAAACTGCTTTATAGGTTGATATTGGATCCCCCCAATCTTATACAGGTCTATCTATGCCATATTTTTAGCGGACACTAGACATCTGAGCACGTTCTAAAATCCCAAATTGCTTTTGAATTTTTTTTTTAAACTTATTTTTCAACAGAAGTCTGAGGGCTTGAGCACAGGCTGGGAACTCCCAAATTCTAATCCTAACTCTGATGCTGTTTCTCTCTGTGGCCTAGGGTGACATTTCATCTCTCTGTGCCTCAGTTTCTCCGTCTGTGAAATGGTGGGGAAGATTAATACCCAGGGTTGGATTAATTGGTTAACACCCGTAAAGATCTTTAGAGATGTGAAGTGCTATATAATCAGGTGATGTGTACAGCTTGAAGTAGTCATGGACTTTCATTATTCCTCAGGTACTCAACAAAAGAGTTAATAAAGCTCATCAAAAAAAGGACAACAGATACTCTGGAATCAAGGATATCAACACCATTCAGGGACTGTATCCTTCTCTGCTATTTGTTTAATATTAGGACTTTTAACTGAAAAGGCAAAATAAGTCCCTTTTTAGCTGACTTTCTTGATTCAGCCTGTACTTTGGTGTTACTATATAGCATAGCTTACAGGAATTAATTACATGTAATCTGTTACTCAAGAGAGAGAGGATGGTTCAGTGGTTAGGATGCTAGCCTGGAATTCTGGAGACCGGTTCAATTACCTGCTATGCTGCAGATTTTCTTTGTGACCATGGGCAAGTCACTTAGAGAAATGAGGCACAGAGAAACTATCTGTAAATTGAGTACAGTAGCACTGCCCTACCTTGCAGGTGTATGTCGCATTAAAGATTGTGAGAGTCTCAAATGCTATGATGATAGGAGTCCTATAAGTACCTAAGATAGGTAGTCAGCTTTCTCTAGTAAAAGATTTTTAATATTAACGTTCTCCTAGCATTAGATCAAAGATAAGTAACAACTTACTCTGCAGCACTAGGAGAAACAGCTAGAGTGTCAGTGCTTGTACTGGGCTCCTCTGTGCTTGATTCTGTTCAAAATTTAGGAAGATACTCCAAAGAGCCTACAGTGTAATTTAAGATAACTGATGTAGATATGCTGGGACAAAAACTATGTAGACAACATCAGTTGGCAGTCTCCTGTGGTTGTTATGGCAAAATTGGATTTTGAGGAGGCTTCTCCATGCATAAAAGAGCAGGATGGGAGAAAGCTGTTAACTTTAAGGTTGGAAAATGCATTCCTTTTGTGTAATGTTTCTTGTCAATATCTTAAGTTGTTCTCAGAACTGCAAACTTTTGAAATACCTTACGCACCCTCTGATAGTTCCTATTGGAATAAATCAAGAATGAATTTTTAGTGTTTGGCAAAAATCTTGTGACCTCCATTTTACAAGAAGGGCAATAGCCCTCTAAAGATAGTTTTACCTCTATAATATCTTTGTTTTTAATCACTTTAATTGAAATTTATGGACCAGATTCTCCATTGCACTAGTGTAAATGGCTGCACGTGTGTAGGGCAATACACTTCCAAGACAGAACCCTAGGATTTTGCAAATGACTGAGTAAAGGTGCAGGGTAACAAATGGTCAAATCCTATATTTCAGTAGATGGTACTCTGTTCTCTTCCATGACTAATATTTGTTAGCATTGACGTAGAGGAGGAAGAGGAGAACCTCTTAGATGCCTACACAACACCATCAAAAGTAAGTGTATAATGTTCTGTATGTTTCTGTTCCAAAAAGTGCTACCCAGCTCCATTCTCCTCTGAGATGTTGGAAGCTGGGTGGAATTTTAAGACTTTGGGGCATATGTGAAAGTGTTACTGTTTTGTTTGCTATTTCTTCTGTCTTAATGCAAGCAAAGATTTACTCTTATCTGGGGTGAGCACAATTTTTCCTTTGGATGTGTGATTAAATATTGTTTCCCTTTCATCAGGGTAAGGAAAGGAAGATAGATCTTGTGGCTGGGCTGGACAGTTTTCATGACTGTTGCAGGGCTATTTTTAAGGAATAAGGCCCCAGTCCAGCAATGACTTCTGCGTACTGCTTTGAATTTGGTGTGGGTGCAGGGGTCCAGCTGTGCAAATGTTATTGCGGGATCGGGGCCTGTGTCACTTTAAAAGTCATAGGCCTGATTCTTTGTTGCCCTATTAATCTGGTTTGGCAGCATTTTACACCCATTTTACATGGTGTTGATCTAAACGACTACACAAGGTGCATTGCAATGGAGAATAAGGCCCTCTCATGTGTCTCCTGAGGAGTAATAGCTGACAGAAAATGGCATATGTGTAAAACCCTCAATTGAATTTCAAAGTAATCTGGGAAAGACTGACATATCTGTTCTTCCTGTATTGTAGGGCTCTCAGAAACGGAACATAACAACACCAGAGAATCCACGATCTAAAAAGACTTTATCCACCCGTAGCCCCCACCTAGTTTTCTCTCCAAACAGCTTCTCTCCAAGGTATGGTACTACTGGTCTCCCACTTGAGTTGGCTCTTTTAGCAGCTCCCTGACTCCTCTTCACACTAACTTTGAATGTGGTTTAAATTGTGGCTGAATCTTGACGCTAAAGCCTCAAGACATATGAAACTAGAAACTGAATTTCCTCTTGTATAAGCAGGGGAATACCGAGCAGGAGTAGGGAAGTGGTATTACCTCTGTGTATGGCATTAGTGAAACCATTATGGGATCACTACATCCAGTTCTGGTGTTCATATTCAAAAAAGCTTTTGAAAAATTGGGAAGGGTTCAAAAAAGAGCCACAATTATTATCTGAGGTCTAGAAAACAGACCGTAAAGTGAGAAACTTAAGTTCAGTCTCTTTATTTTACCCAAAACTCTTGGTCACTGTCCTCAAGTATGTACATGGGGAAAAGTTTTTTGGATCGTAGGCAGCTCTTTAATTTAGCAGAATGAGATCAACTTACTGAAAACTGAAGCTAGACAAATTCAGGCTAGAAAAAGGTGCAAATTTTCAACAGTGAGGGTAATTGTTGCAACATTGTAGCTATGGATGTGGTGGATTCTCTATCACTTGAAATCCTTAAATCAAAACTAGATATTTTTTCTAACAAATATGCTGTAGCTCAAGCAGAATTTATGGGTTTGATCCAAAAATTATTGGATGAGGTTCTCTGGCTTGTACTATACAGGAGGTCAGACTAGATGATCATAATGGTCCCTTCAGGCCTTAAAATATATGAATCTTTCCAACTCCTGTCTTCACAACCCTATTGATGATGGACACAGACATAGGCGCCAACTCCGTGGTGCTCCGCCCTGCCCTAGCTCACCTCTGCCTCCTCCCCTGAGCGCGCCACATGGCCGCTTTTCCCCCCTGGCTCCCAGCGCTTTCCGGGCACACGAGCACCCACCGGTGTCGGGTAAAGTTGGCACCTGTGAACACAGATTATTAACAACTATTCGGTAGCACTTAGAGGCTGTACCTGAGGTTGGGACCATATTGTGTGAGGCACTCTACAAACATAACAAGAGAATCCCTGCCCCACAGAGCTAGTTAGACATTACAGATGAAGGCTGAGAGAAAAACGGGCAAAGTGACTTGCCCAAGCTCACAAAGTAGGTAAGTGGCAGAATTTGGGAATAAAACCCAGGTCTCCTGAGTCCTGGTTTGGTGCCCTAATCCACACTGCTTTCCCAGTCTCATGGTGTATGCTAATCTGATGACATGGGGGAAAAACTAGAGTAAGTCAGGGAGCAGATCTGTCTGTCCATTTTAACCACGTATATGGTCCCTATCACTAGTGTCAAATCACCTCACAACTCCCCTGTGAGGTAAGGCAGTGCTATTATCCCCTATTTAATGATGGGGAGCTTAGGTTAAGTGATTTTTTTTTCCCTTCAAGATCACACAGGGACTCTGTGGTGGGGCAGGAATTGAACCCATGTCTCCCAAGTCCTAAGCTGGTGCCTTACCCACTGGGCAATCCTTCTGAAATGACTGACCGCTGTGGGAGGCTATCTGACCAGAGATGTCTCTGCTTTTCCCTCCCAAAGACGGCCAACAGGGTAGAGACAAAGATCTATCACTACTGGGTTTGGGTGGGCAGAAACTACTGATCGGTTAGACTATTGCTATCTAAGGCTAGGTCTACACTACCTGCCTGAATCGGCGGGTAGAAATCGACCTCTCGGGGATCGATTTATCGTGTCCCGTCGGGACGCGACAATCGATCCCCGAATCAACGCTCTTACTCCACCAGCGGAGGTGGGAGTAAGCGCCGTCGACAGAAAGCCGCAGAAGTCGATTTTGCCGCCATCCTCACAGCGGGGTAAGTCAGCTGCGATACGTCGAATTCAGCTACGCTATTCACGTAGCTGAATTTGCGTATCTTAAATCGACTCCCCCCTGTAGTGTAGATGTACCCTGAGAGACATACAGAGTATAGTGGGAAAGACTGCAACAAGCTGCTGGCCCAGAACAGTTTCTGGGAGGCTGCTGCTTCTCCTGATACTTGCACATGCCTTTGGATAGGAAAGGCACAGGTGAAAAGAGAAACTTACTACCAGTGCCTCAACCACTTAACTCAGTGGGCTCTTCAATGGCTATGGTTTGTTTGTGTTGAGGCTTTTTTCTTTGTAAGCATTAGTGACAATAACCCCATCACCTGGTTAAATTCCAACTTGAGTACCTATATTCTTGCCTGCTTAAAACTCCCCCTGCAGTTTCATGTGGATACAGGATTATTCTTGTTCTAAACCATTGTATAGTAATGTTATACTGTGTTAAACAGCTGCCACGTCCCACCCAAAAGGTGGCTCAATTTCTGTGGCAGAACAAGTGGTCTCTGTCTAAGATATTAGATATCAGAATAAATCCATGTTACAGAAGGCTTGGTCTAACTTATACTGGATTTGTTGCTTTTTAAAGTCAGATGAGATCAAGTTACTTTTCACAGTTCCTTTTCTTCCCTCCATGCAGCCCTACTCCCTCTCAGAAATATGGCTCCCGGAGCAACCGAGGTGAGGTGGTAACCTCATTCGGCTCTGTACAGGACACGTCCTGGAGTGGAAAAGGAGGCCACGGATCAAGTGTGAAGCTCTTTGGTTCACCAGAACAGTCGCTCACCAAGAGTTACAAATTCATGTTCCAGAAGCTTCGTGACATCCGGGAAGGTACATTAAAATTTTTTTGTATGTAAGAACCCCTAATGACTTATGGTATCTTACACTTTTGGCTCTTAACATCTTTACTAACTAGGGAAGCCAGAAGCTTCTTCCCAATGAAAACTTTATATTCTAGTGAACATTTTGAAGGCTGCTGTGAGCACGTCAGGCCTGTGTCCAAGTTCCTCCACTGGCTCCCAATTAGCTTCCGATGCCAGTCTGATGCCTGGGTCCTAATTTTCAAAGCAATTAATGGATCAGTCCCCAGTGAGATCAAAGAGCAAATTTTGATCTATGAACCACCATGACAGCTGCGCTCCTCTGGGACAATACAGACCACAAAGCACAGGATGAAGCATGTGAGAACTGGGGCAGTGCATTTTTGGATAAGGGGATCCAGCTATGGAGCAAACTTCTAGAGGGGGTTAGGCGAGTCCAGGCCCTGACCACATTTAGAAAATGCTGCAAAACCTTCGCTGCAAAACTCTTTCCACCATAAGAATAGCATGCACAAAATGGACACCCCTTTGTACCCAATAAGCCCCAAGCAACCAACAAACAAAACAAAACCTACACACAGTTGAGACCTTGAAAAGGGAGGAGTGCCAGAGACTGCTAGGAACTTCACTTTTGCGTTTGATTTTTATGTGGAAGGAGCTCTGATACTGCAGTGATTGACTGAAAATCAGGTCTTGTATTTGGAGGTGCTAGCCATCTACAGCTTCCACTGAATTCAGGATCTGGGAACTCAGCATCACTGAAAGTCAAGCCAATAATTTAGTGAAAGGTGAGAGATTTGGTTTGCTCCTATAAATAGGAATTCCCGTACTGGTTCAGGGCAGCATTTTGTTTAGGAGACAAGATATTGGACAACAGTGGTCAGTGCTAGATACTTCTGTGGAAGCTGCTAGAAGCTTGAGGTGGTCAGTTATGGAATAACCTGCCCATAGGGTAAATTGGAAGTTGACTCAAGGTTTGAAGCAAGTGGGTTTATTTTCTTTCTTCTCCCTCCCCCCCACCCTCCGCCCCAACCCTCTTTAATGGAACTGTGGATAGTCTTGTCCATGTAAATGCTGAATCCTACTCAATTCTTGATACCATCTTGTAGCTGTATGTTCCACAGGCTAACTATTTATTTTATGTGTGTGTGGCCAGTGAAGGAAGATTTTTACTTATCAGTTTTAAATTTGTTGCCTTCCAATTTCATTAACTGCCTCTTTGCTTTTGTCATGAGAGAGGGTAATTAGGAGCCCCCCGATTAACATTTTCTATACTGTTCAACATGTTCATATGGAATGGTCCAGGTACTTCATACTATTCAAAGATAGCATTTGACCTCCAGTTAAAGTAGGCAATTAAGTTTGCCTTTCCTGATCTCAAGAAGTCACTATCTATTGGTATAGCTGTTCCCTTAGTGGTTAGGCAGAGTACTTTCTTCTTCTTTAGAGTAGTATCAGACATTCGTGACTGCTGGGGTATATGGAGATAGGGGAGTTATGGAATTTTGTTAAGGCAGTAGGATAAAATGCGATCCTGGGACTTGGGAGACCTGGATTCAATTCCCTCTTCCGCCATGGACTTCCTGTGTGATCTTAGGTAAATCATTTAGTCTCTCAGTGCCTCAGTTCCCCATCTATAAAATGGGGATAACAGCACTTCCCTACCTTGCATGGGGTAATGTGAGGATGAATGTTAAAAATTTGTGAGACTCTTAGGTTCCCTGGTGAGGTGGGGCCAGATAAGTACCTTGGATTCTGAAAGAGAAACTCTGTTTTAAATTGGCTGCTGACTTCATGTTCTGTCTCCTTGTTTCTGTAGAAATCTTAAATGTTCTTACACTGTTTTATGATTTTAGTACTGTCCTGGAAGATAGAAGAACTCGGGGATGCACTGAAGAAATATTACAAGATCGAGGAGTTCACTTCTGTGTTAGTCCCTGCACAGGTAAGCACTGCATCTCAGGAGCTTTTTCATAAGTGTGTGTGTGTTTGCAAGTCTCTTCTGTTATTATGTCTTTGTCTGTCACTACATTTCATTGGCAGTGATTTTTCCATTAAATATTCCAGGATATATAGAAGTTGCACTTTTGAGACTGTTGGTCAATGGCATGTTGTGTAGTTACCCTCTGCTTCCTTATTCTCAAGGAAACCTATAAGAATAGAGGACTTGCCAGACTGGATCAGACCAGGGGTCTGTGTAGCCTGATATCCTATCTCTGACAGTGGGCAATACCAGATGCTTTAGAGGAAGGTATAAGGAACATCAAAGAGGACAACAATGGAATTACTCCTATAGGGGACCTTCCACATGCCTGTTATTTATACACTGGCATATGCCTTTAGGCAGGAGGGCTTAAATTCCTTCTAAACTTCCTGTCTTATGTAACAGTGGATGTTAATGTTATCCATATAATTAGGCTTGAGTAGACTCCAGCTTTTACATATAAGGAGAACCAATAGCCAGGAAGTCCGCAGTATGTTGGAACTGTCTGAGGGGACCGAGCCAGAAGACCAGGTGGAGCATGTGAGGATGTCTGTAGGATGTGGAGAGCAGCATAGCAGACTTGCACAACCTGAACAGTGAGACAGTCCAAACCGGAGAGGACGGATGGTCTAGAGTTTAGGGCACTGGCCTGAGACCTGGGTTCAATTTCCTGCTTGGCCAACAGACTCCCTGTATGACCTTGGGAAGTCACTTAATTTTTGCGTGCCTTAGTTCCCCATCTGTACAGTGGAATAATAGTACTTTGTTTACCATACCGGGGTGTAATGAGGATAAATACCTTAAATATTGTGAACTTCTCAGATACTACAGTATTGAGATACATGTAAGTACTTTAGATACAACTGTGACCATGCATCAATTTGCTTGGTTTGCATTACCGCCTCCTTAAGCCAAGTTGGCCCAGCAAAAATGGGCCTGATTTTCAAACTACGGTAAAAATGTATGTCTGCAATGAGTTGCAGCCACAACTGACTCATTGAGAGAGAGCTTTATTTCTCTCCCAGGAAGTCCATTGTTAGGCTTGTTTATTGCAGGTCGAAAATTGGGCCTGAAAATTAGGCCTGAGGGGTCTCTTCCTTGCCCTGGGGTTCAGCTTAGTTTTTAAGGCAAGATCCATACACTGGAAATTTGTGGAGCTTCGTAGACTGCTGTCTTGCATGGGAGATGAATTGTGCCATAGGATTCCTTTGGCTAAGATCATTCTATGCTTTCTGTTCTGTAGGAACCAGTCACTGTGCTGGGACAGATTGGCTGTGACAGCAACGGAAAACTGAATGCCAAGTCGGTCATTCTAGAAGGGGATCGGGAACACTCTTCAGGAGGGCAAGTTCCTGTGGATTTATCGGAACTTAAAGAATACTCCCTCTTTCCAGGACAGGTGAGTTGTTGGACAGGGCATATTGCTGGGGGCAGAAGGGGCTAGGAAATCTGTCCATTACTTCGAGATGCAGGAATTCTATAAGAGAGTTTTCAAGGTTTGAGTCCTGGTTTCTAGAATGCTGGGTGGGGAGGGTTAGAATCGTCAAAGGAGCCTAATCAGTTTCAGTGGAATCTGGGTAACTTTGAAAATCACTTAGTCTCTGTGATTCAGTTTATCTATCTTTTTTAAATGGGAGTGATCCTTAATTTGTTTTGTAAAGCACTTTGAAATTTGGATATGAAAAATAATAGCCAAGGTCATATGACTACTTGGGGGATAGGCAGAAGTATATTACCTTATAATAAAACCATTCTGGTGTAGTAGAGACAACACTGGACTGGGGACTTGGATACTATCCTGGCTCTGCCACTGGTCTATCAGGTGATCTTGGGCAAGTCATGACCCCTCTCAGTGCCTCAGTCTCCCCTCTGTAAAATGGGGCTAATGATATTGACCTCTTTTGTAAAGTTCTTTGCAATCTACTGAAGAAAATACTAAATAAGAGCTAGGTATTATCAATAGCCTAGCCCTTTCCTGAGTCTGAACAAGCAGTCACCCTGGTGTCATGGTTTCTTCTATTTAACTCTTTTCCAGGTTGTGGTGATGGAGAGTATTAACAGTACGGGTGGAAAACTGGTTGCATCTAAGCTGTATGAGGTGAGTAAATCCAACTAAGCACAAATTCTTTTCTACTCTTCCCATGTCTTTGTGCTGTCAATGAAACATCAGGAGCAGGTCTAGAATTTTTCCCAGAAACTGGCTTATCTGTTCTTACAAACATAGGCGCCGACTCCATGGATGCTCCAGGGCTGGAGCACCACAGGGAAGAGAGGGGAAAAAAAAAAAAGAGGTGGGTGCTTAGCACCCACTATCAGCGCCTCCCACTCCCCCCAGTGCCTCCCACCTGCCACGATCCGCTGTTCCGCAGTGTGCAGGAGGTGCCATGGGGGAGACGGGAGGAGCAAGGGCTGGATGCTCTCACGGGAGGGGGTAGAAAGGGAGGGGGTGGGGTGGGGTGGAGCCTGGGACAGAGCCAGGGGGAGCACCCCCGAGCACATTAGAAACTCGGCAAATAGGCTTACAAGCGATTTTTAGAGTTGGATGATCAAAACAATTTAATTGTGACATAATTCTGAATGATTAAATAATTGACCCTTCTGGAAAAGAAGTTAGTCCTGTCTATCTAAGTAACTTGTATTCAGTACCAGTTAATCTTACCATTTGTGAGGCACAGCTGTTAAAACATGGGTCTAAACTGTCAAAAGTAGGTAATGATTTTGGGGTTCCTCTATTTTTGAGTCCCCAATATGATACATTTAAAGAAGCCTGGCTTTCAAAATGTGCTGAGCACCCACTTCCTGAAAACTGGGCCCCTTTAGTGTGTCTCAGGTTGGATCCCCCAAATTGTGAGGGGCTTTTGAAAAATTTAAGCCAAGGTTTGTTTTTCAATGTGTGTCTTTTGTGTTAGGTTTATTGCTTCTGTGCATCACTAGGTTTAGATATGGTGACACCCTAGAACATAAGAAAATACAACACTTATTAATGTGGCATCCAGAAATCAAACTGCTAGAAAGACTATCCACAACTCACTGGGAGTCCTATCATCTTTGATGGTGCCTGAGTAAATAGGCCTTGCAAAGTTAATAAAACAGGGCTCTTTTAGACTAAAGAGTGCAGAAGGGAATACTTTCTGTTCAGTTTCAATGCTGATTCTAATAGGCCAATGATTTGGCATACCATACGTCCGGATTTTCTCGGACATGTCCGGCTTTTTGGGCCTCAAATCCCCGTCCGGGAAGAAATCCCAAAAAGCCGGACATGTCCAGGAAAATAGGGAGGGAGGGACCGGCGGTGCTCGGCCGGAGGCCGGAGCTGCTGGGGCCGGCGGTGCTCGGCCGGAGCCGGCGGTGCGGGCCCCGGTGCGGGCCCCAGGGCCGGCGGTGCGCTCGGCCGGGGGCCGGGGCCCGGGGGTGCTGGGCCGGCGGTGTTCGGTCGGGGGTCGGGCTGGGGCCGGTGGTGTGGAGCCGGGGGCCAGGGTGCTCGGCCGGGGCCGGAGCCAGCGGTGCGGGGCCCGGGGCCGGCTGTGTTCGGCCGGGGGCCGGGTTGGGGCCGCCCAGGGGTGCTGGGCCGGGGCCGGGCCGGGCGGTGCTCGGCCGGGGGCTGGGCCGGGGGCCGGCGGTGCTCGGGGCCGGGGGCTGGCGGTGCGGGGCCCGAGCCAAGCCGGGCAGGAGACGCCGGGGCCAGAGCCACGCTTCCTCGCGCCCCCCCCGCCCCAGATTGCCTGCTGCTTCAGGCTTTCCGCAAATCAAATGTTTGCGGGAAGCAAGGGGGGGGGGGGGCAGGGGGCGAAGTGTCCAGGGGAGGGGGCGGAGTTGGGGTGGGGCAGAGGGCGGGGAAGGGACGCAGTTGGGGCGGGGCCGGGGCCGGTGGAGTGTCCTCTTTTTGGACACTTAAAATATGGTAACCCTACCAATGATATTCCCCCAACTTCACGTTCTGATTCCCAAACACCTCCTGTAGTGCTGATGTTCCTTGAAATCTACATACAAAAACCAAGCAATCTAACTTTACTTCCTTAGCAAGCATCCCTCCACCTGTTTGTGCTCATGCAGCTGGCGTGGTTACATTGCATCTTTATTCCACAACTTAGGGCAGGTATTCACTACGGGGGGGGTTGATTTAAGATACGCAAATTCAGCTACGTGAATAGCGTAGCTGAATTTGACCTATCTGAGCCGACTTACCCCGCTGTGAGGACGGCGGCAAAATCAACCTCCGCGGCTCCCCGTCGACGGCGCTTACTCCCACCTCTGCTGGTGGAGTAAGAGCATCAATTCGGGGATCGATTGTCGCGTCCCGACGAGACGCGATAATTCGATCCCCGAGAGATCGATTTCTACCCGCCGATTCAGGCAGGTAGTGTAGACCTAGCTTGAGACATCTTGCAAAGACCTCTTAAGTAAATGCTTCTTACTAAGTACCACAGGGTTTGTCTGAGGCTATCCAAGTGCCCCTTTGGGGATGTATAGTTTTTGGATGGCTGTTGCAGCGATGTCATATCTATCAGTAATGCATGAGGCTGACTTTCTCCCCACCCTCAATTTCTTAATCTCACTAAGCCGCTATGGGCAGTAGATTTATAGAGCTTAATGCACATCATAGGTGGTTGAGGTCACTTGCCCTATGGTCTTGTGCTTCACAGAACCACAGAGGCATGTGTTAATTACCCAGGCATGTATTTGTCCCTATTAGTTGATCAAATCAGACTGTCTCCTCACTCCTGCAGAGGCTGTTACAGTGCAGGGATTGAGTAAATGTCTTTCATGTAGAGGCTATGGACCAAATCCTGCTGTGGGTTTATATTGGTGTTGCTGAGAGTAGAATTTGGCCATGTGCAATTATTCCCTTTGCTTGCAATGATTTTTTAAGTATCCTTTCTCTTCAGGGGGTGCCTCTTCCTTTCTACCAATCTACAGAGCAAGTTGAAGGTGAGTTCAATCATTTTTAAAGATTTCTCCCCCTTCCCCCTAGCTTAGAAAATCAAGGTTAGCTTTTCCTACTGGTCCTGTAGAGAATTAGACAGATACACACTCAACAGCACAAACTGCAGCTAGTGCAGTTTCTCAGATTTGGTGCACATGAAACTGTTTAAAAGCATCATTACATACTCTTTACTGGGCATAGCTTCCTATTTTTTTTAATAGGTCCATTGTGGGATTGTTCTTGGATCCGATCCCAGTGATCTATTGTTAAAGTAATCTCCTGTGCTCTGACTCTGCACTGAGAATGTAATGAAAGCTGAATTAATTTCAGGGGCTGGCTTAAACCCAATCAAAGGCATTTAGTTAGAATTTTTAAGGCAGGCCCAGATATATATGTATTTCAGCAGCTTTCCATCTGCTGGAAGGGCAATCCGGGAGGGAAACGGAGGAAAAATGATCAGTTCATCACATGCTGAGAAGTCACTCTTGATCTCTCCAGTCTTTCTGTATCAGAGTCTCAACCTCCCCATGCCCCACCTTAGCACTTGGAGGCTCCCCCCACTACAAAAATACCCCCCCCCCCCACCCTTCAGCACACTAAGTCACAACAGCACCCACTGAAATTTGGCCCAGTGTCTCCTCTATCAGATGGAGGGGCGGCCGAGCCAAACCTGAGAGGTGATGCCACTTCTCCCCTCCTGCGTACCAGATGGCAAAACCACTCAAATATGGCCCATTCCCTTACCCCCTGGTCATGATGGAGGGGTGGATAAGCCAAACCTGAGTGGTGCTGTGACCTAACCACTGAACCATAAGAAAGCTCATCGGGCCCCCTCAAAGTCTGATGTGCCTCTTTCATTGAAAACCTCTGGCTTGATTTATTGTGCAATGAAGATATCAGTACATCTGGCTAAACTTGGGGTGAGCTGAACAGGGCAGTATGAATAACTCATGATGCTGAATTGTCTCTCTTCCTCCTACTTCTCATCCTCCCCATGCAAATACTTAACACAAGCAATGTCTTGGCTGTAGTCTTGGTTTTTACCCTCCTTCCCTCCATCAGTGATGTGGCACTACATGATTGCCTGGATAGCATCCCTTGTAAGACCATCTGACACATCAGAAGAGAAGTGTGTTTTTTTTTTTTTAATAGAATGATAAAGTATTTCTCTTTATCATTCAAAGTGGCAGGGTGGGGAATGCTCTTTTGTATTGTACACCCCAGCCAGAAAAACCTAACAGCTAAGAAATAGCACTGAGCTTGTGTGTGTGTGTATCACACCACAGTGCCTCTTTCCATATGCTGGATGCTTCTATGTACAACATCTGAGAGCAAGATCTTAGAGAGCAAAAACAGCACCAAGCAAAGGGAAATCCCCCACATGTATGATGGCAGGATAGAGGATGCCCTATGGGCAAAGGGGGAGCTTAGAAACTTGTGCTGACACTGTTGCAATACATTTTAGATTTGGAGCTGCAAATGATCTTGGTTGCTTGTGGACCCTACACAACTTCTGACAGCATCACCTATGACCCTATGTTGGATCTGATTGATATTATCAACAAAGACAAGCCAGATGTCTGCATCCTGGTAAGAGAGAATATTCCTTACTTTTGGATTATTCCGGAGAAGAGTTGCATGTTGGGATTCGGATCCTGCAATGGATTCTATGCAGATGGACCCCTGCCCAGCATGGAGCCCATTGACTTCAGTGGGGTTCCATGCAGGGGTCTTTCCATATGGAGCTCCTGGCAGAACTAGGGCTGTGGTCCCAACTAGGGGGTCTCCTGAGAAATGGCTTTTGCCCTAGTAATTATCCTGAAATATTTCTTCTGTTTATGTAGGACCTGTTCTCCTCTACCTCCAACTGTTACTCTTATTACATCTGGACGTAAATTCTATTCTGATCTCCCAAAAATTTAAGCATATTTTATTATTATTATTTGTATTACCATAGCACCTAGGAGCTCTAGTCATGGACCAAGGCCCCCAGTTGCACTAGGTGCTGTACAAACACAGAACAAAAAGATGGTCCCTGCACTAAGGAGCTTAAACTGTAAGTATAAGACCAGAGACAACAGATAGATACAGACAGACGGGAGTACAGGGAAACGATGAGACAATATTGGCTAGCATGCTAGGCAGTGGTCTCCGCACACCAGCAGCCTAACTATTGTCATTTTTTTTTTTTTTTTTTTTTGTAGGCATCACAGAACAGAAGTCTTGAGGAGGGTTTTGAAGGAGGATAATGAGGTAGCTTTGTAGATGTTTTTGGGGAGCTCCTCTCAGTGTGAGGGGCAGCATGGGAGAAAGCACAAAGGTGCTTAACTCTAGGCACGTGAGTAATGCCATTGAAGTCAAGGGGACTGTTCATATGCTTTAAGCATGTGCATAACTTTTTGCAGGATTGGGGCTTTAGAATGTAAGCATTGTAGAGCAGTGTCTGTGTCTTTCTGTATGTTTGTACAGTTCTTAGCACAATGAGGTCCTGATTCCAGTTGTGGCCTTGGTCCATAATAATAGGATTCTAAAGCACAAATCCTCTAAGAATCATTGCAGCTGTTGGACTGCATAGCAGCACAACATAACTGTTTAGGACTAGAAAAGAAGATTCCTATATATAATTAGAATTGCAGGTGGGGAATTGAAGGAGGCAGAATGGAATTATTCAGAGCTGGAGTTTGGCCAGGACACTGGGGTTAATGGTCTTACGAAAAATGCTATGGGATATTTAATGAACACGGGCTTTCAGGACATTGGTTTTATTTCCCTTTTTTATGCAGTTGCTTTGTAACTAAATGGTATAACATGTAGCTGAAAACTGTTTCCATTCAAAAATATTAGGCTTAAAAAATGACGTGAAAATTCAGCTGTGATCAATTAGGCTACAATCCAAAAGCAAGATAACCATTCTTAGTCAAAGCTTATTGCTGCAAGTCCTCTTACAAGGCCCATAATATATGAATGCTTTTTTATCTCCATGTGAAGTTTTGAATTCCCTGATGCAAATGCCTACCTTGCTGTAATGTGCACATCATCTTGGTTGACAGGAATAGCCTTATCATAGAGTTAGTACATGCCTTTCTCTGTGCCCAATCCATAAAGGATGTGAATCTGTCTCTAGCTGAACTGTAACATGCTCACATCCTCTCTGGATCAGGCATGGAGGCAGAGACCCTGATTAATGGATTACATACTTCCTTGGGACAGAGCAAGCTCATTCCAAAGTGTGTGAGGCCTACAATAGTTCAGATTCTAGGACCTCTCAAGCTGATCTGTCCAGAGGAAGTCTGTGATCTACTGTAAATTGGGCGCACAGGGCATGGGACACAATCACCCAGGCCAGGGGATTACATTAGGATTTCTAGTGACTTGAGCATAGGACTGGAAGCCAGGGGCTCTGTTTCTGCCACTATCTTGTTCTGTGGCCTTGGGAAAGTCTGAGTGTCTCAGGCTTCCCCATCTGAGAGAGAAATAACACACTCACTCCTGTAAGTTACTGAAAGTGCACAGTAGCATTAAGAGGAAGCTCTGGTATTCTAGTATAGCCTAGAGCCCCAACTGAGTTAGGGGCTTTGTTGTCCAAGGTGTTGCACAGATACAGTGAGACAGTCCCTGCTCCAAATAGGCAAGACAAATAAAGAGTGGGAGGTGAAACAGGCAGAGAGAGGGGAAGTGACTTGCCCACATTCACACAGTAGCAGAGCTGGGAATAGAACTTGGGTCTCCTGACTGCTAGGCCAGTGCTCTATCCATTAGCCCATGTTGCCTCTTCTTTGATTGTCTTTAAATTGAATTCTAAACAATACTAGCTGTAAACTGAAGAGCTTTTAGATTATGTACCACATAAGGGATAGGGTTTATCAGCTAGCCCACTAGAGGTCCTAGTGTGACTTCAAAACCAAGCCGTGTCTGCCCAGAAGAGACTAGTTGCAGTAACGTTTTTATGATAGATAATCTCATTTTATATCCTTTGTTTTAAAATGAATTTTAAACCAAAATGAAGCCCAGTTTCTGTATGTAACTATGTAAAGTTACCCATAGCCTCACAATCCCTGTGAGAGTGTCCAACAAATACAGGCAGTTATTAAATTTCCTTGGGAGTCGGTGATTTACCCTTCTATTCAGAAAAGGTGAAAGGCACCTTAGAAAACAGTTACCTTCTTGTAACTGTTGAACAACACATCTCGAACATGTCCGTTCCAATCAGGCGTATGCGCGCGCACGTGCATAGTAGCTGGAAGATTTTTTTTTCCCCTAGCAGCAACCGTAGGGTCAGCCTGAGCACCCCCTGGAGTCGCGCCTTCATGGCACCCAATATAGAGCACTGCTGACCCTACACCTCCTCAGTTCCTTCTTGCCAGCTACTCCGACAGAGGGGTAGGAAGGTGGGTATTGGAATGGACATGAACAACACATCTCGATGAACAACAGTTACAAGGTGAGTAACTGTTTTTAATTCTTGGGGTGCTTGTTCATGTGAATTCCAATCAGGTGACTCCCCAGGCCAAGTTCAGGTGGCGGGGTTGGAGTCATCCACTGATTGGAGCACCATTCTACCAAAGGCTGCATCGTCTCGGGCCTGCTGCATAATTGCACAGTGCATGGTGAAAGTGTGGATGGAGGACCATGTTGTTGCTCTGCAGATTTCCTGAGTAGGGAGCTGCGCCAGGAACCCTGTTGATGAAGCCTGCACCTTGGTGGAGTGCACAGTGATCAGGGGTGCGGGAACCCCTTCCAGATTGTAGCACTCGCGGATGCAGGATGTGATCCACGACAAAATGCGTTGTGACGACACGGGTAGGCCTTTCATTCTGTCCGCTACTGCCACGAATAACTTGGATCAATTTTTCTGAACGGCTTCTTCTCTCGATGTAAAAGGTTAGCGCCCTGCGGACATCTAGTGAGTGGAGTCTGCTCCCTGTTGCTAGAATGCAGGTTAGGGTAGAACACCAGGAGAAAGATGTCCTGGTTAATGTGAAACTGTGACACAATTTTTGTGAGGAAAGCAGGGTGAGGCCTGAGCTGCACCTTGTCCTTCTAGAAAATGGTATAAGGGGACTCTGAGGTTAGGGCCTTGAGTTCAGACACCCTCCTGGCCGAAGTTATTGCCACCAGGAACGCCACCTTGTAAGAGAGGTAGAGCAGGGAGCAGGTCACCAAGGGCTCTAAAGGTGGTCCCATGAGTCTAGAAAGGACCAGGTTGAGGTCCCAGACCGGGACAGGCTGACTGTTGGGGTATAGCCAGTCGAGCCCTTTTAAGAACTGGCTGACCATTGGGTTAGCAAACACAGAGCAGCCCTCCTCACCTGGGTGAAAAGCTGAGATGGTGGCTAAGTGCACCCTTATTGATGATAACGAAACCCCTGCTGCTTCAGATGGGGGAGGTAGTCCAGAATAAGCTGCATTGATGCTAGTGTCAGGGACGAATGGTGCTGCGCTGACCAGACTGAAAATCTCTTCCACTTGGCAAGGTATGTGGCTCTCAGAGAGTTTTCTGCTGCCAAGAAGGACCAGTCTAATGTGGCCTGAACAGGAAAGCTCAATCTGGTTCAACCATGGAGCTTCCACGCCATGAGGTGAAGCAACTCGAGGTTTGGATGTTGAAGACAACCGTGATCTTGTGTCAGAAGGTCCGGGAAGAGTGGCAGGGTGAACGGGGCCTCCACGGACACGTCTAGGAGAGATGTGTACCAGTGCTGACTGGGCAGGCTGGTGCTATCAATATGACCTGAGCTTGTTCCATCCGGATCTTGAGGAATTCCTTGTGAATGAGCAGTATGGGCGGAAAGATGTATAGGAGACAACCTCCCCAATGGAGGAAGAAAACGTCCGCCTGGAGCCCGGGCTGTGATTTTTTTGGAAGGAGCAGAACTGCTGGCACTTCCTGTTGTATCGCATGGCGAATAGGTCTATCTGGGGAAAGCCCCACCTCTGGAAGATTGAAATTGCGACGTCCAGGCAAAGGGACCACTCATGGCCGTGAAATGACCTGCTGAGGTGATCCGCCAGCTCGTTCTGTACCCCAGGGAGGTACGATGCTTGCAGGTGTAATGAATGTTCTACACAGAAGTCCCACAGCATGAGGACTTCCTGGCACAGGGGAGAGGAGCATTCACCCCCCCGTTTGTTGATATAGAACATTGCCATGATGGTGTCCGTCATAACTGATACACATTGTCCCGTTAAGTATGCCCGGAAGGTCTGGCATGCCAGACTCACTGCTCTCAATTCTCTGATGTTGAAGTGAAGAGCCAGATCTGCCTGAGATCAGAGACCCCGAGTCCTGCGGTCTCCTAGATGTACTCCTCAGCTCAAGTCTTATGCATCCATCACTAGCGACAGAGATGGCTGCTGACTGGCGAAGGGGATCCCTGAGCATACCTCCTGAGGGTCGAGCCCCCTAGGAGGGAGTTGAGGACCAGGCGAGGCAGGGTCACGATTCTCTCCAAGTTGTCCCTGGCCGGGCGGTACACTGACACAAGCCACAACTGAAGACGTCAAAGCCTTAGTCTGGCATGCTGCACCACATAGGTACAGGTAGCCATGTGTCTGAGAAGCTTCAGGCTTCTTTCTTGCTGTGGTGGTGTGAAACTATCTGAGGCCTCAAATCATATTGATCAGGGCCTGAAACCTCGCTTGTGGCAGGCATGCCCTGTCCTGGGTCGAGTCCAATATTTCCCCTATAAATTCTATCCTCTGGACCGGGGACAGAGTCAATTTCACTTAATTTAGAAGGAGACTCAGGTTGTCAAAGGTGATTCTGATTAATCTGATCTGAGCTTCTACTTGGGTCTTGGAGCGACCCTTGATCAGCCAGTTGTCGAGATAAGGAAACACCTGTACCTGATGCCTGCACAGAAACGCAGTGACGACTGCCATGCACTTGGTGAAAACATGAGGTGCTGCTGACAGGCCGAAAGGGAGGACTGTAAATTGGTAGTGGGTGTTGTTCACCACAAACCTGAGGTACTTCCTGTGGGGCTGGGTGATCGCGATATGAAGGTACGCATCCTTCAAGTCGAGGGCGACATTCCAGTCTGCTGGATCCAATGAAGGAATGATGGAGGCCAGAGAGACCATGTGGAACTTGAGTTTCTTCATGAACTTGTTGAGTTGTCGCAGGTCCAGGATGGCCTGAGGCTGCCTTTGGCTTTTGATATTAGGAAATACCAGGAATAAAAGCCCTCACCCCTTTGCTCCTGAGGAACCTCCTCCACTGTCCCTAAAGATAGGAGCAGCTGCATCTCCTGGATAAGGAGCTGCTCCTGAGAAGGGTCCCTGAAGAGGGACGGGGAAGGGTGGGAGGGCACAGAATTGGATGGAGTATCGCCTCTCTACCGTGCGGAGCACCCATCAGTCCAAGGTGATACAGGACTATGCACGGTAGAAAGGGGATAGTCGGGACGAGAATGTAAGGCAGGGTGGATCCATTGTCAGGTGTGGTACACCGCCCTCGAAGGCTTGGGTTGTCCCGAGCCCTGGTGAGAGGGTTGGTGTGGCCTTCTCCTGCTATTCCAATTCCTCCTTCTGGACCTATCTTGGCAGTTCTGCTGCCCGAACCGCTGCTGGAGCTGCGGACGGAAGTGTCTCAGCTGCATTGAAGGAGTATAGAGGCCCAGGGACCTGAGGGTGGCTCTGGAATCTTTAAGGCTATTTAGCTTTTTGTCCATCTTCTCTGAGAAGAGAGTCTCACGCTCAAAGAGCAGATCTTGGATGGTTTGCTGTACCTCAAAGTGGAGGCCAGAAACCTGAAGCCATGAGCCCCTTCTCATGGCCACTCCAGTAGCCATAACTCTGGTTGCCGCATCTGCCCCGTCAAGTGCCACCTGAAGGGATGCTCTGGAGATCAGTTTCCCTTCCTCAACCAAAGCCAAAAATTCAGCAAGGGAGTCCGAGGGGAGCAATCCATAAATTTAGCCATCGCCGAGCAGGCATTGTAGGAGTACCTGCTGATGATGGATGGCCTGCTGGTTGGATATGCGGAGTTGCAATCTCCCCGTGGAGTAAACCTTTTGCCTGAAAAGATCTAATTTTTTTGTCTCCCTATTCATGGGTGAAGGGCCTTGAAATCCTTACATCTCCCACTGGTTAGCGGCGTCCACCACCAGTAAATCCAGGCTGAGGGTGGGAATAGAGGTGTTCATTGCCCTTGGAGGGCACAAAGTACTGGCGCTCATTGGGCTTGGCCATAGGTGGCAATGAGGTTGGGGTCTGCTAAAGGGTCTTGGTCACGTCTGTGATTGTCTTTATCAGTGGTAGGGCGATACGGGCAGGGCCAGAGGGAGCCAGGATGTCCACCGTAGGGACGCATCATCCATAACTTCCTCCGCCTTCATGCCCAGACCCTGGGCAACCTGGCGCAGCAGCTGCTGCAACACCCTGGAGTCTTCTAGAGCTGGAGCTACTGAAGTCCTCTCTAGGGCAGGGGTGGGTAAACTACGGCCCGCAAGCTCGTGCTGGGGAGCAGGGTCTGGGGCTTGCCCTGCTCCGGCACTCCAGCCGGGATGCTGGGTCGGGGGCCGCCCCATGTGGCTCCCGGAAACCGAAGCATGGCCCCGCTCCAGCTCCTACGTGCTCCAATGGTCCCCCTCCAGCGCTCCAATGGGAGCTGCAGGAGCAGTGCCTGCGGATGGGGCAGCGTGCAGAGCCGCCTGACTGCGCCTCCACGTAGGAGCTGGAGAAGGGACATGCCACTGCTTCCGGGAGCCGCTCGAGGTAAGCACCGCTCGGAGCCTGCACCCCTGAGCCTCTCTCCATGCCACAACCCCGTGCCCCAGCCCTGATCCTCCTCCTGCCCTCTGAACCCCTTGGTCCCAGCCCAGATCACCTTCCTACACCCCAATCTTCTCATCTCCAGCCCCACCCCAGAGCCAGCACCCCCCAACCAGAGCCCTCACCCCCTCCCGCACCCCAACCCCAATTTTGTGAGCATTCATGGCCCGCCATACAATTTCTATTTTCTGATGTGGCCCTCAGGCCAAAAAGTTTGCCCGCCCCTGCGCTAGGGCCTCATCTGATGCGGAGGAGGAGACCACCAGGAGAGGTGGTTGCTCCTTACCATTCCCACCTGAGGGATCTCTTGTCCCTGTGGCAACTGTGGTAGGTTGGCCTGGTCCTGGTCCTGGTGCTGTGAAAGGCGCAGGTGTCAGTGCTGATGTCAGGCCCCATCCTGGTGCCGGCACCTGGTGCAACATGTGTACCGGGGTTCCTGTAGCGTCAGTGCCGAGGGTGTGCCATAGCTGATGCCTCCGGTGCTGAAGGTAATGGTGTTAATGACTGAGACACTGGCTTCAGTGTCAATCATGACGGAACAAACATTGCGGACACCACTGATGCTGCACCCAATTGGGACCCCTGGCTCCGACCCTGGGCTTGATGGAAAGCCACTGCAGCGGTCCTTTTGGACTCTGGGATTTTGCCATTGAGGGGCCCACTGCTTTGGGCGGGACTGCCTATGGTGCTATGAGGAGGATCTTCTGCTCCTGCTATAGTCGGAGCGGTATGAATCTGACTCCGAGTAGGAGGACCAGGGTAGCACTGCTCCTCTTGAGGTAGTGTCGAGAAGCAGGGGACCGACTGCGCTCCCTGGATGGCGGTGCTGGAGTAGAAGGGTGCCGAGGTGATGGGGATCAGCGTGCCATCATTGCTGGCTTTTCCTTAGACTGCACGGGGTGCCAGGATGGAAGCTGCAGTGCCGGGACGCTCTCCTTTCTCAGCGGCGAAAACGGCGCCGTGAGCCTCAATAGATCCTGCGCCGCCTCGAAAGCCTCTGGTGTGTATAAGAGCGGTAGATGCTCCATAGATGTGGTGAGCAAAATGGGCCCAGTCTCGACTGTCTCACCTAGGCAGGAGTCAACGTGGCCCCACTCTGAGTCTCCGAGCCGTGGCCCGACTGAGATGCCACTGGTGGCTGGTCCCTGAGGGAGATTGACCTCTATTTCTTCTGCACCGGCGATTGGGACTGGTGCCGAAGGCTGGAATGTCCCCGAGAGGCTCCATGACTGTGCTGAGCTTCCTTGCCAGCATCTTTCTTCAACGCCGCATCCTTCAAAGACAGCGCGGGAGCACTTTGTGCCGAAGACAACGTGCTGGGAGCAGGATCAGCGGCGCCTGGGTCCGACTGAGGTCTGAGAGCTGCCTCCATAAGGAGAATTTTGACACACTGCTCCCTCTCCTTAACGGTTCTCAGTCGGAATTCCCAACAGATCTTGCAGTGGTCTTTCTGGTGACCCTTGCCCAGGCACTATAAGCAGGAAGTATGGGGGTCACTTTTTGGCATGCACTTTGCCCAAATCTGGCAAGTCTTAAAGCCCAGGGATCACGGCATGTCCTGGTAACAAATGTGGGGGGAACCCCCTGTAACTGAAATTTATAAAGAACTACTAAACTATAGCAACTACTGGAAACTAACTATGTACAGTGTATAAAGCTCTGCTAATCCACTTGCCGGAGCAAGAAAAGAGCAAGGGGAAGTTCCAGCTACTGTCACTGGTGGTAAGAAGGAACTGAGGGGGTATAGGGTCGGCAGGGCTCTATATTAGGCGCCATGAAGGCGCAACTGTAGGGGGCTCCCAGGCCACAGTTGCTGCTAGGGTGGGGATTCTCAAACTGGGGTCGCGAGGTTCTTACATGGGGGGGGGGGTCACAAGCTGCCAGCCTCCGCCCCAAACCCTGCTTCGCCTCCAGCATTTATAATGTTAAATATATTAAAAAGTGTTTTTTTAATTTATAAGGGGGGGGTCACACTCAGAGGCTTGCTGTGTGAAAGGCGTCACCAGTACAAAAGTTTGAGAATAACTATGCTAGGGGAAAAAAATCTTCCAGCTACTGTGCACGTGCGCACGCACACACCTGATTGGAATTGACATGAATAAGCACTCGAAGAACAACAAGGCGATCCCCATAATTGTCCTCCAAGAGGCTCCTCTTTCTAAAGCATCTGGTGATGGCCAATAGACTGAGCTAAATGGACCATTCGTATCCAATGTTGCAAAACCTATGTTCAGTGATCACAAAGCACTTTCCCAGTATATGATCAACCACACAGCTTCCCTTGCTCTGATAGCACTTCTCAGAGTGCTTTACAAAGGAGGCAAGTAGCATAATCCCCATTTTATAGATGGAGAAACTGAGGCATAGAGAGAGGAAAGTGACTTGCCTAACATCACTCAGAGGCCAGTAGCAGAGCTGGGACTAGAACCCAGGTCTCCAGGGTTCCAGCCCAGTGCCCTGCCCACTAATCCACATTACAGCCCTTAAGTTAGACATTGGCCCTTGGGTGGGGAAACTGAGGCACAGAAGTGCAAAGTGACGTAGTTGTTCTATGCCCACTTCTGCCCAGTAGACCTGACTCCCAGTCCCCTGCTATCATTCACTAAGTTATGTTCCCTCCTTAACTCAGGAATCCTGGCTCTCCTTCCTCTGTTGTCCATTTGACCACACACCTTCCCTGAGCCAGGAGATAGAACCCAAGAGTCTTGGTTCCCAGTCTCTGTTCTAGTCTCTAGAAAACTTTCTTTCCAGCTGCATCTTGTATATTACCTATGTTTAATGCAGCCTGGGTCACAGTTCAGGGCTGGAGCACCAGTCAGTGAGCAGGCAGGATGCAAGGGATAGATTTTTCTCTCTTTGAATTCCTTTCTTGACTTCTTGTTTTCTTGTTCCAGTTTGGTCCTTTTCTCGATGCTAAACACGAGCAAGTTGAGGTAAGTTGCCCCCCAAGGGAGTTGAGAATGCACAAGCATTTCCTCTCTGCGGTCTAGTAAATACCACGAGCTAACATCTTGGGGCTGCTATGGAGCAGGTCCTTGGAAGGCTCTCCTACCCTTCAGAGTGACAGCACATCAAAGGCAATGCCCGTGCAACAACCATGGAGGGATATTCCTTGACTTTGCCCAAGAATTTAGATGAGTCTTGTCAGAAGTATTTACTGCCCATTAGAATCCTTGAATTGCCAGGCAACCCAAATATCCATGGCTTGTTTACGTGGATGAATCCTGGCCTCCCTAGGAGGCTATTGCCATGTTACCAAATGAAACCAGGTTTTATTAACTTTATGGGCAGCCTTTTAAAAAATGACCTTCAAACTTTGGTTGGCATTGCCCCATTGTTCCTTGAAGGTGTGGGGAGGCTACCAGAGTCTTTCCCAGTCTGTTTGGCTGAACTCTGCTCTTGGCATGGACTATGTAACTTTCCTCAGAGAAAACTTGTAACAAATCAAGTTGTTCTTTCTTTGTCTGTAGAACGGTCAGCTCATTGGATCATTTGAGGATATCTTTAAACATTGTCTGAAGATGATAATTGAAGGGACAAGAAGGTATGTATTAAATAGCCTTTGTGCTCTTTTGTCAGCTTCCAAGGATTTGAAAGTATTGGGAAACGTGACTGAATTAAGATTTTCCATCCCTTGTGTGTGCTGTATCTCAGGGAGGTGGTTCATCCATGTTCACAGAGCGAGTGTATGACAATACTGGGACTAGAACACATTAATCCTGATTTCCAGTCCCTCCCTTAGGTTACTAGAAAATGGTTCCTTTCACAATACAGAGCCTAAGCCAATCTGATTCTCTAGTCTGCCTATGAGAGGAAGGATGGCCTTGTAGTTGGGGCATTAGACTGGGATTGTGGAGATAAGGGGGTCAATTTTGTTGTCTGCCAGAGACTTGCTGTGTGATCTCGAGCAAGTCACTGTGGCCTGTTCTACCCTAAAAAGTTAGGTCAATTTAGCTACGTCACTTGGGGGTGTGAAAAATACACAGCCGTGAGCAGCATAGTTAAGCCAATCTAACCTCCAGTGTTCACAACACTAAGTTGATGGAAGAATTCTTCTGTCAACCTAGCTGCTGCCTCTCAGGGAGGTGGATTATCTAAGATGATGGGACAACCCTTCCTGTCAGCATAGGTAGTGTCAGCGCTGCAGTGGTGCACCTGTGCTGCTGTAGAGTTTCAAGTATAGACAAGCCCTCAGTCTCTCTGTTCCACAATTGTGTGAAATAAGTGTAATAATCCTTCCTTTCTCATGTTCATTTAGATTATTTATCACTTTGATGCAGGTAGGTCCTACTACTGTCAGCCAGATCATGCCCCTTGTACAATAACATTTTCAAAAGCTCCTAAGTGACTTAAGAGCCTAAGCTCCATTGATTTATTTTAATGGGATTTAGGCTTCTAAGGGTATGTCGACACTACTCGCTGGATCGGCGGGCAGCGAGCTATCCAGCGGGGGTCGATTTATTGCATCTAGTCTAGACATGATATATCGACCCCCGAGCGCTCTCCCGTCAACTCCTGAACTCCACCACCGCGAGAGGTGCAGGCGGAGTCGACGGGGGAGCGGCAGCAGTCGACTCATCGCAGTGAAAACACCGCAGTGAGTAGGTCTAAGTACGTCGACTGAAGTTGCATAAGTTAGATTGATTTCCCGCCCCCCAGGGTAGACCAGGCCTCAGTAACTAAGTGCTTTTGAAAATTTCACCATTAGTTAAGATAAACTCTTTAGGGCAGAGACTCTCTCCCTGTGGGTATAACTTCACTGCAGAATTAGCTGAGGTTTTTACCTGGGTGTTGCCCCAATGCCCTCCCATCCACACATGCAAACTCCTCACCTGAATTGAGTGGTGTTTTCAGCCCAGGTTCCACTCTGGGGTGGTAACCCATCCACTGTGCATTGAGGATGTAGTGCTGATAGTCTTCCAATGCCTTCCCAATTTCCCCCATGTGCCCAGAAGAACATGCAAGTTCTCCCACAAGTCACTGGGAAAGAATCCATTGAGCAGCTCACCTGACTGCAGCACAAAGAATGATAGGATATTCCCCCAGAAATCCAGTGAGCCACATGGGAGAATGCAACACTGGTGAGAAGAGAGTAACTAAAGTATGACTTGCAGTGTGGCTGCTCAGACCTGGGCTAGGCTAACCTGCATGCTCAGACCTAGGTACCAATTACCGGGGCAAACTCTGCCATGAAGACCTACTTTGTGACTGTGCAACATCCAATACAAGGGGGTGGGGGGGAGGGGGCTTCATCTTGTGACCTCTAGTTTCTACTGTGATACAAATAACTTTAACAATAGTCCCCTTTACTGCTAGTGCGTGACTGTTCCCATCTGTGTGCGTGCGCTCGCTCTCTCTCTCGTAAGTCTGAGTAGCCTATTACTTGAGACATTTAAAACTAGACTGTAAAACTGATAAATGGACAAACAATCCTGTATGCCAGGGAGGTGAATTAGTCTTCTGTATTTCTTAACTGGTGGGTCGCAACTGCTGGGGCAGGGTCACGAGGCATTGAAAATTGTATTACAATCCAAAGACAAGAGAAGAAACTTTTCAGAATAACTTCAGGGCAGCCAAAACCTTTAAAGCTTGTGAGGTTAAATGTAGTAGTAGTTTATCATTTAAACAATTTTTACTTTTGCGAACCAGAAGAGGTTGAGAAATACTGAAATAAAACTATCATGTCATTTTATTATGTGCTTACAATTAATCTTTCCAAGGGAAGTGGAAGACTGTTCGTAACACTCCCCTGATAGGATAAACTTTAGGAAAGGTATGATATTTGTCCCCCCCCACCCCAAAAACAGTTCTTTCCCCTTCCTTAAAGCTGCCAACGCTCAGATAGCTGCAGACCACAAGCACAAAGGATTAAGACCCAGAAATAGTGCTGGTGGAAGTGTAACATATGGGTGGAGTTCCTGACTCTTTCAAACAGACAGAGCTGTGAACACAGCATATCCCTAAAGGACAGGCAGGTACTAATGAGAAAGGGGAGACTTTATTTCAGGAAGAGTAGAAAGCCAAAAATAGGGTTTTTGTGTAGCCAGCAGCAAACATCCTTGATTACTCTGGGAGAGCATAGAAGCTAAACATGGCAGAGGTGCTGGAGAGGGACTATCTTGATTGACTTGTTGGCTCATGTACGTTTTGGGATTAAGGCCTTGTCTTGGTTTTAGCCACCTATGTCTATAACCTAGCGTACAAATCCCTAGTGTTACACAAGGGAAAGCACTTGTCTGTAGCAACTGCGCCGCTGTAGAGCTTAGTGAAGACTAGGGCTGTTAAGCAATTAAACAAATAATCGTGATTAATTGCACAATTAAAAAAATAAATTGCGATTAATCACACTGTTAAATAATAGAATACCACTTATTTAAATATTTTTGGGTATTGTGACAAAGTTCTGTCCTTGACTCCGTGGGTCTAGCGTTTCCTGACAGATTTTTGCTAGCCTCAGAGGCTCACTGTGACCCTCCACATAGCCCTTCTCTCTCTAGAGGCGAGGTTCACAGTCTACTGAGCCATTTTCATCATAAGCCAGCAAGGGAGGTGAGGAGAAACAACCCTCCCTCACACAGTCTCTGTTGTCTCCCAGTATCAGTGATTAATCAGGGAGGGGAGGGGGAGCCTGGGCCCACCCTCTACTCCGGGCTCCAGCCCAGGGACCCTAAATTTAGCAGCTAGGAAAGCTGACTTTTTGGAAATAGAGCATGTACAATTCCCTGGGCTACTTCCCCACAGCAGCCCCCACTCAATATCTTCTTCACAATTACCTCAGGGCCTCCTTCCTTGCACCTGATATGGATTCGTACTACTTCATTCCTCCAACAGCACAGCTCTCTCCTATAGCTCCTGACACCCACACCGCACTGACTAACTGAGAGGCTTTTAACTAGTTCCAGCCAGTCCTTGATTGGCTTCAGGTGTCCCAATCAATCTAGCTGTCTCTCCTGCCTTCTAGAAGGATCTTAATTGGCCCCAGGTATCTTGATTAACCTGGAACAACTGCCATTTGGTTACCGTGGTACCAGGGATTTGTTTAGCCTGGGGCTAACATACCTGTTCCTCACTACTTTACTGTAGCCATCTGGCCTTGCCCCATCACAGTATTTTCTACATTTTCAAATATATTGATTTCAATTACAACACAGAATACAAAGTGTACCGTGCTCACTTTATATTTATTTTTTATTACAAATAGTTGCACTGTAAAAAACCAAAGAAATAGTATTTCAGTTCACCTAATACAAGTACTGTAGTGCAATCTCTTTATTGTGAAAGTTGAACTTACAAATGTAGAATTATGTACAAAAAAATAACTGCATTAAAAAACAAAACAATGTAAAACTTTAGAGCCTACAAGTGCACCCAGTCCTACAATCGCTCAGACAAACAAGTTTGATTACATTTGCAGGAGATAATGCCGCCCTCTTTTTGTTTACAATGTCACCTGAAAGTGAGAACAGGCATTCGCATGGCACTTTTGTAGCCGGTGTTGCAACGTATTTTGTAGCCAGCGTTGCAAGGTGCCAGATGTGCTAAAGATTCATATATCCCTTCATGCTTCAACCACCATTCCAGGGAACATGCGTCCATGCTAATAACAGGTTCTGCTCGAGAACCATCCAAAGCAGAGTGGACCGACGCATGTTCATTTTAATCATCTGAGTCAGATACCACCAGCAGAAGGTTGATTTTCTTTTTTGGTGGTTCGGGTTCTGTAGTTTCTGCATTGGAGTGTTGCTCTTTTAAGACGTCTGAAAGCATGCTCCACATCTCGTCCCTCTCAGATTTTGGAAGGCACTTCAGATTCTTAAACCTTGAGTTGAGTTCTGTAGCTATTTTTAGAAATCTCACATAGATACCATCTTTGCGTTTCGTCAAATCAGCTGTGAAAGTGTTCTTAAAATGAACACGTGCTGGGTTATCATCCAAGACTGGTATAACATGAAATATATAACAGAATGTGAGTAAAACAGAACAGGAGACGTACAGTTCTCCCCCAAGGAGTTCAGTCACAATTTAATTAACGCACTGTTTTTGTAACGAGCATCATCAGCATGGAAACATGTCCTCCAGAATGGTGGTTGAAGCATGAAGGGGCATACGAATGTTTAGCATATCTGGCACGTAAATACCTTGCAACACCGGCTACAAAAGTGCCATGCAAATGCCTGTTCTCACTTTCAGGTTCATTATAAATAAGAAGCAGGCAGCAGTATCTCCCGTAAATGTAAACAAACTTGTTTGTCTTAGCGATTGGCTAAACAAGAAGTATGACTGAGTGGACTTTGTTTTTAGTGCAGTTATATAGCAAAAAAAAAAAATCTACATTTGTAAGTTACACTTTCACAGTAGAGATTGCACTACTGTACTTGTATGAGGTGAATTGAAAAATACTGTTTTTTATCAATTTTACAGTGCAAATATTTGTAATAAAAATAATTATAAAGTGAGCACTGTACACTTTTGTATTCGGTGATGTAATAGAAGTCAATATATTTGAAAAATGTAGAAAAACATCCAAAAATGTTTAATACATTTCAATTGATATTCTGTTTAACAGTGCGATTAATCACGATTAATTTTTTTAATCGCAGTTATTTTTTTTGCGTTAATCACGTGAGTTAACTGCCATTAATCAACAGCCCTAGTGAAGATGCTATCTACTGGCACGGAGGAGCTTCTCCTATCGGCATAGGTACTCCACCTCCCTGAGAGGTAGTAGCTATGTCAACAGAAGAAACCCTTCCATCAACATTGCACTGTCTATAGGTTGGTAGTAGAGTCGTTATAACTACATATCTTTGTAGTGTAGACTAGGGAAAAGCTGTGATTGGCACAGATACAATATTTAGATTGTGGTTCGTAGCATAGACAGGCCCCGTCGCATGTAGAGGCACCCCCAGGGTAGACTATTAGGCTTTTTTTTTTGGTCATAGTCTCCTTCATGGTAGACTTATAAAGAAATACACACACTGAAACTTCAGATCGAAGTGCATGCTTCCAGCCTATCTTGTAGAGGGAATTCTGGAGGCATTTGCCTTCCCTGAACAATAGGGGAGAAGTTGTCCCCTACAACTTTAATTGACTCCCAGTTAACCATCTGATAAATGCAAAAGGAGGCTGGTTTATCAGTGAGTCAGCATGGCAAGCCCCTCCCTTTGATCATCCCATGACAAAAGCCACTTCCTGCCAGCAGCCTGATTTTTAATCAGCATTTGTATCTCATTGGTGCATCTTCAGCAGATGCTAATCAATTCATTAAGCAGCTGTACTCCAGACTGACACCAATAAAGCTATACCTTCAGCTTGGAGGAGATGAGCTCGGCCTGTTGATCTCTCTTCAAATTTGAATAGAGGGGAAGCAGGAAGCATAATGTAAAGTAAACTGCTTTCTTAAATTCAGACCAGCAGCTAAATTACTGGGTTAGTTTGACACACATCTGGCTGTTCCCATCTTGTCTGGAAACATAACTAATCTTCAAGTATCAAAGGGGTAGTGTTAGTCTGGATCTGTAAAAGCAGCAGAGAGTCCTGTGGCACCTTATAGACTAACGGACATATAGGAGCATGAGCTTTCGTGGGTGAATACATGCATCTGAAGAAGTGGGTATTCACCCACGAAAGCTCATGCTCCTATATGTCTGTTAGTCTCTATCAGGTGCCACAGGACTCTTTGCTGCTATAACTAATCTTAACACCAAACAAATTGAAGAACCAGCTAGCTGGTCTTCCAAGTGCCTTTGTACACAAGAGGGAATAGGGATACAGCCGTCCTCTGTCCTGATTCTAATACTGTCCCCCCATTTCATAGGGTGGGCTGCCCTTTTTCTGAAACCGTGTTTCAGAGTCAGCCTATGTAATCAGGTCCCTTGACTCAGTTGTGCTGTAACTTGACCTGCAGTTCCAGTCTGTCCCCAGGAGAGGGTGGTGAACTGGGAGTAAGGAAACCTGGGTCCTATTCCCAGCTCTGCCACTGACCTGCTGTGTGACCATGGGCACGTCACTTCACCTCTCTGCTTCTGTTTCCTCACCCACTCTCTGGGCTTGGCTTAACACACAAGTTGTACTGCTTAACTGTATCAGTATAGTCAAAGTGGTACAACTCCCCTAGTGTGGATGCAGTTACACCAGTATAAATGTGCTTGTCTATTTATATCTCACTCCTGTACAGGAAGGGGAATAAGCTATACCAGTATAACTATACTCACATTGAGGGGAGGTGGGGGTTAGTAGCTGCTTTTTTTTCTTTTTTTTTTTAACACACCCCTAATGAAAACAGGTATAGCTGTATGAATTCTGGGTGTAGAGAAGGCCTCTGTCTGTCTTGTCCATTTAGACTGTAAGATCTTTGGAGCAGGGACGATCTTGTTATGTGTCTGCCCAATGCCTAGCACAGTGGGGCCCTGATCATAGTTGGGGCCTTTAGATGTTGCTGTAATAAATTGTAGTGCTGCCGTCTCTTGACCTCTTTTTCCCTCCTACTTCCCAACCCAGAGACTTTCACATAAGCAGAGTTGTACTGTAAGAGGCTGTAAACTGGAATCCCAAGGCTTAGTCTAAGCTAGAAAAGGTTTGCTGATAGCTGTACTGGTAAACCCTACTAGAGTATACACAGCTTATGCGGGCCAAGGAGTGCTTTTATTGGTATAGCTTATACCAGTTCCCTGAAAAAAATAAGCTATATTGGCAAAAATACTTTTTCCCCCCCCCCAGTATGAAAAGTTATTAAAAATTACACCCCTAACTGACATTATTGTAACTGCAATAGTTTGTGTAGACTCACTTAAGGCTTTCTATAGCCATGTAGCTGTATGGTTAAAGATGACTTGTTATTTGGACAGTTTACGTCTAGTGATGGTACTGCCTTTCTTGTTCCTTCCCCAGCTTCCCCCATCCTAGCCCCTGCATTAAACCCAGATGACTTGGGATGGGGGCCTCATAGTATCTGCTGTTGGTTTTCATCCTCTCTGATCTCCCTATCTTGTTCTTGGTGAGGGTGGGGGAAAGAGGAATGGAGAAAACAAAGAACAAACAAGACATTCTTTCCTTGGGGTGGGCGCTGCGCACCACCAGGTTCTTTCATCTGCTGCCAGAGTCTGTCATACACTGGTATCGGGTCAATACCTCCCCTTTTTAAAAAGCACAATACAAATTGTATTTGAATGTGGATTTTGAGAGTGGAATATTTAAGCAGCTACTGACCTGATTCTGTCTGTCAGCATTTACTACAAAAACTGCTTGGTATATTGGGGGTTAATTTAAAAAAAAAAAAAATTGCTCAGCTCTTTGCACCTGTGCATATCTTCCAACTGAGCATAGAAATGTCATACAAGAGCGTACCAGTGGCTAATCTAGTCCATTGGCCTCTGATAGCAGCTGTTTCAGGTTGCTTCAGAGGAAGGTGTAATTCCACTCCCAGAATGCATCTACGTGTACTATGGAACGGGGAAGTTTTTCATCCTCTGCTGGTGATGAGGTAATGCAAACTCTTCATGTTTCAGTGTTCTTGTTCTGAATGGTTTTTTTAGATTAACACGGAGAGTGGAATTTGTATAGGGGGTACTACAATAGCAATAGATGATTCAGGGCATGGCCCAACCTCTGATGGTGTTAGGAAGAAACTTTCCCTGGGGGCAGATTATCCCACATCTACCTACTGCAGTGTTTTTGCACTTTTCTCTGAAACAGCTGGGCACTATTGGAGATGGGATTCTATTCTATATAGGTTCCCTATCTCACGGGGGTGTTGTGCAGATAAATACATTCAAGACTGAAGCGCTTTGAGATCTACTAATGAAAAGTGCTAAATAAGAACTAGATGGTCTTCCACCCTCAAAACTATAGTATCTGAATACATGCATTAAGTGACATGTCTAAATCTATCATATGTGGTTGTCTCTCCCATCCTTTCCCTAAGGCCTGGTCTACATTAGGCGTTTATGTCGAAGTTAGCGCCGTTAAATCGAATTAACCCTGCACCCGTCCACACTGCGATGCTATTTAGTTCGACATAGAGGTCTCTTTAATTCGACTTCTGTACTCCTCCCCGACGAGGGGAGTAGCGCTAAATTCGACATGGCCATGTCGAATTAGGCTAGGTGTGGATGGAAATCGACGCTAATAGCTCCGGGAGCTATCCCACAGTGCACCACTCTGTTGACGCTCTGGACAGCAGTGCGAGCTCGGATGCTCTGACCAGCCACACAGGAAAAGCCCCGGGAAAATTTGAATTTGAATTCCTTTTCCTGTCTGGCCAGTTTGAATCTCATTTCCTGTCTGGACATCATGGCGAGCACAGCAGCACTGGCAACGATGCAGAGCTCTCCAGCAGTGATGGCCGTGCAGTCTGGGAATAGAAAGAGAGCCCCAGCATGGACTGATCGTGAAGTCTTGGATCTCATCGCTGTGTGGGGCGATGAGTCCGTGCTTTCCGAGCTGCGATCCAAAAGAAGGAATGCAAAGATCTACGAGAAGATCTCTAAAGACATGGCAGAGAGAGGATACAGCCGGGATGCAACGCAGTGCCGCGTGAAAATCAAGGAGCTGAGACAAGGCTACCAGAAGACCAAAGAGGCAAACGGACGCTCCGGATCCCATCCCCAGACATCCCGTTTCTACGAGGCACTGCATTCCATCCTCGGTGCTGCCGCCACCACTACCCCACCAGTGACCGTGGACTCTGAGGATGGGATACTGTCCACGGCCGGTTCCTCGGACATGTTAGGGGACGGGGAAGATGAGGAAGGAGATGAGGAGGGCGAGGCAGTCGGCAGCTCTCACAACGCTGATTTCCCCGACAGCCAGGATCTCTTCATCACCCTTACAGAGATCCCCTACGAAGCGTCCCCAGCCGTTACCCCGGACACAGAATCTGGTGAAGGATCAGCCAGTAAGTGTTGTAAACATCTAAACATTTATTTTTAACAAAACAGGAATATTAACAATTAAAAGAATGGGTTGTTCATGATTAGTGTGCCCTAGGCGCTTAACGGTTTAGTAATGGGCAGTGCAAGTTTTGAAAAGAAATCTAGCAATGTCCGGTTTTCAGTGATTGTCCTGCACAAGCCGCTCTACTGTTTATTCCCTGCTACTGCAGCTACAGTAAAATGCGGTCTATGTGTCCGGGGATAGAGCAGTAATCCTCCTGGGACATCTCGATGAAGCTCTCCTGGAGGTAACTTGAAAGCCGTTGCATGAGGTTCTTGGGGAGAGCGGCCTTATTGGGTCCTCCGAAGTACGACACGTTGCCGCGCCACGAGATTATCAAGTACTCGGGGATCATTGCTCTGCACAGCAGGGCGGCATACGGCCCTGGTCTTTGGAGGCTTTCCCGGAGCATTCTCTCTTTGTCGCTCTCGGAGATCCTCATCAGGGTGATGTCGGCCATGGTGACCTGCTTTTAATTAGGTAGGGGAATGTTAGTGTTGGGACTGCTTTCCCGTTCCTTTACAGAACTGTGACCGCTGGTTTGCAGCCACGCGGTGGAGGCGGGAGAGGGGCAGCCGAAAGGGATCGTTCCCGGGGACAGCCGCGAGGGGGTGGGACAGGGGCAGAGTTCCCGCTTGCCGGATTGCTGGCAGCAGGGACTGACATTGATTTAAATGTGAAATGAGGCCAGTGGTAATATAAAAGTTTTAAACTGCCACAAGTGTACGGCTTACCATGTCTGCCTGCAACAGAAATTCCGTTGTGCTGCCTCGCTTCTCAAATGTGCTGTTCAAGACCCCAGGCACTGAATGCGAAGGCCGAGAATTCGACCTTGTGCTGAGTGCGCATGTGAAAGGTGCTGTGCATGGTCTTGTTCACAGAGAAAGACTATGTTCTTTGTTCACAACTACATTTATCTTTCTGAGGAATTCACTCCCTTTTTCCCATTTCCACAGCCCCGTCTGCGACTGTCTCACAACCTAGCCTGGAATCACACTCCCAGAGGCTAGCGCGGATTAGGCGTAGGAAGAAGAGGACACGGGAGGACATGTTCTCTGAGCTTATGGCCTCTTCCCAAGCCCAGGCAGCACAGCAGACCCAGTGGCGGGAGAACTTGACCCGAATGCACCAAGCCAACATGGATCGGGAGGAGAGGTGGCGGCAGGAAGACCAGCAGGCGACTCAAACGCTGCTTGGACTACTGAGGGAGCAAACGGACACGCTCCGGCGCCTTGTGGATGTTCTGCAGGAACAGAGGCAGGAGGACAGAGCCCCGCTGCAGTCCATCTCTAACCGCCCTCCCCCGCCACCAAGTCCCATACCCACCTCACCCAAAGTGCAAAGAAGGAGAGGCGGCAGAGTCCCTGCTAAGTCTCACTCCACCCCTGCAGAGAGCTCTAGTAGCAGAAGGCTCTCATTTCCCAAAATTTGAAAAGTTCTTTCCTTCCCGCCTGACACAAGCCCCCATCCAAGTTTCACCTCCCAATGCCATGTGTAGTTGATAATAAAAAATTCGTTTCTGTTAACTACTGTTTCAATCATGTTCTTTTGGAGGAGGAGGGGAAAGGGGGTTGGTAATTGGACAGGACAGTCTCCTTTGGCAGGGTACATAGTCGGGGGCAGGCACAGCAGCAGGGCACATACACAGTGCAGTGATGCAGTGACTAGTTGCCCCGGTTAGTCTGGGAGGTTGTTTTGATGTAATGTTGGGGGGGGGGGGGGTTGCTCTGTGACTTTGTGGCGGGGGAGGGCAGTTACAGATCTTAAGCGCCGGTCCTTAGGCAGGATGACAGAGCCACACAGCATGGGATCTGTAACCGTCCTCCCCCTGCCACAAAGTCAAATAGACCCCCCATACACACAGTCCCGATCAGGAGGGTTGATAGGCTCCGTTGAAACAAGCATCCCACCGCAGCGGAGCCTGTCAATCCTTGAGTTTAGAAGCTGCATTCGCGTCACAACACTACACCCGCCCCGCACCACAGTCTGCGTCCCAGTTTTAAAAAATTCCCGCGAAAACAGTATTAAAGAAAACGGTGTGCTTTAACAAAGTAGAACTATTTTTATTTCGACACGTGTGTTGGAGGGGGAGTGAAGGGGGTATGTAACTGGATAGGATAGTCAACATTAACTGGGTAAAGAAACGGGGGCAGGTTTAGCTTCTCAGTACACAAACTATAAAGTCACAGGTTACCCTGCTCACTCAGGAACTTTGCTTTCAAAGCCTCCCGGATGCACAGCGCTTCCCGCTGGTCTCTTCTAATCGCCCGGCTGTCTGGCTGTGAGTAATCACCAGCCAGGCTATTTTCCTCAACCTCCCACCCCGCCATAAAGGTCTCCCCCTTGCTCTCACAGAGATTGTGGAGCACACAGCAAGCTGCTATAACAATGGGGATATTGGTTTCGCTGAGATCACAGCGAGTCAGTAAGCTTCTCCATCTCCCCTTGAGACGGCCAAAAGCACACTCCACCACCATTCTGCACTTGCTCAGCCGGTAGTTGAAGAGTTCTTTTTCAGTGTCCAGGGCGCCAGTATAGGGCTTCATGAGCCAGGGCATTAGCGGGTAGGCTGGGTCCCCGAGGATGACTATAGGCATCTCCACATCCCCAACAGTTATTTTGTGGTCCGGGAAGTAAATACCTTGTTGCAGCCGTCTAAACAGACCAGAGTTCCTGAAAACACGAGCGTCATGAACCTTGCCCGGCCATCCCACGTAGATGTTGGTAAAACGTCCCCTGTGGTCCACCAGTGCTTGCAGCACCATGGAAAAGTAGCCCTTTCGGTTAATGTACTGGGTGGCCTGGTGGTCCGGTGCCAGGATAGGGATGTGAGTTCCATCTATGGCCCCACCGCAGTTTGGGAATCCCATCGCTGCGAAGCCATCTATGATCGCCTCCACGTTTCCCAGGGTCACTACCTTTGGCAGCAGTACATCAACGATTGCCTTGGCTACTTGCATCACAACAACCCCCACGGTAGATTTGCCCACCCCAAACTGGTTCGCGACTGACCGGTAGCTGTCTGGCGTTGCAAGCTTCCAGAGGGCTATGGCCACTCGCTTCTGTACACTCAGTGCAGCTCGCAACCGGGTGTCACTGCGCTTCAGGGCAGGGGACAGCAACTCACAAAGTTCCAGGAAAGTTCCCTTCCGCATGCGAAAGTTTCGCAGCCACTGGGATTCATCCCAGACCTGCAGCACTATGCGGTCCCACCACTCAGTGCTTGTTTCCCGTGCCCAGAATCGCCGTTCCACGGCATCAACATGACCCATTGCCACTGTGATGTCCTCGGCGCTGGGTCGCCTGCTTTCTGACAGGTCTGTGCTACTCTCAGACTTCAGGACATCACCGCGGTGCCGTAGCCTCCTCGCCTGACTTTTCTGCATCTGCCTCAGGGAAACCTTTATGATAAGCTGCGAGACGTTGAGAGCGGCCACAACTGCAGCGATGGTCGCAGCGGGCTCCATGCTCGGAGTACAGTGGCGTCCGCGCTGTCAATGACTGGAAAAGCGCGCGAACTGTTTTCCCGCCGGCGCTTTCAGGGAGGGAGGGCGGGAGTGATGGACGGATGACGACAGTTTCCCAAAAGCACCCTCGACTCATTTTGTTACCCAGAAGGCATTGCCGGCTACACCCAGAATTCCAATGGGCAGAGGGGACTGCGGGAACTGTGGGATAGCTGACCACAGTGCACCGCTTCGAATGTCGACGCTATCACCGTTAGTGTGGACGCACAAAGTCGAATTACTGTCCTTAGTGTGGAAACACACGTTCGACTTTGCAATATCGATTACAAAAATTCGATGCAAGTAAAATCGAACTACTCTCTTAGTGTAGACAAGGCCTAAGGGAAGTATTGTGTGCAGGACACTATTCTGTCTGGGTAGGGTTAGTTTCCATTTTTTTTTTCTTTTTTTTTTTTTTTTTTTCCTTTTTAAAATGTATGCACTGGTCTGGGTGTGTTGGAGAAGGCATCTCAGAGCAGCACACCTTGCACTTGGCACCAAAGATGGAAGTTCTGGATGGTCCTTGATTCCTGGGGAAAATCTGTTCCCACTCTCAGACTGGCCTCTGAGAAAGCTCTGTCTCCTGTGCAGATGAGCTCTACCCTAGAAGTAAAAAGTTCTGAATACTGGGCTACCTGGATCTCTGACCTGAGCCAGTGTGACAATTCATGTATTCCTGTGTTTGGAAAGGAAGAGATGGGTAAGCATCTGCCAGTGAGGCCCTGAAACCAATCAGTAGCCTCCTAAGAGTGTTGTGCGTCACTTCAGTACACAGTAAAGAGATTATTTTTCCTCTTCTGTAGTAATGGCAATGAAACCAGTGCCACCAACAGAATTGCAGCTGCCTGTGCAATGGCAACCCAAACACCTTGATATTTAAAGTTCAGGCTTATAACGGGCCATTAAGAACATCAGAACGGCCATACTGGGTCAGACCAAAGGTCCATCTAGCCCAGGATCCTGTCTTCTGACATTGGCCAATGCCATGTGCCCCAGAGGGAATGAACAGAACAGGTAATCATCAAGTGATCCATCCCCTGTTGCCCATTTCCCATTTGCTTCTATTGAGCTTTCTTGTATCCATCACAGAACTCTCTCATGGCCTCATTATTACATCCATTCAAAGCAATCTGTTGTATCATCTGATGGTTAAAGAACTAACTATAGATCTGGTTCCAAAGTCAGGTTTGTGGCTGAATAGTTGTTTCCAGGAATCATAAGGCAATCTTAACTCTTCACTAGTGAACAGGAGTTTCTCCTTAGTTTACTTATCTTATCTCCTAATGAATGCACAGCAATTGGTGTGATCAGAACTGCTGGGACTTGAAGAGCTCCCTTGTACCTCAGGCTGCAATGCAGCAGGGATAGACTATTTAAACTGGTTTGCTGGTTGTTTGTATTATGGGCCCCAGTCAAGACTGAGCTCCCACTGATGAGCTCTACTTAAACATAGGATATGTTTTCACTGTAAAAAATGTAGCTAGCTAGCTCAGCTAGGGATTTGGTTAGAGCTCAGGTTCCACTTTCACTTGAACTAGTAACCTACTCACTTTGCAGAGAGGACGCAAGCTAAATCATTGATGTGATTATGGTCCTCCCACCATTCTCCCTGTCTGCCAGAAGGACAGACAAGTTCTCTCACAGTTCACTGGGAAAGAATCCTAGAGCGGCTCATCTTACGGCAGTACAAAGAACCATGGGACATGCCCCCAGAAATCCTATCAACACTCTCACAAGGTAGTGCAGGACCAGTGAGGAGGGTATGGCTTGCAGTTTGACTGTTCACATCAGGCTCAGCTGACACCCCCAAGCTAGGCTAACCCAGGTTCCAATCATCTGGGCTAACTGCAGTGAAGACATATGGTAATACAGTCCCTGATCCAAAGAGCTTAGAGTCTACACAAATGAAATGGAAAAAGTAAAGACAACTATCCCCATTTTATAGATGGGTAACTGAGTCACCAATTTAAATCAAAGGCTTACAAGCAACTAGTGACTTTTTTGGGGTGCACAGCTGGACTCCTTAAGGGGCCTGGCTTTCAGAAAGTGCTGAACATCCTCTTACTGAAAAAAATCAGGCCCCTTTAAGGTGTTTCAGATTGGGGTAGCCAAAAATCATTAGTCACTTCTGAAAGTCTTGGCCTCATACTTGCCCCAAGCTCACACAGGGAGCCTGTAACAGACTTGGGTATTGTACTCAGGAAACTTGGGTTCTTGTCCAGATCAACTTTTTGGAAGATCTGATCCATTATTGCAATTTCCTATGTAATGAATTTCAAAGGCTTTCCACAGTAAGAGGTGGAGGACTCTAAACTTGTTGTATTAATGTGCTTGGTTTGTCAAGTATTGGGTTTTTAGGTTCCTGGTCTCTCTCTTAGAATGCTTCTCTTTCCTCTGCCAACAGTGCTGGTTCCCAGCTCGTGTTTGTACCATCGCTGAGAGATGTGCACCATGACTTCATATATCCTCAGCCGCCTTTCAGCTATGAGCTGTCTAAAGATGACAAACAGGTAACTTCCTATAGCTAACCACCTAATTTGTTTACTTTTCCTTTGAGTAGCTCACTTGAGAGAGAGAAAGTGACTGACAGGTTGTTTGCTGGACCGGCAGGTCAGGAGCCTGAAAGAAAAGTCTCATATTTCAACCCAAACAGGAAAATGGCTAAGAGCAAAGTGGATTTGATCAGTTGCTACACAGCCTGTTTAATCAAAGTTTAAAACTAGAAATCCTTTGGATTCCTTATAATGTATCCTTGGCACAAGCCAAGATTTCCAAAAGGAACTACGTTTTTTTGGGTGCCCAACCTGAAACATTTCCCCCACTTCTGATACATTGTCCGTCTGCTGAGCAATAGCAGATGTCGGGGGGCCTTGGAAGTCTGCTTCCCAGTGGAAGAGAAATCAGTGACTTCTAGTCCAGGTATATTTATTTACACACGTCCACCAGTCCTGACATAAGATAGTTAAACAGCATGCATTGCAATTCCTTCTTTCAGGAAACTCAGCCCACCACCAATCCCTGGTTCCCAGGAAGCAACTAATTGACTCTTAAGCAGAGTCCAAGACAGAGAGCAAACTCTCCTGCAGCTCCCTTTCACCCAAAGCTGATGCTCTCAAAAAACCAAACCTAAACAAAAAACACTTGTATAACCCAAAACATAATGCTTCTCTCAAAGTGTCAAGACTTGTTCATACTGGGAAGACTATGCAACAGCGCCACCTGGAAGCAGTGCTCTCACACTCTGAAAATCTAGTCACTTTTGGGAAAAAATCTTGCTCAGTTTTATTTTTTTTTCTCTTTTCTCCATAGAGTGTGATCACTCATAGTGCTGAGCCTTGGTGGGATACTCACCCTGGCCTGGGTGCTAAAAAGCTGGTCATTTCACTCATTCCATGGCCTGGTACAATCAATGTGCAGCAAAAATGAAAGATTTAAGCCTGTTGGGAAAGGTGCACAGAACAATTGAAAGCTCAGAACAGAAGTTCATAGACGCTGGAAATGGGAAAAGCTTTATCAGATCGTTTGTCCTCTTGTAAATGCAGAGCTGAAACTTTAGTCAGAGACCAAGCTGAAAACAGAATTCAGGCTATGCTGGCTCCTTGCCCTGTATCTAAGACCCTGCACCATGTGGCTTTAACACTCATATACCCCATGAGGAAATGAGTGGGAAATGAAATACAGGGTGAAAAACTATCTCTGTGACTGGGGAGGTGGGGAATTGTGACATCAAGCATACAGCTGTGAAGCTGCAATGAGCTGTATGTTAGTCATGCTGCTTTACTGAGAATGTTTCCACTTAAGGCTTGTCTATATGGGAAAATTATTGCACAATAAGATAGGGTGTGAATTTAAACCACACTAGCTATTGTAGGATAGCTCCCTGTATGGGCACTCCTATTCTGGGCTACGAGCGCCTTTTTTTTTTTTTTTTTTTTTTTTTTTTTAATTTAGTGCAATCCATTTTTAAAATTGGATTAAGCTAAATTGGAAAAAGGCACTCTTGTCTTGGAATAGGAGTGCCCATACAGGGAGCTTTTCTACAGGGGCTAGTCTGGTAATTTTTCCTTTGTAAACGAGACCATAAAGAGGTAAGACCCTCTGAGGTGTATCCATAGGCACGGTTATCGCTTGATTAAGCCCTGTGACAATCATGAAAGATTTAGAAAAGTTTCCCAGTGGAAGAGGTTGTTGCTTTCATAAAATGAAACTACTATTCTTCCCCTTTGAATTCCCCAAACACCTCCATCTATTCAGTCCAAAGAAAGAAGCAGCCTGCTAAGTTAAAAAGTGTCTTGAATAGTGCGTTTCACAACCCATCCTCACTAAACTTCTTTTGTAGGTTTAACATGGTCTTGCCTCATGTGGTGTCAGACCCCGCCACTGCCTCGGTTTTCCTCCTTCCCCAGTCAAACAAACTGTCACAACTGGTGCTTCTGAAGTACTCTTACCCTTCTGGGTTCTGGTTTATTAACATAAAATAACAGTTCAACTCTAAGCCAGAATCTCCCAGCATTCTCCTGTGGGGCTCCAGTGTGCCCCTAATCTCCTCTTAAGAAGTTTTCTCCGGCCCATCACTGCAGGTAGCTCCAGCCAGGTCTTTCCCTCTGGCTGGTATGGAAAGCCTCTTCCTCAGTCCTCCCTGACCCTGGCTCTCCTTTGGTTCTCTTTATTCTTTGAGCAGAGGAGTTCTGCCAGACCCATTCCCCCAGACTCTGGAGAGACCTCTCATGGGTCTTTCCTAGCCCTTGATCTCCCCCTCCCTGATGGAACATTCCCCCTAACCAGCTACTAGCATGTGATGCCTGGTCACCTGACCTAACCATGGGCCCAAACCCAAAATCATCACCTGGAACTGGATGACAGATGGGGCCCAACTCCCCTGAAAGGGCCAGCTCACCCTGTTCATACACCCATTCATCAAGCTGGAGGATGTTGGTAACAGCTGAATCCAAAGTGCACTTTGCCCTTTCTTTTCTCATTTCAGCGAGTACACTTTGTGTCTGACCCCTGCACTCTGGCAATAAATGGAGTAATTTTTGGCCTGACTTCCACAGACCTGCTCTTCCATATGAGTGCTGAAGAGATTAGCAGGTATGTCACAGCTTGTTCTAAGCTCAAACTTTAGGATAAACAGTTCCTTGGAAAAGTCCTTCCTAGTTTAAACAGAGACCAGCTGTGGGGCCCAATGCTCATATAATTTTGATTAAAAACATTTGGTCACCTCTACCAGGCCATAACACAGCGGAAGCTTGCGGAGAAAATGAAGTACACTGGGTTAAAGGGATGTTGAGTTGAAAGTCATAAGTCATCAGCAGCTGGTGACAGTTGGTGTAGCCCTATTGAAATCAATGCAGACTTACACTGATTTACACTACCTGTGGATCAGGGCCTATATCTGAAAGATGATGATTCACATTTAAGCCAAAAGACTCTTTTAAAAAAACCAATTAGTTTGTTTTGTTAACACTTACACATTTTGTTTAATCTCTAGCACTTTACTCAGCAGCCAGTTAAAATAGGGCTGCATTTTATTGTGTAGTCCCTTTATTTGTTATGCTTTTGGGTTCTCCTGCATAGTAATGCAGTAATTGCATGCAAGGGAATAAAGATCTGAGTAACACTCATTGATGTGCTAGTGATGCTGAACAGCTGCTTTGCTTGTCTGTGAAATAAGCCTCTCTGCAAGGTATAATCCTCAATTCCTGTTTGCAAAGCCCTTTGATCTTCAGTGGAAGATTGTGTCTGCTCTGGGTTTGAAGTGGTGCAACTGCACCTGTGCTTAGGGCATTGGGACTTGGGAGACCTGGCTTCTGTTCCTAGCTCTGCCCCTGACCTGCTTTGTGACCTCAGGCAGGTCACTTCCCCTTTCTGTGCTTCTGTTTCTCCTCCCACCCTATAGTTTTCAATTCTAAACTCTTTGGGGCCTGGACTGACTCTCTGTGTCTGGACCAACTGTCCACCAGAACAAGGCCCTGGCCTCTTGGCTCTACTGAGTCTACAAAGACTAATAATATATCTGTGATTAAAATCCCAGGGTAGACAAAGCCTAAACTGATTTGTGTCCGTTTTATTCTGTGTCCGTGATGTTGCATGCAGTCCCATCTGTGTAGTTATGACTGACCAGAAGGATAGCTCAGTGGTTTGAGCATTGGCCTGCTAAACCCAGGGTTGTGAGTTCAATCCTTGAGGGGGCCACTTAGGGATCTGGGGCAAAAAATCAGTACTTGGTCCTGCTAGTGAAGGCAGGGGGCTGGACTCAATGACCTTTCAGGGTCCCTTCCAGTTCTAGGAGATAGGATAGGATATACCTCTCATGGTATTTTGCTGCAATACAATTGTTCTGGGGGGCAAATGTTATTGGCTGTAGCAAGGCATTTTTGTTTGGACTTGGTGGTTGAACTCCTGTGATATACAATGGAGGGGAAGGAACATTTGAAGGGATTCACATGTTAAATTTGTGTTGTGTGCTTGCTGGCCAGGGCTATTCACACGCTGGGGTCATAGAAGCAAAATGCTTGACTCTGTCCTCTGTGGAGTTCCAGGTCTCTTGCACAATTCAGTGTTTTTTCTTTCTCCCCTGTTAATCTCCCACAATATTGCTTATAGGGGTGTGTGGGTGTTGAAAAGAGACAGCCAGAAGGAATATGTGTGTATAGGGGCCAATGTTTACTTCCCCATGCAGGTAACAAGGAAGCTGGGAGTTGGTGCCTTCTAGGATGACATTAGGCATTCCATGCTGCCGCACTTTTAAATAGGACAATGGCTCTAGCAACTGTAGGGTATGCCTACACTGCAGCTGGGACTCCCAACCCAGGTAGAAAGACTCACGCTAGTGGAGCTAGAGCTAGTGCACTAAAAATAGCAATGTGGATGTTTTGACTTGGGCTGTCGAGCCCACCCGGCCCCCTAGCTTCAGAGCCTGAACCACTATGTCCATGTATCTGTTTTTAGCGCTCTAGCTTGAGCTCTGCTACTGGTAGCTCAAGCCTCGCTAGTGCAAGTCTGCCTACCCAGGGTGGCTCACTCCTAGCTGCAGTGTAGACCTTCCTCAGAGGCCTTATCTATGCGCTGCCTGCTACCAGTTTAGTTAAGCTAGTGCAAACCATTGTTTGAATACTTATTTTAAAAGCAGCTTATTTTGATATAGTAATTCCTAACTCTTATATGGTGCTTTGCATTAGCAGACCTCAAAGCACATTACAAAGTATTATTATCCCCCATTTTACAGATGTAAAAACCTGAGGCAGAGAGAAGTGATTTACCCAGGGTCACCCAGCAGGCTCGTGACCAAGTTAGGAATAAAGCTGAGGTCTTTTAAGCCCTAGTCCAGCGCTCTGTCCATTAGGCCACAGTGTCTCCCTAAACTAAAGTGCTTTGTCTCCACTGTGTTTTTACAGATAGCTAACACACATTATTTATCCAATGGTAAAAACATACCTCTTTTTGTCAGTGAAGACATAGCTAAAAGAAATTAAGCCTGACTTAAACTTAAGAGAAGTGTGTCCAAACAGTCTTTTGTATCAGTTTGACTAAATGGGTTTAAAAAATTCCTTAAGTTAAACTGGTATGACTGAGCACATAGACAAGCTCTGAGGTACTCAGTGCATCCTCTGTGTGTGCACCACATGCATGCACCTCACTGACCATCTTAAATAACTCCATGCTCACGTTGGTGTTTACAAATACTTCTTAGCATTTATCCTTATCTCCCCTACCCCTATAGCCATTGTCTAGTCAAGACCTGCATATTTTCTTCATGTGAATCATGCCTCATAAATCATTCCCTCCAGCCCTTTCAGCCCTTTGGTTGCTTCTCTCCAAATTCCTGCCAGTTAACTGTTGTCTCGTTGGCTTGGAAACCCAATACAGGGCTCTGGGTTTGTGTAGTAACCAGTCCATAAGATGATGCCCCTGCAAATGCAACCCCAAAGCACCTTGATCAAATCTAACCTTGAATAGATCACCCATCTCCATTGTCTTGTCTCCCCTGGTTACAAAGTTGCTGAGTATCTTTGTTTTGGGGAGAGAATTTTTGAAAAACTCTGTAGCAAGAGAACCTCTTGGCATAAAGAAGACTTGATCAGAGCTAGTGGGGCACTGGACAGGAGGAGGTCAAAAGACCCGTTTTTTAATCGTGGCTCTACCAATGACCTTGAGCAAATCCCTTTCCCTCTCTGTGCCTCCATTTTCAGCTCCCACTCTGTCTATTTAGACTGTAAAGTCTTTGGAGCAGAGGCTGTCTTTTATGCTTACAGGGTACAGTGCTTCGTACACTGGAACTCCAATCTCTATTGGGGCTTCTAGGAACTACCATAATACAAATCTTAGCAGAACCTTAGAAATTTGGGGCTAAAATAAGCTACTGCAAAACTCCTGCATTGTCCTCAGGGTTATTTTAATTAAGCATGCACTCCTTGTTTCCTTGCAGACTCGGTTTCATTGGCGTCCTGCCTGCCAAATAAAACTTGGATGGCATTTTCTCTCAAGGCGTTTTTCTCCTAGCTGCAGCATGTTAAGATGTGTTCACAAGTCAAATGTCGTCTGTTTTAAATTAGAGAATTTTATTTCAGTAAGAGTCTGAGGCTCTTAACAGAATGTAAAAACAAAGTCAAACTTGTTGTGTTACCTGGTTGAAAGACTATTATTATTTTGTACTAGGGTAATACCGCGAGGCCCCAGCAAAGATCAGGGCCCTGTTTTTTGGGCATTGCACAGAATCTTAGTATACGGTCCTGGCCCAGAATAATTTTACAGTCAAAAGCCTGGTCCACACTAACCCCCCACTTTGAACTAAGGTACGCAAATTCAGCTACGTTAATAACGTAGCTGAATTCAAAGTACCTTAGTTCGAACTTACGCGGCAGGCAGGCTCCCCCGTCGATGCCGCGTAGTACCGGCGTCGTCCGGGATCGATCCCAGAAGATCGATTGCCTACCTCCGGGTCCGGCGGTAAGTGTAGACCTACCCTAAGAAGACAAGACTGACAGAAGGGAAAATTTATCCCTATTTTAAAGATGGTGAACTGAGGCATAGAGAGGCAACGTGACTTGCCAAAGGTCACACTAGGAGTTTGTGGTAGAGCTGGGAACTGAACCCAGATGTCCTGAGTTCTAGTCCAGTGCATTAACCACAAGACTGTCCACTCATTAGAAAATAAAAAAATTACCTTAAGAGAGATGGTTCTCTCCCCTCCCCCCTCCGCCCCCCCTGGTTTTCGTAGCTAAATTTTGGATGTTTCTCTTAAAACAGCTCTTCCGGTGTCTCAGACAGGTTCACCCGAATCCTTAAGCATGTCCTGACACAGAGGAGGTAAGATCAATTTCTGGATTTAGAGTTCATCACAAAACATTTCCTTGTCTAAAGTGACAGTGCCTGCCACTGATATATTGGGCCTTATGTTCTTTTGCCAGCACTTTGTGTAATCACTTACACGAGTGGAGAGTGGTATAAAAGTGCCACCATCCTGACTTGGTAGTGTTTTACACCTGCCCTGCACTGGTGTAGATGACCCTATGAGATTCATAGACATTATGGCCAGAAGGGGGGAGGGATAGCTCAGTGGTTTGAGCATTGGCCTGCTAAACTCAGGGTTGTGAGTTCAATCCTTAAGGGGACCACTTAGGGATCTGGGGAAAAATCAGTACTTGGTCCTGCTAGTGAAGGCAGGGGGCTGGACCTCAATGACCTTTCAAGGTCCCTTCCAGTTTTAGGAGACAGGATATCTCTATTTATTAAGGGACCGTAATGATCATCTAGTCTGACCTCCAGCTAAACACAGGCCAAAGAATCTCACCCAATAATTTTTGCTTTGATCCTGTAACTTTGGTGCTAAAGCATATCTTTTTAGAAAGACATCCACTCTTGACTGAAAGACTATTCCAAGTGATGGGGAATGCTAAGTCCCTACCTAAGTTGTTTCAGTGGTTAATTTCTGTCATTGCTGAAAATGTGTACCATATTTGTAGTCTGAATTTGTCTAGCTTCAGTTTCCAGCCACTGGATTTTGTTCTGCCTGGTGCATGGTAACAGAGAATCAGGCCTTCAGTTTCATTTTTGAACAATTTTCTGCTTCTGTAAACAGAGGCACCTGCTGATGGCATAATGCACAAGCCTTAAGCTGCTGGAGGAGTGGAACTGATACCTGTTCACCTGGCTGACAGCAGGGTGTGTGGGGAGGACAGAGCAAAGATGGCTGTATTTAAGTGTTATCAATAATTAATATTGATCCATGCAGTTATTACCCACTCTACCCTCCCTCGGAAGAGATGAACATTGATTATGAGAACTTCTATAATTACGTGCCTTTGCCAGTCACCCCGGATGTCCTCGTTGTTCCATCTGAGCTGAGATATTTTGTTAAGGTAAGCCGGGAGCCTGTAAACATTTTGTCTGGGATTTTCAGTGGTGCCTAAGGAGTTAGGTACACACCACTCGTTGGAATTCAGTGGGAAGTGGCTGCTTTTGAGACTCCCAGCCTCAGTATAGAACTCAGCCTACCGGAAGAGCAAGATGAGTGGTAGGAATGGGGCTCTGCTCTGTTAATGCCATTTCTGTGCTCTCAATACCACAAACATTGGATACAATTTTCAACAGTGCCTAAGATCCATTTTCAGAAGTGACAAAGGTGCCGAAATTGCATTGGTTTTCAGAAGTATCCGGGACACTGAAGTGTCTAAGTCACTTGAAAAATGGGTTTTAAGCACCTAAATTATTTAATTGTTTTTGAAAATTTTACTCAACTAATCTGCATGACTGGACTTCCCCATGTTTCAGATAGTGAAGGCTGGGCCCACGCTGATCTTCCTCTTTCATTTGGCGAGCTAGTTTTTTTTCCCCATCCCTAGCTGAGAGAAACTATTTATTACTGCAACTCCTTCTCTCATTGTAGGCAAGGGGTTAGATGTCACAGCAGAATCCCTAGTCTTCAGTGTAAAGTTTTTGAGGATGTGGAGTAACTTTTAAGGAGTTACAGTGGGAGCAATGAGAGCCTTGTTGTCTCCTTGCCACTGAAATTAACCTGTAGAGAGCTTAAAGAGCTTAGCAGGATTCCAAAAGGATTAGGGCATTTAGGTGGATAATAGGGATCTCTAGAGTTACTCTAGTAAGGATCAAAACATAACCAAGAGTTTTGGAAGGGATAGTAAACCTCCTGCAGCAGAACATAAAACAATCTCTAACTCCCCTTATGGACAGCTTATACCTTAACTACAGGGTTTCTTTCACCTTTCTCTGAAGCATTTGGTATTTGCACTGTCAGAGATTGGATACTGGGCTAGATGGATACACTGATCTTGATCCAGTCTGGCAATGTCTGTTTCTAGAGCTGTTAAAAGCACAAACTCAGCCTTGTGGTTTGCAGCTGCTGTAGGGCTAAAATTGTCAAAATATCACTGGAATGCAGCAGCCCAGGTAGTATAGTTAGTGGATAGGACTTTGAATCTTGTATCAGGAGCCCTGGGTTCTATTCCTGGCTCTGCTACTGACTCACTGATCACAGGCAAGTAATTTCCCCCCTCTGTTTCATCGCCCATCTTTTATTTAGACTGTGAGCTCTTTGGGGCAGGGACTGTTTCTCGCTACATGTCTCTGCAGCACTCGGCACAATGGGGCCCCACTCTCAGTTGGGGCTTTTACTGTTATAATTTATTTATGTTTCTGTAGCACCTGAAGAGGTGGAAACTAGGGCTGTTGATTGATCGCAGTTAACTCACGTGATTAACTCAAAAAAATTAATCGCACTTAAAAAAATTAATCACCGTTTTAATTACACTGTTAAACAATAAATACCAATTTAATTTTATTAAATATTTTGGATTTTTTCTACATTTTCAAATATATTGATTTCAATTACAATGCAGTATACAAAGTAGACTGCTCACTTTATATTGGGTTTTTTATTACAAATATTTGCACTGTAAAAATGGCAAACAAAATAAATAGTATTTTTCAATTCACCTCATATGAGTACTGTAGTGCAATCTCTTTATGGTGAAAGTGCAACTTACACATGTAGATTTTTTTTTTTATTATTATTTTTGTTACATAACTGCACTCAAAAACAAGGCAATGTAAAACTTTAGAGCCTACAAGTCTACTCAGTTCTACTTTTTGTTGAGTCAGTCGCTCAGACAAACAAGTCTGTTTACATTTGCAGGAGATAATGCCACCTGCTTCTTGTTTACAATGTCACCTGAAAGTAAGAACAGGCATTCACATGGCACTGTTGTAGCCAGCGTCGCAAGATATTTATGTGCCAGAGATGCTAAACATTCATATGTCCCTTCATGCTTCAGCCACCATTCCAGAGGACATGCTTCCATGCTGATGATGATCATTAAAAAAATAATGCATTAATTAAATTTGGTGCTGAACTCCGTGGGGGAGAATTGTAGGTCTCCTGTTTTACCCGCATTCTGCCATATATTTCATGTTATAGCAGTCTTGGATGATAACCCAGCACATGTTGTTTCGTTTAAGAACACTTTCACTGCATATTTGACAAAACACAAAAAAGGTATCAATGTGAGATTTCTAAAGATAGCTACAGCACTTGACCCAAGGTTTAAGAATCTGAAGTGCCTTCCAAAATCTGAGAGGGACGAAGTGTGGAGCATGCTTTCAGAACTCTTAAAAGAGCAACACTCTGATGCAGAAACTACAGAACCTAAACCGCCAAAAAAGAAAATCAACCTTCTGCTGGTGGCATTTGACTCAGATGATGAAAATGAACTTGCATCGGTCCACACTACTTTGGATGGTTATCGAGCAGAACCCACTATCAGCATGGACGCATGTCCTCTGGAATGGTGACTGAACCATGAAAGGACATATGAATCTTTAGTGCATCTGGCACATAAATATCTTGCGATGCCAGCTACAACAGTGCCATGTGAATGCCTGTTCTTACTTTCAGGTGACATTGTAAACAAGAAGCAGGCGGCATTATCTCCTGCAAATGTAAACAGACTTGTCTGAGCGATTGGCTGAACAAGAAGTAGAACTGAGTGGACTTGTGGGCTCTAAAGTTTTACATTGTTTTATTTTTGAATGCAGTTATTTTTTTTGTACATAATTCTACATTTGTAAGGTCAACTTTCATGATAAAGAGATTATAGTACTTAGGTTAATTAAATACTATTACTTTTGTTTTTTACAGTGCAACTATTTGTAATCAAAAATAAATATAAAGTGAGCACTGTATGCTTTGTAATTGAAATCAATATATTTGAAAATATAGAAAATATCCCAAACTATTTAAATAAATGGTATCCTATTATTGTTTAATAATGCTATGAATCATGCAATTAATCATGATTAATTTGTTTAATCGCTTGACAGCCCTAGTGGAAACCATTTCAAACAAACCAATAGCTTTGAAACCTGCTGTGGTTGCTTGTGCCTGAATTCTTACCTGCTCTATAGTCATTTTAATATGCGCTCCCTATCTTTCCACAGGACATCTTAGGCTGTGTGTGTGTGAACCCAGGACGGCTCACCAAAGGCCAGGTTGGGGGGACCTACAGCCGTCTGTACATACAGAGGCAGGATACAGAGGAAGAACGAAAGAGTCCCTGCATTGCTGCCCAAGTTGTCAAAATCTAAACAGACTCTCTGCACCCTACCCTTAAAACAGAGATGCTGGCCTTGAGTTCAGTAGGGGTTCAAATCCAGCCTGGTTGGACATCTGTTAGATTTGGTCAAAAGATGCAAGGATGATCTGGCAAAGGGGCTCTGAGAGTCGTGTAATACCTTCCCTTCTCTCAGGACTGCTGCTTTGGAGAATCTTTTGCATAGATTTTTTTTGTTGCAAATCAGACATTGTATTAGAGTGTTTTAAGGCTCTTTGGCCTGTTGCAATCAGGAATGCAAACCTTGTCAATGCAAATGTGTACGAGAGCCCTGACTTGGATCGGCTTGTCTTCTATTGTAATTTGCCAAGGGGAAAGTTGTCAGCTCATCAAAGTGAACTGCAATTGAAAATACACCCTGAGTTTTCTAAAAGTTCATGCTTTCAGCTCTCTTTCCAGGCTGTCCCTTTAGTTTCGTCAGTATCAGCAGAGGCTTCTGCTCAAGGTGACCTGGATGTTCTATTTTCAGATCCTGCTGTTGATCATGCTAGGTTTTTGTCTATCTTATTAGATAATATGGCCCTCAGCACCAGAGTGCATCACAGTCATCTCCCCATTTCACAAATAGGGAATTGAAACACAGGGTAGATTGTGATTTACCCAAGTTCACACAGCACCTAGCAGAGCCAGGAAGAGAACCCAGTTCACCTGAATCTCATTCCATTCCCTTATCCATTATATCACTCTGCCTCTCTTAGGTAATATCCACACTTCCTGGACCTCTGCTTGGAACCAAGCAGAATGATCTGTTTCAATCTCTGGCATCATAAAATTACAGCAAACGAAAATTAAATTGATTCCCACTGAGCTGGGAAAGTAACCTTGCTTTTTCTACATTACACCCAGGCTCTCTCTCCTCGGATAGCCCTGTGGGGTCCATCATATTTTATGTAATGTATGCATTGCAGCAGCATTGCTAGGCCTGTCTGACTTGGAAAGGCAGGTGTTACTTGTCCAAACCTGTGGACAATTCTCAGTTTAAAGCAGTCTGTTTTTTTTTTTTTTTAAACATTTTTTGCAATTCTTCCATGCAACTATCAACTGGAGGAATTTAAACTCTGATCATTGCACTGGTTAATTCCAAAGGTCTTTGTTTGGACTTGGATTGCTGTAAACTGGCTTGTGTGGGTGGTTAAGTGCCATATGATCTGCATTTCTATTATACGTTAATCAAAATACTGATATCCCATTGGACTGAGACACTTGGATCTTCACTAGGAGGCCTCTGAGCTGGTACTATATAATCTACTATATGTGAATCATTTCAATCCTACCTCCCATTTATTTTTATCATGTTGCAGAAGCAGCTAGAAGCCCTAGCCAAAATGGGAAACTCATTGCTGTGTTCGGACCCATAGTGAGAGAGAATCCCTGCCCCAAGGAGCTTGCCGCCTAAACAGCCAAGACAAGCAAAGGAAGGGTTACTATTCTCAATGTATAAATGGAGAATCTGAGGCACAGACCAGAGGGGACTTGGCTAAGGTTACACAAGAATTTTCTGGCAGAATAAGGACCCAGATTTTCCTGAGTTTCAGCCGAATGCTTTAACCACATGCTATTCCTTTCTCTTGCTGAAATTATTTTTCCTTAATGCCAAGGTACTGGCACAAATACATGTCTAGCTGCCTGAGCTTCCAAGTGTTGAACATTGTGCAGTCAGTGCTCCTAAATCTGGCCTGATTTGGGTCTTTTTCATATGAAAAAACAGGACTCGACTGGTAATAGTGGGCCATATGATCTATGTGTAACTTTTTAAAATCCTATCAATCAGTGTGTGTATGTGCATGGAGCTCTCTCTCTAACACACACAACAAGCTCCTATTTTACCTCCACTATTAGGAATCTACTAGCAGCTCAGAGTGACTTATAGACAGCCTCTAATCTTTCCCAATGCTTGGGTTCTGTGTAAACTGTCTCCCTATTCTTTCCCCCGCTTACTCTAGACTGGATCCCCTCCCCCAACACAAGTACAACTCCCAAATGCACCGAGCAGCATGGTTTTCTCTCTCAGGTTGATAATCTGCTCACGCCGCAGCCCTATGTTTTTGGTGGCACTGATGCTAGTGGCAAATGTTGGGCTGGCCAAGTGCAGATGCTGCAAAGTGGAAGTCACCTAAGTAAAGCCATTTGGGGTCCTGCAGAGTGGGCAAGCAAGGTCAATGCATTAGAATGTCCCTCTGCTGCAGAAAAGCTCTGTGTAACTACAAAGCTTGTCTCATCAACAGAAGTTGGTCCATTAAAAAAGTTAACTCATCTACCTTGTCTCTCTAAGCTGAAATGGTTAACTGCTTTTACCTAGGGTTGTTGGGAGATCTTACCTGCAGCTGGAGTGCTGATTTCTAACTCTGTGAACTTAAGGCACATGTTCCTGTTTTTGGAAGGCCCCCTTACAAACAATAAATAAAAAGTTGTATCATAGTAGTGCCTGATGATGCACCAACACAGAGGAAGAAAAACAGGCCCTGGCCTGAAGCTATTCAGTCTAAGTAGGCAAAGAAACTGGATTATCCCTAATTTACAGATGGAGAACTGAGTCACAAAGAGATGAAGTGCCTTCCCCAAAGTCACACAGTGATGATAGCAGCTCCTGAGTCCCCATCCCAGGCCTTAATCATAATTCTCAACAAAGAGAAGGTTAAAGGGTGACTTGATTACAGGCTCTAAGTGTGGACCTGGGGAACAAATATTTAATAATGGACTCCTCAATCTAGCAGACACAGATATAACCCAATCCAAAGTCTGGAGGTTGAAGCAACACAAATTCAGACTGGAAATAAGGTGTAATTTTTTAACAGTGAAAGCAATTAACCATCGGAACAGCTTCCCAGCGGGGGATTTTCCATCGCTGACAATTTTTAAATCAAGATTGGATGTTTTAAAACATCTGCTCTAGGAATGATTGTGGGGAAGTTCTGTGGCCTGACTTCCTGCATTTAATACATGATCACAGTCGTCCATTCTGGCCATGTACTCTAGGAAAAACACTAATTGCTATTCTATCTATCTTAGGTGCTTATAGCCCCCATTACCAGAGTAGCTGAGCACCTTGCAATCTTCTTACAACTCCCTTGTGAGGCAGGGCAAGGCTATTATTCCTATGTCCTAGAGGGGGACACTGAGCCATAGAGACATTGTGACTTGTCTATTTCATCTACTTTATAAATTGTACATGCTTTGGGGCAGGGACTCTCCCATTATATATAAACATTTAAAAAACCTTATTTACTTTACAAACAACAATAGTTCAGTTATATATTATAGACTTATAGAAAGAGATCTTCTAAAAACATTAAAATGTATTACTGGCACGTGAAACCTTAATTTAAAGTGAATAAATGAAGACTCGGCACACCACTTCTGAAAGGTTGCCAACCCCTGACCTAGCACAATGGGGCCCTGATCTCAGTTGGGACCTCTATGAATAATTAGTACATAAGCAGTCAGACCATCATCTTACTTGCACAATGTTTGCATTTGCTGAAAGGCTATTAGCCTAAAGGGATCTTGAGAAACCAGGCATGGTGGTCTTGGCATGCATAGTAAAGCAATTAATTGGCTGGATGATGTTTGCATGCTACCCATGCTACTTATCGGAGGGGCTGCAATCCGTGATAACATTAATTCTGCTGTTCTAGGCCGTGTTTTCTGCGGATAGCTCTTAGTAGTGGTGTGTGGCTATAAAGCCATCGTAATCCTTTCTCAGAGTGCTCCAGTCTTTGGACTAACGAGAGTTGAGGCCCGTTGCCTGGAGACAGTTTGAATGTAATTGGTGGGGGAACAAACAGGGCGCTTAGAGAAGACTTTTCAAATTCAAACTCTGCTGAAGGAGCAAATGTGGCCTATCACAGAACCAGTGAGCAAACTGAGCCCACACTGGGAAACTTCCACTCCGTCCTGCTTACCGCTGGAACTAATAGGTGGCAAATGCTGTATCTTCACAGTGTCTGCTTCACTTGCTTAATATTCTCGGTCTAGTTCCCCAGCGCTTTGTGTTGTCCCAGCAGCCCAGCTATTTGGGGAGATGTTTCTGTCCCTCTGAACTGAAACAGGCATAACAAAAATCTCAGGGCCAGATCCTCCGCTAATGTAAATAGAGCGCTTTGAACATCAGTGGGCTACCCTGATTTACACCAGCTGAGGATCTGGCCCTTAGTTATATTCTGCCCCTCTTTTTGAAAGTCCACTGGGCATGGGAAAATCAGACTGGATTTCAGGACTCTCTGAGCCTGATCTCAGCTCTGCATCGTGACCCTGGATGCTAGATGGTGCTGTGCCTCAGTTTCCCTCCTGTAAAAAGGGGATAATGATGCTTCCTCACAAAGGGGCTATAAAGAAGAATGCCTAAAGAGCCGAGGTACTTGGGCCTGATCTATTCACAAATTTTGTTCCTGTCTAACTATGGTGGTTAGGGGGGTGATTTATTTTATTTTTAGTGCAATAGTTATACTGCTACAAACCCTAGTATGGATACAGATATATTAGTATAAAGGTGCCTTGTGCTGGTATAGCTTATTTCCCTTTTTATATGGGAATAAGCTATACTCCTATAAGCACCTTTATACTGATACAACTGTCTCTACACTGGGAGGGTGGGGGCAGGTTCTACCATTTTAAATATAGTGATAGCTAAAGCGGTCTAACTTTTTGGTGTAGACTGGGACTAAATCTCTGAGTTTCAGCCCCCATCTGTAAAATGGGCATAATAATCCTTCCTTTATTTAGACTGAAGGATCTTTGGGACAGGGACCATCTCTTGCTCTGAGTATGTGCAGTGCCTAGCACAAATGGAAATAAGGTACTAATTTTTAACAGTGAGGTCAATTAACCATTGGGACAGTCTACTGAGGGAAGTGGTGGATTCTCCAACCTTTGAAGTCTCCAAAGCTAGCCTTGGATGCCTTCCTAGACGATATGCTTTAATTCAAACATTTCCATACTGTAGTACAGGAACTTGATGTTCCATCTCTTTACTTCACAACTGGTTTTTAAAGTGTGAACCAACAAAGTTTGGCAGCATGGCTTAGCCAAACACAAGTAATTGGGCTCAATGCAGTTGTAACTGGAACGAAATCTTCTGGCCTGTATTATGCAGGAGGTGAGACTAGATGATCTAATGGTCCCTTCTGGACTTAAATCTATGAATCTTTGGTGTTCTGACCTCATTTAGGGCCTCTAAGTCCTATTGCAATACAAACAACAATACCTTTCTAAAGTGCTTTGAATTCCCTCCCTCCCCCGCCAGTTAAACATGTAACATATAAATATGATTATAACTAAAACAGACTATCACTGTAGATTCAAGGATGAGTTGATCAAGCCTAGTTTGCAGAGCTGAGAGTTGTTTAGCTGCTTCAATGTCCTAGAAGAGAAGCAAAACAATCAAGAAGTTTCTATAAAATTACCATTCAGAATTCTTGAATGAGAGGGACAGCAATTAGAGAGGAAGAATAGGCCACCCCCTCCCTATTGCCCCTGCCCCCACCCTCCAGATCATTCAAGCAGGAGTTTAGATGTAGCGCTCAGCAGCCAGTGATGGTCCCACACACTTTGAACTGAGTGTTGCTTTTGTTCCCGGGCTGTTAGCTGCTATGTGGGGAGAATTCCAATAGCCCAAAATCCAATCAAGGGCTGGGGTTCCTGTGTGATGGGATTTGAACAGCAAAGCTGGGAAAGGGGGCTGAGTTGAGGTGGCAGTTCATACTTCAGAAAGGAATTATTTATGTGTAATGTATTGATCTGACCCCGGTCAAAACAACACGAGAGGTTTGTTGTAAAATTGTTTGTGTAGGGATTTGGTGACTTTGATTCTTCTGGATTGTTAGCATAGGAGTCCTAAATTGGTAGATACCCTGCGTAGACAGAAACCCCTAGCCTGTCATCCCAGCTTGGAACCTTTACTTAGCAAACCACCTCAAACTGAACATTGTCTGTCCCAAGTAACAAAGCAATGTGGTTCTGACTTGCAATTTGTTTGGAATTTCTGGCGGGTTTGCTAACGGACAGTGGTGGGGAGGACTGGCTGGCTTCCCTGGAGGAATGGTTTCATTGTGCTTCTCCTCCCTGATTTCAAGTTTTACTCATGACCCCTTGAGATCTGCTGTCCTTTGAGCAGGCTGCCTTCATGTAACTGGAGTTGGTGTTTTTAAGGGAGAAAATGGATCTACCACTAGCTGCTGCCTTGGTGGCTGTCCTTTAGCAGCCAGGGCAGCTCTAATGTCAGTGCCTGTCTGTGTTATTCCATTCACTTATCACAGAGGATGCTAGCAGAAAGTTTGGACCAACACTAGTGCTATTTAGATGAATGTTATGAGTATAATATTAGGCTATTAACAATATACTACACTTTTGTAGCACATTCCATCCTAGGATCTCAAATTATGAGACTGGCTCAAAAACAAGGAGTTTTTATTTTTTACATAATTGGTTATTTTTATTTGAGCCATTAATGTGCAGTCAGGTCACATTTTCAGGCTTTTCTCCACAGCTATGAAGGCAAAAAACATACTTTTTTTGTAAATGAAAACTGAGATTCCCACATAAGATTTAATCTCCACAAGCTGGGGCTGTAAGTAATATAATAATATATAGCTCTTATTAGTAGATTGCAAAGCCCTTTACAAAGGAGATCCGTATCCTTATTCCCATTTTTACAGATGGGGAAACTGAGACACAGAAAGGTAAAATAACTTGCTCAAGGTTACCAGTTGGCTAATATAATATCCCATCTCCTGGAACTGGAAGGGACCTTGAAAGGTCATCAAGTCCAGCCCCCTGCCTTCACTAGCAGGACCAAGTACTGGTTTTTCCCCAGATTCCCCAAGTGGCCCCCTCAAGGATTGAACTCACAACCCTGGGTTTAGCAGGCCAATGCTCAAACCACTGAGCTAGCCTTCCCCCCCAGCTGGACCTAGAGAACAAATGGCAGGGCTGGACCTAGAGAACAAATTTCCTGAATTAAAGTCCAGTGCTTTATCCACTAAGCCACACTGCCTCCTCCTTAAGTCAAATACCATCAGATGCATGATAAAATCATGAGAGTTATTAAAACCTGAAATACCTAGGTAAACATGAATGAATGAAGCCCTTCACAACCTTCTTGTGAGGCTGATATTAGAACAGACATCTCTTACTGCTGAAGTGCCCTTTTAAATAAATACACAGTTCAACAACACAGAAAAATTCACCAACTAATTTTCTTTAAACAATAGCTGGTGCCCTGAAAGACACTACAATTAAGGCAAAGCGATATAGGAGGCAGTGTGGCAGAGTGGCTAGGGCAATGACTCAGGAGACCTGGGTTCTATTCCTGACTCTGCTCTGTGACCTTAGACAAGTCACTTCTCTGCCTTGGTTTCCCCTCCCATTCTTTGTCTTGTCTGTTTAGACTAGATGCTCTCTGGGGCACTGTCTCTTATGATAGGACCCTGATCTCTGTTGTAGCATACAAATCACAAAGAGGGAAATGTGAGAGCTTTAAAAAGGGTCCAGATTAGGACTACCTGCAGCTCATGGAAAGCAAGGGCAAAAAGCTAAAGCATAGTCTATTAGACCGTGAGCTTTTCCAGGCAGGGGCTGTCTACTGCGGTGCCTAGCGCAATGGGGCCCCATTCTCAGTCGGTCCCTAGGGACCTCCATAATAAATGTGATGAATAGTAATAATGGCACAGGGGAAGGAGAGGACTGAAAATTATCAATGGAGCCGGCAGCTTTGCTGTGGCCATGTCCGATTAGTTTAATTAGTAAACATGGTTTTCTGAGAGCAGCCTTGGAGAGGATTCTAGAGCTATTTGCTGCCGCGGTTGGCGCCTGTGGTTGCTGCCAGCAGTGATTAAAGTTCGTCCGCCTTTGAAGTGGGTTGCGTACTCGCAGAGCTGTCGCTAGCAGGGCTAGAAGTCCATGGCTTGGGCTGGAAGGGAACTGCTAGATGTAAAACTTGCTGGAAGCAGCCTCCCTTTCATCATCACTGAGTCAGAACTCTTCTCTCCATATAAATGAGCTTTTCCTAGCTCACCTCTGTGCCACTGTGGTCATGGCTTGGCAAAAGCTGGAGGGATGTACCTAGCTTCCATTTAACTTCAGGGAAGAAGCGGGGTCTTGTGGTCAAGGCACTTGGCTGGGCTTCAGGAGATCTCTGTTCATTTCTCACTCTTCCACAGCCTCTATGTGTGACCTTGGACAAGTCACTTAATTCAGTGAGAGCTGTGTGGCTAACTCCCAAATGGGTCTTTTAAAACCCAAGACCGACTTTCTCTCTGGGACTCACCTCCCTATCTGTGAAATGGGGATAATAATTCTGCCTCGTCTATTTAGACTGTGAGCTTTTGGGCTCCGGGAGTGTCTCTCCCCATGTTTCTGTACAGCACCTTGCAGAACGGAGCCCTGATCTCAATTGGGGCTTTTGTGCTGTCATAACACTACTTCTGCTGCATACACCAAGCATTGTCAGTAATGCAGCGGCTTGTAAGAGTCGTCAAGTCCCATCTGCAGCATACAATAAGCTATCCACTGCCTAGCAAGTTGTCATATTTTTACTAGAACAACTCATTAGTAAGAAGCAAGCGTTCAACTTCTCTCCTACTCCCAGGCGTGAACCCACCGCTGCTTCCTCTTCTGCTGATTGTTCATTTTTCTGCATTTATAATGAGCCCAAGCGTTGTCTCTGATCACCAAGTCTCAGAGTGGAAATCTGATTCCCCTCCCTTATAGGGATTCTCCCTTCTGCCCCCTCTAAAAAGGATGTCTCCAGATTCCTTTCCATCCCAGTCATCCTTCCCTTTTAAGCTCGCGCCGTGTCTTTATGGGATTACTTCATTTCCCTAGCTCTCTACACGGACTGTGAGGGCGCAGAATCGCTTTGGTGGCTGGGTCTGCCCCAGGAAATCTCCCATCAGCTGCAATTTTTGGAGCACTAGTGTAGGGCAAGGGGATGGCATTTCAACCACCAGGAGGTTTGACCCTGCTCAGAAGTAAGAGGGGTTACTCTAGCAGTATATCAGCTGGGAGGAATGACAGTCTTGTGGGTAAGACACTGGACTGGACTGGGACTCAGCGGCTCTAACCAAGATCAGGGCTTCTCTGGGGCTAGGCACTGTACAGACATAGTAAGAGACAGTTGGTGACTTAAAGAGCTTGCAATCCAAACAGACAAAGGCAGGATTGCTATCCCATTTTCAGGTGGGAACACTGAGGTTAAATTACTTAATCAAAGTCACCCAAGGAGTCTCTGGCAGAGCTGGGAATTGAACCCACATCTTCCAAGACCCACTTCAGGGCCATCTCCCCTTCTGAGTTTTGCTGTCTTGTGTCCGGTGTTGTATCTTTTATGGGGCTGTGCCTCATGAATAATAATGATGTGATACAAAAAGCTGCCAGCCAGCCACGCACATGGGAATCAGCCGTGAGACAACACTTGGTAATGTAGGATTTTAGTATAAAACCTCTCCCCAGTGCATCCTGCTCCTTCAAGTGGTTGGTAATGATCACACACCTGGCCTGGCAGGACACAGGTGAGGTGACCTCATAGGACTCCTACTGGAACACAGTGGCAATAGATTTTCCTGCTTAAAGCTCCCAGCACCAGGACTGGATTAAGGCAATGTGTCGTCCTGGGCATATAGGGTGACCAGACGTCCCAATAAAATCGGGACTGTCACGATATTTAGGCATTTGTCCCGCGTCCTGATTGATCTTCGGTTGGGACGCTGCACTCCATCTTTTTTTTTTTTTTCTTCCCTTTTTTCCCCTCCGCCGCCAGCAGCACTGGGACACAATAGGGAATTGGGAGAGGGAGCTGTTTGTGTCGTTACACCGGCAGCACTTGGCTTCTTTTTGCTCCGCCGGTGACCCCCCCACACACACACACTTGTGTCCCGATATTTTCTTCCTGTCATCTGGTCACCCTATGGGCATACCACAACATGTGGCCCCCACTGTTCTGCCCTTAGGAGTAGCAGGAGCTGCAACAGGTGTCCCTCTTCCCCCATGTCCCAGCCATCGAGAGAGGGGTGGCATGGGCCTGTAGCTCTGTGCCTTGATACAGCCCAGCCTGAAGATCAGATCTGATTTAATGTTTCCCATCTGGAGCCCAAAGTAAAAACCTGCTCCACCCACTGCAGGCGTAGGGTCAGAAGTCAGTGATGGGAGGAAATGTTTGAGGTTTCCTCTGCCAGTGGTTTTTTAACTGTTTTCCCGCAACAATCTGGGGAAGCATGTTCTTTGTTATTTGTGTTTGTTTAGATTTCATCTGGAATGCATTTCAGAACTGAAAGAGTCAGACTTTGGCCCCAATCCAGCTGGCAGTGCTGATAAAACCAGATAGAAAAATGGAGATGTTATGAAGGAGGATGGGTGCAGAGCAGGGTCTACTGGAGTTAAGGGGTCTGGATGGTAGGGGGCAGGACTCCTGAGTCCCATTGATGCCTTTGGAAGAGGGTATATTTCTCAGTGGTTAGAGCAGGGGACTACAGATCAAGGCTCCTGAGTTTCTCTTTCTAGCTTTGGAAGGGAATGATATCTAGTGGTGGGGCTGAGGGTCAGGACTCCTGGGTTCTGTTCATAGAATCATAGAATAGCAGGGTTGGAAGGGACCTCAGGAGGTCATCTAGTCCAACCCCCTGCTCAAAGCAGGACCAATTCCCAACTAAATCATCCCAGCCAGGGCTTTGTCAAGCCTGACCTTAAAAACCTCTAAGGAAGGAGATTCCACCACCTCCGTAGGTAACCCATTCCAGTGTTTCACCACCCTCCTAGTGAAAAAGGTTTCCTAATATCCAACCTAAAACTCCCCCACTGCAACTTGAGACCATTACTCCTTGTTCTGTCATCAGGTACCACTGAGAACAGTCTAGATTCATCCTCTTTGGAACCCCCTTTCAGGTAGTTGAAAGCAGCTATCAAATCCCCCTCATTCTTCTCTTCTGCAGACTAAACAATCCCAGTTCCCTCAGCTTCTCCTCATAAGTCATGTGCTCCAGCCCCCTAATCATTTTTGTTGCCCTCCGCTGGACTCTTTCCAATTTTTCCACATACTTCTTGTAGTGTGAGGCCCCAAACTGGACACAGTACTCCAGATGAGGTGATCACGTCCCTCGATCTGCTGGCAATGCCCCTACTTATACAGCCCAAAATGCCGTTAGCCTTCTTGGCAACAAGGGCACACTGTTGACTCATATCCAGCTTCTCGTCCACTGTAACCCCTAGGTCCTTTTCTGCAGAACTGCTTCCTAGCCATTCGGTCCCTAGTCTGTAACAGTGAACGTTCCTCGTTCCAAAAGAGCATGTTGGTCTAGGCTGGGAATCAGGGTGCCTGGGTTCTATTTTTGGCTATGGGAGGGGAATATGGTCTAGACCAGAGGTGGGCAAACTACGGCCTGTGGGCCACATCCAGCCCGCGGGACCATTCTGCCCAGCCCCTGAGCTCCTGCCCCAGGAGGCTAGACCCCGGCCCCTCCCCTGCTGTCTCTCCTCCCCTGCAGCCTCAGCTCGCCCTGCCGCCAGCGCAATGCTTTGGGCAGCAAGCTCCTGGAGTAGCGCAGCTGCAGAGCCCAGCCTAACCCAGTGCTCTGTGCTGTATGGTGCGTGGCTGGCTCCAGCTGAGCGGCATGGCTGCCTGTCCTGGTGCAGCCGTGCCGCCAGCCACCGGTGCTCCAGGCAGCGCAGTAAGGGGGCAGGGAGCGGGGGCGGGGGGTTGAGTGGACAGTGGCCGGGTGTGTGGATAGGGGTGGGGGCGGTCAGAGGGCAGGGAACAGGGGCGTTGAATAGGGGCGAGGGTTCCGGGGGCGGTCAGGGAGAAGGGATGGGGCAGGTTGGATGGGGCAGTCAGGAAGGAGAGGAGGGGTTGGATGGGGCAGTGGGGGGCAGTTAGGGGTGGGGGTTCTGGGGACAGTCAGGGGACATACAGCAGGGTGGTGGTGGATGGGGCAGGAGTCCCGGGGGGGGGTGTCAGGGGGTGAGAAGCAGGGGGGTTGGATAGGGGGCAGGGGCCAGGCCATGCCTGGCTGTTTGGGGAGGCACAGCCTCCCCTAACCAGCCCTCCATACAATTTCTGAAACCCGATGCAGCCCTCAGGCCAAAAAGCAGCAACTTCAGGGAATCATGTTGCTTAACATTTGGTGAGCAAGCCCAGGTGCTGCAGGCAGTGATGGGAGTTACTACTAGGAGACGCTTTCCCCTCTGAGTCAGTGGGGACCCCAAAGACACAGTGCGATCCTAGGAGTTGATGTGCTTCCATGCAGTGGTGTGGGTGACTCAGTTAGGGGTGCTCTCCCTTCTGAATGACTCCCCCGAAGTACTAGGGGGCACTGCCCTTCAGGGAGCAGTGTGGAGATGCTCTCCCCTCAGTCAGTACTGACCCTGGTGCCTCAGTGAGTTGCTAAGGGTCTCTGTGCTGCAGGGAGCAGGGTGGGTGACTCAGCAGGTGCCATTTGGAGTCAGTACTGACCCATACCTTAGCTGCTGGAGTTGCTGTAAAACAGATGTTCTTTGACCACATGTGGCTATTAAAAAACACCCTGTACGTGGTAACTCAGGAGACCAAAATTCTAACTCCAGTAATTACCACTCTCTAAAATCCCCCCGACAGCCTAAGTCATACACAGCATTCTCCTTCACGTCCTAACCTAAATTGTTGTATGCTGTAGCTGTACCATGTTCCTCCCCAGAGGTGGCTGCATTTCCACAAGGGGCAGAGCAATGTGTGCATGTTCTACTCTGTGTGTGCATTCTACTCCTCCTCCCTGTGCCTGCATTCACTGCTCTGCAGTCTTTGCTAATACACAGCCAAGTTTTCTCTCCTCTGTCACAAACACTACTTTACTAAAGAAAGGGATTGTTTGCCAGTTGTTCCGTTCCACAGAGCTCAGCTTTCCAGACTCTCGGCTGATAAAATCAGACACGCCCAGCTACACATCTGTGGCAGATTACCCCTTACTTGTACTGAAGGAAGAATCTTCACCGAATGACTCAACTCTGGAACAATTTATTCTTCTTCGAGTGCTTGCTCATATCCATTCCATTAGGTGTGTGCGCGCCGCGTGCACGATCGTCGGAAGATTTTTACCCTAGCAACACCGGCGGGTCGGCTGTGGAGCCCCCTAGAGTGGCGCCTTCATGGCGCTGAATATATACCCCAGCCGACCCGGCGCCCCCTCAGTTCCTTCTTACCGCCCCTGACGGTCGTTGGAACTGTGGAGCGCTGCTTAGCTGTTCTCCACTTTCCCTAGCTTTTCTTGTTGTATCATAGTTGTAGTTATAGTTATAGTCTTAGAGTTTGTTGTAAGTTAGTTAAGTAGTTGTAAAGTTGTTCTAAATAGTCCAGGGGGTTAAGGGGGTCGTCTCCCCCCTTTCTCCCCCGGCCGCGGGGCCGGGCTCATGCCCAACGCTCCCGGCTTCAAGCTGTGCGCCTCCTGCGCTAAACCTATGCCCACGAGCGACCCGCACGAATCTTGTCTGAAGTGCCTGGGAGAGTCACACCAGACAGACAAGTGTAAAATCTGTAAGGCCTTTCGTCCGAGAACGAAGAAGGAGCGGGACTTTCGGCTCAGGCAACTTCTGATGGAGGCGGCTCTTAGCCCGGACGCTCCTTCCACGAGCAAGGCCCCGGCACCTAGCACCTCGGTGCGCAGTGCCCCGGCGGCACCGGCTGCGACGACCACGCGAGTGGCGTCAGACAAGCCTCCCCGGCACCGGACCTCGTCGGCACCGCAGACACAGCAAGTGCCTCGGCGCCGGTCCTTATCCCCAGGGCATAAAAAAGCCCATAAGACGGGGACATCAGTGCCGAAGACGCCAGCTCCCCCAGTGTCGGGGGTAGAGCCGCGTCCACCGGTGGAGCAACGGAAACAGTTGCCTCCGGCACCGTCGACTCCGGCGCCGAGGCCGTTGAGTCCGGTGCAAATAGCGTCTCCCCCCAGGCCGGCGGTGATACAGTGCCTCCCGTCGACTCCAGAGACCTTCGCGGCGGCGAGAGACTTAATAGCTCTCACGGAGCCGGCACCGCCTCAGCCACCGGCACCGACTGCACCGTTGACTCGCCCGGTCCAGTCGAGGGGGAAACCTGATTTGATGCGCCCACCATCACAGGGGCTGGAACCTCGGCACCGGTCCAGGTCCCGAAGCAGGTCCCCACGCCGCTCGCAGTCCCGGCGCCGAATATCGTCTCGGCACCGGTCGTACTCGCGGCCAAGATCTACTTCGCGGCACCGCTCTTCGTCTCGGCACCGCTATGATCGTCGGCACCGATCAACGTCGAGACGTAGTTCTCGGCACCGCTACGGTCGGCGCTCGACGTCGAGGGGTCGCTCCCGGCACCGGGCATACTCCAGGTCCTCGTCGAGGTCCAGATCCGACTCCCGGCACCGACGAGGTCATCGGCACCGGTCGCGGTCCCGGCACCGATCGCCGGCACCGCGCGGAGATAGATCATCTCCGGACCGGCACCGTGCGGCACCGCAACCCACCGGGATGGTTTCATCTCTCTCGGCACCGCCATGGCCGTCTAGATCGGTGTCTCGCTCCTCGGAGGACTTGTCGAGATCGGCATACCCCCCTCAAGGGCGCGCCGATGAACAAAATTTCGGCCACTGGCAGGAGATGGCAGAGGACCAATCTCATGGACCATCTCACTGGTCGTTTTGGACCCCGTGGGCATACCACCAAGAACAAGGGGCTCCAATACCATCGACCTCTCGCTCGGGTCACTCAGTTAGAAGGGCCCCAGAATCCACCATCTCTCGGCCTCCGCCAGGAGGCATGGAGGCTTCGGTGTCCACGCCACCCGACACCAGGGACCCAAGTGCAGGTGATGCCCCGGCCCAAGAGCAAGGGGATCGGGACCCCCCCTTGGATCCGGTACCACCGGAGGCATCCTCTTCCTCCTCTCCGGACGAGGCAGTGGCGGGCACTTCATGTACGGGTCCCCCTCCGATAGATCTTCGGGCTCACCAGGATCTCCTGCGTAGGATGGCCCGTAATATGGACCTGCAGGCGGAGGAGATAGTGGAGGTGCACGACCCGATCGTGAACATCCTTGGAGCAGATGCCCCATCGAGGGTGGCGTTACCTCTGATCCGCACGATCCAATCGAATGCGGATACGATATGGCAAACTCCTGCCTCCATTCCACCCACAGCGAGAGGGGTGGAAAGAAAATACTTTGTCCCCTCTAAGGACTATGGGTACTTGTACACCCACCCCCAACCGTGCTCACTGGTGGTGGAATCAGTGAATGCACGAGAGCGCCACGGCCAGCAGGCTGCAGCGCCTAAATCAAAAGAGGCTAAGCGGCTCGACCTGTTTGGCCGTAAGGTCTACTCAGCCGGAGGGCTACAACTGAGAGCGGCGAACCAACAGGCGTTACTGAGCCGCTATAATTTCAACTCCTGGAACTCGATGGGGAAGTTTAAGGAGTTGATTCCCCAAGAGTCCAGGGAAGAGTTTGGAGCCATGGTAGAGGAGGGCAAGAAGGTGGCTCGGACCTCCTTGCAGGCCTCCTTGGACATTGCAGACTCAGCGGCGAGGACCCTGGCTTCGGGCATCGCTATGCGCAGGACCTCCTGGCTTCAGGTTTCGGGTTTGCCTCCGGAGCTGCAACAAACCCTACAAGATCTGCCTTTTGAGGGGCATGGATTGTTCTCGGATAAGACGGACTCCCGCCTGCAGAGCCTCAAGGACTCGAGAACAATCATGCGCTCCCTGGGGATGCATGTTGTGGGCCCCCAGCGCAGGCCATTTAGGCCGCAACCTCAGCGCTTCTACCCCCCCCCGCCTCGTCAGAGACAAGACTCGACCCGGAGGCGAGGGCGAGGTGGTAGAAGAAGGTGGACCGGCCCTCAACCCGGCCAGAACCAGGGGCCACCTCGACCACCTTCAGGCCCCAGGCAGAACTTTTGAAGGTGCGGTCGAGGACGGCGCCCCAGTCATCCCCCAGGATCCAGCCCCCTCCTTTCGGGATCGCCTCTCCCACTTCCACCGTGCTTGGTCCCTTATAACTTCGGACCGTTGGGTCCTCCGCACGGTGGAGAGGGGATACGCTATCCAGTTTTCTTCTATCCCCCCCTCCTCCCCCCCTTCCCCGTCCCTCTTCAGGGACCCTTCTCACGAGCAACTTCTTATACAGGAAGTTTCTACGCTCCTCGCTATGGGGGCCATAGAGGAGGTTCCAGTGGAATTAAGGGGCAGGGGATTCTACTCCCGTTATTTCCTCATCCCCAAGTCCAAAGGAGGTCTGCGACCCATCTTGGACTTGCGCGGACTCAACAAATTCGTAGTAAAGTTGAAGTTCCGCATGGTCTCTCTGGGGGCCATTATCCCTTCCCTCGATCCTGGAGACTGGTTTGCCGCCCTCGACATGAAAGACGCATACTTTCACATCGCAATTTACCCGCCTCACAGACGCTTCCTGCGATTCCTAGTAAGCAAAGTGCACTATCAATTTGCAGTCCTTCCCTTCGGCCTATCCTCGGCCCCAAGAGTGTTCACGAAATGTATGGCTGTTGTGGCAGCGTACCTTCGTCGGCAAGGGATACAGGTGTTCCCGTACCTAGACGACTGGCTGGTACGCGGTCGTACCAAGGAACAAGTTCGCGCTCACGTCCACATAATAGTGCGCACATTCAACAAGTTGGGTATCCTACTCAACAAGGACAAATCCACTCTAGAGCCTACCCAGAGAATAGAATTCATCGGTGCGGTTCTAGACTCCAGACGCGCACAAGCCGTCCTGCCAGACAATCGCTTTTGCACCATCACGAGCCTCATCCAGGGACTCAAGACCTTCCCAACTACCACGGTGAGGTCGTGCCTTACCCTCCTGGGTCACATGGCTTCATGCACGTACGTAACCAGGCATGCCAGACTTCGGCTTCGCCCACTCCAGACCTGGGTGTCATCAATATACCGCCCACATCGGGACAGCCTGAATATGGTGGTCACAATCCCGAACTCGGTCCTGACCTCCCTCACATGGTGGCTAGATCACAATGTGGTTTGCGAGGGGATGCCGTTTCACGCCCCACAACCCTCTCTGCACCTGGTCACAGACGCTTCATCCCTGGGTTGGGGCGCCCATCTCAACGAGCACCATACCCAGGGCCTGTGGACTGCACCTCAGCTAGCCCTACACATCAATGTTCGGGAACTGATGGCGGTGCGCCTGGCGTGCCAGGCATTTCTCAATCTCCTACGTGGCCGCTGTGTGTTAGTTCTCACCGACAACACCACGGCCATGTTTTACATCAACAAGCAAGGAGGAGCACGTTCGTCAATTCTATGCCAAGAGGCCATTCGCCTGTGGGACTTCTGCATCGCCCACTCAATCCATCTCACGGCATCGTTCCTCCCTGGAGTCCAGAACACTCTGGCGGACCGGCTCAGCAGGTCCTTTCAAACGCACGAGTGGTCTATCCGTCCGGACATTATACATTCCGTCTTCCAGAAGTGGGGGTTTCCCCACATAGACCTGTTTGCATCTCGAGACAACAGGAAGTGCCACGTGTTCTGCTCCCTGCAAGGTCGAGCTCCGGGCTCCCTCTCGGATGCGTTTCTCCTTCCCTGGAAAGACCACCTGTTTTATGCCTTCCCTCCGTTTCCTCTGGTCCACAAGGTACTGCTCAAATTGCGCAGAGACCAGGCACAGGTAATTCTGATCGCTCCAGCGTGGCCGAGACAACATTGGTACACCACGCTGTTGGAACTCTCGGTTCGGACACCGATCCCGCTTCCGTTGTATCCGGATCTCATCACGCAGAACCACGGCCGGCTGCGTCACCCCGACCTGCAATCACTCCACCTCACGGCGTGGCTGCTCCATGGTTCACCCAGGCAGAGCAACAGTGTTCTCACTCTGTCCAACAGATTCTGCTGAGCAGTAGGAAGCCCTCAACACGGACCACATACTTGGCCAAGTGGAAGCGGTTCTCCTGTTGGTGCGAACAGCGAGCCACGTCCCCGTTGCACGCACCTATCCCTCTCATTTTGGAATATCTCCTCTCCCTAAAACAGCAAGGGTTGGCGATATCTTCAATTAGAGTTCACCTGGCCGCTATATCGGCCTTCCATCCAGGGGAACTCGCGTCCTCGGTATTCTCTAACCCGATGGTCGTTAGATTCCTCAAGGGCTTAGACCGGATGTACCCACAACAACGTCACCCCGTTCCGACGTGGGACCTCAACCTGGTTCTCTCCAAGCTCACAGGTCCTCCATTCGAGCCACTGGCCACCTGTTCACTTCTGTACCTGTCCTGGAAGACAGCCTTCCTCGTAGCCATCACCTCAGCAAGGCGCGTTTCTGAACTCAGGGCGCTTACATCCGAGCCCCCTTACACAGTTTTCCATAAGGATAAAGTGCAGCTCCGCCCACATCCTGCCTTTCTCCCTAAGGTGGTTTCTCCATTTCATATCAACCAGGATATATTTCTCCCGGTTTTTCACCCTAAACCACATGCTTCTCGCCAGGATCAACGTTTGCATTCCCTGGACGTACGCAGGGCCCTGGCCTTCTACATTGACCGCACAAGGCCCTTTAGAAAGACGACGCAACTCTTCGTTGCAGTGGCTGACCGAATGAAAGGCTCACCGGTCTCCTCACAACGCCTATCCTCCTGGATTACGTCTTGCATCCGGACTTGCTATGACCTGGCAGGTGTCTCAGCACCGCACCTCACCGCTCACTCCACGAGGGCCCAAGCGTCCTCGACGGCTTTCCTGGCGCAAGTTCCGATCCAGGACATTTGTAGAGCTGCGGTTTGGTCGTCAGTCCACACGTTTACAGAACACTATGCACTAGTGCAGCAGTCCAGGGACGATGCTGCCTTTGGATCAGCGGTTTTGCACACAGCAATGTCTCACTCCGACCCCACCGCCTAAGTTGGGCTTGGGAGTCACCTAATGGAATGGATATGAGCAAGCACTCGAAGAAGAAAAGACGGTTACTCACCGTTGTAACTGTTGTTCTTCGAGATGTGTTGCTCATATCCATTCCAAACCCGCCCTCCGTCCCCACTGTCGGAGTAGCCGGCAAGAAGGAACTGAGGGGGCGCCGGGTCGGCTGGGGTATATATTCAGCGCCATGAAGGCGCCACTCTAGGGGGCTCCACAGCCGACCCGCCGGTGTTGCTAGGGTAAAAATCTTCCGACGATCGTGCACGCGGCGCGCACACACCTAATGGAATGGATATGAGCAACACATCTCGAAGAACAACAGTTACAACGGTGAGTAACCGTCTTTTTTGCACTTACATTTGGTGACGGGTTTAAGAGGCTAATTTTCTCCCAAGCCTGAGGAATTTCAAGCGGCCAGATTATTAAAAAACTGCTTTCAAAGCTGAGGCAGCAGAGAGGGGATGAGTGCATGGACGTGGTTTAGATCAGTGGTTCTCAAACTTTTGTGCTGGTGACCCTTTTAACACAGCAAGCCTCTAAGTGCGACCCCCCCCTTATAAATTAAAAACACTTTTTTATATATTTAACACCATTATAAATGCTGGAGGCAAAATGGGGTTTGGGGTAGATGCTGACAGCTCACGACCCCCCCATGTAATAACCTTGTGATCCCCTGAGGGGTCCCAACCCCGTTTGAGAACCCCTGGGTTAGATTATCGTGTTCTCACTTCCTGCCTCCGATTCCTTTGAAATCCATTATGTGTTTATTTGTTCTCAAATTTATCAGTGACCATGTGAAGTGCTGGCAGAAATAAATAAGATTCGTTGACAAGGTGGATCCTACAGCAAGCAAGCTATGTGGCCAGGAATGGTTAGAGCAGGGGACAAGGAGCCAGGACTCCTGAGTTCTATTCCCAACTCTGTCACTGAGGATATGTCTACACTGCCATTAAACCCCCATAGCTAGCCTATGTAAGCTGACTTGGGCGCATGGGGCTCAGAGTATAAGGCTGTTTAATGGTAGTGTAGACATTCAGGCTCAGGCTGTAGCCTGGGACTGGGGGCGAGAGTCCCAGACCCTGGTTTCTGCCCAAACGTCTCCATTGTATTTAAACAGCCCCATGAGCCTTGGGAGCCTGAATCAGCTGACCTGGGCCAGCTATGATTGTTTAACTGCAGTGCAGACATAGCCTGACAGACGTGGTGAGTTATGGTAAGTGCCTCAATTTTCCCAGTGGGGACAATACCAAGTGAAATGCTTTGAGATCCTTGCATGACAGTGCTACAGGCAGACAAAGGATCATTATCTGTAACCAGATTCTGCAGCAGCAGAAACTCTGGTCCCTGTCCCAGCAGCTATACTAAGCATTGGCTTTGCTGCAGCAGTTGGCACCTACAGTCAGTGTTTTGTAACAATATAAGCTTTGCAGTGGGATAGGTACTCCTGCAACTTTCTTTGGCAGCGCTATACGGTCCTGGTTTGGATAGAGACACAAACTCATTCGCAAATAATCTCATTTGCAGGCTTTTTTAAGATGACCTGGCACACAGGCAGCATTTGTAACAAATGTTTAATTGAGTGGAGTGGCTGATATCAACATCGCAGAAACCTCAAAAGTGTTTTTTTGTATTGTGCGAATCTGCAGAGCTGTAGGAAATCCAGCAAGACACGGTACCTTGGGACTGTGTGGTGTGTCTGTTTGCCAACTTTCTGATGTCTTTATCTCTTCTGAAAAGTGTCATGTTTGCCAAGGGGAAAACAAACAGCACCTTCTCCTGGAGTGATTTGTGGCCCTGCGTAAATAAATGTGGTTTGGGGCTTTTTTAGGGGTGGTTTTCCAGGAGGGAACTAGGAGGGTTAGAAACATATTTTTGAAAAAAATGAAATGTGCGATTCTTGTGCAATCGCATGACTAGAGAATCTGGGCTTTAAGGAAAACATCCAATTTTGCAAGTTTTGTAATAAAATTGTAAGAGTTGGCAACACTCAGTTATCCCAATTCTAGTGTCCACATTTTAAAAAGGAAGTTGGAAAATTGGAGAAGGTCCAGAAAGGAGAGACAAAAATGATTTGAGGGCTATAGAAAATTCCTGACAGTGAGAGACTGAAAGAGCTCAATATGTTTAGTTTATCAAAAAGAGATTGAGAAGGGGCTTGATGACAGTGTTTCACAGGAAGAAAACACCAGGGTACTAAGGGGTTCCTTAGCCTAGCGGAGAAAGGCAGAACAAGAGCCAATGGCTGGGAACAAGCCAAACAAATTCAAATTAGAATTTAGGCACAACTTTTTCCCAGAGCTGGTGATTAACCATTGGAACAAACTCCCAGGGGAAATGGGGGATTCTCCCTCTCTTGGTGTCTGCAAAGCCAGGCTGGATGCCTTGCTGGAAGATGTCAAAGCCTAACACAAATTGTGCTTTTGTCAAAAACAAATTACTGGGCTCAGCGCAGGGGTGAGTGAAATTGAATGGCCTGTGATGTACAGGAGGTCAAACTTCAACTCTATGCATCTATGAAAATTCCAGTGTAGATGATACATGTTACGTTTTCCTTCTGTTCAAGTTCTTATACTCCATTCATTTTGTGCACCTCTGCTTTCCTATTATAACCTAAAGTGTTGTTGACTAAGAACATTCTGCTTAAAATATATGGAGTCAGATCCTCAGCTATTGTAGATCAGACACCATTGGCCTGATTTATAATTTACATCAACTAAGGATCTGGTCCAGAGAGTTTTAATCTCACAGAGTCCCTCTTAGGCCTAATTCTACACACAAAGTTGCACCCATTTAACTAAACACCACACCTCTAGTGAAATCAGTGCATCTTCTTTATGTAGATTAAACTCTTTAATTCTAATGAAGATGGAAATACAATAAGAGTTTTTAATATAAATAAATGCCCAGGCTATTTCCAGCACGGGTTGGCAAAGGCTCAACTGAAACACAATTTTGTGAGCAGCTTGTCCAGTGAAAGTTGGCTGAGAAGTTACAGAGATTTCATGCCGCAGGCATACTGATTTATATTTTTTATTTAGATGGATGACTAATTGGCTTAGCTCTGTGCACTGGATCCCTAAAGAATCCATGCACTTTGGGTCTGCTCCAAAGCCCATTGAAGTCAATGGAAAGACTCAGCGGGCGTGTTGGGTCAGGCACTTTATGCATAAACCATGCACTTTGTTCTCTGAGAATCAACACCCTTTATGCTGAGGCAATCTGTGCATTTTGTTCACTGAGAGAGCATGCATGTTGCACTGTTGAAAAACTCTTGTGATTTGATCATGAGTCTTGTGATTTTGGTGTTTTCCCTAAAGCCACAGCTACTGGAATCAAGACACTGCATGAGAATCTCAGCTTCAATTAAAAAAAAAAAGGTATGTTTCTAGTCCTAATGGCTGCAGAGAGAAGTTGAAAAACATGAAATGAGAGTATCCTGAAGATTCAGAACCCAGAAGGCAAATTAAAAGAAATGACAATTAATTTTAAAAATAATCTCATAATTTTCAAGACAATCTCATGAGTTGAGGGTCCTGGCTCATAATTTTTGAACATCTAAGTGATTTAGGAGCACAAGTTCTACTGAATGGCAACGGGACTGTGTTTCTAAATTACTTAGGGCCTTTTGAAAAATCCATCTTTTATGCACAATCCATGCATTTTATACACAGGGAATCCATAATTTTATGCACAGTTTAGGCACAAGGAGAATCTTTTCCCTTAATTCCCAGGGAATCTGCATTTTATGCATAAACCATGCATTTTATGTACAGAGAATTCATGCATTTTGGGTAGAATTTTCAAAAGCATCTAAATTACTTAGCAGCAAAGTCCTATTGAACGTCAAAAGGATATGTGCTCCTAAGTCACTTAGAAAGAAGAACAGGAGTACTTGTGGCACCTTAGAGACTAACAAATTTATTAGAGCATAAGCTTTCGTGGACTACAGCCCACTTCTTCGGATGCATCCGAAGAAGTGGGCTGTAGTCCACAAAAGCTTATCCGAAGAAGTGGGCTGTAGTCCACGAAAGCTTATGCTCTAATAAATTTGTTAGTCTCTAAGGTGCCACAAGTACTCCTGTTCTTCTTTTTGCGGATACAGACTAAGTCACTTAGGTGCTTTTTACAATTTTATCTTTTATCTAGGCATATTAAGCACACAATGCCCATGCATTTTATGCACAGAAGCAGCTCTGCATTTTAGGCACAAGGAAAACTCTTTAAATCACAGGGAACCCATACATTTAATGTACCAAGCATCCTGCATTTTATGAACAATCAGTCCCCTTTCGCCCCGGGAGATCTGGTCATTTTATGCATGCAGCGGACACCTCCCTCTGAAAGTTCAGTAAAGAGGATTGCAGGTTTCATAAATAAAAAAAAGTCTGCCCCTGTTTGTAGCCCCTTCTGAAGAGGATGCCCAAGGCCTCCCCTAAAGTGCTACCTCACTTTGCAAGCAGTGGAGTCGGGGAAACAGTGCGAAAGAGCAGGCTGGAGCTGGCTGGCTTGTGCACTTGGCCTGGGGAGGAGTTTGCATGCTATTTCGCTGGCTAGCTACATTGTAGCTTTAGCATTGGCTCGCTCGGGAGCAGGAGGAGGGAGCAGCCCTAGCTGAATACATTGCCGGCAGCGCGCAGTGCATTGGCTCAAGAAGGCGCAGGGTGGGGAACAAGGGAAGGAAGAACCCGCTGCTGCTCACTCAGTTGCTGGCTGCACCTCGGAGCAGGAGCCTCACTGCCACCAGCATCCGGGACTAAGGGTGAGTACTGGGGAGGTGGAGTGAGTGGCTGTCGGTTTTTGTTTGGTTGGTTTTTGGTCGCTCTCCCAGAACTTTGAAGGATGCGTGTGAGACGGTACTTGGCAGTGCCCGCTCATGCACTGCAGCAATGGCACTTGCCACGGAGCTGAGACTGGAGTTTTGGAATAGCCCAGGAAGCTATGCTGGGAGTCAGGACTCTTGGGTTCTGTTCCCAGCTCTGAGAGGAGAGCGGGGGTCAGGACACTCGGGCTCTGGTCTCACTTATGATAGGGGAGTGTGGTTAGAGCAGAGTGGGGCTGGGAGTCAGGACTCCTGAGTTTTAGTCATGGCTCTGCGGGGTGTGTATGTGTGTGTGTGCGGGGGGGAGCGGTGATAGTGGAATATTTTCTTTGCCTCGGTTTCCCTGTTTGTAAAATGGGGATAATTTCTGCTGCCAGGATGTGTGCATGAGGCCAAGAATGTCTGAGTTGCTTTGAGGCCCCAGAAAGAGGGCAGAGGCTTAGCTTTCCGAACCAGGAGGGCAGTGGTTTCTTGCAGTGTAAGTTGGTAGCTGCTACCACTTTTCTTTCTTGTCGAGGGCAGTGGGCCTGGCACTGAAATGGGATCCCTCTCCTTCTGTCTCATTCCATCTGTTAACAACCAGGGCTGACTTTCCAGGGTATTTGTTTTAAGGGAGTGTAATCTGTAATCAGTAAAGCTTGTTAAATTCCCTCTTACTGCTTGCAGCAAGAGGGGAGGGGGAAGAAATTAATTCTCTCACATTTTAAATCGAGCTGTGGTACTTAGTAACTGCCTTTTAAATTTAGAGCTGGACTTCAGGATATCATTTACCCATCGTCTGCTATATAAAGCTCTGGTTGTCGCCCATGAGGATTTTTTTTACACCTATGTAACATGTCTACGTCTCGCATGATCTACATACAGCAACCTGCCTTATATAATTTTAGAAACCAGCTGTGACGTTTATAACTATCTTTAGATTAACTTTGGCAAATTGAGATGCTTGCAATAGATGTCATGTTCCGGATGATGGGATAAAGGACTGATTCTTACTTTTAGACCTCTTGACACTGGCAGAGCAGTGTAAAGGCCCTTGGGGTAAATGAGAAGCAGGCCTTATGGATCTTAAATAAGTGACATAGTAGAGGATAGCTGGGGAACCACGGAGGTGTAAATCTGAAGTAATTCCAAGGGGCTCCGTTTACTCTTGTGTTACTGAGAGTGGAATCCACCCTAATACAAGAATATTGAAATTACCATCCAGTCCAGGATCCTGCCTCCAACATTGCCCAGTACCAGCTACTTCAGAGGAAGATGCAAGAAACCCGTAGAAGGCAATTATGGGATTACTTGACCCAAGGGGAAACTTTCTTCTCACCCTAATGGTTAGAGGCTGGCTTATATCTCATTAATGATTGTCACTAGTAGGTGCCAGTAAGACAGGGTGTTGCTAGTTTTAGGAGCAGGGCCGGCTTTAGGCTGATTCCCTGGAATCGGGCCCCGTGGGTAAGAGGGCCCCACACTCGCACCTAAGAGGGCGGCGGGGGGAGGCGGGGGTTGTCCGTTCCAGGGTCCTCGGCGGCATTTTGGTGGTGGGGGGGGTCCGCTCCGGGGTCTTCTGTGGCGGGTCCTTCAGTGCCACGGAAGACACGGAGCGGACCCCCTGCCGCTGAAGACCCAGACCACTGCCAGGTATTGGAATCGGGCCCCGCAGGTCCTAAAGCCGGCCCTGTTAGGAGGACCCCTCTTCTAGAGTCATAGAATTGTAGGACTGGAAGGTACCTTGAGAGGTCATCTAGTCCAGTCATCTGCACTCATGGCAGGCACTCTAGACCAGGGATTGGTAACCTTTCAGAAGTGGTATGCCGAGTCTTCATTTATTCACTCTGATTTAAGGTTTTGTGTGCCAGTGATACATTTTAACATTTTTATTAGGGCTCTTTCTATAAGTCTATAATATATAACTAAAATATTGTTGTATGTAAAGCAAATAAGGTTTTTAAAATGTTTAAGAAGCTTCATTTAAAATTAAATTAAAGTGCAGAGCCCCCCCGGACCAGTGGCCAGGACCCGGGCAGTGTGAGTGTCACTGAAAATCAGCTCGCGTGCCGCCTTTGGCACATGTGCCATAGGTTGCCTACCCCTGCTCTAGACCAACCCTGACAGGTTTTTGTCTAGCGTGCTCTTAAAAATCTCCAATGATGGAGATTCCACAGCCTCCCTAGGCAATTTATTCCAGTGTTTAATTACCGTGGCAGGAAGTCTTTCCTAATGTCCAACCTAAACCACCCCTTGCTGCAATTTAAGCCCACTGTCTCTTGTCCTTCTTGAAGTATTTATTTGTTATATTATTATTTCATTATTCTTTGTATTTCAGTAGCAACTTGAGACCCAAAAGAGGTTGGGGCCCTACTGTGTCTGGCACTGTACAGACAGATTTTGAGAAATGGCCCCTGCCCCAAAGAGCATACCATGTAAATAGACAGGACAGACAAAAGGTGAAAGTGGAAACAGCCAAGTGGCAAAGAGAGGGGAAGAGCCTAGAACCCACCTCTCCAGATACTCAGCCCAGCATCTTAGCCACTAGACAGCATTACTTTGTTCAGTATATCTTACAGTTAGACACATGTTTTACGGGTTTCCGTCACCCAATCTGAAGTTTGGGCCTAACTTTCCCCTCTTCATAGTTTTCCCCACATCCTTGGATGATTCTCCCCTCTCTAAGGAAGATGATCATTACAGTCACCTTCATCCTCCAACTAGCCAAGGCAAGAATGCAGGTTCCAATGTCCTTGGCGTTCTGTAACTTGGCCAGCAGGAAGTGCTTGCCATGGGAATAGCTGCCAGTCCCCAGAGTCCTGAGTTGCATTGCCTGGCTGCTAGATAGCTGAGGTGGCTGGCATACTATGTTACTGGCTACCAACTCACCTAACGTCTTGGGCGTCGTGGAATAAATAACTTCTTAGGATTAACTTTGCTCCCAAAGCCTGCCTGCCTTGCTATACCAATCCTTCCCCAACTCCCTGGTGGGCTAATATGGTGTCTCATGGCATCTTTCTGACTAGTGATCTGCCAGGAGAAGGGTAGTTCTGAGTACTTCATCTCCCTTGTGGGACTTGCACATACATTTCGCTGTCCAACTCCTTTGTGGTCTAGACTAGCTTGGAGTCAACAGCAGGGCAAGCCAGTGAAGGGAGGAGACACAGAACAAGGGAAGAGAGATTCCAGGGTAGGTTGGGCAACTTGAAGGCCCACGGGTCCCTTGAAGAGAATCTTCTTTCCAAATTGTTTTGCCACAGAGCTTTGCTTTGTTTTACATTGACAGAATAATTTTGGTAGGGTGGGCTCAAAGGATTGGTGTTAGTTTTTTTTGGGAGGGGTGGCGGGGGGGGGGGGTGGGGCGTTTACTGAATGATTCAGAGGATGGGGTTGTGGGCTGTATCCACTCTACAGATAAATCTATCTTGGGTATTTTTAAAACATTCCTCTTTAGGGCAAAAGTTTTCCCTGGAGCACTAAACAAATAGTTTTCTGTTAGTGGGGTGAGGGAAATGACCCTCCATGTAACTCCAAGGCCTTTGTGGGGCTGGAAAGGTGAAACTTCTTTTAAGAGGATCCCTGACAGATACAGCCATCTAGTGGATGTATGGGAGAACCAGGTGGATCCTCTGCTAAGGAATGTCAGTCCCTTAGCATGCTTCCAAACTCTGTGCTTACATGTATAAGAAAACCAGCCAGCACAAGACTTCCTATTCCTTCAGAGGGGAAAAAGGAATATTTTAATCTAAGGCCTTGTTTATATTGGGATGTTCGCCATCGGTGCAAGCCCCTGTGTAGATGTGTTTTACATGATTGTAACATGATTTCCACCAGTGCAGTTTACCCTGAGGATAAGCTGCACTGGTGTAAATAGTGTCTACACAAGGAGTCAGTCTCCTTGTTGCCTTTCACCTTGTGTGGTCATTTATAGTGGTGCAAATCACTTACTGCTCTGACTTAGTAACATTTTAAACACACCTTTGCTACCTTCACTTTGACTGATGTAAATGACTTCCCAAGCTGCAGGTCAGTGGAGAATCTGACCCTAGGAGTTTGGACTGGTGCTAAGATCCCAGATTCTGATCTTGCTTATACTAGTGTAAATCAGGAGCAGCTCCACTGAATTATTTGGTGTAACACTGTGGCTTTTCACCAGTGTATGTAAGTTCAGTATGTAGACAAGGCCTTAGTCTCAGAAGTTGAAGGGTGTGTGTGTGTGTGTGAAGCTGATTCTCCCTTGTATGCACATCATGGAGTCATTTAACGCCTGTGCAGAGTAGGTGCAAAACTCTACTGCTAGCTGCCATGGTTCACCACTGTGTTACTCCTGTTCTATATCAGTGTAATTTCACTGAAAATGAGTCACACTGGCATAAACCTGGGGTAATGCTGTGATCTACAGGTGATAAGAGCTAGGGATTATTGTTCTTTTATTATTTAAGATTTTGCAAAATCAAGCTACTTGAATAACCAAAAATGTTTCCATGACTTTTTTTTTTGGTTTAATTCCCAGGCTAATAAATAAGCATTCCCTCACAGTGTTTACAATGCCAACAGTGGAGCACGTACCAAGGAATCAATCTCTCGCTATTACTCTGATCCCCCTACTGCTGAAGGCCCTGATCCTGCAGTAGGATGGGATGAAGACTATTGTGGACAATACTGTAAGCTCTTTGGGGCAGGACTGTCTCATTGTTCTATGTCTGATCAGCACTTAGCACAATGGGGTCCTGCTGCGTGACTAGGGCTCCAAGGTGCTGCTGCAATAAAAATAATAATCCCTAGTGCATACCCAGTGCTTTTCATCAGTAGATTTCAAAGTGCTTTACAAAAGAGGGCAGAATCATTATCACCATTTTGCAGATGGGGAAAACTAAGGCACAGAGAGGGAAAGTGACGTGCTCAATGTCACCCAGCAAAGCAGTGGCAGAACCAGGAGTTGAATCCAGGACTCCTGGGTCCCAGTCCAATGCTCTATCCACTAGGCCACATTGCCTCTCCCTTACTAAATGTTAATGAATTTTAGCCTGGCAAGACTCCTGGGAGGTAGGTAAAGGGAGTGTCATATCCAAGGCCATCTGCTGAGTTGGTGGTATAGCTGGGAGTAGAATCCAGCTGTCGGGACTCCCAGCTCACACAGCAGTATTACACATTGACTTCAGTGGTGTTGACTCTTGATTTATCCTGACGTGAGATCACAACTGGGCCCCCAGTACTTTAGCTGCAGGAGCATCCTTCCTATCCTGTAGGCCATAAAAGTCTTGTATTAAGACCCCTGCCTCTTTATTTTTATGTAGAGTAGAACCAAGTGTCCGGATAGCTGGAATTGCACCAAACCTGGTCCCCACCCAATTCCAGATGGTCCATCTCACCTTCTTACTGACCGTGAGGCACATTTTCCAGGTTGTACTTTTCTCTTTATTTTCTCCATCTCTCTCCTGGCATATACACCTGAATCTCATTTCATAGGTTTGGGGAGGGAACTCCTGGAGTGTGATCAAGAAGATCTGGGTTCTCTTCCCAGCTCTGCGCTGACTTGCTTTGACATTTTCCCCTCCTATTCTTTGCCTGTTTAGATTATAAACTCTTTGGCCAGGTCTATGCTAGAAACTTTTGCCAATACAATAATGTCAGTTAGGGATGTGATTTCCCCTCTCCCCAGCTTATTTAGTTAATCGGTGTAAACTATACTAGCAAAAGCACGCTTGCCAGTATAAGCTGCATCTACATTAGGAAGGTTTGCTGGCATAACTGAATTTGTATCGCTATCCTGGCAAACCTTTTCAAGTGTAGACTACGCCTTTGTATCTGTGCAGTGCCTAGTACAACTATTATTTATTATTTGTATTACCAGAGTGCCCAGGAATCCCGGTCATGGACCAGGACCCCATTGTGCTAGGTGCTGTACAAACACAGAACAGAAAGTTGGTCCCTACGTCAAGGTGCTTAGATCTAATACAAGAGACAACAGATGGATACAGGCAGATGGGGGAATACAAGGAAACAATGACACAATGTTAGTGAGCATGATAGATAGGCAGTGATCCCAGCATAATAGCGGTCTGATTGTCGTCAAGTTGTTTGTAGGCCTCACAGCAAAGGAGATTTGAAGAGGGATTTGAAGCAGGCAGTGTGGTGGCTTTGTGGATGTTTATGGGGAGCTCCTCCCAAACATGAGAGGCAACATGGGAGAAAGCACAAAGGGGATTGTTTGAAAATGTAACACGTGGGTAATGCAGGCTTGCACCATGGGCCAATCAGAGGTGAGCATTGACAGCTCAACAGCCGATGAGACATGATAAATAGGGTGGGTTGGGGATTGACCAGGAAGGGCCATGAAAGTGAATAGAAGCAGCTTATGCTTTATGCAGTGGAGGTATTCAAAGGGAGGGGTGAACTGTTAAAGTGACAGGCTAGGAAAATGATCTTTGCAACCGTATTCTTTGCAGCCGTGGGGCCCTAATTCCAGTTGGGGTCTCTTGGCAGTACAGTCATAAAAATAGTTAATAACCATCTGTGATGTAACCTTTGGTTTGTCTAGACTAGTAGGTTCTGATTCTCGTTTACACTAAAGTCCCTTTGCACCACTCTGGTAAAGTGAAGGGGCCCTAAAGTGAATGCGAAGGACCCTTTACACTGCCAGAGCCTTATTAGTGTAAATGAGAATTGGCTTGATCTTGCATCATTACGTCATTGGGAGCTTTACCAACTATTTCAATGGGCACAGCATCACAATACTAACCACTGCCCCTTGAATAGCCAAAGTGCCATGTGCGTCAGCTCTCTCAGGGGAGGGCCTCAATCACAGGATGCCTTTGTTTTGGGGGCGGGCATTGAGGCCATTGAATCTCTGATGGGAGGGGTTTCTATTAGCCTGTCAGAGCAGGTGCTGCAAGGAGCCGTTAAACTGAACCTCTCAGGCTGCCCCAGGAAGGAAAGACACAAAAGGGAAATGGTTTGCCAGTAACAGGCACAAACAGGGCTAGGCTGCTATTTTTATAAAGAAAAGGGTGTGGTGCACATTACAGAAAGGAATATGATGTCATTCCCTGTGGGAGTTGGGAGGGGGTTACAGAGATGCTCTCTGTTTTGTTACAATAGCCATTGAAATACAGAGTTCTAATCTGATCATGTTAATGTTTCAGGGTAGAATCTTTAAAGGAGTTCAAGGAAATTAGGTTCCTTAGCCTCCTTTAAAAATCCCAGTCATTTATATGGCTCTCCTGTGTGCACTCATATTGGGTTGGAGGTTTTCTTTCTGATATTATCCAGTAATAAAACACTGCAGTTTTATACATACCTTTCCCTCTCCTCACTAAAACAGTCTAGGACTGGTGACCCTAGAATAAGAATAATAATTAATACCGAGCTCTTATAGAGCTCTTCATCTAGATGTCTCAAAGTGCATCAGTATCATTCTCATTTTACAGATAGGCTTGGGAGGTCACTTGCCTAAGGTTACCCAGCAGGCTAGTGGCAGAGCCAGGAATTGAACTCAGGTTCCATCAGCCCCATATAACATAGCTGTAACGGTACAGTCCTGCCAGTGACAACCATAGTAGCAGCAGGAGGTGATAATCTTGTGTTGCATGTTATATTCCTTCTCCCCCTTCACTTGGGAGTCTGATCTCAGTGAGAAATCAGCATTTTTGCTTAGCAAGTGGAGTTCTGCAAAGCTTGTTTGTTTCTGTTCTGGCTGTTCCTTTCTCAACTAGTGTTGCTAGACTGGGCAGCATGCAGCTACACGGACTGTATTGTGCAGAGTATGGGGCAGAAAGGAAATTAGATCATTATTGAGTGACAACAGGTTCATTTGTCGGGGTCTTATTCTGGTCATTTGACTGAGTGGAGATTTTTGGTTATTTTTTTAGGAATGAGATTTTCAAAAGCAGCTCCCCTCCAATCCACCCCCACCTCCGCCTAGCTAGAGCTTAGAGGGATCTTCATATGTAAATCATTCCAGAGATCAGGCTTATCTAATACTAAAAATTAGCACTCACTAGGCCTGACTGTGATTTCACTTGTGGTGCTGTAAATCAGCAATAACACCACTGAAGTCAATGAAGTTGCTTTGGTGTAAAATTAATGTGAGATCAGAATCAGGCCCTGTATGTAACTCCACTGACTTCAATGGAGCCACTCCTTATTTACATCAATGCAGATTAGGTCAAAAGCAGGCCAATAATGGTTCTTATTTTACAGAAAGGGAAACTGAGGCACACAAAAACAATTTGCTCCACAGAAGGAGTTCTTCTCACCGCCTCAGGCTCTCAGTGCTGTGCTTGGACAGTGCCTCTACCACTAGTCCAAAATAAGAGCTATGCCTAATGGGTGGACAAGAACTACAGCTGGTGTCAATTGACATAGCTCCATTAAAGTTACTGCAGCTATACTGATGGAGGATCTGCCCTTGTGCTTTTAAGGTACGTAAGTGAAGTCTTGGGGCAAAAACTGCACACAAATCCAACCCCTGGTATAGCCATGCACACTGCTCCCATAGCACTGTTGCTCCTTTTCGACCCAAACAGATAGTCAAAGTGTTAGGGGTCTGGGGATGTTCCAGTTGAAAGCAGAAATTGATGGAGTCTGGTATTTTCTTTGATGCAGTTTTGTTTATTTACAAAGAATGGACAAAGTCCTGAGTCTCTGAATCCAGAAGGAATCAAATAGCAGGAAACAGCTTCCTTTGCTCACAGCACCAAGAACATGCTTTTCAGCCTGCTCCCCTGACCCAAAAACCTCTCCCCAGGTTTCTTCCAGGGACAGCCACACACACTTTCAGCTGCTCCTTTAGTCTCTCTCTCTCAATGTGGGTATGTCTACACCGCAAGTGCTACAGTAGCACAACTGCAACACTCCAGCTACAGTGTTGTGGTGATGCAATGTAGACAGACACTTGGGGCAGGTCTTCACTGGGGGGGGGAGTCGATTTAAGATACGCAAATTCAGCTATGCGAATAGCGTAGCTGAATTCGACCTATCGGAGCCGACTTACCCTGCTGTGAGGACGGCGGCAAAATCGACCTCCGCGGCTCCCCGTCGACGGCGCTTACTCCCACCTCTGCTGGTGGAGTAAGAGCGTCGATTCGGGGATCGATTGTCGTGTCCCGACGAGACGTGATAATTCGATCCCCAAGAGATCGATTTCTACCCGCCGATTCAGGCGGGTAGTGTAGACATAGCCTTGGTAGAGCAATGGAAGGGGTTTTTCCGTGGCTGCAGTAGCAGTAAATCCACCCCCTGGAGAAGCAGTAGCAAGGTTGACAGAAGAATTCTTCCATGGACCTAGTGGTGTCTATGCTGGGGCTGTCGTTGTGTTAACTACATCCTCGTCAACGTCACGGTCTCCTTTGAGAACAGGAGTCCGGCATTTTGCGAAGCCCGAGCTCGTAAGCTGGAAAAATACGCCCCCCTGGCTGACACCCTGAGAGCGAAGGGCTATGAGGTGCAAATGGACGCCCTGATTATCGGAGCCCTGGGCGCCTGGGACCCCTGCAACGAGCGTGTGCTGCGGACCTGCAGGATCGGTCGACGCTACGCACGTCTCATGCGGCGCCTCATGGTCTCACATGCCATCCGATGATCCAGGGACATCTACATCGAGCACATCACCGGCCACCGACAGTACCAGGAGGCGTGAGCCGGAGTGACATCGTTCTCCCACTATGAGAAAGGGACCAAGTGACCTTCTCCGTTGGATTATATGAACTGGAACCATAAACTTCCTAAACATTAAATCTCACTAAATGAGGGTCAATCCATCCTCATCATCATATCCACTCATTATACTCCACACCCGAACACAATCACTCTATGAACTTCATACCCTCATATCTCAATGTCTGTACTTTGACCCATCAACCTTTTACCCCCAATCGGGGATATTGCAGATTATGTATTCCTCATGCCACCTGACCTTAAACCAAACTTTGCCCCCTCAATAATCTGTATGTTATTCCCTGATAACCAGAAACTTCTATGCTCAAACTCTGTTCACAATTTTTTTTTAACATCATCTTAATAAAATTTTAAAGTCTGTTTTTCAGGGATGTGTGAATTTTTCACACCCCTGGGCAACATAGGTAGGTTGACCTAAGTTTTAGGTGTCGACCAGGCCTCTGTCTTTCCCAGTTTTTGTATTCGGCCTCCCCCACAATCCCCTATGCCAAAATAGTATTCAACCAAAAGCCTCTGGGCAGGTTCACAATTCACAGATTTCTTTTGTCTTAGGTGGGGGTTTTAACTCAACCCATAACAAGGTTCCACCCTGTCCATAACAATACCCGCCCCCAGGTTTGCTCCTTGTCCCAGTGAAGCCTTTAATGGTGGCACTTAAGAGCCCATCCCAAACAGATTTTTTTAAAAGTAAATTTAAAATGATACAGGTTAACTGTTTACACATATACAGTGTCTTTCTGTTGAGATGGTTTCATATCACCAGCCCAAAACAATTTTATTCCCACCCAAATCCCTTTGGGGCTTTTCTCTCCCTGGATTGCCTTTCAGCGTTCTTCTGAGGTGTTTGGCTGAGGCAGAGCCTGGCCATTTTGTTCTAATGGGGAATTCAGTTCTGTAACAACTTTTCCAGCTTCAATTGCCACAGCTAGGGCTTGTCTATACCACGCAGCTTTTAGTGACACAGCCTTGTTGCTAAAAGTCAGCGTGTGAAAATGCTTTTTGTCGGTACTTTGACGGCACTTTTGCCGACAAAATACTTCCAGCCCCGCAAGCGGCGTTAGTTTTGTTGGCAGGAGAGCGCGCTGACAAAGCCGCGTTCACACTGCCACTTGCGTCGGCAAAACTTTTGTCTTTTGCGGGGGGGCTTTTTTAAGTTCCCGTGGAAGACAAACATTTTGTCAACAACTTTGCAGTGTAAACATACCCCTACATTCTCAGATTCAGGGGGTAGCCAAGCTGAAATTCTGTCCCCAATATCTTGGGATGGTCCTGATGGATAACTTCTGGGATCTAACCGTATCATGGACACCACTTCATTTATTTGCGTCAAGACTGTATGTGGTCCCTTCCAAAATTCATCCAGTTTAGGGCTTCTGTCCTTCTTCTTTTGAGGATTGTGGAGCCAGACCACGTCTCCTCTTTAAAAAGTTTCTACATATGCCTTTTTATCATAGAGCCTTTTCATTTTGTCAGAGGCCTCAAATTTTCCCTAGCAAAGGTGTGAACTTTTTCAGTTTTGGGTTGTAGGGTTTCCACACAGTCCAAATGGTTCAAATCCCTTTGTTCCCTTCAGAAACTCCATACAAGAGGTTGGTTTAGCTCCTGCCCAAATATGAGGCGTGCTGGGATACACTTCGTACTCTCATTGACTGCTGTTCTATAAGGGCTTGTCTACACTTGAAATGCTACATAGGCGCAGCTGCAGCGGGTAGGATTTCAAGTGTAGACTCTACTTTTGCTGATGGGAGGGTTTCTTGTGTTTGGTGTAGGTGGTAGCTAGGTTGATGGAAGAATTTTTCTGTTGACCTACTGCTGTCTATGGTTTTCAAACTTTTTTTCTGGCGACCCAGTTGAAGAAAATTGTTGATGCCTGCGACCCAACGGAGCTGGAGACAAGGGGCTAGGAGTGTGGGAGGGGCTCAGGGCTGGGGCAGAGGGTTGGGGTGCAGGGGTGAGGGCTGAGGGGTGGGGCCGGAAATGAGGGGTTCAGGGTGTGGGAGGGGGCTCTGGGCTGGGGTAGGGGGTTGGGCTGTGGGAGGGGGTCAGGGCTCTGGGCTGGGGGTGCAGGCTCTCGCTGGGCTGGGGATGAAGGGTTTGGGGTGCAGGAGGGGGCTCTGGGTTTGGGGGGCTCAGGACTGGGGCAGGGGGGTTGGGTGTGGAAGGGGTCAGGGCTCTCGGCAAGGGATGCAGGCTCTCACTGGAGCTGGGGATGAGGGGTTTGGGGTTCAGGAGGGGCTCTGGGTTTGGGGGGCTCAGGACTGGGGCATGGGGGTTGTGGTGTGGAAGGGGTCAGGGCTCTGGGCTGGGGGTGCAGGCTCTGGGGTGGGGCCAGGGATGAGGAGTTTGGGGTGCAGGAGGGGGCTCTGGGTTTGGGGGGCTCATGGCTGGGGCAGAGGGCATAGGCTTATCTCTGGTGGCTCCCAGTCAGCAGCGCAGTTGGGGTGCAGAGGCAGGCTTCCCGCCTGTCCTGGCACCGCGGCCTGCACTGCGCCCCGGAAGTGGCCAGCAGCCAGTCCGGTTCCTAGATGGAGGCACGCAAGTGGCTCCACACAGCTCTCGCTCACAGGCACTGCCCACCCAGCCGGCCAATGGGAGTGTGGAGCTGGTGCTCGGGGTTGGGGAGTGCGCGGAGTCCTGTGGCCCCTCTGCCTAGGAGCCGGACATGCTGCTGGCTGCTTCCAAGGCGCAGCGCAGTGTTGGAATAGGTAGGGACTAGCTTGCCTTAGCTAGACAGCACCACTGACAGGACTTTTAACAGCTCCATCGGCAGTGCTGACCAGAGCCGCCGCGACACAGTGCCTTATGTTCTGTGACCCAGTACTGGGTCATGACCTGCAGTTTGAAAACCACTGGTCTGTGCTGTGGGTTAGGTTGGCTTAACTAAATTTCTCGGGATGGTGGATTTTTCACACCCTTGAGCCATCAAAAGGAATGGGATATGCTGGTTCCTGTCCCTTTGGTGCTGTTTAAAAAGTTAGCCAGCTGACACGCCCCCCCCCCCAGCCCCCCGGCCAAGCCCTACTGAAGCTTTCCACCATCCCATCAGAGTGTAGGTGTGAGTTTTGTGGATGTCTAGAATCTCACAAACCTGTTGAAACACTTCGGATTCAATGTCTCTCCCTTGATCTGTGTGTAACTCACCCAAGACTGCAGATCTGGTGAAGAATTCATTCATTAGGCCTCTTGATTTTTTTTATTGGGTAAGCCTTAGACCATTTTGTGAAGTAGTCCATTAGCTAATAGCTACCAGCAGGTATTGATTGTCAGCCTCTGTCTCAGGCAAGGGTCCCAAGAACATCAATGGTAATGCGCTCCATTGGTGTCCCCTCAAGATACTACTGCAAAGGGGCTCTCCCCGTTTTAGGGGGACCATCTTCGCAATGCAAACAACACATTTCTTGCACCAACTATCTTGGCTGCTTTTTACCCGTAGAACTTGTCCCTTAATTTGTCTAAGGTTTTTGCAACCCCAAAATGTCCTGCAGTTATAAGATCATGACATAACCTTAGGACCTCCTTTTTCAGTGTACCAGTACCTCTCAGCTTCTGGTTTCTCCCATCACCTCTAAAATATTTCATTTTTATATTCCAAGCTTTCCCACTGTGACCAGAAAGATTTTACTGTGAGGAGACTCTACATTCCAGGGTGGATACATTTTCCAGTTGATTTTCCAATACGCCCTATCCTGTATCCAGGGGAAGTTTTAGTTGTGCCGGAGTCCATTTCTGCTACCTCTTTCCCCAGTCTTTTTGGTGGATGAACCAGGCACACTGGCATTTCTGCGAATTAGACTAGAGCAAAGGTGTAGAGGCAGTCCCATTACCTTGAGCAGCTAATTCCTTGCTCTCCTGCTTGGGGCAGTGTTTGCAATTAGCCTCGCAAGAGACCTGTCTGGACAAGGCATCAGCATGACCATGCTTATGGCCAGGCCTCTGTGTGATTGCAAAATTGTAGCATTGCAGTTTCTCCAACCCCCTGGCAAATTGTCCCTCAAGATTCCTGAATCTAAAGAGCCGTTGCAGGTCTGTCCTGACCATAATCTTCCTTGTACACAAATAGTGATGAAAATGTTCTATAGATTTAACCACAGGTAGGAGTTCTTTTTGGGTGGTGCAATAACTTCTCTCCGGACTCTCAGAACTGCCCCCAATCTGTAAGCACTAGCGGCTGTGTCCAGTATGAAAGGGGTTTTGAATCATAGGTGGGCCAAGACAGGAGTGGTCAGAAGAGCCTTTGTCGACTCTGAAAATGCTATATCATACTCTGCTGACCAGTGAAGTGGTTTCCCTTTCTCACCCAACCTGTGCAGTGGTTTTGCAATATTGGCAAATCCACAAATAAAGCTTCGGTAACAGGAGCAGAGCCCTGTAAAACACTGCACATCTGAGAGTGTCTGGGGAATTAGCCAGCTCTGTACAGCCTCAGTTTTCTTTTTGTCGGTGGAAATTCCCCCCTTGCTAATTGTGTACCCACTGCACAGTTGCCAACTTTCACGCAGTAAATAAGCACCCCAACTTTCACAATAAGCCAAAAATCAAGCTAATCCCATTGCAAAACAAGGCCAAAACAAGCCAATCCCTAAGAACCCCAACATACTATGTAACTAGATCCCTCCGGTGTGCAGTCTGGGACTGTGGTGGGCCCGCTGTGCACCCCTGAATCTCTCCCCCACCCTTGCCCCTGCTTGCTGGGATCCAATCAGAAAAAAGAAGCTACAAGCCAAAAATTAGCCAACAAGCAACTCACAAGCCAATTAAGCCAAAAGCAAGCCCAATTTCTGTGTTTTTTTCCTCAGGTTTGGCATGTCTGGCCCACTGCAGATTACCTCTTTTTGGAACCACTCACATTTCTTTAGGTTCAGTTTCAAATTGGCCACCTTCAGCTTATCACAGACCATTTGTAAATGTTTTAGTTCCTGCTCAACTATTTAAGCATCTACCAGAATATCATCTAGGTATAATAGACAGGCTGAGAGGGCATCCCACATAATGCCCTCTCCATTAGCCTCTCAGTGCACAAACCGAAAGTCACCGCTTTAAATTGCCACAAGCCTTGTCCTGCTGTGAAAACAGTTTTTCCCCTCTCTTTTGATCCACTTCCACTTGCCATACCCACTTTTTACAGCCTCCAGGTTATCATTTAATTTTCTACAGTCCACATAGAATCTGGTGCTGCCATCCTTTTTCTTAACCAGAACTATGGGTGAGCCCCAACAACTGGTTGAAGGCTTGATATGCCTTCCATTCCGGATACCTTTTCTCAATGGCCTGTAGTGCCTCTTCCCTTTTAGCTTCTGGTAAACGATGAGATGGCTGTTTAATGGGTTGGTTTCCCCCAGTATCAATCTTGTGTTGGACCAGTTGAGTAGAACTTATATCTTTGTTGGATAAGAAGAACAATTCTTAATTTCTAACCAGAAAGTCTTAAGCCATGTCTATGCTACTGGCTAAACTGGCACTGCTGCGATGGATGCAGCGGTGCCGGTTTAGCGGATCTGGTGAAGACACGCTAAGTCAATGGGAGAGCGCTCTCCCCTCCACATTTGTACACTACCTCCCTGAGAGGTGGAAGCTATGTTGATGGGAGAGCATCTCCTGTCGACATTGCGCAGTGTAGCCACCGCTGTAAATTGACCTAAGTTATATCGACTTCAGTTACGTAACTGAACTAGCGTAACTTAGATCGACTTGCAGCGTTAGTGTAGACCAGCCCTTAGATTGTTCTGCTGTTCCCTGTGTAAGTGTACAGCACTGTGCTGGAACAAGTCCAACTCTGGGAGCTCACTTTCCCAATTGTAGTTTTCTTCTATAACAGTATTTACCAGATACCCAGCTCACATTTCGCAACTGCATTGCCTTTTCTCACTATTTGCTGTTTGTCAGAGACGTTCAGCAAAGGAAATGGGATCAGTTCTTGTTTCAGAACTACAAGAACTTTAGGAGCTAAGATTCCCCTGAGAATACACATCACAGATCCTATACACACTCAGTAGCCAAATTCCCATTATTGCTGTTTAGCTGCCCAGATCTAAACAAAAACTGGGGCTGATCCTTGTATCCCCAAGCTTTTCCCCTTCAGCTTAATGTCCTCCCATTTCTCAAACTAGGAGAGGGGCTTTCACTAGACACTTGTGATATTCTGTCTTGGCCTTCCTTAAATGTATAACACTCCTTCTTTTTGTGGCGAGTTTTGTCATAGCATTTAACGGAATTGTTTTCCTTTAATTTTTTTAATCATTGCCAATTTCCTTTGTGAAAATAATATTTCTCATTTGTTCCAATCATTTCATATGGTTGTGATCCAGATTAGAATCCCCCTTTCCATCATGTATATTAGAAACAGAATTGTAGTTACAGGGATCAAGGTCATTAGCTTCCATCTTCCTCACTAATAGCTGCTTCCTCTTCAAGATTCAAATTCTGTAGCAAATTCCACAGCCTCTCAGAATGACTTTGACCTCCTTTCGCTGATATTGATCTGCAAGTCAGGGTCCAGCTGAGCATCTACACATTGATCCATTGCCCATCTATTCTGGAAGGCCTTTGTGATATGCGGATATGCCAGGAACATAAGTCTTTGAGGTCCTCTGCCAGTTCAAGTGGGGTTTCTTCTTTCCCTTTTTTTCTAGATCTTAGCTGTGCCCTGGCTAGCTCAGATTGATGGCTGACTCCAGACTGCATGTCAAGGGCTTGTACCAGGTCTGGATAACTCCATCTCTTTTCTGGGAGTAAGTTCTGCAGCACTATCAGAGATGGGCCACTCAAGTTGGACACTAGTAACCCCCCTTTCTGTCCATCTCACAGCACTGATTTGAGCTAGAATGTTGAACTGAGCCAAATAAGCCTCCCAGGGAGTTTTCCCCTCAAAGATAGTAGGTTTTTGCATCACTGGAGCTGGCCCCTCAGGGACTTTGTGGGTTACAAACAGGGTAGACAACTGTTGTAAATGTCTGGTCTTACCAAAGTCCTCTGGCTGGCTCAATTTCTTATCCAGGCAGCTGTCTTCCACTGTAATCTGTGATGCTTTGGTTTTCTTTTGGAACTGAATTTTCAGCTCCTAGTCCTTGCTGCTGCTTATCTCTGTTAGCAAGTTTCAAGTTGGCGAAAGCTTTCCTGGTCTCCACTATTTAATGGACAAAACCTCTGGTCTATGGCACTCAGGTTGCTGGTCACCTCTTTGACCTGTCTTGTCATTCCAGCCTGGAGCTTTGTAGCTGGGCTTCCCAACCTGTCTGAACATAAGGAGTTGTTGCTCCCACACCGATTTGACCTCTGCCTGAAAATCAACCCTCTGCCCTTTCTGGAATCTTCCAGATGCTGCTTTACTTTCTGTTGTGAAGCTTCAAGGTCCTGTTTCAATTCCTTTTGGCCATCTTTGATTTCTGCAAGCATTGCAATCATTTGCTCCATCTTGGTTCAACAGGAATACCAGCACACAATTTTTCTCCTTGGAGACTGGATCCCAGTATTGACCTCAGTGTTGCCCCTTTTTGACCTGAGCAGCTAGCCAACATTTTAGGACCCTCTGAATGTTCCAGTTGGAAGTAGAAATTGATGGGGTCTAGTATTTTCTTTGATGCAGTTTTGTTTATTTACAAAAAATGGACAAAGTCCTGAACTGTGAACCCAGAAGGAATCAAATAGCAGGAAACAGCTTTCTTTGCTCACAGCACTAAGAACATGCTTTTCAGCCTGCTCCCCTGACCCAAAAACCTCTCCCCAGGTCTCTTTCAGCTGCTCCTTTAAACTCTCTCTGACTTCCTCAGTTTTTCTGTTCTGCCTTCCTCCCTCACTCTCCCACCCCCCTGAAAAGAATAATCAGCCAAAAGCCCTGGAGTGGGTTCAGACACATTTTGTCTTAGGTGGAAGTTTTAACTCAATCTATAACAAAGTTCTCCCCAGCTCATAACAATCATAGAATCATAGAATATCAGGGTTGGAAGGGACCTCAGGAGGTCATCTAGTCCAACCCCCTGCTCAAAGCAGGACCAATCCCCAACTAAATCATCCCATCCATGGCTTTGTCAAGCCAGGCCTTTAAAACTTTAAGGAAAGAAATTCCACCACCTCCCTAGGTAACCCATTCCAGTGCTTCAACACCCTCCTAGTGAAAATGTTTTTCCTAATATCCAATCTAAACCTCCCCCACTGCAACTTGAGACCATTGCTCCTTGTTCTGTCATCTGTCACCACTGAGAACAGTCTAGATCCATCCTCTTTGGAACCCCCTTTCAGGTAGTTGAAAGCAGCTATCACTCCCCCCCTCACTCTTCTCTTCTGCAGACTAAATAATCCCAGTTCCCTCAGCCTCTCCTCATAAGTCATGTGCTCCAGCCCCCTAATCGTTTTTGTTGCTCTCCGCTGGACTCTTTCCAATTTTTCAACATCCTTCTTGTAGTGTGGGGCCCAAAACTGGACACAATACTCCAAATGAGGCCTCACCAATGCCAAATAGAGGGAAATGATCACGTCCCTCGATCTGCTGGCAATGCCCCTGCTTATACAGCCCAAAATGCGTTAGCCTTCTTGGCAACAAGGGCACACTGTTGACACAACTTCTCATCCACTGTAACCCCTAGGTCCTTTTCTGCAGAACTGCTGCCTAGCTATTCGGTCCCTAGTCTGTTGCAGTGCATGGGATTCTTCCATCCTAAGTGCAGGACTCTGCACTTGTCCTTGTTGAACCTCATCAGATTTCTTTTGGCCCAGTCCCTCTGTATCCTATCCCTACCCTCCAGCATATCTACCACTCCTCCCAGTTTAATGTCATCTGCAAACTTGCTGAGGGTGCAGTCCACGCCATCCTCCAGATCATTAATGAAGATATTGAACAAAACTGGCCCCAGGACCGACCCTTGGGGCACTCCGCTTGATACCGGCTGCCAACTAGACATGGAGTCATTGATCACTACCCATTGAGCCCGACGATCTAGCCAGCTTTCTATCCACCTTATAGTTCATTCATCCAGCCCATACTTCTTTAACTTGCGGGCAAGAATACAGTGGGAGACCATATCAAAAGCTTTGCTAAAGTCAAGAAATAACACATCCACTGCTTTCCCCTCATCCACAGAGCCAGTTATCTTGTCATAGAAGGCAATTAGGTTAGTCAGGCATGACTTGCCCTTGGTGAATCCATGCTGACTGTTCCTGATCACTTTCCTCTCCTCTAAGTGCTTCAGAATTGATTCCTTGAGGACCTGCTCCATGATTTTTCCAGGAACTGAGGTGAGGCTGACTGGCCTGTAATTCCCCGGATCCTCCTTCTTCCCTTTTTTAAAGATGGGCGCTACATTAGCCTTTTTCCAGTCATCCGTGACCTCCCCCGATCGCCATGAGTTTTAAAAAATAATGGTCAATGGCTCTGCAATCATACCCGCCAATTCCTTTAGCACCCTCGGATGCAGTGCATCCGGCCCCATGGACTTGTGCTCGTCCAGCTTTTCTAAATAGTCCTGAACCACTTCTTTCTCCACAGAGGGCTGGTCACCTCCTCCCCATGCTGTACTGCCCAGTGCAGTAGTCTGGGAGCTGACCTTGTTCGTGAAGACAGAGGCAAAAAAAGCATTGAGTACATTAGCTTTTTCCACATCCTCTGTCACTAGGTTGCCTCCCTCATTCAGTAAGGGGCCCACACTTTCCTTGACTTCCTTCTTGTTGCTAACATACCTGAAGAAACCCTTCTTGTTACTCTTAACATCTTTTGCTAGCTGCAACTCCAAGTGTGATTTGGCCTTCCTGATTTCACTCCTGCATGCCTGAGCAATATTTTTATACTCCTCCCTGGTCATTTGTCCTAACTTCCACTTCTTGTAAGCTTCTTTTTTGTGTTTAAGATCAGCAAGGATTTCACTGTTAAGCCAAACTGGTCGCCTGCCATATTTATTATTCTTTCTACACATTGGGATGGTTTGTTCCTGCAAGGATTCTTTAAAATACAGCCAGCTCTCCTGGACTCCTTTGCCCCTCATGTTGTTCTCTCAGGGGATCCCGCCCATCAGTTCCCTGAGGGAGTCAAAGTCTGCTTTTCTGAAGTCCAGGGTCCGTATTCTGCTGCTCTCCTTTCTTCCTTGTGTCAGGATCCTGAACTCGACCATCTCATGGTTACTGCCTCCCAGGTTCCCATCCACTTTTGCTTCCCCTACTAATTCTTCCCTGTTCGTGAGCAGCAGGTCAAGAAGAGCTCTGCCCCTAGTTGGTTCCTCCAGCACTTGCACCAGGAAATTGTCCCGTACACTTTCCAAAAAACTTCCTGGATTGTCTGTGCACTGCTGTATTGCTCTCCCAGCAGATATCAGGGTGATTGGAGTCCCCCATGAGAACCAGGGCCTGTGATCTAGTAACTTGTTAGTTGCCAGAAGAAAGCCTCGTCCACCTCATCCCCCTGGTGGTCTATAGCAGACTCCCACCACGACATCACCCTTGTTGCTCACGCTTCTAAACTTAATCCAGAGACTCTCAGTTTTTTCTGCAGTTTCATACTGGCGCTCTGAGCAGTCATACCGCTCTCTTACATACAATGCAACTTCCCCACCTTTTCTGCCCTGCCTGTCCTTCCTGAACAGTTTATATCCATCCATGACAGTACTCCAGTCATGTGATTATCCCACCAAGTCTGTTATTCCAATCACATCATAATTGCTTGACTGTGCCAGGACTTCCAGTTCTCCCTGCTTGTTTCCCAGGCTTCTTGCATTAGTGTGTAGGCACTTAAGATAACTCGCTGATTGTCCTGCTTTCTCAGTATGAGGCAGGAGTCCTCCCCTCTTGCGCTCTCCTGTTCGTGCTTCCTCCCAATATCTCACTTCCTCACTTACCTCAGGGCTTTGGTCTCCTTACCCCGGTGAACCTAGTTTAAAGCTCTCCTCACTAGGTCAGCCAGGCTGCTTGCGAAGATGCTCTTCCCTCTCTTCGTTAAGTGGAGCCCGTCTCTTCCTAGCACTTCTCTCTGACACCACCTGTGTAGCCATTTGTTGACTTCCACGATTTGACAGTCTCTACCCGGGCCTTTTCCTTCCACAGGGATGGACGAGAACACCACTCGCGTCTCAAACTCCTTTATCCTTCTTCCCAGAGCCACGTAGTCTGCAGTGATCCGCTCAAGGTCATTCTTGGTAGTATCATTGATGCACACGTGGAGATGCAGGAAGGGGTAGCGATCCGAGGGCTTGATGAGTCTTGGCAGTCTCTCTGTCACATCGTGAATCCTAGCTCCTGGCAAGCAGAACACTTCTCCGTTTTCAAATAGATGACTCAGTCCCCCTGAGGAGGGAGTCCCCAACTACCACCACCCACCTTCTTCTCGAGCGGTGGTCATGGAACCCCCCCATCCCTAGGACAGTGCATCTCATGCCTTCCAATCAGTGCTAATACTTGAAATGTTACTGTGAGAAGAGCTGCCCCAAAGGGAATCCTGCTTAATTCATTTGGCACAGACTGACATTTAAAAACCATCCTGAATTTCAAAAAGCTCTTGAGTTTTTAACAAAATTGATATGCGCTGGCGATTCCCCCTCTCATTACTGCAGGGTGTGCACAACACATGGCTTCCCCTCTACCTTTGGCACAAAGTTGTTTCTTTTTAAATGTGGTTTTGCGGAGATCTTTTGTTGGGTTTTAAAATAGAAGGTAAAACAAACTCCCAGAGCTTTCAGCTGGTTGTCTTGCATTTGTTTTTAAGTGGCTGCGAATGAAACATTGCAAATGTCGTTCACTTTGGAATGTTGAGTGACTCTCTTGCAAAATTCATCATGGCTTGGGATTGTCTGGAGGAGGAAGAACTGGCTTACAGTATCTCAGCTGCTTGGCAGACACTCTTCTTTTCTTTCCAGAAGTGCTGAGTATACTGAACAAAGAGGCTCTGAGTAGTTGGGTATTTGACTGGAGTGTAAACAGGCCTGTGGTCAATAGTATTTTATGTTTCTTCAGTTGTTTGCATTATGGTAGTGCCTAAGGCCTCAACTGAGAGCAGAGGCTCATTGTGCAATGTGCTGCAGATATGTAGCAATAGGCAGTCCCTTCCCTGAAGAGCTCATAATATTTGTCTTCAAAGTGTTATGGTTCCTATTTTATAGTTTAGGGAAGCTGAGGCACAGAGAGGTGAAGAGATTTGTTCAAGGTTATGCACGGGGAGTCAGTAGCAGAGCCAAGGATCCAGGAATTCCTATCTCCCAGTCCTGTAGTTGTATTGTATCTTTCTTTCAAGTGGTATCAGTAACTGGTTAGTTGTCAGTCATCCATCTGAAAGATGGATGAGGAGATGGGAAGCTTTTTGAAACTTAGGAACATAAAAATTGTCGTCCTAGATCGGTCAAATGAATCCATCCAACTCAGTATTCCCACACTTCATGCTTTATCAGACCAGTGGGCCTACGTAGTCCAGTATCCTGGCCTCCTTCCATCAGATTAAGAGTCCATTTAGCATAGTACTCCCACCACTGAGCTATGTTAGCTCAGATCAATGACTGACCAGTGTCCAGTACCAGATGCATCAGAGAAAGGTGTAAATTCTACGTAATAGGCAATTCTATAGGAGCATACTTATGGGGGAAGGGTGAGATGTTAAAAAGCACCTAAGTGGAAGCTCCTAAACCACTTAGGCACTTTGGAAAGTCTCACTTGATGTTTCTTCACAATCCCAGGCACTTAGTGTTTGGTTTAAGACATGAAGGTTGGTCTAATTTACAATTATTTATCCTCACTAGCATAACTATGGATTATATTCTTGTTTGCATAAATGTCTATTTTTTTGTATCGTCCTGATCTCTGTGACTCATGCATACACACTGACTTGTGGAACTCAGTGCCAATCATGGAAAAGCAGAATTCATTTCAAAAGTAGTGATAATTTTAAAGGTTACTAGTTCTCCTTGAAATACATACTGAACTTCTCCAGCATAACTAAAAATGACTGATCTTGACTAAGATTAAAAACAAACTAACTTTTTTTTTATTAATCTGTTTTATACAGTGTTTGACTGGAAGTGTTGTTAACCTGGATTATGAATGGCAAAATCAGGGAATGGAAGTTCATACTCCTCTGCTGAGTTGACAAGTTTCATCTTCAAGAAAATTTAGAACAGAACAAATTGACTTGTGAAGCTGTGTGTTCCTAATCTCAGCCTCCACTGGGAACATGTCACTAGTCCAACTTCTTAACACGTCTCCATTCAGCCTCATCAAATATGAATCACCCTGGATTTAATACATTTTGTTGATTCAGACTTTAAGAGTTTAAGCTGATTTTTCTAAGGCAACAGATTTACTGATGAACTCTCAAAAGACATCACAAGTGCCTGGAATGAATTACTTGGGGTCATTTTGTTATCTGTGACGTATCCAACAAACTTTAGAAAGAGAAACTGTGAGTGGCTGGAAATAATTCCCTGAATTAATATAATCACAGTGAGAACTTTTCTCCTACATGTTACTACTCCATTTCCAAACATCTCTTTATAAAAAATGGCAGAAAACATTTAGATTATTTTTAAACCTGTTTTTTAGGATCCAAAAAGATACCCTCATCTGACGGATTATTTTGATGGACTTTGCCAGGCCAGCTCTGAATAGTCTTTAGTAATCGGCAAGATGTCCACTAAGGTCCCAATCTACCTGAAAAGAGGTAGTAGGAAGGGCAAGAAGGAAAAACTCCGAGATATCCTTTCTTCTGATATGATCAGCCCCCCCTTGGGAGACTTCAGACACACTATTCACATAGGGAGTGGTGGGGAGAATGATATGTTTGGGGATATTTCTTTCTTGCAAGGGAAATTCCACCTTCTACCAAGGACTGAAGGTAGCCTAGATTCTGACAGGGGCAGCCACTGTGGAGTGCCATTTGAGTTCTCAAGGACTGCTACTATCTCTGGTCATGAGCAACCATTTTCTGAAGCTCCCTCGCCACTCTTAAAAAATGCCATCTCACTGCCTGTCATTGGGGGTCCACAGGCTCTAATGTTGCCCTCTACACAGGCCCCACCAAAGCCACCAAGGCTGCACCTTGATGATAAAGTTCAACCAGCTCTGCAAGGCAAGGAAGCTGTGGCAGAACTGACTTCATCCAAGGACAGCAGGACTTCTGAACCTATCCCTCATCTCTGCAGCCCCAATGAGCTGTTTGCCATCCCTCAGAATGGATTTGTTGAAGAGAAAAATAAGAATGAGTCCTTTATGTCCCATGCTGGTTCCCTGCTCTCCCTCCATGTGGATCTGGGGCCTTCTATCTTGGAGGATGTCCTTCAGGTCATGGATAAACACCAAGCTGGGAAAGTGATACAAGATTCTGGCAGGCAAGAAATCCTGACATGAAAACTAAAGGGACTTACGTGGGGAAAGACTTTAAAATGTAGAGTTTTGTAGATAAGAATTTTCCCCCCAATGTGGAATATGGTTAACTGGGCCAGCTTGAATTAGTGAATTTTATCCTGTGTGAAATCCCAATTGTGCATCTTATAGTAATAGGGTATTAAGCTTTTAGGAGTGTGTTGCTTACTTTCACCAATGCCCATCATACTGACGTTTTTTTTTATGTTGCTTTCTGCAGGCCTTTGAATGCTGCTCAGTACTGAAAAATGTATGAAACTAAGATAAGTTCAGTAGCAGCAATAAATTGCCGCTTAGCAATAAGACCTCTAACTTTACTGATCTGAATAAATTTTAAGGGATATGACTTTTTTTTTAAAGGACTGTGTCATTTTAAACTATTTGTAGTGGGTGTGGTGTGAATGATGCTGTGGAATATCAAGAGTTTAATTCAAAAGGATCCTGGTTCAGATTGAGAGACTATTTTACACATAACTTTGTTAAAGTAGAGCCTGTGAGAGATGCCATATTGCTGGGGTCCTTGTTAAAGGAAATAAAGATGTAGACTGGAATATAACCACATATATTAAGGGGATTTCTCATTAGCATTGTAATCAAGATTCACTGTCCACATTAGTCATGTAACTCACCCACAGATGTAGTACAACTCAATCAAGTTGACACATGCTGTTCTAAATCAAACTGTCTTCCTATCTGTATTTACTGTTTGAAAACCTGACCACTTGCTGTTTGCCAGATAACTTGAATTGTCAAATGGACTGTAAGCAATTTTTTTTAACCTCTTAATTGAATTTTTAAAAGAATCTGCCACTTTACCAGTAAAGCAACTAGGAAAAAAATCCATTTGGCTTTGATGATGATCCTTCTTTATAAAAAAGCTAGGAGTAAAAATTAGCAGACTGTATAGTTATGCCTATGTCTGCTAAAATAGAGTCAATGGTTGGAAGTTGAAATCATCGTACTTCAAGCTGGAAATAAAATGAAACTTTTCAACAGCAAGAATAATTAACCACTGGAACAGATTACCAAGGGATGTGGTAAATTCTCCATCACTTGGAGTCTACAAACTGAGAGACACTCTAATTCAACCACAAATTGTTGAGCTTGATGCAGGAAATTGTGGGGACACTTTTTAGCCGGTGTTATGCAGGATGATGATGGTCCCTTCTGGCCTTAAAATTGATGGAAATCTAAATTCTGCTGGCCTTAGAACTGCAGAAATAGCCAAGACAACAGATGGTTCTATTTGCTCAAGTGGGTCATATTTTCAAAGTTGCCTAAAAGATTTGGACTCCCACTTCCCATTAAAATTCCCTAGGTGGTTTTAAATGTCAGCCCTTGCTCTTATTTATTTATTTATAATCCTTTAGTACCTCGGTAGGAACTCCAGTCTATCTCAGTACTTGTGTGTCGCTCATCATTAATAGACTTTATCCTTGTAGCACTCCTGTGATGTAGGGGAGCATTGTCCCCATTTTATATCTGGAAGAACTGAGACAAAGGATAGATCAATGGGCAGATTTTTAAAGGCATTTAAGTTCCTTGGGCAAGGTCACACAGGGAATCCAGGACTAATCCAGGAATTGAACCTAACACTCCAGAGTCTCAGTCTAGTAGCCATTCTTCCACCCAGTCAAATATCAAGGCACCATGGTGCTAGGTATTATACAGAAGACCACTTCTGCCTCCACAATTTTACTAGGTAAGTACTGGATAGGACACACAACTGAGTGGGTAGAGAGGATGAGGGAATAATAAAAGAAATAGCATGTAGCAGAGAAATAATAATCTCCACTTGTCAGTAACCTAACCAGTGTCAGACAAGAATGATTTGTAAGTGTCATGGCAGAGGTAGGATATAAGGAGGGACTTAAAAGACTGCTCAACTAATCTGTGGGGGATGCCTTGTTGGAACAATATGGAATAATTCAGACTTGCATAGTTTTTTGGGCTAGGAATGTAAAAAGAGCCTGCTGGAGTTGGACACCCAAATCCATCTGAAATGTAATAGGAATTGGGTGCCTGACTCCCTTAAAGTCCTTCCAAACGCCCAGACTTGGGGTATGAGAGAGGACATAGTATAAGCACCTATCACTATCAGATCCCTTTGACTCCAGGGTTCTAGTCTCATCTCTGGGAGGGGAATGTTTAATGCTTAGGGTAAGGGAACTGGAGTCAGGACTCTTGGGTTCTATTCCCAGCTCTGGGAGGAGGGTGTTGTTTTGTGCTTAGAAGCAGTGAGGACCCAGGACTCAGCGCTGTTCCTACTCTACCACTGATTTACTGTGTGATCTTGGGCAAGTCACAACTCTCTCTTCCTCAGTTTCCCCATCTATAAAATAGGGATAAAAAAAATGCCTTCCCTTCACCACACAGATATCAAGGTTTGATGTATGTAAAGTATGTCCCACTGGCTTAAAGGCAGTAATTAAGTTCAAAGCATCATAATTCATGGACATTTCTGGCAGCCTCAATTCACAGTTTAAGATGTGTACCCTTAAGGAATTAAGGTGCCTTGACCTTCTGTTCCTCCCTCTGCATCAGAATATGTTTTTCCTACAACATCTCAATGTCACTGATTTTCTGTTTTGTACAGAGTGTATCATTTTGTTTAATCTTTTCTAGAGGGGAATAAATAATGACTCATTAAACTAACAAGCTCTCATCTTGTCACTGCACAACTGTCTCAGCTCTTGTTTATGCTGCCCATCTGTTTCTGTTGGGAGGCTTTACAAAGGAGACAAATGTGTATGTGATTAAGGTGCCTTATAAGGCAATGCTGCCTGAGAGAAGCAGCAATTTTGGTTTAAATAAGTGTTTTGATAACTTTTCTAGCCTTCAGGCTGCAAAACAGACAAACTGGACCAAATTCAGCCTGGAGTATGTGGGAACACTCCCATGGCAGTCTCTAGATTTCATTCTGGTCTGACTTTACACCAGTTTTAAATCCAGGGGGCCAGATTCTGAACTGGTGAAGTCAACAGAGTTCCACTGAGAATCTAGCCCTCTGTCTGCAGTGGAGTTACTCCCGATTTACAGTGATGTAATGGAGACCAGAAGAAGGTCCTCTGTGACTAATTAAATGGGGATAAAAGCTGTTGTTTTTTTCCTGGCAGTGCTTAAGGGTCACCAGTTAAGGATCTGGGCCCCAAAGGTGCTGTATAACCATCTAACAAAAAGATTGTCCCTGTCCAAAAGAACTTGCAATCTCAGTGGGTGTAAATAACCACACAAAGTGCAGGGCAATGGAGAGGCTGGCCTCTGGGGTGTAAATCTGGCAGAAGTCTTAAGAGTTGGAATTCCATGGGATGGAAAACAAGTATGACTTACACTTCCAGGGGTCAGAAAGGAGTGTAATTGCACTGCTGTTTTCAGGATACCTTATATGCCATGCCAAATCCATAGCTGGTATAAAGTGGCATGGATCCATTAAAGACTATGGAACTACACTGGCTTACAGTTGTCAGGGATCTGGCCCTATGTGTGATTTATACCACTGTTGAATTTGGCTCCCTGTTCTCCATGCAGCATACTGTTCATCCTATCCTGTGTTGATACATAGATGGCCCACATCTTAAGGGTATCTGAGCACCTCACAATCATCAATGAATGTTTATCCTCATATCCTGTGAGATAAAGAAATATCCCCATTTTATAGTGGGGGAACTGAGACACAAAGTACATTAAGTGACTTGGCCAAGGTCATGTCTGTGGCTGAGCCAAGAATTGAACCCAGGTCTTCTGCATCCCAGTCTATGCCCCTATTCAAGTGATTAGACCATCCTTCCTACCCTACAACCATCCTTCTGTTTATTTTCAGATGGCAAAACATCTCAGCAAGCTGCCTACTACATTCTGACCTCTTTTGGCTGCCACCAGTTTCCAGGGTCACATTGAGGCTTTAGGGTAGACGCTCACTATAAATGCTGCAACCAGAAGAAGAAAAACAGGTCCCCTGACACACCTGCAGAGTTCATCCTTCACGTTAACCCACATCTGAGTGTATTAGGGTATGGTCTGTCTGTCTCAGTATGGGGCCACCCCACTTTTTCTGATATTGTCCTACATAAAAGTGAGTACAAATTGTTAGTGCTCTGGGGAAGTCTTTTATACCTGCTTTGCATTGGTGCAAATGACTACACAAGTTGCAGGCAATGCAGAATCCTGTTTGGTATGCCTAATGTGCCTATCACCATGGTATCCGGACTCCATCTCTTCTGTTTAGATTATCCTTCTTACACAGAATATTCAATCAGGCATCACTCCAGGAATTTCCAGGCACTAGAGAGTATGGATGCCAATTAACACTTGAGATTTTGGAGGAGGCAGGGAGGATGAATTCAGATTTAGAATACAGGCCTCTACAATTTTACCTTTGCAGTAACTTGCTTTATCCAAGATCAATCTCTGTGTGTCAGTCTGTCTCTCCTCCCTCTCTCACGAGGTTAACTTTATTTTCCAGCATACTAAAGCTGTTGTTCAGCCAAACAATTCCAAGAAAAATTCTGGAACGGACCATGTTTCTGAGTGCAGAGCAGATCTGCTAATGGACAGCTCTGCTTTTCTATTGCTGCCTATAATCCTCGTGAGGGCTTTGTGGCCATGGCGACAGCACAGTGGCATTTGTTTCCATGGATTTCACCTTAGTTGGCACATCAGAGTGAATGCACAAATAGATTTCAGCCTGAAACTAAAGTGTTTGGAATCCACCTCCCCCACCACACCCCATCCTTGGAAGCATCAGAAATCTGCACAGACTGGTACAAAATAACCCTTACCAAGAAGGACATACTATCACAAAGGATCAGACTCTAGGCATCAGTCTTCCCAGCTGTCAGAATTGTCCGTCCCATGTTAAAACTTCTTGAACAGATACAACTTAAAATTCCAAATAGCATATAACTTTTTGCAATCAGTCTTAACAGTTGCTTCACTGTTAAAATTAATTCCTTCCACTGTTAGTGATGAGTTAGGAATATAGGATTCATAGCATTAATATATCAAGTCTGGTATCCAACCTCCTGTTATACTGTATCAAATCAATGATCCATCCAGCTTAATAGCCCCATCACTCCCTGCTGCACTGGATCAGACGAAGGGGCAAAAGTATCCTGGTATCCCCATCTCAGGTCAGACCAATGGGTCCATCTAGTCTGGTCTCCTTGCCTCCTTGTTACCCTGGACCACATCATTGGTCCATCTAGTTTCGTATCCTGCTGCCAAAAGAGCCCATTAGCTGATGCTTGTGAAGACGGGAAACCCAGCCTGCCCCTTGTATAATGTTCTATTAGGTGTGGAGGACTGGAAGGCATGGAATCCCTTCTGACTCTTGCTGTGATTATTTCATTAGAAACTTCCATTTTCAGAGCTTTATGTCTTAGCTATAGAAAACATGTTTAATCATGTTAAGATTATCCATCTGTAAAAATAATGACCAGCTTAAAGGAATCCTGCTAATAACTGAGGTTAAAAAAAACTTGGCTCGTTATAAACAGGTATAATTGGTACTTTGCACTGTAAATATTAATTTTTGTTAACCACACAGCCACACTTTGATAACAATTAAAAACAAGAAATGTCAGCCATGATTTGCATAAGGCATACATTAAAACAAGACAGGTTCATTCCTGGTGTAAAGCAAATGAAGTCAGGTCCTGTGGTTAAGATGCTGGCCTGGGATTCTTTAGTCTGGTTTTGATTCCTACTCTGGCACAGACTTCCTGTGTGACCTTGGACAAGTCACATAAGGTCAAATTTTCAAAAGCACCTATGTGACTAAGTCCCATTTTAAAAAGTGACTTTGGTGATTTCAGAATGTTATCCATAATTTTCTGTGCCTCAGTTCCTCATCTGTAAAATGGGGACAATGGGCCAGAAACTCAGCTGGTGTAAACAGAGCTCCAATAATCCTTCCTTTGTCCCATCCTTTGTCTATCTATTTAAATTATAAACCCTTTGGAGCAGGGATAGTCTATTCCTATGTGTACATGCAGCACCCAACACAAAGGGCCCCAATCTCAATTGAAGCCTCTTTATGTTACTACAATACAAATAAAAAACAGCCACACAAGCCAACACAATTTAAAACAAGAAATGCCAGCTACGATTTGTGTGGGACCAACATAAAAATCAGTGGGCCAAATTCATTGTTGGTGTAATTCTACTGAAGTCAGTGGGTGAATTTATCCCAAGCTTGTGGCTCCCAAGGGCTGAATGGTGTTACTGAACAGCTGCTAATCAGGTCACTTAATGCACTACTGGAAAGTTCTCAGATATTACAGTGTTGAGGGCAGTGGAAGAACCTACAGCTGTACCTCTGACCCAAGCAGTTCGCCAATATTTGTGGCCTTGCAGGGTTGTTTCTGTTAGGAGATGAAATTGAGGCTACCAGTCTGATATATTCTTTAGTGCCATCTAGTTTATTAACAAAGAATGTCCACAAAGACCTGTTTCCTTGAACATAGGTGAAAATGAAAAACAGGCAGTTTCCTGGCTCACTATTTCCCAGGCAGTTCTGTGCACAAGGAGCTCTGTCCATCTGCTCCCTCTCAGGGCCACGCTCACGAAGGGCATGGCTACACTTGTGAGTTAGAGCGCATTAAAGCAGCCCAGTGCGCTCTAACTCACGACCCGTCCACACTGGCAAGGCACGTAGAGCGCTCTGACTCCGCGGCTACAGCGCTCCTGGAACTCCACCTCGGCAAGTGGAATAACATTTGATGCGCCCCCGCTGGAGCGCCACAGCGCCAGTGTGGACGCCCTGGTCTGTTAATGCGCTCTGATTGGCCTCCAGAAGTGTCCCACAATGCCTGTTCTAGCCACTCTGGTCATCAGTTTGAACTCTACTGCCCTGCCTTCAAGTGACCAACCATCAGACCTGCCCTTTCAATTCTCTGGGAATTTTGAAAATCCCCTTCCAGTTTGCTCAGCCAGGCGTGGAGTGCTCTCAGTGAATCCTTCCAGGTGACCATGCCTCCACGTGCCAGGCGATCCCCAGCATGGAGCAATGGCGAGGTGCTGGACCTCATCAGTGTTTGGGGGGAGGAAGCTGTCCAGTCCCAGCTGTGCTCCAGCCGTAGGAATTACGATACCTTCGGGCAGATATCAAAGGACATGCTGGAAAGGGGCCATGACCGGGACACTCTGCAGTGAAGGGTTAAAGTGAAGGAGCTGCGGAATGCCTACCGCAAAGCCTGCAAGGCAAACAGCCACTCTGGTGCTGCCCCTGCAAACTGCTGTTTTTACAAAGAGCTGGATACGATACTTGGGGGTGACCCCCACCTCCATTCTGAGTACCACCATGGACACTTCAGAGCCCAGTGCAACAAGGCAGGAGGAGGAGGAGCAAAGTGGGAGTGAGGGTGCTGAGGAGGAGGAAGACACGCCGGCATCCCTAGATACATGCAGCCAGGAGCTGCTCTCAAGCCAGGAGGAAGGTAGCCAGTCACGGCGACCGGTGCTTGGGGAAGGACAAACACCAGAGGAGGTTCCCGGTAAGTGGCTTTTATTTTGGAAAGGAAGTTATTCAGTGCGGGCTCTTGGGGCAAGGAGGGTTAGGGCTGCATGCATGCCTAGATGTGGAATAGGGCGTTTATGTGCTCTCTCACATTGCGGTAATCGGCTTCAGTGATCTCTTCAAAGGTCTCAGCCAGAACTTGGGCAATGTGCTTGCGCAGGTTTCGTGGGAGAGCCACTGTGGTCCTTGTCCCAGTCAGGCTAACATGTCCGCGCCACTGTGCCGTGAGGGGCGGGGGGACCATAGCTGCACACAGGCAAGCTGCATATGGGCCAGAGCGGAAGTCGCATTGTAGTAGAAGACCCTCCCTTGCTTCCCAGGTTACCCTCAGCAGCAAGATATCTTTCAGGACCAACTCCTGTGGAAAATGTGGAGACAGTGTTCAGTATAGGGGCCTCCTGCAGCCGTTGGCTCTCCCCAAGGCACAGAAACCCAGAGGACAGTACAGCCATGAAAGAATCAGTCCCCCTTGACCCTGTGCTTACTCACCATTTTGGGACTCCCGTGGGTTATGTGCGCTCACTTTGGGATGGGCAAATTATGCTATTGTGTAGACTGTGCTTGCCCTCCTTAAGTACGGGGGAATCATTGCTCTGTCTGGTGTGAACAATGCTGCCTCTGTTAAGTGTTGCATTTTGCCTTTACAGATGCAGCCTTGAGATCTCAGCCGTCCATGTTATCACCGGCCAAGAAGCTGAAAAGAATCAGGAAGAGGCCACGTAGAAGCAAAAAGGACTTCATGCAGCAGTCCCTTAATGAAAATCGAAAAGTGCAGGAGTGGCGAGAGAGTGAAAGGAGGGTCTGTCAGCAGAATGTGGATCACCGGCACCAAATCACGGAGCGGCTGATAAGCATCATAGAGCCCCAAGCGGACTTGATTCAGGCGCTCATAGCCATGCAAGTGGAGCACTACTCGCCCACCTCCCGCAGCCCTTGTCCCAAAACTCTTTCCCTTGTGCCCCCATATCACCTCCAACCCGCTTTCCCCAACATCCAGGTTCTTATCGCCAACTGCTGCCTCCAACACCTGTAGCTTCACCACTCAGCCCTGAAAACTACGACCCTTACCCACTGCATTCAACCCCCATCACCATCCAGTATAGCCATCCTGAAGTGCAGCACTCTAAACAGGAAGGCTGAGTATGATACTGGACATACACAAATCTGTCATTGTACCGTTCCCCACCCCATCCCCTTGCCTTTTGTGTTTCCCAAGCAGTTGTGTTGCTTTTCAATAAATGGATTTTTTTGCTTTGAAAACATGATTATTGCATAAAGTAAAAGATACCTTAGCCCAGGAGAGCAACAGGCACTGCAAGTCAGTGTATCATACGTAGCAAACACAGATTGCTACTAACATTGGAACCACTGCACTTCACTCCCGTGCAGGGCACCAGACACTACTGGTGGCTTTCAGCCTCAAATTGCTCCCTCAAGGCATCCCTAATCCTTGCAGCCCCGCGCTGGGCCCCTCTAATAGTCCTGCTCTCTGGCTTTCGAATTCAGCCTCCAGGTGTTGAACCTCCGAGTTCCATGCCTGAGTAAATCTTTCACCCTTCTCTTCACAAATGTTATGAAGGGTACAGCACGTGGATATAACCGTGGGGATACTGTTATCGGCCAAGTCCAGCTTCCCATACAGAGAGCGCCAGCGGCCCTTTAAACAGCCAAAAGCACACTCCACAGTCATTCTGCACCGGCTCAGCCTGTTGTTGAACCGCTCCTTGCTGCTGTCAAGGCTCCCTGTGTAGGGTTTCATGAGCCATGGCATTAATGGGTAAGCGGGGTCTCCAAGGATCACAATGGGCATTTTGACTTCCCCTACGGTGATCTTCTGGTCTGGGAAAAAAGTCCCGGCTTGCTGCTTCCTGAACAGAGCAGTGTTCCAAAAGATGCATGTGTCATGCACCCTTCCGGGCCAGCCTGCGTTAATGCCAATGAAATGCCCACGGTGATCCACAAGTGCCTGGAGAACCATAGAGAAATAGCCCTTCTGATTAACATACTCGGAGGTTAGGTGGGCTGATGCCAGAATTGGAATATGCATCCCATCTATCGCCCCTCCGCAGTTAGGGAAACCCATTTGTGCAAAGCCAACCACAATGTCATGCATGTTACCCAGAGTCACGGTTCTTCTGAGCAGGATGCGATTAATGGCTTCTTCAAACTGGTTAACGACCGATCGGTAGCTCTGGAGTTGCCAGCTTCCAGATTGCAATAGCCACCCGCTTCTCCACCGGGCAGCTCTCAGTCTCGTGTCCTTGTGCCGCAGGGTGGGGGCAAGCTCATCACACAGTCCCATGAAAGTGTCTTTTCTCATCCGAAAGTTCTGCAGCCACTGCTCATCATCCCAGACTTGCATGACGATGTGATCCCACCACTCAGCGCCGTTCCAAGGTGGTGAGCATGTCGGTGAATGCCACAAGCAATCTCATGTCGTATGTGTTACTCGAGTCGATATTGTCGGAGTCCTCACTGTCACTTTGGATCTTAAGGAATAACTCGACTGCCAAACGTGACGTGCAGGCGAGACTCGTCAGCATATTCCTCAGCAGTTTGGGCTCCATTCCCGCAGATCGAAAAGGAAGACAGAGCGCGCAGTACAAAAAATGTTGAAAGATGGCGCCAATTGTGGACGGAAGCAGAGGGATTGCTGGGATGTGAACCGATGCATCATGGGGCGTTGGGACAGGACCCAGAATGCCCCGCCCCCTTCACACAAACCACAGCGCCAGAATGGGAAGAGGTGCTCTGTGGGATAGCTGCCCACAATGCACCACTTCCAATGCTGCTGCAAGTGCTGCAAATGTGGACACGCCAGTGCGCTTGCAGCTGTCAGTGTTGACAGACTGCAGCGCTTTCCCTACTGCGCTCTACGAAGGCTGGTTTAACTCAAAGCGCTCTACATTTGCAAGTGTAGCCATGCCTGAACTGTTTCTTTTGCTAAGCTATCTGCTGACTTTTTCTGTCCCACATCTGCCAAACCATCCTTTACCCTCTGTATTTGAAATCAGGGAAGCTCTTAGCCCATTTGGCTCAGCTTCAGATCAGACCTTGCCACATGGCCCATTGTTTTGGGGGGTGACTTTTACTGTTTCCAGCTCAAGAGGCTTAACTGCTCCTTCGTTTAGGGTGAAAGAAGTGTGCTGTATTCATCCATCAGCTCTAAGCAGGTCTTTGATTATCTACAGTTAAAAGACCCACTTCATGGCAGCCATTAACACATTCCAACATAATGTTATATCGAATAGAATAGTTTAGATCATGGTGAGAACTTGCTTCTCACTCTCTCACAGCGAGTTGGCCCGCTTTCTCATCTTCTGATTGTTTGTAAATTCCTCTTCTTGTCAAGCTGACAGTGTCTTTGATGGAAGCTGTATTCAGAGTACACTTAGCCAAGCTATCACACATTTCTTCCTGAGTTTTCTCCCTGGCTTCCTGCCCATTTAAAATGTTGCAATAAGTATTGCCTTATTCCTCTCTTACAAAGCCAGTAAAAACCACTGAATAAATCTGGCCAACCTCAGAGATTTCCCACAGCGCTGGTGACGACAACTTCCTTTTGCTCCCTGACCCTTTTTAACCTGTTTAGTTCTGTTTTGTTTAATTTTTAACTAGCTTTTCTTGATTGTTCACTTCTCAAATCAGAGAATAACCTAAATGATCATTCCAAAGCGCCACACATACGACTTTTTACCTTAGTTTTAAAAAGTATGGGTCATTCTGCCAGGAAAATTACTAGTTCCAACCTATCCAATATTGTATCTGAGCCCATGATGGCAGAATGAAATTGAGTCCCCTTTGGTTTTCTATCTTCTGGGATGAAGAGTTTTCTATCTCACTGGGAGGGAGAGTAATCTGGAGGTTTGAGAGAGGGGACCTGAGTGAAGACTCCTGGGTTCTATTCCAGCTCTAGGATGGTGGCTTAAAGGTTAGAGCAAGCAACAAAATTGAGACCCCTAAATTCTGTTCCTGGATCTAGTGGGTAAATCACATAGGGATCTCCTGTATTCTAATCCTAGCTGTGCTTTTGACTCTCCATATGATCTTGGAGGTAGGATGCAAGCTCCCTATGAGACAAATTACTAGAAATGGGAAGTGAGTGCTGAGAAGAGGCCTGGAGGAAGAGAGAGGCAAAAAAGAATGCAGAAATTGTGCAGATGGAAGAAGGAAAGAAATTGGGGAATGCACTTCGTTGGTTGGGCATCCAAGATTGCCTAGAGTTGATATGGAAACCATGTCTTGTTCTTCTTACTTTGTCCCAACAGGAAACATCATCCCATTCAGGCTGGAAAGTGGGGAGATCTGACATCAGTGCACCAGTTCCTGAAATGTTGATTTCCTTACAGATCACATGGAGAATTACAAAATAGGCCTTGTCTACAGTGGATATACTTGCCTGGGTTACTAGTGCAAAATGCTAGTGTTGACAGGCAAAGCTGCTGTTTGCATCACTGATGTTTCCTTTGGTTTCAGCGAGCAAACAGCAAGCGAAGAGCTAAACTGCATCGGTGCACATCAGCCTTAGAGTGATTTGGGATGGGATTTGCATAGGCACAGCCACCGCCCACACCCATCATTTGCCACCAATGTCCACTGTGGGAATTTCAGCAAACCTTTGTATCACTTGGAAGTCTGCTGGGCATGTTACTTGCAGGGAATTTATATCTGCCTGGAGCAAGGGAATTATTCAGACAACTTATTTTAAAGGGCCAAATGGCTTCTACAACTCCTGGATAAGAGTTTGGTACTTTCAGATCCCTGATCCCTATTGTGCAAAAATAATGAGCAGCCAATGTGTTTCAGGGAAACAAAGAGAGTTCAATGGAAACATTTTAGCCCTCCTGGCCAGCCCTGGGAAATCTGAGAAACTCTACCTAGCCAAACTGGCACCTCAGCAAGCGGAATTCTTCTGGGGTTGGCAAGGGCACCTCCTTCTGAACAAAAGTTGAAATGTGTGTCGTGCAGACCCTTCCGTTAGACTCCAACTGCAAAACTAATTACTGGGAAGGGGAAGCTTTAAACAAAGAGCTAAATTGTGTCTTGGAAAGGCTGCAGGGGGGAAGGAACCTACAATTTGTAATGGAAGAGAAAAAAAGGCAGAGCAAAAATGTTGCTGCTCTCATCTTTCCTAGTTAACAAGCCAAGAAAGTGTCAGGAAGATGCTGGGTGCATCTGATCTGTAAAAAACACACTGTGCAAGAACAGACTCAAAATAAAGCAATACACTTTCACCCACATTTTTTTTTTTACCCCATACATCGAGAGGGAGAATTTAGATCCAAGTCTATCCATGTTGGTACTTATTCTGTTCCCACAGTATCTGAGCAACTCACAGATTTTATTTTCACAACACCCCTGCGAGGTAGGAAAGCATTACACCCATTTTTTTTTTTTTTTTTTTTTTTACAAATGCCAAACAGAACCACAGGGCAGATTAAGTGATTTGCCCCTGGGAATCTGTGGCTGAAGAAGGAACTAAATCCAGGTTTATTGAATCCTAGCCCAATGCTCTATCCATTAGATGATTTGTCTTACCCTAAAATACACACATTTGAGTACTCTCTCCCACTCCCCACACTTCCATTTGTGTTTCCCATTGTGTTGAGGGTGCTTACCTTCCAAACACGGGCAATAAGCATTTTATGAGGTTAAATCTGAGGGTGTAAGCCTCTCCAAATGCAGGTGGGCTGGCAAATAAATGTTTCTGTTTCAAAGTGCAGCATAGATTCATGTGATGTCTCCAAAGCCATAAACATCCCAAGAAGCAGCAGTCCTGCACGAGGGGCAACTGGAGACAGGGCACTACCCAGCAGACAACGATGAGCAGAACAAGAGTCTTGTCCGTTGCAGGCACAACCTGTCTCCCCCCTATTTGACAGAGATTCCTCATAATGTCTCTTGATCTAAAGCTCAACATGCTGGTTCCCATCAGACTTATTCTGTACGAATGTGGGAATGCGTGCACATGGCATTTGTAGTGCCCAATCCCCTGGGGGCATGGTTTACATTAGGGAATTATAGATACAGTATTTCAGTTTTATAAGGCAAAATTTAACAACCTACCTCACACTATCCCCCCCCCAGTCACTGACACCCCCCCCCCCATGTTTACACAGAGCAGCTGGGGAACCTTTCTTCCCAACAAACACCCCATGCCAGCACGGTCCAGAGGTCAGAAAAAAAGATCAGCCACTCTGGTGAGGCATGAAAGCCCAACGACAGCACCAGTCAGTACCACACGCAGCAGCAGTAACTGGTGCAGTGAAGGAGCCGGGTTGGCCTCTTGGGGACTGCACAGCGACACCTCCCTCCCTTCACCCAGGGCCGGTGCAAGGAAGTTTCACGCCCTAGGCTCTCTTAGGAGCGGGCTCTTGTACGCATGCGTAATGTAGTCGCGACAAGGTCGGTCATTCTCTCTGCCGTACGCGTATTGCGGGGAGTTCGCCTCTGCGGTAGCGCATGCGCATTGGTGACACAGAGAAGGGGCAGGCACGTATTTTTTCCTCGACGCATGCGTAATTATGGTCAAGCGGCGGAGGCGGGGGGTGGAAGGAGAGGGGTGGGCCCGTGGTCCTTGGCGCTTGCGCAACGTAGGGTAGGCGGGGTGAGTCGGTAGCAGCCGTTCTGCGCCCGGCGCGTGCGCACTGGGCGGCCACACGGGCCCAGGCGACGGAAGGAAGATGGCGGCGGTGGTACAGAATGTGGTGAAGCTGTGAGTGGTTCCCTCCCTCCCCCGTTTTCCTGTCCCCCCGAGCGCTCCGCGGAGCAGCCCGGGCCGCGGCTGGGCTCCCTCCCCTCGGGAGAATCTAAGTGACCCGGAACGGCGGTGGCGCGGAGGGCTCCTGCTCTGGGGCTTTCATTGTTAGGCGCAAAGTTTCTCAGCCCGGCTCCTCAGGCGGAGTGGGGATCCCGGCGCCCGGTGGGCCTGGGAGCGGGGAGGTGCTGGGACCACTTGTAGCGGGAATGGGGGGAGGAGACCACCCTCACAGGATGGTCTCAATGGGGTCCCTGGAAGGGAGAATGGAGGGGGCAGAGCCCCCACTTACAGCATGAGGGAGGATTATCATTCTCAGGGCACCACCAAGAACAGCCGGGAGACATTTCCTGTCCCCCTCCCCCCCGTGGAACTGGGAAGAAGACAGCTCCATTTATAGGTCTGCCGTGGGGAACAGGGTCCTCCACAAGGCTCAGGCTAGAATAGGGGTTGCAGCTTCTCTTTCTAGGGGATCCATATGGGAGCACAAGCTACTGCTCCCTACCCAGGTGCTGAGAGCTGGAAAGGCTACAGTTCCTTTGACCTTCTAAACCAGCAGCCCTGCCTCCCCCCCCCCCCTTTTCCTAAATTTTAGGAATAAGAGAAGGTATGAGAGGGGTGGTTGCAAGACTGCCCTAAGGGTAAGGACTATAGCTTCCTAACCTCAGCAGGGTGTGAAAAGGGCCAGCTCCCCTCATATTCTTGATAAACATGGTGTAAAGGAGCAAAAGTGCTGTTTTTAAAATTGGAGTTTAAAAGTCATAGTGATTCAGCCAGCCAGCATGCAGGGTTTAAATTGAAGAGGGTTTTGTGGTAGGTAGGATAAGGATGGTAGGCCTTGACAGAGGTGGTGGTTGTGTGTAATTGTGATGACATTGCTTATAATCTCTTGAGGTTTGATTTTCCAGTACATAGTAGTAATGGTTGTCATATGGCAGACTGTGGTTAGGAAGCAGTATTTGGGATTAAGTCCAGGTGTGTGATATGATTTCCATGCTTCTGATTGAGTTCCTCTTTCTTTCCCCTCTGGACATTGTCAAATCTTTGCTATCTCTAAAGAAACTTGAGAAGAGCAAACAAAAGTTATCTGGAACACACTAAACAGCAGGTATTCTTAAAAATTTCTTGGGGAAAGGACAGTCTTAGCAACAAGGGCATCACTTTCTCTTTCTGCAAATCACACCATTTGAGCCTTGGGCAGAGGGAGAGAAGGGTGGTCTTGGAATCAAGGCAGTGCAATGGACCTCAGGTACCCTAGGATGAATTCCTGTCTCAGTCATGTGTTTCTCACAGATCCCTGGGTAGGTTACTTAATATGCCTTGTGCTTCAGTTCCCCATGTGTAAAAAGTAGATTGTCCTTCCCTGTCTCTTATGGGGATTGTGAGAATAAAATCCATTAATGATTGTGAGGTGCACAGGTACAGAGTAATTGGGGGCTGTAAAGGTCCCCAGATATCTATAAAGATACAGGTGTATGGGTATTGTAGAGTAGTAGCCCAAAATAGAATATCTTTTATATAGTGTTTTTCATCGCTAGATCTCAAAGCACTTTACAAAGGAGGTTAGTATCGTTATCCCCTGCACCAAATGCTACACTGTATCAAAATGTTAGTACAGTGTAACTGGATTATTACTGAAGAGTATTGTAGTAACATGCTTTTAAATAAGGGATAACTGAGCCAAACGTCCTCCTAACCCTCCCCATTCTTCTGATCTGTGTGAGACTTTTTGTACATTTTCTGGTCTTAGTTCAGTCTAAAAACAAGCAAAATACAAGTATCAAGTTATCCACTTGTCACATGAGCATGGAATTTAATTATTTTTAATGAAAGGACAGTTGTTGGGGTTTTTTGATTTTTTTTTAACATAAAATGTAAATTAACAGCTGTTTTTAAAAACTAATGGTGGATGTTTAATTACCAGTGTGTGTGTTAGCTAAAACTGTTTTTAAAATATTTTTTTATAATCATGGTTGGTATAGATTAGGTACAATCTGAGAATGTGGACCCAGTGTGCTAGGCAGTGTATGTAGTCCCTGCCCTGAACACTTTATGATCCAAATAGATGAGACAAAGGACAGGACAGGAAACAGAAGGGGGAACTAGGTTGCTAAAGATCACAGAGCTAGGAAAAGAACTTGGGTCTCCTGGGTACCAGTCCAGTTCCTTATCCATTGGACCATACTGCCTCTCCAGTAGCATTTTAATACCATTTTAGAAAACAGGTTTATAGACTTGAGGTCAGATCCTATTGTCAGTCATGCCAGGGTAAGTCTCGATTAACTCTATCGAAGTCTGCAGTGTTGTATTTCAGCAGTGTTGTATTTACTTGTGTATAACCGAAAGCAGAATATGTTCCTATGTCCTGTAGAAAAATGGTTTCAGTGATTCCTGAATTCTTTAATGTTGTGACCACCTTTGGGCTCACATCTGGTAACATGGCTCCCAGGGGCAATGGTGCCAATTCAGATATTACTTTTGGGGCTGGAGCAGATTTTTCAGCCCCGCTCCCCATTCTTACATCCAGCCCTGGTCCACCCCCAGGTCTCGGGGGAGTTGCCATCGCAGGCCAGAGTGCATGGATTGGGCACGCCTGCCTCAGCGGGGGTGGCAGCTCAGGCTCCGCCCTGTCTCTCTGCACCACAACTCCCTGTCAAGCTGGGGGTGGTGGTGTCTCATTTCAGCACTGCCAGCCCTTGGATTTTGCTGCCAGTGGCAGGGACCAGCCTCTGCATAGCCAGCTCTGTTCACCTCTGCTCTCTGCCTTGCAATGGGACCATGAACAGTCTCCCTGTCTCCCCCTGCCCTACTTAAATGGCAGCCCTGTCTCCCCCTCCTTGTTGGCTTGAGGTTTCCAATGGTACTAGGAGGAGCTGCCATGGGGTCCAGCAGGAGGGCCCAGCAGGCAGTGCAGGACCCAGGACCAGCTAATTTCTGGTCTGCTTTTTCAGACTAGAAGTAAAGACACAGAATCTGCTCTTTTTTCCCTCGTTGAATCAAGATATTTTTGCATATGCAGGATTTAGCCAGAAATCCATTAAATCTTTTGCTTTATTTGATATTTTGAGTCTATTTAAGCTGTTTGAATGCACAGCAATGGCGTATCAATACAATCAGCTTGTGCATTAAGCTCAGACATCTGGTTTTTAATTGTATCTTAGAAATGTGCATTATTAGCTTGAACTGTATAAAAGTATTGATATGACTTCAATAAAAAACTAGGTTATGTATTTTAAAAAGAGAATATCCAGCCATTTGTCTGTGGAAAAGTTTTCACTCTTCCATTAAGATGTTTCTCTCCTGTGTTCTCCCTCCCCCCCCCACCCCCGCTTTTGATTCCTCCATCTCCTGATCTTTCGCCCACTCTACAGTCCAAACCATGTTATCTGCTAAGGGGAATCCTGTTCTGTTTCCGAACACCTTTAGGAAAATTTTCCATCCTGAAAACTGCTATAATATTTAATGCTTATGTAGTGCCTTTAACCCAAGAGACTAAGGGCATGTCTACATTTGCCATTTAAAGCGGAAAAATTCCCTTTTTTGCTCGAAAACTGTGGGAGCGTCTACACTTGCCAAAGAGTTTTTGCAGGGAAACTCAGAAGTTTCATAGCAAAAAGAAAACCACCTCCACAAGCGGCGTACGGCTCTTACCGATGATGCTTTTGGTGGTGATGTGCAAGTGAAAACACGTTCTTCCTGTTTACAGAGCTTTTAGCCTCCGGAGCATATCCCACAGTGTCTAGGTGACCACTCTGGCCAGCATCTCTGCTGCTTTGATGCCAGGAAAACAGACATCCATCCAGGAGCCTGTAAAGCCCCGGGAACTTTGAAACTTCCCTTCCTGTTTTCTTGGCAAGTGCTCACTTATCTGGCCAGGTGACAATGGCTGCTCTAAGGACCCAAGATCCCCTGCTTGGAGCAATGCTGAGCTACTGGAGCTGATCAGTGTTCAGGGAGAGGAGGCTGTGAAGAGACCCAGGATGCCCTTCACTCTCACTCACACAGTATCTGTCAAAATGGAGAGGGCTGCACTGTGGGATAGCTGCCCTCAATGTGCTGCTCTCAGGGGGGAACTGCTGCAGATGTAAACACTCTGACACCTGTGGAAGTAAGTACACAAACCAGGGCTTTTCTTTCACTGGTTCACTATCACCGTGAAACTGACAGCGCAAAAACTCTTCAAGTGTAGACATAGCCTAAAAGTGTTTTACAAGGGAGGGTAGTTGGTGGAATTATCCCTGTTTCGAACATGGGGGAAAATGAGGCACAGAGCTGTTAATAGCACTCTGTGTGAGTAGCAGAACTGGGAATAGAGTCCAGGTCTTTTAACTCAGTCCAGGAGGGCTCTCTCCAGTGCACTGGATTGCTTCTAGAAACTGAAGTGGAGAAGAGACTTGTTTTGTCAATAGCATCATTTACTTATCAGTTATCAGGGCAAACAATTGCTACATGCACTGATCGGGGAACTGTCCTAGCAAGCAGTTGAGTGTTTCATCTGTAGTATGGATATAGCTTAAACTCCTGTCTATGCTACAAATTTAGCTGTAAAGGGAGAGATGTCCAAATCTATAGCATAGTTGAGGACATGGCTAAAGCATAATGAAATTCAATCTGCTGCAACACAGAACTATGCTTTAACTGTGTTGGTTGACAACAGTACTGTAATCAGGACCTCCCTATTCCACTGAATTTTTAAAAAAGGTGTGACTTATGCCACATACTACTTTGTGGTGTTGAACTTGCTAAGATTAGTGCTAACCTGACAGTCGGAAACCCATAGGGACGGTGGCTCTCTTAGTTGGTTCTGTGGACCATTTTATCCCTCACGTAATCTTGTTTGGCTGTCAAATCTTTCTGTGCTGTGCATAAACAGAGAGGACCGTGGATGAAACAGAATCTTTGTTGTGCAGGTGTGGAGCCAGGGAGGTTTCATTTGCAACTGAAATGGATATTAATATCTTCTTATTTTTGGGAAGTTTTCCCCCCCAGTTAATGGGGTTGGTTCTCCTTTAGCTTACATCAGTTTTCCTCCGTATAACTTCGCTGACTTAAATGAGTTAATCTTGTTCTTCACTGGTGTTGGATCAAAACCAGGATTGAGATATTTAAATCTCAGCTCCCCCATCCCAAGTGTGTGCCTTTGTTCTGCGTTATGTCCAGCAAGATATTTTGCATGGAATATTATGTGCAAATTCTCATGTGTTGCCTGAAAGACACAAGCTCCTATGTGTCATGTCTTGTTGTTCATCCTGTTAAACTAGCAGCTTCCTTACTATGTGTGTAATTACTGAGTTGTGTTATGGAGCCAGCCTGAGTGCCTTTCCTCTCTAACTCATATTCTCTGGTTTGATGCGGTCATTTCAGCCAGTATTCAAGTGTCAGGGTGTGTGTGTGTGTGTGTGTGTGTGTAAGCAAAGGGGTGTTGTGCTTATGTATTAATTTTTTCTTTCTTTCCTCTCCTGGCATCGGAGACATAAAATTCTCTCTTCTTTAGCAAGCTGAAGCCACCAGATTCTCTGCTTTCCCTCTCCCTGCTACTTTGTGGCAAGATTTTAACATTGAAATTACTATAATTATAGCTCATTCAATTAAGTGAGTCTTTAGTGCTGCTGTAGCAAAAAAAAAAAAAAAACCCTTGAAGGGGAAAAAAAATTAGATTTAATCTGAATCTTGTATTCTTCCTGTCAGTTCCTGACTTCCCTCTGATGTTTTTGCTAACCTGATTACCAAGCAGAATTGGATTTTTTTTTGTTCTCTCTAGGATCTATATATTGAAAATGTGCTTCAGAATAGCATAACAATATAAAAAGACTCTAAGTAGAGGGGCCATCAAATCAATGTTTTACTCAGAGGATAAGGACATGAACATAGCATGTAGGTAGGTCACCTGAATTTTGAGTGTGGGGATGGAAATACAGCTTTTGGCATCACTCCAAAATGCTACTCCATAATTTTGTGGCAAATCTATGTCCATGATACTTTTATTGTTGTCTGTGTGTGGCAAACTTGAGATCATTCTGCCTTCACAGTAGCAGGAAGGGAGAACTCAAAGCCTCCTTCCAAGATACATGCCTCCAACACTTGATTTAAATGAGAATCTCTGTTAGCACTGCAGGGTCTTTGACATATTTAAGGACTTTTGAATCTGTTCAGTGGTTCACATGCATTACAAATTTCTTACTCTGGAAGGCACTGCATAAAAGAATATCCCAAAAATGCAAGGATCACTCCACTCATCAATTAAAATCCAGCTACTTCTTGGTTGGGTAATGGCAGCCCCACTGCACAACAACTTAGGGCAGAAAGTGAAGGAGTTCTATATCCAATTTAAACTGCACAATATACCAGAGTTATAATTTGCATAAGGCCCTTGGGCATGAAAAGGACTGTGGGATTTTTAGTGACTGCGAGTGACTTACATTTCACCTGTTAATGGAAGGCAAGAGTTTAATTACCTTATTGGTATTTCCAGATAGTAGAAATTGTTTGGCGAAAAGGAGAGATGTGAGAATATTTTGAGGATAATGCCCCCCAAGAAATACATGCTATGTTTTTGTGTGTATAGGATATGTCAAGCAGAGGATGTCATTTTTCACATGCTGGATGATATCTTTCGGGTTCTTTTTCTGTGCAACTGTTAACATGTTCTCTATAGTAATAAGTAATTTTACTATTATTAACATTACTGTTCGCACATGATACAGAATGCTTCAATAACAAGCAATGTCTCTTGGTTTCTTGCTGGCTACAACAAAGTTTTTTAAACTGGAGGTATATCCACTGGGGTGAAATAGAGGCAAGAGAGACAAGTCATAGAAGTCAGAGCGGGATGAGAATTACTAAGTGCTGATTGGTTCCTTTACTCAGTTCCACTTAGGATACCCATCTTTTTAACACTTAAAAACCAGAAATTTGGTACAAAATTTAATTGAAAACCCAAATATAAATCAAGGTAATGGTCTTGTATGAAATAGTGAATTATTTATGGAGAATTGTAGCTTGGAACCCGTCTGTTTTAAGACCTCTGTACATAGTGCATCATTCTGTGATATTTCATGAAATGATATTTAGGGTGAAAGATTGGTTGCTCAGGGAGTTGGCAGTTGGGTAATAGAGCCTTTCAACTCTGCCATTTGACTCCAGCTGGGGTTAGCAATGCCTTTAAAAAAATAATAATAATAAAAAAATCCTGTATGATGGCTGTCTGATAGACCTCCTAGCCAGTTCTCAGCAGGACAGATGTAATTGATTGGCTCCCTTGCTAGAAATGCCAAGGATTGAAAGAGCCATGGAGACTTATCTCCCTCCCCAGAGTTGAGCAGCGGTGATTGGCTCTGAGCAGCTTCCGTTGCTCATACTCTTGGTTAACAGGGCTTCAGATTCAAGGGGTGTCAACCTGGTCCTGTGTTATCTGCTCTGTATCCCCATCTGGTTCACTCATTATGTACCTTTTGACCTTTATCTCCATTCCTGTTTTTCCACTTGTCCCCTGTATTCAGTCAGTTTCTAGGTCCCATGGGACTTCCCTTTAGAGGATGGGTCTTTTGTTCTTGGTGGGTTCTGTCCACCATTCCTGAGGATTCAAATAGGCTGGTCTGGGGTTCTCTGCTCATCTTCCCTCTAGACCCTTCATTTTGACCCTGTGACCTGCCTTTCATACTTTGTACCCTGTAATCAAGTAAGTGCTGGGCTCTGCAGCATGTCCCTCATCTGAGGGGGTGGGCCTTTATTTAATCATGTTTATTATGGTAGTGCCTAAGGACCAACCAAGAATGGAGCCTTGTTGTGCTAGGCACTGCACAAACACAGAGTACTATTTGCGGGTACTGGACAAATGAGTCTAGACCTGCCCAAAATTAAAAGCCCCCACCCCATCCCCCCCAAGGGGTAGGAATCGCTAGGCCGAGGGCACAAGTGAGTACATGGGACTGCGAAGGAGACAACAGGAATGGAAGTGAGGTCAATGGTTAAAAATCAGGGAACCAGAGGGGGACACCAAGCAGAGAACCCCAAACAGTGTCTGCTGCTCCTCAAAGGTGTCTGAGGTAGTGGACACTCCCCAGAGGAACTGCGCCTAGAGACAATACAGAATAGCAGATAGTTCCTGACCCAAAGAGCTTACAATCTAAATAGATCAAACAGGTGAGGATGGGGAAAGGGGTTATCACACACACGAGAGGAATCGGTGTGATGTCAGCAAACAGCATGTTCCGCAATTTTTGTTAGGTGAGTTTGATTTTTTTGGGGGGAGGTCATCTAAATGAAAAGTGAAGGGACTGAGGGGAACAGGGCAGGTGTGGAATGAAGCTGAGAGAAAGAGTGGGCAGGGAAGGAGATGGTTGGAGCCAACAGTTGGCTCTGCCCACCATCCTGGGATTTAAATAGGCTGATTACTTGCATCAGCATTAAATCCACCCTCGTGAGATTTAGAATGCTATGCAACTTGACAACTAATAACAATAATATTAAATAAAATAAAAAATCACTAAAAATTAATAGGAAGCCTCTGTGGTTCATGCAGAACATTATTCAGTGTAAACAGCTTTGAGAAAAATATGCCAAAAGCTTTCGGAGAACTGTCTGAAATCCTTACTTTGGAGGGATTGGTGTGTATCACACTTGGAGTAATTCCAGATACCTTCCAGGAAGCTGGGTTCTCGTAGGGATCTGATCTCTATGGGTCATTGGTCCGCTCCCTAATGTTAATTCTAACTAAAAGTCTGATTTGGGCATGTCTACGTGGTGGTGATGGAATGTCAGAGGATGCAAAGTCCCGAGGTAGGTGTTTCTAAATAGAGTTTCCTGGGAAGTCCTGCCCAAGAGCAAAATATATCACAATGGTTTGTTTGTCAGTGGTCCCTAGTGCTTGGCTCCAGCCGTTCTGTTGTCTTCAGAGTTGGCTACAGGTCTTTACAAAGGTCTAGCTCCAATATTTATGTTGGTACATCCAATCCTGCCAGAGCGTCAGGAGAGTGTTAAAAACAGGTGTGTAGAAAGTGCCAGGAAAGGCAAGCAGCGACGGCAGCTAGTCAGGGAATCCTAATAATTAATACATGGTGTCTGTTTCCTCAACCCACAGCCTTGGAGAGCAATATTACAAAGACGCAATGGAGCAGTGCCACAACTACAACGCCAGGCTGTGTGCTGAGAGGAGCGTCCGGCTGCCTTTCCTAGACTCGCAGACCGGAGTGGCACAGAGCAACTGCTACATCTGGATGGAGAAGCGTCACAGAGGCCCAGGTAGGGCCTTTTCTGCTGTTATGGTACAGTAGCGTATGCCCAAACCCAGCACCAGACTTCCCCTATTACCCACTCTTGTGTAAACTAGCAGGCCAGCTAACCAACCAGTGTGTCAGTGAAGCTCTCTCCAATGTCTCAGTATTTAATCTCCTTTTCCCAGGGATGCATTAATTTTTCAAACAGAGTTCAACATCATTCAAGACAGGCCTGGCCCCTCCTAAGGTATCTGCTGCTGCCTGCACAGCAGGTATCTCTAGCCAAGTCTTTCCCCTAGCTTGTGTGGCAAACATGCCTTCCAAGTCCTTTCCATGACCCATGGTCCTTCAGTTCTCCTTATTAAGAGAACTGCTTGTGTCTTGGCATTTTATCTCACCAGCTGGGAGGCATTTGAAAAGTCACAGGTGGGGGCTAAGACGAAATCCCTTAAAGGGCCAATTCACCCTGTGGTACATGGGCATAACTCTTGTTGCACTTTATAAGTGTTTAGATGAGGAAGGAGCGGGGAGGCTGTTTGGTTTTGGTTAATGATGGCTGTTTGCCTCGAAGCAACAGGAATACATTTGTTTTACAGTTCCCTTATCATTCCTCAGCTGCTTTTGCAGCTATCTTTCATCATGCACAGCGCTGAAGACATACCTGTTTATTGTGTTGCATAAATAAGTTCAGCAGCCTTCTGTATTCAATGGAGTGTAGTGGTTAGAGCAGGGAAACTGGTAGTCAGGGCTCCTGGATTCTAGTCACAACTCTGGAAGGCAGTTGGGTCTAGTTATTATAGCAATGTGAGTGGGAATTAGGATCTCTGGGTTCCCTTCCTGTCTCTGAGTAGAGTGTGTGACTTAATAAACCACGGCAACTGAAAATTGGGGCTACTGGTTTCTGCCTGACTCTGGTACTAACCTGCTATGAACTTGAGAAAATATTCAGGTTCTCTGTGTCCTGGGATCAGAACTGTTACTTATGATCTCATCAATACATGTGGGATCAGTGTGGCCTAGTGGCTAGAACATTGATTGGAACTCGGGAGACCTGGGTTCTGTTTCTGGCTCAGCCACTGGCTTATTGGTGATCTTGGGTAAGTCATGTCCCTTCTGTAAAATGGGAATAGTAATACTGATCACCTTTGTAAATTTGTGTTATTTTATATAGCTCTTTGACAATACAAATTTGTTTAAGTCATGAGGAATATTATGTTGGAACATTTAGTCTTAAAACCTAACTCTGTATTAGGAAATGCAGAGAAAGCCCTGACATCCCCTAACCTGGAAAAGGAAATGTGTTTGATGGTGTTTATATGATGATACTACCTGTGGACCACAATCGGGGCCCCATTGTGCTATTCCCTGCGTGGACAAGCTGCAAAGATAGCTCCTGCTCCAGAGAGCATATCCAGATTGTATCACAGGACAAAACAGACACAATGGGATGACGATTGATTGGAAGGATGGGGTAAAAAAAATACTTCAATTGGAAGCCTTTTGGGGCAGGAACCGTTTTTTTGTTCTACCGTGTACAGCACCTAGCACCATGAGGTCCTGGTCCATGACTGGTGCTCCTAGATGCTACTGCAATTTCCGTAATAATGTGTACTGAGGTAGCATAAATCTTAGCTGGCCTAAGCAGTGCTAGACAGCAGTGTTTTGTAGGCATCTCACAGCCTTTTTCAGTGTGTGTGGGAGGAATGTGTGGGATTGCAGCTTTGAAGGTTCCCCTGACCATGGCTTTAAGAAACAAAAATTTGGTTGCAAACATGCAGCTGCTGGTAGAAGCTTCCCCTCAGCCCTTTCATTCAGGAGTTCATCTTACCACACTCTGTATGTTGTTATGCATTGATATAGACTGAACCTCTCATACAAAGAGGAATGGAATGCTCTTAGCAGCTAAGTTTTGCTCCCAACATTTATCCCATTTTACAGAGAGGCAGTGTGATCCAGGGGATAGGGCACTAGACTGCGAATCAGGAGACATAGTCTATTCCTGGCTTTGCCAATGACCTGCTGGGTGACCATGAGCAAGTCACTTTGCCTCTCTGTGCCTCAGTTTCCCCCTTCCACCATGTATTGTTTTAGATTGTAAACTGTGTGGTGGTAAGATCTCTCTTGCTATATGATTGTGCCATACACAATGGGGCCTTGATCTTGGTGCTCCTGTAATACTCATAATAACTTGGGGTCTTATCCTGAAGGGTGTGGGGGTTACCCACAATCCCCATTGATTTCCAAAGGCAGTGCCTATACTCATCGCTTTGTGGCATCAATTTGTCAGAGAATATCAGGTTTCAGGCTTTCTTTTGTGTTTTAAAGGTTTAGCCTCTGGCCAGCTCTACTCCTACCCAGCTCGCCGTTGGCGGAAAAAACGCCGTGCTCACCCTCCTGAGGATCCGAGGCTTTCCTTCCCTTCCATCAAACCAGGTGACACTTCCCCTCCCTCTGATCTCTGCTCGCAATGCAGTTATTAGGCTCTTCTCATGAGCTGTTTCGCCTGAGGTTATTTCCTGTGATATTAGGGGAGTGGTCTCAATGACCCAGGAGGAGGTCCCTTCCAGTTCTGTGTTCATCTGTTCCTCTCTTGGGTTAACAATGCAGCCTCACCCATGTCACATCCATACTCTGCATAGAGCATGGTCAGAAATAACCTCTTGGCACTACTGAGCTCCATAAATGCCACAGTTACACCAGCTGGGGTTGAAATCATCCATTGTTGGCACTGTATGGGTTGTGGCATTTGTGGCTGAGCTCTATGTAGCGAGAACTTGAGCAGTCAACTGCTAGCTCTACTCACCTGAGCTGCTCCTATGGGCAGCTGATTTGGGACCATTGCAGGAGCAGGGAGGGAATGTATGTTTGAAGAAGCTGCCTGTTGCTTTACCCGACATGGACACTTTTTCAGTGGGGAATTGGAGTAGATCAGTGTTCTGCAGCTTTCCCCAGTTTTTTACCCTATGGCTCTCTAGACCAGTGTGGTATCCCCCAGGTTTGGGAAGCACCAAGGTGGGATAAACATAGAGATCCACTGTCCTTTGGGATGTAAGCCAACTACTAAGCATCTGGTCTTGAGGAAAATACCCCTCCCTAATAAATGTTGTTGCAGAATTGCGTATTTTGGAGGGAATACATCTTCTTTAGGAACACCTGTTGATGGCTGGTATTGGAGAGATACTAGTCTAGATGGGCTCATTGGTTTTGTCTAGCATTGTGGGATAGGGGGTGGGGTACCAGGCTAGATGGGTCCATTGGTTTGATTCAGCATTACAGGGAGTAGAAGGGTAGCAGGCTAGACTGACCCATTGTTCTGATCCAATGCAGTTGGATGGTGGAGATACCAGAGAAAATGGTTCTGGGCATGGCAGGTAGCTCATGATACTGGACTAGAAGAACTGTAATGATATTTTCAGAGTGCCAGTGCAGTTCAAGGTCCCATCTGTGCTACAGAATCAATTGTATCGCAGGACCCAGTTGCAACATTCCTGATACCTGACATGATAACTCTGTCCCACAATGTAGACAGGTCCTAACTACATCTCCAAATTGTGCTAATGCCTTGGATGTGTTTTCTCTCTTGCATGCAATTAGTTGATTTGGTGGTGTAGCTGTGACCTAGTAGCATGGAGAACCTGCTTGACTTCTGCTTTTTTTAGCTCTTGACTATAGTTTTCTTTCCCCTTTCTACAGACACTGATCAGACCCTAAAGAAAGAGGGGCTGATCTCCCAGGATGGCAGCAGCCTGGAGGCCCTCCTAAGGACTGACCCCCTGGAGAAACGCAGCCTGCCAGACCCGCGCAACGATGATGACAGCCTCAGCGAGTTCCCTGTCACCAACAGCCGTGCGCGGAAGGTACGGCAGAGAGAGGGCGTTCTCCCCTATGTTGCAAGAGGGAGCTTCATGGTAAAACACAAATGTCTCACTTGTAAAGACAAACAAAACACACTCTTTCCTCCCCCCACCCCGTTTCTCTCTTGTTACGCCCCTCTCCGGCTGCTGCTTTTGTGGTTGAGGATGTGTGTGTGTCTTTTGGTGCAGGATGAAGGCCTGGTCTAGGAGGAAACCACTGAGCACTCAAAATTTTGAACCCCTGGTGGGAGCCTGCCATTGGGTGTGGGGAGCAGGAGGTAACAGTGACAGACCAGGAAGCCAGGAGTGCAGTGAACTATTGGATTTGCTTTCTGGTGGTAGAAAAAGAAAACTTTCATTTTATCTGGGCCCCATTTTGGCTTAATAGAGAGGATGCATGGGTAGGGCAGTGGATGGGGACTTGGGAGACCTGGGTTCTGTTCCTGGCTCTGCCACTGACTCTGCTATATTAGAGTTAGCTACTATTATTACTATGAATTTATTACTGCTGTTGCTGTTGCCCTGACTACCAGTGGAGGAGGGAAGTAGTATAAGAGCAATATGGACTAGTGGGTAGAGCACTGATCTGGGACTCGGGAAGACTGTTCTGTTCCTGACTCCGAAACTGGCCTGCTGGGCAGCCTTGGGCAAGTCACTTCAGTGCTCTGTGCCTCAGTTTCCCCATCTATAAAATGGGGCTAGTGATACTGACCTCCTTTGTAAATTGCTTTGAGATCTGCTGATGAAAAGCGCTATAGAAGCACAAGGTGGTGGTGGTAATAATTCAGCTCTGTTATTTTGCATTGGCCCAAAGTTTTAGCTTGTAGGTTCTCAGCCCCTAGCAGCTTAAAAGAAAAGTGGGGTAAGGAAGGAGCTGACATCAATTAAAGCACACTATCATGGACTGTACCATGCTCTGACTCCCCCCTTGACCCCACTGCCTTTTGCCTCCTAAACAACAAAGTTTCAGTACAGGGAACCCTGCAGTGATTTTTTGCTCTGTTTCGGGATGTCTGCAGAGAAATAAATGTTCCCATTTCCTGGGAACAAGCAAGGAAATTACAAAGCACCCTCTAAAAAATATCTGTTTAAAACCTTTCCATTGTTACCAGTCAGGGCATTTGTGTAATCTGCAGCAAGGGCGGAGTTGTAATTTTAAGAGATCTGCAAAAGGAGAATAAGAACTGTGCTCATGTGGTTTAGGATTTTTTTTGGGGGGGGGAGGGGGCTGGGCTGTGTTATGATGGAAAAAGGTCCCTGAAAGGGATTATTTTTTACATTACAAATTTGGGTGTGTGTTTGTATTTACAGGGCCTCATCATCATAGTATTGGTTTGCCCCAAAGAGCTTCATACTTCGGTAAATGGTAGCTCTGCTCTTCCTTGTTGGATACAAATAATCCAGCTGACAGTCTAAATTGCTGCACAGCTGCCTATTAAGCCCCGCGCAGGGGCTCAGGGCCACGGTGGGGAGAGGTGCCCCTCCCCGCTGGCCCCAGTGTGGAGCTGCCATGGCGGGGAGAGGGCTGGGGGGAGTCCTCTCCCCTCACTGTAGCCCCTGGGCAGCCTGCACCCCAAACCCCTCATCCTTGGTCCCACCCCAAAGCCTGCAGCCCCAGCCAGAGCCCTCACCAACCCTCTGCCCCAGCTCTGAGCCCCCTTCTGTACCCTGAACCCCTCATCCCTGGCCCCACCACATGAATTTTGTTATGTGCGCCAATATGAAGGTGATATGTCACACATCACCTCCATATTCGTGCACATAATTCATTCTGCACATGGATGTAAAAAATTAGAGGGAACACTGCTGACAGTAGGGCTACTGCCTACTTCATGATGTTACCATTTTTTTTATTACTGATAAAGAGCATGTTAAAAAGTAATTAGGGCTTTTAGTCATTCATTGCCTAGGATTAAGTAATTGGAAACCACTTTCCATTCCACCCCTGTTCTCCCTTTTATTTCTTTTGGAGCCCAGGTTGGTGATTTGTTGTTTTGTGTTTGTTGTCTCAAGCAGAAGCCCTGTGACTGTAGTCACTACTTTACTTCCCACCTGTGGGCACAAGTTCAATCTCCAACTGATTGCTGCAGTCCTGACTAACATGGCTGTGGTGCAACAGCAATTAATCCCACCTTTGTGGTAACATTAGGATGTTCACTCGGTGCTTAAGTTGATTCATTCTTGCAGCCTTATTTTATGGGGAGCCATGTGTACTAGGTTTTATATTTATAGATACTTGTGCAGCCAGACTTGTTCGTTTCTTTTGAAGTGAGTTTTTTGGCTTAGAGCTGGTGCACCTTGTGTGAATTCTTCAGTGGATAATACTTGATCCAAGTTTATGGAAGCCCTTTACGAAAACAAGCCCTCACTATACCCATGTAAGGGTAGATAAGAGGTGGCTATGTTATTATAATAATATCATCTAGCTCTTACATAGCACTATTTTCACTCCTGGGCTCATGACAACTCACTGCTACGTCCTTGGTCGGGTACAGAAGACAAAAGGGTTTTATTTAACAATCACCCCCTTCAGGCAGGGCATTATTTGTACTAGTCTTACTCAGTACCCAGAGGCAAGACAGGTAGCAAATCAAAACTGTAGTCCTGTGTCAAGCCTACCTTTCTTCAGGGAGGCTCTGGCAGGCAGCCATCTCTAGTCAGTTCCTGGCCCAAGCCAGACTTCTCTTACAGAGTGAGAGCTGGGAGGTCTGCTCTCCTTCCCATCCAGCTCCCAGCAGAGCTGGGCTTTTCCCTTTTAACTCCTCCCTCTGAGACTGACACCTATTGCAGATATAGCAGAGGGGGCTGACTGAGCCTACAGCAGCTCATTAACCTTTTCCTGGCAATGTGGGATTTGTGTGCCTCATTGCAAGCACCTGTCATCAGTAGATCACAAAATGGGGTACTTTCATCCACCCCTCACATGCAGCCATCTCTGGCATGGAATGCAGTGGCTGTTTACAAAACTTTAGCGCGGGAGCAAAGAACACTGTATCCAAATGAAACTGCAAGGGGATTAAGTGAGGCAGAATGGAATTAGCCAGGATATCACCCTTATTGTTATACAAAGTTCCATGGGACCTGTAATGCCCCATAAGCAATGGGAATTTTATTTTCCTTGTCATCTGAAAAATGGTAACTCTGTGCCTCCTTCTGGGGGGTTTGGGGTCAGTAGCACTAATGTGGAGGAATACCCTCTGCTGAGTCGCCCACACTGTTCCTTTCACACAGCAGTGCCCTTGTATCTTACTGAGGCTCTGGGATCAGCACTGACTTGGAGGAGGGCTCTCTACTGAGTTGCCCTCACTACTCATTGTAGCACTTTGTGCTCACTAATGTGTCCCTCACTGTTGTATCAGATATGGTGTTTCTATGCTTTGGAGCTCTACTGTTCAGGTATTGCCCTTGCTGATGTTATCTGATGCGCATTCGTTCACAGCACAAGATGGCCAGCCTACAAGAACCTTGAGGTTGGTACTTCTGTTTGCCTCTGCAAAAAGGAGGTATGGGGTTCAAACCTTCCATCATAGTCTGGGTTGATTGATTCCATAGCTGTGGCATGATGCTGGGGTGGATGAGGTGGTGTCATGCTTTGAATGACATTACACCAAAGTTCCTTTCTTCCTAATCTCTGCATCATCCCTCACCTCTTTGAGATGAGGATACTAAGCCCTGTGTCCTAGCCCATGCTCCCACTTGCTGTATAGCATGTTAAAAATAACAAAAGTAATACCTAGCTCTTGTAGAGCATGTTTCATCAGTATTACTTTACAGAGGAGGTAAGTATCATGATTCCCATTTTACGGGTAGGGAAACTGAGGCACGGAGTAGAAGGGACTGGCCCAAGATCACCCAGCAGGTTGGGGCAGAGCTGAGAATAGAACCCTGAGTCCTAGTCCAGTGCTCTCTCCACTAGGTGGCTCTGACCAGAGTCCAGGGCTGCCTGTGAGCTGTAGCAGCATGTGTAAGGCTCCTCTGTTAACTTGTGCAATCACTACAATGCTGTGTTTAATCCTGCTGTCTTGTGAAGTTAAGATCCTGGGAATCCTAGAGTCTCCCTCTATTTTGTTAAAGATTTCTCCGCTTCCCCACCCCAATTGCAAATTAACTTTGGGTTCTAGGAATTTTTTTCCCATAAGGGGCGAGGAATTTGCTGTGAAATGTAAATGAGGCCCTCAAAGCCACAGGGGGCTCTGCTCTTCGTCATCTCCTATTGAACTGCTGAATCTATATTAAATGCATTGGCCGACCTCCAGGAACGTCTCACATACCAGGGCCCTACAAGCCTAGTAAGGATTGGAGCTGAATAGAGAGAATGTCTTCAGCATGCATTTTGTTCTTATCCGTTACCCCATCGTCAGACTAATTTTTGTGGTAGGAGCGTTCGGGGTGGGAATTTTCCAGCTGTAAATTTTGCAGATTTACATGTGTAAAACTGCTTCCACCTCTGCCTGGGTATTTTCTTTTGCATAATTGTCTTGGGCATTCCTTTGTGATCCAGTGAGAAGGGATGGTTTAGTGGATTTGAATATCAGGTTGGCAATAACTTCCTTGGTTCAGTACCGATGCAATGCATTGCCGTAAATGTTCCAGTTTCATGGGTCTCGGTTACCAGAGCAAATTATAATGATTACTACTAGTTATTATTTCGGTTGCTGTAGGCCAACTAAAAGCTTGGCCCCAGTGCTATGCACTGAACAAACATACAAAAGGAGTCAGTTCCTGCACTGAAGAGCTTAAACAGAGGCATCAAGAGGGGATGAGGCTTGGCCAAAGTCACACAGTAGGTCAGTGGAATAAGACTACGAGTCTCCTGATTCCAGTGCTCTATCTACTTGGCTGCACCGCAGAGCAACTATTTTAAACAGCCTTAGAGGAAGACTTGCTGGAAGTACATGTTAAAATCCCAGTAGGGTTGGCTCTGTTCTTTATCCTTCTTGGGCAGATAAATTGAGTTGTATACAGTACAGACTTTAAATTCCAAAATATTTTCTGGTCACAAAATATCCTATGGCTCTTTCCATAAGAGTTGAGGTCTTTGGTCAAATTCCAATTCTCCCTCCTGGATTCCCAATACATTTTCAGGCAGATGCATTCTTACTCTTGTCCTAAACTGTTGGGGTTGGTTAGTGTAAATTAGGAGTAACTCCAGATGAAATTGGTGGGCTGGTGTGAAACTGATATCACAGTAACCAAGGCAACTGCACTTCTGACTCCTTTATGGCCTGGCCTAGGACATCTCCACTCAGGTCTTGACCCATTTCCTTTCTTGGGGCAGGAACGTGCATTCCTCTCCCTTCTTTCTGGAAATTTAAGCTACAATTTCCTCCTGAAACTCACTCTGATCACCATAGCAAGTTGAAGTTTAGTTCAGCTCTTGCTGTCCCTCACTACAGAGAAAACATATCTTGAAAACCATAAATAGCTTATACCCATGCTGTTTTACCAGGTGTTATCCATCTTCCACATGGAAACCCTGGTAGGTTTCAAGGTCCCTCAAACAGCTCATCAGGGTTTGTTCCTCTTGGGTCTAAGAGCTGACGTGAAACTATAATCAGTAAGAGACACCCACACCCATACCCCACCCGGCTGTCCATCCATTCTGTACATTTCTCAGTTCTTTGTCTGCTGGTTCTCAGGAACCTGTGAAAACCAGTCTCTGCAGTTTCCCCCCATGCTATGGGGATCTTTAGAGATTTGCAGTAATTATCCCTTAATGTTGTTAGTTTCTGATAGTTCATTTATGCTTAGTGACTTCCCCTCAGTCACTGTACTGCTTGTCTTGTTTCAAGAGAAAAGTTTAACCCCTTCAAACCTGGTAGGCAACAATATAAGGTGAGAGAGGAAATTCAGTCATACATTCTTTGATAAAAATAAATCAGAAGTTTCCCAGTTCTCCACAATCAGAATCTGCGTTCCATCGCAGAGACAGCTGCAACTTAGTGTTGTGTGAAGCAGTCCCCCTCTGTGGACCATATAGGGACAAAAGGTGCTAGAGAAATGTATTATCACGGGAACTTCAGTGTAAACAATGTTTTTCTTTCTAGGCTTTTATACAGCACTCTTTACTATGGTGGCTGTGTTATACATCCTTTGCATGGGACACTCTTTTTTTCCCTTCCTTGTATCACAGCAGCATCCAGAGGCCTCATCATGGCCCCATTTTCCCAGGTGTTGTGCACATATTGTGTTAGGTAATGGGACAATTTCTATTTGAAAAGTTCTATATAGACAAGACAGGCAAAGAGTTGGGTCGAAAGTATTATCCCCATTTCACTGATAGGGAACTGAGGCACCAAGAGATTAAGGCCCCAATCTAACAAGTGCCTAACTTTAAGACCGTGAGTAGTCTCATTTAATTTGTCATGTAAATAGTGCCTAGGAGCCCGTTGTGCCTGGGCCCTGTACAAATATAGAGCAAAGAAATGTCCCCTGCCCCAAAGAACTTAACTTAACATCTGAGTGTAAGACCAGAGAAAACAGGTGGACACAACAAACGGACTAGGAGAGCACAAGCAAACAATGAGACCATGATGGGTGGTGGTCACAGTAATCCATAATTAGCCACCATTACTTATACTCTGTTTGCTAGCATTAAGTACTTTGGGGATAGCAAAATCTGTTACACATTATATCTTCCCCACTTCCTCCATCCAAACATGCATTAAAGGAGAAGGCATCACTTCTGTGTCTCTTCCTCTAATGGTGAGAATGGAGAATCTGCTCCATAGTAATTCATTTTTCTCTTCTACTCCCCTAGCAGGACCTTTTGTAGGACCTTCCCCAATAGCTCCCAGTTTGGGCTGAGCAGTGTTGCTTGGCACTGCAGTTCTCTCATCACTGAGTCTGTTCTGCAATAAGCTTCTTGGCTATGATGTTTTATGTGCCCCTGGATTAAATTCCTGCATCTTTTTAAAAATAAATAACTACTTGGTACTTAATTAGCCACACATTCAAAGTTTCATGCTGAATTGGGGACTGAGAGACTCACCCAAGGTCCGTAGTGGATCCAGGAGCTGAGAGCCAGGTCTCCTGAATCACAGCCTGGTTCTGTAATCACAAGACCAGCCTTCTCTTTGGTGTGGTTGGGAGTAAAATGTACCTGAAAATTCCCACCCCCTCATATATGCCACATACTCCTCCGTATGTGTTTGTAGCTTCTGGTGGACATCCCTCAGCCAATTTCTAACATCACTGTCCATTCTCCATTTCTTTCTTTCCCCAAACCATGCCAAGTTTTTTCCCCCTACAATAAACCCTCTCCCCTCTACAGCGGATCCTTGAACCTGATGACTTCCTGGATGATCTGGATGATGAAGACTATGAAGAGGATACGCCAAAGCGACGAGGCAAGGGCAAAGCCAAGGTAATGCCAGCTGGGTGAGTTATGGTGCTGTGGGTTGTCCTGGTTCTGTCTCGCTGGGCCCAGCCTAGTGACTGTGCTGAGTCTACCCTATGAATTTCTCCTGAAGACTGATATACCAATGTTCGCTGTAAAGGCCTGTCACCATTCATGCTTGTGATCATGTTTTAAGCCATATTCAATACTACATATATCCACAGCCAACATGGTTACAGAACAACGTTGCCACAGTGTTAAGAAATGGGGGCTGGGATTTCCAAAGAAGCCTAGGGGAACTCAGCTGAATTTCAATGGGATTTGGGTACCTGGCTCCCTGCTTTGAAAACCCTAGCCTGGTTGCCCAACCCTTCCCAAACCTCCCCCTCCCCCCACTGTCTCACTACCACTGGTGCTAGCAATGCCAAGAGCGTGGTGTAGACAGCACCATGTGCATTTTTGCCATCATGTCATCAGATAGGGTCTAGATGATGCAGCAGCTGAAATGTCCGCTGGAGTTGCACTGATGCAGGCAGGACACACTTACTACAGTCTCACAGTAGATCAGTCAGGAGAGCCCTGAAGCAGTTTCTCAAATGCTGCTGCAGTGTTGCCTGGAAATAATTTAATGAGAACCCACCTGTGGGTTAGATCTTCTGGGTGATTACTACTGCTGGTTCACTTCTTTTTCAGTTCCATAGACTTTAAGGCCAGAAGGAACTATTAGATCATCTAGTCTGACCTCTATATAGCACAGGCTATTAAATTTCAGCCAGTCATCCCTGCAGTAGCCACATTGACTTCAGTTAAACCAAAGCATTTTAGTCCTCAGGAAACTAAACTGTTGTGTGTTCCAGGAGAGAGTGAGGTGCCACCAATGCTTAATGGTAGGGAATTAATTAGGTGAGACATGTCCAGGTGATCCTGGTAGATGATCCATCCTGCAGAGGAAGATGAAAACCTCTTGAAGTCCCTTGCTGTCTGTCCTGGGGGAAGATGCCTTCCCAACCCCAAATCTGATGATCAGTTAGACCCTGAACATTTGGGCAAGACACATCAGCCAGGCGTGAAAGACACAGGATCCTTTGAACCATCTCGGAGTACCAGTCCACCCCAATGGGTGTCCTCCAGTGGCTGATATCAGAAAAAGATGGAAGAAAACCAAAATAGATTATTGTATATCGGGGGGGGGGGGAAAATCCTTCCTAACCCATGCAGGGCCGAAGCATGAGATTAGAGAATAATCATTATTATATTATCACAGTCTGTCTCTCATGTTCAGAAAATGGGAGAAATCTCTCAAGGGATAGTCAGTCTCTGGTAGCTGGGCTGGGTCAACTGGATAAATAACCACATCTTAGTTCACTTTAATGTGGTTCTTTGAATTTCCTGAGAAAATCTCTGATTGTTTTAATCTGAGACCCACTTTGTGTTGGTCTCCAAGGCCTGTTCTTGCCTGGCATGTGATCTACTTGGATGTATAAATAGGGGAGTATTAAGTAGGAGGGAGGTGATTTTACCTCTCTGTATGGCATTGGTGAGACCAATACTGGAATACTGTGTCCAGTTCTAGTGTCTAAACTTTAAAAAGGCTATTGAAAAATTGGAGAGGGTGCAGAAAAGAGCCACAAAAATGACTTGAGAGCTGGAGAAAATGCATGGAGAGACTTAGGGTATGTCTATGCTACAATTAAACACCTGTGGCTGGTCCAAGTCAGCTGAATCAGACTTGCGGGGCTTAGTGTGTATACGTCCTTTACAGGGAGAAAGGCAGAACAAGAACCAATGTCTGGATGTTAAAGCCAGACAAATTCATATTGGAAATAAGGCACACGTTTTTCACAGAGAGAGTGGTTAACTGTTGAACAAACTCTCAGGGGAAGTGGGGGATTTTCCATCTCTTGGTGTCTGCAAATCCACACTGGATACCTTTCTGGAAGAAGCTTTAGCAAAACCCAAGGATTGAGCCTAATAACTTGTGTAATTGGCCAGAATTCTCCAGCCTGAGTTACACAGGTCAGACTAGATGATCTAATGGGCCATTCTGGCCTTAAAATCTATAAATTATCTCAGGCAAAGACCACTAAGGGGCGCTATTTGACTTTATTCAAGCAGATTAGTTATTTTGTTATCTTAACTACAGGCATGCAGGAGCCCCTTTGACTAGTCCCTTATGGACTGTCAGCTAGTTTGGTGGCATAAGAATTACTAAATTCTAGAAGCAAATGTCTTGGCTACAGCACTTTACTGATATGATTTCTGCTTCCCAGGGTAAAGGCGTCAGTGGTGCTCGGAAGAAGCTGGATGCAGCCATATTAGAAGATAGAGATAAACCTTATGCCTGCGACAGTGAGTATGAAAAGCGCTTGTCTCCCTGTAGTCCGTACTCTGGGACCAAGCTGTCTCCAATGTATTCGCTTTTGGAGTGAGCGGTGAAGGGAACGGTGTTCCAGGATCCATTGGGGGCAGGATGGGATTTTTGCAGGGGTGTCAGTCACTCAAAATGAAGGTGGATCTGAGACTATTTCAGAGGACTTGTAAGTTTCCCCCTTTCTTTGTTTTTACTGGAGCTGTGGCCCTAATCCAGATCTGTCATTTTTGCTGGGTGCGCAGAATCCAGTTTTTTTTTTTCCCCCCTGGAAAGGACACATGTGATATCTGGCATTGGGGGCAGGGGGCAGGTTCTCCCACTCCAGCAGAATCTTCACTAAGCAAGGAGGCCATTGCAGATGTCTGGACTGCATGAAATGGCTGGTCACTCCGTTTGCATTCTCGCAACACTTTAGCCTGCACCACAGGTGTGAGCGGCATTTCTGGCAGCAGTGCCAACATATTACTTTTTTGTTCAGCTGCAAGGAGCTGTCCGAGCTCCATATTAATGTCCAGCCAGGGTCTCTGAATCTAATGGTGAGAATTGCCTCTTGACTGTATGGGTATGAGTAGTGGGGAGAATGAACACAGAGGTCTCATTCCCACTAACCAGGGTTCCTGTCTTTGATTTCTAGGTTCAGTCTGTTTTATGGGCCTGGAAAAGCCCAACCCACCCTTCCCTATGCTATGCAATACATGACTCAGCTATCTGTTTGCTGCAGGGTTTGTGGAATCCAATTACTTTGTCCTCTCCCTCTTCTCAGACCTCATAGTTCAACTGGAGGGCAGGGATCAATTCTGTCCTACTGGAGATATAGTCGCTGCTTTGCTGATCGTTGTCCTAAAGACCTTTTGGTCCATGCTCTGGCCACGAAACATGAGTTTCATGCCACACTTGTGGTATGGGAGAGCTAATTTATCTCTAATGGGATTCAATTTCAATAATTTTATTGGCAACAGAAAGGCATACTAGCCCTGCTGGGAATGAATACATCAAGCGCGTGTCTAGGGCAAGTAAATGGGATTTCTGTGACGTCCCTGTCGTGCGTTACTCTGTTTCTGATTTGGTAGCAGCCACTACGTCCCCCAAGAACTCATCCCATGCTGCCCCTTGCAGAGTTCTATGCTGCTGTTTCCTTCCTTGCTGTCAGTGGGAATGCCACTGGAAAAGCTTAAGCAGCCCAAGGGGGCGGCTATTCCTGTGATTCTGAACTTTAAATTGGCAAAAGAATGTACAAAATCCTGAGTTTTTGCAGTTACTTCTCTCTCTCCTTCCTACTGTCCTGGTAGAATTGTCACTAGTTTTTTAAGAAAACTAAGCAGTATTTTTTTTCTATTTTCTCCTTTTTAAAATCACTCTGCTCTCTGTTGCTTGCCATGTGTGTGACCTATGGTGTGTTCACCTTTTTTCTCATTATTCTCTTTCTGTATTTCAGATAGTTACAAACAAAAGCATACCTTGAAACCTCCCGACCGAGGTAGTCCATTCTCTCTGTCTGCTTTTTTTATTTCCTCCTGACTTTGTTCTCCTGGAATGTTAGTTTTAAAGACTCTTTGGAGTGGGGTCGCAATCCAGAGCACCAAGAAAAATCAAACCAAACCGCCACCACAGTTGGCACTGATTGGCTCTCCTGCTGCCTGAGAGGCCATGGATTGAACGGGCCATGGAGATTGAGCTTCTCCTTTCACTTTGGCCATGGTTTTCAAACGAGACTGTTAATCTTGGGTTGCCCATCCTGAGAGCCCTTATTAAAGGGACCTGATTTGCAGAACATTACACTAAACAGGGACCAGACTCAAAGAACCAAGAGGTCCTTCTATCTCAGGCAGCCCTGTCATGTTAGCCTGATCGTAAACTTATTAAGTTCCCTCGTCAGACTAGTTGTTTTTCAGAGGGCGGGCCCATGTACTTGCTGAAAATCAGGCCCCTCAGAGATGTCTCAAACGGGGCACCCAAAATTGTGAGTTGCTTTTGAAAATCTTCCCTCTTGCCCACAGTGCAGGGAGAAATTTGCCCAGCTGTTCTTGGTGCTGTGGATGCAAAGAGGCCTCACTGTCTTGGGATGTCAATCTGGCCCTTTTCGTCAGCAGTAAATTCACGTGACCAATTCAAATCCACTCTGGAATGGCCGAGGCATGACTCTTTTCCTTCAAGGAATGCCAAAGTGTATTGCTACTGGAATAGGCACTGTGCTTTTACTGTCGGAACCTGGCCATGCCAGACTCTGGATGAAGGTCAAAGGTTATCAGCTGCCATTGAGATTTTGGCTCAAATATATGTACTTTATTTAAAAAAGCATGATTTCTTTCCCTCTGTGATGATGGTGGCTAGGCCTCCTCTGAAACATAAGGACCATCTTTATTCTAGGGGTTCTGGGTTATCACCTGGGATGCCTTTTGGGAAATGGAGATGTTATGGGTCCATTAAAACTGCAAGATGTTTGAATGAATGACATCATGGGGGGTTGGGGGTTTTGACCATTGTCCTCAGAATTCTGAAGGGGGTGGGATGGCTTGAACCAGTCCCCGTTGGCTGCTGTAGCAATGCCGCCTGGCCTGGCCAGGACACCAGTGACACATGCCCAGCTGGTAAATGATGGTGTAATAAGAATCAAATTGGTTTTTCCTTATGCTGCCATTCTGCCTCTTAGCTCAGACTTATGGTGGCTTTTTCGACTCACTGGGCTCCTGTGCCTCCTAGCTAATATGCTACCCCATCTCGCTTAAGCTGCACCTGCACGGCTCTGCCAAATGCTTCCCTTTTCTTCCACAGCCGGGATTAGATATCAATGCAACACCAGGTCCAAAAGGCTCTTGGGCAAGCCAGTGCGTTGGCTGGGGCTCTGGAATTTGCAGGCTCTGTTAAATATTTGATGGGAAAGTTATGGGTCTGCAATTTTCTGCAACAGTGCATACTTCAGTGACTTCATTAAACTCCTCACATGGGGCCTGATCACCCATCATTTGTTACATGGCATCTGTAGTGAAGAGAAATTCAGTGTATGGGCTCTCCTACCCATCCCCAGCCACCTCATTGCTAGTCCTCTGCTGCCTCTGTTCTCTGTGGTGCAACAGTATTGTCTGACGCTCAGGTCTTGGCTGTAACCAGAACCCTTGGGGCTCTAGTCCTACCTCCAGGAAGGGTGAGTGGTGGTCTAGTGGGTTGGATTTGGGAGGGGAGGAGGAGTCAGGCTTCCTAGCTCCAGGAGGGGAGTGGGATATAGTGGTTAGAACAAAGGGGGGGTGGAAGTAAGGACTCCTGGGTTCTGCTTCAGACTCTGCCTTGGAGATTCTGCATGATCTTGGCAAGAGTCTTAATTTCTGTTATCTATAAAGTGGTGGATAAATATCCCCCTTTGTCAAGTGCTTTGGGGTCTTTGAATGAAATATGCAGAATAAGAATAGACGTTTTAATTCTCATTGACATGACTATTAAATACCTAAAATGTGGTATCGCCTAGACTAGAGGCCAGCCATCGAGAAGCTAACCATAACCCTGCTCAGAGTCCAATTCCATTCCATCCAAGCCAGCATGTGCAAGATCCCTGCCACAGCAGAAGTATCCAGAGAACAGTGCTGCTGGAGGAGCTAGCCCAGCCTGGCTTGTACTTGTGTTTACACAGAGCTAAGAGTAATAATTCCCTTTGGCAAATGGGCTTTTCAATCGCTATGTAAATTGACTGTGGCTTAAAGTGGTTTTAGAGGGATTTGTCTTTTTTCCCCTTTCTTTGCTAGATCCAAGTCTTCAGTTAAATAACTACGAGGCTTGGGATTTCCCTTGTCCCCAGCTTTGCTTTTCTGGGTAAATCTTGGCAAGCCCAAATTAATCCATCCCTCTCCAAGACCCAGTTTAAGCTTCATTGCTTTCCTGCCCTGCCTCTCTCCTCCTTGTTATCCAGCCAGGACTCCATTCCCACCCACTAGCAAGCTTGGGTGATAGGGATTTTGAGTAAAGTTATCCAAAGCAACTAAGTGCCTTAGGAGCCTAAGGCATGGCCTGCACTGAAAAGTATTTCTGGTATAGCTATGTCCATTAGAAGTGTGACCCCTCTTTGCCCCCCCAACCAACAAGCTGTGCCAATAAAATCCTTAGTGTAGACACACTATACCAGCAAAAAAAATCCTAGCTTATTTCATTCGAGGACTTAGTATAAGTTACACTGTCAAAAGAACTTTTGTGTGTGTGTGTGGTGTGGTGGTGGTGGTGGTATAGGGTGCATCTCCACTAAAGCCCATGTCTACGCTGGGAGTGCTTTATTGGTATTCTTCCCCCTCCCCAGTTTTGTTTCAAGCAGAATGTAATAGATATAATGCACACCAGCTGTCTCAGAGTGGGGCTAGGACACCGAACCCCTTACCACCAGTTTGAATCCAGTCTGGGTCATTGTGACTGAAAACAGTCCTCATCTGACTGTGGTTGGGAGGCCAACGTATGAAACAAGTTGAGTGGTTTTCAGTCCATATACTACACTGACAAATCGCTCCTAGCGTGGACAGCGCTATCCCAGCACAGTAAAACCAATACGCACACCCAGATTCCCCCTGAACAAAACAAGCTGTATTGGTAAAAGTGTGGCTTTGCTGGTTTGATGACACTAGGGACTTCTGCCAGCACACCTTTGTCAGTCGGTGATCTCTGCTCTTTGTATTGCTGACTGACAGCTATTATGCCGGTCGAAATCCCTAGTGTAGACCTGGCCTAGGGAGGGGTTGCTGATGTAGCTCTATTGATAGAGCTGCTCTGACAAACACTCTATAGTGGGCACAATGCCTAAGCCCTGGTTCAAAAGTGACTTAGGGAAGCCAAGTCTCATTGAAGGTCAGTGGGATTTAGGCTCTTCTCAGAACTCTTCTGAACATTTTGCTTACTGCCCTTCTGCCTCAGCTGCTTGGTGGCATCGATAATTGGGATTTGGGGTTTTTGTCTCACTGGGTTAAGTGGGAGAAGGCCAAGTAAGGGATCTTTGCATGCAAGGGAGATCCTCTACTGTGGCCCAGCTTCCATCTCCAAGGCAAATGAGAGCAGGCTAGGGGGAATGCTTTAATTTTCACTAGCTTGGCATGATCCCTGAGGAACCATGTGCCAGCTGGGGTTGGCAGCAGCACATCATGCTCCAGCCACTCCTCAGACAGACAGACCCCTATGCTGGGAACTGCGAAGAGGGAGGCATAAGAGCCAGCTCTGGCTACCGAGGGGTTCCCTGGCTGTAGACTTGTAGGAGGTTCCCACTCCAGTAGCACAAAGGGAGTGGATTGCAACAGAAAACCTGTTGTCTGTCCCTGCCCCCACCCCCAATTCTGTTTAAGCAAGGTGTAATTGCTATAATGGCTATCAGGTGGCTCAGGATGGGGGGTAGAATACGAGCCCCTCACTGCCAGCTCAGCAGTTCAAATACAGCCTAGGTTGTTGGTGATGACCAAGAGCAGCTACCATCTGACTGCTGATTGTTCGCTAGTACATGAAATGAGTCAGGTTGGTCTCAGACCAGTTCCCAGTGGTGCCCACCTCTCAGAAGCCTTCTGTTGACACTGAGAGGCCAGTGGATATGCCATGAAGACTGACAGCTCATTTTGCCACCCCACAGTGGTGGGGAAGTCCCTCTACAGTAGGACTTGTCCTGGCTGTTTTGTGGCCAGAGGGTGTGGGAGAAACTTGCGCTGATGCTGTCTGCGCTGTGCCTGTTCTGTGGGCTTTGATCTCTGAGGCTGCCATTCTGTTACCAAACCATGTCAGAGGTAAATGGTAAGAAAGGAATGCAGACCAGGGAGATGGCTTCCGATTCCAGGGGCATCATGCTCTCTACTTCCAGCCCTGCAAGGGAGGTTGGTTTATTGCATGGAAAACAAGCCTTTTCTCTACCTCCTGTGGCTGTAAAGCAGCTGCCTTTTAGGGACAGCAAAGCAGGCAGAGGCAACAGGAGTGTGGGGATAGTGTGGTGTTTGCTTTCTGGGATTCTGTGTGGGATGCCTTCAGCTTTGTTCCAGTGTCACTTGATCAGAGAAACCATGCATCCAAGGAGACACCACCTTTTGGGGGCTCAGAATTTCTTAGTTAGGCAGGTTTAAACGCAAGAGAAGATGAGAATTTCCTTCTATGTTTCTTGGCTTGGATTGTTCTGGACAAAGCTTTCCCATCCCCATGAAGATCTGCTGGGCAAGCAGGAGATGTAGGGGAAAAGTAGGAGGATTTATGGCTTACAGTCAACAAGGGTAGAAACGCCCATGGCTTCTCAGGGTCTGGCCAAGCCATGAGTCTGCTGGCTCATGAAGTAGCCTCCTGAAGCCATGTTGGCTGTTGTACACTGTTAAATGCTGTGTCTTCGGGAGGAGGGCGGGTTGGGAAGGGCTGTCACAGGGAGCTGGGGGGTTGCACGTGAGCAGTGATGTGTGTGGCTCAAATGCCTGCCAGGAGCTCAGACCCATCCCCATTTTCTTTTGCAGTCTGTGGGAAGCGTTACAAGAACCGTCCTGGGCTCAGTTACCACTATGCTCACTCCCATCTGGCCGAGGAGGAGGGGGAGGATAAGGAAGATTCGCAGCCCCCGACGCCCGTCTCTCAAAGATCCGAGGAGCAGAAGTGTAAGACCTTTAGCCACTGTCTTGACCCCGTCTCCTGCATGTCCTGGCTCTTCTGTAGCCTTTGTTAGAAATGTAGACATAGGGCCAGAGTGTAGTGGTGAGGGAACCAAGACTACAGCTGGGACTCCTGTGGTCTATCCCCACCTCTAGGAGAGAAGTGGGGGTCTAGAGGGCTAGAACAAGAGGGGCTCAGAGTCGGGACTCCTTGGTTCTGTCCCTGGCTCTAGGAGCCTAGTGTCTTGTAGAAGGGAGCTGAGACACCTGGGATCCATGGGAACCAATATAATCTAGGTTGGAGGAATTAGCAGAGCGGTTAGATTAGCCAGCCCACAACTCTGGATTCTTTTTCTGCCTCTGCCCCCACTAGCTGTGTGTTAGGCGAAACGCTTCCGCTCTCTGTCTGTTTACCTTTACATAACACAGGTAAAAGAACAGTTACCTTTGTCATATGCAGAGTTGAGGCTTTGTGTTTCTAAAGTGCTTTGAGATCCACAAATGAAAGGTACTGCAGAAGTGGATAGAGCCCTGTGCAGATACAAAATTTATATCCGCTTTTTACCTGTGGATATCTGCGGAGTTGCAGGGCTCTAGCAACAACAAGCGAAACCAGCGGCGAAAGCTAATACACCTCTACCCCGATATAACGCTGTCCTTGGGAGCCAAAAAATCTTACCGTGTTATAGGTGAAACCGCGTTATATCAAACTTGCTTTGATCCGCCGGAGCGCTGCTTTACCGCGTTATACCCGAATAAGTGTTATATCGGGTTGCGTTATATCGGGGTAGAGGTGTATGTGAAAGTGGCTTGCACGCTCTTGGGCAGGAGATGCACACTGATGCATGGAAGGGACTCCTGTCCAGGAGTGTGTGAGCTGTTTGCACGTGCTAGCATGACCAGGGACTGCTGTTGGTGAACTTTATGCCCGCCCCAGTGGTCGGGGCTGGGGGCAGTACAGCCATGCTGGAGGAGCTGCCAGGCTGGGCACTGGCTCCTGTGAGTGGCAGCTCGACATGCTGCTGCCGTTCCTGGCCTGGTTGCTGGTCATGGCCCTGTGGGTCTCGCTCATTGTCTCTAGAGCCCTTCATCTCTGCGGATATCCGCTTTATATACATGGATATACATTTTGTATCCATGCAGGGATCTAGAAGTGGATACATTGGCTATGGTGTGATTCCTCTCTGCTGCATCTGGAAGCTTATGTGGGCCAAAGTCCCTGCAGGAATCTCATTGAATGATGTTCTTCTAGGTGTCATTGCTCACTCTAAATAACCTTGTCTCTGTTTGGTGGGGTGGGGTTGGCTCTTCTCCAAACAGCCAAGAAAGGTCCTGATGGCTTGGCTTTGCCCAACAATTACTGTGACTTCTGCCTGGGAGACTCAAAAATCAATAAGAAGACTGGGCACCCGGAGGAGCTGGTGTCATGTTCAGACTGTGGGCGATCAGGTACTTTGATTTGCAATACCTGCATTCAAGAGGCTGGATGCCCGTGATCCAGCATGAGGTGTTGCTGCTGCTTCATTTCACTGAGTTGGGGTTGTTCTTTATGCTGGCTGCCCTCTTATTTGTCCCATGGGTGGCTGCAGTGATGCATGATGGGACGCTGATGTCTCTCTTGCCCAGAGCCAGGAACATTTCTGCTCTTTTATTTAAGGCCAGTGCAAACTTTTGGCTACCTGGTTTCTTTTGTCCCACCTAAGCCAGCTGAAGGAGGAGACGGGGGACTATGCGTCAGTGCTCCTAGCTTATGTTCCCAGCTTTGGAAGGAGGGGAGAGGGGTCTAATGGGTTAGAGCAAGAGGAGACCTGGGATTCAGGACCTCTAGTTTCCATATACAGTTGTAGAATGAGAAAGGTCTTTAGTGGTTAGAAGAGTGAGAGACTGGAAGTCAGGACTCCTGGGTTCAACCCTTGGCTCTGCCACTGACTGGCTGCGTGACCATGAGCATGTCACTTCCCCTCTCCGTGCTTCAGCATCCCCATCTGTCTGTCTCTTTACCCTGCTCTCCTGTTAGCTGGAGAGCCTTCTCCTCTGCTGTTGTCTGGAGCAGCCTCTCTGTATGTTTCTACTTCCTTCCTTGTCTAGCACTGCTCCTTCTCTATTTCCTCCTCTCTGGGGGCAAGAGCCGTCACCATTGCAGTTGCTGCTATTTGGAAACAACCTCTGTGTATCTTCCTGCCTCCCTATGTTTCATGCTTCATTTCCATTTCTCTTGCTTCTCTGAACTCTTGCCACTTGTCCAGGCCTGACGTGTCTAACATCCATGTGTGGCTTTGTTTCACCCACTTTGGCAGGGCACCCTTCTTGCCTCCAGTTCACCCCGGTTATGATGGCAGCAGTGAAGACGTACCGTTGGCAGTGCATCGAGTGTAAATGCTGCAACATCTGTGGTACCTCGGAGAATGATGTGAGTACCTTTCGGTGCTGGCAGGATCGACCATGGCAGAGCAAGCTTGACACTTTGGGCATCCCCACCTGCAAATGGGGACCAGCAAGCCTCAAGGGGTACATGTCGTTTGTGTCCAGAAATTATCTCCCCAAGTATTTATCTGCCTACATCTTGCCATGCTGCACAGCGAGAGCAGAAGCTTGCACAGTTTTGGCAGAGGCAGGAGAATAATCTTTGGAATGGAGTTTACTGTGGGAGTTGAAATTCTGAATGGAGACTAGCTGGGAGGTAGGATTATGGATAATGTCCAAGGTAGGCTCTCGGGGAGTGTGTGTTCCAGGCTGGAGTAATGCAGCTTGAGACCTTAGGTGTACCATTACATTGCCCTCTCCCCCTAGGTCAGGGGACCTGTTCTACTCTAGCTGGGGAATGTGGCTTCCCCACTGGTTTTGGTAGTTGCTTCTCCCATTACCTAAGGATCTCTGCAGATACAGACAGGCTGTATTGGTTTCACATGTGGCAGCTCCATTCTCAGAGCAATTAATCGCCTCTCTGCAGACTCAGGCGGGCATCACTACATTAGTCACTTATGGAGAAGCTCCATCCTAGACAGAGCTAATGTATCAGGCTCTCTGCAGACTCAGGCATACGTCTCTGCATCACACTCAGGTCACGCTATCAGAATTTGTTTCGCAGTACCAAAGGGTAGAAAATCAAAACCTGAAATCCTGACCTTTTAACATGAATCTAAGAGCCAGGACCCTAGGCATGTGAGTATGCCTTGATCCAGCCCTGCAGGTGTTACACAGACCTCTTCAGTGGCTGTTCCACATAGGAATCTACTACTGCTATCAGCTAATGGAGTTACTCTTGTGGCTTGAGTGGTAGAGGCTTATGCTTTTAGTGTCAAATGTGGCAGGTCTAATCCTGAGGAGTTGGTTAGACTCGCATGTCACTATAGCTCTCTCTGTTGTTCTTTGTGGGATGGCAGAATCATGCAGTGATTTGTAAATAGAGCCCTTTTGTGAAGCTGTGTTGAATCATCCGAATTTTCCTTTATTTTCCTCCCCCCTCTGCTTAGGACCAGCTGCTCTTCTGTGACGATTGTGATCGTGGGTATCACATGTACTGTCTAACTCCGCCCATGTCAGAGCCACCCGAAGGTAAATGTAGTGCTCCTTGGCCCATTCTTCATCTGTCTCTTTAGAATTCTGATAACTTATATGATTTTGGTTCTGAGTACTAGTGATTGATAGCATTGGGCCACGGCACAGCATGATGCAAGCAGGAAATGTGCAACTTTCTCCCACACGTCTCTGAATCCCATATAACATCCCGTACTATTCTGGGCCTGGCTTCCCTCCCCACCCAGAGCTCTGCCAAGGTCCCTCAAACTTGCTGCATGGCCTCGCTTGCTATTTCAGCTCTGAGCTCCCTAACACATGTAGCTCTGCTGATCCCCTATGATCCTAACCCACAGATCCCTCTGCTGCCCAAGTCCTTCCCTCCCCTGCCCAGTGCCCTACAGTCCTAATTTGCAGCAGCACCCCCTCTCACTTATTCCAGTCCTGGGTGCCTCTTAAACTGACAAATGTGCTAAGTGGTGTGTGTAGGATCTTGTGGTGAAGGGAACACTGTGCTAAGTGTAGGGTTAGGTTGGGACTCTACTTATTCATATTGTGGATATCCCCTAGGAGGCCCAGTCATGGGACAGAACCTATTATGCTAGGTGCTGGACAAATACTCCAAGTTCCCCATAACTTTCCTTGGTTTTCTTAGAGTCAGATTCCAAGTCCAGAAGGGACCACTGTGATCCAACTAGTCTGTCCTTTTGTATCTCATAGGCCATGGGACTACCCTGAATTAGTTGATGTTTGAGATGGAGTAGACATCCAATATTGATATTTAAAAGGGAGGATTTAGATACAAGGGCCAACAAATTCAGACTCGGAGGAAGCAGGTGCAGCTCTCATTGAAATTGATCAGAGATGTTTCTGCTTACATCAGAACCTGTGAAATTCTTTGGTCTGTGTCATGCATGAGGTCAGATTAGATGAGGTCTGTGGACCTCCCTCCCTCAGCCTGCTGTCAAAATAGTCAGATACACTTTCTCCGGGCAGTGCCCTCTCCAGTAAGATCCTCCTAGTACTAAATCATCACTTTTTCTATGCCAACTGGGATGTGGTAGGAATGTCATTAGGCTTCCTGAGGAAGGAAGTATGGGGACTGCATCCTGCCAAGCGTGGAAACATTTCTGCGTTGGTAGCAAAATCAAGAGTACAGTGGCAGAGTCCAGATTTTCCACCAGCCCCACCTTTCCTTGCACAATGCGCTGATTCATGGTTTCAAAGCAAACTGGTTACAGTTGAGCAGCCAGAAGCAATCTCTGGTCTAGATTCACCCATGTTAATTTTAAATCGCCTTTTAATTATCTCACTTAACATTACCTAGATGGAGTAATATCTGAAGATCTTGGGAGCTTTGTTTCCTAACATACTGGGAGCACATAGTCCTGGATTAACACTTGTTGGGATATGTTTAGGGCCCTACCAAATTCACGACCATGAAAAATGCATCACAGACCGTGAAATCTGGTCTTTTGTGTGCTTTTACCCTATACAATACTGATTTTATGCGGGAGAGCAGTGTTTCTCAAATTGGGGGTCCTGACCCAAAAGGGAGTTACAGGAGGGTCACAAGGTTATTTTAGGGGGGTCGTGATATTGCCACCCTCACTTCTGTGCTGCCTTCAGAGCTGGGTGGCCGGAGAGTGGTGGCTGTTAGTCGGGAGCCCAGCTCTGAAGGCAGCGCCCTGCCAGCAGCAGCACAGAAGTAAGGGTAGCAACACCATACTATGCTACCCTCATTTCTGCGTTGCCTTCAGAGCTGGAGAGTGGCGGCTGCTGACTGAAGGCCAAGCTCTGCGGGCAGCAGCGCAGAAGGAAGGTGGCAATACCATACCAGGCCATCCCTACCTCTGTGCTGTTGCTGCCGGCGGCTCTGCCTTCAGAGCTACGCCCTTGGCCAGCAGCTGCCACTCTCCAGCTGCCCAGCTCTGAAGGCAGCCGCTGCCGCCAGCAGCAGAACAGAAGTAAGGGTAGCAATACCGTACCCCCCCCCCCCCCCAAAATAACCTTGCAACTCCCCTGGAACTCCTTTTTGGGTCAGGACTCCTACAATTAAAACAGGGTGAAAATTCAGATTTAAATAGCTGAAATCATGAAATTTACGATTTTAAAAATCCTATGACTGTGAAATTGACCAAAACGGACCCTGAATTTGGTAGAGCCCTAGATATGTTCCAGGGACAAGAGTATGAGGCTTGTGGACATAATTGGGAATTGGGCAAGGACTGTAAGAGACGAGCAGTACTGCCTAATAGGCTGCACAACCTTCATCCTATTTTGCTTCTAAAGGAGCCACTGGAGAGTGGGAGGGCTTAAAGGGTTAATGCCTCCTTCATATTTACTGCCAGTTGGAAAGGGACTGAATCTGGGATCTCTATGTTGCCAGTTCACTTTCTCCTAAGTCATTTATTAATATGACCATATTCCCTACGATGCCCCTACCAAGATCTGGGCCTTGTTACTGTATGTGCACTATTGGTAATATTATGGTAGCACTTTGGGGGCTCAGCCAAGATTGTTAGTAGTACGGTGGTAGTGGTTGAGGTCCCAAAAGAGATTGGGACTTGTTATCGCATGTGCATTATTATTAGTAGTATATTAATATCTAGAGGCCCCAACCAAGAGTCTGGAATAAACTACTGGCATGAGGCACCAGTATAACTGTTTCCATACTAGGGGGTTGTGCCGCTTTAGCTATACCATTTTCAAACTGGTGTAGTTAAAAGCAGTATGAACACTGTGTGGACAAACCCACAATGAGGCAGTTCCTGACCCAAAGTGCTTGCATTCTAAATAAACAAAGGCTGGGAGAGGAAATAGTGGTACAGAGAGGGGAAGTGACTTGCCCAAGGTCACATAGTAGGTCAGTGGCAGAGCTGGAAATAGACCCCAGTTTGGCATCCTAGATAGCATTGCCTGTTAATCTGTTGTTCTAACGTTGCTCTATCGTCCTGTTAAACAGCTGCTGTGTTCCACCCCGGAGCTGGCTACATTTCAGCAGCCGGCAAATCGCCCCCTCACACATATGCAGTTCACTAAGCATTCTGGGAAAGCCTAGTTACTGAGTCTTCACCTCTTCTTGCAGGGAGCTGGAGCTGTCACTTGTGTCTGGATTTGCTGAAGGAGAAAGCCTCAATCTATCAGAACCAGAACTCCTCTTGATCCGGTTTTGGGTTGGAGGGCAAAGTGTGGCTCAGTAGAGTAACCTCCAGTCATTCATTACATACAGGGCTCTGTTACTTTTTCTGTCTCTTCTCCCCCCCCCCCCCTTTTTTTTTTTAAATGGTTTAACCTTTCCTGTGTTTCTTTGGGTTCCTTTTTGTTCAATTTCTCTCCTTCCCAAAGCAGATTGGACTCCGCCTGTTACCAGAAGATCCATCCTGGCCTGGGGTTAGAAGTGGATCCACTTCCCCTGCCATATCAGGTGAAGTCTTGTACGCAAGGCTCTCCCTTGGTTGTTGCTGCATTTCGGCCTCTGTCTAGGCACTGTTCCAAACATACATAGCGTGAACCAATGCTTGACCCTCACTGAAGGCAAAGCCAATCCTAACACGCAGATGAGATGCAAAAAACAGGAATCTCCTCTCTGTATAGGAGGGAGAATCGCCTTATTCATCCTGGTGAAAGATGTCTTAGTTTCTCCAGTGCAGGAACTGCAGAAAAACGCCATAGGAGAAAAGGGGTCTTACATCCTCGCTTAAATGACTCCTATTCCTGAGTCTGCTTTGTCATTCAGCATTACCGAGTTAGCAGCCACCTCCAGGGCTCCCGTCATCCACGCTCTTATGCTACAAGTCTGTCTGAGCAAAATCAACCCGTCAGGTAAAGGGAAATGGCTCCAGACATTCTGCGTGTCCCAAATCCTCCTCCTCCTCCACTTACTCTCTAATTACTGGGTTTAAGTCCACACACTTCTCCTAGTATAGACAGGAAGCAGTGCTTGTCCCTGGTTGATAGTAGGGTATTGATCACTGATCGCCCCTTCCTTCCACAAGTTGAAAGTGGTTTGACTGGTATAGGTGACAAGACCACACTATTTTCAATACCACCTGCTAGAGAATTGATTCCAGCACTGGTCAAAAGGGATCCAATGTGTGGGTGAGGGTGTGGTATCCCTCGTTTGTCAGCCAGTGTCAACCATGGATCAATATCCCAGTGTAGAGAAGGCCTTTGATTTCCACCTGAGTCAAACCAGTTTAAATATGAAGTGACTCCATTGTATCTTGGTGTATGCTGGTCTGACTGAGATCAGAGTCAAACCCATAGACCCTGCAGTACCTCAGCTTGATTGCATGTTTACACCTGTCCTGTAAAACTACACTCAGTATCCCATGGTTCCAGGTTTTAATGGTCTCACAGGGTTTAAAATTTCACCAGGTTACTTTGGAAAAGGTCTGCCCCGGCCTCCTTTACAGACTCCATCCTTGAGAGGAGAAAGGGATGGTCCTTAGGATTCTTCACTGCTGCCTTAACATAGTCCAAATGTGTAAGTTGGCCCTTCCCATGTACATCCCCTGCACTCAAGCATTTTAATGGAGTTTTGCTTATTATATTTTTAACCTACAAAGCCTGTCGTCCTGGCTTTTGGTGATGGTGTAGATTTTCATATCATTAGGATAATGAAACTACAGTTGGGGCTTTCATCCCGGGCTCTTGAGTCCCATACAGAAGCTGGTTGATCGCCATCCCTGCAAGAGGCTTGAGTCCTCCCGTGCTGTAGCAATGGCAGCACCATGCCTCCTGATAGGAGGATGATGGTTTGGGACGAAGGGTTCGGAACAAGCAGAGAACTCCAGTGTTTCCATGGAACAAGGTGCGGATGGACTAGTCTTTTGATTTGCAGATCCCTTTGCCGCTCCAGTTAATGTGCCTATCCAAGGGAGCTGCATGCCCAAGACTTGGGAGTGCCTGTTCCAGCCGGTCAATGGGTATGAATGCATGCCAGCAGGGACCCATCTCCTCATGCCATGGTGTGTTGGGCTGAGCTGGCTCGTTTCAGGACCTTGCTCTGCTCGACAATGGAGGAAAAGAAGTCAGTTAAGCCCAGTTGTTGTTTTTCCTCCCAGCTCGCTGCTGGGCGCTCCCTCACTTGGAAAATAAGGATCCCTCTCCTTCGCTGTTTTTGTTTCCGCTCTGCAGGAAACTCGTAGAATCATGTGACTGGGAATCCACTGGTGACCTTTTGAAGCCCTCTTTGCATCACCGTTTTCAGTAGCAGGGGTCAAGGTGCATGGGACGATTTTTGTTGTACAGCCCTGGTATAGGATGAAGCATCTTTGGAAGGGTGACACAAAAGGGTTCTGTTGAATAATGTGCCTGTTTTTTCTAAATCGACTTCAAACCTACCTCCAAAATCCCTTTTTACGTTCTTCCTCACTCACTAGAAATGCATTTTAAAAAAAACACTTCACCTGTACAAAAGGGGATGGATGGCTCAGGAGATGGTGAATGGGAACACTCTCATTCACACTAGGTTACTGGTTCAAATCTAGTCCAAGCTGGTAGCAATCAGAAGCCATTGTATGAAATGAGTTTTGTGGGTCTCAATCCACAAAAATGCCAGGGTCAAGAAGGCCATAGAGACTGGACATGGTGGCACAATGAGGATGCTTGCCATGCTGGCCCTTATGTGGCTAAAAGTAGACTGTCAGTCCAGACCCGTTCTGAGCACTACTTCAGATGGAAATCATTAAATAAAAGACCCCACTCCCTCCACACTTGCACAACAGTGACATGTCTGCATTTGTTTGAAATCCTATATCCACTCAGCAGTGGCTGTGGTTGGAAGCCACCTGAAAAGAGAAGCATAGCTTTGCCCACTTCATTACCTTATCCACTCTTACGAATGACTGTCCAAGCTGAAATGGGTGGGGATTCAATGCAGGGAGAGGCAGAAACCCTTTTTGCCTCTGATTCCATCCAGAGCCTCCTAATAAATGGGGCTCAGTCACTGAGCAAATCTCTCTTGCTTGGGTAACTGGGGAGCTGTTGCCTGAACTGAAATTGGCCGTTCCCCAGCAGCTCTCGCCAGCACTGCAGGGCCCTGAGTGTCTTGGACGGGCCACAATCCTCTGCAAAGTATCACATGTGTGTCTTATCCCGCCTACCCCCAAAAAAACACCAAAACGGCTTGTTAAACCTCTCTGTTGTCACTTTGGGGTGGGTTACTTTTCTTAAATTTCTGTGTAGCTCTCCTTGCAATGGGAATTCAACGCTCAGGTCAGATGTGTCCCCAGATATATTGGTTTCCCATAAGGAGACTCTTTAGGGTTGGGATGGGGAATATTATATAGCTCATATCTGTGCTTTCACCTTGTAATGTTTTTCAGGGTGGGTGTGTGTGTGGGTGTGTGTGGGGGGTCAGCTTGATTTCCTCTACTCTTCTTTATGATGCTGCTTCTTCCCCTGCCCCCTCTTGGAGGAGAAATGTCACAGTTCTGAGCAGGGAAAGCCGCCTGCTGCTGAGTTAGTTTTCTTCTTTGACTGACTTTCACAGCTTTTCCCTCTGACTTAGCAAGCTGCCTCCCTCACTCCCACACACATGCACACATGCATTAACAGACAACTATGTGTTGAGAATAGTGGACTTGTGTTTTTCCATTTCAATAACCTAATTAAATCACAAAGTTTCAGAAGCATATTTTGGGTTTGGATTTTTTTAATTTACAGAGTAAAAAACAAATGGGAATTTTTTGCTGCTGTTAAGATTCCTTTTTTCCTCTTTCCTTCCCACTTTAATTGGAGCCAAGGTGTGTAATTTTTTTAAGGTACTGTATTAAAAAAACATTAGTAAATAAACATTTTTACACGGATCTCTCATTTTAAGCTGCCTTGTTTGTTACTGATACAGATGCTGTGAGATTAGATGCTGGGGGTGCTTCTGAGTTTACTATGCAGTTCTCCAGGGAAAGCTGTTCAGGTAAAGGTGTTGTGTATTTCATCTTTCTATTTTCCACCCCTCTGTTAGATCCTGATTCAGCAAGGTTCTTAAGCTTGTGTCTAACTTCTAGGCAGGAGAGTGGTCAAAGGAAATCACTCTCATAGATTTTAAGGCCAGAAGGTTCTATTTCATCACCTACTTTAACCTGCATAGCACAAGCCAGAGAACTTCACCCAGTGACTCTTGTGATCCCCATGACTTGTGCTTGGCTAAAGCATCTTCCAGAAAGGCCTCCAATCTTTGTTTAAAGATGTCGAGACGGAGAATCCACAACTTCCTTTGGGAGTTTGTTCCAATGGATAATCACCCTTGATAGTGCTTTATTTCTAAGTTCAATTTAACATTATAAGGCCAGAAGGGAGCATTGTGATCATCTAGTCTGACTTCCTGTATAACACAGGCCAAAGGACTGCTCTGCATTAACTCCTCTCTTAACTAGAACCTGGCTTTAACTTCTAGTGTTTGGTTCAAGTGTTTAACGCTGTACCTTGCTCTGCTAGTTTAAAGAGCCCTTCAGTACCTGGTATTTTCTCCACATGAAGGTACTTGGACACCATAATCAAATCACCTCTGTCTCCTTTTTGAGAAGCTAACCAGAATGAGCACTTTAACTCTCCCAGCATAAGACATTTTTTTCCATCCCTCAAATCATTTGGGGGCTCTTCTCTGCAACCTCTCCAATTTCCTATCATACTTAGATATCTACCTTGCTGAATCTGGGCCATCCGGAATATTAAAAAAAACTTTCTTCCCCTTTAAAAGTAATGAATGGTCTAGAATGGCGTCTGAAGCTACTATTTGTATTGCAGTATCACACAGAAGCCCTAGTTATAGAGGCCAGGGGCAGCTTGTGCTAGGTGCTATACAAATGCAGAACAAAGAGATGGTATCTGTCCCCAAAGAGTTTGCATTCTAAATAAAGCGAAGGAAGGATTATCATTTCCCATTTTATGCATGGGGAACTGAGGCTCAGAGAGAAGTATTTTCCCAAGGAGTCAGTGGCAAGAGCTAGGACTTGAATCCAGATGTTCTGAGTGCCAGGCCAGTATCTCAGTTCAGCTCCAGTGCTGGACCAGAATTGATGCAGAAGGGAGAGGCATGTTGTCAGGGTTCCCTGCCCACTCTGAACTCTGGGGTACAGATGTGGAGACCCGCATGAAAGACCCCATAAGCTTATATTTTACCAGCTTAGGTTAAAAACTTCCCCAAGGCACACATTCTTTTCTTGTCCTTGGATGGTATTGCTGCCACCACCTGGTGATTTAAATAAAAATTCAGGGACGAGTCACTTGAAATCCCTATTTCCCCAAAATATCCCCCAAGCCCCATCACCCCCTTTCCTGGGGAGGCTTGAGAATAATATATCAACCAATTGCCTTTAATGTAAGTACAGACCAGACCCTTTATCTTTAGGACACTAAAATCAGGTTCTTAAAAGAAGAACTTTATAATAAAGAGAAAAGTAAAAGAATCACACCTGCAAAATCAGGATGGAAGATAACTTTACAGGGTAATAAAAAGATTTAAAACACAGAGGACTCCCCTCTGGACTCAGCTTCACAGTTACAAAAACAGGACTAAAACTACCTCTTAGCATAGGGAAAATTCACATGCTAAAATAAGATAATCTAATGCATTTCCTTGCCTTACTTACAATTTTTGTAATCTTAGATTAATCATATCAGGTATGTTTTCAGGAGATGTTGTTCCTGCGTGGTCTCTCTCTTGGTCTGGAGAGGGAACAATCAAAAAGAGCACAAACAAAACCTCCCCCCCACCCCCCATTTGAATGTATCTTTGGTCCTTTTGGTAAGTGCCAACCAGGTTTTCACCTTAACCCCTTACAGGTAAAGATTCAATACAGCTGCCCAGGAGGGATTTTATGCTACCCTTATCTATATGTTTATGACATGCCCCCCTAAATCACAGATGGTGCTGGACAGCCTGTTCCACACTGGCTGTGATTTTTTTTCCTGGAGCTCTAGGAGAAAACAAGAGTTAATAAGACACATGCACCTCTAGACGTACTACTGATTATATAAAACTAACAATATTTTCCACATGTTAAGGACGATTTTAACCAGTTGATTCTGGGAAACTTTCACAGGAGAGTGCATCAGCCACTTTGTTAGAAACCCTTGAAATGTGTTGTATTTCAAAATCTTGGAGAGCTAAACTCCATCAAAGAAGTTTTTTGTTATTTTCCTTGACAGTATGAAGCCACTTCAGTGCAGCATGGTTGGTTTGCTGATGGAAACGCCGTCCCCAAACATATGGGCGTAGGTTTTCCAGAGCGTATACAATGGCGTAACATTCCTTTTCGGTGATTGATCAGTGGCCTTCCCTCTCTGACAGTTTTTTGCTGAGAAACACGACAGGATGGAATTCTTGATCCAGTCCTTCCTACATTAAAACTGCTCCCACACTGTGCTCAGATGCATCTGTGGTTACTAAGAAAGGTTTGTCAAAGTCTGGGGCCCTTAGCACAGGGTCAGACATGAGTTTCGCTTTAAGCTGGTTAAAGGCCTTCTGACACTCTTCAGTCCACTGAACTGTATTTGGCTGTTTCTTTTTGGTCAGGTCTGTCGGTGGGGCAGCAATTTGGCTGTAGTGCGGTACAAATCACCTGTAATATCTGGCCAAGCCTAAGAAGGATTGGACTTGTTTGTTTGACTTTGGGACAGGCCACTTTTGGATAGCATTCACTTTGGCTTGTAGGGAGTTGATAGTTCCTTGACCCACCTGGTGTCCAGGGCATGTCACTCTGTTTAGGCCTATTTGACACTTTTTAGCCTTAACAGTTAGTCCTGCCTCCCTTATGGGCTCGAAGACTTTTCATAGATGCTCCAGGTGTTCTGCCCATGAATCAGAAAATATGGCCACATCGTCAAGGTAGGTGACTGCAGATTCTCCCAATCTCGCTAAGAGACTATCTACAAGTTTCTGGAAGGTGGCGGGTGCATTTTGCAGTCCAAAAGGGAGCACATTAAATTCATACAGCCCCTTATGGGTGATGAAGGCTGACCTTTCCTTGGCGGATTCATCTAGTGGTACTTAGCCATACCCCTTGGTTAAGTCTAAGGTAGAGGTGAAATGGGCACATCCCAGTTTTTCAAATAGCTCATCTGTGCGTGGCATTGGATAGTTGTCTGGGTGAGTTACAACATTTAGCTTACAGTAGTCCACACAAAAGTGAATGTCCCCATCTGGTTTGGGAACTAGAACCACTGGAGATGCCCATGCACTTTCAGAGGGGCGGATTAGACCCATCTGTAGCATGTCCTGGATCTCCCTTTCTATAGCAGTTTTGGCTTGAGGAGCCACCCAGTAAGGTTGGGCTCTAATTGGGCGAGCAGTACCTGTGTCAATGGACTGGTATACCCATTCGGTCCTGTCTTGGAGTGGCTGAGAACATTGGTGTGAAGCTAGTGCCCAGCTCCTTGATCTGCTGTCGCTGCATACGTCCAAGGGTCATGGAGAGGTTCACCTCTTCCATGCCACCAGCACTTTTTCCTTCATAGTAAACACCTTCAGGCCCACTCAGCGTCATCTCCTACCTGGGCTGTAAACTGACAAACCTTTAATTCTCTGGAATAAATGGGCTTTAAAGAATTAACATGGTATACTTTAGGGTTGAGGTGGGGCACCCTATGAAGTAGTTAACAGCTCCCAGGCACTCTTGGACCGTAAATGGCCCTTCCCACGACGCTTCCATCTTATGGGCCTGGAGCACCTTCAAGACCATGACCTGGTCCCCTACTTTGAAGGAACGCTGTCTGGCATGTTTATTATACCAGGCCTTTTGCTCTTCCTGCGCATCTTTTAGGTTTTCTCTAGCAAGGGCTAAAGAGTCCCCGAGGGCATTTTGTAGGTTGTTTACAAAGTCCAGAATGTTAGTTCCTGGAGAAGGCATAAACCCCTCCGATTGCTGCTTCACCAACTGTAATGGCCCCTTAACCTCATGGCCATACACAAGTTCAAACAGTGAAAACCCCAAACTTGGATGTGGTACAGCCCTGTAGGCAAAGAGCAACTGCTGCAACACTAGGTCCCAATCATTGGAGTGCTCATTTACGAATTTACGTATCGTGGCCCCCAAAGTCTCCACCAGGCTGTTTGTTTAATGGTAAGGGGTGGCAACAAAGTGGTTCACCCCATGAGCTTCCCAAAGGCTTTTCATGGTCCCTGCCAGGAAATTAGTTCCCAAATCTGTAAGGATGTCGGAGGGCCAGCCTACCCTGGCAAAAATGTCTGTTAATGCCTAGCACATTCTTTTAGCCCTAGCGTTGCTTAGAGCTACTGCTTCCGGCTATTGGGTGGCAAAATCCATGAAAGTCAGTATGGGGACTGCTTTCCTCTGGGTGTCTTTTTCGGGGAAAGGACCCAGAATATCCACAGCTGCTAGATGAAATGGAACCTCAATTATGGGGAGTGGCTGGAGAGGGGCTTTGACCTGGTCTTGGAGTTTTCCTACTCTTTGACACACCTCACAAGACCGGACATAAGTAGAAACGTCCTTACCCAGTCCCTCCCAGTGGAATGACCTTCCCAAATGGTCTTTGGTCCTGTTCACCCCAGCATGGCCACTAGCATGATCGTGGGCTAAGCTTAAGAGCTTTACCCGGTACTTAGTTGGAACTACCAACTATCTTTGAGGATGCCAGTCTTCCTGGTGCTACCAGGAAGAGTTTCCTTGTATAAAAGTCCTCTTTCTACAACTAACCGGGATCGATTAGAAGAGCTGAGAGGTGGTGGGTTGCTCCATGCCACCGTTCAAGCTCCCTGGAGGCTTTCATCTGCTTCCTGCTCGGCCTGGAACTGTTCCCTTGATGCTGGAGACATCAGTTCTTCACTGGATTGTGGACTTGGGCTTGGTCCCTCTGGAAGTGGTGTAAGTGATGGGGTTGTTTTCATTGACTGTGAACCGCTCTCCGCTGGTGCACTGTGTTGGATTTCAGGCTCCGGCTGAGCTGCTTGTGTAAGTTTAGCTGCAGCTGCCAGTGCAGGCTCGTTGGTGCCCTCTGGCGTTGGAGTTGCAGACGGGGTTGCAAGTGCTGGATTCAGTGCTGGCAATGGTTCTGGTGCTGGTTGCTCTGCCAGTTCTGGTTCTGGGACTGGTTCTGGTTGGGTCTCTGGGACTGGATCCACTACTGCTGTCGCAGATGTTGGCATGGGGTCCAGTTCCACCATCTCAGTCTGGGTGTCTGGTAACATCGATGGGGCTCTGGTAGAAGGCTCAGGAACAGGGATAGGTGTGAAGGCTTGCTTAGCCTGGCTGTGGGTGACCATTCCCACCCTCTTGGCTAGCTTCACATGGTTGGCCAAGTCTTTCCCCAGCAGCATGGGAATGGGATAATCATCATAGACTGCAAAAGTCCACATTCCTGACCGGCCCTCGTACTGGACAGGCAACTTGGCTGTAGGCAAGTTTAAAGAGTTTGGCTTGAAGGGTTGAATTGTCACTTGGGCCTCTGGGTTGATGAATTTGGGGTCCACTGTGCTCCAGTGTCCATCCACGTGATAACCCCTTCTTTCCGCCACACTCACAGTTTTCCTTTGCTCTGAGGGTATCTGGGAAACATCTGGGCCTGAAGACCTTTGGTGTGATTCCGGTGTAATGAACTGTAATCTGTTGGGGTTCTTGGGGCAGTTGGCCGTCACATGCCCCAGCTTGTTACATTTAAAACATCACCCAGCTGACTGGTCACTGGGGCAAGGTGGGTTGCTGGAGACTGGTGTGGTGGGACGATAAGGTGTTTGGGGTTTTCCTTGGAGTGTAGGTGGGGCCTTGGGCTGCCCCCGGTGGTAGGGTGTTGTCTCAGGTTGCCCGTTCTGATATCCGCTCCAACTGCTACTAGCTTTTTTTTTTTTTCCCTGCCATCTCCACCCATTTGGTTCTGATCTTCCCCGCTTCGATTACAGTTTTGGGTTTCCCATCAGGATGTACCTTTCTATTTCCTCAGGAACACCCTCGAAGAACTGCTCCATTTGTATTAGGAGAGACGGATCTTCCAGAGATTTAACACCTGCTCCTGATATCCAGGCATCCCAATTTTTTACAGTGTGGTAGGCGTGTCAGGAAAATGCCACGTCTGGTTTCCACCTTAGGGCTCTGAACTGCCAACGGGCATGCTCGGTTGTTAGCCCCATTCTAATTCTGGCCTTTTTAAAAAAAAAAAAAAAAAAGTTCGTAGTTGTTCATGTGCTCTTTAGGCATTTCAGCTACCACCTCTGCTAAGGGTCCACTGAACTGCAGCCTCAGCTCCACCATATACTGGTCTGTAGAGATGCTGTACCCAAGGGAGGCCCTTTCAAAATTTTCTAAGAAGGCCTCTGTATCATGGCCTACCTTGTAGGTGGGGAATTTCTTGGAATGGGGAGCAGTACCTGGAGAAGGACTGTTAGGGTATCTGATAGACCCAGCTTAGCCCTTTCCAGCTCTAAGCATTTCAGCTCTAACTCCGTCTCCAAGTGTTTCGCCTCTGCCTCCAAGCGTTTCTCCTCTTTTTCTCTCCTCCACCTCCAATTCCAACCACTTTAAGTCCAGTCGTCTTTCATGTTCTTTCTGTTTCTCTTTAGCTTCCAATCTGGCTAATTCCAGTTTCTTCTGGACCTCACTTTTCGTCATCTTTGCTAACCTTCCTGCCCTTAGCCTAGCCTAGCCCGAGAGCTAGGGAAAAAGGGGAAAAAAAAAAAAAAACTTGTGAATTCCCTTGCTATAGCTTAACTACTCTGCCCTCAGGCAAAGAGAAAAAAACTCCAGCTGTTCTTAGCTTAAAAAAAAAAAAGTGTCCTTTTAAAATCCTGAGGTCTGTGCTTCTGGTTCAAAATGATCCCACCACGCTGCCACCATGTCAGGGTTCCCTCCCCACTCTGAACTCTGGGGTACAGATGTGGGGACCTGCGTGAAAGACCCCCTAAGCTTATATTCTACCAGCTTAGGTTAAAAACCCTCAGGGCACAAATTCCTTTCCTTGTCCTTGGATGGTATTGCTGCCACCACCAAGTGATTTAAATAAAAATTCAGGGACGAGTCACTTGGAATCCCTATTTCCCCAAAATATCCCCACCAAGCCCCTTCACCCCCTTTCTTGGGGAGGCTTGAGAATAATATACCAACCAATTGCCTTTAATGTAAGTACAGACCAGACCCTTTATCTTTAGGACACTAAATCAGGTTCTTAAAAGAAGAACTTTATAATAAAGAGAAAAGTAAAAGAATCACATCTGCAAAATCAGGATGGAAGATAACTTTACAGGGTAATAAAAAGATTTAAAACACAGAGGACTCCCCTCTGGACTCAGCTTCACAGTTACAAAAACAGGACTAAAACTACCTCTTAGCATAGGGAAAATTCACAAGCTAAAACAAAAGATAATCTAATGCATTTCCTTGCCTTACTTACAATTTTTGTAATCTTAGATGAATCATTTCAAGTATGTTTTTCAGGAGATGCTGTTCCTGCGTGGTCTCTCTCTCGGTCCAGAGAGGGAACAAACAAAAAGAGCACAAACAAAACCTCCCCCTCTTCCCCGATTTGAAAGTATCTTCTTTCCTTATTGGTCCTTTTGATCAGGTGCCAACCAGGTTATTTGAGCTTCTTAACCCCTTACAGGTAAAGATTCAGTACAGCTGCCCAGGAGAGATTTTATGCTACCCTTATGTGTATGTTTATGACACATGTACAAGCTGTGCAAGCTTCCTACTTTCAGCTCTCTAGTGCTATTTTATAATCCATTGGTCCCACACGAGATATGGGGACATCAGCGCATCCATCAAACACACCCAGAAGACACTGATATCACTAAATCGGATGCATCATTGGGATGAATCGTCATTAGGCTGGCAGATCCTTAAACATGTGCCTATTGTACTTCATGAAGCTCTGGTTACAGCACAATATCATATGGACACTAAGGGACAGTGAAAGGCTTTAAGGTGGCTCTGAACCACTGGGTACAATATGCTGTGATTCTGCCTGTGATGTGCCTCAGATGCCCAGGAAGGCGTTATCAGGGGAAAGACATTTTTATCATTGGTGCTTGTGCAACCTTATTGATGGAAGTCCTTTGGGTGTTTACTGCAGAGATAGCGCATGTGCACCCCGTACCCCATGCCTAACCACTAGACCCCCCACTCCTTTCCCAGAGCTAGGCATAGAACCGCAGAGTCCTGGCTCTCAGCCCTTCTGCTCTAACCACTAGACCCCATTCCCAGAACCAGGAATAGAACTCCAGTTTCCTGTCTCCCCAAGTGTGTGTTACGGATCTGAGAACATTGAACTTCCTAGTACTGACTGCTCTATCCTGCTCTCATTGCTAAACGTTCAACTTCCTAGAACTATTAGAGGATGCTTGTCTATGTATATAATTATTTCTTCCAGTTGTTAAAAATAGGATCATGTCACTGTTGGGGAAGGGTGTGTGTGTGTGTGTGTGTGTGTGTGTGTGTGTGTGTTTTAATACAGCATGACCTTTCCCTGCAATGCTAGCTGTCGCCAGAGTTTTACATCCTTGTATCTTAATGGCAAAAAGCAATAGCTGCAGGTAAGACAGGGTCAAGTATTCAGTCTAATGGGGATAGAAGCAGCTGTGACTTCAGTGTGCAGGGTGGGGGAAGTGGATTTTATTAACTCATTCTCCCCCTTCACCTCCTTTGTTCTTTCCTTGTGCTGAAATGCTTTTAGCACCAGATTCAATTCAAACCAAACCAAACCAAGCACTGCAGCACTTTGTAGTCCTAACACCTTCCACTAAAAATATTTTGTCTGGCCGTTGTGATCTGGATGGCAGCATGGCCCAGTGGCACTGTACTGGGACTTGGGATACGTGGGTTCTATACTCAGCTCTGCTGCGTGTGGTCTTGGGCAACTTCCTTCCCCTCTGTGCTTCTGTTTCCCTTCCCACCCTTTGTCTATATCAGTGGTCTCCAACCTTTTTACGTACAAAGATCACTTTTTGAATTTAAGTGAACCCCAGGATCTACCGTGCCCTGCTCACTCCACCCTCCCCATCGCTCGCTCTACACCACCCTCACTCACTTTCACCAGGCTGGGGCAGGGGGTTGGGGTTCGGGAGGGGGTTCTGGCTCTGGGCTGAGCCTGGGGCTGAGAGGTTTGGAGTATGGGAGGGGGCTCTGGGCTGAGCCTGGGGCAGGGGTTAGGGTGCAGGAGGGTATGCAAGCTCTGGGAGGGAGTTTGGATGCAGGAGGAGGCTCTGGCTGGGGAAGAGTGTTGGGGGGCAGGAGGGGATATGGAGTGCTGGCTCTGGGAGAGGGGTCATGGCTGGGGCAGAGGGTGCAGGAGGGGGTAAGGGTTGCTGGCTCTGGGAGAGGGCTCCTGCTGGGCTACACCTCAGACAGGGCTAAGGCAGGCTCACTGCCTCCCCCAGCCCCATGCTGCTCCCAGAAGGGGCCCCTGGGGGGGGTACATGGCTCCGCACACTGCCCCTCTTTGCAGGCACTGCTCCCGCAGCTACCATTGGCCACAGTTCCCCATTCCCGACCAATGGGAGCTGCGAGGGTGGTGCTGGCAGGCAGGAGCAGCATGCAGAGACCCCTGCTCCCCCTCATCTCCCAGGACTGCGAGAGTGTGCTGGCTGCTTCCGGGAGTGGCGTTGAGCTGGGGCACGCAGGGAGCCTACCTTAGTGGCAGCCCTGCTACAGCCAGAAATCGCGATAGACTGGGAGAGTCTCCAGGATCGACAGGTTGGTGACCACTGCTCTATATAGACTGTAAACTCTTGGGGGTAGGACTGTCTCTTACTGTATCTATACAGTGCCTAAGACAATGGGTGCTGATCTAGTTTGGGGACCTGTAGGCTCTACTCTAATAATGTTAACCTTCCATCACCTAGAGGGCCTAACTCAGCTTGGGGGCACCATTGAGCAGGGTGCCATTGACGCATGGTGAAAGACAATCCCTGCCTTAAGGAGCTTACAATCCAGGGCCTGATCCAGGCAAGACTGTTGCAAATGCTTAACTTTATGCACTGTCAGCATTCCAAATCCATGGGATTTACTTGCAGTGTGTAAAGTTAATGTACATAAGTCTTTGCAAGGTTGGGGCCTAAATAGAAAAGACAGATACAAAGTGGGAGAAGGAGGGGATTATTTCCCCCATTTTACATGTGCAGAGAGATTAGTCACACATGGAGTCTGTAGCAGAGCTAGGAATTAAACCCAAGTTTCTTGAGATGAGCTAGTTGGGTATTTTGCATTGAAACAGCATTTGTCAGAAAATGCTAAACAGCCAAAACAGAAACCTTTTGCGGGAATGTATCTGCTTCAACTAAACTTTCATTGAAAGAGGTTTCTCCAGTCCAGGGTGAAAATGTGACCGAACTCAGAATAATCAATAGCCCTGTCTAAGTGAGGCAGAGCAGGGACCTGAAGCTGGGTCCCCCTTATCCCTGCTCACTACTGAGCTATTGACTGTTCTGGAATGGGGGGTGTCTGTCTTCTGCTCTTGCTCTCTTGGGCTGGTTTTTACAAAAATGCCTTGGTTTTGTCCCAGTACAGAACGGGAAACATTTTTTAAATGTTCATGAACCAGGAAAACAGTTTCCTTCCCCATTCAATTTCAGACCTAATGTAGTGCCACCAGCCCATTCTTTCTCGACAGGGAAACATGCTGCCTCTTTTTTTAATGATGTTTTCCCTATAATAATGTTATATACAACTGGCTGGAGTCAGATGATCAGATTCTTCTCCTATGAATGCAGGTGTAAATCTGGAGCGAGGTTCCATTTAACTCAAGGGAATTAGCCTGCTTTTACCCAGCTCCGGGTGAGATCAGAATATAACCCTCATGATTTTAAATAACCATTCACTACTTTAAATTAGGGCACAAATCAAATGATGGCAGCGTGCTGTATTGGGATGAGTTTCAGTCATCTACTGGAGCCGTGGCGATACGTTACAGGGAATTCCGAGAAAAGCAACAAAAGATGATTAAAGACCTAAGATTTTCTTAATGCTATAATAGTGTAGAGCAGGGGAGGATTGCAGGAGAGGATGCCCTGCTCTAGCACAATGGGGCCTTGATTACAGTCAGGGCCTCTTGGTGCAACCATATCTTAAAACAAAAACCACTATTGTAAAGCAACTTTGTTTTCCTTTTTATTTTTTCAACCAAATAAATATGAAGAACATTGACATAAACACCAGCCCAACTGGACCCTGCATGAGGAAATGTCAGTATGTACAGTCCTGTGTGATCAGGGTTTTGCAGCTTTGCCAATTCTCATGCTCAATGGAGTTTTCTTTCAGCTCACAGCCCCTGAAGTTATGATTACGTGAGACTCTGTTTACATATATTTTAAAAAAGTTTCTAGTGAAAAGCTTGAAAATGTGACCTCTAAAGGCTCAGAAACCAGAAGGAAAATATGAATCTTTCCCTCCTCGCTCCCCCCAAGTTTACTATTTGGCTTAAAATCATGAGATTTTTTTTTTTTAAATCTTGTGATTTTGGAGCTTGACTTGTGATTTTTGCATGCTTGGGGTTTGTAACTCTCATAAACATGTTTTGGTCAATGATTTATTCATATTAAACATTCAAGAGTCACAGGCTAAAGAAAGGTTGGAATCATGGCACAAAGAGGAAGTGGATTGGAGGACTGCCCCTGACTTCCCACTGGGATATCTTTTCTCCGCTGCTGGGACATCTTCAGGAAATAGCACTTAGATTGATATATCTTTTCTCCGCGGCCTGCCGGCATGTTGCTCCCAGGAGTGTTGATGCGAGTTCGGAATGTGGAGAGTGCTTATGATCATGGTACAGAATAATTCATTCTTCCTACCCGGGGAGCATCTGAGTCCTCCTTGCTTGTCTCTTCCCCCAGGGGAGAATGGATCAGAGGATCTCTGGGGGAGGGACAGGCTGGGTAGCTCAAATATATCCATCCATGTGAGGCATAAAACTGTTGGAGCTATACTGCTGCTTGAAGACTTTGTGGCAAAAGCTATGTGTGTACAGGATGGAGCAAGGAATAATGGCCTCTGCAGCAGATGGCTAGCTCAGGACTTTGCATGGTAGCCTGGGACTTGGGAGACCCAAGTTCAGTTCTCCACTTTGTTGCATGACTGAGAGCAAGTCACTCTGGCCTAGATCCTCAAAGGTATTTAGGTGCTTAGCTTGCATTGATTTCAGTGGCTAAATATCTTTTGAGACTGGTCCGTATTCTCTCACTGCCTCAGTTCCCCCTTTGTAAAATGGAAAAATGCTTTCCTACTACACAGGGTAAAGAGAAATGTATTAAAATTAGGGCTATCAATTAATCACAGTTAACTCAAAATTAATCTTGATTCAAAAAATTAATTGTGATTAATTGCAGTTTTAATCGCATTGTTAAATGATAGAATACCAATTGAAATTTATTAAATATTTTTGGATATTTTTCTACATTTTCAAATATATTGATTTCAAATAGAACACAGAATACAAAGTGTACACTGCTCACTTTACATTATTATTTTTTATTACAAATATTTGCACTGTAAAAAGATAAACAGAAGAAATAGTATTTTTCAATTCACCTCATACAAGTACTGTAGTGCAATCTCTTTATTGTGAAAGTGCAACTTACAAATATAGATTTTTTTTTGTTACATAGCTGCACTCAAAAACAAAACAACGCAAAGCTTTAGAGGCTACAAGTCCACTCAGTCCTACTTCTCATTCAGCCAATCAACCAGCATTGTAAGGTATTTACGTGCCAGATATGCTAAACATTTGTATGCCCCTTCATGATTTGACCACCATTCCAGAGGATGTGCTTCTATGCTGATGAAGCTCATTAAAAAAATAATGAATCACAAATTTAATTAACGCAACTCCTTGGGGGAGAATTGTACGTTTCCTCTATTTTACCTGCATTCTGCCGTATATTTCATGTTATAGTAGTCTCGGATGATGACTCAGCACATGTTGTTCATTTTAAGAACACTTTCGCTGCAGATTCCAAAGAGCGCAAAGAAGGTACCAAATTGAGATTTCTAAAGATAGCTACAGCACTCGACCTAAGGTTTAAGAATCTGAAGTGCCTTCCAAAATCTGAGAGGGACGAGGGTGGAGCATGCTTTCAGAACTCTTAAAAGAGCAATGCTCTGATGCAAAAACTATAGAACCTGAACTGCCAAAAAAGAAAATCAACCTTATGCTGGTGGCATCTGACTCATGATGAAAATGAACATGCGTCGGCCCACTCTGCTTTGGATTGTTATTGAGCAGAACCTGTCATGAGCATGGACACATGTCCTCTGGAATGGGGGTTGAAGCATGAAGGGACATGTGACTGTTTAGCACATCTGGCACATAAATATCTTGCGACACAAGCTACAACAGTGCTATGACAACACCTGTTCTCACTTTCAGGTGACATTTTGAACAAGATGCGGGCAGCATTATCTCCTGCAAATGTAAACAAATTTGTTTGTCTGAGCAATTGGCTGAACAAGAAATAGGACTGAGTGGACTTGTAGGCTCCAAAAATAAAACAATATAAAATTTTAAACGCAGTTTTTTGTATATAATTCTACATGTGTAAGTTCAACTTTCATGATAAAGAGATTGCACTACAGTACATGTATTAGGTGAATTGAAAAATACTATTTCTTTTGTTTTTTACAGTGCAAATATTTGTAATAAAAAATAGTGATCACTGTACACGTTGTATTCTGTGTTGTAAGTGAAATCAATATATTTGAAAATGTAGAAAGCATCCAAAAATATTTAAATAAATGGTATTCTATTGTTTAACAGTGCAATTAATCACAAATAATTTTTTTAATTGCTTGACAACCCCAATTAAAATAGTGAGATGGCTAGATATTATGGTAATGGGGCCTATATAACCCCGTTAGAGAGATGCTCATCCATGCCCCTCTATACCACTCCAACAGGGAAGAATTTCTCTACACTAATCCTTGTGAGCAGGCCAGGGACAGAGTGAGTTATTAATAGTATCCTGTGTCCATATGGTTGAATGGGACACTTTAAGACCCTGATGGGAAGAATGGAGGTGCAACTATGCTTGCTGTCTTTCCCCACTCCAGATGTCATCTTTCCTCATGTCACCTTCAGTTTTCATCTCTCTTAGTTCAGTGTAATGATACTCTGCATCTCCCTGGCACCAGATTACAAAGTGTTTTCTAAAACTCAACCAATGAAGCTTTACCACCCATGATTGCCCAAGGTCACAAGCTCTGAGAATGGAACTCCAGAGCCCAGACACCCCCACCTTTAATCACTAGACACCACTCCCCTCCCAGAGCTGGAAATAGAATCCAGGAGTCCTGGCTCCCAGTGCCACCCTATTCTACCCCATTAGCCCTCCCTGCCCCCCAGATCTGATTCCCAGTCTCTGACTCTGAGCTGGGAAATAGAAGAACTCAAGAGTCCTGTCTACCATTCTCCTCTGCCCTAATCACTAGACACCACTGACCTCCCAGAACTGGAGCTGGAATGCCAGAGTCTTCCCCCGGTCCTTGCTTTTAAGCACTAGACGCCCTCTCTCCTCCCAGCCCAGTCTCTGACTCTAACCACTAGACACACTCATGAAGAGCCAGGAGTCCTGACTCCCATTTTCCTGGTCTAAGCAGTAGGATGGCTAGACTGCACTTGTCTCTGTGGCTGAATGGGTGGAAGGTCAAGTGTCCTCTTAGTCAAAGCATAAAGACTGGAAAGAGCTGAAAATCCCAAGAGGTCATGTCACAACCATGAATCACTGGTTTCAAGGGCCCTGTGGCTTAGATTTTAAACCAGGTTTTAAATCAGTTTATCTCAACCCCAGAGCACTACATGAGCCAGCTTTGTCCATTTGTTTTCCTTTTGATACATCCACATTCATCAAGGTTTCAAGGAAAGTCACTATCTGACAATGAGTTCAAGATTACAATAATAAACGGTGGCATGGTGTTCCAGCACCTGCCAGCTGTATCCTCACCCAGACCCCAAAGGCTGGGTTCATGATCGTCTCGGAGGAATTCCCCTTCTGGCATCACAGCCAGGTCCCATACTTCCGCTGCAGTGCAGTTTGCCTGACGTTCTTCATCCCAGCCCAGGATTTAATCTAGGGGGAAAAGGCAAGGAACAGCAAATTGAGACACTCGTAATACATTTGCTTGTTATATCTTGATAAGAGTGCTGGCACCTTGGCTTCCAGCGGCAACACAGCCCTCCCTGAGCTGGGAATAGAATTCAAGAGTCCTGGCCCCTAGTACTGACTGTTGTAACCACTAGATCCCACTCTCTTCCCAGAGCTGGGAATAGAACCCACAAGTCTTTGACTCCCACTTTCCTCCTGCTCTAACCCACCAGATCCCACTCCTAGAGCTGGCATAGAGCCCTTTTAGGAAAGATTTGGTCTAGTGTATTAATTGTTTTCACATGAGTTCCCAGGGCCAAATTCCACTCAGCAGTGTCCAGGATCTGCATTGTCCCACCCACCATCCATGCTACTTCCACCAAGTCCATTCATCCTTCAGCAGGAGGCAGTGGAGTCCCCACTCTTATATTCATAGATTATGAGGCCAGAAGGGACCACTGTGATCATCTAATCTGACCGGCTGTATAACACAGGCCATAGGACTTCCCTGAATAATAATTCCTGTTTGAACTAGAACAGATGTTTTAGAAAACTGTCCAATCTTGATTTTAAAATTGCCATCAATGGAAAATCCACCACAGCCTTTGGTAAATTGTTCCAATGGTTAATTCCCCTCACTGTTAAAAACAGGCACTTTATTTCTTGTCTGAATTCATTGGTTCTTGTTAGACCTTTGCTAGTTCAATGAGCCCTCCATTATCAAATTTCTCTTCCCCATGTAGAGAGACAAGGTGGGGGAGGTAATATCTTTTATTGGACCAACTTCTGTTGGTGAGAGATACAAGCTTTCAAGCTTACACAGAGCTCTTCTTCCCCAGGTAGATACTTATAGACCCCTTAACCTTCTCTTAGATAAGCTAAATAGACTGAGTTCCCTGAATCTTCCACTATAAAGCATGTTTTTAACTAGGATCCTAATTGTCTGCTAGACTGAAGAGCCCTCTATTCTCAAATTTCTGTTCCCCTGGTAGGCACTTAAACTGATGAAGTTTACTGCAAGGTGCATGCATGTTTGCAAGAGCGGAATTGTCCCCCTCCATGCTCTTTAACAGTGCTGGCCTTAGCCACAACTGATGACGCAGGGATACCCTACAGCAGTGGTCCCCAAACTTTTCAGGCTTATGCCTCCCCCTTACTTCTGTGCACGCCCCCCCCTCCTGGGGCTGGGAGTGGGGCTGCAGCTGGGGGTGAGGAGGGCAGGGCGGGAAGCAGACCAGGGTGAGAGAGCCAAGGCTGGGGCCGCAGCTGGGCATGGGGATGGGAGTGGGGCTGGGAATGGAGCTGCATCCAGGCCAGTCGGGGGCTGAGACTGGGGGTGTCTTGGGGCCGGGAGCCAGGCCTGCAGCTGGGGGCAGGGCCGGAGCAGAGCAAGGCTGGGTGGCGCTCCCTCCCCACCTCCTGTGGGGGTTGCCCCCCCCATCATTTTTCCGTATCCCCCTGGGGGGCACACCCCACAGTTTGAGAATCTCCACCATACAGTCTCAACAATTCATGGTCTGATTCACCCTCCACTTCCCACCTTAGAAGCTAATTTCCATTCTCTCCGCTCTCCCCCTCCCCCACCACCGCTTCATTTGGCTCCCAACACTGGCCGTGCCTGGCTCACCATTCTGGAATTCACCCCACGCCTGCTCAGTGTGCTGGAGCCCTGTGGAAGGCCACCACGTGCTTGGGCATCTTCCCCCACCTCCTCTTGTCCCAGCGGCACAGCAGCAGCATCTTAAACGTATTGCGAAAAGACTTATTGCACAGGGCATAACACATGGGATTGACAGTGCTGTTGACATAGCAAAGCCAGTATCCCAGCTTCCAGAGGCTGTTAGGAACGCAGTCCTGGCAGAAGGTGGACACCAGCACCATGATGTTATAGGGTGTCCAGGTGAGGATGAAGGCCAGCAGGATGGCGCTCAGTGTTCGGGCTGCTTTCTTCTCCTTGATCAGGGAGAGGGTCTTCCGCTGGGAGAGCTGTTTGCTCCTATTCCGCAGATGGCTTTTGCCAGTCAATGCCCCCTTCTCCTTCAATGGTGATATCTTTTTGTTTGATGGCTTCTTGGCCATGTTGGGGGACTCGGTGGCAGCAGGAGACTGCGCTAGGATCCTGCACAAGCCATTCCTTCCTGCCCATGGCCCTCCAGCCAGCTTCTCCCGGTCCCGGGTTGGCTTCTGTGTTGGCAATGGTGGCTGTGCTACACTGCCAATCATAGGCAGCCGGATCACCACCGAGCAGACACTCTGAACCTCAAAGGGCTGCTCCTCTCCCTCAGACGATGTCAAGGAATCAGGGGAGCCATCCTCCTCTTCCTCCTCCTCTGTATTGATCCAGCTCCCATTGCTGCTCTGCTCCACATATAGCTTGGCCTTCCTCGAACTGGGGAAGCAGCAGGCCTGCGTGTGGGCTTTTGCCACAGCAGAAGAAACCTTGATGGGTTGCAACCGCTCGGAGCTGCTGTTGCTGCCTACGCCACCTCCTTTAGGCCCGTTGTTGGGGGTTGGCCTGACAATGCTCTTGCTTTCTGAGCCTTGCAGGCAAGCCAGTTCCCTGGCCCTGTTCTCAGTCTCCCGGTAGATCCTCCAGTAGAGAATGATCATGATGGTGACGGGCAGGTAGAAGGCTGCAATGGCCGTGCCAAAAGTAATGATAGGCTGAGAGAGGAACTGGAGATGGCAGTTTCCTGAGGGCACTGTCCGCTCCCCAACAAAGTACTGCCAGAACAAGATGGCGGGTGCCCAAAGGATGAAGGAGATGGCCCAAGCTAGGCCGATCATGATGGCCGCCCTCTTGGGCGTTCTCTTGGCCCGGTAGGTCAAGGGCCGTGTGACAGAGAAGTAGCGGTCAAAGCTGATGATAAGGAGGTTCATGACTGAAGCATTGCTGGCTACATAGTCAAGGGCCAGCCAGAGGTCGCAGGCCACGTTACCGAGGGCCCAATGGCCCATGATGATGTAGGTGGTGTAGAGGTTCATAGACACTGCCCCAATGATGAGGTCAGCACAGGCCAGGCTGAGTAGGAAGTAGTTGTTGACTGTCTTCAATTCGCTGTTGACTTTGAAGGAGACCATCACAAGCAGGTTGCCCACCACTGTGACCAGTGAGAGGATCCCAGTCATCAGCACAATCAACACCACCTGCCACAAAGAATGGCCCCCATACAGGGTAGGTCCGGGGCCTCCCTGGGAGCCATTGAGGCCTGGTGGGACGTTAGAAAGGTTCATGGTGCTGGGGTGGGGTCTCACCTCTCCCAGAATAGCGTACTGGGATGACATTGGGATCCCACCACTCCAATTCAAAGCCCCTTGGCTGGAGGAAGAAAGGTGACTAGGGGTCTTCAGTCTGAGGAGGCCTCCTGGAATGAGGAAAGAGACTTGACTGAGCTGGGAGAAGGGTCAGATTTAGAGCTGGATGAAATTTTTCAGATATTTTTTTCCTTGAAAAATGCAGATTTGGCAACACTGTGAATTTGTGAATTCATGTTGGTTTTGCTGAATTTTCATTTCATAAAACCCTCAGCCCCCACCCCTCCAATCATAATGTTACATTTTGTAAATTAAACATTTCAATTTTTTGGTTTGAAACAATTTTTATTCAAAAATTTCCTTCAATTATTTAAAAAAAATTCAAAAATTTTAATGATTCAAATTCAAACAAAACATTGACCCAAAATATTTTTTTTAAAGTTTTTGGTTTGCCAAAAATGTTGAAAAGATTTCAGTTTTAGTTCAACTTGACATGAAATTCCCCCCACCCAAGTGCTGGGTAGCGAGGGCACTGAGGTAGGAGATCTGGGTTCATTCCTGGCTTGGTTGTTCTATGATCTTGGGTAAGTCACATTCTGTGCAGAAAAGCAGTTTTTTTTTAATGGATAGGGCACTGGGTTGGGGCTTGGGACACCTGGGTTCAATTCCTGACTCTGCTATTAATCTTGGTTTAGTCATTTCCCCTTCCCGTGCCTGTTTCACTTCTCACCTTTGTCTATTTAGATAGTGAGCTCTTTGGAGCAGAGACCATCTCTTACTTTGTGTCTGTGCAGCGCTTGGCATGATGGGGGCCCTGATCTCGGTCGGGGTCTAGGCAGTGCCCTACACACTACCATACAAATGATAAGAAGAGGGAGCCAATGGGAAGGTTGGATCTCGGGGACCCTGGAGCCCATTGCCTGGAGTGGCAAAGGAGATCACAGGATACTCACCTTGCTATCAAGATTGTTTCTTTGAAACTTCATGTCCCTTCTCCAGTCCAATGATGTTGCCATGGTAGTGGGGCACTGACACATCTAAGACGTCACATTTTGGAGGCCACCTGTATCAATGAAAAGTAGTTACTTTTTCACGTCTCTCCGACACTGCTAGGTAACCCTCAAATAGCTACATTTAGACCATGACCCTGTTTTCACCCAAGACAATATCACAACTACTGTTTATTTCAATGATGCAGGTTTGGGTCCTTAACCCTATAGGGGCCCTAGTGTACAGCTGTTCTATCTCTAGTAAAAGGGAAAGGTTCAATTTTTGCTCCAAGCAAACTTTGACAGGAGCTTAGTGTAGTGGAGCTCCACAGAGGGTAGGGGGAGGAATCTACCCTAACCTACCAGTGTGCAACCTCATGCAACAATCTCTGTCCTTGTTGCATCCAACCTTTTCTTTCGTGGTCCAGTCCATATAGTTGCAGCTCCACATCCTCCAAGCTAGGTGATCTGTTGGCTTGTTGCATACAATTCCAAGCTGCCTCCACCTAACTGCAATTAACAAGGCTATTAGGAGGTACTTTTGCCTCATTGCAGTTGACAAGGATGTAGCTAGGTGCTTTCCCAGCGGCACAGAAGGAGCCCCCAGAAAAGTTGGCAGCAGTAGAATTTGAATGATAGCAAATCAAGCTCTCCTGCTACACTGGTAGGAGAAAATGCCTGTTTCCCTGATCACTAGCATCTAGAACTGTCAAGAGCTCAGGAAAAATACAGTCCAAAAGTTTTGAAATTGACTAATGATTTTGAATGCATTGTTTTTTCAATGTGTGTAACAGGGAGGTCTACCCCTTTATAAGCCAGGGGGGTTGGGATCATCCACCTCTGTTCTAAGGCAGAGTGCCTTTAAGAACTGGTGTTTGGGTTGATCAGACCCAGCTGGAAAGGTGTCAGATGATTATAAAAGCCAGCAAATGACGCAGGTGTGGCGAGAGCTGGCAGAAGCAGAGAGAATCTGGCAGCAAACTGCTGGGTCAAGATGGGGGGAGGGGAAGAGCGATAGGGAGCAGGGTTACTCTCAGGTAAGTGGCTGGTAGAGTAGGAACTTGTGAGGTATAGGCCTTTGCAGAAAACCCTGGCTCAGGGGAAAAGAGGTGGTTTCTATGCTGAACTGCTTTATTTTGGGGTTTGCTAAAGGTCACTGCAATTAATAAATGGTGGCTTGATGAAAGGCCCTGAACAGATCCTAGGCATGGCATTAATCCTGGGCTGGAGAGACAGGCCAGCCACCTACAAGGTACAGTTTGAGACACCTTCAGAGCATCAGCTACCTGCCCTTTGAAAATCAGGCCCATTTAAGGTATCTGAAGTTGGACTGGACAGTCCCGTTTCCCCCCATGCCCCCAAATGGCACGTGAAATCAACTGGCACTTTTTAAAACCATCTTGGCCAAAATACCAGAAGGAAGAGAGTAACATGAACTGTTAATGGCTGGCCAACTAAGATTCCGGTCTGGAATAAAACAAAAATCCTTGGGAAGAATCTGCCTTAACATGGTCCGGCTTTTGAAGGACACAAGTGAAATATACTTAGACCCTTTTGCCACTGCTCCTCTTTGTTGTTACATGTGCTATGGTAGCAACTGGGAGCTCCCACCAAAATCAGGGCCCAGTACAGCCACATAGCAAGAGTGCTTGCATTCTGGACAGACAAAGGGTTATTAACTCTGTTATACAGAGGGGAAACTGAGGCACGCAGCACTGACTTGCCCTAGGTCACACGATGAGTCTGAAGCACAGCTGGCAATTGAACCCAGACCCACTGAATCACAGTCCAGAGTTTACCACCACAAATCCCTCCACCCAGTGCCCATTGTTTCTCTAAGGTCTGCCAGTGGCTCAGAGTTTATTGCATAGTAGCAGCAGCAGGAGCAAAATATACTCACCGGAGCTGATCTGTGAAGAAGTTCAGCTTCTGTGTGAATAATGCCCAATTCAGGCTGGGAGATGGGACCAATGCATATATGCATGTGCACATGCACACGGAGGTGGAGTTGTGCAAACAGGGGGAAATGCAAATATTCTCATGGGGAGACACACCCCTCCATGCAACTAAACACCAGATGCCTGGAAATAACCGATGAATTCTTGGCACGTTTAATAACCGGGATTCCTAAGAAAGAGAGAAACCTGTTTCTTGTCCTTGTTTCTGATTCCGAGTGTCGGTTAACAGAGACAGCTGTGGAATAAGGAAGGAGGCACGATAGTGAATAGGTTCTCAGCTTTGCAAAGGAAACCACAGCCCAGTCTTAGGAAGGAATTAAAGCGAAGCTCATGTAACCCTTGAAAAGTCTGTTTGGCCAGGGGTGCAATAGTAGACTTACAAATGGCTATATATGGCATACAGCACTTGGGAAAGACAAAGAACCACACCAACAGGGCACTGAGTTGGGACTTAGGAGACCCAGGTTCAATTGCCAGCTCTGCCACTGGGCTGCTGCGTGACCTTGGACAAGTCACTTCCCTACTCCGTGCCTCAGTTTCCCCATCTATAAAATGCAGATAATGATATTGACCTCCTTTGTAAAATGCTTTAAGATCTATGGACGGAACGTGCTATGGAAGAACTAGATATCATTTTTATTAACGTGTTGTATCCCAGGGCTGGCTGAAAAATACTAATTTTTCACCAGAAATTTAAAAAAAATCACTTTTCCCCTTCAAAAGTTTGCAGAAAGTTATTTTCGTCTTTACCCAATTAAATATTGGAAACCAAATGTTTTTGGTCTTCCTTACAAAATTTTCATTTGTAGAAAACTAACATTTTAATGAAAACGTTTCTATTCTCATTTTGTTTTGTTGTTGTTAGGGGGCGGAAGACAGGATAATTTTGATCAAACTAAAAATGAGAAAATCTGTTTTTTATTTAAAAAGTAATTTTTGGTTGGGGGGAAAAGGTTGTTGACTTCCTCTATTTCACACACTTCCAGGAATAGAAAGAGAACCAGACCTCCCAATACAAAAAATAACTCAAATATTTTTCTATTTTGTTTGCAGTGTTGTAGCCATATTGGTCTCAGGATATGAAAGACAGGTGGGTGATGAGTGAGATAATTTCTTTTATTGAACCAACATGTGTTGGTGAAAGAGACAAGCTTTCGAGCTTTCAGGTGAAGAAGAGCTCTGTGAAGCTCGAAAGCTCGTCTCTTCACCAACAAAAGTTGGTCCAATAATAGATATTACCTCATCCATGTTGTCTCTCCAACATTTTTCTAGTCTTATTTAGTGTATCTAAGTTTAATAATAATGAATCTAGCTAAATTCTCATTGTTATCTAATCTAGTTTTATTTGTTTTATCTAATTTTATAATCCTCAATTTAAAAAAACCCCTAATTTTATTTTAACCTAATCTTATTTTTGAAAATTGGACGGCATCCCTCTCCACATATTATTTACTGTATCACAGCAGCTCCTACTAGCCCCACCTGATCAGGACCCTGTTGTGCTAGTTGTTGCTCGGGCACCCAGCGAGAGAGAGTCCCTGCACCAAAGGGCTTATAATTACACAGAGGAAGGTTGGGAGGGAAAACAGAGACACAGGGAGGGTAAGGGACTTGCTGAGGGTCATACGGCTGGTCAGTGAAAGAGCCGGGCATAGAACCCAGGTCTAGTGAAACCTAGCCCGGCCTAGCGCTAGCTGCTGGGCCATTGCTAAGTATTCTAATGAACGACCTGTGTGCAGTATAAATGGATGGAATCAGAGCAGTGTAACTATGTGTGTGTGTAATTTTATTATCTGTACCGGGATAGTGCCCAGGAGCCCTGGTCATGGACCAGGGCCCTATTGCTTTAGGTGCTATACAAACACAGGACAAAGAGATGAAAGCTTCCTGCCTCAAAGAGCTTCCAGTCCACATAAATCTACTGTGATGATTAACGTTGTCTTATGCCCTATACTGCTGCTGGTTTATGGAGTGGCTTAGCTCAAGGGCTCTAGTTTTGGAAAAGATGTAGAAGGCCATGCTGCTTTTCAAAACAAGTTTAAACAAGCATCTTGGAGGCTGATCTGGTGAAGGTTTTCAGCATCTCCAGCTCCCCCAGTGGCAGCAGGCAGTACTACACCCTGCAGCACTTCAGTCACATGACTCATGTTCCTGGAGTGTTGCCCACTTCTAAGCCCTGGTCTAAGATTTCTTTATCAAGAGACATGATTTTGGCTGGGGTTGGAGCCAGTCATACCATGAAGTGAGAAGCACCAGCTTTCTAGTGAACTTGAGTCTTCTAATTGGCTATCTGCCCAACTTGTCTGCCTCCTGGGGCAGACTAACCAAATAGAGCTGCTGCAGGCAGAATTCTCTTCCCCTCTCCCTCTGGCTCCCGCTCCCCAAGACCCCATAGCAACCCAAAGCCATACCTACAGGAGGGGAGGAGGGAGCTAAAGAGCCCAGCAGCTCGGGACAGCTCTGCCTCCCCCCGCCCCGAGCAATTCAGACAGGATGGTGATTCTGCTCCTTGTCCCCCCGCCCCTGGCCTGCAGCACTCAGCCTGGGAAGGGGCAGAGAGGGTTAAAGAGCCCCTGGAGTTGCCCCCCAGCCAGGAAGGGGTAGGGAGGATCCCACTCAGCTCCCCAACTAGGAGAGGGGGGTGAAGAGCCTCAGGAGGAACAGAGGTGAGGCTGGGGGGCTGAACTGAGCAGGGCTGGACTGAGAGGGGCTGGGGAGCTCAGCTGTTGGGTTGGGGGGCAGAATTAATTGCTGGACAGGGGATGGGTGGATGAGGGGGTGAGAGCTCCTGCAGCAGGGGCCAAAGTGACCTTACCCAATACATTCTGGGGAGTGGGCAGCACTAATTGTCGATAGGGTTGCCAACCCGCCAGTATTGGCCTGGAGTCCCCCAGAGCCTCTCTCAGAATCAGCATTGATCTCCTGGTGACTATTGAAAGCAATCCAGGATATTTTAAGAAAATGACATTACGTCATGTTGGGGGGAAAAAATTTCCCGGAATAGCTTCAGTCAGAGCTGGCAACCCTCACTGTCGTCATTCTCCCCCCCCCCCGTTCCCCCCCCGTCTGGTGTAGGCAGGGGAGTTCAAACATCAAAAGACAGACCAAAATGTACAATAGTCTTTAAATATCTCATTTTCTAGGCTGACCTTGATTTTTCTGGGTCTGAATCACTATTTCTGATCTCTTGAGGTTGGTGATACTGCTAGTAGCAAGGCTGTTGGTACAGCTGAGCCCCAGTAAATCTTAAGGACCAGGCAGCCCTAGGTGATATTCACTCCTGTGTAGAGGGGCCAGCACAAAGCCTTTGCACCATTTAAGGTGAGAGAGTCTTTGCTGGGTCTTTGTACGGGGTGAGTTTCACACATTAATACACTACAGACATCTTCTGTGCACCAAGTGGGGATAAAACAAGTGTTTAGGGTCAGACCCTCAGCTGTTTCAAACAGCATCACACTATGGAAGCCAATGTAGTGATTTGCACCAGCTGAGGATTTACACTAGCTGGGGATCTGGCCCATTTTGTACACAGGGGAGGGTAAAAGTTAAAGTGTGTGTTTCCCCCTGAGGAGTAGACAGCTGTGTAGTGCGCCTCCAATCAGTCCTACCAATCTAGACTTCAGTTTCAAGATGCTGGGGGGCGGGTGGGGGGAGAGGGGGAGGAGACAACTCCACCCCCCCCCCCCCCCCCCCCAGATGACAGATCAGTCATTCATTTCCTAACCTTGTGGAGGTTTTTGTATTATTAGATGAGGTTTTAGCTAAATGAAATCTGGACTGGTGACTGGGAATCCATAGCTGTCTCATGCTATTTCAGTCTCTGCTTCATGCACAGCCTGGCTCCATGAGAGGATGGGGATAGCGATAACACAGTAATCGGAGTGTTTTTCTGGGCCAGGCCTCAGTGTAGGAGTCACTGGATGGAATTCTTAGGGCAGTGTTGTACTAGATGATCACACTGGTCCCTTCTGACCTAAACTCATTGGTCATCCTCATCTCAGAAATGGTCCCCTTTGGCCTAAGATCTATGTCTCTCTGGCCACCCAAAAGATATAGTGGAAATAATGGGAGGGCTTCAGATGAGTAATGAGAAGAGACTTGGATAAATTGGTTTCAGTGTGGGAGGGGAGAAACCTATTTTCTCTCACTATTTCTCTCCTCTTTTTTCAGTGGAGAATTATTTTTAAAGTGAGTGGTTGGCCCCCCTGCCCCCTACCATTGAAACAAAACAACAATTAGAAATGTTTGCTTTTTGTAATGTTTTCATTCTAAATAAAAAGGAAAAATTCCAGCACAATGAAAATGTATTTGTTTAAAAAGCCATTTTTGTCCAAACAAACAACTTGGTGAAATTTTTTTTTGACCAGCTCTATTCATCCCATTAGTTACTGCTATTCATTTTTATTATTTGTATTAGGAACATAGGACTGTAGGGCACCTCCTGTATCACTGAGTCCAGTCCCTGCTATTGTAGGCAACCCTGTCATAGAATCCCAGAAACAAGGTTGTTTGCCTTCCAGTCCTCTTATTGGGAGGCCGTTCCTAAACCTCACTGCTCTGTGGAATTGTAGTAGCACTTAGGAGCCCCAGTCATGGGCCAGGAGTCGGACCCCATTGTGCTAGGCACTGTACAAAGACAGAACAAAAACCTAGTCCCTGCCCCAGGATGCAGCTTGGCTGAGCAGCGGCTCCGGGCATGAATCTTGCTACACACTAATGTCCCACGGATTCCATCTTGTTCCCAGTCATCCCTCCAGCCCCTGCCAAAGACTTCCTACTTCTGGTTGGTTTGAAAGGGAAGAGAGGGTTTCTTTTCTTTACCTGTTACAGCTCACGAGTGACTGCTGGGTTCTGGCAACCCAAGCAGCAGTGATGGGAAGTGAATGGTACATGAATAATTGAAGGGGGAGGTTGGGTCTGCGTGATGCTGTGGAAGCAAAAAGCAAGATGCAAAACCCCAGAGACCGATCCTTTCCCAAGCACCAGGAACTGCGTTTCCCCCCCGCCCTTGCTCCTCCTTGGCATCCTTTAAAGGGTTCAGAATGCTTTCTCTACACTCTCAGACATGCTCCTTTAATTATACTGGGGTTTTTAAAATCTCACAACACCCCCCTAGTTAGAGTGGTAAAAATGTGGGCAAGATTTGGGCTAATGATACTGAAATTCCTGCCTTGAGATCCACAGATGGGGGGGGGGGGGGGCACATTTTCAGCTGGCTGCCCGGGGAGTCTAGGGAGAACTTGGGCAAGTCATTTAGCTGGTCTGTGGCTCAGTTTTCCCCTCTGTAAATTGGGGATAATAGCACTGCCCTGTCTCTGAGGGGTTTTGTCACATTAAAGATAGTGAGGGGCTCAGATACTATTGTGGTGGGAGCCATATAAGTACCTTAGATCCAGTTGTTACATGCTTTTATGTGAGCAATTTAATCCCCTTGGGCTTTGCGAGTGAAGATCCCAATTCCTCCCTTGCACAGATCCCTGCTAGTGCCAGTTCATCGGTGTTTGATTTTCCTTGTGAACATAACCCTCAGCCCCTTGATTCCCTGGCTCTATTACTGCCCTGTAATTCAAGGGATGGGATTGATCAGGTGTGTTTTTCACAGCTCAGGACAACTTCTGATTGGAAGGGTGCAGAGGAGACTGTTGGAGAAGTGTCAGAACTTTTCTCCTTTCTTTCTGGAGGGTGCCCTGCAAGTCATGTCCCTTTAAAATGGGATCAGATGATGGCATGGTAAGAAAATTGAATTAGGCACCACACATGGGCTCTACTTGTTAAATCTGCCTGTGTTTAGAGGTACTTTGCTTTTAAGCCTCCCAGTAAAAATCTGCCACCCCTGTTGTTGTTATTGCTTCTGCATAGGTTGAAATTGGGTGTGATTCTGTTTGGAAGAAAAGAATCCTTAGTGTAATCTGTTTATTTACAGAAATATAAACAAAGGTCCATTTCCCTGGCAACATGTGGAACATACACGCCATGTGCAATTTCCTTCCTCAGAAATCCCACCCTGAGCTCCTCCAGCCAGCACTGCGCCCAAGAAGAGGTGACCTCTATCCCCGGCTTTCTTTAAGGCTATGGCTACATGGTAAACTAGGGTTCTGATTTCCCCTGTTCGTGCACATGTACTTGTGCTAGCTCTCATCAAGGAAGCAGGAGTATAAATAGCAGTGTAGTCGCAGGAGAGGCACGGCTTAGCCGGGCTGAGTACAAACCCGGATGAAACCGGTGGGTTTGTACTTGGCACAGCTAAGCCGTGCCTTCGCTGCTGCTACCCATGCGGTCTTGGCCACGCTGCTATTTATACTCGCACTAGCGCAAGTCTGTGTACATGAGAAGGGGAATCACTCCCCTAGCTTGTAGCCTAAGAGCCATTGCTTCCCTGAGCTTCGTCACCTAGAACCAATCCTGCAACCTCTGTGTTTAAAATCTTTAGGGAAAAGAACCCGGGAGCCCTGACTCCCAACCCCTGTGTTCTAACCCTAAGACCCTCTCAGGGCTGGGACTAGACCCCCGGAGTCCTGATGTACAACCCTCCTGCTTTAACCTCTGGCTCTTCCAGAACCTCTTACTGAGGCTCTGGCTGCACTTGCCCCCGCACTTATTGACCTTGCACAGCCTATCTGTGGCCCCATGAAGTCATGTCAACCTCCTCCTGGTGGCCATCCACCTAACCAGGAGGAGGAAGCTTGACAGGGGAGGGTTTTTGTGGGGGGAGTGCACTCTGCCAGTCACGGGACTATTTCCTGTCCCTTGTCTGATCATTCTCTGGGCAGAGTTCCTCCAGGTGGTGTCCATTAACTCTTCAGGCACCTTTGAGGAGTGGTGGGTGCTGCCAGGGGTTCTCTGCTCGGTGTCCCTTTGGGAATCCCTGATTTTCAACCTTTGACCTTCCCTCCTGCCCTATTTTTTTCATTTTTTGTCCCTCATATTCGCTTGCCGTCTGGATTCAGTGGCTTCTCCCCCTCAGTTGAGAGGGCAGGACTTTAGATTTTGAATCCCACTACCTGCAATAGGTAGGCTCTATTCCTCTCCCAGAACTACGGGTAGAACCCCACAGTCCTGACTCCCAGCCCTCCCTGGGCTTGGCTCCTAACTTGCTTCTCATTGTCTAGTTTGTAATGTTGCTTGACTCCCATATAGGGGTGGCTCCAGGCACCAACGCACCAAGCGCGTGCCTGGGGCGGCAAGCCGCAGGAGTGCGGCTTGCAGTTCGCCGTGAGGGCAGCAGTCAGGCTGCCTTCGGCGGCATGCCTGCGGGAGGTCCGCCGGTCCCGCGGCTTTGGTGGCAATTTGGCGGTGGGTACGCCGAAGGCGCAGGACCGGCGGACCTCCCGCAGGCATGCCGCTGAAAGCCGCCTGCCTGCCTGCCGTGCTTGGGGCAGCAAAATACATAGAGCTGCCCCCTGCTCCCATACTCTCTGAAAGCAGAGGCCCCGCCCTACATGACCAGGCCAAGCTATGGCAGGGAGCAGACTGCTCCCATCATTACCTCAAGGCCAGCAAGCATCATTCTAATTACCGGTAGGAATACAAGGATCATGTGAACAAACAAGGGTGACCCACAATGAGGCCTCTGAGGTCTGTCATCTGGAGAGCATCAGCCATATGGACAAACTCCTTTGCTATCACAACGCAAGGCCCCATTGCTTCTAATTGGCTCAAATATGCCTCTAATTGACAAGGATTATTTACTTAGCTGTGCAGTTAGGTTTTGGTTTCAATGCTGTGCTTGCTGGTGGCCTGGGCTGTAGGCTGGATTTTTAGCTGTTGTAAATCAGCGTAGCTCCACCAAAGTTACATTTATGACATTAACCCAGATTAAGGCCATGACAAGCTGGGAACTACACAAACGCTGACCATGATTGAGGCCCGTATCGCGCTGTGTGCGTCACAGACCCTGACTCAGATTGGGACTCTGCTGGGCTGGGTGCTGCACAGACCCTCATCAGGGTGAAGACCCTGTTCTGCCATGTGCTGCACGGACCCCGACCACAATTGGGGCCCTGTTGTGCTGGGCATGGCACAGACCCCAACTGACATCAGGACCCTGTTGTGCCAGGTGCTGCACAAATACATAATGGCAGACAGCCTGTCCCAAAGAGCTCACAATCAAAATAGACAAAGGGTGGGAGTGGAAACAGGCAGAGAGCAGGACAGGGACTTGCCCAAGGCAGGGCCGGCTCCAGGCACCAGCTTGTCAAGGGTGGGGTGGCTTGGGGCTTTTTGGCTTGTGGTGGCCAAAACCCTGGAGCCGGCCCTGGCCCAAGGCCACACAGCAGGTCAGTGGCAGAGCTGGGAATTGAACCGAGCTGTGCTGCGTTCACATTAGTGCCTGAGCCATTTGACCATGCAACTTATTTATTTAGAAAACACAAAGTCACTTGCAAATTCTGCAGGGCATGTGCTGTGTCCTTTAGCAGTGAATGGATCTGGAGAGCAAAATGACTCATTCTTTTGTAAATCACACCGCATTTTTAATGCTACAAGCCGCATTTGATGGTGTTTAGCACAGGGAGGATGTCTGGAGAGGAAAACAACCCAGCACGGCTACGTTTTCCTCCCAGTACAGACACCCCCCTTCTTCATACACACAGTTTGGGAGGGAGTCTCTGTCCCGAGGAGATTACAAGCTACTTGCACAATGCAGGCCCGTATGTGTGGGGAAGATGAGATGATAACCCCCCTAGCTCTTGTACATCCCGTTTCAGCCAGACAGCTCAAAGCAAGCCACAAGTTTACATTTTACAGATAGGGAAACTGAGGCACAGGGTGGTGATGTGGCTTGCCCAAACTGACCAGCAGGCCAGTGGCTGAGCCAGGAATAGAATCCTCACTTCCAGCAGGTACAGAACTATACAGTGAGCACCAGCCTTCCAGATGAACATAGGTTACAAGGTAATGTGGAGATGGGCCAGTACTCTAGCCACTACACCAGTGGGTCTCAGCCAGGGGTATGCATACCCCTGGGGGTGCCCAGAGGTCTTCCAGGGGGTATGTCAACTCATCTAGTTAGTTGCCTAGTTTTACAACAGTCTACATAAAAAGCACTAGTGAAGTCAGTGCAAACTAAAATTTCATAAAGACAATGACTTGTTTATACTGCTCTATATACTATACACTGAAAGGTAAGTACAATATTTATCTTCCAGTGGATTTATTTTATAATTATATGGTAAAAATGAGAGAGTGAGCAATTTCTCAGTAACAGCGTGCTGGGACTCTTTTGTATTTTTAGGTCTGATTTTGTAAGCAAATAGTTTTTAAGGGAGGTGCAACTTGGGGCACACAAGACAAATCAGACTCCCGAAAGGGGATACAGTAATTTGGAAAGGTTGACAGCTACTGCACTAAGCCATACTGTCTCCAAGGTCACAGAGGGAGTTGGTGACAGAGCTGGGAAGCGAATAAAGCTGTCCAATGACCCAGCTTAACCTAGCACCTTACCCATAAGCCCACCCTACTTTCCAAAGTGCTGCATTAATACAACCTCACCAGTGCCTAACACATGCCTGGAAAGTGGGCAACAGCTACTGTACCTGAGTGAGTTCCATATGGAGAATAACCTGCATTGTCCTTCTCCAAAGACTAGCGTAACTTTATAACCCTTCTGCGCTCCATCCCCGTGTGGCTTTGCTTCTCTCGTCTTTAATCCAATTTTTGCCCAGGCAGGAGGGAAGGAGGTAAAAATGCAGAAGTTTTCCGGCAGCTTATGTTATTGTCCCTGTATTTCTCATCTGTCCGTTGAACCTTGTGTAAATATCACGTCACACGTCAAACAAACCCTCCCACTAACTTGATGGCACGTGAGCCCTTATTTGAAAAAGGGGCTGCAGGAGCCACTCTTAGAGCTGCAGCTCGCAGCAATGATGATGTGGGTTTGGGGCTATTGCTATAGGGATATCAGAATTGCCAAACCAGATCAGACCAGTGTGCCCATCTGAGTGCCCCAGTGACCATTTCCTCCTGAACCCCAGTTGCATTATGGCCAGAAGCAGGAAGATTTACAGCCCTACTTATCTCTACTCCTGTAGCTCAAATGATATCAGTTTGTACTGGCAGTCTTTAAAGTCTAGGGTTCAACTTCAGCTTTCCGAGGGAAACGGTGGGGGCGAGGGACCTGTCTGGTTTTAAGATTAAGTTAGATAAGTTTATGGAGGGAATGGTTTAATGGTAAAACATAGTAGTCAAGGAAAACCAAGCAATGGTAGGTAAATAGCATAATGGCTAAAAGGGGTCAGGATGGAGACTCTTGCCTATATGCTCGGGGTCTTGCTGATCGCCATATTTGGGGTCGGGAAGGAATTTTCCTCCAGGGCAGATTGGCTGAGCCTCTGGAGGTTTTTCGCCTTCCTCCACAGCATGGGGCAGGGATCTCTAGCAGGAGGGTCTCTGCCGATTGAAGTCACTAATAACAGGATTGGGGACTTCAGCAGCAGAGTCCAGGGAAGGGGTGGGGACGGTTTTATGGCCTGCAGCGTGCAGGGGGTCAGACCAGATGATCATAATGGTCCCTTCTGACCTTAAAGTCTATGAGTCTATGAGCTGCTGCTGTATGGAGCCTTATTGCTGCATGTAATTTGTTGTTGTGATGGAGGGACCAATGCTTAGGGTCTTAGCTGAGGACTTTGAAGACCAGGGCTCTATTCCTTTCTCGGACATAGACCTCTTGGGTAAGTTGCTGTTTGAAATCAATGGGAGCTAGGTGCCTAAAAACCTTTAAGGATCAGGGCCTTAGTTTCCCCGTGCCTCAGTTTCCCCATTTGTAAAAAGAGGGCTGTTAATGTAATGGGGACTGTATAAATACCTTACAGAGTTAGGTCCCCACAATGAAATTTGACTCCTTTCTTTCTGCACTCACAGACTGACTCTAATACAGGGCTTGAATGTGGAAACTCAGATCTCAGTCTGTTTTCTGACCTGCTCTTCCCATTTCATAGACTGGAATGGACCATTCTGATCATCTAGTCTGACTCTCTGCATTACCCAAGCCAGCACTGGCTTCAAGGAGCATGTGCATACTGCCTTACAATCTGAGTTGCAATGGCCCCGTTGAAGCCTGCACCTCTTACTCTATGCCTCTCCCCTCTGCTCCCTGCAATCCATGTGCTGAAGGATCAGAACTCCCCTGGTGCCAGCCAGGTGTACTACAGACCTAAGAGCAGCTCCTCCAGTGGGAGCAGGTGGTACTGCATCCTGCTGTACACAGCCCACATGACATTAGAGTTGGTTAGGCATTTTTTGATGAAAAAAGATTTGTTGAGAAATTCCCATTCGTTGATGAAGGTCCGATTTAACACATTTCCTGACTCAAAAAAATGTAGCGGACATTTTTTTTGAAATTGTCGACATTTTTCGTTCCAACATTTTTCTAAATGAAAATTTCAGGTGGTTTGGTTGGAAACAACTTTTTGTTTAGAAATTTAAGCTAATTAGGCCTAAAACCGCTTAATAAAGAGAAAAGGTTGAAATCCAAAGAAAACATTTCCACAGACCCAAACCCAGAAATGGTTTTGTTGTTCAGTTTGTGAATGTTTTCAGGATTTTTGACCTTTTTGTCCTGATTCGAGATGAGAAAAAAAATTGAACTCTCAAAAATATAAGCAGGACCAGAAAACCATTTGCCACCCACCTCTCCAGGACATAGCAGTGACATTACTGGTGGGATTGATCACCATTAATCCCCTAAAATTCAGCTGCCCCTTGTCCCAGTGTTTCCTACAATGGGAGGAATTCTTCTCTGGTATGGAATCTGGGCTCATATTTCCTTCTGTACCCAACTTCCTGGTTAATAACCATCACACTCTCTGCACTCCTTGAAGAAGATGATTTAAAGAAGACTGTCTCTGAGGATTAAAGGGAGTGAGTGTGAATGAGTGCAAGAGATGCTGGATGGAAGCTGCTTGTCATTGGCTGCATGGTTTGCTTTGAATAGATTGGAAAAGCATGGAACCGTCTCATTCAGAGCCTCTCGTGTGTGCTGTTTGTGTGTTTTCGACATTGATGCCTGCAATGGGTGTTGTATGACAACATTATGGTTAAAACAGAACGGGACTGGGGAACTGGGACTCTTGGGTTCTATCCCCCTCTCTGGGAGGGGTATGTTGTTTAGTGGTTAGAGCCAGGGGACTGGGAGATAAAATTCCTCGGATGCTCTACTACTGACCTCCTGTGTTACCTTGGACAAGTCACTTTGCCTCTATGTCCCCTTTGTCTGTCTGTTTATTTAGATTTCAAGTGCTTGTGGGGGCAGAGACTGTGTTTTAAAATGTGTCTATGCAGCTCCCAGCATAAGGGGGTCCAGTGGCGGTCAGGGTCTGTGCAGCTCCCAGCACAGAAGGGTTCTAATCACAGTCGGGGTCGGTGCAGCGCCCAGCAGGATGGGGGGCCCCGGTCGGGGTCAGTGCAGTGCCCAGTGGGACTAGGTTGACCAGACAGCAAGTGTGAAAAATTGGGACAGGGTGGGGGTAATAGGAGCCTATATAAGAAAAAGACCCAGAAATTGGGACTGTCCCCATAAAATTGGACATCTGATCACCCTAAGTGGGACAAAGGGGGTCCCAGTTGGGGTCAGTGCAGTGGGATGGAGAGCTCTTGATCTTATTAAGGCCTTCTAGATGTAATACTGTCATAAATATAAAGGGAAGGGTAACAACCTTTATGTATGCAGTAATATAAAATCCCTCTTGGCCAGAGGTACAGAATCACTTATCTATAAGGGGTTAATCAATTCAATTAACCTAGTTGGCACCTGACCAGAAGGACGAATTGTGAAAGAAGATACTTTCAAATCGGGGGAGGCTTTGTTTGTTCTCTTATGTGTGTGTTCCCTCTTGAGACAGAGAGAGGACCAGGGCAGGAAAAAACATCTCCTAAAAAGATCCTGAATGATACATCTAAAATTACAGAAATTGTAATAGCAAGGAAATGTGTTAGATTATTTTTTGTTTTAGCTTGTGAATTTTCCCTATGCTGAGAGGTAATTTTATTCCTGTTTTGTAACTGGGAAGCAAAGTCAGAGGGGAATCTTTTTCTTTATCCTGTAAAGTTATCTTCCATCCTGATTTTGCTGGTGTGATTCTTTTGCTTTTTTTTAAATAAAATTCTTCTTTTAAGAACCTGATTGATTTTCAGTGTCCTAAAACCCAGGGATTTGGTCTTTGCTCACTAGTTAACCTATCCATTGGTATATTATTCTCAAGCCTCCCCAGGAAAGGGGGTGAAGGGGTTTGGGGGGATATTTTGGGGGGAAATAGGGCTCCAAGTGGCCCCTCTCTGAATGTTTGTTTAAATCACTTGGTGGTGGCAGCAATACCGTTCAAGGACAAGGAAAGGATTTGTGCCTTGGGAAAAATTTTAACCTAAGCTGGTAGAAATAAGCTTAGGGGGTCTTTCATGCGGGTCCCCACATCTGTACCCTAGAGTTAAGAGTGGGGAGGGAACCCTGACACTGCAGATGGGTGTGACCCAATCTCTGTGTCTGTGCTGAAGCTGACTGGAGTGTCTAACTTAGCAAGACAGGAGTGGAGGGGTGTCTGTTCTGGCAGGAGGGGGTTCTCTGTGGTATGCCAGCTCATCGAGTGATGGTCTAAAGGGAAAACAAATGGAAATTGATGTGCAATTTGCCTGGGAAAAGGCTGCCCTGGAAAAAGAAAAGGCTGCCCACCAGCAAACCCTGGATTTAAAAGACAAAGCAATTAAGACCCAGAAGCATGAACTGGCTGTAATGAAGTGGAAGAGGTGCACAGAGACATGTATTCTGGAGCTGGAAGTTCGGGTCCTGGTGACTGCTGCAGTGGGAACAAACCCCAGGGACTCTGTAGCTGGAAGCAAGCCCAACCTGAGTGTGTGTGTGTGGGGGATTTTACTGGCCAGTGAAAGGTCTGTCATAGCTGTGAGCTCACAGCTGGATCAGGGTCTCTTTCTCTTTTGGGGGACACAGGAGTGTCTGTCCCAGAGGGGAGCCCAAAAATGAATTTTAGGTATACTGCCTCTGCCATGGTCAGTGTCCAAGTCTCTGGCAGTAAGTTCAGGAGGAGGGTGTGATGTTGCAGTCTATATGATTTTATGAAAATATGCTAATGAATGTGAATATAATTTAACTGGAATATGCTTCATGCAAAAGGTCTCTTGTAAGGTATTGTTACAAATCTTATAATCTACTGAGTATGTTCATCCTATTTGTATGACTGTATCATTCTTGTATCTGAAACTAGAAATATGAAATATAACTCTGAGGGCCTATTGTAATTATGCAAAGTGTGGGCCATTAATGGGGGTTTGGAATCTTGATGGCTCCCATTAACCAGGACAATTGTCTGTAGATGGCTCTGTTTTACTTGTAAGTCTTCCTGTATACGTGTGTGCTGGCAAGTGGGTAATTAAGTCTTACGGTGACATGTGATCACGTCACCTGAACTGGAATCCATCTTTAACCTGGTGCTTTTCCTTTTAGAAGGGGGGGGACCCAGAGAGACAAAAGATTCCCGCCTTGTGCCAATGCTATATAAGGGGGTGGAACAGAACAAAGGGGGCTGCAGTCATGAGAAATCCCCTAGCTATCACCTGAGCTGGAACAGGGGCTGTGCCAGGGGAAAGGATTGTGCCCAGACTAGGAAGTCTGTGAAAGTCCAGTCTGTGAAAGAAACTTATTGAAACATCTCTGAGGGTGAGATTTTATCTGTATTCAGTTTTATTACTATACTAGGCTTAGACTTGCATGTTTTATTTTATTTTGCTTGGTAATTCACTTTGTTCTGTTTGTTACTACTTGGAACCACTTAAATCCTACTTTCTATATTTAATAAAACCACTTTTTACTTATTTAAAAAAAGAAGAAGTAAAAGAATCACACCTGCAAAATCAGGATGGAAGATAACTTTGCAGGGTAAATAAAAAGATTCAAAACCCAGAGGATTCCCCTATGACTTTGCTTCCCAGTTACAAAACAGGAATAAAATTACCTCTCAGCATAGGGGAAAATTCACAAGCTAAAACAAAAGATAATCTAACACATTTCCTTGCTATTACTTACAATTTCTGTAATTTTAGATGTATCATTCAGGATCTTTTTAGGAGATATTTTTTCCTGCCCTGGTCCTCTCTCTGTCTCAAGAGGGAACACACACATACGAGAACAAACAAAGCCTCCCCCTGATTTGAAAGTATCTTCTTTCACCATTGGTCCTTCTGGTCAAGTGCCAACTAGGTTAATTGAATTGATTAACCCCTTACAGGTAAGTGATTCTGTACCTCTGGCCAAGAGGGATTTTATATTACTGCATACATAAAGGTTGTTACCCTTCCCTTTATATTTATGACAAATACAATTTACAATCTTAATGTAAAGCGCTTTGAACTGATCAGATAAAAGCTGCTAGAGGAAATTCAAAAGAAGGATTACAATCGTATTCTGTCGTCTCTGCAAAGAGCACCTTTATTTCAGCAGTATTAGGACAGGAGGGTTAGAAATAATGCAAGGTTGTGTTTTAGGAGTACATTTTTAATTGTGATCCTGGGTGATATGAAATCAGTTGACTCTTGAACCTGCATTATCTGCTTTTATGGCTTGTTTTTTAGAGCAGCCTCCCTAGCACTTTTACACAGCCTTTGCTGATGTTCTGTGCTCGATATACGAGCTGACTAACTCAAGGCAAAACGGCCCTTTTCTGGGATAATTAAAGGAGGAGAAAATTTTGCTCCCAGCAGGAAATGGAAGTGTCATGTTTACAATGGACACATTTAAAAAAAAAAATCTAGAGCAGGATTTTTCTAATTATTGTGGATTAGTGGGAAGGTCACTGGATTGCGAGTCAGCACCCCTGGGTTCTGTTCCCAGCTCTGATCAGGATCTAGGAGGATGACAGTGGGGTTGGGAGTCAGGACATCCTTGATTCTATTCCCAGCTCTGAGCGGGGGGTGAGGTCTAGTGGTTTGAGCAGGGGTGGGGTTGGTAGTCAGAACCCAGACTCAGGAATTATTGGATTAATGCTTAAAGATTTAGTCAAACACAAGTGAGTAGGCTCAATACAGGGGTAACTGGGTGAAATTCTTTGGCCTGTGCTATACAGGAGGTCAGATGAAATGATCTAATGATCCCTTCTGGCCTTAAAATCTATAAATCGATGATTTCTGGGTTCTATTGCCAGCCGTGGGAGGTGAGTCTAGTGGTTAGATCATGGGGGTACTGGGATTCAGGACTCCTAGCTGAATTGCCAGGTCTGGAAAGGAAGTGGGTTTAATCAACTAGACAGTAGGGGTCAGGACTTCTGAGTTCTTTGCTCCTTGCTCTGTCACCAGCTTTCTGTGTGACCTAAAGCAAGGTACTTCATCAGTCTATACCTCAGTTTTCCCATCTGTCAAATGCGTCCCTTGTCTAGTTAGATTGTAAGCTGTTTGGGGCAGGGACTGTCTTTTAGCCCATCACAGTGGAGTCCTGGCCTACAGAGGAGAAAGGGAGCATGAGGCACCAGAACTACCACTCCCATGAGACACTGTGGTGGCATTATTTTTTTTTTTTTTTTTTTCTCTAAAGACTTGAAATTGGGAGGAAAAAAAAATAATCCAGCCAGCTTTACCCAGGCCAGAAAATCACCCTACATGTTCCCAGCCTAAACGTGTGTGGTTTAAGTAGAGTGTATCTTTTAGAAAGACATCCTTTGATTTAAAGTCTTCCAGTGATGGAGAATTTATCTCATCCTCTAGGAATCTGCTTCCGTCGTTAATCACCTTCCTTGTTTAAAATGTGCCTCTTATTGACAGTTGGAATGCTGCTGACTTCAACCTCCAGCTGTTGGGTCTTGCAACACCTCAGTCTGCTAGATTCAAAAGCATTATTTTTATTACTGTGCCATAGTAATCATACTTATCTGGAGCTACCCCAAAGCAGTCAATAGGGCTGTCAATTCCTGCTGTAGCTGAAAAGGACACAGCACATGCTCATGCCATGGAGGTTCCAAGCCCCTTTGTCTCGTCCTTTGACAGCAAGGATAGTATTCTGGTGAAATGTACAGTCAATAGGCAAAGGCTTCCCTTCCACCACCTGTTAGTTTGCCTGTTGTAGCAATCTTTGCAGAAGAGGCCAGTGCTTTTCAGGTAGAAGGACTGTTTTGTGGTTAAGCCGTTGGACCAGAACTCAGAATAACTTGATTCAATTTCCAGCGGTGCCACAAACTCCCTGTGTGACTATGGACAAGTCACTTCATTGTTCTGTGCCTCAGTTTCCCCAACTGCAAAATGGGGATAATAACCTGTCCTTTGTCTCTCACTGTGTCTTTGCAGGGCCTGTCCAGATGAGGCCCTGATCTCAGTCGGGGTCTATGCAGCACCTGGCACTGTGGGGTCTTAATCTCGGTTGTGGCCTGTATGCTACTACTGCAATTCAAATTAGCAATAGGGCATGGGACTTTCAAAAGTGGCTACATGGGACTTTCAAAAGGGACTACACATTTTATGTACGCCTTGAGGTCTGAAGCCCTAGTGAGTAGGGAGTTCGCTATTGACGCCTGTTGGCAAACAGGGAGAAGAGCATCCCAGAGCTGCTTGAGAATGCCAGATGGACAGGGACTCCATACCGGAGGGAGCTCTGTGCAGCCGTCTGCGGGAGAGGAAAGGGAAACTATTGAATGGGCCAGTCCTCATTTGCATTTCAGTTTTGTGATAGTTTGGGGCATTTTGGTAAAATTCTGGGTAAGTTTTTTGAGTTTGAGGGTGATGAAACTTCCATATCCCTCTTGGGAAATGAAAGGACAAGAGAACTGCACCAAATGTGCCTGGGAGGAGGGGTCACCCTGACCACAAGCTCAGTCTGGGGTAGTTGGATGAGAGACCCTGGCTGAAGTAGGTTTCTATTTTGTGCTGTAAGTGCTTTCTGAGTAGAATGAATTATGTTAAGGGTCCTTTGTGCTATTGGGTTGTTTTTGAAGGCTTAGAATGGAACAGAGTCAGGGATGCTGCTAAGGCAGCTTGGACTGAAGCCATAGAGAGCAACAGCAACTTAACTGAGGGTCTCTGGGGTGGGCAGCCAGGCCCATGCTCAGAAGGGGCCCCAGCCTGCTCTGCTTGCACCATGCCCTGAGACCCTGCCAGCCTGCTGGCTCCCCCGTGCTCACTACTTGCTCCTCTCGGCCTGCCCGCTGGCCGGCCGAGGGCTCCTCTCCCCACCCTGGTCCCACCCACCGGCTTCTCTCTGCCTCCTGGCCAGACCGCAGTGCACCTCCGGCTCTGGGCAGTCTCTGCTTCCCACCACCTGTGGGGCCCCACCTGTCGCCCTGGAGCTGAACTGCCTGGGCCTGATGCAGAAGCCTGGCCAGTCTTGGCCAGTTCGGGGGGAGGGGGACTCAGTGTGCCAGTTTGTAAATAGTGCCCTGGCACTGGGCTGGGTGGAGCGGAGCCGCCCCTGCCATGCCATGCCCCTGGCTGGCCCCTTGCTCCAGGGACCAATCCCCCCACCATGCTCCATTGCCCCCAGGGGGCCCCACAAAAGGTTAATATGGCCCTAGGTGTGGGCCTCCCTACCTGGCTACAAAGCTGTAATCGTCTCAGCTGTGGTAGTTGGTAGAGTCCCCTGAGCAACTCTGGCAGCCCTTCACTTAGCGGCTGGAGATGAACCTGCCTGAAATTGGCTCTACAAACTCTGGACAACAAACTGTAAGTGGGGAGGAGGGAAGCACCTAATGCTAGAATGGATTGTCTCATTAGCCATTCACAACTGTGAGAAGGGGATGGAGGTTCAGACTATTTCTAAGACACCTGGGGGTGGGGAGAAATGGAGTCTTACTTAATAGATATAGTTGATTTAGTAATTGCTGGCTTCCCCACGTTTATTCTTTGTCCCCTAGTAAAATAATTTTTGTTTTAAACCCCTGCACTCAGGGCTTGCTTAAAGGAGGTATTGTCTATCAAGGGCACTCGGAGGAGTTGATTTAGCGTTCCCAGGTTTCTGGGTAGAGGCTTGAGGCAGTGCTGTGGAAGTTTTGAGAAGAAACCCTTAACAAATGGAACTTGGACCTTTTTGCTGCCAAGCACTCCTGGCAGAAGGGCTGCATTTAAGTGCCTCAAATATCTGCCTGTGTAACATCTCGAAGGTCTTAGCTTTCACAGGTGCTGATGTAACCCACTGGTCAGTGGGTGTTAGATGCTTCCGCAGTTCCCATTGACTTGCACAGGACCTTGTAGCTGCTCAGCACCTCTCCAAATCAGGCAAAAGGAGTCTCACATTGGGCACTCAGAAACCTCATTATCATTAGAGGCCCCTGTTGTGCGGGTGCTGTGTGGACCCTGACTGAGATTGGGACCCTGCTGGGCTGGGTGCTGCACAGACCCCCATCAAGGTGAAGACCCTGTTCTTCCACATGCTGCTTAGACCCTGACACTAACAAACCCTCCCACTAACTTGATGGCATGTGAGCCCTTATTAGAAAAAGGGGCTTCAGGAGCCACTCTTCGAGCTGCAGCTCACAGCAATGATGATGTGGAGTTTGGGGCTATGGGTATAGGGACATCAGAATTGCTAAACCAGATCAGACCAGTGTGCCCATCTGGCATCATATCCTCCCCCCCCCCGAAGCTGGCCAGTGCCCCAGTGACAGTTTCCTCCTGAACCCCAGTTGCCAGAAGCAGGAAGATTTACAGCCCTACTTATCTCTACTCCTGTAGCTCAAATGATATCCGCTTGTATTGGCAGTCTTTAAAGTCTAGGGTTCAACTGCAGCTGCTAATGTATGGAGCATTTTAGGCAGTTGCAACACTCAAAACTTCAAAGTGCTGTCACCGGAGCACTCCCGCGGCAGCGCTTTGAAGTGCGAGTGTGGTCGCGCGCCAGCGCTGGGAGAGAGCTCTCCCAGCACTGCAGGTACCCCACCTCCACGAGGGGATTAATTTACAGCGCTGGGGCACTGTTTACACTGGCGCTTTACAACGCTGTAACTTGCTGTGCTCAGGGGAGGGTTTTATTGCTGCATGTACGTTGTTGGTCCCTCCATCACAACAACAATGGTTAGGATGCTAACTCAGGACTTTGGAGGCCAGGGTTCTATTCCTTTCTCGGACATAGACCTTGGACAGAGACCTACCTCAATGGGAGGTAGGTGTCTAAAAACCTTTGAGGATCTGGGGCTTAATTTTTCCGTGCCTCAGTTTCCCCATTGGTAAAGAAAGGTGTTGTGAAGCAAAGTATGTTCAGATTTCAAAGTGCTTGGATATTAATATAATGGAGGACATATAAGTACTTTACAGAGATAGGTCCCCACAATGGAATTTGACTCCCTTTGTTCTGCACCCATAGACTGACTCTGGTACTAGAATTGAATCAGGTAACCCAAATCCCAGGCTGTTTTCAGACCTGCTCTTCCAGTTTCATAGACTGGCAGGGACCACTCTCATCATCTAGTCCAGTGGTTTTAAAACTGCGGGTCCCGACCCAGTACTGGGTCACGGTGGCTCTGGTCAGCACCACTGACCGGGACGTTAAAAGTCCTGTTGGAGGTGCTGCCCAGCTAAGGCAGGCTAGTCCCTACCTGTTCTGACACTGCGCTGTGCCCCGGAAGCGGCCAGCAGCAGGTCTGGCTCCTAGGCGTGAGGGCCACAGGGCTCCGCGCACTGCCCCCACACCTAGCACCGGCTCCGCACTCCCATTGGCCGCCTAGGAGATGGACCTGCTGCTGGCTGCTTCCGGGGCGCAGCGCAGTCCGTAGTGCCAGGACAGGCAGGAAGCCTGCCTTAGCACCCCCGCTGTGCCACTGACCGGAAGCCACCCGAGGTAAGCCTGCGCCCCAATCCCCTGCCCCAGCACTGAGCCCCCCCAAAACCTGTAGCCCCTTCCTGCACCCCAAACCCCTCATCCCCGGCCCCAGCCCAGAGCCTGCACTCCCAGCCCAGAGCTCCCTCCCACACCCTGAACTCCTCATTCCCAGCCCCACTGCACAGCCCTTACCCCAACCCTCTGCCCCAGCCCTGAGCCCCTCCTGCACTCCATACCCCTCATCCCCAGCTCTGTTGGGTCACGGGCATCAACAATTTTCTTCAACTAGGTGGCCAGAAAAAAAGTTTGAAAACCACTGATCTAGTCTGACTCTCTGCGTAACTCAGGCCAGCAGTGGTTGGTACCCAAACTGTTGTGGGGGGTGGGCTGGAGGGAGCATGTGCAGACAGCCCTACAATCTGAATTGCAATGGTCCCATTGTAGCCTGCACCTCTTGCTCTATGCCTCTCCCCTCTGCTCCCTGCAACCCATGTTCTGCAGGACCAGACCACTGGTGCCAGCCAGGTGTACGACAGCTCTAGGAGCAGTTCCCCCAGTGGGGGACAGCGGTTTTGCATCCTACTGTATGTAGCCCACATGACATTAAAGCTAGTCCGGAATTTCTTGGGCCCTTTTGCTTCCAGAAACACGTGGCAGAAAGGCTACATGTAATGCCTCCGATATCTGCATCTATATCTCGACATATTGCTGAGGGTCTTTAGTTTTCAGAGGTGCTGATGTAACCCATGGGTCAGTGTGTGGTATGCGCCCCCACGGTTCCTATTGACTGACTTGCACTGTGAATTGTAGCTGCTCAGCACCTCTGCTAATCAGGAAAAAGGAGTCTCACATTGGGCACCCAGAAACCTAATTATAATTAGAGGCCCCCACTGCACAGATGCTGCACAGATCCCGACTGAGATCGGGGCCCTCGTTGTGGTAGGTGCTGCACAGACACACATGCTGGCGTTTTCCAAACAGCTCAGGGCTGGATTTCCAAACGTCTCAGCACCCAGCAGCTCCCACTGTGACACTTCCTATGCCCTGATTTTCAAAATAGCTCAGAGCTCAAACTTATTTGGATGGGTGATGGCTAAGCTCTTTGGAAAACCTGTTGATGATTGTGGGTGCTGTGCCCGTCTGAAAATTTCAGCCAGAGTGTGAGGCAGTACAGTTCTGGGGGAGCAGAGAACAGCCAGAGTGCAGGGCTTGCTAGCTCTGCCCCTGATCTGTCCCCCTAAGCTGTGGGCTAGGAGCCCCAGAACCCTAACCCCAGGGAGCTTCCCTGCTTGGGTGGATTTGAAGCTACCAGAGTGGCGTAAAGTGGCCCGATTTCAACTGGGGATTGGGGCCACAGGTACATGGCAGAGCCTGTGCATTTTGAACTTCTCAGCACCTAATGCCATCTCCTATGCCTTTGCGCTGGCCAGGAGAGTTCACTTATTAGGGTTCTGTTCTTCGGAAGGAAATATTTATATTAGCTTTGATAAATGGAAGTGCTGGAGTCTGGTTGTCATCAGTGAGGCTGATTGGGGCTGAAATGGGCTCTGTGCAGCACACACACAATTAAAGGCATCACCAGCTAAAAGGGTCAGGGGAAGGTTGCATGCATTTGTCCTAGCAGCTGGGACAGGCAGAACCAGATGAGATTGGGCCAAGGTTTATCTTAGGACCTGATCCTGCAACCATCTGTCTTACGTACCCTATCATTTTAGCACCTGAGCTGCTCACAATGTATTGTGCTCCTGCCTAGGAACCCTGGTCAGGACCGCCTAGTACTAGGTGCTGGACAAACACAGAACCACCTTTAACATATTTATTCTCACAAAACACCCTGGAGGCAGGGGAGTGCTGTTATCCCAATGTTACATGTGAGGAAACAGAGGCACAGAGCAAGTAAGGCCCAGATCCTCAAAGGTCTTTGGGCTCCATTGATTTCAGTCCTGTTCATTATGTGACCTGCCCAAAGTTGCACATGGACTTCGGCAGAGCAGGCAAATGAACCCGGCCTCCCATGTCCTAGGCTTGTGTCTTAGCCTCTGCACTATCCTTCCTCACATGCCTGTGAGTCCAATTAGGACTACTCATGTGCTGAAAGCTAAGCTTATTTGGGGCAGGGCTTTTGCCTGTAACCTCTGCATCTTACTCTCTGGGATAAATCTTTACTCCTTACTCCAGGTATGGGGTGGAGTGATAATACTTTGCACCCAGAATTTGCACTGAAGCGCACGGGTGTGAATGGAGGGAGAATTCCATCATCTCCAGCCCTTTGTTTGTAGCTCTCAAAGCACTTCATGAAATAGGGACACTGAGACAGAGAGGGGGTAGGGACATCCCTGGCCCCACAAATTCACACAGCGCAGCCAGTCAATGAAAGAACGGGGAAGAGACCTCCGATTCCCACTTCTGTGCTCAAAGTATCAGACCACACTCCCTTGCAAGAGCTGGGGATAGAATCCAGGAGTCTCGACTCCCACCCCTCTTCCTTCCTCCTCTAGCCAGCAGGAGAAACAAATCCTGACTTTTAGTTTGCTGCTCTGAGTACTGGACTATTCTCTCCTCTCCTCGAGCTGGTGGTAGAACCCCAGGGAGTGCCAGCTCCTACTGCTCTAACCCACTAGACCTCACTCCCCTCCTACTGCTGGGATTAGAATCCAGCAGTCCTGATTTACAGTTCCCCCCCCACTGCACTAACCCACTACCGCCGCGAGTCCAGAATAGAACCCTGGAGTTGTGACCCCCACTTCTATCATTCAACATGAGCTCCCCCAGACAGACATGGGCTGGGGGTAAAGCAGTCAGGAGGCGTTCTCAGTCACTCATCTGTCCATCCCTAGTCCTCTACAGAATGAGATTGGTGTGACTGGTGCAACCCAAGAGTGGGCTGTATCCCAGCAACCCACCCACGGTGTAGTCTGGCAGAGAGCTAGGATTGCTAGGCTGAGCTCTGTGTCTAGCCCGGAGTGGAGCTGTGCTGTCGCATGGCATGACAGCTGGGGAGCAGTGAATGATTTGGAATGATCATGAGCACATATCTGAAATCCCTGTGTTTTCTGGTTGGACTGGGCTGCCCCCTACACAGCTAGAAGTCCTACAGCTTTCTCTGTGTAGGGGACTTTGTTTAACCTTGCAAAACACACAGGATATCCTCTCTCTGCTGCAAGTTGTTATGTGAGTGCTCTGTCAATGAGAGACGCCTGTATGTGTGTAAACAAAATACTCAGAATAGCCCCAGGGGTCAGTAAAACACATGGTTGTTGTACACTGCAAAAGGCTCCTTTGATGCAGGTGTTTAAATGAAGCTGTTAACACAGCTCACTAACACCAGGGTAGACTAAGCTGGGCGAGATTTCTTCACCTAAACTTTTATGGCAAAAAATGCAGATTCAGTGACTCAGAAACATTGTGCGAATTTGTATCGATTTCACTGAATTGTGCCGGTAAGTAAAAAACAAAAATCAGAAAAAATCATTTTGTTGTTTTTGAACTGAAACACTTCCATTTTTATTTAATTTTACTTTTAAAAATGTAAATGTAAAAATAGGCTGACAAAATAAAACATTTCCTTCTGGGTTGAACAAAATATTTTGTTTGACTTGAAATTTAATTTTTTTTCTTTTTGAGTTGCCAAAATTTTCAAAAATTTTCATTTTTGGTTCAACCAAAACAATTATTTTCTATTTTTGTTTTAATTTTTTTGAATGGCCATTAAATCAAAAAATCCATTTGCTCAGCTCCTGTCTACACTAGAGTTTGACCTATTGCTGTTGCACTGCTTCGAATCCCTTGCATACACGTGATTTGCACTGGCAAACTGCACTAGTGCAAATTAGATTTATACTAATGCACCAGTGCTGATATCCTGGGGGTCAAAATCCGAGTGCTTGATTCTCCAAAGTCTTCCACCTTGTGCACCAATTTACACTAGTGTGAAAGGGGCATGAAACACTACCACATTGGACTAGTATTGGCTGATTCTGTTGACAAGGCCCCTTCGCTAGAGCTGTGTGAATAACGGATTTTCTCCTTTGCTGGCAATTTTGGGGAAAAAAAATCATTTGGGGTTTTTCACAATTTTTGGCAAATTGAAAAGTTGAAAAAAAATTCATTTTGTCTCAAAGGAAACATTTTGTTGGATCCAAAATGAAATGTTTTGTTTTGAGTTTGAGTTTTTAATTTAAAAAAAATTAAAATTGAAGGAATTTTCAAAATGAAAAGTAATTTGAAATAAAAACAATTGTATCAACCTATTTGGAATTTTTTTCATTCATTTCTTCCAGCCAAAAAATTTGGTGAAACTGACACGAATTAATGAAACGATTCAGTGTTGCTAAACCTGAATTACTATTTTTTTTTCTGAAAAAAAGTTTTAGCCAAAAGTTTTCATACAGATCCACCCTCTACACCATTCTGGCAGCATAAAAGGATTTTAAATGTAATTTGCGCCCCTTGTAAGGCCCCTTGATGCTTCTGTAAACGGATGCTAGTGTAGATGAGAATCAGGCTCATAATGGTTTGCATCTGCATTGCATGTGCAGTTCATTGCAAGTATGTGCTAAACTGATGATGCAAATTCTCTGATACGATCAGATGTGCTGAAGATAAATTCTCTTGGTTTGCCTCCTGCTGCACAGTGTTGCCCATGCAAAAGTTCCAATGCAAAAGCAATCAGAAATTGGACCACACTTTTACAAATCAGTCCAGATTCTCCCTCCCCCGATTCCTGGAACTTTTCAGATGTTACAAGGGCCTCTCCTTTCTTGAGGCACAGACTGTTTCATTTCCTGAGAACAAAACAGCCTCTGGTGTGGCTGTGAGGGCTGGCCACACCCCCTTTTGTGGTTGTGTTGTTATAACATCAAAGTTCTGTTTAACTTTTGTGCATTAGCTCTGTGTAGATGCTTTAGCCCCTGTGTGCGCGGACTTAATGGATGAGCTAGAGGGGCCGGTTATTGTTGGGGAGGAATGGAAAGAGTTTGCACCTGCTGTTGAAGGACTCTGTAATGAAACCCAGAGATGTTTTGAGTGGGGGATCAAAGCAAGGGGGTGTCAGTCACAGTGGGGATTTGAAACAACCTTCTGCAGCACTGACTTGGCTAAAGAAGGTTGTCTGATCTAATGGTTAAAGCACTGCATTATATCAGGAGGGCCTGGGTTCTATTCCCCCATCTGGCTGTGGCCAAGTCACTTCCCTTTCTGCCCCCTGTGATGTTTCCATTTAAAGCTCTTCCAAGGCTGCTATGTTCTATGTGTCTGTGCAGCGCTGAATTGAGACGAGGGCCCTGTTGTGTTAGTGAGGCAGTCCCCACCCCAGTGAGCTGACAATCATACAAGTGGTGGAGGGGAAACAGAGGCACAGAAAAGTGACTTGCCTGAGGTCACATAGACGGAACTGAGGCAGAGAGAAATTAAGTGACTTATTCAAGGTCTGTGCTGGATCTCCTGATTCCCAGTCCACTGCGTTCACCACAAGGCACCCCTTTCATTATTGCATGGCACCTTGACTGCTCATTTGCACCGATGAGCACAGTGGGTAGCGCTTTGCACTAGGGCAACTGATGACACAAAGAGGGCACTACGATGATAATTCTAAAATGTATCAGAGATGGGATGAGTGCAGTTGCTAGTAGTGGAAGGAGTAAGCCAGTGGGAGCAACAGACCTCTACACAGGTTGTATGCAGGGGTAGGTGACTTCTAGTCAGGAAATAGGTAGATAACAAGGATGAAGGATCGGTCATTGAGTGGGGCTTCTTAGGGGATCGTAGGAAGGCATTGGAGGACCAGACACCTTGTATTGTTGCACTGCAGCTCTAGTCTGCATCCACACCACAGATACACTTGAATCTGCGCTTTACCCCCAGCCATCTCATATTACCCCCAGCACACGTGGTGATGGGGTTTTGTGTGTGGATGGTGTGGAGTTAATGGAGACCCTCAAGCTGTAGCTTGTGTTGAAGACAAGCCCAGAGTCTGCGGGCACTTTGTGAAATCTGTGCTCTGGCGCCTCGGGATGTCTCAAACTGTTCTTCCGAGATCTGCTTTGATTTGGGTGTGCAGCACACCAGCCTGGGCTCTGCGTGGCACAGAAGGTAATTTGTAGCCTGTTGTTGGAAGCACAGATCGCTCCCAGGAATCCGTCAGAGCATGTTCTTTATCAAGGAGTGTTTATGGAATAAAATCTCTCAGTGACATGTTCTTCTCCTGCCTTTGCTCTGCCTTGCCTCTCCCCATGGCGCATTCTGCAGCAAAGAGAAGATCTTCCTATTTTGGGGTTTCTCGCCTGGGAGAACTAATGCGTCCACAAGAATCAGGGTAGTTCATAGATTCCTAGATTTTAGGGCCAGAAGGGACCATGTAACACAGGCTGGAGAACCATAGATACAGAGGAATAAAAATAGAAGCCTATTTCTGTGCTCAGTGGCAGTGGAGCAATGTGCCTTAGTAGTTCAGGATATTGGACTTGGGAGTTGGCTCATCTGGATTCTAGTCCTGACGCTGAGCTGCTGTGTGACAGAGAGATATAGGTCGGGAAGGGACCCTGAGTTCAGTCTCCTGCTATCCTTGGCCAAGTCACTTATTCTCTCTCTGCCCCACCTTTCCCATCTGTACAATGGGAATAATAGCACTGCTCTGCATCATGGGAGTGCGGTGAGAATAAATGCATTAAAAAGGTTATAAGGTGCCAGAGGCTACAGTGACAGAGTCCATACAACTATTTTAGATAGACCGTGTGGGTGATTCTTGGGATATTTGGTGTTTTTATTAAATCCTCTGCACCTGGAGTCACGATTACAGTACATGAGAATCTCAGCTTTCATTTAAAAAGAAATTAGTTTCTAGCCTTGGTTGTGTGGGGAAAAAAGGAGTCAACTGAAGTCAATAGTGTCCCTGAGATCAGAGTTGCATGGTGCAAAGTCCTCTACATGCACACAGTGAGAGGCAGTCCCTGCCCCAATCAGCTTGTACTATAATAGATCAGGGGTGGGAAAACTTTTTGGCCCGAGGGCCACATCTAGGTGGGGAAATTGCATGCAGGGCCATGAATGTAGGGCTGGGGCAGGAGGTTGATGTGCAGGAGGGGTGCAGCAGGGGGCTCAGGGCAGGGGGTTGGGGTGCAGGGTGAAAGAGGGGTTTGGGGTGTGGGCTCTGGCCCCAGTTACCTTGAGTGGCTCCAGGGTGGCTGCAGTGCGCAGCGGGGCTAAGGCAGGCTCCCTGCCTGCCCTGGCCCTGCACCACTCCTGGAAGTGGCTGGCACCATGTCCCTGTGGCCCCTGGGGGAGGGGGGTAGAGGGCTCCATGCGCCACCCTCGCCTGCGGGTACTTCTCCTGAAGCTCTCATTGGCCCAGTTCCCCGTTTCCGGCCAATGGAAGCTGCAGGGGGAGTACCCGCAGGTGAGGGCAGCATGCGGAGCCCTCTGCCCCCGCCCCCAGGGGCCGCAGGGACGTGGTGCTGGCCACTTCCAGGAGCGGCGCGGGGCCCGCAGCGCCACGGGGGGGGGGGGGGGGGCAATCCTGTGGCCCAGATCCAAAGCCCTGACGGGCCAGATCTGGCCCGCGGGCTGCGTTTGCTCACCCCTGCAATAGACAGACAAAGCCAGGATTATCATCCCCATTTTACACATGAGAAAACAGAGGCACAGAGTGGTTAGAGTGCCTTGCCCAAGGTCATGCAAGGAGTCAATGGTAGAGGTGGGATTTGAATCCAACTCTCCAGAGTCCCAATCTGATGCTGTAACCACAAAATTATCCTTCCTCTGTGTTAGCCTCACTTTGCAGATGGGGGGAAATGGCTTCAGAAGTAGAGCTGGGCAACATTTTTCACCCCAAACTTTTTCAATGTAAAAATACAGATTCAGCACCAATGAAACATTCCACACATTTGTGTCGGTTTTGCCAAATTGTTTGTCAGAAAAAAACAAACACACAATTCTGAAAAAGTTGAATCATTTAAATTTTTCTATTCAAAATGTGTTTTTTGAAATTTCTTTCCATTTTATTTTTTAAAAAAGTAAAAAATGCTTGAAATCAAAATGTTTCATTTGTACTGAAACTATTTTTTAAAACTTTTTGATTCTCTGAAATTTTTGAAAACGTTGTCTTTCATGTTGTCTCAATGCATTTTTTTAATATATATTTTTTTTCAGAATTGCCATTGAACCAAAAAAATCCATTATTTGCTGTATTTAGAGAGGCTCTTATTAATTAGAGGCTCTGGAAGCAGTGATTGGGTTAGATGCCTTCGAAACATTTAAACTCATTAGGTGAGATTTTCAAAGCCACCAAGCAGATTTGGATATTCAGGTCCCATTAATGATGCCCTCCGCATATCTCATCCATGTTCTTTGTAATAAGCGACAAAGAGTCCTGTGGCACCTTATAGACTAACAGACGTATTGGAGCATAAGCTTTCACGGGTGAATACCCACTTCATCAGATGCATGTCTTTTTAATGTTAATTGTTCTGCACAATGCACACTTAGGGCAAATCTACACTACAGTGCTACATCAGTGCAGCTGCACTGCTGTAGCATGTCTGGTGAAGACGCGCTATGGCGACAGGAGAGCGCTCTCCCATCAGCATAATGACGGCAGGAAAGCATCTCCCACTAACATAGCACTGGTGTGAACCGCGGGAAACTTGTGTCGCTGGGGTGTGGGTGTCCTTTTTCATACGCCTGAGCGACAAAAGTCAGATTGACTTAACCGGTAGTGTAGACCTGCACTTAGCCAGCGGAATTCATTGTCACAAGAAGCTGTTTAAGCCAAGAGTCAAATAAAGGACTGGAGATTTAAATGCATAATAAAGATATTCTGAGCCTCCTTCATGCTGGAAGGATTAGACTCAGAAGAAAAACATGCTGCTTTTCTACAGAGCTGATCCACCAGTGAATGATTCATGACCAGAATATGTCGCTCACTGGAGTGCGTGTGATTTATCAGTCTTCCAAATTGCAGCTTAATCTCTAGGAAAAGATTTGCTTCCAGACAGCATTAAAATGATCCATGCACATGTTCTCTTGGACTGCATTACCCAGCCGTACACTGGAAACTCATTAGATGAGATCCACTGAAATCGATGGAGTTTCTCTGACTAATACCATCGAATACTACCCCCCATGAGATTTGAGAGTGCCTTGAGATTATGGTCCGGTCCAGTGGCTAGAGTGCTAGCTGAGGACATGGAAGAGCTGCATACACATCCCTGATTCGCCACACACAACTTTCCCTGTGATCGTATGCAAGTCACTTAGGATAGGATTCACAATCACAATGGGGACTTGGGCTGAGTGTTGCAGCGCTTAACCTTTTAGGCCCAAAGCTCCACCTCTTAAAGGGATTTCGGTGCCTAAATCTGGGCTGGAGGGAGGCGCCTAGCTCTGCTTGGGATTCACAGCTTTGAAGGCTCTCCTGGAGTGAGGTGCCTAAGCCCTTTCTCACAGAAAACAGACAGCGGGAGCCTTCCCTCCCCTTTTAACCCAAGGTTCGGAGCACTCAGCTAGGATGTGGGAGACGGGGGTTCTAAACCCTGCTCTGCCTGATGTGGAGCAAGAACTTGAACCCACATTTCCCAGGCGAGTGCCATGACCACTGGGCTGAGTCTCAGTCTCTCCTGGTGAAGCTGTACCACTTTGTGTTAAATAGTCAATGGCGCAGGGACTTGAACTTGGGCCTCCCATATCTTAGTGGAGTGCCGTAATCCCCTGGCTCTAGAGTCAATTTCGCGCTCACGTTGTGGCGCAGTGACTATATGCCGGCCCGTACCTTAGCTTGATAGCTTAGCCTTGGGCCCCTCTTTCTGTTGCTTTTCACACTTCAGTGCCTCCTCAGTCAGCTGAATGGGCAATCCATGGCACCTGCTTCTTATCAGGGCCTGCCCCAGAGCCAGCAGCACAACTGAATGTCAGGGAAGGCTATAATATATAAACAGTCTAATAAACAGAGGAATCTGAAGTAGGGACAGGGTGGGGGTACTGTCTCTGGGTATGCGGTTGGTGAGAGCATTACTAGAACACGAGGCCTGATTCACCATTAAAGTGAACTTTTGCAGCAGTACAAACTAGGTATGCAACATTTCTAATCTTCCCTAAGTATGATGTCATGTCTCCCCCTCCCCCATGCCCACTCTCATCCTAACACAAGCTATATCTAGGAGGAAGGATGGTGCAATGGTTCATGCCCTACCACAGGCCTCTGAGAGTTCTCTGTTCAATTCCTGCCTGTTCCCCAGACTGGCTGTGTGACGGTGGGTAATTCACTTAATGGGAAATGGGGCCTGTTATAATGTAATCCAGTGTAATGCTTTTGCAATTTGATCGCAGTTTTTACAAGTACCTCACTAAATACCGTTGCCATTGCTAATGTTTCTAAGTCAAGTGATGGGTCGTTTACACGTGAACAAATTTTGTTCTTACATTGGTGTAAATCTGGAGTGACTGCACTGTGTTCAGTGGAGTTAAGGCCAGATTCTAGTCTCAGGTCTGTGTAAATCTAGAATGATGACACTGAATTCAGTGGAGTTGTGAGCAGATTCTGATCTAATGTTGGTGTAAATGTGGAGTGGCTGCACTGAATTCAGTGGAGTTGCTCCAGATTTGGCCTGGAGTAACTGAGATCTGAATCTTGCCCTATGCTGGCGTTTTATCCAGCCACAATCGCTTGCGCACCTATATGCTGACATCGTCTGGATTTAAGTGGAGTGTCGTTCGCTTTGGCTCCTAGCTTGCAAGGTGCCTGCTGCCCTCAACCTCTCATTTCTGCTGATCTCAGTGATGCGATTGCAACGTGGGCAGAAAGCTGCAGCCAGAAAGTCCAAATTTAGCAACCTCCCAGTGTGCTAAATTCTAGCTCTAGCTCTCTTGGCTACTCTGGGCTGTTAGTTATTAAACATCCCAACTTTGGCGTATTCATGCCCCCATGAGAGGCCATTATGGGTGTGTTTTTAGGTCAAGATTTAAGGTGGTTGTTCCTTTAGAAAAACACAACCTGGCACTGTTTTTATGTTTAACTCCTTGAGATCCAACAGTCACGAGGCCAAGAATTCTCCTAGGCTCTGTCAACACCCAAATTCTGTACTGCGATAACTAAATCTGGTAGGGGTGTGAGTTCTTACCCATATAATGACTGTACCTATAACACTGTGCTTCTGGGTGGGGCACTGGCAGAGGGAATCAAACCTCCACTCCGGTTCTTAAAAGAATGAGCATCCACTGCCTGAGCTGACAGACCCAGGTCTGTTAGCTATGGCTGCAGCACACTCATTGACTGCGCTCTGTGGTGCCCCACCGAGCAGACCTCTGCTGTGGGTGCAATGATCCAGGTATAAAGGTGCCTACTTCTCAAAGCAGGTCAGCGTCATTATCTCCTTTTTACAGATGGGGAAACTGAGGCACGGAGCGTGGCACATGACTTGCCTAACTAAGTTCACCTAGCAGACCAGTGGCATAGGCAGGAACTGAATCCAGGTCTCCTGAGGTCAAGGCTAGTGTCCTATTCAGTAGTTCAAGTTTAGTGTGCTGTCCACACACACTCCTAATGTAGATGTATATTTATTTTGCTATAACTGTGTCCGTACTGGGCGGTTTTATACAGCATTAGCTATATAGGTATAGTGAAAGCAGTACAGCTTTAGTGTGCAGACAAAGCAGTAGGCCGTTACCAATAGTGACACTTATTGGGAACTCACAGCTGCTGTAAAGCAGTGTAGCTCTCCTGGCTTCAACAGTGCTGATTTACACCAGCTGAGTATCTGCCCCTCTTAATCTCAGGGAAGATGGGTCAGTATCACTGGCCCAAATTTTGCAGGGAGGCAAACTGAGGCACAGCAAGACTAAGGCCAGAATTGGATTCCTTTAGGCATCAGACTGGTTGCTTAGCTCTTGGGAAAACCCACCTGCAAGTCACACAATAGGAGCCGAAAATCTGGGCCCTTGCTTTGGAAAACCTACACCCAGGTAATTTGCCCAAGATCAGTAGCAGAGCCAAGTGTCTGATTGCGTAGCTAGTGCCTGAATCACACTGCCTCCCAAACGAAGAGGAGCCTCTTTGCACAAGCCGATTACGTCCCCCGGAGCGCTGCTCAGGTCTTGCTTGCAGCCAGTGCACTGGGCTTCATATCCCAGTTAGTCGCAGCGAGTTTGGCTGGACATCACAGCCAGCTTTAGGAGGGGTTTAAAGTGCCAGAAAGGGGACAGGGCCCCCTGTTCTTGACATGTTTGCCTAATACAAAGGAGTCCTGACAGTTCTATGGCTGAGACATAATCTGACTGATTAGCCAAACCTTTACTTGCTGGGAAGGTCAAAACTTTTCCACAGGATTTGCTGTGGTTCTTTAAAATCAGCCTGTTTAGTGTCACCTGCTGCTAATAGCCAGTGATTTCTGCCCCGACACTGAGGCGCCATGGTCCCGATCCTCAAAGGTATTTAGGTGTCTAACTCATTGATTTCAATGGGAGTTAGGCACCTAAATTGCTTTGAGGATCTTGGCCGTAGATACTACAGTCAGGGATGTTGTTGTTAATACCATGACAGGGCTCTCAGATCATGTCCTATGGGCCATGGTGCTGGGCATGGCACAGATACATGGTCCCTGGGGGTTTCACACCACAAAGGATTTATAATCTCAGTAGAAATACTTTCATTACCTAATAATACCTCCTCCTTGTCATCAGTGGATCTCAAAGGACTTTATGCAGGAGGACACGATTGTCATCATCCCCATTTTACAGATGGGGAAACTGAGGAGGCCCAAGGTCACCTAGTAGGCCAATGGCAGAACAAGAAATAGAACCCAGGTTTTCTCAGTCCCAGTTCAGTGCTCTGTACCCTAGACCACAATGCCTCACTCCATCCCCTACCACTTTACAAGAAGGGAAACTAAGGCACGGAGCAATCAAGTGACTTGCCTAGTGTCACACATGGAGTCTCTGGCAGAACCAGGAATTGAATTTGTCTCTTGAGACATAGTCTAGTGCCTTAGTCACAAGACCATTCTCCCCCCATGGGGAAATGAGCTGCCTCTTTTTTTTTTTTTTATGATTTCCCCTCTTCTCCCCACCCCCACAAACGTTATACCCAACTGGCTGGAGTCTTTTGCTCAGATTCTGATCTTATTTACACAGCTGTAAATCTAGAGAGAGGTTCAATTCAACTCAATGAAGTAAGTCCAGGTTTTACTGAGATGTAAGTGATGTTGGCCACCTGCTGCTTACATTAAGATTGAGTTCCAGTCATCTTAGTAGCAGACAGATGGACATACGCTGGATGGAACTGAGAGAAAAAGTAATAGACAATGTTGAAACAGAGCAGTGTGGCCTTGTGCATACATCACTACAGTAGGTCTTAGAGCCAGGAACTGAATCCAGGTCCCCTATCACTGATCTCACTTGGGGCAAGTCACGTCCCTTCCTTTGCCTCAATTTCCCCATCTGTAAAATGGGGAAAATGCTATTGCCCTCCTTTGGAAAGTGCTTTAAAACCTGAAGATGAAAAGAGCTAGGTGTTGTTAAATTATTGGAGGGACTGACTTACAGAAAAGGGTTCAGAAAACTAAACATGTCCAGCTGGGTTGAGAGCTCACTAAGGTTGCAAAGGGATCAGAGGAAGGATGGGCCGGGGGTTAGTGTTGGCTGCCAGAGATGTGGGTTTGATTCCTTACTCTGATAGTAGTGATTCTGGACAGGTTACTAGGCCCAGACCATCACAAGTGATAGATTTAAATGTTTGAGATAGGTGCCTAAATGCCTTTGAGCATCTGGGCCTTAGCCTTTCTGTGCCTCAGTTTCCCCATATATCAAATGGGGCTAATATTACTTCACAGAAGTGCTGTGAGTCTAAATACATGGAAGATTATAAGGCACTCAGATATTATGCAGTTGTGCCTTGTCTAGGAAGCTACTGACTAATATCTGAGTTAAGACAGGGTGGACCCGTGAGACAACTGGGTTCTAATCCTGCCTCTGCTATTGATGTACTGCGTGAATCACTTCTCCTCTGACCAGTTAGGTTGCTTGCTCAGAATGGTGGTTTCTTACAGCTGTTTGTACAATGGAGACTGGGATAATGATAGTGGTTCTGAGCGTGATAAAATGAAGAGGAGAGCTATTTAGTCTGGTGTTCATGTTGAGACCCTCAGACATTTAGCATTTGCCTTCAGCACCTGCACCCCAGTTCAAAAATTGCTTGTCACCTGCTTACCCCAAAACACATGAGTAATCCCAGCCTTGTTCAGCAAAGTACTTACATCCCATTGAACTCTTTGGGACTTCACTGCTTTGCTCAATAGAGAGAAGGTTAAACAAGTGTTGTGCCTAATCAGGGCCCAGTTTAAATTTTGCTGGCCCCACACTCATACAGCAAACCTAGCCTGGGGGTTGCTGTGCACGTGGCCTTTGACTTCTCTGAGCATCCAGTTTTTCAGGGTGGGGAGAAAACTCCATTTTATCCCCTCTGTCCAGTGGGCAGTTTGCTGGAAAGACTGAAAATTGTCCTAATCCCCGAGCAGGGGATGATTTAGCCCTATATTAGTACGTGCTGGGGACAATGAAAGCCAACAGAAATGAATGGAGGATTCTAAGGTCAGTAATAGGAAAGGGAGTCTCACCACTACATCTGTCTGTCTGTCCATCCCCATACATGCCCGTCTGTCTCTCTGTCCACATACACACTCATTTATCTTTGTCTGTCTCCATACACATCCCTCTATCTGTCTTTCTGTCCCCATAGACCCCCCCCCATTATCTGTCTATCCGTCCCCAATCCATCCTCTGTCTATTTATTGTGCTCTTAGTTAGGTGCCCTCAAGACCCAAATCTTCCCTTTGTTTTTTCTTTTCCCACCTCCCGATGCTGCGAATTTGATCCTTTCATAAACTGTTATGAAAAGTGGCAGCTTTCTCTCCTGTCCCTCCACCCCCCCCCCCGCCTCAGCCGTTGTATCCTGCTATTTCACACCACTAGATTATACACAGCTGTTTTCAGACTGTTTTCCATTAGTAATATTTGTAACACTGGATTTGTCTGGCTAAGTGCCTTAAAAGATTATTCGGCAAGAGCTCACAATTTTAGGGCTTTCAAAGCAAACATTTCCATAAGTGAAAAAGATTTGCAAGCAACAGGTTAATACATCAAAAAGGACAACTTTATAGCACCTTAATATAGCCCTGTCTCTTGGGATTTAACTGCTTGTCTTTTGCAGGCAAATTATTTTCTATATTCTTTCTTGACCTACAAGTATTAGGAGTAGGTTTTTGAGTTGACAGTATTGTTTTTTAAATATAATGTATTATTATTTATATTAAAGACTCACCCCACCAAGAGCGGGGGGAGGCCCATTGTGTCGAGCACTGCACAAGCACAATAAAAGATGGTGTCATACTTGAAGAGTGAATTCTGAAGAGATAAGTCAGACAAAGGGAGGATAATGTCAATAATAGCTGACGTTCGCCATAGAGCATCGTAGATTTGACCTGACTGAACTTTAGAATAAAGCTTTTAAATATGCTTAGCATTTAAAAAGCATTAACGTACTTTGTTCTCCCATGCCGTGTCTCATTGGGGTTAATTTATTAGCTCTTGTAAGATCTATTAGAATCATCTTCTGTTTTTTCTTCCATATGATTTAGGTTCATTATATGCTACAATTATTTTACCTCTCTCTGCCTTTGGCTGGTTTGCTATTGTTTTTTTCTTGTGCTAAGTAACTAGGCATAGGCACTATTTTTCAGAAGTTGTTTCTGATAGAATGTCAAAGAGCCAGAGCCAAATTTTGCTTTTCCTTACCCCAACTAACCCCCAGGGCTTCAGTAATGTTATTCTAGGTGTTGAGCAAAATTTTGCCAGACCAGTCAAGAAATGGAGGCAGTGTAGTCTAGTGGATAGGGCACTGGACTGGGCATCAGAGGGGCTGGGTTTTAATCCGAGCTCTGTTGCTAAGCTGCTGCGTGACCTTGGGCAAGCCCCTTCTGCTCTCTCTCTGCCTCAGTTTCCCCTTCCATCCTTTGACTGTCTTTCTTTATGAGATGATAAGATCTTTAGGGCAGAGATGGACTCTTACTGTATGTTATCTCCTGTGTCTGGCACAGGGGCCCCCTGATATCGCTCGGGGTCTGTGTAGTGCCTAGCACAATTGGGGACCCTGATTTCAGTCGGGGTCCGTGCAGCACCTGGCACAATTGAAGTGCTGGTTTTAGTTGGAGTCCATGCAGGATTTGGCACAATGGGGAATCTCAGCTGAGGGCTCTATAAATTACAGTGATTATAAATAACAACATTTTATGAAACACAAGTTACATGCTCATATATTTAAAAAAAAGCAGAGGGAAAGAGAAAAATGAGTGTGGGTGTATCTGATGACAGGTGGTTAATGTTACTGCCTGAGAGAAATGGGGAAAACAGACTCTCACAATTAGCTGTAAAGTTTGCTCTTTAAACTCTACTCTGCCACTGGGTTCTATGTATTTTTCATCTGCAAACATTGGAAGAAAAATGTAAGCCATGTGCAATGAATTCATCTAGATCTACTCCTAGGTGAAGAGCTTTGAAATAGACTAGAGATTTTGGTTTATTTCTTCAACTGTAAAACTTTTAACAAGCTTTATAATGCCTTGTTACAGTACATTAATGTAATACATATGTAACAGGGAGGAGAACACAGGAGTCCTGAGCCCCTGCTCTAATCTAGACTCCCCTCCCCTAACTGGGAAAAGAACCCAGATGTCCTGACTCCCAGTCTGTTGCTGTGACCACTAGAATATATTTCCTCACACCATCCAGAGTTGAAACCAGAAGTCCTGATCCCTCATTCTGATCACCTGGACCATGCTCCCTTCCAAACCTAGGATAGAATTAAGGAGGCCTGACTCCTAGCTCGCTCCACCACCTGCTCTGACCACTACCTACCACAGTTGGGAATCGAATCCAGGAGACCTGACTCCCAGCCCCCTCCTCTAACCATTATATCTGACTCAACTCCCAGAACCAGGAGCTCCAACACCTATCTGTGCATTCAGATGATGCTTCTCTGCACAGCAATAATAATTAAGGATGTCATCATGTACAAATCCAGGAGGTAGTAACATGCATTTTGTCTCACACATGCTGTTCCCTGCTCATTTACTGCTATGTGTTAGAAAGAGGCTTAGACTTTAAATGCGAGATGTTGCATCAATTTCTCATCCAGTCTTAAGCACATTTTTGCCTTCCGATCAAAACTGTTGCCTGATGGATTGCATTCCTACTCACCGCATCTTTCACTGAGGAAAGCAAGGGCTAGGTCCTCAGCTCTGGTACAAATCGGCGTAACTCCATCAAAATTAATGGAGCGATGCTGATTTCCACCATCAGAGGATCTGCCGTTAAAGTCAGAATGTAACCACAGCACTAACAGTGCAAGAATCAGCTGCTGAACCATCCCATGGCAGGCTGCTTTTCTCCAGATATTGTTTGCCCTGGAAAGTTATCCAGAAAAATAAAATTGCCCCATCTTTTCTGACTCCGACACCTCCCACATGAGCTAAATTTTCTCCCTCACACAAGCATCAGCACACCCTGGTCCTCCATCTCTTTGCAGTGGCTTCAACTCACTTGCAAGATTGCCTTTTACAGCCCTTTCCTCCTGCACTCGGTAGGTCAAAAGAGGAATGAAAATGTAGCATCTTCCCAACGATTTAAATGAAATAGAGGCTCACTTACGTGGGTTGCGTCCTAGCTCGATTCAACTCTTCTGAGCAGCACCAGAACTGGGAGCTTAGATCTACTTCTGTGTTTCTGGGCTCTTGTCCTGAGCACTTGCTTTGAACTGGCAAATCTCTCCCAGTGCTTGGTGATTATGGCGTAGTTTGCGAGGGTTAAATTCACGAACTCTTAATAAAGGCATCTCCACCACTCCCTCTGCTGGATATGATGCTCAGAGTTGCCGGCTGTCTTAGAATGTGCCTGGCTGTTTAGAGTTGGTTTATGTATGTAGTTGCCAATATGAGTGTGATTATTCATACAGCATAGACTACGTTAGCCTCGCTAGTATCTTTGCAAGTGATTGTGGTCGAAAGGACCACGTGATGAGCGCTTATTTGTTTGTGCAGCAGTGTAGGCTGGAGGGTAACGTACAAATCAGGAGGACCTGGCTTTTGTTCCTGCATCTGCTGACTGACACTGATCTGCTGTGTGGCCTTGGGCAAGTCATTTGCCTCTGGTTCACCTTTTGTCTTCTTTATTCAGACTGTAAACAGATTGGGGCAGGGAATGGCTGCACAGCACCCAGTACAATGGTGTAGTGTGGGGCTTCTAGATGCTACCATAGTACTACTACTAATTCAAACACCATAATGCAGTCCTGCTCTAGTGTAGGGCCCTCTAGATAATACCGTAGTACTACCAATAATGCACACACTATAATGGGCCATGATCTCAGTTAGGGCTTTTGGATACTACCATAATGCTAATAATAATGCACACACCATAATGAGACCCCAATCTTGACTGAGACCTATAGATGCTACCGTAATGCTAATAGTAATGCACACTCACCATAATAGCCCCTGAATCTCAGTTAGGGCTTCTGGGCACTACTGTAGAGTTAATAGTGCGCACATCATGAGGCTCTGATCTAGGCACTACTGTAACACAAATAATCTGTAGACCAGATCTCACAGCACTTTAGTTGTGGCCCAGGTAAATTATGTGCTTATTTTTTTCCAATACCTGTTCAGATACTTACAAGGGGTCTGTTCTAGAGATTAAAAAATAGCATTACCGTAATAATTTGTAGCACTTTTATAGTAATCCCTTTTATATAAGGATTTCAAAGCTCTATTTTATAGGGGGAGAATTTGAGGCCCAGAGAAGGCAAGTGAAACACTAACCAAACTGGGAACAGAACCCCAGAGTTCCAGCTCCCATTTGAATGCCATTACTAGACCACATTGGCCTCTGGCAGTAGAACCCAGGAATCTGATTCCTGGTTGCAGTCCCTTGCTCGATTATTAGACCACATTCCATCCCAGAGCAGGGAACAGAACCCAGGAGTCTTGACCCCCAGCCCCAGGCTTTCCTGCCATAAACACTAAGACCACACTCTCTCTCCTGGAGCTTGGAGTAGAACCCCAAAATCCAGACTTTCAGCCCCCTGTTCCAACTGCTAGATCCTGCTCCCTTTCCAAAGTTGGAAACAGACACCAGAAATCCTGACTCCCAGCTCTGCCTACTCTAACCATTGGGTGACAGTCCCTCCCTGAATAACTCTGCAATCCAAACAGAAAGGCCTTTGGGATGTTTATTTGAAGCACTGAAATTTTAAATAATATTCCAATGAAAATGCTTCATGAAATAACAGTTGAGTTTGGCCAGGTTAGGAATCCTCCTTCCTCTCAGTGTTGTTTTAATATGGAACTGCCTGGTGCTTAAAATGGAATGATCTCAGCTCATTTCATTCCACAGCACAGGGCACCCTCTATATACAGAATGATATAGGATAAGACATGTTCATCCAGCCCAGAGAGTGGAGTGGATGAACTGTCCCCTGAGTGCTTTATAATGTATTGAACTTGGGTCCCAAATGCATCCTCTCTCTTTATTCCCATTAAACCAAGAGCTATGGATCCAGGTTTGATACAATGCAGAACAACAGTGTTATTTTGCCAGGCCAGGCTCAATATCATACACTGATACTGTCCCAAGGAGTGGAGCAAATGCCCGTTGTTCTACCCACTTAGATTACACAGAGGCCAGAGCTAGAGTCAGGAATAGACCCAGAAGTCCTGACATCTAGCCCTATCTGCTCTAACCACTAGACCAGAGATCGGCAGCCTTTGAGAAGTGGTGTGCCAAGTGTTCATTTATTTACTGTAATTTAAGGTTTCACGTGCCAGTAATACATTTTACATTTACGGGGGCCAGCGGATAGAACCCCAGACCGGCAGCAGGGGTGGCAGACGGAACCCCAGACCAGCGGCAGGCTGAGCCGCTCAGCCCACTGCCAGTCTGGGGTTCCGTCCGCTGGCCCCACTCAGCCTGCTGCCGGCCCGGGGTTCCGTCCATCCAGGCCGGCAGAGGGCTGAGTGGGGCTGGTGGCCGGGACCCTGGCTGGCAGCAGAGTGCCACTAAAAATCAGCTCATGTGCTGCCTTTGGCACGCGTGCCACAGGTTGCAGACCCCTGCCCCCATGTCCCAGAGCTGGCAATAGAATCCAGGAATCCTGACTCCTAGCACCCCCTGTCTAATCCACTAGATCCCACTCCCTTCCCATAACCAGAAATAGTACCCAGGAGTCTTGATTCCCAGTCTCAACTGTGCTCTAACCTATTTGCTTCCCCGAGCTGGGACTATGGGGGACCACTTCCCCACTGCCTAATCATTCAACCTCTCTAAGTCAGGACTAGACCTATAGCTCCATTGGAGTCAGTGGGGCCAGATCCCCAGCTGATGTAAATCAGCCATTGCTCCACTGGAATTAATGGAGTAGATCCTTAGTTGGTATAAATCGGTGTCACTCCATTGGCAACAGTAGGGCCAGATCCCCAGCTGGTGTAAATTGGGCAAAGCTTCTTTGGAGTAAAGGGGCCAGATGCCCAGCTAGTGTAAAGGGGCATCACTCCACTGAAGCCCATTTATACCAGCCAAGAATATGGTCCAAACTTTCTGTCCCATCTGGGATGAAGATAATTTTAGGGCAGAACCATAATGGAAGTCCTCCATTGGAGAGGTGGTGATACGGTGGGCAGGAGATGAATGGGTCATCCCAGACCACCTCCTTAACAGGAGTCGGCATTTATTAGGCAGCATGAGTGTTCTGTTTATGCCCCATGGAAACAGACGTGATGGTAATTGAAATTGTTTAAACATTTACTCTGACCCAAGGGCTCCGGTATTCAGGTATGTGAAAAATGGCCATGGGCCTCTCTACAATGGGAGCTGAATGAAACACATTCCATCCACAGCCATTAGATTTATAGGGTGAGTTTTCCATAAAACACAGCTGTTGATGAGATTTGGGTTGGGAACCAACTTATTGTCAGATGGCAGGAGGTCGAGTGTTAATCAGCTGTAGTGGAAAGGGAGGGAGTCTTCTAACAGTGCAGACCTGTGTGTTTGTTGCGAGTGTGTGAGAACGTCTGCCTGAGTGAATGAGTGTGTATGTGTGAGAGGGTGTGAATGGGACTGGGTGTATGCATGAGTGTAAGTGTGAACACGCACACGAGTCAGTGTACGTGTATATATGAGTGCGAGTATCTGAGTGTGCGCACACGCGCGTGTGTGAGAGATATGTCAAAGATTGAGGAATCTGCCATTTATTTGTTATGACTCCCCTGCAACCTCTCTCTGCTCTGCAGCACTGCACAGAGCCAGGCCCTGTGAGTGTACTGCCGTGTACAGAAACATGGGTGACACTTTGAGCAGAGGACTACCTAACCCAAGGGGCCCCCTCTTGCATCACACCATCAGGCTTCCTGCAGCATTGATGGCCCCATTGTCTGCAGAAGAATCTTCTCCTTTTGCTCGTCATTCTTTAGGTCTCTGGCCCTTTCCCTTTAATAAAAAAAAAGAGAGAGAGAGAGAGACAAATAAATATTGAGCCAGATCCTCAGCTGTTTTGAATTGGCCTAAGGCCACAGGGCCGGATTAACCTTTTGTGGGCCTGGTGCCAAACATATCTGTGGGCCCCCATGGAGGCAATGGAGCATGGCGCGGGAAGGTCAGTCCCCAGAGCGAGGAGCCAGCCAGAGCAATGGGGCATGGCATAGCATGACAGGAGCAGCCCTGCTCCGCCCAATGCGAGGGCACTATTTACAAACCGGCAGTTGCCAGACGCACAGTGGCCTGCCCGGCCGTGTGCTGCCAGCGTGCTCCTTCCCCTTGGGGGTGGGCCCATGCCACACCACACAGCCCCCCCCCGCCCAACACCCCCGACTCCCTATGGCCAGAGGCCCCCTGGACCCACTATGCCCAGCACCCCCCCAGACCCACTCACAAATGCACAGCGCCTTGCACAACACTACCCCTGACCACAGCCCCACCACAATTGCTCAGCACCCCCCATAGAACCCCCCCAGTGCCCCGACACACACAGATCCTCCCCGCCCCCTCACAGCCTAGCACCCCCCCATACGCCCCACAGACCCACTCACTGGCCCTGCTGGGAGGTGACTGTGTCTGCGGGGCTGAGCCAGCAGCGCAGCCAGGGCCGGTCCTAGGGCCGGGAATCGCTCCGGCCCCTCGGAAGTGGCGCAATCAGCCAGGCCAGGAGCTGCCCCAGCCGGGATCCCTCCAGACGCTCTTGCCTGGAGGGGCCCAGCCAAGCCCTCCGCACTGTCTCCCCCCCACACCCGGCTGAGGCTGGCCAGGCTTCTGCACCAGTCCCAGGCGACTCAGCTCTGGGGAGACAGGTGGGGCCTCACAGATGGTAGGAAGCAGAGACTGCCCAGAGCTGGAGGTGCACTGGGGTCCAGCCAGGGGGCTGAGAGGAGATGGGGGTGGGGCCAGGCGGCGGAGAGGAGTCCTCGGCCAGCCAGCGGGAAGGCTGAGAGGAGCAAGCGGTGGGCAGGGGGAGCAGCAGGGTCTCCGGGCACAGTGCAAGCGGAACAGGCTAGGGTCCCTTCTGAGCATGGGCTCAGCTCCATGGAGCCACTGGAGCCATTGTAAACCTGGCACTGGTGACTTCAGTGGAGCTATGTCTGATTTTCACCAGCTGGGGATCTGGCCCAATGACTCCAACTGAGCAACACCTATTTACACCACCTGGGAATCTGGCCTCATTCACTTCAGTGGCACTACAGCCAATTTACACCAGCTGGGGATATGGATGTGTTGACTCCAGTTGCGCTCTGGCTTATTTACCCACCCTAACTGAGACCAGGCCTCCATTGGGTCAGGTGCTGGACAGACATGTAATAGGAGACAGTCCCTGCCCTAAGGATCTTATGATCTAAAAAGGAAGAACAGACAAAGAGTGGGAGGGGAAACAGAAGCACAGAGTGACGGAAGTGAAACCCAGTCTCCTGACTCTCAGTCCAGCACTAGTCCGTGCTGCTGTTAAGGTGGGAGGTGTCAGTTCTCTTACTATAGTGTAGTTATATTGAATCCAAGGCAGTTTCTGCCCATTTATACACGAGAGAGAGAGAGAGATGGCTCAGACTAACTACTGTAGGAGAGGACACAATCAAAATGAAGTGAAAGTGGACTAACCCTCTCTCCACTTCTTCTATGGTGTCCGGCAATGGCACATTGAGAGTCTCTGGCAGGAATATAGCAGCGATGCCTGAGATTATAGGAGCTGTCCCATATATAATTGGTGGGAAGTATGGGAAATATTCCCCTGTCACCCTTACCACCGGAGCTACTATGCCGCCCACGCGAGCCATGGTGCTTCCAAGCCCCATGCCGGTCTGTCTGCAAGTGTAGAAAAACACCTTTAAAAAAGAAATCATAAAATCATGATAATATTGGACTGATTCTGGAAAAGACCAGATTCAATCTGCCCATGGACTTTTTTCTCCCCTTGGTCTGCTCAGAAATGGCCTTTGATCAGAACCGGCTTTCCTTATTTCTACAGCTAGTTAGGAACTTCCCTTCAACAGGAAATGCCATTTCTGCAAAAGCGAATTTTTCTGTGGGAAAAAGGTCATATTTTTGCCAATTTAAAAAAAAATTCTGTCAGGGTGGGGAGGGATCAAAACTAAACCATTTGGGTTGACTTTAATCTTTGAGGCTATCCCCAAACTGAGGTCAGGACTCACTGTGACAGGAAGGCTGATGCTGTACAATAGGATTATAGTCTCTAAATGCCTAGGTCGGGAGAAGTTATCTCCTAGTAGAGATGCATCCTTTGAGGCATCAGAAAAAAGGCAAATGAGAGATCCAAGGGCTCGGAATTGGAGCTAGACCACCAATTCAAACTTGAAACAAGGTGCACATTTTTAACAGGGAGAAAGTTTTGAAAATGGGACCTAGGTCATTCAGAAAATGTTACTTTAGGCCTAAGAATAGAACTGAGGGAAAAATTTCCACTGGAACAGTTTTCCATCAGAAAATGCTGATTCAACAAAAATGAAAATTTTCATGGGAACATAATGATTTCGTCAAAATTTTCAATGAAAAATGATTGAAACATTCCATTTCAGTGAGGTCAAAGGGCTTTGTTGTTTTTCTTTTTGCCCTGATGGGGCCTTGGGAGCCCAAAGATGGGAACAGGAAAAGCCTTACATTGGGGGTGGGGGAGGGCGAAGGTTGATCGGCTCACCTATTTCCCTCCCCCGGCCAATAGAAGGAAAGAAACCTCCTCCCCCCAAGGTGCGTTCTTTACCTAATCAGATATACGGAAAGTGCAGGGCTTGGAAATATTGAACGGACTTTATCAAAATGGTCAATAGGAACTTACTGAAATGATAACTGATTTATCATTTTGATTATTATATTAATCAATAAGATGAAATTAAATAAGGACAAGTACAAAGTACTAGTGTCATGGGACATGCCTGCCTTGTAGCACCCCATGCTGCTTGAGTGTGGTGCTGCAAGCACTCTCTGCCTCAGTTTCCTCCTCCTCTGTCTTTCCTGGAGGTTCACATGGCTCAGCCCTCTGGCTGGCTCACTCAGGGTTCAATCGTCCCTTGAGGTAACAAAAGTTCAAACACAATCAAAAGTTCTTTGTCCCCACTTGGGCTCCCCTTCAGCCCACCCATCAGACTCAGTTCCCAATCCTTTCTGGGTTACCCTTCGGTCTCTGTCTTTGGCTGTGGGACACAGCCTGGACTCCTTCCCTGGAACCTTTCACAATCTCCTTCAGACCCTTGTTCAGGGCCTTCCACAGAGTCCTTCCAACATCTGACCAGGACCAGCTAAGGCCGGGGCTAGCTAATCTGGCACACGTGTGGGTGAGCTCAATTACCCTTAAAGGGCCAGGTGATCTGTGACAACTGCATGTAAGAAGGAAAAATCAAAAGCAGAAATACAAAATGATGAATAGCTGGCTAGGTGGTCGTATTGCTGAAAACGATCTGAGGGTTATAGTGGATCACATGTTGAATATGCATCAACAGTGACATGGTGTTGTGAAAAAGGCCACTGTGATTCTGGGATGTATTAACAGGACTGTTGTATGTAAGGAACAGGAGGCAATTGTTCCACTCTACTCGGCACTGGTGATGCCTCAGCTGGAGTGCTGTGTCTTGGAGAGAGTCCAGAGGAGACCTACAAAAATGATCAGTGGTTTAGAAAACCTGACCTATGAGGAAAGGTGGATAGAACTGGGCATGTTTAGTCTAGAGAAGACTACAGGGGAGCGGGAAAAACACATAAGTCTTCAAATATGTAAATAGTTATTATAAAGAGGATGATCAATTGTTCTCCATGTCCACCAAGGTTAGGACAAGAAGGAATCAGTTTAGTTTGCAGCATGGGAGATTCAGGTTGGCTTTTAGGAAAAAACTTTCAAACTCTAAGGATAGGAACAGGTTACCAAGGGAAGCTGTGGAATCCTCGTTCTTCATGTTTTTTTAAGAACAGTTAGACCAGGGGTCGGCAACCTTTCAGAAGGGGTGTGCCGAGTCTTCATTTATTCACTCTAATTTAAGGTTTCGCATGCCAGTAATAATTTTAACATTTTTAGAAGGTCTCTTTTTATAAGTCTGTATATAACTAAACTATTGTTGTATGTAAAGTAAATAAGGTTTTTAAAATATTTAAGAAGCTTCATTTAAAATTAAATTAAAATGCAGAGCCCCCTGGACCGGTGGCCAGGACCCAGGCCGTTTGAGTGCCACTGAAAATCAGCTTGCGTGCCGCCTTTGGCACGCGTGCCATAGGTTGCCTACCCCTGAGTTAGACAAATATCTGTCAGGGGTGTGTAGGTATACTTAATTCTGCCTCAGCATGGGGGGATAGACTAGATGACCTCTTGAGGTCCCTTCCAGCTCTACATTTCTATGATTCAATGGTTTATATAATATAATGTGATACAATAGTTGAAATGATAAATCAGTTACTGTTTTGATAAGTCCTTATTGAAATGTTTTATAGAGTTTAAGGTCCAAAGGGATCAGTAGCTCTTCTAGTCTGACCTCCGGTATAACATGAGTTGTTACATTTCATCCAGTTACCCCTGTGTTGAACCCAATAACCTGGGTTTCAATAAGGTTGTTCAGATATTTCTGAAATGAAATTTTTTGGAATTTTCATCTCACCAGAAATTTTAAAATGTTGGAACTTCTTTTAGAATGGAATTTTGGAGCTCTGGTTCCAGCCGTGCCTGAGGAGCCCTGTGGTTCCGAGCTCTGACCCCCTGACTTGAGTAATGCATTGGGTAGATTTTCATCTAACGCAGAAATAGATGAGTTGCTGCAGTAGGTACCTGATGACTGTTGGGTACAGCTCGCCGGTGTAGAGGTACAAACAGTTAAAGGAAGAGGCTAAGCATCCTTTTCCAAGCACTGCCAGGGATGTACGTAAGGCCTTCAGCTCTTGTGGGGGGACATAAAAAGATGAGAGTTAATGGTCAGTGCTGGTAGCAGTCATGAGTGGGGATCAGTTGCTGACACAGTCCTGGCCAAGACTGGTCACTCAGTGCCTACAATATGTATCCGAGATACAGCCAGAGTAACACTATGAGCTATAAAAGAGATGTCTACATTAGGGATGGTCAGAAATTTTCCATCAAAACTGTTTTTTTGATGGAAAATTGGGATTTTCAACCAAACGAAGTTTTCACAGAGTGTGTCTGCCTCCCGCAGATAATATCATTTGAAAAATGAATACCCGAAAGTTAAAATATTTTGATGCTATTGTAGTGCCACATGGGAGTGTAGTTCAGTTGCCTCTTGTACCCATTCTCCTTTGTGGGCCTGGCTCCCTGATTGGACAACATCTCCCATGATACTCCTATTCTGCTCCCGAGGGTATCACTCCCTCTGCCACTTCAAGTGGACGTGGGGCCATAGGTCAGGGTTGGGCTGTGGGGGTCGAGGTTGGGTCATGCAGTGGTGTGTTGTGGAGGGGAGGCATAGCTGTGGGGAGGTAAGGCCCAAGGGGTCAGTTTTGGCTATGGGGGTAAGGCCGTGGAGAGGACTTTGGCTGTGGGGGTGGGGTTCAGCCAAAGATGCAGGGCCATGGTGTGAGGTTGGATTGTGGGGGTGGGGCCATGAGTCAGGGGAGGCCTCTGTGGCGGGGTATTGGGTCAGGGGAGGCTCCTGGTGGTATGGCCATAAGGGTGGATTTGGGCTCTGAGGACTGTGGCCAGGGGGAGATCATCTTGGGAGTAGACTGTCCCATGTCATGGTATGACTAGGGTCCCAGGTAATTTTAATTCAGCCCCGTCCCTCCCCTGGCTGCTGCACCCTGAATGCCCACCTCGTGGCACAAATATGTTGGCCAGGATCGCCAGCCCTGCCAGGATGACGGAAGCTGCCTGGGTGAAGCGCCGGCCGATGAAGCTCATCCCGATGGCAGCGCCCAGCTTGGCCGGGATGTCAATGGAGCCAAAAGCCACCTGGATGAGATAAATGTTGAAGCCGAAGTGCTGCAGGTCCATGGCCAAGCCATAGAAGGCAAAGCTGGTGGCAAACCTGTGAATGGTCATTGGAGGGGGGGATGTAAGTATACAGTGGGGCCAGATTTATCCCTGGTGTAACTAACTCAGATGGGAAAAGGGACAGCGGGATCTTGACTGGCCACATGTTTTTACCTCCAATGAATCATGGTCGGCATTGGGGTCTGCACTGACTCTGAGGAGAGGGTGCCCCCTACTGAGCTCCCCACTCCTCTCCCGGCAGCACAGCACCCCCTAGTACTGCACTGGGGCCTCGGGGTTAGAAAGAAAGAATAGAGCACACCTACCAGACACTAGATATGCAGCAGGATATCCTGCGTACGTTGGGTGTGCGGACCAAACTGTACAACGTGTAGGAAGATTGCGCCAAGGCCATTTCCTTCTGCATGTTGGATTTCAAGACCTAGGGAGAAGAGACAGTAGGAAAAATAATTCTGATGTATTATCCTGCTGCACCCTCCTCATTGTGCTTAGCACATTTGATATGCTCCACTGGAGAAAATGAGGCCAGATCCTCAGCTGGTATAAACCAGCTGTTGTGCTATTGAAGTCAATTGACAATGAAGCTGAGGATCTGGCCCATAGGGTACAGCAGAAATATGTGGTGAGGGGAGGCAAAGATGCGCGATGCGAATGATTAGAGCTCTGGAGAGACTCTCATGAGACTGAAAGGATTGGGAATGTTTACCACAGCAAGAGGGGACCCGATAAAGGGCTACAAAATAACGGACAGGATAAAGAATAGTCTGCCAGCGTTTGAGATAGGATGAGAACCCAGAAGTCCTGAATCCCAGTTCCTAGCTCTAACCAGTAGGCATCGCTTCCCTCCCAAAGTTGGGAATGGAACCCAGGAATCCTGAGTCCCAGCCTCCTCCAGCTCTAACCGCTAAACCCTGCTCTTCTCCCAGAGCCTGGAATGGGACTCCATGCTAGTTACTATCAGAGACAGGATACTGGGTTACACAGATCACTGGTCTAATCCAGTCAGGCAATTCCTGTGACGATCACTCCCCAAGGCACAGGAGCTGTTTTAAAATGTTTGCACCATTCCATTTAGAGGAAACAAAAGCAGACCAGGAATGTGGGTAAGCTCAGCACAGAAGAAAACATACAACCAATCCTGCATCCCCCTCTAGTGACCATCCGAGAGCTATCGCTTGGCTACAGGAGCTGGCACAACACTGCCGTGATCCTAACGCAGACTTAAGAGAAAAGCAGAACACAGACTTTCCTGATTTTTAAAAATATGTTCATCCAGTTATATATGAACATAGATAAATACAGATAGAGGGGTCTGTATGCAAATAGATCGGATCACTTCATCCACCACTGAAATGCTCTGGGTTGGAAAGCAGAAGCTGTTTAACAGCTCATAATAATGCTACTCAACCTTAGGACAGAAGATGAAGATAATTTGACTTCAGTGGGTTTTCCTGGGGCATTAGTCCTGAGAAATTTGGTCCGAAGCGTTAAAGCTGAAATTCTCCCTTGTGCTCTAGCCTAGATGCCCCTGAAGTGAGGGCAGCTTTATCCCTGGGGTAACTAACCTCATTTGGAAAAGGGCCCAAGGACCTTAACTGACCACATATTTCCACCTCCAGTGAATCATGGTGGGTCACTGGGGTCAGCACTGACTGTGAGGGGACAGCGCTTCCTGCTGGGCCCCCCATCTTACTCCTTGTAACACAGTGTTCCCTAGCATGGCACTGGGGCATCAGGGCTACCATGGATTCCAAGGAGAGAGTGTCCCCTGCTCAGCCCCCCACCTCATAAGCCATTGTCTTAACATCATAGAACTGTTAGCATTGAAACACACTGCAATCTATTGTGAAATACAAGTAGCATAGTTTGTACCCAAAGGTATTTGTGTCCTTGTTTATCTTTGAAAAACAAGCAGCTGAGTTCATGAAAGGGCAGGAATTATTAATCTTAGTTCAGTCCATTGGCGTGAGCATCAGAATTCTTATTCATGCTAAGACCTCACAGTCTTATCTTTCTGCACATCTTAATAGGTTTACTTTTGCAAAATGAAACTGCTTCTTTCTGTACGTCAGAATCATGGGACTTTACCAGGCATATCAATGACAATGATTTTCAGGTTGGAAAAACAACAGACTCTTGTACTTTGGAATGAATTAGAAATCAGAAATCAGGCACAAAAGGCGAACAAATTTGTAGTCTGATTGTGATCACTGGACTAGGGCCAGAATTTAAGCATCATTGGAAGCATGCTAGATTTATATCATCCATATATTAAATTAATGTCAGCAAATATCCCAGATCAGTAAGTGTGGTTATTCAGATGACCTTGAGAGCTTGTATTTGGATATGGCTAGAGGGGTTATTGGGCTCAATACAGAAGTAACTTGATGAAATTCTGTGGCCTGAAATATATGGCATGTCTAGCTAGATGATCTGGTGGTTCCTTGTTTTGGCCTTAAAATCTATGAATGATGATTTGAGGGCTGGAAAGAATGCCTTAGAGTGAGTGACTGAAAGCGCTCAATCTGTTTATCTTATCAGCAGGAAGATCAAGAGGTGACCTGATTACAGTGTATAATCCTGGGAAGAAAATATCAAGTATTAAAGGACTCTCAAGAAAGTGAAAGGCAGACCATGAACCAGTGGCTGGAAGCTGAAGCCAGACAAATTCAAATTAGAAATAAAGCACAAATTTTTAACATGGAAGGTGACTAACCAATCCATTGAAACAAACTCCCAAGAGAAGTGGTGCATTCCCTATCTCTTGATGTCATCAAATCAAGACTATCTGCCTTCCTGGAAGATGCTTTAGTCAAACACAAGTTACTGGGCTCAATACAGTAGTAACTGGGTGAAATTCTATGGCCTGTGTTATGCAGGAGGTCAAACTAACGGTCTAATGGCCTTAAAATCCATGAGTCCATGGACCAGCTTCTCAGCTGATATAAATCGACATAGCTACATTAACTATGCTGATTTAAACTAGCTGAGGACCTGGCTGCCACAGCCTAAATGTATTGGATGACACAGTTTGAGGGGTGTATTCTGCTCTCAGTTGCACCAGTGTATATTTGGAATAACTCTTTTGACTCTGGATTTACAGCAGGGTAAACAAAAACATCATCTGGCTCACAGTGTATTGCAGAATCTCCAACACTCCTCCCAAGGTGAAATTAATTCCTGTGCAGCACAAAACTTATGTACCAGTTGTTACATTTAAGTCCTTAAAATCGTAGTTTAGATGGGATTTAAGTGCTGCACAGGACTTGTGCTAACTCAGGGATGAATTTCACCTTAATATAATCTCTGCATAGCCATCAAATGTTGTGCAGCTCCACAATGAAATTTTATGCATGTTATTTAAATGCCAGGGTGATGTTTATCCCAATGGACTTCTAGATCCCAGTTCTCTTGGGACAAATTTCAAGGAGGATTGTCTTGTTCACTCTCTCTCTCTCTCTACTAGGTAAGATTTGACCTGAGCCAATGGCATGCATGAGAAAACTGCCAAAGAGCTGAGTGGCAAACAGTTTTCCGATCCCAGGAAAATTTTGGAGAGCTCAAATTTTTCTGATCCCAAATCAGCAAGAGAAGACAGCCTCAAAAATTTGCACAAATTGACAGTATGAAAAAAAAATTGAGTTTGAATCAATTGAAACATTATTTTGACATTTTCAAAATGTTTTATTTCAATTTTGACATTTTTTCTATTTAAATTTTTAAACTATAATTAGCAAAAAAAAATGTTGAAACTGAAAATATTGAATTTTCCTTTTAAAAAATGTTTGAAATGGGAATTTTGAAACTTTTTTCCAAAAACTTTTCAAAATGAGAAATTTGTTGATTTTCCAATAAAAATAAGTTTAATTGGAAAATTCCTGACCAATTCTACTGCTAAATGCATGAGTATCATGCAATGATGCATGAATAGATCCGGACAGAAAATGTGGGAGTTTTTTCCCATGCAAAATTTCAAATTTTCAGTGAAAATTCAAATACTGAAAGAGATTAGAAATGGAAATATTTCTGTTTGGGAATGCTGCCATGGTGCCTCATGGGAGTTGTAATTCAGGTGTCTCATGCTCCCATTCTCCTCTACAGGCCAGGCTCCCTGGTTGGACTATATCTCCCATGATGCACCATCTTGGAGAGATGAGGTGGTGCATCCTGGGCACTTCTGACCCTCGCGCACAGGGCCGGCTCCAGGCACCAGCTTGGCAAGCAGGTGCTTGGGGCAGCCACTCCGGAGAGGGGTGGCAGGTCCAGCTATTCGGCGGCAATTCAGCGGACGGTCCCTCACTCCCACTCCGAGCGAAGGACCTTCCGCCGAATTGCCGCCGCAGATCACGATCGCGGCTTTTTTTTTTTTTTTTTGGCTGCTTGGGGCGGCCAAAACCCTGGAGCCAGCCCTGCTCGCGCATCATGCAGTTCCGAGGGCCAGCTGAAAGCCTACACATCACTTAGGTCCTCACGGGTTCCATCCTTATTGCACATAAGATATGATTATCTCTGGTTTCTTTTGATGGTGCAACAATTCCATTCATCTCCTTACCTCAGTATCAAGCTTGTCTCCTTCTTCTTTTTTTCTATTTATCTGAGCAACTTTCTTAAGCACCTGCACTGCTCGGTCCGGTTTTCCTGATAGAACCAGCCAGCGAGCGGACTCTGCAAACCACCTGCAAAATGAGCAGCAATGCCAAGAAACAATGGAGTGCTTCCTTCTTTCCAGTTGGGGTCTCTTTGTAGGAATTTGCAGCTCATGGGAATTAGGGACATTCAGCCGTGGGTAGAGCTAAGAGCTTGTGGGGCAGATTGTGAGAAGAAGTTACACTGCTGCAAACATAGAGGAGCTCTACCAAGTTGTTGTTGTTTCCATTATAGTAGGACCTACAGCTCCCAGCTGAATTTGAGCCTCTACAGTACTAGCCCTTAAACATATGTATTTTCTGCGGTGACAGGTACAAATGACTGCCTTGGATCCAAAGACAGTCACAGACCTTGGTAAAGCCAGTGGGCGTGCCAAGCACATTCTTTCAGGACCATCAAGCTCCTTTAGGTAGTAAAGACAGCTGCAAACAATGGGGTCACTAGGCTGCGTAACAGATCACAGCTAAATCAGATGGGAATACAGACTGAGACGCAGGGCTTGTTTCAGCTCAGCCCAATGAGTATTAGATCGTGTATGCTTCCTGCAGCCCCCACGCTTGAGCCCTGTGTCTAAGAGTGAGATCAGAATCTAGCCCTGTGAACCTATCAACAATGCACTTACCAGGAGTAGAGAAAGAAGATGAAGAAGGGCATTGATGCGGTGAATTGTAACCAGCGCCAGTCCGGGAGGGCATATGCCAAGCCTGCAAGAATAATCTGCCCAGTGGTAGCGCAGTATCCCACCACTGTGCCGGCTATGGTCCGTACATTGGTTGGCACCCACTCAACAACTGGAAAGGAAGCCACCCACGCCAGAGGGGTTAATACTAGAGCTGGGGAAATGTTTTGGAGACATAGTTTATTTACTGAAAAATGCAGGTTCAGGTTGACCAAAACTATTTGCAAATTCGGTTTGAGTTCAGCAAATAGCTTTGCGCCCTGCCCCACCAAAAATATTTTTTTTTTTTGAAAAAGTCAAAATGTTTTGTTTCAACTCTTTGTTTTGAAACAAGGTTTTGTTTAGTATCAGGTTTTGTTTAGAAATTTAGCTAGATTTATTTTAAAAAAGCCTCAACATGTGTAATAAAAATCCAGAAATGCACAAAATGAAAAACCAAAAAGCTCCCACCTCCCCAAAAAAATTGTTTTTAGTTGAACACAGCATTTCATTTGATCCAAAATGAATTTTTGTTTTTCATTTCGGTGAGAAAAACAGACAAATTTCTATTTTGTGTCAACCTGAAACAATGTAAAAAGATATTTTTGGTTCAGCCACTGAACCAAACTATCAATTATTCCTACAGTTCTAGTTAATACGCTGCACAAGCGAACAGGTTTTGGAGGCATGTGGGAATGTTTCCGTGGGCTTGGATTCAGATCTCAGTGGTGCCACCTAATCTGTGAGGGGCTTTGCTGTCCTTCGGGGTTAAAAATGATGCTGAGCTATGAATGTGAGGCAGTGGTGGCCAGTGGTTAAGGTACTAGACTGGTATTCAAGGCACTGGTGTTCCATTACTGGATCTGCCACGGAATTTCTCCATGAACTTGGGCAAGACACTTTCTGTTTCCTCTATTCCTTATTTGTATTTTAGTAGCACTTAGGTTATGTCTACACTACACAGTGTTTAGCGACATGGCTGTGTTGCCACAGCCGTGCTGCTAAAAGTCGTGTAGTGTAGCCACTGTTTGTTGGCTCTCTTGCTGATTAAAAAAAACCTCTATCCCCAATGAGTGGCGTTTGCGCTGTCGTCAGGAGAGTGCTCCTGCCAACAACGCGCTGTTCACACTGATGCTTGTTGCAGCAAAACTTGTCTTTTGGAGAGCAGGGGGGCGGGGGGTTAGTGCCTCTGAAAGACAAAAGTTTTGTCGTTCAATTGCCAGTATAGACATAGCCTTAGGAATCATGCACCAGAACCCCATTGTGCTAGGCGCTGTATACACCCACAACAAAGAGATGAGTTTAAAATAAAAGACAAGAGACAACAGTTGGATGCAGAAAGACAGATGGGGAGGGACACCAAGAAACAATGAGACTGTGCTGGTCAGCACAGTAGGCAGTGGTCTAGTACACCACGCTTTGTCTCCTACTCCACTTTCCCACCCTTTGTGTATTTTAAACCATAAACTCTTCAAGACAGGAATTGTTGCTCACTATGTGAATGGACCAGGTCCAGCACAATGGATGCCCTGATCTTGACTGGGGTCTGTGCAGCACCAGGCACAATGCAGGCCCCAATCTCAATCAGGGGCTGTCAGCACCCAGCACAATGGGGGCGCTGATCTTGGGGTCTATTTAGTGCCTGGCACAATGGGGACCCCAATTTCAGTCAGAACTTCTAGGTGCTACCATAACAATTACTGTTTTAGAACCGTTAATATTAGAAAGAACCGACTCAAACCCTCACCCACAATTCCAAAACAAACTTTTTTTTAACATGTCCTTAATTGCAAAGTATTATTATTGTAATCCAGTGATGCTATAGTGCCGGGCAGGGGCGGCTCTAGCTTTTTTGCTACCCCAAGCACGGCAGGCAGGCTGCCTTTGGCGGCTTGCCTGCGGGAGGTCCGCCGGTCCTGCGGATTCAGTGTACCTGCTGCTGAATTGCCGCCAAATCCGCGGGACCGGTGGACCTCCTGCAGGCATGCCGTCGAAGGCTGCCGCCCCTCACAAGGACCAGCAGGGCGCCCCCCCGCAGCTTGCTGCCCCAGGCACGCGCTTGGAGCGCTGGTGCCTGGAGCCGCCGCTGATGCCGGGCTCCCTCTGAGACACCCTCCTGACTCGGGCTGAATATAAGCAGAAGTGATGCATGCAAACGCAGGGATAAATATTTGTATGCTGGGGCCAGATCAAAACCAACAAGAGCAGGAAAACAGCATCCAAAAATGAAAACCAGGCATTTGAGGGCAGGGGTGGCTGCAAAGCAATGCTGGGAGTTCTGTATAACAATGCACCATTAGCCCGTGTAACTCACTGTCATAAGTTCACCTTGAGGCTGAGACCTTAGCAGCATTCAAAAGAGGAATCAGATATTTGCCTGGAAAACAAGAACATTGAGAATCCCAAAAGAAAAAAAGTAGGTTACTTAGGAACCCTCTTTTTGGTCTGTGTTTGAGCAGCGCCTAGCACAATGGGGTGCTGGTCCATGAGTGGGGCTCCTAGGTGCTACTGCAATATGAATAATAATAACCGGGGTCCTAGGATACGCAATTATAATGTGATCTGTTCTGAGCGGGTATAGAGAAAACGGTGATAAAAATACCAGCCCCTCATCTGCATTGCCATTGATAGCTCAGGTGCTAAAAGAAAAGTGGGGGATTGTTAGATCACTCACACTGCATACCAGGGATGTGTGTCTTGCCTTCTGGCTGGGCTGGGTCATGAAAAGTAGGACAGCAGCTCCACAGCTCTCCCAGTTAATGAGGGCTGCTGGGGCTTGAGAGGTAGGTTGGCCTCTCAGGGGGACTCGAGCTTGGTTCGGTTCCTGGCTCTAGCACAGGATCCCTGTGTGATGGTGGGAAAATCAAACCCCTCTGAGCCTCCGTTTATAAAATGGGGACAATAATTCTTCCTTTGACTATTATAAGCTCTCTGGGGCCGGGTCAGTCTCACTATGTGCACATGTACCCTAGAGCTGCGTGCATGGATCTCTATAGGCTGAGCTAAAGAACTCATTAGCTTGGAGGTTCTCTGGGTCAATTCCCAGCCCCAAGTCACTAAGATGGTGGCTGTCCATTAAGCAGGGCTCTGTGGCCAGAGCAGAGTTATATCCTCTGTGCAGCAGACACAGGGGAGGTAGATATCCAGCGCCTTGCACAATGGGGACCAGATCTCAGGGCTGCTAGATGTTACTGTAATATTAATACTGCACACACTGTAATGAGCCCCTGATTTTACTTAGTGCCTCTGGGTGCTATTGTAATACTACTAATAACCTGTACTAATAACCTGTCCAATGTAATGTGGCCCTGATCTTCGTAAGGGCCTGTAGGTGCTCCTGTAATATTACTAATATGCACACTATACTGGGTCATCAAGGTGCTACTGTAATACTACTACTCCTAATTATGCACACACCAGAATGGAGCTTCTAGGTGCTACTGTAATACCAGAAATAACGTGCACATTGTGTTGGAGTCTCCTAGGAGCAACTGTAATGCAGGTAATTATAACCAGGTCGAATTTTCCCAGGCTAAAAACAAGGAGCAGTGGAAGAAGGTCTCTTACCCAGTGACATACAGTTGAGGATGATCCCAGAAAGGGCCATCCCGACCAGGAAGCGGAAGATGCAGTATGCGGTGAAATTGGGCGAGAAGGCGGTGCAGGTGCCCGAGACAGCCATCTGCAGGTAAGACCAGCTCAGGAGAGCCTTCCGCCCGAACCTGTGGCACAGGAAGGCATGTTAATAGCTGTGCTGGGGTCTGGTGACTGATAGAATCCTGTATATGCAGAGCCCTGTGGATAGGTGGGGACAGCACTGATGCGACCACACCTGGCAATCTGCATTCCGTCCTGGGCACGTGGATACAGATTATCTATTTTATCTAATCTAATCTCTGTGTGTTCCAGGTGCTCAGAGGAGAGCAAGCACAAATGACCAGGGCTCTGGAGGGACTGACCCACAAGGCAAGGCTATAAATGAGTTAAATGCGGCTATGCAATGACTACAAGGGGATGTGGATCACCATCTCCAGTGTAGGGGAAAGGGTAAACTGCAAGCACTGAGTGGAGTTGCTTTCTAAGGGCTACTGCAGCTTGAAATCAATGGGAGTCGTGCCTGTGACTTCAATGGGCAAACAATCATGCAGGGAGAGGGAATGCAACTAGAAGGAAGAGGATGAACATAAGCAAAGGAAAATGTAGCAACTGCCAGGCCGTGGGTCAGACCCTCAGCTGGTATGAATGGGCCTCATCCAATGCCCATTGAATACAATAGAAAAATGCTTGTTGGCACCAATGAGTGGTGCCAATTTACACCAGCGAGGAATCTGGCCCCACTGACTCCAGGGGAGTGATGCTGATTTACACCAGCTGGGGATCTGGACACACGAGGCTATTAGACTGGGATTATTCTAGCCCATGGGTAAACCTCATCTCTGAAGTCAAAATTTAACTATTCAGTTCACTGCCAGGACTTTTGCCCCTAGCCCCAGCAGATACCATTCACCTCACGGCTGCTGCTTTCTGTGCCCCTGCAGCTGCTCTCAGAGCGGGGAGAAGGAAGAGCCTTTCAAAGACCCACCTGTCTGCTAAGCTTCCAAACACAAGCGCTCCCACCAGCACCCCAGCCATGTAAATTGACTGAGCCATCTGTCCGAGTGTCCGCAGGTTACACACCAGGTCCCACTGCAGGCGGGAGAGGAAAGGGGGTCAAGACATTGTCATAAGCTGCTCATACCCACACCAGGAGGAAACAGCCAATGTTATGGATGGGGGGGGAGTATTTAACTTAGCAGACAAAGATATAATGGAGAGCTGGGGTGGCTGGTCACTAGGGGCTAAGCCAGTGGTTCTCAAACTTTTGCACTGATGACCCCTTTCACACAGCAAACCTCTGAGTACGACCACCTCCCCTTATAAATTAAAAACACTTTTTTATATTTAACACTATTATAAATGCTGGAGGCGAAGTGGGGTTTAGGGTGGAGGCTGACAGCTCATGACCCCCCATATAATAACCTCGCAACCCCCTTAGGGGTCCCGACCCCCAGTTTGAGAACCCCTGGGTTAAGGGGAATTATCCCCAGCAGTTCTGTAATGACTGTATTAGGCAGTTGATGGACTTCAGGGTGCAGTACTGCTTGCTGCCAGTGGGAGGTGGAATGTCTCAGGCTGCAGGTAGCAAAAGGAGGAGGCATAGAGCAAGAGGTCACGAGGGCTGCTGCCTCTGCTTCTGCAGCCCCACCAATAGCTTTGAGCACCAGAAATCCTTGAAGCAGAGGAAAGGTGGCCTAGTGATAATGGGCTGGCCTGGGACTCAGGAGAGTTGGGTTCTGGTGTAGGCTCTCCTGCTGACCTGCTGTGTGATCTTGCGTAAATTGTTTCCCCTCCCACCCACTGTCTGTTTAGATTGTTGGCTCTTCAGGGTAGGGACTGTTTCTTTCACTGTGTCTCTGCAGTGCCTGGCACAATGGGGGCCTCCATCTCAGTCAGGGTCTGTGCAGTACCTGGCACAATAGGGGCCCTGATCTTAGTTGGGGTCTCGAGGCACTACAGATATTTTAATAACAATCATGATTTTATTGGCACCAGGATTTGGCCATTGCATTTGGTAAATAAGGTTACATTTAAAATAAAATTAATCCCTGCTTTGTATTTATACTTTTTAAAAAATTGCAAGTAAATATTTAACTAACCAACAATCTGAGAATTGTCAAGGGCAGGGAACTTTCTCTGTGTGCAGTCCTGCAGCTCAGCATTAGTTAAACAAGCAAACAGTACTTTGCTGTGTCAGTGGATTTGTTAACGGGGTGGCTCGCAGCTTGTATGAGGTCACATGTGTGAGTGATCTAACGACTGGTGGATATTTAAATAAATGACCATCTCAGTATTGGGTATTTACTATTATGCAGCTGCATGGTGTGGCCTAGTAGTTACAGCAAAGCATTGAGGGTCAGAATTCCAATCTGTGGAATTACGTGTATTGGTTAAAGGAAGGACTGGGCATAAGGACTCCTGGGTTTTAGTCTGTGCGCTTGTGGAGGAGTGGGGTCTAGTAGGATAGAGCAGGGGGGGTGGGAGGCAGGATTGTTGGGTGTGGAGGAGAGTGGGGTGGGAGGAGAGTGGGGTCTAGTGGTTAAACAGAGACTGGGCATCAGGTTTCCTGGGTTCTGCTCCTGGCACTTGGAAGGAGAATGTTCTAGTGCTTGGAGCACTAGGACTGGGATTCCTGGGTTCTATGACAGCTTGTGTGATTCTAGGGGTTACAGGAGTAGGACTGAAAGCCTAGGACTCCTGGGTTCTGTAGCCAGCTCTATGGTTGACACAATTGTGACCTTGGGCAAGTCATGTCACCACCCTGTGCCTCAGTTTCCCCATCTGTAAAATGGAGTTAATGATACTACTACACACTTAGCTCACAGCAATGGATGCAAGTTTGTAAAGCTCTTTGAATCATGGGAAGGGCTGAGTTTTATTATACCCAGTTCCAGCCATTTCTTACCATCTGGCAAACAGTTACCAGAATGTAACCTTTGACAATCTGAATGTTCCTTCCCAGGACAAATTGTCCGTAAATAATAGGAGCAGAAGGCATGGAGACCTACAGTGACTCATCATATAGAACATTATTATTTTCTGTTCTAGCAGCAGGTAGAAGCTCCAGCAACATGCAAACACAGTAAAAGATAGCCTCCACCCTTAAGGGTTTACATTCCAAATAGACGCAGGTGGGAGAAAGGAAGAATTATCCATGTTTTACCGATATGAGAATGTGAGGGACAGAGAGATGAAGAGATTGCTGGGTGCAGACCTAGTCACCCCATCTCACAAAAGATATTGCAGAACTAAAAGGACAACAAGAATGACCAAGAGCTTGAGAAACTCTCTTGTGGAGAGAGATTGAAAGGACTCCTTGCAAAGGAGATGAATTCGAGGGGACAGGATAAAAGTCTATAAAACAATGGGTGGGAGAGAGGCAGCAGATCAGGAGCATCTATTCTTCCTGTCTGTCTCATAACAAGGGGATGTTCAATGACATTAAAAGATGGGAGTTCAAAACCGATGAGAGGAAATACACTTTTTCACATGATGTGGGATTAGCCTGTGGAACTCACTGCCACATGAAGTCATTGAGGGGAAGAAGTTAACAAGATTGAAAGAGGGATTAGACATTTATATGGATATCAAAAACATCCAGAGTAATCATAACAACAACAACAACAAGGCTTCTGGGAGGGATATTAAACCTGGTACTTCAGGGCTTGAGTCGATTTCCAACTACTAAAGATCAGGATGAGACCTATGTATGGGACAGGTTATTTTACATGGGGTTACTGCAGGGTTCTTACACCTGTCTCTGAAGCATCTGGTGCTGGCCATTGTCCAAAACAGGAGACTGGGCTGAATGGGCCTTGGGTCTGATCCAGTTGGGCAAATCCCGTAATTTGCCTAAGGTGACAGAGTAGGAATGGTTCAGAGACAGGAATTGAACCCAAGTCACAGTTCACTGCCTGGACCACACTTCCTCCTGCTCCTGTGCAATCAGATGTAAATATTGATCAATAACACCCAAGCAATGCAGGGTTTCTCTGAGCACGGTGAGTGCTTTAGGCCCTTCCTTACCTCCATAATGATGGTGTTGGTGAAGATGCTCTTGTCGTAGGTCCACCCATCCGTGCATGGCTCTGTTTCCATCTCTGTCTCGTTCGTGACGGTGGCATTGGGATTTAGGAGCTGCCACTGGGTGGTGATGAACCGGCGACACTTCTCCGGCTCCCAGTCCCCATCCATGGGGATGGAGATCCTCAAGAGATCTTTGGTGCTCAGCCTTTGAGTCATGTTTGTACCACCTGTGCTGTTGGCAGTGACACGGATCTGGCAGTGGTGTCCTGGGACAGCAGCAGAAAAATTCTGCAGGAGGTTATGAGAGGCTGTCATTAAAACAGGGATAACAAGCAAAGCGACATGGATGATTTGAAAGCGGCCCATGCCGCCAATGCTGTCTAGGAGTTCGGCAAAACTCATGATGAACAGATCCACCGTTAACTCGCCTCCTGAGGACTTAAATGAGTTTCAAAAACAGAGCTGCATTTGGAAAGAGTACCTCCTACAAAAGTTCCAGCTCTCTTTAGAGATCTGTCAAAGCACGACAGCTATAGCCAGCCGCTTCCTACAGGAGAAAAGCAAAACTTGGACGGCTGCATGGGAAAGTTTAGTCTCATTGTCTCAGAAAAAAGTTCCCTTTATCACAACCCCACTAAATTCTTGCCTATAACGTTGAAACTGCTATCAATCTGGCATCCACCCCAAGATCTGGGGTCTCAGCGGGGATCCCAGTCTGTTGGAAGAAGATCTGAGCAACCTGTGGTGTGAACTTGGATCACCTCAGTTGGACTGTTTCGTTTTGGGATGCTGGAAACTGTGCATGTGTAGTGGTGGTAATGGGGGGGAGGGGGAGGGAGTAATATATTTAGCCTTAGGAAACTGATTGGGTTAAATGGGTGCTTGTGTGGGTTATGTAAGCCATAATCATCTTACTTGGGTTAAGGTTCTACTCTGGGTTTGAAGGATTAGCTTGAAGGGAAAGGGAGACAAAATCTACTGATTCAGTAAATGTGGGACAAAGGGCAGTGTTTGGAAGGTATTAGGCCTCCAGTACACAAGGGCACCAAGCCTGCTTTGCACTGGTTAATTATTGGCATTACAGTTAGAGGCTCCAACTCAGACCATTGTTCCATTGTATCAGGCACTGCACAGACCCCAACTGAGATGGGCCCATTCTGACAGGCACTGCACAGACCCTGACCAAGATCTGGGCCCCCATTGTGCTGGGTGCTGAAAAGATGACTCATGGGACCAAATCCTGAGCTGGAGTAAATCAACATGGCTCCACTGAAGACACTAGGTTTATGTCAGCTGAGGCTCTAACTCCGTATGCACTTCATCGAAGCTGGCTGGTGACGGAGGAGAGCTGGGGTCCATGTGGAGGCAAATTGCTGGATAAAGACAGGGTAGAAACAGTGCATAAATCCATGGGAGAGAGGGGAGGACGACGAGAATGGCTGGGGGAAAAGGTTAAGGAAGTGCCTGGAGTGCTGGCTTAGGGAAAGCAGACCTGGCTTCTATCCCTGGTTCTGCTGCTGGGCAATTCACTTCTTTTCATTATCTGTTTAAACTGTGACGGGGCTGCCTCATTGTTTGTCTGCTCTTAGATTGGAAGCTCTTTGGAGCAGGAACCATCTCTTTGTTCTGTGTTTGTCTAATGCAATGGTTTTAAAACTTTTTTTTTTGGCGACCCAGTTGAAGAAAATTGTTGATGCCCGCGACCCAACAGAGCTGGGGACGAGGGTTTGGGGTGTGGAGGGGCTCAGGCCTGGGGCAGAAGGTTTGGGTGCAGGGGTGAGGGCTGTGGGGTGGGGCTGGGAATGAGGGGTTCAGGGTGCGGGAGGGGATCAGGGCTCTGGGCTGTGGGTGCAGGCTGTGGGGTGGGGCCAGGGATGAGGGGTTTGGGGTACAGGAAGTAGGTTGGGGGGGCTCAGGGCTGGGGCAGGGGATTGGGGCACAGGGTTGGGGTGCGGGCTTACCTCGTGTGATTCCTGGTCAGCGGTGCAGCGGGGATGTTAAGGCAGGCTTCTTGCCTCTCCTGGCACCGTGGACCGCGCTGTGCCCTGGAAGCGGCCAGCAGCAGGTCCGGCTCCTAGGCGGAGGCGTGCAAGCAGCTCCGCATGGCTCTTGCCCGCAGGCACCCCCTCCAGCTCCCATTGGCTGGTTCCCAGCCAATGGGAGTGTGGAGCCGGTGCTTGGGGCGGGGGCAGCACGCAGAGCCCCGTGGCCCCCCTGCCTAGGAGCCGGACCTGCTGCTGGCCGCTTCCAGGGCGCAGCACGGTGTCAGAACAGATAGGCACTAGCCTGCCTTAGCCGGGCTGTACCGCTGATGGGACTTTTAATGGCCCAGTCGGCAGTGCTGACCAGAGCTGCCACAACCCAGTGCCTTACATTCCGCGACCCTGTACTGGGTCACGACCCGCAGTTTGAAAACCACTGGTCTAGTGCATAACATAATGGGCTCCTGGTCTGTTGCTGATGCTCCTCAGCCCTACCACAATAGAAATAAATACAAATAATAAATAATGTTGCAATCCTGATCTTGGTTGTGTCTTCTAGGTACTACTATAATACACACAGTACTGAAGAATAATAGTAATAGTCCTGGGTAACAACATCAGGAGAGAGTAAAAGCCAGTCCAGCAAGTAGATATCCTTTGATGTAGTCAGTTATCCACAAGAGATGTTGGTATCTGGGACAAAATTCACCATTGGAGTAATTGCCGGGGAGTTGGTGTGCTGTGAATGCAGTGTTTTTTCCTAAGCATGATTGTCTTACTCTTACCATCTCCTTGTGTAATTATGATTTGTAGTACAGCAGTGCCTAAAGACCCCATTGTGCCAGGCACTTCGCGGACCCTGACCAAGAGTGGGGCCCTTGCAGGTGCTGGGCACTGCAAAGACCTGACAGATATCGCGCTCCATTGTGCTAGATTTTGACTGAGGTCAGGGCCCCATTGTGCCATGTGCTGCAAAGACCCTGACCAAGATCAAGGCCTTGTTATGCCAGATGCTGCCAGAAACCAGCTGATACTATCTGAGATCAGGGCCGGCTTTAGGCCGATTTGCCCGATTCCCTGGAATCGGGCCCCGCATCAGCGCCTTTTTAATTTTTACTCACCTGGTGGCACTTTGGGTCTTCGGCGGCATTTCGGCGACGGGTCCTTCACTCGCTCCGGGTCGTCGGTGGCATTTCAGCGGCGGGTCCTTGAGTGCCGCCGAAGACCCGGAGCGAGTGAAGGACCCGCTGCCGAAGTGCCGCCGCAGACCTGGAGCGCCGCCGGGTGAGTACGGATCGGCCCCACACTTGCTAAAGCCGGCCCTGTCTGAGATGCAGGCCCTGCCATGCTGGGTGCTACACAGACCCTAACTGAGATCAGGGTCCCATTGTGCCGGGCACACTTGGTAAGAGACAGCCCTTGGTCTGAAGAACTCACAATGTAAATAGACAAAGGAAGGTTTATTAACCCTCTTTTCCAGATGAAGAAACTGGGGTACTAAGGCCCAGAGTTTTAAAGGTATCTCGGAGTTGCTCCCCTCAGCATTTCAAGTGACTTAAATCATTTAGTCTCATTTTCAAAAGGGAATTAGGCACTCAAGAGCTCAAGTCTCTATGGAAGTCACGGGGACTCAGGCTCGTAAGTGTTTGAGTCACATCTGGAAACGGGACTTAACTTCCTATGCAACTTATGAGCTTTTGCTACCCTCTGTGACTTGTCCGAGGTCACACACAGCGTCTTTGGGGAGGCAGGAATTGACCCCCCCAAAGGTCCAATCCAGAGCTGCAACTGAAACACCTGCCATTTTTCCTGCCCAGTAGCCAGGGCCGGTGCAAGGAAGTTTCACGCTCTAGGCGAAACTTCCACCTTGCGCTCCTCCCCCCCCAGTCCTGCGGCAGCTCCCCGCCCTGAGGCGTCCCCCCCGCCCTAAGGCGCCCCCCCCATGGCAGCTCCCCTCCCCAGGTAGCTGTGTGGCAGCTCCCCACCCCAGCTCACCTCTGTGCCGCCTCTTCCCCGAGCACGCCGCCCCCACTCTAATTCTCCTCCCCTCCCAGGCTTGTGGTGCCAAACAGCTGATTGGCGCCGCAAGCCTGGGAGGCGGGAGAAGTGGAGCAGTGTTGGCGTGCTCAGGAAGGGGGCGTAGCAGAGGTGAGCTGAGGTGGGGAGCCCTGCGGCAGCTCCCCCCCCGCCCTGAGGCACCCCCGCAGCAGCTCCTCCCCCCCCACCCCGGCCCGGGAGCTGTGCGACATCTCCCCACACCAGCTCACCTCTGCTCCACCTCCTCCCCGAGCATGCCGCTCCCGCTCTAATTCTCCTCCCAGGCTTGTGGCGCCAAACTGCTGATTGGCACGTCAAGCCTGGGAGGCGGGAGAAGAGGAGCGGCGACCGCACGCTCGGGGAGGAACGCTGTAAAAAAAAAAAAATTGGGGGCACCGCTTTTTGGCGCCCCCAAATCTTGACGCCCTAGGCAACCGCCTAGTTTGCCTTAATGGTAGCACCAGCCCTGCCTGTAGCATGTTCTTTGGTGGAAGCCGTTGTTGTCTCTTGTCCTATGCTAAGACTGTAAGTTCTTTGTAGCAAGGAATGTCTCATTTATTCCACATTCCTAGTGCAGTGGGGCCCTGATCTCTGACTGGGGCCTCACGTTGTTATGATACTAATAGTGCAGTGGGACAAGCATTTGGGATGCAGTTGACATGTGAGTAAAGTGGTTGTGCTGTTCCCCTGGGAGTTGTGGGTTCAATTCCCTGCGTTTCCCCCAAATATCAAAATTTTCCCCTGGAACCACCCCCATTTCTGACCCACTCTAGCAATGATGCCAGCACAGGTATTTTTTTAAAGGGCGTTTTTTAGAAGCAATGTGGTCTAGTGAATAAGGCACTCACCTAGGTTATAGTCCCAGCTCTGCCATTGGCCTGGTGTGTGACCTTGGGTGAGTCACTTCCTCTTTCTGTACCTTTGTTTCCCCTCCCACCCGTTGTCTGTTTAGATTGTGAGCTCTCTGGGGCAAAGGCTGGCCCTAGCTATGTGTATGTGTAACCAATGGGGCCCTTCTTGTTAGGGCCTTTGAGCCCTCCTCTAATATGAATAACTTTGTCTCACGTATGACTCTAAAATAACATCGCCATGAAAAAGCCCTGGCTGAAGGTATTGAAAACATGGTCACCTTGACTTTGAGTGACATCTATATCTCAAGAGGGTGGGGATTATTTGTGGGTGTGGCTTGATTGTGGACCAGGCTAAGCACTTCCTTTTTGGACCCGCATTTGTTCTTCCCCTGCCTTTCCCTATGGGTCTGATGCAAATTGTCAGCCTGGGAAACTTGAGTCTGTGAGATACATGAACTACTGTTTGATAAGCTCTCTCATTGCATGGCAGCACGGCCCTGGACTGTAACGTGTTTCTACCATACTCAGAACTCCTTTGTGCAGAACCTCCTCTAAACAGGTATGTTTTTATGCATATTTCAGTAACAATAAGACGTCACAATCCCACTGTGTAGGGTGCTGTCCCTGCCCTGAAAATCCTGTAATCTAAATAGACAAAGTGTGGGAGGGGAAACTGAGGCATGGAGTGGGGAAGTGACTTGCAGAGTGTAGTATACAGGAATAGGGCAGAATTAACTAGTCTGTGATCCCTCTAAAGGCTTTCGCTGGGTTCTGTATTTTCAAAGCCACTCAGAGCAATGGTATCTAAGTAGCTAGGCTTTGAATGACTTCATGTACTAAAGAGAAGAGCTGGGTGAGAATTTTCTGTGGGAAATTGCCAATTTGTCAAAACCAAAACTTTTTGGTTTCTACCAAAGTTTTGTCGGGAGGGTTTCTCAGGTCCAGGATAGAATTGCTGATCAAAATGAGAGAGTGAGCGAGGCCCACCCCAGAAAAGCCCGATGGCCAGGGTACTCACCTGTCATGAGGAGTCAGGATCAAGTCCCTGTAGAGAGTGAGAAGCACTGACTTGCTAGCCTGGTTGTTAGGGAACTTGGTTGGGGTGCAGAAGAACAAGGTTTAGGTTGCTACTTTGCCTGAGCTATTGGCTCTTCTGGGATGGAGCTCTCTGTTTTCATGAAACGTTTTAAAAGGTCTTGGTTTTGTTCTGATATGAAACCTCTGACATGATTGTGCTAAACAGAATTCCTGGTTTCTGGCTAACCCTATTAAATAGACACAGTTATTTGGGACCCAACTGGACCAGTGCGGTTTGTTCACACTGGTTTTGCTGTGGGAAGAGCAATAGACACAAGTCCAATGTCAGTAGTTGAGCCAGGATCAGAATCCAGGTTGTCTGACTCCCAGCCCAATGCTGTGTCCAGTCTTAAACTGCCGCCTCATGTTAGCAGCTATGGCTTGTACCTTTTGGAGGCACAGTTGACTTTATTCGCTTTGCTGAAAGTGGATACAAAAGGCTGACATGATGTCTCATGAATACGCCTTCCACAGAAGCAATCTCTGACCCTAGCCGGTAAAACATGAGGGTGTTTGATTTTAATCTAATTGGTATCAAGACCTAAAGTCTGTTTAGTTTCTCTTCTTAAATGATTTCCTTGAGTGGTTCCAATCTGGAGGCTTTCAGCGGAAACTTGTCTTTCCGTCCTACATCTGTAATCACTCTGGACCTTCTCCTATAAGGGAATAAGAAGAGACCACGTGACTATATATCAACGCTGCATTTCTTTTAATCTTTTCATCACAGCAAGTCATGACTCTATAAAAAGGGATTAGCTAAACCTCCCAATAGCTCTGTGAATTACACTATCCCCCTTTTACCTCTTCTCCCCCCCACCCATAATGCATCATGGACTCAGCCTAGAGGCCCTGGGGTTGTGGCCCCCAGGAGAGCAAAGAACAGGTGTCAATGGGTCAAGATCACCTTCTCCTTCCCATGTAGGAGTCAGGGTCTTGGCTCGGGTGGGGGCAGGGAAATGAGTGTCGTGTCCTATGAATATTCTTGAGTTTTGAAAATTTTTCCTGTCCCCAACTGGGATGAAAAGTCAAAACCTCAAAAATTATCATAAATAAAGAAGCTGAAAACAATTCATTTTGAAGCAATTAAAATGTTTCATTTCAATAAATTTGAAACATTTTGTTTTGATGTTGATGAATTACTTATTTAACTTGTTTTTCTTACCGTTAGCTTAAATTTCTGAGCGGAAAGTGTTTCAAACCAGAAAACCACTTTATTTTTGTTTTGAAAATGTTGAAAAAATTCTTTTAAAAAAATGTTTTGCAATTCACCAACACTGACACTTTCCCTTAAACAGTTTTGTTTTTGACAAATTGGCATTTTCCAACCAAAAAAAAGGTTTCTTTGGAAAATTCACAACCAGCTCCAGTCCAGGCTAGATGCCAGCTGCAGAGTCCTGATATAGAAAACATTGAGAAGCACTGATCTAAAGAACAGGATGAGGGAGTAAGAACAGATGGCAATCCCAGCCCTGCCACTAACTCACTGGGTGACTTTGGGCACGTCACTTTCCCTCTCTATGGCCCATACTTTGCATTATGGTAGTGCCTGAAGACACCAACTAAGATCAGGGCTCCACAGATCCTGATTGAGATCAGAGCCCCATTGTGTCAGGTGCTGCACAGACCCCAAGTGAGATCAGAGCCCCATTGTGTCAGGTGCTGCACAGACCCCGAGTGAGATCAGAGCCCCATTGTGTCAGGTGCTGCACAGTCCCCGACTGAGATTGTGGCCCCCTGTGCCGGGTGTTATGCATGTAATCCTTGTGGCCTGAAGCCCTAGGGAGGAGGGAGCTCACTGTTAACACCTGTTTGTGAACAGGAAGAAGAGTAGTCCAGAGCTGCTTAAGAGCTCCAGATGGACAGGGGCACCATGGGATGGGAGGTCTCTGCCAGCATCTGTTGATGAGGAAAGAGAAATGATCGAATCGGCCAGGCCTCATTCGCATTTCAGTTCTGTGCTAATTTGGGGCATTTGGGTTAAAATATAGTTAAGTTTTGAGTTTGGCGGCAATAAAATGCTGTTTGACCCTGCTGGGAAATGAACGGACAAGTGAACAGCACCAACATGCTGGGTGAGGGGGTCACCCTGACCGACACAACAGGCGGGCACCGTTGGGTAAGGGAGCCTCATGCGAAAAGAAGGGGTCCTGCTAGCTGTGGGCTGAGCTAAACTGGTGTTGAGACGGTGTATAGAGCAGTGCTGGGGAGCAGAGATGAGGCGCCTTTCAGGCACAGAGGCCAGAGCTGAGCTGAGCTGAGGCAGTGGGTTGATGCTGACAGGGCTTGGGCTGAAGCTGTACAGAGCAGCAGTGTGTATCTCAGGGACTCTGGTGCAGACCTCTCTGCCTAGCAAGCAGAGCTGAAATCACGTGAGCTGGGTCCGGGGGCGAGCAGCCCAGGCAGCACAGCCAGAATTCGTGGACTCCACCAGCCCTGGGCAGCAAACCGTGATTGATGACGGCTGAGAAGGGAAGTGGCTGGAATGTCTGAGCCACTCACAGCTGTGAAAGGAGGCCTGAGGCTGGGATTACTGCCAAAATACCCGGGGTGTGCGTGGGGGGGAGAGTCTTACCTAACGGTGTGGATTTATTAATTTCTGGCTTTCTCAAGTTAGTTCTGTTGTCCCCTTCCCCCACCCTCATAAAGCTTTTTTTGTTAACCCCTACACTCAGTGTTTGCAAGTGGGGAAGTCTTACCTATCAAGTTTCAGAGTAGCAGCCGTGTTAGTCTGTATTCGCAAAAAGAACAGGAGAACTTGTGGCACCTTAGAGACTAACAAATTTATTTGAGCATAAGCTTTCGTGGGCTACAGCCCACTTCATCGGATGCATGCAGTGAAAAATACAGTAGGAAGATATATATATACACACACAGAGAACATGAAACAATGGGTGTTACCATACACACTCTAATGAGAGTGATCAGTTAAGGTGAGCTATTACCAGCAGGAGAGAAAAAAACTTTTTGTAGTGGTAATCAAAATGGTCCATTTGCAGCAGTTGACAAGAAGGTGTGAGGAACAGTAGGGGGGAAAATAAGCATGGGGAAATAGTTTTACTTTGTGTAATGACCCATCCACTCCCAGTCTTTATTCAAGCGTAATTTAATGGTGTCCATTTTGCAAATTAATTCCAATTCAGCAGTCTCTCGTTGGAGTCTGTTTTTGAAGTTTTTTTGTTGTAATATTGCGACTTTTAGGTCTGTAATCGAGTGACCAAGGAGATTGAAGTGTTCTCTGACTGGTTTTTGAATGTTATAATTCTTGACGTCTGATTTGTGTCTATTTATTCTTTTAGAGACTGTCTGGTTTGGCCAATGTACATGGCAGAGGGACATTGCTGGCACATTTGATTTTGATTACCACTACAAAAAGTTTTTTTTTCTCCTGCTGGTAATAGCTCACCTTAACTGATCACTCTCGTTAGAGTGTGTATGGTAACACCCATTGTTTCATGTTCTCTGTGTGTGTGTATATATATATCTTCCTACTGTATTTTCCACTGCATGCATCCGATGAAGTGGGCTGTAGCCCACGAAAGCTTATGCTCAAATAAATTTGTTAGTGTGTAAGGTGCCACAAGTACTCCTGTTCTTTTTACCTATCAAGGGTGGTGTATACAGTTTTCCAGGTTTCTGGGTTGGGGCTCAAGCTGGTGTTTACATTTTTTGAAGGATCCCATTGAAAACGGAACCCCGCCCACTGACACCACCTGATTACACACATACTCACTGAGATCAGGGCCCCATTGTGCCGGATGCTGCACAGACCCTGGTGAGGTCAGGGCTCTGTTGTGCCGGGTGCTGCACAGACTCATACTAAGAGACAGACCCTGAAGAGCTTAAAATCTAACTAGACCAAGGGTGTGAGGGGAAACAGGCGTAGAGAGGGGAAGGGGCTTGCCTAAGCTCAGGCTGATGGAGCTAGAAATAGAACCCAGCTCTCTGAGCCCCAGCCCATTGTGCTAGCCAGTGGCCGTACTTCCTCTCCACTAGCTGTGCGGAATGGTTGCAGAAATTACTCACTGCCTCTCGACGTCTTCTATGGTGTCCGGCAATGGCATGTTACGGGTCTCAGGGAGGAAGCAGGTGGCGATGCCGGATACAATAGGGGCAGTTCCATAGATGATCAGCGGCAGGGACGGCAAGTACTCACTGGTCATTTGCACAAGCGGGGCCACTATGCCGCCCACCCGAGCCAGGGTGTTCGCAAACCCCATTCCGGTCTGTCTGCCGTGGAGAGAGAACAATCAGGGTCTGGGAACCGGCCTTCAGCTGGGTTTGCCTTTTCTGAGCTACAATCTCCATGTTGTTTATTCACAACTTGCATATCTAATGTAATCTCTAACCTGCCTGCCTGCAGTGTCCTGTCAGAAAGCAGTAGAACAAGGTATCCTGATTCATTATCCAGCAGATTCGTTTGGATTTGCATCTCCTAACAGCTGTAGGAAACCCAGTGGCTCAGCTGACCAGAGCTCTTGCTGTCATTCTGTCATTGCCATCTCCTTGAGGTTAATCATGCAGGGTGAAAACAGCAACACAGCCCAGCAGCCCAGGTAGGACTCCTTAAGGGGCGTTTGCGTCTACGTACCTAATCACCGTGGGGTAGAGCTCTCCCGTATAGAGGAAGGCACAGTTGAATGAGGCAGCCAGGCAACCTTTTCCAAACACAGCCAGAAGAGTGCGCAGGGTCTGCAGATCTAGGGGGAGGGAAAGGATGACATCAGCAGGTGCTGCTGGGGCTCAGCTCTTTGCACAGTGGAGGCCTGCAAACGCAGTCCTTAATCTCTCTGTCCTCGAGTTTCCCCCCCAGACTCTGTAAAAAGAGTCAGTAATTACAACAGGTTGAATTTTTTTGGGTCAAAAAGTAATTTCCAAGAAAAATGTCTTTCTTACTGAAAATTAATTGTTGTCCTGTTTTGTCATGGTCAGATTATATCTCCAAGATGCACCATGGCCTCCCCATATTATTTATTATTTGTATTATCATAGTGCCTGGGAGCCGCAGTCATGGGTCAGGAAAGAGACAGTCCCTGTCCCAAAGAGCTGGCAAGCTAAGTATAAGACAAGTGATGACATGGATACAGACAGATAAATACATTAGAACGGCCATACTGGGTCAGACCAATGGTCCATCTAGCCCAGTATCCTGTCTGCTGACCGTGGCCAATGCCTGATGTTTCAGAGGGAATGAACAGACCAGGGCAATTATCGAGTGATCCATCCCCTGTCATCCACTCCCAACTTCTGGCAGTTAGAGGCTTAGGACACGCAGAACATGGGATTGTGTCCCTGACCATCTTGGCTAATAGCCATTGATGGACCTGTCCTCCATGAACTTACCTAATTCTATTTTGAACTCCGTTATAGTTTTGGCCTTCACAACATCCCCTGGTAATGAGTTCCACAGGTTGACTGTGTGTTGTGTGAAGAAGTCCTGCCTTGTGTTTGTTTTAAATCTGCTGCCTATTGATTTTATTGGGTGACCCTTGGTTCACTATGGGGTAGCACAAGGAAACAATGAGACACTATTGGTCAGCATGATAGGCTGTAGTTTCAGCACACCAGCAGCCTAACCATTGTCAAGTTTTTTGTAGGCTTCAGGGCAGAGGGAGTTTTAAGGAGGGTTTTGAAGGAGGATTCTGTTAATTTTGCTGATGCTTACGGGGAACTTTTCCCAAACATGAGGGGCAGCATGGGGGAAAGCACAAAGGTGCTTGTTTGAACATGTAACAAGTGGGTGTTAGAAGCTGATATCATGGACTGATTGGAGTCAATCTTTTAATACTGAATGAGAGCTGTAGGGCAGGTGGGGGGATAGGTCATGAAGGGTCTTGAGAGTGAAGACAAGTAGCTTATATTTGATACGATAGAGAAGAAGGGACCAGTGCAGGGAAGCAAAGAGAGGGGAAGTGGTGAGTCATGGCAGCTCCATGGCATTATGGGAGATGTAGTCTGGCTAGGGACCCCAGCATTTCAGAATTAAAATTTGCAGGGTGGGGGAGGTGCCATGCATGTTCATTTTTTTTATTGAAAAACTGAAAATTTCGGTGTGAAGCTGATGCTTTTCACATAAAACTTAATTTAGCCAACCCCCCAATTTTCAGTTGAAAAACAGTTTGGATGAAAACATTTTCAACCACCTTTAATATACAGACATCGCTTTTATAGATCATTCTTGTAACATCACTCTTGCTGTATCTTGCATATATATGCTAATTAAATTATATATATGCTAAATGTATATACATGCTAATATATGCTGATTAAAACCAGAGCATGCAGATCGATAGTGCACCAGGGCCTCACCTTGTGGCACAAATATGTTGGCCAGGATCGCAAGCCCTGCTAGGATGAGAGCAGAAGCCTGGGTGACTCTCCGGCCAATGAAACTGATCATGAAGAAACCAATCAGCTTTGCAGGGATGTCGACTGCTCCGTATACCACTTGGATGAGGTAAATACTGACCCCAAAATTCTGCAGATCCATGGCCAGCCCATAATAGGCAAAGCTGGTGGAGAACCTGTCATTGGCGGCACAAAAATGCATGGTACAATGGAAATAGTCTGCAGGGTGCAGTACTGCTGTTGCCACTGGGAGTGCTGTAAAACGCTCTGTAGCCTGGGACTTGGGAGACCTCGGTTCAATTCCCCTCTGTGACAGACTTCCTTGTATGACTTTCGGCAAGTCACTTAGTGTCTCTGTGCTTCAGTTCCCCTTCTGTAATAATCCTACCTCTAGTCTATTTAGATTGTAAACTCTTGAAGGTAGGGCCTGGCCCTGTCTCGTCCTACTGTACAGCACCAAGCACAACAGCATTTGGATCTCAGCTGGTCGTACCATCATAACAAAAGCCCCTGGTTTATCTTCTGCCCTTCCACCCTCCTTTCCTCCCTCTGCATCTGAATGAACCCACCTACCATACGAAGCACAGGCACCAGGATATCCTGCGTACAGACGGTGTGCGCACCAGATCGGCAGCTGTGTGGGTGGATTTGGCTGAGGACATTTCTTTTTGCAGGCTGGCTCTCAAGTCCTGTGCGGAAGAGACACAGGAGAGTTTATAGCTTCCCCAAACCCTTGGTTATTTAAATCCTTACGGTTATAACTTGGGGTATTCTTGCTATCCATGTAAACACCCGGGGTCTGGAGCTGCCATCACTGGTGGAGCCAGTCTTCAGGCTGCAGTACCCCTGGCTACCACTGGGAGATGCAGGTAGCTGAGGGAAGAGGCATAGAGCAGGAAGTGCAAACTCCAGTGGGCCTATTTCAACTCATAGCACAGGGCTCCTTGTTTAGGGCATTGTGCGAGGCACTGAATGCCTCCCACGGATCGGAAGAGCGCATCCTATGAGGTTTCTCAGCACCTTTAGAGGTTCAGATGCTAGAATTCCCATTCCAACATCCCCCTTAGCAACCTACATTTCCAGACAGCAATCCATGTGGTAGATTTCTAAGGGGATCACCCTGTCAGCATGCCTGGCTGTCTCTTTTACTGGAGTTGTTAAGGCCTGGATATGTTTTATTTGGATTCTTTATTGCTATTGTTTTACAACAGCTATAGCTGGACTCTGGGACCTGATTTCTGGGCTTGGAGACTGTATATTTATTACCCTCTTGGCACCAAGCGTTCATGTGTCCCTGTCTAGAACTGGACAAAATGTTTTGGTTGAAACTTTTTTCAGTGAAAAATGCAGATTTGATGATATCAAAACAAATTACAAATTTGTGTCAATTTTACCAAATTGTTTTGGAAAATTAAAAAAAACCCCTCCAAATTGAAATGTTTTATTTTGACATTTTTTAAATGAAATGTTTTGATTTTTTTTATTTGAAGCAAATTTTTGTTTTGAAATTTCCTTTAATTTTATATAAATATTTTTTGTAAATGTTAAAAATGCTCAAAATAAAAAAGTGTCATTTCACGATGAGTGAAAATTTGGCCCGAACTGAATATTTTCCCTTTTGATTTGCCAAAAACGTTGAAAAAAATTGTTTTCAGTTTGACCTGAAACAATTTTTTGGAATTGCCAGTAACCGAAAAAATCCATTATTTGCCCAGCTCTTTCCATCTTTGCGTGTGTGTGTGTGTGTGTGTGTGTGTGTGCGCACGCGCGTGTGTTCCCTCTCTGGAGAAGGGTGTGTGAATTCGCTCTATGGTGTGTTTGTGTGTGTCAGTCCTCTCTCTGGCAATCACAGGGTGAGAGGCACGCACATAAACTCCATGTATTACAGCCTTCCCTTTTAGCCCATTCAATTCCTCACCTCTACGCTGAGTTTGTCCCCTTCTTCCTTTCGCCCATTTATTCGTGCCACTTTCTGCAACTCCTTTAATGCCTGGTTCAGTTTGCCGGCTGTTGCAAGCCAGCGGGCCGACTCTGTGAACCACCTGTTTGGAACCAGAAGGGCACATGGTAGCCAGCTTCCCTCCCATTGGCCTTAGTGCAGGGTAGGGCTTATGATGACCCCATGTGGTGACACCAGGAAGTTCAGGGTGGAGAACCTAGGGGAACCCCAGGGCTGTGTTTGTCCAGCAGCTTAATAAAGAATTGCCTGTATGTTCATTACAACAGGGTCCTTTTCACCGTAAGAAACACCAAACCTATTGAAAAGACTCAGGACACCCGGGGCTCCCAACCTACGTATGATACAGAAAGAGTCTGTTGCAGTTCAGGTAGGGTGACCAAATGTCCCGATATTAGGGGCTTTGTCTTATATACGCAACTACACCTTTACCCCGATATAATGCGACCCAATATAACACACATTCAGATCTAATGCGGTAAAGCAGCCCTCCGCAGGGGCGGGGCTGCGCACTCTGGCGGATCAAAGCAAGTTCAATATAACGCGGTTTCACCTATAACGCGGTAAGATTTTTCGGCTCCCGAGGACAGTGTTATATCGGGGTAGAGGTGTATACTCTCCTCCCTCCCCCCTGAAAAAAAGTGTCCCAATTTTTCACACTTGCTATTTTGTCACCCTAAGTTCAGGGCACATTTCAAAACTCCTCTGTCTCTATGTGATTAGAATAGATGCAATGTTTAGGCTAAAGGAGCAAGTTGAGAAGCAGTGTAGCCTAATGGATAGGGTACAGCATTAGGAGGCAGGACAGCTGGGTTCTCTTCTTGGCTGTAGCACTGCCTGTCTTGTGACCTTTGGCAAATTACTTCCCAGGTGGTTCTCTGCCCAAAGATCATCTGTTGCATCTGTAAGCGTGTCTGGGCAGGAACAGTGTCTGTACAGCTCCTAGCCCTGGTCTGTAGGGGCTACCATAATAATAATGGTCTTGTGAGCAGGACACTCGCTTGGGAAACCTGGGTTCTTTTTCCTGCTCCTACCACAGGTGCCCCATGTGACTTTGGGCAAGTCACTCCATATTTCTGTGTATCAGCTCCCCAGTCTGTAAAATGTGAATAATAACCCTTCCTTTTTCTATTTAGACTGTGCGCTCTTTAGGACAGGGCCTCTCTCTCAGTGTGTGTCTGTCGCGCAATGGGACCCTGACCTCAGATGAGGCCTCTAGATGCCACCATAATATGAAAAATAACAATCAGTGCCACCTTAGATTGGGACCCCCACTGTGCCAAGTGCTGGACAGACATTCAGTGAGAGACACACCTGGCGTCCGAGAGCTTGCAGTCTGGATACCGTCCAGAACCCCTCGGTCCCCACAAGGGATAACAGGGAGGTCCCCATGCTGGCAAGGTTTACAAGTGAGAATGACACCTACCAGCCATAGAAGAAGAAGAAGAAATAGGGCACCGAAACAGCCAGCTGCAGCCAGCGCCAATCCGGGATGACATAGGCTAGCCCAGCCAGAATGAACTGCCCGATGCTGTAGCTATATCCTGTCACCATGCCAACTGCTGCCCGGAGTTTGGTGGGGGTCCACTCCACAGCTGGGTGAGGAGATAAAAGGGGGAAGAGAGTCAAAGTCCAGAGAACACCAGTCCGAGCTTTCAAAACCACCTGGGCACCTAAATCCACCCCAAACAAATGGCCTGATTTTTAAGTGGAACTTAAGCAGAGTAGGAAGAACAATGGATTTTTTGTTTTGGTGGCAGCTTCAAAAAGGAAAAAAACCCAACAATAGTAAACAATTCATTTTGGGCCAACCAGAATTTTTTTTTTTTAATTTTGGGCAAATCAAAGAGCTGAAAAAGGTTTCATTTTGGGTTAAATTAACTGTTTTGTTTTGACTGTCAACATTTTAAATTCAAGGAAATTTTGAAATGAGAAGTCATTTTGAACCAAAAACATTAAAAAGTTTCAACTTTTTCTGATTTGTTTTCGACATGAACAATGTGGCTAAACCAACACAAATTCGTGAAATGTTTTATGGAAAAAAGTTTCAGCTCAGAAATATCACCCAGCTGTAGACTCAAGCTCTTTGCAGGTGGGACTGTCTTTTAGTTCTGTGTTTAAAGGGACTCTAGCACAATGGGATCCTGACCCATGACTGGGTCTCTGAGGCGTGGCCACCCTGCTGGTCAGACTAGAAGCTGTTTGAGGGGTGAATACCGCCTCATCTAGCGTTTCTGTCACATGCATTATTTTGTAATGCTCATTCTCCTCAGCATCCTCTTTATCTTAATGTAGGAAGATACTGTTATGCTGGGGGGTTGGAGCTGGTGGGCCTAACTGCCACTTTTCATTCAGGATAAAAGTAAGAAACAATCAAGCTCCTTTATGGACCCAGATAGCTGAAACAATAGGAGCCACTACCCAAAACACAGGCACATGTCAAGGCTTGAGCAGATGCTGAGTCATGTGGCCCATGGGGGTTCCTTGGACAGTGATATAGCAAACACAGGGGCTGGAGCATGGACTGGTGCAGCTGTGTGTGTCTTTGTGAGAAAAGCAGCAATAACGGAAGGTACAAAGAAGCCTGAGATACAGCCAGAGAAGTCCTGGTAGTGTGACCCTGAGAAAACACTAGGAAGGAGCGCTTTTTGGGCAGAGTGCTGGCTGAAAAAAGGTTGGTATAGTGAGCAAAGTAACTGCCTCCTGCTGTTTGTTTCCTCCTGCGAACAGGGAAACAAGACATTGTAAATAACCAGGATTGCACCAGAGAAATACCTGGCTCCATCATCAACTTCTCCTCTTAATGGAAACATCCTGGAAGACCCCAAAAGACTTGCTACTTGCTTGAGTTGGTACTTACAGAGGGACACACAGTTGAGGTTGATCCCCGACAGAGCCATTCCAGTCAGGAAGCGGAAAACGCAGTACATGGTAAAGTTAGATGAGAAAGCAGCGCAAGAGCCGGTGATGGCCATTTGCAGACAGGACCAGATCAAGAGTGACTTCCGTCCAAACCTGTGGCAGAGAAAACCAAGGCTATCTGCTAACAGGCAGGATAGGCTTGTGGCTAGAGCGCTGAGTTATCACTCTGGGGGAAACAGTATGACCCCCATCTCTGTGGTAGGGCAGCACTACAAACCCCATTGTACAGATGGAGAACTCAGACCCAAAGAAAGTAAGGGACTTGCACAAGGTCACACAGGAAGTCTGTGGCAGAGTAGGGGCTTGAACCCAGGTTTTCCCAAGTTCTATGTGAGTGCCCTAACCACTGGGCCACTTTTCCTCTCTGATTATAAGTGCTGGTAAAGACAGCTGGAAGCTGTTAGAACTGGGCCATTACTCCCGCCCTCCCCCCCCGGTCATTCAGCTCCTGCACCCTACCTAAGTGAAGTGACAGACAGGCATCTTACTTGTCAGAGAGACTTCCAAACACAATCGCTCCCACCAGGACTCCGGCCATATAGATCGACTGAGCCATCTGTTTCAATGTCCGTGAGCCACACACCAGATCCCACTGCAAGTGGGAGAGAAAACACCATCTCAGTGAGAAAGCATGAGGGAGACAAGTCCAGCGAACTTGGTCATAGTGAGAATGGGGGCCCCAAACTCTGACAAGGTTTGTGAAGAACCTAGCAAAATGTGGCCCTGATCTTGGTCAGGATCTGTGCAGCACCCAACATGGCGGGATCTGGGGTGTCCAGATACTACCACAATACTAGTTCAGATCCTTATCTGGCGGATATCATTGTAGCTCTGTTGATTTCAGTGAAACTATGCTCGTGGTCACCAGATAGCAATCTGGTTCAGCATAGTCACTAGCCAGTCATTGCCAGGAGAATCTTTCTTACCTCGGTGATGATGGTGGAGGTGAAAACACTCTTGTCATATATCCATCCATCCATACAGGGCTCCGTGTCCATTTCAGTCCCATTGGTTGTTGTGGCATTTGGGTCTAGGAGCTGCCACTGGGCGGAGATGAATCGGAGACACTTCTCCGGCTGCTGGTTCCCATCCACGGGGATGGAGATCCTGAGGAGCTCCTGGCAATATAGGACGTCAGTAAAGTTGTCATCACAAGTGTAGTTAGCAACAATGGCAATATGGCAGTGGTGCCCAGGGGTAGCAGCGGTAAAGTTCTGCAGGATGTTGTGGCTGGCCATCAGTAATATTGGCAGGACCAGTAACATAACATGGATAATTTGGAAACGGCCCATACTGCCGACCTGCTCTAAAAGTTCTGCAAAAGTCATGTTGCCCCAGACCAGAAGACTCCGACACCTTGAATGTGCTTGTTTTGTGAAATAGATGCACACCCAAAACAATGTGCAGATGTAAATAGAGGAATGCAACTGCTGTTTACTCACAGATGCGCACAGCTTTGTGTTTGCTTAGACATCCACTCCCAGTCTTGTCAGACGCAATCTACTCTGGAAAGACAGAAAGAGTTGCAATGGATCTAGTAATAGCTCAAAGTGAATTCCTATAACCGAGTGGTTGATTTGGCTGCATTAAGGATCTGCTGATTAAATAAGCAGCTGATCAGAATATTGACGCAATTAAACCAGATGCAAAAATTCTAGGTCATTCCGTGCGCAACTAATCCACCGTTTCTTTTGGCTACTAGACAATTCCAAGTTGATTGTGAATCCCAGAAGCCCGAGGAATGGTTTGGTTGGGAATGCTGTGCCTAGCTGAGCTCCATGTCAAGAAGTAGATTGTTCGGGGTTCTGTTGCACTTTCAGTTTATCTTTTGTTGCGTTTCATTTCTTTAGTTAGGCAAAGTTCCCCTTGGTTTGGAGGACTTAATGCAAAAAGAAAACGATTTTAAGAGGAATTTCGGAGAAAGCATGTCAAGGGAGAGCCAGGTAAAATATGCCCTTAAATCTGAGTTTTCCAACCTTGATGTATTTTGCACTGTGGAGCAAATCTTGTTGTGTAGATGGCCAACATTTTGGAATTCCACATAGTTCAGCAGGAGTTTCCATGTATCCATAGTGCTGAGGGGCAGGGTATAGAATTGAACTCAGCTATCAATGAAAGACATGAGGCTATGCTGATTTACACCACCTGGCCTATCTACACAAGAGTAAATCTGGAGTCACTCCCCTTCAAGCCCCTATTTTACCAAATCAGGGAGATTCAATGAGCTATTTGCTCTGCTGGTTTAAATCAACATAGTTCCACTAACTTCAGTGCTGCTTTACACGAACTGAGGATCTGACTCATGTACATCAATGTAAATCTGGAGTCAATGCGCTTCAAGCCCTATTTTACTAAATCAGGGAGAGTCAATGAGCCAGATCCTCTGCTGGTGTAAACAGGCACTGATCTACAATGGAACTAAGAATCTGGCCCCATGCAATTAAAATATAAACCTTGGTAAAATAGACTTACCTGCTTCCTATGTTGCAATGTCTTTAATAGGCTACAGCTGCTTTTCTCTGTGGGTCAATGGATCGTACTCCCACCAAATAAATTGTGCAGAAATCTTGCTGGATCAGTGGAGATCAGGCTATGACAGCAACACATTGAGGACAGAGAAGGTGGGACTTGCTCAACTTCTCTCATTAGAACTTGCAACCTCTTTGCCCTTGGCTCAACAACTGCATCAAAAGCCCAGCAGGCAAACCTTGAGTGCCCCTTTAATGACCCAGTTAGGAGAACTCCCACTTAGCAAATTAATAAACAAGAGCTAACGTGATCCCACCATGCAGCCAGGACCTGGAGCAGAACATTGTGACTGGGGAATGTAAACATGGTACCTTTCCTGCAGTTCCTGGTATGAGGATGCTTGCCGGTAGAACAAAAATGATGCCAGAGGAACAGAGCCAGGGGCTTGTTTCAGAACAAGAAGAAATTAAAAACCTTCCAACAAGGCAAAACAGGTTTCCTGCAAGCTAACAGTCTTAACAGAACACTGTAATAATGCTGGGGATGTGCTCAGCTGGATAGAGCACTGCCCAGGGATTCAGGAGAGCATGGTTCTGCTTCCAGCTCTGACCTATTGGGTGGCTTTGGGCAAGTCATTTAATCTTGCTGTGCCTCAGTTTCCCCATTTGCAAAAAGGACACAATTATATTGATCTTCCTATTAGATCTGCTTAAAAATTTTCCAGGTGACTGCTTCTCACACACGATGGCTTTTTGACAAAATGGAAATTTTCACTAAACTTTTTACAGGAAAAAAAATCAACGTATCTATGGAAAAGCTATGGAGAAAGAAATAGATATACATGAAATAATGTTGGAGTGTTAATGGGTTTGAAAGCAAGCTTAGTACATTCACCCTTTCCCGGTGCAAACTGAGAAGAATGAATGTAAATGTTGCTGGCCAGAAAACAGAAGAGTTTTTCACACCAGAGCAGGCAATTCTGGGCTGCTGACATGAAAATAATGAAGGGACAGGCCATGCCAGCAGTCTCTGTAGCACTGCCAGCATGTGGGGGTCCTGCAGTGATCCGCTCAGCTCATGCTAGTCACTGAGGCATTAGCTGGCTGTAGAAGCTGGTTGCTTGCATAAACTGAACATCCCAGTGAAGAGGCAAATCCTCAGAGCTGTAATTCGGAATCACTCCCTTGAAGATGAGGAAACTTTGCCAGTTTACACCAGCTGGGGATCTGGGCCCATTGACTCCAGTGGAATTACACTGATTTGCACCAGCTGGGATCTGGCCCACTGTAGCTTGTATGTCCCTAGGCCACTTTGTCCCATTTCATCCTCCTTTTCTCTTCTCTTTTTCCCATTGGGCCATATTCAGAGGTGCTATAAGTTGCAAAACAGTTAGTGTCTCTTTCCTGGTAGTGCAGAAGTTGCATCCAATATATGTGGCAGGGGACAATGGATTGTCTGGTCTAATGGTTAGAGCAGGGGGGGTGGGAGGAAGGACTCCTGGGTTCTGTTCCAGGCTCTCGTTGGAGTTGTGGAGTCTAGCGATTGGAGCAGAGTGGTGATGTGGGCTGGGATTTAGGACTCCTGAGTTCTATTCTCAGCTCTGGATGGAAAAGCAGAGTCTAGTGGTTAGTGCAAGTGACTAGCAACTAGAACCCTTGGGTTATTTTCCCATCTCTGCACAGATTCACCCTGAGATCTTGCAGTAAATAACTTTTTGCCTTATCCATGAAAATAGAGGGGCGATAATCCAGACCAGTTTGTGAAGTGCTTTGTGATCCTTTGGTAAGGTGAGCTGCACCTTTGCAAGTTATTATTTTAATAGGAGTTTTTCCTTTACTCTTGTCTCTTGCAGTCCAAGTTGCAATGACCAAAACCAAGATCCCTTTTCAGAATACAAGATTGGGGCTTCTGAAATTGTACAGCATTTTCACTGCAAGAAAATATATTAAACTCCCACATAAACTCCTTTATTTAGCTCAGGATTTTGCAATAATATTCCTTTGTTACAATAAATAGACCCTTTCCCATATTTTTTAACCTATTATTAAAAATTTGCACTTTTCACATATAATCCTTTTCCCTCCATTTTTTGTTAAGCATATACGTTTATTTATGGGTAGGGTTAAACCTAGTTGAAGCTGGCGAGTGTAATAACCGTCTTTCACTCAGGATAAGTGTAAAAATCAATGGAGTTCCTTTATGGAACCAGGTAGCTGAAACAATAGAAGCCACCACCCAAAACACAGATATATGGTAAGGCTTGAGTAGGAGCTGAATCATGTGACCCTAGAAGTTTCTCTGGTGCTTGATACAGCAAATCACAGGGACTTGGGCATTATTTGGGGAACTGTGTCTGCGTGGGAGAGAGAAGCAGCAGAAAACCAAAGACACAGCCACAAGAAACACTAGTAGCATCACTCTGAGAAAAAGCTAAGAGAGAGATAGCTTTTGGGCTAAGTGCTGGTAAGAAAGAGGCTTGGAACTTGTGACATTCCCCTCTGGTATTATCAGGACCAGTGATCTGCTAGGTCACTCCAATCCTTGACTCTGGGAGCCAGCCTTACCCTTCTCTGCTGTGAGAACCCCCTCTCCTGGTCTGTTCACGCACAGCCTCTGGCATGTAAACTGCTCCCAGCTACTTGCAACTGAATGACACTAGCCAATATCTCCGGTCCCAGACACAACCCTAGGAACCTCCGTCTTGCAGTGTCCAGTTATGCCTGCTGGACACTGCAAGCTTATCTGAGTTCGTCAATTTAACAAAGAAATTGATATGTACCAGGCTTGTTATCCCAAGGGGAGTCTCTGACACACTTCAAACCAAACGCACTGCTTCAGGCAGAACAAACAAATTTATTAACTATAATGATAGATTTTAAGTGATTATAAGTCAAAGCATAACTACTCAGATTTGGTCAAATGAAATAAAAGCAAAACGCATTCTAAGATGATCTTAACACTTTCAATGTCCTTACAAACTTAGATGCTTCTCACCACAGGCAGCCAGGCTCTCCCTTTTGATCAGCGCTTCAGTTGCTTGGTATGGTGTCTGTAGATGTAGATGGAAGCGAGAGCATGGCAAATGTCTCTCCCTTTTATCATGTCCTTTCTTCCCTCTTGGCTTTGCCCACCCCACTTCAGATTCAGGTGAGCATTACCTCATCACAGTTCCAAACTGACCAAAGGAAGGGGGGTGACTCCCTCGAGAGTCCAACAGATTCTTTTGTTGCTGCCTAGGTCAGCCTCTTTTGTTCCTGTGATGCTGGGCTGGGTTTGTCCCATATCTGCCCTGATGAGGTGTGAACTGCCTCTCTCTTCTTGGAGAGTTTTTGCCTGGGCTTGTTTTAAGCCATGAAGATACATTTTCAGCCTCATAACTATATACATGAAATCATAACCTATAACATTACTGTAACAATTACTATAACATCACTATAACAACCGTGCTCAGTGCATCATGAGCCTTCCGAAGACACCCAACATGACAAACTTTGCATTCGATACCACGCAATCATTTTATAAAGATGAACGAGGGGGTGTAAGCTGTTCCCCTGAGGTACAGAGCGTCCCAGAACTGTGAACAAGAAACTGCCTCCTGTTGTTTGATTCCTGCTGTGTTCTGGGAAACAGGACTTACTGCATACTTCATACATAAACAGGAATGCATAAAAGAAATACCTGACTCCATCAGTTGCTCCTCCTCATGGAAACAATGTGCAGGATCCCAAAAATTGCTTAACTGCTCGGGTCACAAAAGGGTAACAGTTTCATTATTAACAAGCAGCACAAAGTCCTGTAGAAAAGCAAATTTATGTTCATGGAATCCTACATGGGCCAGATCCTCAGCTGGTGTAAATCAGTGCCGCTCCATTGGCTTCAACAGAGCTATGTTGATTGGCACCAGCTAAGGATCTGGGCCACAGATGTTAAAACGGGAACACACCTCACCCAGCTCTCTGCTGGTGCATTTGCCAATTATCATTAATTATTATTTGTATTATGGTAGCACCTATTGAACAACTGAGATTGGAACTTCATTGTGCTATGCAACCACATAGAAAGAGGCAGTAACTTGATTGCTCTGTGCCTAAGTTTCCCTATCTGTAAAATGGAGATAATAATAATTCCTTTTCCTATTTAGATTGCAAGGTCTTTGGGGCACAGACTGTCTCTCACTAGCTGTTTGTGCAGCACCTGTCACAATGGGGCCTTGATCTCAGTGGGGGCCCCTTGACACAACTGAAATCCAAATAGTGATAGCAAAGCAAGTGTACCTTATGAAATAGAAGAAGGTAGTTACAATTGTGCAAAGTTGGAGAAACGGTTAACAGGATACAGTGGGATGCAACCATTTAATGAGAATCTCACCAGTAAATCACTATGCAGGAATATCTGTCCCGGGAAATTTGAGATGTGCCTGTTTTTTCCTCATGTTCATCTATTCTGTTTTCTCCTCCTATCATGAGGCAAAAAGTTCGCTGTTCCTAGGTGCAGAGTATTGTCTGGTGAGTTAGAGCTGAGAGCCAGGACTCCTGAGTTGTCTTCTGGAAGGAGAGTAGGGTCCAATGGCAAAAGGAGGGAGGACTTGGATTCTGCTCCTGGCTCTGGGAGGGGAATAGGGTCTATAGTAGTTGGAGTTGGGGTGGGAAGTAGCACTAGGACTCCTGGGTTCTCTTCCTAACTATGCCACAAGCTTTGCTGTGTGAGGTTCAGCAGGTTGCTTTACCTGTTTGTGCTGCAGGTTATAAGTCTTCATCAGTACCCTATCTTATGAAATAATGGTGTAAATCAGCAGCGCTCCAGTGACTCCAGCTGGGGCCTGGCCTTTAATTGGTGAGCAATGGAGCCTTTTCAAAGCAGTGCTGTGTAACAAAACCTCTTAATGTGTGTACTGCACTCAGACTACTCTATCTATGAACATCAGACCAGATCTCTAGCCCCTTCCTATATACACTCAATTCAATGGACAGTTTGACTACACAGGCAATGTCAGACCATGACCCATATTTGCAGCGTGAGCAGCATGTGTTGGATTCTTGCAGTGAGCTATATGGGATGTTGAACTAGAGGGAGATGCTGTGCAGAGCAGTTGGGACATGTTCCCCTTTTGCTTTCTAGCCAGTCGCACTGTATAAATACTCCCAGCAGGAATAGAATAATAAAAGATATAAAAGCTAAAAAATGTGCTTCATTTTTCTCTCTTTAGCTCACTTGTTTGGCTGGATCTGGCTATGTAGAATGAAGGAGGACATTCATTTGTAGTTCATCCTTGAGCGTATGTCTTGATCTTAATAAAAAAGAAAAAGAAAAAGAAAATAAATATCAGTGTTTGCAGAATCATCAAGAGAAATGATTAATTTAAAACAGATGCTCAAAGCTAATGCAAATTTTTGTTTTTTAAAAAAAGTTCCAGGGTTTTTGATTTTTTTATTTATTTTTACAAAACCCAAAACTAAAGTTTATTTTTCCCCCCCCCAATTTTTTTTTTTCATTTTTGACAAAACCTGAATATGAAAAATGTTCATTTTTCTTGAAATTTTCCACTTTTCTTTTAGGAACCCAAAACCAAAATATTTTAATTTCTTTCTGAAAATTTCTGTTTATTTTTGACGAAACCCAAAACTGAAAGAAATTTATTTTAATTTATTTGGTTTTGTTAAAAAAAAAATGTTTTTTTTTCCATTTTCCTGGGATTTTTGATGAAGCTGAAACTAATTCCCCTCCCTGTCCTCCCACTTTCAGTGGCAAGAGAGAAATGGAGACAAAAATGACTAAATTGGAGGTGGAAAAATGAAAAATTTCTATAAAAATGTTGAGAACAGTGAAATATCTGTTCCTGTTTGGAACATACAGATCGAAAACCATGTCCAGGTTTTCGAGAAATGTCTTTTTTATTCTGGTTAATTACACAAATGCCACTTACTGTCTTTCCACTTCGTCTATGGTCTCAGGCAATGGCACGTTGTGTGTCTCTGGCAGTAGGCAGGTTGCGATGCCTGAGACAATAGGGGCAGCTCCATAGATAATCAGGGGCAGGGATGGGAAGAATTCACCAGTCAGACGAACAAGTGGAGCCATGATGCTACCAACCCGAGCCATGGTGCCGCCTAGTCCCAGCCCGGTCTGCCTGCAACAGCCATAAAAAGTACCTGTCTGAGCTTGGGCCAGAGCCCCAGCTGGTGTAAATGGGCCATAGCTCTGAAGTCAATGGAGTGACACACTAGCTTTGGACTTGAACCATTGACTCCAAAGAAACTGTGGCCCATTTACATCAGCTGGGCATCTGATCCCATTGATTCCAATGGAACAACGCTGAGTTACACCAGCGCTGGATTTGAACCATTGACTCCAGTGGAGCTATGGTCAATTTACACCAGCTGGGAATCTGGCCTCGTCGACTCCACTGGAGCAATGCCAATTTACACCTGCTGGGGATTTGGCCTCATTGACTCCAAGGGAGAGATACCAATTTACACAAGCTGGGGATCGGGCTCTTTAAATGTGTATTTCAGAAGGGATTTCCCCCGTAAAAAGAAGATGTGATCTGAGCATAGGACGCAGGAATAACTGAAATGGAGGCTATAATGAAAATTGTGATTCACTTCTCACTTAAACTGGTGTAACTCTACTGATATAGCAACATAAGAGTACAGACAATGAGAAAGAGAAAAGAGGATGTATGGGACGGATAGATAGAACTCTAGCTCTGAGGACTCAAGTGGCATGGAGAGCTTGTACAGGCTGTGCAGAGGGGTACATTTCACTCTGAGAGCACAAGTCAGCTCTGTGATGTCTGAATTCACTACACTTTACAAGTCATCAAACGAGTTCCACGGAGCGCAGCCAAGGTCACAGTTTGCTGATAGAACTTCCTAGGCAGCAGTGGGGTCAGGTGCTGGCTTCTAGATACCTGATCACCGTTGGGAACAGCTCTCCAGAAAATATATAGGCACAGTTAAATGATGCAGCCAGGGAGCCTTTTCCGATCACAGCGAAGACCATGCGCATGGTCTGCAATTCTGGAGAGAGGGAAAAATAGGGTGTTTCAGCCTAAGTCAGGAGTGACTTAGGTATTATTACATGCAGTGTTGGTGTAGCCGTGTCAGTCCCAGGATACTAGAGACAAGGTAGGGGAGGTAATAGCTTTTATTAGACCAATTTCTGCTTGTCTGTCTCACCAGCAGAAGTTGGTCCAATGAAAGATGATGCTTAACTCTTATTTAATGCTTTGCATTGGTAAATCACAAAAGCTCTTTACAAAGGAGATCAGTGTCATTATCCCCCATTATGGGGAAACTGAGGCACATAGAGGAGAAGTGACTTGCTCAAGGTCACCCTGCAGGCCAGAGCAATGAATAGAACCTAAGTCTTCAGAGTCCCAGTCTAGTAGTTTGTTCACCAGATCATACTGCCTTCCCCTTCTGGCCTTCAATGTGTGGGTCAGATCCTCAACTGCTCTAAGCTGGGAAGACTACTAGATATATAAACTCTTATGTATGGTCCAGCCGACTAGAATGGGACAAAGAACCACATTGTGTTAGTGTGGGATATACTACAGTTGAACTATGCCAATTTATATCAGCTAAGGATCCAGCCCACTGTTCCATGGTTAAGCAAATGCTCTGATGCCCGGACATTTTCATAGTTTCATAGAGTTTAAAGCCAGAAGGGACCATTAGATCATCTGGTCCGACCTCCTGCATGTCACAGGTCATTACATTTCACCCCGTTACCACCCTATGTTGAGCTCAACAATTTCAGTTAAACCAAAGCATTTTAGTCTTTAGAGAACTAAACTGTTGTGTGCCCCAGGCCAAGAACAGGAGAGACCGAGGGGCCGCTGATGTCTTTGCAGGCTATTGATTAGGCTGAAAAAGGCCCAGATGATCCCATTAGATATGTGACTCTCCCCCTCCCCCCTGCAAAGGAAGAGGAAAACCCCCTAAGGTCCCTGCTATTGTGATCTGGGGGGAAATTCCTTCCTGACCCAAAATCTGGTTTTTAATTGGACCCCGAGCATGTGATCAAGACACACCAACTGGGCACCAAAGGCAGAATTTTCATACAACCTCACAGCACTGGTCTGCTCTGTCCGTGTCCCATCTCTAGCTGTGGGAGATTTGTACAAGAGTCCCTTGAGCAACTGAACCCTTGAAAATCCCTTATTCCATCCCATAATGAGCAAATCCTCTCTCACCTTGTGGCACAAAAATATTAGCTAGGATGCACAGTCCGGCTAGGACCAAGGAAAAGGCCTGGGAGAAACGGCGTCCAATGAAAATGATGGTGAGGACTGAGATGAACTTGGCTGGAAAATCAACTGCTCCAAAGATCAGCTGGGTCAAGTAGACATTGACATTGAAGTTCTGCAAGTCCATGGCCAAGCCGTAATAGGAAAAGCTGGTGGAGAACCTGAAATGGATGGTGCAGAGATACGCCCATGGGTTAGAGCTGGTCAGAAAATTGGGAGGGGTGGTCACAAATTTTTTTGATGAAAATGAAAAAAAAACAATGTTATCTATATTTTCCACTGAAAATTTGTGGTGAAGATTTGAATACCAAAATGTTTTGGCCAAAACATAAATATTTCTGTTCAGAAATGCTGCTATGATGCCTCATGGGAACTGCAGTTTGGGTACCTGATGCTCCCATTCTCTTCTATGGGCCGGACTCTCAGGTTGGACTACATCTCCTATGATGCACCATCATCCTCCCTCTTGAAAAGGGAAGGCAGTGCATCATGGAAGTCCCTGGCTGAGATGTATCATGGGAGATGTAGTCCACCCAGGGAGCCAGTTCCATAGAGTACAACAGGGACATGAAACTACAACCCCCATGAGGCACTGCAGTAGCATGTCAGAATTTAAATATTAAAGTATGTTGCAGTTTGAATGTTTAGTTTTTTCTGTGAAAAACTGAAATTTTTTGCAGGAAGCAGACATTTGCAAAAAACCATTTGTTTAATCAAAACTCCAATTTTCTGCTGAAAAACATTTTTGGCAGAAAAATTTTGACCAGGCCTAATGTTAATACATATCTAGGGCCCTACCAAATTCCCAGTCCATTTTGGTCAATTTCACACTCATAGGATTTTAAAAATAATAAATTTCACGATTTCATCTTTTTAAATCTGAAATGTCATGGTGTTGAAAGTGTAGGGGTCCTGACCCAAAAAGGAGTTGTGGGGGGATCGCAAAGTTATTGTGTGTGTGTGTTGGGGGGGTTGTGGTACTGCTACTTTTACTTCTGTGCTGCTGCTGGTGGCAGCGCTGCCTTCAGAGCTGGGCAGCTGGAGTCGGAGAGCGGTGGCTGCTGACCGGGATCCCAGCTCTGAAGGCAGAGCCGCTGCCAGCAGCAGTGCAGAAGTAGGGATGGCAGGTATGGTATTGCCACCTTTACTACTGTGCTGCTGCCTCCAGGGCTGGGCCCTCTGTCAGCAACCGCCACTCTCCGGCCGCCCAGCTCTGAAGGCAGCAGCGCAGAAGTAAGGCTGGCATGGTATGGTGTTGCCATCCTTACTTCTGCACTGCTGCTGGCGGGGCACTGCCTTCAGAGCTGGGTGCCCAGCCAACGGCCGCCACTCTCCAGCCACCCAGCTCTGAAGGCAGTGTAGAAGTAAGGGTGGCAATCCCGCGACACCCCCTAAAATAATCTTGCAACTCCCTTTTGGTCAGGACCCCCAATTTGAGAAACAAATCTATATAGTATAGGGTAAAAACACACAAAAGACCAGATTTCACGGTCTGTGATGCGTTTTTCCAGGCCGTGAATTTGTTAGGGCCCTATACATATAGGTAAATCTTTACTCTCCTTGTATTTGGGCTGTAGTACATAGCACTTAGACAACTGAATTTCATCTATAGACCTTGTTATCTTCATTGTTCAGGTGGGGTTTAGAAGTGGTTTGTCTAAGGATGCAGGGGGAGTGTGGTTTAGAGCACCAGACTGGAGGTCAGGACACCTTGGTTCCGTTCCCAGATCTGCCACTGACGTGCTGTGTTAACTTAGGTAAATCTCTTCCTCACTTCCATTCTCTCACCCCTTTTTCTATTTAAACTGTCAGCTCTTCAGGGCAGGGACTGTCTCTCACTAAGTCTGTGCAGCACTTGGCACACTGTGGACCCTGGAGTTAGTCGGGGTCTGTGCAGCACCCAATGTTGGCTGGGTGCCGTGCTCATTTACACCAGTAGAAGAGCTGGCTCCTTATGCTTCAATATCTTTGCCTCAGCAAAATGGAAGAGCCCACTTGCCATATGCAGGAGACTCCGCAGGAGATTTTGCGCATGGCGGGTGTGCGTACCAGGTCCGTGATGGTATGGCTAGATTTGGCTGAGGACAGTTCCTTCTGCATGTTGGATTTCAAGACCTAGATGGAGAAGAGAGCATGCGGCAAATGGTATCCGTGAGAATAAAGCAATGAATAGCAGGGACAAGTGCTAGTTAATACCATTGTGTATGAAGTTCCCAGCTCTGCTCAAATAAGGCTCACCCAGACTGAAGGTTTGGACTCCTCTACCTACAGGGCCAGATCCTCAGCTGGTGTAATTGGCATAGAATCATTGCCTTGATGGAGCTATGCCCATTTGCACCAGCTGGCTATCTGGCCCCATTGACTCTAATGGAGCAACAGTCAGTTTACACCATCTGGGGATCTGACCCCAGTGACTCCTTTGGAGCAATGGCCAATTTACATCAGCTTGGGATCTGGCCCCATTGACTCCAGTGGAGTGATGGCAGTTTTACACCAGCTGGGGATCTGGCCCAATAATTTCATGCACACTTCCCTGTTGACAATTCAGCTGTCCACTGATAGCTTAGGGTATAGGTCGGCAACCTTCGGCACGCAGCCCATCAGGGTAATCTGCTGACGGGCCGCGAGACATTTGGTACGTTGACCGCAGGCATGCCCCCCCCGAAGCTCCCAGTGGCTGCAGGGACATACTGGCCGCCACTTCCCGCAGCTCCCATTGGCCAGGAATGGCAAACCGTGGCCACTGGGAGCTGGGGGGGGGGGGGCGTGCCTGTGGTCAACGTAAACAAAATGTATCGCGGCCCGCCAGCAGATTACCCTGATGGGTCACGTGCCGAAGATTGCTGATCCCTGGCTTAGGGATACAGGTATCCCCTGACTGGGTCAGACCAGTGGGTTCTTCCAGCCTCTGACAATGGCCAGTACCAAGTACTTCAGAGGAAGGTGAAAGAAACCTTTTAGTTATGGTATAACCTGTCACCAGGGACAGGGTCCTCCTAACCCTCACTAATTAGAGATCAGCGTATGCCCTTTATCATTCAGACTGATGGGGAGGATGGTCTAGTGGTTTGGGCACCAACCTAAAATTTAGATGCCGGGTTTAATTTCCTGCTGTACCACAGATTTCCTGTATGACTCTGGGCAAGTCACTTAGCCTCTCTGTGACTCAGTTCCCCATGTGTACAATGGAGATAATAGTGCTCCCCTGCTTCATGGGAGAGCTGTGAGGGTAAATACATTCAGGAGTGTGAAGTGCTCATAGATCATAGAATATCAGGGTTGGAAGGGATCTCAGGAGGTCATCTAGTCCAACCCCCTGCTCAAAGCAGGACCAATCCCCTATCATCAGGTGATAGGGCCATATAGGGTGTTTAAATTAATAGTTTACATCCTTTCTTGAATCCTGCTATGTTTGTATCTTGTAGCAGTGAAGTCCAATGGAAATTATTTGTGAAAAAGTATTTACTCTTATCAGTTTTAAATGTGCAGTCTTTACATTTCAACAACCGGTCTCGTCAACCCCAAATCTTCAAAAATCATGGTTTACCCTCACCTCAAAAAATCCTGAGATTGTCTTAAAAAACGTGAGATTTTAAATATATAATAAGTGTTGGGTTATTTTTATTTGCTTTCTGGTTTTTGAACTTTAAAAGACACTTGGGTCACATTTTCAAGCTTTTCTTCAAAACTATGAGTACTAGGAAGTTACTTTTTTATTTTTTTAAATGAAAGCCAAGGTTGTCTCAGAATGACCTCTCTCCAGTAGTCCAGGGCATCAGATATCATAAGACTCACAATAAAATTATAATGTTGATGGCACTGCATCGCCTTATTCTTCCATTCTGGGAACAAACGTTCCCAGTCTACCTTCTCCATCCCAGTCATTGTTCTGCATCTATCTGTCTGACTGTCTATCATGTTCCTTCCTCCTCCACACTAAATAATCCCAGTTAGAGTTGGTTGAAACTCAAAGTGTCCATTCTGTGTGAAGTTCAAACATTTTGAAATTTCCTTTCATCCCGAATTAGAACAAAAAGTCAAAATTGCCACTGGAACAGAATTTCAAAATAAAAATAAAAATTCATTTGATAAATATAGAAACAATCTAATCAAACCAAAACATTTTGATAAGGTATTTTGACTTCACCATTTTGACTTTTTATGTATAATATAATAATATATAATTATATTTTCCAAAAATATTCAGCCTGAGGCAGACACTCAGCATGGAAAATTTTAGTTTGAACAGTTATTGTTTGGGAAAGTTATAGGCAACTGAAAACAGAGTCTTATAATGGGAAGTGTCAGGCAACCTTAATAATAAATGGTGCTAACAGGCCTGCATATATTATATTATAGACAAAATGTAGTGCTTTTGACCTTAAAAAACATTTTGATAATTTTTTATGAAAATTTTAACGCCATAAGTAAGTTCCCATGAAATGTTTCCATTTAATCAAATCAGCATTGTCTGATGGATTACTGTTGTGTTGGAACATTTTCCACCAGCTGTAGTCCCAATTTATTGCTAAGGGTCTGGCCAGGCTCTGATTCCATCTCTTTGTTCACTCTATTTCTGCCACATCACTTTATGAGAGGGTGACCAGAACAGAATACATTAGCCCCAAACTTCATACTGCAGCTTTGTAGAAGCCTGGACCCAGGACCTGGATCAGCCCAGTTTGTGGTGGTACATCCTAGGAACACCCCTTCGATGCTGCCTTCCTGTTCTCCACAAACTTTGCATTAGATCTTTTCTTTTCAAATAAGTTTCAAGCTGTTGTGTTTGCAAAGAAGACCTTGAAAGCATGACCTGGGTGCAAATGCCTGCCTGAGTTTGTAGAGAGCCTGAGACAATAACTTGGAGAGATGTGAACAATCATTTTAAGGACTTATAGGCAGAGCTTATTTTGTGGAAAGGGCATGGACTCCCCCCCACATTTTAACCCCAGTTTGGACCATCTGGTTTGTCTATGGGACAATAAGGGCCTCTATGGATTCTTTACCTCAGTGCTGAGTTTGTCTCCTTCTTCCATTTTCCCATTGATCCTAGCAACCTTTCTCAGCCCTTTCACTGCCTGTTCTGGTTTTCCTGATATCACCAGCCAGCGGGCAGACTCTACAAACAACCTGCCAACAAGACGAAGCCAAGACAATAGTTTTGATTCTTAGTTACACTTCTCTCTTAGAGCTGGAAATAGAATACAGGAGTCCTGACTCCCAGCTCCTACCCCTGCTCTAACCCACTAGACGGAACTCTTTTGGCTCTTGAAGAGAAGTGGTGTCTAGCAGTTTGAGGAGAGAAGAGGAAGTGGGTGTCAGGACTCCTGGTTTTTATTCCCGGGTCTGGGAGGAGAGTGGGGGGCTATCTGGTTAGAATGATGGGATGCAGGACTCCTGGGTTCTTTGGGCGGGAAGTGGTATCTAGTGGTTAGAGCAGGAAAGTGACTGGGAGTTAGCAAGGCTAAAGAAGGACTTAAATGGTCCTCTATCCAAGAGGTACATTACACACCTAGGAAGGGGGGGAAAGAATTGCCAGAAATAATTCAAGCTATTGATCAACATACGTACCAGGAGTAAAGAAAGAAGACAAAGAAAGGCAGGGAGACTGTGAGCTGTAGCCAGCGCCAATCTGGGATAGCGTAGGCCACCCCAGCCAGAATGAATTGCCCAGTAGTGTAGGAGTATCCATTGATGGTGCCCACAATGGCCCGAACATTGGTGGGGATCCACTCTATGCCTGGGTAGAGAAAACATGGGGCCCACTGGGTCAGTATGTAGTGCAGGTCCCCTCCCTCACTCATGCCTGCACTGCAGAAGAGATGAGTCTAGGACGCACTAAGGAAGCAGTGTTAGCTCAGGCTGTAGCAGTTTGTAAGTTTTAGCTCTGGAGGTCACTGGTTCTGATTCCAGAGTCCTGGCTCTCTTTCTCTCTCTCTCACACACACAACATTATTTGGGATTAGTAATCTGGACTCCTGGGTTCCATTTCCAGCTCTGGATGGAGGAATAGGGTCTAGTGGGTTAGAACAGGAGCAGGGCAAGGAGTCAGGACTCTGGGTTTCCATCGCTGGCTCTGTGAGCGGCGTGTGTTCTGTGGGTTAGAGCAGGTGAAGAGGGCTGAATGTCAGGACTCCCAGCTCTGGGCAGGCTGAAGTGTCGCATATGCTTGTGCTGGGCCCACTACACAGGGTGAATTTTGTTCTGTCCTGGTTCTCCCAGGAGCAGACACCAGGTGTCCGGTGCTATCAGAGGCACCTTTATAAGATTGGCTGGAGAGTAACTAGTCTGCTGGGATCATTCAGACCTGAAGCGCCTACTTACACAGCGAGACAGAATTGACCGAGATGCCGGAAATGGCCAGGCCGGTGAGGAAGCGGAGGACGCAGTACATGGTGAAGTTGGGGGAGAAAGCAGCACAGATGCCTGTTACTGCCATTTGCAGGTAGCACCAGATCAGGAGGGCTTTCCGGCCAAACCTGCAGCACAGAGAACAGAGTTAATGGGGGTGTGGGGAGATCAGGAAGCTGGTCCAGGGCAGGGAATTTGGAGGCTGATATGATTGCACTATATTGCACCCATTACTCCTACTCTGGTGATCTCAGCTGCCTCTAAGCACTGTTTGCAATGGAGAGTGCTTGAGCCAAAATTCAGGGTTAGGAATTATTTGAATGCATGACGTTATCCCAGTACACTTCTGCCAATGCCCCTCAAGCCCGAACTGCAGCCCTCCTGCTGTTCCAGCCCTGGCCTCCCCTCCCCCAGCTCTGTGATGCCCCTCAACCTTAACCCTGTTCCCTCTGCCAATTCGTATCAGTTGTGACCTGCGGCATTCCCAGTAATCCCTCCCCAGGGCCACTACACAGTCCTGACCTGCAGGCAGTAGGTACATAACCATTGTGACATGTTTTTGGAGCTGGGGTTGGTGTGGCTCCAGCTCACACTAGCAACATGAAAGCGTGTGGAGCTCGGAGTCGCAGCCTCACCATCTCACCTGTCCGCGAGGCGTCCAAACACAGCTGACCCCACCAGCACACCAGCCATGTAGAGCGACTGCGCCATTTGTTGGAGTGTCCTGGACTCACACACCAAATCCCACTGCACGGGGGGAAGAAAACAGAGACCAGTGAGAGCAGGAAGATTTCAGAGCACACATTGCCTGAGCTGGAACTTTTTGGAAGTGCCTATGGGTGGCGGGGAGGGGAGGTTGGACATGCTGTAGCCTGGTCTGTAGAGAGGATACTTTGATCCCTGGGTCTCGATATTTTGCTGCAGGCAGACACAGAGATGGGAAGAGGTGGCTTTAAGCCACACTTGTGCTCCCCGTTTCTGGACCCTACTTAACCCTGGGGTATGTGTAGAGTGGCCTCGGAGCTGCTCCGACTTCCACTCTTCCTCTTGATGCTCCAGGGAAGCAGAGCTCAGTGCAATCAGGCCACACCCCCTATGCTGGGGAGCTGGGAGTGGAGCATTTTTACAGGGCTGGGTTATCAAGGGGCTATTCACACACCCCCACACTGAAAATCTGAGCCCCAAAAATCAGGCTCTGAAGTGGACACCCACGAGTAAAATTGGTGTACAGAGAACCCCTAGGGTCAAGTGTGTGTATGGGGGGATGGGGAGAGCTATACTGGTCAGTCAGCAAACCTGTTACAGTACGAACAGCGGGTGTGGTCCCCTGGCCCTGTACCTTGTAGAGTTGCCACCCATCCAGGTTTTCCCAGGGTCATCCCTTTTTTGAGGTAGCTGCCCTGGGAAATCTGTCAGGGTACTCAGTGCACCCTGACGGTTTTATGGGCTCAGGATCATCTTGGACGTCCCATTTTTTTATACCTCAGAGGTGGCAATCCTACTACCTTGTGTGGTCAGTTATACCTGTGCCAAGGGGGAAAAATAGTCTGCCAGATCACAACAGTAAGAGATTTGGTGGAGGGACTGTCTCTCAGTGTGTGTGTATATAGAGCCTAGTGCAACGTAACAGTCTACAAGCTATTGTGTTGTATTAGCATAGCACATATCGATCCCAAAGGCGATCTGGAGTCCCATTGTGCGAGGTGCTGCCCAGACCCCAACTGAGTTCACGATTCCATTGTGCCAGGCGCTGCACAGACCCCGACCGAGATCAGAGCCCCAGTGTGCTACACCCACATAGTTAGAGACAGTCCCAAAGAGCTTACATTCTAAATAGACAAAGGACGGGAGAGGAAACAGAGAGGAAGAGATTTGCCCACAGCAGATCAGTAGCAGAGCTGGGAATAAAACCTGGGTCTCCTCCTCTCTCAGCCCAGTACCCTAGGCACTGAGCCACACTGCCTCCCTATGACAGCATTGCCTGGACTATACAGAGTCAGGTTTCTCTCACCTCAGTTATAATGGTGTCAGTGAACAGGCTCTTATCATAGGTCCACCCGTCTACACACGGCTCAGTATCCAGCTCTATGGTGTTGGTGCTTGTGGCATTTGGGTTTAGGAGCTGCCACTGGGTGGTGACAAACCGCTGGCACTTCTCCGGCTTCTGGCTCCTGTCCATGGGAATGGAAACCCGGAGCAGATCTTCAGCAGGTAGGCTGGCTGTGAGATTGGCATGATGGGTGTAGTTGGCCATGATGCGCACTTGACAGTGATGCTCTGGGATCCCAGCAGTGAAGTTCTGCAGGAGGTTATGGCTGGCCAGCATTAAGAGTGGGATGGCCAGGAATGCCACATGCATGACTTGAAAGCGTCCCATGCCACCAATGTGGTCCAGAACTTCTGGAAAACTCATGGCTCTCGGGTGGCGCTGGGTCGATAAAAAAAAATTACCAATGATGGATGAGAAGAATACACTCTTCCCCTGTGTTAGCAAAATATCTCAGTGGTTTGGCCAAAAAATAACTGCTCAGTGGTGCTGATTCACACCATAAAATGGAAGTATGGCCACTTGGGATGCTTATGCTGAACTTCTTGTAAGGTATGTGCATCCCAGCAAATAGTCCCTTAATACCACAGGTTAAAATTGCAGAAGGTGGCAAGTTGGCTTAATAACTTTTCAGGTTGCCACCTGCATTAAGTGTCTGTTGTTTTTCCTGTTGCTGCAGAAATCTCAGGTTAACTGGTCCCAGTTTGCAGTGGCAAACAGTTCAGTCCCAGGTCAGTGAAAAGACACCCATTCCAGGAATGCTAGATGGATTTTCTGTCAGGATTGACTCCCTGCTAATCCCCAGATTTTACCCTCTTGCAGATGGACTCATTGGTATATAAAGGCTTGATGTGCTCAGGCAGTTAAAGTTTTACTTTGCTTATTTGGTGGATTAAGTCAGATAAGAAAATGTTTGACATGATTTGGCACAAAGGGCAGTGCTGGCAAAGGAACAAGTCTGCAGATCATAGGGGACAAGAATGATGAGCTTGGTTAGTATATTAGAGTTATGGGATGGGTGTAGCATGGACTGGAATCTGGGCTGGATTCTGTATCATTTACTGCTGATGTAAACCTGGACTATTTGCTCTTGGGAGATTTTCGAAAGCGCTTTAATGAAACACCCAGGTCCTCTTACCTTTTAGTCCCTAGGAGAGGAAATACCTCTTCCACACAAGACGTAATTAGACTGTGGCATTCAGTGCCACAAGAGACATTTGAAAGTTCCACCCTACCTCAAGTTTATGGACCAGATCCCCAACTGGTGTAAACTGACTTTGGTGGAGCTACGCCAGTTTACGCCAGCTGGAGGTCTGATGCATCCGACTCACCCTCTGATCATACTTAGCTTTGTTTTCCGCTGTAACACTTTCATGTTATTCGCAGTCACAGTTTTTAAGGCCAGAAGGGCCCACTGTGATCATCTAGTCTGACCTCCTGCATAACACAGGCCATAGGACTTTATCAGTTCCTGCTTGAACAAAAGTTTATCTTTTAGAAAAATGTCTTGATTTTAAAATTGCCAGTGATGGAGAATCCATCACAGCCCTTGGTAAGTTGTTCCAATGGTTAACTTCTCTCAGTGTTAAAAAATATGTGCCTTATATGTAAACCAAAGCGTCTTATTTCTAGTCTAAAGTTCATCGTGGATGGAACAGATGCATTGATTTCTGAGGCTGAATTCCAGACTATTTTTGGCCTGTATAGCAGTTCTAGGTGTTCCTCCAAGATGAGATCTCATGTTCGGTTAACACCACATGTGTGTTGGGGTCCATAATTCATTGACAATAGGCTGTGCCTTTCTCTCAGAAGACAGGGCAAATGGCTCCCTAAATGAACTGTCATAGTGAGAACACAGGAATTGCCAGACTGGATCAGACCTGGGTTACTTTAATCCTGGGACAGTGGCCAGCACCAGATGTTTCAGAGGAAGGTGTGAGAATGCCAGAGTAGTCATATGTGGGATAATCTTCTGGCCCCATCAAAATCTCATCCTGATTTTGAATAGTTAAAGGTGGAGGTTTAAATAGTTGAAACAGGAGGTTTAATATCCTTTCCCTTAGCATTAATTATGGCAACTTTAGATACTCTTAATATCCATATAAATGTCCAATACCTCTTTGCATGTTGCTAAATCCTTGGCCTTAATGACCTCCTGTGCCAGTGAGTTCTACACTCTAATTATGCCAGGGCTTAGAAACAGGTAGTACACACCCATCCCTCTCCTGACATGTCTCTGGAGGTACTATCATGTTCTCTAGAACCTAAGCTTGGATTTTAAAAATTAGTAAATTTCCAGTAGTGCTGGTCAGGAACCAGAGTTTTCATTCCATGGAAAATACTGACATGGAACAAAAAGCCCAAATGTTGAAATTTCCTGCAGAATAACAATTCAGAAACATTTCAGTTTGGAACCATCAGAATGTTTAGTTTCGATAGAAATGTTGGATATAGGACTGGAAGGGATCGCCTGGGTCACTTAGGCTTGGTCTACACTAACCCCCCAAATCGAACTAAGGTACGCAACTTCAGCTACGTGAATAACGTAGCTGAAGTTCGAAGTACCTTAGTTCGACCTTACCTCGGTCCACACGCGGCAGGCAGGCTCCCCCGTCGACTCCGCGGTACTCCTCTCGCCGAGCTGGAGTACCGCAGTCGACGGCGAGCACTTCCGGGTTCGACTTATCGCGTCCAGACAAGACGCGATAAGTCGAACCCAGAAGTTCGATTGCCAGCCGCCGAACTAGCGGCTGGGTATAGACGTACCCTGAGTCCAGCCCCAGCTATTGCAGCAGCTCCTCCTGCTGGTCATCCAGGGAATTAGCTCATCAGCCTCCGGAGCACACTCTGCAGGCCGGTGTCTCGCTTGCCGCTGGCCCCCCGTGTACCTCCCGGACCCCAGTGCCCCTTCTCTTGGGGTTCTGCCCCCTGCAGTATCCCACACTCTTGCTGGGTCTTCCCTCCCCAGGGAATCCCCAACCCCCTATCCCCACCTCGCCTCAGTCTTGGGCTACTGCAAGTCACCATCTAGCCCCCGCTCACTGGGGCAGACTGCAGTATAATTGCTACTCAACATCGGCAAGGAGGGCTTGGACTTGCTGCCTCTGCCTACCCTTGGGCTGTCCTCTCTGCAACCCCTGTACCTTCTCGGCCTTTAACAGTCATCGCCCCGCTACAAGCCCCCATTCATCTTAGCAATGGGTTATCTCAGATGCTCAGTGCAGGATAATTTAAACAGTCTTTCAGGCACAATCAAGCCCCTTTATATGGTAAAAACAGCTGCAGGCAATGGGACTTCCACCCAAGACACTAAGCCATGTGGCTAGGCCAGTGTTAACCCCGGCAGATGAATAGGGCTCTCTTTGGTTGCAAAGGAGGGGGCTAGGCTGTGTATGTTGGAGGCAGGAAGCCAGGAGAAGCAGTTCTGAGTGTCTCCCAGGGGAGGAAGCAGAGAGACAGGGGAAGGCTTTTTGGACACAGAGCTTGTGGGGCGGGTGGGGAGCAGGGGCAGATGTGGGGATTCAGGAGCAAGGAAACTGCCTGCTGCTGTTAGTGTTCAGGGAAATGGTACCCTGTAAATGAACAAGGTTTCACTAAATAATTCACTTGACTTGTATCATCCATTCCTCATGCTAACAGAAACAACCCTGCAAGGCCCTGAATATTGGACTAAAGCTCAGGCCAAAAGAGCAACAATAGAGAAGGGAAGAGCAGGACTCCTGGCTCCTGTAATCATTCAAACAAACTGCACTTTACTGCAGCTGAATGCAAGGTGACACATCTAGCAGCAAGGAAGGAAGGTCACCCCTACAGAATGAGGGCCTGTGTGCGGGAAAGCAGTGGCGATCCTGAAAAGGAGCTAGGGGTGGACAAACAACTCAACATGAGCTCGCAGTTCAATGCGGGTACAAAAATGGCTCTTGGGTTCCTTGGCTGTATAAACAGGGGAGCAGTGAGGAAGAGCAAGGGGATGATTTTACCTCTGTGTATAGCATTGGTGAGACCAGTACTGGAATGCTGCGTCCAATTCTGGGGAGTGCTTTTTAAAAAGGATGCTGAAAAATTGGAGAGGATGCAGAAAAGAGCCAGAGAAATTATTCAAGGGCTCAAGAAAATGCCTGACAGTGAGAGACTTGAAAGCTCAGGCTGTTTAGATCAAGAGGTGAGTCTATGACAGTGTAAAGCACCTTCATGGGAGGAAAATACCAGGTACTAAAGGGATGCTGTGGATGCTTTCAGCCCAGTTCCAGGTGGAGTTTAAACCTAGCAGAGAAAGGCAGAACAAGAACCAAAGGCTGGAAGTTGAAGCCAGACCAACTCCAGTTAGAAATAAGACACCTTTATTTCACAGTGAGAGTGATTCACTATTTTTCCATCTCGTGACGTCTTCAAACCAAGGCTGGATGCCTTCCTGTAAGAGCTTTAGCCAAACCCAAGTCGTTGGGCTCAGTGCAGGGGTATCTGGGTGACATTCTCTGACCTGTGATTTACAGGAGATGATACAAGAAGATCTATGGTCCCTTCTGGCCTTAAAAGGTATGAAACTATGAAAATGAGTTGTTGTCTGAGAGCCATTACTTGGGTCTCCCAGTCTTGTTGCTTGTCCCTAGTCTTTTTTCAGCAAGAGGGCATGGAAGCAGCTTGGGTGCTATGTAGAGCCAATTTTGAGCGGTTTTCAAAGGCAAGATATGGTCCAGAAGCTGCAGTGGTTGATCATTTGCTTGTTGTGTTGGACGAAGGTCAGATGCTGATGACTGGATCTGTAGGCCTTTCATAGCCTTAGTCACAAGGCGTTGTTAACTCAAGAGCTCATACTAGCAGTCACACCCCCCTCAACTCCCTGTTGGGCCCAGAGGGCATTTCTGGGAGAGCAGTCATCCATTCATGTGGAATGTCATGGGGTTATTTTCTGTGCTCCACTGAGCTGTGTGGGGCAAGGGGAATAGCAAATTGGGATTCCTGGCTTCCATTCCTGGCTCTGGGAGGGGAGTGGGGTCTAGTGGGTGAGAGCAGGGGGGAGGGGGCAGGGAGTCAGGACTCCCGGCTTCTATTCCCATCTCTGGGAGGGTTGTGGGGTCTATTGGGGAGAGCAGATAGGGCTGGGAGTCTGGACTCCTGCGTTCTATTCCTGGCTCTAGGAGGTGAGTAGGGGTCTAGTGACTAAAGCATGGGGCCTGGGAGTCAGGGCTACTGGGTTTTATTCCCAGATGTGTCTGGGTAGGAGGGTCTAATGGGTAGAGCGGGGGGGACTGGGAGTCAGGACTCTTGGGTTCTATTGCCAGCTCTGGGAATAGAGTGAAATGGGGTCTGGTGGGTTAGCGACGCATAGCGGGGACTTGGCATCAAGGCTCTTGGGGTCTGTTCCCATCTCTACAAGGGGTTTATGATCTAGCAGTGGAAATGGGAGGGACTGATTAGTCTGGATTTCTGGATTCTATTGCCTATTTGGAGAGGAAATAGTATAGTCTAGTGTAGGGGTCAGCAACCTTTCAGAAGTGGTGGGCTGAGTCTTCATTTATTCACTCTAATGTAAGATTTCGCGTGCCAGTGATACATTTTAATGTTTTTAGAAGGTCTCTTTCTATAAGTCTATAATATATAACTAAACTATTGTTGTATGTAAAGTAAATAAGGTTTTAAAAATGTTTAAGAATCTTCATATAAAATTAAATTAAAATATAGAGCCCCACGGACCCAGGCAGCGTGAGTGCCACTGAAAATCAGCTCACGTGCCGTAGGTTGCCTACCCCGGTCTAGTGATCAGAGCAGAGGATTGGAAGCTAAGATGCTTGGGTTTTGTTCCAAACACCAGGAGGAGTGTTATCTTGTGGTTAGAGTAGTACTAGTAGTAGTAGAGTATTGATAGCTGGGAATCTTGGGTTCTGTTCCGAACTCTGGGAGGGGAATGCGGTCTAGTGGTGGTGGTGGTGGGGGGTGCTGTGAGTCAGGACTCTGGGGCTCTATCCTTAGCTCTGCCACTGACTTTCCATCCATAACCTCAGTCATGTTGCTCTGTGCCTTACTTTGTTATTCTGTAACACGGTGTGACAAAGTTCCTCCTCTACCTTGGTGGGTCCTGCACTTATTGGTGGATTTGCTCGCCTCAGAGATTCACCATGTGGGTCAAAGAAACAGCCCAGAGACCTTTCTTTCTGGTGGAACCCACAGTCCTCCTGTGTCTGATCAGGAGTTGGGAGGTTTGGGGGGAACCTGGGCCCACCCTCTACTCTGGGTTCCAGCCCTGTGGACTGTAGCAGTCTAGAGTACCTCCTGGAACAGTTGCACGACAGCTACAACTCCTTAGGCTACTTCCCCATGGCCTCCTCCCAACACCTTCTTTATCCTCACCCCAGGACCTTTCTCCTGGTGTCTAATACTGCTTGTACTCCTCAGTCCACCAGCAATACACCTTCTCGCTCACAACAACTAGTGCCTTTTGCTCCCAGCTCCTCGCATACACACTACAAACTGAAGTGAGGTCCTTTTTAACCAGGTGCCCTGATTAGCCAGCCTGTCCTAATTGATTCTAGCAGTTTCTTCTTAATTTGTTCCAGGTGTCCTAATTAGCCTGCCTGCCTTAGTTGGTTCAGCAAGTTCCTGCTTGTTCTGGAAGTGCCCCTGTTCTCTTACCAAGGGAAAAGGGATCTCCTTCATCTGGGAGTAATAGATCTCGTCTTTTGAACACTCTCTGGCCTGGAGGGTGGAGGAAGGCAGGGGGCTGCTCCTGCTGGGCCGGGCCAGACATCACCACCTGCCCCCTTCTCTGCTACCCAGTTGCTGGCTGGCTGCTGAACCCCCCCACCCTCAGTTGCTGCTGTTGCTCCAGAGGAGGGAAGTGAGGGACCCCAGCCCAAGCCGTTACTGCTGTGGACATGACTACCATCACCACCATCTGAGTGGGGTCCCTCCTGCCTGGCCACCGGACTGCCACCTGGAGCTGCTGTGGAGTTGCTGGAGCCCCAAGGAGGAGAAGAAAAGGACCATCTGCTGCTGGGGGAGCACACAGAGATTCTGAAGACCACTGTGGAGGGGGCACTTAAGGATTGAGTAATTTTCAAACTCTGCTCTTGTGTTGGGGGTCTAGACTGTGTTTGTGCAGATGCCGGGGATGTGGAGTGGAGCCTGCTCCATCTGTGTCCCCCTTCGCCCCCGCCACCACCACCGTTGCCACCTCCACCATCCCCACTGGCTGCTTACCATCTGCCTTGAGCTCCTGCCTCTGGGACTGAGCTGCTCGCCTGGCTTGCCGTGCCCGTTTCCACCATTTGGGCCTGCAGCAGCAGCTGCCAGCCTGAACATTGACTTTAAGGGCAAGTGCTCATGGGTGCACATACTCTTGACCCCCGCCCCTTTGGAACAGGCCGCCAAGCTTTACCCCTTGCTGCTTACCCCATTTGCCCCTGCAGACTTTGCCCCTCCCCAGCTTCAGTTTGTTTGTCTGCCCCGCCCATTTCCCTCTACAGCTTTGTTTGCCCTGCCCCTGCCCTGAAGCTAGCCCTAGGGCCTCCAACTTGTTTGTTCCCCTCTCCTTGCAGTCCCCCCAGCCCTGATTAGCCCCTCCCCTCATGTGCTTGTGCCTCTCCCCTGTATGAGTTTGACCCCTGTATCACTGCACCCCTCCCCATGTTGTTACATCCCCCAGTTCCCTAGTGCGGCTAGAGGAGCTGGAACCCCAATCCAGTCGGTGATTGACACACACACCCAAGTCCTTGCTAGCCCCCCCGCCCATTTAGCCTTCCCCTTCTGGTGCCCTCTTTCCCTGCCTGCAGCCTAGCAGGGAGGGGTGGTTGCCCTCTTTCCCTGTCCCCCCCCCTCCAGTGTTAAGCCCCCACCCGCTTTCGTTATGGCAGGGGACACAGCTGGCGAGACCCCTCAAGCAGACCCTGCCGTCCCCCGTCCGCCTGTCCCCCCATTGACCCCGTCAGGCCTCCACCTCAACTTAGGGTTACCATATTTCAGCAAGCAAAAAAGAGGACGGGAGGAGCCTTGTCCTAGCCCTGCCCCTCCCCCTCAGAACCTCAACCCTCCCCCTGCCTCTTGTATCCTGACTGCCCCCTCCTGAGACCCTCCCCCCATCCTAACTGGCCCCCTGGGACTCTACCCCCTACCTGTACCCTGACTGCCCCAACCCTTATCCACACCGCAACCCCCAGACAGACCCCTGGGACTCCCACGCCCCATCCAACCACTCCCCACCCCCTGACAGCCCCCCCAGAACTCCCAAACACCCCCCCCCCGCTCCTTGTCCCCTGACTGCCCCCTCCTGGGACTCCTGCTCCTAACTGCCCTCCAGAACCCCACCCCCTACCTAAGCCTCCCTGTTCCTTGTCCCCTAACTACCCTCCCAAATGCCCCCCCGGATCCTACCTGTACCCTGACTGCCCAAAACCTTATCCACACCCCCACCCACAGAAAGCCCCCCCCTGAACTCCCGACCCCCCCGTCTCTTGACTGCCCCCTCCAGAACCTCCCTGCCCCTTCTCCGACCCCCTGGCTCCCTTGTCATTGCCCTTCGGCTAATGTCTCTGTGAGCTTGCTCAGGAACTGCCTGAGCCGTTCTCCCGGCACGCTGGGGAGCGGGGGAGGAGCTCCAGACTGCCGGAGGCGATCTGCGAATGCAGGGAGGGAGTGATCTCTGCTGCAGGGGGGAGGAGGGGGAAGTGGAGGACGGGCTCTCTCTGGCTGTCGGAGCCCCATGTAAGTGACACCATCCAGCCGGCTGCCCTGTCAGCCGCACACACTCTGCGGGGGGGGAGGGGGGGGGAGTCCGGACATTTACAAATTCCCTCCAGACGCTATTTTTAGCTCAAAAAGCCGGACATGTCCGGGGGAATCCGGACGAATGGTAACCCTACCTCAACTGCTGTTGCCGAAACACCTGCTGCCGCCCCTGCTGGGGCACTGGGGAGACCTCCGCTGCTGCCACATCCCTTGCCCCTTCCGATTCTGGGGGAGCCCCCCCCCAGCCGGCAGGAAGGGCCAGGGTAAAAAGAAGGGTAAGGGCCCCGCCAAAAAGACCAGGCCCTCCATGGCAGGGACTGCCCCCACTGCTGCGGCGTCCCTCCCCACTGCTCCCTCCACCAGCTCTGCAGGTGCCCGGTCCCCAAGGCATACGCCCAGGTGACGGTGACCCCCTCCCCGCCCGCCTGCTGCTACGTCGTCTCTCCCGACCACCACCTCCGCTACCATCTATAGCGGCCGGGGCCCCTTCCCTACCTTGACCAGGAAGCACGGCGTCCGTTGCCTCCTGGTGCCCACCTCGCCCCATGTGGAGACCTACCTACGTGCGGGCGTTGGAGAGGGTGGTGGGGCCCAGGGCCATCGTGGCAGCCTCCAAAATATAAGGAAAGGTTCTCTTCTTCCTAGCATTGGAGGCTGCCACCCAGGAGGCGGTGAAGACGGGCCTGGCGGTGGGGGGCGTGTTCGTCCTCCTGGAGCCATTGGAAGACCTGGGCGTCCGGTTAGTCCTGACCTCTGTCCCTCCCTTCCTGCCCAATGCCGCTCTGCTGCCTGCCCTTTCTACCCTGGGGAAACCAATCTCTGTCATCAGCCCTCTTCCATTGGGCTGCAAAGACCCCGCCCTCCATCACGTCCTCTCGTTCCGCCGGCAGGTGCAGCTTCAACTGTTGCTGGCGGCACGTAACGGAGAGGTGCTTGAGGGGTCCTTCCTGCTCCCCTACCAGGGGCCCCAATACCAGGTGCATTACTCTACGGGGGAGGCCCGGTGCTATCTCTGCTGGGCGATGGGACATGTCCAGAGGGACTGCCCGTTGGCCTGGCATGGAGAAGCGTCCTGGTAGGGCACTGGCCCCATCATTGCCAGCGCCCCTGACTGCCTGGCACCTGGAGCCGCCCCTCCTCCTTCTTGGCCCACCACTGCTCCCACTTGGGCCCAAGGGGTACTTCCCCCCCCCCCCCCCAAATCCGCCCAGATGAGTGGGAGAGCCCCGCCTCCGCTGCTTGCAGTCTGGTGCGGCCTGTGGAGGAGGGTGTGGCGAGGATACCACCGGGCACGGTAGAGGGCCTGCCCCAAGGAGAATATTCCATCCCTCATGCCACCCTACCGCTACCTCCCCGAGCCATCGCCCCTGACCCTGACCCGACCCCTATTAGCCAGCCCCCGGACGATGCCATGGATGGCTGGGCCCTAGTACAGGGGAAGCGAGGCAAGCGGAAGGCTCGAGCTCCACTCCTTCCCACCGATGCGGAAGCTCTCCGGAAGACCAGGAAGGGGGGCACCGATGCCGAGCCTTCCACTTTGCCCCCGGGTGTGTTCCATCCACCAGTGCCGGCTGGGGAAGATGTGGCAGCATCAGAGGATACCACCGCCCCTCCTCTGGAGTCCCTTCCCTCAGAGGCCCCTGATGGAGTCCCTCCTGCCCCCTTAACAGTTGAAGCCCCTGCGAGCCCCAAAGCGAGAGTCGCTTTGGGTGCCGGCAGGGAAAACCCCGGGGTGGTGGAAGGTGATCTCCCCTGCATTTATGAGATTGAGACTCTGGGTCTGACCCTGGTCACGCAGGGGGAGGATGACCCTCTGCCAGCGGGCCTCAATCTAAGTGACCTCACCCTTAGGGTTACCATACGTCCGTTTTTTCCCGGACACGTCCGGCTTTTCGGCAATCAAACCCCCGTCCGGGGGGAATTGCCAAAAAGCCAAACATGTCCGGGAAAATGCCTGCCGGGCACTTCCCCTCCCGCAGCTGCTCTGCTCCTCCCCTGACTCTTCGGCTCTGTTTAAGAGCCGAGCTGCCCGAGCGCTATGGGCTTCAGGCAGCCCCCTTGCCTCCGGACCCCAGCCGCCGGCCGGGCACTTCCCCTCCCGGGCTCCGGCAGCGCAGGGTCCGGAGGCATGGGGGCTGCCCGAAGCCGGTAGCGTTCGGGCAGCCCGGCTCTTAAACAGAGCCAAAGAGTCAGGGGAGGAGCAGAGCCTCCGGCCGCGGCGGCTCTGCTCCTCCCCTGACTCTTCGGCTCTGCTTAAGAGCCGAGTGCTAAGGGCTTTGGGCAGCCCCCATGCCTCCGGACCCTGCGCCGCCGGAGTCCGGGAGGGGAAGTGCCCGGCTGGGGGCGCAGGGTACGGAGGCATAGGGGCTGCCCGAAGCCCAAGCGCTACCGGCTTCACGGTTTGCTGGGCAGCCCCCAGACCCTGCGCCCCCGGCTGGGCGCTTCCCCTCCCGGGCTCCAGCTGCGCTGGGGAAGCGCCGGCCGGGGGCGCAGGGTCTGGGGGCTGCCCGGCAAACCGTGAAGCCGGTAGCGCTTGGGCAGCCCTTTTCGCGTGGCTGGGAGTGGGAGGGAGGAGGGGGCGGAGTTAGGGCGGGGTTGGGGCGGGGAAGGGGCGGACTTGGGGTGGGGCTGGGAAAGGGGCGGGGCCAGGGCCCGTGGAGGATCCTCTTTTTTTATTTGTTAAATATGGTAACCCTACTCACCCTGACCCCCCCTTTCCACATGCTCCCTCCCCCTAACCGCTGCTTCTGCTCCCACCTACGAGGGTCCCCTGGGCTCTTCCATCTGCATGGCCGCAGGTTGCACCCTGCTGACGGCTGCCGAGCCTACTGAGGCGATGGCCGGTGGGTATCCCTCGAAGGTGTTGGGCAACCGACCTCCTTCCTGGGTGGGGACCCCACTGAAGACTGTCCACCTCCCGATGCTGTGGCTGCCACACCAGCCATAGAGTCTGAGCTCGGTATCACTGAGGGTCCCCTTCCCACACCCCAGATCCCTGAGCCGAGCCGAACTGAGAGGGGCCACCTCCCAGCGGCCCAGCTACTGGGGCTCAGGATCCTGCCTCTGTCCCTTTCCCCGACTCTGCTCCTGATCCCTGTCCCCCTCACCTCCCGTGATGCCATTGTTGCCCCTGGGGCTGTCTCCTTCCCTTTTCCAGAGGATGACACTCCAGGGAACAGCCTTTGTATTTCCCTGTCCCGACCCACTAGGGGCTGCAATCTTCCCTCTGCCGCCCCCTACTGAGCCGGGGTGGGAGGCGGGCCACATGGCACCGGCCCATCGGGTGCCACGTTGGGGGTCCGCCCCCTGCCTTCCCATCTCGGTAGGCCACGGGGCTTCAACGGGGGCCCCACCGAAGGCAATCCAGAGTCCAGTGACCCCTCCCCATACACTGCAAGAAGAACTGCGGGAGTTCCTTGCAGATGTCTATGGCTCCTATAACAAGGTGCAGCTCGCTCTCCAGCGATGGTGGGATTTCCATCAAATCCTCTGGGCTGCCAGAGCCCTCGTGCGGGAGGGTAAAAGGACCAGGAAGCAGGGCGCCGTGGCCTATCAGCGGGTCTGCCTCTTCCATGACTCCTTACTCACCTACGGGGTAGGTCATGGTTTGCTGCGTGGCCCGACGGGCCATGAGTGACCCTGCTGGCAAGGATCCCCCCCAGCCCTCCTCATGGCAGCTATCATCTTCGCAACATTGAACACCCAGGGCTGTAGGATGGGACTCCGCAGGAGCCAGGTGCTGCCCTTCCTTCGGGAGGGGGGGTACTCTGTGATTTTCCTGCAGGAGACCCATACGGGTCCGGCTGCTGAAGACAGCTGGCGGCTGGAGTGGGGGGACAGGGTCTATTTTAGCCACCTCACCACCAATTCGGCTGGAGTGGTGACCCTGTTCTCCCCCCGACCTACGGCCTGAAGTGCTGGGGGTCACCAAGCTTGTGCTGGGCCGCCTGCTGCACCTCCAGGTCCATATGGAGGGGCTCATGGTCAACCTTGTCAACGTTTATGCCCTGACATCGGGCCTGGTGCGGCTGCGTTTCTATCAGCAGGAGTTTGCCTTCCTCGTCTCCTTGGATCCTCACGAGTGCTTGTCCTGGGCAGGGACTTTAATATCACCCTTGAGGAGCGGGACCGCTCGGGGACCGAGCAGTGCCTGGCCTCCGCAGACATCCTCCGGGAGATCGTCGACCGTCACTCCCTGGTGGATGTCTGGCCCGACCACCACCCGGACAACGTCTCGACGTTCACTTTTGGGTGGAGGCTCATCAGTTGTGCCACTCCCGCTTGGACTGCATCTATCTGTCACGCTTCTACCTTTCATGGGCCCACTCCTCCAGCATCCGTCTGGCCCCGTTTTTGGATCACCATCTAGTCACTGTGACAGCCTCCCTCTGTGTGGAGAGGCCAGGGCTAGCCTATTGGCATTTCAACAACAGCTTGTTGGAGGATGTGGGCTTTGTGGCATCCTTCTGGGAGTTCTGGCTGGCCTGGCGAGGGCAGAGGCACGCCTTTCCCTTGGCGTAGCAGTGGTGGGACGTGGGGAAGGTGCGTGCGCCCGGCTCTTCTGCTACGACTACACCCGGCGCCAGCCGACGGAGGGATGCGGCGATACAGCAGTTGGAACGGGAGGTCTTAGATCTGGAGAGGCGTTTGGCCGCCAGCCTCGAGGATCCATCCCTCTGCAGAGTGTGCCAGGAGAAGTGGGAGGAGCTCCGGGCCCTCGAGGACCATCGGGCCCGGAGTGCTTTTGTTCGACCCCGCATCTGCCTCCTTCGGGAGATGGATCGCGGCTCCCGCTTCTTCTACGCCCTGGAGAAAAAGAGGGGGGCCAAGAAGCACATCACCTGACTCCTGGCAGAGGACGGCACCCCCCTCCCGAATCCGGCGGAGATGTGCGGGAGGGCCAGGGCCTTCTATGCAGGCCTTTTCTCCCCGGATCCGACTAATCCTAACGCTTGCAGAGTGCTCTGGGACGGACTCCCGACAGTCAGTGCGGACAACCGAGACCAGCTGGAGCTGCCTCTCGCTCTGGCCGAGTTCTCGGAAGCCCTCCGCCGCATGCCCACCAATAAATCTCGGCATGGATGGGCTGACCGGGGAGTTCTACCGTGTGTTCTGGGATGTCCTTGGCCCAGACCTAGTCACCGTCTGGGCCGAGTCCTTGCAGAGCGGGGTCCTCCCTCTTTTGTGCAGGCGAGCCGTGCTCGCCTTATTGCTGAAGAAGGGGGACCTCCGCAACTTACGGAATTGGCGTCGCGTCTCACTCCTCAGTATGGACTACAAAATCATAGCCAAGGCCATCTTGCTGCGGCTAGGGTCCATGCTGGCGGACATGGTCCACCCAGACCAGACCTACACCGTCCCGGGCCGCACCATATTCGATAATCTGTATCTGGTCCAGGACCTCTTAGAGCTTGGGTGTAGGGATGGTCTGTCGTTCGCCCTCCTGTCCCTGGATCAGGAGAAGGTGTTCGACATGGTGGACCACGGGTATCTCCTGGGCACTCTGCAAGCATTTGGCTTTGGACCCCAGTTTGTGGGTTTTCTCCAGGTGCTGTACGCTTCCACAGTGTGTCTGGTCAGGCTCAACTGGACCCTGACCGAACCGCTCAGATTCAGGCGAGGAGTACGGCAGGGGTGCCCCCTCTCAGGCCAGCTGTATGCTCTGGCGATCGAGCCCTTTCTCTGCCTCCTCCGCGGGAGGTTGACGGGGTTGGTGCTGTGAGAGCCGGAGCTGTGGCTGGTCCTGTCGGCATACGCCGATGACGTGCTCCTCATGGTCCGGGACCCGGGCGACTTGGTGCAGGTGGAGGCTTGCCAGGCCGTCTACTCGGCAGCCTCCTCCGCCCGGGTCAACTGGGTCAAGAGTGCTGGCCTGGTGGTCGGGGACAGGTGGCAGGCGAGCTCCCTTCCACCCGCACTTCAGGCCATCCAGTGGAGTGCGGGTCCGCTGCTCTATCTTGGCGTTTACCTTTCTGCCACACATCCGTCTCCGCCGGAAAACTGGTACAGTTTAACGGGCAGGGTGACGGAGCAGCTCCGGAAATGGACAGGACTACTCCGGTGCCTCTCCCTCCGAGGGAGGGCACCGGTGCTCAATCAACTAGTCCTGTCCATGCTCTGGTACTGACTCAGCACCCTGGTCCCGGCCCCGGGCTTCCTGGTCTACCTCCGGACGGTGATTCTGGAGTTCTTTTGGCCAGGACTGCACTGGGTCTCTGCCGGGGTCTTCCAGCTTCCCCTGGAGTGTCTACACACTCAGGTCCATGTCTTCAGCCTCCAGGCCCTGCAGAGGCTCCTTTGTGGTGCAGGTAGTCCGGCACCACCCACCCTCCACCCCAGGCTCTCCAGACCTTTTCATCGGGCCTCTGCCCCATGGACCCAACCAGCCTCCCCGCCCCTTCACCGTGAGCCGGCTGCACAATCTACAGCCGGTTCGCTTCCAAACCACGCCAAGGAAACACCTATACACGCTCGTGCTCCACACCCTTCACTTCCTCACCCTTGCATCCCGCCCTGACACAAAGGGGCGGGACCTCCTGCCACCTCTAGAGGGTGAGAAGCCCCGGTGGGCCAGCCTATACTCCGCCCTGGTCCCGAGGCCCGCTGGGGATATCAGTTGGCGGCTCCTTCATGGGGCCGTGAGCACGGGCGTGTACATGGGGCAGTTTACCTCTATCCCAGACATCTGCCCTTTCTGCGGCGTGAGGAAAACCCCGGCGCACGTTTACCTGGAGTGCGCCAGGCTGCAGCCCCTATTCCAGCTCCTCACAAATATTTTGTTAAGTTTTTGGTTGCACTTTTCCCCTCATCTTTTTATTTATCTTTTTATTTATGCACTCCCTATCCGTGGCCCCACAATGTCACGGGACCTCCTGGTCAACCTCCTCCTAGCCCTGGTGTGACATTATTGATATAATCTGGGACCATATAGATCATTGTTGCAACCAAGGTCCTGTAGTGGCACAAAAATCTTGTATAAAGGGGGTCAAATGGGATGTCTAAGACAAGGTTATGGTTTACTGGTTATGATTATGCTGTCTATATGTGTGTATCAATTTTGTAGTTGAAGTTATGAATATTGGCTCTATACTGTCTGTATTTCAAACTTATGCTATGCTGCTGGGTGACATCCCAGACAAACTGGTTAGCTCTGCCTAGCCTGCTTGATGGCCCATTAAGGACCATCAGCTATATAATGGACCCATTGAGAGAAGGCAAATATGCCTTAAGACTCAGCAAAGTATGCAGGAACTTGCCCATGTGACTCCAGACTCCATTTTGCTGTAATTTTCCACAGTAAGAACAAAGAGGTGTTCTTACACTTGGAAAAGACTATATAAGGTTGATGTCTCATCTCCATCTGTTCTTCAATCCTGCTTCATACCTCTGGAGGAACTTTGCCACAAGCTGAAGCTTTGAACAAAGGACTGAGGACCCATCCCAGCGGGGGATGTATTCCAGAAACTTGATTTGAACTTGCACTTTATTCTATCGCTGCTGCAAGCCTGAACCAAGAACTTTGCCATTACTGTATGTAATTGATTCCATTTAACCAATTCTAACTCTCATCTCTATCTTTTTCCTTTTATGAATAAACCTTTAGATTTTAGATTCTAAAGGATTGGCAACAATGTGATTTGTGGGTAAGATCTGATTTGTATATTGACCTGGGTCTGGGGCTTGGTCCTTTGGGATCAGGAGAACCTTTTTCTTTTACTTGGGTATTGGTTTTCATAACCATTTGTCCCCATAACGAGTGGCACTGGTGGTAATACTGGGAAACTGGAGTGTCTAAGGAGATTGCTTGTGAGACTTGTGGTTAGCCAGTTGGGTGAGACCGAAGTCCTCTTAGTCTGGCTGGTTTGCCTTAGAGGTGGAAAACCCCCCAGCCTTGGGCTGTAACTGCCCTGTTTGAGCAATTTGTCTTGAGTTGGCACTCTCATTTGGGTTCCACCAGAACTGTATTGTCACACCTGGATAAAACGGCCATCTATAAAACCAGGGACAGGAGGTTGGCTGATGAGTCTCCTGTGACTGTGGGGCCTATTTCTGATCCTCTGTCCGTTCACGCATCCGGGCAGAGTTCCTCTGGGCGGCGTTTGCTGGCTCCCTTGACGCCTTCGAGGAGCAGTGGGTGCTGTCCGGGGTTCTCTGCTTGGTGTCCCCGTCAGGTTCCCTTTGTTTGATCCTTTCACCTCACTACCATCCCTGTTATCTCATTAGTTGTCCCCCAGAATTATTTGGTTTCCAGGCCCTGTGGATCCTCCCCTTAGGCTGGGGGGAGGTTCTTTAGCAACGGGTGCTCCGCCCGCCCACTTCCTGGTTCCCAGTAGGAACACTCTCCTGTAGCCATCTGGCCTGACCCTGTCACACACAGGTACAATAATATTCACCTAACTTCCATAAGGATGTGAGGTTTGGTTAAGCAATATGCAAAAAGCCCTCTGAGAGCACAGAGAAGAGCAGAGTATGATTGTATGGGATGGCTGTGTTCCCCCCCAGCACCCCAGAGACTGAGGATGTAACCAGCACCAGGGTCTGTACTTGAACCCTGAGCCTAGCTTCCAAAGAATGCAGAACCTGCCTTCAAGAACACCACTGCCAAGTGCAACAGAAACTGTTTATTTGCGACAGCATTTCACATAGGTATTTTCTTTGTACAGTAAATAGATGCTTTTGCCCCAGTTCTAGGTGGAGTTTAAACCCTGCATAGATTGGGATGAGCCACATTTTGATCCTGTTAACTGAAATTTTTTTTTTTTACATGAAAATGTGCATTTTATTAACACAAAGCATGGGGACAAGGAGAGACATTCTCAAATCCAACCAAGGCAGCTGAGTTAGGGTCTGTCTATGCTGCAGTCAGAGGCTGCAATTGCAACTGGAGCAGACATACCCCAGCTCGTTTTCATCTCGCTAGCTTGGCTCCCAGAACAGTGAAGCTGCAGCAGCACATGTTTCAGCATGGGCTAGTCCTGTGACTAATGACCCAGGGGTCCAGACAGGCTTGTACAGCCAGTGCTGAAGTATTGCTCTGGTACCTGAGCTAGCGCGAGTAAAGCTAACTCAGGTATGACTGCTCAAGCTGTAGTCACCCCTTCAGTCGTGATTTATACTGGTGTAATTGAGTGGTCTGGTGGTTCAAACTAGGCATCAGGATTCTTGGGTTCCATTCCGAGTTCTGTGAGGGGAGTAGGGTCTAGTGGTTAGAGCTGTAGGGGCTGAGAATCAGGACTCTTGGGTTCGGTTACCAGATCTGGAAGGAATGGAGTCTAGTGTGTCTGAGCAGCAGGAATGAGGGTCAGGACTTCTGCGTTCTGTTCCCAGCTCTGGCTGGAGAGTAGTGTCTAATGGTTAGAGCAGATGGCGCTCGGAGTCAGGACTCCCGGGTTCCATTCCCAGCTCTGGAATGGGAGGGGAAGTTAGAGTGTGTTTGTGTTGGGGGCGGTTGGAAGTCAGGACTCCCGACTCTGAGGAAAGTAAAATGTAGTGGGCTAGGGCAGGGGAAGCTGAGAATCAAGACTCCTGGGTTCCCTTCCCTGTTTTCAAAACTGAACAAAGGAAATATCCTTTCTGACATGATGGTGTTAGACTGTGGAACTCATTGATAGAGGATGACCTTGAGGCCACAACTTAGCAAGATTCAAAGGGGAACTGGACATCTCTATGGGTAACAGGAATATCAATCATACAACAAAAAGTTCTAGAAGGCATATAAACCTCAGGCTTCAGGCCTTAAGCCAATCTGTGACTAGCGAAGCTATGCGAAATTTTTCAACCAAAACTGTTTTGGGATGAAAAATGCAGATTTGGTGACACTGCAATGGTTCATGATTTCATGTTGGTTTTGCTGAATTGTTCGGTTCAGGGAGGAAAATCCCCCCAAAATCTAAATGTTTTGATTTTTCAATTTGAAACAACTTTGTTTAGAAATTTCCTTGAATTGTTTTTTAATAAAAAATACTAAAAAGTTTAAAAGCAATTTGCAATCAAAGCAAAATGTTTCAAACTAAACACATTTGTTACTCTTTTTGACTTGCTGAAAATTTTGAACAATTTCATTTTCAGCCAAAACGTTTTTTTTCCCCTTGATTTTTTCCAAATTGCGAGTGAGCTGAAAAATCAATTTTTTCCCCAACTTTAATGACAGTTCAAGATCACAATAAGACTTAATGTTGGTGAAAATTTCATATCTGCCCACTGCAGATTTCTTACACCTTCCTCTAAGGCATCTATTGCTGACCACTGTCAGAGAGACTACATGGACCTTGGCTGCGATCAGTCCAGCAGTTCCTATATTCTGCCACCATTTCTGTACATATTCTTACAGAATTCCCTTAAGAACTGCCACCACGTGACTGTCCTGCAGTACTGGGCCAATCCTCAACTATGTGGATTAACACGTGCTGAGGATCTGGCCCCAAAGTATTTGTGAGCTCTTGGGTACCATATGTTGGATCCCAGCAGAGTGCAACACCGGGTTTTGAACTCCATGGAGGAGCTACATAGAGTAATTGATTCTTGTCCCCCACCTTGCACAGCAGCAAGTCCCGTGGTATAAATTCCTGCTGTGATTTGGAGGTCAACATGCTGTTCGAAGAGGTTGATTCCCTGCATTAAGTGCAAAATTCAACCCCTATGGAGTTGTCACTGATGCCTGCATATTACTTCTGGCATGATTAAAACAGAAAAAGAGATAGGGGGGGAGTGTTCAAAAGTGCCGAAGCCCCCACTTTCAAAAGTGATTGGGAGCCATATTTTCAAAGGTATTTAGGTGCCAAGAGATTCCGATAAGTGCCCAGTGGGATTTTCAGACGTGCTCAGGTAGATGAGGCACTTATCTCTTATGGGAGTGGCTAAGTCACTGGTGAAAATGGAACATAGGCTCCTAAGGCACTTAGACACTTTTGAAAATTGTACCCATAGACCCTACAACAGTTATTTGTTTTTCTTTCCTTAACTGGCTCCCTTGGCTGGGTCTGGCATGGTGGGTTTCAGAAGGATCTTCATTTGTTGTTCTTCATCTCTCAGATGCCTGGGTCTCAATGAAAAAGAATATCAGTAAATATTAACATTTATACAAGCATCAAGAGATGTACTTGGCTTAAAACATGCTTGGAGCTAATGGGGCCAGATCCCACCTGGTGTAAATCAGCCGTAGCTACACTGGAGTCAATGGGATCAGATTATCTATCTATCTGTCCAAATGACTGGAGGATAGCTAATGTGATGCCAATTTTTAAAAAGCGCTCCAGAGGTGACCCTGGCAACTACAGGCCTCACTTCAGTTCCGGGCAAATTGGCTGAAACTATCGTAAAGAATAAAATTGTCAGACACATAGGTGAACATAATTTGTTGGGAAATAGTCAACATGGTTCTTGTAAGGGGAAATCATGCCTCACCAATCTACTAGAATTCGTTGAGGGGTCAACAAGCATGCGGACAAAGGAGATCCAGCGGATATAGTGTATTTAAATTTTCAGAAAGCCTTTGACAAGATCCCTCACCACAGGCTCTAAAGCAAAATAAGCAGTCCTGGGATAAGAGAGAAGGTCCTCTCATGGATTGGTAACTGGTTAAAAGATAGGAAACAAAGGGTAGGAATAAATGGTCAGTTTTCAGAATGGAGAGAGGTAAATAGTGGGGTTCCCAGGGATCTGTTCTAGGATCAGTCCTATTTAACATATTCATAAACAATCTGGAAAAAGGGGTAAAGAGTGAGGGGGCAAAATTTGCAGATGATACAAAACTACTCAAGATAGTTAAATCCCAGGCAGACTGTGAAGAGCTACAAAAGGATTGCACAAAACTGGGTAACTGGGCAAGAAAATGGCAAATGAAATTTAATGTAGATTAAATGCAAAGTAATGCACATTGTAAAACATAATCCTAACTGTACATATACAAAGATAGGGTCTAAATTAGTTGTTACCACTCAAGAAAGTGATCTTGGAGTCCTTGTGGATAGTGCTCTGAAATCATCCACTCAATGTGCAGTGGCATTCAAAAGAGCGAACAGAATGTTGGGAATCATCAAGAAAGGGATAGATAATAAGACAGAAAATATCATATTGCCTCTATATAAATGAATGGTATGCCCACACCTTGAATACTGCATCCAGATGTGGTCGCCCCATCTCAAAAAAGATATATTGGAATTGGAAAAAGTTCAAAAAAGGGCAACAAAAATGATTAGGGGTATAGAACGGCTTCCGTATGAGGAGAGATTAATAAGACTGGGACTTTTCAGCTTGGAAAAGAGGCGACACTAAGGGGGGATATGATAGAGGTCTACAAAATCAGGAGTCGTATAGAGAAAATAAATAAGGAATTGTTCTTGTATTATGAGAAGGAGTAAATAACAAGGGGCCACCAAATGAAATTAATAGGTAGCAGGTTTAAAACAAACACAAAGTATTTTTTCCACACAATGCACTGTCAACCTCTGGAACTCCTTGCCTGAGTGTGTTGTGAAGGGCAATACTATAACAGGGTTTAAAAGGGAGCTAGATAGATTCATGGAAGATAGGTCTATCAATGGCTATTAGCCAGGATGGGCAAGAATGGTGTCCCTAGCCTGTGTTTGCCAGAAGCTGGGATTGGGTGACAGGGCATGGATCACTTGATAAGCTGTCTGTTCATTCCCTTTGGGGCACCTGCCATTGGCCACTGTCAGAGGACAGGATACTAGGCTTGATGGACCTTTGGTCTGACCCGTATGGCCGTTCTTCTCTATCTAATCATGCATATCATTTCTTGTTTGTGCTCTCTCTCTCTCTCTCTCAGTGGACCCATGTCTATATCACAAAGCCCTCACAAGGTGCGTCATGGCTACTGTTCTTGTGTCCCAGTAGATTCTACTAACCGTGTCTCCACCTCCTCTATGGTATCAGGCAATAGCACATTGAGCGTCTCGGGCAGGAAGGTCGCTGCAATGCCAGAGATGATTGGGGCAGCACCATAAATGATCAGTGGCAGGAAGGAAATGTATTCCTCCAACATCTTCACCAATGGGGCAATGATACTGCCCAGGCGTGCCATGGTGTTGCTCAAACCCAAGCCGGTCTGCCTGTGAATTTGAAATCATAACAAACAGAACTATTCGCATAAGCCACAGTGATGAGAAAAATCTGGGCTAAGGAGCTCACAGGCAATAAGCCAAGCAGTACCTCTCAGCCAGGCCCTGTGGACTAGTAGAGTGACTAGGGAATCAGGACATCTGGGTTCTTTTCCTCGCTCTGCCATTGACCCACTGCGTAACCTTGGGCAAGTCACTTCCTCTCTCCGTTCATCTCTTTCTCCTCGCACCCTCAGTCTGTCTTGTCTATTATGATTGTGAAGAGCAGAGACTGCTGTCACTATGTGTCTGGGCAGCACCTGGCACAATGGGGCCCTAATCTCAATTTGGTTCTGTGCAGTGCCTTCTACAATGGGGGCCCTGATCTCACTCGGGATCTGTGGAGTGCCTGGTACAATGGGGACCTGATCTCAGTCAGGGTCTGTGCAGCAGTTGGCACCATAGTGTGGTCTCTAGGTGCTAATTTCATAAGTGGGATCTTTCTTGGGGGCAGGTTACCACACAAGTGCAGGATTTCTTGCAGCTGGGACTGAGCTAGCTAGATCTTTGATCTGATGTGGCAATTCCTAGTTCCTAGACGGGCAATTTTGGGTGGCTAGACTGAGATGCCTCAGAGGGCCCTCACTTTTCAGATGGCACATCCTCAGCAATTGCAGAGAATCAGGCCCAGTTGCGGTGTCCTAAGGTGGGCATCTTCTGAGGTGCCCAAAATCACTAGTAGAGCTGGTCAGAATATTGTTTTCCTGTCATAGACTCATAGACTTTCAGGTCAGAAGGGACCATTATGATCATCTAGTCTGACCCCCTGCATGATGCAGGCCACAAAAGCTGACCCAACCCCTTTCCCTTGACTCTGCTGTTGAAGTCCCCAAATTCTGTGATTTAAAGACTTCAAGTCGCAGAGAATCCTCTAGCTAGTGACCCCTGCCCCATGCTGCGGAGGAAGGCGAAAAACCTCCAGGGCCTCTGCCAATCTACCCTGGAGGAAAATTCCTTCCTGACCCCAAATATGGCGATCAGTAGAACCCCGAGCATGTAGGCAAGATTCTCCAGCCAGACCCTCATTGGCCATTGATACTATTTACCAGCGATGGCACGCTGTTGATTTGACTAAAATCACATTATCCCATTAAACCATTCCCTCCATAAACTTATCTAGCTTAATCTTAAAGCCAGACAGGTCCTTCGCCCTCACTGTTTCCCTCGGAAGGCTGTTCCAATATTTCACCCCTCTGACGGTTAGAAACCTTCGTCTAATTTCAAGCCTAAACTTCCCCACAGCCAGTTTATATCCATTCGTTCTCGTGTCCACATTAGAACTGAGCTGAAATAATTCCTCTCCCTCCCTGGTATTTATCCCTCTGATATATTTAAAGAGAGCAATCATATCCCCCCTGTCCCATGATACATTTTGAGATTTCAAACATTTTCCCCATTCTGAATCAGGACGAACTATTGACATTTCAAAAATTTTTGTGAATTCAACAGTATAAAAAAAATCTTGGTTTGGGTAACTCACATCATTTCATTTTGATTTCGACCATCATAAATTTGTACAAAAAAGGGTTGTTTTTTAATACACATTCCAAAACACAAAGTTGTTTCCAAACAGAAAAAACTGAAATTTTCGTTTTGGAAATATAATTTCCAACCTCCCCCCCCTGCATTTTTTCTAATCAACACTTTCCCGTGAAAAGCTTGGGCTTTGATGAAATGTATTTTTTCTGACAGAAAAACTACATTTAGATGAAAAATTCCCGCCCAACTCTAATCACTAGTCACTTGGCTCTGGTCTTTTGCTGTTCCACGGGGCTGCATGTGAAATTTGAACTGCACCCTCTGAGTTTTTTCTACATACCTAATCACTGTGGGGTACAGCTCACTTGTGTAGAGGACGACACAGTTAAAGGAGGCAGCAAGACAGCCTTTTCCAACAACAGCCAGAACGGTGCGCAGGGTCTTCAGATCTTGGGAGAAGCACACAATGGAGGAGGGTTAAGCAGGTGGCAAAAGGCTGAAATGCTCAAGAAGGGTCAGGAGTCAATGGGATGTATCCCCAGCCACTGGTGCTGATGGGGCCAGATCCCCAGCTGATATAAATCAGCATAGCTGCACTGGAATCAATGGAGCTAAATCCCCAGCTGCTCCATTAAAACCAAAAGGGGCAAGAAATCAATGGAGCTGGGCTAATTGACACCAGCTGAGGATCTGTGCCTCGGTTTGCCATCTAGAAATAAGAGTGATAGTCCTTTCTGTGTTGTCTATTTAGATTGTGAGCTCTTTGGGGCAGGGCCTGTCTCTCCCTTTAGGTCTGTGCAGTGCTCGGCACAATGGGGCCCTGATGTCATCTGGGGTCTGTGCAGCACCTCGCCCAATGATCAAATACTAATAACCATCTACCCAGCTTTGTTTGTGAAACTGGGTCTGTCACCCCACCCAGACAGCGGCTCATCCACTTTGCAACCATCTTGCAACAGGCCAGCCTGGATCAGGCTGAATATGTCTCTTAGGTTGCTTCATGGAGAAGTGCCATGGGCAACTGGTGTCGTAAACACGGGTCAGCTGCTTCAATCCTTGGCAGCAGCAGGTGGTTCTGCAGTACCTCAGCCACAGAACACAGCTGTGACATATCCGTGGGCTTGAGCCCCATTAGCCCTTATGGATCAGCTCTCCTGGCTCTTCTTCCTCCCCTGCAGCTGACCATATCAGCCAGGCTTTGGACCTTTGGTAGGACAAAGGCTTGAACACTTCCGGATCGAACCCTGAAAATCCAGGACACCAAGTAACCACCTTGTGGGACAAAGATGTTGGCTAGGATAGAGAGTCCAGCCAGGATGAGGGTCAAGGCTTGTGTGAACCGGCGCCCGACGAAGCTCATTGTGAGGACTGAGATGAACTTCGCTGGGAAATCGACAGATCCAAAGACCAGCTGGATCAAGAAGATATTGACACCAAAATTCTGCAGGTCCATGGCCAACCCATAATAGGCAAAGCTGGTGGAGAACCTGGGATGAAACAGACAGGTATTGATGCATAGACAGTCCTTATGATTGGTTTACTTGTTACAAGATGTTCCCTTTCAGCAATAGGCCCTGGAAATGTGTTTAGTGGTTGGAGTCAGGACCCCTGGGTTCTCTTCACTGCTTTGAGTGGCAGTGTAGTCTAGTGGGTAGACTGCACTGTGTTCTGTTCATGGCTGTGAGAAGGGATTAGGGTCTAGTGAGTTAAACTCCGGAGCAGCTGGGAGCCAGGACTCCTGGGTTCTATTTCCAGCTTTGGAAGAAGAGTGGGGCCTAGTGGTTAGAGCAAGAGGGGACTTTGCTTTGTTATTAACTCTCAGAGAGGAATGGGGGCCAATAACTGGAACAGGACACACTAGGCACCAAGGATTCCTGGGTTCTTTTCCCAGCTCTGCACATGGAATGTGTCCTAGTAATAGGAATAGGTGACTATAGGAGCCAGGACTCCTGTGTCCTATTCCTGCTTCTGGGTAGAAGCACCTCCTGGTGGTTTTCTCTACATGCTGTCTCCCAGGTGGAATTTACCAAAGTCTAGCTACAACATACTGAATTTTGATCTAGTGGGATATTCAATCGAGGTGAAATTGACTGTCACTGACATGCCATGGGATGAAGTGGAGCGTCAGTGGGGCTTAGTAGAGCTGAGCAAAATTTTTCATCTAAAACCTTTTCCAGCACAAAATGCAGACTCAATGACATCAAAATGTTTAGGGAATTCATGTCCCTTTTGCTGAATTGTTTCAGATAAAAAAAAAAAAAAGCCCCACAAAACAAAAACAAAACAAAATCTAAATGTTTTCAGTTTTGGTTCAAAAGGAATGTTTGTCTCAAACATTTCTTTAATTTTATTTTAAAAAAAATCTTAAAATATTTGAAATCAAAACAAAATGTTTCACTTGATTTTTTTCAACTTTTTGATTAGTCAAAAATTAAGAAGAAATGGTTTTTTGTTCAAGGCAAAATGATTTTTTGTAGTGATTTTCGGAATTGCCTGCGGGTCAGAAAATCCATTATTTGCCCCATTCCTCAGCAAATAGTCGTGCCTGGTTTACTTGCTGCAGGCTGCTTCATATCATCGTCTCAGCTTCCTCTTTGTGCAAGCACAAGAGCCGACTAACCATACAAAGCAGAGGCAGAAGGAGATCCGGCGTAGGACAGGGGTCCGCACCAGGTCGATGAAGGTATAGCTGCTCTTTGCAGAGGCTATTTCTTTCAGCATGTTGGATCTCAAGACCTGGGGAGAAAAGAGAATTCTGGGTAATGGCATGGGGCCTCCATGGTGGGAAAGGCCTGGAAACAGAGCAGGGGAATGGGAGGGAATGAGATTCCGGATCATCCAGTGGTGCCAAAATTCTAGTTTCAGAGGAGGCCTCAGTCTAGACAAAATAATGTGTACGTGTAGGAAGGGATGGATGGATGGATAGATAGAAGGGTGTGCATGGGGATGGATGGATAGTTGGATGGATAGAAGCATTTGTATGGGGATGGATGGATAGATAGGTGTCTGGGGGCGATGAAAGATAGATGGAGATGAATAGAGAGATTATGTGTATGAGTATATGTTTATAAAAGATAGGTGTTTATTTTTAGAGATGGATATATAGATGGCTGGATAGGTGGTTATGTATGTACGACTATAGGTAGAGAGATTGATAGAAGATACCTTGTACGTATGGGAATCCCATTATACGAGAAAGAATTCAGACCATGGTGAGAATACCATTGCTCAGGGAACACTAAAGCCAGTTGCGCCACTGGTGTACATGTGCAGAGTCCCCATGACATGAGTGCAACCAGGCTGATTTATATCTGCTTGTCTCGCGTGCCTATATCGGCCGCTGGAGATGGTGGGAGCTCTCAGACTCTCTGAGATCTAGTCTTACCTCTATGTTGAGTTTGTCTCCTTCTTCCTTCTTCCGGTTTATCCTGGCCACTCTGTGGAGCTGCTTCACTGCCTCATCAGGTCTGCCGGCTATTACCAGCCAGCGGGCGGACTCAGCGAACCACCTGGGAAGCAGAAGATATGAAAACACACCTGCACAGAACACGTGCATTGCTCTTGTTGAACTGCGATCAGCCCCATTGGAGCACGGTGCTGTTCTTCTACACTAGGGGCAGTGCCCAAAGCCAGTGCAGGGCACAAGCAGTGACAGAGGCAGCAGGGAGCATGTTGTGGAACAGCCTTAGTGGAACCTGCATTTTCTGGTCTATCTCCTCCCCCCGCTACCTGGAGCCCCCTGGTGACAGCCAAGTGTTACTGCAACCTGAAGCTCCATTCCCACCAGGAGACTGCCCAGTGGCAGCAGGTGGTACTGCACCTTGCCATGCATCAGGAAAGAAGGATGGTGATAGCCAAGACCTGACTTCAATTCCCTGCTCCTCTGCAGACTTCTTGTGTGACCGTTGCAAGTCACTTAGTCTGTCTGTGTCTGAATCCCCTCTTCTGTACAATAGGATAATAGCACTGCTCTCCCTCAGAAGGGTGTTGTGGTTACAGCTGGTCGGCACTTTTCAGCTGAAATATTTTTCCATTTAAAAATGCGGGTTTGTTCAAACTGAAACTGTTTGCAGAGAAAGGTCGGTTTCAATGAATCTCTTGATTTAAAAAAGAAAAAGTTTCAAAAATTTTGTTTCAAAATTTTCGATCATTTACACTAAAAAAAAGGGTAAAATATAAACAAGCTCCAGATCAAAAAGAAAAATTTCAAAATTATCAAAAGGAAACATTTCAACTGACCCAACCGGAATATTTTTTCAGATGATCAATTCACAAAAGTTTTCCTGGTTTTGACTTTTGGCCAGATTCAGGATGGGAAAAAATTTTCAAAGTCTCAAAGACTCTCATGTTTGTTGCCAGCCAGCTCTAGCTGTGAGGATAAATATATTAAACACTGTGATGTTCCTAGATACTATGGTGATGGGTGCCAGATAAATACCCAGGATAGGTCAGTTCCTCATATTACCTAGCGGTGACATTATGGGTGGAGTAGAGCCCTCTTTGGTTTCACTGGAAATTTTTAACAATATTTTAAATTTTTTTCAACAGAACAAAAGTTTTCATTTTATTTCCATTTTGGGAGGGTTATTTATTTCCTCTCTTTTATTTCCTTTTGCTTTCATTTTTCCACTGGAAAATGGGGGAAAGTGGAAACAAATGGCTCCGAAACATTGAAATAAAAAATTTTATTGTGTCAAAAAATTAACAAAGTTAGAAAGCAATGGTTATTTTTCAGCAAACCCGCCCCCCCTCCGAATCCTGAAAACTAAAATAAAATGTTTGCTTTCATTGCGAATTTTTGAAGGAATTTTGCGGGGGAAAACCATTTTTCTTGGAAAACAAACTTAAGACATCAAATCTTCAACTCTGTCTATTCATATGTTATCCTCTTAGTCTTGCCATTTCCCTGGTTTGCTGAAACAATTCCAGGTTTGAAACTCCACAGCTTTCATAGTTCTTTGCTCATTATTTGCATTACCGTAATGCCCTGAAGACCCAGTCATGGGGCAGAACCCCATTGTCCCAGGAGCTGAACAAAAAGACAGTCGCTGCCCCATACAGCTTATAATCTAAGGACAAGACAAGCAACAAAAGGTGGATACAGAGAGAAGAGCACAAGGAAACAGTGAGACAATATTGGTCAGCATGATAGGCAATGGTCTCTGCACACGAGCAGCCTAACCGTCGTCAGGGTTTTTTGTAAGCACACAGCAAGAGAGAGTTAGAAGAAGGACAACGAGGTACCTTAGCTGATGTTTACCGGGGAACTCCTCCCAGGTATGAGGGGGCAGCATGATAGAATGCACAAAGGGGCTTGTTTGAAAATTTAGTAAGCGGGCAATGGAGGCAGGCATCATGGGCCAATCGGAGTTGGGAGTCGGCATTGTACTAGTGAATGACAGATGGGATAGGTATGGTGCAGTAGGGCGTGAACGGCTTTGAAAGTGAAGATGAGTAGTTTATGTATGATGTGATGAAGAACGGAGAGCCAGTGGAGGGCTGCAAAGAGAGAGGTGACATGGACAAAGTGATGAGACAGGGAAATGATCTTTGCAGGAGTGTTTTGAATGGATGTAAGTGGAGCAAGATTGCATTTGCCAAGGCCGGAGAAGAGAATGTTGCAGTAATTGAGACGCAAGATTATGAGAACTAGGATAAGGGATTTATTTATTCTACTTGCTTAAAATTTGTTTCATTCCTGCATCCAGTGAGAAAAGCAGGGTGGAAGGGGAATGGATCAGAAAGGATAAGGGTGAGCTAACCTACCAGGAGTAGATGAAGCAGATGAAATAGGGCAAAGACACCACAAGCTGCAGCCAGCGCCAATTGGGGATGGCGTAAGCCACCCCAGCCAGAATGAACTGCCCGATTGTGATGCAGTATCCATACATGGTGACGACAATGGCCCGTGTGCGGGTGGGTGTCCATTCCACAGCTGGGGAGAGACACACACAAAGGGAAAATAATCTCGCTGTCCTTGGGCTGATAACCTCCAGTGGTGAGAACAAGCACGAGCAGAAGCAGCAGGAACATGTACGAACAGCCTTCCCCTGGCTCTTTGAGGCTGAGATGAAATAGCTCCCCAGAACCTGCATTCCCTGATCCATGCCTCCTTCCCCTGCTAGTTGCATCCCACCTAGTGGTAGTAGGCGGTACTGCACCCTGCTGGAGGCGCTCCATTCCCCCTCGCCACGGCAGCAGCCAGTACTGCGCCCTGCAGCAACTCCAGCCCCCTGGTGGCAACAAGCAGTACTGTACCCTGCAAGGTTGCAGCAGCTCTAACACCCCACAATGGCACACTTATGCACCCTGAAGTACACCAGCCACAATACACAGCAGTTATGTAATTGAATAAGCTGAGTCCCATTGGTGTCTGATACCCAACTGCCCTGCCCCTGGGTCCTTCAGTTCCTAATGGACCTGTATACATTGTATAGTGGAAGGGACTTTCTAGTAATAGAATCTTAGAATATTAGGGTTGGAAGGGACCTCAGGAGGTTATCTAGTCCAACCCCCTGCTCAAAGCAGGACCGCTCCCCAGAGAGATTTTTACCCCAGTTCCCTAACTGGCCCCCTCAAGGATTGAACTCACAACCCTGCATTTAACAGGACAATGCTCAAACCACTGAGCTATCCCTCCCCTCAATGAGTTTGCGGCCGACCCGAGGACTGGCCAGATGAGGAGGGCATTCTGTAGCTCCTGGCTGATGCACATGGCCTGTGCCTGTTCTGTAGAAGATGTATTGTGGAATCTCTGTTCTGTTGTGAATCATCGTCATCTGATGATGGCACTCCACTCTAAATAGTTTCCCTTCCATTCTTGGGGACTGTAGGGGTTCGGCCGGGGCTCATCCCCCTCCAGGATGGCTGGGAACCAAGCGGCCTCACTATGGGGACCTGCATGCTATTGGAAGCTGCCGTGTTTTGTGGCATCTCCTGTGCTCTGGCACTGCAGAAGCACATGGAGATGCGATTGTTCCAGAGAACTCAGTTCTCGTTTAGGTACCACATGCTCAGAAGAGGACAGGCCCAGATTTCAAGGTCCAAAATACCTCCTAAATAACGTGCTCAGGTCTTTGTCAGCTGTAGCAATCAGTGTCCCAAAGGGAGCTGCTGAGTGCTTTGGTAAATCCAGGTTGGAATGGGACCTAGGACTTTTGGAAAATCTAGCTTCCGATTTTTGGTGCTGAGACCTTGCACACACCGCATGGGTGGGATGTCCTTCTGGTCTCTCTGTGCTCCCACCACAGAGTAATTTATCAGCAGCGGGAACAAGGCACCTCGATCCATCCCCAGTAACCAGCTCATCTTGTGTCTGGGATGGCAGGTGCCAGACACACTTACACAGAGAGACACCGTTCATCACAATGCCCGAGAAGGCCATTCCGGTCAGGAAACGGAAGATGCAGTAGGCAGTGAAGCTGAGCGAGAAGGCAGTGCTGGTGCCCGTGACAGCCATCTGCAAATAGCACCAGATCAAGGGAGACCTGCGGCCAAACCTGAGCCAAAAAGAACCAAGAGAACAGGTGAGGGAAACCCAGGATACTGAGGCAAGTGTGTTCAGAGTAGGAGTTAAACCTGGTGCAAGGAACTATTGGTGCCATTGACTGGCATGGCTCCCTGGCTTGGGGAAGGGGCAAAGAGGCAGGAGGCCCCAGTTCTAAAACCAGCTCTGTGGCATGTGACAAAAGGTTATTGATGAAAATACTTCATGTCAGCCGTGCTGTAGCTGCTAATGATGAGGCCTGCAGGGCTGGATTAAGGCAATCTAGGGCCTTGGCAGTAGAGTTATCCCCTGGCTGGTATTTGACTGTTAGAAAAACATCCGATCCTGATTTAAAATCTCCAGGGCTGGAGAATCCACCGCACCCCTTGGGCCGTTGTTCCAATGGGTAATTCCTTTTGCTGTTAGAAATTTGCACCTTATTTCCAGTCTGAATTTGTCTAGCTTCAGTTTCCAGCCACTGGCTCTTGTTAGATCTTTGTCTGCTAGATGGAAAAGCCTCTTATCATATTGCTGCTCCCAGTGTAGGTACCTATATAGAGAGCCCCATGTTTTTTGCAAATGTGAAATAATATGAAATAAAGCTTAAAAACTCACCCTGCAGTGGCAGCTCCTGTCCTGTGAAGCTTGACCTGGCTCCCCACTCTGAACAGGTGGGGGCACGCAGCCAAACCTGAACAGCACTGCGACCCTGTGTGCCAGGCCCAGGGCTGGCTCCAGGCACCAGCCGAGCAAGCTGGTGCTTGGGGCAGCAGATTGTTCGAGGTGGCATTCCGCTTTTTGTTTGTTTGTTTTGTTTGCTGTGCCGCTCCGGCTGCCCTGTAGGGGGCGGCGGCGTGGAGGACGGGAGCGCCCTGCAGCAAGCCCGGCAGGGCTGTCCGCGTCCTTCCCTTCCAGACGACCGGAGTGGCACGGAGCCTCCCGGCAGGCAGCGCACCAGTCGGGTCCGCGTGGTAGCGCCCCGCTGAAGCCGTGGCCGCCCCCTTCTCTCTCTCCCCCGGCTCCGTCCGCCCCGCAGGTTTTTTTTTTTTTTTTTTGCGCTTTGCCGTTTTGGCCGCCCCATTTTTGTTTTGCTTGGGGCGACCAAAAAGCCAGAGCCGGCCCTGGCCAGACCACAACAGCCTGAGTCGAGAGCCAGGCCCAGCCGCACCACACAGGACCAGGGCCGGCTCCAGGCACCAGCGCAGCAAGCAGGTGCTTGGGTTGGCCAATGGAAAAGGGCGGCATGTCCGGCTCTTTGGCGGCAATTTGGTGGCGGGTCTCTCAGACCGAATTGCTGCCGAAGAATGAAGTGGCGGCAGTAGAGCTGCCGCCAATCATGGCTTTATTTTTTTCCCGCTTGGGGCGGCAAAGACGCTGGAGCCGGCCCTGCACAGGATCCCAGGAGCCGCTTCTGCGGGGTGAGTGCAGGGCAGGCTCGGGGGTGCAACGCTCACCTCCCCCAGAGCCTCCCAACCCCTGGTGGCAGGACTCAGCCCCCTCCAGGGCCTCCCAAACCCCAGGGCAAGACCCGATCCCCTGCATGGATAACATTAACAAAACAAAAATAACAAGAAATTCCCCCCAAAATAAAATAAACAATTATAAAAAGAATTCAGCGGGTTCCACTTACAGACTGTGATCAATTCACCCCTTAACCTTTGCCTTATAGATCGAGCTCCTGGAGTCTCTCACTGTAAGGCACATTTTCCAAGCCTTTAATCATTCTCGTGGGTCTTCTCTGACCCCTCTCCAACCTACTGTAACCCCTTTGGGGTTTAGAGAGCATGGCCCTTTTAAATCTTTTTCCTAAGGGGGAGGGGGAGAGTAAGAAAAAAGGAGGGAAACTCCAGGGGGCAGCGCTGGAGCTCCAAGGAGAGGGAGAGGCAGCCTGCAGGCCCTGGAAAAGTGAAGCAGCAGAGAACCTGCCTGAAGCCTGCGAAGGACAGGGCCTATCGGGGACACCCCAGGACAGGAGCCAGGAGGAGCACTGTGCCAGGGAGGAATTGCCGAGAAGGACAGGCCAGAGCTGGACCCAGTATCACGGCTGCCCAGAGCTGCATGGGGCCGTGAGTACTGGGGCTTGTGACTCTGCATTGGGAACAAGGCTGGAGGTTGCTAGGTAGTTAAGTTAGGGTTACCATACGTCCGGATTTTCCCGGACATGTCCGGCTTTTTGGGCTCCAAATCCCCGTCCGGGGGGAAAGCCCAAAAAGCCGGACATGTCCGGGAAAATCGGGACATGCTGGGCCGGCCGTGCGGGTGCTCGGGGGCCGGGCCGGGGGCCAGGGGCCGGGCCGGGGGCTCCGGGGCCGGGCTGGCGGGGCTGGGCCGGGAGCTCGGGGGATGGGCCGGCGGTGCCGGGGGTGCTCGGCCGGGGACCGCAGTGCTGGGCGGGCCGGGGGTGGTCGGCCGGGCCCGGGGCCGGCACCCCAGGGCCGGGGCCAGCCTGGGCCGCGCCTCCTCCCCCCACACTCCCCCTTACCTGCTTCAGGCTTCCCGCGACTCAAATGTTCGCGGGAAGCAGGGGAGGGGGCGGAGACTTTGGGGAGGGGGCGGAGTTGGGGCGGGGCTGGGGGCGGGGGCGGGGCCCCGTGGAGTGTCCTCCTTTGGGAGGCACAAAATATGGTAACCCTAGTTAAGTGGGGAGGTAGTCGCTCCGTGTGGCTTTGCAGAGAGCGGCAGAAGAGGGCACCAGAGGGCAGCGCCGTATTATTGCCTAGGCCGACAAGGCCTAGGCCTAGGGCGGCAAATTTGCAGGGGCGGAAGCTCCTCCGCGCCCCGCCCCCCTGCTCCAGCTCACCTCCGCCTCCTCTGCAAGCGCGCTGCCGTGTCCTGTTTCTCTCCCCTCTCAGCGCTTGCGCTGCGAAACTGCTGTTTCACAGGGCAGGGAGGGAGGGGGGACGCCACACGCTCGGGAAGAGGCGGGGCCGGGGGCCGTGATTTGGGGAAGGGATCCAATAGGGGAAGGGAGGGGGCGTAGACTTTGGGGAAAGGGTTGGAATGGGGGCGGGAAAAGGGCGGAGTCGGGGTGGGGCCATGGCTGCAATTATTTCCCGGCCGAGGGGCGGCAAAATTATTAATCCACCACTGCCGGAGGGGTTTGTTGGGGAAAGTTCACTGGCGCCGAAGACGACCAGGAGCACCCAAGACTCACCACTGTATTGGAACTTTGCTCAGGACTCTTGAACTCTGTGTGCAGACACATTGCTCAGTGTCTGTCCTGTCAGACTGTGCTACCAGTGGGCCTGTGGGGCCTTGGCTTGGATGCAACCCTGTTTTACCCTCCCTTATATTTCCCCTTGTTGTTTTTCTCCTCTCATCTCTCTGTAAATAAATATTTCCCTTGTTACATCCATTGTACTTTTCCTGTGTGTGTGTGTGTGTTCACTCTGGGGAGTTTGGAACAGGTGCCCCTGGGATTGAAGGGATTTCTCCTGCTGCATTCCTGCGCGCACCCTGTCTTGTCCAGAGCTGCCTGCAGAGCAGACTCCATCTTGGCCACGAGGGCGCTAAAGTTATACTACCAACATCCTTCTGGGATTGTGGACACCGGAACTGAACACAGGATTCCAGTAGCAGTCACACCAGTGCCAAATACAGAGATACCATAACTTCTCTCCTCCTGCTCAAGATTCATGATTCCCCCAGGAATCAGCCTTGCTCAGCTTCATAATGACATTGCTCTCACCTGTCTGACAGACCTCCAAAGATGATGCCTCCCGCCAGGACCCCAGCCATGTAGATGGACTGAGCCATCTGCTTCAGCTGCCGGGAGTCACACACCAGGTCCCACTGTAAGGGAGAGAGGAAACGAAGCTGGGCTCCAGGAGGAAGACTGGCTTGTGGTTAAGGCCCCAGAGTGGGGCTGAGATTTTCAGAGCCATTGATAGCATTTAGACAGCCAGTTCCCATAGCAATCCTTACAATTCATTTTAATTTGTTAATTACAAGTCCAAAGCTACCTACGTTTAATGGGAAATGTGATCTGCAGGGCATCACAGCCTGAATCTCTCTGAGCCTCAATGTCCATCATCTGTAAAATGAGGGAGGATCATCCTGGTCTCTAGCTTTGTACCTGTGCAGCACCCAGCACAGCTGGGCCCCAATCTCAGTTGGGGTTCACAGAGCACCCAGCACAGTCTCAGTTGGGGTCTGTGCAGTGTCCAGTGCAATGGGGTCCTGATTGGAGCTGGGGTCCATGTAGTATCCGCCACAAGGGTTCCCCAGTCTGAGCTGGGCTCTGTGCAGTGCCATGCACAACAGGGCTCCACTCTCAGCTTGGGTCTGTGTAGCATCTGGCACAGTGAGTCTCCGAACTCAGCTGGGTCTCTGCAGTGCCTGGCAGAATGGGTCCTTTCAATGTTAATGTAGGATCAAATATAATGATCCCACGTGAGGCGGATGGTTTTGAATGGACTGAGCGTTCAAGAGACTGGGACCCCTACTCCTAGCTCTGACACTTACTTGCTGTGACCTTGGGCAAGTCATGCTGCCTCGCTGTGCCTCAGCTGTGAGATGGGATAGTAAAGTTTAGTCACTATTGTAAAGCCCTTTGAGATCTAGGGGAGAGCAGGGCTAGCTCTTAGCATCATTCACAGTTCCTTTAATGCGGATTAGTGGATTATGTCCAGTTTAATTGAGAGGAAACTGACTGCAAAATGGATGGGGGAATTCCCATCCCAACCAGTGCAACCACAGCTTCCTCCTACTCATACACTGAAGGAATCAAGCCTCTGTGAAGCGTAAAGGCCGTGTCCTGCTTTCCTCTGCACCTGTGCAATGGCAGCCACTTGAAGCCGCATGGATTGAAGTCGCCTGGGGGGCCAGAATGTAACTGAGAACAGCACGTGGCCCTGGATGAAATTCTGCACTGACTTAGGCTGAAACCAAGCCGATGTCAATAGACATGCAGGGGCTGTAGGTTGGTGCAAATTTTAAGATCAGATCTAGGAAGAGGAGGATTGATAGATAGATACTCTGACCCTCTCTGCCCAAAGGACAGTGAAGCTTACTTTCAAAAATCTATGAAAAGGCATAACTCCAACAAAAATATTTTCAACTCATCCACCCCAACTTCCACCGCATGGTTTCAGTATCCTTTTCCCAGCCGGTTACCCGCACTGCAGCAGGACTTGCTCTCACATACCTCTGTAATGATGGTGCTGGTGAAAATGCTCTTGTCGTACACCCACCCATCAGCGCAGGGTTCAGTCTCCAGCTCGGTTAGGTTTGTGACTGTGGCGTTGGAGTCTAGGAGCTGCCACTGCATAGTGACAAAGCGGTGACACTTCTCTGGCTGCAGGTTGCTGTCCATGGGGATGGAGACCCTGAGGAGGTCCTTGGCAGCGAGCTTTCCGGTGAGGTTGGTATAAGGAGTGTTGTTGATGTTGATATGGACCTGGCAGTGGTGCTCAGAGGTGGCAGCAGTGAAGTTCTGCAGGAGGTTATGGCTGGCTATTATGAAAACTGGGATAGCCAGTAAGATCGCATAGATGATTTGGAAGCGACCCATCCCCCCGACGTGGTCTAAGAGCTCGGCAAAACTCATGGTGCAGGGTTGGAAGATTCAGCACTAACTGTCTGGGTTAAGCAAAAACGATGGGGCTTCAATAAAGGACGTTACCTTGTAATTGTAAAAATTAAACGTTGTGCGATCAAAATATCTACACAGAAAGACGTTAATTTGAATCCAGCTTGTATTGCACTTCACAACTTCAACAACAGCCATAAAGCGTAGCACTTCTTACAAAAAGTCAGCTGTTGGCAAATAGTGTCCATGGATTCTTGAGGGTGTAGTTTCCAAAGAAGAGGCATTGAGTTATATTCTACCTAAATAACTGAGTATGATACCACGTTGCTTCTCCTTTGTTGCAAAAATTCCCATGCAACTATTCCTAGTTTCCTGTCAGCTGCAGGAAAACTCCACACACCTTTTCTATGAACTTTAGAATGGTTATGCCAAGCTTAATTCCATGTTGATCCTTGCCTTTTACCCTCTGGAAAAGCAGGTGGGGTTTATATATCCCTCGCAGGGTTATATAAGGCCTTAAACAGGTCACTTAGTTAAAATTTTACTTTGTTTTGCATGGATTAAGTCCAAAAAAGAGAGAGTCTGAAAGCAATGTGCTAGATACGGCGCTAAATGCTTCCAATGCAGAGGTGACAAACACACTGATCCAAGATGCTAATCCAGATGGTCTTTGGGTGAGTATATTATTCACACCACAGGGCTATAACCAAAAAGGATCCAGATTTAGCTGAGATACCACAAGTCCATCCCTGTCCTGAGTAGTGTCACCAGACACCAAATGTGAAAAATCGGGGCGGGGGTGGGGGGTAGTAGGACCCTGTATATAAAAAAGACCCCAAAATTGTGCCTATAAAATTGGGACATCTGGTCACCCTAGTCCTGAGTCGTCACTATTCTTAAAATACCACCTGGATATACCCAGCTGAGATTGGGGCCCATTGTGCCAGGGATTGTACAACCCCATAGTGTGAGCCATTCCTGTCCCAAAGCACTGACAGTCTAAATAGACAAGACAGACCAAAGGGAGGGTTGTAATTAGCGTTGATCTGAAAAATTTTAACAAAAGGTTTTTCAGGAAATGTTCTGCAGGAAAGGGTCGTATTTGACAAATGTCTTGACTCTAAAACATTTTAAGAAAAAAGATTTGAAGATGAAAAATTGGAGATGACAAATTTCAGGTTTTCAGTGTAAAATGACTTTTTGTTTAGAAATTTGAGCTAATTACAGAAAATTTTTTTGGAAAATACAAAATGGTTGAAAGATAAACAAAATGTTTCAACTGACCCAACAAAAGTGGTGCAGATGCTTGTGCTGGGCCCAGTACACAGGATGAATTTTGTTCTGTCCTGGTTCTCCCAGGAGCAGACACCAGGTGTCCGGTGCTATCAGAGGCACCTTTATAAGATTGACTGGAGAGTAACTTGCCTCTGCTCCTTAGTCTGCTGGGATCATTCAGACCTGAAGCGCCTATTTACACAGCGAGACAGAATTGACCGAGATGCCGGAAATGGCCAGGCCGGTGAGGAAGCGGAAGACGCAGTACGTGGTGAAGTTGGGGGAGAAAGCAGCACAGATGCCTGTTACCGCCATTTGCAGGTAGCACCAGATCAGGAGGGCTTTCCGGCCAAACGTGCAGCACAGAGAACAGAGTTAATGGGAGTCTGGGGAGATCAGGAAGCTGGTCCAGGGCAGGGAAGTTGGAGGCTGATATGATTGCACTATATTGCACCCATTTCTCCTACTTTGGTGATCTCAGCTGCCTGTAAGCACTGTTTGCAATGGAGAGTGCTTGAACCAAAATTCAGGGTTAGGAATTAATTTGAATGCATGATGTTATCCCAGTACACTTCTGCAGATGCCCCTCAAGCCCGAACTGCAGCCCTCCTGCTGTTCCAGCCCTGGCCTCCCCTCCCCGAGCTCTGTTATGCTCCTCAACTTTAACTGGTTTCAGAGTAGCAGCTGTGTTAGTCTGTATCCGCAAAAAGAACAGGAGTACTTGTGGCACCTTAGAGACTAACAAATTTATTTGAGCATAAGCTTTCGTGGGCTACAGCCCACTTCATCGGATGCATAGAATGGAACACACAGAAAGAAGATATTTGTACATACAGAGAACATGAAAAGGTGGAAGTAGCCATACCGACTGTAAGAGGCCAATCGAGATGAGCTATCATCAGCAGGAGGAGAAAAAAAACAAAAAAAACTCTTTGAAGTGATAATCGAGATGACCCATAGAAGGTGTGAGGATACTTAACATGGGGAAGTAGATTCAATTAGTGTAATGACCCAACCATTCCCAGTCTCTGTTCAAACCTAAGTTAATTGTATCTAATTTGCATATTAATTCAAGTTCAGCAGTCTCTCTTTGGAGTCTGTTTTTGAAGTTTTTTTGTTGCAAAATTGCCACCTTTAAGTCTGTCACTGAGTGGTTAGAGAGGTTGAAGTGTTCTCCCATTGGTTTTTGAATGTTATGATTCCTGACGTCAGATTTGTGTCCATTTATTCTTTTGCATAGAGACTGTCCGGTTTGGCCAATGTATTTGGCAGAGGGGCATTGCTGGCACATGATGGCATATATCACGTTGGTAGATGTGCAGGTGAACGAGCCCCTGATGGTATGGCTGATGTGATTAGGTCCTATGATGGTGTCACTTGAATAGATATGCGGACAGAGTTGGCATCGGGCTTTGTTGCAAGGATAGGTTCCTGGGTTAGTGTTTATGTTGTATAGTGTGCGGTTGCTGGTGAGTATTTGCTTCAGGTTGCGGGGCTGTCTGTAAGTGAGGACTGGTCTGTCTCCCAAGATCTGTGAGAGTGAGGGATCATCTTTCTGGATAGGTTGTAGATCTTTGATGATGCACTGGAGAGACTGCTGAACTTGAATTAATATGCAAATTAGATACAATTAACTTAGGTTTGAACAGAGACTGGGAATGGTTGGGTCAATACACTAATTGAATCTATTTCCCCATGTTAAGTATCCTCACACCTTCTATGGGTCATCTCGATTATCACTTCAAAGGGTTTTTTTTGTTTTTTTTCTCCTCCTGCTGATGATAGCTCATCTCAATTGATTGGCCTCTTACTGTTGGTATGGCTACTTCCACCTTTTCATGTTCTCTGTATGTATAAATATCATCTTTCTGTGTGTTCCATTCTATGCATCTGATGAAGTGGGCTTAGCCCACGAAAGCTTATGCTCAAATAAATTTGTTAGTCTCTAAGGTGCCACAAGTACTCCTGGTCTTCTTTCAACTTTAACCGTGTTCCCTCTTCCAATTCGTATCAGTTGTGACCTGCAGCATTCCCAGCAGCCCCTCCCCAGGGCCTGCTGGGAATAGGTACATTCCTGACCTGCAGGCAGTAGGTACATAACCATTGTGACATGTTTTTGGAGCTGGGGTTGGTGTGGCTCCAGCTCACACTAGCAACATGAAAGCGTGTGGAGCTCGGAGTTGCAGCCTCACCATCTCACCTGTCCGCGAAGCGTCCAAACACAGCTGACCCCACCAGCACATGTAGAGCGACTGCGCCATTTGCCGGAGTGTCCTGGACTCACACACCAAATCCCACTGCACGGGGGGAAGAAAACAGAGACCAGTGAGAGCAGGAAGATGTTAGGGCACACATTGCCTGAGCTGGAACTTTTTGGAAGTGCCTATGGGTGGCGGGGAGGGGAGGTTGGACATGCTGTAGCCTGGTCTGTAGAGAGGATACTTTGATCCCTGGGTCTCGATATTTTGCTCCAGGCAGACACAGAGATGGGAAGAGGTGGCTTTAACCCACACTTGTGCTCCCCGTTTCTGGACCCTACTTAACCCTGGGGTATGTGTAGAGTGGTCTTGGAGCTGCTCCGACTTCCACTCTTCCTCCTGATGCCCCAGGGAAGCAGAGCTCAGTGCAATCAGGCCACACCCCCTATGCTGGGGAGCTGGGAGTGGAGCATTTTTACAGGGCTGGATTATCAAGGGGCTATTCACACCCCCCACACTGAAAATCTGAGCCCCAAAAATCAGGCTCTGAAGTGGACACCCACGAGTAAAATTGGTGTACAGAGAACCCCTAGGGTCAAGTGTGTGTATGGGGGGATGGGGAGAGCTATACTGGTCAGTCAGCAAACCTGTTACAGTACGAACAGCGGGTGTGGTCCCCTGGCCCTGTACCTTGTAGAGTTGCCACCCATCCAGGTTTTCCCAGGGTCATCCCTTTTTTGAGGTAGCTGCCCTGGGAAATCTGTCAAGGTACTCAGTGCACCCTGCCGGTTTTATGGGCTCAGGATCATCTTGGATGTCCCATTTTTTTATACCTGAGAGGTGGCAATCCTACTACCTTGTGTGGTCAGTTATACCTGTGCCAAGGGGGAAAAACAGTCTGCCAGATCACAACAGTAAGAGATTTGGTGGAGGGACTGTCTCTCAGTGTGTGTGTATATAGAGCCTAGTGCAACGTAACAGTCTACAAGCTATTGTGTTGTATTAGCATAGCACATATCGATCCCAAAGGCGATCTGGAGTCCCATTGTGCCAGGCGCTGCACAGACCCCGACCGAGATCAGGGCTACACCCACATAGTTAGAGACAGTCCCAAAGAGCTTACATTCTAAATAGACAAAGGACGGGAGAGGAAACAGAGAAGAAGTGATTTGCCCACAGCAGATCAGCAGCAGAACTGGGAATAAAACCTGGGTCTCCTCCTCTCTCAGCCCAGTACCCTAGGCACTGATCCACACTGCCTCCCTATGACAGCACTGCCTGGACTATACAGAGTCAGGTTTCTCTCACCTCAGTTATAATGGTGTCGGTGAACAGGCGCTTATCATAGGTCCACCCATCTACACATGGCTCAGTATCCAGCTCTATGGTGTTGGTGCTTGTGGCATTTGGGTTTAGGAGCTGCCACTGGGTGGTGACAAACCACTGGCACTTCTCTAGCTTCTGGCTCCTGTCCATGGGAATGGAAACCCGGAGCAGATCTTCAGCAGGTAGGCTGGCTGTGAGATTAGCATGATGGGTGTAGTTGGCCCTGATGCGCACTTGACAGTGATGCTCTGGGATCCCAGCAGTGAAGTTCTGCAGGAGGTTATGGCTGGCCAGCATCAAGAGCGGGATGGCCAGGAATGCCACATGCATGACTTGAAAGCGTCCCATGCCACCAATGTGGTCCAGAACTTCTGGAAAACTCATGGCTCTCGGGTGGCGCTGGGTCGATTAAAAAAAAATTACCAATGATGGATGAGAATACACTCTTCCGCTGTGTTAGCAAAATATATCAGTGGTTTGGCCAAAAAAATAACTGCTCAGTGGTGCTGATTCACACCATAAAATGGAAGTATGGCCACTTGGGATGCTTATGCTGAACTTCTTGTAAGGTATGTGCATCCCAGCAAATAGTCCCTTAATACCACAGGTTAAAATTACAGAAGGTGGCAAGTTGGCTTAATAACTTTTCAGGTTGCCACCTGCATTAAGTGTCTGTTGTTTTTCCTGTTGCTGCAGAAATCCCAGGTTAACTGGTCCCAGTTTGCAGTGGCAAACAGTTCAGTCCCAGGTCAGTGAAAAGACACCCATTCCAGGAATGCTAGATGGATTTTCTGTCAGGGTTGAGTCCCTGCTAATCCCCAGGTTTTACCCTCTTGCAAACGGACTCATTGGTATATAAAGGCTTGATGTGATCAGCCAGTTAAAGTTTTACTTTGCTTATTTGGTGGATTAAGTCAGATAAGAAAATGTTTGACATGATTTGGCACAAAGGGCAGTGCTGGCAAAGGAACAAGTCTGCAGATCATAGGGGACAAGAATGATGACCTTGGTTAGTATATTAGAGTTATGGGATGGGTGTAGCATGGACTGGAATCTGGGCTGGATTCTGTATCATTTACTGCTGATGTAAACCTGGACTATTTGCTCTTGGGAGATTTTCGAAATACCCCAAGCATGAAGCACCCAGGTCCTCTTACCTTTTAGTCCCTAGGAGAGGAAATACCTCTTCCACCCAAGACGTAATTAGACTGTGGAATTCAGTGCCACAAGAGACATTTGAAAGTTCCACCCTACCTCAAGTTTATGGACCAGAGCAGGACTCCTGGCTCCTGTAATCATTCAAACAAACTGCACTGTACTGCAGCTGAATGCAAGGTGACACATCTAGCAGCAAGGAAGGAAGGCCACCCCTACAGAATGGGGGCCTGTGTTCGGGAAAGCAGTGGCGACCTTGAAAAGGAGCTAGGGGTGGACAAACCACTCAACATGAGCTCGCAGTTCAATGCGGGTACAAAAATGGCTCTTGGGTTCCTTGGCTGTATAAACAGGGGAGCAGTGAGGAAGAGCAAGGGGATGATTTTACCTCTGTGTATAGCATTGGTGAGACCAATACTGGAATGATGCGTCCAGTTCTGGGGAGTGCTTTGTAAAAAGGATACTGAAAAATTGGAGAGGATGCAGAAAAGAGCCAGAGAAATTATTCAAGGGCTCAAGAAAATGCCTGACAGTGAGAGACTTGAAAGCTCAGGCTGTTTAGATCAAGAGGTGAGTCTATGACAGTGTAAAGCACCTTCGTGGGAGGAAAATACCAGGTACTAAAGGGATGCTGTGGATGCTTTCAGCCCAGTTCCAGGTGGAGTTTAAACCTAGCAGAGAAAGGCAGAACAAGAACCAAAGGCTGGAAGATGAAGCCAGACCAACTCCAGTTAGAAATAAGACACCTTTATTTCACAGTGAGAGTGATTCACTATTTTTCCATCTCGTGACGTCTTCAAACCAAGGCTGGATGCCTTCCTGTAAGAGCTTTAGCCAAACCCAAGTCGTTGGGCTCAGTGCAGGGGTATCTGGGTGACATTCTCTGACCTGTAATATACAGGAGGTGATACAACAAGATCTATGGTCTCTTCAGGCCTTAAAAGGTATGAAACTATGAAAATGAGTTGTTGTCTGAGAGCCATTACTTTGGTCACCCAGTCTTGCTGCTTGTCCCTAATCTTTTTTCAGCAAGAGGGCATGGAAGCAGCTTGGGTGCTACGTAGAGCCAATTTTGAGTGGTTTTCAAAGACAAGATATGGTCCAGAGGCTGCAGTGGTTGATCATTTGCTTGTTGTGTTGGACGAAGGTCAGATGCTGATGACTGGATCTGTAGGCCTTTCATAGCCTTAGTCACAAGGCGTTGTTAACTCAAGAGCTCATATTAGCAGTCACCCCCCCCCTCAACTCCCTTTCTGTGAGAGCAGTCATCCATTCATGTGGAATATCATGGGGTTATTTTCTGTGCTCCACTGAGCTGTGTGGGGCAAGGGGGATAGCAAATTGGGATTCCTGGCTTCCATTCCTGGCTCTGGGAGGGGAGTGGGGTCTAGTGGGTGAGAGCAGGGGGGAGGGGGCAGGGAGTCAGGACTCCTGGCTTCTATTCCCATCTCTGGGAGGGTTGTGGGGTCTATTGGGGAGAGCAGATAGGGCTGGGAGTCTGGACTCCTGCGTTCCATTCCTGGCTCTAGGAGGTGAGTAGGGGTCTAGTGACTAAAGCATGGGGCCTGGGAGTCAGGGCTACTGGGTTTTATTCCCAGATGTGGCTGGGGAGAAGGGTCTAATGGGTAGAGCGGGGACTGGGAGTCAGCACTCTTGGATTCTATTGCCAGCTCTGGGAATAGAGTGAAATGGGGTCTGGTGGGTTAGCGATGCATAGCGGGGACTTGGCGTCAAGGCTCTTGGGTTCTGTTCCCATCTCTACAAGGGGTTTATGATCTAGCAGTGGAAATGGGAGGGACTGAGTCTGGATTTCTGGGTTCTATTGCCTATTTGGAGAGGAAATAATATAGTCTAGTGCAGGGGTCAGCAACCTTTCAGAAGTGGTGGGCTGAGTCTTCATTTATTCACTCTAATATAAGGTTTCGCGTGCCAGTGATACATTTTAATGTTTTTAGAAGGTCTCTTTCTATAAGTCTATAATATATAGCTAAACTATTGTTGTATGTAAAGTAAATAAGGTTTTTAAAATGTTTAAGAAAATTCATTTAAAATTAAATTAAAATACAGAGCCACCCAGACCGGTGGCCAGGACCCGGGCAGCGTGAGTGCCACTGAAAATCAGCTCATGTGCCATAGGTTGCCTATCCCTGGTCTAGTGATCAGAGCAGAGGATTGGAAGCTAAGATGTGTGGGTTTTGTTCCAAACACCAGGAGGTGTGTTATCTTGTGGTTAGAGTAGTAGTAGTAGTAGAGTATTGATAGCTGGGAGTCTTGGGTTCTGTTCCGAACTCTGGGAGGGGAACGCGGTCGTGGGGTGGGGGGGTGCTGTGAGTCAGGACTCTGGGGCTCTATCCATAGCTCTGCCACTGACTTTCCATCCATAACCTCGGTCATGTTGCTATGTGCCTTACTTTGTTATTCTGTAACACGGTGTGACAAAGTTCCTCCTCTACCTTGGTGGGTCCTGCACTTATTGGTGGATGTGCTCACCTCAGAGATTCACCATGTGGGTCGGAGAAACAGCCCAGAGACCTTTCCTTCTGGTGGAACCCACAGTCCAGGTCACCTCCTCCTGTGTAGGATCAAGAGTTGGGAGGTTTCAGGGGAACACGGGCCTACCCTCTACTCCGGGTTCCAGCCCAGGACCCTATGGACTGTAGTAGTCTAGAGTGCCTCCTGGAACAGTTGCATGACAGCTCCAACTCCTTGGGCTACTTCCCCATGGCCTCCTCCTAACACCTTCTTTATCCTTACCACAGGACCTTTCTCCTGGTGTCTGATAATGCTTGTACTCCTCAGTCTACCAGCAATACACCTTCTTACTCTCAACAACTAGTGCCTTTTGCTGCCAGCTCTTCGCATGCACACTACAAACTGAAGTGAGGTCCTTTTTAACGCAGGTGCCCTGATTAGCCAGCCTGTCCTAATTGATTCTAGCAGTTTCTTCTTAATTTGTTCCAGGTGTCCTAATTAGCCTGCCTGCCTTAGTTGGTTCCAGCAAGTTCCTGCTTGTTCTGTAACTGCCCCTGTTCTCTTACCCAGGGAAAAGGGATCTCCTTCATCTGGGACTAATAGATCTCTTCTTTTGAACACTCTCTGGCTGCTCTCTGGCGTGGAGGAAGGCAATGGGCTGCTCCTGCTGGGCCGGGCCAGACACCACCACCCGCCCCCTTCTCTGCTACCCAGTTGCTGGCTGGCTGCTGAATCCCCCCACCCTCAGTTGCTCCAGAGGAGGGGAGTGAGGGACCCCAGCCCAAGCCATTACTGCTGTGGACATGACTACCATCACCACCATCTGAGTGGGGTCCCTCCTGCCTGGCCACCGGACTGCCACCTGGAGCTGCTGTGGAGTTGCTGGAGCCCCAAGGAGGAGAAGAAAAGGACCGTCTGCTGCTGGGGAGCACACAGAGATTCTGAAGACCACCATGGAGGGGGCACTTAAGGATTGAGTAATTTTCAAACTGTGCTCTTGTGGTGGGGGTCTAGACTGTGTTTGTGGGGACACCGGGGGTGTGGAGTGGAGCCTGCTCCATCTGTGTCTCCCTTTGCCGCCGCCGCCACCACCACCACCACCACCACCATCCCCACTGCCCCCTCCACCAGCCCCACTGGCTGCTTACCATCTGCCTTGAGCTCCTACCTCTGGGACTGAGCTGCTCACCTGGCTTGCCACGCCCATTTATACCATTTGGGCCTGCAGCAGCAGCTGCCACCCGGAACATTGACTTTAAGAGCAAGTGCTCATGGGTGCACATACTCCTGACCCCCTCCCCTTTGGAACAGGCCCCCAAGCTTTACCCCTTGCTGCCTACCCCATTTGCTCCTGCAGACTTTGCCCCTCCCCAGCTTCAGTTTGTTTGTCTGCCCCGCCCATTTCCCTCTATAGCTTTGTTTGCCCTGCCCCTGCCCTGAAGCTAGCCCCAGGGCCTCCAACCTGTTTGTTCCCCTCTCCTTGCAGTCCCCCCAGCCCTGATTAGCCCCTCCCCTCATGCACTTGTGCCCTTCCCCTGTTTGAGTTTGACCCCTGTATCACTGCACCCCCCATGTTGTTACATCCCCTAGTGCAGCTAGAGGAGCCGGAACCCCAATCCAGTCGGTGATTGACACACACACCCAAGTCCTTGCTAGCCCCCCCGCCCATTTAGCCTTCCCCTTCTGGTGCCCTCTTTTCCTGCCTGCAGCCTAGCAGGGAGGGGTGGTTGCCCTCTTTCCCCATCCCCCCCTCCAGTGTTTGGCCCCCACCCGTTTCGTTATGGCAGGGGACACAGCTGGCGAGACCCTTCAAGCAGACCCTGCCGTCACCCACTCCGCCTGTCCCCCCATCGACCCCCTCATGCCTCCACCTCAACTGCTGCTGCTGAAACACCTGCTGCCGCCCCTGCTGGGGCACCGTGGAGACCTCCGCTGCTGCCACATCCCTTGCCCCTTCCGATTCTGTGGACTGTAGCAGTCTAGAGTGCCTCCTGGAACAGCCGGCGGGAAGGGCCAGGGTAAAAAGAAGGGTAAGGGTCCCGCCAAAAAGACCAGGCCCTCCATGGCAGGGGCTGCCCCCACTGCTGCGGCATCCCTCCCCTCTGCTCCCTCCACCAGCTGTGAGTGCCCGGCCCCCAAGGCGTACGCCCAGGTGACGGTGACCCCCCTCCCCTCACGCCTGCCGCTACGTCATCTCTCCCGACCACCGCCTCCGCTACCATCTATAGCGGCCGGGGCCCCTTCCCTACTTTGACCTGGAAGCACGGCATCCGTTGCCTCCTGGTGCCTGCCTCGCCCCACGTTGGCGAGGATGGTGGGGCCGAGGGCCATCGTGGCAACCTCCAAAATGTACGGAAGGGTCGTCTTCTTCCTAGCATTGGAGGCCGCTGCCCAGGAGGCGGTGAAGATGGGCCTGGTGGTGGGGGGCGTGTTCATCCCCCTGGAGCCGCTGGAAGACCTGGGCGTCCAGTTAGTCCTGACCTCTGTCTCTCCCTTCCTGCCCAATGCCGCTCTGCTGCCTGCCCTTTCTACCCTGGGGAAACCAATCTCTGTCATCAGCCCTCTTCCATTGGGCTGCAAAGACCCCGCCCTCCATCACGTCCTCTCGTTCCGCCGGCAGGTGCAGCTTTAACTGTTGCTGGAGGCACGTAACGGAGAGGCGCTTGAGGGGTCCTTCCTGCTCCCCCACCAGGGGCCCCAATACCAGGTGCATTATTCTACGGGGGAGGCCCGGTGCTATCTCTGCCGGGTGATGGGACACGTCCAGAGGGACTGCCCCTTGGCCCGGCACGGAGAAGCGTCTGGGACCCCCGAACCCTGGCAGGGCACCGGCCCCATCATTGCCAATGCCCCTGACTGCCTGGCACCCGGAGCCACTCCTCCTCCTTCTTGGCCCACCACTGCTCCCGCTCGGGCCCAAGGGGTACTTCCCCCAATCCACCCAGACGAGTGGGAGAGCCCCGCCTCCGCTGCTTGCAGTCTGGTGAGGCCTGTGGAGGAGGGTGTGGCGAGGATACCACCGGGCACGGGAGAGGGCCTGCCTCAAGGAGAATCTTCCATCCCTCGTGCCACCCTACCGCTACCTCCCTGAGCCATCGCCCCTGCCCCCCCGACCCGACCCCTGTTAGCCAGCCCCCGGAGGATGCCATGGAGGGCTGGGCCCTAGTACAGGGGAAGCGAGGCAAGCAGAAGGCTCGAGCTCCACTCCTTCCCACCGATGCAGAAGCCCCCTGGAAGACCAGGAACGGGGGCACCGATGCCGAGCCTTCCACTTTGCCCACGGGTGTGTTCCATCCACCAGTGCCAGCTGGAGAAGATGTGGCAGCATCGGAGGGTACCACCGCCCCTCCTCTGGAGTTCATTCCCTCAGAGGCCGCTGATGGAGTCCCTCCTGCCCCCTTAACTGTTGAAGCCTCTGCGAGCCCCGAAGCGACGCTCGCTTCGGGTGCCGGCAGGGAAAACCCCGGGGTGGTGGAAGGTGTTCTCCCCTCCATTTATGAGATTGAGACTCTGGGTCTGACCCTGGTCACCCAGGGTGAGGATGACCCTCTGCCAGCGGGCCTCGATCTAAGCGACCTCACCTTGGCCCCCCTTTCCACATAGGGTGACCAGACGTCCCGATTTTATCGGGACTGTCCGATATTTCCTTGTTTGTCCCGCGTCCTGACCGACATGTGGTCGGGACACTGGACAAACAAGGAAATGCGCTGGAGCCTGGAGCCCGGAAGTGCTCGCACCCTCCCCCCGCCCCGACTCCACCCTCTCCTCCACCGATTGGCTCCCTCCCCGAATCCCCGCCTCTTCCCCAGGCTCCCCATTCCTCCTCCCTCCGCCCTGGGGCCACCGCGGGATTGCACCAGCTGAGCAGCAGCCCAGACGTGACTGGCCAGGGGCTGGGCCCAGCGTGCGCGCTGCTGGGTCCCCGCAGCAGGCCCCGGCTCGGGAGGTTCGGGGGCGCCAGAGCCGCAGCCGCCAAGCGCCATGGCCGCTTCCTCCCCCCGCGGCAGTGGGAGCTGCAGCAGTGGCTGCTCCCAAGTCCCGCTGCCTGGGGGGGAGAACAGCCGCCGCCTGGCCCCGCGGGCCGCCCCCCTTCTCTCCCTACCACCCAACTGAGTCCTGCCTGCTCGGGGCCAGGCCGGACTCTTACTCACTCTGGCCCCGCGCTTCCTCTGAGTCTCCCGGGCCTCCCTCCAGCGCTTGTGGAGGAAGGTTTTTTTGTTTTTTTTGCCCCCCCCGCCCCGCCCCATGTCACCCTCCCCCCCCCACGTCACCCTCCCCTCCCCTCCCCCCGCGTCCCGATATTTGAATTGGGTGATCTGGTCACCCTATTTCCACATGCTTCCTCCCCCTAACCGCTGTTTCTGCTCCCACCTACGAGGGTCCCCTGGCCTCTTCCATCTGCCTGGCCGCAGGTTGCACCCCGCTGACGGCCGCCGAGCCTACTGAGGCGATGGCCGGTGGGTATCCCTCGAAGGTGTTGGGCAACCGACCTCCTTCCTGGGTGGGGACCCCACTGAAGACTGTCCACCTCCCGATGCTGTGGCTGCCACACCAGCCATAGAGTCTGAGCTCGGCATCACTGAGGGTCCCCTTCCCACACCCCAGATCCCTGAGCCGAGCCGAACTGAGAGGGGCCACCTCCCAGCGGCCCAGCTACTGGGGCTCAGGATCCTGCCTCTGTCCCTTTCCCCGACTCTGCTCCTGATCCCTGCCCTGCCCCTGATGCCAACCCTGTCCCTGTCCCCCTCACCTCCCATGATGCCATTGTTGCCCCTGGGGCTGTCTCCTTCCCTTTTCCAGAGGATGACACCCCAGGGAACAGCCTTTGTATTTTCCTGTCCCGACCGACTAGGGGCTGCAATCTTCCCTCTGCTGCCCCCTACTGAGCCGGGGTGGGAGGCGGGCCACATGGCACCGGCCCATCGGGTGCCACATTGGGGGTCCGCCCCCTGCCTTCCCATCTCGGTAGGCCACGGGGCTTCAACAGGGGCCCCACCGGAGGCAATCCAGAGTCCAGTGACCCCCCCCCCCATACACTGCGAGAAGAACTGCGGGAGTTCCTTGCAGACGTCTGTGGCTCCCATAACAATGTGCAGCTCGCTCTCCAGCGATGGTGGGATTTCCATCAAATCCTCTGGGCTGCGAGGGCCCTCATGGGGGAGAGTAAAAGGACCAGGAAGCAGGGCACCATGGCCTATCAGCGGGTCTGCCCCTTCTGTGACTCCTTACTCACCTACGGGGTAGGTCACGGTTTGCTGCGTGGCCCGACAGGGGCCATGAGTGACCCTGCTGGCAAGGATCCCCCCCAGCCCTCCTCATGGCAGCTATCATCTTCGCAACATTGAACACCCAGGGCTGTAGGATGGGACTCCGCAGGAGCCAGGTGCTGCCCTTCCTTCGGGAGGGGGGGTACTCTGTGATTTTCCTGCAGGAGACCCATACGGGTCCGGCTGCTGAAGACAGCTGGCGGCTGGAGTGGGGGGACAGGGTCTATTTTAGCCACCTCACCACCAATTCGGCCGGAGTGGTGACCCTGTTCTCCCCTGACCTACGGCCTGAAGTGCTGGGGGTCACCAAGGCTGTGCCGGGCCGCCTGCTGCACCTCCAGGTTCATATGGAGGGGCTCATGGTCAATCTTGTCAACGTTTATGGCCTGACATTGGACCTGGAGCGGCTGCGTTTCTATCAGCAGGAGTCCGCCTTCCTCGGCTCCTTGGATGCTCGTGAGTGCTTGTCCTGGGCGGGGACTTTAACATCACCCTGAAGGAGCGGGACCGCTTGGGGACCGAGCAGTGCCTGGCCTCCGCAGACGTCCTCCGGGAGATCATCGACCGTCACTCCCTGGTGGATGTCTGGCGCGACCACTACCCGGACGACGTCTCGACGTTCACTTTTGGGTGGCGGCTCATCAGTCGTGCCACTCCCGGTTGGACTGCATCTATCTGTCACGCTTCTACCTTTCACGGCCCACTCCTCCAGCCGGCCCCGTTTTCGGATCATCATCTAGTCACTGTGACGGCCGCTCTCTGTGTGGCGAGGCCGGGGCCGGCCTATTGGCATTTCAACAACAGCTTGTTGGAGGATGTGGGCTTCGTGGCATCCTTCTGGGAGTTCTGGCTGGCCTGGCGAGGGCAGAGGCACGCCTTTCCCTTGGCGTAGCAGTGGTGGGACGTGGGGAAGGTGCGTGCGCCTGGCTCTTCTGCTGCGACTACACCCGGCGCCAGCCGACGGAGGGATGCGGCGATACAGCAGTTGGAATGGGAGGTCTTAGATCTGGAGAGGCGTTTGGCCGCCAGCCCCGAGGATCCATCCCTCTGCAGAGCGTGCCAGGAGAAGTGGGAGGAGCTCCGGGCCCTCGAGGACCATCCGAGCAATCTTCTGCGAGACATCTCCAGGCTGCCGGTCTTCTACCAGGACCTCCTCCGGACTTGAAAGCTGTTCTCAGTAACCAGGTCTATGGCAGCCACCGAGGGAGCAGATCTCCTCACGGAGCCCCTGCTACACAACCCCCAGTTCCATGTGCAGGTGGCGGAGTCCCCCTCGGTGAGCCAGAGGTTGGTCCTGGCAGAAGTCACCAGAGTCGGAGACCTCCTGGACTACAACCGGGGAGACTGGCTAGATCCGCTGACGCTCGCTCAGCGCATGGGGGGGGCCTCTCCAGGCCTTGTACTCCCCAGCGTGTACTTCAGGAGGTGTGGGCCGCTTTGGCTCCCGCAGCTTGGGCCTACCTTGACTGGTTCCTGGGAGAGGGCACGCCCTGCCCACCCTCCACCCCAGGCCCTCCAGACCTTTTCAGCGGGCCTCTGCCCCATGGACCCAACCGGCCTCCCCGCCCCTTCACCATGAGCCGACTGCACAATCTACAGCCGGTCCGCTTCCAAACTGCACCAAGGAAACACCTATACACGCTCATGCTCCACACTCTTCACTTCCTCACCCTCACGTCCCGCCCTGACACAAAGTGGCGGGACCTCCTGCCACCTCTAGGGGATGAGAAGCCCCGGTGGGCCAGCCTATACTCCGCCCTGGTCCCGAGGCCCGCCGGGGATATCAGTTGGCGGCTCCTTCATGGGGCCGTGAGCACGGGCATGTACATGGGGCAGTTTACACCTATCCCAGACACCTGCCCCTTCTGCGGCGTGAGGGAAACTCTGGCGCACGTTTACCTGGAGTGCGCCAGGCTGCAGCCCCTCTTCTAGATCCTCACAAATACTTTGTTAAGTTTTTGGTTGCACTTTTCCCCTCACCTTTTTATTTATGCACTCCCTATCTGTGGCCCCACAAAGTCACGGGACCTCCTGGTCAACCTCCTCCTGGCCTTGGCTAAAACGGCCATCTATAAAACCAGGGACAGGAGGTTGACCGATGAGTCTCCTGTGACTGTGGGGCCTATTTCTGATCCTCTGTCCGTTCACGTATCTGGGCGGCGTTTGCTGGCTCCTCTGATGCCTTTGAGGAGCGGGGGGCGCTGTCCGGGGTTCTCTGCTTGGTGTCACCGTCAGGTTCCCTTTGTTTGACCCTTTCACCTCACTCCCATCTCTTATCTCATTAGTTGTCCCCCAGAATTATTTGGTTTTCAGGCCCTGTGGATCCTCCCCTTAGGCTGTGGGGAGGTCCTTTAGCAACGGGAGCTCCACCCGCCCACTCCCTGGTTCCCAATAGGAACACTCTCCTGTAGCCATCTGGCCTGACCCTGTCACACACAGGTACAATAATATTCACCTAACTTCCATGAGGGTGTGAGGCTTGGTTAAGCAATATGCAAAAAGCCCTTTGAGAGCACAGAGAAGAGCAGAGTATGATTGTATGGGATGGCTGTGTTCCCTCCAAAACCCCAGAGACTGAGGATGTAACCAGAACCAGCGTCTGTACTTGAACCCTGAGCCTAGCTTCCAAAGAATGCAGAACCTGCCTTCAAGAAGAACACTGCCAAGTGCAACAGAAACAGTTTATTTGCATCAGCATTTCACATAGGTATTTTCTTTGTACAGTAAATAGATGCTTTTGCCCCAGGTCTAGGTGGAGTTTAAACCCTACATGGATTGGGATGATCCACATTTTGATCCTGTTAACTGGATTTTTTTTAACATGAAAATGTGCATTTTATTAACACAAAGCATGGGGACAAGGAGACAGATTCTCAAATCCAACCAAGGCAGCTGAGTTAGGGTCGGTCTATGCTGCAGTCAGAGGCTGCAATTGCAACTGGAGCAGACATACCCCAGCTCGTTTTCATCTCGCTAGCTTGGCTCCTAGAACAGTGAAGCTGCAGCAGCACATGCTTCAGCATGGGCTAGTCCTGTGACTAATGACCCAGGGGTCCAGACAGGCTTGTACAGCCTGTGCTGACATATTGCTCTGGTACCTGAGCTAGCGAGAATCAAGCTAGCTCAGATATGACTGCTCAAGCTGTAGTCACCCCTTCAGTCGTGATTTATACTGGTGTAATTGAGTGGTCTGCTGGTTCAAACTAGGCATCAGGATTCTTGGGTTCCATTCCCGGTTCTGTGAGGGGAGTAGGGTCTCGTGGTTAGAGCTGTAGGGGCTGAGAATCAGGACTCCTGGGTTTGGTTACCAGTTCTGGAAGGAATGGAGTCTAGTGTGTCTGAGCAGTAGGAATGAGGGTCAGGACTTCTGAGTTGTGTTCCCAGCTCTGGATGGAGAGTAGTGTCTAATGGTTAGAGCAGATGGTGCTTGGAGTCGGGTCTCCAAGGTTCCATTCCCAGCTCTGGACTGGGAGGGGAGGTTAGAGTGTGTTTGTGTTGGGGGCGGTTGGGAGTCAGGACTCCCGACTCTGAGGGCAGTGAAATGTAGTGGGCTAGGGCAGGGGAAGCTGAGAATCAGGACTCCTGGGTTCCCTTCCCTGTTTTCAAAACTGAACAAAGGAAATATCCTTTTTGACATGATGGTGTTAGACTGTGGAACTCTTTGATGGAGGATGACACTGAGGCCACAACTTAGCAAGATTCAAAGGGGAACTGGACATCTCTATGGGTAACAGGAATATCAATCATACAACAAAGAGTTTTAGAAGGCGTATATACCTCATGCTTTGGGCCTTAAGCCAATCTTGACTAGCAGAGCTGTGAGACATTTTTCAACCAAAACTGTTTTGGGATAAAAAATGCAGATTTGGTGACACTGCAATAGTTCATGTTGGTTTTGCTGAATTGTTTGTTTCAGGGGGAAAATTCCAAAAAAAAGTCTAAATGTTTTGATTTTTTCAATTTGACACAACTTCGTTTAGAAATTTCCTTTACTTGTTTTTAAATAAAAAAATAGTAAAATTTAAAAGCAATTTGCAATCAAAGCAAAATGTTTAGTTTGAAACACATTTGTTACTCTGATATGCTGAAAATTTTGAACCATTTCATTTTCAGCTAAAACGTGTGGTTTTTTTTTTCCCCCTTGATTTTTCCAAAGTGTGAGTGAGCTGAAAAATCAATTTCCCCCCCAACTTTAATGACTGTTCAAGATCAGGATGAGACTTAATGGGGTGATTATTTCATATCTGCCCACTGCAGATTTCTTACACCTTCCTCTAAGGCATCGATTGCTGACCACTGTCAGAGAGACTACATGGACCTTGGCTGCGATCAGTCCAGCAGTTCCTATATTCTGCCACCATTTCTGTACATATTCTTACAGAATTCCCTTAAGAATTGCCACCCCGTGACTGTCCTGCAGTACTGGGCCAATCATCAACTACGTGGATTAACACGTGCTGAGGATCTGGCCCGAAAGTATTTGCTGAGCTCTTGGGTACCATATGTTGGATCCCAGCAGAGTGCAACACCGGGTTTTGAACTCCATGGAGGAGCTACATAGAGTAATTGATTCTTGTCCCCCACCTTGCACAGCAGCAGGTCCCGTGGTATAAATTCCTGCTGTGATTTGGAGGTCAACATGCTGTTTGAAGAGGTTGATTCCCTGCATTAAGTGCAAAATTCAATCCCTATGGAGTTGTCACTGATGCCTGCATATTACTTCTGGCATGATTAAAACAGAAAAAGAGATAGGGTGGAGTGTTCAAAAGTGCCTAAGCCCCCACTTTCGAAAGTGATTGGGAGCCACATTTTCAAAGGTATTTAGGTGCCAAGAGATACAGATAAGTGCCCAGTGGGATTTTCAGAAGTGCTCAGGTAGATGAGGCACTTAGCCACTCCCATGAGAGTTAAGTCACTGGTGAAAATGGAACGTAGGCTCCTAAGGCACTTAGGCACTTTTGAAAATTGTACCCATAGCCCCTATAACAGTTGCTTGTTTTTCTTTCCTTAACGGGCTTCCTTCGCTGAGTCTGGCATGGTGGGTTTCAGAAGGATCTTCATTTGTTGTTCTTCATGTCTCAGATGCCTGGGTCTCGATGAAAAAGAATATCAGTAAATATTAACATTTATACAAGCATCAAGAGATGTACTTGGCATAAAACATGCTTGGAGCTAATGGGGCCAGATCCCACCTGGTGTAAATCAGCCATAGCTACACTGCAGTCAATGGGATCAGATTATCTATCTATCCAAACGATTGGAGGATAGCTAATGTGATGCCAATTTTTAAAAAGGGCTCCAGAGGTGACCCTGGCAACTACAGGCTGATAAGCCTAACTTCAGTTCTGGGCAAATTGGTTGAAACTGTCAGACACATAGATGAACATAATTTGTTGGGAAATAGTAAACATGGTTTTTGTAAAGGGAAATCATGCCTCACCAATCTACTAGAATTCTTTAAGGGGGTCAACAAGCATGCGGACAAAGGAGATCCAGTGGATATAGTGTTTTTAGATTTTCAGAAAGCCATTGACAAGATCCCTCACCACAGGCTCTTAAGCAAAATAAGTCCTGGGATAAGAGAGAAGGTTGTCTCATGGATTGGTAACTGGTTAAAAGATAGGAAACAAAGGGTAGGAATAAATGGTCAGTTTTCAGAATGGAGAGAGGTAAATAGTGGGGTCCCCCAGGGGTCTGTTCTAGGATCAGTCCTATTTAACATATTCATAAACAATCTGGAAAAAGGGGTAAACAGTGAGGGGGCAAAATTTGCAGATGATACAAAACTACTCAAGATAGTTAAATCCCAGGCAGACTGCGAAGAGCTACAAAAGGATCTCACAAAACTGGGTAACTGGGCAACAAAATGGCAAATGAAATTTAATGTAGATAAATGCAAAGTAATGCACATTGTAAAACATAATCCTAACTGTATATATACAAAGATAGGGTCTAAATTAGTTGTTACCACTCAAGAAAGTGATCCTGGGGTCATTGTGGATAGTTCTCTGAAATCATCCTGTCAATGTGCAGTGGCATTCAAAAAAGCAAACAGAATGTTGGGAATCATCAAGAAAGGGATAGATAATAAGACAGAAAATATGGGTATAGAACGGCTTCCGTATGAGGAGAGATTAATATGACTGGGACTTTTCAGCTTGGAAAAGAGGCGACTAAGGGGGGATATAATAGAGGGCTATAAAACCATGAGTAGTATAGAGAAAATAAATAAGGAATTATTTACTCCTCATAATACTAGAACAAGGGGCCACCAAATGAAATTAATAGGTAGCAGGTTTAAAACAAACACAAGAAAGTATTTTTTCACACAACGCACTGTCAACCTCTGGAACTCCTTGCCAGATGGTGTTGTGAAGGCCAATACTATAACAGGGTTCAAAAGGGAGCTAGATAGATTCATGGAAGATAGGTCTATCAATGGCTATTAGCCAGGATGGGCAAGAATGGTGTCCCTAGCCTGTGTTTGCCAGAAGCTGGGATTGGGTGACAGGGCATGGATCACTTGATAAGCTGTCTGTTCATTCCCTTTGGGGCACCTGCCATTGGCCACTGTCAGAGGACAGGATACTGGGCTTGATGGACCTTTGGTCTGACCCAGTATGGCCGCTCTTCTCTATCTAATCATGCATATCATTTCTTGTTTGTGCTCTCTCTCTCTCTCTCTCTCTCTCTCTCTCAGTGGACCCATGTCTATATCACAAAGCCCCCACAAGGTGCGTCATGGCTACTGTTCTTGCCTCCCAATAGATTCTACTAACCGTGTCTCCACCTCCTCTATGGTCTCAGGCAATGGCATGTTGAGCGTCTCGGGCAGGAAGGTCGCTGCAATGCCGGAGATGATTGGGGCAGCTCCATAAATGATCAGTGGCAGGAAGGGAATGTATTCCTCCAACATCTTCACCAATGGGGCAATGATGCTGCCCAGACGCGCCATGGTGTTGCTCAAACCCATGCCGGTCTGCCTGTGAATTTGAAATCATAACAAACAGAGCTATTAGCATAAGCCACAGTGATGAGAAAAATCGGGGCTAAGGAGCTCACAGGCAATAAACCAAGCAGTACCTCTCAGCAGGCCCTGTGGACTAGTAGAGTGACTAGGGAATCAGGACACCTGGGTTCTTTTCCTTGCTCTGCCACTGACCCACTGCGTAACCTTGGGCAAATCACTTCCTCTCTCCATTCATCTTTTTCTCCTCACACCCTCAGTCTGTCTTGTCTATTATGATTGTGAAGAGCAGAGACTGCTGTCACTATGTATCTGGGCAGCACCTGACACAATGGGGCCCTAATCTCAATTTGGGTCTGTGCAGTGCCTTCTACAATGGGAGCACTGATCTCACTCGGGATCTGTGGAGTGCCTGGTACAATGGGGACCTGATCTCAGTCAGGGTCTGTGCAGCAGTTGGCACCATGGGGCTCTGGGGTGGTCTCTAGGTACTAACTTAACAAATGGGATCTTTCCCAGGGGTAGGTTACCCCACAAGTGCAGGGTTTCTTGCAGCTGGGACTGGGCTAGCTAGATCTTTGATCTGATGTGGCAATTCCTAGTTCTTAGAAGGGCAATTTTGGGTGGCTAGACTGAGACGTCTCAGAGGGCCCTCACTTTTCAGATGGCACATCCTCAGCAATTGCAGAGAATCAGGCCCAGTTGCGGTGTCCTAACATGAGCATCCCCTGAGGTGCCCAAAATCACTAGCAGAGCTGGGCGGGAAATTGTTATCCTGTCCGATGATACATTTTGAGATTTCAAACATTTTTCCCATTCTGAATCAGGACGAACTATTGAAATTTCAAAAATTTTTGTGAATTCAACAGTATAAAAAAAATCTTGTTTTGGGTCCCTCACATCATTTCAACTCGATTTTCACCATTATAAATTTGTACCAAAAAGGGTTGTTTTTTAATACAGATTCCAAAACACAAAGTTGTTACCAACCAGAAAAAACTGAAATTTTTGTTTTGGAAATGTAATTTCCAATCTCCCCCCATTTTTTCTAATTAACACTTTCCCGTGAAAAGCTTGGGCTTTGATTAAATAGCTGTTTCCATCAGAAAAATACGTTTTGATGAAAAATTCCCAACCAACTCTAATCACTAGTCACTTGGCTCTGGTCTTTTGCTGTTCCACGGGGCTGCATGTGAAGTTTGAGCTGCACTCTCTGAGTTTTTTCTACATACCTAATCACTGTGGGGTACAGCTCACTCGTGTAGAGGTAGACACAGTTAAAAGAGGCAGCAAGACAGCCTTTTCCAACGACAGCCAGAACAGTGCGCAGGGTCTTCAGATCTTGGGAGAAGCACAAAATGGAGGAGGGTTAAGCAAGTGGAAAAAGGCTGAAATGCTCAAGAAGGGTCAGGAGTCAGTGGGATGTATCCCCAGCCACTGGTGCTGATGGGGCCAGATCCCCAGCTGGTATAAATTAGCATAGCTGCACTGGAATCAATGAGGCCAAATCCCCAGCTGCTCCATTGAAGCCAAAAGGGGCAAGAAATCAATGGATCTGGGCTAATTGACACCAGCTGAGGATCTGTGCCTCAGTTTGCCATCTAGAAATAAGAGTGATAGTCCTTTCTGTGTTGTGTCTATTTAGATTGTGAGTTCTTTGGGGCAGGGCCTGTCTCTCCCTTTAAGTCTGTGCAGTACTCAGCACAATGGGACCCTGATGTCATCTGGGGTCTGTGCAGCACCTAGCCCAATGATCAAATACTAATAACCATCTACCCAGCTTTGTTTGTGAAACTGGGTCAGTCACCCATCCCAGACAGCAGCTCATCCACTTTGCAACCATCTTGCAACAGGCCAGCCTGGATCAGGCTGAATATGTCTCTCAGGTTGCTTCATGGGGAAGTGCCATGGCAACTGGTGTCGTAAACACGTGTCAGCTGCTTCAATCCCTGGCAGCAGTAGGTGGTTCTGTACCTTGCAGTACCTCAACCACGGAACACAGCTGGGACATATCCGTGGGCTTGAGCCCCATTAGCCCTTATGGATCAGCTCTCCTGGCTCTTCTTCCTCCCCTGCAGCTGACCATATCAGCCAGGCTTTGGACCTTTGGTAGGACAAAGGCTTGAACACTTCCAGATCGAACCCTGAAAATCCAGGACACCAAGTAACCACCTTGTGGGACAAAGATGTTGGCTAGGATAGAGAGTCCAGCCAGGATGAGGGTCAAGGCCTGTGTGAACCGGCGCCCGATGAAGCCAATTGTGAGGACTGAGATGAACTTTGCTGGGAAATCAACAGCTCCAGAGACCAGCTGGATCAAGAAGATATTGACACCGAAATTCTGCAGGTCCATGGCCAACCCATAATAGGCAAAGCTGGTGGAGAACCTGGGATGAAGCAGACAGGTATTGATGCAAATGTTGGTAGACTGCACTGGTGGGTAAACTGCACTGTGTTCTGTTCATGGCTGTGAGAGGGGATTAGGGTCTAGTGAGTTAGACTGGGGAGCAGCTGGGAGCCAGAACTCCTGAGTTCTATTTCCAGCTTTGGAAGAAGTGGGGTCTAGTGGTTAGAGCAAGAGGGGACTTTGCTCTGTTGTTAACTCTCAGAGGAATGGGGGCCAATAGCTGGAACAGGACACACTAGGCACCAAGGATTCCTGGGTTCTTTTCCGAGCTCTGCACATGGAATGTGTCCTAGTACTAGGAATAGGTGACTATAGGAGCCAGGACTCCTGGGTCCTATTCCTGCTTCTGGGTAGAATCACCTCCTGATGGTTTTCTCTACATGCTGTCTCCCAGGTGGGATCTACCGAAGTCTAGCTATAACATACTGAATTGTGATCTAGTGGGATATTCAATCAAGGTGAAATTGACTGAATGGGATGTCAGTAGAGCTTAGTAGAGCTGAGGAAAATTTTTCATCTACAACTTTTTTCAGCACAAAGTGCAGACTCACTGACATCAAAATGCTTAAGGAATTCATGTCCCTTTTGCTAAATTGTTTCAGATAAAAAAAAAAAAGCCCCACAAAACAAAAACAAAACAAAATCTAAATGTTTTCAGTTTTGGTTCAAAATGAATGTTTGTCTCAAACATTTCTTTAATTTCATTTTAAAAAAATCTTAAAATATTTAAAATCAAAACAAAATGTTTCACTTGATTTTTTTTTCAACTTTTTGATTAGTCAAAAATTAAGAAAAAATGGTTTTCTGTTCAACGCAAAATGATTTATTGTACTGATTTTTTTGGAATTGCCTGCGGGTCAGAAAATCCATTATTTGCCCCATTCCTCAGCAAATTGTCATGCCTGGTTTACTTGCTGCAGGCTGCTTCATATCATCGTCTCAGCTTCCTCTTTGTGCAAGCACAAGAGCCAACTAACCATACAAAGCAGAAGCAGAAGGAGATCCGTCGTACGACAGGGGTCCGCACCAGGTCGATGAAGGTATAGCTGTTCTTTGCAGAAGCTGTTTCTTTCTGCATGTTGGATCTCAAGACCTGGGGAGAGAAGAGAATTCTGGGTAATGACATGGGGCCTCCATGGTGGGAAAGGCCTGGAAACAGAGCAGGGGAATGGGAGGGAATGAGATTCTGGATCATCCAGTGGTGCCAAAATTCTAGTTTCTGAGAAGGCCTCAGTCTAGACAAAATAATGTGTATGTGTAGTAAGGGATGGATCGATGGATAGATAGAAGGGTGTGCATGGGGATGGATGGATAGTTGGATGGATAGAAGCATTTGTAGGGGGATAGATGGATAGAGGTGTGTCTGGGGGGATGAAAGATAGATGGAGATGAATAGATAGATTATGTGTATGAGTATATGTTTATAATAGATGGGTACATAGATGGCTGGATAGGTGGTTATGTATGTACGACTATAGGTAGAGAGATTGATAGAAGATACCTTGTACGTATGGGAATCCCATTGTACGAGAAAGAATTCAGACCATGGTGAGAATTCCATTGCTCAGGGAACACTAAAGCCAGTTGCGCCACTGGTGTACATGTGCAGAGTCCCCATGACATGAGTGCAACCACACTGATTTATATCTGCTTTTCTTGCATGCCTATATCGGCTGCTGGAGTTGGTGGGAGCTCTCAGCCTCTCTGAGATCCAGTCTTACCTCTGTGTTAAGTTTGTCTCCTTCTTCCTTCTTCCGGTTTATCCTGGCCACTCTCTGGAGCTGCTTCACTGCCTCGTCGGGTCTGCCGGCTATTACCAGCCAGCGGGCGGACTCCGCGAACCACCTGGGAAGCAGAAGATATGAAAACACACCTGCACAGGACACGCACATTGCTCTTGTTGAACTGGGATCAGCCCCACTGGAGCACGGTGCTGTTCTTCTACACTAGGGGCAGTGCCCAAAGCCAGTGCAGGGCACAAGCAGTGACAGAGGCAGCAGGGAGCAGGTTGTGGAATAGCCTCCGTGGAACCTGCATTCTCTGGTCTATCTCCTCCCCCCCTGCTACCTGCAGCCCCCTGGCGACAGCCAAGTGTTACTGCAACCTGAAGCTCCATTCCTGCCAGGAGACTGCCCAGTGGCAGCAGGTGGTATTGCACCTTGCCATGCATCAGGAAGGAAGGATGGTGATAGCCGAGACCTGGCTTCAATTCCCTGCTCCCCTGCAGACTTCTTGTGTGACCGTTGCTAGTCACTTAGTCTGTCTCTGTGTCTGAATCCCCTCATCTGTACAATAGGTTAATAGCACTGCTCTCCCTCAGAAGGGTGTTGTGGTTACAGCTGGTCGGCACTTTTCTGCTGAAATATTTGTCCATTGAAAAATGCGGGTTTGTTCAAACTGAAACTGTTTGCAGGGAAAGGTCGGTTTCAATGAACCTCTTGATTTAAAAAAAAAAGAATGTTTCAAAATTTGTCCTTTGTCAAAATTTAAAGTTTCAACAATTTTTGTTTCAAAATTTTTGATCATTTACACTAAAAAAAAGGGTAAAAAATAAACAAGCTCCAGATCAAAAAGCAAATTTCAAAATTATCAAAAGGAAACATTTCAACTGACCCAACCGGAATATTTTTTCAGATGATCAATTCACAAAAGTTTTCCTGGTTTTGACTTTTGGCCAGATTCAGGATGGGAAAACTTTTCAAAGTCTCAAAGACTCTCATGTTTGTTGCCAGCCAGCTCTAGCTGTGAGGATAAATATATTAAACACTGTGATGTGCCTAGATACTATGGTGATGGGTGCCAGATAAGTACCCATGATAGGTCAATTCCTCATATTACCCAGCAGTGACATTATGGGTGGAGTAGAGCCCTCTTTGGTTTCACTGGAAATTTTTCACAATATTTTAAATTTTCTTCAACAGAACAAAAGTTTTCATTTTGCTTCCATTTTGGAAGGGGTTTTTTATTTTTTTTATTTCCTCTCTTTTATTTCCTTTTGCTTTCATGTTTTCACTGGAAAATGGGGGAAAGTGGGGAAAAAATGGCTCCAAAACATTGAAATGAAAATTTTTGTTGTCAAAAAATTAACAAACTTAGAAAGAAATGGTTATTTTTCAGGAAACCCGCCCCTCCCCCCCAAACCCTGAAAACTAAAATAAAATGTTTGCTTTCATTGCAAATTTTTGAAGGAATTTGGGGGGGGGGGGGGGAAGCCATTTTTCATGGAAAAGAAATTTAAGCCATCAAATCTTCAATTCTCTCTATTCATACGTTATCCTCTTAGTCTTGCCATTTCCTTGGTTTGCTGAAACAATTCTAGGTATGAAACTCCACAGCTTTCATAGTTCTTTGTTCAGTATTTGCATTACCGTAATGCCCTGAAGGCCCAGTCATGGGGCAGAACCCCATTATCCCAGGCACTGAACAAAAAGACAGTCGCTGCCCCATACAGCTTATAATCTAAGGACAAGACAAGCAACAAAAGGTTGATACAGACAGGAGAGCACAAGGAAACAGTGAGACAATATTGGTTAGCATGATAGGCAGTGGTCTCTGCACACGAGCAGCCTAACCTTCGTCAGGTTTTTTTATAAGCCACACAGCAAGGGAGAGTTAGAAGAAGGACAATGAGGTACATTTGCTGATGTTTACAGGGGAACTCCTCCCAGGTATGAGGGGCAGCATGATAGAATGCACAAAGGTGCTTGTTTGAAAATTTAGTAAGCGGGCAACAGAGGCAGGCATCCTGGGCCAATCGGAGTTGGGAGTCGGCATTGTACTAGTGAATGACAGATGGGATAGGTATGGTGCAGTAGGGCGTGAACGGCTTTGAAAGTGAAGATGAGTAGTTTATGTATGATGTGATGAAGAACGGAGAGCCAGTGGAGGGCTGCAAAGAGAGAGGTGACATGGACAAAGTGATGAGACAGGGAAATGATCTTTGCAGGAGTGTTTTGAATGGATGTAAGTGGAGGAAGATTGCATTTGCCAAGGCCGGAGAAGGGGATGTTGCAGTAATTGAGACGCAAGATTATGAGAACCAGGATAAGAGATTTGTTTATTCTACTTGCTTAAAGTTTGTCTCATTCTTGCATCCAGTGAGAAAAGCAGGGTGGAAGGGGAATGGATCAGAAAGGATAAGGGTGAGCTAACCTACCAGGAGTAGATGAAGCTCAAGAAATAGGGCAAAGACACCACAAGCTGCAGCCAGCGCCAATTGGGGATGGCGTAAGCCACCCCAGCCAGAATGCACTGCCCGATTGCAAAGCAGTAACCATAGATGGTGCCCACAACGGCCCGTGTGCGGGTGGGTGTCCATTCCACAGCTGGGGAGAGACACACACAAAGGGAAAATAATCTCTCTGTCCTTGGGCTGATGACCTCCAGTGGTGAGAACAAGCACGAGCGGAGGCAGCAGGAACATGTACAAACAGCCTTCCCCTGGCTCTTTGAGGCTGAGATGAAATAGCTCCCCAGAACCTGCATTCCCCGATCCATGCCTCCTTCCCCTGCTAGTTGCATCCCACCTAGTGGTAGTAGATGGTAGTGCACCCTGCTGGAGGCGCTCCATTCCTCCTCCCCATGGCAGCAGCCAGTACTGCGCCCTGCAGCAAGTCCACACCCTGATGGCAGCAAGCAGTACTGTACCCTGCAGGGTTGCAGCAGCTCCAACACCCCACAATGGCACACTTATGCACCCTGAAGTACATCAGCCACAATACACAGCTGTTATGTAATTGAATAAGCTGAGTCCCATTAGCCTCTGATACCCAACTGCTCCTGGGTCCTTCAGTTCCTAGAGGACCTATATACATTGAATAGTGCAAGGGACTTTCTAGTAATGAGGAGGGCATTGACGGGCTGACGCACATGGCCTGTGCCTGTTCTGTAGGAGATGTATTGTGGAATCTCTGTTCTGTTGTGAATCATCGTCATCTGATGACGGCACTCCACTCTAAATAGCTTCCCTTCCATTCTTGGGGACTGTAGGGTTCGGCCGGGACTCGTCCCGCTCTGGGGCGGCTGGGAACCAGGCCGCCTCACTATAGGGACCTGCATGCTATTGGAAGCTGCCGTGTTTTGTGGCTCTCAGGCAGGGACTGAGCAGACAAAGAGGTTTAGGAAACCCACGTCCTGGCGCTGAAGGACCTGGGAGAGGGGGAGACTGCCACCCGCATGTTGGGTGGCAGGGGGGACGCAGGCCCACCCACTCCACTGCGTCTCAGTCCGGGGCCCTAGTAGCGGCAGAAGACCCGTTGCTGCGTCAATGGGGATCCTGACCGCAGCAAACTGACATTGGCTCTGGGTGTGCTGCAGCCAGACTAGGGTCGGCTGGCCCCGGGCTACTTCCTACCTCCCCCTCTAGATGTACCTGCGTCTGGACAGAGTCTTCCAAGGAGTCAAGCACCATGGGCTCCTCTGGGTACCCGGCGGGCGGTAGGCTTGGCAGCAGTTCTGGGTAACTTGCCACAGACGAGTTTACCAGCTTCTCCGGGGTCTGGTCGGTGTCTGGCCGGTCCTCGGGTCGGCCGCAAACTGCAGGAGTCTCCCAACTGGGAGCTAGGCCACAGGCGTCTGGCTTGTCCGGTGGCCAGGCCTCTAGTGAACTCTGGGCAGTGCTTCTATATCGTGATACCAACTTTTCCCAACCTAGTGCTAAAAATTTCCCAAATCTGGTGGAAAAATTCCCAAGTAAAGCTTTTTACAGTGCTTCTATAACCTGGGAACTTTCCCAAAACTTGGGAATTTGTGAGTAAAATGTTTCAACTTGGGAAATTGGGAATTTTCATTCAAAACATTTTACTCAAAAATTCCCAGATTTTGGGAAATTTCCCAAGATATAGAAGCACTGGTTCTGGGGTTGGGCTTTTGTACTTTCTGTCCTGCACCCTGACCTCTGGGGAGGGGGGCGGGGGGTGCAAGCTCCACTGGCTCCGCCCACTTTGGTGTCTGGCGGGGCTCGTCCCCCTCCGGGGCGGCTGGGAACCAGGCTGCCTCACTACAGGGACCTGTATGCTATTGGAAGCTGCCCTGTTTTGTGGCATGTCCTGTGCTCTGGCACTGCAGAAGCACATGGAGGTGGGATTGTTCCAGAGAACTCAGTTCTCGTTTAGGTACCACATTCTCAGAAGAGGACAGGCCCAGATTTCAAGGTGCAAAATACCTCCTAAATAACATGCTCAGATCTTTGTCAGCTGTGGCAATCAGTGTCCCAAAGAGAGCTGCTGAGTGCTTTGGTAAATCCAGGTTGGAATGAGAACTAGGAGTTCTGGAAAAATCTAGCTCCCGATTTTTGCTGCTGAGACCTTGGACATCCCACCCATGCGGTGTGTGCTTCTGGTCTCTCTGTGCTCCCACCACAGAGTAATTTATTAGCAGCAGGAACAAGGCACCTCCGTCTATCCCCAGTAACCAACTCATCTTGTGTCTGGGATGGCAGGCGCCAGACACACTTACACAGAGAGACACTGTTCATCGCAATGCCCGAGATGGCCATTCCGGTCAGGAAACGGAAGATGCAGTAGGCAGTGAAGCTGGGCGAGAAGGCAGTGCAGGTGCTCGTGACAGCCATCTGCAAGTAGCACCAGATCAAGGGAGACCTGCGGCCAAACCTGAGCCAAAAAACCAAGAGAACAGGTGAGGGAAACCCAGGATACTGAGCCAAGTATGTTCAGAGTGGAAGTTAAACCTGGTGCAAGGAACTATTGGTGCCATTGACTGGCATGGCTTCCTGGCTTGGGGAAGGGGCAAAGAGGCAGGAGGCCCCAGTTCTAAAACCACCTCTGTGGCATGTGACAAAAGGTTATTGATGAAAATACTTCATGTCAGCCGTGCTGTAGCTGCTAATGATGAGGCCTGCAGGGCTGGATTAAGGCAATCTAGGGCCCTGGCCATAGGGTTATCCCCTGGCTGGTATCTGACTGTTAGAAAAAATGCAATCTTAATTTAAAAATCTCCAGGGCTGGAGAATCCACCACAGCCCTTGGGCCGTTGTTCCAATGGTTAATTCTTTTTGCTGTTAGAAATTTGCACCTTATTTCCAGTCTGAATTTGTCTAGCTTCAATTTCCAGCTACTGGCTCTTGTTAGATCTTTGTCTGCTGGATGGAAAAGCCTCTTATCAGATTGCTGCTCCCCCTGTAGGTACCTATATAGAGAGCCCCATGTTTTTTGCAAATGTGAAATAATATGAAAAAAAGCAAAAAACTCACCCTGCAGTGGCAGCTCCTGTCCTGTGAAGCTCGGCCTGGCTCCCCACTCTGAACGGGGGGGCGCCCCACCAAACCGGAGCAGCACTGTGACCCCATGTGCCAGGCCACAACATCCTGAGTCGAGAGCCAGGCCCAGCCGCACCGCACAGGACCCCAGGAGCCGCTTCTGTGGGGTGAGTGCAGGGCAGGCTCGGGGGTGCAACATTCACCTCCCCCAGAGCCTCCCAACCCCTGGTGGCAGGACTCAGCCCCCCTCCGGGGCCTCCCAACCCCCAGGGCAAGACCCGATCCCCCTGCATGGATAACATTAAGAAAACAAAAATAACAAGAAATTCCCCAAAATAAAATAAACAATTATTAAAAGAATTCAAGAGTCTCCACTTACAGACTGTGATCAAGTCACCCCTTAACCTTTGCTTTATAGATTGAGCTCCTGGAGTCTCTCACTGTAAGGCACATTTTCCAAGCCTTTAATCATTCTCGTGGGTCTTCTCTGACCCCTCTCCAACCTACCAACATCCTTCTGGGATTGTGGACACCGGAACTGAACACAGGATTCCAGTAGCAGTCGCACCAGTGCCAAATACAGAGATACCATAACTTCTCTCCTCCTGCTCGAGATTCCTGATTCCCCCAGGAATCAGCCTTACTCGGCTTCATACCGACGTTGCCCTCACCTGTCTGACAGACCTCCAAAGATGATGCCTCCCGCCAGGACCCCAGCCATGTAGATGGACTGAGCCATCTGCTTCAGCTGCCGGGAGTCACACACCAGGTCCCACTGTAAGGGAGAGAGGAAACGAAGCTGGGCTCCAGGAGGAAGACTGGTTTGTGGTTAATGCCCCAGACTGGGGCTGAGATTTTCAGAGCCATTAATGGCATTTAGACAGCCAGTTCCCATAGCAATCCTTACAATTCATTTTAATTTGTTAATTACAAGTCCAAAGCTACCTACGTTTAATGGGAAATGTGATCTGCAGGGCATCACAGCCTGAATCTCTCTGAGCCTCAATGTCCATCATCTGTAAAATGAGGGAGGATTATCCTGGTCTCTAGCTTTCTCCCTGTGCAGCACCCAACACAGCTGGGCCCCAATCTCAGTTGGGGTCCACAGAGCACCCAGCACAGTCTGAGCTGGGCTCTGTGCAGTGCCAGGTACAACAGGGCTCCACTCTCAGCTTGGGTCTGTGTAGCATCTGGCACAGTGAGTCTCCGAACTCAGCTGGGTCTCTGCAGTGCCTGGCAGAATGGGTCCTTTCGATGTTAATGTAGGATCAAATATAATGATCCCACGTGAGGCGGATGGTTTTGAATGGACTGAGTGTTCAAAAGACTGGGACCCCTACTCCTAGCTCTGACACTGACTTGCTGTGACCTTGGGCAAGTCATGCTGCCGCACTGCGCCTCAGTTTCCCCCAGTTGTGAGGTGGGATAGTAAGGTTTAGTCACTATTGTAAAGCCCTTTGAGATCTAGGGGAGAGCAGGGCTAGCTCTTAGCATCATTCACAGTTTCTTTAATGCGGATTAGTGGATTATGTCCAGTTTAAATGAGAGGAAACTGACTGCAAAATGGACGGGGGAATTCCCACCCCAACCAGTGCAACCACAGCTTCCTCCTACTCGTACACTGAAGGAATCAAGCCTCTGTGAAGCGCAAAGGCCGTGTCCTGCTTTCCTCTACACCTGTGCAATGGCAGCCACTTGAAGCCGCATGGATTGAAGTCGCCTGGGGGGCCAGAATGTAACTGAGAACAGCACGTGGCCCTGGATGAAATTCTGCACTGACTTAGGCTGAAACCAAGCCGATGTCAATAGACATGCAGGGGCTGTAGGTTGGTGCAAATTTTAAGATCAGATCTAGGAAGAGGAGGATTGATAGATAGATACTCTGACCCTCTCTGCCCAAAGGACAGTGAAACTTACTTGCAAAAATCTGTAAAAAGGCATAACTCCAACAAAAATAATTTTCAACTCATCCACCCCAACTTCCACCGCATGGTTTCAGTATCCTTTTCCCTGCCGGTTACCTGCACTGCAGCAGGTCTTGCTCTCACGTACCTCTGTAATGATGGTGCTGGTGAAAATGCTCTTGTCGTACACCCACCCATCAGCGCAGGGTTCAGTCTCCAGCTCGGTTAGGTTTGTGACTGTGGCGTTGGAGTCTAGGAGCTGCCACTGCGTGGTGACAAAGCGGTGACACTTCTCTGGCTGCATGTTGCTGTCCATGGGGATGGAGACCCTGAGGAGGTCCTTGGCAGCAAGTTTTCCGGTGAAGTTGGTGTAAGGAGTGTTGTTGATGTTGATATGGACATGGCAGTGGTGTTCAGAGGTGGCAGCAGTGAAGTTCTGCAGGAGGTTATGGCTGGCCAGCATGAAAACTGGGATAGCCAGTAAGATCACATAGATGATTTGGAAGCGACCCGTCCCCCCGACGTGGTCTAAGAGCTCGGCAAAAGTCATGCTGCCGGGTTGGAAGATTCAGCACTAACCGTCTGGGTTAAGCAAAAACAATGGGGCTCGAATAACGGACGTTACCTGAATAGGTCGATTACTTGTAAAAATTAAATGTTGTGCGATGAAAATATCTACACAGAAAGACGTTAATTTGAATCCAGCTTGTATTCCACTTCACAACTTCAAAGACAGCCATAAAGCGCAGCACTTCTTACAAAAAGTCAGCTGTTGGCAAATAGTGTCCATGGATTCTTGAGGGTGTAGTTTCCAAAGAAGAGGCGTTGAGTTATAGTCTCCCTAAATAACTGAGTGTCCTACCACGTTGCTTCTCCTTTGTTGCAAAAATTCCCATGCAACCATTCCTAGTTTCCTGTCAGCTGCGGGAATACTCCACACACCTTTTCTATGAACTGTAGACGCATAAGGGAATGGTTTTGCCAAGCTTAATTCCACGTTGATCCTTGCATTTTACCTCTGGAAAAACAGGTGGGGTTTATATATCGCTCGGAGGGTTATATAAGGCCTTAAACAGGTCACTTGGTTAAAATTTAACTTTGTTTTGCATGGATTAAGTCCAAAAAAGAGAGAGTCTGAAAGCAATGTGCTAGATACGGCGCTAAATCCTTCCAGTGCAGGGGTGACAAACACGCTGATCCAAGCTGCTAAACCACATTGCCTTTGAGTGAGTATATTATTCACACCACAGGGCTAGAAATTACCTATAGCTAAAAAGGATCCAGATTTAGCTGAGATACCACAAGCCCACCTCTGTTCTGGGTAGAGTGATCAGACAGCAAATGTGAAAAATCGGGAGGGTGGTGGGGGGTAATAGGAGCCTGTATAAGAAAAATACCAAAAAATTGGAACTGTCCCTATAAAATTGGGACATCTGGTCACCATAGTCCTGAGTCGTCACTATTCTTAAAATATCACCTGGATATACCTAGCTGAGATTGGGACCCTGTTGTGCCAGGGATTGTACAACCCCATAGTGTGAGCCATCCCTGTCCCAAAGCGCTTACAGTCTAAATAGACAAGACAGACCAAAGGGAGGGTTGTAATTAGCGTTGGTCTGAAAAATTTTAGCAAGGAAATGTTCTGCAGGAAAGTGTCGTTTTTGACAAATGTCTTGACTCTAAAACATTTTAAGAAAAAAGATTTGAAGATGAAAAATTGGAGATGACAAATTTCAGGTTTTCAGGGTAAAATGACCTTTTGTTTAGAACTTTGAGCTAATTACAGAAAAAATGTTTGGAAAATACAAAATGGTTGAAAGATAAACAAAATGTTTCAACTGACCCAACAAAAGTGGCGCATACGCTTGTGCTGGGCCCACAACACAGAGACACGGGGCGAGCCAAAATGACTTGCCCAAGTGCCTGTAACTGAACTGGGGATGGAGCCCTGAATTTGTGATTCCTCATCTTATGCATTAACTCTGAGGCCATTCTTCCTCACAAGGCGGCTCTTGCTGTGGTGTAGTTTTGATGTCTGACGAGTGACTTGGTAAGTCCAGTACTGCCAGAGTCAGCCTAGTTGGCTGATTGGCTTAGTGGAGGTGTCCTTTGTTTGTTCCATGCTGCCACTCATGCCTTGCAGCTGAAGTGCTAGGGGTCTCAATCAAGCCATTTGGGGGGTTTTAATGAAGAATAATATCTGAGTAAAAAACAAATGATATGATCCTAAGACTGTTGTGTTATGGGTTGTTGTTTGTCTTGGTTCCCAGGTACCAGTGACTGGCATAGATAGACTGATACATATGGGGATGGGGGGATGTGCATGGGGATAGATGGATGGACAGATATTTCTTTTGGGTCATGTCGTAGGTTTGCTGGGGGGAGGGAAAAGCTGAGGAGCTCAGCAGAAGTGGGGCAGTTCTATTCTGTGGGGTTGAGCAGGGCAGTGTGAGCTCACATAGCCAGTCTGTGCCCTGCCCCACATCTCTGTGAGGGCCCCTGTCTGACCTGGGCAGACTCAGAGGCAGCTCTGCCATCTGCACTGCAGAATCAATGGCGGCTGCAGCCTGTCGTGGGGAGGGAAGTAGGAGCGGAGGCTACTGCAGGAGCAGCTACTGAGTGCAAACCATGACCCAGCCCATTTCTTCCTCCTTCCCCAGGGCTGCTGGAACAATTTCTACGGGGGGGTGGTGCTGAGAGCCACTGAACCAAACTGTAAACCCTGTATATGATGGAAACCACTTCAAGCCAGGGGGTGCTGCAACACCCCCCACAGCCCTAGTTCCAGCACCTATGCCTCCCGCCCTTCTGCAAACCATGGCCCAGCCCCTCTCTTCTTCCTCCCGCCCCTGCAAACCAGGGCCTGGCCCCTCTCTTCCTCCTCCCCCGCAATTTCTACTCCTCTCTCTTATTTCTGTGTTTCCCTGCAAGGGCCGGGCAGTGCTGCGTAGCTTGCAGGAGCAGTGGTTGAAGGTACAACTGATACCCTGGGGCCCACCACACTGTTGGGGGCAGAGGTGCTGGGATTGCTGGGAGTAGCCAGTGTCAGGGGCTCGATCTCACAGGGGGACTCGGGGACTAGGGTGCAATGTCTGGTACCCTGCAAGGCCAGGTTAGGGCTGGCATTGCCCAGAGGGCAGTGCGTGAGGGATGGAGCTGACACCCAGCTACCACAGGGAACGCCCTTTTGTTAGAGGCAGGGGTGACAGAGCGACTCACAGTCCTGAGCACAGTCCAAGAACTTGGGGCTGGGGGGGCAGAATTGCTGTGGGGGTTTGGGACGGTATGTAACTCATTGCTGGGCTGGCCAAGGGGCAGATGTAGGGCTTGGGGTAGAGTTGGGAGGGGAACATTTTTCCCCATCCCTCCTGAGGCTTCACGATTTTGACACTTTTTTCCCATCTTGCGTTTGGACAAAAAATCGCAATGTCCAAAAAGTTCACGGACCGATAAACATAAGAAAAAAGTCCAGCTGGGTGACTCAAAACACGCCTTTCAATTTCCACCTTTTTCATCTATTTTTTTTTCCAGTAGAAATAAAAAAATGTAAGATGGTCATTTAGAAACTGAAAACAAAACGTTTCATTTTGAAAAGGGATATTTGGACAAGTTAGACACCCCGCCTCCCCCGATCTGTAAATCTGGGATAACAGTCCTGACCTCCTTTGTAAAGCGCTTTGAGAACCAGGGCTGCAAAGCCCTAGACAAGATCTAGGGATTATTAACAGTGGCCATCAAGTGAGTCCACTTTTTTCCACACTGTCCTTTATTGGTTCAGGGGGTTGCCTGATTAGTAACTGAAAAAATCACAATCTAATAATCTAACTAAAATCAATTTACAAAAGTTGAGCATAGTTCTGTATGATCCCAACATCAACAATGTGACAGTCTCTCTTCCTAAGAGATCTTTATTTACAAATCAGCTTCAAGTGTTGTTTCATGCTGCATTAAAACCAAAGACATGGGGTTCTCAAACTGTGGGTCATGACCCCATTTTAATGGGGTCACCAGGTCTGGCGTTAGACTTGCTGGGACCCGAGGCTGAAGCAGAAGCCTGAGCCCAACTTCCCAGTGCTGAAGCTCTTGGGTTTTGGTTTTGGCCTCCGTGCCTGGAGCAGTGGGGCTCAGGTGGGCTCAGGCTTTGGTCCCCCCTCCTGGGGTCACGGTGTAATGAAGTTTGAGAACCGCTGAAAGACAATCACAGACTTCGCTAAAGCTGATGGGTGTGCCAACCCGCATTTCAATTTGTGGAAGAAGCAATTAAGCCCCTTTATACAGTAGAGCCAGCTACAAAGAATGAAGTGACCTCCTCTGGAAGCTCAGAGCTACACCCTGCCTGCTGAGGGGTTTCCCGGGTTGCAGACACAGGGGCTAGGAGGTTGGTTTTGCAACCTGAGTGTGCTGGAGGCAGGAAGCCAGAAACAGTTGTGGGAGCCTGACAGGACGCAGAGAGGCAGGGCTTCTTGGTTACAGAGCCTGTTGGTGGGGCAGACTTGGGGATTTCTGAGCAGGGAAACTGTTGACTGTTACTCTCATCAGTGCTCAGGGAAACAGGACTGTGTGCATTCTTTGTGATTAAACTAGATTATATCATGAACTCCTGGTGTGATGCTGGGGCCTAAAGGGCCAATGCGATCCTTAGTTGTATAAACTGGGGAGTGGGGAGTAGTGAGTAGGAGCAGGGAGGAGATTTTACCTCTGTATAAGGCATTGGCAAGACCCAGAGTGGAATAGTGCCTCTGGTGCCCACATTCTTGAAAGGATGTTGAAAAACTGGTGAGGGTGCAACTGAGAGCCAGAGAAATGATTTGAGGGCTGGAGAAGATGCCTGACAGTGGGAGACCTGGGCAGCTCATTCTGTTTAGCTTCTCAAGGAAAAGAAGATTGAGAGGTGACTTGACCACACTGTACAAGAACCTTCAAGGGGAGAAAATCCCAGGTACTAAAGGGCTTTTCAGCCTAGCGAGAAAGACAGAACAAGAACCAATGGCTGGAAGTTAAAGCCAGACACATTCCAATTAGAGGCAACAGTGTTTCCCAGTGCGAATGATTAGCCATTGGAACAAACTCCTGAGGCGAGTGGTGGATTCTCCATCGCTTGATGTCTCCAAATCCAGACTGGCTGCCATGCTGGAAGATGCTTTAGCCAAACACAAATTATTTGGGCTCTATACAGGGAATCAGACTAGATTATATAATGGGCCCTTCTGACTTCAAACTCTGTGAATCTATGAAACCCTACCAGGAACATACCTGTCTGTATCATCAATTTCTCCTGCTAATGGAAAGAACTCTACAAGGCCCTGCATATTGGCAAACCACTGGGGCCAAGGGGACAGCACTACAGAGAAAGCTTCACCTCACAGCTTCTCCATCTATGGAGCTTTCTCACCGCAGAGCCTCCCAATAAGGAAAGTATTTGGAATTTACAGCAATGGGGATTGAGAATTATGGGTGTCTAGAGGCAGGAGAATGGGGCAGACATCGAGGATGGAGCTGGAAGCAGCCAGTCGAACCACTGATGCCCAGTGCCATGTGGTCTGAAGGACAGTGTTGCCCTGTGACTTAGAAGACCTGGCTCTGCTGCTGGGTGATCTTGAGTAAGTCATTTTCCCCGCTCTGTGCCTCAGTTTCCCCAACTTTATACAGGGATAATGATACAAACACTTTGCGATCTGCTAATAAAAAGCACTAAGTGCTACATACCGTTATTATTACTACTGTTTGAGCTAGAAGAGCAGCTCAGCCAGCTGTTGTAGTGGCAAGGTCCAGTCACTAGGGGGCAGACAGGCTCACATGCATTGTTGCATGTATTTTCCCCCAACCTGTTGCATCTCACTGGACCAGCCCTGGGCTGTGTGTTTATTATAGGGCCATGTTTGCTCCCCAGTGTACAAAGGCTTGTTTTCTCCAGTGCATAGGCTGAAACATAAGCTTTGGGATAGATTCATCCCAGCAGTATTTCCAGTGGGGTCTGTAATCTTTGTCCCCATCTTGTGACAGGCAGGTGCAGAGCAGCCTCAGAGCAGCAGGGAGCATTTGCAGAAAACCCTGGACTCTGGGCTGTAGTACCCCACTGGAGTCTGCATCTCCTGTTCTATGCCCCCTCCCTCTGCTATCTGCAGCCCCCGAGTAGTGGTCAGGTGTCCTGCACCATCAGGGCATGCCCCAGTGGCAGCAGGCAGTGCTGCTGTACATCAGCCACATAACACAGTAACGATACCCGTTTCGGTGCTGAGTTACATTGGCCCCTGGTCCCAGTCCCTGAGCAGCAGTTGTGTGGGCATTGGGTATCAAGAAGTGTATGCTTCAGAGTTTGTCCCTGACTTCTTTCAAAGCGGGGGGAAAGGTTACATTACACAAAGCTGATGCCACCTAGGAGGTAAGGGGCATCATTGTACTCCTTGGCATACTCAGAGTTTTGGTTAGCCCTGGGGGTGGAGGGTTCCTGCCTGTTCCTGAGAGCTTTGAATCAGCCCACACATTCCTTTCCCAGTAGGTTTCTCTCTTGCAACCCTTCCCCCAAGCTGCGGTGCAGATTTAACCCCCTTCCCCCTGAATGCTTGTGTGCAAAAACCCACCCTGTGTGTGGGTCTTAAGGGACAAGGTGTTAACTGTGAGAGTATGTGTATTTGGATGGAGGAATATTTGAAACTGAGCTGCTGCCACCCCCCTATTGGATCCAGAAGGCATCTGAGTCTGAGTGCCATCAGCAAGTCTCCTTGAGCAGAACTTTCTGCTGGTTCTGAAGGGGAATCTTCTCTTTGGTGTCTTCACCCCTCTTCATTTGGGACCTTTGATGAAATGGGGGTAGAGGGAGAAATACTAATGAAGCAGCGAGGCAGAACACGCATAAGTGATTTTCCAGCCAGCTTGAATACTAAAACGAGGCTCTGACATTATTCACCAGGGCTGAACTTCCCTAGAGGAACAATACAAGGGTAGTACACCACTGAAGAGCCCCATAGGCTAGTGGTTGATGCTCTGGGTGGGGACTCAAGAGACTGAGTTCTAATCCCAACTCAGCTGTTGACCTGCTGTGACACTGGGCAAGTCCTGTCTCGCCTCTGTTCCCCCCACTCATTGTCCATTTAGACCAGCGATTCCCTGGGAGCTCGCCCAGGCCCCACCGTGTCCTCTGAACATTCCCCCACATTTTGGGGACCTCTGATTTAGACGGTCAGATCTTCAGGATGAATCTGTCTTACTGTGCATTTATGGGCACAACAGGGGCCCCAATCTTGGATGGGGTCTTTGCAGCGCCTGGATAGCTACTTATCTTTCAACATACATGCCTAGTCTCTTTCCACTCACTGGAATCAGTCAGTGGATAGAGGATGATCAGGAAACCCTTTGTACAGCACCTAGCACAGCAGGGTACACGGCCATGACTGGACACCTGGGTGCTACAGTCTTACAAATAATAACAATGGCTGGGTGGGGACAGGGCTGATCCCAAGCACCAGCTGAGTGTTTTGGCCTTTGGAGTCCAAGCCCTGTCTTGACCCCAGGTGTCAGACAGGAAGAGAGGGGAGACCCCCCCACCAGACCAACCTCCTCCACAGTGTCTGGCAGTGTTTGGTTGTGATTCTCCAGGAGGAAGGTGGCCACAATGCCTGAGATGATTGGGCAGCACCGTAGACGACTGGCGGTAGGAAGGAGAAGTATTTATCCAACATCTTGGCCAAGGGAGCCACAATACCTCCTACCCGGGCCATGGTGCTGCCAAAGCCCAGTCCTGTTTGCTTGGCGTTGCAGGGAAATGACCATCCAGAACAGGGAAGGATTAGCTCAGTACTGGGTGGGCAGAGCTGCTGGGAATGCTAAATAGTGACCCAGCAGGATGTGCTGCTCACCCTTCACAGCCAGTGCTGACCCCAATGACCCAGCATGGCACTAGGGGGCGTTGTGCTGCATGGAGTAGGGTGGGGGCTCAGTAGGAGATGCTCTCTTCTCACAGTCAGTGCTGACTCCAATGCTGCAGTGCCATTCTAGGGGGCGCTGTGCTGCAAGGAATTGGGTGCAGGGTTCAGTAGGGGTCAGTTGGAAATGCTGCATCTTACCTGATCGGTGTGGGGTAGAGCTCAGTTGTGAATAGAAACTCGCAGTTGAAGGCAGCTGAAAGACATCCCTTCCCAATCACAGCCAGTGATGTGCGGACTATCTGCAGCTCTGCAAAGAGGGGACAAGGAGAATCCAGGGGTAGAACCCTGTTCCAAACTCTGAGCTCTCCCTGCCTATCTTCCATTCTGCATCCCAGCACTGTAACCTTGGCAGCCTCTCTCCTCTGCCCTGCTTCGCCTGGCATATCCCCAACCCTGCTCTTTCTTCCTTTGTCACTTCTCCAAGACCTGGCCTTTCCCCTCTCTCCAATGGGTAGGAATCTCCTCCATCTCTCATCTTGATTGTTTTATCCTCTTCCCGCCTGACCTCACCCATGCCTAACTCAGGTCTATTCAGATAGATGGCTGTGTATGGAGATGGATAGGTGGTTATGTATTTGGATGCATGGATAGGTGGTTATGTATATGGATGGATGGATAAATAGGCCATTACATATGTAGATGGATAGATAGAGAAAGAGAGAGAGAGAGAAAGAGAGATGCATACTGAGGGAGTCAATTACTCTTTGAGTTACTTTAGACTCATTGACATGTCTTTGGCGGTTATGCGCTAAGCACTGCCGTATGTGGACTGGACCAAACCCACCTCTGGGCACAAAGATTTTTGTGATGATGACAAGCCCAGCCAGGAGGAGGAAGGCTGAGAGCGTGACCCTGCACCCAATGTAGGACATGGAGATGGTGACCACCACTTTGGCTGGGAAGTTGACCGCTCCAAAAATCAACTGGATCAGGTAGATACTGACGCCAAAGTTCTGCAGGTCCATGGCCAGCCCGTAGTAGGAGAAATTGGTAGAGAACCTGCCATTCACCATAGAGAGAGAGAGGCAAAGGGATGAGTGAACGTCCTGTTGAGTGTGCAGCCTGGTGAGATTTAGCTCCAGGCCTAGTCACAACTTAAACCCAATCTAGATGGGACTTGAGCGCTATCTAGGCCCTTGTGCCAGCCCTGTGAACAGGGTAGAGTTGGCCAGGGGAACTTTTAGTGTCATGCTTGTGGGTGCTCTGGTTGGTGTGTGCAGTGATGTAACAGAGTGGGAGGGGGGCATTATTCAAAGCAGAGATGCCCAGGACTGAATGGACACACAAAGGGACCTAAAGTGCACCAACTTTAGAGAGAAAACCCACAGACCTGAGAAGAACCTGACAGACAAGAGCTAGATAGACACATAAGATAGACAGACAGATCTGTGTATGTCTAGGGATGGATTAAAGCATGGATGAATAACCCTTAGGCAGACAGATGTCCAAAATCTGTGGATTATCTATGCTCAGAAATGGACTAAGGTTATCGATACTGGATCTGCCAATCTTAATTTGAACCCAGATTTAGGATCAGGGCCGAAGGGAAGAAGTGCTCTTACCACACAATTGAGAGGCAGCAGAATATCCGGCGTATGGCGGGCGTTCGTACCAGATCCGAGATCATGTAGGAGGACTTCACTGTTGACAGTTCCTGCATTTGGGATTTTAGGATCTAGTAGGAAACAAAAGGGTCAGTCGGGAAGCACATGACAGCCCCATGGATTCAGCTATGACAACACAAGACCTGCCAATGGCTCCTTGCTCTGGCAAACGGTAGCTAGTCATTCTTTACTGAGGCAAACTGACCTCTGAGGGGCGGGCGCAGGGTTTGCTGGCTCCTCCCACTTTGGTGTCCAGAGATGCTCGTCCCCCGGGGCAGCTGGGAGCAAGACCGCCTTGCTACAGGGAGGGATCAGTCCGCTCTGGCTGGAGCTCTCCCTCCTCCTCCTCTCCTGGGCTGCTGCTGGCTGGAGCTCCCACTCCCACCCCCTTCCTGGGTTGCTGCTGGCTGGAGTCTCCCTCCCTCCCTCCCGTCCTAGCCTGCTGCTGGTCAGAGTCTCCCTCCCTGGACTACTACTGCCGCTGAGTGAGTGGGGGGGGGGGCCTTACCGACCTGCCCCCCCGCCTCTGGAGGGAAGAGCACAGGCCCCAACACCATCTAGGGGTCCCTCCTGCCTGCCTGGCCGTCTGACTGCTGCTTGCTGCTGCTGTGTTGGAGCTACTGCCACCGTTGTGGAGTGAGAAGAGACCTGGCTCCTGTTGAGGGATATTGTGCAGGGGGTTTGTTTAAGAACTGAGACTTGAGTGACTTTGAACATCTCTACTCCTGGGGTGGTGAGCCCTCCACCTCATCCATCTGCTCCCGCTCTGCCACCGCCCCCACTGCCGCCCCCTCCACCACCCCTCATACCACCTGGACCTGCTCTTCGCCCCTCGACGGGGCTGTTTGCTCCCCCTGCCCTGTTCTACCAGCCGGGGCTGTTTGTTTGCAACAGTGAGCAGCAAAGACTGAGCTACACGAGCGCCGTGGGCGCACCTGTCTCCCCACCCTGGACTTATCCTGCCCCCCAGCTGCGTTTGGCTGGGGGGTCCCCTCCCTGTGGTCCCCCTGTGTTAGTTGGCCCTCCCCTGCCCCGCCCGTTGCCTGCTTTGAGCCTCCCTGTGTTATACCAATAAAAACAAGCAGGATCTTATTAAAGGGGACAAGATAAAGATGCCACATTTATTACGATAATTTGATTTATGACCAATAACTAATATCTTAATCCTTATACACACACATTATACCTATTCTCTCTCTCTCTCTCACACATATATATATATATATATCCATCAGATGTTCTGCAGCTGCTGCATAGTTACCAGTCCTGCTTGAGTCTGTGGCTTGAGTTTGCAGCTTGGGTTCGTAGCTTGTGGCGGCAAACTGGCCAGGAAAGCCGGGCACAAGGACGAGCTGGGTCTCTGTTGGGCATGCACCGATGCCCTTCCATGGTGGCAGCAGAATGTTACCCTCCTCCAAAGTTTTCCATCTCACCCATCCTTTTTGTAGGCTTTAGTTTGAATCCAGAGTCTATAGGTCTTGCTGTGTCACGCTGCCTCTGGGTTTGGTGACTGGTCACCCGTCAATTGCAGACATGACTTTCAGCCTGGGACCGGGCTTTGATCTTCCTTCTATTGTACCTTTTCTTTTTAGGGTGGATTCTTCTTACTTTGTTAGGGCTCTTGTCTGCATCTTCAGCCCTTGGTGTTTAAACTCCATTTAATCAGGACAGGCTGGGGCTGGAGGTTGATTCCATCATCCATACATACCTCATTCACACATCTAAACTAAACTAATAAGATTACAGCAGGGTTTGCAAAAATGAAGGTTGCAGCAAGCCCTTACAAAATGGAGTAAGCGTTTTAAAAATGGGGTTTGAATTACAATATGGCAAACAGTGAACAGAAGTTACACTGTAGGCAAGTGTAATAAATGGTGAACAGAAGTTACAATACTGAAACAGTGCAAATCTTAGTGATTTAAGCAGGAATTGGATTGATAGTGAAACTTACAAAGGCAGCTGACAGAACAGCTATGGCTCTTAACAAGCATCTTAATTGTTAATTAACCAGTTATTGGGGTAACCGGTTTTATGAATGAATATTGTTTTATTCATAAAACTTTACTCATGAAGTTACATTAATAAAGTAAACAATTAAAAACAATTTCATTCATCAGTCCTACACCTGTTAGTTTGTTTGTTTGCCCCGCCCTAGCCCTTCAGCATTTGTTTGCCTTGCCCCAAACTTTAGCTTTGGTTAGGTTGCCTGCCCCGCCCTTGTAGTTTCCTCCCTGGATTGCCCCCTCTCCCAGTTCGGTGTATTTTGCCTGTGCGCCCATGCTCCCCCCCATAAGCGCTTGTGCCCCTTTTCGGTTACCCCCCTCGCACTGTTCACAGCCTTCCCACTGATGTTGTAGTCCCTCCCCCTGCCCCCCAGTGCAGCCGGAGGAGCCGGCATCCCTTTCTAGCACCTGTGTCCCCTTTTTGCCCCTGCGTGCCTTACCGTTGACACCCTCCTCCCCAGCCTGCAGCCTAGCGGGGAGGAACAGTTGCTTTTTCCTTGTTCCCCTGCCACCCACCTCAGGGGTGCCCTCCTTCCCTTCCCGCAGCCTACCAGGGAGGAGTGATTAGCCCTTCCTCTTCTCCCCCATATTCCCCCACCCTTCCTGCTGGACCCTCCTCCCCTGCGTCTTGCCTAGAGGGGAGGAGCGGCTGCCTGTTACTTCCCCCCCATATAAGGCCATCATGGCAGAGGACCCTGCTCCTCCCTCTGCTCCTGCCCCTGCCCCTGTCCCTGCTTTGACCACTTCCCCCGCCACTGCCCCTGCCTTTGCTGACCCCGTGGTTTCCCCGTTACCCCCGCCCGCCCCAGTGGCTGACCCCTCGGTTGCCCCTGGCCTCGACTCCGCCGCTGCCACGGCTGCCCCCTCCACTGGCAGGAAGGGCCAAGGGAAGAAGAAGGGCAAGGGCCCCGCCTGTACAGCCAAACCTCCTGTGGGCGGGGCTGCCCTCTCCCCCGCGGCCCTGACACCTGCCGTGGCCCCTCCCTCTCCTGCCGTCCCTTCCACCGGCTCTGAGAGTGCTCCCTCCCAGAGCGTATGCCCAGGTGGCCGCCGCCCTTCCGCGTGCCGCCGCACCATCCGCCCCGACCGCCGCCTCCGGACCCATCCCTGGTGGCCGAGGCCCCTTCCCCTCGCTAACCAGGAGGCACGGTGTCCGCTGCCACCTGGTGCCTGCCTCGCCCCACATCGAGACCTACGTGCGGGTGTTGGCGAGGGTGGTAGGGCCCATGGCCATCGTGGCGGCCTCCAAAATGTACGGGAAGGCTGTGTTCTTCCTTGCATCGGAGGCCGCCGTGCAGGAGGCGGTGGAAAGGGGCCTGGCGGTGGGGGGCGTGTTTGTCCCCTTAGAACCCCTGGAGGACTTGGGAGTCTGGGTGGACTTGACCTCCATCCCACCCTACCTCCCTAACGCTGCCCTGTTGCCTGCTCTCTCCACCCTGGGGAAGCCCATCTCCATTCTCAGCCCTCTCTCGCTGGGCTGTAAGGACCCTGCCCTCCGTCACATCCTGTCCTTCCGCCGGCAGGTCCAGCTCCAGCTACCGCCGGCGGCGCGTGACGGAGTGGCGCTCGAGGGGTGCTTCCTGGTGCCCTACCAGGGGGCCCACTACCTGGTCCATTATTCGACAGGGGAGGCCCGGTGCTTCCTCTGCCGGGTGACGGGGCACGTCCTGAGGGACTGTCCCCTGGCCCGGCCCGGAGGGGCATCCGGGACCCCCGAGGCCCGGGAGGGTGCCGGCCCTGTCATCGCCAGCGACCCTGGCGGCTCGGCTACCGCTGTTGCCACCACCCCTCCTCCTCCTGCCGTGACTCCCGCACGGGCCGTGGGGACGGCCGAGCGGGCGGGCCTCGCCTCCATCGAGTCTAGTTCGGCGGGGCCCGTGGAGGAAAGGGCGGGGAGGCTTCCTCCGGCCGCGGGAGAGGGCCCGCCCCAGGGGGAGGTTTCCCTTCCCCCCGCTGTCCCGCCCTTGCCGCCCCGAGCCCCGAAACCATCGTCCTTGCCCTCTGGCCCTGCTCCTGCTGACCGGCCCTCCACCTCCACTTCCACCTCGGAGGGCTGGGTGACCGTCTGGGGGAAGCGCGGCGCCCGCAGGTCGTGGGCTCGATCCCTCCCCTCCGATGAGGAGGGAGAGCAGGCCCCCCGAAAGATGCTGCGGGGGGCTGAGGTTGTTAGCTCTTCTACCGCGCCCCCGGACGGTGCCCAGCAGGAGGTGCCGGCCATGGACGCCGTGGCAGCGGACGGAGAAACTCCTGCCCCCTTTGTCGAGCCCCCCCCGAGGAGGGTCCAGTGGCGGTTCTCCCGGCCCTTATTCTGCCTGTGCCCGCCGCCGCCGATGCCGGGGCGGTTGTTGTCTCTGTGACTGGCGGGGAGGTTGCCGGGGCAGAGGGGACCGCGTTCACCTCCATATTTGATGAGATCGAGGCCCTGGGTCTGACCCCGGTCACCCAGGGGGAGGACGACCCTCCGCCAGCGGGCCTCGATCTGGGCGGTGGCTTAGTTCCGCCGCCCCCTCCTGCTCCCTGTCCCTCGCCCCATTCTGCCATCCCCGATCTTGTCCTTGGGGAACCCTTGGCCCTACTCGTCAGCCCGGCTGTGAATACCACCTCGTGTGGAGCCGCCGAGCCCCTCGGGGCGACGGCTGACGTTGAGCGGCCGGTTCCTGCCCTTGATCCCGCCCCTTCCCCTGATCCTTCCCCTGAGGCTTCCTCTGTCCCTGCTGCCTCCGTTCCCTCGGAGAAAGACCCTGGCCGAGAGGAGCCGCATCCCAGCGGCTTGGCTGCGGGAGACGGAGAGCCCGTTCCTATCCCTTCCCCTGTCTCTGATCCTGTCCCCTCTCCTGCCCCTGTCCTGTCCCCGATCCTGCCCCTAAGGTATCACCTGTCTTTCTCCCTTCCACCTCCAGTTCAACTGCTGCCCCCAGGGTTGTCACGTTCCCCCAACCTGCAGACAACCCTCAGGGGTCGGTTTTCGTGTCTCCCCTTCCCGTCACTGTAGGGGCTGCATTGTTCCCTCCACCGCCCTCTCCTTTGCCGGGGATGGGGACGGGATGCCCGGCGCAGCAGCCCCGGAGCTCGGCCCCTTGTTTGCCCGTCTCCGTGGGCCGCGAGGACCTTTCAGGGGCCCCACCGGAGGACGGCGGCGACTTGGCCGCTGCCTCTCCCCCCTGCGCTGAAGGATGAGCTGCGCCTCTTTCCCTCGGACACCCGCGGCTCAAAGGGCAAGGTGCAGCTCGCCCTTCAGGACTGGGGGGATTTCCATCCTGTCCTCGGGGCCGTGACGGCGCTTTTGGGGGAGGGGAGAGGGACCGGACGGCGGGACATCGTGGCCTATCGGCGGGCCCCCAAGTTCCGCGACTCCCTCTTAACCTTCGGGGTCGAGACCGGGATCTTGCGGGGCCCGCTGGAGGCCGTCGATCCCCCTGCCCGTGAGGATCTGCCCCAGCCCTCGCTATGACTGTCACCATCTTTGCATCATTGAACACCCGGGGCTGTAGGGTGGGTCTCAGCAGGAGCCAGGTGCTCTCCTTCCTTCGGGAGTGGGGGGGTACTCTGTGATCTTCCTGCAGGAGACCCACAAGGCTCCTGCCGTCGAGGCTAGCTGGCGGCTGGAGTGGGGGGACGGGGTTTATTTTAGCCACTTCAGTGCCCATTTGGCTGGGGTGGCCACCCTGTTCTCCCCCGAGCTACGGCCCGAGGTGCTGGGGGTCTCCGAGGTCGTGCCGGGCCGCCTGCTGCACGTCCGGGCCCGTATGGAGGGGCTGCTTCTCAACTTAGTCAACGTCTATGCCCCAAACACGGGCCCAGAACAAGTGCCTTTTTACCCGCGGGCGGCGGCCTTCCTCGGCACCCTGGATCCTCACGAGTGCCTGGTGCTGGGCAGGGACTTCAACACCACCCTCGAGGACCGGGACCGCTCAGGGCTTGAGACTTCCCAGGCAGCCGCAGGCATCCTCAGGGAGATCGTGGACCATCACTCCCTGGTGGACGTCTGGCGTGACCACCACCCAGACAACGACACCACCTTCACCTATGTCTGGGTGGAGGACGACCGGTCGCGCCACTCCCGGTTGGACCGTTTCTATTTGTCACGCTTTCATCTGGCCCGGGGCCACGCCTCCGGCGTCCGGCCGGCCCCGTTCAAGGATCACCATCTGGTGACCGTGACAGCCTCTCTTAGTTCTGAGAGGCCAGGGCCGGCCTATTGGCATTTTAATAATAGTTTGCTGGAGGACGTGGGCTTCGTGGCGTCTTTCCGGGAGTTCTGGTTGGCCTGGCAGGGGCAGCGGCGCGCCTTTCCCTCAGCACGGCGGTGGTGGGATGTGGGGAAGGTCCGCGCGCGGCTCTTCTGCCAAGAATACACCCGGGGTGCCAGCCAGCGGAAGGTTGCATTGATAGGGCAGTTGGAGCGGGAGGTCTTAGAGCTAGAGAGGCGTCTGGCCTCCAGCCCCGAGGATCCACCCCTCTGCGCGGTGTACCGGGAGAAGCGGGAGGAGCTCCGGGCCCTGGAAGACCACCGGGCCCGGGGCACATTCGTTCGATCCCGCATCCGTCTCCTTCGGGAGATGGATCGCGGCTCCCGCTTCTTCACCTGCCTCCTAGCGGAGGATGGCGCCCCCCTCACAGATCCGGAGGAGATGCGTGGAAGGGCCAGGGCCTTCTACGCCGCTCTTTTCTCCCCGGATCCGACCAATGCCAAGGCCCGCAGGGTGCTCTGGACTGAGCTCCCGATGGTCAGCGCGGGCGACCGAGACCGGCTGGAGCTGCCTCTCTCTGGCCGAGTTCTTGGAAGCCCTCCGTCTCATGCCCACCAACAAATCTCCGGGCATGGACGGGCTGACCGTGGAGTTCTACCGCGTGTTCTGGGACATCCTCGGCCCAGACCTCGTCACCGTCTGAGCCGAGTCCTTGCAAAGTGGGGTCCTCCCTCTCTCGTGCAGGCGAGCCATGCTCGCCCTGTTGCCGAAGAAGGGGGACCTCCGCGATTTATGGAACTGGCGTCCCGTCTCGCTCCTCAGCACGGTCTATAAGGTCATAGCGAAGGCCATCTTGCTGCAGCTGGGGTCCGTCCTGGCGGATGTGGTCCATCCCGACCAGACTTACACCGTCCTGGGCCGGAGCATCTTTAATAATTTGGTCCGGGACCTATTAGAGCTGGGGCATAGGGATGGTCTGTCGTTCGCCCTCCTGTCCCTGGACCAGGAGAAGGCGTTCGTCAGGATGGACCACGGGTATCTCCTGGGCACTCTGCGGGCGTTCAGCTTCGGGCCCCAGTTTATGGGTTTTCTCCAGGTGCTGTACGCTGAGGCGGAGTGTCTGGTCAGGCTCAACTGGACCCTGACCGAGCCGGTCAGCTTCAGGCGGGGAGTACGGCAGGGCTGTCCCCTCTTGGGCCAGCTGTATGCTCTGGCGATCGAGCCCTTCCTCTGCCTCATCTGTCGGAGGTTGGCGGGGTTGGCGCTTTGGGAGCCGGAGCTGCGGCTGGTCCTGTCGGCATACGCCGACGACGTGCTCCTCGTGGTCCAGGACCCGGGCGACCTGGTGTGGGTGGAGGCCTGCCAGGCCATTTACTCGGCGGCCTCCTCCGCCCGGGTCAACGGGGTCAAGAGCTCTGGCCTGGTGGTCGGGGACGGGTGGCAGGCGAGCTCCCTCCCACCCACGCTTCAAGCCATTCGGTGGAGCGTGGGTCCGCTGCTCTATCTCGGCGTTTACCTTTCCACCACGCATCCTTCTCCGCCGGAGAACTGGCAGGATTTGGAGGCCAGGGTGGGTGAGCGGCTGCGGAGATGGACAGGACTGCTCCGGTGTCTCTCCCTGCGAGGGAGGGCGCTGGTGCTGAATCAGCTCGTCCTGTCCATGCTCTGGCACCGGCTCAACACCCTGAGCCCGGCCCCGGGGATCCTGGCCAGGCTCCAGAGGACGGCCCTGGAGTTTTTGTGGCTGGGACTGCACTGGGTCTCTGCAGGGGTTCTGAGTCTTCCCCTGGAGGAGGGAGGACAGCGCCTGGTCTGCCTTCGTAGCCAAGTCCATGTCTTCCGCCTCCAGGCCCTGCAGAGGCTCCCTTATGGTGCAGGTAGTCCGGCGTGGAGCACGTTAGCGCACGCCTTCCTCCGCCACCTCCGAGGGCTCTGATACGACCGGCAGCTCCTTTTTCTTTACCCGAGAGGTATTCCGCGAGACCTCTCGGAGCTGCCGGTCTTCTACCAGGACCTCCTCCGGACCTGGAAGCTTTTTTTGGCGACCAGGCTCATTGTGGCCACCGAGGGCGCGGACCTCCTCGCGGAGCCCCTGCTGCACAACCCTGATCTCCGTGTACAGGTGGCGGAGTCACCCTCGGTGAGGCGGCGGTTGGTCCTGGCAGAAACCACCAGGGTCAGAGACCTCCTGGAGTACGCCAGGGGGGACTGGGTGGATCCCCGCGTGCTTGGCCGGCGCATGGGGCTCTACACCCTTGCGACCTCTCTGCGTGTACTCCAGGGGGTGGGCGCTGCCTTGTGGCCCCCTTCTCTCAGCTTCCTGTGGCGGGCCCTGCGAGAGGGCGCTCCCCGCCCACCCCTCATCCCGGGCCCTCTGGACCTTTTTATCGGGCCCCTCTTCCGCGAGCCCCCCCGGCTACCCGGCTCCCATAATCCGAGCCGGCTGCACGCTCTGCAGCTGGTCCGGTTTCGAACCGTGCCCAGAGACCACCTGTACACGCTCGTGCTCCACACGTTGCATCTCCTCACCCTCGCGTCCCACCCTGACACCAAATGGCAGGACTATCTAATGCCTGTGGAGGGTGAGGAGCCCCGGTGGGCCAGCCTTTATTCCACCTTAGTCCCATGGCCCGCCGGGGACATTGGTTGGTGGCTCCTTCACGGAGTCGTGAGTACGGCATGTACCTGGCGCGATTCACCCCTGTTCCCGAGGCCTGCCCATTCTGCGGCGTGAGGGAGACCCTGGAGCACGCCTACCTTGAGTGCGCCAGGTTGCAGGCCCTGTTCTGGCTCCTCCAGAACCTCTTGTTGAGGTTCTGGCTGCACTTTTCCCCACACCTGTTCATTTACGCACACCCTATCCGTGGCCCCACTAAGTCGTGAGACCTCCTCGTCAACCTCCTCCTGACTTTAGCCAAGCTTACCATCTATAATACCAGGGAAAGGCTGTTGGAGAGGGGGTGCTCTGCGACTGTGGGGCCTATTTCCGTACCTCCCTGGTCTCACGTCTCCGGGCAGAGTTCCACTGGGCAGCATCCGCTGGCTCCTTTGCCACCTTTGAGGAGCAGTGGGCGCTGTCCGGGGTTCTCTGCTCGATGTCCCCATCCGGTACCCTGATTTTGAACCTTTGACCCTCACTTCACTACCTGGTTTTCCATTAGTTGTCCCCAGAGATTACTTGGTTCCTGGGTCCAGTGGTCCCTCCCTCTAGGCTGGGGGAGGGGCCTTTAGAAGTGGGCGGGCTTGCGCCCTTGCTCACCTCCCAGTTGTTTCCAATAGGGCCTCACTATAGAAGCTTCATTTAAAATTAAGTTAAAATGCAGAACTCCCCTCCCCGCCCCCAGACCGGTGGCCAGGACCCGGGCAGTGTGAGTGCCACTGAAAATCAGCTCACGTGCCACCTTTGGCACGTGTGCTATAGGTTGCCTATCCCTGATCTAGGTGCTGGGATAAGGCTGTCTGATTGTTGCAGAGCCCTAAAGGGCAGGTGTGATGCTGTCTGCACAGAGAATGGCTGACACACCGTCTCCTGGCAACTGATGGCCTGGGCCCCTCCCCTGCGAGGTGCCAACTGAAGGTGTTGGAGAACAAAGAGATCAGGTGGCCTCCTGGCCCCGGGAAAGAGACAAAGGACAGAGGAGGGGCTGGAGGGGGTTGCAGTTTGGAGCTCGCTGTGGAAATAGAGGGAGGCCCAGCACTGGTGTCTGGGCTTCCTTCCCCACAAGACGGACCTGACTGAGGGGTCCTGTTTTCCATACTTAAAAGCTCTGCTTTGACAGTGTTCCTGTTGTCTAATAAACCTTCTGTTTTACTGGTTGGCTGAGAGTCACGGTGAATTGCAGGAAGTGGGGGGTGCAGGACCCTGACTCCCCCACACTCCATGACATCCAGCAGCAGCAGGACAGGTTCTCTTCCAGCCCTCTGGGGTGGGTGTTGGGAGTGGGAGGAGCGGAGGGGAATGTGGTTACTCCTATAACCGGACTTTTAGTTTCCTGCCAGCACTGCTAACCGGAAACCTAAGTCCCATTTTCTGCTGGAGTTTCCAGTCTAAAACTGGATACCTGGTAACAGCTGACACAGTATCCCCAGCCCAGGTGACGTGACCGCCAGTAATGGATTTAGAGTTAGAGGGGCCCCAGGCCCTGTGCTCAGCTTCATTTTGGGGGCCCCTCCTTGGGACCCAGCCAAGAAAAAGAACATTCTCTCTTATCTCCCGCACCCCTGTTTTTTCATTTTTTTCTTCATCCTCCTCCTATAACTAATAGCAAGTAAATGAAAATAAAGTGAGGTATCTTGATTGTTCTTGTAGTCTAACTTCTTTTTCCACAGACCACTTGAAAATCGCAGAAGGTCTTGATGGACCACTTAATGATCTTTTCAAATATTGTAAAAAAACATTGGGGGGCAGGGTCTCACCAGGAGCTACGGTGAAGAAGGGGGCTCACGGTTGGGGCAGGAGGTTGGGGTGTGGAGTGCTTACCTGGGGCATCTCCTGTTTGGTGCGAGGGGTTCAGGTGGGACTGCAGGGGGTGCAGGAGCTCCTGTTTGGTGCTCAGGATGGGGGTGGGGATGTGGGGACATTCAGGAGTCAGGGCATGGGTTGTGGAGGGGCTGTGTATGTGTGGAGGGTGCAGGGCAGGGGGCTCAGGGAATGTGAGGGGGTGCAGGGGCCTGGGTGTTTGTGTGGGGAGTACAGGAGTCAGGGGAGGGGGCTGGGGAGGTGTGAGGGGGTGCAGGGGAGGCTGGATGTGTGTGGGGGGGTGCAGGGGTTGGGTATGGGGGCATGGGGGGTGCAGGAGCCAGGGAAGAAGGTGTCTGAGGGGGTGCAGGGGTCAAAGGAGGCTGGGGGAGTGGGGGGGTGGACAGGGGGCTGGGGGGCAGAGAAGAGTGGGCCAGACCAGGGCCCCTTTGGACCATGGGCCTGGCGCCATGGTAAATCCGGTACTGGTAGTGGGTCAATAACCCCGCTCCTGCCCTGAACGGTTAAAAACAGCCCTGGAGAGGACTGTGGCTGGGGAAAGGCTGATTGGGGAAGCAGCCTCAGCTGGGGCCATGCCACAATTAGGCCACAACTGGCCTTATAAAAGGGCTGCTAGCCAATGCTCAAGAGTCTCTCTCTTAGGGTTACCATATTTCACAAATAAAAAAAGAGGACCCTCCACGGGGCAGCTGAAGCCCGGGAAGGGAAGTGCCCAGCCAGGGGCGCAGGGTCTGGAGGCTGCCCGGCAAACCGTGAAGCTGGTAGCGCTTGGGCTTTGGGCAGCCCCTATGCCTCCGGACCCTGCGCCCCCGGCCGGGCACTTCCCCTCCCGGGCTCCGGCGGCGCAGGGTCCGGAGGCATGGGGGCTGCCCGAAGCCCGTAGCGCTCGGCTCTTAAACAGAGCCGAAGAGTCAGGGAGGAGCAGAGCCGCTGCGGCCGGAGGCTCTGTTCCTCCCCTGACTCTTCGGCTCTGTTTAAGAACCGAGCTGCCCGAGCGCTACCGGCTTCGGCCAGCCCCCATGCCTCCGGACCCTGCACTGCCGGGGCCCGGGAGGGGAAGTGCCCGGGTGGCAGCTGGGGTCCGGAGGCAAGGGGGCTGCCTGAAGCCCATAGAGCTCGGGCAGCTCGGCTCTTAAACAGAGCCGAAGAGTCAGGGGAGGAGCAGAGCCGCCGCGGGAGGGGAAGTGCCCGGCTGGCATTTTCCTGGACATGTTTGGCTTTTTGGCAATTCCCCCCGGACGGGGGTTTGATTTCCGAAAAGCCGGACATGTCTGGGAAAAACCGGACATATGGTAACCCTACTCTCTCTAGCTGTTGAAGGAGATGGGCCTGGCTGCTGGGAGCCGAGCAGGGTATCTAAGGTGGAGCAGGGCTGGTGAAAGGCCAGAGGAGCTGGGGAACTCCAGCCTGGAAACCCCCCAGGCTTCAGGCCTTGTTAAAGGCCTAGAAGATACAGGGGTTGCAGAGAGGGCAGCCCAAGGGTAGGCAGAGGCAGCAGGTCCAAACTCTCCTTGCCAATGATGAGTAGCAATTATACTGCGGTCTGCCCCAGTGAGCAGGGGCTAGATGATGACTGGCAGTGTAGAACTGATGAATGAAATTGTTTTTAATTATTCACTTTATTCATGTAACTTCATATTAAAGTTTTATGAATGAAACAATATTCATTCATAAAACTGGTTACCCCAATAACTGGTTAATTAACAATTAAGATGCTTGTTAAGAGCCATAGCTGTTCAGTCAGCTGCCTTTGTAAGTTTCACGATCAATCCAATTCCTGCTTAAATCACTAAGGCCTGGTCTACACTACGGGTTTAGGTCGACTTTAGCAGCGTTAAATCGAATTAAGCCTGGACACGTCCACACGACGAAGCCCTTTCTTTCGACTTAAAGGGTCCTTTAAACCGGTTTCTTTACACCACCTCCGACGAGGTGATTAGCGATAAAACCGGCCTTTGCGGGTCGGAATTGGGGTAGTGTGGACGGAATTCGACATTATTGGCCTCCGGGAGCTATCCCACGGTGCTTCATTGTGACCGCTCTGGACAGCACTCTCAACTCAGATGCACTGACCAGGTAGACAGGAAAAGACCCGCGAACGTTTGAATTTCATTTCCTGTTTGCTCAGCGTGGAGAGCACAGGTGACCACGCAGAGCTCATCAGCACAGGTAACCGTGATGGAGTCCCAGGATCGCAAAAGAGCTCCAGCATGGACCGAACGGGAGGTACGGGATCTGCTCGCCATATGGGGAAATGAATCAGTGCTAGCTGAACTCCGTAGCAGTAAAAGAAATGGCAAAGTATTAGAAAAGGTCTCCAAAGCCATGAAGGACCGAGGCCATAACAGGGACACACAGCAGTGCCGCGTGAAAATTAAGGAGCTACGGCAAGCTTACCACAAAGCCAGAGAAGCAAACGGAAGGTCCGGGGCAGAGCCGCAAACTTGCTGCTTCTACGCGGAGCTGCATGCCATTCTAGGGGGTGCAGCCACCACTACCCCAACCGTGTGCTATGACTCCGTCAATGGAGAAACATACAGGGATGACGGTTTGGGGAACGAGGAAGATGAGGATAGAGGTACTGTAGGTAGCTCACAGCAGCAAGAAAGCGGAGAAACCGGTTTTCCCAACAGCCAGGATATGTTTGTGACCCTGGACCTGGAACCAGTAACCCCCAAACTCACCCAAGACCCTCAGGGCACACAGGAGACCTCTGGTGAGTGTACCTTTGTAAATATTTGTAAACATTACACATGGTTTAAAAGCAAGCGTGTTTAATGATTAATTTCCCCTGGCAATCGTGGCCAGTACATCTACTGGAAAAGTCTGTTAACGTGTATGGGGATGGAGCGGAAATCCTCCAGGGACATCTCCAGAAAGCTCTCCTTCATGTACTCCAGGCCAGTAGCACGTAGTCTGGAATCATTGCATAACAAAGCATGGCAGCATATGGTCCCGGTGTTTGCTGGCATGCAGACAATATCCATTCCTTATCTCTCTTTGTTATCCTCAGGAGAGTGATATCATTCACGGTCACCTGGTTGAAATGGGGTGATTTTATTAAGGGGACATTCAGAGGCGCCCGTTCCTGCTCTTCTGAACAGAAATGTTCCCCGCTGTTAACCACGCGGTGGGGGGAGGGGTGAAGTGATCATCCCAGAGAATCGTGTGTGTGTGTGGGGGGGTGGTTTACTTGGGTTTGTGCCGCATGTTAACCGGGAAACCGCAGCCCCTCCTTTTACATTGAAAACCCATTTTAAATGGACAACCCAATTCATCCTTGATATGGGAAATGCGCTGCTGTTTGAAACCTTTCCCGCATGTTAAGAAGGTTAAAAAAGCCAAAACACTGTGGCCTACCATGGCTGCCTGCAAGCCGAAATATGCGACCTTGTAATGAAAGAGTGTACCCATTGTTCTCTAAAATTTGTCTTTTTTAACCACCTCTCCCTTCTCCTCCACCAGCTGCAAATGTTTTTCCTTCGCAGAGGCTAGTGAACATTAGAAAGAGAAAACGGAGGACGCGGGACGATATGTTCACGGAGCTGCAGATGTCCTCCCACGCTGATAGAGCACAGCAGAATGCGTGGAGGCAGTCAATGTCGGACATGAGAAAAGCACAATATGAACGAGAGGAGAGGTGGTGGGCTGAATGGCAGGATGAAAAGAGCAAGTGGCGGGCTGAAGACGATAGGTGGCGTCAGCTTGCAGACAGACGGCAAGAGTCAATGCTCCGTCTGCTGGAGCATCAAACTGATCTGCTCGAGCGTATGGTTGAGCTGCAGGAAAGGCAGCAGGAGCAGAGACCGCCGCTACAGCCCCTGTTTAACCAACAGCCCTCCTCCCCAAGTTCCATAGCCTCCTCACCCAGACGCCCAAGAACACGGTGGGGGGGCCTCTGGCCACCCAGTCACTCCACCCCAGATGATCGCCCAAGCATCAGAAGGCTGGCCTTCAATAAGACTTAAAGTTTTAAAATGCAGTGTGTCCTTTTCCATCCCTCCTCCCCCACCCATCTCAGGCTACCTTGGCAATTATCCCCCTACTTCTGTGAGGAACTAATAAAGAATGCATGAATGTGAAAAAACAATGACTTTATTGCCTCTGCAAGCGGTGCTCGAATTGGGGAGGGGAGGGTGGGGTGGGGTGGTTGGTTTACAGGGAAGTAGAGTGAACCGGGTCGGGGGGGGGGGGGGTTTGGAGAGTTCATCAAGGAGAAACAAACAGAAGTTTCACACAGTAGCCTGGCCAGTCACAAAACTCGTTTTCAAAGCTTCTCTGATGCGCACCGCGCCCTGCTGTGCTCCTCTAACCGCCCTGGTGTCTGGCTGCGCGTAATCAGCGGCCAGGCGAGTTGCCTCAACCTCCCACCCCGCCATAAAGGTCTCCCCCTTACTCTCACAGATATTGTGGAGCGCACAGCAAGCAGCAATAACAATGGGGATATTCTTTAAACGTCCAAATGCACATTCCACCACCATTCGGCACTTGCTCAGCCTGTAGTTGAACAGGTCCTGACTCCTGTCCAGGCTGCCTGTGTACGGCTTCATGAGCCATGGCATTAAGGGGTAGGCTGGGTCCCCAAGGATCACGATAGGCATTTCAACATCCCCAACGGTTACTTTCTGGTCTGGGAAGAAAGTCCCTTCCTCCAGCTTTCGAAACAGACCAGAGTTCCTGAAGACGCGAGCATCATGTACCTTTCCCGGCCATCCCACGTTGATGTTGGTGAAACATCCCTTGTGATCCACCAGGGCTTGCAGCAGCATTGAAAAGTACCCCTTGCGGTTTACGTAGTCGGTGGCTTGGTGCTCCGGTGACAAGATAGGGATATGGGTTCCATCTATGGCCCCGCCACAGTTTGGGAATCCCATTTCAGCAAAACCATCCACTATTGACTGCACGTTGCCCAGAGTCACTACCCTTGATATCACCAGGTCTTTCATTGCCCTGGCAAATTGGATCACAGCAGCCCCCACCGTAGATTTGCCCACTCCAAATTGATTCCCGACTGACCGGTAGCTGTCTGGCGTTGCAAGCTTCCACAGGGCTATCGCCACTCGCTTCTCAACTGTGAGGGCTGCTCTCATCTTGGTATCCTGGCGTTTCAGGGCAGGGGAAAGCAAGTCACAAAGTTCCATGAAAGTGGCCTTACGCATGCGAAAGTTTCGCAGCCACTGGGAATCGTCCCATACCTGCAGCACGATGCGGTCCCACCAGTCTGTGCTTGTTTCCCGGGCCCAGAATCGGCGTTCCACGGCATGAACCTGCCCCAGTGACACCATGATTTCCACATTGCTGGGGCCTGTGCCTTATGAGAGGTCTATGTCCATGTCAATTTCCTCATCACTCTCTTCGCCGCGCTGCAATTGCCTCCTCGGCTGGTCCAGGTTTCGCCTTGGCATGTCCTGGCTCTGCATATACTCCAGGACAATTCGCGTGGTGTTCATAGTGCTCATAATTGCCGCGGTGATCTGAGCGGGCTCCATGATCTCAGTGCTAGCTATGGCGCCTGGTCAGAAAAAAGGCACGAAACTAGTATCTGATGGACCAGGAGAAGGAGGGAGGGCCGAGTGACGACATGGCGTACAGGTAGAGGAACAGGGAATTAAAATCAAGAAAGGTGGCTGTGCATCAGGGAGAAACACAAACAACTGTCACACAGAATGGTCCCCCCAAAGATTAAACTGAAAACCCTGGGCTTAGCAGGCCGTTGATTTCACGGAGGAAGGGGAAGCAAATGAATACAGAACAAATCTATTTTTTACATCTTAAGCTGGCAGCCGACGGTGCAGCATGAGTGATAGCCTCTGCAGTACGATGATGACGGATACCAGTCGTAATATACCATCATCTACCAAAAGGCAAGGGGCTGCTGCTGTGTAGCAATGCAGCCCCACGTCTGCCAGCCCCACGTCCGCCAGCACCCAGATTGCCCTCGGCCTCTTCTGGGTGCTTAGCAGACAATACTGGGCAATTGGCAGAAAATAGTATACTGCGACTGATAGCCATCATCATCGAAACAGTAGCATGTCTGCCCAGGTGCCCATGATTGACAGCCACTGCAGTATGACGACGACGGATACCAATCATAATATACCATCTCCTACCAAAGGGCAAGGGGCTGGTGCAATGCAGCCCTACGGCTGCCAGCCCCACGGCTATTACTCATGCTACACCGTCTACTGCCAAAAGGCAGTTAGCAGCTGCTGCTGTGTAGCAATGCAGTCCCACGTCTGCCGGCACCCAGAGGACATATGGTGACGGTGAGCTCAGCTGAGCTGAGCGGGCTCCATGCTTGCCGTGGTATGTTGTCTGCACAGGTAACCCAGGTAAAAAGGCGCGAATCTATTGTCTGCCGTTGCTGTGACGGAGGGGGAGGGGCCTGACAACATGTACCCAGAACCTCCCGCGACACTGTTTTGCATCATCCGGGCATTGGGATCTCAACCCAGAATTTAAAAAAAAGGTGTGAAAGTAGTATCTGACGGACTAGGGGAAGGAGGGAGGGCGGGCCGAGTGACGACATGGCGTACAGGTACAGGGAATTAAAATCAAGAAAGGTGGCTGTGCATCAGGGAGAAACACAAACAACTGTCACACAGAATGGTCCCCCCAAAGATTAAACTGAAAACCCTGGGTTTAGCAGGTCGTTGATTTGACGGAGGGAGGGGGAAGCAAATGAATACAGAGCAAATCTATTTTTTACATCTTAAGACAACGGTGCAGCATGACTGATAGCCCTCGGCATCTTCTGGGTGCTTGGCAGCAAATACTGGGCGCTTGGCAGTTAGTGTATTACGATGGCCTTCAGGCCTATTGCACAATCTGCTGCTCAGGGAAGACTCTGCTAATGTGCGATGAGCCAACTTGTAATAGGACGGTTACCAGTCGTAATACACCATCTACTGCCAAAAGGCAAGGGGCTGGTGCAATGCAGCCCCACGGCTGCCAGCACCCAGATCGCCGATGAAGGCTACCAGTCTACTGCACCGTCTACCGCCAAAAGGCAGTTAGCAGCTGCTGCTGTGTAGCAATGCAGTCCCACGTCTGCCGGCACCCAGAGGACATATGGTGACGGTGAGCTGAGCGGGCTCCATGCTTGCCGTGGTATGTTGTCTGCACAGGTAACCCAGGTAAAAAGGCGCGAATCTATTGTCTGCCGTTGCTGTGACGGGGGGGGGGGGGGGGGGGAGGGGCCTGACGACATGTACCCAGAACCTCCCGCGACACTGTTTTGCATCATCCGGGCATTGGGATCTCAACCCAGAATTCCAAGGGGCGGCGGAGACTGCGGGAACTGTGGGATAGCTGTGGGATAGCTACCCATAGTGCAATGCTCCGGAAGTCGACGCTAGCCTCGTACTGTGGACGCGGTCCGCCGACTAGAGGCACTTAGAGCATTTTATGTGGGGACACACACAATCGGCTGTATACAACCGATTTCTATAAAACCGGCTTCTATAAATTCGAACTAATTTCGTAGTGTAGACATACCCTAAGACTTGCACTGTTTCAGTATTAAGTATCCGGGGGTAGCCGTGTTAGTCTGTATCTACAAAAACAACAAGGAGTCTGGTGGCACCTTAAAGACTAACAGATTTATTTGGGCATAAGCTTTCGTGAGTTAAAACCTCACTTCTTCGGATGCATCTTCGCTCTGGAGGCTGGTGAACTAAATCCCTGAATGACCCACAGGAGCTGCTGCATTGGTGAGTCGCTGGAGACCACAGTGAGGGTGATGTTTTTGTTTCAGTATTGTAACTTCTGTTCACCATTTATTACACTTGCCTACAGTGTAACTTCTGTTCACTGTTTGCCATATTGTAATTCAAACCCCATTTTTAAAACACTTAGGCCTGGTCTACACTAGGCGTTTATGTCGAAGTTAGCGCCGTTACATCGAATTAACCCTGCACCCGTCCACACTGCGATGCTATTTAGTTCGACATAGAGGTCTCTTTAATTCGACTTCTGTACTCCTCCCCGACGAGGGGAGTAGCGCTAAATTCGACATGGCCATGTCGAATTAGGCTAGGTGTGGATGGAAATCGACGCTAATAGCTCCGGGAGCTATCCCACAGTGCACCACTCTGTTGACGCTCTGGACAGCAGTGCGAGCTCGGATGCTCTGACCAGCCACACAGGAAAAGCCCCGGGAAAATTTGAATTGGAATTCCTTTTCCTGTCTGGCCAGTTTGAATCTCATTTCCTGTCTGGACATCGTGGCGAGCACAGCAGCACTGGCAACGATGCAGAGCTCTCCAGCAGTGATGGCCGTGCAGTCTGTGAATAGAAAGAGAGCCCCAGCATGGACTGATCGTGAAGTCTTGGATCTCATCGCTGTGTGGGGCGATGAGTCCGTGCTTTCTGAGCTGCGATCCAAAAGAAGGAATGCAAAGATCTACGAGAAGATCTCTAAAGACATGGCAGAGAGAGGATACAGCCGGGATGCAACGCAGTGCCGCGTGAAAATCAAGGAGCTGAGACAAGGCTACCAGAAGACCAAAGAGGCAAACGGACGCTCCGGATCCCATCCCCAGACATCCCGTTTCTACGAGGCACTGCATTCCATCCTCGGTGCGGCCGCCACCACTACCCCACCAGACACCGTGGACTCTGAGGATGGGATACTGTCCACGGCCGGTTCCTCGGACATGTTAGGGGACGGGGAAGATGAGGAAGGAGATGAGGAGGGCGAGGCAGTCGGCAGCTCTCACAACGCTGATTTCCCCGACAGCCAGGATCTCTTCATCACCCTTACAGAGATCCCCTACGAAGCGTCCCGAGCCGTTACCCCGGACACAGAATCTGGTGAAGGATCAGCCAGTAAGTGTTGTAAACATCTAAACATTTATTTTAAACAAAACAGGAATATTAACAATTAAAAGAATGGGTTGTTCATGATTAGTGTGCCCTAGGCGCTTAACGGTTTAGTAAGGGGCAGTGCAAGTTTTGAAAAGAAATCTAGCAATGTCCGGTTTTCAGTGATTGTCCTGCACAAGCCGCTCTACTGTTTATTCCCTGCTACTGCAGCTACAGTAAAATGCGGTCTATGTGTCCGGGGATAGAGCAGTAATCCTCCTGGGACATCTCGATGAAGCTCTCCTGGAGGTAACTTGAAAGCCGTTGCATGAGGTTCTTGGGGAGAGCGGCCTTATTGGGTCCTCCGAAGTACGACACGTTGCCGCGCCACGAGATTATCAAGTACTCCGGGATCATTGCTCTGCACAGCAGGGCGGCATACGGCCCTGGTCTTTGGAGGCTTTCCCGGAGCATTCTCTCTTTGTCGCTCTCGGAGATCCTCATCAGGGTGATGTCGGCCATGGTGACCTGCTTTTAATTAGGTAGGGGAATGTTAGTGTTGGGACTGCTTTCCCATTCCTTTACAGAACTGTAACCGCTGGTTTGCAGCCACGCGGTGGAGGCGGGAGAGGGGCAGCCGAAAGGGATCGTTCCCGGGGACAGCCGCGAGGGGGTGGGACAGGGGGCAGAGTTCCCGCTTGCCGGATTGCTGGCAGCAGGGACTGACATTGATTTAAATGTGAAATGAGGCCAGTGGTAATATAAAAGTTTTAAACTGCCACAAGTGTACGGCTTACCATGTCTGCCTGCAACAGAAATTCCGTTGTGCTGCCTCGCTTCTCAAATGTGCTGTTCAAGACCCCAGGCACTGAATGCGAAGGCCGAGAATTCGACCTTGTGCTGAGTGCGCATGTGAAAGGTGCTGTGCATGGTCTTGTTCACAGAGAAAGACTATGTTCTTTGTTCACAACTACATTTATCTTTCTTAGGAATTCACTCCCTTTTTCCCATTTCCACAGCCCCGTCTGCGACTGTCTCACAACCTAGCCTGGAATCACACTCCCAGAGGCTAGCGCGGATTAGGCGTAGGAAGAAGAGGACACGGGAGGACATGTTCTCTGAGCTTATGGCCTGTTCCCAAGCCCAGGCAGCACAGCAGACCCAGTGGCGGGAGAACTTGACCCGAATGCACCAAGCCAACATGGATCGGGAGGAGAGGTGGCGGCAGGAAGACCAGCAGGCGACTCAAACGCTGCTTGGACTACTGAGGGAGCAAACGGACACACTCCGGCGCCTTGTGGATGTTCTGCAGGAACGGAGGCAGGAGGACAGAGCCCCGCTGCAGTCCATCTGTAACCGCCATCCCCCGCCACCAAGTCCCATACCCACCTCACCCAAAGTGCAAAGAAGGAGAGGCGGCAGAGTCCCTGCTAACTCTCACTCCACCCCTGCAGAGAGCTCTAGTAGCAGAAGGCTCTCATTTCCCAAAATTTGAAAAGTTCTTTCCTTCCCGCCTGACAGAAGCCCACGTCCAAGTTTCACCTCCCAATGCCATGTGTAGTTGATAATAAAAAATTCGTTTCTGTTAACTACTGTTTCAATCATGTTCTTTTGGAGGAGGAGGGGAAAGGGGGTTGGTAATTGGACAGGACAGTCTCCTTTGGCAGGGTACATAGTCGGGGGCAGGCACAGCAGCAGGGCACATACACAGTGCAGTGATGCAGTGACTAGTTACCCCGGTTAGTCTGGGAGGTTGTTTTCATGTTATGTTGGGGGGGGGGGGTTGCTCTGTGACTTTGTGGCGGGGGAGGGCAGTTACAGATCTTGAGCGCCGGTCCTTAGGCAGGATCACAGAGCCACACAGCAGGGGATCTGTAACCGTCCTCCCCCTGCCACAAAGTCAAATAGACCCCCCATACACACAGTCCCGATCAGGAGGGGTGACAGGCTCCGTTGAAACAAGCATCCCACCGCAGCGGAGCCTGTCAATCCTTGAGTTTAGAAGCTGCATTCGCGTCACAACACTACACCCGCTCCGCACCACAGTCTGCGTCCCAGTTTTAAAAAATTCCCGCGAAAACAGTATTAAAGAAAACGGTGTGCTTTAACAAAGTAGAACTATTTTTATTTCGACACGTGTGTTGGAGGGGGGGTGAAGGGGGTATGTAACTGGATAGGATAGTCAACATTACCTGGGTAAAGAAACGGGGGCAGGTTTAGCTTCTCAGTACACAAACTATAAAGTCACAGGTTACCCTGCTCACTCAGGAACTTTGCTTTCAAAGCCTCCCGGATGCACAGCGCTTCCCGCTGGTCTCTTCTAATCGCCCGGCTGTCTGGCTGTGAGTAATCACCAGCCAGGCTATTTTCCTCAACCTCCCACCCCGCCATAAAGGTCTCCCCCTTGCTCTCACAGAGATTGTGGAGCACACAGCAAGCTGCTATAACAATGGGGATATTGGTTTCGCTGAGATCACAGCGAGTCAGTAAGCTTCTCCATCTCCCCTTGAGACGGCCAAAAGCACACTCCACCACCATTCTGCACTTGCTCAGCCGGTAGTTGAAGAGTTCTTTTTCAGTGTCCAGGGCGCCAGTATAGGGCTTCATGAGCCAGGGCATTAGCGGGTAGGCTGGGTCCCCGAGGATGACTATAGGCATCTCCACATCCCCAACAGTTATTTTGTGGTCCGGGAAGTAAATACCTTGTTGCAGCCGTCTAAACAGACCAGAGTTCCTGAAAACACGAGCGTCATGAACCTTGCCCGGCCATCCCACGTAGATGTTGGTAAAACGTCCCCTGTGGTCCACCAGTGCTTGCAGCACCATGGAAAAGTAGCCCTTTCGGTTAATGTACTGGGTGGCCTGGTGGTCCGGTGCCAGGATAGGGATGTGAGTTCCATCTATGGCCCCACCGCAGTTTGGGAATCCCATCGCTGCGAAACCATCTATGATCGCCTCCACGTTTCCCAGGGTCACTACCTTTGGCAGCAGTACATCAACGATTGCCTTCGCTACTTGCATCACAACAACCCCCACGGTAGATTTGCCCACCCCAAACTGGTTCGCGACTGACCGGTAGCTGTCTGGCGTTGCAAGCTTCCAGAGGGCTATGGCCACTCGCTTCTGTACACTCAGTGCAGCTCGCAACCGGGTGTCACTGTGCTTCAGGGCAGGGGACAGCAACTCACAAAGTTCCAGGAAAGTTCCCTTCCGCATGCGAAAGTTTCGCAGCCACTGGGATTCATCCCAGACCTGCAGCACTATGCGGTCCCACCACTCAGTGCTTGTCTCCCGTGCCCAGAATCGCCGTTCCACGGCATCAACATGACCCATTGCCACTGTGATGTCCTCGGCGCTGGGTCGCCTGCTTTCTGACAGGTCTGTGCTACTCTCAGACTTCAGGACATCACCGCGGTGCCGTAGCCTCCTCGCCTGACTTTTCTGCATCTGCCTCAGGGAAACCTTTATGATAAGCTGCGAGACGTTGAGAGCGGCCACAACTGCAGCGATGGTCGCAGCGGGCTCCATGCTCGGAGTACAGTGGCGTCCGCGCTGTCAATGACTGGAAAAGCGCGCGAACTGTTTTCCCGCCGGCGCTTTCAGGGAGGGAGGGCGGGAGTGATGGACGGATGACGACAGTTTCCCAAAAGCACCCTCGACTCATTTTGTTACCCAGAAGGCATTGCCGGCTACACCCAGAATTCCAATGGGCAGAGGGGACTGCGGGAACTGTGGGATAGCTGACCACAGTGCACCGCTTCGAATGTCGACGCTTTCTCCGTTAGTGTGGACGCACAAAGTCGAATTACTGTCCTTAGTGTGGACACACACGTTCGACTTTGCAATATCGATTACAAAAATTCGATGCAAGTAAAATCGAACTACTCTCGTAGTGTAGACAAGGCCTTAGGGTCTGTCTATGCTGCAGTCAGAGGCTGCAATTGCAACTGGAGCAGACATACCCCAGCTCGTTTTCATCTCGCTAGCTTGGCTCCCAGAACAGTGACGCTGCAGCAGCACATGCTTCAGCATGGGCTAGTCCTGTGACTAATGACCCAGGGGTCCAGACAGGCTTGTACAGCCTGTGCTGAAGTATTGCTCTGGTACCTGAGCTAGCGCGAGTAAAGCTAGCTCAGGTATGACTGCTCAAGCTGTAGTCACCCCTTCAGTCATGATTTATACTGGTGTAATTGAGTGGTCTGGTGGTTAAAACTAGGCATCAGGATTCTTGGGTTCCATTCCCAGTTCTGTGAGGGGAGTCGGGTCGCGTGGTTAGAGCTGTAGGGGCTGAGAATCAGGACTCCTGGGTTTGGTTACCAGTTCTGGAAGGAATGGAGTCTAGTGTGTCTGAGCAGTAGGAATGAGGGTCAGGACTTCTGAGTTGTGTTCCCAGCTCTGGCTGGAGAGTAGTGTCTAATGGTTAGAGCACATGGGCTCGGAGTCGGGACTCCCAGGTTCCATTCCCAGTTCTGGAATGGGAGGGGAGGTTAGAGTGCGTTTGTGTTGAGAGGGGGTTGGGAGTCAGGAGTCCCGACTCTGAGGGAAGTGAAATGTACCGGACTAGGGCACGGGAAGCTGAGAATCAGGACTCCTGGGTTCCCTTCCCTGTTTTCAAAACTGAACAAAGGAAATATCCTTTCTGACATGACAGTGTTCAACTGTAGAACTCACTGATACAGGATGATATTGAGGCCACAACTTAGCAAAATTCAAAGGGGAACTGGACATCTCTATCGGTAACAGGAATATCAATAATACAACAAAGAGTTTTAAAAGGCATATAAACCTTGTGCTTCGGGCCTTAAGCCAATCTGTGACTAGTGAAGCTGTGAGAAATTTTTCAACCGAAACTGTTTTGGGATGAAAAATGCAGATTTGGTGACACTGCAATGGTTCATGATTTCATGTTGGTTTTGCTGAATTGTTTGTTTCAGGGGGAAAATTCCAAAAAACTCTAAATGTTTTGATTTTTCGATTTGAAACAACTGTGTTTAGAAGTTTCCTTTACTTGTTTTTCAATAATAAAAAAATAAAAAGTTTAAAAATAATTTGCAATCAAAGCAAAATGTTTAGTTTGAAACCAATTTTTTACTCTTTTTGATTTGCTGAAAATTTTGAACAATTTAATTTTCAGCCAAAACATGTTTTTCCCTTGATTTTTTTCAAATTGTGAGTGAGCTGAAAAATCAATTTTTTCCCCAACTTTAATGACTGTTCAAGAGCAGGATGAGACTTAATGGTGGGGTGATAATTTCATATCTGCCCACTGCAGATTTCTTACACCTTCCTCTAAGGCATCTATTGCTGACCACTGTCAGACAGACTACATGGACCTTGGCTGCGATCAGTCCAGCAGTTCCTATATTCTGCCACCATTTCTGTACATATTCTTACAGAATTCCCTTAAGAATTGCCACCACGTGACTGTCCTGCAGTACTGGGCCAATCCTCAACAACGTGGATTAACACTTGTTGAGGATCTGGCCCGAAAATATTTGCTGAGCTCTTGGGTTCCATATGTTGGATCCCAGCAGAGTGCAACACCGGGTTTTGAACTCCATGGAGGAGCTACATAGAGTAATTGACTCATGTCCCCCACCTTGCACAGCAGCAGGTCCCGTGGTATAAATTCCTGCTGTGATTTGGAGGTCAACATGCTGTTTGAAGAGGTTGATTCCCTGCATTAAGTGCAAAATTCAACCCCTATTGAGTTGTCACTGATGCCTGCACATTACTTCTGGCATGATTAAAACAGTAAAAGAGCTAGGGCGGACTCTTCAAAAGTGCCTAAGCCCCCACTTTCCAAAAGGATTGGGTATCACATTTTCCAAGGTATTTAGGTGCCAAGAGATTCAGATAAGTACTCAGTGGGATTTTCAGAAGTGTTCAGTAGATGAGGCACCTAACTCTCATGGGAGTGGCTAAGTCACTGGTGAAAATGGAACATAGGCTCCTAAGGAACATAGGCATTTTGAAAATTGTACCCATAGCCCCCACAACAGTTGCTCGTTTTTCTTTCCTTAACTGGCTTCTTGGCTGGGTCTGGCATGGTGGGTTTCAGAAGGATCTTCATTTATTGTTCTTCATCTCTCAGATGCCTGGGTCTCGATGAAATGGAATATCAGTAAATATTAACATTTATACAAGCATCAAGAAATGTACTTGGCTTAAAACATGCTTGGAGCTAATGGGGCCAGATCCCACCTGGTGTAAATCAGCCATAGCTACACTGGAGTCAATGAGATCAGATTATCTATCTAATCTATCTAAATGACTGGAGGATAGCTAATGTGATGCCAATTTTTAAAAAGGGCTCCAGAGGTGACCCTGGCAACTACAGGCTGATAAGCCTCACTTCATCACTGCCTCACTGGGCAAATTGGTTGAAACTATCGTAAAGAACAAAATTGTCAGACACATAGATGAACGTAATTTGTTGGGAAATAGTCAACATGGTTTTTGTAAAGGGAAATCATGCCTCACCAATCTACTAGCATTCTTGAGGGGTCAACAAGCATGCTGACAAAGGAGATCCAGTGGATATAGTGTATTTAGATTTTCAGATATCCTTTGATAAGATCCCTCACCACAGGCTCTTAAGCAAAATAAGCAGTCCTGGGATAAGAGAGAAGGTTGTCTCATGGATTGGTAACTGGTTAAAAGATAGGAAACAAAGGGTAGGCATAAATGATCAGTTCTCAGAATGGAGAGAGGTAAATAGGGGGATCCCCCAGGGATCTGTTCTAGGATCAGTCCTATTTAAATATTCATAAACAATCTGGAAAAAGGGGTAAACAGTGAGGGGGCAAAATTTGCAGATGATACAAAACTACTCAAGATAGTTAAGTCCCAGGCAGACTGCGAAGAGCTACAAAAGCATCTCATAAAACTGGGTGACTGGGCAACAAAATGGCAAATGAAATTTAATGTTGATAAATGCAAAGTAATGCACATTGTAAAACATAATCCTAACTGTACATATAAAAAGATAGGGTCTAAATTAGTTGATACCCCTCAAGAAAGTGATCTTGGAGTCCTTGTGGATAGTTCTCTGAAATCATTCAGTCAATGTGCAGTGGCATTCAAAAGAGCGAACAGAATGTTGGAAATCATCAAGAAAGGGATAGATAATAAGACAGAAAATATCATATTGCCTCCATATAAATCCATGGTATGCCCACATCTTGAATACTGCATCCAGATGTGGTCACCCCATCTCAAAAAAGATATATTGGAATTGGAAAAAGTTCAGAATGGGGCAACAAAAATGATTCGGGGTATAGAACGGCTTCTGTATGAGGAAAGATTAATAAGACTCGACTTGTCAGCTTGGAAAAGAGTCGACTGAGGGGGGATATGATAGAGGTCTATAAAATCATGAGTGGTATAGAGAAAATAAATAAGGAATTGTTATTTACTCCTTCTCATAATACAAGAACAAGGGGCTACCAAATGAAATTAACAGGTAGCAGGTTTAAAACAAACACAAGAAAGTACTTTTTCACACAATGCAATGTCAACCTCTGGAACTCCTTGCCAGAGGGCGTTGTGAAGGCCAATACTATAACAGGGTTCAAAAGGGAGCTAGATAGATTCATGGAAGATAGGTCCATCAATGGATATTAGCCAGGATGGGCAAGAATGGTGTCCCTAGCCTATGTTTGCCAGAAGCTGGGATTGGGTGACAGGGCATGGATCACTTGATAACCTGTCTGTTCATTCCCTTTGGGGCACCTGCCATTGGCCACTGTCAGAGGACAGGATACTGGGCTTGATGGACCTTTGGTCTGACCCAGTATGGCAGTTCTTCTCTATCTAATCATGCATATCATTTCTTGTTTGTGCTCTCGCTCTCTCTCAGTGGACCCATATCACAAAACTCCCACAAGGTGCATCATGGCTACTGTTCTTGCCTCCCAATAGATTCTACTAACCGTGTCTCCATCTCCTCTATGGTCTCAGGCAATGGCACGTTGTGTCTCTGGCAGAAAGGTCGCTGCAATGCAGGAGATGATTGGGGCAGCTCCATAAATGATCAGTGGCAGGAAGGGAATGTATTCCTCCAACATCTTCACCAATGGGGCAAGGATGCTGCCAGGTGTGCCATGGTGTTGCTCAAACCCATGCCGGTCTGCCTGTGAATTTGAAATCATAACAAACAGAGCTATTAGCATAAGCCACAGTGATGAGAAAAATCTGGGCTAAGGAGCTCACAGGCAATAAGCCAAGCAGTACTTTTCAGCCAGGCCCTGTGGACTAGTAGAGTGACTAGGGAATCAGGACACCTGGGTTCTTTTCCTTGCTCTGCCACTGACCCGGTGTGTAACCTTGGGCAAGTCACTTCCTCTCTGTTCATCTTTTTCTCCTCGCACCCTCAGTCTGTCTTGTCTATTATGATTGTGAAGAGCAGAGACTGCTGTCACTATGTGTCTGGGCAGCACTTGGCACAATGGGGCCCTAATCTCAATTTGGGTCTGTGCAGTACCTTATATAATGGGGGCCCTGATCTCACTCGGGATCTGTGGAGTGCCTGATATAATGGGGACTTGATCTCAGTGAGGGTCTGTGCAGCAGTTGGCACCATGGGGCTCTGGTGTGGTCTATAGGTGCAAACTTAACAAATGGGATCTTTCCTGGGGGTAGGTTACCACACAAGTGCAGGGTTTCTTGAGGCTGGGACTGAGCTAGCTAGATCTTTGGTCTGATGTGGCAATTCCTAGTTCCTAGAAGGGCAATTTTGGGTGGCTAGACTGAGACACCTCAGAGGGCCCTCACTTTTCAGATGGCACATCCACAGCAATTGCAGAGAATCAGGCCCAGTTGCAGTGTCCTAACGTGGGCATCCCCTGAGGTGCCCAAAGTCACTACTAGAGTTGGTCGGGAAATTGTTTTCCTGTCCCATGATACATTTTGAGATTTCAAACATTTTTCCCATTCTGAATCAGGACGAATTATTGACATTTCAAAAAATTTTGTGAATTCAACAGTATAAAAAAATCTTGGTTTGGGTCTGATACCAGACATCTCTGTGTTCTTGGGGAACCAGGGTGCAGTATCCAGCCTGACTCATGAAAGACACCCTCCTCCCTCTGCTTAAACCAAAACCCATCAGAGGAGAAAAACTTGCAGAGAGCAGTGAAGGGCGTTGGGAGACACAACTAGACCCCTCCTGACAAGGGTGACAAGATTAAGACATCTCAATTTACATACAGAATGGAGAACAGAGAACCACACTGAATTCTGGGACCAGAAAAAGCAGGGAAGCACTGCATCATGGGAATCTCTGCTCCAGATGCTAATGAACCTACCCCTGCACACACCCAGCTCAGCAATTATCAGACCAATTCTAGTAATGAATCCTTAATTGATATCCAAATACTAAAGCAGCCTAGTTTCATTATGAGCTCCCTGGAAGAAACCACCACCCATAGCCAAGAGTGATCAGCTCCTATTGTCTAGTCTAAAGAAAACCCTTGAGTCACCAGCTTACCTATAAATAAATCTATTGTTCTCCCTTGAACAATTGTATTTTCTCTACAAAAATTCCTACTCACCCTCTAGTCAGGGTTCTGATGCTTAGATCCAAACTAGGCATCAGTTCCACTGAAACTCCATCTTCTCCTAACTGATTATGCTGGGGCTCTGCCTGTCTCCAGCACTCAGGACCCTCCGCTACCACCATCACCTGAGAACCCCGACCAGTTCAAGCCTCATGGAATGGGTGAGATCCCCCCTCTTTCTCTCTCTCTCTGTTTTCCTTTCTACCTTAGGTATTAACCTTTAATAATGTATGTTATGTTGGTTTAGCTCTCTTTGTGTAGTGTGAAAGTGAAATGAATTATATTAAAGAAATAGAATGAATTAAAGAATGCTGTATGTACCTTTAAGTAGAAATGAGAAATGCTGCAAGCCAGGGGGGCAGGAAAGCAGACATTAACTGCTTAATGAATTGCCCCACTTAAGGGCAATTGGTGAAGCATTAGCCTTAGATCGATAAGAGTTAATAAGGAAGCAGGATATGCATATTGTGCCCTATGCAAATTTTACAATTTTGCTCTCTCTGTCCCTTTGTTTAGTTTGCACCCTTTTATCTGTATAAATAAGACTGTTTGAATCTTGCATGGGGGCTCACATTATCTGAATGTATTAGCAGAGCGCTGTGCTAATAAAACAGAGTGGTCTGACAAACTATGAGTCCTGAGTCTAACTTTGACAATAGTTATCACTATTATTCAATAAATAGCTTTTATGGTTAAGTTGGTTGCTGCTTCTCTCTCTTCTCTTCTGTGTTTTTAGCTTCCCCCATTCACTCTACAGCCACGCTTCTTTTACCTAAGCTAAAGATCCCTGCGGCGCCCAAAATACCGTAGGGTTTGCACATCAAGTAGGTTACTGCCAGTACAATTGTGATGTGAGAGTGGGGATAGGGACGTGCTGAATCTGGGACGCATAAGGGTAACCGCTTGAAAGTGCTGCTTAACCCAGTCCATGGAGCCCAGGGGCACATAAGGAAAGGCAGCTTGAAAGTGCTACTTCATCCAGTCCAGTGAGTCCAGAGACATATAAATAGGGTTACCATATTTCAGCAAGCAAAAAAGAGGATGGGAGGAGTCCCGCCCTAGCCCCGCCCCTGCCCCTCCCACTTCCCGCCCCCCCAGAACCCCCAACCCTCCCCCCGTTCCTTGTCCCCTGACTGCCCCCTCCTGGGACCCCTGCCCCTAACTGCCCCCCAGGACTCCACCCCCTATCTAAGCCTCCCTGCCTCTTGTCCCCTGACTGCCCCAATCCTTATCCACACCCCCACCCCCAGACAGACCCCTGGGACTCCCACGCCCCATCCAACCACTCCCCACCCCCTGACAGCCCCCCCCAGAACTCCCAACCTATCTAAACCCCTCTGCTCCCTGTCCCCTGACTGCTCCGATCCCTCTCCCCACTCCTGCCCCCTGACAGCTCCCCCCCAGAACTCCCAGCCCCCCACCCCCCCCGCTCCTTGTCCCCTGACTGCCCCCTCCTGGGACCCCTGCTCCTAACTGCCCTCCAGAACCCCACCCCCTACCTAAGACTCCCTGTTCCTTGTCCCCTAACTGCCCCCTACCTGTACCCTGACTGCCCAAAACTTTCTCCAGTCCCCCCAAAAAGCCCCCCCCTGAACTCCCGACCCCCCCCGTTTCTTGACTTCCCCCTCCAGAACCTCCCTGCCCCTTCTCCTGCCCCCTGGCCCCCTTACCCTGCTGCTCAGAACAGGGTGTTGGGCTCTGTGCGAGCCGGACACGTGGCTGCGCTCCCCAGCACAACACACAACCCGGTCCCTGGCCCTGCACGGACCGGGGAGGAGGGGCTGCCGGCTCAGAATGCAGGGAGGGAGGGAGGGGGGGGCGGAGGAGGAGCTCCTCTACAGCTGCTCCGGAGTCCAGCCCGTGACTTTCCTGCAGCTCTCCCAGCCGCTCGCTCTGCTCTGCCGGGGAGGGGGGAAATCCCGGACATTTTGAGTTATTTACAAATTCCCCCCGGATGCTATTTTTAGCACAAAAAGGAGGACATGTCCGGGTAAATCCGGACGAATGGTAACCCTACATATAAAGGGTCAGCTTGACAGTGCTGATTGACCCAGTCCGCCCAGACTTGCTCTGTTAGTGTGTGTGTGTGTGTGTGTGTGTGTGTGTGTGTGTGTGTGTGTTCATCCGGTTTTTGGGGCTGGAGAAACCCAGCCCTAGGGAACCTAGGTCCTGCAGTGTAGCTCCATTGGGAGGGGACTTGCAGCAGGGAGAAGTAGAGTTCCATATGAAAACACAAGTGACACAAACAGTACATTGATAGAATTACAGAATCCTCTTCCCTAGAAGAGTAACCTGAATAAATGAGCATACCCCAAAGTAATGGGAAAATCTGGTAACAGGTCCCTCACATCATTTCATTTCGATTTCGACCACTATTTGTACAATTGTTGTTTTTTTAATACACATTCCAAACACAAAGTTGTTTCCAACCAGAAAAAAACTGAAATTTTCATTTTGGAAGTGTAATTGCCAACCTCCCTCCTCCCTCCCACCCCCATTTTTTCCAACCAACCCTTTCCCGTGAAAAGCTTTGGCTTTGATGAAATAGCTTTTTCCGTCAGAAAAAATACATTTTGATGAAAAATTCCCAACCAACTCTAATCACTAGTCACTTGGCTCTGGTCTTTTGCTGTTCCGCGGGGCTGCATGTGAAGTTTGAGCTGCACCCTCTGAGTTTTTTCTACATACCTAATCACTGTGGGGTACAGCTCACTCGTGTAGAGGACGACACAGTTAAAGGAAGCAGCAAGACAGCCTTTTCCAACGACAGCCAGAACGGTGCGCAGGGTCTGCAGATCTTGAGAGAAGCACACAATGGAGGAGGGTTAAGCATGTGGAAAAAGGCTGAAATGCTCAAGAAGGATCAGGAGTCAATGGGATGTATCCCCAGCCCCTGGTGCCGATGGGGCCAGATCTGCAGCTGGTGTAAATCAGCATAGCTGCACTGGTGCCGATGGGGCCAGATCCCCAGCTGGGGTAAATCAGCATAGCTGCACTGGTGCCGATGGGGCCAGATCCCCAGCTGGTACAAATTGGCTGTAACTCCATTGGATTCAATGGAGCCAAATCCCCAGCTGCTCCATTGAAGCCAAAAGGGGCAAGAAATCAATGGATCTGGGCTAATTGACACCAGCTGAGGATCTGTGCCTCAGTTTGCCATCTAGAAATAAGAGTGATAGTCCTTTCTGTGTTGTGTCCATTTAGATTGTGAGCTCTTTGGGGCAGGGCCTGTCTCTCCCTTTAGGTCTGTGCAGTGCTAGGCACAATAGGGCCCTGATGTCATCTGGGGTCTGTGCAACACCTCGCCCAATGATCAAATACTAATAACCATCTACCCAGCTTTGTTTGTGAAACTGTGTCTGTCACCCCACCCAGACAGCGGCTCATCCACTTCGCAACCATCTTGCAACAGGCCAGCCTGGATCAGGCCAAACATGTCTCTTCGGTTGCTTTATGGGGAAGTGCCATGGCAACTGGTGTCGTAAACATGTGCCAGCTGCTTCAATCCTTGGCAGCAGCAGGTGGTTCTGTACCCTGCAGTACCTCAGCCACAGAACACAGCTGTGACATATCCATGGGCTTGAGCCCCATTAGCCCTTATGGATCAGCTCTCCTGGCCCTTCTCCCTCCCCTGCAGCTGACCATGTCAGCCAGGCTTTGGACCTTTGGTAGGACAAAGGCTTGAACACTTCCGGATTGAACACTGAAAATCCAGGACACCAGGTAACCACCTTGTGTGACAAAGATGTTGGCTAGGATAGAGAGTCCAGCCAGGATGAGGGTCAAGGCCTGTGTGAACTGGCGCCCGATGAAGCTGATTGTGAGGACTGAAATGAACTTCGCTGGGAAATCAACAGCTCCTAAGACCAGCTGGATCAAGAAGATATTGACACCGAAATTCTGTAGGTCCATGGCCAACCCATAATAGGCAAAGCAGGTGAAGCAGACAGGTATTGATGCATAGAGGGTCCTTATCATTGAGTTTATTTGTTACACACATGTTCCCTTTCAGCAATAGGCCCTGGAAATGTGTTTATTGGTTGGAGTCAGGACCCCTGGATTCTCTTCACTGCTTTGGGTGGCAGTGTAGTCTAGTGGGTAGATTGCACTGTGTTCTGTTCATGGCTCTGGGAGGAGATTAGGGTCTAATGAGTTAGACTGGGGAGCAGCTGGGAACCAGGATTCCCAGGTTCTATGTCCAGCTTTGGAAGAAGAGTGGGGCCTAGTGGTTAGAGCAAGAGGGGACTTTGCTCTGTTAACTCTCAGAGAGGAATGGGGGTCAATAGCTGGAACAGGACACACTAGGCACCAAGGATTCCTGGGTTCTTTTCCCAGCTCTGCACATGGAATGTGTCCTGGGACTAGGACTAAGTGACTATAGGAGCCAGGATTCCTGGGTCCTATTCCTGCTTCTGGGTAGAATCACCTCCTGATGGTTTTCTCTACATGCTGTCTCCCAAATGGGGTTTACCGAAGTCTAGCTATAACATACTGAATTGTGATCTAGTTGGATATTCAATCGAGGTGAAATTGACTGTCACTGACATGCCATGGGATGAAGTGGAGCGTCAATGGGGCTTAGTAGAGCTGAGCAAAATTTTTCATCTAGAACTTTTTTCAGCACAAAATGCAGACTCAATGACATCAAAATGTTTAGGGAATTCATGTCCCTTTTGCTGAATTGTTTCAGATTAAAAAAAAAAGCCCCACAAAACCAAACCAAACCAAAATCTAAATGTTTTCAGTTTTGGTTCAAAATGAATGTTTGTCTCAAACATTTCTTTAATTTTATTTTAAAAAATCTTTAAATATTTAAAATCAAAACAATGTTTCACTTGATTTTTTTTCAACTTTTTGTTAGTCAAAATTTAAGAAAAAAATGATTTTCTGTTCAACCAAAAATGATTTTTTGTACTGATTTTTCGGAATTGCCTGCGGGTCAGAAAATCCATTCTTTGCCCCATTCCTCAGCAAATTGTCGTGCCTGGTTTACTTGCTGCAGGCTGCTTCATATCATAGTCTCAGCTTCCTCTTTGTGCAAGCACAAGAGCCGACTAACCATACAAAGCAGAGGAAGAAGGATATCCGGCGTATGACAGGGGTCCGCACCAGGTCGATGAAGGTATAGCTGCTCTTTGCAGAGGCTATTTCTTTTTGCATGTTGGATCTCAAGACCTGGGAGAGAGAAGAGAATTCTGGGTAACGGCATGGGGCCCCCATGGTGGGAAAGGCCTGGAAACATAGCAGGGGAATGGGAGGGAATGAGATTCTGGATCATCCAGTGGTGCCAAAATTCTAGTTTCAGAGGAGGCCTCAGTCTAGACAAAATAATGCGTATGTGTAGGAAGGGATGGATGGATGGATAGAGAGAAGGGTGTGCATGGGGATGGATGGATAGTTGGATGGATAGAAGCATTTGTATGGGGATGGATGGATGGAGAGGTGTGTGGGGAGATGAAAGATAGATGGAGATGAATAGAGATATTATGTATGAGTATATGTTTATAAAAGATAGGTGTTTATGTCTAGAGATGGATACATAGATGGCTCGATAGGTGGCTATAGGTAGAGAGATTGATAGAAGATACCTTGTAGGTATAGGAATCCCATTGTACGAGAAAGAAGTCAAACCATGGTGAGAATTCCATTGCTCAGGGAACAGTAAAGGCAGTTCCGCCACTGGTGTACATGTGCAGAGTCACCATGACGTGTGCAACCATGCTGATTTATACCTGCTTGTCTCACGTGCCTATATCAGCTGCTGGAGTTGGTGGGAGCTCTCAGCCTCTCTGAGATCCAGTCTTACCTCTATGTTGAGTTTGTCTCCTACTTCCTTCTTCCGGTTTATCCTGGCCACTGTCTGGAGCTGCTTCACTGCCTCATCAGGTTTGCCTAGGGTGACCAGATCACCCAAGTCAAATATCGGGACGCGGGGGGAGGGGCGGAGGGTGACGCAGGGGGGGGGAGGCGTGGCGGGGGGCGGGGCCAAAAAAAAAGAAAAAAAACCTTCCTCCGCAAGCGCTGGATGGAGGCCCGGGAGACCAGGGGAAGCGCGGGGCCGGGGTGAGTAAGAGTCCGGCCTGGCCCCGAGCAGGCAGGACTCAGTTGGGTGGTAGGGAGAGGAGGGGGGCGGCCTGCGGGGCCAGGCGGCGGCTGTTCTCACCCCCGGGCAGCGGGACTCGGGAGCAGCCGCTGCTGCAGCTTCCACTGCCGCGGGGGAGGAAGCGGCCATGGCTCTTGGCGGCTGCGGCTGTGGCGCCCCCGAACCCCCCAAGCCGGGGCCTGCTGCGGGAACCCAGCAGCGCGCATGCTGGGCCCAGCCCCTGGCCAGTCGCGTCTGGGCTGCTGCCCAGCTGGTGCTATCCCGCGGCGGCCCCGGAGCGGGGGCAGCAGGCCCCAGCCCCCCCGTCCCGCTCGGGTCCCGCAGGGGAACGAACGGGGCTGGGCTGCCGATGCCTCCGCCCCGGGGCCGCCACGGGATAGCACCACCTGGGCAGCAGCCCAGACGCGACTGGCCAGGGGCTGGGCGCAGCGTGCACGCTGCTGGGTCCCCGCAGCAGGCCCCGGCTCGGGGGGTTCAGGGGCGCCACAGCCGCAGCCGCCAAGCGCCATGGCTGCTTCCTCCCCCGCGGCAGTGGGAGCTGCAGCAGCGGCTGCTCCCGAGTCCCGCTGCCCGGGGGGGGAGAACAGCCCCCGCCTGGCCCCGCGGGCCGCTCCCCTCCTCTCCCTACCACCCAACTGAGTCCTGCCTGCTCGGGGCCAGGCCGGACTCTTACTCACCCCGGCCCCGCGCTTCCCCTGCGTCTCCCGGGCCTCCCTCCAGCGCTTGCGGAGGGAGGAGGAATGGTGAGCCTGGGGAAGAGGCGGGGATTCGGGGAGGGATCCAATCGGGGGAGGAGGGGGCAGAGTTGGGGCGGGGGGGGTGCGAGCACTTCAGGGCTCCGGGCTCCGGGGCATTTCCTTGTTTGTCCAGTGTCCCGACCGCAGGTCGGTCGGGACGCGGGACAAACAAGGAAATATCGGGACAGTCCCGATAAAATCGGGACGTCTGGTCACCCTACCTCCACCTGCCCAGGGTGGGGAAGCCAAGAGCAGCCCCCAGCCTGTGTTCCCACCCCTGTTCTCAGTGGCAGGTAGAGAGTTTGCAGAGGGTTTCCCGTTACATGTTCCAATGATAGGTAGAGGGTTTGCAGCTCCCCCCCGACCCAGCTCTGGCCGGGGGACAGGAACTCGGAGCTGCAGCCCAGGCATAGTAAGAGCTGGGCAGCTGTGGGGAGCCACGGACCCTCCGCCTGCCCTGGGAGGAGGGTCTGAGGGACACAGACATGGGCTGGGGGCTGCTTTCGGCCCCTCCACCCCAGGCAGGTGGAGGGTCTGCAGCTCAGTGCCTCATGCTGCCTGGCCTCCCCAACCAGGCTCCGGGTGCTGGCCTGGCCAGGGGGCTGGGGCCTCATGGGGAAAAGGAGGGGCAGAGAGGCCTGTGGAGAAAAGTGGACAGGCTAGGCTCATACACTTTCAGAAAGTGGGAGGGCCATGACCTCTGCCCTCCCCCCACTTTCTGAAAGTGGGAGAGCCATGACCCCTGCCCCCCCACACCCTCTCTCCCAGTTCCAGCACCCTTGGCCCAGGAGTCCTGGCAAAGGTGGAGACTTGCCAAGCCCAGGTCCACTGGGTCAAGAGCTTTGGCTTGGTGATGGGGGATGGGTGGCCCTCACTCTAGCTCCCTCCCACCCATGCTATGGGCCATCTGGTGGGGTGTGGATCCAATGCTCTCTCTGGATGTCTACATTTCTGCCATTGATCCCTCCCCACTGGAGAACTGGGGTGATCTCGAGGCCAGAGCGGCTGACCAATTTCATAGGTGCACAGGGCTGCTCGGTGCCTTTTCCTTCAGGGCAGGGCACTAGTGCTCAACAAGCTGGTCCTGTCAATGCTCTGGCACCAGCCAGCCTCCAGAAGATGATCCTGGAGTTTTTCTGGTCAGGGCCCCACTGGGTCTCTACAGGGGTCCTGAGCCTTCCCCTGGAGAATGTCAGCCAGGACTTGGTCTGCATCCACAGCAAGGTCCATGCCTTCTACCTTAGGCTCTGCAGAGGCTGCTTTACAGTGCAGGGAGTCCGCATGGAGCATGCTGGTGCATGCTTTCTTCCACTGCCTCTGATACAACCAGCTCTTTTACTTCCAGCTGAGGGGGTCTCCCCCCAAGACATCTCTGACCAGTCAGTTTTCTACCAGGCCCTGGAAGCTACTTTCAGAGACCGGGTCCACAGTGGCAGCCAAAGGGAAGGACCTCCTCACGGAGCCCCTGCTACACATTCTGCACACCAAAGTGTGGGTGACAAAATGCCCCTTGGTGCACTGGAGGTTGGCCCTGGCTGGCACCACTAGAGTTGGAGACCACCTGGACTATGATCAGAAGGATTGGGTTGATGCTGTGGCACTTAGCCAGAGAATGGAGCTGTCCACCCTGCACATCCGCAGTCATGTGCTCCATGAGGTGAAGGCAGCTTTGCCTTCTGCTTCGCTTGCTTTCCTCTAGGAGGCCCTGTGGGAGGATGTTCCCTGCCTGCCTTTCTAGGATGACCAGATAGCAAGTGTGAAAAATGGGAGGGGCGGGGGGAAGGAGTGGCAGGGGAATAGGCACTTATATAGGACAAAATGCCAAATATCATGACTGTCCCTATAAAATTGGAACATCTGGTCACCCTCTGCCTCTTACCCCCCTGGCCCACAAGACCTTGTCATCAGGCCTCTGCCCCACAACCCTCCTCGGCCGTCCCTGACATGCAACTTCAGTTGGCTGAACACAGGGTTACCATATTTCAGGTTCCCAAAAGAGGTCACTGCCAGAGGGGGAGGGGTGCTGGAGGAAGGGAGAGGGCCTGGAGGGGAGGTACAGTTGGGGGTGCTGGAGGGTGTATTTGGGGGGTTCTGGAGGTCTGTGTGTGTACTGGGAGGGGTACCCTGGGGGTGCTGAAGAGGATACTGGAAGGGTATGGGAGGGGGTAAGTGCATATTGGGAGGGGCATTTGGGAAGTGATAGAGGGGGTTATCTGTGGCAGAGGTAATCACTGGAGGTGGGGGGAAGTGTCACTCCCTATCATGATGGCAGGGTGGCTGGTGCAAGCCCAGGACATAGTGCCAGCCATCAGTCAGTGCCTCCCTCTGAAACCTCCCACTGCAGAGCTGGGATCCAGCAGCTGTGACTGCAGGGGAATGGACCAATCATCTGCAGATGCAGGGTGGGACCAATCAGGAAGCAGACCAATCAGGGCTCTTTCTGAGCTGCAATGCCCACTCTGCAAAAATCCCAGACATTGCCTGTTGTTTGAAAAATCTGCCCAGACAGCAGGCAGATGATCAAAAAGGAGGCAATGCCTGGGAAAACCCAGACATACGGTAACCCTAACTGAACACCATCCAGCCAGACCGACTCCAAACCATACCCAGGAAATGTCTGTCTGTGCTCATGCTTCATACCATCCACTTCCTCACCTGCATGTCCTACCTTGACACCAAGAGGCAGGACATGTTGCTACCTAAGGAGGGTGAGGAAGTCCCATTGGCTAGTTGGTAGTCCACTCAGGTCCCATGACCCACCAGAGATATTAGCTGGTGGCTCCTTCATGGAGCTGCAATCATGGGCATGTACCTGCCATGGTTCATGAACTCCTGACACCTGGATTTTCTGCATCCAGAGGGAGATTCATAGATTCATAGATTCTAGGACTGGAAGGGACCTCGAGAGGTCATCGAGTCCAGTCCCCTGCCCGCATGGCAGGACCAAATACTGTCTAGACCATCCCTGATAGATATTTATCTAACCTACTCTTAAATATCTCCAGAGATGGAGATTCCACAACCTCCCTAGGCAATTTATTCCAGTGTTTAACCACCCTGACAGTTAGGAACTTTTTCCTAATGTCCAACCTAGACCTCCCTTGCTGCAGTTTAAACCCATTGCTTCTGGTTCTATCCTTAGAGGCTAAGGTGAACAAGTTTTCTCCCTCCTCCTTATGACACCCTTTTAAATACTTGAAAACTGCTATCATGTCCCCTCTCAGTCTTCTCTTTTCCAAACTAAACAAACCCAATTCTTTCAGCCTTCCTTCATAGGTCATGTTCTCAAGACCTTTAATCATTCTTGTTGCTCTTCTCTGGACCCGCTCCAATTTCTCCACATCTTTTTTAAAATGTGGTGCCCAGAACTGGACACAATACTCCAGCTGAGGCCTAACCAGAGCAGAGTAGAGCGGAAGAATGACTTCTCGTGTCTTGCTCACAACACACCTGTTAATACATCCCAGGATCATGTTTGCTTTTTTTGCAACAGCATCACACTGTTGACTCATATTTAGCTTGTGGTCCACTATAACCCCTAGATCCCTTTCTGCCGTACTCCTTCCTAGACAGTCTCTTCCCATTCTGTATGTGTGAAACTGATTTTTTCTTCCTAGGTGGAGCATTTTGCATTTGTCTTTGTTAAACTTCATCCTGTTTACCTCAGCCCATTTCTCCAATTTGTCCAGATCATTTTGAATTATGACCCTGTCCTCCAAAGCAGTTGCAATCCCTCCCAGTTTGGTATCATCCGCAAACTTAATAAGCGTACTTTCTATGCCAATATCTAAGTCGTTGATGAAGATATTGAACAGCACCGGTCTCAAAACAGACCCCTGCAGTATCCCACTCGTTATGCCTTTCCAGCAGGATTGGGAACCATTAATAACAACTCTCTGAGTACGGTTATCCAGCCAGTTATGCACCCACCTTATAGTAGCCTCATCTAAATTGTATTTGCCTAGTTTATCGATAAGAATGTCATGCGAGACCGTATCAAATGCCTTACTAAAGTCTAGGTATACTACATCCACAGCTTCACCCTTATCCACAAGGCTCGTTATCCTATCAAAGAAAGCTATCAGATTGGTTTGACATGATTTGTTCTTCACAAATCCATGCTGGCTGTTCCCTATCACCTTACCACCTTCCAAGTGTTTGCAGATGATTTCCTTAATTACTTGCTCCATTATTTTCCCTGGCACAGAAGTTAAACTAACTGGTCTGTAGTTTCCTGGGTTGTTTTTATTTCCCTTTTTATAGATGGGCACTATATTTGCCCTTTTCCAGTCTTCTGGAATCTCTCCCGTCTCCCATGATTTTCCAAAGATAATAGCTAGAGGCTCAGATACCTCCTCTATTAGCTCCACACAAATCCTCACACACAAATGAATAGAACGCATCATGGTGCAGCTCCTCTTGTGGGTCCTCCAGAACCTCTTACTGAGGTTCTGGCTGCACTTTTCCTCGTGTCTCCTGCTCTATGCACACCCCATCCATGGCCTCACAAAGTCGCAAGATCTCCTCGTCAACCTCCTCCTGGGGATGGCCAAGTCAGCCAGTCATCATACCAGGAGGAGGAAGCTGGATGGGGGATACTCTGGACTTCTGGCCCCTTATACGTTCATGTCTCTGGACAGAGTTCCTGAGGGCAGTGTCCACTGACACCTTAGATGCCTTTGAGGGATGTTGGGCATCATCTTGGGTTCTCTGCTTGGTGTCCCCCCAGATTCCTTGTTATTAGCCTTTGACCTCATTCCCTTGCCTGTTTTTTTTTCCATTTGTCATTCCCAGAATTCAATAGTAGCTTGAGTTCAGTGGTTCTACCACCTTAGCTGAGGAGGAGGGCCTACACCCACCTGTCCCATTATTACTAATAGTACACATGTGTAATAGGAGTGAGATCTCAGTCCTAAGGGGCTTATAAATTCTATCCCTTGTATGTATTGTAACCAGACCAGTGCCAGTGCTACCCCATTGTGGACCCTACGCAGGAATATCTCCACCAACACATACTAACAATTAATAGGGGACCCTCTTGAGCAGCTTGGGGGCCTAAGCAATTGTGTAGTCTACTTATGCTTAGAATTATCTCTGTTTGTAACTAAAGCCAATAGGATGGGATGGGATGTACCCATCTTCTGAATTCCATGATTTTTGTTGTCACTTTACCATTTTTATTCATAAAAAAATCTATGCAAATTTGACTAATTTTTGAAAAAGAGAATCCATAACTTTCATATAACCTCTGCATACACAGAAAATGTAAATATCTTATTGACACCAAATATTTCCCTACCATTTTTCCACGTTATCAATATTTCTGATACAGTGACTTAATCCCTTCAAGTTCAGCTTCAGAGGTTCTGCTCTCCCTCTTGTAAAGTGTAATACGGTACCTTACAAATATAAAACATGTTTCAGCTCCCAGGGTTCCATAATGACGTCCTCAGTTAGAGGCATACAACACTACAGTAAAATAATCATATCTGGGGTGGAGGACACTAGCCAAGAGGCAAATAGTGCAACAACAGGAAGGGAAATTTTGACCAAGAACTTTGGGGCATACGCCTTGTTTGGGGGTCTTGGTACTAGTAAGATCCCCCAGAAGGACATTATATGGTGGAACTGTGCAATGAAAGAAATAAACCAAGTGTACCTCTGTTTGGTTCCTTTTCTGCATCAGTTGTCAGATCACAGCTGCTGCCTGGTGCACTAAACCCAGGGTAGCAGTGTCTGAGGCAACCAGAATATGTCCAGGAGCTGCTGCAGCAACTGATCTCCATATACCTTGGCATCCAATGTCACAAGAAAGCCCTTACTATTCACACAGACAGGGCTATGCTAAGGAAAAGTCACACACAGCATACTCTGAGATACTTTCTTTTTCAAGGGTGGAAGGGCTGAGTCAGCCCAGCAGAAATTGAGCCCCATGCTGCTCTCAGGGGTGCTTTGCTATTGGGTTCATTAAAAGTATGGCAGGAAGAGACCATTAGATCATCTAGTCCAGGGATAGGCAACCTATGGCACACATGCCGAAGGTGGCACACGAGCTGATTTTCAGTGGCACTCACACTGTCTGGGTCCTGGCCACCAGTCCGGGGTGGGGGTGGGGGGCTCTGCATTTTAATTTAATTTTAAATGAAGCTTCTTAAACATTTTAAAAACCTTATTTACTTTAACATACAACAATAGTTTAGTTATATATTACAGACTTATAGAAAGAGATCTTCTAAAACATTAAAATGCATTACTGGCATGGGAAACCTTACATTAGAGTGAATAAATGAAGACTCGGCATACCATTTCTGAAAGGTTGCGGACCCCTGATCTAGTCTGTCCTCCTGTATATCACAGGCCACGAACTGCCACCCAGCCACCCCAACACCTAACCAACAACCAGAACTAGGCCATAGTATTACAGCCTTTAGGTGATTAAATTATTGTCTGCAAAAGGCAGAAAATAGGAAGGACTAAGGTGCACCAATACCCAAGGCCACTGAAGTGACAGGGGATTGATTAAATGAGATATACCCCGAGGAGGGTATATATTTTGGATGAGATCCATATATGTTATTTAGATTCACACCAAGATCACTCTATTGATGCAAGGGCATAATAGTTTTATTGAGAGAGAACAGTTATATTTCCACCCATAGACCTTTCCCGGGGCACATAATATGGCACAAACCATACCCACCCCACTGGAAGGCGCCAGGAGTCTAGGAGCATCTCACGCGGCCGGTTTTGCTGATCAAAGGGACCCAAACTGGGGGAACTCTCACTGTCCTCAGCCCCTTCAGTTTTTATTGTTCTCAGACTTTCCATGGGAGACAATGAATCCCAATACTTCACTTAGGCACACACATCGTTATGTGCTCAGAGGAACAGCTTCCTTTTAAGTATGGCTGATAAGAAAATTGATCACTGTTTGTAACACTCACTGCCCCCCTTAGAAATGCTAACAAGTTTATTCAGCGAGGCTTTGATGTACTGATACATGCTATTAGATAGTCAATTAGGCATCAACGAGATTACTTGTTTAAGAGTAAATGCCTTTTTATTTGAAGTACCCGTGAACACTAACCTGTCCATTGCCATCTCACTCCCTTGATTGCAGCTGGAGGCATAGTACTGGTATCAATTATGGGGATATTGCAGAACTGTTTTAAAATATCCCCCTTTATAATGCCACCCTTTTTTAAAATACAATTTTAAAATTCGATTGCATGTTGCAATACGTCAATTTCCCTATTTGGACAAAAAGAACAGGAGTACTTGTGGCACCTTAGAGACTAACAAAGGTATTTATAATGTGTTAGTCTCTAAGGTGCCACAAGTACTCCTGTTCTTTTTGCGGATACAGACTAACATTGCTTCTACTCTGAAAACTATTTGGACAATTACATCACAATTGTGGGAGTGATCATTTTAAAACCGGATTTTGAAAATCTCATTTAGCTCTTCGAAAATTAATGACCAAAAGATGACCAAATAAAGTAAGGAAAATGTAATTAACCTAAGGTCTATCATTCACTCAACACCCCGAAACAGCTGAGGGATGTCCAAAGAACTCTGATACCTTTACATTATGTTGTTCAAATGTGAAAACATAGTTACTATGAATAATACATAAGAATTTACCTGGGTTAGAAATAGATCTTTGTGAAAGGGAAAGGAGGAAACTTGTCTTTTTGATTACAGAATTATTTTGCTTTTGGGTCCATTAAAATCACAGCACAGAATTTTTTTCGGGGGGAGGGGAAGAAATCCTTTTCTCTACTAGGTTTGTTTGTAGGCAGCTGAAAGGAAAAGTTATCAGGCTTTGCACAGAGCCTGTACTGAAACCTGAAGGTCTCTCCTCCCCCTTCTCTACTCCAAGCCCTCAGGCTTTTCCAAGTTAATTGTCATCTAATTGCCTCGGGGAAGAAGTGGGGATTCGGGGAGGGAGCCAATCGGGGGAGGAGGGGGCGGAGTTGGGGCAGGGGGGAGGGGGTGCGAGCACTTCCGGGCTCCAGGCTCCGGCGCATTTCCTTGTTTGTCCAGTGTCCCGACCACAGGACGGTCGGGACGTGGGACAAACAAGGAAATATCGGGACAGTCCCGATAAAATCGGGACGTCTGGTCACCCTAGGTCTGCCGGCTATTACCAACCAACGGGTGGACTCCGCAAACCACCTGGGAAGCAAGTATCAGCGGGTAGCCGTGTTAGTCTGTATCGAGAAAAACAACAAGGAGTCTGGTGGCACCTTAAAGACTAACAGATTTATTTGGGCATAAGCTTTTGTGGGTAAAAACCTCACTTCTTCAGATGCATAGAGTGAAAGTTACAGATGCAGGCATTATATACTGACACATGGAGAGCAGGGAGTTACTTCGCAAGTGGAGAACCAGTGTTGACAGGGCCAATTCAATCAGGGTGGATGTAATCCACTCCCAATAATAGATGAGGAGGTGTCAATTCCAGGAGAGGAAAAGCTGCTTCTGTAATGAGCCAGCCACTCCCAGCCCCTATTCAAGCCCAGATTAATGGTGTTAAATTTGCAAATGAATTTTAGTTCTGCTGTTTCTCTTTGAAGTCTGTTTCTGAAGTTTTTTTTATTCAATGATAGTGACTTTTAAATCTGTAATAGAATGACCAGGGAGATTGAAGTGTTCACTTACTGGCTTATGTATGTTACCATTCCTGATGTCCGATTTGTGTCCATTTATTCTTTTGCGGAGGGACTGTCTAGTTTGGCCAATGTACATGGCAGAGGGGCATTGCTGGCACATGATGGCATATATAACATTAGTGGATGTGCAGGTGAATGAGCCCTTGAAGGTGTGGCTGATGTGGTTGGGTCCTCTGATTGGTTCCTGGGTTGGTGTTTCTGTGGTGTGGTGTGTAGTTGCTGGTGAGTATTTGCTTCAGGTTGGGAGGTTGTCTGTAAGTGAGGACTGGCCTGCCTCCCAAGGTCTGTGAGAGTGAGGGATCATTTTCCAGGATAGGTTGTAGATCGTGGATAATGCGCTGGAGAGGTTTTAGCTGGGGGCTGTATGTGATGGCCAGTGGTGTTCTGTTATTGTCCTTGTTGGGCCTGTCCTGTAGTAGGTGATTTCTGGGTACCCGTCTTGCTCTGTCAATCTGAGAAGCAGAAGATATGAAACCACACCTGCACGGAACACGTGCATTGCTCTTGTTGAACTGCGATCAGCCCCACTGGAGCACGCTGCTGTTATTCTACACTAGGGGCAGTGCCCAAAGGCAGTGCAGGGCACAAGCAGTGACAGAGGCAGCAGGGAGCATGTTGTGGAATAGCCTCTGTGGAACCTGCATTCTCTGGCACTTTTCTGCTGAAATATTTTTCCATTGAAAAATGCGGGTTTGTTCAAACTGAAACTGTTTGCAGGGAAAGGTCGGTTTCAATGAACCTCTTAATGAAAAGAAAAAAAGTTTCAGAATTTGTCCTTTGTCAAAATTAAAAGTTTCAACAATTTTGTTTCATAATTTTTGATCATTTACATTAAAAAAGGGTAAAAAATAAACAAGCTCCAGATCAAAAAGAAAAATTTCAAAATTATCAAAAGGAAACATTTCAACTGACCCAACCGGAATATTTTTTCAGATTATCAATTCACAAAAGTTTTCCTGGTTTTCACTTTTGGCCAGATTCAGGATGGGAAAACTTTTCAAAGTCTCAAAGACTCTCATGTTTGTTGCCAACCAGCTCTCGCTGTGACAATAAATATATTAAACATTGGGATCTGCCTAGATACTATAGTGATGGGTGCTAGATAAATATCCATGATAGGTCAGTTCCTCATATTACCTAGCAGTGACATTATGGGTGGAGTAGAGCCCTCTTTGGTTTCACTGGAAATTTTTCACAATATTTTAATTTTTTTTCAACAGAACAAAAGTTTTCATTTTGTTCCCATTTTGGGAGGGTTTTTTTTTATTTCCTCTCTTTTATTTCATTTTGCTTTCATGTTTTCACTGGAAAGTGGGGAAAAATGGCTCCAAAACATTGAAATGAAAATTTTTGTTGTGTCAAAAAATTAACAAACTGAGAAAGAAATGGTTATCTTTCAGCAACCCCCCCCCGTCCCGCCATCCTGACAACTAAACTAAAATGTTTGCTTTCGTTGCAAATTTTTGAAGGAATTTTTTTTGGGGAAAGCCATTTTTCATGGAAAACAAATTTAAGACATCAAATCTTCAACTATCTCTATTCATACGTTATCCTCTTAGTCTTGCCATTTCCCTGGTTTGCTGAAACAATTCCAGGTTTGAAACTCCACAACTTTCATAGTTTTGTTCATTATTTGCATTACCATAATGCCCTGAAGACCCAGTCATGGGGCAGAACTCCATTGTCCCAGGTGCTGAACAAAAAGACAGTCGCTGCCCCAAACAGCATATAATCTAAGGACAAAACAAGCAACCAGTCGATACAGAGAGAAGAGCACAAGAAAACAGTGAGACAATATTGGTCAGCATGATAGGCAATGGTCTCTGCACACCAGCAGCCTAACCGTCGTCAGTTTTTTTTTAAGCCACACCAGCAAAGGAGAGTTTGAAGAAGGATTTGAAGACGGACAATGAGGTACATTTGCTGATGTTTACAGGGGAACTCCTCCCAGGTATGAGGGGCAGCATGATAGAATGCACAAAGGTGCTTGTTTGAAAATTTAGCAAGCGGGCAACGGAGGCAGGCATCATGGGCCAGTCGGAGTTGGGAGTCAGCATTGTGCTAGTGAATGACAGATGGGATAGGAATGGTGCAGTAGGGCGTGAACGGCTTTGAAAGTGAAGATGAGTAGTTTATGTATGATGTGATGAAGAACGGAGAGCCAGTGGAGGGCAGCAAAGAGAGATGACATGGACAAAGCGATGAGACAGGGAAATGATCTTTGCAGAAGTGTTTTGAATGGATGTAAGTGGAGCAAGATTGCATTTGCCAAGGCCGGAGAAGGGGATGTTGCAGTAATTGAGACGCAAGATTATGAGAACTAGGATAAGAGAGGTTTCAGAGTAGCAGCCGTGTTATTCTGTATCCGCAAAAAGAACAGGAGTACTTATGGCACCTTAGAGACTAACAAATTTATTTAGGATAAGAGATTTGTTTATTCTATTTGCTTAAAGTTTGTCTCATTCCTGCATCCAGTGAGAAAAGCAGGGTGGAGGGGGAATGGATCAGAAAGGATAAGGGTGAGCTAACCTATCAGGAGTAGATGAAGCTGATGAAATAGGGCAAAGACACCACAAGCTGCAGCCAGCGCCAATTGGAGATGGCGTAAGCCACCCCAGCCAGAATGAACTGCCCGATTGTGTAGCAGTATCCATACATGGTGCCCACAACGGCCCGTGTGTGGGTGGAGGTCCATTCTACAGCTGGGGAGAGACACACACAAAGGGAAAATAATCTCTCTGTCCTTGGGCTGATGACCTCCAGTGGTGAGAACAAGCATGAGCGGAGGCAGCAGGAACATGTACAAACAGCCTTCCCCTAGCTCTTTGAGGCTGAGATGAAATAACTCTCCAAAACCTGCATTCCCCAATCCATGCCTCCTTCCCCTGCTAGTTGCATCACACCTAGTGGTAGTAGGTGGTACTGCACCCTGCTGGAGGCGCTCCATTCCCCCTCCCCATGGCAACAGCCAGTACTGCGCCCTGCAGCAACTCCACCCCCTAATGGCAGCAAGCAGTACTGTACCCTGCAGGGCTACAGCAGCACCAGTCCCCCAGTGGCAGCAAGCAGTATTGCCCTCTGCAGGGTTGTAAACACTCCAGAAGACCCCCAGACGTTAGCAGGCTGTACTGTACCCTGCAGGGTTGCAGCAGCTCCAACACCCCACAATGGCACACTTATGCACCCTGAAGTACATCAGCCACAATACACAGCTGTTATGTAATTGAATAAGATGAGTCCCATTAGCCTCTGATACCCAACTGCCCTGCCCCTGGGTCCTTCAGTTCCTAGAGGACCTGTATACATTGAATCGTGCAAGAGACGTTCTAGTAATGAGGAGGGCATTCTGGAGCTCCTGCCTGATGCACATGGCCTGTGCCTGTTCTGTAGAAGATGTATTGTGGAATCTCTGTTCTGTTGTGAATCATCGTCATCTGATGACGGCACTCCACTCTAAATAGCTTCCATTCCATTCTTGGGGACTGTAGGTGTTCGGCCGGGGCTCATCCCCCTCCAGGGCGACTGGGAACCAGGCCGCCTCACTACTTCGGTCCGGTGAGTCGGGGAATTAGCCTGGCTGTGCGGCAAACAGTCGGCACCTCAGGCCCTCAGGCAGGGGCTGAGCAAACAGTTTTAGAACAGCAGGCCCAGGCCCAGGGTCAGGGTGGGGCAACAAACAGTCAGTGACTCAGGCCCTCAGGCAGGAGCTGAGCAAACAGTTCAAAAACAGGCCCAGGCCCTAGGTCAGGGCGGGGCAGCAAACAGTCGTCACCTCAGGCCCTCAGGCAGGGACTGAGCAAACAGTTCAATAACGGTCCCAGGCCCTGGGTCAGGGCGGGGCAGCAAACAGTCAGTGGCTCAGGCCCTCAGGCAGGGGTTGAGCAAACGGTTTTAGAACAGCAGGCCCAGGCCCTGGGTCAGGGCAGGGCAACAAACAGTCAGTGGCTCAGGCCCTCAGGCAGGGGCTGAGCAAACAGTTCAATAACAGGCGCAGGCCCTGGGTCAGGGCGAAGCAGTAGAGAGTCTGTAGCGCAGGCCCTCAGGCAGGGGCTGAGCAGACAAATAAGTTTAGGAGTCCCAGGTCCTGGCTCCGAAGGCCCTGGGAGAGGAGGAGACTGCCACCCGCACGTTGGGTGGCAGGAGGGACACAGGCTCACCCACTCCACTGCGTCCCAGCCCGGGGCCCTAGCAGTGACAGAAGACCCGCTGCTGCGTCAGTGGAGATCCTGACCGCAACACACTGACATTGGCTCTGGGTGTGCTGCAACCAGATTAGGGTCGGCTACCCCTGGGCTACTTCCTTTCTCCCCCTCTAAAGGTACCTGCATCTGGATAGACTCTTCCAAGGAGTCAAGCACCATGGGCTCCTCTGGGTAACCAGCGGGCAGTAGGCTTGGCAGCTACTCTGGGTAACAGATGAGTTTACCAACTTCTCCGGGGTCTGGTCGGCGTCTGGCCAGTCCTCAGATTGGCCGCAAACTGCAGGAGTCTCCCAACCGGGAGCTAGGCCACAGGCGTCTGGCTTCTCTGGTGGCCAAGCCTCTACTGAGCTCAGGGGTTGGGCTTTTGTACTTCCTGTCCTGTACCCTGACCTCTGGGGGGCGGGCGCAAGCTCCACTGGCTTTGCCCACTTTGGTGTCTGGAGGGGCTCGTCCCCCTCCGGGGCGGCTGGGAACCAGGCCGCCTCACTACAGGGACCTGCATGCTATTGGAAGCTGCCCTCTTTTGTGGCATCCCCTGTGCTCTGGCACTGCAGAAGCACATGGAGGTGCGATTGTCCCAGAGAACTCAGTTCTCGTTTAGGTACCACATTCTCAGAAGAGGATAGGCCCAGATTTCGAGGTCCAAAATACCTCCTAAATAACGTGCTCAGGTCTTTGTCAGCTGTGGCAATCCGTGTTCCAAAGGGAGCTGCTGAGTGCTTTGGTAAATCCAGGTTGGAATGGGACCTAGGACTTTTGGAAAATCTAGCTCCCGATTTTTGGTGCTGAGACCTTGGACATCCCACCCATGGGTGTGTGCTTCTGGTCTCTCTGTGCTCCCACCACAGAGTAATTTATCAGCAGCGGGAACAAGGCACTTCCGTCTATCCCCAGTAACCAGCTCATCTTGTGTCTGGGATGGCAGGCGCCAGACACACTTACACAGAGAGACACCGTTCATCACAATGCCCGAGAAGGCCATTCCGGTCAGGAAACGGAAGATGCAGTAGGCAGTGAAGCTGGGCGAGAAGGAGGTGGTGGTGCCCGTGACAGCCATCTGCAAATAGTACCAGATCAAGGGAGACCTGCGGCCAAGCCTGAGCCAAAAAGAACCAAGAGAATAGGTGAGGGAAACCCAGGATATTGAGGCAAGTGTGTTCAGAGTGGAAGTTAAACCTGGTGCAAGGAAGTATTGGTGCCATTGACTGGCATGGCTTCCTGGCTTGGGGAAGGGGCAAAGAGGCAGGAGGCCCCAGTTCTAAAACCCGCTCTGTGGCATGTGACAAAAGGTTATTGATGAAAATACTTCATGTCAGCCATGCTGTAGCTGCTAATGATGAGGCCTGCAGGGCTAGATTAAGGCAATCTAGGGTCCTGGCAGTAGGGTTATCCCCTGGCTGGTATTTGACTGTTAGAAAAACATGCAATCTTGATTTAAAAATTTCCAGGGCTGGAGAATCCACCACAGCCCTTGGGCCGTTGTTCCACTGGTTAATTCCTTTTGCTGTTAGAAATTTGCACCTTATTTCCTGTCTGAATTTGTCTAGTTTCAATTTCCAGCCACTGGCTCTTGTTAGACCTTTGTCTGCTAGATGGAAAAGCCTCTTATCAGATTGCTGCTCCCCCTGTAGGTACCTATATAGAGAGCCCCATGTTTTTTGCAAATGTGAAATAATATGAAATAAAGCTAAAAACTCACCCTGCAGTGGCAGCTCCTGTCCTGTGGAGCTCGGCCTGGCTCCCCACTCTGAACGGGGGGGCGCCCCGCCAAACCTGAGCAGCACTGCGACCCCGTGTGCCAGGCCACAACACACTGAGTCGAGAGCCAGGCCCAGCCGCACCGCACCGGACCCCAGGAGCCGCTTCTGTGGGGTGAGTCCTGGGCAGGCTCGGGGGTGCAACACTCACCTCCCCCAGAGCCTCCCAACCCCTGGTGGCAGGACTCAGCCCCCCTCCAGGGCTTCCCAACCTCCAGGGCAAGACCCGATCCCCTACATGGTTAACATTAACAAAACAAAAATGACAAGAAATTCCCCCAAAAATAAAATAAACAATTATTAAAAGAATTCAAGTGGCTCCACTTACAGACTGTGATCAAGTTACCCCTTAACCTTTGCTTTATAGATCGAGCTCCTAGAGTCCAGGGCCGCCCAGAGGATTCAGGGGGCCTGGGGCAAAGCAATTTCGGGGGCCCCTTCCATAAAAAAAGTTGCAATACCATAGAATACTATATTCTCGTGGGGGACCCTGTGGGGCCTGGGGCAAATTGCCCCACTTGCCCCCTCCTTCTGGGCAGCCCTGCTGGAGTCTCTCACTGTAAGGCACGTTTTCCAAACCTTTAATCATTCTCGTGGGTCTTCTCTGGCCCCTCTCCAACCTACCAACATCCTTCTGGGATTGTGGACACCGGAACTGAACACAGGATTCCAGTAGCAGTCACACCAGTGCCAAATACAGAGATACCATAACTTCTCTCCTCCTGCTCGAGATTCCTGATTCCCCCAGGAATCAGCCTTGCTCCGCTTCATAACGACTTTGCTCTCACCTGTCTGACAGTCCTTCAAAGATGATGCCTCCTGCCAGGATCCCAGTCAGGTAGATGCACTGAGCCATCTGCTTCAGCTGCCGGGAGTCACACACCGGGTCCCACTGTAAGGGAGAGAGAAAACGAAGCTGGGGTCCAGGAGGAAGACTGGCTTGTGGTTAATGCCCCAGACTGGGGCTGAGATTTTCAGAGCCATTAATGGCAGTTAGACAGCCAGTTCCCATAGCAATCCTTACAATTCATTTTAATTTGTTAATTAGAAGTCCAAAGCTACCTACTGTGGAAGTAGAGCAAGGCCTAACAGGGATTGGGAGGGGATTTTAATGCAAACAGGTTTTTTTTGTTGGCAAGAGTCAGGCTAACTGTAACCCTAATAACGCAAGATTTGTAGAAGGGAGAATTGTGTAAGGCAAGTAAAAAAAACTGTAAAAAGTTGTTGCGACCTTGTGTAAATAATATAAAATGTAGACTAAAGTCTAAATAAATAAAGAAAAGAAAATATCAAAATGACCTATGTATAAACAAAATGCAGCTGTTGCTCATTGTTTGTAACAAAAGGTATAAATGCTTGCTGTAATTGTTCACCTGTAGAGAGACCTGCCTAGGAGGGAGAGACCCTGTGTCCTAGTGCACTCTCTCCCTCTACGCAATTGCTTGAGATAATAAAGTATCTGACTTTGCTGCACTCAGCCAAAAGAATAAGAACTCTGTTTTTCTCCGACAATACGTTTAATGGGAAATGTGATCTGCAGAGCATCACAGCTTTAATCTCGCAGAGTCTCAATGTCCATCATCTGTAAAATGAGGGAGGATCATCCTGGTCTCTAGCTTTACATTTACAAATTCCCCCCGGACGTTATTTTTAACTCTAAAAGCCGGAGATGTCCAGGGGAATCCGGATGAATGGTAACCCTACAGAATGTAACTGAGAACAGCACGTGGCCCTGGATGAAATTCTGCACTGACTTAGGCTGAAACCAAGCTGATGTCAATAGAGGAGGATTGATAGATAGATACTCTGACCCTCTCTGCCCAGAGGACAGTGAAACTTACTTGCAAAAATCTATGAAAAGGCGTAACTACAACAAAAATATTTTCAACTCATTCACCCCAACTTCCACTGCATGGTTTCAGTATCCTTTTCCCAGCCAGTTACCTGCGCTGGAGCAGGTCTTGCTCGCACGTACCTCTGTAATGATGGTGCTGGTGAAAATGCTCTTGTCGTACACCCACCCATCAGCGCAGGGTTCAGTCTCCAGCTCGGTTAGGTTTGTAACTGTGGCGTTGGAGTCTAGGAGCTGGCACTGCGTGGTGACAAAGCGGTGACACTTCTCTGGCTGCAGGTTGCTGTCCATGGGGACGGAGACCCTGAGGAGGTCCTTGGCAGTGAGCTTTCCGGTGAGGTTGGTGTAAAGACTGTTGTTGTTGATGTTGATATGGACCTGGCAGTGGTGCTCAGAGGTGGCAGCAGTGAAGTTCTGCAGGAGGTTATGGCTGGCCAGCATGAAAACTGGGATAGCCAGTAAGATCGCATAGATGATTTGGAATCAACCTGTCCCCCCGACGTGGTCTAAGAGCTCGGCAAAACTCATGGTGCCGGGTTGGAAGATTCAGCCCTAACCTTCTGGGTTAAGCAAAAACGATGGGGCTCGAATAACGGACGTTACGTGAATAGGTCGATTACTTGTCAAAATTAAATGTTGTGCGATGAATATATTTACACAGAAAGACGTTAATTTGAATCCAGCTTGTATTTCATTTCACAACTTCAAAGACAGCCATAAAGCGCAGCACTTCTTACAAAAAGTCAGCTGTTGGCAAATAGTGTCCATGGATTCTTGAGGTGTAGTTTCCAAAGAAGAGGTGTTGAGTTATATTCTCCCTAAATAACTGAGTGTGCTGCTACGTTGCATCTCCTTTGTTGCAAAAGTTCCCATGCAACCATTCGTAGTTTCCTGTCAGCTGCTGGAAAACTCCACACACCTTTTCTATGAACTGTAGACGCATAAGGGAATGGTTTTGCCAAGCTTAATTCCACGTTGATCCTTGCATTTTACCCTCTGGAAAAGCAGGTGGGGGTTTATATATCCCTCAGAGTGTTATATAAGGCCTTAAGCAGGTCACTTGGTTAAAATTTTATGTTGTTTTGCATGGATTAAGTCCAAAAAAGAGAGTGTCTGAAAGCAATGTGCTAGATACGGCACTAAATGCTTCCAGTGAAGAGGCGACAAACACACTGATCCAAGCTGCTAAATCACATTGCCTTTGGGTGAGTATATTATTCACATCACCAGACTAGAAATTAACTATAACTAAAAAGGATCCAGATTTAGGTGAGATACCACAAGCCCACCTCTGTCCTGAGTGGGGTGACCAGACAGCAAATGTGAGAAATCAGGACAGGGGGTGGGCGGTAATAAGGACCCTGTATAAGAAAAAGACCCAAAAATTGGGACTGTCCCTATAAAATTAGGACATCTGGTCATCCTAGTCCTGAGTCGCCACTATTCTTAAAATACCACCTGGATATACCCAGCTGAGATTGGGGCCCATTATGCCAGGGATTGTACAACCCCATAGTGCGAGCCATCCCTGTCCCAAAGCGCTTACAGTCTAAATAGACAAGACAGACCAAAGGGAGGGTTGTAATTAGCGGTGGTCTGAAAAAATTTAGCAAAAGGTTTTTGCAGAAAATGTTCTGCAGGAAAGTGTCGTTTTTGACAAATGTCTTGACTCTAAACCATTTTAAGAAAAAAGATTTGAAGACAAAAAATTGGAGATGAAAAATTTCAGTTTCAATGTAAACTGACTTTTTGTTTAGAAATCTGAGCTAATGACAGAAAAAAATGGTTGAAAGATAAACAAAACGTTTCAACTGACCAAACCAAAATTTTTTTTTTTTTTTTGAATTTTGAAATATTTTGAGATTTCAACTCTTCATCCTGATTCCAGGCTGGAAATATTTTTGGAATCTCAAATTTGGAATCTGAATTTCCTCTGGATGGAAAACCTGCCCTGCTCTATTATTATCTTCCTTTTACAGATGGGGAAAGTGAGGCACGGGACGAGCCACAATGACTTGCCCAACTGTCTGTAACTTAACTGGGGATGGAGCCCTGAATTTGTGAGTCCTCATCTTATGCATTAACTCTGAGGCCATTCTTCCTCACAAGGCGGCTCTTGCTGTGGTGTAGTTTTGATGTCTGATGAGTGTCTTGGTATGTCCAGTACTGCCAGAGTCAGCCTAGTTGGCTGATTGGCTTAGTGGAGGTGTCCTTTGTTTGTTACATGCTGCCACTCATGCCTTGCAGCTGAAGTGCTGGGGTCTCAATCAAGCCATTTGGGGTTTTTTAACGAAGGATCATTTCTGAGTAAAAAAGAAATGAGATATGATCCTAAGACTGTTGTGTTATGGGTTGTTGTTTGTCTTGATTCCCAGATACCAGTGACTGGCATAGATAGATTGATACATATGGGGATGGCGGGATGTGCATGGGGATAGATAGATGGACAGATATTTCTTTTGGGTCATGTTGTATGTTTGCTGGGGAGAGGGAAAAGCTGAGGAGCTCAGCAGAAGTGGGGCAGTTCTGTTCTGTGGGGTTGAGCAGGGCAGTGTGAGCTCACATAGCCAGTCTGTGCCCCGCCCCACAGCTCTGTGAGGGCCCCTGTCTGACCTGGGCAGACTCAGAGGCAGCTCTGCCATCTGCACTGCAGAATCAATGGCGGCTGCAGCCTGTCGTGGGGAGGGAAGTAGGAGCGGAGGCTACTGCAGGAGCAGCTTCTGAGTGCAAAGTATGGGCCAGCCCATTTCTTCCTCCTTCCCCCAGGGGTGCTGGAACAAATTCTACAGGGAGGTTCTGAGAGCCATTGAACCAAACTGTAAACCCTGTATATGATGGAAACCACTTTAAGTCAGTGGGTGCTGCAGCACCCCCAGAGCCCTAGTTCCAGCACCTATGCCTCCCGCCGTCGTGCAAACCATGGCCCAGCCCTTCTCTTCTTTCCCCCTCCCCCCAATTTCCACCCCTCTCTCTTGTTTCTGTGTTTCCCTGCAGGTGCTGGCTAGTGCTGTGTGGCTTGCAGGAGCGGTGGTTTAAGGTACAACTGATACCGTGGGGCTCACCACACCCTTGGGGGCAGCGGTGCTGGGATTGCTGCGAGTAGCCGGTATCAGGGGCTGGATCTCACAAGGGAACGGTTTGAAGGGAGTCAAGGGACTCGGGGACTGGGGTGCAATGTCTGGTACCCTGCAAGGCCAGGTTAGGGCTGGCATTGCCCAGAGGGCAGTGCATGAGGGAGGGAGCTGACACCCAGCTACCACAGGAAATGCCCTTTCGTTGGAGGCAGGGGTGACAGAGCAACTCACAGTCCTGAGCACAGTCCAAGAACTTCCCCTCCCCAGAACAATGGGATGGGTCTCCTGCTCCTCCCCCGTCCTTTCTCCCTCACGCAACACCTGGCCTGGAAAGGGGCTGTGAGAACCTTACTGCACCTGCCCCCTTCTAGGTCTGGGAGAGGGGGGGTGAAGAACTCCTGCAGCTGCAGGAGGAGCAGAGATGGGGCTGGGGGGCAGAATTGCTGTGTGGTTTGGGACGGTATGTAATTCATTGCTGGGCTGGCAAAGGGGCATATGTAGGGTTGGGGGTAGAGCTGGGAGGGGAACATTTTTTCCCATCCCTCCTGAGGCTTCACGATTTTGACATTTTTCCCCATTTCACATTTGGACAAAAAAATTGCAATGTCTAAAAGTTTGCGGACTGATAAACCTAAGAAAAAAGTCCAGCTGGGTGACTCAAAACACGCCTTTCAATTTCCACCTTTTTCATCTATTTTTTTTTTCAGTAGAAATAAAAAATTCAAGACGGCCATTTAGAAACTGAAAACAAAACATCTCGGACAAGTTAGACACCCCTCCTCCCCCATCTGTAAATCTGGGATAACAGTCCTGACCTCCTTTGTAAAGCACTTTGAGAACCAGGGCTGCAAAGCCCTAGGGATTATTAACAGTGGTCATTAAGTGAGTCCTTTTTTTTTTCTCCTCCAAACTGTCTTTTATTGGGTCAGGGGGTTGCCTGATTGGTAAATGGAAAAATCACAATCCAATAATCTAACTAAAATCAATTTACAAAAGTTGAGCATAGTTCTGTATGAACCCAACAACAATTTAACAGTCTCTCTTCCTAAGAGATCTCTATTTACAAATCAGCTTCAAGTGTAGTTTCATGGTGCATTAAAACCAAAGACATGGGGGTTCTCAAACTGTGGGTTGTGATCTGTCTGTATCATCAATTTCTCCTGCTAATGGAAAGAACTCTACAAGACCCTGAATATTGGCAAACCAGTGGGGCCAACGGGACAGCACTACAGAGAAAGCTTCACCTCACAGCTTCTCCATCTATGGAGCTTTCTCACCACAGAGCCTCCCAATAAGGAAAGTATTTGCAATTTACAGCGATGGGGATTGAGCATTATGAATGTCTAGAGGCAGGAGAATGGGGCAGATATGGAGGACGCAGCTGGAAGCAGCCAGTCAACCCACTGATGCCCAGTGCCATGTGGCCTAAAGGACTGAGTGTTGCCTTGTGACTTAGAAGATCTGGCTCTGCTGCTGGGTGATCCTGAGTAAGTCATTTTCCCCTCTCCGTGCCTCAGTTTCCCCACCTTTATACAGGGATAATGATACTTCCCTCTTTTGTAAAGCACTTTGAGATCTGCTAATAAAAAGCGCTATCTAAGGCAGGGGTAGGTAACCTATGGCACGCGTGCCGAAGGTGGCACACAAGTTGATTTTCAGTGACACTCACCCTGCCCGGGTCCTGCCCACTGGTCTGGGGGGCTCTGCATTTTAATTTAATTTTAAATGAAGCGTCTTAAACATTTTAAAAACCTTATTTACTTTACATACAACAATAGTTACTTGTATATTATAGACTTATAGAAAGAGACCACCTAAAAACATGAACATTTATTACTGGCACGCGAAACCTTAAATTAGAGTGAATAAAGGAAGACTCGGCGCACCACTTCTGAACGGTTGCTGACCCCTGATATAAGTGCTACATGTCATTATTATTACTACTGTTTGAGCTAGAAGAGCAGCTCAGCCAGCTGTTGTAGTTGCAAGGGCCAGCCACAAGGGGGCAGACAGGCTCACATGCATTGTTGCATGTATTTTCCCCCAACCTGTTGCATCTCACTGGACCAGCCCTGGGCTGTGTGTTTATTATAGGGCCATGTTTGCTCCCCAGTGTACAAAGGCTTGTTTTCTCCAGTGCATAGGTTGAAACATAAGCTTTGGGATAGATTCATCCCGTGTGTATTTCCAGTGGGGTCTGTAATCTTTATCCCCCTCTTGTGACAGGCAGGTGTAGGACATCCTTAGAGCAGCAGGGAGCATTTTCAGAAAACCCTGGACTCTGGGCTGTAGTACGCCACTGGAGTCTGCATCTCCTGTTCTATGCCTCCTCCCTCTGCTATCTGCAGCCCCCCAGTAGTGGTCAGGTGTCCTGTACCATCAGGGCATGCCCCAGTGGCAGCAGGCAGTTCTGCTGTACATCAGCCACATAACACAGTCCCTGTGCAGCAGGTTTGTGGGTATTGGGCATCAAGAAGTATATGGTTCAGAGTTTGTCCCTGACTCCTTTCAAAGCGGGGGGAAAGGTTGCATTACAGAAAGCTGATGCCACCTAGGAGGTAAGGGGCATCGTTGTACTCCTTGGCATACTCAGAGTTTTGGTTAGCTCTGTGGGGGAGGGTTCCTGCCTGTTCCTGAGAGCTTTGAATCAGCCCACACATTCCTTTCCCAGTAGGTTTCTCTCTTGCAACCCTTCCCGCAAGCTGCAGTGCAGATTTAACCCCCTTCCCCCTGAATGCTTGTGTGAAAAAACCTGCCCTGTGTGTGGGTCTCAAGGGACAAGGTGTTAACTGTGAGAGTATGTGTAATTGGATGGAGGAATATTTGAAACTGAGCTGCTGCCAACCCCCATTGGATCCAGAAGACATCTAAGTCCGAGTGCCATCAGCAAGTCTATTTGAGCAGAACTTCCCCCTGGTTCTGAAGGGGAGTCTTCTCTGTGGTGTCTTCACCCCTCTTCATTCAGGACCTTTGATGAAATGGGGGTGGGTAGAGAGAGAAATACTAACGAAGCAGCGAGGCAGAACACGCATAAGTGATTTTCCAGCCAGCTTGAATACTAAAACGAGGCTCTGACATTATTCACCAGGGCTGAACTTCCCTAGAGGAACAATACAAGGGTCGTACACCACTGAAGAGCCCCATAGGCTAGTGGTTGATGCTCTGGGTGGGGACTCAAGACACTGAGTTCTAATCCCAACTCAGCTGTTGACCTACTGTGACAACTGGGCAACTCCTGTCTCGCCTCTGTTCCCTCCACTCATTGTCCATTTAGACCAGCGAGTCCCTGGGAGCTCGCCCAGGCCCTGCCGTGCCCGCTGAACATTCCCCCAAATTTGAGGACCTCTGATTTAGATGGTCAGATCTTCAGGATGAATCTGTCTTACTATGCGTTTATGGGCACAACAGGGGCCCCAATCTTGGATGGAGTCTGTGCAGCGCCTGGATAGCTACATATCTTTCAACATACATGCCCAGTCTCTTTCCACTCACTGGAAGCCAGACCGCCTTGCTACTTTGGTCAAGTGTGTCAAGGAGTTAGCTTGGCTGTGTGGCAAACAGTCAGCAGCTCCGGCCCTCAGGCAGTGGCTGAGCAAACAGGTTCAACGGCAAACCCCCAGGCTCCTGGCTCTGAGAAGCCAGGGAGGGGGGAGAATGTCACCCGCGAGGTGGGTTGCAGGGGGGACGCAGGCCCACACTCCACTGCATCCCAGCCCGGGGCCCTAGCAGTGGCAGAAGACCCACTGCTGTGTCAGTGGAGATCCTGACCGCAACACACTGACATTGGCTCTGGCAGTGTTGCAGACAGACTCAGGTTGGCTGCCCCCGGGCTACTTCCTATCTCCCACTCTAGAGGTACCTGGGTCCAGACGGCATCCTCCACGGGTTCACACCATGGGCTCCTCAGTATGGCTGGCGAGCAGTAGCCCTGGCAGTTCCTCGGGGTAATCGGCGAGCAGTAGGCTTGGCAGCGTCTCTGGGCTCGTGCTAGCATCAGGCGTTGCCTGGTCTGGCCAGTCCTCGGGTCGGCCGCCGATCGCCGTCATCTCCCCACCGGGAGCTATGCCACAAGTGTCTGGTTGCTCCGGTGGCTAAGAGCCAAGTGAGCTCTGGGGTCGGGCTTTTATACTTCCTGTCCTGCACCCTGACCTCTGAGGCTCGTTCCCCTCCGGGGCGGCGGGGAGCCAGACCGCCTCGATACAGAAGCTTCATTTAAAATTAAATTAAAATGCAGAACCCGCCCCCCCTCCCCTGGACCAGTGACCAGGACCCGGGCAGTGTGAGTGCCACTGAAAATCAGCTCACGTGCCGCCTTTGGTACGCGTGCCATAGGTTGCCTACCCCGAGCTAGGTGGTGGGATAAGGCTGTGTGATTGATGCAGAGCCCTAGAGGGCAGGTGTGATGCTGTCTGCACAGAGAATGGCTGACACACTGTCTCCCGGCAACTGATAGCCTGGGCCCCTCCCCTGCAAGGTGCCAACTCAAGGTGTTGGAGAACAAAGAGATCAGGTGGCCTCCTGGCCTGGGGAAAGAGACAAAGGACAGAGGAGGGGCTGGAGGGGGTTGCAGTTTGGAGCTGGCTTGGAAATAGAGGGAGGCCCAACACTGGTGTCTGGGCTTCCTTCCCCACAAGACGGACATGACTGAGGGGTCCTGTTTTCCATACCTACAAGCTCTGCTTTGACTGTGTTCCTGTAGTCTAATAAACCTTCTGTTTTACTGGCTGGCTGAGAGTCACGGTGAATCACAGGAAGTAGGGGGTGCAGGATCCTGACTCCCCCACACTCCTTGACATCCAGCAGCAGCAGGACAGGTTCTCTTCCAACCCTCTGGGGTGGGTGTTGGGAGTGGGAGGAGTGGAGGGGAATGTGGTTAGTCCTATAACCAGACTTTTAGTTTCCAGTCAGCACTGCTAACCGGACACCTTGGTCCCATTTTCTACTGGAGTTTCCAGTCTAAAACTGGATACCTGGCAACAGGGGTGCCAGAAAAGCCTGAGACGGGGGAGGAGGGGCAAGCAATCATTTTTAAAAGTGAGAAGGCTAAGCCTTAAGCGGTGGGAAGCAAGGGGTGGGTGGGCTAGGGAGTGGAGAGGAGCTAATGGGCAGGGCCATGTCTGCTGTACTACCCAGGTATGTTAGAGACTGCGGGGGAGGGAGGAAAGAGATCAGCTGACACAGTATCCCCAGCTCAGGTGACGTGACAGCCAGTGATGGATTTAGAGTTAGAGGGGCCCCCAGGCCCTGTGCTCAGCTTCATTTTGGGGGCCCCTCCTTGGGACCCAGCCAAGAAAAAGAACATTCTCTTATCTCCCCCGACCCCCATTTTTTCATTTTTTCCCCCTGCATCCTTCTCCTATAACTAATAGAAGTAAATGAAAATAAAGTGAGGACCCTCGACGTGGCGCCCGATGGGCCGGCGCCTCAGATCCCGCCTCAGAACCCGGCTCAATGGGGGGCAGTGGAGGGAAGATAGCACCCCCTAGTGGTTCGGGACTGGGAAACACAAAGGCTGCTCCCTGGGGGTCATCCTCCAGGAAAGGGAAGGAGATGGCCCCAGGGGCGGCAATGGCATCGCGGGAGGTGGAGGGGATAGGGACGGGGTCAGGAGTAGGGTTGGGGAGAGGGACAGAGGCGGGATCCTGGGCCACAGGAGCTGGACTGCCGGGAGGTGGCTGCTCTCGGTCGGGCTCAGGGGTCTGAGGAGTAGGGAGGGGGTCCCCAGTGATGCCGGGCTCAGGCTCACTGGCAGCTGTGACAGCCACGGCGTCAGGAGGTGGATAATCTTCAGTGGGGCCTCTGCCCGGGAAAGAACTTGGTTGCCCCACGCCAACGAGGGATACCCCTGGTAACTCGGGTCCCGGCCGTGAGGCACGGGCCGTCACCTCAACAGGCTTGGCGGGCATCAGCAGGGTGCCACCCGTGGCCGGGCAGGTTGAAGAGTTCAGGGGACCCTTGGAGGCGGGAGCGGAAGCAGTGGTTATGGGGAGGGAGCACGGGGAAGGGGGAGCCGGGGTGAGGTCGCTTAGGTGGAGGCCCGCTGGCACAGGATCGTCCTCCCCATGGGTGACTGGGGTCAGACCCAGGGCCTTGATCTCCTCATATATGGAAGGGAGCTCACCTCCCACCACCCTGGGGTCCTCCCCACTAGCGCCCGAGGCGACGCTTGCCTTGGGCATTGCAGGGGGTTTAACCGGCAAGCGGGCAGGAGGGGCTTCATCAGGGGCCTCTGCGAGGAGGGACTGCAGAGGATGGATGTTGGTACCCTCCGGTGCTGCCACGTCTTCCCCAGCCGGCACTGGGGATGGAACATACCTGTGGGCAAGGCGGAAAACTCAGTGTCTGTGGCCCCCTTCCGGGTCTTCTGGGGGGTCTCCACACTGGATGACAGGAGCAGAGTTCGAGCCTTCCGCTTGCCCCGCTTCCCTTGTACTAAGGTCCAGCCCTCCATGGCATCGCCTGCGGGCCGGTTGACAGGGGTTGGGTCGGGGGGCAGGGATGATGGCTCGGGGACTTGAGGAGCTAACAGTGGGGTGGCACGAGGGAGGGAAGATTCTCCCTGGGGCGGGCCCTCTCCCAAGCCCGGTGATACCCCCGCTGCACCCTCCTCCGTAGGCCCCGCCAGATTGCAGGCAGCGGAGGCAGGGCTCTCCCGCTTGTCTGGGCGTGCTGGAGGGGACGTGCCCCATCACTCGGCAGAGGTAGCATCGGACCTCCCCCGTAGAATAGTGCACGCGGTAATGGGCCCCCTGATAGGGGACCAGGAAAGACCCCTTGAGTGCCTCTCCGCCACACGCCGCCGGCGGCAGTTGAAGCTGCACCTGCTGGCGGAACAAGAGGACGTGACGGAGGGCGGGGTCTTTGCAGCCCAACGGGAGAGGGCTAACAACAGAAATGGGTTTCCCCAGGGTAGAGAGGGTGGGTAACAGGGCGGCATTGGGAAGGAAGGTAGCAGAGTCATAACTAGGTATTTTTGCGCCCGAGGCAAGAATATAAAATTGCGCCCTCCCCCAGGGCCGGCTCTTCGGCGGCAATACAGCAGTGGGTCCCTCAATCCCTCTCGGAGGGAAGGGCCTGCCGCCGAATTGCTGCCGAAGAATGAATGAAGGGGTGGTGTTAGAGCCTTTGATTTTGGGGGTCAACTCATGATTTTTGACTGCTTAGGCTGGTAATGTTGCTTCCAAGATGGTCTTTGGTTCCAGTCCAGTTCCAATCCCGAGAGGGACTCACAGGTTAAGAGAGGAGGGAGGTACTGGATATCAGCAGTGGCCACCAGGGATCAGCATGTGTCCTGAGAATGCTGGGCGTTCAGGTTTGCAGGGCACGATCGGGGTGGCAGGTTTGTAGAAATTTTGGTGGTGCCCAGAACCCGCCCCCACCCAAACTCTGCCCCCCCACCCACCCAAGGCTCTGGGAGGGAGTTTGGGTGAGGGAGGAGTTCTGGGGTGCAGGCCCTAGGCTGGGGCAAGGGATTGGGGTGCAGGCTCTGGGAGGGAGTTTGGAGATGGGAGGGGTGCAGAGGGATGGGGTGCAGGGGTGGGGCTGTGGCTGCAGATGAGGGGTTTGGGGTGCTGGAGGGGCTCAGGGCTTGAGTTGAGGGTGCGGTGGGGGGGGTGAAAGCTCTGACTGGGGGGGTGGGCTCTGGGGTGGGGCAGGGCTGGGGATGAGTTTGGGGTACAGCCAGGCTGCTCCGGGACAGGGGCCAGAGAAGAGAATTCCCCCCAGCCCTTTCCCTGCCAGCAGCAGCAGGCTCTGGGGGAGGAGCCCACCTTTCCTTCCTCCCCAGCAGCACACTCATCCCCACCACTGTCACTGCATGTGCTCCTAGGGCCCCTCTCAGGTCCAGGAAGGTCCCTCGCCTCCCCCATGGTGGCTGCTGGGGGGGCGCTGCTGTTGCCCCTGATTGTAGCCTCACTGTGGATGAGGGATGGGGCTGCCTCCTTGCCCAGCATGGGGAAGGAGCGGTGACTGCAGGCATAGGGTCCCATTGAAAAATGAAAGGGTCTGAGGGGGAAGGGCAGGCTCAGAGTCAGTCTGCCCTGGCAGTGAGATGGGGGGCACTAGTACCCCGCGGCAGCAGTTTCTGCAGGGAGGCAGCATGGAATTGCTCTGCTCCGGGTCCGGGAAGGGGGGCGGGGAAGCAAGTCAGGGCCAGGGGACACTCAGGGGAAGCACGGGGGGGGGGGGGCGGCAAGTGGGGCCCGGTGGAGATTATCCTGGTTATAAATATCTCTGTGCCAGCAGCTTTTTTTTTCTCCACCACTTTTTGCGCCCCTCGGCTTTGTGCACCCGAGGCAAGTGCCTCACTCACCTTGCCCTTGTTACAGCACTGGAAGGGAGGGATGGAGGTTAGGACCACACGGACACCCAGGTCCTCCAGCGCCTCCAGGGGGACGAACACCCCCCGCACCGCCAGGCCCTTCTCCACCACCTCCTGGGTGGCGGCCTCCAATGCTAGGAAGAAGACGACCTTGCCATACATTTTGGAGGCCACCACTATGGCCGTCGGCCCCACCACCCTCGCCAATGCCGCACATAGGTCTCCACGTGGGGCGAGGCGGGCACCAGGAGGCAACGGACGCCGTGCTTCCTGGTCAAGGTGGGGAAGGGGCCCCGGCTGCTATAGATGGTAGCGGAGGCGGTGGCTGGGAGAGATGACGTAGCGGCAGGTGGGGGGGCCGCCGCCACCTGGGCGTACGCCCTGGGGGCCAGGGGAGGGGCACCCACAGAGCTGGTGGAGGGAGCAGCAGGGAAGGACACTGCGGCCGGTGGCGGGGCTGCGGCAGTGGGGTAGCCCCTGCCATGGAGGGCCTAGTCTTCTTGGCGGGGCTCTTTCCTTTCTTTTTGCCCTGGCCTTTTCTGCTGGCTCGGGGGGCTCCCCCAGAATCAGAGGGGGCGAGGGACTTGGCAGCAGCGGAGGTCACCCCGTAGCCTGCCGCTGCCAGCGCCTCAGCGGGGGCAGTGTCAGGTGGTTCGGCAGCGGCAGTTGAGATAGAGGCTGGGGGGGGATGTCGGGGGGGCAGGCAGAGGAGGGGAGGCGGGGCCTGCCCCAGGGATCCCACCTGCTGTGTCTCCCGCCGTGATGAGCGGAGAGGGAGGGGAAAAAACACCGGAGAAAGGGCAGGGGGGAAAGGGGAAGCAGGTTAACCACTCCTCCCCGCTAGGCTGCAGGTAGGGGAGGAGGGTGCTGAAGTGGGGGGGGACAGATAAGGGGGGTGGGGTCAGTCACCAACACAGGATTAGAATCTGGCTCCTCTAGCTGCACGAGGGGAGTGGAGGGGTACAATAACAATGGGGGGTGCAATGTAATAGGGGCAAACTCAAACAGAGGAGGGGCACAAGCACATGGAAGGGGGCATGGGTGCACAAGGGGAGGGGCCAATCAGGGCAAGGGGGGGCCACAGGGGGAGGGGGAACAACCAGGCTGGGAGTGGGGCAGAGGAACCAAGGGGCTAGCTTCAGAGCTGGGGTGGGACAAACAAACTGAAGCTGGGGAGGGGCAAAAGACTGCAAGGGACAAATGGGGTAGGTAGCAAGGGGCAAAGCTGGGGGGGCTGTTGCAGAGGGGAAGGGGTCAGTCCGGGGTGGGTACGTGCGCCCACGAGTGCTTGCGCAAAGTCAATGTGTGGGCTGGCAGCTGCTGTTGCAGGCCCAAATGGTGGAAATGGGTCTGGCAGGCCAGGCAAACAGCTGAGTCCTAGAGGCAGGAGCTGAGGCTGATGGTAAGTGGCCTTGGGCGGAGGAGAGGTGGGGTGAATACAGATGGACCAGGCTCCACACTACACCCCCTGTATCCCCACAAACACAGTCTAAACCCCCATCACAAGAGCACAGTGGTCTCCAGAGTCCTGTGTGCTCCCGCAGCAGCCGATGGTCCTGTTCATCCTCTTCCTCCTCCACACTCCAGCAGCTCCAGCACCCCTGATGGCCAGGCAGGAAGGACCCCTCACAGGTGGTAGTGGGGTCCTGGCTTCTCCCTCCAGAGGGGGCGGGAGGAGGGGCTGGCCAGCAAGGCCTCCTCACCCCTCACTCAGCAGTGGCAGCAGCAGTCCGGGAAAGGAGCACTCCAGCCAGCAGTAATAGCCTAGGAAGAGAGAGAGGGAAGAAGAGCTCTAACCAGCAGGGCAGCCTGAAGATACTGAGCACTCCCTGAAGGGTTAAAAACAGCCCCGGAGAGGACTGTGGCTGGGGAAAGGCTGATTGGGGAAGCAGCCTCAGCTGGGGCCACGCCACAGTCAGGCCGCAGCTGGCCCTATAAAAGGGCTGCTAGCCAGTGTTCAAGTATCTCTCTCTAGCTGTTGAGGGAGATGGGTCTGGCTGATGGGAGCTGAGCAGGGCATCTAAAGTAGAGCAGTGCTGGGGCGCTCCAGCCTGGAAACCCCCCAGGCTTCAGGCCTTGTTAAAGGCCGAGAAGGTACAGGGGTTGCAGAGAGGACAGCCCAAGGGTAGGCAGAGACAGCAGGTCCAAGCCCTCCTTGCTGATGATGAGTAGCAATTATACTGCAGTCTGCCCCAGTGGTCGGGGGCTAGATGGTGACGGGCAGTAGCCCAAGACTGAGGTGAGATGGGGATAGGGGGTTGGGGATTCCCTGGGGAGGGGAGACCCAATGAGAGTGTGGGATACTGCAGGGGACAGAACCCTGAGAGAAGGGGCACTGGGGTCTGGGAGGGACATGGGGGCCAGCGGCAAGTGAGACACCGGCCTGCAGAGGGTGATCTGGAGGCTGGTGAGCTAATTCCCTAGACAACCAGCAGAAGGTGCTGCAGCAGTGAGTCATCGCCCTGCTATAACCCCCCATTCATCTCAGCAATGGGTTATCTCAGATGCTCCATGGAGGATCATTTAAACAGTCTTTCAGCCTCAAAGCAAGGCACAATCAAGCCCCTTTATATGGTAAAAACAGCTGCAGGCAATTGGACTTCCACCTAAGACACTAAGCCATGTGGCTAGGCCAATGTTAACCCAGACAGATGAATAGGGCTCTCCCTGGTCGCAAAGGAGGCGGCTAGGCTGTGTATGTTGGAGGCAGGACGCCAGGAGAAGCAGTTCTGAGTGTGACCCAGGGGAGGGCTTTTTGGGCACAGAGCTTGCAGGATGGGTGGGGGGAAGGGGCAGATGTGGGGATTCAGGAGCAAGGAAACTGCCTGTTGCTGTTAGTGTTCAGGGAAATGGTACCCTGTAAATGAACAAGGTTTCACCAAATAATTGACCTGACTTGTATCCTCCATTCCCCATGCTAACGGAAACAACCCTGCAAGGCCCTGAATATTGGACTAATGCTCGGGCCAAAAAAGCAACAATAGAGAAGGGAAGAGCAGGACTCCTGGCTCCTGTAATCATTCAAACAAACTGCACTATACTGCAGCTGAATGCAAGGTGACACATCTAGCAGCAAGGAAGGAAGGTCACCGCTACAGAATGGGGGCCTGTGTCCGGGAAAGCAGTGGCGACTCTGAAAATGGGTACAAAAATGGCTCTTGTGTTCCAAGGCTGTATAAACAGGGGAACAGTGAGGAAGAGCAAGGGGATGATTTTACCTCTGTGTATAGCATTGGTGAGACCAATACTGGAATGCTGCGTCCAATTCTGGAGAGTGCTTTTTAAAAAGGATGCTGAAAAATTGGAGAGGGTGCAGAAAAGAGCCAGAGAAATTATTCGAGAGCTCAAGAAAATGCCTGACAGTGAAACCTGAATACTCAGGCTGTTTAGATCAAGAAGTGAGTCTGACATTGTAAAGCACCTTCATGGGAGGAAAATACCAGGTACTAAAGGGATGCTGAGGATGCTTTCAGCCCAGTTCCAGGTGGAGTTTAAACCTAGCAGAGAAAGGCAGAACAAGAACCAAAGGCTGGAAGCTGAAGCCAGACCAACTCCAGTTAAAAATAAGACACCTTTATTTCACAGTGAGTGTGATTCACTATTTTTCCATCTCCTGACATCTTCAAACCAAGGCTGGATGCCTTCCTGTAAGAGCTTTAGCCAAACCCAAGTCATTGGGCTCAGTGCAGGGGTATCTGGGTGACATTCTCTGACCTGTAGGCATTTCGCAGCCCAAGGCCTGGTCTACACTGTGACTTTAATTCGGATTTAGCAGCGTTAAATCGAATTAACCCTGCACCCGTCCACACAACAAAGCCATTTATTTCGAAATAAAGGGCTCTTAAAATTGATTTCTGTACTCCACCCCGACGAGCGGAGTAGCGCCAAAATCGATATTGTCATTTCGAATTAGGGTTAGTGTGGCCGCAGTTCGATGGTATTGGCCTCCGGGAGCTGTCCCACAGTGCACCATTGTGACCGCTCTGGACAGCAATCTGAACTCGGATTCACTGGCCAGGTAGACAGGAAAAGCCCCGCGAACATTTGAATTTCATTTCCTGTTTGCCCAGCGTGGAGAGCACAGGTGACCACAGATAGCTCAGCTCATCAGCACAGGTAACCATGCAGGCCGATAATTGAAAAAGAGCACCAGCATGGACCGTACGGGAGGTACTGGATCTGATCGCTATATGGGGAGAGGATTCAGTGCTAGCAGAACTTCGTTCGAAAAGACGAAATGCCAAAACTTTTGAAAAAATCTCCAAGGGCATGATGGAGAGAGGCCACAATAGGGACACAGATCAGTGCCGCATGAAAGTCAAGGAGCTCAGACAAGCCTATCAAAAAACAAAGGAGGCAAACTGTCGCTCCGGGTCAGAGCTGCGGACATGCTGCTTCTACGCCAAGCTGTATACGGGGGGGCCGCCACCACTACCCCACCTCTGACCGTGGATTTCGAGGCAGGGATAATCTCATCAGCTACACCTGAGGATTCTGCGGATGGGGAAGAGGAGGAGGAGGAGGAGGACGAGCTTGCGGAGAGCACCCAGGACTCCGTTCTCCCCAACAGCCAGGATCTTTTTCTCAGCCTGACTGAAGTACCCTCCCAACCTTCCCAAGCCAGTATCCAAGACCATGACCCCATGGAAGAAACCTCAGGTGAGTCTACCTTTTAAAATATAAAACTTGTTTTAAAAGCAAGCGTTTTTTAATGATTACTTTGTCCTGAGGACTTGGGATGCATTCGCGGCCAGTATAGCTAATGGAAAAGTCTGTTAACGTGTCTGGGGATGGAGCGGAAATCCTCCAGGGACATCTCCATGAAGCTCTCCTGGAGGTACTCCAAAAGCCTTGCCACAAGGTTTCTGGGCAGTACAGCCTTATTCCGTCCTCCATGGTAGGACACTTGACCACGCCATGCTTGCAGCAAGTAATCTGGTATCCTTGCATGACAAAGCCTGGCAGCGTATGGTCCCGGTGTTGGATGGCATTCAAGCAACATCCGTTCTTTATCTCGCTGTGTAATCCTCAGGAGAGTGATATTGCTCATGGTAACCTGGTTGAAATATGGGAATTTAATTAAGGGGACAGAGGTGGCCGTTCCTACTGGGCTGTTTGCCTGTGGCTGAAAAGAAATCCTTCCCTGCAGTTAGCCAAGCGTGGGGGATGTGGGGGGGAATTGGCCCTGAGCTTTTCGCGTTTGGCTAGCAGGGATCTTCCCTGTTACCAGCCACGCGGTGGGGTGAGGGGTACAGCGATCATCCCAGATAATTCATGGCAGGAGGTCGGGGGGCGGAGGGGTTAATTTGGTTCCTTCAGGGATCTTCCCCGATACCAGCCACGCAGTGCGGGGAGGGATAAAGCGATCATCCCAGAGAATTGAATGGGGGGGGGGTTAGTTTGTTTTCTGCTGCTGAAGGTTACCAGGAAAACTGCAGCAGTCAACGGGCTTTGCTTGGTATGTGGGAAAGGAGGGCGCAGAAGCCGAAAGACAATGGCTTACCATGGCCGCATGCAAGCTGAATTCTGTTGCCCGGACCTGCGTCTGTGATCTCTAACACCAAAGCCACAGGCACTCAATATTAAGATGGAAAATGCGACCTTGTACTGAAATCACATGTGCTATGTAATGTGAATAGTGTTGTTCACCGTGAAAGAGTATAAGCATTGTTCTGTAAAATGTATCATTTTAAAAACTTCTCTCCTTTTTTTCAACCCTCCCTCCAGCAGCTGCAAATTTTTCAAGCCTCCCTCCTCCGTCCCGAAGGCTATCTCAGATAAGGTGGGGGAGAAAGAGGACGCGAGACGAGATGTTCACGGAAATAATGGAATGCACCCGCGATGAAAGAGCTTATTTGAATGAGTGGAAGGACACGGTATCTAAATTTAGGAAAGATGCCAGTGAACATGAGGTCATGAGGGACGCTCGAGATGAGAGGTGGCAGGCTGCAATGCTGGGGCTGCTGCGTGATCAAACGGACATGCTCCGGCGTCTGGTGGAGCTTCAGGAACGGCAGCAGGATAACCGACTGCCACTGCAGCTGCTGTATAACCTCCCTCCCCACTGACCATGTTCCATATTCTCCTCACCCAGATGTGTAAGAACGCGGGTGGGGGGGGGGTGAGGGAGGCTCCGTGCACCCTCCCACTCCACCCCAGTGGACAGCCCAACCAAAAGGCTGTCATTATATTGAATTTTTTCAGTGGCCTTTTACTTCCCTCCTATCCTCCTCCCAAACCTCACCCAGATTACCTTGTCAGTTCTCTCCCTATGTTTATAATCAATTAATAAAAAATACATGATTTTTAAACGATAGTGACTTTATTCCTTTGAAAGCAAGCTGGGGGAAGGGGGAGGGTGGGTTCCTTACAGAGAATGAGTCAATAAAGGGGGTGGGTTTTCATGAAGGAGAAACAAACAGAAATTTCACACTGTAGCCTGGCCAGTCATGAAACTGGTTTTCAAAGCTTCTCTGATGCACAGCGCTTCCTGGTGTGCTCTTCTAATCACCCAGGTGTCTGGCTGTGCGTAATCAGCAGCCAGGCGATTTGCCTCAGCCTCCCACCCCTCAATAAAGGTCTCCCTCTTACTTTCACAGAGATTGTGTAGCACACAACAAGCAGAAATAACAATGGAGATATTGGTTTGGCTGAGGTATGAGCGAGTCAGTAACGAGCGTCAGCGACCTTTTAAATGGCCAAATGCAAATTCTACCACCATTCTGCACTTGCTCAGCCTGTAGTTGAACAGCTCCTGACTACTGTCCAGGCTGCCTGTGTGTGGCTTCATTAGCCATGGCATTAAGGGGTAGGCTGGGTCCCCAAGAATAACTATTGGCATTTCAACATCCCCAACAGTTATTTTCTGGTCCAGGAAGTAAGTCCCTTGCTGCAGCCGTTTAAACAGATTAGTGTTCCTGAAGACCTGAGCGTCATGAACCCTTCTGGCCAGCCCACGTTGATGTTGGTGCAACGTCCCTTGTGATGCACAAGTGCTTGCAGCACCATTGAAAAGTACCTCTTGCGGTTTATGTACTGGATACCCTGGTGCTCCGGTGCCAAGATAGGGATATGGGTTCCATCTATCGCCCCACCACAGTTAGGGAATCCCATTGCAGCAAAGCCATCCACTATGACTTGCACATTTCCCAGAGTCACTACCTTTCGTAGCAGCACCTCAGTGATTGCTTTGACTACTTGTATCACAGCAGCCCCTACAGTAGATTTGCCCACTCCAAATTGATTCCCAACTGACCGGTAGCTGTCTGGCATTGCAAGCTTCCACAGGGCTATCGCCACTCACTTCTCAACTGTGAGGGCTGCTCTCATCTTGGTATTCTGGCGTTTCAGGGCAGGGGAAAGCAAGTCCCAAAGTTCCATGAAAGTGCCCTTACGAATGCAAAAGTTTCGCAGCCACTGGGAATCATCCCACACCTGCAACACTATGCGGTCCCACCAGTCTGTGCTTGTTTCCCGGGCCCAGAATCGGCGTTCCACGGCTATAACCTGCCCATTAACAGCATGATCTCCAAAGCACCGGGTCCTGCGGTTTGATAGAATTCCATGTCCATATCCTCATCACTCTCGCCGCTGCGCTGCCATAGCCTACTCCTCGCCACCTGGTTTTGCAGGTTCTGGTCCAGCATAAACTGCACGATAACGCGCGAGGTATTACAATGTTCATGACTGCTGCCTTGAGCTGAGCGGGCTCCATGCTTGCCATGGTATGGCATCTGCACTGTTCACCCAGGAAAAAGGTGCGAAACGGTTGTCTGCCGTTGCTTCCCTGGAGAGGGGGGAGGATATACCCAGAACCACCTGCAACAATGTTTTTGGCCCCATCAGGCATTGGGATCTCAACCCAGAATTCCAATGGGCGGAGGAGACTGCGGGAACTATGGGATAGCTACCCACAGTGCAATGCTCCAGAAGTCGACGCTATCCCCGGTACATGGACGCACACCACCGAATTAATGTGCTTAGTGTGGCCGCATACATTCGACTTTATAGAATCTGTTTCCAAAATTCGAATTATATAAATTCGGATTAATCCCGTAGTGTAGACATACCCCAAGTCACAAGGCGTTGTTAACTCAATGGCTCATACTAGCAGTCACAGACCCCTCAACCCTATTTCTGGGAGAGCAGTCATCCATTCATGTGGAATGACATGGGGTTATTTTCTGTGCTCCACTGGGCTGTGTGGGGTAAGGGGGACTGCAAGTTGGGATTCCTGGCTCTGGGAGGGGAGTGGGGTCTAGTGGGGAGAGCAGGTAGGGCTGGGAGTCTGGACTCCTGAGTTCTATTCCTGGCTCTAGGAGGTGAGTAGCGGGCTAGTGACTAAAGCATGGGGCCTTGGAGTCAGGGTTACTGGGTTTTATTCCCAGATGTAGCTGGGGAGGAGGGTCTCCTGGGTAGAACGGGGGGACTGGGAGTCAGGACTCTTGGGTTCTATTGCCTGCTCTGGGAATAGAGTGAAATGGAGTCTGGTGGGTTAGCGATGCATAGCGGGCATTTGGTGTCAAGGCTCTTGGGTTCTGTTCCCATCTCTACAAGGGGTTTATTATCTAGCAGTGGAAATGGGAGGGACTGAGAGTCTGGATTTCAGGGTTCTATTGCCTATTTGGGGAGGAAATAGTATAGTCTAGTGCAGGGGTCAGCAACCTTTCAGGAGTGGTGTGCCAAGTCTTCATTTATTCACTCTAATTTCATGTGCCAGTAATACATTTTAATGTTTTTAGAAGGTCTATAAGTCTATAATACTAAACTATTGTATGTAATGTAAATAAGGTTTTAAAAATGTTTAAGAAACTTCATTTAAAATTAAATTAAAATGCAGAGCCCCCTGGACCGGTGGCCAGGACTGGGCAGTGAGAGTGCCACTGAAAATCAGCTTGCATGCCGCCTTCGGCACACGTGCCATAGGTTGCCTACCCCTGGTCTAGTGATCAGAGCAAGGGATTGGAAACTGAGATGCTTGAGTTTTGTTTCAAACACCGGAAGGAGTGTTATCTTGTGATTAGAATAGTAGTAGAGTATTGATAGCTGGGAGTCTTGGGTTCTGTTCCCAACTCTGGGAGGGGAGTGGGGTCTAGTGGTAATGGTGGTAGTGGGGGGGGGATGCTGTGAGTCAGGACTCTGGGGCTCTATCCTTAGCTCTGCCACTGACTTTCCATCCATAACCTCGGTCATGTTTCTCTGTGCCTTATGTTGTTATTCTCTCATACGGGTACAATAATATTCACCTAACTTCAATGAGGGTGTGAGGCTTGGTTAAGCAATACGCAAAAAGCCCTTTGAGAGCACAGAGAAGAGCAGAGTATGATTGTATGGGATGGCTGTGTTCCCTCCAGCACCTCAGAGACTGAGGATGTAACCAGAACCAGCGTCTGTACTTGAACCCTGAGCCTAGCTTCCAAAGAATGCAGAACCTGCCTTCAAGAAGAACACTGCCAAGTGCAACAGAAACTGTTTATTTGCTACAGCATTTCACATAGGTATTTTCTTTGTACAGTAAATAGATGCTTTTGCCCCAGTTCTCGGTGGAGTTTAAACCCTACATGGATCCGGATGAGCCACATTTTGATCCTGTTAACTGGATTTTTTTTAACATGAAAATGTGCATTTTATTAACACAAAGCATGGGGACAAGGAGACAGATTCTCAAATCCAACCAAGGCAGCTGAGTTAGGGTCTGTCTCTGCTGCAGTCAGAGGCTGCAATTGCAACTGGAGCAGACATACCCCAGCTCGTTTTCATCTCGCTAGCTTGGCTCCCAGAACAGTGACGCTGCAGCAGCACATGCTTCAGGATGGGCTAGTCCTGTGACTAATGACCCAGGGGTCCAGACAGGCTTGTACAGCCTGTGCTGAAGTATTGCTCTGTTACCTGAGCTAGCGAGTGTAAAGCTAGCTCAGATATGACTGCTCAAGCTGTAGTCACCCCTTCAGTCGTGATTTATACTGGTGTAATTGAGTGGTCTGGTGGTTAAAACTAGGCATCAGGATTCTTGGGTTCCATTGTGAGGAATGTGAGGGAAGTAGGGTCTAGTGGTTAGAGCTGTAGGGGCTGAGAATCAGGACTCCTGGGTTTGGTTACCAGTTCTGGAAGGAATGGAGTTTAGTGTGTCTGAGCAGCAGGAATGAGGGTCAGGACTCCTGGGTTCCATTCCCAGCTCTGGAATGGGAGGGGAGGTTAGAGTGTGTTTGTGTTGGGGGGGTAGGGAGTCAGGACTCCCGACTCTGAGGGAAGTAAAATGTAGTGGGCTAGGGCAGGGGAAGCTGAGAATCAGGACTCCTGGGTTCCCTTCCCTGTTTTCAAAACTGAACAAAGGAAATATGCTTTCTGGCATGATGGTGTTAGATGGAGGAACTCACTGATACAGGATTGTTGCCAGCACAGAGTGCCCGAGGCAAAGCAACAGCGGGTCCGTTGCCCGGTGTGCTTCGCGTCAATAAACACACCAGGGGGAGAAGCAAACAAAGTTTATTTGGGATCCCAAAGCGGTGCAAGGAGACAGGCACATCTCAGATCAAGCACATTAACAGGAACAGTTTTTCTTCTTTTATACATTTTGCAGTTAAGCCTCACCCCCCCCCCCCTTTCCCTCTAGCCCTCCCTTTCTCCCCCCCCCCTTCCTCCCTCTACCCCTCCCATCCCTGGTAATAGTTAAGTCATTCTTGGCAGCTATAAGCCTAGCTTGTTAGTAACTTCTTTAAACCGTTATCTTGTCCTTTTTCCCTTCAGCCAGAAACATGCAGGCCTCATTATTACTGCTTGAGCAGGGGGTTGCACACAGATAACTGGTTGCTTACATATTCCAATTGCACCTGGCTTTTGAGGTTGATTAGAGTTTAAACATGGAAGGATAGAGTTTGGTTCACTTAGGCCTAGTGCAGGAAGGCTTCATTGACACTTAGTGGCCTTCCAACCTCCCGAGTTACCTAGGGTGAGGCCTAGTGATGTCAACAGGATGACATTGAGGCCACAACTTAGCAAGATTCAAAGGGAAACTGGACAGCTCTATAGGTAACAGGAATATCAATAATACAACAAAGAGTTTTAAAAGGCATATAAATCTCATGCTTCGGGCCTTAAGCCAATCTGTGACTAGCGGAGCTGTACGAAATTTGTCAACCGAAACTGTTTTGGGATGAAAAATGCAGATTTGGTGACACTGCAATGGTTCATGATTTCATGCTGGTTTTGCTGAATTGTTCGTTTCAGGGAGGGAAATCCCAAAGAAGTCTAAATGTTTTGATTTTTCGATTTGAAACAACTTTGTTTAGAAATTTCCTTGAATTGTTTTTTTATACTAAAAAGTTTAAAAGCAATTTGCAATCAAAGCAAAATGTTTAGTTTGAAACCAATATTTTACTCTTTTTGATTTCCTGAAAATGTTGAACAATTTCATTTTCAGCCAAATCGTGGTTTTCCCTTGATTTTTCGAAATTGCGAGTGAGCTGAAAAATCAATTTCCCCCCCAACTTTAATGACTGTTCGAGATCAGGATGAGACTTAATGTTGGGGTGATTATTTCATATCTGCCCACTGCAGATTTCTTACACCTTCCTCTAAGGCATCTATTGTTGACCACTGTCAGAGAGACTACATGGACCTTGGCTGTGATCAGTCCAGCAGTTCCTATATTCTGACACCATTTGCTGAGCTCTTGGGTACCATATGTTGGATCCCAGCAGAGTGCAACACCAGGTTTAGAACTACATGGAGTATCTAAATAGAGTAATTGATTCATGTCTCCAACCTTGCACAGCAGCAGGTCCCGTGGTATAAATTCCTGCTGTGATTTGGAGGTCAACATGCTGTTTGAAGAGGTTGATTCCCTGCATTAAGTGCAAAATTCAACCCCTATGGAGTTGTCACTGATGCCTGCATAGTACCTCTGGCATGATTAAAAGAGTAAAAGAGATAGGGAGGAGTCTTCAAAAGTGCCTAAGCCCCCACTTTCAAAACTGATTGGGAGCCACATTTTCCAAGGTATTTAGATGCCTAGAGATACAGATAAGTGCCCAGTAGGATTTTCAGAAGTGCTGTGGTAGATGAGGCACTTAACTCTCATGAGAGTGGCTAAGTCACTGGTGAAAATGGAACGTAGGCTCCTAATGCACATAGGCACTTTTCAAAATTGTACCCATAGCCCCTACAACAGTTGCTCATTTTATTTTCCTTAACTGGCTTCCTTGGCTGGGTCTGGCATGGTGGGTTTCAGAAGGATCTTCATTTGTTGTTCTTTATCTCTCAGATGCCTGGGTCTCAATGAAAAAGAATATCAGTAAATATTAACATTTATACAAGCATCAAAAGATGTACTTGGCTTAAAACATGCTTGGAGCTAATGGGGCCAGATCCCACCTGGTGTAAATCAGCCATAGCTACACTGGAGTCAATGGGATCAGAATGACTGGAGGATAGCTAATGTGATGCCAATTTTTAAAAAGGGCTCCAGAGGTGACCCTGGCAACTACAGGCTGATAAGCCTCACTTCAGTTCCAGGCAAATTGGTTGAAACTATCGTAAAGAATAAAATTGTAAGACACATAGATGAACATAATTTGTTGGGAAATAGTCAACATGGTTTTTGTAAAGGGAAATCATGCCTCACCAATCTACTAGAATTCTTTGAGAGGTCAACAAGCATGCAGACAAAGGAGATCCAGTGGATATAGTGTATTTAGATTTTCAGAAAGCCTTTGACAAGATCCCTCACCACAGGCTCTTAAGCAAAATAAACAGTCATGGGATAAGCGAGAAGGTTCTCTCATGGATTGGTAACTGTTTAAAAGATGGGAAACAAAGGGTAGTAATAAATGGTCATTTTTCAGAATGGAGAGAGGTAAATAGTGGGGTCCCCCAGAGGTCTGTTCTAGGATCAGTCCTATTTAACATATTCATAAACAATCTGGAAAAAGGGGTAAACTGGGGGGGGGGGGCAAAATTTGCAGGTGATACAAAACTACTCAAGATAGTTAAGTCCCAGGCAGACTGCGAAATGCTATAAAAGGATCTCACAAAACTGGGTGACTGGGCAACAAAATGGAAAATGAAATTTAATGTTGATAAATGCAAAGTAATGCACATTGTAAAACATAATCCTAACTGTACATATACAAAGATAGGGTCTAAATTAGTTGTTACCACTCAAGAAAGTGCTCTTGGAGTCATTGTGGATAGTTCTCTGAAATCATCCACTCAATGTGCAGTGGCATTCAAAAAAGTGAACAGAATGTTGGGAATCATCAAGAAAGGGATAGATAATAAGATTATTATTATATTTATTATTATTTATATATACATGGGTTATTATTATTTATATAGAGGCAATATGATTTATATAGAGGCAAGGGGGGAGGGATAGCTCAGTGGTTTGAGCATTGGCCTGCCAAACCTGGGGTTGTGAGTTCAATCCTTGAGGGGGCCACTTGGGGATCTGGGGCAAAATCAGTACTTGGTCCTGCTAGTGAAGGCAGGGGGCTGGACTCGATGACCTTTCAAGGTCCCTTCCAGTTCTAGGAGATGGGATATCTCCATTAATTTAATTTAATATGATTGCCTCTATATAAATCCATGGTACACCCACACCTTGAATACTGTGTCCAGATGTGGTCGCCCCATCTCAAAAAAGATTGGAATTGGAAAAAGTTCAGAAAAGGGCAACAAAAATGATTAGGGGTATAGAAGGGCTTCTGTATGAGGAGAGATTAATATGACCGGGACTTTTCAGCTTGGGAAAGAGGTGACTAAGGGGGGATATGATAGAGGTCTATAAAATCATGAGTGGTATAGAGAAAATAAATAAGGAATTGATATTTACTCCTTCTCATAATACAAGAACAAGGGGCCACCAAATGAAATTAATAGGTAGCAGGTTTAAAGCAAACACAAGAAAGTATTTTTTCACACAACGCACTGTCAACCTCTGGAACTCCTTGCCAGATGGCGTTGTGAAGGCCAATACTATAACAGGGTTCAAAAGGGAGATAGATAGATTCATGGAAGATAGATCCATCAATGGCTATTAGCCAAGATGGGCAAGAATGGTGTCCCTAGCCTGTGTTTGCCAGAAGCTGGGATTGGGTGACAGGGCATGGATCACTTGATAACCTGTCTGTTCATTCCCTTTGGGGCACCTGCCATTGGCCACTGTCAGAGGACAGGATACTGGGATTGATGGACCTTTGGTCTGACCCAGTATGGCCATTCTTATCTATCTATCTATCTATCTATCTATCTATCTATCTATCTATCTATCTATCTATCTATCTATCTAATCATGCATATCATTTCTTGTTTGTGCTCTCTCTCTCTCTCTCTCTCTCTCTCTCTCAGTGGACCCATGTCTATATCACAAAGCCTCCACAAGGTGCGTCATGGCTACTGTTCTTGCCTCCCAATAGATTCTACTAACCGTGTCTCCACCTCCTCTATGGTCTCAGGCAATGGCACGTTGAGCGTCTCGGGCAGGAAGGTCGCTGCAATGCCGGAGATGATTGGGGCAGCTCCATAAATGATCAGTGGCAGGAAGAGAATGTATTCCTCCAACATCTTCACCAATGGGGCAATGATGCTGCCCAGGCGCGCCATGGTGTTGCTCAAACCCATGCCGCTCTGCCTGTGAATTTGAAATCATAACAAACAGAGCTATTCGCATAAGCCACAGTGATGAGAAAAATCTGGGCTAAGGAGCTCACAGGCAATAAGCCAAGCAGTACCTCTCAGCCAGGTCCTGTGGACTAGTAGAGTGACTAGGGAATCAGGACACCTGGGTTCTTTTCCTTGCTCTGCCACTGACCCACTGCGTAACCTTGGGCAAGTCACTTCCTCTCTCCATTCATCTTTTTCTCCTCACACCCTCAGTCTGTCTTGTCTATTATGATTGTGAAGAGCAGAGACTGCTGTCACTATGTATCTGGGCAGCACCTGACACAATGGGGCCCTAATGTCAATTTGGGTCTGTGCAGTGCCTTCTACAATGGGGGCCCTGATCTCACTCGGGATCTGTGGAGTGCCTGGTACAATGGGGACCTGATCTCAGTCAGGGTCTGTGCAGCAGTTGGCACCATGGGGCTCTGGGGAGTTCTCTCAGTGCTAACTTAACAAATGGGATCTTTCCTGGGGGCAGGTTACCCCACAAGTGCAGGGTTTCTTGCAGCTGGGACTGGGCTAGCTAGATCTTTGATCTGATGTGGCAATTCCTAGTTCCTAGAAGGGCAATTTTGGGTGGCTAGACTGAGTCGTCTCAGAGGGCCCTCACTTTTCAGATGGCACATCCTCAGCAACTGCAGAGAATCAGGCCCAGTTGCGGTGTCCTAACGTGGGCATCCCCTAAGGTTCCCAAAATCACTAGCAGAGCTGGTCGGGAAATTGTTATCCTGTCCCATGATACATTTTGAGATTTCAAACATTTTTCCCATTCTGAATCAGGACGAACTATTGAAATTTCAAAAAATTTTGTGAATTCAACAGTATAAAAAAAATCTTGGTTTGGGTCCCTCACATCATTTCAACTCAATTTTGAGCATTATAAATTTGTACAAAAAAGGGTTGTTTTTTTAATACAGATTCCAAAACACAAAGTTGTTTCCAACCAGAAGAAACTGAAATTTTTGTTTTGGAAATGTAATTTCCAACCTCACCCCCATTTTTTCTAATTAACACTTTACCGTAAAAAGCTTGGGCTTTGCTTAAATAGCTTTTTCCATCAGAAAAATACGTTTTGATGAAAAATTTCCAACCAACTCTAATCACTGATCACTTGGCTCTGGTCTTTTCCTGTTCCACGGGGCTGCATGTGAAGTTTGAGCTGCACCCTCTGAGTTTGTTCTACATACCTAATCACTGTGGGGTACAGCTCACTCGTGTAGAGGTAGACACAGTTAAAGGAGGCAGCAAGACAGCCTTTTCCAACGACAGCCAAAACGGTGCGCAGGGTCTTCAGATCTTCGGAGAAGGACACAATGGAGGAGGGTTAAGCAGGTGGCAAAGGCTGAAATGCTCAAGAAGGATCAGGAGTCAGTGGGATGTATCCCCAGCCACTGGTGCCGATGGGGCCAGATCCCCAGCTGGGGTAAATCAGCATAGCTGCACTGGAATCAATGGGGCCAGATCCCCAGCTGCTCCTTTGAAGCCAAAAGGGGCAAGAAATCAATGGAGCTGGGCTAATTGACACCAGCTGAGGATCTGTGCCTCATTTTGCCATCTAGAAATAAGAGTGATAGTCCTTTCTGTGTTGTGTCTATTTAGATTGTGAGTTCTTTGGGGCAGGGCCTGTCTCTCCCTTTAGGTCTGTGCAGTACTCGGCACAATGGGACCCTGATGTCATCTGGGGTACGCGCAGGACCTAGCCCAATGATCAAATACTAATAACCATCTACCCAGATTGGTTTGTGAAACTGGGTCTGTCACCCCTCCCAGACAGCGGCTCATCCACTTCGCAACCATCTTGCAACAGGCCAGCCTGGATCAGGCCGAACATGTCTCTCAGGTTGCTTCATGGGGAAGTGCCATGGCAACTGGTGTCGTAAACACGTGTCAGCTGCTTTAATCCCTGGCAGCAGCAGGTGGTTCTGTACCCTCCAGTACCTCAACCACAGAACAGAGCTGTGACGTATCGGTGGGCTTGAGCCCCATTAGCCCTCATGGATCTGCTCTCCTGGCTCCTCTCCCTCCCCTGCAGCTGACCATATCAGCCAGGCTTTGGACCTTTGGTAGGACAAAGGCTTGAACACTTCTGGATCGAACCCTGAAAATCCAGGACACCAAGTAACCACCTTGTGGCACAAAGATGTTGGCTAGGATAGAGAGTCCAGCCAGGATGAGTGTGAAGGCCTGTGTGAACCGGCGCCCGATGAAGCTGATTGTGAAGACTGAGATGAACTTTGCTGGGAAATCAACAGCTCCAAAGACTAGCTGGATCAAGAAGATATTGACACCGAAATTCTGCAGGTCCATGGCCAACCCATAATAGGCAAAGGTGGTGGAGAACCTGGGATGAAGCAGACAGGTATTGATGCATAGAGAGTCCTTATCATTGAGTTTATTTGTTACAAGTGTGTTCCCTTTCAGCAATAGGCCCTGCAAATATGGGTAGACTGCACTAGTGGGTATACTGCACTGTGTTCTGTTCATGGTTGTGAGAGGGGATTAGGGTCCAGTGAGTTAGACTGGGGAGCAGCTGGGAGCCAGAACTCCTGAGTTCTATTTCAAGCTTTGGAAGAAGTGGGGCCTAATGGTTAGAGCAAGAGGGGACTTTGCTCTGTTGTTGAGTCCTAATCCTGCTTCTGGGTAGAATCACCTCCTGATGGTTTTCTCTACATGCTGTCTCCCAGGTGGGATTTACCAAAGTCTAGCTATAACATACTGAATTGTGATCTAGTGGGATATTCAATCAAGGTGAAATTGACTGTCACTGACATGCCATGGGATGAAGTGGAGCGTCAGTGGGGCTTAGTAGAGCTGAGCAAAATTTTTCATCTAGAACTTTTTTCAGCACAAAATGCAGACTCAATGACATCAAAATGCTTAGGGAATTCATGTCCCTTTGGCTGAATTGTTTCAGATAAAGAAAAAAGCCCCACAAAACAAAAACAAAACAAACCAAAATCTAAATGTTTTCAGTTTTGGTTCAAAATGAATGTTTGTCTCAAACATTTCTTTAATTTTATTTTAAAAAATCTTTAAATATTTAAAATCAAAACAAAATGTTTCACATGATTTTTTTTCAACTTTTTGATTAGTCAAAAATTAAGAAAAAAATGGTTTTCTGTTCAACGCAAAATGATTTTTTGTACTGATTTTTCGGAATTGCCTGCGGGTCAGAATATCCATTCTTTGCCCCATTCCTCAGCAAATAGTCGTGCCTGGTTTACTTGCTGCAGGCTGCTTCATATCATAGTCTCAGCTTCCTCTTTGTGCAAGCACAAGAGCCAACTAACCATACAAAGGAGAGGCAGAAGGAGATCCGGCGTACGACTGGGGTCCGCACCAGGTCGATGAAGGTATAGCTGCTCTTTGCAGAGGCTATTTCTTTCTGCATGTTGGATCTCAAGACCTGGGGAGAGAAGAGAATTCTGGGTAACGGCATGGGGCCTCCATCGTGGGAAAGGCCTGGAAACAGAGCAGGGGAATGGGAGGGAATGAGATCCTGGATTATCCAGTGGTGCCAAAATTCTAGTTTCAGAGAAGGCCTCAGTCTAGACAAAATAATGTGTATGTGTAGGAAGGGATGGATTGATGGATAGGGTGTGCATGGGGATGGATGGATAGTTGGATGGATAGAAGCATTTGTATGGGGATAGATGGATAGAGAGGTGTCTGGGGGGGATGAAAGGTAGATGGAGATGAATAGAGAGATTATGTGTATGAGTATATGTTTATAAAAGATGGATACATAGATGGCTGGATAGGTGGTTATGTGTGTACGACTATAGGTAGAGAGATAGATAGAAGATACCTTGTAGGTATGGGAATCCCATTGTACGAGAAAGAAGTCAGAGCATGGTGAGAATTCGATTGCTCAGGGAACACTAAAGCCAGTTGCGCCACTGGTGTACATGTGCAGAGTCCCCATGACATGAGTGCAACCACACTGATTTATATCTGCTTGTCTTGCGTGCCTATATCGGCCGCTGGAGTTGGTGGGAGCTCTCAGCCTCTCTGAGATCCAGTCTTACCTCTGTGTTAAGTTTGTCTCCTTCTTCTTTCTTCCGGTTTATCCGGGCCACTCTCTGGAGCTGCTTCACTGCCTCGTCGGGTCTGCCGGCTATTACCAGCCAGCGGGCAGACTCCACGAACCACCTGGGAAGCAGAAGATATGAAAACACACCTGCACAGAACACGCACATTGCTCTTGTTGAACTGGGATCAGCCCCACTGGAGTACGGTGCTGTTCTTCTACACTAGGGGCAGTGCCCAAAGCCAGTGCAGGGCACAAGCAGTGACAGAGGCAGCAGGGAGCATGTTGTAGAATAGCCTCCGTGGAACCTGCATTCTCTGGTCTATCTCCTCCCCCCCTGCTACCTGCAGCCCCCTGGTGACAGCCAAGTGTTACTGCAACCTGAGCCTCCATGACTGCCAGGAGACTGCCCAGTGGCAGCAGGTGGTATTGCACCTTGCCATGCATCAGGAAGGAAGGATGGTGATAGCCGAGACCTGGCTTCAATTCCCTGCTCCCCTGCAGACTTCTTGTGCGACCGTTGCTAGTCACTTAGTCTGTCTCTGTGTCTGAATCTCCTGATCTGTACAATAGGGTAATAGCACTGCTCTCCCTCAGAAGGGTGTTCTGGTTACAGCTGGTCGGCACTGTTCTGCTGAAATATTTTTCCATTGAAGAATGCGGGTTTGTTCAAACTGAAACTGTTTGCAGGGAGAGGTCGGTTTCAATGAATCTCTTGATTAAAAAAAAAAAAAGAACGTTTCAAAATTTGTCCTTTGTCAAAATTAAAAGTTTCAACAATTTTGTTTCCAAATTTTTGATCATTTACACTAAAAAAAGGGTAAAAAATAAACAAGCTCCAGATCAAAAAGAAAAATTTCAAAATTATCAAAAGGAAACATTTCAACTGACCCAACCGGAATATTTTTTCAGATTTTCAATTCACAAAAGTTTTCCTGGTTTTGACTTTTGGCCAGATTCAGAATGGGAAAACTTTTCAAAGTCTCAAAGACTCTCATGTTTGTTGCCAGCCAGCTCTAGCTGTGACAATAAATATATTAAACATTGTTATGTGCCTAGATACTATGGTGATGGGTGCCAGATAAATACCCATGATAGGTCAGTTCCTCATATTACCCAGCAGTGACATTATGGGTGGAGTAGAGCCCTCTTTGGTTTCACAGGAAATTTTTCACAATATTTTAAATTTTCTTCAACAGAACAAAAGTTTTCATTTTGCTTCCATTTTGGAAGGGGTTTTTTATTTTTTTTTATTTCCTCTCTTTTATTTTCTTTTGCTTTCATTTTTCCACTGGAAAATGGGGGAAAGTGAATAAAAATGGCTCCAAAACAATGAAATGAAAATTTTTGTTGTGTCAAAAAATTAAAAAACTTACAAAGAAATGGTTATTTTTCAGGAAACCCGCGCCTCCCCCGCAAATCCTGAAAACTAAAATAAAATCTTTGCTTTCGTTGCAAATTTCTGAAGGAATTTTGCGGGGAGGGAAAGTCATTTTTCATGGAAAACAAATTTAAGACATCAAATCTTCAATTCTCTCTATTCATACGTTATCCTCTTAGTCTTGCCATTTCCCTAGTTTGCTGAAACAATTCTAGGTATGAAACTCCACAGCTTTCATAGTTCTTTGTTCATTATTTGCATTACCGTAATGCCCTGAAGACCCAGTCATGGGCAAAACCCCATTGTCCCAGGCACTAAATAAAAAGACAGTTGCTGCCCCATACAGCTGATAATCTAAGGACAAGACAAGCAACAAAAGGTTGATACAGATAGAAGAGCACAAGGAAACAGTGAGACAATATTGGTTAGCATGATAGGCAATGGTCTCTGCACACGAGCAGCCTAACCTTCATCAGGTTTTTTTTTAAGCCACACAGCAAGGGAGAGTTAGAAGAAGGACAACGAGGTACCTTTGCTGATGTTTACAGAGGAACTCCTCCCAGGTATGAGGGGCAGCATGATAGAATGCACAAAGGTGCTTGTTTGAAAATTTAGCAAGCGGGCAACGGAGGCAGGCATCCTGGGCCAATCGGAGTTGGGAGTCAGCATTGTGCTAGTGAATGACAGATGGGATAGGTATGGTGCAGTAGGGTGTGAACGGCTTTGAAAATGAAGATGAGTAGTTTATGTATGATGTGATGGAGACCAGGGAGCCAGTGGAGGGCTGCAAAGAGAGAGGTGACATGGACAAAGCGATGAGACAGGGGAATGATCTTTGCAGGAGTGTTTTGAATGGATGTAAGTGGAGGAAGATTACATTTGCCAAGGCCGGAGAAGGGGATGTTGCAGTAATCGAGACGCAAGATTCTGAGAACCAGGATAAGAGATTTGTTTATTCTACATGCTTAAAGTTTTCCTCATTCCTGCATCCAGTGAGAAAAGCAGGGTGGAAGGGGAATGGATCAGAAAGGATAAGGGTGAGCTAACCTACCAGGAATAGATGAAGCAGATGAAATAGGGCAAAGACACCACAAGCTGCAGCCAGCGCCAACTGGGGATGGCGTAAGCCACCCCAGCCAGAATGAACTGCCCGATTGCGTAGCAGTATCCATACATGGTGACCACAACGGCCCGTGTGCGAGTGGGTGTCCATTCCACAGCTGGGGAGAGACACACACAAAGGGAAAATAATCTCTCTGTCCTTGTGCTGATGACCTCCAGTGGTGAGAACAAGCACGAGCGGAGGCAGCAGGAACATGTACAAACAGCCTTCCCCTGGCTCTTTGAGGCTGAGATGAAATAACTCCCCAGAACCTGCATTCCCCGATCCATGCCTCCTTCCCCTGCTAGTTGCATCCCACCTAGTGGTAGTAGGTGGTACTGCACCCTGCTGGAGGTGCTCCATTCCCCCTCGCCATAGCAGCAGCCAGTACTGCGCCCTGCAGGGTTGCAGCAGCTCGAACACCCCACAATGGGACACTTATGCACCCTGAAGTACATCAGCCACAATACACAGCTGTTATGTAATTGAATAAGCTGAGTCCCATTAGCCTCTGATACCCAACTGCCCCTGGGTCCTTCAGTTTCTAGAGAACCTGTATACATTGAATAGTGCAAGGGACTTTCTAGTAATGAGGAGGGCATTCTGTAGCTCCTGGCAGATGCACATGGCCTGTGCCTGTTCTGTAGAAGATGTATTGTGGAATCTCTTTTCTGTTGTGAATCATTGTCATCTGATGACGGCACTCCACTCTAAATAGCTTCCATTCCATTCTTGGGGACTGTAGGGGTTCGGCCGGGGCTCATCCCCCCCCAGGGCGGCTGGGAACTAGGCTGCCTCACTACAGGGACCTGCATGCTATTGGAAGCTGCCGTGTTTTGTAGCTCTCAGGAAGGGGCTGAGCAGACAAATAGGTTTAGGAAACCCACGTCCTGGCTCCGAAGGACCTGAGAGAGGGGGAGACTGCCATCCGCATGTTGGGTGGCAAGGGGGATGCAGGCCCACCCATTCCACTGGGTCCCTAGCAGCAGCAGAAGACCCGTTGCTGTGTTAGTGGGGAGCTAGGCCACAGGCGTCTGGCTTCTCCGGTGGCCGGGCCTCTAGTGAACTCTGGGCAGTGCTTCTATATCGTGATACCCACTTTTCCCAACCTAATGCTAAACATTTCCCAAATCTGGTGGAAAAATTCCCAGGTAAAGCTTTTTACAGTGCACTGGCTCTGGGGTTGGGCTTTTGTACTTTCTGTCCTGCACCCTGACCTCTGGCGGGGGGAGGGGCAAGCTCCACTGGCTCCGCCCACTTTGGCGCCGGAGGGGCTCGTCTCCCTCCGGGGCAGCTGGGAACCAGGCCGCGTCATTACAGGGACCTGCATGCTATTGGAAGCTGCCCTCTTTTGTGGCATCTCCTGTGCTCTGGCGCTGCAGAAGCACACGGAGGTGGGATTGTTCCAGAGAACTCAGTTCTCGTTTAGGTACCACATTTTCAGAAGAGCACAGGCCCAGATTTCAAGGTGCAAAATACCTCCTAAATAATGTGCTCAGGTCTTTGTCAGCTGTGGCAATCAGTGTTCCAAAGGGAGCTGCTGAGTGCTTTGGTAAATCCAGGTTGGAATGGGACCTAGGACTTTTGGAAAATCTAGCTCTCGATTTTTGGTGCTGAGACCTTGGACATGCCACCCATGCAGTGTGTGCTTCTGGTCTCTCTGTGCTCCCACCACAGAGTAATTTATAAGCAGCGGGAACAAGGCACTTCCATCCATCCCCAGTAACCAGCTCATCTTGTGTCTGGGATGGCAGGCGCCAGACACACTTACACAGAGAGACACCGTTCATCAGAATGCCCGAGAAGGCCATTCCGGTCAGGAAACGGAAGATGCAGTAGGCAGTGAAGCTGGGCGAGAAGGCAGTGCTGGTGCCCGTGACAGCCATCTGCAAGTAGCACCAGATCAAGGGAGACCTGCGGCCAAACCTGAACCAAAAAACCAAGAGAACAGGTGAGGGAAACCCAGGATACTGAGGCGAGTGTGTTCAGAGTAGGAGTTAAATCTGGTGCAAGGAAGTATTGGTGCCATTGACTGGCCTGGCTTCCTGGCTTGGGGAAGGGGCAAAGAGGCAGGAGGCCCCAGTTCTAAAACCAGCTCTGTGGCACATGACAAAAGGTTATTAATGAAAATACTTCATGTCAGCCGTGCTGTAGCTGCTATTGATGAGGCCTGCAGGGCTGGATTAAGGCAATCTAGGGCCCTGGCAGTAGGGTTATCCCCTGGCTGGTATTTGAGTGTTAGAAAAAATGCAATCTTGATTTAAAAATATCCAGGTCTGGAGAATACACCACAGCCCTTGGGCCGTTGTTCCAATGGTTAATTCTTTTTGCTGTTAGAAATTTGCACCTTATTTCCAGTCTGAATTTGTCTAGCTTCAATTTCCAGCCACTGGCTCTTGTTAGACCTTTGTCTGCTAGATGGAAAAGCCTCTTATCAGATTGTAGGTACCTATATAGAGAGCCCCATGTTTTTTGCAAATGTGAAATAATATGAAAAAAGGCAAAAAACTCACCCTGCAGTGGCAGCTCCTGTCCTGTGGAGCTCAGGCTGGCTCCCCACTCTGAACGGGGGGGCACCCCGCCAAACCTGAGCAGCACTGCGACCCCGTGTGCCAGGCCACAACATCCTGAGTCGAGAGCCAGGCCCAGCCGCACCGCACAGGACCCCAGGAGCCGCTTCTGTGGGGTGAGTTCAGGGCAGGTTCGGGGGTGCAACACTCACCTCCCTCAGAGCCTCCCAACCCCTGGTGGCAGGACTCAGCCCCCGTCCAGGGCCTCCTAACTCCCAGGGCAAGACCCAATCCCCTACATGGTTAACATTTACAAAACAAAAATAACAAGAATTTCCTCAAAAAATAAAATAAACAATTATTAAAAGAATTCAAGAGGCTCCACTTACAGACTGTGATCAAGTCACCCCTTAACCTTTGCTTCATAGATCGAGCTCCTGAAGTCCAGGGCTGCCCAGAGGATTCACTGGCCTGGGGCAAAGCAATTTCAGGGGCCCCTTCCATAAAAAAAAGTTGCAATACCATAGAATACCATATTCTTGTGGGGGCCCCTGTGGGGCCTGGGGCAAATTGCCCCACTTGCCCCCCCTCTCTGGGCAGCCCTGCTGGAGTCTCTCACTGTAAGGCACGTTTTCCAAGCCTTTAATCATTCTCGTGAGTCTTCTCTGTCCCCTCTCCAACCTACCAACATCCTTCTGGAATTGTGGACATTGGAACTGAACACAGGATTCCAGTAGCAGTCGCACCAGTGCCAAATACAGAGATACCATAACTTCTCTCCTCCTGCTCGAGATTCCTGATTCCCCCAGGAATCAGCCTTGCTCGGCTTCATACCGACGTTGCTCTCACCTGTCTGACAGTCCTCCAAAGATGATGCCTCCCGCCAGGACCCCAGCCATGTAGATGGACTGAGCCATCTGCTTCAGCTGCCGGGAGTCACACACCAGGTCCCACTGTAAGGGAGAGAGAAAACGAAGCTGGGCTCCAGGAGGAAGACTGGCATGTGGTTAAGGCCCCAGAGTGGGGCTGAGATTTTCAGAGCCATTGATGGCATTTAGACAGCCAGTTCCCATAGCAATCCTTACAATTCATTTTAATTTGTTAATTACAAGTCCACAGCTACCTACGTTTAATGGGAAATGTGATCTGCAGGGCATCACAGCCTGAATCTCTCTGAGCCTCAATGTCCATTATCTGTAAAATGAGGGAGGATCATCCTGGTCTCTAGCTTTCTCCCTGTGTAGCACCCAGCACAGCTGGGCCCCATCTCAGTTGTTGTCCACAGAGCACCCAGCACAGTCTCAGTTGGGGTCTGTGCAGTGTCCAGTGCAATGGGTCCCTGATTGGAGCTGGGGTCCATGCAGTATCTGCACAAGGGTTCCCCAGTCTGAGCTGGGCTCTGTGCAGTGCCAGGCACAAAAGGGCTCCACTCTCAGCTTGGGTCTGTGTAGCATCTGGCACAGTGAGTCTCTGAACTCAGCTACGTCTCTGCAGTGCCTGGCAGAATGGGTCCTTTCGATGTTAATGTAGGATCAAACATAATGATCCCATGCGAGGCGGATGGTTTTGAATGGACTGAGTGTTCAAAAGACTGGGATCCCTACTCCTAGCTCTGACACTGACTTGCTGTGACCTTGGGCAAGTCATGCTGCCTCGCTGTGCCTCAGTTTCCCTCAGCTGTGAGATGGGATAGTAAGGTTTAGTCACTATTGTAAAGCCCTTTGAGATCTAGGGGAGAGCAGGGCTAGGTCTTAGCATCATTCACATTCCTTTAATGCGGATTAGTGGATTATGTCCAATTTAATTGAGAGGAAACTGACTGCAAAATGGATGGGGGAACTCCTACCCCAACCAGTGCAACCACAGCTTCCTCCTACTCGTACACTGAAGGAATCAAGTCTCTGTGAATTGTAAAGGCCGTGTCCTGCTTTCCTTTACACCTGTGCAATGGCAGCCACTTGAAGCCGCATGGATTGAAGTCGCCTGAGGGGCCAGAATGTAACTGAGAACAGCACGTGGCCCTGGATGAAATTCTGCACTGACTTAGGCTGAAACCAAGTCGATGTCAATAGACATGCAGGGGCTGTTGCTTGGTGCAAATTTTAAGATCAGATCTAGGAAGAGGAGGATTGATAGATAGATACTCTGACCCTCTCTGCACAGAGGACAGTGAAACTTACTTGCAAAAATCTATGAAAAGGCATAACTCCAACAAAAATATTTTCAACTCATCCACCCCAACTTCCACCCCATGGTTTCAGTATCCTTTTCCCAGCCGGTTACCCGCGCTGCAGCAGGTCTTGCTCTCACGTACCTCTGTAATGATGGTGCTGGTGAAAATGCTCTTGTCGTACACCCACCCATCAGCGCAGGGTTCAGTCTCCAGCTCGGTTAGGTTTGTGACTGTGGCATTGGAGTCTAGGAGCTGCCACTGCATGGTGACAAAGCGGTGACACTTCTCTGGCTGCAGGTTGCTGTCCATGGGGACGGAGACCCTGATGAGGTTCTTGGCAGTGAGCTTTCCAGTGAGGTTGGTGTCAGGAGTGTTGTTGATGTTGATATGGACATGGCAGTGGTGCTCAGAGGTGGCAGCAGTAAAGTTCTGCAGGAGGTTATGGCTGGCCAGCATGAAAAATGGGATAGCCAGTAAGTTCACATAGATGATTTGGAAGCGACCCATCCCCCCGACATGGTCTAAGAGCTCGGCAAAACTCATGGTGCCAGATTGGAAGATTCAGCACTAACCTTCTGGGTTAAGCAAAAACGATGGGGCTCGAATAACGGACGTTACCTGAATAGGTCAATTACTTGTAAAAATTAAACGTTGTGCGATGAAAATATTTACACAGAAAGACGTTAATTTGAATCCAGCTTGTATTCCACTTCACAACTTCAAAGACAGCCATAAAGCGCAGCACTTCTTACAAAAAGTCAGCTGTTGGCAAATAGTGTCCATGGATTCTTGAGGGTGTAGTTTCCAAAGAAGAGGCATTGAGTTATATTCTCCCTAAATAACTGAGTGTGCTAGCACATTGCTTCTCCTTTGTTGCAAAAATTCCCATGCAACCATTCCTAGTTTCCTGTCAGCTGCGGGAAAACTCCACACACCTTTTCTATGAACTGTAGACGCATAAGGGAATGGTTTTGCCAAGCTTAATTCCACGTTGATCCTTGCATTTTACCTCTGGAAAAACAGGTGGGGTTTATATATCGCTCCGAGGGTTATATAAGGCCTTAAGCAGGTCACTTGGTTAAAATTTAACTTTGTTTTGCATAGATTAAGTCCAAAAAAGGGAAAGTCTGAAAGCGATGTGCTAGATACGGTGCTAAATGCTTCCAGTGCAGGGGTGACAAATACGCTGATCCAAGCTGCTAAACCACAATGCCTTTGGGTGAGTATATTATTCACACCACAGGGCTAGAAATTACCTATAGCTAAAAAGGATCCAGATTTAGCTGAGATACCACAAGCCCACCTCTGTCCTGAGTAGAGTGATCAGACAGCAAATGTGAAAAATCGGGATGGGGGTGGGGGGTAATAGGAGCCTGTATAAGAAAAATACCCAATAATTGGGACTGTCCCTTTAAAATTGGGACATCTGGTCACCATAGTCCTGAGTCATCACTATTCTTAAAATACCACCTGGATATACCCAGCTGAGAATGGGGCCCCGTTGTGCCAGGGATTGTACAACCCCATAGTGCGAGCCATCCCTGTCCCAAAGTGCTTACAGTCTAAATAGACAAGACAGACCAAAGGGAGGGTTGTAATTAGCGTAGGTCTGAAAAATTTTAGCAAAAGGTTTTTGCAGGAAATGTTCTGCAGGAAAGTGTCATTTTTGACAAATGTCTTGACTCTAAAACATTTTAAGAAAAAAGATTTGAAGATGAAAAATTGGAGATGACAAATTTCAGGTTTTCAGTTTAAAATGACTTTTTGTTTAGAAATTTGAGCTAATTACAGAAAAAATGTTTGGAAAATACAAAATGGTTGAAAGATAAACAAAATGTTTCAACTGACCCAACAAAAGTGGCGCATACGCTTGTGCTGGGCCCACTACACAGAGACACGGGGCGAGCCAAAATGACTTGCCCAAGTGTCTGTAACTGAGCTGGGGATGGAGCCCTGAATTCGTGAGTCCTCATCTTATGCATTAACTCTGAGGCCATTCTTCCTCACAAGGCGGCTCTTGCTGTGGTGTAGTTGTGATGTCTGACGAGTGACTTGGTATGTCCAGTACTGCCAGAGTCAGCCTAGTTGGCTGATTGGCTTAGTGGAGGTGTCCTTTGTTTCTTACATGCTGCCACTCATGCCTTGCAGCTGAAGTGCTGGGGTCTCAATCAAGCCATTTGGGGTTTTTTAACGAAGGATCATATCTGAGTAAAAAAGAAATGAGATATGATTCTAAGACTGTTGTGTTATGGGTTGTTGTTTGTCTTCGTTCCCAGGTACCAGTGACTGGCATAGATAGATTGATACATATGGGGATGGGGGGATGTGCATGGGGATAGATGGATGGACAGATATTTCTTTTGGGTCATGTCGTATGTTTGCTGGGGGGAGGGAAAAGCTGAGGAGCTCAGCAGAAGTGGGGCAGTTCTGTTCTGTGGGGTTGAGCAGGGCAGTGTGAGCTCACATAGCCAGTCTGTGCCCCGCCCGACAGCTCTGTGAGGGCCCCTGTCTGACCTGGGCAGACTCGGCGGCAGATCTGCAATCTGCACTGCAGAATCAATGGCTCCTGCAGCCTGTCGTGGGGAGGGAAGTAGGAGCGGAGGCTACTGCAGGAGCAGCTACTGAGTGCAAACCCTGGCCCAGCCCATTTCTTCCTCCTTCCTCCAGGGGTGCTGGAACAATTTCTACAGGGGGGTGCTGAGAGCCATTGAACCAAACTGTAAACCCTGTATATGATGGAAACCACTTCAAGCCAGGGGGTGCTGCAGCACCCCGCACAGCCCTAGTTCCAGCACCTATGCCTCCCGCCCTCCTGCAAACCATGGCCCAGCCCCTCTCTTCTTCCTCCTCCCCTGCAAACCAGGGCCTGGCCCCTCTCTTCCTCCTCCCCCCCAATTTCCACCCCTCTCTTGTTTCTGTGTTTCCCTGCAGGGGCCGGCCAGTGCTGCGTAGCTTGCAGGAGCAGTGGTTGAAGGTACAACTGATACCCTGGGGCCCACCACACTGTTGGGGGCAGAGGTGCCGGGATTGCTGGGAGTAGCCAGTGTCAGGGGCTCTATCTCACAGGGGGACTCAGGGACTAGCGTGCAATGTCTGGTACCCTGCAAGGCCAGGTTAGGGCTGGCATTGCCCAGAGGGCAGTGCGTGAGGGATGGAGCTGACACCCAGTTACCACAGGGAACGCCCTTTTGTTGGAAGCAGGGGTGACAGGGCAACTCACAGTCCTGAGCATAGTCCAAGAACTTGGGACTGAGGGGGCAGAATTGCTGTGGGGGTTTGGGACGGTACGTAACTCATTGCTGGGCTGGCCAAGGGGCAGATGTAGGGCTTGGGGTAGAGCTGGGAGGGGAACATTTTCCCCCATCCCTCCTGAGTCTTCAGGATTTTGACACTTTTTTCCCATCTCACGTTTGGACAAAAAATCGCAGTGTCCAAAAAGTTCACGGACCGATAAACCTAAGAAAAAAGTCCAGCTGGGTGACTCAAAACACGCCTTTCAATTTCCACCTTTTTCATCTATTGTTTTTTTCCAGTAGAAATAAAAAAAATGTAAGATGGTCATTTAGAAACTGAAAACAAAACGTTTCATTTTGAAAAGGGATATTCGGACAAGTTAGACACCCCGCCTCCCCCGATCTGTAAATCTGGGATAACAGTCCTGACCTCCTTTGTGAAGCGCTTTGAGAACCATAGCTGCAAAGCCCTAGGCAAGATCTAGGGATTATTAACAGTGGCCATCAAGTGAGTCCTCTTTTTTCCACCCTGTCCTTTATTGGGTCAGGGGGTTTCCTGATTGGTAACTGAAAAAATCACGATCTAATAATCTAACTAAAATCAATTTACAAAAGTTGAGCATAGTTCTGTATGAACCCAACATCAACCATGTGACAGTCTCTCTTCCTAAGAGATCTTTATTTACAAATCAGCTTCAAGTGTTGTTTCATGCTGCATTAAAACCAAAGACATGGGGTTCTCAAACTGTGGGTCATGACCCCATTTTAATGGGGTCACCAGGTCTGGCGTTAGACTTGCTGGGACCCGAGGCTGAAGCAGAAGCCTGAGCCCAACTTCCCAGTGCTGAAGCCCTTGGGTTTTGGCTTTGGCCCCCGTGCCCGGGACGGTGGGGCTCAGGCGGGCTCAGGCTTCGATCCCCCCTCCTGGAGTAATGAAGTTTGAGAACCGCTGAAAGACAATCACAGACTTCGCTAAAGCTGATGGGTGTGCCAACCCCCGTTTCAATTTGTGGAAGAAGCAATTAAGCCCCTCTGGAATCTCAGAGCTACACCCTGCCTGCTGAGGGGTTTCCCGGGTTGCAGACACAGGGGATAGAAGGTTGGTTTTGCAGCCTGAGTGTGCTGGAGGCAGGAAGCCAGAAACAGTTGTGCGAGCCTGACAGGACGCAGAGAGGCAGGGCTTCTTGGTTACAGAGCCTGTTGGTGGGGCAGACTTGGGGATTTCTGAGCAGGGAAACTGTTGACTGTTACTCTCTTCTGTACTCGGGGAAACAGGACTGTGTGCATTCTTTGTGATTTAACTAGATTATATCATGAACTCCAGGTGCGATGCTGGGGCCGAAAGGGCCAATGCAATCCTTAGTTGTATAAACAGGGGAGTAGTGAGTAGGAGCAGGGAGGAGATTTTACCTCTGTGTAAAGCATTGGCGAGACCCAGAGTGGAATAGTGCTTCTGGTGCCCACATTCTTGTAAGGATGTTGAAAAACTGGTGAGGGTGCAACTGAGAGCCAGAGAAACGATTCGAGGGCTGGAGAAGATGCCTGATAGTGAGAGACCTGGGCAGCTCATTCTGTTTAGCTTCTCAAGGAAAAGAAGATTGAGAGGTGACTTGACCACACTGTACAAGGACCTTCATGGGGAGAAAATCCCAGGTACTAAAGGGCTTTTCAGCCTAGCGAGAAAGGCAGAACAAGAACCAATGGCTGGAAGTTAAAGCCAGACACATTCCAATTAGAGGCAACAGTGTTTCCCAGTGCGGATGATTAGCCATTGGAACAAACTCCTGAGGCGAGTGGTGGATTCTCCATCGCTCGATGTCTCCAAATCCAGACTGGCTGCCTTTCTGGAAGATGCTTTAGCCAAACACAAGTTATTTGGGCTCGTACCGGGAATCAGACTAGATTATATAATGGGCCCTTCTGACTTCAAACTCTGTGAATCTATGAAAACCTACCAGGAACATACCTGTCTGTATCATCAATTTTTCCTGCTAATGGAAAAAACTCTACAAGGCCCTGCATATTGGCAAACCACTGGGGCCAAGGGGACAGCACTACAGAGAAAGCTTCACCTCACAGCTTCTCCATCTATGGAGCTTTGTCACCACAGAGCCTCCCAATAAGGAAAGTATTTGCAATTTACAGTGATGGGGTTTGAGCATTATGGGTGTCTAGAGACAGGAGAATGGGGCAAACATAGAGGAGGGAGCTGGAAGCAGCCAGTCGAACCACTGATGCCCAGTGCCATGTGGTCTGAAGGACAGTGTTGCCCTGTGACTTAGAAGACCTGGCTCTGCTGCTGGGTGATCTTGAGTAAGTCATTTTCCCCGCTCTGTGCCTCAGTTTCCCCACCTTTATACAGGGATAACGATACAAACTATTTGAGATCTGCTAATAAAAAGCACTAAGTGCTACATGTCATTATTATTACTATTGTTTGAGCTAGAAGAGCAGCTCAGCCAGCTGTTGTTGTGGCAAGGCCCACTTCTTGCATGTATTTTCCCCCAATCAGTTGCATCTCATGGACCAGCCCTGGGGTCAGAGGTTGAGTAATCACAAGACCCTGTGCTGTGAAATGACTGTGTGTTTATTATAGGGCCATGTTTGCTCCCCAGTGTACAAAGGCTTGTTTTCTCCAGTGCATAGGCTGAAACATAAGCTTTAGGATAGATTCATCCCGGCTGTATTTCCAGTGGGGTCTGTAATCTTTATCCCCCTCTTGTGACAGGCAGGTGCAGAGCATCCTTAGAGCAGCAGGGAGCAGCAGGCTGTAGTACCCCACTGGAGTCTGCATCTCCTGTTCTATGCCTCCTCCCTCTGCTATCTGCAGCCCTCCAGTACTGGTCAGGTGTCCTGCACCATCAGGGCATGCCCCAGTGGCAGCAGGCAGTGCTGCTGTACATCAGCCACATAACACAGTAACGATACCCATGTCGGTGCTGAGTTACATTGGCCCCTGGTCCCAGTCCCTATGCAGCAATTGTGTGGGTATTGGGCATCAAGAAGTGTATGGTTCGGAGTTTGTCCCTGTGCCTTTCAAAGCAGGGGGGAAAGGTTGCATTACAGAAAGCTGATGCCACCTAGGAGGTAAGGGGCATCATTTTACTCCTTGGCATACTCAGAGCATTGGTTAGCCCTGGGGGTGGAGGGTTCCTGCCTGTTCCTGAGAGCTTTGAATCAGCCCACACATTCCTTTCCCAGTAGTTTTCTCTCTTGCAACCCTTGCCCCAAGCTGCAGTGCAGATTTAACCCCCTTCCCTCTGAATCCTTATGTGCAAAAACCCACCTTGTGTGTGGGTCTGAAGGGACAAGGTGTTAACTGTGAGAGTATGTGTAATTGGATGGAGGAATATTTGAAACTGAGCTGCTGCCACCCCCCATTGGATCCAGAAGGCATCTGAGTCCGAGTGCCATCAGCAATCTCCTTGAGCAGAACTTTCTCCTGGTTCTGAAGGGGAATCTTCTCTTTGGGGTCTTCACCCCTCTACATTCGGGACCTTTGATGAAATGGGGGTAGAGAGAGAAATACTAAGGAAGCAGCGATGCAGAACACGCATAAGTGATTTTCCAACCAGCTTGAATACTAAAACGAGGCTCTGACATTATTCCCCAGGGCTGAACTGTGCTAGAAATCTGGTGGGACAGACCCTAGTTCTATGTCCTCTGATAGGTTAAAAAGTTAAATGGCCTGATCCTCAGCTGGTGTAAATGAATGACTCCAGTGGAGTTGTGTCCGTTTAGACCACCTGAGGATCAAGCCCTTCATTAAAGACTCCATTGGGTCTCTTTACCTCTGTGGTAATCTTCTCCCCTTTTTCCCGTTTCCCATTCACTCTGGCGACCCTTTGGAGCACCTTCACTGCTCTGTCAGCTTTACCTGCCAGAACCAGCCAGCGGGCAGATTCTGCGAACCACCTGTTGAAAAAGGATAGTCAAATGTTTCTCCTGCAGAGCCAAGGTCAGTGATGTGACCCACAACTTCAATGGGGTCGTGTAGGCTGGTTGGCCTGGCTCGTTCCCCCCTCCGGGGCGGCGGAGAGCCAGACCACCTCGCTACTTTGGTCAGGTGTGTTGGGGAATTAGCTTGGCTGTGCAGCAGTCACTAGCTCAGGCCCTCAGGGAGGAGCTGAGCAAAGAGGTTCAAAAGCAAACCCCCAGGCTCCTGGCTCTGATTAGCCAGGAAGAGGAGGAGACTGTCACCCGCGAGGTGGATGGCAGGGGGGACGCAGGCCCACCCACACCACTGCATCCCCGCCCGGGGCCCTATGAGCAGCAGAAGACCCGCTGCTGTGTCAGTGGGGGTCCTGACCGCAACACACTGACATTGGCTCTGGCAGTGTTGCAGTCAGACTCGGGTCGGCTGGCCCCAGGCTACTTCCTATCTCTCCCTCTAGAGGTACCTGGGTCTGGACGGCATCCTCCACGGGGTCACACACCATGGGCTCCTCAGGATAGCTGGCGAGCGGTAGGCTTGGCAGCATCTCTGGGCTCAGGCTAGCATCAGGCGTTGCCTGGTCTGACCAGTCCTCGGGTTGGCCGCCGATAGCTGTAGTCTCCCCACCGGGAGCTATGCCACAAGTGTCTGGTCGCTCCGGTGGCTGAAAGCCAAGTGAGTTCTGGGGTCGGGCTTTTATACTTCCTGTCCTGCACCCTGAACTCTGAGGGGCAGGCGCAGGGTTTGCTGGCTCCGCCCACTTTGGTGTCCAGAGATGCTCGTCCCCGTCCGGGGCGGTGGGGAGCCACACGGCCTCACTACAGGGGGTCAGCACGGGCGACCGAGACCAGCTGGAGCTGCCTCTCTCTCTGGCCGAGTTCTCGGAAGCCCTCCGTCTCATGCCCACCAACAAATCTCCGGGCATGGACGGGCTGACCGTGGAGTTCTACCGCGTGTTCTGAGACGTCCTTGGCCCAGACCTCGTCGCCGTCTGGGCCGAGTCCTTGCAAAGCGGGGTCCTCCCTCTCTCGTGCAGGTGAGCCGTGCTCGCCCTGTTGCCGAAGAAGGGGGACCTCCGCGATTTACGGAACTGGCGTCCCGTCTCGCTCCTCAGCACGGACTATAAGGTCGTAGCGAAGGCCATCTCGCTGTGGCTGGTGTCTGTGCTGGCTGACGTGGTCCATCCCGACCAGACCTATACCGTTCCGGGCCGGAGCATCTTTAATAACCTGTACTTGGTCCGGGACCTATTAGAGCTGGGGCGCAGGGATAGTCTGTCGTTCGCCCTCTTGTCCCTGGACCAGGAGAAGGCGTTCGACAGGATGGACCACGGGTATCTCCTGGGCACTCTGCGGGTGTTCGGCTTCGGGCCCCAGTTTGTAGGTTTTCTCCAGGTGGTGTACGCTGAGGCGGAGTGTCTGGTCAGGCTCAACTGGACCCTGACTGAGCCGGTCAGCTTCAGGGGGGGAGTACGGCAGGGGTGCCCCCTCTCGGGCCAGCTGTATGCTCTGGCGATCAAGCCCTACCTCTGCCTCCTCCATCGGAGGTTGGCGGGGTTGGTGCTTCAGGATCTGGAGCTACGGCTGGTCCTGTCGGCATACGCCGACGATGTGCTCCTCATGGTCCAGGACCCAGGTGACCTGGTGTGGATGGAGGCCTGCCAGGCCGTTTACTCGGCGGCCTCCTCCGCTCGGGTCAACTGGGTCAAGAGCTCTAGCCTTCTGGTCGGGGACGGGTGGCAGTCGAGCTCCCTCCCACCCACGCTTCAAGCCATTCGGTGGAGTGCGGTTCCGCTGCTCTATCTCGGCGTTTACCTTTCTGCCACGCATCCTTCTCTGCTGGAGAACTGGCAGGATTTGGAGGCCAGGATGGGTGAGCGGTTGCGGAGGTGGACAGGACTGCTCCGGTGTCTCTCCCTGCGAGGGAGGGCGCTGGTGCTGAACCAGCTTGTCCTGTCCATGCTCTGGCACCGGCTCAACACCCTGAGCCCAGCCCTGGGGTTCCTGGCCAGGCTCCAGAGGACGGCCCTGGAGTTTTTCTGTCCGGGACTGCACTGGGTCTCTGCAGGGGTTCTGGGTCTTCCCCTGGAGGAGGGAGAACAGGGCCTGGTCTGCCTTCGTAGCCAGGTCCATGTCATCCGCCTCCAGGCCCTGCAGAGGCTCCTTTATGGTGCAGGTAGTCCGGCGTGGAGCACGTTAGCGCACGCCTTCCTCCGCCGCCTCCAAGGGCTCCGATACGACCGGCAGCTCCTTTTTCTTCACCCGAGAGGTCTTCCGCGAGACCTCTCGGAGCTGCCGGTCTTCTACCGGGACCTCCTCCAGACCTGGAAGCTTTTTTCGGCGACCAGGTCCATTGTGGCCACTGAGGGCGCGGACCTCCTCGCGGAGCCCCTGCTGCACAACCCCGATCTCCGTGTGCAGGTGGCGGAGTCTCCCTCGGTGAGCCGGAGGTTGGTCCTGGCAGAAACCACCAGGGTCGGAGACCTCCTGGACTACGCCAGGGGGGACTGGGTGGATCCCCGCGCACTTGGCCGGCGCATGGGGCTCTCCACCCTTGCGACCCCTCTGCGTGTATTCCAGGAGGTGGGCGCTGCCTTGTCGCCCCCTTCTCTCAGCTTCCTGTGGCGGGCCCTGTGAGAGGGCGTTCCCGGCCCTGCCCTCACCCCGGGCCCTCCGGACCTTTTTATCGTGCCTCTGTTCTGCGATCCCCCCCGGCTCCCCCGCTCCCATGCTCCGAGCCGGCTGCACGCTCTGCAGGCGGTCCGGTTTCGAACCGCGCCCAGAGTCCATCTGTACACGCTCGTGCTCCACACGTTGCATCTCCTCACCCTCGCGTCCCACTCTGACACTAAATGGCGGGACTACCTACTACCTGTGGAGGGTGAGGAGCCCCGGTGGCCAGCCTTTATTCTATCTTAGTCCCAAGGCCCGCCAGGGACATTGGTTGGCGGCTCCTTCACGGAGCCGTGAGCACGGGCATGTACCTGGTGCGGGTCACCCCAATTCCTGAGGCCTGCCCATTCTGTGGCGTGAGGGAGACCCTGGCGCACGCCTACCTCGAGTGCGCCAGGTTGCAGCCCCTATTCTGGCTCCTCCAGAACCTCTTGTTGAGGTTCTGGCTGCACTTTTCCCCACTCCTGTTCATTTACGCACACCCTATCCGTGGCCCCACCAAGTCGCGAGACCTCCTCGTCAACCTCCTCCTGGCTTTAGCCAAGCTTACCATCTATAATATCAGGGAAAGGCTGTTGGAGAGGGGGTGCTCTGCGACTGTGGGGCCTATTTCCGTACCTCCCTGGTCTCACGTCTCCGGGCAGAGTTCCACTGGGCAGCGTACACTGGCTCCCTCGACACCTTTGAGGAGCAGTGGGCGCTGTCTGGGGTTCTCTGCTCGGTGTCCCCATCTGGCACCCTTATTTTGAACCTTTGACCCTCACTTCACTCCCTGTTTTTTCATTAGTTGTCCCAAGAGATTACTTGGTTCCTGGGTCCAGTGGTCCCTCCCGCTAAGCTGGTGGAGGGGCCTTTAGAAGTGGGTGGGCTTGCAGAAATGCAGAACTCCCCCCCACACCCCCCAGACCGGTGGCAGGACCCGGGCAGTGTGAGTGCAACTGAAAATCAGCTCACGTGCTGCCTTTGGCACGTGTGCCATAGGTTGCCTACCCCTGATCTAGGTGGTGGGATAAGGCTGTGTGATTGTTGCAGAGCCCTAGAGGGCAGGTGTGATGCTGTCTGCACAGAGAATGGCTGTCACACTGTCTCCTGGCAACTGATGGCCTGAGCCCCTCCCCTGCGAGGTGCCAACTCAAGGTGCTGGAGAACAAAGAGATCAGGTGGCCTCCTGGCCTGGGGAAAGAGACAAAGGACAGAGGAGGGGCTGGAGGGGGTTGCAGTTTGGAGCTGGCTGTGGAAATAGAGGGAGGCCCAGCACTGGTGTCTGGGCTTCCTTCCCCACAAGACGGACCAGACTGAGGGGTCCTGTTTTCCATACCTACAAGCTCTGCTTTGACTGTGTTCCCGTTGTCTAATAAACCTTCTGTTTTACTGGCTGGCTGAGAGTCATGGTGAATTGCAGGAAGTATGGGGTGCAGGACCCTGACTCCCCCACACACTGTGACATCCAGCAGCAGCAGGACAGGTTCTCTTCCAGCCCTCTGGGGTGGGTGTTGGGAGTGGGAGGAGCGGAGGGGAATGTGGTTACTCCTATTACCAGACTTTTAGGCCTGGTCTACACTACAACTTTAATTAGGATTTAGCAGCCTTAATTCGAATTAACCCTGCACCCGTCCACACAACGACGCCATTTAATTCGAAATAAAGGGCTCTTTAAATCGATTTCTGTACTCCACCCCGACGAGCGGAGTAGCGCCAAAATCGATTTTAGCAATTCGAATTAGGGTTAGTGTGGCCGCAATTCGATGGTATTGGCCTCCGGGAGCTATCCCACAGTGCACCATTGTGACTGCTCTGGACAGCAATCTGAACTCGGATGCACTGGCCAGGTAGACAGGAAAAGCCCCAGGAATATTTGAATTTCATTTCCTGTTTGCCCAGCGTGGAGAACACAGGTGACCACAGATAGCTCATCAGCACAGGTAACCATGCAGTCCGATAATCGAAAAAGAGCACCAGCATGTACCGTACGGGAGGTACTGGATCTGATCGCTATATGGGGAGAGGATTCAGTGCTAGCAGAACTTCGTTCTAAAAGACGAAATGCCAAAACTTTTGAAAAAATCTCCAAGGGCATGATGGAGAGAGGTCACAATAGGGACTCAGATCAGTGCCGCGTGAAAGTCAAGGAGCTCAGACAAGCCTATCAAAAAACAAAGAAGGCAAACGGTCGCTCCGGGTCAGAGCCGTGGACATGCCGCTTCTACGCCGAGCTGCATGCAATTCTAGTGGGGGGCGCCACCACTACCCCACCTGTGACCGTGGATTCCGAGTCGGGGATAGTCTCATCAGCTACACCTGAGGATTCTGCGGATGGGGAAGAGGAGGAGGAGGAGGAGGACGAGCTTGCAGAGAGCACCCAGCACTCCATTCTCCCCAACAGCCAGGATCTTTTCTCAGCCTGACTGAAGTACCCTCCCAACCCTCCCAAGCCAGTATGCAAGACCACGACCCCATGGAAGGGACCTCAGGTGAGTTTACCTTTTAAAATATAAAACTTGTTTTAAAAGCAAGCGTTTTTTAATGATTAATTTGCCCTGAGGACTTGGGATACACTCACGGCCAGTACAGCTACTGGAAAAGTCTGTTAACGTGTCTGGGGATGGAGCGGAAATCCTCCAGGGACATCTCCATGAAGCTCTCATGGAGGTACCCCAAAAGCCTTGCCACAAGGTTTCTGGGCAGTGCAGCCTTATTCTGTCCTCCATGGTAGGACACTTGACCACGCCATGCTTGCAGCAAGTAATCTGGTATCATTGCATGACAAAGCCTGGCAGCGTATGGTCCCGGTGTTTGCTGGCATTCAAGCAACATCCGCTCTTTATCTTGCTGTGTAATCCTCAGGAGAGTGATATCGCTCATGGTAACCTGGTTGAAATACGGGAACTTAATAAAGGGGACAGAGGTGGCCCTTCCTACTGGGCTGTTTGCCTGTGGCTGAAAAGAAATCCTTCCCTGCAGTTAGCCAAGCGCAGGGCGGGAAATTGGCCCTGAGCTTTTCGCGTTTGGCTAGCAGGGATCTTCCCTGTTACCAGCCACGCGGTGGGGGGAGGGGTACAGCGATCATCCCAGAGAATTCATGGCGGGAGGGAGGTGGCGGGGGGGTTAGTTTGGTTCCTGCAGGGATCTTCCCTGATACCAGCCACGTGGTGGGGGGAGGAATAAAGCAATCATCCAGAGAATTGGATGGGGGGGCTGGTTAGTTTGTTTTCTGCTGCTGCTGAATGTTAACAGGAAAACTGCAGCACTCAACGGGCTTTGCTTGGTATGTGGGAAAGGAGGGCGCAGAAGCCGAAAGACCATGGCTTACCATGGCTGCATGCAAGCCGAATTCTGTTGCCCGGACCTGTGATCTCTAGCAGCAAAGACACAGGCACTCAGTATTAAGAGGCAAAATGCGACCTTGCACAGAAATCACATGTGCTATGTAATGTGAATAGTGTTGGTCACCGTGAAAGAGTATAAGCATTGTTCTGCAAAATGTATCTTTTAAAAAAATTCTCTCTTTTTTCCCCTCCCTACAGCAGCTGCAAATTCCTCAAGCCTCCCTCCTCCGTCCCGAAGGCTATCACAGATAAGGCGTTGGAAAAAGAAGACACGAGACGAGATGTTAGCAGAAATCATGGAATCCACCCGCAGTGACAGAGCTCATCTGAATGAGTGGAAGGACACGGTTTCAAAGTATAGGAAAGAAGCCAGTGAACGTGAGGACAGGAGGGACCAACGTGAGGACAGGAGGGACCAACGTGAGGAGATGAGAGACGCTCGAGATGAGAGGTGGCGGCAGGAAGATCAGAGGAGGCAGGATGCAATGCTGGGGCTGCTGCGTGAGCAAACAGACATGCTCTGGCGTCTGGTGGAGCTTCAGGAACGGCTGCAGGAAAACAGAGTGCCGCTACAGCCCCTGTATAACCCCTCTCCCCCCTCCCCATGTTCCATGTCCGCCTCACCCAGACAAGTAAGAACGCGGGGGGGGGGGGAAGGCTCCGTACCCCTTCTCATTCCACCCCAGTGGACAGCCCAAGCAAAAGGCTGTCATTTTTTTAACCTTTTTTTAGTGGCCTTTTCCTTCCCACCGATCCTCCTCCCAAACCCCACCCGGGTTCCCTCCCTCTTTTTATAATCTATTAATAAAGAATAAATGATTTTTAAATGATAGTGACTTTATTTGGTTTGAAAGCAAGCTGGGGGAAGGGGGAGGGTGGGTTCCTTACAGAGAATGAGTCAATAAAGGGGGCGGGTTTTCATAAAGGAGAAACAAACAGATATTTCGCACTGTAGCCTGGCCAGTCATGAAACTGGTTTTCAAAGCTTCTCTGATGCACAGCGCTTCCTGGTGTGCTCTTCTAATCGCCCTGGTGTCTGGCTGCGCGTAATCAGCAGCCAGGCGATTTGCCTCAGCCTCCCACCCCGCCATAAAGGTCTCCCCCTTACTTTCACAGAGATTGTGGAGCATGCAGCAAGCAGAAATAACAATGGGGAGATTGGTTTGGCTGAGGTCTGAGCGAGTCAATAATGATCGCCAGCGACCTTTTAAATGGCCAAATGCACATTCTACCACCATTCTGCACTTGCTCAGCCTGTAGTTGAACAGCTCCTGACTCCTGTCCAGGCTGCCTGTGTATGGCTTCATGAGCCATGGCATTAAGGGGTAGGCTGGGTCCCCAAGAATAACTATTGGCATTTCAACATCCCCAACGGTTATTTTCTGGTCCGGAAAGTAAGTCCCTTGCTGCAGCCCTTTAAACAGAGTAGTGTTCCTGAAGACGCGAGCGTCATGAACCCTTCCCGGCCAGCCCACGTTGATGTTGGTGAAACGTCCCTTGTGATCCACAAGTGCTTGCAGCACCATTGAAAAGTACCCCTTGCGGTTTATGTACTGGGTACCCTGGTGCTCCGGTGCCAAGATAGGGATATGGGTTCCATCTATCGCCCCACCACAGTTAGGGAATCCCATTGCAGCAAAACCATCCACTATAGCCTGCACATTTCCCAGAGTCACAAACTTTCGTAGCAGCACCTGAGTGATTGCTTTGGCTACTTGCATCACAGCAGCCCCCACAGTAGATTTGCCCACTCCAAATTGATTCCCGACTGACGGGTAGCTGTCTGGCATTGCAAGCTTCCACAGGGCTATCGCCACGTGCTTCTCAACTGTGAGGGCTGCTCTCATCTTGGTATTCTGGCGTTTCAGGGCAGGGGACAGCAAGTCACAAAGTTTCATGAAAGTGCCCTTACTCATGCGAAAGTTCCGCAGCCACTGGGAATCATCCCACACCTCCAACACTATGCGGTCCCACCAGTCTGTGCTTGTTTCCCTTGCCCAGAATCGGCATTCCATGGATAGAACCTGCCGCATTAACAACATGATCTCCAAAGCACCGGAGCCTGCGGTTTGACAGAATTCTGTGTCCGTGTCCGTGTCCATGTCCATGTCCTCATCACACTTGTCGCTGTGCTGCCGCCGCCACTGCCTCCTCGCCTCATTTTTCTGGTCCTGGCTCAGCATAAACTCCACGAGAACGTGCGAGGTGTTTACAATGTTCATGACTGCTGTCTTGAGCTGAGCGGGCTCCATGCTTGCCGTGGTATGGAGTCTGCAGTGTTCACCCAGGAAAAAAGGCGCGAAATGGTTGTCTGCCGTCCGTTGCTTTCATGCAGGGAGGAAGGGAGGGGTGAGGCTGTACCCAGAACCACCTGCGACAATGTTTTTTGTCCCATCAGGCACTGGGATCTCAACCCAGAATTCCAATGGGCGCGGGATACTGCGGGAACGATGGGATAGCTATGGGATAGCTACCCACAGTGCAACGCTCCAGAAATTGACGCTAGCCCCGGTACTTGGACGCACACTGCCGAATTAATGTACTTAGTGTGGCCGCATACATTCGACTTTATACAATCTGTTTCCCAAATTCGAATTATATAAATTCGGATTAATCCCGTAGTGTAGACATACCCTTAGTTTCCAGTCAGCACTGCTAACCGGACACCTAGGTCCCATTTTCTACTTGAGTTTCCAGTCTAAAACTGGATAACTGGCAACAGGGGTGCCAGAAAAGCCTGACGGGGAGAGGAGGGGCAAGCAATCATTTTTAAAAGTGAGAGGGCTAAGCCTTAAGCGGTGGGAAGCAAGGGGTGGGTGGGCTAGAGAGTGGAGAGGAGCTAATGGGCAGGGCCATGTCTGTTGTCCTGCCCAGGTAGGTTGGAGACTGTGGGGATCAGCTGACACAGTATTCCCATCCAAGGTGACATGACAGCCAGTAATGGATTTAGAGTTAGAGGGGCCCCTGGGCCCTGTGCTCAGCTTCATTTTTGGGGCCCCTCCTTGGGACCCAGCCAAGAAAAAGAACATTCTCTCTTATCTCCCCCAACCCCGTTTTTTCATTTTTTTTCTTCATCCTCCTCCTATAATTAATAGCAAGTAAATGAAAATAAAGTGAGGTACCTTGATTGTTCTTGTAGTCTAACTTCTTTTTCCACAGACCACTTGAAAATCGCGGAAGGTCTCGATGGACCACTTAATGATCTTTCCAAATATTGTAAAAAAACATTGGGGTGCGGGATCTCGCCAAGAGCTACGGTGAGGAAGGGGGCTCACGGTTGGGGCAAGAGGTTGGGGTGTGGAGTGCTTACATGGGGCAGCTCCTGTTTGGTGCGAGGGGTTCAGGTGGGAATGCAGGGGGTGCAGGAGCTCCTGTTTGGTGCTCAGGATGGGGGTGGGGATGTGGGGGGGGGTTCAGGAGTCAGGGCATGGGGTGCGGAAGGGCTGGGTATGTGTGGGGGTGCAGGAGTCAGGGCAGGGGGCTCGGGGAATGTGAGGGGGTGCAGAGGCCTGGGTGTGTGTGTGGGGGTGCAGGAATCAGGGCAGGGGAGGTGTGAGGGGATGCAGGGGTCAGGGCAGGGGGGCTGGATGTGTGTGAGGGGGTGTGACGTTATTGATATAATCTGGGACCATATAGATCATTGTTGCAACCAAGGTCCTGTAGTGGCACGCAAATCTTGTATAAAGGGGGTCAAATGGGGTGTCTAAGACAAGGTTATGGTTTACTGGTTATGATTATGCTGTCTATATGTGTGTATCCATTTTGTAGTTGAAGTTATGAATATTGGCTCTATACTGTCTGTATTTCAAACTTATGCTATGCTACTGGGTGACATCCCAGACAAATTGGTGTTAGCTCTGCCTAGCCTGCTTGATGGCCCATTAAGGACCATCAGCTATACAATGGACCCATTGAGAGAAGGCAAGTATGCCTTGAGACTCAGCAAAGTATGCAGGAACTTGCCCATGTGACTCCAGACTCCATTTTGCTGTAATTTTCCACAGTAAGTACAAAGAGGTGTTCTTACACCTGGAAAAGACTATATAAGGCTGATGCCTCATCTCCATCTTGTCTTCAATCCTGCTTCATACCTCTGGAGGAACTTTGCTACAAGCTGAAGCTTTGAACAAAGGACTGAGGACCCATCCCAGCAGGGGATGTATTCCAGAGACTTGATTTGAACCTGCAGTTTATTCTATCGCTGCTGCAAGCCTGAACCAAGAACTTTGCCATTACTGTATGTAATTGATTCCATTTAACCAATTCTAACTCTCATCTCTATCTTTTTCCTTTTATGAATAAACCTTTAGATTTTAGATTCTAAAGGATTGGCAACAGCGTGATTTGTGGGTAAGATCTGATTTGTATATTGACCTGGGTCTGGGGCTTGGTTCTTTGGGATCAGGAGAACCTTTTTCTTTTACTGGGGTATTGGTTTTCATAACCATTTGTCCCCATAACGAGTGGCACTGGTGGTAATACTGGGAAACTGGAGTGTCTAAGGAGATTGCTTGTGAGACTTGCGGTTAGCCAGTGGAGTGAGACCGAAGTCCTCCTAGTCTGGCTGGTTTGGTTTGCCTTAGAGGTAGAAAAAACCCGAGCCTTGGGCTGTAACTGCCCTGTTTGAGCAATTTGTCCCGAGTTGGCACTCTCAGTTGGGTTCCGCCAGAACCGCATTGTCACAGGGGGTGCAGGCATATGGGGGCATGGGGGGGGGTGCAGGAGCTAGGGCAGGGGGCATCTGAGGGGGTGCAGGGGTCAAAGAAGGCTGGGGGAGTGTGGGGGTGGGCAGGGGGCTGGGGTTGATGGTGGGGAGGGCGAAGAAGAGCGGGCCGGGTCAGGACCCCTTTGGACCGTGGGCCCGGCACCATGGTAAATCCGGTACTGGTAATGGGGCAATAACCCTGCTCCTGCCCTGAAGGGTTAAAAACAGACCTGGAGAGGATTGTGGCTGGGGAAAGGCTGACTGGGGAAGCAGCCTCAGCTGGGGCCACGCCACAATTAGGCCACAGCTGGCCTTATAAAAGACCTGCTAGCCAGTGCTCAAGAGTCTCTCTCTAGCTGTTGAGGGAGATGGGCCTGGCTGCTGAGCAGGGGATCTAAAGTGGAGCAGGGCTGGGGAAAGACCAGAGGAGCTGGGGAGCTCCAGCCTGGAAAACCCCCAGGCTACAGGCCTTGTTAAAGGCTGAGAAGGTACAGGGGTTGCGGAGAGGGCAGCCCAAGGGTAGGCAGAGGCAGCAGGTCCAAGCCCTCCTTGCCGATGATGAGTAGCAATTATACTGCAGTCTGCCCCAGTGAGCGGGGGCTAGACGGTGACTGGCAGTAGCCCAAGACTGAGGCGAGGTGGGGTTGGGGGTTGGGGATTCCCTGGGGAGAGGAGAGCCAGAGAGAGTGTGGGATACTGCAGGGGGCAGAACCCCAAGAGAAGGGGCACTGGGGTCCTGGAAGGACATGGGAGGCCAGCAGCAAGCGAGACACCGGCCTGCAGAGGGCGCTCTGGAGGCTGGTGTTGGGGTTACTATGCCTGCCTGAGCCAGAGTTCTTCCATGTTTAAACTCTGTCCTTCCATGTTTAACTCTGATCGACCTTAACAACCAAGGACAGGAATTGGAATGTGTAAATAGCTAGTTAGCAATTACGACCTTGCTCATTTCAGGTACCAAACAATAATGATGAGGTTTGCATGTTTCTAGCTGGGGAAGGGGTAATAAACTAAGGGTAAACAGGACCAAATAACTGTTTAGAGAGAAGTTACTAACAAGCTAGATTTATAGCCCTAGAATGATTTAGTTGCTTAAATGTATGAACATGCCTTTGGTAGAGAGGGGAGGGGGAGTAGAGGAGGGGTGGTACAGAGGGGAAGAGAGGGGGGGGGCTTAGTTGTAAAATGTATAAAGAAGAGAGAAACTGTTTTTGCTGGTGTGCTCGATTTGAGACTTGCCTGTCTCCTTGCACCACTTTGAGATCTCAAATAAACTTTGATTGTTTCTCCACCCCGGTATGTTTATTGGCGTGAAGCACTCCGGGCAACGAATCTCACTGTTGCTGTCCTCGGGCCCCTGTGCCGGCAACAGTCTTGGTGTCCCTGGGTGGGCACGAGGCTGAAATTTAGCCTTGCCTGGATCCCTCCTGCGGCCGACGGATTACGACGACGACCGACGCCCAGAGCTCACCGGTGACTTCATCGGGGGCCTCGGCGGAGATGTGATTTGGTCGACCCCGGAGGGCACAACGGTGCAACGCACTTGATTAGTGGAGAAACAGCTGTGGGCGACGGTGCAGAACCGGACCCTTGGATAAGGTAGGAACAGTCCAGTGGGGACTTTACCTGTTTTGACCTGGGGACGCCCAGTGTCTCCCTAGAGTATGGGGCAGGGACAGAGTACTGCAGGCAGGGCAAGGTGTACGCCCTTAGAATGCATTCTGGTGAACTGGAAAGTGTTTGGATCGGATCCGTTGATTAAAAGTAAATTAAAAGATTCTGTACAGTAGACTGGCCTCAATATCAGCTAGAGGACCAGGAAAGGTGGCCACCGGAGGGATCACTTAATTATAATACGATCCTTCAATTGCTTTTGTTTTGTCAGCGTACGGGTAAATGGAATGAACATATGTATGTACAGTTGTTTATGTTGTTAAGAGAGAGATCAGATCTTTTGCAAAAGTGTAATTTGACTCCGACAGGTTCGGTAGTAACTATTGTTAGTCCTCAGAACCCTCCCCCGGTTGTAATGGCAGAGTCGGTGTCCCCTTCGGCTCCAATACCCCCACCAAAGATAGGGTGCCTGAGGTCCCAGAGATTGCCCCCTCAGTGGGATTCTATCCATTGATTACTGAGACTCGGATAGCCCGTCCTGGAACAGACAATCGCCCAGCCACTACAATGCAGGTTTATACCCAGGTGCCTTTTAACCCAGTGGACCTAGCAGCTTTTAAGGCACAGGCAGGGGAATTCTCTACGAATCCAAGCAAGTTTATCTCGGTCTTTGAAGGGTGTCTGGCTAGCCATAAGCCTGACTGGGATGACTGTAATGTCCTTATGCGGACCCTGCTGTCTGAGGTGGAGCGTAATCAGTTTGTGTCTAAGGCACGAGAGGAGGCACAGCTTAGACATGAGGCAAACGCAGCAAATGTTCCTGTTGCTGCAGTTCAGGTCCCTACAGCAGACCCCCGGTGGAATCCGAACATGCCGGCAGATCTCACCTGTCTCACTGTATACAAGGAGCTCCTATTACATGGTCTCCGACACTCAGCTGTCCGACATAACAATTGGGCTAAGCCGTATGAGCTAGTACAGGAGCCAAAAGAGAGTCCGGTTGCTTTTCTGCAGCGTATTCGGGATACTATCAGGCAACTACTAATGCAAACCCCGATGATCAGGCTACTGAGGCAATTATGAAGGGTATCTTTACCAGCCGTGCCGCCCCTGATATTAAAAGGAAATGCAGAAAAAGGAGGATTTGATGGGCATGATAATGGCACAGATTTTGGAAACTGCAAACAGGGCTTATAGCCTTAGGGAGGGAGAAAAGGAAAAGAGGCAAGTGAAAATGATGGTTGCAGCAGTACAGGCTGGTGGCAGGGGAAGATTTCAGGAAGGTGGAAGGGGCCGGGGAATGAGAGGATGTGGACGTGGGCGCCTTGGCTCACAGGAAAGGCGTCTGGGTCGCAACCAGTGTGCCATATGCCGAAAGGAGGGACATTGGAAAAATGAGTGCCCCGAAAGGGAAGGTACCCCTATGATGGCAGCGGAGGATCAAGAATAGAGGTGTCAGGGGAGACGGACTATCCTGCCCCCGGAACCCCGAGTAAAAATGCGGGTGGGAGATTCAGACATAGACTTTTTAATAGACTCTGGAGCTGCACGAACTGCTGTAAACCAACCCCTTCAGCTGCCTGTGGCAGATTCTCTCACTGTGGTGGGAGCCACAGGGAAAGGAACTAAGTGCCCAGTATATGCCCCAGTGGAGTGTGCTTTGGGAAACAAAACTCTATCTCACAGACTGGTTTACCTCCCCGATTGTCCAACGCCACTATTAGGACGGGATCTGCTTTGTTGCTTAGGTGCCACCCTGCATTTCACTCAAGATGAAATAACCCTCACCTTACCTCCAGAGAATGCCTGGATAATGACACTTGCAATTGAGCCCTCAGCCATGCAAGCCCCAGAGTGGACTCAATGGGAGAAGCGGGTTTTTCCTCTGGTATGGGCATCAGGGATCCCAGCAAAGGCAGCCCATCATACTCCTATTACCGTTCAGTTCTTGCCAGGAGAAGGTCCAGTGCGAATCAAGCGGTATCCGATCAAAAGGGAAGCCAGAGAGGGATTGCAGGAAACTATAGACCAGTTCCTAAAGTGCAGGGTACTTCGAGAATGCCAGTCAGCTTGGAACACTCCTATCTTGCCTGTACAAAAGCCCAATGGCACATACCGGCTGGTCCAGGACCTGAGAGCAGTTAATGAGTGGGTTAAGACTCTACACCCCCTTGTTCCAAATCCGTATACACTGTTGGCCTCTATAGGGGGGCAGTACACCCATTTTTCAGTCCTGGATTTAAAGGATGCTTTCTTCACGATTCCGGTTGACCCCCAGTCTCAGGATATTTTCTCCTTCGAATGGGAGGACAGAAGGAGGGTTAGGAAGCAGCTTTGCTGGACAGTGCTGGCTCAGGGATTTAAAAATTCCCCCATCCTTTTCAGCCAGGCCCTGGCTAGAGACTTGGAGGAGTGGGACAACGAGGACAAAGTCCTCCTCTTGCAATATGTGGATGACTTGTTAATTGCTGCAGTGGGTCTAACCTCTTGCCTTAAAGCCACTGTGAGCCTCCTGAACTTCGTTGGACTTCGAGGATATTGAGTAGCACTGAGTAAGGCTCAGATTGCTCCCCCAGTGGATGGAATCTGACAACGGAACACACTTCACATCCCAAGTTGTTCAGAAGATATCGGATGCCCTACAGATCCCCTGGAAACTTCACACGCCATGGCGACCGCAGGCCAGTGGGGTAGTGGAGCGTACAAATCAGACACTTAAGCCGCACCTCTCAAAGGTTTGCCAAGAGGCTTTCCTTAAGTGGCCTGATGCTTTGCCCCTTGTTCTGCTCCGCATTCGCGCTCTCCCTAAGGGCAGGTTAGGGCTCAGTCCCTTCGAGATTATGTTTGGAAGGGCATGGCCTATGAATGGTACACCGGTTCTGGCAGGGGAGTGGGAAATGGGGTGTGGCTTCTTATCTCAGTACATGTGCTCTCTGTCTGCTGTTCTCTGTTCTCTCCACAGGTATACCAAAGATTTGCAACCTCTCCCGCTGGATGCCCCAATCCACTCCTTGCAGCCAGGTGATTCCGTACTCGTCCGGACCTGGAAGGACGAGCCTCTCCAAGAGAAGTGGAAGGGACCCTACACCGTCCTGCTGGTCTCCCATACAGCAGCAAAGGTTGAGGGACGCAAAAGCTGGATTTATCACTCTCGTCTGAAAGCAGTGCCTGCTCCTGAACGGTGGACCGTCCAGCCTGCAGAGAAGACTGCCAGCGATGATTTGAGACTTAAGCTGTTATTCAGACGACAATAGTGTCTGCTGGGAATGTCCTGTGATCTCTTTGGACAGTCACAGCGCACTCCCTGCGAGACCTCTGAGTGTTGGTTGTGTTTGTTTTCACAGGACCGGCCTAACCTGCTGGCCTGGTCCCTTTTGTTTTTAATCTGCTACTATTGGTAATTGTTATTTTGTGGGTATTTAGGGAATTGTGATTGTTAGGCCCTAGGATCACCTGCCCAATATGAGTTCAGATCCAGGGTCTGCCACAGTGGTGCTCTTTGCCATAGGGACACTCCTCTTGTTAACTCCCGTTTCCCCCCAGGCACATGCGGGATGGAAAGGAATCCCTACTAACTTAGAGACAAACACATATGAGTCCCTGGAGGTTTGCTTTGCCCAAGAGTTTAACCTCTCCAACTGCTGGGTATGCTCCCAAATCCCACACCATGCTGCAGGGCTACCCTGGAGGGTGGTTCCCCAGAATTGGTTAGATATCTGTTGGGGATGGTTCAGTAGGGGGAAAAATGCCTCAGGTACCCCCTTGTCACAGAACTGTACCATTGAGTCCCAGTATGCATTAAGGGACGACCCCTGGAAGCCGCAGGCCAACTCAACATATATCCCTTCCCCTATTAGGTTACGGCCAGTAGCCCCTGGGTTGGTGTGCTATCGACAGTTTAAGTCCAGCAATCACACCTGGTTTGCTGGGAATAGCACCTGTCAGTATTATTTATCCCCTGACAGTGATGTTTCCATCCCTGTCTATGTTCACGGCAAATCCGACTCTACTGCCCGGTTCGGATCGTTTAATGACAGACAAGTAAATAGGTGGAGTAGCGGTTATAATGGCTTGGTAGGGAATGGCCACTCCTTTTATATTTGAGGTACCTCTGCCTGTAAGTGGCTACCGCATCAGTGGTATGGAAGCTGCTATCTAGGATATCTTGCCCCTCCCCTTCGTGTCCTCCCTAAACTGCCCCCTGGCCACGCCAGGCAGCGTAGATCTTTGTATGCCACCCCAGAGCCCATTACAGAAGGAGACAGATTGGGTATGATCTTTCTCCCATCCTATGGGGTAGGACGACAGGCTCAATTTTATCGTAGGCTCTCTGTGTTTCTCACCAAGTATGCCAATGAGACCTTGGCCATAGAGAAAAGCCTTAACTCAGAGCTTTACCAGCTCCGGTTGCTGTCCCTGCAAGATAGACAGGCCTTAGATTATGTTTTAGCCTCCCAGGGCGAGGTGTGTCCTTATTGGGAGTGAATGTTGTACTTATGTCCCAGAAAGCTCACAGGACATTAACAAGCACGTCCTGTCAGCCGAACAGGCTTTTGAGCAGTGGAAGGCTCAGGAAAGAGAACCCACAGTTTTTGATTCCCTTTGGAGTTGGTTGCCTAACCTGGGAGGACTGGGAAATAGCCTTGTGCATCTCCTCCTTACAGGTGTGGTACTGTGCCTGGTCACCCTCCTCCTGATTGCTTGTTTTAAATTGCTCCTCTGTAAGCTTTGTGCCCCCATTCCCCAGAAATCCCAGCATACTCTCTCATTGAGAACCCCAGCTCCATGGCACTCAATCGTATCTTGTCTATAGAATATGAGAACTCAGCCAAAAGCTTGTTGAGTATTCTCAAAGGAGGGAACTGTTGGGGTTACTATGCCTGCCTGAGCCAGAGTTCTTCCATGTTTAAACTCTGTCCTTCCATGTTTAACTCTGATCGACCTTAACAACCAAGGACAGGAATTGGAATGTGTAAATAGCTAGTTAGCAATTATGACCTTGCTCATTTCAGGTACCAAACAATAATGATGAGGTTTGCATGTTTCTAGCTGGGGAAGGGGTAATAAACTAAGGGTAAACAGGACCAAATAACTGTTTAGAGAGAAGTTACTAACAAGCTAGATTTATAGCCCTAGAATGATTTAGTTGCTTAAATGTATGAACATGCCTTTGGTAGAGAGGGGAGGGGGAGTAGAGGAGGGGTGGTAGAGAGGGGGGCTTAGTTGTAAAATGTATAAAGAAGAGAGAAACTGTTTTTGCTGGTGTGCTTGATTTGAGACTTGCCTGTCTCCTTGCACCACTTTGAGATCTCAAATAAACTTTGATTGTTTCTCCACCCCGGTATGTTTATTGGCGTGAAGCACTCCGGGCAACGAATCTCACTGTTGCTGTCCTCGGGCCCCTGTGCCGGCAACACTGGTGAACTAATTCCCTGAATGACCAGCAGGAGGATAATTTAAACAGTCTTTCAGGCTCAAAACAAGGCACAATCAAGCCCCTTTATATGGTGAAAACAGCTGCAGGCAATGGGACTTGCACGCAAGACACTAAGCCATGTGGCTAGGCCAATGTTAACCCTGGCAGATGAAGAGGGCTCTCCCTGGTTGCAAAGGAGAGGGCTAGGCTGTGTATGTTGGAGGCAGGATGCCAGGAGAAGCAGTTCTGAGTGTGACCCAGGGGAGGGCTTTTTGAGCATAGAGCTTGAGGGGTGAGTGGGGGGTAGGGGCAGATGTGGGGATTCAGGAGCAAGGACACTGCCTGTTGCTGTTAGTGTTCAGGGAAACAGTACCCTGTAAATAAACAAGGTTTCACCAAATAATTGATGTGACTTGTATCCTCCTGTAGACGTACGCTTCCTTGCTCACGGTACAAATTCACTGCAGACCACTCTTTCACACACTAGTGCCCTTTTATTTCCCTGTATTTTCCCACCACCCCGTATATACAGCTTTTTACAGTTAACTATCAGTCAGTTAGCCCCCTTAGGGAACAGCTTGCTCTTACAGCTAGCTGGGAGCAACAGGTCCTCACTTTCCTGTTCCTCCCCTCCTTCTTCCTTCCTGCTAGCTTTATAGGCCTTCCTCCATCAAGCTCACAGGTGATTCTCTTTTAGGGCTTTAATCAGCCACAGCCTGTCAGCTCCAATCACTTCCCCTTACTGGAGCTGAGCTAGCAGGGCCTGAGTCAGTGCCTTTTGGCGAGCACCCTGTTTTACACACCCCCCCCTCCCACCCCCATCTTAATAATGGGGACCCCGGACCGCCTTTGGCCTCTTGGCCCTTCCGCCGCTCCCCCGTGGGAGGGTTCAGCGGGGAAGCCTCCCTACTCCAGGCAGGGTTCTCCCCAGTCAACCCCCAGCAACTACCTCAGATGGTTTCTTCATCCCCCTCGCACAGAAGGAGCATTTATCAGGGAGGGGTGGACCTCCCATCCCTGCCTCTGCTCGCAGGTCATCACACCAATCACAGTGCAGCAGGCCCCCTATCCCCAGCTCCTCCTGTGTGTCTGGCCAGGGTTCGGGGGTTAGTTCCACTTCTAGCGGGATCTCCCCCGCCTCAGTTTTCCCCCACTCTCCTTGCGGCTCGGGGCTCTCCTGCCCCTCTGATGGGGGAGGGGGGTAGGCATTCATCCCACCGCTGGGCAGGACCTTCCTCACCTCAATTTCCCCCGTTCATTCCAGTACATCTGGGGCTGCTTCCACAGAGAGTGGGATCAGGGGGCGTTTCCCTGTGCCCCTTCCTTCTCTGGGGGGGTCCAGACTGACGAGCTCCCCCATATATACTTCCTGTGGGTCTCCCTGCTCTGGGCTTTGCTGTCTAGGAGTTTTCTCTTCATTCCCAGGACTAGGGTCATCCTCCTACCCTGGGGCTCTCATTCTCCAGGGATCCACCCCCCCTCCTTTTGGGGTACCCTGTTGTTTCATGCCCAGTAGTGGGGCCCAGTCCTGGCCTAACACTACTGGACACGGTAGTTTCTCCAGGACCCCTAACCATTTCCACCTGAAGCAACCGTTTGCTTCTAGGGGTACCTGGGCTACCGGGCAGGACTTCCTGTCCCCATGTATGCATCCGAGGGCCATTGTTGCCCTTGGAATAAACCAAAATGGCTTGACCAGTGCCTTTCACACCAGCGTGCAGTTTGAGGCGGTGTCGACCGCAGCTGTTTGGGGTCTCCGCCCCACTTTCACAGGCACCGTGGACACCCCCAGCCCCCTGCCTTCGTCCCACCCATTCAGTCCAAGTGCAAAAGTCCACCCAGCCACATTCCATGTCCAGGCAGTCTTGTTTAACGTGTCCCGGCTTCCCAAATCGCTAGCACGTTAGGCGGGCGGGCCTCTCGGGTGCTCCTCGGGGCTCCCCTTTTTTCTCCTTGTCTCTCCCGGGGAGGGAGTCCACAGGCTTCCGTCCCAGTTCTCTGTCTTTCCGTTGCCAGTCCTCCTCCCGGGCTCCCTCAGCCTCTATATACTCGGTTACTCGGATCGCCTCTTTGATGGTGCCTGGCTGGTGTCTCCTCACCCAGGTGCGCACCATCTCCGGGAGGCTTTGCAGGAACTGCTCCAGTATCAGGGAGTCCATTATCTCCTCCAGGGTACACATGTCGGGCCTCAACCAGCGAGTGGCCCAGTCCCTTAACCTCTGGGTGAATGCCCATGGTCGCACAGCAGACATCCACCGGGCCGACTGGAGCTTCTGTCTATACCTTTCTGTTGACAAGCCTACCCGGTCCAAAATGGCTGCTCTCACGGCTTCATAGTTCTGGGCAGCTTCCTCCCCCAAAACCATATAGGCTGCTTGCGCCTCACCAGACAAATAAGGGGCTAGTCGGAGGGCCCAGGTTGCCCTGTCCCATCCGGTCCCCGTGGCTACCTTCTCAAAAGTTCCCAAGAAGGCGTCTGGGTCATGCGCCGTGCTCGCTTTACAGAGTCCCCAGCCCAGCGGCCGGGCACCGTCCCCTGCCCCAGGACTCACCAGCCATTGCAGGAGCTGCCCGTGGACATTGCTTTGCTCCCGGATGAAGTCTTGCAGGCTTTTATGTTGCTCAGCCTGTCAGACCAAAGCGGCCTGTCTTTCTGCTTGGTGGGCCTGCTGGAAAGTCTGCAGGGCTTGCTGGGTCTGTTTCTGTTGCTCTCCGAGCCATTTCAGGGTCTCCTCCATTGCCGGGCCACCAACCGTGCTCGTTGGCTTCAGCAAATCCTGGACAAGCCCCCACGTGCGCTTCCTTGCTCACGGTACAAATTCGTTGGAGACAACAGTGAGGTGATTCACTATTTTTCCATCTCCTGACGTCTTCAAACCAAGGCTGGATGCCTGCCTGTAAGAGCTTTAGCCAAACCCAAGTCGTTGGGCTCAGTGCAGGGGTATCTGGGTGACATTCTCTGACGTGTGATATACAGGAGGTGATACAACAAGATCTATGGTCCCTTCTGGCCTTAAAAGGTATGAAACTATGAAAATGAGTTGTCTGAGGAGCCATTACTTGGGTCTCCCAGTCTTGCTGCTTGTCCCTAGTCTTTTTTGGGCAAGGGGGCATGGAAGCAGCTTGGGTGCTATGTAAAGCCAATTTTGGGCTGTTTTCAAGGGCAAGGTATGGTCCAGAGTGGGGTCTAGTGGGTGAGAGCAGGGGAGAGGGGGCAGGGAGTCAGGACTCCTGGCTTCTATTCCTAGCTCTGGGAGGATTGTGGGGTCAAGTGGGGAGAGCAGGTGGGGCTGGGAGTCTGGACTCCTGAGTTCTATTCCTGGCTCTCGGAGGTGAGTAGGGGTCTAGTTACTAAAGCATGGGGCCTGGGAGTCAGGGTTACTGGGTTTTATTCCCAGATGTGGCTGGGGAGGAGGGTCTCATGGGTAGAGCGGGGGAACTGGGAGTCAGGACTCTTGGGTTCTATTGCCAGCTCTGGGAATAGAGTGAAATGGAGTCTGGTGGGTTAGCGACGCATAGCGGGGACTTGGCGTCAAGGCTCTTGGGTTCTGTTCGCATCTCTACAAGGGGTTTATGATCTAGCAGTGGAAATGGGAGGGACTGAGAGTCTGGATTTCTGGGTTCTATTGCTTATTTGGGGAGGAAATAGTATAGTCTAGTAATACATATTAATGTTTTTAGAAGGTCTCTTTCTATAAGTCTATAATACTAAACTATTGTTGTATGTAAAGTAAATAAGGTTTTTAAAATGTTTAAGAAGATTCATTTAAAATTAAATTAAAATGCAGAGCCCCCCGGACCGATGGCCAGGACCCGGGCAGTGAGAGTGCCACTGAAAATCAGCTTGCGTGCCGCCTTAGGCACACTTGCAATAGGTTGCCTACCCCTGGTCTAGTGATCACACCAGGGGATTGGAAACTGAGATGCTTGGGTTTTGTTCCAAACACCGGGAGGAGTGTTATTTTGTGGTTAGAGTAGTAGTAGAGTATTGATAGCTGGGAGTCTTGGGTTCTGTTCCCAACTCTAGGTGGGGAGTGCGATCTAGTGGTGGTGGTGGGGTGCTGTGAGTCAGGATTCTGGGGCTCTATCCTTAGCTCTGCCACTGACTTTCCATCCATAACCTCGGTCATGTTGCTCTGTGCCTTACTTTGTTATTCTGTAATACCAAGTATTACACCTAACTTCCATGAGGGTGTGAGGCTTGGTTAAGCAATAGGCAAAAAGCCATTTGAGAGCACAGAGAAGAGCAGAGTATGATTGTATGGGATGGCTGTGTTCCCCCCAGTACACCAGAGACTGAGGATGTAACCAGCACCAGCGTCTGTACTTGAACCCTGAGCCTAGCTTCCAAAGAATGCAGAACCTGCCTTCAAGAAGAACACTGCCAAGTGCAACAGAAACTGTTTATTTGCGATAGCATTTTACATAGGTATTTTCTTCATCTCGCTAGTTTGGCTCCCAGAACAGTAATGCTGCAGCAGCACATGCTTCAGCATGGGATAGTCCTGTGACTAATGACCCAGGGGTCCAGACAGGCTTGTACAGCCTGTGCTGAAGTATTGCTCTGGTACCTGAGCTAGCGAGAGTCAAGCTAGCTCAGGTATGACTGCTCAAGCTGTAGTCACCCCTTCAGTCGTGATTTATACTGGTGTAATTGAGTGGTCTGGTGGTTCAAACTAGGCATCAGGATTCTTGGGTTCCATTCCCGGTTCTGTGAGGGGAGTAGGGTCTCGTGGTTAGAGCTGTAGGGGCTGAGAATCAGAACTCCTGGGTTTGGTTACTAGTTCTGGAAGGAATGGAGTCTAGTGTGTCTGAGCAATAGGAATGAGGGTCAGGACTTCTGAGTTCTGTTCCCATCTCTGGCTGGAGAGTAGTGTCTAATGGTTAGCGCAGATGGGGCTCTGAATCAGGACTCCCAGGTTCCATTCCCAGTTCTGGAATGGGAGGGGAGGTTAAAGTACGTTTGTGTTGGGGGGTTTGGGAGTCAGGAGTCCCGACTCTGAGGGAAGTGAAATGTAGCGGACTAGGGGAGGGGAAGCTGAGAATCAGGACTCCTGGGTTCCCTTCCCTGTTTTCAAAACTGAACAAAGGAAATATCCTTTCTGACATGATGGTGTTCGACTGTAGAACTCACTGATACAGGATGATATTGAGGCCACAACTTAGCAAAATTCAAAGGGGAACTGGACATCTCTATGGGTAACAGGAATATCAATAATACAACAAAGAGTTTTAGAAGGCATATAAACCTCGTGCTTCGGGCCTTAAGCCAATCTGTGACTAGTGAAGCTGTGAGAAATTTTTCAACCGAAACTGTTTTGGGATGAAAAATGCAGATTTGGTGACACTGCAATGGTTCATGATTTCATGTTGGTTTTGCTGAATTGTTCGTTTCAGGGGGGAAAATCCCGAAAAACTCTAAATGTTTTGATTTTTCGATTTGAAACAACTTTGTTTAGAAATTTCCTTTACTTGTTTTTTAATAAAAAAAATACTAAAAAGTTTAAAAGCAATTTGCAATCAAAGCAAAATGTTTAGTTTGAAACCAATTTTTTACTTTTTGATTTGCTGAAAATTTTGAACAATTTCGGTTTCAGCCAAAATGTGTTTTTCCCTTGATTTTTTCCAAATTGTGAGTGAGCTGAAAAATCAATTTTTCCCCCAACTTTAATGACAGTTCAAGATCAGGATGAGACTTAATGGTGGGGTGATTATTTCATATCTGCCCACTGCAGATTTCTTACACCTTCCTCTAAGGCATCTATTGCTGACCACTGTCAGAGAGACTACATGGACCTTGGCTGGGATCAGTCCAGCAGTTCCTATATTCTGACACCATTTCTGTACATATTCTTACAGAATTCCCTTAAGAATTGCCACCACGTGACTGTCCTGCAGTACTGGGCCAATCCTCAACAACGTGGATTAACACTTGTTGACAATCTGGCCCGAAAATATTTGCTGAGCTGGATGAAGTGGAGCGTCAGTGGGGCTTAGTAGAGCTGAGCAAAATTTTTCATCTAAAACATTTTTCAGCACAAAATGCAGACTCTAGGACATCAAAATGTTTAGGGAATTCATGTCCCTTTTGCTCAATTGTTTCAGATAAAAAAAAAGCCCCACAAAATCAAACCAAAACAAAACAAAATCTAAATGTTTTCAGTTTTGGTTCAAAATGAATCTTTGTCTCAAACATTCCTTTAATTTTATTTTAAAAAATCTTTAAATATTTAAAATCAGAAGAAAATGTTTCACTTTTTGATTAGTCAAAAATTAAGAAAAAAATGATTTTCTGTTCAACCGAAAATGATTTTTAGTACTGATTTTTCGGAATTGCCTGCGGGTCAGAAAATCCATTATTTGCCCCATTTCTCAGTAAATTGTCATGCCTGGTTTACTTGCCGCAGGCTGCTTCATATCATAGTCTCAGCTTCCTCTTTGTGCAAGCACAAGAGCTGACTAACCATACAAAGTGGAGGCAGAAGGAGATCCGGCGTACGGCAGGGGTCCGCACCAGGTCGATGAAGGTATAGCTGCTCTTTGCAGAGGCTATTTCTTTTTGCATGTTGGATCTCAAGACCTGGGGAGAGAAGAGAATTCTGGGTAACGGCATGGGGCCTCCATGGTGGGAAAGGTCTGGAAACAGAGCAGGGGAATGGGAGGGAATGAGATTCTGGATCATCCAGTGGTGCCAAAATTCTAGTTTCAGAGGAGGCCTCAGTCTAGACAAAATAATGTGTATGTGTAGGAAGGGATGGATGGATGGCTAAATAGAAGGGTGTGCATGGGGATGGATGGATATTTGGATGGATAGAAGCATTTGTATGGGGATGGATGGATAGAGAGGTGTGTGGGGAGATGAAAGACAGATGGAGATGAATAGAGATATTATGTATGAGTATATGTTTATAAAAGATAGGTGTTTATGTCTAGAGATGGATACATAGATGGCTCGATAGGTGGCTATAGGTAGAGAGATTGATAGAAGATACCTTGTAGGTATGGGAATCCCATTGTACGAGAGAGAAGTCAGACCATGGTGAGAATTCCATTGCTCCGGGAACACTAAAGCCAGTTGCGCCACTGGTGTAGATGTGCAGAGTCACCATGACATGTGCAACCATGCTGATTTATAGCTGCTTGTCTCGCGTGCCTATTGGCCACTGGAGTTGGTGGGAGCTCTCAGCCTCTCTGAGATCCAGTCTTACCTCTATGTTGAGTTTGTCTCTTTCTTCCTTCTTCCAGTTTATCCTGGCCACTGTCTGGAGTTGCTTCACTGCCTCATGAGGTCTGCCGGCTATTACCAGCCAGCGGGCGGACTCCGCGAACCACCTGGGAAGCAAGTATCAGGGTGTAGCCATGTTAGTCTGTATCGAGGAAAAACAAGAAGGAGTATGGTGGCACCTTAAAGACTAACAGATTTCTTTGGGCATAAGCTTTCGTGGGTAAAAACCTCACTTCTTCAGATGCATAGAGTGAAAGTTACAGATGCAGGCATTATATACTGACACATGGAGAGCAGGGAGTTACTTCGCAAGTGGAGAACCAGTTTTGACAGGGCCAATTCAATCAGGGTGGATGTAGTCCACTCCCAATAATAGATGAGGAGGTGTCAATTCCAGGAGAGGAAAAGCTGCTTCTGTAATGAGCCAGCCACTCCCAGTCCCTATTCGAGCCCAGATTAATGGTGTTAAATTAGCAAATGAATTTTAGTTCTGCTGTTTCTCTTTGAAGTCTGTTTCTGAAGTTTTTTTGTTCAATGATAGTGACTTTTAAATCTGTAATAGAATGACCAGGGAGATTGAAGTGTTCACTTACTGGCTTATGTATGTTACCATTCCTGATGTCCGATTTGTGTCCATTTATTCTTTTGCGGAGGGACTGTCCAGTTTGGCCAATGTACATGGCAGAGGGGCATTGCTGGCACATGATGGCATATATAACATTAGTGGATGTGCAGGTGAATGAGCTCTTGATGTTGTGGCTGATGTGGTTGGGTCCTCTGATGGTGTCGCCAGAGTAGATATGGGGACTTAGGCCTGGTACACACTAACCCCCCACTTCGAACTAAGGTACGCAAATTCAGCTACGTTAATAACGTAGCTGAATTCTAAGTACCTTAGTCCGAACTTACCGCGGGTCCAGATGCGGCAGGAAGGCTCCCCCGTCGATGCCGCGTACTCCTATCGCTGAGCTGGAGTACCGGCGTCGACGGCGAGCACTTCCGGGATTGATTTATCGCGTCTAGACAAGACGCGATAAATCGATCCCAGAAGATTGATTGCTTACCTCCGGGTCTGGCGGTAAGTGTAGACCTACCCAGAGTAGACAACGAGGTTTGCTATAGGGATTCGTTCCTGGGTTGGTGTTTCTGTGGTGTGGTGTGGTGTGTAGTTGCTGGTGAGTATTTGCTTTAGGTTGGGGGGTTGTCTGTAAGCGAGGACTGGCCTGCCTCCCAAGGTCTGTGAGAGTGAGGGATAATTTTCCAGGATAGGTTGTAGATCGTAGATAATGCGCTGGAGAGGTTTTAGCTGGGGGCTGTATGTGATGGCCAGTGGTGTTTGGTTATTATCCTTCTTGGGCCTGTCCTGTAGTAGGTGATTTCTGGGTACCCGTCTTGCTCTATCAATCTGGGAAGCAGAAGATATGGAACCACACCTGCACGGAACACGCCCATTGCTCTTGTTGAACTGGGATCAGCCCCACTGGAGCACGCTGCTGTTCTTCTACACTAGGGGCAGTGCCCAAAGCCAGTGCAGGCACAAGCAGTGACAGAGGCAGCAGGGAGCATGTTGTGGAATAGCCTCCGTGGAACCTGCATTCTCTGGTCTATCTCCTCCCCCTGCTACCTGCAGCCCCCTGGTGACAGCCAAGTGTTACTGCAACCTGAAGCTCCATTCCTGCCAGGAGATTGCCCAGTGGCAGCAGGTTGTATTGCACCTTGCCATGCATCAGGAAGGAAGGATGGTGATAGGGTGATAGCCGAGACCTGACTTCAATTCCCTGCTCCCCTGTCACTTAGTCTGTCTCTGTGTCTGAATCTCCACATCTGTACAATAGGGTAATAGCACTGCTCTCCCTCAGAAGGGTGTTGTGGTTACAGCTGGTCGGCACTTTTCTGCTGAAATATTTGTCCATTGAAAAATGCGGGTTTGTTCAAACTGAAACTGTTTGCACAAGAAAAGGTCGGTTTCAATGAATGTCTTGATTAAAAAAAACAAGTTTCAGAATTTGTCCTTTGTCAAAATTAAAAGTTTCAACAATTTTGTTTCAAAAATTTTGATCATTTACAGTTAAAAAAAAGGGGTAAAAAAATAAACAAGCTCCAGATCAAAAAGAAAAATTTCAAAATTATCAAAAGGAAACATTTCAACTGACCCAACCAGAATATTTTTTCAGATGATCAATTCACAAAAGTTTTCCTGGTTTTGACTTTTGGCCAGATTCAGGATGAGAAAATTTTTCAAAGTCTCAAAGACTCTCATGTTTGTTGCCAGCCAGCTCTAGCTGTGACAATAAATATATTAAACATTGTGATGTGCCTAGATACTATGGTGATGGGTACCAGATAAATACCCATGATAGGTCAGTTCCTCATATTACCCAGCAGTGACATTATGGGTGGAATAGAGCCCTCTTTGGTTTCACTGGAAATTTTTCCCAATATTTTACATTTATTTTCAACAGAACAAAAGTTTTCATTTTGTTTCCAATTTGGGTTATTACCCCTCCCTCTTTTTTTCCCCTTTTGCTTTCATTTTTCCACTGGTAAATGCGGGAAAGTGGGAAACAATGGCTCCAAAACAGTGAACTGAAAATGTTTGTGTTAAACAATTGACAAATTTAGAAAGGAAGGGTTATTTTTCAGCAATCCCCCACCCCAAAATCCTGAAAACTAAAATAAAATGTTTCCTTTCATTGAAAATTTTTTGAAGGAAACAGGATTTTGTGGTTGGGGGGGGAGCCATTTTTCATGGAAAACAAATTTAAAACATCAAATCTTCAACTCTCTCTATTCATACGTTATCCTCTTAGTCTTGCCATTTCCCTGGTTTGCTGAAACAATTCCAGCTGTGAAACTCCACAGCTTTCATAGTTCTTTGTTCATTATTTGCATTACCGTAATGCCCTGAAGACCCAGTCATGGGGCAGAACCCCATTGTCCCAGGAGCTGAACAAAAAGACAGTTGCTGCCCAAAACAGCTTATAAACTAAGAACAAGACAAGCAACAACAAGTGGATACAGACAGCATGATATAACGCACAAAGGTGCTTGTTTGAAAATTTAGCTAGCCGGCAACGGAGGTAGGCATCCTGGGCCAATCAGAGTTGGGAGTCGGCATTGTGCTAGTGAATGACAGATGGGATAGGTATGGTGCAGTAGGGCGTGAACGGCTTTGAAAGTGAAGATGAGTAGTTTATGTATGATGTGATGAACGGGGAGCCAGTGGAGGGCTGCAAAGAGAGAGGTGACTTGGACAAAGCGATGAGACAAGGAAATGATCTTTGCAAGAGTGATTTGAATGGATGTAAGTGGAGCAAGATTGCATTTGCGAAGGCCGGAGAAGGGGATGTTGCAGTAATCAAGACACAAGATTCTGAGAACTAGGATAAGAGATTTGTCTATTCTACTTGCTTAAAGTTTGTCTCATTCCTGCATCCAGTGAGAAAAGCAGTATGGAAGGGGTATGGATCAGAAAAGATAAGGGTGAGCTAACCTACCAGGAGTAGATGAAGCAGATGAAATAGGGCAAAGACACCACAAGCTGCAGCCAGCGCCAATTGGGGATGGCGTAAGCCACCCCAGCCAGAATGAACTGCCCGATTGTATAGCAGTGTGCGGCCCGTGTGCGGGTGGGTGTCCATTCCACAGCTGGGGAGAGACACACACAAAGGGAAAATAATCTCTCTGTCCTTGTGCTGATGACCTCCAGTGGTGAGAACAAGCACGAGTGGAGGCAGCAGGAACATGTACAAACAGCCATCCCCTGGCTCTTTGAGGCTGAGATGAAATAACTCCCCAGAACCTGCATTCCCCAATCCATGCCACCTCCTTCCCCTGCTAGTTGCATCCCACCTAGTGGTAGTAGGTGGTTCTGCACCCTGCTGGAGGCACTCCATTCCCCCTTGCCATGGCAGCAGCCAGTACTGTGCCCTGCAGCAACTCCAGCCCCCGGGTGGCAGCAAGCAGTACTGCCCTTTGCAGGGTTGCAAACACTCCAGAAGACCCCCCAGCAGCAGCAGGCTGTACTGTACCCTGCAGGTGGAATCTCTGTTCTGTTGTGAATCATTGTCATCTGATGATGGCAGGAGCAGCACCAGGGTTTTTGGTGCCCTAGGTGGGGGTCCTTCCGCGCTCCTGGTCTTCGGGACACTTGGGCGGCAGGTCCCGGAGTGAGTGAAGGATCCGCCGCACAATTGCCACCGAAGACCCGGAGCATGGAAGGACCCCCTGCCACCGAATTGCCACCAAGGGCGGCAAAATGGGCCCCCTCCAAATCCTGGTGCCCTAGGCGACAGCCTAGGTCGCCTAAATGGAAGCGCCAGCCATGGATGACGGCACTCCACTCTAAATAGCTTCCATTCCATTCTTGGGGACCTGAATATTGGAAGCTGCCCTGTTTTGTGGCATCTCCTGTGCTCTGGCGCTGCAGAAGCACACGGAGGTGGGATTGTTCCAGAGAACTCAGTTCTCATTTAGGCACTACATTTTCAGAAGAGGACAGGCCCAGATTTCAAGGTGCAAAATACCTCCTAAATAACGTGCTCAGATCTTTGTCAGCTGTGGCAATCAGTGTCCCAAAGGGAGCTGCTGAGTGCTTTGGTAAATCCAGGTTGGAATGGGACCTAGGACTTTTGGAAAATCTATCTCCCGATTTTTGTGTGTGTGTGCTTCTGGTCTCTGTGCTCCCACCACAGAGTAATTTATCAGCAGCGGGAACAAGGCACCTCTGTCCATCCCCAGTAACCAGCTCATCTTGTGTCTGGGAAGGCAGGCGCCAGACACGCTTACACAGAGAGACACCATTCATCATGATGCCCGAGAAGGCCATTCCAGTGAGGAAGCGGAAGATGCAGTACGCAGTGAAGCTGGGCTAGAAAGCAGTGCAGGTGCCCGTGACAGCCATCTGCAAGTAGCACCAGATCAAGAGAGACCTGCGGCCAAACCTGAGCCGAAGACAACCAAGAGAACATGTAAGGGGAAACCCAGGATACTGAGGCAAGTGTGTTCAGAGTAGGAGTTAAACCTGGTACAAGGAACTATTGGTGCCATTGACTGGCATGGTTTCCTGGCTTGGGGAATGGGCAAAGAGGCAGGAAGCCCCAGTTCTAAAACCAGCTCTGTGGCACATGAGAAAAGGTTATTGATTGAAAATACTTTGTCAGCCGTGCTGTAGCTGCTAATGATGAGGCCTGCAGGGCTGGATTAAGGCAATCTAGGGCCCTGGCAGTAGGGTTATCCCCTGGCTGGTATTTGACTGTTAGGAAAACATGCAATCTTGATTTAAAAATCTCCAGGGCTGGAGAATCCACCGCAGCCCTTGGGCTGTTGTTCCAATGGTTAATTCCTTTTGCTGTTAGAAATTTACACCTTATTTCCAGTCTGAATTTGTCTAGCTTCAATTTCCAGCAACTGGCTCTTGTTAGATCTTTGTCTGCTAAATGGAAAAGCCTCTTATCAGATTGCTGCTCCACTTACAGACACTGATCAAGTCACCCCTTAACTTTTGCTTCATAGATCGAGCTCCTGGAGCCTCTCACTGTAAGGGTATGTTTACACTATGGGATTAATCCGAATTCATAGAATTTGAATTTGGGAAACAGATTGTATAAAGTCGAATGTATGTGGCCACACTAAGCACATTAATTCGGCGGTGTGCGTCCATGTTCCGGGGCTAGCGTCGATTTCTGGAGCGTTGCACTGTGGGTAGCTATCCCATAGTTCCCGCAGTCTCCCCCACCCATTGAAATTCTGGGTTGAGATCCCAGTGCCTGATGGGACAAAAAACATTGTCGCAGGTGGTTCTGGGTACAGCCTCACCCTTCCCTCCCTCCCTGCATGAAAGCAACGGACGGCAGACAACCATTTCGCGCCTTTTCCTGGGTGAACACTGCAGACTCCATACCACGGCAAGCATGGAGCCCGCTCAGCTCAAGGCAGCAGTCATGAACATTTTAAACACCTCATGCGTTCTCGTGGAGTTTATGCTGAGCCAGGACCAGAGAAATGAGGCAGTGGCAGCAGCAGCACAGCGACAAGCGTGATGAGGACATGGACATGGACACGGACACAGAATTCTGTCAAACCGCGGGCCCCGGTGCTTTGGAGATCATGTTATTAATGGGGCACGTTCTATCCATGGAATGCCGATTCTGGGCAAGGGAAACAAGCACAGACTGGTGGGACCGCATAGTGTTGCAGGTGTGGGATGATTCCCAGTGGCTGCGGAACTTTCGCATGCATAAGGGCATTTTCTTGGAACTTTGTGACTTGCTGTCCCCTGCCCTGAAGCACCAGAATACCAAGATGAGAGCAGCCCTCACAGTTGAGAAGCGAGTGGCAATAGCCCTGTGGAAGCTTGCAATGCCAGACATCTACCGGTCAGTCGGGAATCAATTTGGAGTGGGCAAATCTACTGTGGGGGCTGCTGTGATGCAAGTAGCCAAAGCAATCACTCAGGTGCCGCTACAAAAGGTAGTGACTCTGGGAAATGTGCATGTCATAGTGGATGGCTTTGCTGCAATAGGATTCCCTAACTGTGGTGGGGCGATAGATGGAACCCATATCCCTATCTTGGCACCGGAGCACCAGAGTACCCAGTACATAAACCGCAAGGGGTGCTTTTCAATGGTGCTGCAAGCACTTGTGGATCACAAGGGACGTTTCACCAACATCAACTTGGGCTGGCCAGGAAGGGTTCATGACGCTCGCATCTTCAGGAACACTAATCTGTTTAAACGGCTACAGCAAGGGACTTACTTCCCGGACCAGAAAATAACCGTTGGGGATGTTGAAATGCCAATAGTTATTCTTGGGGACCCAGCCTACCCCTTAATGCCATGGCTCATGAAGCCATACACAGGCAGCCTGGACAGGAGTCAGGAGCTGTTCAACTATAGGCTGAGCAAGTGCAGAATGGTGGTAGAATGTGCATTTGGCCATTTAAAAGGTCGCTGGTGATCATTACTGACTCGCTCAGATCTCAGCCAAACCAATCTCCCCATTGTTATTTCTGCTTGCTGCGTGCTCCACAATCTCTGTGAAAGTAAGGGGGAGACCTTTATGGCGGGGTGGGAGGCTGAGGCAAATCGCCTGGCTGCTGATTACGCGCAGCCAGACACCAGGGCGATTAGAAGAGCACACCAGGAAGCGTTGTGCATCAGAGAAGCTTTGAAAACCAGTTTCATGACTGGCCAGGCTACAGTGTGAAATATCTGTTTCTCCTTCATGAAAACCCGCCCCCTTTATTGACTCATTCTCTGTAAGGAACCCACCCTCCCCCTTCCCCCAGCTTGCTTTCAAAGGAAATAAAGTCACTATCATTTAAAAATCATTTATTCTTTATTAATAGATTATAAAAAGAGGGCGGGAACCCGGGTGGGGTTTGGGAGGAGGATCGGCGGGAAGGAAAAGGCCACTAAAAAAATGTTTAAAAAAGCCTTTTGCTTGGGCTGTCCACTGGGGTGGAATGGGAAGGTGTACGGAGCCTCCCTCCCCGCGTTCTTACACGTCTGGGTGAGGAGGCTATGGAACATGGGGACGGGGGTTATACAGGGGCTGTAGCGGCACTCTGTTATCCTGCTGCAATTCCTGAAGCTCCACCAGATGCCGGAGCATGTCTGTTTGCTCACGCAGCAGCCCCAGCGTTGCATCCTGCCTCCTCTGATCTTCCTGCCGCCACCTCTCATCTCAAGCGTCCCTCCTGTCCTCACGTTGGTCCCTCCTGTCCTCACATTCACTGGCTTCTTTCCTATACATTGAAACCATGTCCTTCCACTCATTCAGATGAGCTCTGTCACTGCGGGTGGATTCCATGATTTCTGCGAACCTCTCGTCTCGCGTCTTCTTTTTCTGACACCTTATCTGTGATAGCATTCGGGACGGAGGAGGGAGGCTTGAAGAATTTGCAGCTACTGGAGGGAGGGGAAAAAAGGAGAGAATTTTTTAAAAAGATACATTTTGCAGAACAATGCGTATACTCTTTCACGGTGACCAACACTATTCACATTACATAGCACATGTGATTTCTGTGCAAGGTCGCATTTAGCCTCTTAATATTGAGTGCCTGTGGCTTTACTACTAGATATCACAGACGCAAGTGCGGGCAACAGAATTTGGCTTGCATGCGGCCATGGTAAGCCATTGTCTTTCGGCTTCTGTGCCCTTCTTTCCCACATACCAAGCAAAGCCTGTTGACTGCTGCAGTTTTCCTGTTAACCTTCAGCAGCAGAAAACAAACTAACCACCCCCCCATCCGATTCTTTGGATGATCGCTTTATCCCTCCCCCCACCGCGTGGCTGATATCAGGGAAGATCCTTGCTATCCAAACGTGAAAAGCTCTGGGCCAATTCCCCCCCCCCCCCCACTCTTGGCTAACTGCAGGGAAGGATTTCTTTTCAGCCACAGGCAAACAGCCCGGTAGGAACTGCCACCTCTGTCCCCTTAATTAAATTCCCGTATTTCAACCAGGTTACCATGAGCGATATCACTCTCCTGAGGATTACTCAGCAAGATAAAGAACGGATGTTGCTTGAATGTCAGCAAACACCGGGACCATACGCTGCCAGGCTTTGTCATGCAATGATACCAGATTACTTGTTGCAAGCATGGCGCGGTCAAGTGTCCTACCATGGAGGACAGAATAAGGCTGCACTGCCCAGAAACCTTGTGGCAAGGCTTTTGGAGTACCTCCAGGAGAGCTTTATGGAGATGTCCCTGGAGGATTTCCGCTCCATGCCCAGACACCTTAACAGACATTTCCAGTAGCTGTACTGGCCGCGAATGCATCCCAAGTCCTCAGGGCAAAGTAATCATTAAAAAATGCTTGCTTTTAAAACAAGTCTTATATTTTAAAAGGTAAACTCACCTGAGGTCCCTTCCATGGGGTCGTGGTCTTGGATACTGGTTTGGGAGGGTACTTCAGTCAGGCTGAGAAAAAGATCCTGGCTGTTGGGGAGAACGGAGTCCTGGGTGCTCTCTGCAAGCTCGTCGTCCTCCTCCTCCTCCTCTTCCCCGTCCGCAGAATCCTCAGGTGTAGCTGATGAGATTATCCCCGCCTCGGAATCCACGGTCAGAGGTTGGGTAGTGGTGGTGGCTAGAACTGCATGCAGCTCGGCGTAGAAGCGGCATGTCCGCGGCTCTGACCCGGAGCAACCGTTTGTCTCCTTTGCTTTTTTTGATAGGCTTGTCTGACCTCCTTGACTTTCACGCGGCACTGATCTGAGTCCCTATTGTGGCCTCTCTCCATCATGCCCTTGGAGATTTTTTTCAAAAGTTTTTGCATTTCGTCTTTTCGAACAAAGTTCTGCTAGTACTGAATCCTCTCCCCATATAGCGATCAGATCCAATACCTCCCGTACGGACCATGCTGGTGTTCTCTTTCGATTATCGGCCTGTATGGTTACCTGTGCTGATGAGCTGAGCTATCTGTGGTCACCTGTGCTCTCCACGCTGGGCAAACAGGACATTTAAATTCAAATGTTCACGGGGCTTTTCCTGTCTACCTGCCCAGTGCATCCGAGTACAGATTGCTGTCCAGAGTGGTCACAATGGTGCACTGTGGGATAGCTCCCGGAGGCCAATACCATCGAATTGCGGCCACACTAACCCTAATTGAAATGATAAAATCGATTTTGGTGCTACTCCGCTCGTCGGGGTGGAGTACAGAATTTAAATGGCTTCATTGTGTGGACAGGTGCATGGTTAATTCGACTTAACGCTGCTAAATCCGAATTAAAGTCGTAGTGTAGACCAGGCCTAAGGCGCGTTCTCCAAACCTTTAATCATTCTCGTGGGTCTCCTCTGACCCTTCTCCAACCTACCAACATCCTTCGGGATTGTGGACACTGGAACTGAACACAGGATTCCAGTAGCAGTCGCACCAGGGACAAATACAGAGATACCATAACTTCTCTCCTCCTGCTCGAGATTCCTGATTCCCCCAGGAATCAGCCTTGCTCGGCTTCATACCGACGTTGCTCTCACCTGTCTGACAGACCTCCAAAGACAATGCCTCCCGCCAGGATCCCAGCCATGTAGATGGACTGAGCCATCTGCTTCAGCTGCCGGGAGTCACAAACCAGGTCCCACTGTAAGGGAGAAAATAAACAAAGACTGGTTTGTGATTCAGGCCCCAAACTGGGGCTCAGAAGAGCTGGGATTGATTCCTGGGTTAGGCTGATACTTTCAGAACCATTAATGGCATTTAGACAGCCAGTTCCCGTAGCAATCATTAAAATTAATTTCAATTTGTTAATTAAAAGTCCAAAGCTACCTACGTTTAATGGGAAATGTGATCTGCAGGGCATCACAGCCTGAATCTCTCTGAGCCTCAATGTCCATCATCTGTAAAATGAGGGAGGATCATCCTGGTCTCTAGCTTTGTCCCTGTGTAGCACCCAGCACAGCTGGGCCCAATCTCAGTTGGGGTCCACAGAGCACCCAGCACAGTCTCAGTTGCGGTCTGTGCAGTGCCCAGTGCAATGGGGCCCTGATTGGAGCTGGGGTTCATGCAGTATCCGGCACAACGGTTCCCCAGTCTGAGCTGGGCTCTGTGCAGTGCCAGGCACAACAGGGCTCCACTCTCAGCTTGGGTCGGTGTAGCATCTGGCACAGTGAGTCTCCGAACTCAGCTGGGTCTCTGCAGTGCCTGGCAGAATGGGTCCTTTTGATGTTAATGTAGGATCAAATATAATGATCCCAGGTGAGGTGGATGGTTTTGAATGGAGTGAGCATTCAAGAGGCTGGGGCTCTGACACTGATTTGCTGTGACCCTGGGCAAGTCATGCTGCCTTGCTGTGCCTCAGTTTCCCTCAGCTGTGAGATGGGATAGTAAGGTTTAGTCACTATTGTAAAGCCCTTTGAGATCTAGGGGAGAGCAGGGCTAGCTCTTAGCATCATTCACAGTTCCTTTAATGCGGATTAGTGGATTATGTCCAGTTTAATTGAGAGGAATGGGCAGGGGAATTCCCACCCCAGCGAGTGCAACCACAGCTTCGTCCTACTCGTACACTGAAGGAATCAAGCCTCTGTGAAGCGTAAAGGCCGTGTCCTGCTTTCCTCTACACCTGTGCAATGGCAGCCGCTTGAAGCCGCATGGATTGAAGTCGCCTGGGGGGCCAGAATGTAACTGAGAACAGCACGTGGCCCTGGATGAAATTCTGCACTGACTTAGGCTGAAACCAAGCCGATGTCAATAGACATGCAGGGGCTGTAGCTTGGTGCAAATGTTAAGATCAGATCTAGGAAGAGGAGGATTAATAGATAAATACTCTGACCCTCTCTGCCCAGAGGACAGTGAAACTTACTTGCAAAAATCTATGAAAAGGCATAACTCCAACAAAAATCTTTTCAACTCATCCACCCCAACTTCCACCCCATGGTTTCAGTATCCTTTTCCCAGCCGGTTACCCGCACTGCAGCAGGTCTTGCTCTCACGTACCTCTGTAAGGATGGTGTTGGTGAAAATGCTCTTGTCGTACACCCACCCATCAGCGCAGGGTTCAGTCTCCAGCTCGGTTAGGTTTGTGATTGTGGCGTTGGAGTCTAGGAGCTGCCACTGCGTGGTGACAAAGCGGTGACACTTCTCTGGTTGCAGGTTGCTGTCCATGGGGACGGAGACCCTGAGGAGGTCCTTGGCAGCGAGCTTTCCGGTGAGATTGGTGTCAGGAGTGTTGTTGATGTTGATATGGACCTGGCAGTGGTGCTCAGAGGTGGCAGCAGTGAATTTCTGCAGGAGGTTATGGCTGGTGAGCATGAAAACTGGGATAGCCAGTAAGATCGCATAGATGATTTGGAAGTGACCCGTCCCCCCAACGTGGTCTAAGAGCTTGGCAAAACTCATGGTGCCAGGTTGGAAGATTCAGCACTAACTGTTTGGGTTAAGCAAAAATGATGGAGCTCCAATAACGGATGTTACCTGAATAGGTCAATTACTTGTAAAAATTTAATGTTGTGTGATGAAAATATTTACACAGAAAGACGTTAATTTGAATCCAGCTTGTATTCCACTTCACAACTTCAATGACAGCCATAAAGCACACACTTCTTACAAAAAGTCAGCTGTTGGCAAATAGTGTGCATGGATTCTTGAGGGTGTAGTTTCCAAAGAAGAGGCATTGAGTTATATTCTCCCTAAATAACTGAGCATGCTACCCTGTTGCTTCTCCTTTGTTGCAAAAAATTCCCATGCAACCATCCCTAGTTTCCTGTCGGCTGCGGGAAAATGCCACACATCTTTTCTATGAACTGTAGACACATAAGGGAATGGTTTTGCCAAGCTTAATTCCATGTTGATCCTTGCATTTTACCCTCTGGAAAAGCAGGTGGGGTTTATATATCCCTTGCAGGGTTATATAAGACCTTAAGCAGGTCACTTAGTTAAAATTTTACTTTGTTTTGCATGGATTAAGTCCAAAAAAGAGAGTCTGAAAGCAATGTGCTAGATACGGCACTAAATGCTTCCAGTGCAGAGGTGACAAACACACTGATCCAAGCTGTTAACCAGATTTTCTTTGGGTGAGTATATTATTCACACCACAGAGCTAGAAATTAACTATAACTAAAAAGGATCCAGATTTTGCTGAGATACCACAGGCCCACCTCTGTCCTGACTAAGGTGATCAGACAGCAAATGTGAAAAATCGGGACGGTGGTGGGGGGTAATACGAGCCTGTATAAGAAAAAGACCCCAAAATTGGGACTGTCCCTATAAAAGGGGAACATCTGGTCACCCTAGTCCTGAGTTGTCACTATTCTTAAAATACCAACTGGATATACGCAGCTGAGAGTGGGGCCCTGTTGTGCCAGGGATTGTACAACCCCATAGTGCGAGCCATCCCTGTCCCAAAGAGCTTACAGTCTAAATAGACAAGACAGACCAAAGGGAGGGTTGTAATTAGGGTTACCATATCCAGCAAATAAAAAAAGAGGACCCTCCATGGGCCCTGGCCCCGCCCCGCCCCGCCCTAACTCCGCCCCCTCCTCCTTCCCACTCCCAGCCACGAGGAAAGGGCTGCCCCAGCGCTACCGGCTTCACGGTTTGCTGGGCAGCCCCCAGACCCTGCGCTCCCGGCCGGCGCTTCCCCAGCGCAGCTGGAGCCCGGGAGGGGAAGCGCCCAGCCGGGGGCGCAGGGTCTGGAGGCTGCCCGGCAAACCGTGAAGCGGGTAGCACTTGGGCTTCGGGCAGCCCCCTTGCCTCCGGACCCTGCGCCCCCAGCCGGGCACTTCCCCTCCCAGGCTCCGGCGGCGCAGGGTCCGGAGGCATGGGGGCTGCCCGAAGCCGGTAGCGCTCGGGCAGCCCGGCTCCTAAACAGAGTCGGGGAGGAGCAGAGCCGCCGTGGCTGGAGGCTCTGCTCCTCCCCTGACTCTTCGGCTCTGTTTAAGAGCCGGGCTGCCCCAGTGCTACCGGCTTCGGGCAGCCCCCATGCTTCCGGACCCTGCGCCGCCGGAGCCCGGGAGGGGAAGTGCCTGGCAGGCAGCTGGGGTCCGGAGGCAAGGGGGCTGTCCGAAGCCGGTAGGGCTCGGTCAGCCCGGCTGTTAAACAGAGCCAAAGAGTCAGGGGAGGAGCAGAGCCACCATTTTCCCGGACATGTTTTGCTTTTTGGCAATTCCCCCCGGACGGGGGTTTGAGTGCCGAAAAGCCGGACATGTCCGGGGTAAAAGAGGACGTATGGTAACCCTAGTTGTAATTAGCGTTGGTCTGAAAAAATTTAGCAAAAGGGTTTTTGCAGGAAATGTTCTGCTGGAAAGTGTCATTTCTGACAAATGTCTTGACTCTAAAATATTTTAAGAAAAAAGATTTGAAGATGAAAAATTGGAGATGACAAATTTCAGGTTTTCAGTGTAAAATGACTTCTTGTTTAGAAATTTGAGCTAAGTATAGTAAAAAATGTTTGGAAAATACAATATGGTTGAAAGATAAACAAAAAGTTTCAACTGACCAAATAAAAGTGGTGCATACGCTTGTCCTGGGCCCACTACACAGGGTGAATTTTGTTCTGTCCTGGTTCTCGTAGGAGCAGACACCAGGTGTCCGGTGCTATCAGAGGCACCTTTATAAGATTGACTGGAGAGTAACTTGCCTCTGCTCCTTAGTCTGCTGGGATCATTCAGACCTGAAGTGGCTATTTACACAGCGAGACAGAATTGACTGAGATGCCGGAAATGGCCAGGCCGGTGAGGAAGCGGAGGACGCAGTACGTGGTGAAGTTGGGGGAGAAAGCAGCACAGATGCCTCTTACCACCATTTGCAGGTAGCACCAGATCAGGAGGGCTTTCCGGCCCAACCTGCAGCACAGAGAACAGAGTTAATGGGGGTGCGGGGAGATCAGGAAGCTGGTCCAGGGCAGAGAAGTTGGAGGCTGATATGATTGCACTCTATTGCACCCATTACTCCTACTTTGGTGATCTCAGCTGCCTTTAAGCACTGTTTGCAATGGAGAGTGCTTGAACCAAAATTCAGGGTTGGGAATTAATTTGAATGCATGACGTTATCCCAGTACACTTCTGCAGGTGCCCCTCAAGCCCGAACTGTAGCCCTCCTGCTGTTCCAGCCCTGGCCTCCCCTCCCCCAGCTCTGTGATGCCCCTCAACCTTAACCCTGTTCCGTTTGCCAATTCGTATCAGTTGTGACCTGCAGCATTCCCAGTAATCCCTCCCCAGGGCCACTACACAGTCCTGACCTGCAGGCAGTAGGTACATAACCATTGTGACATGTTTTTGGAGCTGGGGTTGGTGTGGCTCCAGCTCACACTAGCACCATGAAAGCGTGTGGCACTCGGAGTTGCAGCCTCACCATCTCACCTGTCCGCGAGGCGTCCAAACACAGCTGACCACAACAGCCCTGTAGAGCGACTGCGCCATTTGCCGGAGTGTCCTGGACACTCACCCCAAATCCCGCTGCACGGGGGGGAAGAAAACAGAGACCAGAGAGAGCAGGAAGATTTCAGGGCACACACTGCCTGAGTTGGAACTTTTTGGAAGTGCCTATGGGTGGCGGGGAGAGGAGGTTGGACATGCTGTAGCCTGCTCTGTAGAGAGGGTACTTTGATCCCCGGGTCTCGATATTTTGCTCCAGGCAGACACAGAGGTGGGAAGAGGTGGCTTTAACCCGCACTTGTGCTCCCCCTTTCTGGACCCTACTTAGCCCTGGGGTATATGTAGAGTGGCCTCAGAGCTGCTCCAACTTTCACTCTTCCTCCTGATGCCCCAGGGAAGTAAAGCTCAGTGCAATCAGTCTACACCCCCCATGCTGGGGAGCTGGGAGTGGAGCATTTTTACTGGCCTTCCCACAGGGTTTCCACCCCCCCCCCCACAACTGGAAAAGCACCACGTTAAAGATGGATTCCAGTTTAGGTGACATGATAACATGTCACTGTAAGACTTCATTACCAACTTGCCAGCACACAGGTATACGGGAAGACTTACAGGTAAAACAGAGCCATCTGCAGTCAATTGTCCTGGTTAATGTGAGTCATCAAGATTCCAAACCACCATTAATGGCCCACACTTTGCATAATTACAATAGGCCCTTAGAGTTATATTTCATATTTCTAGCTTCAGATACAAGAGTGGTACATTTTATACAAATAGGATGATCACACTCAGCAGATTATAAGCTTTGTAATGATACCTTACAAGAGACCTTTTGTATGAAGCATATTCCAGTTACATTAGCATATTTTCATAAAATCATATAGAGTGCAACGTCACAGGAGGTGGCAACCCTACTAGCTTGTGTGGTCAGTTATATCTGTGCCAAGGGGGAAAAACAGTCTGCCAGATCACAACAGTAAGAGATTTGGTGGAAGGACTGTCTCTCACTGTGTGTATATATAGAGCCTAGTGCAACATAACAGTTTTCAAGCTATTGTGTTGTATTAGCATAGCACATATAGATCCTAAAGGCAATCTAGGGCCCCATTGTGCCAGGTCCTGCCCAGACCCCAACTGAGATCAGCGCCCCAGTGTGCTATACCCACATAGTTAGAGACAGTCCCAAAGAGCTTACATTCTAAATAGACAAAGGACGGGAGAGGAAACAGAGAGGAAGTGATTTGCCCACAGCAGATCAGTAGTGGAGCTGGGAATAAAACCTGGGTCTCCTCCTCTCTCAGCCCAGTACCCTAGGCACTGAGCCACACTGCCTCCCTATGACAGCACTGCCTGGGCTATACAGAGTCAGGTTTCTCTCACCTCAGTTATAATGGTGTCAGTGAACAGGCTCTTACCATAGGTCCACCCGTCTACACACGGCTCAATATCCAGCTCTATGGTGTTGGTGCTTGTGGCATTTGGGTTTAGGAGCTGCCACTGGGTGGTGACAAACCGCTGGCACTTCTCCGGCTTCTGGCTCCTGTCCATGGGAATGGAGACCTGGAGCAGATCTTCAGCAGGTAGGCTGGCTGTGAGATTCGCATGATGGGTGTAGTTGGCCATGATGCGCACTTGACAGTGATGCTCTGGGATCCCATCAGTGAAATTCTGCAGGAGGTTATGGCTGGCCAGCATTAAGAGCGGGATGGCCAGGAATGCCACACGCATGACTTGAAAGCGTCCCATGCCATCAATGCAGTCCAGAGTTTCTGGAAAACTCATGGCTCTCGCGTGGCGCTGTGTAGATCAAAAAAAAAAAAAGACCAAAGATGGATGAGAAGAATACACTCTTCCCCTGTGTTAGCAAAATATCTCAGTGGTTTGGCCAAAAAATAACTGCTCAGTGGTGCTGATTCACACCATAAAATGGAAGTATGGCCACTTGGGATGCTTATGCTGAACATCTTGCAAGGTATGTGCTTCCCAGCAAATCGTCCCTTAATACCACAGGTTAAAATTGCAGAAGGTGGCAAGTTGGCTTAATAACTTTGCAGGTTGCCACCTGCATTAAGTGTCTGTTGTTTTTCCTGTTGCTGCAGAAATCCCAGGTTAACTGGTCCCAGTTTGCAGTGGCAAACAGTTCAGTCCCAAGTCAGTGAAAAGACACCTGTTCCAGGAATGCTAGATGGATTTTCTGCCAGGATTGAATCCCTGCTAATCCCCAGGTTTTACTCTCTTGCAAACAGACTCATTGGTATATAAAGGCTTGATGTGCTCAGGCAGTTAAACTTTTACTTTGCTTATTTGGTGGATTAAGTCAGATAGGAAAATGTTTGACATGATTTGGCACAAAGGGCAGTGCTGGCAAAGGAACAAGTCTGCAGAGCATAGGGGACAAGAATGATGACCTTGGTTAGTATATTACAGTTATGGGATGGGTGTAGCATGGACTGAACTCTGGGCTGGATTCTGTATCATTTACTGCTGATGGAAACCTGGACTATTTGCTCTTGGGAGATTTTCGAAAGCGCTTTAAAAAAGCACCCAGGTCCTCTTACTTTTTAGTCCTTAGGAGAGGAAATACCTCTTCAACACAAGATGTAATTAGACTATGGAATTCAGTGCCACAAGAGGCATTTGAAAGTTGACTTCTGAGGCTGAATTCCAGACTATTTTTGGCCTGTATAGCAGTTCTAGCTGTTCCTCCAAGATGAGATCTCATTTTCGGTTAACACCACATGTGTGTTGGGGTCCATAATTCTTTGACAATAGGCTGTGCCTTTCTCTCAGAAGACAGGACGAAAGGCTCCCTAAATGAACGGTCATAGTGAGAACACAGGAATTGCCAGACTGGATCAGACCTGGGGTTACTTTAATCCTGGGGACAGTGGCCAGCAGCAGATGTTTCAGAGAAAGGTGTGAGAATGCCAGAGTAGTCAGATGTGGGATAATCTTCTGGCCCTATCAAAATCTCATCCTGATTTTGAATAGTTAAAGGTGGAGGTTTAAATAGTTGAAGCAGGAGGTTTAATATCGCTTCCCTTGGCATTAATTATGGCAACTTTAGATACTCTTAATATCCATATAAATGTCCAGTACCTCTTTGCATGGTGCTAAATCCTTGGCCTTAATGACCTTCTGTGCCAGTGAGTTCTACACTCAAATTATGCCAGGGCTTGGAAACAGGTAGTACACACCCATCCCTCTCCTGACATGTCTCTGGAGGTACTATCATGTTCTCCATAACCTCAGCTTGGATTTTAAAAATTAGTAAATTTCCAGTAGTGCTGGTCGGGAACCAGAATTTTTATTCTGTGGAAAATACTGACAATTCCGAATCGGAACAAAAAGCCCAAACGTTGAAATTTCCTGCAGAATAACAATTCAGAAACATTTCAGTTTGTAACCATCAGAATGTTTAGTTTCGATAGAAATGTTGGATATAGGACTGGAAGGGATCGCCTGGGTCACTGAGTCCAGCCCCAGCTATTGCAGGCAACCCAGGTATCTAATGCTGATCAAAAATTTATTGAGCTCCATATTAAAACTATTTCAGAACCTGCCTCCTCTGATGTTTAGCAACCTTCTTCTCATTTCTAGCCTCAGCCAGGGGCAGCTCCAGGCACCAGCGCAGCAAGCGCGTGCCTGGGGCGGCAAGCCGCGGGGGGGTAGCCTACCGGTCGCTGTGAGGGCGGCAGTCAGGCGGCCTTCGGCGCTGGTATGCCGAAGCCACGGGACCGGCAGATCACCTGCAGAAACACCGCCGTATCCACGTGACCGCAGGCATGCCGCTGAAGGCCGCCTGACTGCTGTGCTTGGGGCGGCAAAAAACATAGAGCCGCCCCAGCCTCAGGTTGTTCCTGGCCAGTTTATCCCCATTTGTTCATGTGCCAAAATAGGCCCTTAGGTTCAATAGCTCTTCTCATTCCTTGGTGCTTACCTCCCACCCCTAGTGTGTGTGTGTGTGTGTGTGAGAGAGAGAAAAACGAACAATTGGATTCCCTCTTAGCCTTCATTTTCCTAGACTAAACAAGCCTGGCTCCTTTAGTCTCTACTCGTAAGATGGACTCTCCACTCCTCTGATCAGCCTAGTAGACTTTCTCTACAGCTGCTCCAGTTTGAAATCATCTTTCTTGAACATCGTTGTTTCATAGTGTTGATTTTACCATTTTGTTTCATGTTGTTTCGAAGTGTATATTATATTAGGATATTAAATATAATATACTTGATATAGGCCTGATATTAAATATAACCTAGAAATCTAATATAAAAGTAATATTTTAATCAACAAGTTCCCACACAACATTAAATGTCAACAAAGCCATATTTTTCAATGGAAAACTTCTGTCAGAAATGTTTCCATCATCACTAATCCCCAGTGAGAATGCGGGATACTGCAGGGGGCAGAACCCCGAGAGAAGGGGCAATGGGTTATCTCAGATGCTCAGTGGAGGATAATTTAAACAGTCTTTCAAGCTCAAAACAAGGCACAATCAATCCCCGTTGTATGGTAAAAACAGCTGCAGGCAATGGGACTTCCACCCAAGACACTAAACCATATGGCTAGGCCAGTGCTAACCCAGGCAGATGAATAGGGCTCTCCCTGGTTGCAAAGGAGGGGGCTGGACTGTGTATATCGGAGGCAGGAAGCCAGGAGAAGCAGTTCTGAGTGTGACCCAGGGGAGGAAGCAGAGAGACTGGGGAGGGCTTTTTGGGCAGAGAGCTTGCGGGGGGTGGGGAGCCAGGGGCAGATGTGGACCTGGTGCTGTTAGTTTTCAGGGAAATGGTACCCTGTAAATAAACAAGGTTTCACCAAATAATTGACCTGACTTATGTCATCCATTCCTGCAAGGCCCTGAATATTGGACTAATGTTTGGGCCAAAAGAGCAATAATAGAAAAGGGAAGAGCAGAACTCCCTTGCTCCTGTAATCATTCAAACAAACTGCACTTTACTGCAGCTGACTGCAGGGTGCACATCTAGCAGCAAGGAAGGAAGGTCACCCCTACAGAATGGGGGCCTGTGTCCGGGAAAGCAGTGGCGACTCTGAAAAGGAGCTAGGGGTGGACAAATAACTCAACATGAGCTCGCAGTTCAATGCGGGTACAAAAATAGCTCTTGTGTTCCTTGGCTGTATAAACAGGGGAGCAGTGAGGAAGAGCAAGGGGATGATTTTACCTCTGTGTCTAGTATTGGTGAGACCAATACTGGAATGCTGCGTTCAGTTCTGGGGAGTGCTTTTTAAAAAGGATGCTGAAAAATTGGAGAGGGTGCAGAAAAGAGCCAGAGAAATTACTCAAGGGCTCAAGAAAATGCCTGACAGTGAGAGACTTGAAAGCTCAGGCTGTTTAGATCAAGAGGTGAGTCTATGACAGTGTAAAGCACCTTCATGGGAGGAAAATACCAGGTACTAAAGGGATGTTGAGGATGCTTTCAGCCCAGTTCCAGGTGGAGTTTAAACCTAGCAGAGAAAGGCAGAACAAGTTCCAAAGGCTGGAAGCTGAAGGCAGACCAACTCCAGTTAGAAATAAGACACCTTTATTTCACAGTGAGAATGATTCACTATTGGATCAAACTCTCAAGGGAAGGGGTGGATTTTCCATCTTCTGACGTCTTCAAACCAAGGCTGGATGCCTTTCTGTAAGAGCTTTAGCCAAACCCAAGTCACTGGGCTCAGTGCAGGGGTATCTGGGTGACCTCCTCTGACCTGTGATACAGGAGATGATACAAGAAGATCTATGGTCCCTTCTGGCCTTAAAAGGTATGAAACTATGAAAATGAGTTGTTGTCTGAGGAGTCATTACTTGGCGTCTCCCAGTCTTGCTGCTTGTCCCTAATCTTTTTTGGGCAAGGGGGTAAGGAAGCAGCTTGAGTGCTATCTAGAGCCAATTTTGGGCTGTTTTCAAGGGCAAGCTATGGTCCAGAGGCTGCAGTGGTTGATCATTTGCTTGTTGTGTTGGACGAAGGTCAGATGCTGATGACTGGATCTGTAGGCCTTTCACAGCCTTAGTCACAAGGCATTGTTAACTCAATGGCTCATACTAGCAGTCACACACCCCTCAACTCCCTGTTGGGCCCAGAGGGCATTTCTGGGTGAGCAGTCATCCATTCATGTGGAATGACATGGGGTCAGGGGCGGCTCTATGTATTTTGCCCCCCAAAAACGGCAGGCAGGCGGCTTTCGGCAGTGCGCCAGTGGGAGGTCCGCTGGTAACGTGGATTCGGCGGCATGCTTGCAGGAGGTCTGGCGGTCCCGTGGCTTCGGCGTACCCACCGCCGAATTGCCGCCAAAGCCGCAGGACTGGCAGCCCTCCTGCAGGCATGCAGCCAAAGGTTGCCTGACAGTTCGCCGTGAGGGCGGCAATCAGGCTGCACCCCCACGGCTTGCCACCCCAAGCACGCGCTTGGTGCGCTGGTGCCTGGAGCCACCCCTGCATGGGGTTATTTTCTGTGCTTCATTGAGCTGTGTGGGGCAAGGGGGACTGCAAATTGGGATTCCCGGCTTCTATTCCTAGCTCTGGGAGAGGAGTGGGGTCTAGTAGGTGAGAGCAGTGGGGAGAGGGCAGGGAGTCAGGACTCCCGGCTTCTATTCCTAGCTCTGGGAGGGTTGTGGGGTTTCGTGGGGAGAGCAGGTAGGGTTGGGAGTCTGGACTCCTGAGTTCTATTCCTGGCTCTAGTGACTAAAGCACGGGGTCTGGGAATCAGGGCTACTGGGTTTTACTCCCAGATGTGGCTGGGGAGGAGGGTCTAATTGGTAGAGCGGGGGGACTTGGCGTCAAGGCTCTTGGGTTCTGTTCCCATCTCTACAAGGGGGTTATGATCTAGCAGTGGAAATAGCAGGGACTGAGACTCTGGATTTCTGGGTTCTTTTGCCTATTTGGGGAGGAAGTAGTATAGCTTAGTGTGATCAGAGCAGAGGAATGGAAACTGAGGTGCTTGGGTTTTGTTCCAAACAATGGGAGGAGTGTTTGGTTACCAGTTCTGGAAGGAATGGAGTTTAGTGTGTCTGAGCAGCAGGAATGAGGGTCAGGACTTCTGAGTTCTTTTCCCAGCTCTGGCTGGAGAGTAGTGTCTAATGGTTAGAGCAGATGGGGCTCGGAGTCAGGACTCCTGGGTTCCATTCCCAGCTCTGGAATAGGAGGGGAGGTTAGAGTGTGTTTGTGTTGGGGGGGTTGGGAGTCAGGAGTCCCGATTCTGAGGGAAGTGAAATGTAGCGGACTAGGGGAGGGGAAGCTGAGAATCAGGACTCCTGGGTTCCCTTCCCTGTTTTCAAAACTGAACAAAGGAAATATCCTTTCTGACATGACGGTGTTCGACTGTAGAACTCACTGATACAGGATGATATTGAGGCCACAACTTAGCAAGATTCAAAGGGGAACTGGACAGCTCTATGGGTAACAGGCATATCAATAATACAACAAAAAGTTTTAGAAGGCATATAAACCTCATGCTTCGGGCCTTAAGCCAATCTGTGACTAGCGGAGCTGTGAGAAATTTGTCAACCGAAACTGTTTTGGGATAAAAAATGGAGATTTGGCGAGACTGCAATGGTTCATGATTTCATGTTGGTTTTGCTGAATTGTTGGTTTCAGGGGGAAAAATCCCGAAAAACTCTAAATGTTTTGATTTTTCGATTTGAAACAACTTCGTATAGAAATTTCCTTGAATTGTTTTTTAATAAAAATTACTAAAAAGTTTAAAAGCAATTTGCAATCAAAGCAAAATGTTTAGTTTGAAACACATTTTTTATTCTTTTTGATTTGCTGAAAATTTTGAACAATTTCATTTTCAGCCAAAACGTGTTTTTCCCTTTATTTTTCCAAATTGCGAGTCAGCTGAAAAATTCATTTTTCCCCCAACTTTAATGACTGTTCAAGATCAGGATGAGACTTAATGGTGGGGTGATTATTTCATATCTGCCCACTGCAGATTTCTAACACCTTCCTCTAAGGCATCTATTGCTGTCCACTGTCAGAGAGACTACATGGACCTTGGCCGTGATCAGTCCAGTAGTTCCTATATTCTGCCACCATTTCTGTACATATTCTTACAGAATTCCCTTAAGAATTGCCACCACCTGACTGTCCTGCAGTATTGGGCCAATCCTCAACTACGTGGATTAACACATGCTGAGGATCTGGCCCGAAAGTATTTGCTGAGCTCTTGGGTACCATATGTTGGATCCCAGCAGAGTGCAACACCGGGTTTTGAACTCCATGGAGGAGCTACATAGAGTAATTGATTCGTGTCCCCCACCTTGCACAGCAGCAGGTCCCGTGGTATAAATTCCTGCTGTGATTTGGAGGTCAACATGCTGTTTGAAGAGGTTGATTCCCTTCATTAAGTGCAAAATTCAACCCCTATGGAGTTGTCACTGATGCTTGCATATTACTTCTGGCATGATTAAAACAGTAAAAGAGATAGGGCGGACTCTTCAAAAGTGCCTAAGCCCCCACTTTCAAAAGTGATTGGGAGCCACATTTTCCAAGGTATTTAGGTGCCAAGAGATACAGATAAGTGCCCAGTGGGATTTTCAGAAGTGCTCAGATAGGTGAGGCACCTAACTCTCATGGGAGTGGCTAAGTCACTGATGAAAATGCAACATAGGCTCCTAAGGCACTTAGGCACTTTTGAAAATTGTACCCATAGCCCCTACAACAGTTGCTTGTTTTTCTTTCCTTAAGTGGTTTCCTTGGCTGGGTCTGGCATGGTGGGTTTCAGAAGATCTTCATTTGTTGTTCTTCATGTCTCAGATGCCTGGGTCTCAATGAGAAAGAATATCAGTAAATATTAACATTTATACGAACATCAAGAGATGTACTTGGCTTAAAACGTGTTTGGAACTAATGGGGCCAAATCCCACCTGATGTAAATCAGCCATAGCTACACTGGAGTCAATGGGATCAGATTATCTAACTATCTATCTAATCATGCATATCATTTCTTGTTTGTGCGCTCTCTCTCTCGCTCTCTCACAAAATTCCCACAAGATGCATCATGCCTACTGTTCTTGCCTCCCTATAGATTCTACTAACCGTGTCTCCGCCTCCTCTATGGTTTCAGGCAATGGCACGTTGAGCGTCTCGGGCAGGAAGGTCGCTGCAATGCCGGAGATGATTGGGGCAGCTCCATAAATGATCAGTGGCAGGAAGGGAATGTATTCCTCCAACATCTTCACCAATGGGGCAAGGATGCTGCCCAGACGCGCCATGGTGTTGCTCAAACCCATGCCGGTCTGCCTGTGAATTTGAAATCATAACAAACAGAGCTATTAGCATAAGCCACAGTGATGAGAAAAACCTGAGCTAAGGAGCTGACAGGCAATAAGCCAAGCAGTACCTCTCAGCCAGGCCCTATGGACTAGTAGCGTCAGGACACCTGGGTTCTTTTCCTTGCTCTGCCACTGACCCACTGCGTAACCTTGGGCAAGTCACTTCCTCTCTCCATTCATCTCTTTCCCCTCACACCCTCAGTCTGTCTTGTCTATTATGATTGTGAAGAGCAGAGACTGCTGTCACTGTGTCTGGGCAGCACCTGGCCCAATAGGGCCTTAATCTCAATTTGGGTCTGTGCAGTGCCTTATACAATGGGGATCTGATCTCAGTCAGGGTCTGTGCAGCAGTTGGCACCATGGGGCTCTGGTGTGGTCTCTAGGTGCTAATTTAAAAAATGGGATCTTTCCTGGGTGCAGGTTACCACACAAGTGCAGGATTTCTTGCAGCTGGGACTGAGCTAGCTAGATCTTTGATATCATGTGGCAATTCCTAGTTCCTAGAAGGGCAATTTTGGGTGGCTAGACTGAGACGCCTCAGAGGGCCCTTACTTTTTAGATGGCACATCCTCGGCAATTGCAGAGAATGAGGCCCAGTTGAGGTGTCCTACGTAGGCATCCCCTGAGGTGCCCAAAATCACTAGTAGAGCTGGTCGGGAAATTGTTTTCCTGTCCCATGATAAATTTTGAGATTTCAAACATTTTTCCCATTCTGAATCAGGACGAACCATTGAAATTTCAAAAAATTGTTGTGAATTCAACAGTATAAAAAAAATTTTGGTTTGGGTCCCTAACATCATTTCATTTCGATTTCTATTTATGAATTTGTACAAAAAAGGGTTATTGTTTTTTAATACACATTCTAACCAGAAAAAAATGAAATTTTCATTTTGGAAATGTAATTTCCAAACCCCCCCCCACCCGCCCATTTTTTCCAACCAACCCTTTCCCGTGAAAAGCTTTGGCTTTGATGAAATAGCTTTTTCCGTCAGAAAAATACATTTTGATGAAAAATTTCCAAACCACTCTAATCACTGGTCACTTGGCTCTGGTCTTTTGTTGTTCCACGGGGCTGCATGTGAAGCTTGAGCTGCACCCTCTGAGTTTTTTCTACATACCTAATCACTGTGGGGTACAGCTCACTCGTGTAGAGGATGACACAGTTAAAGGAGGCAGCAAGACAGCCTTTTCCAACGACAGCCAGAACGGTGCACAGAGTCTTCAGATCTTGGGAGAAGCACACAATGGAGGAGGGTTAAGCACGTGGAAACAGGCTGAAATGCTCAAGAAGGGCCAATGGGATGTATCCCCAGCTGGTGTCAATCAGCATAGCTGCAATGGAGTCAATGGGGCCAGATCCCCAGCTGCTCCATTAAAGCCAAAGGGGGCAAGAAATCAATGGAGCTGGGCTAATTGACACCAGCTGAGGATCTGTGCCTGATAGTCCTTTCTATGTTGTGTCTATTTAGATTGTGAGCTCTTTGGGGCAGGGCCTGTCTCTCCCTTTAGGTCTGTGCAGTGCTCGGCACAATGGGGCCCCTATGTTATCTGAGGTCTGTGCAGCACCTCGATCAAATACTAATAACCATCTTCCCAGATTGGTTTGTGAAACTGTGTCTGTCACCCCTCCCAGACAGCGGCTCATCCACTTTGCAACCACCTTGCAACAGGCCAGCCTGGATCAGGCTGAATATGTCTCTCAGGTTGCTTCATGGGGAAGTGCCATGGGCAACTGGTGTCATAAACACGTGTCAGCTGCTTCAATCCCTGGCAGCAGCAGGTGGTTCTGTACCCTGCAGTACCTCAGCCAGAGAACACAGCTGAGACATATCCGTGGGCTTGAGCCCCATTAGACCTTATGGATCAGCTCTCCTGGCTCCTCTCCCTCCCCTGCAGCTGACCATATCAGCCAGGCTTTGGACCTTTGGTAGGACAAAGGCTTGAACACTTCCGGATCTAAGCTTGAAAATCCAGGACAACAAGTAACCACCTTGTGGGACAAAGATGTCGGCTAGGATAGAGAGTCCAGCCAGAATGAGGGTCAACGCCTGTGTGAACCGGTACCCGATGAAGCTGATTGTGAGGACTGAGACGAACTTCACTGGGAAATCAAGAGCTCCTAAGACCAGCTGGATCAAGAAGATATTTACACCAAAATTCTGCAGGTCCATGGCCAACCCATAATAGGCAAAGCTGGTGGAGAACCTGGGTGAAGCAGATAGGTATTGATGCCTAGAGGGTCCTTATCATTGAGTTTATTTGTTACACGCATGTTCCCTTTCAGCACTAGGCCCTGGAAATGTGTTTAGTGGTTGGAGTCAGGACGCCTGGGTTCTCTTCACTGCTTTGGGTGGCAGTGTAGTCTATTGGGTAGACTGCAGTGTGTTCTGTTCATGGTTGTGGGAGGAGATTAGGGTCTAATGAGTTAGACTGGGGAGCAGCTGGGAACCAGGATTCCCAGGTTCTATTTCCAGCTTTGGAAGAAGAGTGGGGCCTAGTGGTTAGAGCAAGAGGGTGACTTTGCTCTGTTATTAACTCTCAGAGAGGAATGGGGGCCAATAGCTGGAACAGGACACCCTAGGCACCAAGGATTCCTGGGTTCTTTTCCCAGCTCTGCACATGGGATGTGTCCTAGGACTAGGACTAGGTGACTATAGGAGCCAGGACTCCTGGGTCCTATTCCTGCTTCTGGGTAGAATCACCTCCTGATGGTTTTCTCTACATGCTGTCTCCCAAGTGGGGTTTACCGAAGTCTAGCTATAACATACTGAATTGTGATCTAGTTGGATATTCAATCAAGGTGAAATTGACTGTCACTGACATGCCATGGGATGAAGTGGAGCGTCAGTGGGGCTTAGTAGAGCTGAGCAAAATTTTTCATCTAAAACATTTTTCAGCACAAAATGCAGACTCAATGACATCAAAATGTTTAGGGAATTCATGTCCCTTTTGCTGAATTGTTTCAGATTAAAAAAAAAAAGCCCCACAAAACAAAAACAAAACAAAACAAAATCTAAATGTTTTCAGTTTTGGTTCAAAATGAATGTTTGTCTCAAACATTTCTTTAATTTTATTTTAAAAAATCTTTAAATATTTAAAATCAAAACAAAATGTTTCACTTGATTTTTTTATCAACTTTTTGATTAGTCAAAAATTAAGAAAAAAAAATGGTTTTCTGTTCAACCGAAAATGATTTTTTTGTACTGATTTTTCGAAATTGCCTGCGGGTCAGAATATCCATTCTTTGCCGTATTCCTCAGCAAATTCATGCCTGGTTTACTTGCTGCAGGCTGCTTCATATCATAGTCTCAGCTTTCTCTTTGTGCAAGCACAAGAGCCGACTAACCATACAAAGCAGAGGCAGAAGGAGATCCGGCGTAGGACAGGGGTCCGCACCAGGTCGATGAAGGTATAGCTGCTCTTTGCAGAGGCTATTTCTTTTTGCATGTTGGATCTCAAGACCTGGGGAGAGAAGAGAATTCTGGGTAACGGCATGGGGCCCCCATGGTGGGAAAGGCCTGGAAACAGAGCAGGGGAATGGGAGGGAATGAGATTCTGGATCATCCAGTGGTGTCAAAATTCTAGTTTCAGAGGAGGCCTCAGTCTAGACAAAATAATGTGTACATGTAGGAAGGGATGGATGGATGGCTAAATAGAAAGGTGTGCATTGGGATGGATGGATAGAAGCATTTGTATGGGGATGGATGGATAGAGAGGTGTGTGGGGAGATGAAAGATAGATGGAGATGAATAGAGATTATGTATGAGTATATGTTTATAAAAGATAGGTGTTTATGTCTATAGATGGATACATAGATGGCTCGATAGGTGGCTATAGGTAGAGAGATTGATAGAAGATACCTTGTACGTGTGGGAATCCAATTGTACGAGAAAGAAGTCAGACCACGGTGAGAATTCCATTGCTCAGGGAACACTAAAGCCAGTTGCGCCACTGGTATAAATGTGCAGAGTCACCATGACATGAGTGCAACCATGCTGATTTTATAGCTGCTTGTCTCGCGTGCCTATATCAGCCAATGGAGTTGGTGGGAGCTCTCAGCCTCTCTGAGATCCAGTTTTACCTCTATGTTGAATTTGTCTCCTTCTTCCTTCTTCCGGTTTATCCTGGCCACTGTCTGGAGCTGCTTCACTGCCTCGTCAGGTCTGCCGGCTATTACCAGCCAGCGGGTGGACTCCGCGAACCACCTGGGAAGCAAGTATCCGGGGGTAGCCGTGTTAGTCTGTATCGACAAAAACAAGAAGGAGTCTGGTGGCACGAACAGATTTATTTGGGCACAATCTTTCCTGTGTATTAACCTCACTTCTTCAGATGCATAGAGTGAAAGTTACAGATGCAGGCATTAAATACTGACAAATGGAGATCAGGGAGTTATTTCGCAAGTGGAGAACCAATGTTGACAGGGCCAATTCAATCAGGGTGGATGTAGTCCACTCCCAATAATAGATGAGGAGGTGTCAATTCCAGGAGAGGAAAAGATGCTTCTGTAATGAGCCAGCCACTCCCAGTCCCTATTCAAGTCCAGATTAATGGTGTTAAATTTGCAAATGAATTTTAGCTCTGCTGTTTCTCTTTGAAGTCTGTTTCTGAAGTTTTTTTGTTCAATGATAGTGACTTTTAAATCTGTAGTAGAATGACCAGGGAGATTGAAGTGTTCACTTACTGGCTTATGTATGTTACCATTCCTGATGTCCGATTTGTGTCCATTTATTCTTTTGTGGAGGGACTGTCCAGTTTGGCCAATGTACATGGCAGAGGGGCATTGATGGCACATGATGGCATATATAACATTAGTGGATGTGCAGGTGAATGAGCCCTTGATGGTGTGGCTGATGTGGTTGGGTCCTCTGATTGGTTCCTGGGTTGGTGTTTCTGTGGTGTGGTGTGGTGTGTAGTTGCTGGTGAGAATTTGCTTCAGGTTGGGGGGTTGTCTGTAAGCGAGGACTGGCCTGCCTCCCAAGGTCTGTGAGAGTGAGGGATCATTTTCCAGGATAGGTTGTAGATCGTGGATAATGCGCTGGAGAGGTTTTAGCTGGAGGCTGTATGTGATGGCCAGTGGTGTTTGGTTATTGTCCTTCTTGGGCCTGTCCTGTAGTAGGTGATTTCTGGGTACCCGTCTTGCTCTGTCAATCTGGGAAGCAGAAGATATGAAAACACACCTGCACGGAACACACGGATTGCTCTTGTTGAACTGCGATCAGCCCCACTGGAGCACGGTGCTGTTCTTCTACACTAGGGGCAGTGCCCAAAGCCAGTGCAGGGCACAAGCAGTGACAGAGGCAGCAGGGAGCATGTTGTGGAATAGACTCCATGGAACCTGCATTCTCTGGTCTATCTACTCCCCCTGCTACCTGCAGCCCCCTGGTGACAGCCAAGTGTTACTGCAACCTGAAGCTCCATTCCTGCCAGGAGACTGCCCAGTGGCAACAGATGGTACTGCACCTTGCCATGCATCAGGAAGGAAGGAGGTGATAGGGTGATGGCCGAGACCTGACTTCAATTCCCCGCTCCCTTGTCACTTAGCTTGTCTCTGTGTCTGGATCTCCTCATCTGTACAATAGGGTAATAGCACTGCTCTCCCTCAGAAGGGTGTTGTGGTTACAGCTGGTCGGCACTTTTCTGCTGAAATATTTTTCCATTGAAAAATGTGGGTTTCTTCAAACTGAAACTGTTTGCACAGGGAAAGGTTGGTTTCAATGAATCTCTTGATTTTTTTTTAAAAAAATGACTTTTGGCCAGATTCAGGATGAAAAATATTTTCAAAGTCTCAAAGACTCTCATGTTTGTTGCCAGCCAGCTCTAGCTGTGAGGATAAATATATTAAACATTGTGATGTTCCTAGATACTATAGTGATGGGTGCTAGATAAATACCCATGATAGGTCAGTTCCTCATATTTCCTAGCAGTGACATTATGGGTGGAGTAGAGCCCTCTTTGCTTTCACTGGAAATTTTTCACAATATTTTAAATTTTTTTCAACAGAACAAAAGTTTTCATTTGTTTCCATTTTGGGAGGGGTTTTTTTATTTCCTCTTTTATTTCCTTTTGCTTTCATGTTTCCACTTTAAAATGGGGGAAAGTGGGGAAAAAATGACTCCAAAAAATTGAAATGAAAATTTTTGTTGTGTCAAAAAATTAACAAACTTAGAAAGAAATGGTTATCTTTCAGCAACCCGCCCCACCCCCTGCCATCCTGAAAACTAAAATAAAATGTTTGCTTTCGTTGCAAATTTTTGAAGGAATTTTTTTGGGGGGAAAGTCATTTTTCATGGAAAACAAATTTAAGACATCAAATCTTCAACTCTCTCTATTCATACGTTATCCTCTGAGTCTTGCCATTTCCCTGGTTTGCTGAAACAATTGCAGGTTTGAAACTCCACAGCTTTCAAAGTTCTTTGTTCATTATTTGCATTACCGTAATGCCCTGAAGACCCAGTCATGGGGCAGAACCCCATTGTCCCAGGCGCTGAACAAAAAGACAGTCGCTGCCCCAAACAGCTTATAATCTAAGGACAAAACAAGCAACAAGTGGATACAGACAAAAGAGCAAAAGAAAACAGTGAGACAATATTGGTCAGCATGATAAGCAATGATCTCTGCACACCAGCAGCCTAACCGTCGTCAATTTTTTTTGTTTTTAAAGCCACACAGCAAAGGAGAGTTTGAAGAAGGATTTGAAGACGGACAATGAGGTACCTTTGCTGATGTTTACAGGGGAACTCCTCCCAGGTATGTGGGGCGGCATGATAGAATGCACAAAGGTGCTTGTTTGAAAATTTAGGAAGCGGGCAATAGAGGCAGGCATCATGGGCCAGTCGGAGTTGGGAGTCAGCATTGTGCTAGTGAATGACAGATGGGATAGGTATGGTACAGTAGGGCGTGAACGGCTTTGAAAGTGAAGATGAGTAGTTTATGTATGATGTGATGAAGAACGGAGAGCCAGTGGAGGGCTGCAAAGAGAGGTGACATGGACAAAGCAATGAGACAGGGAAATGATCTTTGCCGAAGTGTTTTGAATGGATGTAAGTGGAGCAAGATTGCATTTGCCAAGGCTGGAGAAGGGGATGTTGCAGTAATTGAGACGCAAGATTATGAGAACTAGGTTAAGAGACGTTTCAGAGTAGCAGCCGTGTTAGTCTGTATCCGCAAAAAGAACAGGAGTACTTGTGGCACCTTGGAGACTAACAAATTTATTTAGGATAAGAGATTTGTTTATTCTACTTGCTTAAAGTTCGTCTCTTTTCTGCATCCAGTGAGAAAAGCAGGTTGGAAGGGGAATGGATCAGAAAGGATAAGGGTGAGCTAACCTACCAGGAGTAGATGAAGCTGATGAAATAGGGCAAAGACACCACAAGCTGCAGCCAGCGCCAATTGGGGATGGCGTAAGCCACCCCAGCCAGAATGAACTGCCCGATTGTGTAGCAGTATCCATGGTGCCCACAACGGCCCGTGTGCAGGTGGGTGTCAATTCCACAACTGGGGAGAGACACACACACGCACACAAAGGGAAAATAATCTCTCTGTCCTTGGGCTGATGACCTCCAGTGGCGAGAACAAGCACGAGTGGAGGCAGCAGGAACATGTACAAACAGCCTTCCCCTGGCTCTTTGAGGCTGAGATGAAATAGCTCCCCAGAACCTGCATTCCCCGATCCATGCCTCCTTCCCCTGCTAGTTGCAATCCACCTAGTGGTAGTAGGTGGTACTGCACCCTGCTGGAGGCGCTCCATTCCCCCTCGCCATGGCAGCAGCCAGTATTGCGCCCTGCAGCAACTCCCACCCCTGGTGGCAGGAAGCAGTACTGTACCCTGCAGGGCTACAGCAGCACCAGTCCCCCAGTGGCAGCAAGCAGTACTGCCCTTTGCAGGGTTGCAAACACTCCAGAAGACCCCCCAACGGTAGCAGGCTGTACTGTATCCTGCAGGGTTGCAGCAGCTCTAACACCCCACAATGGCACACTTATGCACCCTGAAGTACATCAGCCACAATACACAGCTATTATGTAATTGAATAAGCTGAGTCCCATTAGCCTCTGATACCCAACTGCCCCTGGATCCTTCAGTTCCTAGAGGACCTGTATACATTCTATAGTACAAGGGACTTTCTAGTAATTAGGAGGGCATTCTGTAGCTCCTGGCTGATGCACATGGCCTATGCCTGTTCTGCAGAAGACGTATTGTGGAATCTCTGTTCTGTTGTGAATCATCATCATCTGATGACGGCACTCCACTCTAAATAGCTTCCATTCTTGGGGTCTGTAGGGGTTCATCCCTCTCCGGGGTGGCTGGGAACCAGGCCGCCTCACTACTTCGGTCCAGTGAGTCAGGGAATTAGCCTGGCTGTGCGGCAAACAGTCGGCACCTCAGGCCCTCAGACAGGGGCTTAGCAAACAGTTCAATAATGGTCCCAGGCCCTGGGTCAGGGTGGGGCAGCAAACAGTCAGTGGCTCAGGCCCTCAGGCAGGGGCTGAGTATACAGTTCAATAATGGGCCCAGGCCCTGGGTCAGGGTGGGACAGCAAACAGTCAGGAGCTCAGGCCCTCAGGCAGAGGCTGAGGAAACAGTTCAATAAGAGGCCCAGGCCCTGGGTCAGGGCGGGGCAGCAAACAGTCGTCACCTCAGGCCCTCAGACAGGGGCTGAGCAAACAGTTCAATAACAGACCCAGGCCCTGGGTCAGGGCGGGGCAGCAAACTGTCAGGAGCTCAGGCCCCCAGGCAGGGGCTGAGCAGACAAATAAGTTTAGGAGTCCCAGGTCCTGGCTCTGAAGGCCCTGGAAGAGGGGGAGACTGCCACCCACACGTTGGGTGGCAGGAGGGACACAGGGCCACCCATTCCACTGTGTCCCAGCCTGGGGCAGAAGACCTGCTGCTGTGTCAGTGGAGATCCTGACCGCAACACACTGACATTGGCTCTGGGTGTGTTGCAACCAGACTAGAGTCGGCTGCCCCTGGGCTACTTCCTATCTCCCCCTCTAGAGGTACCTGCATCTAGACAGAGTCTTCCAAGGAGTCAAGCACCATGGGCTCCTCTGGGTACCTGGCAGGCAGTAGGCTTGGCAGCTCCTCTGGGTAACTTGCCACAGACGAGTTTACCAGCTTCTCCGGGGTCTGGTCGGCATCTGGCCAGTCCTTGGGTTGGCTGCAAACTTCAGGAGTCTCCCAACTGGGAGCTAGGAAACAGGCGTCTGGCTTCTCTGGTGGCCGGGCCTCTACTGAGCTCAGGGGTTGGGCTTTTGTACTTCCTGTCCTGCGCCCTGACCTCTAGGAGGGGGCGCAAGCTCCACTGGCTTCGCCCACTTTGGTGTCTGGAGGGGCTCGTCCCACTCCTGGGCAGCTGGGAACCAGATCGCCTCACTACAGGGACCTGCATGCTATTGGAAGCTGCCCTGTTTTGTGACATCTCCTGTGCTCTGGCACTGCAGAAGCACATGGAGGTGCGATTGTCCCACAGAACTCAGTTCTCATTTAGGCACTACATTTTCAGAAGAGGACAGGCCTAGATTTCGAGGTCCAAAATACCTCCTAAATAACGTGCTCAGATCTTTGTCAGCTGTGGCAATCAGTGTCCCAAAGGGAGCTGCTGAGTGCTTTGGTAAATCCAGGTTGGAATGGGACCTAGGACTTTTGGAAAATCTAGCTCCCGATTTTTGGTGCTGAGACCTTGGACATCCCACCCATGGGTGTGTGCTTCTGGTCTCTCTGTGCTCCCACCACAGAGTAATTTATTAGCAGCGGGAACAAGGCACTTCTGTCCATCCCCAGTAACCAGCTCATCTTGTGTCTGGGATGGCAGGCGCCAGACACACTTACACAGAGACACACCATTCATCATAATGCCCAAGAAGGCCATTCCGGTCAGGAAACGGAAGATGCAGTAGGCAGTGAAGCTGGGCGAGAAGGCAGTGGTGGTTCCCGTGACAGCCATCTGCAAGTAGCACCAGATCAAGGGAGACCTGCGGCAAAACCTGAGCCAAAAAGAACCAAGAGAACACATGAGGGAAACCCAGGATCCTGAGACAAGTGTGTTCAGAGTGGAAGTTAAACCTGGTGCAAGGAACTATTGGTGCCATTGACTGTCATGGCTCCCTGGCTTGGGGAAGGGGCAAAGAGGCAGGAGGCCCCAGTTCTAAAACCAACTCTGTGGCACGTGACAAAAGGTTATTGATGAAAATAGTTCATGTCAGCTGTGCTGTAGCTGCTATTGATGAGGCCTGCAGGGCTAGATTAAGGCAATCTAGGGCCCTGGCAGTAGGGTTATCCCCTGGCTGGTATTTGACTGTTAGAAAAACATCCAATCTTGATTTAAAAATCTCCAGGGCTGGAGAATCCACCGCAGCCCTTGGGCTGTTGTTCCAATGGTTAATTCCTTTTCCTGTTAGAAATTTGCACCTTATTTCCAGTCTGAATTTGTCTAGCTTCAACTTCCAGCCACTGGCTCTTTCTCTGCTAGATGGAAAAGCCTCTTATCAGATTGCTGCTCCCCGTGTAGGTACCTATATAGAGAGCCCCATGTTTTTTGCAAATGTGAAATATGAAATAAAGCTAAAAACTCACCCTACAGTGGCAGCTCCTGTCCTGTGAAGCTTGACCTGGTTTCCCCACTCTGAATGAGGGGGGGCACCCGGCCAAACCTTAGCAGCACTGCGTCCCCGTGTGCCAGGCCACAACAACCTGAGTTGAGAGCAAGGCCCAGCCGCACCGCACAGGACCCCAGGAGCCGCTTCTGTGGGGTGAGTGCTGGGCAGGCTCGGGGGTGCAACACTCACCTCCCCCAGAGCCTCCCAACCCCTGGTGGCAGGACTCAGCTCCCCTCCCGGGCCTCCCAACCCCCAGGGCAAGACCTGATCCCCTACATAGATAACATTAACAAAACAAAAATAACAAGAAATTCCCCAAAAAATAAAATAAACAATTATTAAATGAATTCAAGAGGCTCCACTTACAGACTGTGATCAAGTCACCCCTTAACCTTTGCTTTATAGATCGAGCTCCTGGAGTCCAGGGCCGCCCAGAGGATTCAGGGGGCCTGGGGCAAAGCAATTTTGGGGGCCCCTTGCATAAAAAAAAGTTGCAATACCATAGAAAACTATATTCTCGTGGAGGCCCCTGTGGGGCCTGGGACAAATTGCCCCACTTGCTCCCTCCCCCCCCCCCCCGGGCAGCCCTTCTGGAGTCTCTCACTGTAAGGCACGTTTTCCAAGCCTTTAATCATTCTCGTGGGTCTTCTCTGACCCCTCTCCAACCTACCAACATCCTTCTGGGATTGTGGACACCGGAACTGAACACAGGATTCCAGTAGCAGTCGCACCAGTGCCAAATACAGAGATACCATAACTTCTCTCCTCCTGCTCGAGATTCCTGATTCCCCCAGGAACCAGCCTTGCTCGGCTTCATACCGACGTTGCTCTCACCTGTCTGATAGTCCTCCAAAGATGATGCCTCCCACCAGGATCCCAGCCATGTAGATGGACTGAGCCATCTGCTTCAGCTGCCGGGAGTCACACACCAGGTCCCACTGTGAGGGAGAGAGAAAACGAAGCTGGGCTCCTGGAGGAAGACTGGCTTGTGGTTAAGGCCCCAGACTGGGGCTGAGATTTTCAGAGTCATTAATGGCATTTAGAGAGCCAGTTCCCATAGCAATCCTTACAATTCATTTTAATTTGTTAATTACAAGTCCAAAGCTACCTACTGAGGAAGTAGAGCAAGGCCTAACAGGGTTTGGGAGGGGATTTTAATGCAAACAGGTTTTTTTTTGTTGGCTAGAGTCAGGCTAACTGTAACCCTAATAACACAAGATTTGTAGAAGTGAGAATTGTGTAAGGCAAGTAAAAAAAAACTGTAGAAAGTTGTTGCGACCTTGTGTAAATAATATAAAATGTAGACTAAAGTCTAAATAAATAAAGAAAAGAAAATATCAAAATGACCTATGTGTAAACAAAATGCAGCTGTTGCTCATTATTCTCATGTAATAGGTTTGGCCCTCAGTGGGGCTGTGGGATGTCCCACCACCTCGCTCTGGTTCGGCGGTAGTCCGGGGCAACAGGCACACAGTTAGGGGCTCAGGCCCATAAGCAGGGGCTGAGTCCAGAGGTCCGAAACCCAGGCCCTTAAGCAAGGGCTGAGGCAAAGTCTACAGCGGCCCAGGCCCTAAGTCAGGGCGGGTCAGTAATCAAATAGTCGATCAGCGGCCCAGGCCCTTAAGCCGGGGCTGGGTCAGTTATAGCAGCCCAGGCCCTCGGTCAGGGCAGGCAGCAAGCAAATAGTCAGTCAGAGGCCCAGGCCCATAAGCAGGGGCTGGGTCGGGGTTTGTAGCAGCCCCCAGCCTCTCTATTCCAGGGAAAAAAGGGGGGAGTCTGCCACCCAAGGAGTGGGTGGCAGGGGGGACGCAGGCCCTCCCACTCCACTGCGTCCCAGCCCGGGGCCCTAGCAGTGACAGAAACTCGCTGCTGTCAGTGGGGATCCTGGCCGCAACACACTGACATCGGCTCTGGCAGTGCAGCAGCCAGACTGGGGTCGGCTGCCCCCGGGCTACTTTCACACTCCCCCTCGTATGATACCTGGGCCATCTTGCTGTCATCGGTGCTCTCCACCAGCATTGGCTCCTCTGGGTAGGTGGCGAAGGGCAGGCTCGGCTCATCCTCAGGGTAACTGGCACGGGGCAGGCTCATCTTCTCCTCAGGGTAACTGGCACGGGGCAGGCTCATCTCCTCCTCAGGGTAACTGGCACGGGGCAGGCTCATCTCCTCCTCGGGGTAACTGGCACGGGGCAGGCTCATCTCCTCCTCGGGGTAACTGGCACGGGGCAGGCTCATCTCCTCCTCAGGGTAACTGGCACGGGGCAGGCTCATCTCCTCCTCGGGGTAGCTGGCACGGGGCAGGCTCATCTCCTCCTCGGGGTAACTGGCACGGGGCAGGCTCGTCTCGTCTTCGGGGTAACTGGCACGGGGCAGGCTCATCTCCTCCTCGGGGTAACTGGCACGGGGCAGGCTCATCTCCTCCTCGGGGTAACTGGCACGGGGCAGGCTCATCTCCTCCTCGGGGTAGCTGGCACGGGGCAGGCTTGGTCAGTCCTCCTCGGGGTAGCTGGCACGGGGCAGGCTCGGCTCCTCCTCGGGGTACCTGGCAAGAGGTAGGCTCAACCAGCCTGGTGACTCAGCAGGCCGGTCGCGGCCTGTGGCTGTTTCCCAAGCGGGAGCTCGGCCACGGACATCTGCTCTCTCCGCCGGCCTGGGCTCCACTGAGCTCTGCAGGCGAGCTTTTATACTTCCGGGTCGGGGCCGTGACCTCGGAGGGGCGGGCGTCGGACCCGGTGGCTCCGCCCACGTTGGGATTAGGGGAGGTTCGGCCCTCAGAGGGGCTGTGGGGTGTCCCACTGCCTCGCTATACACACCCCCATCAAGGCTGGCTCCCGTCCCTCGGGGCCAGACCCGTCTAACTCTCCCACGTGGGACAAGAAGTCCGCGTTCGCGTGGTCCTTACCGGCCCTATGGCGGATGGTATAAGCATACAGCTGTAACGCCAGGTACCACTGCGTTAACCACATATTATTGTTCTTCATTCGGGCCAACCACCGAAGCGTAGCGTGGTCCGTGACTAGTATGAAGGGGGCCCTTAGGATGTAATAACGCAGGGCGTCACAGGCCCATTTCACCGCTAGGGCTACCTTCTCTATTACCACGTAGTGTCTTTCTCACGGGAATAATTTTCGGCTGAGATATATAACGGGGTGCACCAAGTCCATGGCCACCCACTCGAATGGGGTCTCCATAATGGGCATGGAGACTAGTGGGGCTGGGGCCGTCCGTGGGGGAGCAGCAAACTGGCACTCCGGGCAGGAGCTACAATAGTTTCGCACCTCCTGGTGCACTCCAGGCCAGAAGAACCAGGACAGAATCCGTGCGTGGGTTTTCTCTTGACCCAGGTGCCCGGCCGCGGGGACGTCGTAGGCGAGCTTCATCACCGCTCGTCGGTGGCACCGGGGCACCATCAGTTGTCTCTGGACCTCCCCGGTACGGGAATCTCGGTCGACCCGATAGAGGCGGTCACGCCGTAGCTCGAACCGGGGGCATCCCTTGGCCCGGGCGGGATCAATCAGCTCATCGTCTACCGCAGCCAACTGTTCCTAGGCCCTGCTCAGGGTGGGATCCTCCCTCTGGTCTCGGCAGAAGTCCGTAGCGATCTGAGGGTCGTCTGTCAGCATTAGTGGGAGGTCTGTAGGCCCTCCTTCCTGGCTCCAATGTCCCGCCTCTTCAGTCTCCTCAAGGGGGTCGTCGCGGCAAACCCCTTCCAAGGCGGGGGTGATATCGGGGCTCTCCTGCGAATGGGAGCCTAGGACACCCGGGAACTCTGGCCAGTCCCACCCCAAGATCATGGGGTAAGCGAGTCGCGGGGCCAGGCCCACCACCATGGTCCGCGTGACTCCGTCAATGGTCAGTGGGACTTGGGCACTGGCGTAAGGTCGAACGTCCCCATGGATGCATTGCAGAAGGTTCCGCACCTGGGGGTCTTCAGGGAAGCCCAGGCTTTGGCGGACTAGGGTTTGTCCACAGCCCGAGTCAACCAGGGCTCGGGTCTGGCAATCCCCAACAACGACAGGCACGGTGACCTTGGCGGCCTGCGGGGGTCGGGCACGGTTGTCCCCGGTGCACACGTGCCCAAAGCTGCAGTCCATCTCAACAAAGTCGCGTTGGAGATGCCCACGCTTCCCACAAGAGAAACAGAGCCCGATTTCTGGTCGCCCGGGTCGGGCTGAGCCCCGCACTGGGTTCCTAGGGGGACTCTGCGGGCCACTGCCAGTCCCGCTCTCGGGTCCTGTGGGGGCAGGCCGAGGGGGACCCTCGGGATGTCGATACCAGGGCTCCTGACTCCTCGGGGGATTCTGTGGTTCGACTCAGGGGTTTGCCCGTCTCTCGGGGTTGGGGCGATCAAGCCCTGGAGGGTGGCCCCGCATACCCGGCCCCACCAGGGTTTCTGCTGCCAGGAAGTCCTCCATGAGGGCGACGGCAGCCAATACAGTTGGAGGCCGGTGGTGGAGGACCCAAGCCCTCCCCCGGGATGGGAGGATATGAATGAACTGTTCCAACAGAACTTGCTTGGTGAGCTCCTCGGGGTTCCGCCTTTCGGGTTGTAGCCGCCGACGACACAGGTCCCTCAGCTCCTGGGCCACCAACCGAGGCCGGGCGCCCGGGGTGTAGGACAGAGCCCGGAACCGCTGCCGGAAGGTTTCGGGGCTGATGTCTAAGGCGTCTAAAATTGCCGCCTTTACCCGGGTATAATCTCTGGCCTCCTCCACAGATAAACCCCGGTAGACCGTTTGCGCCGTCCCCGTCAAGTATGGTGCCAGGAGGGTGGCCCACTGGTCCGGTGCCCATCCGGCAATGTGTGCAACTCTTTTGAAGGTCGCCAGAAAGGCTTCGGGGTCATCCTGGGGTCCCATTTTGGTCAGTCTTACAGGCAGGGTGAATTGGGGAGCCCCGTCCGGATCTCCCGGCGGAGGCCGCACGGGCTGGGGCCGGGCCGTTGCCAACTGCTGTAAGCATTGTTGCTGGAACTCCCGATTTTGCACCATCAGGTCCTGTATCAGTTGCTGCTGTTGGGCTCCCAGCTGCCGGACAAGCTGCTGGTGCTATTGGAGCTGGGCGGCCTGCTGCTGCTGTTGCTGCTGGAGCTGGGCCGCCTGCTGTCGCTCCTGGCTCTCCGTCAGGAGCTTGAAGAGCTTGGTTATATCCATGTCTCCTGTGGGGGACCGCTCCCCCCAGACCCCTTCTCACAGGGGTCAAGGGCTCGTGCCCACATTTCTGGGCAAGAGATCCCCACTTCTGGTACCACGTGTAGTAGGTTTGGGCCGAGGTTCGGCCCTCAGCAGGGCTGTGGGGTGTCCCACCGCTTCACTCTGGTCCGGCGGTAGTCCGAGGCAACAGGCACACAATTAGGGGCTCAGGCCCATAAGCAGGGACTGAGTCCAGAGGTTCGAAACCCAGGCCCTTAAGCAAGGGCTGAGGCAAAGTCTATAGTGGCCCAGGCCCTAAGTCAGGGCGGGGCAGTAATCAAATAGTCAATCAGCGGCCCAGGCCCTTAAGCAGGGGCTGGGTCGGGGTTTGTAGCAGCCCCCAGCCTCTCTAGGCCAGGGAAAAAAAGGCGGGAGTCTACCACCCAAGGAGTAGGTGGCAGGGGGGACGCAGGCCCTCCCACTCCACTGCGTCCCAGCCCGGGGCCCTAGCAGCGACGGAAACTCGCTGCTGTCAGTGGGGATCCTGGCCGCAACACACTGACATTGGCTCTGGCAGTGCAGCAGCCAGACTGGGGTCGGCTGCCCCTGGGCTACTTCCACACTCCCCCTCGTATGGTACCTGGGCCGTCTTGCTGTCGTTGGTGCTCTCCACCAGCATTGGCTCCTCTGGGTAGGTGGCGAAGGGCAGGCTCAGCTCGTCCTCGGGGTAACTGGCACGTGGCAGGCTTGGCCAGTCCTCCTCGGGGTAGCTGGCACGGGGCAGGCTTGGCCAGTACTCCTCGGGGTAGCTGGCAAGAGGTAGGCTCGACCGGCCCGGTGACTCAGCAGGCCGGTCGCGGCCTGCGGCTGTTTCCCAAGCTGGAGCTCGGCCACGGACGTCTGCTCTCTCCGCCGGCCTGGGCTCCACTGAGCTTATACTTCCGGGTTGGGGTCGGGGGCCGTGACCTCGGAGGAGCGGGCACCGGACCCGGTGGCTCCGCCGACATTGGGATTAGGTGAGGTTCGGCCCTCAGCGGGGCTGTGGGGTGTCCCACCGCCTTGCTACATGTCTGTAACAAAAGGTATAAATGTTTGCTGTTATTGTTTACCTGTAGAGAGACCTGCATAGGAGGGGGAGACCCTGTGTCCTAGTGCACTCTCTCCCTCTACGCAATTGCTTGAGATAATAAAGTATCTGACTTTGCTGCACCCAGCCAAAAGAGTAAGAACTCTGTTTTTCTCCGACACTACGTTTAATGGGAAATGTGATCTGCTGGGCATCACAGCACTAACCTCTCTGAGCCTCAATGTCCATCGTCTGTAAAATGAGGGAGGATCATCCTGGTCTCTAGCTTTGTCCCTGTGCAGCACCCAGCACAGCTGTGCTCCAATCTCAGTTGGGGTCCACAGAGCACCCAGCACAGTCTCAGTTGGGATCTGTGCAGTGCCCAGTGCAATGGGCCCCTGATTGGAGCTGGGGTCCATGCAGTATCCGGCACAAGGGTTCCCCAGTCTGAGCTGGGCTCTGTGCAGTGCCAGGCACAACAGGGCTCCACTCTCAGCTTGGGTCTGTGTAGCATCTGGCACAGTGAGTCTTCGAACTCAGCTGGGTCTCTGCAGTGCCTGACAGAATGGGTCCTTTCGATGTTAATGTAGGATCAAATATAATGATCCCACGTGAGGCGGATGGTTTTGAATGGAGTGAGTGTTCAAGAGACTGGGACCCCTACTCCTAGCTCTGACACTGACTTGCTGTGACCTTGGGCAAGTCATGCTGTGAGATGGGATAGTAAGGTTTAGTCACTATTGTAAAGCCCTTTGAGATCCAGGGGAGAGCAGGGCTAGCTCTTAGCATCATTCACAGTTCATTTAATGCGGATTAGTGGATTATGTCCAGTTTACTTGAGAGGAAACTGACTGCAAAATGGACGGGGGAATTCCCACCCCAACCAGTGCAACCACAGCTTCCTCCTACTCATACACTGAAGGAATCAAGTCTCTGTGAAGCGCAAAGGCCGTGTCCTGCTTTCCTTTACACCTGTGCAATGGCAGCCACTTGAAGCCGCATGGATTGAAGTCGCTTGGGGGGCCAGAATGTAACCGAGAACAGCACGTGGCCCTGGATGAAATTCTGCACTGACTTAGCCTGAAACCAAGCCGATGTCAATAGACATGCAGGGGCTGTAGGTTGGTGCAAGTTTTAAGATCAGATCTAGGAAGAGGAGGATTGATAGACAGATACTCTGACCCTCTCTGCCCAGAGGACAGTGAAACTTACTTGCAAAAATCTATGAAAAGGCATGATTCTAAAAAAAATATTTTCATCTCATCCACCCCATGGTTTCAGCATCCTTTTCCCAGCCGGTTACCCAACAAAAATATTTTCAACTAATCCACCCCAACTTCCACCGCATGGTTTCAGTATCCTTTTCCCAGCCGGTTACCCGCACTGCAGCAGGACTTGCTCTCACATACCTCTGTAATGATGGTGCTGGTGAAAATGCTCTTGTCGTACACCCACCCATCAGCGCAGGGTTCAGTCTCCAGCTCGGTTAGGTTTGTGACTGTGGCGTTGGAGTCTAGGAGCTGCCTCTGCATGGTGACAAAGCGGTGACACTTCTCTGGCTGCTGGTCGCTGTCCATGGGGCCGGAGACCCTGAGGAGGTCCATGGCGACGAGCTTTCCGGTGAGGTTGGTGTAAGGAGTGTTGTTGATGTTGATATGGACCTAGCAGCGGTGCTCAGAAGTGGCAGCAGTGAAGTTCTGCAGGAGGTTATGGCTGGCCAGCATGAAAACTGGGATAGCCAGTAAGATCGCATAGATGATTTGGAAGCGACCCATCCCCCCGACGTGGTCTAAGAGCTCGGCAAAACTCATGGTGCTGGGTTGGAAGATTCAGCACTAACCTTCTGGGTTAAGCAAAAACGATGGGGCTGGAATAACGGACATTACCCGAATAGGTCGATTACTTGTAAAAATTAAACGTTGTGCGATGAAAATATTTACACAGAAAGACGTTAATTTGAATCCAGCTTGTATTCCACTTCACAACTTCAAAGACAGCCATAAAGCGCAGCACTTCTTACAAAAAATCAGCTGTTGGCAAATAGTGTGCATGGATTCTTGAGGGTGTAGTTACCAAAGAAGAGGCATTGAGTTATATTCTCCCTAAATAACTGAGTGTGCTACTACGTTGCTTCTCCTTTGTTGCAAAAATGCCCATGCAACCATTCCTAGTTTCCTGTCAGCTGCTGGAAAACTCCACACACCTTTTCTATGAACTGTAGACGAATAAGGGAATGGTTTGGCAAGCTTAATTCCACGTTCATCCTTGCATTTTACCCTCTGGAAAAGCAGGTGGGGATTTATATATCCCTCAGAGGGTTATATAAGGCCTTAAGCAGGTCACTTGGTTAAAATTTTACGTTATTTTGCATGGATTAAGTCCAAAAAAGAGTGTCTGAAAGCAATGTGCTAGATACGGCACTAAATGCTTCCAGTGCAGAGGTGACAAACACACTGATCCAAGCTGCTAAATCACATTGCCTTTGGGTGAGTATATTATTCACACCACCGGACTAGAAATTAACTATAACTGAAAAGGATCCAGATTTAGCTGAGATACCACAAGCCCACCTCTGTCTTCAGTGGGGTGACCAGACAGCAAATGTGAAAAATCTGGACAGGGGGTGGGGGGTAATAGAACCCTGTATAAGAAAAAGACCCAAAAATTGGGACTGTCCATATAAAATTGGGACATCTGGTCACCCTAGTCCTGAGTCATCACTATTCTTAAAATACCACCTGGAGATACCCAGCTGAGATTGGGGCCCATTATGCCAGGGATTGTACAACCCCATAGTGCGAGCCATACCTGTCCCAAAGCGCTTACAGTCTAAATAGACAAGACAGACCAAAGGGAGGGTTGTAATTAGCAGTGGTCTGAAAAAATTTAGCAAAAGGTTTTTGCAGGAAATGTTCTGCAGGAAAGTGTCGTTTTTGACAAATGTCTTAACTCTAAAAATGGTTGAAAGATAAACAAAACGTTTCAACTGACCAAACCAAATTTTTTTTTTGAATTTTGAAATATTTTGAGATTTCAACTTTTCATCCTGATTCCAGGCTGGAAATATTTTTGGAATCTCAATGAATTTCCTCTGGATGGAAAACCTGCCCTGCTCTATTATTATCTTCCTTTTACAGATGGGGAAAGTGAGGCACGGGACGAGCCACAATGACTTGCACAAGTGTCTGTAACTGAACTGGGGATGGAGCCCTGAATTCGTGAGTCCTCAGCTTATGCATTAACTCTGAGGCCATTCTTCCTCACAAGGCTCTTCTTGCTGTGGTGTAGTTTTGATGTCTGATGAGTGTCTTGGTATGTCCAGTACTGCCAGAGTCAGCCTAGTTGGCTGATTGGCTTAGTGGAGGTGTCCTTTGTTTGTTACATGCTGCCACTCATGCCTTGCAGCTGAAGTGCTGGGGTCTCAATCAAGCCATTTGGGTTTTTTTAACTAAGGATAATATCTGAGTAAAAAAGAAATGAGATATGATCCTAAGACTGTTGTGTTATGGGGGGTTGTTTGTCTTGATTCCCAGGTACCAGTGACTGGCATAGATAGATTGATACATATGGGAATGGGGGAATGTGCATGGGGATAGATGGATGGACAGATATTTCTTTTGGGTCAAGTCGTATGTTTGCTGGGGGGAAGGAAAAGCTGAGGAGCTCAGCAGAAGTGGGGCAGTTCTGTTCTGTGGGGTTGAGCAGGGCAGTGTGAGCTCACATAGCCAATGGCGGCTGCAGCCTGTCGTGGGGAGGGAAGTAGGAGCGGAGGCTACTGCAGGAGCAGCTACTGAGTGCAAACCATGGCCCAGCCCATTTTTTCCTTCTTCCCCCAGGGGTGCTGGAATAAATTCTGCAGGGAGGTGCTGAGAGCCATTGAACCAAATTGTAAATCCTGTATATGATGGAAACCACTTTAAGTCAGTGGGTGCTGCAGCCCTAGTTCCAGCATCTATGCCTCCCGCCCCCGTGCAAACCAGGGCCTGGCCCCTCTCTTCCTCCTCATACCCCAATTTCCACCCCTCTCTCTTGTTTCTGTGTTTCCCTGCAGGTGCCGGCCAGTGCTGCGTGGCTTGCAGGAGCGGTGGTTTAAGGTACAACTGATACCCTAGGGCCCACCACACCCTTGGGGGCAGCGGTGCTGGGATTGCTGGGAGTCGCCAGTGTCAGGGGCTGGATCTCACAGGGGAACGGTTTGAAGGGACTCGGGGACTGGGGTGCAATGACTGGTACCCTGCAAGGCCAGGTTAGGGCTGGCATTGCCCAGAGGGCAGTGCGTGAGGGAGGGAGCTGACAACCAGCTACCACAGGGAATGGCCTTTCATTGGAGGCAGGGGTAACAGAGCAACTCACAGTCCTGAGCACAGTCCAAGAACTTCCCCTCCCCAGAAAAATGGGATGGGACTCCTGCTCCTCCCCCGTCCTTTCTCCCTCATGTAACAGCTGGCCTGGAAAGGGGCTGTGGGAACCTTACTGCACCTGCCCCCTTCTAGGTCTGGGAGAGGGTGGTGAAGAACTCCTGCAGCTGCAGGAGGAGCAGAGATGGGGCTGGGGGGCAGAATTTCTGTGGGGTTTGGGACGGCACGTAACTCACTGCTGGGCTGGCAAAGGGGCATAGGTAGGGTTGGGGGTAGAGCTGGGAGGGGAACATTTTTTCCCATCTCTCCTGAGGCTTCAGGATTTTGACATTTTTTCCCATCTCACATTTCGACAAAAAAATCGCAATGTCTAAAAAGTTCGCGGACCGATAAACCTAAGAAAAAAGTCCAGCTGGGTGACTCAAAACACGCCTTTCAATTTCCACCTTTTTCAAGAATTTTTTTTCCCAGTAGAAATAAAAAATTCAAGACGGCCATTTAGAAACTGAAAACAAAACGTCTCCTTTTGAAAAGGGATATTCGGACAAGTTAGACACCCCTCCTCTCCCATCTGTAAATCTGGAATAACAGTCCTGATCTCCTTTGTAAAGCACTTTGAGAACTAGGGCTGCAAAGCCCTAGGGATTATTAACAGTGGCCATTAAGTGAGTCATTTTTTTTTTCTCCAAACTGTCCTTTATTGGGTCAGGGGGTTGCCTGATTGGTAAATGGAAAAATCACAATCCAATAATCTAACTAAAATCAATTTACAAAAGTTGAGCATAGTTCTGTATGAACCAAACATCAACAATGTGACAGTCTCTCTTTCTAAGAGATCTCTATTTACAAATCAGCTTCAAGTGTAGTTTCATGGTGCATTAAAACCAAAGACATGGGGTTCTCAAACTGTGGGTTGTGATCTGTCTGTATCATCAATTTCTCCTGCTAATGGAAAGAACTCTACAAGACCCTGAATATTGGCAAACCAGTGGGGCCAACGGGACAGCACTACAGAGAAAGCTTCACCTCACAGCTTCTCCATCTATGGAGCTTTCTCACCACAGAGCCTCCCAATAAGGAAAGGAAAGTATTTGCAATTTACAGCGATGGAGATTGAGCATTATGGGTGTCTAGAGGCAGGAGAATGGGGCAGACATGGAGGAGGCAGCTGGAAGCAGCCAGTCGACCCACTGATGCCCAGTGCCATGTGGCCTAAAGGACTAAGTGTTGCCTTGTGACTTAGAAGACCTGGCTCTGCTGCTGGGTGATCCTGAGTAAGTCATTTTCCCCTCTCCATGCCTCAGTTTCCCCACCTTTATACAGGGATAATGATACTTCCCTCTTTTGTAAAGCACTTTGAGATCTGCTAATAAAAAGCGCTATCTAAGGCAGGGGTAGGTAACCTATGGCACGCGTGCCGAAGGCGGCACACAAGTTGATTTTCAGTGACACTCACCCTGCCCGGGTCCTGGCCACTGGTCCGGGGGCTCTGCATTTTAATTTAATTTTAAATGAAGCTTCTTAAACATTTTAAAAACCTTATTTACTTTACATTCTATAATATACAACTAAACTATTGTTGTATATTATAGACTTTAGAAAGAAACCACCTAAAAACATTAAAATGTATTACTGGCACGCGAAACCTTAAATTAGAGTGAATAAAGGAAGACTCGGCGCACCACTTTTGAACGGTTGCTGACCCCTCATCTAAGTGCTACATGTCATTATTATTACTACTGTTTGAGCTAGAAGAGCAGCTTAGCCAGCTGTTGTAGTTGCAAGGGCCAGCCACTAGGGGGCAGACAGGCTCACATGCACTGTTGCATGTATTTTCCCCCAACCTGTTGCATCTCACTGGACCAGCCCTGGGCTGTGTGTTCATTATAGGGCCATGTTTGCTCCCCAGTGTACAAAGGCTTGTTTTCTCCAGTGCATACGTTGAAACATAAGCTTTGGGACAGATTCTTCCCGTGTGTATTTCCACTGGGGTCTGTAATCTTTATTCTCCTCTTGTGACAGGCAGGTGCAGAGCATCCTTAGAGCAGCAGGGAGCATTTTCAGAAAACCCTGGACTCTGGGCTGTAGTACCCCACTGGAGTCTGCATCTCCTGTTCTATGCCTCCTCCCTCTGCTATCTGTAGCCCCCCCCAGTAGTAGTCAGGTGTCCTGCACCATCAGGGCATGCCCCAGTGGCAGCAGGCAGTGCTGCTGTACATCAGCCACATAACAGTAACGATACCCGTGTCGGTGCTGAGTTACATTGGTCCCTGGTCCCAGTCCCTGTGCAGCAGTTGTGTGGGTATTGGACATCAAGAAGTGTATGGTTCAGCGTTTGTCCCTGACTTCTTTCAAAGCGGGGGGAAAGGTTACATTACACAAAGCTGATGCCACCTAGCAGATAAGGGGCATCGTTGTACTCCTTGGCATACCCAGAGCTTTGGTTAGACCTGGGGGTGAGGGTTCCTGCCTGTTCCTGCAAGCTTTGAATCAGCCCACACATTCCTTTCCCAATAGGTTTCTCTATTGGGACCCTTGCCCCAAGCTGCAGTGCAGATTTAACTCCCTTTCCCCTGAATGCTTGTGTGCAAAAACTGGCCCTCTGTGTGGGTCTCAAGGGACAAGGTGTTAACTGTGAGAGTATGTGTAATTGGATGGAGGAATATTTGAAACTGAGTTGCTGCCACCCCCCATTGGATCCAGAAGGCATCTGAGGCCGAGTGCCATCAGCAAGTCTCCTTGAGCAGAACTTTCTCCTGGTTCTGAAGGGGAATCTTCTCTTTGGTGTCTTCACCCCTCTTCATTCGGGACCTTTAATGAAATGGGGGTAGAGGGAGAAATACTAATGAAGCAGCGATGCCGAACACGCATAAGTGATTTTCCAACCAGCTTGAATACTAAAACGAGGCTCTGACATTATTCCCCAGGGCTGAACTTCCCTAGAGGAACAATACAAGGGTAGTACACCACTGAAGAGCCCCATAGGCTAGTGGTTGATGCTCTGGGTGGGGACTCAGGAGACTGAGTTCTAATCCCAACTCAGCTGTTGACCCGCTGTGACACTGGGCAAGTCCTGTCTCGCCTCTGTTCCCCCCACTCATTGTCCATTTAGACCAGCGAGTCCCTGGGAGCTCGCCCAGGCCCCGCCGTGCCTTCTGAACATTCCCCCACATTTTGGGGACCTCTGATTTAGACGGTCAGATCTTCAGGATGAATCTGTCTTACTGTGCGTTTATGGGCACAACAGGGGCCCCCAATCTAGGATGGAGTCTGTGCAGCGCCTGGATAGCTACCTATCTTTCAACATACATGCCCAGTCTCTTTCCACTCACTGGAAGCCAGACCGCCTTGCTACTTTGGTCATCTGTGTCAAGGAGTTAACTTGGCTGTGTGGCAAACAGTCAGCAGCTCCGTCCCTCAGGCAGGGGCTAAGCAAACAGGTTCAACGGCAAACCTCCAGGCTCCTGGCTCTGAGCAGCCAGGGAGAGGGGGAGACTGTCACCCGCGAGGTGGGTGGCAGGGGGGACGCAGGCCCACACTCCACTGCATCCCAGCCCGGGGCCCTAGCAGTGGCAGAAGACCCGCTGCCGTGTCAGTGGGGATCCTGACCGCAACACACTGACATGGGCTCTGGCAGTGTTGCAGCCAGACTCGGGTCTGCTGCCCCCGGGCTACTTCCTATCTCCCCCTCTAGAGGTACCTGGGTCCAGACGGCATCCTCCACGGGTTTACACACCATGGGCTCCTCAGGATGGCTGGCAAGCAGTCGGCCTGGCAGTTCCTCGGGGTAATGGACGAGTGGTAGGCTTGGCAGCATCTCTGGGCTCGGACTAGCATCAGGCATTGCCTGGTCTGGCCAGTCCTCGGGTCGGCCGCCAATCGCCATTGTGGAAACAGAGAAAGAACTGACAGGAAGGGGATGCAATACATGACAGTTCGTTAGCAAGAGTCAGGCTAACTGTAACCCTGATAATGCGAAATTTGTAGAAGCGAGGATTGTGTGAGGTGGGTGAGAAAGAACTGTGTAAGAAGTCATTATGACCTGGTATAGATAAGGTGTAGAAGACCTTGTGTAGATAAGGTATAGAAAATATTGTGTAAGCAGAGTCAGGATGAGCTCTACCCTGACATCTGGTGGTGAATTATGGCGAGTGTGGAAAAGAACTCCAGGGGCTGATCTTGTTTGCATAGGCACACCCACTCGCCTGGCATGAAACCACAGCAACTCAAAGTGGTTACTTTGGCTGGTGTGGGATCCCCAGTTTCTCTGTTATTGGGGCAGGAAGAATAAAGTTTTGTTACCCTGATTCTGTGAATCAAGGCCAGTGGAACTGTTGTATGACAGAAGGACTGAGTGAGTCATTCACCATTACCTAAGTAGCATTTGCTTGTCAAGGGGCATGGGTTACAAAACCCAGTGAATTGAGAGAGGATGGGGACAGGCATTTGTACATGATGGTATGGTCCTCTCCCTGAGGGGGTTGAAACACCAATTGCACTACCTTCTCTCTCCACTGTTGAATGTCAGAGCTAACTTTGATTCCCTTAGGAGTCTAGTTACAGACTGCTGAGCTGAGTTCACTTTGGGCCAATAGTGCACCAGCACTGGGGCTCCCCTACTATACTACTAGCTGAAATCACTAAGAGCTGAAATCACAAAAGAGCTAAAGCTATTTAAGAGCTGAGATCACTGAGGCTGTGTTAACTAGTGGGGAAGCCTGAAGCTAACTTAGCTTAGCGGGGGTGAGCGGAGTGGAGCGGCTGGAGGAGCAGCTAGCAGAGCAGAGCCTTGTGGGAGCGGCCCAAGGGAAGGCTGGAGCAGAGCGGAGCGGCTCACAGGTCGGTGAGCGGAGTGGCTCACAGGTCGGTGAGCGGAGCGGAGCGGAGCAGCTGCCAGAGCAGTTCGTGGGACGGCAGGAGTGGGGCTGCGGGTGGAGTGGAGCAGTTCGTGGTGAAGGCTGCGGCGGAACCCCACGGAGAAGCAGCCGGTTGGCCTCGGATCACGTAAGGTGCCCCTTAACACCCTGCTCACCCCCCCCCCCTTTGAACTCTGGGGCTGCACTGATCATGGACAGAGACTTTGGGGGGTTGTCGGACTTTTGGGACTTTTGTGATTCTTGGGTTGCTGGACCCAAGAGACTTTGGGATTGGTGGACTTTTGGGACTTTGGTGATTCTTGGGTCGCTGGTATCAAGAACCAACGGGAGAGGACACGGCCCAATTTGCTGGGGTGGGTCTTCGCTCATGGTTTGGTCTAAGAACTCTAGTTGTGGTGTTTTTCCAATTTAATGCTGATGTTGTTTACCTCATGTTATTAAACATTTTCTGTTACACTCAGACTCCGTGCTTGCGAGAGGGGAAGTATTGCCTCTTAGAGGTGCCCAGGGGGTGGTATGTAATTGTCCCAGGTCACTGGGTGGGGGCTCGAGCCGGTTTTGCATTGTGTTATTGAAACGGAACCCCTAGATACAGAACCCGGCCCTTGTTGCTGCCAACTTAGATGGGCAGAAGGGTTACACTTGTATGTTGGCAAGAGTCAAAACAAGTGAGGAAATGAGATATCAAGATGGCCTATGTATAAACAAAATGCAATTGTTGCTCATTATTGTCTGTAACAAAAGGTATAAATGCTTGCTGTAATTGTTTACCTGTTGAGAGACCTGCTTAGCTCTCTCCCTCTGCGCAATTGTGAGAGTTAATAAAGCATCTGACTTGCTATACCTAAACAAATAGTGAGAACTCTGTTTTTCTCCGACAATTTGGGGGCTCGTCCGGGATGGCAACGCCCACAGAGGCACCGGCAGCTGCTATGGATCGTTCCCCTTTGAACCCCATGGCGCCACAATAGAGGTAGGAGACCTTTTGAAATCTCTATTGGGGTGTCGGAGGAGGACTGTCCGTGGGGCCATCTGTCCCTGTTGGGCTCACGCCATCCGAACTTATTGACTGTGCAGCAAGGTCAGATGCTGAGCGGCTTAGGGGAATTGTTGCCGCCCCCTGTATGCATATGCTAGGTGCATAGGGTTTGCACCTGTGTTGAGGGGTTGTTACCGCCTCAGGAGGGGTTTTTACCGCCTCGAGTGATGCATCGAGGTACTTGGGAATAGTACCTGGAGGTACTTGGGAATAGTACCTGGAATAAGGCGCGTGTGTGTGTGTGTGTGTGTGTGTGTGTATGTGTGTACACACCAGTGTGAATTGAGTGTTACCGGAAGACGCCCAGAGTACTCTGCGAAGTCTTTTGGCTCGTGACCAGAACTACTCTAATGCAAGCCCGGTAACTAGAGGATCTTTTAGGAGATCCGACCCACGGTGGGCTAACTCGGCCTGGCATCGTCTGGCGAGGAGGCTACCTGGGTCTAGGAGTGTGTGAACCCATCTTCCCTCCCCTTTTCCTCTCCGTGTGAGCCACTGACAGTCTGATCATCTCACTGGATGCAACAGAGTAAGCGGCGCCATCTCTCTGAGACTAGCCGACGCTCTTTGCTGAAGGGAGGTGTAGGAGGGTCGTGGCCATCCTCGTTAGTCTCTCCTGTGTGAATACCCTGTAGGGAGAGATCCTTAGTTTATGTGCCGCTAGCGCGGACAGGGCATCCTCCTCCCTGTGTGTGTGATTGGAAAATGGGTGGGGGACAGTCTAAGGATTCCCTCTCACCCACTAAGGGTACCCCAGCTTATTTCATGTACGTACATTATGGTACTAAAACCTGCAGGTATTTAGAGAATTGAAATCATTACACGCGTGAAAATTCATCTAAACAATGCCCACTAGAAGGTACCTTCAATCTAGATAAGATCATACATCTCAGAGGAGCTTTTAATCACCAAAAAGCCTCTGACACACAATGGGAGCAATTTGTCTATTGAGGAAAGGAACGGGTTAATTTGAAATTCAGCTTGGTCCAGAGATAAAGAGAAAGTTAATCTGCGTTCAAGGTCAAGAATCAATGCAGACCAGGCTAAGTACAAAGAAAAACTGCTTTCGGCCCCAGCTGACTGTGAAAAAATATAGACATAGTCAAACCAAAGGCAATACAAGTTACAGTGCTGAGATTACATTTGCAAAGCTTAACTGTCCAGTGAGATCCAACAGTCTGCCTTTGCGACCCTGGAGCTGGCGTGGTTTGGGGAAGCTGAAGAAGCCACAGGCAGCCGGCCTGGACTGGAATCACTGAAAAGACGCCCCAGGAGACCTCAGGGTGTAAAAGAACTGCCCTCCCAAGAGAGGAAGCAAGTTGGAGATTGCACAGCACTTTCTCTGAACGTTACACACAGACGTGGCCAGTCTGGACGTACGTGTGTGAGTATGAAAGTGTGCCTACTCTCAGCTGCAGTAAGTCTGAGAACCGGAGAGGGATTTAGCATTCCTCTTTCCACCCCAGCTGACCGGGAAGGGTGTCAGGTGGATCTACCCCAGTCGTAGCAGGACTGGGCAATAGAGAAGTTGGAGAAAAGGGAAGAGTTGTGTACTTGATAACTAGAATTGAGCAATTAAGAGCATAGATCATGAACCAGGCAGCAACTCAAACCTACGCCCAGGGCAAGTTGCAAGCCTTGAGACAGGACTTCCAGGCAGAAAAGGAAGCACTGGCTAAGCAAGTACCAGTCCTTCAGGGACTTGTCAGAATTTAACCATTTGTGTTTGCATATGCTGTAAGAGCAGTGTGTTTGCCACAAGAGGAAATTGAATCGTTAAACGCCAATGGGCCATGCGTTTTGCCCAAGTGGCAAGCCTCACAAGGGAGGACTCGGGTAGCCTTGTGAGTAAGAATGTTTAAGAGAAGAGACCAGGAAGGGTGGGGGCTAGTTGAGAAGCCCACCCTCCTATCTAAATTGGTAGTGAAAAAGCTGGTGCCCATGGAAGGGACGGTTCAGTGAGAAAAGCAGGATCGGGCCCAAGCGGGCAGGCAATAGATAGAGAGATTGGAGAACAGGTTGGAAACTTTGAGGGCATAGTGGAAGGAAAGGAGTAAGTAATTATAAGCATGGGGATTTCAAATCCCCAGGATAATAATTGAAATGGTAAAATGTGTGTAAGACAGAGTCTTTGTACCAAGGTGCAAGGCTCTCCTTTCTTCTGCTGAATAAAGCAACTCTTCCTTATCCCTGTCTGGCTGTTATTGGCTCTCAGCTAGGTGGACCCGATATTTTGGTGACAGTTACTGTCGACTCCGGTTAATGAATTTCTGTCTTATACATTTAGGTGTTAGGTGTGTGGACGGAACTGAGCCTCTCATTTGTAATTCCTCAGAGTGGAAGCCATCGCGTGCAATGAAGCTCTGAGGTCGAATTGGAATCCTTCTGTCCCGTCCCCTGTAGCGGTCAGTATTAGTAGAAATTCCTGTAATAGGATCCTACTAGGCCATAATTCCCTCTGTTCTCTGTGTAATTCTCTGTTAGAGTATCAGCAGGCAGATGGGTGGGTCTCTGGTAAAACCCTCTAAGGATAGCCCTTTGAATTATATGTTAAGTAAATGGCCTTTACCCAGTGTTCAGGAAAGAATAAAGATTTGAATTTGTTTTTGGGTAACAAAATAGCAGATAAAAGATCTGGTAAAAAGAGAGAGAAGGACAGTGCCCCTGGCTCTGTGTGGTCGAGCTGTCACTTTACTAGGGGTGCATGGAGATTTTGTAAGCACAAAAGAAACAGTTACACCTTGTGTAGAAATTGATGTGGCTAGTGTTGTGGAAATTGAATTGTGGAGAGGATGTGCATTTTCCCCAGAACATGTGCAGTGTATATTGTAGCAGAGGTAAAAGAAATGCAAACCTACCAATATAGGTTGTGTTGTCTCTTTCAGATCACTGGGTGTTTGAAAGCAGGAGTTAGAAGTAAAAGGCAATCAAAGTCTGGGAAAGTTAATTGTGTCCCTTTTTACATAAGAATTTTTAAGCTGTGGATAGCTTTGGATCTGGAAGCAAGCCAGAAAGCATCTGTATTAATGCAATTTTCTAACTAATAAGGTAGAAGTCACTGAAACCTGGGCTGCCTATGAAACAAATACAAGGAAATATGGGGTAATTCCTTTGTTTTGTCTAAAATCAACAAGAGTATGTGTGTATATAAAGGAAATATTTTAAACAATGACTGACTGCCCAGAAGGGGTAGACCTCTGTTCTTTTGTCTTTCAGATCATCAGAGAAAACGGATGCCAGCTGAAGAGCATTCAATGTACCATGCATTTACTGGTACAATAGGAATTATTTTTGTGTTCTTTGTCCTGTCTTGTGGTGTTTGTCTTGTGGCCAGAATTGTTGGGTTTAATATTTTCATAAGACAGTCTAGTTCAAAATTAAATAGAAGGGTTAAATAAAAAAAAGCAGATACTTGTTTTTATTCAACTTGGAATACAAAAAGTGTTTGGATAAATCAGGAAAATGTGATATACTAAAGTCTAATACAGTTGCTTAAGTAAGAAAAAGAAACTTCATTGGCCAGATTTTTTTTTTTAATTGAAAAAATTGTTGTTAAAATTTGCATACCAACAGTCTTTGGAAGCAAGGACATGGAAGGTTAACCCACTCCCCATATTGCCCATGGGATCCTTCTGGCTACTTCAGATTTCTAGCTAGAGGGCTGGGGAGGGAGGAAAGCTATTGGACACCTGAGGTTGTACCGAGTGGACTCCTCAAAAGTGGGTGTGCTTGTCCTGGTTTGTTGCTCCAAAGCTCTGTAATAAAGTTATTTTACTGGAAGGGTGTACATGGCATACATTGAATAATAAGACTAATGTACTGTATAATGGCAATGTGTATGTGTTCATTGTTGGGAAAAGGTGTATGAGTGAAAAGTGGAAGTTTCCTTTGTAGGTTAAAAGAAGCCAAGAAGGGGAGAAGGAAAAAGAACAGAACGAGTTAACTGAGGAAAAATAGCTAGCAAGCTCAGTCCAAAGATAAGATGCTGGCACCATCCAAGGACACTGCCCACAGCTAAGACTTGGCTGATAGCCAAGAAAAGGGGGGCCTGAATGTGCCCAAGCAACTATGAGATCTGCAAAACACTGCCAGGCATTAATGAAATGTGTTAGGTTTCTTTTCTCACAGATAAAAGAAGTGCTACCCAAAGACCCTAGCAGCCCTGCCATTCATTGAAACAAGGAGACTGAGTCTACGTAAAGTCCATCAATGAAAAACTGCTTTGGCTCCACACTGGAAAGGCCCTTTCCAAGTCCTGTTAACCACCACCACCACCACTGTGAAGTGCCAAGGACTACCTGCCTAGACCCATGCTTCTCACTGTAAAAACACCCCTCCACCTCGGGAGGACTCTCCGACTGATGATAAGCCTATTTCTCCTTCTAGCTCTGCTGTGTCTTCTGGACAGCAGGAAAAAGAAAGAAAGAAAAAAAAAAGACAAGGTGAAGTGCTAGTAACCTCTCCCTTGTCCACTGACAGACCTACTGTGCCTCTGGATTTTTCTAGAAGAAGCAAAACCATTACAGGGTGATGTGCTAGTAACCTCTCCCCTGTATGATGCTAAACCACACTGTTTCAGGAAAAGAGAAGAAGGAACACTTGCTTCACTGAAACCACAAAGTCCAGGGATTCCTGACTACAAGAGACATTAAGAACTGACCCTGGTGAAGAAACAAAGAATTATACACTGGCAGGAAGAAACTTGTGGGACCCATGCTTGGGAACGTGGTATTGATTGGATTTTGGGGTTTATTCTACAGGCTGCGCCCTGTGTTTTGGATAAGTCCTTCAGCATGTATTGCCCTCCCTAATTGGATTTTAAATGATAAGTACCAAAGGCACCTTGTTGCCATTGCCCCTGCCATCTCCTCCATTACACTATTACCCCTGTAACACATCCAAATACAGACAATGCCATATATTTGATAAAACCAATGACTAAGGCCTTCACACTTTAGTGATTTATTTAAATATTGTTTGAAAAAATATATTTTTAAGGTTCAGGATATCCCATATAAGCGAACAATTGAATGGATCAGTGGAGATAAAAGTATATGATATCACTACCAGTGAACCCCAAGAATTTATAATTGCTCACAGGGGGCTGCCATTAGATTAGCACAACAGAGGGCTTGGGTTATTTCCTCTAGAAAGAAGAGAGACTTGACCGGATCCCTTTGGGATGGGGCCAATAATGCAGCAGCAGTTTGGAATATTTTTAAGAACCAAGAACATGATGAGAAATTGGGGCAACTAGAGAAGGCCATTGGCCTTGTTTCTGGAGCACAACTAACCCAGGTACAGGCTGGAGTTGATGAGTTACATGTTATTTCCGCCCTTAGTTGAATGACCCAGAAGTTGCTGACAGAGATGGTATTGAATATCACTGAGGCTGGGAAGGCATTGCAGTGGGATCTAGAATGCTCAGAGATTCAGGATTTCTTGAATGACCAGCTAATGGCCATTCGGAATGATCTAGAGCACCAGGCTTGGCCCACTGCCCTTACAGACACATCAGGAGTACCATCTGATCTGTGGCCATGGAGACATACTTGGAAACTTTCTGGGTGGAAGTGTGGACGTTCTCAGTGCTCCTTCCAAGCATATGGACCGGTTCAGGGGGTGTGGGCTCCCACATACCGAATCCTGCCGGGTCCATGGGGAGGATGCATGTGGGATTGGGTAATTCACCGAGACATCTGGGAAATTAGACCTCCTGGTATGCCCAATCGATTTTTAGTCAGTGCTCCTGGGATTACATCTGACATTTGGATGGGGTTAGGGAGTCAATGGACATTTTGGCCGTTACAACCCCCACAGCTTCAGTGTATCCGTAAACTGAAGCCAGGAGAAGTTGTTACTCTTCATGACTACGTTTGCTGGGAGGGTAGGGGACAAGGAACTACCCTGACAGGACACTTATTTTTTAAGCTAATGATAGCTGTGTGTATGTTAAAGCCACCACATTGCAAGACATACATTTTAATCTCATTACCACTGCAGGCAATCATATTATTTACTGGCCTGCAGATAGAATTTTGCAAGTAGTCCTTAGGTTCCAGATACCCTTTAATTGGACTAGTTTAGTACCTGATCGATTTCAAAATTTGCTTTCACTGTTACCAGAGGTTCAGAAAATCTCTGAAGTACAAGGGCAAATTCACATGCTTCAAAATATGTATCAAGTTAAAAAGTATGCCTTTCAGACAGCTTATAGAGTATCCACCTTATGTACTAAGTATGATGTATTGTGTTATATGACTAAGATTGTACAACAACCCCATCATATTATCGCTATGGGAATGTTATTGCTTGTGTTGTGCAGGAGTATGTTATTGTTGTTGTAAAGGACGTAATAATAGTAATACCTTTCATGTCCATGCTCATCATGCATTGTTATTACATCCAATCAAAACCCCTAAGGTTGAAGCATCTGATGTAGAATCTGAATTCAGAGATTTAATGCAAATAGAGATTTGAAAATGTTTGTTGTACTAGTAGTACAAAAGGGGGGGTTGTGGAAACAGAGAAAGAACTGACAGGAAGGGGATGCAATACATGACAGTTCGTTAGCAAGAGTCAGGCTAACTGTAACCCTGATAACGCGAGATTTGTAGAAGCGAGGATTGTGTGAGGCGGGTGAGAAAGAACTGTGTAAGAAGTCATTATGACCTGGTATAGATAAGGTGTAGAAGACCTTGTGTAGATAAGGTATAGAAAATATTGTATGTTGGCAAGAGTCAAAACAAGTGAGGAAATGAGATATCAAGATGGCCTATGTATAAACAAAATGCAACTGTTGCTCATTATTGTCTGTAACAAAAGGTATAAATGCTTGCTGTAATTGTTTACCTGTTGAGAGACCTGCTTAGCTCTCTCCCTCTGGGCAATTGTGAGAGTTAATAAAGCATCTGACTTGCTATACCTAAACAAATAGTGAGAACTCTGTTTTTCTCCGACACTGTCATCTCCCCACCGGGAGCTATGCCACAAGTGTCTGGTCTCTCCAGTGGCTAAGAGCCAAGTGAGCTCTGGGGTCGGGCTTTTATACTTCCTGTCCTGCGCCCTGACCTCTGAGGGGCAGGGGCAGGGGCAGGGGCAGGGTTTGCTGGCTCCGCCCACTTTGGTGTCCAGAGAGGCTCGTTCCCCTCCGGGGCGGCGGGAAGCCAGACCGCCTCGATACAGAAGCGTCATTTAAAATTAAATTAAAATGCAGAAACCCTCCCCCTCCCCTGGACTGGTGGCCAGGACCCGGGCAGTGTGAGTGCCACTGAAAATCAGCTCACGTGCCACCTTTGGCACGCGTGCCATAGGTTGCCAACCCCAAGCTAGGTGGTGGGATAAGGCTGTGTGATTGATGCTGAGTCCTAAAGGGCAGGTGTGATGCTGTCTGCACAGAGAATGGCTGACACACCGTCTCCTGGCAACTGATGGCCTGGGCCCCTCCCCTGCAAGGTGCCAACTCAAGGTGTTGGAGAACAATGAAATCAGGTGGCCTCCTGGCCTGGGGAAAGAGACAAAGGACAGAGGAGGGGCTGGAGGGGGTTGCAGTTTGGAGCTGGCTGGGAAATAGAGGGAGGCCCAACACTGGTGTCTGGGCTTCCTTCCCCACAAGACGGACCTGACTGAGGGGTCCTGTTTTCCATACCTACAAACTCTGCTTTGACTGTGTTCCTGTCGTCTAATAAAACTTCTGTTTTACTGGCTGGCTGAGAGTCACAGTGAATCGCAGGCAGTGGGGGGTGCAGGACCCTGACTCCCCCACACTCCGTTACATCCAGCAGCAGCAGGACAGGTTCTATTCCAGCCCTCTTGGGTGGGTGTTGGGAGTGGGAGGAGCGGAGGGTAACGTGGTTACTCTTATAACCGGACTTTTAGTTTCCAGTCAGCACTGATAACCGGACTCCTAGGTCCCATTTTCTACTGGAGTTTCCAGTCTAAAACTGGATACCTGGCAACAGGGGTGCCAGAAAAGCCTGAGGGGGGGAGGAGAGGCAAGCAATCATTTTTAAAAGTGAGAGGGCTAAGCCTTAAGCGGTGGGAAGCAAGGGGTGGGTGGGCTAGGGAGTGGAGAGGAGCTAATGAGCAGGGCCATGTCTGCTGTACTACCCAGGTAGGTTGGAGACTGCGGGGTTGGGGGGGAAGAGATCAGCTGACACAGTATCCCCAGCCCAGGTGATGTGACAGCCAGTGATGGATTTAGAGTTAGAAGGGCCCCCAGGCCCTGTGCTCATCTTCATTTTGGGGACCCCTCCTTGGGACCCAGCCAAGAAAAAGAACATTCTCTTATCTCCCCCGACCCCCATTTTTTCACTTTTCCCCCCTTCATCCTCCTATAACTAATAGCAAGTAAATGAAAATAAAGTGAGGTACCTTGATTGTTCTTGTAGTCTAACTTCTTTTTCCACAGCCCACTTGAAAAATCGTGGAGGGTCTCGACGGACCACTTAATGATCTTTCCAAATATTGTAAAAAAACATTGGGGTGTGGGGTCTGGCCAGGAGCTAGGGTGAGGAAGGGGGCTCATGGTTGGGGCAGGAGATTGGGGTGTGGAGTGCTTACCTGGGGCAACTCCTGTTTGGTGTGAGGGGTTCAGGTGGGAATACGGGGGGTGCAGGAGCTCCTGTTTGGTGCTCAGGATGGGGGTGGGGATGTGGGGGTGTTCAGGAGTCAGGGCATGGGGTGCGTAGGGGCTGGGTATGTGTGGGGGTGCAGGAGTCAGGGCAGGGGGCTGGAGTGTGTGAGGGGGTGCAGAGGTCAGGGGGCTCGTGGTGTGTGGGGTTTGCAGGAGCCAGGGCAGGGGGCATCTGAGGGGGTGCAGGAGTCAGGGTGGGCAGTGGGCTGGGGGTGATGGCAGAGAAGAGCGGGCTAGGCCAGGGCCCCTTTGGACCGTGGGCCCGGCGCCATGGGAAATCCGGTAGTGGTACCTATTGGGTTCTGGGAAGTGGGCGCCCACTGCTAAAGGATCCCCCCCCCGCCTAAGGGGAGGATCTACAGGACCTGAAACCCAACTGATTAGGGGGGACAACTAAGGCCTTGGCTACACTTACCCGGTAGTTCGACGGCTGGAAATCGAACTTCTGGGTTCGACTTATCGCGTCTAGTCTGGACGTGATAAGTCGAACCCGGAAGTGCTCGCCGTCGACTGCGGTACTCCAGCTCCCCGAGAGGAGTACCGCGGAGTCGACGGGGGAGCCTGCCTGCCGAGTGTGGACCAAGGTAAGTTCGAACTAATTCGAACTAAGGTACTTCGAACTTCAGCTACGTTATTCACGTAGCTGAAGTTGCGTACCTTAGTTCGAATTAGGGGGGTAGTGTAGACCAAGCCTAATGAAATAACAGGGACAACCAGGTTTGCGTAGAAGGTCCTGGCCCTCTCGCACATCTCCGCCGGATCCGTGAGGGGGGTGCGGTCCTCTGCCAGGAGGCAGGTGATGTGGTTCTTGGCCCCCCTCTTTTTCTCCAGGACGTAGAAGCGGAAGCCGCGATCCATCTCCTGAAGGAGGCGGATGCAGGATCGAACAAAAGCACCCCGGGCCCGTTAATCTTCGGGGGCCCGGAGCTCCTCCCGGCACACTCCGCAAAGAGATGGATCCTCACGGCTGGCGGCCAGACGCCTCTCTAGCTCTAAGACCTCCTGTTCTAACTGCTGTATCACCGCATCCCTCGGTCGTCTGGCGCTCCGGGTTTAGTCACGGGAGAAGAGCCAGGCACGCACCTTTCCTAGGTCCCACTACCGCCGCGCCGAGGGAAAGGCACGCTGCTGCCCTCGCCAGAGCAGCGAGAACTCCCGGAAGGACGCCACGAAGCCCACATCCTCCAGCAAGCTGTTGTTAAAATGCCAATAGGCCGGCCCCGGCCTGTCCGCACAGAGAGAGGCCGTCACGGTGTCTAGATGGTGATTTGAAAACGGGGCCGGCCAGATGTTGGAGGAGTGGGCCCGTGAAAGGTGGAAGTGTGACAAGTAGATGCGGTCCAACTAGGAGTGGCATGACCGATGGGCTTCCATCTGGATATAGGTAAACGTTGAGACATCGTCAGGGTGGTAGTCGCGCCAGACGTCCATCAGGGAGTGATGTTCGACAATCTCCCAGAGCTCTGCTTGGTCCCCGAGCGGTCCCACTCCTCGAGGGTGGCGTTCACATCCCCGCCCAGGATCAGGCACTCACAAGGATCCAGAGCCAAGGAAGGCGGACGCCTGCTGATAAAAACGCAGCTGCTCTGGGCCCGATGTCGGGGCAGAGACGTTAACAAGGTTGACCACGAGCCCCTCCATATGGACCCGGAGGTGCAGCAGGCGGCCCGGCACAGCCTCGGCGACCCCAAGCACCTTGGGCCGTAGGTCAGGGGAGAACAGGGTCGCCACTCCAGCCGTACGAACTGTGAGATGGCTAAAGTAGACCCTGTCTCCCCACTCCAGCCGCCAGCTGTCTTCGGCGGCCGGATCCATATGGGTCTCCTGCAGGAAAACCACAGAGTACCCCCCCTCCTGAAGGAAGGAGAGCACCTGGCTCCTGCGGAGTCCCATCCTACAGCGCCAGGTGTTCAATGTTGCAAAGATGATAGGTGCCATGAGGAGGGCTGGGGGGAATCCTCGCCAGCAGGGTTGCTCACGGTCCCCATTGGGCCACACAGCAAACCGTGACCCACCCCGAAGGTGAGCAAGGAATCAGGGAAGAGGCAGACCCACTGGTAGGCTGCGGCACCCTGCTTCCTGGTCCTTTTACCCTCCCCCATGAGGGCCCTCGCTGCCCGGAGGATTTAATGAAAATCCCTCCATCGCTTGAGGGGGAGCAGCACCTTATTGCGGGAGCCACAGACGTCTTCTAAAAACTCCTGCAGCTCTTCTTGCAGCGTATGGGGGGGTGGGGCCCCTGGCACAGCCCCCTGGCCCACCGAGACAGGCGGGCAAGGGGCAGACCCTCAACGTGGCGCCCGATGGGTCAGCGCCACATGGCCCGCCTCAGACCCCGGCTCAATGGGGGGCAGTGGAGGGAAGATAGCAGCCCCTAGTGGTTCGGGACTGGGAAACACAAAGGCTGCTCCCTGGCGGTCATCCTCTGGGAAAGGGAAGGAGATGGCCCCAGGGGCAGCAGTGGCATCGCGGGAGGTGGAGGGGATAGGGACGAGGTCAGGAGTAGGGTTGGGGAGAGGGACAGAGGCGGGATCCTGGGCCACAGGAGCTGGACTGCCGGGAGGTGGCTGCTCTCAGTCGGGCTCAGGGGTCTGAGGAGTAGGGAGGGGGTCCCCAGTGATGCCGGGCTCAGGCTCAATGGCAGCTGTGACAGCCACGGCGTCAGGAGGTGGATAATCTTCAGTGGGGCCTCTGCCCGGGAAAGAACTTGGTTGCCCCACGCCAACGAGGGATACCCCTGGTAACTCGGGTCCCGGCCGTGAGGCACCGGCTGTCGCCTCAACAGGCTTGGCGGGCGTCAGCAGGGTGCCACCCTCGGCCAAGCAGGTTGAAGAGTCCAGGGGACCCTCGGAGGCGGGAGTGGAAGCAGTGGTTATGGGGAGGGAGCACGGGGAAGGGGGAGCCGGGGTGAGGTCGCTTAGGTGGAGGCCCGCTGGCAGAGGATAGTCCACCCCATGGGTGACTGGGGTCAAACCCAGGGCCTCGATCTCCTCATATATGGAAGAGAGCTCACCCCCCACCTCTCTGGGGTCCTCCCCACTAGCGCCCGAGGTGACGCTTGCCTCGGGCATTGAAGGGGGTTTAACCGGCAAGGGGCAGGAGGGGCTTCATCAGGGGCCTCCGCGAGGAGGGACTGTGGAGGATGGATGTTGGTACCCTCCGGTGCTGCCACGTCTTCCCCAGCCGGCACTGGGGATATAACATACCCATGGGCAAGGCAGAAAACTCAGTGTCTGTGGCCCCCTTCCTGGTCTTCCGGGGGGTCTCCGCATTGGATGACAGGAGCAGAGTTCGAGCCTTCCGCTCGCCCCGCTTTCCCTGTACTAAGGTCCAGCCCTCCATGGCATTGCCTGCGGGCCGGGTGACAGGGGTTGGGGCGGGGGGCAGGGATGATGGCTCGGGGACTTGAGGAGCTAACAGTGGGGTGGCACAAGGGAGGGAAGATTCTCCCTGGGGCGGGCCCTCTACCAAGCCTGGTGATACCCCCGCTGCACCCTCCTCCATAGGCTCCGCCAGATTGCAGGCAGCGGAGGCAGGGCTCTCCCGCTTGTCTGGGCGCGCTGGGGGAGGTACCCCTGGGGCCTGAGCAGGAGCAGTGGTGGGCTGAGAAGGAGGAGGGGCGGCTCTGGGCACCGGGCAGCCAGAGGCGCCGGCGATGACGGGGTCGGCACCCTGCCGGGGCTGGGAGATCCCGGGCGCTCCTCTGTGCCGGGTCAAGGGGCAGTTCCTCTGGACGTGCCCCATCACCCAGCAGAGGTAGCATCGGGCCACCCCTGTAGAATAGGGCACCCGGTAATGGGCCCCCTTATAGGGGACCAGGAAAGACCCCTTGAGTGCCTCTCCGCCACACGCCGCCGGCGGCAGTTGAAGCTGCACCTGCTGGCAGAACAAGAGGACGTGACGGAGGGCGGGGTCTTTGCAGCCCAACGAGAGAGGGCTAACAACAGAAATGAGTTTCCCCAGGGTAGAGAGGGCGGGTAACAGGGCGGCATTGGGAATGAAGGTAGCAGAGTCATAACTAGGTATTTTTGCGCCCGAGGCAAGAATATAAAATTGCGCCCTCCCCCAGGGCCGGCAATTCAGCAGTGGGTTCCTCAGTCCCTCTCGGAGGGAAAGGCCTGCTGCCGAATTGCTGCCGAAGAATGAATGAAGGGGCGGTGTTAGAGCCTTTGATTTTGGGGGTCAACCCATGATTTTTGACTGCTTAGGCTGATAATGTTGCTTCCGAGATGGTCTTTGGTTCCAGTGCAGTTCCAATCCTGAGAGGGACTCACAGGTTAAGAGAGGAGGGAGGTACTGGATATCAGCAGTGGCCAATAGGGATCAGCATGTGTCCTGAGAATGCTGGGAGTTCAGGTTTGCAGGGCAGATCAGGGTGGCAGGTTTGTAGAAATTTTGGTGGTGCCCAGAACCTGCCCCCACCCAAACTCTGCCCCCCCATCCACCCAAGGCTCTGGGAGGGAGTTTGGGTGGGGGAGGAGGTCTGGGGTGCAGGCCCTAGGCTGGGGCAAGGCATTGGGGTGCAGGCTCTGGGAGGGAGTTTGGAGATGGGAGGGGTGCAGAGGGATGGGGGCTGTGGGTTGTGACTGCAGATGAGGGGTTTGGGGTGCTGGAGGGGCTCAGGGCTTGAATTGAGGGTGCAGTGGGGGTGTGAAAGCTCTGACTGGGGGTGTGGGCTCTGGGGTGGGGCAGGGCTCAGGATGATTTTGGGGTACAGCCAGGCTGCTCTGGGACAGGGGCCAGAGAGGACCCCCCCCACCCCAGCCCTTTCCCTGCCAGCAGCAGCAGGCTCTGGGGGAGGAGGCCACCTTTCCTTCCCCCCCCAGCAGCACACTCATCCCCACCACTGTCACTGCATGTGCTCCTAGGGCCCCTCTCAGGTCCAGGAATCTCCCTCACCTCCCCCATGATGGCTGCTGGGGGGTGCTGCTGTTGCCCCTGACTGTAGCCTCACTGGGGGGTGAGGGATGGGGCTGCCTCCTTGCCCAGCATGGGACAGGAGCAATGACTGCAGGCGGAGGGGGGGGGGGCCTGTGCTACTGGAGGGTCCCATTGAAAAATGACAGGGTATAAGGGGGAAGGGCAGGCTCAGAGTCAGTCTGCCCTGGCAGTGAGATGGGGGGGCACTAGTACCCCGCTGCAGCAGTTGCTGCAGGGAGGCAGCATGGAAGAGCTCTGCTCCAGATCCAGGAAGGGGGGCGGGGGGAAAGCAAGTCAGGGCCAGGGGACACGCGGGGGAAGGCGGCAGGTGGGGTCGGGGGGAGATTACCCTGGTTATAAATCTCTGTGCCAGTGGCTTTTTTTTCCTCCACCACTTTTTGCGCCCGAGGCAAGTGCCTCACTCACCTTGCCCTTGTTACAGCGCTGGAAGGGAGGGACGGAGGTTAGGACCACATGGACACCCAAGTCCTCCAGCGCCTCCAGGGGGACGAACACCCCCCCCACCGCCAGGCCCTTCTCCATCACCTCCTGGGCGGCGGCCTCCAATGCTAGGAAGAAGACGACCTTGCCATACATTTTGGAGGCCACCACTATGGCCGTTGGCCCCCCCACCCTCGCCAATGCCGCACGTAGGTCTCCACATGGGGCGAGGCGGGCACCAGGAGGCAACGGAGGCCGTGCTTCCTGGTCAAGGTGGGGAAGGGGCCCCGGCCGCTATAGATGGTAGCAGAGGTGGTGGTCGCGAGAGATGACGTAGCAGCAGGTGGGGGGCCACCGCCAGCTGGGTGTACGCCCTGGGGGCCAGGGGAGGGGCACCCACAGAGCTGGTGGAGGGAGCAGCGGAGAAGGACATTGCGGCCGGTGGCGGGGCTGCGGCAGTGGGGGTAGCCCCTGCCATGGAGGGCCTAGACTTCTTGGCGGGGCTCTTTCCTTTCTTTTTGCCCAGGCCTTTTCTGCCGGCTGGGGGGGGCTCCCCCAGAATCAGAGGGGGCGAGGGACTTGGCAGCAGCGGAGGTCACCCCATAGCCTGCCGCTGCCAGCGCCTCAGCGGGGGCAGTGTCAGGTGGTTCGGCAGCGGCGGTTGAGGTAGAGGATAGGGGGGGATGTCGGGGGGGCAGGCAGGGGAGGGGAGGCGGGGCCTGCCCCAGGGATCCCACCTGCCATGTCTCCCACCGTGATGAGCGGAAAGGGAGGGGAAAAAACACCGGAGAAAGGGTGGGGGGGGAAAGGGGAAGCAGGTTAACCACTCCTCCCCGCTAGGCTGCGGGTAGGGGAGGAGGGTGCCGAAATAGGGGGGGCAGATAAGGGGGGTGGGGTCAGTCACCAACTCAGGATTGGAATCCGGCTCCTCTAGCTGCACTAGGGGAGGGGAGGGGTACAATAGCAATGGGGGGTGCAGTGTAATAGGGGCAAACTCAAACAGCAGAGGGGCACAAGCGCATGGAAGGGAGCATGGGTGCACGAGGGGAGGGGCCAATCAGGGCAAGGGGGGGCCACAGGGGGAGGGGGAACAACCAGGCTGGGAGTGGGGCAGAGGAACCAAGGGGCTAGCTTCAGAGCTGGGGTGGGACAAACAAACAAAGCTGCAGAGGGAGATGGGCAGGGCAGACAAACAAACTGAAGCTGGGGAAGGGCAAAAGGCTGTAAGGGGCAAATGGGGCAGGCAGCAAGAGGCAAAGCTGGGGGGCCTGTTGCAGAGGGGAAGGGGTCAGTCTGGGGTGGGTACGTGCACCCACAAGTGCTTGCGCAAAGTCAATGTTCGGGCTGGCAGCTGCTGCTGCAGACCCAAATGGTGGAAATGGGCGTGGCAGGCCAGGCAAGCAGCTGAGTCCTAGAGGCAGGAGCTGAGGCTGATGGTAAGTGGCCAGGGGGGAGGGGGGATACAGATGGACCAGGCTACACCCCCTGTGACCCCACAAACCCAGTCTAAGCCCCCCATCACAAGAGCACAGTTCAAGAGTTACTCAGTCAATGGTCCCCTCCACAGTGGTCTCCAGAGTCCTGTGTGCTCCCCTAGGTGCCAATGGTCCTGTTAATCCTCTTTCTCCTCCAGGCTCCAGCAGCTCCAGGACCCCTGGTGGCCAGGCAGAAAGGACCCCTCACAGGTGGTAGTGGGGTCCTGGCTTCTCCCTCCAGAGGTGGGGAGAGGAGGGGCTGGGCAGCAAGGCCCCCCCATCCCTCACTCAGCAGTGGCAGTAGCAGTCCAGGAAAGGAGCACTCCAGACAGCAGTAATAGCCAAGGAAGAGAGAGAGAGGGAAGAAGAGCTCCAACCAGCAGGGCAGCCTGAAGATACTGAGCACTCCCTGAAGGGTTAAAAACAGCCCTGGAGAGGACAGTGGCTGGGGAAAGGGTGATTGGGGAAGCAGCCTCAGCTGGGGCCATGCCACAGTCAGGCCGCAGCTGGCCCTATAAAAGGGCTGCTAGGCGGTGTTCAAGAGTTTCTCTCTAGCTGTTGAGGGAGATAGGTCTGGCTGATGGGAGCTGAGCAGGGCATCTAAAGTGGAGCAGGGCTGGGGAGCTCCAGCCTGGAGCCACTCCCCCCCCCCCCCGGCTACAGGCCTTGTTAAAGGCCGAGAAGGTACAGGGGTTGCAGAGAGGACAGCCCAAGGGTAGGCAGAGTCAGCAGGTCCAAGCCCTCCTTGCTGATGATGAGTAGCAATTATACTGCAGTCTGCCCCAGTGAGCAGGGGCTAGATGGTGACTGGCAGTAGCCCAAGACTGAGGTGAGGTGGGGATAGGGGGTTGGGGATTCCCTGGGGAGGGGAGACCCAGTGAGAGTGTGAGATACTGCAGGGGGTAGAACCCCAAGCGAAGGGGCACTGGGTTCTGGGAGGGACATGGGGGCCAGCGGCAAGTGAGACACGGGCTTGCAGAGGGTGATCTGGAGGCTGGTGAGCTAATTCCCTAGACAACCAGTAGGAGGTGCTGTGGCGGTGAGTCATCGCCTTGCTATAAGCTCCCATTCATCTCAGCAATGGGTTATCTCAGATGTTCCATGGAGGATAATTTAAACAGTCTTTCAGGCTCAAAGCAAGGCACAATCAAGCTCCTTTATATGGTGAAAATGGCTGCAGGCAATCGGACTTCCACCTAAGACACTAAGCCATGTGGCTAGGCCAATGTTAACCCATACAGATGAATAGGGCTCTCCCTGGTTGCAAAGGAGGCAGCTAGGCTGTGTATGTTGGAGGCAGGACGCCAGGAGAAGCAGTTCTGAGTGTGACCCAGGGGAGGGTTTTTTGGGCACAGAGTTTGCAGAGCAGGTGGGGAGCAGGGGCAGATGTGGGGATTCAGGAGCAAGGAAACTGCCTGCTGCTGTTAGTGTTCAGGGAAACGGTACCTTGTAAATGAACAAGGTTTCACCAAATAATTGACCTGACTTGTATCATCCATTCCTCATGCTAACAGAAACAACCCTGCAAGGCACTGAACATTGGATAATGCTTGGGCCAAAAGAGCAACCATAGAGAAGGGAAGAGCAGGGCTCCTGTAATCATTCAAACAAACTGCATTTTACTGCAGCTGAATGCAAGGTGACACATCTAGCAGCAAGGAAGGAAGACCACCCCTACAGAATGGGGGCCTGTGTCCGGGAAAGCAGTGGTGACTCTGAAAAGGAGCTGGGGTGGACAAACAACTCAACATGAGCTCGCAGTTGAATGCGGGTACAAAAATGGCTCTTGTGTTCCTTGGCTGTAGAAACGGGAGCAGTGAGGAAGAGCAAGGGGATGATTTTATCTCTGTGTATAGCACTGGTGAGACCAATACTGGAATGCTGCGTCCAATTCTGGGGAGTGCTTTTTAAAAAGGACGCTGAAAAATTGGAGAGGGTGCAGAAAAGAGCCAGAGAAATTATTCAAGGGCTCAAGAAAATGCCTGAATACTCAGGCTGTTTAGATCAAGAGGTGAGTCTATGACAGTGTAAAGCACCTTCATGGGAGGAAAATACCAGGTACTAAAGGGATGCTGGGGATGCTTTCAGCCCAGTTCCAGGTGGAGTTTAAACATAGCAGAGAAAGGCAGAACAGGAACCAAAGGCTGGAAGCTGAAGCCAGACCAACTCCAGTTAGAAATAAGACACCTTTATTTCACAGTGAGGATGATTCACTATTGGATCAAACTCTCAAGGGAAGGGGTGGATTTTCCATCTTCTGATGTCTTCAAACCAAGGCTGGATGCCTTCCTGTAAGAGCTTTAGCCAAACCCAAGTCATTGGGCTCAGTGCAGGGGTATCTAGGTGACATTCTCTGACCTGTAGGCCTTTCACAGCCCAAGGCCTGGTCTACACTATGACTTTAATTCGGATTTAGCAGCGTTAAATCGAATTAACCCTGCACCCGTCCACACAACAAAGCCATTTATTTCGAAATAAAGGGCTCTTAAAATCAATTTCTGTACTCCACCCCGACGAGCGGAGTAGCGCCAAAATGGATATTGTCATTTCGAATTAGGGTTAGTGTGGCCGCAGTTCGATGGTATTGGCCTCCGGGAGCTGTCCCACAGTGCACCATTGTGACCGCTCTGGACAGCAATCTGAACTCGGATGCACTGGGCAGGTAGACAGGAAAAGGCCCGCGAATATTTGAATTTCATTTCATGTTTGCCCAGCGTGGAGAGCACAAGTGACCACAGATAGCTCAGCTCATCAGCACAGGTAACCATACAGGCCGATAATCAAAAAAGCGCACCAGCATGGACAGTACGGGAGGTACTGGATCTGATCGTTATATGGGGAGAGGATTCAGTGCTAGCAGAACTTTGTTCGAAAAGACGAAATGCCAAAACTTTTGAAAAAATATCCAAGGGCATGATGGAGAGATGCCACAATAGGGACTCAGATCAGTGCCGCGTGAAAGTCAAGGAGCTCAGACAAGCCTTTCAAAAAACAAAGGAGGCAAACGGTCGCTCCAGATCAGAGCCGCGTACATGCCGCTTCTACGCCGAGCTGCATGCAGTTCTAAGGGGGGCCACCACCACTACCCCACCTCTGACCGTGGATTCCGAGGCGGGGATAATCTCATCAGCTACACCTGAGGATTCTGCGGACGGGGAAGAAGAGGAGGAGGAGGAGGAGGACGAGCTTGCGGAGAGCACCCAGGACTCCGTTCTCCCCAACAGCCAGGATCTTTTTCTCAGCCTGACTGAAGTACCCTTCCAAGCCAGTATCCAAGACCATGACCCCATGGAAGGGACCTCCGGTGAGTTTACCTTTTAAAATATAAAACTTGTTTTAAAAGCAAGCGTTTTTTAATGATTACTTGGGATGCATTGGCGGCCAGTACAACTACTGGAAAAGTCTGTTAACGTGTCTGGGGATGGAGCGGAAATCCTCCAGGGACATCTCCATGAAGCTCTCCTGGAGGTACTCCAAAAGCCTTTGCAGAAGGTTTCTGGGCAGGGCCGCCTTATTCCATCCTCCATGGTAAGACACTTTACCACGCCATGCTAGTAGCAAGTAATCTGATATCATTGCATGACAAAGCCTGGCAGCATATGGTCCCAGTGTTTGCTGGCATTCAAGCAACATCCGTTCTTTATCTCGCTGTGTTATCCTCAGGAGAGTGATATTGTTCATGATAACCTGGTTGAAATATGGGAATTTAATTAAGGGGAAAGAGGTGGCCGTTCCTACTGGGCTGTTTGCCTGTGGCTGAAAAGAAATCCTTCCCTGCAGTTAGCCAAGCGGTAGGGGGCGGGGTCCATTGGTGCTGAGCTTTTCGCTTTTGGCTAGCAGGGATCTTCCCTGATACCAGCCATGTGGTGGGGGGAGGGGTAAAGCGATCATCCCAGAGAATTGGATGGGCGGGGGGTTAGTTTGGTTTCTGCTGCTGCACGTTAACACGAAAACCGCAGCACTCAGCGGGCTTTGCTTGGTATGGGAAAGGAGGGGGCTGCTTTTATGAAGGTTGCAGAAGCCGAAAGACAATGGCTTACCATGGCCGCATGCAAGCCAAATTCTGTTGCCCGGCCCTGCATCTGATCTCTAACGCCAAAGCTGCAGGCACTCAATATTAAGATACAAAATGCGACCTTGTACTGAAATCACACGTGCTATGTAATGTGAATAGTGTTGTTCACCATGAAAGAGTATAAGCATTGTTCTGTAAAATGTATCATTTTAAAAACTTCTCTCCTTTTTTTCAACCCTCCCTCCAGCAGCTGCAAATTTTTCAAGCCTCCCTCCTCCGTCCCGAAGGCTATCTCAGATAAGGTGGCGGAGAAAGAGGACGCAAGACGAGATGTTCATGGAAATAATGGAATTCACCCGCAATGAAAGAGCTCATTTTGAATGAGTGGAAGGACACGGTATCTAAATTTAGGAAAGATGCCAGTGAACGTGAGGTCATGAGGGACGCTCGAGATGAGTGGTGGCAGGCTGCAATGCTGGGGCTGCTGCGTGATCAAACGGACATGTTCCGGCATCTGGTGGAGCTTCAGGAATGGCAGCAGGATAACAGACAGCCGCTGTATAACCTCCCTCCCCACTGACCATGTTCCATATCCTTCTCACCCAGATGTGTAAGAATGTGGGGGGGGGGGAGGCTCCGGGCACCCTCCCACTCCACCCCAGTGGACAGCCCAACCAAAAGGCTGTCATTATATTGAATTTTTTCAGTGGCCTTTTACTTCCCTCTTGTCCTCCTCCCAAACCCCACCCAGGCTACCTTGTCTGTTCTCTCCCTATGTTTATAATCAATTAATAAAGAATACATGATTTTTAAATGATAGTTACTTTATTTCCTTTGAAAGCAAGCTGGGGGAAGGGGGAGGGTGGGTTCCTTACAGAGAATGAGTCAATAAAGGGGGCGGGTTTTCATGAAGGAGAAACAAACAGAAATTTCACACTGTAGCCTGGCCAGTTATGAAACTGGTTTTCAAAGCTTCTCTGATGCACGGCGCTTCCTGGTGTGCTCTTCTAATCGCCCTGGTGTCTGGCTGCGTGTAATCAGCAGCCAGGCGATTTGCCTCAGCCTCCCACCCCGCCATAAAGGTCTCCCCCTTACTTTCACAGAGATTGTGCAGCACACAGCAAGCAGAAATAACAATGGGTATATTGGTTTGGCTGAGGTCTGACCGAGTCAGTAACGATCGCCAGCAACCTTTTAAATGGCCAAATGCACATTCTACCACCATTCTGCACTTGCTCAGCCTGTAGTTGAACAGCTCCTGCCTCCTGTCCAGGCTGCCTGTGTATGGCTTCATGAGCCATGGCATTAAGGGGTAGGCTGGGTCCCCAAGAATAACTATTGGCATTTCAACATCCCCAACGGTTATTTTCTGGTCCGGGAAGTAAGTCCCTTGCTGCAGCCGTTTAAACGGAAAAGTGTTCCTGAAGACGCGAGCGTCATGAACCCTTCCCGGCCAGCCCATGTTCATGTTGGTGAAACGTCCCTTGTGATCCACAAGTGCTTGCAGCACCATTGAAAAGTACCCCTTGTGGTTTATGTACTGGGTACTCTGGTGCTCCGGTGCCAAGATAGGGATATGGGTTCCATCTATCGCCCCACCACAGTTAGGGAATCCCATTGCAGCAAAGCCATCCACTATGACCTGCACATTTCCCAGAGTCACTACCTTTCATAGCAGCACCTCAGTGATTGCTTTGGCTACTTGCATCACAGCAGCCCCCACAGTAGATTTGCCCACTCCAAATTGATTCCCGACTGACCGGTAGCTGTCTGGCATTGCAAGCTTCCACAGGGCTATCGCCACTCGCTTCTCAACTGTGAGGGCTGCTCTCATCTTGGTATTCTGGCGCTTCAGGGCAGGGGAAAGCAAGTCACAAAGTTCCATGAAAGTGCCCTTATGCATGCGAAAGTTTCGCAGCCACTGGGAATTGTCTCACACCTGCAACACTATGCGGTCCCACCAGTCTGTGCTTGTTTCCCAGGCCCAGAATCGGCGTTCCACGGCTATAACCTGCCCCATTAACAGCATGAGCTCCAAAGCACGGGGTCCCGCGGTTTGATAGAATTCCATGTCCATATCCTGATCACTCTCGCCGCTGCGCTGCTGTAGCCTACTCCTCGCCACCTGGTTTTGCAGGTTCTGGTTCAGCATAAACTACACGATAACGCACGAGGTTTTTACAATGTTCATGACTGCTGTCTTGAGCTGAGCGTGCTCCATGCTTGCCGTGGTATGGCGTCTGGACTGTTCACTCAGGAAAAAGGCACGAAACAGTTGTCTGCCATTGCTTCCCTGGAGGGGGGGGAGGATATACCCAGAACCACCCGCAACAATGTTTTTGGCCCCATCAGGCATTGGGATCTCAACCCAGAATTCCAATAGGTGGAGGAGACTGCAGGAACTATGGGATAGCTACCCACAGTGCAATGCTCCAGAAATCGACACTAGCCCCGGTACATGGACGCACACCACCGAATTAATGTGCTTAGTGTGTCCGCATACATTCGACTTTATACAATCTGTTTAAAATTTCAAATTATATAAATTCGTATTAATCCCGTAGTGTAGACATACCCCAAGTCACAAGGCGTTGTTAACTCAACGGCTCATACTAGCAGTCACAGACCCCTCAACCCTATTTCTGGGAGAGCAGTCATCCATTCATGTGGAATGACATGGGGTTATTTTCTGTGCTCCATTGGGCTGTGTGGGGCAAGGGGGACTGCAAGTTGGGATTCCTGGCTCTGGGAGGGGAGTGGGGTCTAGTGGGTGAGAGCGGGGGGAGGGAGCAGGGAGTCAGGACTCCCGGCTTCTATTCCTAGCTCTGGAAGGGTTGTGGGGTCTAGTGGGGAGAGCAGGTGGGGCTGGGAGTCTGGACTCCTGAGTTCTATTCCTGGCTCTCGGAGGTGAGTAGGGGTCTAGTGACTAAAGCATGGGGCCTGGGAGTCAGGGTTACTGGGTTTTATTCCCAGATGTGGCTGGGGAGGAGGGTCTCATGGGTAGAGCGGGGGAACTGGGAGTCAGGACTCTTGGGTTCTATTGCCAGCTCTGGGAATAGAGTGAAATGGAGTCTGGTGGGTTAGCGATGCATAGCGGGGACCTGGCGTCAAGGCTCTTGGGTTCTGTTCCCATCACTACAAGGGGTTTACGATCTAACAGTGGAAATGGGAGGGTCTGAGAGTCTGGATTTCTGGGTTCTATTGCCTATTTGGGGAGGAAATAGTATAGTCTAGTGCAGAGGTCAGCAACCTTTCAGGAGTGGTGTGCCAAGTCTTCATTTATTCACTCTAATTTCATGTGCCAGTAATACATTTTAATGTTTTTAGAAGGTCTAAAATGTTTAAGAAGCTTCATTTAAAATTAAATTAAAATGCAGAGCCCCCCGGACCGGTGGCCAGGACTGGGCAGTGAGAGTGCCACTGAAAATCAGCTTGCGTGCCACCTTCGGCACACGTGCCATAGGTTGCCTACCCCTGGTCTAGTGATCAGAGCAGGGGATTGGAAACTCAGATGCTTGGGTTTTGTTCCAAACACCGGAAGGAGTGTTAGCTTGTGATTAGAATAGTAGTAGAGTATTGATAGCTGGGAGTCTTGGGTTCTGTTCCCAACTCTGGGAAGGGAGTGGCGTCTAGTGGTAGTGGTGGTAGTGGCGGGGGTGCTGTGAGTCAGGACTCTGGGGCTCTATCCTTAGCTCTGTCACTGACTTTCCATCCATAACCTCGGTCATGTTGCTCTGTGCCTTACTTTGTTATTCTGTAGCACGGGTACAATAATATTCACCTAACTTCCATGAGGGTGTGAGGCTTGGTTAAGCAATACACAAAAAGCCCTTTGAGAGCACAGAGAAGAGCAGAGTATGATTGTATGGGATGGCTGTGTTCCCTCCAGCACCTCAGAGACTGAGGATGTAACCAGAACCAGCGTCTGTACTTGAACCCTGAGCCTAGCTTCCAAAGAATGCAGAACCTGCCTTCAAGAAGAACACTGCCAAGTGCAACAGAAACTGTTTATTTGCCACAGCATTTCACATAGGTATTTTCTTTGTACAGTAAATAGATGCTTTTGCCCCAGGTCTAGGTGGAGTTTAAACCCTACATGGATCCGGATGAGCCACATTTTGATCCTCTTAACTGGATTTTTTTTTTAACATGAAAATGTGCATTTTATTAACACAAAGCATGGGGACAAGGAGACACATTCTCAAATCCAACCAAGGCAGCTGAGTTAGGGTCTGTCTATGCTGCAGTCAGAGGCTGCAATTGCAACTGGAGCAGACATACCCCAGCTCGTTTTCATCTCGCTAGCTTGGCTCCCAGAACAGTGAAGCTGCAGCAGCACATGCTTCAGGATGGGCTAGCCCTGTGACTAATGACCCAGGGGTCCAGACAGGCTTGTACAGCCTGTGCTGAAGTATTGCTCTGGTACCTGAGCTAGCGAGAGTAAAGCTAACTCAGGTATGACTGCTCAAGCTGTAGTCACCCCTTCAGTCGTGATTTATACTGGTGTAATTGAGTGGTCTGGTGGTTCAAACTAAGCATCAGGATTCTTGGGTTCCATTCCCAGTTCTGTGAGGGAAGTAGGGTCTAGTGGTTAGAGCTGTAGGGGCTGAGAATCAGGACTCCTGGGTTTGGTTACCAGTTCTAGAAGGAATGGAGTCTAGTGTGTCTGAGCAGCAGGAATGAGGGTCAGGACTTCTGAGTTCTGTTCCCAGCTCTGGAATGGGAGGGGAGGTTAGAGTGTGTTTGTGCTGCGGGGGTTGGGAGTCAGGACTCCCGACTCTGAGGGCAGTGAAATGTAGTGGGCTAGGGCAGGGGAAACTGAGAATCAGGACTCCTGGGTTCCCTTCCCTGTTTTCAAAACTGAACAAAGGAAATATCCTTTCTGGCATGATGGTGTTAGATGGTGGAACTCACTGATACAGGGTGACATTGAGGCCACAACTTAGCAAGATTCAAAGGGGAACTGGACAGCTCTATAGGTAACAGGAATATCAATAATACAACAAAGAGTTTTAAAAGGCATATAAACCTCATGCTTCCGGCCTTAAGCCAATCTGTGACTAGCGGAGCTGTGTGGAATTTGTCAGCCGAAACTGTTTTGGGATGAAAAATGCAGATTTGGTGACACTGCAATGGTTCATGATTTCATGCTGGTTTTGCTGAATCGTTCGTTTCTGGGAGGGAAATCCCAAAGAAGTCTAAATGTTTTGATTTTTCGATTTGAAACAACTTTGTTTAGAAATTTCCTTGAATTGTTTTTTTATACTAAAAAGTTTAAATGCAATTTGCAATCAAAGCAAAATGTTTAGTTTGAAACCAATTTTTTACTCTTTTTGATTTGCTGAAAATTTTGAACAATTTCATTTTCAGCCAAAACGTGGTTTTCCCTTGATTTTTCGAAATTGCTAGTGAGCTGAAAAATCAATTTCCCCCCCAACTTTAATGACTGTTCGAGATCAGGATGAGACTTAATGGTGGGGTGATTATTTCATATCTGCCCACTGCAGATTTCTTACACCTTCCTCTAAGGCATCTATTGTTGACCACTGTCAGAGAGACTACATGGACCTTGGCTGTGATCAGTCCAGCAGTTCCTATATTCTGACACTATTTGCTGAGCTCTTGGGTATCATATGTTGGATCCCAGCAGAGTGCAACACCGGGTTTAGAACTACATGGAGGATCTAAATAGAGTAATTGATTCATGTCTCCCACCTTGCACAGCAGCAGGTCCCATGGTATAAATTCCTGCTGTGATTTGGAGGTCAACATGCTGTTTGAAGAGGTTGATTCCCTGCATTAAGTGCAAAATTCAACCCCTATGGAGTTGTCACTGATGCCTGCATAGTACTTCTGGCATGATTAAAACAGTAAAAGAGATAGGGTGGACTCTTCAGAAGTGCCTAAGCCCCCAGTTTCAAAAGTGATTGGGAGCCACATTTTCCAAGGTATTTAGGTGCCAAGAGATTCCGATAAGTGCCCAGTGGGATTTTCAGAAGTGCTCAGGTAGATGAGGCACTTAACTCTCATGAGAGTGGCTAAGTCACTGGTGAAAATGGAACGTAGGCTCCTAAGGAACATAGGCACTTTTGAAAATTGTACCCATAACCCCTACAACAGTTGCTCATTTTTCTTTCCTTAACTGGCTTTCTTGGCTGGGTCTGGCATGGTGGGTTTCAGAAGGATCTTCATTTGTTGTTCTTCATCTCTCAGATGCCTGGGCCTCAATGAAAAAGAATATCAGTAAATATTAACATTTATACAAGCATCAAGAGTCGTACTTGGCTTAAAACGTGTTTGGACCTAATGGGGCCAGATCCCACCTGGTGTAAATCAGCCATAGCTACACTGGAGTCAATGGGATCAGATTATCTATCTAATCTATCTAAATGACTGGAGGATAGCTAATGTGATGCCAATTTTTAAAAAGGGCTCCAGAGGTGACCCTGGCAACTACAGGCTGATAAGCCTCACTTCAGTTCCGGGCAAATTGGTTGAAACTATCATAAAGAACAAACTTGTCAGATACATAGCTGAACATAATTTGTTTGGAAATAGTCAACATGGTTTTTGTAAAGGGAAATCATGCCTCACCAATCTACTAGAATTCTTTGAGGGGTCAACAAGCATGCAGACAAAGGAGATCCAGTGGATATAGTGTATTTAGATTTTCAGAAAGCCTTTGACAAGATCCCTCATCACAGGCTCTTAAGCAAAATAAGCAGTCATGGGATAAGAGAGAAGGTTGTCTCATGGATTGGTAACTGGTTAAAAGATAGGAAACAAAAGGTAGGAATAAATGGTCAGTTCTCAGAATGGAGAGAGGTAAATAGTGGGGTCCCCCAAGGGTCTGTTCTAGGATCAGTCCTATTTAACCTATTCATAAACAATCTGGAAAAAGGGGTAAACAGTGAGGGGGCAAAATTTGCAGATAATACAAAACTACTCAAGATAGTTAAGTCCCAGGCAGACTGCGAAACACTATACAAGGATCTCAGAAAACTGGGAGACTGGGCAACAAAATGGAAAATTAAATTTAATGTTGATAAATGCAAAGTAATGCACATTGTAAAACATAATCCTAACTGTACATATACAAAGATAGGGTCTAAATTAGTTGTTACCCCTCAAAGAAGTGATCTTGGAGTCCTTGTGGATAGTTCTCTGAAATCATCCACTCAATGTGCAGTGGCATTCAAAAAAGCGAACAGAATGTTGGGAATCATCAAGAAAGGGATAGATAATAAGATAGAAAATATCATATTGCCTCTGTATAAATCCATGGTACGCCGACACCTTGAATACTGTGTCCAGATGTGGTCGCCCCATCTGAAAAAAGATTGGAATTGGAAAAAGTTCAGAAAAGGGCAACAAAAATGATTAGGAGTATAGAAGGGCTTCCGTATGAGGAGAGATTAATAAGACTGGGAATTTTCAGCTTGGGAAAGAGGTGACTAAGGGGGGATATGATAGAGGTCTATAAAATCATGAGTGGTATAGAGAAAATAAATAAGGAATTGTTATTTACTCCTTCTCATAATACAAGAACAAGGGGCCACCAAATGAAATTAATAGGTAGCAGGTTTAAAACAAACACAAGAAGGTATTTTTTCACAAAACGCACTGTCAACCTCTGGAACTCCTTGTCAGAGGGTGCTGTGAAGGCCAATACTATAACAGGGTTCAAAAGGGAGCTAGATAGATTCATTTAAGATAGGTGCATCAATGGCTATTAGCCAGGATGGGCAAGAATGGTGTCCCTAGCCTGTGTTTGCCAGAAGCTGGGATTGGGTGACAGGGCATGGATCACTTGATAACCTGTCTGTTCATTCCCTTTGGGGCACCTTCTATTGGCCACTGTCAGAGGACAGGATACTGGGCTTGATGGACCTTTGGTCTTACCCAGTATGGCCATTCTTCTCTATCTATCTAATCATGCATATCATTTCTTGTTTGTGCAATCTCTCTCTCTCTCTCTCTCTCTCTCTCTCTCTCTCTCTCTCAGTGGACCCATGTCTATATCACATAGCCCCCACAAGGTGCATCATGGCTACTGTTCTTGCCTCCCAATAGAGTCTACTAACCTTGTCTTCACCTCCTCTATGGTCTCAGGCAATGGCACGTTGAGTGTCTCGGGCAGGAAGGTCGCCGCAATGCCGGAGATGATTGGGGCAGCTCCATAAATGATCAGTGGCAGGAAGGGAATGTATTCCTCCAACATCTTCACCAATGGGGCAATGATGCTGCCCAGACACATCATGGTGTTGCTCAAACCCATGCCGGTCTGCCTGTGAATTTGAAATCATAACAAACAGAGCTATTAGCATAAGCCACAATGATGAGAAAAATCTGGGCTAAGGAGCTCACAGGCAATAAGCCAAGCAGTACCTCTCAGCCAGGCCCTGTGGACTAGTAGAGTGACTAGGGAATCAGGACACCTGGGTTCTTTTCCTCGCTCTGCCTCTGACCCACTGTGTAACCTTAGGCAAGTCCCTTCCTCTCTCCATTCATCTTTTTCTCCTCACACCCTCAGTCTGTCTTGTCTATTAGGATTGTGAAGAGCAGAGACTGCTGTCACTATGTATCTGGGCAGCACCTGACACAATGGGGCCCTAATCTCAATTTGGGTCTGTGCAGTGCCTTCTACAGTGGGAGCACTGATCTCACTCGGGATCTGTGGAGTGCCTGGTACAATGGGGACGTGATCTCAGTCAGATCAACTGTGCAGCAGTTGGCACCATGGGGCTCTGGGGTGGTCTCTAGGTGCTAACGTAACAAATGGGATCTTTCCTGGGGGTAGGTTACCCCACAAGTGCAGGGTTTCTTGCAGCTGGGACTGGGTTAGCTAGATCTTTGATCTGATGTGGCAATTCCTAATTCCTAGAAGGGCAATTTTGGGTGGCTAGACTGAGACGTCTCAGAGGGCCCTCACTTTTCAGATGGCACATCCTCAGCAATTGCAGAGAATCAGGCCCAGTTGGGGTGTCCTAACGTGAGGATCCCTTGAGGTGCCCAAAATCACCAGTAGAGCTGGTCGGGAAATTGTTTTCCTGTCCCATGATACATTTTGAGATTTCAAATATTTTTCCCATTCTGAATCAGGACCAACTATTGAAATTTCAAAAAATTTTGTGAATTCAACAGTATAAAAAAAATCTTGGTTTTGGTCCCTCACATCATTTCAACTCAATTTTGACCATTATAAATTTGTACAAAAAAGGGTTGTTTTTTAATACAGATTCCAAAACACAAAGTTCTTTCCAACCAGAAAAAACTGAAATTTTCGTTTTGGAAATGTAATTTCCAACCTTCCCAGTATTTTTTCTAATTTACACTTTCCCATGAAAAGCTTGGGCTTTGATTAAATAGCTTTTTCCGTCAGAAAAATACATTTTGATGAAAAGTTCCCAACCAACTCTAATCACTAGTCACTTGGCTCTGGTCTTTTGCTGTTCCACGGGGCTGCATGTGACGTTTGAGCTGCACTCTCTGAGTTTTTTCTACATACCTAATCACTGTGGGGTACAGCTCACTCGTGTAGAGGTAGACACAGTTAAAGGAGGCAGCAAGACAGCCTTTTCAAACGACAGCCAGAACGGTGCGCAGGGTCTTCAGATCTTGGGAGAAGCACACAGCAGAGGAGGGTTAAGCAGGTGGAAAAAGGCTGAAATGCTCAAGAAGGGTCAGGAGTCAGTGGGATGTATCCCAGCCCCTGGTGCCGATGGGGCTAGATCCGCAGCTGGTGTAAAACAGCATAGCTGCACTGGAATCAATGGGGCCAGATCCCCAGCTGCTCCATTAAAGCCAAAAGGGGCAAGAAATCAATGGAGCTGGGCTAATTGACACCAGCTGAGGGTCTGTGCCTCAGTTTGCCATCTAGAAATAAGAGTGATAGTCCTTTCTGTGTTGTGTCTATTTAGATTGTGAGCTCTTTGGGGCAGGGCCTCTCTCTCCCTTTAGGTCTGTGCAGTACTCGGCACAATGGTACCCTGATGTCATCTGGGGTCCTTGCAGGACCTCACCCAATGATCAAATACTAATAACCATCTACCCAGCTTTGTTTGTGAAACTGGGTCAGTCACCCATCCCAGACAGCGCCTCATCCACTTCGCAACCATCTTGCAATAGGCCAGCCTGGATCAGGCTGAATATGTCTCTCAGGTTGCTTCATGGGGAAGTGCCATGGCAACTGGTGTCGTAAACACGTGTCAGCTGCTTCAATCCGTGGCAGCAGCAGGTGGTTCTGTACCCTGGAGTACCTCAGCCACAGAACACAGCTGTGACGTATCCGTGGGCTTGAGACCCATTAGCCCTTATGGATCAGGTCTCCTGGCTCTTCTCTCTCCCCTGCAGCTGACCATATCAGCCAGGCTTTGGACCTTTGGTAGGACAAAGGCTTGAACACTTCCGGATCGAACCCTGAAAATCCAGGACACTAAGTAACCACCTTGTGGCACAAAGATGTTGGCTAGGATAGAGAGTCCAGCCAGGATGAGGGTCAAGGCCTGTGTGAACCGGCGCCCGATGAAGCTGATTGTGAAGACGGAGATGAACTTTGCTGGGAAATCAACAGCTCCAAAGACCAGCTGGATCAAGAAGATATTGACACCAAAATTCTGCAGGTCCATGGCCAACCCATAATAGGCAAAGCTGGTGGAGAACCTGGGATGAAGCAGACAGGTATTGATGCATAGAGAGTCCTTATCATTGAGTTTATTTGTTACACGCATGTTCCCTTTCAGCAATAGGCCCTGCAAAAGTGGGTAGACTTCATTAGTGGGTAGACTGCACTGTTTTCTGTTCATGGCTGTGAGAGGGGATTAGGGTCTAGTGAGTTAGACTGGGGAGCAGCTGGGAGCCAGAACTCCTGAGTTCTATTTCCAGCTTTGGAAGAAGTGGGGCCTAGTGGTTAGAGCAAGAGGGGACTTTGCTCTGTTGTTAACTCTCAGAGGAATGGGGGCCAATAGCTAGAACAGGACACACTAGGCACCAAGGATTCCTGGGTTCTTTTCCCAGCTCTGCACATGGAATGTGTCCTAGGACTAGGAATAGGTGACTATAGGAGCCAGGACTCCTGAGTCCTATTCCTGCTTCTGGGTAGAATCACCTCCTGATGGTTTTCTCTACATGCTGTCTCCCAGGTGGGATTTACTGAAGTCTAGCTATAACATACTGAATTGTGATCTAGTGGGATATTCAATCAAGGTGAAATTGACTGTCACTGACATGCCATGGGATGTCAGTAGAGCTTAGTAGAGCTGAGCAAAATTTTTCATCTAAAACTTTTTTCAGCACAAAGTGCAGACTCAATGACATCCAAATGTTTAGGGAATTCATGTCCCTTTGGCTGAATTGTTTCAGATAAAAAAAAAAGCCCCACAAAACAAAAACAAAACAAAACAAAACAAAAATCTAAATGTTTTCAGTTTTGGATCAAAATGAATGTTTGTCTCAAACATTTCTTTAATTTTATTTTAAAAAATCTTAAAATATTTAAAATCAAAACAAAATGTTTCACTTGATTTTTTTTCAACTTTTTGATTAGTCAAAAATTAAGAAAAAAATTGTTTTCTGTTCAACGCAAAATGATTTTTTGTACTGATTTTTCGGAATTGCCTGCGGGTAAGAAAATCCTTTATTTTCCTCAGTGAATAGTCGTGCCTGGTTTACTTGCTACTGGCTGCTTCATATCATCGTCTCAGCTTCCTCTTTGTGCAAGCACAAGAGCCGACTAACCATACAAAGCAGAGGCAGAAGCAGACCCGGCGTACGACAGGGGTCCGCACCAGGTCGATGAAGGTATAGCTGCTCTTTGCAGAGGCTGTTTCTTTCTGCATGTTGGATCTCAAGACCTGGGAAGAGAGGAGAATTCTGGATAATGGCATGGGGCCTCCATGGTGGGAAAGGCCTGGAAACAGAGCAGGGGAATGGGAGGGAATGAGATTCTGGATCATCCAGTGGTGCCAAAATTCTAGTTTCAGAGGAGGCCTCAGTCTAGACAAAATAATGTATATGTGTGGGAAGGGATGGATCGATGGATAGAGAGAAGGGTTTGCATGGGGATGGATGGATAGTTGGATGGATAGAAGCATTTGTATGGGATTGATGGATAGAGAGGTGTCTGCGGGAGATGAAAGATAGATGGAGATGAATAGAGAGATTATGTGTATGAGTATATGTTTATAAAAGATGGATACATAGATGGCTGGATAGGCGGTTATGTATGTATGACTGTAGGTAGAGAGATTGATAGAAGATACCTTGTAGGTATGGGAATCCCATTGTACGAGAAAGAAGTCAGACCATGGTGAGAATACCATTGCTCAGGGAACACTAAAGCCAGTTGCGCCACCGGTGTACATGTGCAGAGTCCCCATGAAATGAGTGCAACCAGACTGATTTATATCTGCTTGTCTTGCGTGCCTATATCGGCCGCTGGAGTTGGTGGGAGCTCTCAGGCTCTCTGAGATCCAGTCTTACCTCTGTGTTAAGTTTGTCTCCTTCTTCCTTCTTCCGGTTTATCCTGGCCACTCTCTGGAGCTGCTTCACTGCCTCGTCGGGTCTGCCGGCTATTACCAGCCAGCGGGCAGACTCCACGAACCACCTGGGAAGCAGAAGATATGAAAACACACCTGCACAGAACACGCGCATTGCTCTTGTTGAACTGCGATCAGCCCCACTGGAGCACAGTGCTGTTCTTCTACACTAGGGGCAGTGCCCAAAGCCAGTGCAGGGTACAAGCAGTGACAGAGGCAGCAGGGAGCATGTCATGGAATAGCCTCCGTGGAACCTGCATTCTCTGGTCTATCTCCTCCCCCCGCTACCTGCAGCCCCCTAGTGACAGCCAAGTGTTACTGCAACTTGAGCCTCCATTCCCACCAGGAGACTGCCCAGTGGCAGCAGGTGGTACTGCACCTTGCCATGCATCAGGAAGGAAGGATGGTGATAGGGTGATAGCCGAGACCTGGCTTCAATTCCCTGCTCCCCTGCAGACTTCTTGTGTGACCGTTGCTAGTCACTTAGTCTGTCTCTGTGTCTGAATCCCCGCATCTGTACAATAGGATAATAGCACTGCTCTCCCTCAGAAGGGTGTTGTGGTTACAGCTGGTTGGCACTGTTCTGCTCAAATATTTGTCCACTGAAAAATGCGGGTTTGTTCAAACTGAAACTGTTTGCAGGGAAAGGTTGGTTTCAATGAACCTCTTGATTTTAAAAAAAAAAGAACGTTTCAAAATTTGTCCTGTGTCAAAATTAAAAGTTTCAACAATTTTGTTTCAAAATTTTTGATCATTTACACTAAAAAAAAGGGTAAAAAATAAACAAGCTCCAGATCAAAAAGAAAAATTTCAAAATTATCAAAAGGAAACATTTAAACTGACCCAACCGGAATATTTTTTCAGATGATCAATTCACAAAAGTTTTCCTGGTTTTGACTTTTGGCCAGATTCAGGATGGGAAAACTTTTCAAAGTCTCAAAGACTCTCATGTTTGTTGCCAGCCAGCTCTAGCTGTGAGGATAAATATATTAAACACTGTGATGTGCCTAGATATTATGGTGATGGGTGCTAGATAAATACCCATTATAGGTCAGTTCCTCATATTACCCAGCAGTGACATTATGGGTGGAGTAGAGTCCTCTTTGCTTTCACTGGAAATTTTTCACAATATTTTAAATTTTCTTCAACAGAACAAAAGTTTTCATTTTTCTTCCATTTTGGAAGGGTTTTTAATTTTTTTTTATTTCCTCTCTTTTATTTCCTTTTGCTTTCATGTTTTCACTTGAAAATGGGGGGAAGTGGGGAAAATATGGCTCCAAAACATTGAAAAGAAAATTTTTGTTGTGTCAAAAAATTAACAAACTTAGAAAGAAATGGTTATTTTTCAGGAAACCCGCCCCTCCCCCCCAAATCCTGAAAACTAAAATAAAATGTTTGCTTTCATTGCAAATTTTTGAAGGAATTTTGGGCGGGGGAGCCATTTTTCATGGAAAACAAATTTAAGACATCAAATCTTCAACTCTCTCTATTCATACGTTATCCGCTTAGTCTTGCCATTTCCCTGGTTTGCTGAAACAATTCTAGGTATGAAACTCCACAGCTTTCATCGTTCTTTTTTCATTATTTGCATTACCGTAATGCCCTGAAGATCCAGTCATGGGGCAGAACCCCATTGTCCCAGGCACTGAACAAAAACACAGTCGCTGCCTCAAACAGCTTATAATCTAAGGACAAAACAAGCAACAAATGGATACAGACAAAAGAGCACAAGAAAACAGTGAGACAGTACTGGTCAGCATGATAGGCAATGATCTCTGCACACGAGCACCCTAACCTTCGTCAGTTTTTTTTTTAAGCCACACAGCAAAGGAGAGTTTGAAGAAGGATTTGAAGACGGACAATGAGGTACCTTTTCTGATGTTTACAGGGGAACTCCTCCCAGGTATGAGGGGCAGCATGATAGAATGCACAAACGTGCTTGCTTGAAAATTTAGGAAGCGGGCAACGGAGGCAGGCATCATGGACCAGTCGGAGTTGGGAGTCAGCATTGACAAGCAACAAAAAGTTGATACAGACAGGAGAGCACAAGGAAACAGTGAAACAATATTGGTTAGCATGATAGGCAGTGGTCTCTGCACACCAGCAGCCTAACTGTCATCAGGTTTTTTTGTAAGCCACACAGCAAGGGAGAGTTAGAAGAAGGACAACGAGGTACCTTTGCTGATGTTTACAGGGGAACTCCTCCCAGGTATGAGGGGCAGATGATGGAATGCACTAAGGTGCTTGTTTGAAAATTTAACAAGCGGGCAATGGAAGCAGGCATCCTGGGCCAATCGGAGTTGGGAGTCGGCATGGTGCTAGTGAATGACAGATGGGATAGGTATGGTGCAGTAGGGCGTGAACAGCTTTGAAAGTGAAGATGAGTAGTTTATGTATGATGTGATGAAGAATGGCGAGCCAGTGGAGAGCTGCAAAGAGAGAGGTGACATGGACAAAGCGATGAGACAGGGGAATGATCTTTGCAGTAGTGTTTTGAATGGATGTAAGTGGAGGAAGATTGCATTTGCCAAGGCCGGAGAAGGGGATGTTGCAGTAATCGAAACGCAAGATTATGAGAACCAGGATAAGAGATTTGTTTATTCTACTTGCTTAACATTTGTCTCATTCGTGCATCCAGTGAGAAAAGCAGGATGGAAGGGGTATGGATCAGAAAGGATAAGGGTGAGCTAACCTACCAGGAGTAGATGAAGCAGATGAAATAGGGCAAAGACACCACAAGCTGCAGCCAGCGCCAATTGGGGATGACGTAAGCCACCCCAGCCAGAATGCACTGCCCGATTGTATAGCAGTATCCATACATGGTGACCACAATGGCCCGTGTGTGCGTGGGTGTCCATTCCACAGCTGGGGAGAGACACACACAAAGGGAAAATAATCTCTCTGTCCTTGGGATGATGACCTCTAGTGCTGAGAACAAGCACGAGTGGAGGCAGCAGGAACATGTACAAACAGCCTTCCCCTGGCTCTTTGAGGCTGAGATGAAATAACTCCCTAGAACCTGCATTCCCCGATCCATGCCTCCTTCCCCTGCTAGTTGCATCACACCTAGTGGTAGTAGGTGGTACTGCACCCTGCTGGAGGCGCTCCATTCCCCCTCGCCATGGCAGCAGCCAGTACTGCGCCCTGCAGGGTTGCAGCAGCTCTAACACCCCACAATGGGACACTTATGCACCCTGAAGTACATCAGCCACAATACACAGCTGTTATGTAATTGAATAAGCTGAGTCCCATTAGCCTGTGATACCCAACTGCCCCTGGGTCCTTCAGTTCCTAGAGGACCAGTATACATTAAATAGTGCAAGGGACTTTCTAGTAATGAGGAGGGCATTCTGTAGCTCCTGGCTGACGCACATGGCCTGTGCCTGTTCTGTAGAAGATGTATTGTGGAATCTCTGTTCTGTTATGAATTATCATCATCTGATGATGGCACTCCACTCTAAATAGCTTCCATTCCATTCTTGGGGACCTGCATTCTATTGGAAGCTGACATGTTTTGTGGCTCTCAGGCAGGGGCTGAGCACACAAATAGGTTTAGGAAACCCACGTCCTGGCTCCGAAGGACCTGGGAGAGAGGGAGACTGCCACCCGCAGGTTGGGTGGCAGGGGGGATGCAGGCCCACCCACTCCACTGCGTCCCAGCCCGGGGCCCTAACAGCGGCAGAAGACCTGTTGCTGCATCAGTGGGGATTCTGACTGCAACACACTGACATTGGCTCTGGGTGTGCTGCAGCCAGACTAGGGTCGGCTGCCCCCGGGCTACTTCCTACCTCCCCCTCTAGAGGTACCTGCGTCTGGACAGAGTCTTCCCAGGAGTCAAGCACCATGGGCTCCTCTGGGTACCCGGCGGGCGGTAGGCTTGGCAGCTCCTCTGGATAACTTGCCACAGACGAGTTTACCAGCTTCTCCGGGGTCTGGTCAGCATCTGGCCAGTCCTCGGGTCAGCCGCAAACTGCAGGAGTCTCCCAACTGGGAGCTAGGCCACAGGCGTCTGGCTTCTCCAGTGGCCGGGCCTCTAGTGAACTCTGGGCAGTGCTTCTATATCGTGATGCCCACTTTTCCCAACCTAGTGCTAAAAATTTCCCAAATCTGGTGGAAAAATTCCAAGATAAAGCTTTTTACAGTGCTTCTATATCCTGGGAACTTTCCCAAAACTTGGGAATTTGTGAGTAAAATGTTTCAACTTGGGAAATTGGGAATTTTCATTCAAAACATTTTACTCAAAAATTCCCAGTTTTTGGGAAATTTCCCAAGATATAGAAGCACTGGCTCTGGGGTTGGGCTTTTGTACTTCCTGTCCTGCACCCTGACCTCTAGGGGGTGGGCGCAAGCTCCACTGGCTTCGCCCACTTTGGCTTCCAGAGGGGCTCGTCCCACTCTGGGGCGGCTGGGAACCAGGCCGCCTCACTACAGGGACCTGCATGCTATTGGAAGCTGCCCTGTTTTGTGGCATCTCCTGTGCTCTGGCGCTGCAGAAGCACACGGAGGTGGGATTGTTCCAGAGAACTCAGTTCTCGTTTAGGTACCACATTTTCAGACAGGCCCAGGTTTCAAGGTGCAAAATACCTCCTAAATAACGTGCTCAGGTCTTCGTCAGCTGAGGCAATTGGTGTCCAAAGGGAGCTGCTGAGTGCTTTGGTAAATCCAGGTTGGAATGGGACCTAGGACTTTTGGAAAATCTAGCTCCCGATTTTTGGTGCTGAGACCTTGGACATCCCACCCATGCGGTGTGTGCTTCTGGTCTCTGTGCTCCCACCACAGAGTAATTTATCAGAAGCGGGAACAAGGCACCTCCGTCCATCCCCAGTAACCAGCTCATCTTGTGTCTGGGATGGCAGGTGCCAGACACACTTACACAGAGAGACACCGTTCATCAGAATGCCCGAGAAGGCCATTCCGGTCAGGAAACAGAAGATGCAGTAGGCAGTGAAGCTGGGTGAGAAGGCAGTGCTGGTGCCCGTGACAGCCATCTGCAAGTAGCACCAGATCAAGGGAGACCTGCGGCCAAACCTGAACCAAAAAACCAAGAGAACAGGTGAGGGAAACCCAGGATACTGAGGCAAGTGTGTTCAGAGTAGGAGTTAAATCTGGTGCAAGGAACTATTGGTGCCATTGACTGGCATGGCTCCCTGGCTTGGGGAATGGGCAAAGAGGCAGGAGGCCCCAGTTCTAAAACCAGCTCTGTGGCATGTGACAAAAGGTTATTGATGAAAATACTTCATGTCAGCCGTGCTGTAGCTGCTAATGATGAGACCTGCAGGGCTGGATTAAGGCAATCTAGGGCCCTGGCAGTAGGGTTATCCCCTGGCTGGTATTTGACTGTTAGAAAAAATGCAATCTTGATTTAAAAATCTCCAGGGCTGGGGAATCCACCACAGTCCTTGTTCCAATGGTTAATTCTTTTTGCTGTTAGAAATTTGAACCTTATTTCCAGTCTGAATTTGTCTAGCTTCAATTTCCAGCCACTGGCTCTTGTTAGACCTTTGTCTGCTAGATGCAAAAGCTTCTTATCAGATTGCTGATCCCCATGTAGGTACCGATATAGAGAGCCCCATGTTTTTTGCAAATGTGAAATAATATGAAATAAAGCTAAAAACTCACCCTGCAGTGGAAGCTCCTGTCCTGTGGAGCTCAGGCTGGTTCCCCACTCTGAATGGGGGGGGCTCCCGGCCAAACCTGAAGAGCACTGCGACTCCGTGTGCCAGGCCACAACACCCTGAGTCGAGAGCCAGGCCCAGCCGCACCGCACAGGACCCCAGGACCCGCTTCTGCAGGGTGAGTGCAGGGCAGGCTCAGGGGTGCACTCACCTCCCCCAAAGCCTCCCAACCCCTGGTGGCAGGATTCAGCCCCTCTCTAGGGCCTCCAAACCCCAAGGCAAGACCCGATCCCCTGCATAGATAATATTAACAAAACAAAAATAACAAGAAATTCCCCAAAAAATAAAATAAACAATTATTAAAAGAATTCAAGAGGCTCCACTTACAGACTGTGATCAAGTCACCCCTTAACCTTTGCTTTCTAGATTGAGCTCCTGGAGTCTCTCACTGTAAGGCACATTTTCCAAGCCTTTACTCATTCTCGTGGGTCTTCTCTGACCCCTCTCCAACCTACCAACATCCTTCTGGGATTGTGGACACCGGAACTGAACACAGGATTCCAGTATCAGTTGCACCAGTGCCAAATACAGAGATACCATAACTTCTCTCCTCCTGCTCGAGATTCCTGATTGCCCCAGGAGCCAGCCTTGCTCGGCTTCATAACGACATTGCTCTCACCTGTCTGACAGACCTCCAAAGATGATGCCTCCCACCAGGACCCCAGCCATGTAGATGGACTGAGCCATCTGCTTCAACTGCCGGTAGTCACACACCAGGTCCTACTGTAAGGGAGAAAGAAAATGAAGCTGGGCTTGTGGTTAAGGCCCCAAACTGGGACTCAGAAGATCTGGATTTGATTCCTGGCTTAAGCTGATATTTTCAGAACCGTTAATGGCATTTAGACAGCCAGTTCCCATAGCAATCAGTTGAGGTCTGTACAGTGCCCAGTGCAATGGGGCCCTGATTGGAGCTGGGGTCCATGCAGTATCCGGCACAAGGGTTCCCCAGTCTGAGCTGGGCTCTGTGCAGTGCCAGAATGGGTCCTTTAGATGTTAATGTAGGATCAAATATAATGATCCCACGTGAGGCGGATGGTTTTGAATGGAGTGAGCGTTCAAGAGACTGGGACCTCTACTCCTAGCTCTGACACTGACCTTGGGCAAGTGATACTGCCTCGCTGTGCCTAAGTTTCCCCCAGTTGTGAGATGGGATAATAAGATTTAGTCACTATTGTAAAGCTCTTTGAGATCTAGGGGAGAGCAGGGCTAGCTCTTGACATCAGTCACAGTTCCTTTAATGTGGATTAGTGGATTGTGTCCAGTTTAATTGAGAGGAAACTGACTGCACAATAGACGGGGGAATTCCCACCCCAGCCAGTGCAACCACAGCTTCCTCCTACTCGTACACTGAAGGAATCAAGCCTCTGTGAAGCGTAAAGGCCGTGTCCTGCTTTCCTTTACACCTGTGCAATGGCAGCCACTTGAAGCTGCGTGGATTGAAGTCGCCTGGGGGGCCAGAATGTAACTGAGAACAGCACGTGGCCCTGGATGAAATTCTGCACTGACTTAGGCTGAAACCAAGCCGATGTCAATAGACATGCAGGGGCTGTAGCTTGGTGCAAATTTTAATCAGATACTAGGAAGAGGAGGATTGATAGATAGATACTCTGACCCACTCTGCCAAGAGGACAATGAAACTTACTTTCAAAAATCTATGAAAAGGCATGATTCTAACAAAAATATTTTCAACTCATCCACCCCATGGTTTCAGTATCCTTTTCCCAGCCGGTTACCTGCACTGCAGCAGGTCTTGCTCTCACGTACCTCTGTAATGATGGTGCTGGTGAAAATACTCTTGTCGTACACCCACCCATCAGCGCAGGGTTCAGTCTCCAGCTCGGTTAGGTTTGTGATTGTGGCATTGGAGTCTAGGAGCTGCCACTGCATGGTGACAAAGCGGTGACACTTCTCTGGCTGCTGGTTGCTGTCCATGGGGACGGAGACCCTGAGGAGGTCCTTGGCAGCGAGCTTTCCGGTGAGATTGGTGTAAGGACTGTTGTTGTTGATGTTAATATGGACATGGCAGTGGTGCTCAGAAGTGGCAGCAGTGAAGTTCTGCAGGAGGTTATGGCTGGCCAGCATGAAAAGTGGGATAGCCAGTAAGATCGCATAGATGATTTGGAAGCGACCTATACCCCCGACGTGGTCCAAGAGCTCGGCAAAACTCATGGTGCCGGATTGGAAGATTCAGCACTAACCGTCTGGGTTAAGCAAAAACGATGGGGCTCGAATAATGGATGTTACCTGAATAGGTCGATTACTTGTAAAAATTAAACGTTGTGCGATGAAAATATGTACACAGAAAGACGTTAATTTGAATCCAGCTTGTATTCCACTTCACAACTTCAAAGACAGCTATAAAGCGCAGCATTTCTTACAAAAAGTCAGCTGTTGGCAAATAGTGTCCATGGATTCTTGAGGGTGTCGTTTCCAAAGAAGAGGCATTGAGTTATATTCTCCCTAAATAACTGAGTGTGCTACTATGTTGCTTCTCCTTTGTTGCAAAAATTCCCATGCAACCATTCCTAGTTTCCTGTCAGCTGACGGAATACTCCACACACCTTTTCTATGAACTCTAGACTCATAAGGGAATGGTTTTTCCAAGCTTCATTCCACGTTGATCCTTGCATTTTACCTCTGGAAAAACAGGTGGGGTTTATATATCGCTCGGAGGGTTATATAAGGCCTTAAGCAGGTCACTTGGTTAAAATTTAACTTTGTTTTGCATGGATTAAGTCCAAAAAAGAGAGAAAGCAATGTGCTAGATACGGTGCTAAATCCTTCCAGTGCAGGGGTGACAAACACGCTGATCCAACCTGCTAAACCACATTGCCTTTGAGTGAGTATATTATTCACACCACAGGGCTAGAAATTACCTCTGGCTAAAAAGAATCCTGATTTAGCTGAGATACCACAAGCCCACCTCTGTTCTGAGTAGAGTGATCAGAGAGCAAATGTGAAAAATCGGGACGGGGCGAGGGGGTCATAGGACCCTGTATAAGAAAAATACCAAAAAATTGGGACTGTCCCTATAAAATTGGGACATCTGGTCACCCTAGTCCTGAGTCGTCACGATTGTGACTTTATTGATATAATCTGGGACCATATAGATCATTGTTGCAACCAAGGTCCTGTAGTGGCATGCAAATCTTGTATAAAGGGGGTCAAATTGGGTGTCTAAGACAAGGTTATGGTTTACTGGTTATGATTATGCTATCTATATGTGTGTATCAATTTTGTAGTTGAAATTATGAATATTGGCTCTATACTGTCTGTATTTCACACTTACGCTATGCTGCTGGGTGACATCCCAGACAAACTGGTGTTAGCTCTGCCTAGCCTGCTTGATGGCCCATTAAGGACCATCAGCTATACAATGGACCCATTGAGAGAAGGCAAATATGCCTTGAGACTCAGCAAAGTATGCAGGAACTTGCCCATGTGACTCCAGACTCCATTTTGCTGTAATTTTCCATGGTAAGAACAAAGAAGTGTTCTTACACCTGGAAAAGACTATATAAGGCTGATGCCTCATCTCCACCTTGTCTTCAATCCTGCTTCATACCTCTGGAGGAACTTTGCTACAAGCTGAAGCTTTGAACAAAGGACTGATGACCCATCCCAGCGGGGGATGTATTCCAGAGACTTGATTTGAACCTGCAGTTTATTCTATCACTGTTGCAAGCCTGAACCAAGAACTTTGCCATTACTGTATGCAGGGCTGGCTTTAGGCCGATTCAGCCGATTCGGCTGAATTGGGCCCCGCGCCAAGAGGGCCCCGCGCCGCAGCTCTCCACCCCGCCCCCAGCTCACTTCCCCCTCCTCCCCTCCCCTGAATGCTCCGCCCCCTGCTCCTCCCCCGCCCCTGCTTCCTGCGAATCAGAGGTTCGCGGGAAGTCTGAAAAGAAGCAGGGGCGGGCAGGCAGCACCAGGTAAGCTGGGGTGGTGGGGGGTGTGAGAAGGGCTCCGGGGAGGCGCGGCGCGGCCCAGTGCAGCCCCGGCCAAGCACCTCCGGCCCCAGCAGCTCCGGCCCCGGAGTGCAAGTCTGGCCTGCTCAGCTCGGCTCCGGCCCAGGCCCCGTGGCCCGGTTCGGGCCTGGCCCTTGTCCGGCCCCCAGCTCGGCTCCGTCCCGGCCCCCGCGGCTCAGTTCAGCTCCGGCCCGGCCCGGCTCGGCTCCGGCCCGGCCCCCCGGCTCAACTCCAGCCTGGCCCCGGCAGAGCGGCTCGGGCCCGGCCCCCGCGGCTCGGCTCCGGGTCCAGCCCGGCCCCCGCGGCTCGAGCCTGGCCCCAGCTGAGCGGCTCCGGGTCCGGCCCGGCCCCCGCGGCTCAGCTCCTGCCCGGCCCTGGCTGAGCAGCTCCAGGCCAGACCCAAGCCCCACGACCCCGGCTGGAGCTCCGGCCGGAGCGGGGCCCGATTCCTGGGTGTGGGACTTGCGGCAAGCCACGCCCCCAGGAATCGGGCCCCGCTCTTGCTAAAGCCGGCCCTGACTGTGTAATTGATTCCATGTAACCAATTCTAACTCTCATCTCTATCTTTTCCCTTTTATGAATAAACCTTTAGATTTTAGATTCTAAAGGATTGGCAACAGCGTGATTTGTGGGTAAGATCTGATTTGCACATTGACCTGGGTCTGGGGCTTGGTCCTTTGGGATCAGGAGAACCTTTTTCTTTTACTGGGGTATTGGTTTTCATAACCATTTGTCCCCATAACGAGTGGCACTGGTGGTAATACTGGGAAACTGGAGTGTCTAAGGCCTGGTCCCCACTAAGTCCCCACTTCGGAGTAAGGTACGCAAATTCAGCTACGTTAATAACGTAGCTGAATTCGAAGTACCTTAGTCCGAACTTACCGCGGGTCCAGACGCGGCAGGGAGGCTCCCCCGTCGATGCCGCGAACTCCTCTCGCCGAGCTGCAGTACCGGCATCGACGGCGAGCACTTCCGGGATCGATCCCAGAACATCGATTGCCTGCCACCGGACCCTCCAGTAAGTGAAGACGTACCCTAAGGAGATTGCTTGTGAGACTTGCGGTTAGCCAGTGGGGTGAGACCGAAGTCCTCCTAGTCTGGCTGGTTTGGTTTGCCTGCCACTCATTCCTTGCAGCTGAAGTGCTAGGGGACTCAATCAAGCCATTTGGGGGGTTTTAATGAAGGATAATATCTGAGTAAAAAAGAAATGAGATATGATCCTAAGACTGTTGTGTTATGGGTTGTTGTTTGTCTTGGTTCCCAGGTACCAGTGACTGGCATAGATAGATTGATACATATGGGGATGGCGGGATGTGCATGGGGATAGATAGATGGACAGATATTTCTTTTGGGTCATGTCGTATGTTTGCTGGGGGGAGGGAAAAGCTGAGGAGCTCAGCAGAAGTGGGGCAGTTCTGTTCTGTGGGGTTGAGCAGGGCAGTGTGAGCTCACATAGCCAGTCTGTGCCCCGCCCCACAGCTCTGTGAGGGCCCCTGTCTGACCTGGGCAGACTCGGAGGCAGATCTGCCATCTGCACTGCAGAATCAATGGCGCCTGCAGCCTGTCGTGGGGAGGGAAGTAGGAGCGGAGGCTACTGCAGGAGCAGCTACTGAGTGCAAACCATGGCCCAGCCCATTTCTTCCTCCTTCCCCCCAGGGGTGCTGGAACAAGTTCTACAGGGAGGTGCTGAGAGCCATTGAACCAAACTGTAAACCCCGTATATGATGGAAACCACTTCAAGCCAGGGGGTGCTGCAGCAACCCCCACAGCCCTAGTTCCAGCACCTATGCCTCCCGCCCTCCTGCAAACCATGGTCCAGCCCCTCTCTTCCTCCTCCCCCACAATTTCCACCCCTCTCTCTTGTTTCTGTGTTTCCCTGCAGGTGCCGCCCAGTGCTGCGTAGGTTGCAGGAGCAGTGGTTGAAGGTACAACTGATATCCTGGGGCTCACCACACTGTTGGGGCAGAGGTGCTGGGATTGCTGGGAGTAGCCAGTGTCAGGGGCTCGATCTCACAGGGGGACGATTTGAAGGGACTCAGGGACTAGGGTGCAATGTCTGGTACCCTGCAAGGCCAGGTTAGGGCTGGCATTGCCCAGAGGGCAGTGCATGAGGGATGGAGCTGACACCCAGCTACAACAGGGAACGCCCTTTTGTTGGAGGCAGGGGTGACAGGGCGACTCACAGTCCTGAGCACAGTCCAATAACTTGGGGCTGGGGGAGCAGAATTGCTGTGGGGGTTTGGGACGGTACGTAACTCATTGCTGGGCTGGCCAAGGGGCAGATGTAGGGCTTGGGGTAGAGCTGGGAGGGGAACATTTTTCCCCATCCCTTCTGAGGCTTCACGATTTTGACACTTTTTTCTCATCTCGCGTTTGGACAAAAAATCGCAATGTCCAAAAAGTTCACGGACCGATAAACCTAAGAAAAAAGTCCAGCTGGGTGACTCAAAACACTCCTTTCAATTTCCACCTTTTTCATCTATTTTTTTTTCCTAGTAGAAATAAAAAAATGTAAGATGGTCATTTAGAAACTGAAAACAAAATGTTTCATTTTGAAAAGGGATATTTGGACAAGTTAGACACCCCGCCTCCCCTGATCTGTAAATCTGGGATAACGGTCCTGACCTCCTTTGTAAAGCGCTTTGAGAACCAGGGCTGCAAAGCCGTAAGCAAGAACTAGGGATTATTAACAGTGTTCATCAAGTGGGTCCCCTTTTTTCCACACTGTCCTTTATTGGGTCAGGGGGTTGCCTGATTGGTAACTGAAAAAATCACAATCTAATAATCTAACTAAAATCAATTTACAAAAGTTGAGCATAGTTCTGTATGAACCAAACATTAACAATGTCACAGTCTCTCTTCCTAAGAGATTTTTATTTACAAATCAGCTTCAAGTGTTGTTTCATGCTGCATTAAAACCAAAGACATGGTGTTCTCAAAATGTGGGTCATGACCCCATTTTAATGGGGTCACCAGGTCTGGCGTTAGACTTGCTGGGACCCAAGGCTGAAGCAGAAGCCTGAGCCCAACTTCCCAGTGCTGAAGCTCTTGGATTTTGGTTTTGGCCCCCGTGCCCGGGGCGGTGGGGCTCAGGCGGGCTCAGGCTTCGGTCCCCCCTCCTGGGGTCACGGTGTAATGAAGTTTGAGAACCGCTGAAAGACAATCACAGACTTCGCTAAAGCTGATGGGTGTGCCAACCCGCATTTCAATTTGTGGAAGAAACAATTAAGCCCCTTTATACAGTAGAGCCAGCTACAAAGAATGAAGTGACCCCCTCTGGAAGCTCAGAGCTACACCTGCCTGCTGAGGGGTTTCCCGGGTTGCAGACACAGGGGCTAGGAGGTTGGTTTTGCAGCCTGAGTGTGCTGGAGGCAGGAAGCCAGAAACAGTTGTGGGAGCCTGACAGGACGCAGAGAGGCAGGGCTTCTTGGTTACAGAGCCTGTTGGTGGGGCAGACTTGGGGATTTCTGAGGAGGGAAACTGTTGATTGTTACTCTCATCAGTGCTCGGGGAAACAGGACTGTGTGCATTCTTTGTGATTAAACTAGATTATATCATGAACTCCCGGTGCGATGCTGGGGCCTAAAGGGCCAATGTGATCCTTAGTTGTATAAACAGGGGAGTAGTGAGTAGGAGCAGGGAGGAGATTTTACCTCTGTATAAGGCATTGGCGAGACCCAGAGTGGAATAGTGCCTCTGGTGCCCACATTCTTGAAAGGATGTTGAAAAACCGGTGAGGGTGCAACTGAGAGCCAGAGAAACGATTTGAGGACTAGAGAAGATGCCTAACAGTGGGAGACCTGGGCAGCTCATTCTGTTTAGCTTCTCAAGGAAAAGAAGATTGAGAGGTGACTTGACTACGATGTACAAGGACCTTCATGGGGAGAAAATCCCAGGTACTAAAGGGCTTTTCAGCCTAGCGAGAAAGGCAGAACAAGAACCAATGGCTGGAAGTTAAAGCCAGACACATTCCAATTAGAGGCAACAGTGTTTCCCAGTGCGGATGATTAGCCATTGGAACAAACTCCTGAGGCGAGTGGTGGATTCTCCATCGCTCGATGTCTCCAAATTCAGACTGGCTGCCTTGCTGGAAGATGCTTTAGCCAAACACAAATTATTTGGGCTCCGTACAGGGAAGCAGACTAGATTATATAATGGGCCCTTCTGACTTCAAACTCTGTTAATCTATGAAAACCTACCAAGAACATACCTGTCTGTATCATCAATTTCTCCTGCTAATGGAAAGAACTCTACAAGACCCTGAATATTGGCAAACCACTGGGGCCAAGGGGACAGCACTACAGAGAAAGCTTCACCTCACAGCTTCTCCATCTATGGAGCTTTCTCACCACAGAGCCTCCCAATAAGGAAAGTATTTGGAATTTACAGGAATGGGGATTGAGCATTATGGGTGTCTAGAGACAGGAGAATGGGGCAGACATGGAGGAGGGAGCTGGAAGCAGCCAGTCGAACCACTGATGCCCAGTGCCACATGGTCTGAAGGATAGTGTTGCCCTGTGACTTAGAAGACCTGGCTCTGCTGCTGGGTGATCTTGAGTAAGTCATTTTCCCCGCTCTGTGCCTCAGTTTCCCCACCTTTATACAGGGATAATGATACGGCACTTTGAGATCTGCTAATAAAAAGCACTAAGTGCTACATGTCATTATTATTACTACTGTTTGAGCTAGAAGAGCAGCACAGCCTGCTGTTGTAGTGGCAAGGCCCACTTCTTGCATGTATTTTCCCCCAAGCAGTTGCATCTCACTGGACTAGGGTGACCAGACAGCAAGTGTGATAAATCGGGACAGTGGGTGGGGGGTAATAGGAGCTGTCAAGGCTGGATCCCCACTTTGAACTTTAGGGTACAAATGTAGGGGCCTGCATGAAAACTTCTAAGCTTAACTACCAGCTTAGCTCTGGTTCCGCTGCCACCATTTCCCAATTTTTCCCTCCCTGGGAAGCCCTGAGAAACCTTTCACCAATTCCCTGGTGAGTACAGATCCAAACCCCTTGGATCTTAAAACAAGGAGAAATTAACCATCCCCCCTCCTTCCTCCCACCAACTCCTGGTGAACACAGATCTAATCCCCTCGGGATCTAAAACAAGGAGAAATTAACCATCCCCCCTCCTTCCTCCCACCAACTCCTGGTGAATCAAGATCCAAACCCCTTGGATCTTAAAAACAAGGAAAAATCAATCAGGTTCTTAAAAAGAAGGCTTTTAATTAAAGACAAAAGTAAAAATCATCTCTGTAAAATCAGTATGGAAATTAACCTTACAGGGTAATCAAACTTAAAGAGCTCAGAGGACTCCCCTCTAGTCTCAGGTTCAAAGTACAGCAAACAAAGATAAACACTCTAGTAAAAGGTACATTTACAAGTTGAGAAAAACAAAGGAAAACTAACACGCCTTGTCTGGCTATTTACTTACAAGTTTGAAATAGGAGAGACTTGTTTAGAAAGATGTGGAGAACCTGGATTGATGTCTGGTCCCTCTCAGTCCTGAGAACGAACACACTCCCAAACAAAGAACACAAACAAAAGCCTCCCCCCCCCAAGATTTGAAAGTATCTTGTCCCCTTATTGGTCCTTTAGGTCAGATGCCAGCCAGGTTACCTGAGCTTCTTAACCCTTTACAGGGAAAAGGATTTTGGAGTCTCTGGCCAGGAGGGATTTTATAGTACTGTACACAGGACAGCTGTTACCCTTCCCTTTATAGTTATGACAGGAGCCTATGTAAGAAAAAGACCCCAAAACCAGGACTGTCCCTATAAAATCGGGACATCTGGTCACCCTACACTGGACCAGCCCTGGGCTCAGAGGTTAAGTAATCACAAGACTGTGTGCTGTGAAATGACTGTGTGTTTATTATAGGGCCATGTTTGCTCCCCAGTGTACAAAGGCTTGTTTTCTCCAGTACATAGGCTGAAACATAAGCTTTGGGATAGATTCATCCCGGCTGTATTTCCAGTGGGGTCTGTAATCTTTATCCCCCTCTTATGACAGGCAGGTGCAGAGCAGCCTCAGAGCAGCAGGGAGCATTTGCAGAAAACCCTGGTCTCTGGGCTGTAGTACCCCACTGGAGTCTGCATCTCCTGTTCTATGCCTCCTGCCTCTGCTATCTGCAGCCCCCCAGTAGTGGTCAGGTGTCCTGCACCATCAGGGCATGCCCCAGTGGCAGCAGGCAGTGCTGCTGTACATCAGCCACATAACACAGTAACAATACCCATGTTGGTGCTGAATTACATTGGCCCCTGGTCCCAGTCCCTGAGCAGCAGCTGTGTGGGTATTGGGCATCAAGAAGTGTATGATTCAGAGTTTGTCCCTGACTCCTTTCAAAGCGGGGGGAAAGGTTGCATTACAGAAAGCTGAGGCCACCTAGGAGGTAAGGGGCATCATTGTACTCCTTGGCATACTCAGAGCTTTGGTTAGCCCTGGGGGTGGCGGGTTCCTGCCTGTTCCTGAGAGCTTTGAATCAGCCCACACATTCCTTTCCCAGTAGGTTTCTCTCTTGCAACCCTTCCCCCAAGCTGCGGTGCAGATTTAACCCCCTTCCCCGTGAATGCTTGTGTGCAAAAACCCACCCTGTGTGTGGGTCTTAAAGGACAAGGTGTTAACTGTGAGAGTATGTGTATTTGGATGGAGGAATATTTGAAACGGAGCTGCTGCCACCCCCCTATTGGATCCAGAAGGCATCTGAGTCCGAGTGCCATCAGCAAGTCTCCTTGAGCAGAACTTTCTCCTGGTTCTGAAGGGGAATCTTCTCTTTGGTGTCTTCACCCCTCTTCATTCGGGACTTTTAATGAAATGGGGGTAGAGAGAGAAATACTAATGAAGCAGCGAGGCAGAACACGCATAAGTGATTTTCCAGCCAGCTTGAATACTAAAACGAGGCTCTGACATTATTCCCCAGGGCTGAACTTCCCTAGAGGAACAATACAAGGGTAGTGCACCACTGAAGAGCCCCATAGGCTAGTGGTTGATGCTCTGGGTGGGGACTCAAGAGACTGAGTTCTAATCCCAACTCAGCTGTTGACCCGCTGTGACACTGGGCAAGTCCTGTCTCGCCTCTGTTCCCCCCACTCATTGTCCATTTAGACCAGCGAGTCCCTGGGAGCTCGCCCAGGCCCCGCCGTGCCCTCTGAACATTCCCCCACATTTTGGGGACCTCTGATTTAGACGGTCAGATCTTCAGGATGAATCTGTCTTACTGTGCGTTTATGGGCACAACAGGGGCCCCAATCTTGGATGGAGACTGTGCAGCGCCTGGATAGCTACTTATCTTTCAACATACATGCCTAGTCTCTTTCCACTCACTGGAATCAGTCAGTGGATGGAGGATGATCAGGAAACTGTTTGTACAGCACCTAGCACAGCAGGGTACACGGCCATGACTGGACACCTGGGTGCTACAGTCGTACAAATAATAACAACTCTCTGCACAATTTGCCTTGTGGCTGGGTGGGGACAGGGCTGATCCCAAGCACCAGCTGAGTGTTTTGGCCTTTGGAGTCCAAGCCCTGTCTTGACCGCAGGTGTCAGACAGACAGGAAGAGAGGGGAGACCCCCCCACCAGACCAACCTCCTCCACAGTGTCTAGCAGTGTTTGGTTGTGAGTCTCCGGGAGGAAGGTGGCCACAATGCCTGAGATGATTGGGGCAGCACCGTAGACGACTGGCGATAGGAAGGAGAAGTATTCATCCAACATCTTGGCCAAGGGAGCCACAATACCTCCTACCCGGGCCATGGTGCTGCCAAAGCCCAGTCCGGTCTGCTTGGCGTTGCAGGGAAATAACCACCCAGAACAGGGAAGGATTAGCTCATTACTAGGTGGGAAGAGCTGCTGGGAATGCTAAATAGTGACCCAGCAGGATGTGCTGCTCACTCTTCACAGCCAGTGCTGACCCCAAAGCCCCAGCATGGCACTAGGGGGCATTGTGCTGCAGGGAGCAGGGTGGGGGCTCAGTAGGAGATGCTCTCTTCTCACAGTCAGTGCTGACTCCAATGCTGCAGTGCCATTCTAGGGGGCGCTGTGCTGCAAGGAATTGGGTGCAGGGTTCAGTAGGGGTCAGTTGGAAATGCTGCATCTTACCTGATCGGAGTGGAGTAGAGCTCCGTTGTGAATAGAAATTCGCAATTGAAGGCAGCTGAGAGACATCCCTTCCCAATCACAGCCAGCGATGTGCAGACTATCTGCAGCTGTGCAAAGAGGGGACAAGGAGAATCCAGGGCTAGAACCCTATTTCAAACTCTGAGCTCTCCCGTGCCTATCTTCCATTCTGCATCCCAGCACTGTAACCTTGGCAGCCTCTCTCCTCTGCCCTGCTTCGCCTGGCATATCCCCAACCCTGCTCTTTCTTCCTACGTCACTTCTCCAAGACCTGGCCTTTCCCCTCTCTCCAATGGGTAAGAATCTCCTCCATCTCTCATCTTGATTGTTTTATCCTCTTCCCATCTGACCTCACCCATGCCTAACTCAGGTCTATTCAGATAGATGGCTGTGTATGGAGATGGATAGGTGGTTATGTATATGGATGGATGGATAAATAGGCAGTTACGTATGTAGATGGATAGATAGAGAAAGAGAGAGAGAGAGAAAGAGAGAGATGCATACTGAGGGAGTCAATTACTCTTTGAGTTACTTTAGACTCATTGACATGTCTTTGGAGGTTATGCGCTAAGCACTGCCGTATGTGGATTGGACCAAACCCACCTCTAGGCACAAAGATTTTTGTGATGATGACAAGCCCAGCCAGGAGGAGGAAGGCTGAGAGCGTGACCCTGCACCCAATGTAGGACATGGAGATGGTGACCACCACTTTGGCTGGGAAGTCGACCGCTCCAAAAATCAACTGGAGCAGGTAGATACTGACGCCAAAGTTCTGCAGGTCCATGGCCCACCTGTAATAGGAGAAATTGGTAGAGAATCTGCCATTCACCATAGAGAGAGAGAGGCAAAGGGATGAGTGAGCGTCCTGTTGTGTGTGCAGCCTGGTGAGATTTAGCTCCAGGCCTAGTCAAAACTTAAACCCAATCTAGATGGGACTTGAGCGCTATCTAGGCCCTTGTGCCAGCTCTGTGAACAGGGTAGAGTTGGCCAGGGGAACTTTTAGTGTAATTCTTGTGGGTGCTCTGGTTGGTGTGTGCAGTGATGTAACAGAGTGCGGGGGCATTATTCAAAGCAGAGATGCCCAGGACTGAACGGACACACAAAGGGACCTAATGTGCACCAACTTTAGAGAGAAAACCCACAGACCTGAGAAGAACCTGACAGACAAGAGCCACATAGACACATAAGATAGACAGACAGATCTGTGTATGTCTAGGGATGGATTAAAGCATGGATGAATAACCCTTAGGGAGACAGATGTCCAAAATCTGTGGATTATCTATGCTCAGAAATGGACTAAGGTTATCGATACTGGATCTGCCAATCCTAATTTGAACCCAGATTTAGGATCAGTGCCGAAGGGAAGAAGTGCTCTTACCACACAATTGAGAGGCAGCAGAATATCCGGCGTATGGCGGGCATTCGTACCAGGTCCGATATCGTGTAGGAGGACTTCACCGTTGACAGTTCCTTCTGCATTTGGGATTTTAGAATCTAGTAGGAAACAAAAGGGTCAGTCGGGAAGCACATGACAGCCCCATGGATTCATCTATGACAACACAAGACCTGCCAATGGCTCCTTGCTCTGGCAAACGGTAGCTAGTCATTCCTTACTGAGGCAAACTTCCATGGACCTCAGGTTTCAGTTCAACAAGACCTACTTGTGATGGGATATAGAGTCCACATGCATTGACCATACAGGCCTGGTATTATTGGTACTATTAATTAGTAGTATTACGATAGCACCAAGAGGACACAACTAAGATCAGAGCTCAGTCACACAGCTCTCCCCCTCCCCCCGTTATTTGAACCCCCCCCTCACTCTGCCAGTGCCCCTCAATCCTGAGCCACAGCCGCAGCTGCTATCCCAGCCCTGGGCCTCCTCTGAGCCCAGACTGGCAGTTGTGTGACAGGATGTGCTGGTTTTATACCATGGACAAATATCCACAGGGGACTAAGTTAATGTCACTTTGGAGCAAGGGAGGAAGCCAGGGCTGTGCCAGCTCTCTGTTGATATCAGGGTTTCTTCAATCGCCTTTGCCCTGTGCTAGAAATCTGGTGGGACAGGCCCTAGTTCTATGTCCTCTGATAGATTAAAAAGTTAAATGGCCTGATCCTCAGCTGGTGTAAATGAATGACTCCAGTGGAGTTGTGTCTGTTTAGACCACCTGAGGATCAAGCCCTTCATTAAAGACTCCATTGGGTCTCTTTACCTCTGTGGTAATCTTCTCCCCTTCTTCCCGTTTCCCATTCACTCTGGGGACCCTTTGGAGCACCTTCACTGCTCTGTCAGCTTTACCTGCCAGAACCAGCCAGCGGGCAGATTCTGCGAACCACCTGTTGAAAAAGGATAGTCAAATGTTTCTCCTGCAGAGCCAAGATCAGTGATGTGACCCACAACTTCGATGGGGTCATGAGGCTGGTTGGCCGGGCTCGTCCCCCCTCCGGGGCGGCGGAGAGCCGGATTGCCTCGCTACTTTCGTCAGGTGTGCTGGGGAATTAGCTTGGCTGTGCAGCAAACAATCACTAGCTCAGGCCCTCAGGCAGGGGCTGAGCAAACAGGTTCAGTATTGGCAAGCCCAGGCCCTGGGTCAGGGCGGGGCAAGAAACTGTCACTAGCTTAGGCCCTCAAGCAGGGGCTGAGCAAACAGGTTCAACAACAAACCCCAGGCTCCTGGCTCTTAGCAGCCAGGGAGAGGGGGAGACTGCCACCCACTCCACTGCATCCCAGTCCGGGGCCCCAGCAGCGGCAGAAGACTCACTGCTGTGTCAGTGGGGATCCTGACCGCAACACACTGACATTGGCTCTGGCAGTGTTGCAGCCAGACTCGGGTCGGCTGCCCCCGGGCTACTTCCTATCTCCCGCTCTAGAGGTACATGGGTCCGGACGGCATCCTCCACAGGGTCACACACCATGGGCTCCTCAGGATAGCTGGCGAGCGGTAGGCTTGGCAGCTCCTCAGGGTAACTGGCACGGTAGGCCTGGCAGTTCCTCAGGTTAATGGGCGAGCGGTAGGCTTGGCAGCGTCTCTGGGCTCGGGCTAGCATCAGGTGTTGCCTGGTCTGGCCAGTCCTCGGGTCGGCCACCGATCGCCGTGGTCTCCCCACCGGGAGCTATGCCACAAGCGTCTGGTCGCTCCAGTGCCTGAGACCCAAGTGAGCCTTGGGGTTGGACTTTTATACTTCCTGTCCTGCCTCTGACCTCTGAGGGGCGGGCGCAAGGATTGCTGGGTCCGCCCACTTTGGTGTCCAGAGAGGCTCGTCCCCCTCCGGGGCAGCGGGGAGCCAGACCGCCTCGCTACACACACACACCCTTAAGTCTGGCTCCCACTCGTCGGGGCCAGACTCTTCCATACCCCCCAGGCAGGACTGGAAGTCAGCATTAGCGTGGTCCTTGCCTGCCCTATGGGGAACCGTAAAGGCATAGGGCTGGAGCACCAGGTTCCAATGCTGTATTCTCATATTAATGTCTTTCATTTTGTTCATCCACCGAAACAGGGCGTGGTCGATGACTAAGGTGAACGGGGCTCCAAGAAGGTAGTAACGTAGGGCATCACAGGCCCATTACACTGCAAGGGCCTCCTTCTCCACCACCGCGTAGTTCTTCTCGCGCGGAAACAATTTCCGGCTGTTTTGAGACCGGATGGTCTTCCCCATCGATTTCTTGGGACAGGACGGCACCCAGACCTACATCCGAGGCATCCATTTGGAAGATGAAGACTCAGTTGAAATTTGGGCTGTAGAGGACCGGTTCCCGGCAGAGACTCTTTTTGAGTTCCTGAAAGGCGTCTTCACATTCCGGGGTCCAAACCACACGTCGAGGGCTGTCCTTGGTTAAAAGGCCGGTCAAAGAGGCGGCAATAGATGCAAAATGGGGAATGAAATGCTGATAATAGCCAGCGAGGCCCAAGAACTGTCGCACCCGATGCTTTGTGGTGGGAGGCGGGCAGGCCGCCAGGGCCTGGACTTTTCCCACGAGGGGCTTCACTTGTCCGTTCCCTATGGTGTAGCCCAGATAAGTAGTCTCTTGCCATCCAATGCGGCATTTTTTTGGGGTGGGCTGTCAGCCCGGCGGCCCACAGGGATCTCTGGACAGGAGCTACCCGTACCAAATCATGCTCCCAGTGGCGGCTGTAGATGACCACATCGTCCAGGTAGGCAGCTGCATAGTCTCGATGGGGTTGGAGGACACGGTCCATCAGCCACTGAAACGTGGCTGTGGCCCCATGGAGGCCGAAGGGCATCCGGGTGAATTGGTACAGACCTGTTGGGGTGGCAAATGCGGTCTCTTCCCTCGAAGTGGGGTCAAGGGGATCTGCCAGTAGCCCTTGCCAAGGTCAAGTGTGGTGAGGAAACGAGCCTCCCCTAACCGGCCAAGCAGCTCATCTACAAGCGGCATAGGATACGTGTCAAATTTGGATATGGTGTTGACACGTCAGAAGTCGATGCAGAAGTGCCGTGTGCCGTCAGACTTGGGTACTAGCACTATCGGACTACACCATTCACTCTGTCAGGGTTTAATTATGCCGAGTTCTAGCATGGCTTGTACCTCTTCCTCGACGATCTGCCGCATGCGGTGCGGCAAGGGCCTGGTCGTGTCTCGGATCACTACCCCAGGTTCTGTCTGAATGGTATGATAAACCAGGGTTGTGTAACCCAGCTGGCTGGTGAAGGTTTGCGGGAACGCCTGCAGGAGGCACCGGACTTGCTTGTGTTGTTCATCTGTGAGGGTCTCTGCGAGCTGGGGCCCCTCGGTGTCTTGGGTTAGGGCAGCATGGGGGCCCAGTTCTGGCTCCAGCGGGTAAGGGTTAATTAATAAGCCCTCGCGCTCCCGCCAGGGCTTCAGGAAGTGGACATGGTACCACTGGGTTTTCTTACGTCGGTCCAGTTGGTTGACCTCGTAGGGGCCCTGCCAGTGGGCCAGTAGCTTGGACTCACTTGAGGGCAGGAGAAGCAGGACCCGGTCCCCAGGTTTAAAGTCGCGGCTCTGCGTGTCTCGGTTATAGGTTCGTGCTTGAGCCACCTGGGCAGCCCTTAAGTTTTCCCGGGCGAGCGCCCCGGCCTGAGTGAGACATTCCTGGAGCTGAAGGACATACTTCAAGAGTCCCTGGGTTGGTGATGGAGCTTGTTCCCAGTTTTCGCACATCAGGTCGAGGAACACCTGTGGGCGGCAGCCACACAACAACTCAAAAGGGGAAAACTTTGTAGAGGTCTGGGGCACTTCCTGGATCGCCAGAAGCAAAAGCAGGAGTAGCTGGTCCCATTGGCGTAGTTCCTCTGGGGGGAATTTGCGCAACATGTCTTTTAGAGCACGGTTAAACCGTTCAACCAAACCGTCGGTTTGTGGATGGTAGATAGAGGTGTGCAACTGCTTGATTCCCAGGAGCCTACACATGTGCCGCAGAAGTTGGAAGGTAAAGTTGGTGCCCTGGTCCGTGAGAATCTCCTGGGGCAGGCCTACCCGAGCAAAGACTTTTACAAGCTCACCCGCAATGGTTTGGGCGGTAATGCTCTGCAGTGGTACCACCTCAGGGAAATGGGTAGCATAATCTACTAGGACCAACACATACTGAAATCCTGCGGTGCTTTTCGGGAGGGGCCCCACCAGCTCCATGGCCACGCATTCGAAGGGCGTTTCTACCATGGGCATGGGGACCAACGGGGCCTTGGGTGTCCACGGGGGCGCGGCTAGCTGGCACTCTGGGCAGGAGTTACAATAGTTCCTTACTTCCTGATGCATGCCGGGCCAGAAGAAGCGTGTCAGTGTCCGGGTGAGAGTCTTCTCGGCAGCAGGGATGTCATGAGCAAGTTTCATTACTGCCCACCGGTAACATCGAGGCACGAGTAGTTGGCTCTGCGGTTCTCCAGTGCGCGGGTCCCGTTCGACCCGATAGAGCCGATCCTGTCGTAGTTCCAAGTGTGGCCACTGCTTCACCCGGTGCAGGTCAATTACAGCCCCATCGACCATGGCTAGTTGCTTGTAAGCGTGACTGAAGGTGGGATCAGCCCTTTGGTCATGACAAAAGTCTCTGTGAAGCAGAGGTTCAGCAACAGCTTCTGGAGGGGAGTCCTCGGGCTCTTCTTCCAGTCAGTTGGGGTCTGGTGCCTGCTCCCAATCTGACTGGGTCTCAGGGACGCTCCCTTTCAGTACTGGGATAGTTGCGGGCCTCTCGTCGGCATTGGAGCGGAGGACTCCCGGGAAGTCTGGCCAGTCCCAACCCAGGATCATCGGGTAGGCGAGACGAGGAGCCAGGCCTATCACCATCGATCACATGACCCCATCCATGGTCAGTCAGACTGGCGTAGGGTTGTACGTCCCGATTTTTGGGTCTTTTTCTTATATAGGCTCCTATTACCCCCCACCCCCATCCCGATTTTTCACACTTGCTGTCTGGTCACCCTACCTGTATCAGTGAGTTCCACAGTCTAACACCATCATGTCAGAAAGGATATTTCCTTTGTTCAGTTTTGAAAACAGGGAAGGGAATCCAGAAGTCCTGATTCTCAGCTTCCCCTGCCCTAGCCCACTACATTTCACTTCCCTCAGAGTTAGGAGTGTGACTCCCAACCGCCCCCCGCAAACACAAACACACTCTATCCTGCCCTCCCAGTCCAGAGCTGGGAATGGAAGCCGGGAGTCCTGACTCCGAGACCCATTTTCTCTAACCATTGAACCCTATTCTCCAGCCAGAGCTGGGAACAGAACTCAGAAGTCCTGACCCTCATTCCTGCTGCTCTGGAAGGAATGGAGTCTAGTGTGTCAGAACTGGTAATCAAACCCAGGAGTCCTGATTCTCAGCCCCTACAGCTCTAACCACTAGACCCTACTCCCCTCACAGAACTGGGAATGGAACCCAAGAATCCTGATGCCTAGTTTGAACCACCAGACCACTCAATTACACCAGTATAAATCACGACTGAAGGGGTGACTACAGCTTGAGCAGTCATACCTGAGCTAGCTTTACTCTCACTAGCTCAGGTACCAGAGCAATACTTCAGCACAGGCCGTACAAGCCTGTCTGGACCCCTGGGTCATTAGTCACAGGACTAGCCCATGCTGAAGCATGGGCTGCTGCAGGGTCACTGTTCTGGAAGCCAAGCTAGCGAGATGAAAACGAGCTGGGGTATGTCTGCTCCAGTTGCAATTGCAGCCTCTGACTGCAGCATAGACAGACCCTAACTCAGCTGCCTTGGTTGGATTTGAGAATCTGTCTCCTTGTCCCCATGCTTTGTGTTAATAAAATGCACATTTTCAAGTTTAAAAAAAATCCAGTTAACAGGATCAAAATGTGGCTTATCCGGATCCATGTAGGGTTTAAACTCCACCTAGACCTGGGGCAAAAGCATCTATTTACTGTACAAAGAAAATTCCTAAGTGAAATGCTGATGCAAATAAACTGTTTCCGTTGCACTTGGCAGTGTTCTTCTTGAAGGCAGGTTCTGCATTCTTTGGAAGCTAGGCTCAGGGTTCAAGTACAGACCCTGGTTCTGGTTACATCCTCAGTCTCTGGGGTGCTGTGGGGGAACACAGCCATCCCATACAATCATACTCTGCTCTTCTCTGTGCTCTCAAAGGGCTTTTTGCATATTGCTTAACCAAGCCTCACACCCTCATGGTAGTTAGGTGAGTATTATTGTACCCATGTTACAGAATAACAAAGTAAGGAACAGAGCAACATGACCGAGGTTATGAATGGAAAGTCAGTGGCAGAGCTAAGGATAGATCCCAAGAGTCCTGACTCACAGCGTCCCCTCTCCCTCACCACTAGACCGCACTCCCCTCCCAGAGTTGGGAACAGAACCCAAGACTCCCAGCTATCTATACTCTACTACTACTCTAACCACAAGATAACACTCCATCTGGTGTTTGGAACAAAACCCAAGCATCTCAATTTCCAATCCCCTGCTCTGATCACTAGACCAGGGGTAGGCAACCTATGGCACGTGTGCCGAAGGTGGAACGCGAGCTGACTTTCAGTGGCACTCACATTGCCTGGGTCCTGGCCACTGGTCCGGGAGGCTCTGCATTTTAATTTAATTTTAAATGAAGCTTCTTAAACATTTTAAAAACCTTATTTACTTTACATACAACAATAATTTAGTATTATCTTAGAGACTTATAGAAAGAGACCTTCTAAAAACATTAGAATGTATTACTGGCACACGAAACCTTACATTAGAGTGAATAAATGAAGACTCGGCCCACCACTTCTGAAAGGTTGCTGACCCCTGCACTAGGCTATACTACTTCCTCCCCAAATAGGCAATAGAGCCCAGAAATCCAGACTCTCAGTCCCTCCCATTTCCACTGCTAGATTATAAACCCCTTGTAGAGATGGGAACAGAACCCAAGAGCCTTGTCGCCAAGTCCCTGCTGTGCGTCGCTAACCCCCCAGGCTCCATTTCACTCTATTCCCAGAGCTGGCAATAAAACCCAAGAATCCTGACTCCCAGTCGCCCCCGCTCTACCCATTAGACCCTCCTCCCCAGCCACATCTGGGAATAAAACCCAGTAGCCCTGACTCCCAGGCCCCGTGCTTTAGCCACTAGACCCCTACTCACCTCCTAGAGCCAGGAATAGAACCCAAGAATCCAGACTCCCAGCCCTACCTGCTCTCCCCACTAGACGCCACTTCCCTCCCAGAGCCAGGAATCCCAACTTGCACTCCCCCTTGCCCCACAGCCCAGTGGAGCACAGAAATGGATGGATGACTGCTCTCCCAGAAATGGAGTTGAGGGGTGTGTGACTGCTAATTAGGGTGACCACATCGCAAAAGTGAAATATCAGGACACATTCGGAAATGGGGCGGGGGGGCGGGGAGAGAGAAAGACGACGACGAAAGGCACAGGTGCACAGCTCTGACCAGAGCCATGACAGGGGGCCCTAGGAAGCTGCAAGAGGGGTTGTACGTCCCCTGCTGCAGCCCGCACCACAAGCCACAGGGCAAGGACTCATGGCCCAGCTCCAGCCGCCAGTAGAAGCCACAGGGCCAGGGGCACAGGATTCTGGTTTCAAAGTCAGATCCAGTTGCAGGGCAGGGGAGTGAAGGGTCCCAGTTCTAGCTCTGGCTCCAGCTGCAGTCACAGACGGGAGGCCCCCAGTCCTGCCTTCTGCCCCAGCCACTGACAGCTGAAGCAAACTACATCACAGAGGTCTGGAATCAGTGAGTCTAAATTATAGACTTAGTCGTAATGCATATTTAAACATACAGATTTATTTGTACACTAAACAAACAGGGGTAAAGGGCCGGGTTTTTTATTCAGTCAATAAATCAACTTCCCAATTTGCATCTCTCTCAGATATGCCAGGAGTCTAGCACTTTTTGGCTGACTTTGCCATAGCCATAACTTGCTTCTGGGCAATCACAAAGCTGTAGAAGTCCTTGCAACTCATCTGGAAATTCATTTTGACCAGGGTTTCACTCCGCACTAAGTCTATGCTGCTTCGATTCTGGACATCAGTCCATGCACCTTTCATGATTGAAAATACATGTTCTGAGTATGCATTGCTTACGGGTATACTGAGCACGTATGACACCAGCTTTGCCATGTTCAGGAATTCAGTGCTACTGTCCTTGTTTCTCAGCACTTGCGACCAGAGTTCCCCAAATTAATAGTTTCCAGGCTCCAACTTGGAGTTGATGTCTGATGATACAGTACTCATCATAGAGCTGATCAAGATCCACTGTTTTCTGAAGGTTTACAGCTGTCACAGCTGCAGACAGATCGTTGAATTCAAATACCCTATTAACTTTGATGTTCAAGCACTGGGTATTGAACAAGTAGCCAGCTGTTGGGAAAAAAAAATAAAAACCAAACCATTTCTCCAAATATAGGACTGACACGTCGTAAAATTTCATGAAGTCCTTCTGGAGACATGCAGCAGTGACAGGCAGCATCTCAGTTAATGCACTTTCAACTTTGGAGCCACAGAATATGTCATTTTTCTGTTGCTGAAGTTTAATTCTCAGATTATTCATTATGGCATACAGTTCACATGCTGTCATACTCTCATTTTCCAAACAGAGCACAGTATCATTGAAGATTTTCAGGACATTCTGGAGGAAAAACAGATGAACCTCAACTTTGCTAGGCCCCCTCACCTTGTTCACCATTTTCCCTGTCCGAGAACAGCATCCACAGAAATTTTGGACACTTCTCACTGCCCAGAGAAACAGAGTAGCACTTAACAGCCTGCCACATATTTACAAGCCTGTTTACAGCTGGGAAAAGACTCAACCAGCGCGTCGGAACATGGCGCAGTAAAGTGGCATACTCCATAGCCACGAAGTCAAACATATCCTTCAATGCTGCTACTCTCTTAGCAGAGCTGCTGAAATGATTGAACATCTTAATCACTAGAGTCTCAAGGTCAACTTGTAGGATATTGCTACCATGTTTCACGGCGTTGTGCACAACATGGGCAGGGCAGTTTGCTGGCAAGATATTTTCATTTTGTTTTTTTAAATTCTGGTACACTGATTGTCCCTTTCCATAATTCATGTTTGCATTATCAGCAGAGTAGGCAGACACTTTGTTTAGGTCTAGTTTGCGTGTCGCAAGTTTTTCAAGTAATGTATTGCTTATTGCCTCTGCAGTCTCTTAGCTTTGTTCATAGAAGTCTAACAGTTTATCTTAGACCCCATGTTCAGGTGTCCAGTATCTCAGTGATAAGGGGAAAATTTTCACATTGACCTTGTTAGATGCATCTGTGGCAACTGAGAGATAGGGACCACCTGGCTTGCTGAGGTCTTTTAAAAATTCTGTTGATAGTGGGGACAGCACATTTTTGACCAATGCCTCCGCTTTAGTCCGGCCACAGCTAACGTGCTTTGCAATCGTTGAATCTGGATACAAGGTAGGTACCAGTTTAAGTTCACAGTCACACAAGCGATAGGAGTGTTGATGGTCTACGGTATGGTAAACTTGAGTTAGCTCAGTAGCGATAACCTTGTTATCTTGAAGGATTCATTTGGCTTGCTGAAAAAATGTGAGACCAGGGTATTGCTCTTGTGAGTCTGGGTGTTTTGTCCATGATTTTTTGATTCAGCATGATGCTAAACATCAGACTCACCGCCATGGCAAATGGTAAATTCCTTCCTGCATGCTTTACAAAAGGCTTTTGACTTTTGACTTTATGACTCACACTCATAGGATTTCCGAATCCAGGTGTAAGTGGCTTCCCATTCTGTCCTTTATCTGCACTGTCTTTTGTGTTTTTTGGTAGTTGGCTCCTCCCTTGCCATTTCAGGTGGGGTTTTCGGCTGAAGACCGTTAGCTAGATAGCTAGCCACTGAAAAGAACTGCGCAGTCTCTGTGCTTCTTACGTGTTATTACGTGCCCACTTTAGTTTGTCCTACGGTATGCACTGTGGTTCAGAATGTAAACTACTGTGAATTTGCATTACACCAGAAAACAACCTGAAAAATCAAAAATGCCCGATCACTAACCCTAACCCTCTCTAACCATACAGTTTAATTGACATTCTCACTTTATTTTGCCTGTCAGTTTTGATCAAGCCCATCTAAAGAGGGGATGCATGTTTAAAATATCACAGCATAAATAATTTGAATCAAATACAGGTTTGCAGTAAAGCTTTGGTGTGTTATTTGTTGTGGCTAAAGTTATTTTAAACGTTCAAAATTTGCCATCATGAAGTGGGATGCCATATCCTGGTCAGAATAATCACTGACTCTGAATGCAAATCATCCTTTCCATACCAATGTTCGTCTCACCTGTGTGTGTGTGCGCGCGTTTGTGTGGATGGTTTTTCCAAGACTTTATGACCTGTATCATTTGTACATTTCAGTACATACAATACAGTTCATTGTATTCTCATCTGACCTAGTTTCAGCAAAATCTGGGCCAGACCGTGACCCTCTTACTCACTTTGGTAAGCAGTTACTCAGAGAGTAGTCCTAATGACAGGCAGCCCAGCGCCCCACACACACCTCCCAGACACTCACCATCACACCCTGCCTGCCCCCTTCCCTGGCCGCACTCACCAGCCCTGGCAGCACGCAGAGCGAGGCCCCCCAAGCCAGACTCTGAGTCTAGTCAGGAGAGGGACCCCCCCCCCCGTGCCTCCCGGTGTTTGGAACAAAACCCAAGCATCTCAGTTTCCAATCCCCTGCTGTGATCACTAGACCAGGTGTAGGCAACCTATGGCACGCGGCAAGCTGATTTTCAGTGGCACTCACACTGCCCAGGTCCTGGCCACCGGACCGAGGGGCTCTGCATTGTAATTTAATTTTAAATGAAGCTGCTTAAACGTTTTAAAAACCTTATTTACTTTACATACAACAATAATTTAGTATTACACTGGTCTACAATTTTTGAGAAGTCGTCTGCTTCAGAGATAAAATGTGCTATTTAGTATGTATTTTGATGTGCTGAATTCAAATATGACAATTAAAACAACTGATTGGCTACTGTTTCTAAGATATTTAAGTTTTTACATTTTATGTCTATGTATATTGTGTAGATAGTAGAGTTTTAATCATAAATTGTAAACCTAGTCTTTTCTTGTGTTTATGGTCGCTTTACATGATAATATTTCACCTGTCCCGTTTATGTAACACTTTAAAAATCAGCAAAAGGGTTATACAAATAAAATTTATTATGAAACAAAAGGCAAAAAACTATTATGTACATAGTTTAGTCCTATTCAGTGTCTACTCGGCGCTTCTTAACTTGTCTCTTGTATTCATTAAATCTCTTGTCACTGTCCAGCAATAGTCTGCAAGCATTGATGGGCTCCATTTGCCCTGATAGCGTTTCTCCATTGTTGCAATGTCCTGGTGAAATCGCTCGCCGTGCTCTTCGCTCACTGCTCCGCAGTTCGGTGGAAAAAAATCTAGATGAGACTGAAAAAATGTATCTTTAGTGACATCTTGCAACCAAGGCTTTTGTATGCCTTGAGGAGGTTTTCCACCAACAACCTGTAGTTGTCTGCCTTGTTGTTTCCGAGAAAATTTATTGCCACTAACTGGAAGGCTTTCCATGCTGTCTTTTCCTTGCCACGCAGTGCATGGTCAAATGCATCACCTCGAAGTTCACGAATCTGAGGACCAACAAAGACACCTTCCTTTATCTTAGCTTCACTTAACCTTGGAAATTTTCCACGGAGGTACTTGAAAGCTGCTTGTGTTTTGTCAATGGCCTTGACAAAGTTCTTCATCAGACCCAGCTTGATGTGTAAGGGTGGTAACAAAATCTTCCTTGATTCAACAAGTGGTGGATGCTGAACACTTTTCCTCCCAGGCTCCAATAACTGTTGGAGTGGCCAATCTTTCCTGATGTAGTGGGAATCTCTTGCACGTCTATCCCATTCGCAGAGAAAACAGCAGTACTTTGTGTATCCAGTCTGCAGACCAAGCAAGAGAGCAACAACCTTCAAATCACCACAAAGCTGCCACTGATGTTGGTCATAGTTTATTCACCTCAAAAGTTGTTTCATGTTGTCATAGGTTTCCTTCATATGGACTGCATGACCAACTGGAATTGATGGCAAAACATTGCCATTATGTAGAAAAACAGCTTTAAGACTTGTCTTCGATGAATCAATGAACAGTCTCCACTCATCTGGATCGTGAAAGATGTTGAGGGCTGCCATCACACCATCGATGTTGCAGGCTACAAGATCACCTTCCATGAAGAAGAATGGGACAAGATCCTTTTGACGGTCACGGAACATGGAAACCCTAACATCACCTGCCAGGAGATTCCACTGCTGTAGTCTGGAGCCCAACAGCTCTGCCTTACTCTTGGGTAGTTCCAAATCCCTGAGAAGGTCATTCAGTTCACCTTGTGTTATGAGGTGTGGTTCAGAGGAGGAGGATGGGAGAAAATGTGGGTCCTGTGACATTGATGGTTCAGGACCAGAAGTTTCATCCTCTTCCTCGTCTGACTCAAGTGAGAATGATTCTGGTGCATCAGGAACCGGCAGTCCTTCTCCGTGGGGTACTGGTCGTATAGCTGATGGAATGTTTGGATAATGCACAGTCCACTTTTTCTTCTTTGACACACCTTTCCCAACTGGAGGCACCATGCAGAAGTAACAATTGCTGGTATGATCTGTTGGCTCTCTCCAAATCATTGGCACTGCAAAAGGCATAGATTTCCTTTTCCTGTTCAACCACTGGCGAAGATTTGTTGCACAAGTGTTGCAGCATATGTGTGGGGCCCACCTCTTGTTCTGATCTCCAATTTTGCAGCCAAAATAAAGGTGATAGGCTTTCTTAACTATAGTGGTTATACTGCGCTTTTGTGATGCAAAAGTTACTTCACCACAAACATAGCAGAAGTTATCTGCACTGTTCACACAAGTACAAGGCATCTCTGCTCACTTTGGCTAAACAGAAATGTGTCCCTTTGCAAAATCAAACACACAAATAAGAGAGCACGACACTGTATGATTTCTAGAGCTGATATAGGGCAATTTGTTCAGCAGAGTGATGTAAGCTTCGCGATTATTGCATCATCCATGACTTCTAGGAATAACATGATGCAATTCATATCATGTATGACGCAATACCAGCTTCAGATTGCATCATTCATTGTTTTGCCTAAAAAGCAAGTACTGTCCAAACCCAATCAGATTTATTCATAGATCCAGTCAAAGATGTATTTTAGTCATTTCTGGTTTAAATTGAGATCCCTTCCCTTTATAACTCACTTATCCTCCGCCATTCCCAAGTCAAGGGTCGTATATACTGACCCAATAGCATATCTTGAAAACTAGAGCCAATCAACAATTTTAAGCATCATTTTCGTTCTCAGTGACCCAGAATTGGTAAAGTTTGACTACATTTATTTCGGAAGCAGTTTGGCTGTAGAGCAGTGTTCTTGATCTGATGTGGCAATTTCTAGTTCCTAGAAGGGCAATTTTGGGTGGCTAGACTGATACGCCTCAGAGGGCCCTCACTTTTCAGATGGCACATCCCCAGCAATTGCAGAGAATCAGGCCCAGTTGCAGTGTCCTAACGTGGGCATCCCCTGAGGTGCCCAAAATCACTAATAGAGTTGGTCGGGAAATTGTTTTCCTGTCCCATGATACATTTTGAGATTTCAAACATTTTTCCCATTCCGAATCAGGACGAACCACTGAAATTTCAAAAAAATGTGTGAATTCAACAGTATAAAAAAATCTTGGTTTGGTCCATCACATCATTTCATTTCGATTTCGACCATTATGAATTTGTACAAAAAAGGGTTGTTGTTTTTTAATACACATTCCAAAACACAAAGTTGTTTCCAACCAGAAAAAACTGAAATTTCGTTTTGGAAATGTAATTTCCAACACCCCCTCCCTCCCATTTTTTCTAACCAAGCCTTTCCAGTGAAAAGCTTTGGCTTTGATGACATAGCTTTTTTTCATCAGAAAAATAAATGTTGATGAAAAATTCCCAACGAATTCTAATCACTAGTCACTTGGCTCTGGTCTTTTGCTGTTCCACTGGGCTGCATGTGAAGTTTGAGCTGCACCCTCTGAGTTTTTTCTACATACCTAATCACGGTGGGGTACAGCTCACTCGTGTAGAGGTAGACACAGTTAAAGGAGGCCGCAAGAGAGCCTTTTCCAACGACAGCCAGAACAGTGCGCAGGGTCTTCAGATCTTGGGAGAAGCACACAGCGGAGGAGGGTTAAGCATGTGGAAAAAGGCTGAAATGCTCAAGAAGGGTCAGGAGTCAATGGGATGTATCCCCAGCCACTGGTGCCGATGGGGCCAGATCCCCAGGTGGTGTAAATCAGAATAGCTGCACTGGAATCAATGGGGCCAGATCCCCAGCTGGTACAAATTGGCTGTAACTCCATTAGAGTCAATGGAGCCAAATCCCCAGCTGCTCCTTTAAAGCCAAAAGGGGCAAGAAATCAATGGATCTGGGCTAATTGACACCAGCTGAGGATCTGTGCCTCTGTTTGCCATCTAGAAATAAGAGTGATAGTCCTTTCTGTGTTGTGTCTATTTAGATTGTGAGCTCTTTGGGGCAGGGCCTGTCTCTCCCTTTAGGTCTGTGCAGTACTCGGCACAATGGAGCCCTGATGTCATCTGGGGCCTGTGCAGCACCTCGCCCAATGATCAAATACTAATAACTATTGATACCAGTGTAGTGAGTCGGTGTGGCTCCCCTCCTGCCCAGAAGAGGGAGCCCACGTGCAGGCACCAGAGTGGGTGGAGCCACCGCCGCCTGTCCCCGCCCCCCAGAAGTCAAGGGGCGGGACAGGAAGTATAAAGGCTAGCCGCCAGAGCTCAGTCGGTGGCCAGCCACCACAGGCAGCAGACGTGCGGCCGGGAGCTCCCGACCAGGAGACCTCCGAGGCCCGAGGCCTGGGCCCTAACTGGCCTGAGCTACCCCGGGCACGCTACGAGGAGGAGCCGCCGGAGCCCGTCCGCTCCCGTCGCTGGGAGGATCCCGGGGAGCCCCTCCCCACTAACACCGAGGGCGAGACTGCACCAGAACCCCTCCGCCCCTGCTGCTACCCGGAGGAGCCGCCCGAGTGCTGTTGGCCGGACTTCCCGGCAGAACTACCGGACCTGCCACCAAGCCCTGGCCACGAGGAGCCCATGCAGATGGACTGGCCCGAGCCCGGTGTGACGAACGAGGTAGGCTCTGAGGGGGATCTCGGAAGTAGCCCGGGGGTAGCCAACCCCGGTCCGGCTGCGAACGAGTGTGAGCCAATGTCAGTGTGTTGCGGTCTGGATACCCCACTGACCAGCAGCGGCAGCAACCGCTGCTAGGGCCCCGGGCTGGAACGCAGTGGAGTGGGTGGGCCTGCGTTCCCCCCTGCCACCCCCGCTCACGGGTGGCAGGTTTCCCCCTCCCCCAACGCTCGGCTACAGAAGCCTAGGCGTGCCTCACCTGAACTGTTTATCCGCTCAGCCCCTGCAACTAAGGGCCTGAGCTTGAACTGTGTTTGCCCCACCCTGATCCAGGGCCTGGGTTCTTTAACTGTTTGCCCACCCAGCCCCCGCACCTACGGGCCTGGGCTAGAACGATGTGGGCCCCGCCCTGATCTAGGGTCTGGGCTCCCTAGCTAGCTGTCGGTTTTGCTCCGTCCCTGCACCGGAGGGACGGAGCTGCTGAAATAACTGTCTATCTACCCCAACTGTAGTGAGTCGGTGTGGCTCCCCTCCCGCCGGAAGGGTCGAGCCCTGGCAAGGACCTATTACAACCAGATACCTCTGTGTTCTTGGGGAACCAGGGTGCGGTATCCAACCTGACTCATGAAAGACACCCTCCTCCCCCCAGCCTCTGCTTAAACCAAAACCCATCAGAGGTAGGGTTACCATTCCTCTGGATTCCCCCGGACATGTCCGGCTTTTTAAGCTAAAAATAGCGTCCGGGGGGAATTTGTAAATGTCCGGACTTCCCCCCCATGTAGAGCACGCGCGGCTAACAGTGCTGCCGGCCGGATGGTGTCACTTACATGGGGCTCCGACAGTCAGCCAGAGAGGGATCCTCCTCCTCCTCCCTCCCTCCCTGCATTGCAGATCGGCTCATGCAGTTTGGAGTTCCTCCCCCGCTGCTGCCCAGCAGCTCAGGCAGTTTCTGAGCAAGTTCACCAGACATTAGGTGAAGAAAGGCCAACAACAAGGGGGGCAGGGGGTCGGAGAAGGGGCAGGGAGGTTCTGGAGGGGGCAGTCAAGAGATGGGGGGGTCAGGAGTTCGGGGGGGGCTTTCTGGGGGTGGGGGTGTGGATAAGGTTTTGGGCAGTCAGGGTACATGTAGGGGTAGGGTCCTGGGGGGCATTTGGGGGGGGTCTTAGGAGGGGGCAGTTAGGGGACAAGGAACAGGGAGGCTTAGGTAGGGGGTGGGGTTCTGGAGGGCAGTTAGGAGCAGGGGTCCCAGGATAGGGCAGTCGGGGACAAGGGGGGGGGTTGGGAGTTCTGGGGGGGGCTGTCAGGGGGCAGGAGTGGGGAGAGGGATCGGAGCAGTCAATGGGACAGGGAGCAGAGGGGTTTAGATGGGTCGGGAGTTCTGTGGGGGGCTGTCAGGGGGTGGGGAGTGGTGGGATGGGGCATGGGAGTCCCAGGGGTCTGTCTGGGGGTGGGGTTGTGGATAAGGGTTGGGGCAATCAGGGTACAGGTAGGGGGTAGAGTCCTAGGGGGCCAGTTAGGATGGGGGGAGGGTCTCAGGAGGGGGCAGTCAGGGGACAAGGAGTGGGGGGAGGGTTGGGGATTCTGAGGGGGGGTAGTGGGAGGGGCAGGGGCGGGGCTAGGGCAGGATGGGGCGGGGCTAGGGCAGGACAGGGGTGGGGCTCCTCCCGTCCTCTTTTTTGATTGCTGGATTATGGTAACCCTACCCATGCAGAGCGAGCCGGCCGGATGGTGCCACATACATGGGGCTCCGACAGCCAGAGAGACCCCTTCTCCACTTCTCCCTCCTCCTCTCTGCAGCAGAGATCATTCACAGATCGTCTCCGGCAGTTTGGAGCTCCTCCCCCACTGCTCCCCAGCCTGACGGGATGAACGGCTCACAGAGACATTAGGCGAAGAAAGGCCAACAACAAGGGGGCCAGGGGGTCGGAGAAGGGGCAGGGAGGTTCTGGAGGGGGCAGTCAAGAGACGGGGGGGTGTCGGGAGTTCGGGGGGGCTCTCTGGGAGGTGTGTGGATAATGTTTTGGGCAGTCAGGGTACAGGGAGGGGGTAGGGTTCTGGGGAGCATTTGGGGGGGGGTCTTAGGAGGAGGCAGTTAAGGGACAAGGAACAGGGAGGCTTAATGGCTCTCTTAATGGCTCTCCATGCGTCTCTGGACCCTCTCAGCTGTCGGGCTTGGACGGAAACATTGCCTGAGGGTAGTGAGAGAATGGGTTATCGGTGAGGTGGGGGTGGGCGTGAGCCCGGTCAATAGGGGCAACCCCTACCAAGATCTGAGCCTTTTCTCACACGCCCGTTAGAGCTCGACATTATGCTGTTTGGGACCCCTCTTTGAGGAAAGCCTCTGGATTGCAAGTCCAACCGCTACCTCCTCGTGGTGAGAGTCGGTAACTGGCTTGGATAGCCAGGCGGATTGCGGAGGACGAACCCACATCCCACATTCAGTGGGGTGTGGGACGGGGTTGGGCAGCCCCATATGGTGCCACATGGATGCCCCCCTGGTAAGGGTAGCCTCCCCCAGGTACGGGTTGACTCCCCCTGGTAAGGGTTAGATTCCCCCTGGTAAGGGTAGCCTCCCCCAGGCACGGGTTAGTTTCCCCCTGGAAAGGGTAAGTTTCCCCCAGGTACGGGTTAGTTTCCCCCTGGAAAGGGTTAGTTTCCCCCTGAGAAGGGTAAATCTTTTAGCTATGGAAAAAAGTAATTTATATTTTTATACCGGATTGGCGCTGGACCGGGTTAATAACACCCCCGTTGTTGGCTTTGATGCCCCGGCCGACAGTGTTAAATATATTAGGGGTGTGATCAGGGTCGCTGGACCAATGGATAAAATGGTGTGGACTATAATGAAGTCTCATGAGAATGAGAGTGAGAATCAAGTCCTCCCAGTGGAGCATGGAGAGGAGGTAGAGGAGAATGTTTGTGATGATCGTGGTGAGGAGATTTTATCTATCTTACCGATGGTTTTTACAAGGGACACTTTTAATGATTTAACTATGGACAGTTTTAATCCAGATTTTAAGTATTTAAGTACATTTGATGATCCATATGTTAGGGAATCGGGATATCTTAATGCTCATTTAGTGAATGGGTCTAGTTTATTAAATAGTTTTAGACCAAGTACTGATTTTAATAGGGATCGTAATAAGGATCTTAACAGTACTGGTAGTAATATAAATATATTAGAAAGTAGTTCGTGGAAGGATGGGGTTTTTTATTTAGAGTATCTCGTTGATAGTTTTAATTGTCCAATATGTCCCCAGATATTACCAACATTTGGTAAATGGGCCAAACACATTAATGTGGTTCATAAAAGTAAAGCCATACGAGTTGTATGTAGTAAATGTGGAAAATCTTCTCAATATCGTAATATAGCTTGCCACTACCCCAAGTGCATACCCAAGAAGGTGGATACCCCAATGAAGAGCCATACGTGCTCGGTCTGTGGGCTTGGTTTTCATACTAGATCTGGATTGAGCCAACACTGTAGACATAGACACCCTGCTGTGAGGAATGAGCAAAGAAAAGAAGATATGGCTGCTAAAAGTAAGATCAAAGAGGGATCGATTAGATCTCGTATATGGACCAAAGATGAGGTTGCGCAGCTTATACAGTTGGAAAGGAAATATATTGGGAAAAGGAATATAAATAAATGTATTGAGAGCGAGATGAGGACCAAAACGAATAAACAAATATCAGATAAAAGACGAGAATTAGCAAAGAAGAAGTTAGTGGTAACAGGAGATAGGGAGGAAGTGACTGAGGTAGAGGACATTAGAGTAAATATATTAGAAATTCCGTCCCCAAGAGAGAGGATTTTCCCACTAAAAGGACATCCAGAAAGTGGATTTAGTGGAGAAAATATGTAAACGGGGAAAACAAAGTAGGGAGGGAAGAGAAATAATAAATAGTTTAGGGGAAATTGAAGGATTATTAAAGGAGGATTTAACGAAAGCTCTCGGATGGGCAATGTTGGAAAAATTATGTTATTCATTAGTAGAGGGAAAGGACCCTAGAAATGAAAGTCAAATAGAGTTGAGGAATAAAGGAAAAGGGAAGATGAGAAAGGAGGGGAGAAGGAAGCAATTTAATGCAAGTAGGAGATATGCTACAAAGAAAGCTAAGTATAAATTCTATCAACAATTATTTGATAAGGATAGAAGAAGATTGACTCGCATTATAATAGGAGAGCCAGATAAGGCTAAGTGTGCTATCCCTATGAAAGAAATTGAGGAATACTATGTAAATATTTTGGGAACAATTGGACATGGTAATATGATAGGGTGGCCATCATCCACAGAGAATGCGGATAATGATATATTAATGAGTCCGATCTCTGTGGATGAGATTAGAATAGCTTTAAGAGAAATAAGAAAAGATAGTGCTCCTGGCCCAGATAAAGTAAAAGTGAGCAATTTGTGGGATATTTTTAATTTAGACTCCTTAATACTTACAAAATTTTTTAATATATGGTTTCTAAATAGACAGGTACCAGATGAATTTAAGAAAAATAGAATGATTTTAATACCAAAGACACAAGATGAGGAGGAAATGAAGAAGTTAACATCTTGGAGACCATTGACAATTGGGTCAGTTTGGATTAGAATCTATACCAAAATATTAGCAAAAAGACTGGTGGAAACAGTTAAGATATGTAGTAGACAAAAAGGGTTTATATCCGCCCCTGGGTGTGAGGAAAATATTGCTATATTAGATAATTTGATTAAAGGGGCTAAATGAAATGGGAATGAAATTGCAATAGTGTTTGTAGATCTGGCTAAAGCATTTGATTCTGTGGGACACGGACATATAATAGCCGGGTTGAGAAGATTTGGTATAGATGAACATTTTATAGATATTATTAGGGACCTTTATGATAATTGCACAACTAGGGTATGGGTGGGTGATGAAGCTACTGAGTCTATTTTAATTAGGAGGGGGGTCAAGCAGGGTGACCCGTTGTCCCCAATTTTGTTTAATATTGCTATGGATCCCCTTTTAACTAGATTAGAAGTAGAAGGAAGTGGTTTTTATGTTAAGGGTAATAGTGTCACGTCATTGGCTTTTGCCGATGATGTGGCAATTTTAAGTAGCTCATATAAAGGAATGATCAAAAATTTGGGTATCTTAGAGGAGTTTTGTAAAAATACTAATCTCTCTGTTAATGTGAAGAAAACGAAAGGCTTTCATATTTTAACTAAACATAAAACCTATGTAGTTAATCCTAAAGATAATTGGCAGATAGGGTCAGAGGAGATTGAATATGTTCAACCAGGGGATTTTGAAAAATATTTAGGAGCTAGAATAGATCCCTGGATAGGTGTAGGGGGACCGGTACTTAAAGAAAAATTGAAAGATTGGAGTGAGAATTTAATTAAGGCCCCATTAAAACCGGCCCAAAAATATTAATTTTACAGACATACATCTTACCGAAGCTATTTTATAATCTTCTTTTAATAGAACCCCCTTTTAATCTTTTAGATGATCTTGATGTGTTAGTTAGAAAAATAGTTAAAGAGATTTTACATTTACCTCAGTGTACCACAGATGGGATATTTTATTCTAGAGGTCGGGATGGTGGTTTAGCTCTCACTAAGTTTAGTGTGCAAATCCCAAATATGTTAATTCGTAAATGGAGGAGACATATTGTCTCGAGAGATGATTGGATGGACCTATCTTATCTATATGCAGGAGAAAATCTTGTGGATAAAATATTGTTATTTAGTGCAGTAACATCTCATCCCAAGAAATGGAGGGAAGAGGAATTTTTAAGATGGTCGGAACTGAGATGTCAGGAAATAGGGATAAAATATTTTAAAAATGATTTAATTAGTAATTCGATTTTTAGAAACTCTAGTAAAGTTAAATCGTCAGCGTATATCGCAGCATTGCAGCTTAGGGCAAATATTTATCCTACTAGGGAGACATTAGCAAGAGGAAGAGGAGGTGTGAATGCTCTTTGTAGATGGTGCGGTAAAGTGCGGGAGACTGTTCCCCATATCTCAGGACAATGTTATAAGACTAAGAATGCTAGGATAAAAAGGCATAATAGAGTAGTGTCTGCAGTTGTAGATAAGGTTGGTAAATTAGGGTGGAAGGCAATAATAGAGCCCCATTTGAGAAATAGTAAGGGTGAGTTAAGAAAGCCGGATATTATATTTATAAAAGGAGATACAGCAGTGGTGGTTGATGTTACAGTGCGATGGGAGGATAATGCCGGAAGTTTGGAACAAGCCCACAGTGAGAAGGTGGCTTATTATCTTGAGTTAGAGGAAGAAATTAAAAACTTAACGGGAGGTAAAAATATCCACTTCTTTGGTTTTGTGCTTGGGGCGCGTGGCAAGTGGAGTGAAGGGAATAATGATTTGTTACAATTATTGGGAATGGACAGAAGTAAAAATTTTAAGGAGAGTATATGTAGACTTGTTTTATATTCCACTATTGATATGATGGCTATATTCAGTGACAGGTAAAGATCCCGGAGTTTCCATTCCGTGTATCTTGCCAAAACTAAATTTTAGCTATTTTGGTTTCCATGCTCTAAATTTTCAAATTTTTAATATTGTTTTGAACATTAACATATTTAGTGTTATTTAATATCTGTCCTTCAATAGAATGGTTTTAATTATATAATAAATACTTATTAATGGATGAAATTCCAATTTAAATTATTAGTTTTTTTTTTTTTTAACTACTGGATGTGGATGCGGACTGGCCGCGTATAGTAACCAGGAAAGGGCAGGTAGTCACGCCTGTACATAAATAGGGGATGGGGTTCTGGAGGGCAGTTAGGAGCAGGGGTCCCAGGAGGGGCAGTCAGGGGACAAGGAGCGGGGGGGGTTGGGAGTTTTGCGGGGGGCTGTCAGGGGGCAGGGGTGGGGAGAGGGATCGGAGCAGTCAGGGGACAGGGAGCAGAGGGGTTTAGATGGGTTGGGAGTTCTGGGGGGGCTGTCAGGGGGTGGAGAGTGGTTGGATGGGGCGTGGGAGTCCCAGGGGTCTGTCTGGGGGTGGGGGTGTGGATAAGGGTTGGGGCAGTCAGGGTACAGGTAGGGGGTACGGTCCTGGGCGGCATTTGTGGGGGGTGTATTAGGAGGGGGCAGTCAGCGGACAAGAGGCAGGGAGGCTTAGGTAGGGGATGGAGTCCTGGGGGGCAGTTAGGGGCAGGGGTCCCAGGAGGAGGCAGTCAGGGGACAAGGAGCAGGGGGAGGGTTGGGGGTTCTGAGGGGGGGAAGTGGGAGGGGCAGGGGTGGGGCTAGGGCAGGATGGGGCGGGGCCAGGGCAGGATGGGGGTGGGGCTCCTCCCGTCCTCTTTTTTGCTTGCTGAAATATGGTAACCCTAATCAGAGGGAAAAAAACTTGCAGAGAGCAGTGAAGGGCATTGGGGGACACACCTAGACCCCTCCTGACAAGGGTGACAAAATTAAGACATCTCCATTAGCATACAGAATGGAGAGCAGAGACAACTCCCCTAGCCTCATCTGCATGAAAGATGGGACAGGAAGACATCTCAATTTACATACAGAATGGAGAATAGAGAACCACACTGAATTCTGGGACCAGAAAAAGCAGGGAAGCACTGCATCATGGGAATCTCTGCTCCAGATGCTAATGAACCTACCCCTGCACACACCCAGCTCAGCAATTATCAGACCAATTCTAGTAATGAATCCTTAATTGATATCCAAATACTGAAGCAGCCTAGTTGCATTGTGAGCTCCCTGGAAAAAAACACCACCCATAGCCAAGAGTGATCAGCTCCTATTGTCTAGCCTAAAGAAAACCCTTGAGTCATCAGCTTAACTATAAACAAATCTAGTGTTCTCCCTTGAACAATTGTATTTTCTCTACAAAAATCCCTACTCACCCTCTAGTCAGGGTTTTGATGTGCTTAGATCCAAACTAGGCATCAGTTCCACTGGAACTCCATCTTCTCCTAACTGATCATGCTGGGGACTCTGCCTGTCTCCAGCACTCAGGACCCTCCACTACCACCATCACCTGGAACCCCGACCAGTTCAAGCCTCATGGAATGGGTGAGATCCCCCCTCTTTCTCTCTCTCTGTTTTCCTTTCTACTTTAGGTATTAACCTTTAATAATGTATGTTATGTTGGTTTAGCTCTCTTTGGGTATGTCTACACTACGGGATTAATCCGAATTTATATAATTCGAATTTGGAAAACAGGTTGTATAAAGTCGAAATGTATGCGGCCACACTAAGCACATTAATTCGGCGGTGTGCGTCCAAGTACCAGGGCTAGCGTCGATTTCTGCAGCGTTGCACTGTGGGTAGCTATCCCATAGCTATCCCATAGTTCCCGCAGTCTCCCGCGCCCATTGGAATTCTGGGTTGAGATCCCAGTGCCTGATGGGACAAAAAACATCGTCGCAGGTGGTTCTGGGTACAGCCTCACCTCCTCCCTCCCTCCCTCCCTGCATGAACGCAACGGACGGCAGACAACCATTTCGCGCCTTTTTTCCTGGGTGGGTGAACACTGCAGACTCCATACCACGGCAACCATGGAGCCCGCTCAGCTCAAAACAGCAGTCATGAACATTGTAAACACCTTGCGCGTTCTCGTGGAGTTTATGCTGAGCCAGGACCAGAAAAACGAGGCGAGGAGGCAGCGGCGGCGGCAGCGCAGCGACAAGCATGATGAGGACATGGACATGGACACGGACACGGATACAGAATTCTGTGAAACCACGGGCCCCGGTGCTTTGGAGATCATGTTGTTAATGGGGCAGATTCTATCCATGGAACGCCGATTCTGGGCAAGGGAAAAAAGCACAGACTGGTGGGACCGCATAGTGTTGCAGGTGTGGGATAATTCCCAGTGGCTGCGGAACTTTCGCATGAGTAAGGGCACTTTCATGGAACTTTGTGACTTGCTGTCCCCTGCCCTGAAACGCCAGAATACCAAGATGAGAGCAGCCCTCACAGTTGAGAAGCGCGTGGCGATAACCCTGTGGAAGCTTGCAACGCGAGACAGCAACCGGTCAGTCGGGAATCAATTTGGAGTGGGCAAATCTACTGTGGGGGCTGCTGTGATGCAAGTAGCCAAAGCAATCACTCAGGTGCTGCTACGAAAGTTAGTGACTCTGGGAAATGTGCAGGCCATAGTGGATGGCTTTGCTGCAATGGGATTCCCTAATTGTGGTGGGGCGATAGATGGAACCCATATCCCTATATTGGCACCGGAGCACCAAGCCACCGAGTACATAAACCACAAGGGGTACTTTTCAATGGTGCTGCAAGCACTTGTGGATCACAAGGGACGTTTCACCAACATCAACGTGGGCTAGCCGGGAAGGGTTCATGACGCTCGCGTCTTCAGGAACACTACTCTGTTTAAAGGGCTGCAGCAAGGGACTTACTTCCCGGACCAGAAAATAACCGTTGGGGATGTTGAAATGCCAATAGTAATTCTTGGGGACCCAGCTTACTCCTTAATGCCATGGCTCATGAAGCCATACACAGGCAGCCTGGACAGGAGTCAGGAGCTGTTTAACTACAGGCTAAGCAAGTGCAGAATGGTGGTAGAATGTGCATTTGGCCGTTTAAAAAGTCGCTGGCGATCATTATTGACTCGCTCTGACCTCAGCCAAAGAAATCTCCCCATTGTTATTTCTGCTTGCTGTGTGCTCCACAATCTCTGTGAAAGTAAGGGGGAGACCTTTATGGCGGGGTGGGAGGCTGAGGCAAATCGCCTGGCTGCTGATTACACGCAGCCAGACACCAGGGCGATTAGAAGAGCACACCAGGAAGCGCTGTGCATCAGAGAAGCTTTGAAAACTAGTTTCATGACTGGCCAGGCTACAGTGTGAAATATCTGTTTGTTTCTCCTTCATGAAAACCCGCCCCCTTTATTGACTGATTTTCTGTAAGGAACCCACCCTCCCCCTTCCCCCAGTTTTCTTTCAAACCAAATAAAGTCACTATCATTTAAAAATCATTTATTCTTTATTAATAGATTAGAAAAAGAGGGAGGGAACCCGGGTGGGATTTGGGAGGAGGATTGGTGGGAAGGAAAAGGCCACTAAAAAAAGGTTAAAAAAATGACAGCCTTTTGCTTGGCCTGTCTACTGCGGTGGAATGGGAAGGTGTACGGAGCCTCCCCCCCCCCCCCCCCGTTCTTACACATCTGGGTGAGGAGGATACGGAACATGGGGAGGGGGGTACAGGGGCTGTAGCGGCAGTCTGTTTTCCTGCAGCCGTTGCTGAAGCTCCACCAGACGCCGAAGCATGTCTGTTTGCTCACGCAGCAGCCCCAGCGTTGCATCCTGCCTCCTCTGATCTTCCTGCTGCCACCTCTCATCTCGAGCGTCTCTCCTCTCCTCACGTTGGTCCCTCATGTCCTCACGTTCACTGGGTTCTTTCCTATACTTTGATACCGTTTCCTTCCACTCATTCAGATGAGCTCTGTCACTGCGGCTGGATTCCATAATTTCTGAAAACATCTCGTCTCGCATCTTCTTTTTACGACGCCTTATCTGTGATAGCCTTCGGGATGGAGGAGGGAGGCTTGAGGAATTTGCAGCTGCTGTAGGGAGGGGAAAAGAGAGAATTGTTTAAAAAGATACATTTTGCAGAACAATGCTTATACTCTTTCACGGTGACCAACACTATTCACATTACATAGCACATGTGATTTCTGTGCAAGGTCGCATTTTGCCTCTTAATGCTGAGTGCCTGTGGCTTTGCTGCTAGAGATCACAGGTCCGGGCAACAGAATTCGGCTTGCATGCAGCCATGGTAAGCCATTGTCTTACAGCTTCTGCGCCCTCCTTTCCCACATACCAAGCATAGCCTGTAGAGTGCTGCGGTTTTTCTGTTAACATTCAGCAGCAGCAGAAAACAAACTAACCACCCCCCCCCCCGCCATGAATTCTCTGGGATGATCGCTGTACCCCTCCCCCCACCGCGTGGCTGGTATCAGGGAAGATCCCTGCAGGAACCAAACTAAACCCCCCCCCCCCCCGCAGCCCTCCTCCCGCCATAAATTATCTGGGATGATCACGGTACCCTTCCCCCCACCGCGTGGCTGGTAACAGGGAAGATCCCTGCTAGCCAAAAGCTCAGGGCCAATTTCCCATCTGCGCTTGGCTAACTGCAGGGAAGGATTTATTTTCTGCAACAGGCAAACTAGCCCAGTAGGAACGGCCACCTCTGTCCCCTTAATTAAGTTCCCGTATTTCAACCAGGTTACCAGGAGTGATATCACTCTCCTGAGGATTACACAACAAGATAAAGAACGGATGTTGCTTGAATGCCAGCAAACACCGGGACCATACACTGCCAGGCTTTGTCAGGCAATGATACCAGATTACTTGCTGCAAGCATGGCGTGGTCAAGTGTCCTACCATGGAGGACGGAATAAGGATGCACTGCCCAGAAACCTTGTGGCAAGGCTTTTGGAGTACCTCCAGGAGAGCTTCATGGAGATGTCCCTGGAGGATTTCCGCTCCATCCCCAGACACGTTAACAGACTTTTCCAGTAGCTGAACTGACCGCGAATGCATCCCAAGTCCTCAGGGCAAAGTAATCATTAAAAACCGTTTGCTTTTAAAACAAGTTTTATATTTTAAAAGGTAAACTCACCTGAGGTCCCTTCCATGGGGTCAGGGTCTTGGGTACTGGCTTGGGAGGGTTGGGAGGGTACTTCAGTCAGGGTGAGAAAAAGATCCTGGCTGTTGGGGAGAACGGAGTGCTGTGTGCTCTCTGCAAGCTCATCCTCCTCCTCCTCCTCCTCCTCCTCTCCCCCATCGGCAGAATCCTCAGGCGTCGCTGATGAGACTATCCCCGACCCAGAATCCACGCTCACAGGTGGGGTAGTGGTGGCGGCCCCCCCTAGAATTGCATGCAGCTCGGCGTAGAAGCGGCATGTCCGCGGCTCTGACCCGGAGCGACCGTTTGCCTCCTTTGTTTTTTGATAGGCTTGTCTGAGCTCCTTGACTTTCACGCGGCACTGATCTGAGTCCCTATTGTGGCCTCTCTCCATCATTCCCTTGGAGATTTTTTCAAAAGTTTTGGCATTTCGTCTTTTAGAACGAAGTTCTGCAAGCACTGAATCCTCTCCCCATACAGCGATCAGATCCAGTACCTCCCGTACGGTCCATGCTGGTGCTCTTTTTCGATTATCGGACTGCATGGTTACCTGTGCTGATGAGCTGAGCTATCTGTGGTCACCTGTGCTCTCCACGCTGGGCAAACAGGAAATGAAATTCAAATATTCCCGGGGCTTTTCCTGTCTACCTGGCCAGTGCATCCGAGTTTAGATTGCTGTCCAGAGCGGTCACAATGATGCACTGTGGGATAGCTCCCGGAGGCCAATACCATCGAATTGCGGCCACACTATCCCTAATTCAAAATGTTAAAATCAATTTTGGCGCTACTCCGCTCGTCGGGGTGGAGTACAGAAATCGATTTAAAGGGCCCTTTACATCGAAATAAATAGCGTCGTTGTGTGGACGGTTGCAGGGTAAATTCAAATTAAAGCTGATAAATCCGAATTAAAGTCATAGTGTAGACCAGGCCTAAGAGATCTCTATTTACAAATCAGCTTCAAGTTTAGTTTCATAGTGCATTAAAACCAAAGACATGGGGTTCTCAAACTGTGGGTTGTGATCTGTCTGTATCATCAATTTCTCCTGCTAATGGAAAGAACTCTACAAGACCCTGAATATTGGCAAACCAGTGGGGCCAAAGGGACAGCACTACAGAGAAAGCTTCACCTCACAGCTTCTCCATCTATGGAGCTTTCTCACCACAGAGCCTCCCAATAAGGAAAGTATTTGCAATTTACAGTAATGGGGATTGAGCATTATGGATGTCTAGAGGCAGGAGAATAGGGCAGATATGGAGGATGGAGCTGTAAGCAGCCAGTCGACCCACTGATGCCCAGTGCCATGTGGCCTAAAGGACTGAGTGTTGCCTTGTGACATAGAAGACCTGGCTCTGCTGCTGGGTGATCCTGAGTAAGTCATTTTCCCCTCTCCATGCCTCAGTTTCCCCACCTTTATACAGGGATAATGATACTTCCCTCTTTTGTAAAGCACTTTGAGATCTGCTAATAAAAAGCACTATCTAAGTAGGGGTAGGTAACCTATGGCATGCGTGCCGAAGGTGGCACACAAGTTGATTTTCAGTGGCACTCACCCTGCCCGGGTCCTGGCCACTGGTCCAGGGGGCTCTGCACTTTAATTTAATTTTAAATGAAGTTTCTTAAACATTTTAAAAACCTTATTTACTTTACATTCTATAATATACAACTAAACTATTGTTGTATATTATAGACTTTAGGAAGAAACCACCTAAAAACATTAAAATGTATTACGGGCACGCGAAACCTTAAATTAGAGTGAATAAAGGAAGACTCGGCGCACCACTTCTGAAAGGTTGCTGACCCCTCATCTAAGTGCTACACGTCATTATTATTACTACTGTTTGAGCTAGAAGAGCAGCTTAGCCAGCTGTTGTAGTTGCAAGACTAGGGGGCGGACAGGCACACATGGACTGTTGCATGTATTTCCCCCCAACCTGTTGCATCTCACTGGACCAGCCCTGGGCTGTGTGTTTATTATAGGGCCATGTTTGCTCCCCAGTGTACAAACGCTTGTTTTCTCCAGTGCATAGGCTGAAACATAAGTTTTGGGACAGATTTTTCCCGTGTGTATTTCCAGTGGGGTTTGTAATCTTTATTCTCCTCTTGTGACAGGCAGGTGCAGAGCAGCCTCAGAGCAGCAGGGAGCATTTGCAGAAAACCCTGGTCTCTGGGCTGTAGTACCCCACTGGAGTCTGCATCTCCTGTTCTATGCCTCCTGCCTCTGCTATCTGCAGCCCCCCACTAGTGGTCAGGTGTCCTGCACCATCAGGGCATGCCCCAGTGGCAGCAGGCAGTGCTGCTGTACATCAGCCACATAACACAGTAACGATACCAGTGTCAGTTCTGAGTTTCATTGGCCCCTGGTCCTGTTGTGTGGGTGTTGGACGTCAAGAAGTGTATGGTTCAGAGTTTGTCCCTGACTCCTTTCAAAGCCGGGGGAAAGGTTACATTACAGAAAGCTGATGCCACCTAGCAGATAAGGGGCATCGTTGTACTCCTTGGCATACCTAGAGCTTTGGTTAGACCTGGGGGTGAGAGTTCCTGCGAGCTTTGAATCAGCCCACACATTCCTTTCCCAGTAGGTTTCTCTATTGCAACCCTTGCCACAAGCTGCAGTGCAGATTTAACTCCCTTCCCCCTGAATGCTTGTGTGCAAAAACTGGCCCTGTGTGTGGGTCTCAAGGGACAAGGTGTTAACTGTGAGAGTATGTGTAATTGGATGGAGGAATATATGAAACTGAGCTGCTGCCACGCCCCATTGGATCCAGAAGGCATTTGAGGACGAGTGCCATCAGCAAGTTGCCTTGAGCAGAACTTTCTCTTGGTTCTGAAGGGGAATCTTCTCTTTGGTGTCTTCACCCCTCTTCATTTGGGACCTTTGATGAAATGGGGATAGAGAGAGAAATACTAATGAAGCAGTGATGCAGAACACACATAAGTGATTTTCCAGCCAGCTTGAATACTAAAACGAGGCTCTGACATTATTCACCAGGGCTGAACTTCCCTAGAGGAACAATACAAGGGCAGTACACCACTGAAGAGCCCCATAGGCTAGTGGTTGATGCTCTGGGTGGGGACTCAAGAGACTGAATTCTAATCCCAACTCAGCTGTTGACCCGCTGTGACACTGGGCAACTCCTGTCTCACCTCTGTTCCCCCCACTCATTGTCCATTTAGACCAGCGAGTCCCTGGGAGCTCGCCCAGGCCCCGCCGTGCCCGCTGAACATTCCCCCACATTTTGGGTACCTCTGATTTAGACGGTCAGATCTTCAGGATGAATCTGTCTTACTGTGCGTTTATGGGCACAACAGGAGCCCCAATCTTGGATGGAGTCTGTGCAGCGCCTGGATATCTACCTATCTTTCAACATACATGCCCAGTCTCTTTCCACTCACTGGAAGCCAGACCGCCTTGCTACTTTGGTCAACTGTGTCAAGGAGTTAGCTTCGCTGTGTGGCAAACAGTCAGCAGCTCCGGCCCTCAGGCAGGGGCTAAGGAAACATGTTCAACGGCAAATCCCCAGGCTCCTGCCTCTGAGCAGCCAGGGAGAGGGGGAGACTGTCACCGGCGAGGTGGGTGGCAGGGGGTACGCAGGCCCACACTCCACTGCATTCCAGCCCGGGGCCCTAGCAGTGGCAGAAGACCCGCTGCTGTGTCAGTGGGGATCCTGACCGCAACACACTGACATGGGCTCTGGCAGTGTTGCAGCCAGACTCAGGTTGGCTGCCCCCAGGCTACTTCCTATCTCCCCCTCTAGACGTACCTGGGTCCAGACGGCATCCTCCACGGGGTCACACACCATGGGCTCCTCAGGATAGCTGGCAAGCAGTCGGCCTGGCAGTTCCTCGGGGTAATGGGTGAGCGGTAGGCTTAGCAGCGTCTCTCGGCTCGGACTAGCATCAGGCATTGCCTGGTCTGGCCAGTCCTCGGGTCGGCCGCCAATCGCCGTCATCTCCCCACTGGGAGCTATGCCACAAGTGTCTGGTCGCTCCTGTGGCTAAGAGCCAAGTGAGCTCTGGGGTCGGGCTTTTATACTTCCTGTCCTGCGCCCTGAACTCTGAGGGGCAGGGGCAGGGTTTGCTGGCTCCGCCCACTTTGGTGTCCAGAGAGGCTCGTTCCCCGCCGCCCCACAAGACGGACATGACTGAGGGGTCCTGTTTTCCATACCTACAAGCTCTGCTTTGACTGTGTTCCTGTTGTCTAATAAACCTTCTGTTTTACTGGCTGGCTGAGAGTCACGGTGAATCGCAGGAAGTGGGGGGGTGCAGGACCCTGACTCCCCCACACTCCGTTACATCCAGCAGCAGCAGGACAGGTTCTCTTCCAGCCCTCTTGGGTGGGTGTTGGGAGTGGGAGGAGCAGAGGGTAATGTGGTTACTCTTATAACCGGACTTTTAGTTTCCAGTCAGCACTGCTAACCGGACTCCTAGGTCCCATTTTCTACTGGAGTTTCCAGTCTAAAACTGGATACCTGGCAACAGGGGTGCCAGAAAAGCCTGAGTGGGGGAGGAGAGGCAAGCAATCATTTTTAAAAGTGAGAGGGCTAAGCCTTAAGCGGTGGGAAGCAAGGGGTGGGTGGGCTAGGGAGTGGAGAGGAGCTAATGAGCAGGGCCATGTCTGCTGTACTACCCAGGTATGTTGGAGACTGCGGGGTGGCGGGGGAAGAAATCAGCTGACACAGTATCCCCAGCCCAGGTGACGTGACAGCCAGTGATGGATTTAGAGTTAGAGGGGCCCCCAGGCCCTGTGCTCATCTTCATTTTGGGAGCCCCTCCTTTGGACCCAGCCAAGAAAAAGAACATTCTCTTATCTCTCCCGACCCCCATTTTTCACTTTCCCCCCCTTCATCCTCCTATAACTAATAGCAAGTAAATGAAAATGAAGTGAGGTACCTTGATTGTTCTTGTAGTCTAACTTCTTTTTCCACAGCCCACTTGAAAAATCACGGAGGGTCTCGACGGACCACTTAATGATCCTTCCAAATATTGTAAAAAAACATTGGGTTGTGGGGTCTGGCCAGGAGCTAGGGTGAGGAAGGGGGCTCATGGTTGGGGCAGGAGATTGGGGTGTGGGGTGCTTACCTGGGGCAGCTCCTGTTTGGTGCGAGGGGTTCAGGTGGGAATGTGGGGGGTGCAGGAGGTCCTGTTTGGTGCTCAGGATGGGGGTGGGGATGTGGGGGTGTTCAGGAGTCAGGGCATGGGGTGCGGAGGGGCTGGGTATGTGTGGGGGGTGCAGGAGTCAGGGCAGGGGGTTGGAGTGTGTGAGTGGAGTGCAGGGGGCTGGGTAGGTGTGGGGGGTGCAGGGGTCAGGGCAGGGTGCTGGAATGTGTGAGGGGGTGCAGAGGTCAGGGGGCTCGTGGTGTGTGGGGTTTGCAGAAGCCAGGGCAGGGGGCATCTGAGGGGGTGCAGGAGTCAGAGGGGGCTGGGGGAGTGTGGGGCTGCAGGAGTCAGGGTGGGCAGTGGGCTGGGGGTGATGGCAGAGAAGAGCGGGCTAGGCCAGGGCCCCTTTGGACCGTGGGCCCGGCGCCATGGGAAATCCGGTAGTGGTACCTATTGGGTTCTGGGAAGTGGGCGCCCACTGCTAAAGGATCCCACCCCCCCAGCCTAAGGGGAGGATCTACAGGACCTGAAACCCAACTGATTACGGGGGACAACTAATCAAATAACAGGGACAACCAGGTTTGCGTAGAAGGTCCTGGCCCTCTCGCACATCTCCGCCGGATCCGTGAGGGGGGTGCGGTCATCTGCCAGGAGGCAGGTGATGTGGTTCTTGGCCCCCCTCTTTTTCTCCAGGACGTAGAAGCGGGAGCCGCGATCCATCTCCTGAAGGAGGCGGATGCAGGACCCAACAAAAACACCCCAGGCCCGATAATCTTCGGGGGCCCGGAGCTCCTCCCCGCACGCTCCGCAAAGGGATGGATCCTCAGGGCTGGCGGCCAGACGCCTCTCTAGCTCTAAGACCTCCTGTTCTAACTGCTCTATCACCGCATCTCTCGGTCGGCTAGCGCACCGGGTTTAGTCATGGGAGAAGAGCCAGGCAGGCACCTTTCCTAGATCCCACCACCGCCGCGCCGAGGGAAAGGCACACTGCTGCCCTCGCCAGACCAGCCAGAACTCCCGGAAGGATGCCACGAAGCCCACATCTTCCAGCAATCTGTTGTTAAAATGGCAATAGGCCGGCCCCGGCCTGTCCGCATAGAGAGAGGCCGTCACGGTGTCTAGATGGTGATTTGAAAAAGGGGCCAGCCAGATATTGGAGGAGTGGGCCCGTGAAAGGTGGAAGCGTGACAAGTAGATGCGGTCCAACTAGGAGTGGCACGACCGATGGGCTTCCACCAAGACATAGGTAAACGTTGAGACATCATCAGGGTGGTGGTCACGCCAGACGTCCACCAGGGAGTGAGGTTCGACAATCTCCCAGAGCTCTGCTTGGTCCCCGAGCGGTCCCACTCCTCGAGGGTGGCGTTCACGTCCCCGCCCAGGACCAGGCACTCACAAGGATCCAGAGCCGAGGAAGGCGGACGCCTGCTGATAAAAACGCAGCTGCTCCGGGCCCGATGTCGGGGCAGAGACGTTAACAAGGTTGACCACGAGCCCCTCCATACGGACCCGGAGGTGCAGCAGGCGGCCCAGCACAGCCTCGGCGACCCCAAGCACCTCGGGCCGTAGGTCGGGGGAGAACAGGGTCGCCACTCCAGCCGTACGAACTGTGAGATGGCTAAAGTAGACCCTGTCCCCCTACTCCAGCCGCCAGCTGTCTTCGGCGGCCGGATCCGTATGGGTCTCCTGCAGGAAAACCACAGAGTACCCCCCCTCCTGAAGGAAGTAGAGCACCTGGCTCCTGCGGAGTCCCACCCTACAGCGCCGGGTGTTCAATGTTGCGAAGATGATAGCTGCCATGAGGAGGGCTGGGGGGGATCCTCGCCGGCAGGGTTGCTCACGGTCCCCATTGGGCCACACAGCAAACCGTGACCCACCCCGAAGGTGAGCAAGGAATCAGGGAAGAGGCAGACCCACTGGTAGGCTGCTGCACCCTGCTTCCTGGTCCTTTTACCCTCCCCGAGGAGGGCCCTCACTGCCCAGAGGATTTAATGAAAATCCCTCCATCGCTTGAGGGGGAGCAGCACCTTATTGCGGGAGCCACAGACGTCTTCTAAAAACTCCTGCAGCTCTTCTCGCAGTGTATGGGGGAGGTGGGGCCTCCTTGCCCAGCATGGGGCAGGAGCGATGACTGCAGGCAGGGGGCGGGGAGGGGGCCCTGTGCTACTGGAGGGTCTCATTGAAAAATGAGAGGGTCTGAGGGGGAAGGGCAGGCTCAAGAGTCAGTCTGCCCTGGCAGTGAGATGGGAGGGCACTAGTACCCCGCTGCAGCAGTTGCTGCAGGGAGGCAGCATGGAATTGCTCTGCTCCGGGTCCAGGAAGCGGGGGGGAAAGCAAGTCAGGGCCAGGGGACACTCGGGGGAGGTGGCAGGTGGGGTCGGGGGGAGATTACCCTGGTTATAAATCTCTGTGCCAGTGGCTTTTTTTTCCCTCCACCACTTCTTGCGCCCGAGGCAAGTGCCTCACTCACCTTGCCCTTGTTACAGCACTGGAAGGGAGGGACGGAGGTTAGGACCACACGGACACCCAAGTCCTCCAGCGCCTCCAGGGGGACGAACACGCCCCCTACCGCCAAGCCCTTCTCCACCACCTCCTGGGCGGCGGCCTCCAATGCTAGGAAGAAGACAACCTTGCCATACATTTTGGAGGCCACCACTATGGCCGTTGGCCCCCCACCCTCGCCAATGCCGCAAATAGGTCTCCACGTCAGGCGAGGCGGGCACCAGGAGGCAACGGAGACCGTGCTTCCTGGTCAAGGTGGGGAAGGGGCCCCGGCCGCTATAGATGATAGCGGAGGCGGTGGTCGGGAGAGATGACGTAGCGGCAGGTGGGGGGCCGCCGCCAGCTGGGCGTACACCCTGGGGGCCAGGGGAGGGGCACCCACAGAGCTGGTGGAGGGAGCAGCAGGGAAGGACACTGCGGCCGGTGGCGGGGCTGCGGCAGTGGGGGTAGCCCCTGCCATGGAGGGCCTAGTCTTCTTGGCGGGGCTCTTTCCTTTCTTTTTGCCCAGGCCTTTTCTGCCGGCTGGGGGGGGCTCCCCCAGAATCAGAGGGGGCGAGGGACTTGGCAGCAGCGGAGGTCACTCCATAGCCTGCCGCTGCCAGCGCCTCAGCGGGGGCAGTGTCAGGTGGTTCGGCAGCGGCGGTTGAGATAGAGGCTGAGGGGGATGTCGGGGGACAGACAGGGGAGGGGAGGCGGGGCCTGCCCCAGGGATCCCACCTGTCGTGTCTCCCACCGTGATGAGCGGAGAGGGAGGGGAAAAAACACCAGAGAAAGGGTGGGGGGGAAAGGGGAAGCAGGTTAACCACTCCTCCCCGCTAGGCTGCAGGTAGGGGAGGAGGGTGCCGAAATAGGGGGGGCAGATAAGGTGTGTGTGGTCAGTCACCAACACAGGATTGGCATCCGGCTCCTCTAGCTGCACTAGCGGAGGGGAGGGGTACAATAGCAATGAGGGGTGCAGTGTAATAGGGGCAAACTCAAACAGCTGAGGGGCACAAGCGCATGGAAGGGGGCATGGGTGCACGAGGGGAGGGGCCAATCAAAGCAAAGGGGGGGCCCACAGGGAGAGGGGGAACAACCAGGCTGTGAGTGAGACAGAGGAACCAAGGGGCTAGCTTCAGAGCTAGGGTGGGACAAACAAACAAAGCTGCAGAGGGAGATGGGCAGGGCAGACAAACAAACTGAAGCTGGGGAAGGGCAAAAGGCTGCAAGGGGCAAATGGGGCAGGCAGCAAGAGGCAAAGCTGCGGGGCCTGTTGCAGAGGGGAAGGGGTCAGTCCGGGGTGGGTACATGCGCCCACGAGTGCTTGCACAAAGTCAATGCATGGGCTAGCTGCTGCTGCTGCTTACCCAAATGGTGGAAATGGGCATGGCAGGCCAGGCAAGCAGCTGAGTCCTAGAGGCAGGAGCTGAGGCTGATGGTAAGTGGACACGGGGGGGGGAATACAGATGGACCAGGCTCCACGCTACACCCCCTGTGTCCCCACAAACACAGTCTAAGCCCCCATCACAAGAGCACAGTTCAAGAGTTACTCAGTCAATGGCCCCCTCCACAGTGGTCTCCAGAGTCCTGTGTGCTCCCCTAGCTGCCAATGGTCCTGTTAATCCTCTTTCTTCTCCAGGCTCCAGCAGCTCCAGGACCCTTGGTGGCCAGGCAGAAAGGACCCCTCACAGGTGGTAGTGGGGACCTGGCTTCTCCCTCCAGAGATGGGGGGAGGAGAGGTTGGGCAGCAAGGACCCCCCCATCCCTCACTCAGCAGTGGCAGTAGCAGTCCGGGAAAGGAGCACTCCAGCCAGCAGTAATAGCCAAGGAAGAGAGAGAGAGGGAAGAAGAGCTCCAACCAGCAGGGCAGCCTAAAGATACTGAGCACTCCCTGAAGGGTTAAAAACAGCCCTGGAGAGGACAGTGGCTGGGGAAAGGCTGATTGGGGAAGCAGCCTCAGCTGGGGCTATGCCACACTCAGGCCGCAGCTGGCCCTATAAAAGGGCTGCTAGCCGGTGATCAAGAGTTTCTCTCTAGCTGTTGAGGGAGATGGGTCTGGCTGATGGAGGCTGAGCAGGGTATCTAAAGTGGAGCAGGGCTGGGGAGCCCTAGTCTGGAAACCCCCCCCCCCCCCGGCTACAGGCTATGTTAAAGGCCAAGAAGGTACAGGGGTTGCAGAGAGGACAGCCCAAGGGTAGGCAGAGGCAGCAGGTTCAAGCTCTCCTTGCTGATGCTGAGTAGCAATTATACTGCAGTCTGCCCCAGTGAGCGGGGGCTAGATGGTGACTGGCAGTAGCCCAAGACTGAGGTGAGGTTGGGATAGGGGGTTGGGGATTCCCTGGGGAGGGGAGACCCAGTGAGAGTGTGAGATACTGTAGGGGGCAGAACCCCAAGCGAAGGGGCACTGGGGTCTGGGAGGGACATGGGGGCCAGTAGCAAGTGAGACACCGGTTTGCAGAGGGTGATCTGGAGGCTGATGAGCTAATTCCCTGGACAACCAGCAGGAGGTGCTGTGGCGATGAGTCATCGCCCCGCTATAAGCCCCCATTCATCTCAGCAATGGGTTATCTCAGATGCTCCATGGAGGATAATTTTAAAAGTCTTTCAGGCTCAAAGCAAGGCACAATCAAGCCCCTTTATATGGTAAAAATGGCTGCAGGCAATGGGACTTCCACCTAAGACACTAAGCCATGTGGCTAGGCCAATGTTAACCCAGACAGATGAATAGGGCTCTCCCTGGTTGCAAAGGAGGTAGCTAGGCTGTGTATTTTGGAGGCAGGACGCCAGGAGAAGCAGTTCTGAGTGTGACCCAGGGGAGGGCTTTTTGGGCACAGAGCTTGCAGGGCGGGTGCGGAGCAGGGGCGGATGTGGGGATTCAGGAGCAAGGAAACTGCCTCCTGCTGTTAGTGTTCAGGGAAATGGTACCCTGTAAATGAACAAGGTTTCACCAAATAATTGACCTGACTTGTATCATCCATTCCTCATGCTAACAGAAACAACCCTGCAAGGCACTGAATATTGGACTAATGCTTGGGCCAAAAGAGCAACAATAGAGAAGGGAAGAGCAGGACTCCTGGCTCCTGTAATCATTCAAACAAACTGCATTTTACTGCAGCTGAATGCAAAGTGACACATCTAGCAGCAAGGAAGGAAGACCACCCCTACAGAATGAGGGCCTGTGTCCAGGAAAGCAGTGGCGACTCTGAAAAGGAGCTAGGGGTGGACAAACAACTCAACATGAGCTCGCAGTTGAATGCGGGTACAAAAATGGCTCTTGTGTTCCTTGGCTGTAGAAACGGGAGCAGTGAGGAAGAGCAAGGGGAGGATTTTACCTCTGTGTCTAGCATTGGTGAGACTAATACTGGAATGCTACGTCCAATTCTGGGGAGTGCTTCTTAAAAAGGACGCTGAAAAATTGGAGAGGGTGCAGAAAAGAGCAAGAGAAATTATTCAAGGGCTCAAGAAAATGCCTGAATACTCAGGCTGTTTAGATCAAGAGGTGAGTCTGACAGTGTAAAGCACCTTCATGGGAGGAAAATACCAGGTACTAAAGGGATGCTGAGGATGCTTTCAGCCCAGTTCCAGGTGGAGTTTAAACCTAGCAGAGAGAGGCAGAACAAGAACCAAAGGCTGGAAGCTGAAGCCAGACCAACTCCAGTTAGAAATAAGACCCCTTTATTTCACAGTGAGAGTGATTCACTATTGGATCAAACTCTCAAGGGAAGGGGTGGATTTTTCCATCTCCTGATGTCTTCAAACCAAGGCTGGATGCCTTCCTGTAAGGGCTTTAGCCAAACCCAAGTCATTGGGCTCAGTGCAGGGGTATCTGGGTGACATTCTCTGACCTGTAAGCCTTTCACAGCCCAAGGCCTGGTCTACACTATGACTTTAATTCGGATTTAGCAGCGTTAAATCGAATTAACCCTTCACCCATCAACACAACAAAGCCATTTATTGCGAAATAAAGGGCTCTTAAAATCGATTTCTGTACTCCACCCCGACGAGCGGAGTAGCGCCAAAATCGATATTGTCATTTCGAATTACGGTTAGTGTGGCCGCAATTCAATGGTATTGGCCTCCGGGAGCTGTCCCACAGTGCACCATTGTGACCGCTCTGGACAGCAATCTGAGCTGGGATGCACTGGCCAGGTAGACAGGAAAAGCCCCGCGAACATTTGAATTTAATTTCCTGTTTGCCCAGCGTGGAGAGCACAGGTGACCACAGATAGCTCAGCTCATCAGCACAGGTAACCATACAGGCCGATAATCGAAAAAGAGCACCAGCATGGACTGTATGGGAGGTACTGGATCTGATCGTTATATGGGGAGAGGATTCAGTGCTAGCAGAACTTCATTCGAAAAGACGAAATGCCAAAACTTTTTTGAAAAAATCTCCAAGGGCATGATGGAGAGACGCCACAATAGGGACTCAGATCAGTGCCGCGTGAAAGTCAAGGAGGTCAGACAAGCCTATCAAAAAACAAAGGAGGCAAACGGTCGCTCCAGGTCAGAGCCACGTACATGCCGCTTCTACGCCGAGCTGCATGCAGTTCTAAGGGGGGCCACCCCCACTACCCCACCTCTGACCGTGGATTCCGAGGCGGGGATAATATCATCAGCTACACCTGAGGATTCTGCGGACGGGGAAGAGGAGGAGGAGGAGGAGGACGAGCTTGCGGAGAGCACCCAGGACTCTGTTCTCCCCAAAAGCCAGAATCTTTTTCTCAGCCTGACTGAAGTACCCTCCCAAACCAGTATCCAAGACCATGACCCCATGGAAGGGACCTCAGGTGAGTTTACCTTTTAAAATATAAAACTTGTTTTAAAAGCAAGCGTTTTTTAATGATTACTTTGCCCTGAGGACTTGGGATGCATTCGCGGCCAGTACAGCTACTGGAAAAGTCTGTTAACGTGTCTGGGGATGGAGCGGAAATCCTCCAGGGACATCTCCATGAAGCTCTCATGGAGGTACTCCAAAAGCCCTGCCACAAGGTTTCTGGGCAGTGCAGCCTTACTCAGTCTTCCATGGTAGGACACTTGACCACGCCATGCTTGCAGCAAGTAATCTGGTATCATTGCATGACAAAGCCGGGCAGCGTATGGTCCCGGTGTTTGCTGGCATTCAAGCAACATCCGCTCTTTATCTCGTTGTGTAATTCTCAGGAGAGTGATGTTGCTCATGGTAACCTGGTTGAAATATGGGAATTTAATTAAGGGGACAGAGGTGGCTGTTCCTACTGGGCTGTTTGCCTGTGGCTGAAAAGAAATCCTTCCCTGCAGTTAGCCAAGCGTGAGGGGTGTGGGGGGGAATTGGCCCTGAGCTTTTTGCGTTTGCCTAGCAGGGATCTTCCCTGTTACCAGCCACGCGGTGGGTGGAGGGGTACAGCGATCATACCAGAGAATTTGATGGGGGTGAGGATTAGTTTGTTTTCTGCTGCTGAAGGTTAACAGGAAAACCGCAGCAGTCAACGGGCTTTGCTTGGTATGTGGGAAAGGAGGGTGCAGAAGCTGAAAGACAATGGCTTACCATGGCCGCATGCAAGCTGAATTCTGTTGCCCGGACCTGTGTCTGTGATCTCTAACACCAAAGCCACAGGCACTCAATATTAAGATTGAAAATGCGAACTTGTACTGAAATCACATGTGCTATGTAATGTGAATAGTGTTGTTCATCGTGAAAGAGTATAAGCATTGTTCTGTAAAATGTATCATTTTAAAAACTTCTCCTTTTTTTTTCAACCCTCACTCCAGCAGCTGCAAATTTTTCAAGACTCCCTCCTCCGTACCGAAGGCTATCTCAGATAAAGTGGTGGAGAAAGAGGACGCGAGACGAGATGTTCATGGAAATAATGGAATGCACCCGCAATGAAAGAGCTCATTTGAATGAGTGGAAGGACACGGTATCTAAATTTAGGAAAGATGCCAGTGAATGTGAGGTCATGAGGGACGCTCGAGATGAGAGGTGGCAAGCTGCAATGCTGGGGCTGCTGCGTGATCAAACGGACATGCTCCGGCATCTGGTGGAGCTTCAGGAATGGCAGCAGGATAACAGACTGCCGCTGCAGCTGCTGTATAACCTTCCTCCCCACTGATCATGTTCCATATCCTCCTCACCCAGACGTGTAAGAACGTGGGGGGGGGGGGAAGGCTCCGGACACCCTCCCACTCCACCCCAGTGGACAGCCCAACCAAAAGGCTGTCATTATGTTGAATTTTTTCAGTGGCCTTTTACTTCCCTCCTATCCTCCTCCCAAACTTCACCCAGATTACCTTGTCAGTTCTTTCCCTATGTTTATAATCAATTAATAAAGAATACATGATTTTTAAACCATAGTGACTTTCTTTCCTTTGTAAGCAAGCTGGGGAAAGGAGGAGGGTGGGTTCCTTACAGAGAATGAGTCAATAAAGGGGGCGGGTTTTCATGAAGGAGAAACAAACAGATATTTCACACTGTAGCCTGGCCTGTCATGAAACTGGTTTTCAAAGCTTCTCTGATGCACAGCGCTTCCTGGTGTGCTCTTCTAATCGCCCTGGTGTCTTGCTGTGCGTAATCAGCAGCCAGGCGATTTGCCTCAGCCTCCCACCCCGCCATAAAGGTCTCCCCATTACTTTCACAGAGATTGTGGAACACACAGCAAGCAGAAATAACAATGGGGATATTATTTTGGCTGAGGTCTGAGCGAATCAGTAACTATCGCCACTGACCTTTTAAATGGCCAAATGCATATTCTACCACCATTCTGCACTTGCTCAGCCTGTAGTTGAACAGCTCCTGACTCCTGTCCAGGTTGCCTGTGTATGGCTTCATGAGCCATGGCATTAAGGGGTAGGCTGGGTCCCAAAGAATAACTATTGGCATTTCAACATCCCCAACGGTTATTTTCTGGTCCGGGAAGTAAGTCCCTTGCTGCAGCCGTTTAAAGAGATTAGTGTTCTTGAAGACGTGAGCGTCATGAACCCTTCCCGGCCAACCCACGTTGATGTTGGTGAAACGTCCCTTGTGATCCACAAATGCTTGCAGCACCATTGAAAAGTACCCCTTGCGGTTTATGTACTGGGTACCCTGGTGCCAAGATAGGGATATGGGTTCCATCTATCGCCCCACCACAGTTAGGGAATCCCATTGCAGCAAAGCCATCCACTATGACCTGCACATTTCCCAGAGTCACTACCTTTCGTAGCAGCACCTCAGTGATTGCTTTGGCTACTTGCATCACAGCAGTCCCCACAGTAGATTTCCCCACTCCAAATTGATTCCCGACTGACGGGTAGCTGTCTGGCGTTGCAAGCTTCCAGAGGGCTATCGCCACTCGCTTGTCAACTGTGAGGGCCGCTCTCATCTTGGTATTCTGGCGCTTCAGGGCAGGGGAAAGCAAGTCACAAAGTTCCAAGAAACTGCCCTTACGCATGTGAAAGTTTCGCAGCCACTGGGAATCGTCCCACACCTGAAACACTATGCGGTCCCACCAGTCTGTGCTTGTTTCCCAAGCCCAGAATCGGCGTTCCACGGCTATAACCTGCCCCATTAACAGCATGATCTCCAAAGCATCGGGTCCCGCGGTTTGATAGAATTCCATGTCCATATCCTCATCACTCTCGCCGCTGTGCTGCCGTAGCCTACTCCTCGCCACCTGGTTTTGCAGGTTCTGGTTTAGCATAAACTGCACGATAACGCGCAAGGTGTTTACAATGTTCATGACTGCTGTCTTGAGCTGAGTGGGCTCCATGCTTGCTGTGGTATGGCGTCTGCACTGTTCACCCAGGAAAAAGGCGTGAAACAGTTGTCTGCCGTTGCTTCCCTGGAGAGGGGGGAGGATATACCCAGAACCACCCGTGACAATGTTTTTGGCCCCATCAGGCAGTGGGATCTCAACCCAGAATTCCAGTGGGTGGAGGAGACTGCAGGAACTATGGGATAGCTATGGGATAGCTACCCACAGTGCAATGCTCCAGAAATCGATGCTAGCCCCGGTACATGGACGCACACCACCGAATTAATGTCCTTAGTGTGGCCGCATACATTCGACTTTATACAATCTGTTTCCAAAATTCGAATTAATCCTGTAGTGTAGACATACCCCAAGTCACAAGGCGTTGTTAATTCAAGGGCTCATACTAGCAGTCACAGACCTCTCAACCCTATTTCTGGGAGAGCAGTCATCCATTCATGTGGAATGACATGGGGTTATTTTCTGTGCTCCACTGGGCTGTGTGGGGTAAGGGGGACTGCAAGTTGAGATTCCTGGCTCTGGGAGGGGAGTGGGGTCTAGTGGGTGAGAGCAGGGGAGAGGGGGCAGGGAGTCAGGACTCCCGGCTTCTATTCCTAGCTCTGGGAGGGTTGTGGGGTCTAGTGGGGAGAGCAGGTGGGGTGGGAGTCTGGACTCCTGAGTTCTATTCCTGGCTCTCGGAGGTGAGTAGGGGTCTAGTGACTAAAGCATGGGGCCTGGGAGTCACGGTTACTGGGTTTTATTCCCAGATGTGGCTGGGGAGGAGGGTCTCATGGGTAGAGCAGGGGAACTGGGAGTCAGGACTCTTGGGTTCTATTGCCAGCTCTGGGAATAGAGTGAAATGGAGTCTGGTGGCTTAGCGATGCATAGCGGGGACTTGGCGTCAAGGCTCTTGGGTTCTGTTCCCATCTCTACAAGGGGTTTATGATCTAGCAGTGGAAATGGGAGGGTCTGAGAGTCTGGATTTCTGGGTTCTATTGCCTATTTGGGGAGGAAATAGTATAGTCTAGTGCAGAGGTCAGCAACCTTTCAGGAGTGGTGTGCCAAGTCTTCATTTATTCACTCTAATTTCATGTGCCAGTAATACATTTGATTTTTTTAAAAGGTCTATAAGTCTATAATACTAAACTATTGTATGTAATGTAAATAAGGTTTTTAAAATGTTTTAGAAGCTTCATTTAAAATTAAATTAAAATGCAGAGCCCCCCGGACCGGTGGCCAGGACTGGGCAGTGAGAGTGCCACTGAAAATCAGCTTGCGTGCCACGTTCGGCACACGTGCCATAGGTTGCCTACCCCTGGTCTAGTGATCAGAGCAGGGGATTGGAAACTGAGATGCTTGGGTTTTGTTCCAAACACCGGAAGGAGTGTTAGCTTGTGGTTAGAATAGTAGTAGAGTATTGATAGCTGGGAGTCTTGGGTTCTGTTCCCAACTCTGGGAGGGGAGTGCGGTCTAGTGGTAGTGGTGGTAGTGGGGGGGGGGGCGGTGCTGTGAGTTAGGACTCTGGGGCTCTATCCTTAGCTCTGTCACTGACTTTCCATCCATAACCTCGGTCATGTTGCTCTGTGCTTTATTTTGTTATTCTGTCATACGGGTACAATAATATTCACCTAACTTCAATGAAGGTGTGAGGCTTGGTTAAGCAATACGCAAAAAGCCCTTTGAGAGCACAGAGAAGAGCAGAGTATGATTTTATGGGATGGCTATGTTTCCTCCAGCACCCCAGAGACTGAGGATGTAACCAGAACCAGCGTCTGTACTTGAACCCTGAGCCTAGCTTCCAAAGAATGCAGAACCTGCCTTCAAGAAGAACACTGCCAAGTGCAACAGAAACTGTTTATTTGCTACAGCATTTCACATAGGTATTTTCTTTGTACAGTAAATAGTTGCTTTTGCCCCAGGTCTAGGTGGAGTTTAAACCCTACATGGATCGGGATGAGCCACATTTTGATCCTGTTAACTGGATTTTTTTTTAACATAAAAATGTGCATTTTATTGACACAAAACATGGGGACAAGGAGACAGATTCTCAAATCCAACCAAGGCAGCTGAGTTAGGGTCTGTCTATGCTGCAGTCAGAGGCTGCAATTGCAACTGGAGCAGACATACCCCAGCTCGTTTTCATCTCGCTAGCTTGGCTCCCAAAACAGTGAAGCTGCAGCAGCACATGCTTCAAGATGGGCTAATCCTATGACTAATGACCCAGGGGTCCAGACAGGCTTGTACAGCCTGTGCTGACGTATTGCTCTGGTACCTGAGCTAGTGAGAGTCAAGCTCGCTCAGGTATGACTGCTCAAGCTGTAGTCAACCCTTCAGTTTTGATTTTTACTGGTGTAATTCAGTGGTCTGGTGGTTAAAACTAGGCATCAGGATTCTTGGGTTCCATTGTGAGGAATGTGAGGGAAGTAGGGTCTAGTGGTTGGAGCTGTATGGGCTGAGATTTACGACTCCTGGGTTTGGTTACCAGTTCTGGAAGGAATGGAGTTTAGTGTGTCTGAGCAGCAGGAATGAGGGTCGGGACTCCTGGGTTCCGTTCCCAGCTCTGGAATGGGAGGGGAGATTAGAGTGTGTTTGTGTTGCGGGGGTTGGGAGTCAGGATTCCCGACTCTGAGGAAAGTAAAATGTAGTGGGCTAGGGCAGGGGAAGTTGAGAATCAGGACTCCTGGGTTCCCTTCCCTGTTTTCAAAACTGAACAAAGGAAATATCCTTTCTGGCATGATGGTGTTAGATGGTGGAACTCACTGATACAGGGTGACATTGAGGCCACAACTTAGCAAGATTCAAAGGGGAACTGGACAGCTCTATAGGTAACAGGAATATCAGTAATACAACAAAGAGTTTTAAAAGGCATATAAACCTCATGCTTCGGGCCTTAAGCCAATCTGTGACTAGCGGAGCTGTGTGGAATTTGTCAGCCGAAACTGTTTTGGGATAGAAATGCAGATTTGGTGACACTGCAATGGTTCATGATTTCATGCTGGTTTTGCTGAATTGTTCGTTTCAGGGAGGGAAATCCCAAAGAAGTCTAAATGTTTTGATTTTTCGATTTGAAACAACTTTGTTTAGAAATTTCCTTGAATTGTTTTTTTATACTAAAAAGTTTAAATGCAATTTGCAATCAAAGCAAAATGTTTAGTTTGAAACCAATTTTTTACTCTTTTTGATTTGCTGAAAATTTTGAACAATTTCATTTTCAGCCAAAACGTGGTTTTCCCTTGATTTTTCGAAATTGCTAGTGAGCTGAAAAATCAATTCCCCGCCCCCAACTTTAATGACTGTTCGAGATCAGGATGAAACTTAATGGTGGGGTGATTATTTCATATCTGCCCACTGCAGATTTCTTACACCTTCCTCTAAGGCATCTGTTGTTGACCACTGTCAGAGAGACTACATGGACCTTGGCTGTGATCAGTCCAGCAGTTCCTATATTCTGACACTATTTGCTGAGCTCTTGGGTATCATATGTTGGATCCCAGCAGAGTGCAACACCGGGTTTAGAACTACATGGAGGATCTAAATAGAGTAATTGATTCATGTCTCCCACCTTGCACAGCAGCAGGTCCCATGGTATAAATTCCTGCTGTGATTTAGAGGTCAACATGCTGTTTGAAGAGGTTGATTCCCTGCATTAAGTGCAAAATTCAACCCCTATGGAGTTGTCACTGATGCTTGCATATTACTTCTGGCATGATTAAAACAGTAAAAGAGATAGGGCGGAGTCTTCAAAAGTGCCTAAGCCCCCACTTTCAAAAGTGATTGGGAGCCACATTTTCCAAGGTGTTTAGGTGCCAAGAGATTCCGATAAGTGCCCAGTGGGATTTTCAGAAGTGCTCAGGTAGATGAGGCACTTTACTCTCATGGGAGTGGCTATGTCACGGGTGAAAATGGAACATAGGATCGTAAGGCACTTTGGCATTTTGAAAATTGTACCCATAGCCCCTACAACAGTTGCTCATTTTTCTTTCCTTAACTGGCTTCCTCGGCTGGGTCTGGCATGGTGGGTTTCAGAAGGATCTTCATTTGTTGTTCTTCATCTCTCAGATGCCTGGGCCTCAATGAAAAAGAATATCAGTAAATATTAACATTTATACAAGTGTAAGCGGGGGAATGGTCCCGCTATTGTGGGGAACTTTCCTAGCTTCTGCACTACCCCGGTGAAGTGGGCTAGCGAAAGGATCCGAGTCCTTGCTCCCACTTCCTTTACCCAGAGGCCTCCCTGCCCTTGAGGACTCCCCTTCCACTCTCCTGTCTGGCAGTGTCCTCGTAAACCCCGACAAGGCTGGGCCCAGGATTCCTGGGGGGCTCGACCCCCAACCCTGCTGTGGTCACCCAGGACAGGGGCTAGGGTGTCCCCACTCCGGGGTACTCTCTCTGCACTGGGCACCTTCCTGATCCACGGATCATTTCATACAATTTCAAGCAAATACAAGTTGTTTAATTAACAATTAATTTTAAAAAAGAATAAGGAAAAATGGGAAAGGTTAAAGGAAAACACATCACCCTGCTCTGTGGCAGGGAACATTACAAACAGTGTCTCTGGAACGTCAGGGCAGTTCAGTCTGTTCCTTGTAGATCCCAGGCTCCTTCTCAGGCCCTGGCCGTGCTGCAGAGACGCTGTGGGTTGGACACTTGCTCTGGTGGTGGCCACACGCTCTCAGGCTCTAGGTGGCAGGACCCTTCTTCCCAGCGTCGCCCCCGCCCGGTCGGGGTTATGATCCCCCTGCAAGTCTGGCCTGCAAGGCCTCTTGGCTGAGGCGTCTCCCTGTGCTGGGCCCACTGCCCAGGGTCCCCCTCACTCTCCCCAGCTGCTCACCACACTCGGACTGCACACGGCTCCGGACTGCCCCAGCCCCAGCTCCGGACTGCTCCAGCCCCGGCTCCAGCTCCACTCTGCCTCAGCCCGGCTGCTGCTGCTGCTCTGCCTCCAGCTCCCTGGGCTGCTTCTCTGGCCCCTCTGGCTCTGGTTGCTGCAGCTCTGCCCCCAGGACAGCTCTGCTCTGCAGGCTGCTTCTGTGACTCTGCTCCCAGCTCTGACCTGCTTCCTGGCTGCTTGTCTGGCCCCTCTGGCTCTGGTGGCTGCAGCTCTGCTCCCAGGGCAGGTCTGCTCTCTCTGGGCTGTGCTCTGGCTTTGGGGCTGCAGCTCTGCTTCCAGCTTAGCTCGGGCCCCTGCTCTCTCCTTAGCTCGGCCCCACTCTGTCTGACTCAGGCCATTCCAGTTCACACGGAGGACGGGACCCCCCCGGCCTCCTGACTCTCTGATTAGCCTGCCCGCCCTGTCAATCAGGCTGATCTGGAGCATTGGCCTCTCCCCATTGCCCCGGGGACTGTCAGTCTCAGACTCCTGATTTACCATCGACCCTTCCCCTTTTAGTGCTGGGAGCTAGCCAACCAAAACACCCCTACTGAGTGTTAGTAAGGGGGCAACAGTCCCCTTACACAAGCATCAAGAGATGTACTTGGCTTAAAACATGCTTGGAGCTAATGGGGCCAGATCCCACCTGGTGTAAATCAGCCATAGCTACACTGGAGTCAATGGGATCAGATTATCTATCTAATCTATCAAATGACTGGAGGATAGCTAATGTGATGCCAATTTTTAAAAAGGGCTCCAGAGGTGACCCTGGCAACTACAGGCTGATAAGCCTCACTTCAGTTCTGGGCAAATTGCTTGAAACTATCGTAAAGAACAAACTTGTCAGATACATAGCTGAACATAATTTGTTTGGAAATAGTCAACATGTTTTTTGTAAAGGGAAATCATGCCTCACCAATCTACTAGAATTCTTTGAGGGGTCAACAAGCATGCAGACAAAGGAGATCCAGTGGATATAGTGTATTTAGATTTTCAGAAAGCCTTTGACAAGATCCCTCACCACAGGCTCTTAAGCAAAATAAGCAGTCATGGAATAAGAGAGAAGGTTCTCTCATGGATTGGTAACTGCTTATAGATAGGAAACAAAGGGTAGGAATAAATGGTCAGTTCTCAGAATTGAGAGAGGTAAATAGTGGGGTCCCCCAAGGGTCTGTTCTAGGATCAGTCCTATTTAACCTATTCATAAACAATCTGGAAAAAGGGGTAAACAGTGAGGGGGCAAAATTTGCAGATAATACAAAACTACTCAAGATAGTTAAGTCCCAGGCAGACTGCGAAACGCTATAAAAGGATTTCAGAAAACTGGGTGACTGGGCAACAAAATGGAAAATGAAATTTAATGTTGATAAATGCAAAGTAATGCACATTGTAAAACATAATCCTAACTGTACATATACAAAGATAGAGTCTAAATTAGTTGTTACTCAACTAAGTGATTTTGGAGTCCTTGTGGATAGTTCCCTGAAATCATCCACTCAATGTGCAGTGGCATTCAAAAAAGCGAACAGAATGTTGGGAATTATCAAGAAAGGGATAGATAATAAGATAGAAAATATCATATTGCCTCTGTATAAATCCATGGTACGCCCACTCCTTGAATACTGTGTCCAGATGTGGTCGCCCCATCTCAAAAAAGATTGGAATTGGAAAAAGTTCAGAAAAGGGCAACAAAAATGATTAGGAGTATAGAAGGGCTTCCGTATGAGGAGAGATTAATAAGACTGGGACTTTTCAGCTTGGGAAAGAGGTGACTAAGGGGGGATATGATAGAGGTCTATAAAATCATGAGTGGTATAGAGAAAATAAATAAGGAATTGTTATTTACTCCTTCTCATAATACAAGAACAAGGGGCCACCAAATGAAATTAATAGGTAGCAGGTTTAAAACAAACACAAGAAGGTATTTTTTCACAAAACGCACTGTCAACCTCTGGAACTCCTTGCCAGGGGGTGTTGTGAAGGCCAATACTATAACAGGGTTCAAAAGGGAGCTAGATAGATTCATGGAAGATAGGTGCATCAATGGCTATTAGCCAGGATGGGCAAGAATGATGTCCCTAGCCTGTGTTTGCCAGAAGCTGGGATTGGGTGACAGGGCATGGATCACTTGATAACCTGTCTGTTCATTCTCTTTGGGGCACCTGCCATTGGCCACTGTCAGAGGACAGGATACTGGGCTTGATGGACCTTTGCTCTTACCCAGTATGGCCATTCTTATCTATCTATCTATGTAATCATGCATATCATTTCTTGTTTGTGCAATCTCTCTCTCTCTCTCTCTCTCTCTCTCTCTCTCAGTGGACCCATGTCTATATCACATAGCCCCCACAAGGTGTGTCATGGCTACTGTTCTTGCCTCCCAATAGAGTCTACTAACCGTGTCTCCACCTCCTCTATGGTATCAGGCAATGGCACGTTGAGCGTCTCGGGCAGGAAGGTCGCTGCAATGCCGGAGATGATTGGGGCAGCTCCATAAATGATCAGTGGCAGGAAGGGAATGTATTCCTCCAACATCTTCACCAATGGGGCAATGATGCTGCCCAGACGCATCATGGTGTTGCTCAAACCCATGCCAGTCTGCCTGTGAATTTGAAATCAACGCAAACAGAGCTATTAGCATAAGCCACAGTGAAGAGAAAAATCTGGGCTAAGGAGCTCACAGGCAATAAGCCAAGCAGTACCTCTCAGCCAGGCCCAGTGGACTAGTAGAGTGACTAGGGAATCAGGACACCTGGGTTCTTTTGCTTGCTCTGCCTCTGACCCACTGCGTAACCTTGGGCAAGTCCCTTCCTCTCTCCATTCATCTTTTTCTCCTCACACCCTCAGTCTGTCTTGTCTATTAGGATTGTGAAGAGCAGAGACTGCTGTCACTATGTATCTGGGAAGCACCTGACACAATGGGGCCCTAATCTCAATTTGGGTCTGTGCAGTACCTTATACAATGGGGGCCCTGATCTCACTCGGGATCTGTGGAGTGCCTGGTACAATGGGGACCTGATCTCAGTCAGGGTCTGTGCAGCAGTTGGCACCATGGGGCTCTGGGGTGGTCTCTAGGTGCTAACTTAACAAATGGGATCTTTCCTGGGGGTAGGTTACCCCACAAGTGCAGGGTTTCTTGCAGCTGGGACTGGGCTAGCTAGATCTTTGATCTGATGTGGCAATTCCTAGTTCTTAGAAGGGCAATTTTGGGTGGCTAGACTGAGACATCTCAGAGGGCCCTCACTTTTCAGATGGCACATCCGCAGCAATTGCAGAGAATCAGGCCCAGTTGCAGTGTCCTAACGTGAGCATCCCCTGAGGTGCCCAAAATCACTAGTAGAGCTGGTCGGGAAATTGTTATCCTGTCCCATGATACATTTTGAGATTTCAAACATTTTTCCCATTCTGAATCAGGACGAACTATTGAAATTTCAAAAAATTTTGTGAATTCAACAGTATAAAAAAAATCTTGTTTTGGGTCCCTCACATCATTTCAACTCAATTTTGACCATTATAAATTTGTACAAAAAAGGGTTGTTTTTAATACAGATTCCAAAACACAAAGTTGTTTCCAACCAGAAAAAAATGAAATTTTCATTTTGGAAATGTAATTTCCAACCTCCCCCGCATTTTTTCTAATTAACACTTTCCCATGAAAAGCTTGGGCTTTGATTAAATAGCTTTTTCCGTCAGAAAAATACATTTTGATGAAAAATTCCCAACCAACTCTAATCACTAGTCACTTGGCTCTGGTCTTTTGCTGTTCCACGGGGCTGCATGTGAAGTTTGAGCTGCACCCTCTGAGTTTTTTCTACATACCTAATCACTGTGGGGTACAGCTCACTTGTGTAGAGGTAGACACAGTTAAAGGAGGCAGCAAGACAGCCTTTTCCAACGACAGCCAGAACGGTGCGCAGGGTCTTCAGATCTTGGGAGAAGGACACAATGGAGGAGGGTTAAGCATGTGGAAAAAGGCTGAAATGCTCAAGAAGGGTCAGGAGTCAATCGGATGTATCCCAGCCACTGGTGCCGATGGGGCCAGATCCACAGCTGCTGTAAATCAGCATATCTGCGCTGGAATCAATGGGGCCAAATCCCCAGCTGCTCCATTGAAGCCAAAGGGGGCAAGAAATCAATGGAGTTGGGCTAATTGACACCAGCTGAGGATCTGTGCCTCAGTTTGCCATCTAGAAATAAGAGTGATAGTCCTTTCTGTGTTGTGTCTATTTAGATTGTGAGCTCTTTGGGGCAGGGACTGTCTCTCCCTTTAGGTCTGTGCAGTACTTGGCACAATGGGACCCTGATGTCATCTGGGGTCTGTGCAGAACCTCGCCCAATGATCAAATATTAATAACCATCTACCCAGCTTTGTTTGTGAAACTGGGTCAGTCACCGCTCCCAGACAGCAGCTCATCCACTTCCCAACCATCTTTCAACAGGCCAGCCTCGATCAGGCTGAATATGTGTCTCAGGTTGCTTCATGGGGAAGTGTCATGGCAACTGGTGTCATAAACACATGTCAGTTGCTTCAGTCCCTGGCAGCAGCAGGTGGTTCTGTACCCTACAGTACCTCAGCCACAGAACACAGCTGTGACATATCCATGGGCTTGAGCCCCATTAGCCCTTATGGATCAGCTCTCCTGGCTCTTCTCCCTCTCCTGCAGCTGACCATATCAGCCAGGCTTTGGACCTTTGGTAGGACAAAGGCTTGAAAACTTCCGGATCGAACCCTGAAAATCCAGGACACTAAGTAACCACCTTGTGGCACAAAGATGTTGGCTAGGATAGAGAGTCCAGCCAGGATGAGGGTCAAGGTCTGTGTGACCCGGCGCCCGATGAAGCTGATTGTGAGGACTGAGATGAACTTCGCTGGGAAATCAACAGCTCCAAAGACCAGCTGGATCAAGAAGATATTGACAGCGAAATTCTGCAGGTCCATGGCCAATCCATAATAGGCAAAGCTGGTGGAGAACCTGGGATGAAGCAAACAGGTATTGATGCATAGAGAGTCATTATCATTGACTTTATTTGTTACAAGCATATTCCCTTTCAGCAATAGGCCCTGGAAATGTGTTTAGTGGTTGGAGCCAGGACCCCTGGGTTCTCTTCACTGTTTTGGGTGGCAGTGTAGTCTAGTGGGTAGACTGCACTGTGTTCTGCTCATGGCTGTGGGAGGGGATTAGAGTCTAGTGAGTTAGACTGGGGAGCAGCTGGGAGCCAGGACTCCTGGGTTCTATTTCCAGCTTTGGAAGAAGAGTGGGGCCTAGTGGTTAGAGCAAGAGGGGACTTTGCTCTGTTGTTAACTCTCAGAGAGGAATGGGGGCCAATAGCTAGAACAGGACACACTAGGCACCAAGGATTCCTGGGTTCTTTTCCCAGCTCTGCACATGGAATGTGTCCTAGGACTAGGAATAGGTGACTATAGGAGCCAGGACTCCTGAGTCCTATTCCTGCTTCTGGGTAGAATCACTTCCTGATGGTTTTCTCTACATGCTGTCTCCCAGGTGGGATTTACGGAAGTCTAGATATAACATACAGAATTGTGATCTAGTGTGATATTCAATCAAGGTGAAATTGACTGTCACTGACATGCCATGGGATGAAGTGGAGCGTCTGTGGGGCTTAGTAGAGGTGAGCAAAATTTTTCATCTACAACTTTTTTCAGCACAAAGTGCAGACTCAATGACATCAAAATGCTTAGGGAATTCATGTCCCTTTGGCTGAATTGTTTCAGATAAAGAAAAAAGCCCCACAAAACAAAAACAAAACAAACCAAAATCTAAATGTTTTCAGTTTTGGTTCAAAATGAATGTTTGTCTCAAACATTTCTTTAATTTTATTTTAAAAAATCTTAAAATATTTAAAATCAAAACAAAATGTTTCACTTGATTTTTTTTTCAACTTTTTGATTAGTCAAAAATTAAGAAAAAATGGTTTTCTGTTCAACGCAAAATGATTTTTTGTACTGATTTTTTGGAATTGCCTGCGGGTCAGAAAATCCATTATTTGCCCCATTCCTCAACAAATAGTTGTGCCTGGTTTACTTGCTGCAGGCTGCTTCATATCATAGGCCTGGTCTACACTATGACTTTAATTCAGATTTATCAGCTTTAATTCGAATTTACCCTGTAACCGTCCTCACAACGACGCTATTTATTTCGATGTAAAGGGCCCTTTAAATCGATTTCTGTACTCCACCCCGACGAGCGGAGTAGCGCCAAAATCGATTTTAACATTTCGAATTAGGGATAGTGTGGCCGCAATTCGATGGTATTGGCCTCCGGGAGCTATCCCACAGTGCATCATTGTGACCGCTCTGGACAGCAATCTAAACTCGGATGCACTGGCCAGGTAGACAGGAAAAGCCCTGCGAACATTTGAATTTCATTTCCTGTTTGCCCAGCGTGGAGAGCACAGGTAACCACAGATAGCTCATCAGCACAGGTAACCATGCAGGCTGATAATCGAAAAAGAGCACCAGCATGGACCGTGAGGGAGGTACTGGATCTGATCGCTGTATGGGGAGAGGATTCAGTGCTTGCAGAACTTCGTTCTAAAAGACGAAATGCAAAAACTTTTGAAAAAATCTCCAAGGGCATGATGGAGAGAGGCCACAATAGGGACTCTGAGCAGTGCCGCGTGAAAGTCAAGGAGCTCAGACAAGCCTATCAAAAAACAAAGGAGGCAAACGGTCGCTCCGGGTCAGAGCCGCGGACATGCCGCTTCTACGCCGAGCTGCATGCAATTCTAGGGGGGGCTGCCACCACTACCCCACCTGTGATCGTGGATTCTGGGTCAGGGATAGTCTCATCAGCGACGCCTGAGGATTCTGCCGATGGGGGAGAGGAGGAGGAGGAGGATGAGGAGGAGCTTGCAGAGAGCACACAGCACTCCGTTCTCCCCAACAGCCAGGATCTTTTTCTCACCGTGACTGAAGTACACTCCCAAGCCTCCCAAGCCAGTACCCAAGACTCTGACCCCATGGAAGGGACCTCAGGTGAGTTTATCTTTTAAAATATAAAACTTGTTTTAAAAGCAAACGGTTTTTAATGATTACTTTGCCCTGAGGACTTGGGATGCATTCGCGGTCAGTTCAGCTACTGGAAAAGTCTGTTAACGTGTCTGGGGATGGAGCGGAAATCCTCCAGGGACATCTCCATGAAGCTCTCCTGGAGGTACTCCGAAAGCCTTGCCAGAAGGTTTCTGGGCAGTGCATCCTTATTCCCTCCTCCATGGTAGGACACTTGACCACGCCATGCTTGCAGCAAGTAATCTGGTATCATTGCCTGACAAAGCCTGGCAGTGTATGGTCCCGGTGTTTGCTGGCATTCAAGCAACATCCGTTCTTTATCTTGTTGTGTAATCCTCAGGAGAGTGATATCACTCCTGGTAACCTGGTTGAAATACGGGAACTTAATTAAGGGGACAGAGGTGGCCGTTCCTACTGGGCTGTTTGCCTGTGGCGGAAAATAAATCCTTCCCTGCAGTTAGCCAAGCGCAGATGGGAAAGTGGCCCTGAGTTTTTCGCGTTTGGCTAGCAGGGATCTTCCCTGTTACCAGCCACGCGGTGGGGGGAGGGGTACCGTGATCATCCCAGAGAATTCATGGTGGGAGGGGGGCGGCGGGGGGTGTGTGGTTAGTTTGGTGCCTGCAGGGATCTTCCCTGATACCAGCCACGCGGTGGGGGGGAGGGGTACAGCGATCATCCCAGAGAATTCATGGCCGGGGGGTGGGGTGGTTAGTTTGTTTTCTGCTGCTGCTGCTGAATGTTAACAGAAAAACCGCAGCACTCTACAGGCTATGCTTGGTATGTGGGAAAGGAGGGCGCAGAAGCTGTAAAACAATGGCTTACCATGGCCGCATGCAAGCCGAATTCTGTTGCCCAGACCTGTGATCTCTAGCAGCAAAGCCACAGGCACTCAGCATTAAGAGGCAAAATGCGACCTTGCACAGAAATCACATGTGCTATGTAATGTGAATAGTGTTGGTCACCGTGAAAGAGTATAAGCATTGTTCTGCAAAATGTAGCTTTTTAAACAATTCTCTCTTTTTTCCCCTCCCTACAGCAGCTGCAAATTCCTCAAGCCTCCCTCCTCCATCCCGAAGGTTATCACAGATAAGGCGTCGTAAGAAGAGAACGCGAGACGAGATGTTTTCTGAAATTATGGAATCCAGCCGCAGTGACAGAGCTCATCTGAATGAGTGGAAGGAAACAGTTTCAAAGTATAGGAAAGAAGCCAGTGAACGTGAGGACAGGAGGGACCAACGTGAGGACATGAGGGACCAACGTGAGGACAGGAGGGACCAACGTGAGGAGAGGAGGGACCAACATGAGGAGAGGAGAGACGCTCGAGATGAGAGGTGGCGGCAGGAAGACCAGAGGAGCAAGGATGCAACGCTGGGGCTGCTGCGTGAGCAAACAGACATGCTCCGGCGTCTGGTGGAGCTTCAGGAACGGCTGCTGGAAAACAGACTGCCGCTTCAGCCCCTGTTCCACCCTCCCCCCTCCCCATGTTCCGTATCCTCCTCACCCAGACGTGTAAGAACACGGGGGGGGAGGCTCCGTACACCTTCCCATTCCACCCCAGTAGACAGCCCAAGCAAAAGGCTGTCATTTTTTTAACCTTTTCTTTGTGGCTTTTTCCTTCCCAGCAATCCTCCTCCCAAATACCACCCGGGTTCCCTCCCTCTTTTTCTAATCTATTAATAAAGAATAAATGATTTTTAAATGATAGTGACTTTATTTGGTTTGAAATAAAGCTGGGGGAAGGAGGAGGGTGGGTTCCTTACAGAAAATGAGTCAATAAAGGGGGCGGGTTTTCATGAAGGAGAAACAAACAGATATTTCACACTGTAGCCTGGCCAGTCATGAAACTGGTTTTTAAAGCTTCTCTGATGCACAGCGCTTCCTGGTGTGCTCTTCTAATCGCCCTGGTGTCTGGCTGCGCGTAATCAGCAGCCAGGCGATTTGCCTCAGCCTCCCACCCCGCCATAAAGGTCTCCCCCTTACTTTCACAGAGATTGTGGAGCACACAGCAAGCAGAAATAACAATGGGGAGATTTCTTTGGCTGAGGTCAGAGCGAGTCAATAATGATCGCCAGCGACCTTTTAAACGGCCAAATGCACATTCTACCACCATTCTGCACTTGCTTAGCCTGTAGTTAAACAGCTCCTGCCTCCTGTCCAGGCTGCCTGTGTACGGCTTCATGAGCCATGGCATTAAGGGGTAGGCGGGGTCCCCAAGAATAACTATTGGCATTTCAACATCCCCAACAGTTATTTTCTGGTCCGGAAAGTAAGTCCCTTGCTGCAGCCCTTTAAACAGAGTAGTGTTCCTGAAAACGCGAGCGTCATGAACCCTTCCCGCCCAGCCCGCGTTGATGTTAGTGAAACGTCCCTTGTGATCCACAAGTGCTTGCAGCACCATTGAAAAGTACCCCTTGCGGTTTATGTACTCGGTGGCTTGGTGCTCCGGTGCCAAGATAGGGATATGGGTTCCGTCTATCGCCCCACCACAGTTAGGGAATCCCATTGCAGCAAAACCATCCACTATAGCCTGCACATTTCCCAGAGTCACTAACTTTCGTAGCAGCACCTGAGTGATTGCTTTGGCTACTTGCATCACAGCAGCCCCCACAGTAGATTTGCCCACTCCAAATTGATTCCCGACTGACCGGTAGCTGTCTGGCGTTGCAAGCTTCCACAGGGCTATCGCCACGCGCTTCTCAACTGTGAGGGCTGCTCTCATCTTGGTATTCTGGCGTTTCAGGGCAGGGGACAGCAAGTCACAAAGTTCCATGAAAGTGCCCTTACGCATGCGAAAGTTCCGCAGCCACTGGGTGTTGCCACACCTGCAACACTATGCGGTCCCACCAGTCTGTGCTTGTTTCCCTTGCCCAGAATCGGCGTTCCATGGATAGAATCTGCCCCATTAACAACATGATCTCCAAAGCACCGGGGCCCGTGGTTTCACAGAATTCTGTATCCGTGTCCGTGTCCATGTCCTCATCATGCTTGTCGCTGCGCTGCCGCCGCCGCTGCCTCCTCGCCTAGTTTTTCTGGTCCTGGCTGAGCATAAACTCCACGAGAACGCGCGAGGTGTTTACAATGTTCATGACTGCTGTCTTGAGCTCAGCGGGCTCCATGCTTGCCGTGGTATGGAGTCTGCAGTGTTCACCCACCCAGGAAAAAAGGCGCGAAAATGGTTGTCTGCCGTCCGTTGCTTTCATGCAGGGAGGGAGGAGGGAGGGAGGAGGGAGGGAGGAGGTGAGGCTGTACCCAGAACCACCTGCGACAATGTTTTTTGTCCCATCAGGCACTGGGACCTTAACCCACAATCCCAATGGGCGCGGGAGACTGCGGGAACTATGGGATAGCTATGGGATAGCTACCCACAGTGCAACGGTGCAGAAATCGACGCTAGCCCCGGTACTTGGACGCACACCACCGAATTAATGTGCTTAGTGTGGCCGCATACATTTCGACTTTATACAACCTGTTTTTCAAATCCGAATTATATAAATTCGGATTAATCCCGTAGTGTAGACATACCCATAGTCTCAGCTTCCTCTTTGTGCAAGCACAAGAGCCAACTAACCATACAAAGCAGAGGCAGAAGGAGATCCGGCGTAGGACAGGGGTCCGCACCAGGTCGATGAAGGTATAGCTGCTCTTTGCAGAGGCTGTTTCTTTCTGCATGTTGGATCTGCATGTTGGAGAGAGAAGAATTCTGGATAATGGCATGGTGCCTCCATGGTGGGAAAGGCCTGGAAACAGAGCAGGGGAATGGGAGGGAATGAGATTCTGGGTCATCCAATGGTGCCAAAATTCTAGTTTCAGAGGAGGCCTCAGTCTAGACAAAATAATGTGTATGTGTAGGAAGGGATGGATCGATGGATAAAGAGAAGGGTGTGCATAGGGATGGATGGATAGTTGGATGGATAGAAGCATTTGTATGGGGATAGATGGATAGAGAGGTGTCTGGGGGAGATGAAAGATAGATGGAGATGAATAGAGAGATTATGTGTATGAGTATATGTTTATAAAAGATAGGTGTTTATGTCTAGAGATGGATACATAGATGGCTGGATAGGTGGTTATGTATGTAGGACTGTAGGTAGAGAGATTGATAGACGATACCTTGTACGTATGGGAATCCCATTGTACGAGAAAGAAGTCAGACCATGGTGAGAATTCCATTGCTCAGGGAACACTATAGCCAGTTGCGCCACTGGTGTACTTGTGCAGAGTCCCCATGACATGAGTGCAACCACACTGATTTATATCTGCTTGTCTTGCGTGCCTATATCGGCCGCTGGAGTTGGTGGGAGCTCTCAGCCTCTCTGAGATCCAGTCTTACCTCTGTGTTAAGTTTGTCTCCTTCTTCCTTCTTCCGGTTTATCCTGGCCACTCTCTGGAGCTGCTTCACTGCCTCATCAGGTCTGCCGGCTATTACCAGCCAGCGGGCGGACTCCGCGAACCACCTGGGAAGCAGAAGATATGAAAACACACCTGCACGGAACACTCGCATTGCTCTTGTTGAACTGCGATCAGCCCCACTGGAGCACGGTGCTGTTCTTCTACACTAGGGGCAGTGCCCAAAGCCAGTGCAGGGCACAAGCAGTGACAGAGGCAGCAGGGAGCATGTTGTGGAATGGCCTCCGTGGAACCTGCATTCTCTGGTCCCCCCTGCTACCTGCAGCCCCCTGGTGACAGCCAAGTGTTACTGCAACTTGAAGCTCCATTCCCGTCAGGAGACTGCCCAGTGGCAGCAGGTGGTATTGCACCTAGCCATGCACAAGGAAGGAAGGATGGTGATAGGGTGATAGCCGAGACCTGGCTGCAGTTCCCTGCTCCTCTGCAGACTTCTTGTGCGACCGTTGCTAGTCAGTTAGTCTGTCTCTGTGTCTGAATCCCCTCATCTGTACAATAGGGTAATAGCACTGCTCTCCCTCAGAAGGGTGTTGTGGTTATAGCTGGTTGGCACTGTTCTGCTGAAATATTTGTCCATTGAAAAATGGGGGTTTGTTCAAATTGAAACTGTTTGCAGGGAAAGGTCAGTTTCAATGAACCTCTTGATTTAAAAAAAAAAGAACGTTTCAAAATTTGTCCTGTGTCAAAATTAAAAGTTTCAACAATTTTGTTTCAAAATTTTTGATCATTTACACTAGAAAAAGGGTAAAAAATAAACAAGCTCCAGATCAAAAAGAAAAATTTCAAAATTATCAAAAGGAAACATTTCAACTGACCCAACCGGAATATTTTTTCAGATTATCAATTCACAAAAGTTTTCCTGGTTTTGACTTTTGGCCAGATTCAGGATGGGAAAACTTTTCAAAGTCTCAAAGACTCTTATGTTTGTTGCCAGCCAGCTCTAGCTGTGAGGATAAATATATTAAACACTGTGATGTACCTAGATACTATGGTGATGGGTTCTAGATAAATACCCAAGATAGGTCAGTTCCTCATATTACCCAGCAGTGACATTATGGGTGGAGTAGAGCCCTCTTTGCTTTCACTGGAAATTTTTCACAATGTTTTAAATTTTCTTCAACAGAACAAAAGTTTTCATTTTGCTTCCATTTTGGAAGGGGTTTTTTATTTTTTTTTATTTCCTCTCTTTTATTTCCTTTTGCTTTCATTTTTCCACTGGAAAATGGGGGAATGTGGAAAAAATGGCTCCAAATCATAGAAATGAAAATTTTTGTTGTATCAAAAAATTAACCAACTTAGAAAGAAACGTTTATTTTTCAGGAAACCCGCCCCTCCCTCCCAAATCCTGAAAACTAAAATAAAATGTTTGCTTTCGTTGCAAATTTTTGAAGGAATTTTTTGGGGGAAAGCCATTTTTCATAGAAAACAAATTTAAGATATCAAATCTTCAATTCTGTCTATTTATACGTTATCCTCTTAGTCTTGCCATTTCCCTGGTTTGCTGAAGCAATTCTAGGTATGAAATTCCACAGCTTTCATAGTTATTTTTCATTATTTGCATTACCATAATGCCCTGAAGACCCAGGGTACCTCTATACTTACCGGAGGGTCCGGCGGCAGGCAATCGATGTGCTGGGATTGATTTAACGTGTCTGGTTTGATCCCGGATCGATCCCGGAAGTGCTTGCCGTCGACGCCGGTACTCCAGCTCGGCGAGAGGAGTACGCAGCATCGACGGGGGAGCCTCCCTGCAGCGTCTGGACCCGCGGTAAGTTCGGACTAAGGTACTTCGAATTCAGCTACGTTATTAACATAGCTGAATTTGCGTACCTTAGTCCGAAGTGGGGGCTTAGTGGGGACCAGGCCTCAGTCATGGGGCAGAACCCCATTGTCCCAGGCACTGAACAAAAAGACAGTCGCTGCCCCATACACCTTATAATCTAAGGACAAGACAAGCAACAAAAGGTTGATACAGACAGGAGAGCACAAGGAAACAGTGAGACAACATTGGGTAGCATGATAGGCAATGGTCTGTGCAAACCAGCAGCCTAACCGTCATCAAGTTTTTTTGTAAGCCACACAGCAAGGGAGAGTTAGAAGAAGGACAACGAGGTATCTTTGCTGATGTTTACAGGGAAACTCCTCCCAGGTATGAGGGGCAGCATGATAGAATGCACTAAGGTGCTTGTTTGAAAATTTAGCAAGCGGGCAACGGAGGCAGGCATCCTGGGCCAATCGGAATTGGGAGTCAGCATTGTGCTAGTGAATGACAGATGGGATAGGTATGGTGCAGTAGGGCGTGAACGGCTTTGAAAATGAAGATGAGTAGTTTATGTATGATGTGATGAAGAACAGGGAGCCAGTGGAGGGCTGCAAAGAGAGAGGTGACATGGACAAAGTGATGAGACAGGGGAATGATCTTTGCAGTAGTGTTTTGAATGGATGTAAGTGGAGGAAGATTGCATTTGCCAAGGTCGGAGAAGGGGATGTTGCAGTAATCGAGACACAAAATTATGAGAACCAGGATAAGAGATTTGTTTATTCTACTTGCTTAAAGTTTGCCTTATTCCTGCATCCAGTGAGAAAAGCAGGATGGAAGGGGAATGGATCAGAAAGGATAAGGGTGAGCTAACCTACCAGGAATAGATGAAGCAGATGAAATAGGGCAAAGACACCACAAGCTGCAGCCAGCGCCAATTGGGGATGGTGTAAGCCACCCCAGCCAGAATGAACTGCCCGATTGTGTAGCAGTATCCATGCATGGTGCTCACAACGGCCCGTGTGTGGGTGGGTGTCCATTCCACAGCTGGGGAGAGACACACACAAAGGGAAAATAATCTCTCTGTCCTTGGGCTGATATCCTCCAGTGGTGAGAACAAGCACGAGCGGAGGCAGCAGGAACATGTACAAACAGCCTTCCCCTGGCTCTTTGAGGCTGAGATGAAATAGCTCCCCAGAACCTGCATTCCCTGAGCCATGCCTCCTTCCCCTGCTAGTTGCATCCCACCTAGTGGTAGTAGGTAGTACTGCACCCTGTTGGAGGCGCTCCATTCCCCCTCGCCATGGCAACAGCCAGTACTGCGCCCTGCAGCAACTCCACCCCCGGTGGCAGCAAGCAGTACTGTACCCTGCAGGGATACAGCAGCACCAGTCCCCCAGTGGCAGCAAGCAGTACTGCCCTCTGCAGGGTTGCAAACACTCCAGAAGACCCCGCAACGGCAGCAGGCTGTACTGTACCCTGCAGGGTTGCAGCATCTCAAACACCCCACAATGGCACACTTATGCACCCTGAAGTACATCAGCCACAATACACAGCTGTTATGTAATTGAATAGTCTGAGTCCCATTAGCCTCTGATATCCAGCTGCCCCTGGGTCCTCTAGTTCCTAGAGGTCCTGTATACATTGTATAGTACAAGGGACTTTCTAGTAATGAGGAGGGCATTCTGTAGCTCCTGGCTGACGCACATGGCCTGTGCCTGTGCTGTAGAAGATGTATTGTGGAATATCTGTTCTGTTGTGAATCATCGTCATCTGATGACGGCACTCCACTCTAAATAGCTTCCATTCCATTCTTGGGGACTGTAGGGTTTCGGCCGGGGCTCGTCCCCCTCTGGGGCAGCTGGGAACGAGGCCGCCTCACAACAGGGACCTGCATGCTATTGGAAGCTGCCGTGTTTTGTGGCTCTCAGGCAGGGGCTGAGCAGACAAATAGGTTTAGGAAACCCACGTCGTGGCGCCAAAGGACCTGAGAGAGGGGGAGACTGCCACCCACATGTTGGGTGGCAGGGGGGATGCAGGCCCACCCCCTCCACTGTGTCCCAGCCTGGGGCCCTAGCAGCGGCAGAAGACCCGTTGCTGTGTCAGTGGGGATCCTGACCGCAACAAACTGACTTTGGCCCTGGGTGTGCTGCAGCCAGACTAGGGTCGGCTGCCCCCGGGCTACTTCCTACCTCCCCCTCTAGAGGTACTTGCGTCTGGACAGAGTCTTCCCAGGAGTAAAGCACCTCTAGGTAGCCAGCGGGCGGTAGGCTTGGCAGCTCCTCTGGGTAACTTGCCACAGACGAGTTTACCAGCTTCTCCGGGATCTGGTCGGCATCTGCCCAGTCCTCGGGTCGGCCGCAAACTGCAGGAGTCTCCCAACTGGGAGCTAGGCCACAGGCGTCTGGCTTGTCCGGTGGCCGGGCCTCTAGTGAACTCTGGGCAGTGCTTCTATATCGTGATGCCCACTTTTCCAAACCTAGTGCTCAAAATTTCCCAAATCTGGTGGAAAAATTCCCAGGAAAAGCTTTTTACAGTGCTTCTATAACCTGGGAACTTTCCCAAAACTTGGGAATTTGTGAGTAAAATGTTTCAACTTGGGAAATTGGAATTTTCATTCAAAACATTTTACTCAAAAATTCCCAGATTTTGGGAAATTTCCCAAGATATAGAAGCACTGGCTCTGGGGTTGTGCTTTTGTACTTCCTGTCCTGCACCCTGACCTCTGAGGGGGAGAGGGGGTGCAAGCTCCACTGGCTCCGCCCACTTTGGCGCCGGAGGGGCTCGTCTCCCTCCGGGGCGGCTGGGAACCAGGCCGCCTCACCACAGGGACCTGCATGCTATTTTAAGCTGCCCTGTTTTGTGGCATCTCCTGTGCTCTGGCGCTGCAGAAGTACACGGAGGTGGGATTGTTCCAGAGAACTCAGTTCTCCTTTAGGTACCAGATTTTTAGAAGAGGACAGGCCCAGATTTCAAGGTGCAAAATACCTCCTAAATAACGTACTCAGGTCTTTGTCAGCTGTGGCAATCAGTGTCCCAAAGGGAGCTGCTGAGTGCTTTGGTAAATCCAGGTTGGAATGGGACGTAGGACTTTTGGAAAATCTAGCTCCCGATTTTTGGTGCTGAGACCTTGGATATCCCACCCATGCGGTGTGTGCTTCTGGTCTCTCTGTGCTCCCACCACAGAGTAATTTATTAGCAGCGGGAACAAGGCACCTCCCTCTATCCCCAGTAACCAGCTCATCTTGTGTCTGGGATGGCAGGCGCCAGACACACTTACACAGAGAGACACCGTTCATCGCAATTCCCGAGGAGGCCATTCCGGTCAGGAAACGGAAGATGCAGTAGGCAGTGAAGCTGGGCGAGAAGGCAGTGCTGGTGCCTGTGACAGCCATCTGCAAGTAGCACCAGATCAAGGGAGACCTGCGGCCAAACCTGAGCCAAAAAAGACCAAGAGAACAGATGAGGGAAACCCAGGATACTGAGGCAAGTGTGTTCAGAGTAGGAGTTAAATCTTGTGCAAGGAAGTATTGCTGCCATTGGCATGGCTCCCTGGCTTGGGGAATGGGCAAAGAGGCAGGAGGCCCCAGTTCTAAAACCAGCTCTGTGGCATGTGACAAAAGGTTATTGATGAAAATACTTCATGTCAGCCGTGCTGTAGCTGCTAATGATGAGGCCTGCAGGGCTGGATTAAGGCAATCTAGGGCCCTGGCAGTAGGGTTATCCCCTGGCTGGTATTTGACTGTTAGAAAAAATTCAATCTTGATTTAAAATCTCCAGGGCTGGAGAATCCACCACAGCCCTTGGGCCGTTGTTCCAATGGTTAATTCCCTTTGCTGTTAGAAATTTGCACCTTATTTCCAGTTGAATTTGTCTAGCTTCAATTTCCAGCCACTGGCTCTTATAAAATCTTTGTCTGCTAGATGGAAAAGCCTCTTATCCGATTGCTGCTCCCCGTGTAGGTACCTATACAGAGAGCCCCACGTTTTTTGCAAATGTGAAATAATAAATAAAAAAAGCAAAAAACTCACCCTACAGTGGCAGCTCCTGTCCTGTGGAGCTCAGGCTGGCTCCCCACTCTGAACGCCAAACCTGAGCAGCACTGCGACCCCGTGTGCCAGGCCACAACACCCTGAGTCGAGAGCCAGGCCCAGCTGCACCGCACAGGACCCCAGGAGCCACTTCTGTGGTGTGAGTGCAGGGCAGGCTCGGGGGTGCAACACTCACCTCCCCCAGAGCCTCCCAACCCCTGGTGGCAGGACTCAGCCCCCCTCCGGGGCCTCCCAACCCCCAGGGCAAGACCCGATCCCTACATGGTTAACATTAACAAAACAAAAATAACCAGAAATTCCCCCAAAAATAAAATAAACAATTATTAAAAGAATTCAAGGGGCTCCACTTACAGACTGTGATCAAGTCACCCCTTAACCTTTGCTTTATAGATTGAACTCCTGGATTCTCTCACTGTAAGGCACATTTTCCAAACCTTTAACATTCTCCTGGGTCTTCTCTGGCCCCTCTCCAACCTACCAACATCCTTCTGGAATTGTGGACACCGGAACTGAACACAGGATTCCAGTAGCAGTAGCACCAGTGCCAAATACAGAGATACCATAACTTCTCTCCTCCTGCTCGATATTCCTGATTCCCCCAGGAATCAGCCTTGCTCGGCTTCATAAGGACATTGCTCTCACCTGTCTGACAGACCTCCAAAGATGATGCCTCCCGCCAGGATCCCAACCATGTAGATGGACTGAGCCATTTGCTTCAGCTGCCGGGAGTCACACACCAGGTCCCACTGTAAGGGAGAGAGAAAATGAAGCTGGGCTCCAGGAGGAAGACTGGCTTGTGGTTAAGGCCCCAGACTGGGGCTGAGATTTTCAGAGCCATTAATGGCATTTAGACAGCCAGTTCCCATAGCAATCCTTACAATTCATTTTAATTTGTTAATTACAAGTCCACAGCTACCTACGTTTAATGGGAAATGTGATCTGCTGGGCATCACAGCCTGAATCTCTCTGAGCCTCAATGTCCATTATCTGTAAAATGAGGGAGGATCATCCTGGTCTCTAGCTTTCTCCCTGTGTAGCACCCAGCAGAGCTGGGCCCCATCTCAGTTGTTGTCCACAGAGCACCCAGCGCAGTCTCAGTTGGGGTCTGTGCAGTGTCCAGTGCAATGGGTCCCTGATTGGAGCTGGGGTCCATGCAGTATCTGCACAAGGGTTCCCCAGTCTGAGCTGGGCTCTGTGCAGTGCCAGGCACAAAAGGGCTCCACTCTCAGCTTGGGTCTGTGTAGCATCTGGCACAGTGAGTCTCTGAACTCAGCTACGTCTCTGCAGTGCCTGGCAGAATGGGTCCTTTCGATGTTAATGTAGGATCAAACATAATGATCCCATGCGAGGCGGATGGTTTTGAATGGACTGAGTGTTCAAAAGACTGGGATCCCACTCCTAGCTCTGACACTGACTTGCTGTGACCTTGGGCAAGTCATGCTGCCTCGCTGTGCCTCAGTTTCCCTCAGCTGTGAGATGGGATAGTAAGGTTTAGTCACTATTGTAAAGCCCTTTGAGATCTAGGGGAGAGCAGGGCTAGGTCTTAGCATCATTCACATTCCTTTAATGCGGATTAGTGGATTATGTCCAGTTTAATTGAGAGGAAACTGACTGCAAAATGGATGGGGGAATTCCCACCCCAGCCAGTGCAACCAGTACTGGCTGCTGCCATGGTGAGGGGGAATGGAGCGCCTCCAGCAAGGTGCAGTACCACCTACTACCACTAGGTGGGATGCAACTAGCAGGGGAAGGAGGCATGGATCGGGGAATGCAGGTTCTGGGGAGTTATTTCATCTCAGCCTCAAAGAGCCAGGGGAAGGCTGTTTGTACATGTTCCTGCTGCCTCCGCTCGTGCTTGTTCTCACCACTGGAGGTCATCAGCCCAAGGACAGAGAGATTATTTTCCCTTTGTGTGTGTCTCTCCCCAGCTGTGGAATGGACACCCATTTCCTCGTACACTGAAGGAAACAAGGCTCTGTGAAGTACAAAGGCCGTGTCCTGCTTTCCTTTACACCTGTGCAATGGCAGCCACTTGGAGCTGCGTGGATTGAAGTTGCCTGAGGGGCCAGCATGTAACTGAGAACAGCACGTGGCCCTGGATGAAATTCTGCACTGACTTAGGCTGAAATCAAGCCGATGTCAATAGACATGCAGGGGCTGTTGCTTGGTGCAAATTTTAAGATCAGATCTAGGAAGAGGAGGATTGATAGATAGATACTCTGACCCTCTCTGCCCATAGGACAGTGAAACTTACTTGCAAAAATCTATGAAAAGGCATAACTCCAACAAAAATCTTTTCAACTCATCCACCCCAATTTCCACCCCATGGTTTCAGTATCCTTTTCCCAGCCGGTTACCCGCGCTGCAGCAGGTCTTGCTCTCACGTACCTCTGTAATGATGGTGCTGGTGAAAATGCTCTTGTTGTACACCCACCCATCAGCGCAGGGTTCAGTCTCCAGCTCGGTTAGGTTTGTGACTGTGGCATTGGAGTCTAGGAGCTGCCACTGCATGGTGACAAAGCGGTGACACTTCTCTGGCTGCAGGTTGCTGTCCATGGGGACGGAGACCCTGATGAGGTTCTTGGCAGTGAGCTTTCCGGTGAGGTTGGTGTCAGGAGTGTTGTTGATGTTGATATGGACCTGGCAGTGGTGCTCAGAGATGGCAGCAGTGAAGTTCTGCAGGAGGTTATGGCTGGCCAGCATGAAAAATGGGATAGCCAGTAAGTTCACATAGATGATTTGGAAGCGACCCATCCCCCCGACATGGTCTAAGAGCTCGGCAAAACTCATGGTGCCAGATTGGAAGATTCAGCACTAACCTTCTGGGTTAAGCAAAAACAATGGGGCTCGAATAACGGACGTTACCTGAATAGGTCAATTACTTGTAAAAATTAAGCGTTGTGCGATGAAAATATTTACACAGAAAGACGTTAATTTGAATCCAGCTTGTATTCCACTTCACAACTTCAAAGACAGCCATAAAGCGCAGCACTTCTTACAAAAAGTCAGCTGTTGGCAAATAGTGTGCATGGATTCTTGAGGGTGTAGTTTCCAAAGAAGAGGCATTGAGTTATATTCTCCCTAAATAACTGAGTGTGCTACCACATTGCTTCTCCTTTGTTGTAAAAATTCCCGTGCAACCATTCCTAGTTTCCTGTCAGCTGCGGGAAAACTCCACACACCTTTTCTATGAACTGTAGACACATCAGGGAATGGTTTTGCCAAGCTTAATTCCACGTTGATCCTTGCATTTTACCTCTGGAAAAACAGGTGGGGTTTATATATCGCTCCGAGGGTTATATAAGGCCTTAAGCAGGTCACTTGGTTAAAATTTAACTTTGTTTTGCATAGATTAAGTCCAAAAAAGGGAAAGTCTGAAAGCAATGTGCTAGATACGGTGCTAAATGCTTCCAGTGCAGGGGTGACAAATACGCTGATCCAAGCTGCTAAACCACAATGCCTTTGGGTGAGTATATTATTCACACCACAGGGCTAGAAATTACCTATAGCTAAAAAGGATCCAGATTTAGCTGAGATACCACAAGCCCACCTCTGTCCTGAGTAGAGTGATCAGACAGCAAATGTGAAAAATCGGGATGGGGGTGGGGGGTAATAGGAGCCTGTATAAGAAAAATACCCAATAATTGGGACTGTCCCTTTAAAATTGGGACATCTGGTCACCATAGTCCTGAGTCATCACTATTCTTAAAATACCACCTGGATATACCCAGCTGAGATTGGGGCCCCGTTGTGCCAGGGATTGTACAACCCCATAGTGTGAGCCATCCCTGTCCCAAAGTGCTTACAGTCTAAATAGACAAGACAGACCAAAGGGAGGGTTCTAATTAGCGGTGGTCTGAAAAATTTTAGCAAACAGTTTTTGCAGGAAATGTTCTGCAGGAAAGTGTCATTTTTGACAAATGTCTTGACTCTAAAACATTTTAAGAAAAAAGATTTGAAGATGAAAAATTGGAGATGACAAATTTCAGGTTTTCAGTTTAAAATGACTTTTTGTTTAGAAATTTGAGCTAATTACACAAAAAATGTTTGGAAAATACAAAATGGTTGAAAGATAAACAAAATGTTTCAACTGACCCAACAAAAGTGGCGCATACGCTTGTGCTGGGCCCACTACACAGAGACACGGGGCGAGCCAAAATGACTTGCCCAAGTGTCTGTAACTGAGCTGGGGATGGAGCCCTGAATTCGTGAGTCCTCATCTTATGCATTAACTCTGAGGCCATTCTTCCTCACAAGGCGGCTCTTGCTGTGGTGTAGTTGTGATGTCTGACGAGTGACTTGGTATGCCCGGTACTGCCAGAGTCAGCCTAGTTGGCTGATTGGCTTAGTGGAGGTGTCCTTTGTTTCTTACATGCTGCCACTCATGCCTTGCAGCAGAAGTGCTGGGGTCTCAATCAAGCCATTTGGGGTTTTTTAACGAAGGATCATATCTGAGTAAAAAAGAAATGAGATATGATTCTAAGACTGTTGTGTTATGGGTTGTTGTTTGTCTTCGTTCCCAGGTACCAGTGACTGGCATAGATAGATTGATACATATGGGGAAGGGGGGATGTGCATGGGGATAGATGGATGGACAGATATTTCTTTTGGGTCATGTCGTATGTTTGCTGGGGGGAGGGAAAAGCTGAGGAGCTCAGCAGAAGTGGGGCAGTTCTGTTCTGTGGGGTTGAGCAGGGCAGTGTGAGCTCACATAGCCAGTCTGTGCCCCGCCCCACAGCTCTGTGAGGGCCCCTGTCTGACCTGGGCAGACTCGGCGGCAGATCTGCAATCTGCACTGCAGAATCAATGGCTCCTGCAGCTTGGGGAGGGAAGTAGGAGCGGAGGCTACTGCAGGAGCAGCTACTGAGTGCAAACCCTGGCCCAGCCCATTTCTTCCTCCTTCCTCCAGGGGTGCTGGAACAATTTCTACAGGGGGGTGCTGAGAGCCATTGAACCAAACTGTTAACCCTGTATATGATGGAAACCACTTCAAGCCAGGGGGTGCTGCAGCAACCCCCACAGCCCTAGTTCCAGCGCCTATGCCTCCCACCCTCCTGCAAACCATGGTCCAGCCCCTCTCTTCTTCCTCCCCCCATGAAAACCAGGGCCTGGCCTCTCTCTTCCTCCTCCCCACCAATTTCCACCCCTCTCTTGTTTCTGTGTTTCCCTGCAGGGGCCGGCCAGTGCTGCGTAGCTTGCAGGAGCAGTGGTTGAAGGTACAACTGATACCCTGGGGCCCACCACACTGTTGGGGGCAGAGGTGCTGGGATTGCTGGGAGTAGCCAGTGTCAGGGGCTCGATCTCACAGGGGGACTCGGGGACTAGCGTGCAATGTCTGGTACCCTGCAAGGCCAGGTTAGGGCTGGCATTGCCCAGAGGGCAGTGCGTGAGGGATGGAGCTGACACCCAGCTACCACAGGGAACGCCCTTTTGTTGGAAGCAGGGGTGACAGGGCAACTCACAGTCCTGAGCACAGTCCAAGAACTTGGGACTGAGGGGGCAGAATTGCTGTGGGGGTTTGGGACGGTACGTAACTCATTGCTGGGCTGGCCAAGGGGCAGATGTAGGGCTTGGGGTAGAGCTGGGAGGGGAACATTTTTCCCCATCCCTCCTGAGTCTTCAGGATTTTGACACTTTTTTCCCATCTCACGTTTGGACAAAAAATCGCAATGTCCAAAAAGTTCACGGACCGATAAACCTAAGAAAAAAGTCCAGCTGGGTGACTCAAAACACGCCTTTCAATTTCCACCTTTTTCATCTATTGTTTTTTTCCAGTAGAAATAAAAAAATGTAAGATGGTCATTTAGAAACTGAAAACAAAATGTTTCATTTTGAAAAGGGATATTCGGACAAGTTAGACACCCCGCCTCCCCCGATCTGTAAATCTGGGATAACAGTCCTGACCTCCTTTGTAAAGCACTTTGAGAACCATAGCTGCAAAGCCCTTGGCAAGAACTAGGGATTATTAACAGTGGCCATCAAGTGAGTCCTCTTTTTTCCACACTGTCCTTTATTGGGTCAGGGGGTTGCCTGATTGGTAACTGAAAAAATCACAATCTAATAATCTAACTAAAATCAATTTACAAAAGTTGAGCATAGTTCTGTATGAACCCAACATCAACCATGTGACAGTCTCTCTTCCTAAGAGATCTTTATTTACAAATCAGCTTCAAGTGTTGTTTCATGCTGCATTAAAACCAAAGACATGGGGTTCTCAAACTGTGGGTCATGACCCCATTTTAATGGGGTCACCAGGTCTGGCGTTAGACTTGCTGGGACCCGAGGCTGAAGCAGAAGCCTGAGCCCAACTTCCCAGTGCTGAAGCCCTTGGGTTTTGGCTTTGGCCCCCGTGCCCGGGACGGTGGGGCTCAGGCGGGCTCAGGCTTCGATCCCCCCTCCTGGAGTAATGAAGTTTGAGAACCGCTGAAAGACAATCACAGACTTCGCTAAAGCTGATGGGTGTGCCAACCCCCGTTTCAATTTGTGGAAGAAGCAATTAAGCCCCTCTGGAATCTCAGAGCTACACCCTGCCTGCTGAGGGGTTTCCCGGGTTGCAGACACAGGGGATAGAAGGTTGGTTTTGCAGCCTGAGTGTGCTGGAGGCAGGAAGCCAGAAACAGTTGTGCGAGCCTGACAGGACGCAGAGAGGCAGGGCTTCTTGGTTACAGAGCCTGTTGGTGGGGCAGACTTGGGGATTTCTGAGCAGGGAAACTGTTGACTGTTACTCTCTTCTGTACTCGGGGAAACAGGACTGTGTGCATTCTTTGTGATTTAACTAGATTATATCATGAACTCCAGGTGCGATGCTGGGGCCAAAAGGGCCAATGCGATCCTTAGTTGTATAAACAGGGGAGTAGTGAGTAGGAGCAGGGAGGAGATTTTACCTCTGTGTAAGGCATTGGCGAGACCCAGAGTGGAATAGTGCTTCTGGTGCCCACATTCTTGTAAGGATGTTGAAAAACTGGTGAGGGTGCAACTGAGAGCCAGAGAAACGATTCGAGGGCTGGAGAAGATGCCTGATAGTGAGAGACCTGGGCAGCTCATTCTGTTTAGCTTCTCAAGGAAAAGAAGATTGAGAGGTGACTTGACCACACTGTACAAGGACCTTCATGGGGAGAAAATCCCAGGTACTAAAGGGCTTTTCAGCCTAGCGAGAAAGGCAGAACAAGAACCAATGGCTGGAAGTTAAAGCCAGACACATTCCAATTAGAGGCAACAGTGTTTCCCAGTGCGGATGATTAGCCATTGGAACAAACTCCTGAGGCGAGTGGTGGATTCTCCATCGCTCGATGTCTCCAAATCCAGACTGGCTGCCTTTCTGGAAGATGCTTTAGCCAAACACAAGTTATTTGGGCTCGTACCGGGAATCAGACTAGATTATATAATGGGCCCTTCTGACTTCAAACTCTGTGAATCTATGAAAACCTACCAGGAACATACCTGTCTGTATCATCAATTTTTCCTGCTAATGGAAAGAACTCTACAAGGCCCTGCATATTGGCAAACCACTGGGGCCAAGGGGACAGCACTACAGAGAAAGCTTCACCTCACAGCTTCTCCATCTATGGAGCTTTGTCACCACAGAGCCTCCCAATAAGGAAAGTATTTGCAATTTACAGTGATGGGGATTGAGCATTATGGGTGTCTAGAGACAGGAGAATGGGGCAAACATAGAGGAGGGAGCTGGAAGCAGCCAGTCGAACCACTGATGCCCAGTGCCATGTGGTCTGAAGGACAGTGTTGCCCTGTGACTTAGAAGACCTGGCTCTGCTGCTGGGTGATCTTGAGTAAGTCATTTTCCCCGCTCTGTGCCTCAGTTTCCCCACCTTTATACAGGGATAATGATACAAACACTTTGAGATCTGCTAATAAAAAGCACTAAGTGCTACATGTCATTATTATTACTACTGTTTGAGCTAGAAGAGCAGCTCAGCCAGCTGTTGTTGTGGAAAGGCCCATTTCTTGCATGTATTTTCCCCCAATCAGTTGCATCTCCTGGACCAGCCCTGGGGTCAGAGGTTGAGTAATCACAAGACCCTGTGCTGTGAAATGACTGTGTGTTTATTATAGGGCCATGTTTGCTCCCCAGTGTACAAAGGCTTGTTTTCTCCAGTGCATAGGCTGAAACATAAGCTTTGGGATAGATTCATCCCGGCTGTATTTCCAGTGGGCTCTGTAATCTTTATCCCCCTCTTGTGACAGGCAGGTGCAGAGCATCCTTAGAGCAGCAGGGAGCAGCAGGCTGTAGTACCCCACTGGAGTCTGCATCTCCTGTTCTATGCCTCTTCCCTCTGCTATCTGCAGCCCTCCAGTAGTGGTCAGGTGTCCTGCACCATCAGGGTATGCCCCAGTGGCAGCAGGCAGTGCTGCTGTACATCAGCCACATAACACAGTAACGATACCCGTGTCGGTGCTGAGTTACATTGGCCCCTGGTCCCAGTCCCTATGCAGCAGTTGTGTGGGTATTGGGCATCAAGAAGTGTATGGTTCGGAGTTTGTCCCTGTGCCTTTCAAAGCAGGGGGGAAAGGTTGCATTACAGAAAGCTGATGCCACCTAGGAGGTAAGGGGCATCATTTTACTCCTTGGCATACTCAGAGCATTGGTTAGCCCTGGGGGTGGAGGGTTCCTGCCTGTTCCTGAGAGCTTTGAATCAGCCCACACATTCCTTTCCCAGTAGTTTTCTCTCTTGCAACCCTTGCCCCAAGCTGCAGTGCAGATTTAACCCCCTTCCCTCTGAATCCTTATGTGCAAAAACCCACCCTGTGTGTGGGTCTGAAGGGACAAGGTGTTAACTGTGAGAGTATGTGTAATTGGATGGAGGAATATTTGAAACTGAGCTGCTGCCACCCCCCATTGGATCCAGAAGGCATCTGAGTCCGAGTGCCATCAGCAATCTCCTTGAGCAGAACTTTCTCCTGGTTCTGAAGGGGAATCTTCTCTTTGGGGTCTTCACCCCTCTACATTCGGGACCTTTGATGAAATGGGGGTAGAGAGAGAAATACTAAGGAAGCAGCGATGCAGAACACGCATAAGTGATTTTCCAGCCAGCTTGAATACTAAAACGAGGCTCTGACATTATTCCCCAGGGCTGAACTTCCCTAGAGGAACAATACAAGGGTAGTGCACCACTGAAGAGCCCCATAGGCTAGTGGTTGATGCTCTGGGTGGGGACTCAAAAGACTGAGTTCTAATCCCAACTCAGCTGTTGACCTGCTGTGACACTGGGCAAGTCCTGTCTCGCCTCTGTTCCCCCCACTCATTGTCCATTTAGACCAGCGATTCCCTGGAAGCTCACCCAGGCCCTGCCGTGCCCTCTGAACATTCCCCCACATTTTGGGGACCTCTGATTTAGACGGTCAGATCTTCAGGATGAATCTGTCTTACTGTGCGTTTATGGGCACAACAGGGGCCCCAATTTTGGATGGGGTCTGTGCAGCGCCGGGTACAATGGGGGCCTGAATAGCTATCTGTCTTTCAACATACATGCCCAGTCTCTTTCCACTCACTGGAATCAGTCAGTGGATAGAGGATGATCCGGAAACCCTTTGTACAGCATGTAGCACAACCGGGTACAGGGCCATGACTGGACACCTGGGTGCTACAGTCGTACAAATAACAACAACTCTCTGCACAATTTGCCTTGCGGCTGGGTGGGGACAGGGCTGATCCCAAGCACCAGCTGAGTGTTTAGGCCTTTGGAGTCCAAGCCCTGTCTTGGCCGCAGGTGTCAGAGTCAGACAGGAAGAGAGGGGAGACCCCCCCACTAGACCAACCTGCTCTCCACCTCCTCCACAGTGTCTGGCAGTGGTTGGTTGTGAGACTCCGGGAGGAAGCTGGCCACAGTGCCAGAGATGATTGGGGCAGCACTGTAGATGACTGGTGGCAGGAAGGAGAAGTATTCATCCAACATCTTGGCCAAGGGAGCCACAATACCTCCTACCCAGGCCATGGTGCTGCCAAAGCCCAGTCCAGTCTCCTTGGCGTTGCAGGGAAATAACCATCCAGAACAGGGAAGGATTAGCTCAGTACTGGGTGGGCAGAGCTGCTGGAAATGCTAAATAGTGACCCAGCAGGATGTGCTGCTCACCCTTCACAGCCAGTGCTGACCCCAATGCCCCAGCATGGCACTAGGGGGCGTTGTGCTGCAGGGAGCAGGGTCGGGGCTCAGTAGGAGATGCTCTCTTCTCACAGTCAGTGCTGACTCCAATGCTGCAGTGCCATGCTAGGGGGCGCTGTGCTGCAAGGAATTGGGTGCAGGGTTCAGTAGGGGTCAGTTGGAAATGCAGCATCTTACCTGATCGGTATGGGGTAGAGCTCCATTGTGAATAGAAACTCGCAGTTGAAGGCAGCTGAAAGACATCCCTTCCCAATCACAGCCAGTGATGTGCGGACTCTCTGCAGCTGTGCAAAGAGGGGACAAGGAGAATCCAGGGCTAGAACCCTGTTCCAAACTCTGAGCTCTCCCGTGCCTATCTTCCATTCTGCATCCCAGCACTGTAACCTTGGCAGCCTTTCTCCTCTGCCCTGCTTCGCCTGGCATATCCCCAACCCTGCTCTTTCTTCCTTCATCACTTCTCCAAGACCTGGCCTTTCCCCTCTCTCCAATGGGTAGTAATCTCCTCCATCTCTCATCTTGATTGTTTTGTCCTCTTCCCGTCTGACCTCACCCATGCCTAACTCAGGTCTATTCAGATAGATGGCTGTGTATGGAGATAGATAGGTGGTTATGTATTTGGATACATGGATAGGTGGTTATGTATATGGATGGATGGATGGATAAATAGGCCGTTACATATGTAGATGGATAGATAGAGAAAGAGAGAGAGTGAGAGAGATGCATACTGAGGGAGTCAATTACTCTTTGAGTTATTTTAGACTCATTGACATGTCTTGGTGGTTATGCGCTAATCATTGCCATATGTGGACTGGACCTAACCCACCTCTGGACACAAAGATGTTTGCGATGATAACAACCCCAGCCAGGAGGAGGAAGGCTGAGAGCGTGACCCTGCACCCAATGTAGGACATGGAGATGGTGACCACCACTTTGGCTGGGAAGTCGACCGCTCCAAAAAATCAACTGGATCAGGTAGATACTGATGCCAAAGTTCTGCAGGTCCATGGCCAGCCCGTAATAGGAGAAACTGGTAGAGAACCTGCCGTTCACGAGAGAGAGAGAGAGAGAGAGAGAGAGAGAGATAGGCAAAGGGATGAGTGAGCGTCCTGTTGAGTGTGCAGCCTGGTGAGATTTAGCTCCAGGCCTAGTCACAACTTAAACTCAATCTAGATGGGACTTGAGCGCTATCTAGGCCCTTGTGCCAGCCCTGTGAACAGGGTAGAGCTGGCCAGGGGAACTTTTAGTGTAATGCTTGTGGGTGCTCTGGTTGGTGTGTGCAGTGATGCAACAGAGCGTGGGGGCATTATTCAAAGCAGAATGGACACACAAAGGGACCTAAAATGCACCAACTTTAGAGAGAAAACCCACAGACCTGAGAAGAACCTGACAGAGAAGAGCTAGATAGACACATAAGATAGACAGACAGATCTGTGTATGTCTAGGGATGGATTGAAGCATGGATGAATAACCCTTAGGCAGACAGATGTCCAAAATCTGTGGATTATCTATGCTCAGAAATGGACTAAGGTTATCGATACTGGATCTGCCAATCCTAATTTGAACCCAGATTTAGGATCAGGGCCGAAGGGAAGAAGTGCTCTTACCACACAATTGAGAGGCAGCAGAATATCCGGCGTATGGCGGGCGTGCGTACCAGATCCGAGATCGTGTAGGAGGACTTCACTGTTGACAGTTCCTTCTGCATTTGGGATTTTAGGATCTAGTAGGAAACAAAAGGGTCAGTCGGGAAGCACATGACAGCCCCATGGATTCAGCTATGACAACACAAGACCTGCCAATGGCTCCTTGCTCTGGCAAACGGTAGCTAGTCATTCCTTACTGAGACAAACTTCCATGGACCTCAGGTTTCAGTTCAACAAGACCTACTTGTGATGGGATATAGAGTCCACATGCGTTGACCATACAGGCCTGTTATTATTGGTACTATTAATTAGTATATTACGGTAGCACCAAGAGGACACAACTAAGATCAGAGCTCAGTCACACAGCTCTCCCCCTCCCCCCGTTATTCGAACTCCCCCCTCACTCTGCCAGTGCCCCTGTGACAATGCGGTTCTGGCGGAACCCAACTGAGAGTGCCAACTCAGGACAAATTGCTAAAACAGGGCAGTTACAGCCCAAGGCTGGGGTTTTTCCACCTCTAAGGCAAACCAAACCAGCCAGACTAAGACTTCGGTCTCATCCCACTGGCTAACCGCAAGTCTCACAAGCAATCTCCTTAGACACTCCAGTTTCCCATTATTACCACCAGTGCCACTTGTTATGGGGACAAATGGTTATGAAAACCAATACCCCAGTAAAAGAAAAAGGTTCTCCTGATCCCAAAGGACCAAGCCCCAGACCCAGGTCAATATACAAATCAGATCTTACCCACAAATCACGCTGCTGCCAATTCTTTAGAATCTAAAATCTAAAGGTTTATTCATAAAAGGAAAAGATAGAGATGAGAGTTAGGATTGGTTAAATGGAATCAATTACATACAGTAATGGCAAAGTTCTTGGTTCAGGCTTGCAGCGGCGATGGAATAAACTGCAGGTTCAAATCAAGTCTCTGGAATACATCCCCAGCCGGGATGGGTCCTCAGTCCTTTTTTCAGAGCTTCAGTTTGTAGCCAAGTTCCTCCAGAGGTAAGAAGCAGGATTGAAGACAAGATGGAGATAAGGCATCAGCCTTATATAGTCTTTTCCAGGTGTAAGAACACCTCTTTGTTCTCACTGTGGAAAATTACAGCAAAATGGAGTCTGGAGTCACATGGGCCAGTCCCTGCATACTTTGCTGAGTTACAAGGCGTATCTGCCTTCTCTCAATGGGTCCATTGTATAGCTGATGGTCTTTAATGGGCCATCAAGCAGGCTAGGCAGAGCTAATCTCAGCTTGTCTGGGATGTCACCCAGAAGCATAGCATAAGTTTGCCATACAGACAGTATAGAGCCAATATTCATAACTTCGACTACAAAACTGATACACACATATAGACAGCATAATCATAACCAGTAAACCATAACCTTGTCCTATACACCCCATTTGACCCCCTTTATACAAGATTTGGGTGCCACTACAGGACCTTGGTTGCAACAATGATCTATACGGTCCCAGTTTATGTCAATAACATCACAGCCCCTCAATCCTGAGCCACAGCCGCAGGTGCTATCCCAGCCCTGGGCCTCCTCTGAGCCCAGACTGGCAGTTGTGTGACAGGATGTGCTGGTTTTATACCATGGACAAATATCCACAGGGGACTAAGTTAATGTCACTTTGGAGCAAGGGAGGAAGCCAGGGCTGTGCCAGCTCTCTGTTGATATCAGGGTTTCTTCAATCGCCTTTGCCCCGTGCCCGAAATCTGGTGGGACAGGCCCTAGTTCTATGTCCTCTGATAGGTTAAAAAGTTAAATGGCCTGATCCTCAGCTGGTGTAAATGAATGACTCCAGTGGAGTTGTGTCCGTTTAGACCACCTGAGGATCAAGCCCTTCATTAAAGACTCCATTGGGTCTCTTTACCTCTGTGGTAATCTTCTTCCCTTTTTCCCGTTTCCCATTCACTCTGGCGACCCTTTGGAGCACCTTCACTGCTCTGTCAGCTTTACCTGCCAGAACCAGCCAGTGGGCAGATTCTGCGAACCACCTGTTGAAAAAGGATAGTCAAATGTTTCTCCTGCAGAGCCAAGGTCAGTGATGTGACCCACAACTTCAATGGGGTCGTGTAGGCTGGTTGGCCGGGCTCGTCCCCCCTCCGGGGAGGCGGAGAGCCAGACCACCTTGCTACTTTGGTCAGGTGTGTTGGGGAATTAGCTTGGCTGTGCAGCAGTCACTAGCTCAGGCCCTCAGGGAGGAGCTGAGCAAAGAGGTTCAAAAGCAAACCCCCAGGCTCCTGGCTCTGATTAGCCGGGAAGAGGAGGAGACTGTCACCCGCGAGGTGGGTGGCAGGGGGGACGCAGGCCCACCCACACCACTGCATCCCCGCCCGGGGCCCTATCAGCAGCAGAAGACCCGCTGCTGTGTCAGTGGGGGTCCTGACCGCAACACACTGACATTGGCTCTGGCAGTGTTGCAGTCAGACTCGGGTCGGCTGGCCCCGGGCTACTTCCTATCTCTCCCTCTAGAGGTACCTGGGTCTGGACGGCATCCTCCACGGGGTCACACACCATGGGCTCCTCAGGATAGCTGGCGAGCAATAGGCTTGGCAGTTCCTCGGGGTAATGGGCGAGCGGTAGGCTTGGCAGCATCTCTGGGCTCAGGCTAGCATCAGGCGTTGCCTGGTCTGACCAGTCCTCGGGTTGGCCGCCTATAGCTGTAGTCTCCCCACCGGGAGCTATGCCACAAGTGTCTGGTCGCTCCGGTGGCTGAAAGCCAAGTGAGTTCTGGGATCGGGCTTTTATACTTCCTGTCCTGCACCCTGAACTCTGAGGGGCAGGCGCAGGGTTTGCTGGCTCCGCCCACTTTGGTGTCCAGAGATGCTCGTCCCCGTCCGGGGCGGTGGGGAGCCACACGGCCTCACTACAGGGGGTCAGCACGGGCGACCGAGACCAGCTGGAGCTGCCTCTCTCTCTGGCCGAGTTCTCGGAAGCCCTCCGTCTCATGCCCACCAACAAATCTCCGGGCATGGACGGGCTGACCGTGGAGTTCTACCGCGTGTTCTGAGACGTCCTTGGCCCAGACCTCGTCGCCGTCTGGGCCGAGTCCTTGCAAAGCGGGGTCCTCCCTCTCTCGTGCAGGTGAGCCGTGCTCGCCCTGTTGCCGAAGAAGGGGGACCTCCGCGATTTACGGAACTGGCGTCCCGTCTCGCTCCTCAGCACGGACTATAAGGTCGTAGCGAAGGCCATCTCGCTGTGGCTGGGGTCTGTGCTGGCTGACGTGGTCCATCCCGACCAGACCTATACCGTTCCGGGCCGGAGCATCTTTAATAACCTGTACTTGGTCCGGGACCTATTAGAGCTGGGGCGCAGGGATGGTCTGTCGTTCGCCCTCTTGTCCCTGGACCAGGAGAAGGCGTTCGACAGGATGGACCACGGGTATCTCCTGGGCACTCTGCGGGTGTTCGGCTTCGGGCCCCAGTTTGTAGGTTTTCTCCAGGTGGTGTACGCTGAGGCGGAGTGTCTGGTCAGGCTCAACTGGACCCTGACCGAGCCGGTCAGCTTCAGGGGGGGAGTACGGCAGGGGTGCCCCCTTTCGGGCCAGCTGTATGCTCTGGCGATCAAGCTCTACCTCTGCCTCCTCCATCGGAGGTTGGCGGGGTTGGTGCTTCAGGATCTGGAGCTACGGCTGGTCCTGTCGGCATACGCCGACGACGTGCTCCTCATGGTCCAGGACCCAGGTGACCTGGTGCGCGTGGAGGCCTGCCAGGCCGTTTACTCGGCGGCCTCCTCCGCTCGGGTCAACTGGGTCAAGAGCTCTGGCCTGGTGGTCGGGGATGGGTGGCAGGCCAGCTCCCTCCCACCCGCGCTTCAAGCCATTCGGTGGGGCGCAGGTCCGCTGCTCTATCTCGGTGTTTACCTTTCCGCCACGCATCCTTCCCCGCTGGAGAACTGGCAGGATTTGGAGGCCAGGGTGGGTGAGCGGTTGCGGAGGTGGACAGGACTGCTCCGGTGTCTCTCCCTGCGAGGGAGGGCGCTGGTGCTGAACCAGCTTGTCCTGTCCATGCTCTGGCACCGGCTCAACACCCTGAGCCCAGCCCTGGGGTTCCTGGCCAGGCTCCAGAGGACGGCCCTGGAGTTTTTCTGTCCGGGACTGCACTGGGTCTCTGCAGGGGTTCTGGGTCTTCCCCTGGAGGAGGGAGAACAGGGCCTGGTCTGCCTTCATAGCCAGGTCCATGTCATCCGCCTCCAGGCCCTGCAGAGGCTCCTTTATGGTGCAGGTAGTCCGGCGTGGAGCACGTTAGCGCACGCCTTCCTCCGCCGCCTCCAAGGGCTCCGATACGACCGGCAGCTCCTTTTTCTTCACCCGAGAGGTCTTCCGCGAGACCTCTCGGAGCTGCCGGTCTTCTACCGGGACCTCCTCCAGACCTGGAAGCTTTTTTCGGCGACCAGGTCCATTGTGGCCACTGAGGGCGCAGACCTCCTCGCGGAGCCCCTGCTGCACAACCCCGATCTCCGTGTGCAGGTGGCGGAGTCTCCCTCGGTGAGCCGGAGGTTGGTCCTGGCAGAAACCACCAGGGTCGGAGACCTCCTGGACTACGCCAGGGGTGACTGGGTGGATCCCCGCGCACTTGGCCGGCGCATGGGGCTCTCCACCCTTGCGACCCCTCTGCGTGTATTCCAGGAGGTGGGCGCTGCCTTGTCGCCCCCTTCTCTCAGCTTCCTGTGGCGGGCCCTGTGAGAGGGCGTTCCCGGCCCACCCCTCACCCCGGGCCCTCCGGACCTTTTTATCGGGCCTCTGTTCTGCGATCCCCCCCGGCTCCCCCGCTCCCATGCTCCGAGCCGGCTGCACGCTCTGCAGGCGGTCCGGTTTCGAACCGCGCCCAGAGTCCATCTGCACACGCTCGTAATCCACACGTTGCATCTCCTCACCCTCGCGTCCCACCCTGACACTAAATGGCGGGACTACCTACTACCTGTGGAGGGTGAGGAGCCCCGGTGGCCAGCCTTTATTCTATCTTAGTCCCAAGGCCCGCCAGGGACATTGGTTGGCGGCTCCTTCACGGAGCCGTGAGCACGGGCATGTACCTGGTGCGGTTCACCCCTATTCCTGAGGCCTGCCCATTCTGTGGCGTGAGGGAGACCCTGGCGCACGCCTACCTCGAGTGCGCCAGGTTGCAGCCCCTATTCTGGCTCCTCCAGAACCTCTTGTTGAGGTTCTGGCTGCACTTTTCCCCACTCCTGTTCATTTACGCACACCCTATCCGTGGCCCCACCAAGTCGCGAGACCTCCTCGTCAACCTCCTCCTGGCTTTAGCCAAGCTTACCATCTATAATACCAGGGAAAGGCTGTTGGAGAGGGGGTGCTCTGCGACTGTGGGGCCTATTTCCGTACCTCCCTGGTCTCACGTCTCCGGGCAGAGTTCCACTGGGCAGCGTACACTGGCTCCCTCGACACCTTTGAGGAGCAGTGGGCGCTGTCTGGGGTTCTCTGCTCGGTGTCCCCATCTGGCACCCTTATTTTGAACCTTTGACCCTCACTTCACTCCCTGTTTTTTCATTAGTTGTCCCAAGAGATTACTTGGTTCCTGGGTCCAGTGGTCCCTCCCGCTAAGCTGGTGGAGGGGCCTTTAGAAGTGGGTGGGCTTGCAGAAATGCAGAACTCCCCCCCACACCTCCCAGACCGGTGGCAGGACCCAGGCAGTGTGAGTGCAACTGAAAATCAGCTCACGTGCTGCCTTTGGCACGTGTGCCATAGGTTGCCTACCCCTGATCTAGGTGGTGGGATAAGGCTGTGTGATTGTTGCAGAGCCCTAGAGGGCAGGTGTGATGCTGTCTGCACAGAGAATGGCTGTCACACTGTCTCCTGGCAACTGATGGCCTGAGCCCCTCCCCTGCGAGGTGCCAACTCAAGGTGCTGGAGAACAAAGAGATCAGGTAGCCTCCTGGCCTGGGGAAAGAGACAAAGGACAGAGGAGGGGCTGGAGGGGGTTGCAGTTTGGAGCTGGCTGTGGAAATAGAGGGAGGCCCAGCACTGGTGTCTGGGCTTCCTTCCCCACAAGACGGACCAGACTGAGGGGTCCTGTTTTCCATACCTACAAGCTCTGCTTTGACTGTGTTCCCGTTGTCTAATAAACCTTCTGTTTTACTGGCTGGCTGAGAGTCATGGTGAATTGCAGGAAGTACGGGGTGCAGGACCCTGACTCCCCCACACACTGTGACATCCAGCAGCAGCAGGACAGGTTCTCTTCCAGCCCTCTGGGGTGGGTGTTGGGAGTGGGAGGAGCGGAGGGGAATGTGGTTACTCCTATTACCAGACTTTTAGGCCTGGTCTACACTACAAATTTAATTAGGATTTAGCAGCCTTAATTCGAATTAACCCTGCACCCGTCCACACAACGACGCCATTTAATTCGAAATAAAGGGCTCTTTAAATCGATTTCTGTACTCCACCCTGACGAGCGGAGTAGCGCCAAAATCGATTTTAGCAATTCGAATTAGGGTTAGTGTGGCCGCAATTCGATGGTATTGGCCTCCGGGAGCTATCCCACAGTGCACCATTGTGACTGCTCTGGACAGCAATCTGAACTCGGATGCACTGGCCAGGTAGACAGGAAAAGCCCCAGGAATATTTGAATTTAATTTCCTGTTTGCCCAGCGTGGAGAGCACAGGTGACCACAGATAGCTCATCAGCACAGGTAACCATGCAGTCCGATAATCGAAAAAGAGCACCAGCATGTACCGTACGGGAGGTACTGGATCTGATCGCTATATGGGGAGAGGATTCAGTGCTAGCAGAACTTCGTTCTAAAAGACGAAATGCAAAAACTTTTGAAAAAATCTCCAAGGGCATGATGGAGAGAGGTCACAATAGGGACTCAGATCAGTGCCGCGTGAAAGTCAAGGAGCTCAGACAAGCCTATCAAAAAACAAAGAAGGCAAACGGTCGCTCCGGGTCAGTGCCGTGGACATGCCGCTTCTACGCCGAGCTGCATGCAATTCTAGGGGGGGGCGCCACCACTACCCCACCTGTGACCGTGGATTCCGAGTCGGGGATAGTCTCATCAGCTACACCTGAGGATTCTGCGGATGGGGAAGAGGAGGAGGAGGAGGAGGACGAGCTTGCAGAGAGCACCCAGCACTCCGTTCTCCCCAACAGCCAGGATCTTTTTCTCAGCCTGACTGAAGTACCCTCCCAACCCTCCCAAGCCAGTATGCAAGACCATGACCCCATGGAAGGGACCTCAGGTGAGTTTACTTTTTAAAATATAAAACTTGTTTTAAAAGCAAGCGTTTTTTAATGATTAATTTGACCTGAGGACTTGGGATACACTCACGGCCAGTACAGCTACTGGAAAAGTCTGTTAACGTGTCTGGGGATGGAGCGGAAATCCTCCAGGGACATCTCCATGAAGCTCTCATGGAGGTACCCCAAAAGCCTTGCCACAAGGTTTCTGGGCAGTGCAGCCTTATTCTGTCCTCCATGGTAGGACACTTGACCACGCCATGCTTGCAGCAAGTAATCTGGTATCATTGCATGTCAAAGCCTGGCAGCGTATGGTCCCGGTGTTTGCTGGCATTCAAGCAACATCCGCTCTTTATCTTGCTGTGTAATCCTCAGGAGAGTGATATCGCTCATGGTAACCTGTTTGAAATACGGGAACTTAATTAAGGGGACAGAGGTGGCCCTTCCTACTGGGCTGTTTGCCTGTGGCTGAAAAGAAATCCTTCCCTGCAGTTAGCCAAGCGCAGGGTGGGAAATTGGCCCTGAGCTTTTCGCGTTTGGCTAGCAGGGATCTTCCCTGTTACCAGCCACGCGGTGGGGGGAGGGGTACAGCGATCATCCCAGAGAATTCATGCCGGGAGGGAGGTGGCGGGGGGGTTAGTTTGGTTCCTGCAGGGATCTTCCCTGATACCAGCCACGCGGTGGGGGGAGGAATAAAGCGATCATCCAGAGAATTGGATGGGGGGGCTGGTTAGTTTGTTTTCTGCTGCTGCTGAATGTTAACAGGAAAACCGCAGCACTCAACGGGCTTTACTTGGTATGTGGGAAAGGAGCGCGCAGAAGCCGAAAGACCATGGCTTACCATGGCTGCATGCAAGCCGAATTCTGTTGCCCGGAACTGTGATCTCTAGCAGCAAAGCCACAGGCACTCAGTATTAAGAGGCAAAATGCGACCTTGCACAGAAATCACATGTGCTATGTAATGTGAATAGTGTTGGTCACCGTGAAAGAGTATAAGCATTGTTCTGCAAAATGTATCTTTTTAAAAAATTCTCTCTTTTTTCCCCTCCCTACAGCAGCTGCAAATTCCTCAAGCCTCCCTCCTCCGTCCCGAAGGCTATCACAGATAAGGCGTTGGAAAAAGAAGACGCGAGACGAGATGTTAGCAGAAATCATGGAATCCACCCGCAGTGACAGAGCTCATCTGAATGAGTGGAAGGACACGGTTTCAAAGTATAGGAAAGAAGCCAGTGAATGTGAGGACAGGAGGGACCAACGTGAGGACAGGAGGGACCAACGTGAGGACAGGAGGGACCAACGCGAGGAGATGAGAGACGCTCGAGATGAGAGGTGGCGGCAGGAAGATCAGAGGAGGCAGGATGCAATGCTGGGGCTGCTGCGTGAGCAAACAGACATGCTCCGGCGTCTGGTGGAGCTTCAGGAACGGCTGCAGGAAAACAGAGTGCCGCTACAGCCCCTGTATAACCCCTCTCCCCCCTCCCCATGTTCCATGTCCTCCTCACCCAGACATGTAAGAACGCGGGGGGGGGGGGGAAGGCTCCGTACCCCTTCCCATTCCACCCCAGTGGACAGCCCAAGCAAAAGGCTGTCATTTTTTTAACCTTTTTTTAGTGGCCTTTTCCATCCCACCGATCCTCCTCCCAAACCCCACCCGGGTTCCCTCCCTCTTTTTATAATCTATTAATAAAGAATAAATGATTTTTAAACGATAGTGACTTTATTTGGTTTGAAAGCAAGCTGGGGGAAGGGGGAGGGTGGGTTCCTTACAGAGAATGAGTCAATAAAGGGGGCGGGTTTTCATGAAGGAGAAACAAACAGATATTTCGCACTGTAGCCTGGCCAGTCATGAAACTGGTTCTCAAAGCTTCTCTGATGCACAGCGCTTCCTGGTGTGCTCTTCTAATCGCCCTGGTGTCTGGCTGCGCGTAATCAGCAGCCAGGCGATTTGCCTCAGCCTCCCACCCCGCCATAAAGGTCTCCCCCTTACTTTCACAGAGATTGTGGAGCATGCAGCAAGCAGAAATAACAATGGGGAGATTGGTTTGGCTGAGGTCTGAGCGAGTCAATAATGATCGCCAGCGACCTTTTAAATGGCCAAATGCACATTCTACCACCATTCTGCACTTGCTCAGCCTTTAGTTGAACAGCTCCTGACTCCTGTCCAGGCTGCCTGTGTATGGCTTCATGAGCCATGGCATTAAGGGGTAGGCTGGGTCCCCAAGAATAACTATTGGCATTTCAACATCCCCAACGGTTATTTTCTGGTCCGGAAAGTAAGTCCCTTGCTGCAGCCGTTTAAACAGATTAGTGTTCCTGAAGACGCGAGCGTCATGAACCCTTCCCGGCCAGCCCACGTTGATGTTGGTGAAACGTCCCTTGTGATCCACAAGTGCTTGCAGCACCATTGAAAACTACCCCTTGCGGTTTATGTACTGGGTACCCTGGTGCTCCGGTGCCAAGATAGGGATATGGGTTCCATCTATCGCCCCACCACAGTTAGGGAATCCCATTGCAGCAAAGCCATCCACTAAGCCTGCACATTTCCCAGAGTCACTACCTTTCGTAGCAGCACCTGAGTGATTGCTTTGGCTACTTGCATCACAGCAGCCCCCACAGTAGATTTGCCCACTCCAAATTGATTCCCGACTGACCGGTAGCTGTCTGGCGTTGCAAGCTTCCACAGGGCTATCGCCACGTGCTTCTCAACTGTGAGGGCTGCTCTCATCTTGGTATTCTGGCGTTTCAGGGCAGGGGACAGCAAGTCACAAAGTTTCATGAAAGTGCCCTTACTCATGCGAAAGTTCCGCAGCCACTGGGAATCATCCCACACCTCCAACACTATGCGGTCCCACCAGTCTGTGTTTGTTTCCCTTGCCCAGAATCGGCATTCCATGGATAGAACCTGCGCATTAACAACATGATCTCCAAAGCACCGGAGCCTGCGGTTTGACAGAATTCTGTGTCCGTGTCCGTGTCCATGTCCATGTCCTCATCACACTTGTCGCTGCGCTGCCGCCGCCACTGCCTCCTCGCCTCATTTTTCTGGTCCTGGCTCAGCATAAACTCCACGAGAACGTGCGAGGTGTTTACAATGTTCATGACTGCTGTCTTGAGCTGAGCGGGCTCCATGCTTGCCGTGGTATGGAGTCTGCAGTGTTCACCCAGGAAAAAAGGCGCGAAATGGTTGTCTGCCGTCCGTTGCTTTCATGCAGGGAGGAAGGGAGGGGTGAGGCTGTACCCAGAACCACCTGCGACAATGTTTTTTGTCCCATCAGGCACTGGGATCTCAACCCAGAATTCCAGTGGGCGTGGGATACTGCGGGAACTATGGGATAGCTATGGGATAGCTACCCACAGTGCAACGCTCCAGAAATCGACGCTAGCCCCGGTACTTGGACGCACACTGCCGAATTAATGTACTTAGTGTGGCCGCATACATTCGACTTTATACAATCTGTTTCCCAAATTCGAATTATATAAATTCGGATTAATCCCGTAGTGTAGACATACCCTTAGTTTCCAGTCAGCACTGCTAACCGGACACCTAGGTCCCATTTTCTACTTGAGTTTCCAGTCTAAAACTTGATACCTGGCAACAGGGGTGCCAGAAAAGCCTGAGGGGGAGAGGAGGGGCAAGCAATCATTTTTAAAAGTGAGAGGGCTAAGCCTTAAGCGGTGGGAAGCAAGGGGTGGGTGGGCTAGGGAGTGGAGAGGAGCTAATGGGCAGGGCCATGTCTGTTGTCCTGCCCAGGTAGGTTGGAGACTGTGGGGATCAGCTGACACAGTATTCCCATCCAAGGTGACATGACAGCCAGTAATGGATTTAGAGTTAGAGGGGCCCTTGGGCCCTGTGCTCAGCTTCATTTTTGGGGCCCCTCCTTGGGACCCAGCCAAGAAAAAGAACATTCTCTCTTATCTCCCCCAACCCCGTTTTTTCATTTTTTTTCTTCATCCTCCTCCTATAATTAATAGCAAGTAAATGAAAATAAAGTGAGGTACCTTGATTGTTCTTGTAGTCTAACTTCTTTTTCCACAGACCACTTGAAAATCGCGGAAGGTCTCGATGGACCACTTAATGATCTTTCCAAATATTGTAAAAAAACATTGGGGTGCGGGATCTCACCAAGAGCTACGGTGAGGAAGGGGGCTCACGGTTGGGGCAAGAGGTTGGGGTGTGGAGTGCTTACATGGGGCAGCTCCTGTTTGGTGCGAGGGGTTCAGGTGGGAATGCAGGGGGTGCAGGAGCTCCTGTTTGGTGCTCAGGATGGGGGTGGGGATGTGGGGGGGGTTCAGGAGTCAGGGCATGGGGTGCGGAAGGGCTGGGTATGTGTGGGGGTGCAGGAGTCAGGGCAGGGGGCTCGGGGAATGTGAGGGGGTGCAGGGGCCTGGGTGTGTGTGGGGGGGTGCAGGAATCAGGGCAGGGGAGGTGTGAGGGGATGCAGGGGTCAGGGCAGGGGGGCTGGATGTGTGTGAGGGGGTGTGACTTTATTGATATAATCTGGGACCATATAGATCATTGTTGCAACCAAGGTCCTGTAGTGGCACGCAAATCTTGTATAAAGGGGGTCAAATGGGCTGTCTAAGACAAGGTTATGGTTTACTGGTTATGATTATGCTGTCTATATGTGTGTATCCATTTTGTAGTTGAAGTTATGAATATTGGCTCTATACTGTCTGTATTTCAAACTTATGCTATGCTACTGGGTGACATCCCAGACAAATTGGTGTTAGCTCTGCCTAGCCTGCTTGATGGCCCATTAAGGACCATCAGCTATACAATGGACCCATTGAGAGAAGGCAAGTATGCCTTGAGACTCAGCAAAGTATGCAGGAACTTGCCCATGTGACTCCAGACTCCATTTTGCTGTAATTTTCCACAGTGAGAACAAAGAGGTGTTCTTACACCTGGAAAAGACTATATAAGGCTGATGCCTCATCTCCATCTTGTCTTCAATCCTGCTTCATACCTCTGGAGGAACTTTGCTACAAGCTGAAGCTTTGAACAAAGGACTGAGGACCCATCCCAGCAGGGGATGTATTCCAGAGACTTGATTTGAACCTGCAGTTTATTCTATCGCTGCTGCAAGCCTGAACCAAGAACTTTGCCATTACTGTATGTAATTGATTCCATTTAACCAATTCTAACTCTCATCTCTATCTTTTTCCTTTTATGAATAAACCTTTAGATTTTAGATTCTAAAGGATTGGCAACAGCGTGATTTGTGGGTAAGATCTGATTTGTATATTGACCTGGGTCTGGGGCTTGGTTCTTTGGGATCAGGAGAACCTTTTTCTTTTACTGGGGTATTGGTTTTCATAACCATTTGTCCCCATAATGAGTGGCACTGGTGGTAATACTGGGAAACTGGAGTGTCTAAGGAGATTTCTTGTGAGACTTGCGGTTAGCCAGTGGAGTGAGACTGAAGTCCTCCTAGTCTGTCTGGTTTGGTTTGCCTTAGAGGTAGAAAAAACCCCAGCCTTGGGCTGTAACTGCCCTGTTTGAGCAATTTGTCCCGAGTTGGCACTCTCAGTTGGGTTCCGCCAGAACCGCATTGTCACAGGGGGTGCAGGCATATGGGGGCATGGGGGGGGTGCAGGAGCCAGGGCAGGGGGCGTCTGAGGGGGTGCAGGGGTCAAAGAAGGCTGGGGGAGTGTGGGGGTGGGCAGGGGGCTGGGGTTGATGGTGGGGAGGGTGAAGAAGAGCAGGCCGGGTCAGGACCCCTTTGGACCGTGGGCCCGGCACCATGGTAAATCCGGTACTGGTAATGGGGCAATAACCCTGCTCCTGCCCTGAAGGGTTAAAAACAGACCTGGAGAGGATTGTGGCTGGGGAAAGGCTGACTGGGGAAGCAGCCTCAGCTGGGGCCACGCCACAATTAGGCCACAGCTGGCCTTATAAAAGACCTGCTAGCCAGTGCTCAAGAGTCTCTCTCTAGCTGTTGAGGGAGATAGGCCTGGCTGCTGAGCAGGGGATCTAAAGTGGAGCAGGGCTGGGGAAAGACCAGAGGAGCTGGGGAGCTCCAGCCTGGAAAACCCCCAGGCTACAGGCCTTGTTAAAGGCTGAGAAGGTACAGGGGTTGCGGAGAGGGCAGCCCAAGGGTAGGCAGAGGCAGCAGGTCCAAGCCCTCCTTGCTGATGATGAGTAGCAATTATACTGCAGTCTGCCCGAGTGAGCGGGGACTAGATGGTGACTGGCAGTAGCCCAAGACTGAGGCGAGGTGGGGATAGGGGGTTGGGGATTCCCTGGGGAGAGGAGACCCAGAGAGAGTGTGGGATACTGCAGGGGGCAGAACCCCAAGAGAAGGGGCACTGGGGTGCTGGAAGGACATGGGAGGCCAGCGGCAAGCGAGACACCGGCCTGCAGAGGGCGCTCTGGAGGCTGGTGTTGGGGTTACTATGCCTGCCTGAGCCAGAGTTCTTCCATGTTTAAACTCTGTCCTTCCATGTTTAACTCTGATCGACCTTAACAACCAAGGACAGGAATTGGAATGTGTAAATAGCTAGTTAGCAATTACGACCTTGCTCATTTCAGGTACCAAACAATAATGATGAGGTTTGCATGTTTCTAGCTGGGGAAGGGGTAATAAACTAAGGGTAAACAGGACCAAATAACTGTTTAGAGAGAAGTTACTAACAAGCTAGATTTATAGCCCTAGAATGATTTAGTTGCTTAAATGTATGAACATGCCTTTGGTAGAGAGGGGAGGGGGAGTAGAGGAGGGGTGGTAGAGAGGGGGAGAGAGGGGGGGCTTAGTTGTAAAATGTATAAAGAAGAGAGAAACTGTTTTTGCTGGTGTGCTCGATTTGAGACTTGCCTGTCTCCTTGCACCACTTTGAGATCTCAAATAAACTTTGATTGTTTCTCCACCGCGGTATGTTTATTGGCGTGAAGCACTCCGGGCAACAAATCTCACTGTTGCTGTCCTCGGGCCCCTGTGCCGGCAACACTGGTGAACTAATTCCCTGAATGACCAGCAGGAGGATAATTTAAACAGTCTTTCAGGCTCAAAACAAGGCACAATCAAGCCCCTTTATATGGTGAAAACAGCTGCAGGCAATGGGACTTGCACGCAAGACACTAAGCCATGTGGCTAGGCCAATGTTAACCCTGGCAGATGAAGAGGGCTCTCCCTGGTTGCAAAGGAGAGGGCTAGTCTGTGTATGTTGGAGGCAGGACGCCAGGAGAAGCAGTTCTGAGTGTGACCCAGGGGAGGGCTTTTTGAGCATAGAGCTTGAGGGGTGAGTGGGGGGTAGGGGCAGATGTGGGGATTCAGGAGCAAGGACACTGCCTGTTGCTGTTAGTGTTCAGGGAAACGGTACCCTGTAAATAAACAAGGTTTCACCAAATAATTGACGTGACTTGTATCCTCCTGTAGACGTACGCTTCCTTGTTCGCGGTACAAATTCGCTGCAGACCACTCTTTCACACACTAGTGCCCTTTTATTTCCCTGTATTTTCCCACCACCCCGTATATACAGCTTTTTACAGTTAACTATCAGTCAGGTAGCCCCCTTAGGGAACAGCTTGTTCTTACAGCTAGCTGGGAGCAACAGGTCCTCACTTTCCTGTTCCTCCCCTTCTACTTCCTTCCTGCTAGCTTTATAGGCCTTCCTCCATCAAGCTCACAGGTGATTCTCTTTTAGGGCTTTAATCAGCCACAGCCTGTCAGCTCCAATCACTTCCCCTTACTGGAGCTGAGCTAGCAGGGCCTGAGTCAGTGCCTTTGGGCGAGCACCCTGTTTTACACACACACACACACACACCCCACCCCCATCTTAATAATGGGGACCCCGGACCGCCTTTGGCCTCTTGGCCCTTCCGCCGCTCCCCCGAGGGAGGGTTCATCGGGGAAGCCTCCCTACTCCAGGCAGGGTTCTCCCCAGTCAACCCCCAGCAACTATCTCAGATGGTTTCTTCATCCCCCTCGCACAGAAGGAGCATTTATCAGGGAGGGGTGGACCTCCCATCCCTGCCTCTGCTCGCAGGTCATCACACCAATCACAGTACAGCAGGCCCCCTATCCCCAGCTCCTCCTGTGTGTCTGGCCAGGGTTCGGGGGTTAGTTCCACTTCTAGCGGGATCTCCCGCGCCTCAGTTTTCCCCCCACTCTCCTTGCGGCTCGGGGCTCTCCTGCCCCTCTGATGGGGGGGGTAGGCATTCATCCCACCGCTGGGCAGGACCTTCCTCACCTCAATTTCCCCCGTTCATCCCAGTACATCTGGGGCTGCTTCCACAGAGAGTGGGATCAGGGGGCATTTCCCTGTGCCCCTTCCTTCTCTGGGGGGGGTCCAGACTGACGAGCTCCCCCATATATACTTCCTGCGGGTCTCCCTGCTCTGGGCTTTGCTGTCTAGGAGTTTTCTCTTCATTCCCAGGACTAGGGTCATCCTCCTACCCTGGGGCTCTCATTCTCCAGGGATCCACCCCCCCTCCTTTCGGGGTACCCTGTTGTTTCATGCCCAGTAGTGGGGCCCAGTCCTGGCCTAACACTACTGGACACGGTAGTTTCTCCAGGACCCCTAACCATTTCCACCTGAAGCAACCGTTTGCTTCTAGGGGTACCTGGGCTACCGGGCAGGACTTCCTGTCCCCATGTATGCATCCGAGGGCCATTGTTGCCCTTGGAATAAACCAAAATGGCTTGACCAGTGCCTTTCACACCAGCGTGCAGTTTGAGGCGGTGTCGACCGCAGCTGTTTGGGGTCTCCGCCCCACTTTCACAGGCACCGTGGACACCCCCTGCCTTCGTCCCACCCATTCAGTCCAAGTGCAAAAGTCCACCCAGCCACATTCCATGTCCAGGCAGTCTTGTTTAACGTGTCCCGGCTTCCCAAATCGCTAGCACGTTAGGCGGGCGGGCCTCTCGGGTGCTCCTCGGGGCTCCCCTTTTTTCTCCTTGCCTCTCCTGGGGAAGGAGTCCACAGGCTTCCGTCCCAGTTCTCTGTCTTTCCGTTGCCAGTCCTCCTCCCGGGCTCCCTCAGCCTCTATATACTCGGTTACTCGGATCGCCTCTTTGATGGTGCCTGGCTGGTGTCTCCTCACCCAGGTGCGCACCATCTCCGGGAGGCTTTGCAGGAACTGCTCCAGTATCAGGGAGTCCATTATCTCCTCCAGGGTACGCGTGTCGGGCCTCAACCAGCGAGTGACCCAGTCCCTTAGCCTCTGGGTGAATGCCCATGGTCGCACAGCAGACATCCACCGGGCCGACTGGAGCTTCTGTCTGTACCTTTCTGCTGACAAGCCTACCCGGTCCAAAATGGCTGCTCTCACGGCCTCATAGTTCTGGGCAGCTTCCTCCCCCAAAGCCATATAGGCTGCTTGCGCCTCACCAGACAAATAAGGGGCTAGTCGGAGGGCCCAGGTTGCCCTGTCCCATCCGGTCCCCGTGGCTACCTTCTCAAAAGTTCCCAAGAAGGCGTCTGGGTCATGCGCCGTGCTCGCTTTACAGAGTCCCCAGCCCAGCGGCCGGGCACCGTCCCCTGCCCCAGGACTCACCAGCCATTGCAGGAGCTGCCCGTGGACATTGCTTTGCTCCCGGATGAAGTCTTGCAGGCTTTTATGTTGCTCATCCTGTCAGACCAAAGCGGCCTGTCTTTCTGCTTGGTGGGCCTGCTGGAAAGTCTACAGGGCTTGCTGGGTCTGTTTCTGTTGCTCTCCGAGCCATTTCAGGGTCTCCTCCATTGCCGGGCCACCAACCGTGCTCGTTGGCTTCAGCAAATCCTGGACAAGCCCCCACGTGCGCTTCCTTGATCACGGTACAAATTCGTTGGAGACAACAGTGAGGTGATTCACTATTTTTCCATCTCCTGACGTCTTCAAACCAAGGCTGGATGCCTGCCTGTAAGAGCTTTAGCCAAACCCAAGTCGTTGGGCTCAGTGCAGGGGTATCTGGGTGACATTCTCTGACATGTGATATACAGGAGATGATACAACAAGATCTATGGTCCCTTCTGGCCTTAAAAGGTATGAAACTATGAAAATGAGTTGTTGTCTGAGGAGCCATTACTTGGGTCTCCCAGTCTTGCTGCTTGTCCCTAGTCTTTTTTGGGCAAGGGGGCATGGAAGCAGCTTGGGTGCTATGTAAAGCCAATTTTGGGCTGTTTTCAAGGGCAAGGTATGGTCCAGAGTGGGGTCTAGTGGGTGAGAGCAGGGGAGAGGGGGCAGGGAGTCAGGACTCCTGGCTTCTATTCCTAGCTCTGGGAGGATTGTGGGGTCAAGTGGGGAGAGCAGGTGGGGCTGGGAGTCTGGACTCCTGAGTTCTATTCCTGGCTCTCGGAGGTGAGTAGGGGTCTAGTTACTAAAGCATGGGGCCTGGGAGTCAGGGTTACTGGGTTTTATTCCCAGATGTGGCTGGGGAGGAGGGTCTCATGGGTTGAGCGGGGGAACTGGGAGTCAGGACTCTTGGGTTCTATTGCCAGCTCTGGGAATAGAGTGAAATGGAGTCTGGTGGGTTAGCGACGCATAGCGGGGACTTGGCGTCAAGGCTCTTGGGTTCTGTTCCCATCTCTACAAGGGGTTTATGATCTAGCAGTGGAAATGGGAGGGACTGAGAGTCTGGATTTCTGGGTTCTATTGCTTATTTGGGGAGGAAATAGTATAGTCTAGTAATACATTTTAATGTTTTTAGAAAGTCTCTTTCTATAAGTCTATAATACTAAACTATTGTTGTATGTAAAGTAAATAAGGTTTTTAAAATGTTTAAGAAGATTCATTTAAAATTAAATTAAAATGCAGAGCCCCCCGGACCGGTGGCCAGGACCCGGGCAGTGAGAGTGCCACTGAAAATCAGCTTGCGTGCCGCCTTAGGCACACGTGCAATAGGTTGCCTACCCTTGGTCTAGTGATCACACCAGGGGATTGGAAACTGAGATGCTTGGGTTTTGTTCCAAACACCGGGAGGAGTGTTATTTTGTGGTTAGAGTAGTAGTAGAGTATTGATAGCTGGGAGTCTTGGGTTCTGTTCCCAACTCTGGGAGGGGAGTGGGGTCTAGTGGTAGTGGTGGTAGTGGGGTGGGGCGGTGCTGTGAGTCAGGACTCTGGGGCTCTATCCTTAGCTCTGTCACTGACTTTCCATCCATAACCTCGGTCATGTTGCTCTGTGCCTTACTTTGTTATTCTGTAATACCAAGTATTACACCTAACTTCCATGAGGGTGTGAGGCTTGGTTAAGCAATAGGCAAAAAGCCCTTTGAGAGCACAGAGAAGAGCAGAGTATGATTGTATGGGATGGCTGTGTTCCCCCCAGTACACCAGAGACTGAGGATGTAACCAGCACCAGCGTCTGTTCTTGAACCCTGAGCCTAGCTTCCAAAGAATGCAGAACCTGCCTTCAAGAAGAACACTGCCAAGTGCAACAGAAACTGTTTATTTGCGATAGCATTTTACATAGGTATTTTCTTCATCTCGCTAGTTTGGCTCCCAGAACAGTAATGCTGCAGCAGCACATGCTTCAGCATGGGCTAGCCCTGTGACTAATGACCCAGGGTCCAGACAGGCTTGTACAGCCTGTGCTGAAGTATTGCTCTGGTACCTGAGCTAGCGAGAGTCAAGCTAGCTCAGGTATGACTGCTCAAGCTGTAGTCACCCCTTCAGTCGTGATTTATACTGGTGTAATTGAGTGGTCTGCTGGTTCAAACTAGGCATCAGGATTCTTGGGTTCCATTCCCGGTTCTGTGAGGGGAGTAGGGTCCCGTGGTTAGAGCTGTAGGGGCTGAGAATCAGGACTCCTGGGTTTGGTTACTAGTTCTGGAAGGAATGGAGTCTAGTGTGTCTGAGCAATAGGAATGAGGGTCAGGACTTCTGAGTTCTTTTCCCATCTCTGGCTGGAGAGTAGTGTCTAATGGTTAGCGCAGATGGGGCTCTGAATCAGGACTCCCAGGTTCCATTCCCAGTTCTGGAATGGGAGGGTAGGTTAAAGTACGTTTGTGTTGGAGGGTTTGGGAGTCAGGAGTCCCGACTCTGAGGGAAGTGAAATGTAGCGGACTAGGGGAGGGGAAGCTGAGAATCAGGACCCCTGGGTTCCCTTCCCTGTTTTCAAAACTGAACAAAGGAAATATCCTTTCTGACATGATGGTGTTCGACTGTAGAACTCACTGATACAGGATGATATTGAGGCCACAACTTAGCAAAATTCAAAGGGGAACTGGACATCTCTATGGGTAACAGGAATATCAATAATACAACAAAGAGTTTTAGAAGGCATATAAACCTCGTGCTTCGGGCCTTAAGCCAATCTGTGACTAGTGAAGCTGTGAGAAATTTTTCAACCGAAACTGTTTTGGGATGAAAAATGCAGATTTGGTGACACTGCAATGGTTCATGATTTCATGTTGGTTTTGCTGAATTGTTCGTTTCAGGGGGGAAAATCCCGAAAAACTCTAAATGTTTTGATTTTTCGATTTGAAACAACTTTGTTTAGAAATTTCCTTTTCTTGTTTTTTAATAAAAAAAATACTAAAAAGTTTAAAAGCAATTTGCAATCAAAGCAAAATGTTTAGTTTGAAACCAATTTTTTACTTTTTGATTTGCTGAAAATTTTGAACAATTTCGGTTTCAGCCAAAATGTGTTTTTCCCTTGATTTTTTCCAAATTGTGAGTGAGCTGAAAAATCAATTTCCCCCCCAACTTTAATGACAGTTCAAGATCAGGATGAGACTTAATGGTGGGGTGATTATTTCATATCTGCCCACTGCAGATTTCTTACACCTTCCTCTAAGGCATCTATTGCTGACCACTGTCAGAGAGACTACATGGACCTTGGCTGGGATCAGTCCAGCAGTTCCTATATTCTGACACCATTTCTGTACATATTCTTACAGAATTCCCTTAAGAATTGCCGCCACGTGACTGTCCTGCAGTACTGGGCCAATCCTCAACAACGTGGATTAACACTTGTTGACAATCTGGCCCGAAAATATTTGCTGAGCTGGATGAAGTGGAGCGTCAGTGGGGCTTAGTAGAGCTGAGCAAAATTTTTCATCTAAAACATTTTTCAGCACAAAATGCAGACTCTAGGACATCAAAATGTTTAGGGAACTCATGTCCCTTTTGCTCAATTGTTTCAGATAAAAAAAAAGCCCCACAAAACCAAACCAAACCAAACCAAAATCTAAATGTTTTCAGTTTTGGTTCAAAATGAATCTTTGTCTCAAACATTCCTTTAATTTTATTTTAAAAAATCTTTAAATATTTAAAATCAAAACAAAATGTTTCACTTTTTGATTAGTCAAAAATTAAGAAAAAAATGATTTTCTGTTCAACCGAAAATGATTTTTAGTACTGATTTTTCGGAATTGCCTGCGGGTCAGAAAATCCATTATTTGCCCCATTTCTCAGTAAATTGTCGTGCCTGGTTTACTTGCCGCAGGCTGCTTCATATCATAGTCTCAGCTTCCTCTTTGTGCAAGCACAAGAGCCAACTAACCATACAAAGCAGAGGCAGAAGGAGATCCGGCGTATGACAGGGGTCCGCACCAGGTCGATGAAGGTATAGCTGCTCTTTGCAGAGGCTATTTCTTTTTGCATGTTGGATCTCAAGACCTGGGGAGAGAAGAGAATTCTGGGTAACGGCATGGGGCCTCCATGGTGGGAAAGGTCTGGAAACAGAGCAGGGGAATGGGAGGGAATGAGATTCTGGATCATCCAGTGGTGCCAAAATTCTAGTTTCAGAGGAGGCCTCAGTCTAGACAAAATAATGTGTATGTGTGGGAAGGGATGGATGGATGGCTAAATAGAAGGGTGTGCATGGGGATGGATGGATATTTGGATGGATAGAAGCATTTGTATGGGGATGGATGGATAGAGAGGTGTGTGGGGAGATGAAAGACAGATGGAGATGAATAGAGATATTATGTATGAGTATATGTTTATAAAAGATAGGTGTTTATGTCTAGAGATGGATACATAGATGGCTCGATAGGTGGCTATAGGTAGAGAGATTGATAGAAGATACCTTGTAGGTATGGGAATCCCATTGTACGAGAAAGAAGTCAGACCATGGTGAGAATTCCATTGCTCAGGGAACACTAAAGCCAGTTGCGCCACTGGTGTAGATGTGCAGAGTCACCATGACATGTGCAACCATGCTGATTTATAGCTGCTTGTCTCGCGTGCCTATCGGCCGCTGGAGTTGGTGGGAGCTCTCAGCCTCTCTGAGATCCAGTCTTACCTCTATGTTGAGTTTGTCTCTTTCTTCCTTCTTCCAGTTTATCCTGGTCACTGTCTGGAGCTGCTTCACTGCCTCATCAGGTCTGCCGGCTATTACCAGCCAGCGGGCGGACTCCGCGAACCACCTGGGAAGCAAGTATCAGGGTGTAGCCATGTTAGTCTGTATCGAGGAAAAACAAGAAGGAGTATGGTGGCACCTTAAAGACTAACAGATTTCTTTGGGCATAAGCTTTCGTGGGTAAAAATCTCACTTCTTCAGATGCATAGAGTGAAAGTTACAGATGCAGGAATTATATACTGACACATGGAGAGCAGGGAGTTACTTCGCAAGTGGAGAACCAGTTTTGACAGGGCCAATTCAATCAGGGTGGATGTAGTCCACTCCCAATAATAGATGAGGAGGTGTCAATTCCAGGAGAGGAAAAGCTGCTTCTGTAATGAGCCAGCCACTCCCAGTCCCTATTCGAGCCCAGATTAATGGTGTTAAATTAGCAAATGAATTTTAGTTCTGCTGTTTCTCTTTGAAGTCTGTTTCTGAAGTTTTTTTGTTCAATGATAGTGACTTTTAAATCTGTAATAGAATGACCAGGGAGATTGAAGTGTTCACTTACTGGCTTATGTATGTTACCATTCCTGATGTCCGATTTGTGTCCATTTATTCTTTTGTGGAGGGACTGTCCAGTTTGGCCAATGTACATGGCAGAGGGGCATTGCTGGCACATGATGGCATATATAACATTAGTGGATGTGCAGGTGAATGAGCTCTTGATGTTGTGGCTGATGTGGTTGGGTCCTCTGATGGTGTCGCCAGAGTAGATATGGGGACTTAGGCCTGGTACACACTAACCCCCCACTTCGAACTAAGGTACGCAAATTCAGCTACGTTAATAACGTAGCTGAATTCTAAGTACCTTAGTCCGAACTTACCGCGGGTCCAGATGCGGCAGGAAGGCTCCCCCGTCGATGCCGCGTACTCCTATCGCTGAGCTGGAGTACCGGCGTCGACGGCGAGCACTTCCGGGATTGATTTATCGCGTCTAGACAAGACGCGCTAAATCGATCCCAGAAGATTGATTGCTTACCTCCGGATCTGGCGGTAAGTGTAGACCTACCCAGAGTAGACAACGAGGTTTGCTACAGGGATTCATTCCTGGGTTGGTGTTTCTGTGGTGTGGTGTGGTGTGTAGTTGCTGGTGAGTATTTGCTTTAGGTTGGGGGGTTGTCTGTAAGCGAGGACTGGCCTGCCTCCCAAGGTCTGTGAGAGTGAGGGATAATTTTCCAGGATAGGTTGTAGATCGTAGATAATGCGCTGGAGAGGTTTTAGCTGGGGGTTGTATGTGATGGCCAGTGGTGTTTGGTTATTGTCCTTCTTGGGCCTGTCCTGTAGTAAGTGATTTCTGGGTACCCGTCTTGCTCTATCAATCTGGGAAGCAGAAGATATGGAACCACACCTGCACGGAACACGCCCATTGCTCTTGTTGAACTGCGATCAGCCCCACTGGAGTACGCTGCTGTTCTTCTACACTAGGGGCAGTGCCCAAAGCCAGTGCAGGCACAAGCACTGACAGAGGCAGCAGGGAGCATGTTGTGGAATAGCCTCCGTGGAACCTGCATTCTCTGGTCTATCTCCTCCCCCTGCTACCTGCAGCCCCCTGGTGACAGCCAAGTGTTACTGCAACCTGAAGCTCCATTCCTGCCAGGAGATTGCCCAGTGGCAGCAGGTTGTATTGCACCTTGCCATGCATCAGGAAGGAAGGATGGTGATAGGGTGATAGCCGAGACCTGACTTCAATTCCCTGCTCCCCTGTCACTTAGTCTGTCTCTGTGTCTGAATCTCCACATCTGTACAATAGGGTAATAACACTGCTCTCCCTCAGAAGAGTGTTGTGGTTACAGCTGGTCGGCACTTTTCTGCTGAAATATTTGTCCATTGAAAAATACGGGTTTGTTCAAACTGAAACTGTTTGCACAAGAAAAGGTCGGTTTCAATGAATGTCTTGATTAAAAAAAAAAGTTTCAGAATTTGTCCTTTGTCAAAATTAAAAGTTTCAACAATTTTGTTTCAAAAATTTTGATCATTTACAGTTAAAAAAAAGGGGTAAAAAAATAAACAAGCTCCAGATCAAAAAGAAAATTTTCAAAATTATCAAAAGGAAACATTTCAACTGACCCAACCGGAATATTTTTTCAGATGATCAATTCACAAAAGTTTTCCTGGTTTTAACTTTTGGCCAGATTCAGGATGGGAAATTTTTTCAAAGTCTCAAAGACTCTCATGTTTGTTGCCAGCCAGCTCTAGCTGTGACAATAAATATATTAAACATTGTGATGTGCCTAGATACTATGGTGATGGGTACCAGATAAATACCCATGATAGGTCAGTTCCTCATATTACCCAGCAGTGACATTATGGGTGGAGTAGAGCCCTCTTTGGTTTCACTGGAAATTTTTCCCAATATTTTACATTTTTTTTCAACAGAACAAAAGTTTTCATTTTGTTTCCAATTTGGGTTATTCCCCCTCCCTCTTTTTTTCCCCTTTTGCTTTCATTTTTCCACTGGTAAATGCTGGAAAGTGGGAAACAATGGCTCCAAAACAGTGAACTGAAAATGTTTGTGTTAAACAATTGACAAATTTAGAAAGGAAGGGTTATTTTTCAGCAATCCCCCACCCCAAAATCCTGAAAACTAAAATAAAATGTTTCCTTTCATTGAAAATTTTTTGAAGGAAACAGGATTTTGTGGTTGGGGGGGGAGCCATTTTTCATGGAAAACAAATTTAAAACATCAAATCTTCAACTCTCTCTATTCATACGTTATCCTCTTAGTCTTGCCATTTCCCTGGTTTGCTGAAACAATTCCAGGTGTGAAACTCCACAGCTTTCATAGTTCTTTGTTCATTATTTGCATTACCGTAATGCCCTGAAGACCCAGTCATGGGGCAGAACCCCATTGTCCCAGGAGCTGAACAAAAAGACAGTTGCTGCCCAAAACAGCTTATAAACTAAGAACAAGACAAGCAACAACAAGTGGATACAGACAGCATGATATAACGCACAAAGGTGCTTGTTTGAAAATTTAGCCAGCCGGCAACGGAGGTAGGCATCCTGGGCCAATCAGAGTTGGGAGTCGGCATTGTGCTAGTGAATGACAGATGGGATAGGTATGGTGCAGTAGGGCGTGAACGGCTTTGAAAGTGAAGATGAGTAGTTTATGTATGATGTGATGAACGGGGAGCCAGTGGAGGGCTGCAAAGAGAGAGGTGACTTGGACAAAGCGATGAGACAAGGAAATGATCTTTGCAAGAGTGATTTGAATGGATGTAAGTGGAGAAAGATTGCATTTGCGAAGGCCGGAGAAGGGGATGTTGCAGTAATCAAGACACAAGATTCTGAGAACTAGGATAAGAGATTTGTCTATTCTACTTGCTTAAAGTTTGTCTCATTCCTGCATCCAGTGAGAAAAGCAGTATGGAAGGGGTATGGATCAGAAAAGATAAGGGTGAGCTAACCTACCAGGAGTAGAAGAAGCAGATGAAATAGGGCAAAGACACCACAAGCTGCAGCCAGCGCCAATTGGGGATGGCGTAAGCCACCCCAGCCAGAATGAACTGCCCGATTGTATAGCAGTGTGCGGCCCGTGTGCGGGTGGGTGTCCATTCCACAGCTGGGGAGAGACACACACAAAGGGAAAATAATCTCTCTGTCCTTGTGCTGATGACCTCCAGTGGTGAGAACAAGCACGAGTGGAGGCAGCAGGAACATGTACAAACAGCCATCCCCTGGCTCTTTGAGGCTGAGATGAAATAACTCCCCAGAACCTGCATTCCCGAATCCATGCCACCTCCTTCCCCTGCTAGTTGCATCCCACCTAGCGGTAGTAGGTGGTTCTGCACCCTGCTGGAGGCGCTCCATTCCCCCTTGCCATGGCAGCAGCCAGTACTGTGCCCTGCAACAACTCCAGCCCCCAGGTGGCAGCAAGCAGTACTGCCCTTTGCAGGGTTGCAAACACTCCAGAAGACCCCCCAGCAGCAGCAGGCTGTACTGTACCCTGCAGGTGGAATCTCTGTTCTGTTGTGAATCATTGTCATCTGATGATGGCAGGAGCAGCACCAGGGTTTTTGGTGCCCTAGGTTGGGGTCCTTCCGCGCTCCTGGTCTTCGGGACACTTGGGCGACAGGTCCCGGAGTGAGTGAAGGATCCGCCGCACAATTGCCACCGAAGACCCGGAGCATGGAAGGACCCCCTGCCACCGAATTGCCACCAAGGGCGGCAAAATGGGCCCCCTCCAAATCCTGGTGCCCTAGGCGACAGCCTAGGTCGCCTAAATGGAAGCGCCAGCCATGGATGACGGCACTCCACTCTAAATAGCTTCCATTCCATTCTTGGGGACCTGAATATTGGAAGCTGCCCTGTTTTGTGGCATCTCCTGTGCTCTGGTGCTGCAGAAGCACACGGAGGTGGGATTGTTCCAGAGAACTCAGTTCTCATTTAGGCTCTACATTTTCAGAAGAGGACAGGCCCAGATTTCAAGGTGCAAAATACCTCCTAAATAACGTGCTCAGATCTTTGTCAGCTGTGGCAATCAGTGTCCCAAAGGGAGCTGCTGAGTGCTTTGGTAAATCCAGGTTGGAATGGGACCTAGGACTTTTGGAAAATCTATCTCCCGATTTTTGGTGCTGAGACCTTGGACATCCCACCCATGCGGTGTGTGCTTCTGGTCTCTGTGCTCCCACCACAGAGTAATTTATCAGCAGCGGGAACGAGGCACCTCTGTCCATCCCCAGTAACCAACTCATCTTGTGTCTGGGAAGGCAGGCGCCAGACACGCTTACACAGAGAGACACCATTCATCATGATGCCCGAGAAGGCCATTCCAGTGAGGAAGCAGAAGATGCAGTACGCAGTGAAGCTGGGCTAGAAAGCAGTGCAGGTGCCCGTGACAGCCATCTGCAAGTAGCACCAGATCAAGAGAGACCTGCGGCCAAACCTGAGCCGAAGACAACCAAGAGAACATGTAAGGGGAAACCCAGGATACTGAGGCAAGTGTGTTCAGAGTAGGAGTTAAACCTGGTACAAGGAACTATTGGTGCCATTGACTGGCATGGTTTCCTGGCTTGGGGAATGGGCAAAGAGGCAGGAAGCCCCAGTTCTAAAACCAGCTCTGTGGCACATGAGAAAAGGTTATTGATTGAAAATACTTTGTCAGCCGTGCTGTAGCTGCTATTGATGAGGCCTGCAGGGCTAGATTAAGGCAATCTAGGGCCCTGGCAGTAGGGTTATCCCCTGGCTGGTATTTGACTGTTAGGAAAACATGCAGTCTTGATTTAAAAATCTCGAGGGCTGGAGAATCCACCGCAGCCCTTGGGCTGTTGTTCCAATGGTTAATTCCTTTTGCTGTTAGAAATTTGCACCTTATTTCCAGTCTGAATTTGTCTAGCTTCAATTTCCAGCAACTGGCTCTTGTTAGATCTTTGACTGCTAAATGGAAAAGCCTCTTATCAGATTGCTGCTCCACTTACAGACACTGATCAAGTCACCCCTTAACTTTTGCTTCATAGATCGAGCTCCTGGAGCCTCTCACTGTAAGGGTATGTTTACACTATGGGATTAATCCGAATTCATAGAATTTGAATTTGGGAAACAGATTGTATAAAGTCGAATGTATGTGGCCACACTAAGCACATTAATTCGGCGGTGAACGTCCATGTTCCGGGGCTAGCGTCGATTTCTGGAGCGTTGCACTGTGGGTAGCTATCCCATAGTTCCCGCAGTCTCCCCCACCCATTGAAATTCTGGGTTGAGATCCCAGTGCCTGATGGGACAAAAAACATTGTCGCAGGTGGTTCTGGGTACAGCCTCACCCTTCCCTCCCTCCCTGCATGAAAGCAACGGATGGCAGACAACCATTTCACGCCTTTTCCTGGGTGAACACTGCAGACTCCATACCACGGCAAGCATGGAGCCCACTCAGCTCAAGGCAGCAGTCATGAACCATTTTAAACACCTCATGCGTTCTCGTGGAGTTTATGCTGAGCCAGGACCAGAGAAATGAGGCAGTGGCAGCAGCAGCACAGCGACAAGCGTGATGAGGACATGGACATGGACACGGACACAGAATTCTGTCAAACCGCGGGCCCCGGTGCTTTGGAGATCATGTTGTTAATGGGGCACGTTCTATCCATGGAACGCCGATTCTGGGCAAGGGAAACAAGCACAGACTGGTGGGACCGCATAGTGTTGCAGGTGTGGGATGATTCCCAGTGGCTGCGGAACTTTCGCATGCATAAGGGCATTTTCTTGGAACTTTGTGACTTGCTGTCCCCTGCCCTGAAGCACCAGAATACCAAGATGAGAGCAGCCCTCACAGTTGAGAAGCGAGTGGCAATAGCCCTGTGGAAGCTTGCAATGCCAGACAGCTACCGGTCAGTCGGGAATCAATTTGGAGTGGGCAAATCTACTGTGGGGGCTGCTGTGATGCAAGTAGCCAAAGCAATCACTCAGGTGCCGCTACAAAAGGTAGTGACTCTGGGAAATGTGCATGTCATAGTGGATGGCTTTGCTGCAATAGGATTCCCTAACTGTGGTGGGGCGATAGATGGAACCCATATCCCTATCTTGGCACCGGAGCACCAGAGTACCCAGTACATAAACCGCAAGGGGTGCTTTTCAATGGTGCTGCAAGCACTTGTGGATCACAAGGGACGTTTCACCAACATCAACTTGGGTTGGCCAGGAAGGGTTCATGACGCTCGCATATTCAGGAACACTAATCTGTTTAAACGGCTGCAGCAAGGGACTTACTTCCCGGACCAGAAAATAACCGTTGGGGATGTTGAAATGCCAATAGTTATTCTTGGGGACCCAGCCTACCCCTTAATGCCATGGCTCATGAAGCCATACACAGGCAGCCTGGACAGGAGGCAGGAGCTGTTCAACTATAGGCTGAGCAAGTGCAGAATGGTGGTAGAATGTGCATTTGGCCATTTAAAAGGTCGCTGGTGATCATTACTGACTCGCTCAGATCTCAGCCAAACCAATCTCCCCATTGTTATTTCTGCTTGCTGCGTGCTCCACAATCTCTGTGAAAGTAAGGGGGAGACCTTTATGGCGGGGTGGGAGGCTGAGGCAAATCGCCTGGCTGCTGATTACGCGCAGCCAGACACCAGGGCGATTAGAAGAGCACACCAGGAAGCGTTGTGCATCAGAGAAGCTTTGAAAACCAGTTTCATGACTGGCCAGGCTACAGTGTGAAATATCCGTTTCTCCTTCATGAAAACCCGCCCCCTTTATTGACTCATTCTCTGTAAGGAACCCACCCTCCCCCTTCCCCCAGCTTGCTTTCAAAGGAAATAAAGTCACTATCATTTAAAAATCATTTATTCTTTATTAATAGATTATAAAAAGAGGGCGGGAACCCGGGTGGGGTTTGGGAGGAGGATCGGCGGGAAGGAAAAGGCCACTAAAAAAAGGTTTAAAAAAGCCTTTTGCTTGGGCTGTCCACTGGGGTGGAATGGGAAGGTGTACGGAGCCTCCCTCCCCGCCTTCTTACACGTCTGGGTGAGGAGGCTATGGAACATGGGGAGGGGGGTTATACAGGGGCTGTAGCGGCACTCTGTTATCCTGCTGCAATTCCTGAAGCTCCACCAGATGCCGGAGCATGTCTGTTTGCTCACGCAGCAGCCCCAGCGTTGCATCCTGCCTCCTCTGATCTTCCTGCCGCCACCTCTCATCTCAAGCGTCCCTCCTGTCCTCACGTTGGTCCCTCCTGTCCTCACATTCACTGGCTTCTTTCCTATACATTGAAACCATGTCCTTCCACTCATTCAGATGAGCTCTGTCACTGCGGGTGGATTCCATGATTTCTGCGAACCTCTCGTCTCGCGTCTTCTTTTTCTGACACCTTATCTGTGATAGCATTCGGGACGGAGGAGGGAGGCTTGAAGAATTTGCAGCTACTGGAGGGAGGGGAAAAAATGAGAGAATTTTTTAAAATGATACATTTTGCAGAACAATGCGTATACTCTTTCACGGTGACCAACACTATTCACATTACATAGCACATGTGATTTCTGTGCAAGGTCGCATTTAGCCTCTTAATATTGAGTGCCTGTGGCTTTACTACTAGATATCACAGACGCAAGTGCGGGCAACAGAATTTGGCTTGCATGCGGCCATGGTAAGCCATTGTCTTTCGGCTTCTGCGCCCTTCTTTCCCACATACCAAGCAAAGCCTGTTGACTGCTGCAGTTTTCCTGTTAACCTTCAGCAGCAGAAAACAAACTAACCACCCCCCCGCATCCGATTCTCTGGATGATCGCTTTATCCCTCCCCCCACCGCGTGGCTGATATCAGGGAAGATCCTTGCTAGCCAAACGTGAAAAGCTCTGGGCCAATTTCCCCCCCCCCCCCACTCTTGGCTAACTGCAGGGAAGGATTTCTTTTCAGCCACAGGCAAACAGCCCGGTAGGAACTGCCACCTCTGTCCCCTTAATTAAATTCCCGTATTTCAACCAGGTTACCATGAGCGATATCACTCTCCTGAGGATTACTCAGCAAGATAAAGAACGGATGTTGCTTGAATGTCAGCAAACACCGGGACCATACGCTGCCAGGCTTTGTCATGCAAGGATACCAGATTACTTGCTGCAAGCATGGCGCGGTCAAGTGTCCTACCATGGAGGACAGAATAAGGCTGCACTGCCCAGAAACGTTGTGGCAAGGCTTTGGGGTACCTCCAGGAGAGCTTCATGGAGATGTCTCTGGAGGATTTCCACTCCATCCCCAGACACCTTAACAGACATTTCCAGTAGCTGTACTGGCCGCGAATGCATCCCAAGTCCTCAGGGCAAAGCAATCATTAAAAAACGCTTGCTTTTAAAACAAGTTTTATATTTTAAAAGGTAAACTCACCTGAGGTCCCTTCCATGGGGTCGTGGTCTTGGATACTGGCTTGGGAGGGTTGGGAGGGTACTTCAGTTAGGCTGAGAAAAAGATCCTGGCTGTTGGGGAGAACAGAGTCCTGGGTGCTCTCTGCAAGCTCGTCCTCCTCCTCCTCCTCTTCCCCGTCCGCAGAATCCTCAGGTGTAGCTGATGAGATTATCCCCGCCTCGGAATCCACGGTCAGAGGTTGGGTAGTGGTGGTGGCTAGAACTGCATGCAGCTCGGCGTAGAAGCGGCATGTCCGCGGCTCTGACCCAGAGCAAGCGTTTGTCTCCTTTGTTTTTTGATAGGCTGGTCTGATCTCCTTGACTTTCACGTGGCACTGATCTGAGTCCCTATTGTGGCCTCTCTCCATCATGCCCTTGGAGATTTTTTTCAAAAGTTTTTGCATTTCGTCTTTTTGAACTAAGTTCTGCTAGCACTGAATCCTCTCCCCCTATAGCGATCAGATCCAGTACCTCCCGTACGGACCATGCTGGTGTTCTTTTTCGATTATCGGCCTGTATGGTTACCTGTGCTGATGAGCTGCGCTATCTGTGGTCACCTGTGCTCTCCACGCTGGGCAAACAGGAAATTAAATTCAAATGTTCGCGGGGCTTTTCCTGTCTACCTGCCCAGTGCATCCGAGTTCAGATTGCTGTCCAGAGCGGTCACAATGGTGCACTGTGGGATAGCTCCCGAAGGCCAATACCATCGAATTGCGACCACACTAACCCTAATTCGAAATGATAAAATCGATTTTGGTGCTACTCCACTCGTCGGGGTGGAGTACAGAAATCAATTTAAAGAGCCCTTTATTTTGAATTAAATGGCTTCGTTGTGTGGACAGGTGCAGGGTTAATTTGATTTAACGCTGCTAAATCCGAATTAAAGTCGTAGTGTTGACGAGGCCTAAGGCGCGTTCTCCAAGCCTTTAATCATTCTCGTGGGTCTCCTCTGACCCTTCTCCAACCTACCAACATCCTTCTGGGATTGTGGACACCGGAACTGAACACAGGATTCCAGTAGCAGTCGCACCAGTGACAAATACAGAGATACCATAACTTCTCTCCTCCTGCTCGAGATTCCTGATTCCCCCAGGAATCAGCCTTGCTCGGCTTCATACCGACGTTGCTCTCACCTGTCTGACAGACCTCCAAAGACGATGCCTCCCGCCAGGATCCCAGCCATGTAGATGGACTGAGCCATCTGCTTCAGCTGCCTGGAGTCATACATCAGGTCCCACTGTAAGGGAGAAAATAAACAAAGACTGGTTTGTGATTCAGGCCCCAAACTGGGGCTCAGAAGAGCTGGGATTGATTCCTGGGTTAGGCTGATACTTTCAGAATCATTAAGGGCATTTAGACAGCCAGTTCCTGTAGCAATCATTACAATTAATTTCAATTTGTTAATTAAAAGTCCAAAGCTACCTACGTTTAAAGGGAAATGTGATCTGCAGGGCATCACAGCCTGAATCTCTCTGAGCCTCAATGTCCATCATCTGTAAAATGAGGGAGGATTATCCTGGTCCCTAGCTTTGTCCCTGTGTAGCACCCAGCCCAGCTTGGCCCCATCTCAGTTGGGGTCCACAGAGCACCCAGCACAGTCTCAGTTGGGGTCTGTGCAGTGCCCAGTGCAATGGGGCCCTTATTGGAGCTGCGGTTCATGCAGTATCCGGCACAAGGGTTCCCCAGTCTGAGCTGGGCTCTGTGCAGTGCCAGGCACAACAGGGCTCCACTCTCAGCTTGGGTCGGTGTAGCATCTGGCACAGTGAGTCTCCGAACTCAGCTCGGTCTCTGCAGTGCCTGGCAGAATGGGTCCTTTCGATGTTAATGTAGGATCAAATATAATGATCCCAGGTGAGGTGGATGGTTTTGAATGGAGTGAGCATTCAAGAGGCTGGGACCCCTACTCTTAGCTCTGACACTGATTTGCTGTGACCCTGGGCAAGTCATGCTGCCTTGCTGTGCCTCAGTTTCCCTCAGCTGTGAGATGGGATAGTAAGGTTTAGTCACTATTGTAAAGCCCTTTGAGATCTAGGGGAGAGCAGGGCTAGCTCTTAGCATCATTCACAGTTCCTTTAATGCGGATTAGTGCATTATGTCCAGTTTAATTGAGAGGAATGGACGGGGGAATTCCCACCCCAACCAGTGCAACCACAGCTTCCTCCTAGTCATACACTGAAGGAATCAAGCCTCTGTGAAGTGCAAAGGCCGTGTCCTGCTTTCCTTTACACCTGTGCAATGGCAGCCACTTGAAGTCGCAAGAATTGAAGTTGCCTGGGGGGCCAGAATGTAACTGAGAACAGCACGTGGCCCTGGATGAAATTCTGGACTGACTTAGGCTGAAACCAAGCCGATGTTAATAGACATGTAGGGGCTGTAGCTTGGTGCAAATTTTAAGATCAGATCTAGGAAGAGGAGGATTAATAGATAGATACTCTGACCCTCTCTGCCCAGAGGACAGTGAAACTTACTTGCAAAAATCTATGAAAAGGCATGTTTCCAACAAAAATATTTTCAACTCATCCACCCCAACTTCCACCCCATGGTTTCAGCATCCTTTTCCCAGCCGGTTACCCGCACTGCAGCAGGTCTTGCTCTCACGTACCTCTGTAATGATGGTGCTGGTGAAAATGCTCTTGTTGTACACCCACCCATCAGCGCAGGGTTCAGTCTCCAGCTTGGTTAGGTTTGTGATTGTGGCGTTGGAGTCTAGGAGCTGCCACTGCATAGTGACAAAGCGGTGACACTTCTCTGGCTGCAGGTTGCTGTCCATGGGGATGGAGACCCTGAGGAGGTCCTTGGCAGCGAGCTTTCCGGTGAGGTTGGTGTAAGGAGTGTTGTTGATGTTGATATGGACCTGGCAGTGGTGCTCAGAGGTGGCAGCAGTGAAGTTCTGCAGGAGGTTATGGCTGGCCAGCATGAAAACTGGGAGAGCCAGTAAGATCGCATAGATGATTTGGAAGCGACCCGTCCCCCCGACGTGGTCTAAGAGCTCGGCAAAACTCATGGTGCCGGGTTGGAAGATTCAGCACTAACTGTTTGGGTTAAGCAAAAATGATGGAGCTCCAATAACGGACGTTACCTGAATAGGTCGATTACTTGTAAAAATTTAATGTTGTGCGATGAAAATATCTACACAGAAAGACGTTAATTTGAATCCAGCCTGTATTCCACTTCACAACTTCAAAGACAGCCATAAAGCACACACTTCATACAAAAAGTCAACTGTTGGCAAATAGTGTGCATAGATTCTTGAGGGTGTAGTTTCCAAAGAAGAGGCATTGAGTTATATTCTCCCTAAATAACTGAGTGTGCTACCCTGTTGCTTCTCCTTTGTTGCAAAAATTCCCATGCAACCATCCCTAGTTTCCTGTCAGCTGCGGGGAAACGCCACACATCTTTTCTATGAACTATAGACACATAAGGGAATGGTTTTGCCAAGCTTAATTCCATGTTGATCCTTGCATTTTACCCTCTGGAAAAGCAGGTGGGGTTTATATATAACCCTTGCAGGGTTATATAAGGCCTTAAGCAGGTCACTTAGTTAAAATTTTACGTTGTTTTGCATGGATTAAGTCCAAAAAAGAGAGAGTCTGAAAGCAATGTGCTAGATACGGCACTAAATGCTTCCAGTGCAGAGGTGACAAACACACTGATCCAAGCTGTTAACCAGATTTTCTTTTGGTGAGTATATTATTCACACCACAGGGCTAGAAATTAACTATAACTAAAAAGGATCCAGATTTTGCTGAGATACCACAGGCCCACCTCTGTCCTGACTAAGGTGACCAGAGAGCAAATGTGAAAAATCAGGACGGTGGTGGGGGGTAATAGGAGCCTGTATAAGAAAAAGACCCCAAAATTGGGACTGTCCCTATAAAAGGGGAACATCTGGTCACCCTAGTCCTGAGTTGTCACTATTCTTAAAATACCAACTGGATATACCCAGCTGAGAGTGGGGCCGTGTTGTGCCAGGGATAGTACAACCCCATAGTGTGAGCCATCCCTGTCCCAAAGAGCTTACAGTCTAAATAGACAAGACAGACCAAAGGGAGGGTTTTAATTAGGGTTACCATATCCAGCAAATTAAAAAAGAGGACCCTCCACGGGCTCTGGCCCCCCCCATTTCCCCACCTCGAGCCCCACCCCAACTCCGCCCCTCCCCGCCCTATCTCCGCCCCCTCCTCCCTCCCACTCCCAGCCACGAGGAAAGGGCTGCTCCAGCGCTACCAGCTTCACGGTTTGCTGGGCAGCCCCCAGACCCTGCGCCCCCGGCCGGCGCTTCCCCAGCGCAGCTGGAGCCCGGGAGGGGAAGCGCCCAGCCGAGCCGCGCGGGCCCCAAGCCGAGCCGCGCCGCCGCGCCGCTGGGGGGCCCTGAGCCGCGCCGCGCCGCGCCGCAGGGGGGCCGGGGGGACCCGAGCCGCGCCGCGCTGCAGGGGGGCCGGGGGACCCCTAGCCGCGCCGCGCCGCAGGGGGGCCGGGGGGGACTCGAGCCGCGCCGCGGGGGAGGACGGGTGGGCCCGAGCCGCGGGGACCGGGCCGGAGCCGGGCCACGGGGGCCGTGCTGGGGCCTGCGGGAACAGGCCGCGCCTCCCCGGAGCCCTTCTCCCGCCCCCACCCCAGCTTACCTCGTGCTGCCGGCCGGCCCGCCCCTGCTGCTTAGTCTCAGAGATTCGCGGGAAGCAGGGGAGGGGGCGGGGCGTGCAGGGGAGGGGAGGAGGGGGAAGTGAGCTGGGGGCGGGGTGAACAGCTGCAGCGCGGGGCCCTCTTGGTGCGGGGCCCAATTCAGCCGAATCGGCTGAATCGGCCTAAAGCCGGCCCTGAGTAGGTACATAACCATTGTGACATGTTTTTGGAGCTGGGGTTGGTGTGGCTCCAGCTCACACTAGCAACATGAAAGCGTGTGGCACTCAGAGTTGCAGCCTCACCATCTCACCTGTCCGGGAGGCGTCCAAACACAGCTGACCACACCAGCCATGTAGAGCGACTGCGCCATTTGCCGGAGTGTCCTGGACTCACACCCCAACTCCCGCTGCACCGGGGGAAGAAAACAGAGACCAGTGAGAGCAGGAAGATTTCAGGGCACACATTGCCTGAGCTGGAACTTTTTGGAAGAGTGGTGGGGAGAGGAGGTTGGACACGCTATAGCCTGCTCTGTAGAGAGGATACTTTGATCCCCGGGTCTCGATATTTTGCTCCAGACAGACACAGAGATGGGAAGAGGTGGCTTTAACCCGCACTTGTGCTCCCCCTTTCTGGACCCTACTTAGCCCTGGGGTATGTGTAGAGTGGCCTCAGAGCTGCTCCGACTTTCACTCTTCCTCCTGATGCCCCAGGGAAGCAAAGCTCAGTGCAATCAGTCTACACCCCCTATGCTGGGGAGCTGGGAGTGGAGCATTTTTACTGGCCTTCCCACAGGGTTCCCCCTCCCCCCCACTGGAAAAGCACCGCATTAAAGATGGATTCCAGTTTAGGTGACATGATAACATGTCACTGTAAGACTTCATTACTCACTTGCCAGCACACAGGTATACAGGAAGACTTACAGGTAAAACAGAGCCATCTGCAGTCAATTGTCCTGGTTAGTGTGAGTCATCAAGATTTTAAACCACCATTAATGGCCCTCACTTTGCATAATTACAATAGGCCCTTAGAGTTATATTTCATATTTCTAGCTTCAGATACAAGAGTAGTACATTTATACAAATAGGATGACCACAATCAGTAGATTATAAGCTTTGTAATGAAACCTTACAAGAGACCTTTTGTATGAAGCATATTCCAGTTACATTAGCATATTTTCATAAAATCATATAGAGTGCAACGTCACAGGAGGTGGCACCCTACTAGCTTGTGTGATCAGTTATACCTGTGCCAAGGGGGAAAAACAGTCTGCCAGATCACAACAGTAAGATTTGGTGGAAGGACTGTCTCTCACTGTGTGTATATAGAGAGCCTAGTGCAACATAACAGTTTTCAAGCTATTGTGTTGTATTAGCATAGCACATATAGATTCCAAAGGCGATCTAGGGCCCCATTGTGCCAGGTCCTGCCCAGACCCCAACTGAGATCAGGGCCCCAGTGTGCTATACCCACATAGTTAGAGACAGTCCCAAAGAGCTTACATTCTAAATAGACAAAGGACGAGAGAGGAAACAGAGAGGAAGTGATTTGCCCACAGCAGATCAGTAGTGGAGCTGGGAATAAAACCTGGGTCTCCTCCTCTCTCAGCCCAGTACCCTAGGCACTGATCCACACTGTCTCCCTATGACAGCACTGCCTGGGCTATACAGAGTCAGGTTTCTCTCACCTCAGTTATAATGGTGTCAGTGAACAGGCTCTTATCATAGGTCCACCCGTCTACACACGGCTCATTATCCAGCTCTATGGTGTTGGTGCTTGTGGCATTTGGGTTAGGAGCTGCCACTGGGTGGTGACAAACCGCTGGCACTTCTCCGGCTTCTGGCTCCTGTCTATGGGAATGGAGAACCGGAGCAGATCTTCAGCAGGTAGGCTGGCTGTGAGATTGGCATGATGGGTGTAGTTGGCCATGATGAGCACTTGACAGTGATGCTCTGGGATCCCATCAGTGAAATTCTGCAGGAGGTTATGGCTGGCCAGCATTAAGAATGGGATGGCCAGGAATGCCACACGCATGACTTGGAAGCGTCCTATGCCACCAATGCGGTCCAGAGTTTCTGGAAAACTCATGGCTCTCGCGTGGCGCTGTGTAGATCAAAATAAAAAAAAGACTAATGATGGATGAGAAGAATACACTCTTCCCCTGTGTTAGCAAAATATCTCAGTGGTTTGGCCAAAAAATAACTGCTCAGTGGTGCTGATTCACACCATAAAATGGAAGTATGGCCACTTGGGATGCTTATGCTGAACATCTTGCAAGGTATGTGCTTCCCAGCAAATAGTCCCTTAATACCACAGGTTAAAATTGCAGAAGGTGGCAAGTTGGCTTAATAACTTTGCAGGTTGCCACCTGCATTAAGTGTCTGTTTTTCTTGTTGCTGCAGAAATCCCAGGTTAACTGGTCCCAGTTTGCAGTGGCAAATACTTCAGTCCCAAGTCAGTGAAAAGACACCTGTTCCAGGAATGCTAGATGGATTTTCTGCCAGGATTGAATCCCTGCTAATCCCCAGGTTTTACCCTCTTGCAAACAGACTCATTGGTATATAAAGGCTTGATGTGCTCAGGCAGTTAAACTTTTACTTTGCTTATTTGGTGGATTAAGTCAGATAGGAAAATGTTTGACATGATTTGGCACAAAGGGCAGTGCTGGCAAAGGAACAAGTCTGCAGAGCATAGGGGACAAGAATGATGACCTTGGTTAGTATATTACAGTTATGGGATGGGTGTAGCATGGACTGAACTCTGGGCTGGATTCTGTATCATTTACTGCTGATGGAAACCTGGACTATTTGCTCTTGGGAGATTTTCGAAAGCGCTTTAAAAAAGCACCCAGGTCCTCTTACTTTTTAGTCCTTAGGAGAGGAAATACCTCTTCAACACAAGATGTAATTAGACTATGGAATTCAGTGCCACAAGAGGCATTTGAAAGTTGACTTCTGAGGCTGAATTCCAGACTATTTTTGGCCTGTGTAGCAGTTCTAGCTGTTCCTCCAAGATGAGATCTCATTTTCGGTTAACACCACATGTGTGTTGGGGTCCATAATTCTTTGACAATAGGCTGTGCCTTTCTCTCAGAAGACAGGACGAAAGGCTCCCTAAATGAACGGTCATAGTGAGAACACAGGAATTGCCAGACTGGATCAGACCTGGGGTTACTTTAATCCTGGGGACAGTGGCCAGCACCAGATGTTTCAGAGAAAGGTGTGAGAATGCCAGAGTAGTCAGATGTGGGATAATCTTCTGGCCCCATCAAAATGTCATCCTGATTTTGAATAGTTAAAGGGTGGAGGTTTAAATAATTGAAGCAGGAGGTTTAATATCGTTTCCCTTGACATTAATTATGGCAACTTTAGATACTCTTAATATCCATATAAATGTCCAGTACCTCTTTGCATGGTGCTAAATCCTTGGCCTTAATGACCTTCTGTGCCAGTGAGTTCTACACTCAAATTATGCTAGGGCTTGGAAACAGGTAGTACACACCCATCCCTCTCCTGACATGTCTCTGGAGGTACTATCATGTTCTCCATAACCTCATCTTGGATTTTAAAAATTAGTAAATTTCCAGTAGTGCTGGTCGGGAACCAGAATTTTCATTCTGTGGAAAATACTGACATTTACAAAGAAATCAATTCCGAATCGGAACAAAAAGCCCAAACGTCGAAATTTCCTGCAGAATAACAATTCAGAAACATTTCAGTTTGGAACCATCAGAATGTTTAGTTTCGATAGAAATGTTGGATTTAGGACTGGAAGGGATCTCCTGGGTCACTGAGTCCAGCCCTAGCTATTGCAGGCAACCCAGGTATCTAGTGCTGATCAAAAATTTATTGAGCTCCATATTAAAACTATTTCAGAACCTGCCTCCTCTGATGTTTAGAAACCTTCTTCTAATTTCTAGCCTCAGCCAGGGGCGGCTCCAGGCACCAGCACAGCAAGCGCGTGCCTGGGGCGGCAAGCCGCGGGGGGTAACCTACCGGTCGCTGTGAGGGCGGCAGTCAGGCGGCCTTCAGCGCTGGTATGCCGAAGCCACGGGACCGACAGATCACCTGCAGAAACACCGCTGTATCCCCGTGACCGCAGGCATGCCGCTGAAGGCCACCTGATTGCTGTGCTTGGGGCGGCAAAAAACATAGAGCCGCCCCTAGCCTCAGCTTGTTCCTGGCCAGTTTATCCCCATTTGTTCTTGTGCCAAAATAGGCCTTTAGGTTCAATAGCTCTTCTCATTCCTTGGTGCTTACCCCCCACCCTAGTGTGTGTGTGTGTGTGTGTGTGTGTGTGAGAGAGAGAGAGAGAGAGAGAGAGAGAGAAACGAACAATTGGATTCCCTCTTAGGGTATGTCTACACTACGAGAGTACTTCGATGTCACTTAAATCGAATATGTGGAATCGATATTACAAAGTCGAACGTGTGTTTCCACACTAAGGACAGTAATTCGACTTTGTGAGTCCACACTAACGGGGCAAGCGTCGACATTGGAAGCGGTGCACTGTGGGCAGCTATCCCACAGTTCCCGCAGTCCCCGCTGCCCATTGGAATTCTGGGTCGAGCCCCTAATGCCTGCTGGGGCAAAAAATGTGTCGAGGGTGGTTTTGGGTAACTGTCGTCATCCAACCGTCACTCCCGCCCTCCCTCCCTGAAAGCGCCGGCGGGCAATCAGTTCGTGCACTTTTCTGCTGAGTGACAGCGCGGGCGCCACAGCACTGTGAGCATGGAGCCCGCTGCGACCATCGCTGCAGTTATGGCCGTTGTCAACACCTCGCACCTTATCAGCCACCTTTTCCAGAGGCAGATGCTGAGAAATCAGGCGAGGAGGCTACGGCAGCGCGATGAGGACATGAAGTCTGAGAGTGGCACAGACCTGTCACAAAGCACGGGACCCCGCGCCGTGGACATCATGGTGGTAATGGGTCATGTTGATGCCGTGGAACGGCGATTCTGGGCACGTGAAACAAGCACTGACTGGTGGGACCGCATAGTGCTGCAGGTCTGGGATGAATCCCAGTGGCTGAGAAACTTTCCCATGCGGAAGGGAACTTTCCTTGAACTTTGTGAGTTGCTGTCCCCTGCCCTGAAGCGCAAGGACACCCGGATGCGAGCAGCCCTGACTGTCCAGAAGCGAGTGGCCATAGCCCTCTGGAAATTTGCCACGCCAGACAGCTACCGGTCAGTCGTGAACCACTTTGGCGTGAGCAAATCTACCGTGGGGGTTGTTGTGATGCAAGTAGCCAAGGCAATCGTTGATGTACTGCTGTCAAAGGTAGTGACCCTGGGAAACGTGGAGGCGATCATAGATGGCTTCGCAGCGATGGGATTCCCAAACTGCGGTGGGGCCATAGATGGAACTCACATCCCTATCTTGGGACCGGACCACCAGGCCAGCCAGTACATTAATCGAAAGGGCTACTTTTCAATGGTGCTGCAAGCACTGGTGGACCACAGGGGACGTTTTACCAACATCTACGTGGGATGGCCGGGCAAGGTTCATGACGCTCGTGTTTTCAGGAACTCTGGTCTGTTTAGACGGCTGCAGGAAGGTACTTACTTCCCAGACCACAAAATAACTGTTGGGGATGTGGAGATGCCTATAGTGATCCTCGGGGACCCAGCCTACCCGCTAATGCCATGGCTCATGAAGCCCTATACAGGCACCCTGGACAGTGAAAAGGAACTCTTCAACTACCATCTGAGCAAGTGCAGAATGGTGGTGGAGTGTGCTTTTGGACGTCTCAAGGGGAGATGGAGAAGCTTATTGACTCGCTCTGATCTCAGTGAAACCAATATCCCCATTGTTATTGCAGCTTGCTGTGTGCTCCACAATCTCTGTGAGAGCAAGGGGGAGACCTTTATGGCGGGGTGGGAGGTTGAGGCAAATTGCCTGGCTGCTGATTACGCCCAGCCAGACAGCCGTGCGATTAGAAGAGCCCAGCGGGACGCGCTGTGCATCCGGGAGGCTTTGAAAGCTAGGTTCCTGAGTGAGCAGGGTAACCTGTGACAATTTTGTTGGTTTACAGAGAAGCTGAACCTGCCCCCGTTTCTTTACCCAGTGACTGTTCACAATCCTCTCCAGTTTCATACCCCGTTCACCCCCTTCCCCCCCTTCCAACACACGTTTAAAAATAAAATCACTGAAAATTTGTTAATGAACAACGTTTTATTTATTACTGTTTTCACGGTAAAGTGTTGAAACTGGGACGCAGACTGTGGTGGGGAGCGGGTGTACAGTACTCATGCAAAGGACGCTTCTAAACTGGAGGAATGCCAGGCTCCTTCTTCTACAGTGGTCCGCACTGGCGGACTGATTGTTTGAACGGAGCCTGCCACTCCTCCTGTTCGGGACTCTGTGTGTGGGGGCTATGTGACTTTGTGGCAGGGGGAGGACGGTTACAGATTCCCTGCTGCGTGACTCTGTGATCCAGGATAAGGACCGCTGCATAAGATCTGTAACTGCCCTCCCCCGCCAAAAAGTCTCATAGCCCCCCGCCCCTCCCACAGACAATGAAAACCACCTCCCAGACTGACCAGGGTGCCTAGTGACTGCACTGTGTGTGTGACCTGCTACTGAACCTGCCCCCGTGTCTGTACCAACCACCTTTCCCCCCCTTAAAACAGACTGTCCTCTAAAAAAACATGATGGAAACAGCAATTAACAGAAACGTATTTTTTATTAGCAAATGAACAATGAAACTGGGATGGGGGCTTGGGTGATGCGGGAAGGAAAGGACTTATCAAATTTTGGGGAATGACAGCCTTCTGCCACTTGAGCAGTCTGCAGGGGTAGAGTGACAGTTTTCACGGGCTCTGCAGCCCCTCCTTCTTGGTACTTTCGGTGAGGGGGGTATGGGACTTTGTGGCGGGGGACGGTGGTTACAGAGAGACTGCAGCGGGGCTCTGTCCTCCTGCCTCCAGTCCTGCAGAACATCCGCAAGGCGCCGGAGCGTGTCCGTTTGCTCCCTCATTAGTCCAAGCAGTGTTTGAGTTGCCTGCTGGTCTTCCTGCCGCCACCTCTCCTCCCGTTCCATGTGTGATCGGTGCATTTGGGACAAGTTCTCCCTCCACTGACTCTGCAGGGTTGCCTCAGCTCGGGAGCAGCCCATAAGTTCAGAGAACATGTCGTCCCGGGTCCTTTTCCGTCTACGCCTAACCTGCGACAGCCTCTGGGAGTCTGATGACAGGGTAGGTTGGGAGACAGCCACAGCTGTGGGATGGGAAAAAGGGAGTGAATTCCTCAGAAAGATAAAATTTTGAGTGAACAATGAAAATAGTCTTTCTCTGTGAAAAAGACCATTCACAGCACCTATCACATGCGCACTCAGGACAAGGTCGAATTTTCGGCCTTCGCATTCAGTCCCTGGGGTCCTGCAGTGCAGATCACAGAATCGGAACAGCACAGCAGAATTTGGGTAGCGGGCTGACATGGTAAGCCGTAGACTTGTGGCAGCTTAAAACTTTCATAATAGCAGTGCCCTACTTTCACGTTCAAAGCAATGCTCCTAGCATTGGCCAGTTCCTGTTGCCAGCAATCCGGCAAGCATGAACTCTGCCCCTGTCCCACCCCCTCGCGGCTGTCCCCGGGAAAGATCCCTCTATGCTGCCCCTCTCCCGCCTCCACCGCATGGCTGTAAACCGGCGGTTACAGTTCTGTAAAGGAACAGGGAAGCAGTCCCAATACTAACATTGCCCTAATTCAAAGCAGGTGACCATGACCGACATCACTCTGATGCGTATTTCTGACAGTGAGAAAGAACGCATGCTTCGGGAAAGCCTCCAAAGACCAGGGCCGTATGCCGCCATGCTGTGCAAGGCAATGATCCCGGAGTACTTGGTGGTAGCCTGGCGCGGAAACGTTTCCTACTACAGAGGACACAACAAGGCCGCTCTCCCAAGGAATCTCATGCAAAGGCTTTCCAATTACCTCCAGGAGAGCTTCATGGAGATGTCCCATGAGGATTTCTGCTCTATCCCCGGATATATTGACCGAACTTTCCTGTAGCTGCACTGGCAAGGGCTAAACAGTACAGTGCCTAGGGCAAACCAATCAAGATTTACCGGACATTGTTTGATTTTTTTGCAGCAGTTGCACTGCCAAAGACTAGAACTTTAAGTGCCTAGGACAGTCTAATCATGAAAAAGCCACAGTTAATATTTATATTCTTTTATAAATAAATGTTTACATGTTTAAACCACTTACCGGCTGATCCTTCCCCTGATTCTGGGTCCGGGTTAACGGCTGGGGACGGTTGGTAGGGGATCTCTGTGAGGGTGATGAAGAGATCCTGGCTGTCTGGGAAATCAGCGTTGTAAGCGCTGTCGACTGCCTCATCCTCCTCATCTCCTTCCTCTTCTTCCCTGTCCACTACCATCTCAGAGGAAGTGGGCGTGGACAATATCCCGTCCTCAGAGTCCACGGTCAGTGGTGGGGTAGTGGTGGCGGCCGCACCTAGGATGGAATGCAGTGCCTCGTAGAAACGGCATGTCTGGGGATGGGATCCAGAGCGTCCGTTTGCCTATTTGGTCTCCTGGTAGCCTTGTCTCAGCTCCTTGATTTTCACGCGGCACTGCGTTGCATCCCGGCTGTATCCTCTCTCTGCCATGGCTTTAGAGATCTTCTTGTAGATCTTTGCATTCCGTCTTTTGGAGCGCAGCTCGGAAAGCACGGACTCATCGCCCCACACAGCGATCAGATCCAAGACTTCCCGATCAGTCCATGCTGGGGCCCTCTTTCTATTCAGAGATTGCACGGCCATCTCTGCTGGAGAGCTCTGCATCGTTGCCAGTGCTGCTGAGCTCGCCACGATGTCCAAACAGGAAATGAGATTCAAATTGCCCAGACAGGAAAAGGAATTCAAATTTTCCCGGGGCTTTTCCTGTGTGGCTGGTCAGAGCATCCGAGCTCGGACTGCTGTCCAGAGCGTCAACAGAGTGGTGCACTGTGGGATAGCTCCCGGAGCTATTACCGTCGATTTCCATCCACACCTACCCTAATTCGACATGGCCATATCGAATTTAGCGCTACTCCCCTTGTTGGGGAGGAGTACAGAAGTCGAATTTAGGAGACCTCTATGTCGAACTAAACAGCTTTGTTGTGTGGACGGGTGCAGAGTTAATTCGATATAGCGCTGCTAAATTCGACATAACCTGCTAGTGTAGACCAGGCCTTAGCCTTCATTTTCCTAGACTAAACAAGCCTGGCTCCTTTAGTCTCTACTCGTAAGATGGACTCTCCACTCCTCTGATCAGCCTAGTAGACTTTCTCTACAGCTGCTCCAGTTTGAAATCATCTTTCTTGAACATCGTTGTTTGATAGTGTTTTTTTTTTACCATTTTGTTTCATGTTGTTTCAAAGTGTATATTATATTAGGATATTAAATATAATATACTTGATATAGGCCTGATATTAAATATAACCTAGAAATCTAATATAAAAGTAATATTTTAATCAACAAGTTCCCACACAACATTAAATGTCAACAAAGCCATATTTTTCAATGGGAAACTTCTGTCAGAAATGTTTCCATCATCACTAATCCCCAGTGAGAATGCGGGATACTGCAGGGGGCAGAACCCCGAGAGAAGGGGCAATGGGTTATCTCAGATGCGCAGTGGAGGATAATTTAAACAGTCTTTCAAGCTCAAAACAAGGCACAATCAAGCCCTGTTGTATGGTAAAAACAGCTGCAGGCAATGGGACTTCCATCCAAGACACTAAGCCATATGGCTAGGCCAGTGCTAACCCAGGCAGATGAATAGGGCTCTCCCTGGTTGCAAAGGAGGGGGCGGGGCTGTGTATATCGGAGGCAGGAAGCCAGGAGAAGCAGTTCTGAGTGTGACCCAGGGGAGGAAGCAGAGAGACTGGGGAGGGCTTTTTGGGCAGAGAGCTTGCAGGGGGTGGGGAGCCAGGGGCAGATGTGGACCTGGTGCTGTTAGTTTTCAGGGAAACGGTACCCTGTAAATAAACAAGGCCACCCCTACAGAATGGGAGCCTGTGTCCGGGAAAGCAGTGGTGACTCTGAAAAGGAGCTAGGGGTGGACAAACAACTCAACATGAGCTCGCAGTTCAATGCGGGTACAAAAATGGCTCTTGGGTTCCTTGGCCGTTTAAACTGGGGAGCAGTGAGGAAGAGCAAGGGGATGATTTTACCTCTGTGTCTAGCATTGGTGAAACCAATACTGGAATGCTGCGTCCAGTTTTGGGGAGTACTTTTTAAAAAGGATGCTGAAAAATTGGAGAGGGTGCAGAAAAGAGCCAGAGAAATTATTCAAGGGCTCAAGAAAATGCCTGACAGTGAGAGACTTGAAAGCTCAGGCTGTTTAGATGAAGAGGTGAGTCTATTACAGTGTAAAGCACCTTCATGGGAGGAAAATACCAGGTACTAAAGGGATGCTGAGGATGCTTTCAGCCCAGTTCCAGGTGGAGTTTAAACCTAGCAGAGAAAGGCAGAACAAGAACCAAAGGCTGGAAGCTGAAGCCAGACCAACTCCAGTTAGAAATAAGACACCTTCATTTCACAGTGAGGGTGATTCACTATTGGATCAAACTCTCAAGGGAAGGGGTGGATTTTCCATCTTCTGATGTCTTCAAACCAAGGCTGGATGCCTTCCTGTAAGAGCTTTAGCCAAACCCAAGTCATTGGGCTCAGTGCAGGGGTATCTGGGTGACATCCTCTGACCTGTGATACAGGAGATGATACAAGATCTATGGACCCTTCTGGCCTTAAAATGTATGAAACTATGAAAATGAGTTGTTGTCTGAGGAGTCATTACTTGAGTCTCCCAGTCTTGCTGCTTGTCCCTAGTCTTTTTTGGGCAAGAGGCCATGGAAGCAGCTTGGGTGCTATGTAGAGCCAATTTTGGGCTGTTTTCAAGGTCAAGATATGGTGGATTCGGCGGCATGCTTGCAGGAGGTCTGGCGGTCCCGTGGCTTTGGCGTACCCACCGCCGAATTGCCGCCAAAGCCGCAGGACTGGCGGCCCTCCTGCAGGCATGCAGCCAAAGGTTGCCTGACAGTTCGCCGTGAGGGCGGCAATCAGGCTGCACCCCCGCGGCTTGCCACCCGAAGCACGTGCTTGGTGCGCTGGTGCCTGGAGCCACCCCTGCATGGGGTTATTTTCTGTGCTTCATGGAGCTGTGTGGGACAAGGGGGACTGCAAATTGGGATTCTCGGCTTCTATTCCTAGCTCTGGGAGGGTTGTGGGGTCTCGTGGGGAGCAGCGCCAGCTTTAGGCCGATTCAGCCGATTCGGCTGAATTGGGCCCCGCGCCAAGAGGGCCCCGCGCTGCAGCTGTCCACCCCGCCCCCAGCTCACTTCCCCCTCCTCCCCTCCCCTGCACGCTCCCCCCCCCCCCGGTGCGGCGGTGCAGCGCGGCTCGGGTCTCCCCGTGTGTCCCCCCCTCCGTCCCCCCCGCGGCGCGGCTCGGGTCTCCCCGTGTCTCTCTCCCCCCCTGTGGCGCGGCTCCCCCCCCCCGCGGCGCGGCTCGATTCTTGGGGGCGGGGCTTGCTGCAAGCCCCGCCCCCAGGAATCAGGCCCCGCTCTTGCTAAAGCCGGCCCTGGTGGGGAGAGCAGGTAGGGCTGGGAGTCTGGACTCCTGAGTTCTATTCCTGGCTCTAGGAGGTGAGTAGGGGTCTAGTGACTAAATCACAGGGCCTGGGAGTCAGGGTTACTGGGTTTTATTCCCAGATGTGGCTGGGGAGGAGGGTCTCATGGGTAGAGTGGGGGGACTTGGTGTCAAGGCTCTTGGGTTCTGTTCCCATCTCTACAAGGGGGTTATGATCTAGCAGTGGAAATGGGAGGGACTGAGAGTCTGGATTTCTGGGTTCTTTTGCCTATTTGGGGAGGAAGTAGTATAGTTTAGTGATCAGAGCAGAGGATTGGAAACTGAGGTGCTTGGGTTTTGTTCCAAACACCGGGAGGAATGTTATCTTGTGGTTAGAGTAGTAGTTGAGCTGAGAATCAGGACTCCTGGGTTTGGTTACCAGTTCTGGAAGGAATGGAGTTTAGTGTGTCTGAGCAGCAGGAATGAGGGTCAGGACTTCTGAGTTCTGTTCCCAGCTCTGGTTGGAGAGTAGTGTCTAATGGTTAGAGCAGATGGGGCTCGGAGTCAGGACTCCTGGGTTCCATTCCCAGCTCTGGAATGGAAGGGGAGGTTAGAGTGTGTTTGTGTTGGGGGGGTTGGGAGTCAAGAGTCCCAACTCTGAGGGAAGTGAAATGTAGCAGACTAGGGCAGGGGAAGCTGAAAATCAGGACTCCTGGGTTCCCTTCCCTGTTTTCAAAGCTAATCAAAGGAAATATCCTTTCTGACATGACAGTGATTGACTGTAGAACTCACTGATACAGTATGATATTGAGGCCACAACTTAGCAAGATTCAAAGGGGAACTGGACATCTCTATGGGGAACAGGAATATCAATAATACAACAAAGAGTTTTAGAAGGCATATAAACCTCATGCTTCAGGCCTTAAGCCAATCTGTGACTAGCAGAGCTGTGCGAAATTTGTCAACCAAAACTGTTTTGGGATAAAAAACGGAGATTTGGTGACACTGCAATGGTTCATGATTTCATGTTGGTTTTGCTGAATTGTTCGTTTCAGGGGGGAAAATCCCGCAAAAGTCTAAATGTTTTGATATTTCGATTTGAAACAACTTTGTATAGAAATTTCCTTGAATTGTTTTTTTTAATAAAAATTACTAAAAAGTTTAAAAGCAATTTGCAATCAAAGCAAAATGTTTAGTTTGAAACACATTTTTTATTCTTTTTGATTTGCTGAAAATTTTGAACAATTTCATTTTCAGCCAAAACGTGGTTTTTCCCTTTATTTTTCCAAATCGCGAGTCAGCTGAAAAATTCATTTCCCCCCCAACTTTAATGACTGTTCAAGATCAGGATGAGACTTAATGGTGGGGTGATTATTTCATATCTGCCCACTGCAGATTTCTTACACCTTCCTCTAAGGCATCTATTGCTGACCACTGTCAGAGAGACTACATGGACCTTGGCTGTGATCAGTCCAGCAGTTCCTATATTCTGCCACCATTTCTGTACATATTCTTACAGAATTCCCTTAAGAATTGCCACCACATGATTGTCCTGCAGTATTGGGCCAATCCTCAACTATGTGGATTAACACGTGCTGAGGATCTGGCCCGAAAGTATTTGCTGAGCTCTTGGGTACCATATGTTGGATCCCAGCAGAGTGCAACACCGCGTTTTGAACTACATGGAGGAGCTACATAGTGTAGTTGATTTGTGTCCCCCACCTTGCACAGCAGCAGGTCCCGTGGTATAAATTCCTGCTGTGATTTGGAGGTCAACATGCTGTTTGAAGAGGTTGATTGCCTGCATTAAGTGCAAAATTCAACCCCTATGGAGTTGTCACTGATGCCTGCATAGTACTTCTGGCATGATTAAAACAGTAAAAGAGATAGGGCGGACTCTTCAAAAGTGCCTAAGCCCCCACATTCAAAAGTGATTGGGAGCCACATTTTCTAAGGTATTTAGATGCCAAGGGATTCAGATAAGTGCCCAGTGGGATTTTCAGAAGTGCTCAGATAGGTGAGGCACCTAACTCTCATGGGAGAGGCTAAGTCACTGATGAAAATGCAACATAGGCTCCTAAAGCACTTAGGCACTTTTAAAAATTGTACCCATAGCCCCTACAACAGTTGCTTGTTTTTCTTTCCTTAAGTGGTTTCCTTGTCTGGGTCTGGCATGGTGGGTTTCAGAAGATCTTCATTTGTTGTTCTTCACGTCTCAGATGCCTGGGTCTCAATGAGAAAGAATATCAGTAAATATTAACATTTATACGAACATCAAGAGATGTACTTGGCTTAAAACGTGTTTGGACCTAATGGGGCCAAATCCCACCTGGTGTAAATCAGCCATAGCTACACTGGAGTCAATGGGATCAGGTTATCTAACTATCTATCTAATCATACATATCATTTCTAGTTTGTGCTCTCTCTCTCTCTCTCTTGCTCTCCTCCCCTCTCTCACAAAACTCCCAAAAGGTGTGTCATGGCTACTGTTCTTGCCTCCCTATAGATTCTACTAACCGTGTCTCCGCCTCCTCTATGGTTTCAGGCAATGGCACGTTGAGCGTCTCGGGCCAGAAGGTCGCTGCAATGCTGGAGATGGGGCAGCTCCATAAATGATCAGTGGCAGGAAGGGAATGTATTCATCCAACATCTTCACGAATGGGGCAGTGATGCTGCCCAGGAGCGCCATGGTGTTGCTCAAACCGATGCTGGTCTGCCTGTGAATTTGAAATCATAACAAACAGAACTATTAGCATAAGCCACAGTGATGAGAAAAACCTGAGCTAAGGAGCTGACAGGCAATAAGCCAAGCAGTACCTCTCAGCTAGGCCCTATGGACTAGTAGCGTCAGGACACCTGGGTTCTTTTCCTTGCTCTGCCACTGACCCACTGCGTAACCTTGGACAAGTCACTTCCTCTCTCCATTCATCTCTTTCCCCTCACACCCTCAGTCTGTCTTGTCTATTATGATTGTGAAGAGCAGAGACTGCTGTCACTGTGTGTCTGGGCACCATCTGGCACAATAGGGCCTTAATCTCAATTTGGGTCTGTGCAGTGCCTTATACAATGGGGATCTGATCTCAGTCAGGGTCTGTGCAGCAGTTGGCACCATGGGGCTCTGGTGTGGTCTCTAGGTGCTAATTTAACAAATAGGATCTTTCCTGGGTGCAGATTACCACACAAGTACAGGATTTCTTGCAGCTGGGACTGAGCTAGCTAGATCTTTGATATCATGTGGCAATTCCTAGTTCCTAGAAGGGCAATTTTGGGTGGCTAGACTGAGACGCCTCAGAGGGCCCTCACTTTTTAGATGGCACATCCTCAGCAATTGCAGAGAATCAGGCACAGTTGCGGTGTCCTACGTGGGCATCCCCTGAGGTGCCCAAAATCACTAGCAGAGCTGGTCAGGAAATTGTTTTCCTGTCCCATGATAAATTTTGAGATTTCAAACATTTTTTTCCATTCTGAATCAGGACGAACCATTGAAATTTCAAAAAATTGTTGTGAATTCAACAGTATAAAAAAAATCTTGGTTTGGGTCCCTAACATCATTTCATTTCGATTTCTATTTATGAATTTGTACAAAAAAGGGTTATTGTTTTTAATACACATTCTAACCAGAAAAAACAAATTTTCATTTTGGAAATGTAATTTCCAACACCCCCCCTCCCCCCGCACTTTTTCCAACCAACACTTTCCCGTGAAAAGCTTTGGCTTTGATGAAATAGCTTTTTCCGTCAGAAAAATACATTTTGATGAAAAATTCCCAACCAACTCTAATCACTAGTCACTTGGCTCTGGTCTTTTGCTCTGCCACGGGGCTGCATGTGAAGTTTGAGCTGCACCCTCTGAGTTTTTTCTACATACCTAATCACGGTGGGGTACAGCTCACTCATGTAGAGGACGACACAGTTAAAGGCGGCAGGAAGACAGCCTTTTCCAATGACAGCCAGAATGGTGCACAGGGTCTTCAGATCTTGGGAGAAGCACACAGTGGAGGAGGGTTAAGCACGTGGAAAAAGGCTGAAATGCTCAAGAAGGGCCAATGGGATGCATCCCCAGCTGCTGTCAATCAGCATAGCTGCAATGGAGTCAATGGGACCAGATCCCCAGCTGCTCCATTAAAGAAAAAGGGGGCAAGAAATCAATGGAGCTGGGCTAATTGACACCAGCTTAGGATCTGTGCCTCAGTTTGCCATCTAGAAATAAGAGTGATAGTCCTTTCTGTGTTGTGTCTATTTAGATTGTGAGCTCTTTGGGGCAGGGCCTCTCTCTCCCTTTAGGTCTGTGCAGTGCTCGGCACAATGGGGCCCTTATGTTATTTGGGGTCTGTGCAGCACCTCGATCAAATACTAATAACCATCTTCCCGGATTGGTTTGTGAAATTGTGTCTGTCACCCCTCCCAGACAGCGGCTCATCCACTTCGCAACCATCTTGCAACAGGCCAGCCTGGATCAGGCTGAATATGTCTCTCAGGTTGCTTCATGGGGAAGTGCCATGGCAACTGGTGTCATAAACACGTGTCAGCTGCTTCAATCCCTGGCAGCAACAGGTGGTTCTGTACCCTGCAGTACCTCAGCCACAGAACACAGCTGTGACATATCCGTGGGCTTGAGCCCCATTAGCCCTTATGGATCAGCTCTCCTGGCTCTTCTCCCTCCCCTGCAGCTGACCATATCAGCCAGGCTTTGGACCTTTGGTAGGACAAAGGCTTGAACACTTCCGGATCTAAGCCTGAAAATCCAGGACAACAAGTAACCACCTTGTGGGACAAAGATGTCGGCTAGGATAGAGAGTCCAGCCAGGATGAGGGTCAAGGCCCATGTGAACCGGTGCCCGATGAAGCTGATTGTGAGGACTGAGATGAACTTCGCTGGGAAATCAACAGCTCCTAAGATCAGCTGGATCAAGAAGATATTGACACCGAAATTCTGCAGGTCCATGGCCAACCCATAATAGGCAAAGCTGATGGAGAACCTGGGTGAAGCAGACAGGTATTGATGCCTAGAGGGTCCTTATCATTGAGTTTATTTGTTACACGCATGTTCCCTTTCAGCACTAGGCCCTGGAAATGTGTTTAGTGGTTGGAGTCAGGGCCCCTGGGTTCTCTTCACTGCTTTGGGTGGCAGTGTAGTCTAGTGGGTAGACTGCACTGTGTTCTGTTCATGGCTGTGGGAGGAGATTAGGGTCTAATGAGTTAGACTGGGGAGCAGCTGGGAACCAGGATTCCCAGGTTCTATTTCCAGCTTTGGAAGAAGAGTGGGGCCTAGTGGTTAGAGCAAGAGGGGACTTTGCTCTGTTAACTCTCAGAGAGGAATGGGGGCCAATAGCTGGAACAGGACACACTAGGCACCAAGGATTCCTGGGTTCTTTTCCCAGCTCTGCACATGGAATGTGTCCTAGGACTAGGAATAGGTGACTATAGGAGCCAGGACTCCTGAGTCCTATCACTGCTTCTGGGTAGAATCACCTCCTGATGGTTTTCTCTACATGCTGTCTCCAAGTGGGATTTACCGAAGTCTAGCTATAACATACTGAATTGTGATCTAGTGGGATATTCAATCAAGGTGAAATTGACTGTCACTGACATGCCATGGGATGAAGTGGAGCGTCAGTGGGGCTTAGTAGAGCTGAGCAAAATTTTTCATCTAAAACATTTTTCAGCACAAAATGCAGACTCAATGACATCAAAATGTTTAGGGAATTCATGTCCCTTTTGCTGAATTGTTTCAGATAAAAAAAAAAGCCCCACAAAACCAAAACAAAATAAAATCTAAATGTTTTCTGTTTTGGTTCAAAATGAATGTTTGTGTCAAACATTTCTTTAATTTTATTTTAAAAAAATCTTTAAATATTTAAAATCAAAACAAAATGTTTCACTTGATTTTTTTATCAACTTTTTGATTAGTCAAAAATTAAGAAAAAAATGGTTTTCTGCTCAACCGAAAATGATTTTTTTGTAGATTTTTCGGAATTGCCTGCGGGTCAGAAAATCCATTATTTGCCCCATTCCTCAGCAAATTGTCGTGCCTGGTTTACTTGCTGCAGACTGCTTCATATCATTGTCTCAGCTTCCTCTTTGTGCAAGCACAAGAGCCGACTAACCATACAAAGCAGAGGCAGAAGGAGATCCGGCGTACGACAGGGGTCCGCACCAGGTCGATGAAGGTATAGCTGCTCTTTGCAGAGGCTATTTCTTTTTGCATGTTGGATCTCAAGACCTTGGGAGAGAAGAGAATTCTGGGTAACGGCATGGGGCCTCCATGGTGGGAAAGGCCTGGAAACAGAGCAGGGGAATGGGAGGGAATGAGATTCTGGATCATCCAGTGGTGTCAAAATTCTAGTTTCAGAGGAGGCCTCAGTCTAGACAAAATAATGTGTACATGTAGGAGGGGATGGATGGATGGCTAGATAGAAGGGTGTGCTTGGGGATGGATGGATAGTTGGATGGATAGAAGCATTTGTATGGGGATGGATGGATAGAGAGGTGTGTGGGGAGATGAAAGATAGATGGAGATGAATAGAGATTATGTATGAGTATATGTTTATAAAAGATAGGTGTTTATGTCTAGAAATGGATACATAGATGGCTTGATAGGTGGCTATAGGTAGAGAGATTGATAGAAGATACCTTGTAGGTATGGGAATCCCATTGTACGAGAAAGAAGTCAGACCATGGTGAGAATTGCATTGCTCAGGGAACACTAAAGCCAGTTGCGTTACTGGTATAGATGTGCAGAGTCACCATGACATGTGTGCAACCATGCTGATTTTACAGCTGCGTGTCTCGTGTGCCTATATCGGCCACTGGAGTTGGTGGGAGCTCTCAGCCTCTTTGAGATCCAGTCTTACCTCTATGTTGAGTTTGTCTCCTTCTTCCGGTTTATCCTGGCCACTGTCTGGAGCTGCTTCACTGCCTCGTCAGGTCTGCCGGCTATTACCAGCCAGCGGGTGGACTCCGCAAACCACCTGGGAAGCAAGTATCCGGGGATAGCCGTGTTAGTCTGTATCGACAAAAACAACAAGGAGTCTGGTGGCACCTTAAAGACTAAGAGATTTATTTGTGCACAAACTTTCGTGGGTATAAACCTCACTTCTTCAGATGCATAGAGTGAAAGTTACAGATGCAGGCATTAAATACTGACAGATGGAGAGCAGGGAGTTACTTCGCAAGTGGAGAACCAGTGTTGACAGGGCCAATTCAATCAGGGTGGATGTAGTCCACTCCCAATAATAGATGAGGAGGTGTCAATTCCAGGAGAGGAAAAGCTGCTTCTGTAATGAGCCAGCCCCTCCCAGTCCCTATTCGAGCCCAGATTAATGGTATTAAATTTGCAAATGAATTTTAGTTCTGCTGTTTCTCTTTGAAGTCTGTTTCTGAAGTTTTTTTGTTCAAAGATAGTGACTTTTAAATCTGTAATAGAATGACCAGGGAGATTGAAGTGTTCACTTACTGGCTTATGTATGTTACCATTCCTGATATCCGATTTGTGTCCATTTATTCTTTTGCGGAGGGACTGTCCAGTTTGGCCAATGTACATGGCAGAGGGGCATTGCTGGCACATGATGGCATATATAACATTAGTGGATGTGCAGGTGAATGAGCCCTTGATGGTGTGGCTGATGTGGTTGGGTCCTCTGATTGGTTCCTGGGTTGGTGTTTCTGTGGTGTGGTGTGGTGTGTAGTTGCTGGTGAGTATTTGCTTCAGGTTGGAGGGTTGTCTGTAAGCAAGGACTGGCCTGCCTCCCAAGGTCTGTGAGAGTGAGGGATCATTTTCCAGGATAGGTTGTAGATCGTAGATAATGCGCTGGAGAGGTTTTAGCTGGGGGCTGTATGTGATGGCCAGTGGTGTTTGGTTATTGTCCTTGTTGGGCCTGTCCTGTAGTAGGTGATTTCTGGGTACCCGTCTTGCACTGTCAATCTGGGAAGCAGAAGATATGAAACCACACCTGCACGGAACACTCACATTGCTCTTGTTGAACTGCGATCAGCCCCATTGGAGCACGGTGCTGTTCTTCTACACTAGGGGCAGTGCCCAAAGCCAGTGCAGGGCACAAGCAGTGACAGAGGCAGCTGGGAGCATGTTGTGGAATAGCCTCCGTGGAACCTGCATTCTCTGGTCTATGTCCTCCCCCCGCTACCTGCAGCCCCCTGGCGACAGCCAAGTGTTACTGCAACCTGAAGCTCCATTCCTGCCAGGAGACTGCCCAGTGGCAGCGGATGGTACTGCACCTTGCCATGCATCAGGAAGGAAGGATGGTGATAGCCGAAACCTGACTTCAATTCCCTGCTCTCCTGTCACTTAGTCTGTCTCTGTGTCTGGATCTCGTCATCTGTACAATAGGGTAATAGCGCTGCTCTCCGTCAGAAGAGTGTTCTGGTTACAGCTGGTCGGCACTTTTCTGCTGAAATATTTTTCCATTGAAAAATGCGGGTTTGTTCAAACTGAAACTGTTTGCACAGGGAAAGGTCGGTTTCAATAAATCTCTTGATTTAAAAAAAAAAATTTCAGAATTTGTCCTTTGTCAAAATTTAAAGTTTCAACAATTTTGTTTCAAAATTTTTGATCATTTACACTAAAAAAAAAGGGTAAAAAATAAACAAGCTCCAGATCAAAAAGAAAATTTTCAAAATTATCAAAAGGAAACATTTTCAACTGACCCAACCGGAATATTTTTTCAGATTATCAATTCACAAAAGTTTTCCTGGTTTTGACTCTTGGCCAGATTCAGGATGGGAAAATTTTTCAAAGTCTCAAAGACTCTCATGTTTGTTGCCAGCCAGCTCTAGCTGTGACAATAAATATATTAAACATTGTGATGTTCCTAGATACTATAGTGATGGGTGCTAGATAAATACCCATGATAGGTCAGTTCCTCATATTACCTAGCAGTGACATTATGGGTGAAGTAGAGCCCTCTTTGCTTTCACTGGAAATTTTTCACAATATTTTAAATTTTTTTCAACAGAACAAAAGTTTTCATTTTGCTTCCATTTTGGGAGGGTTTTTTTTTTTATTTTTTTTTATTTCCTCTCTTTTATTTCCTTTTGCTTTCATGTTTCCACTTTAAAATGGGGGAAAGCGGGGGAAAAAATGGCTCTGAAACATTGAAATGAAAATTTTTGTTGTCAAAAACTTAACAAACTTAGAAAGAAATGGTTATCTTTCAGCAACCCCCCCCCCCCCACACACACACACACACCATCCTGAAAACTAAAATAAAATGTTTGCTTTCGTTGAAAATTTTTGAAGGAATTTTTTTGGGGGAAAGCCATTTTTCATGGAAAACAAATTTAAGACATCAAATCTTCAACTCTCTCTATTCATACGTTATCCTCTGAGTCTTGCCATTTCCCTGGTTTGCTGAAACAATTCCAGGTTTTAAACTCCACAGCTTTCATAGTTCTTTGTTCATTATTTGCATTACCGTAATGCCCTGAAGACCCAGTCATGGGGCAGAACCCCATTGTCCCAGGCGCTGAACAAAATGACAGTCGCTGCCCCAAACAGCTTATAATCTAAGGACAAAACAAGCAACAAGTGGATACAGACAAAAGAGCACAAGAAAACAGTGAGACAGTACTGGTCAGCATGATAGGCAATGATCTCTGCACACGAGCACCCTAACCTTCGTCAGTTTTTTTTTTAAGCCACACAGCAAAGGACAGTTTGAAGAAGGATTTGAAGACGGACAATGAGGTACCTTTGCTGATGTTTACAGGGGAACTCCTCCCAGGTATGAGGGGCAGCATGATAGAATGCACAAACGTGCTTGTTTGAAAATTTAGGAAGCGGGCAACGGAGGCAGGCATCATGGACCAGTCGGAGTTGGGAGTCAGCATTGTGCTAGTGAATGACAGACGGGACAGGTATGGTGCAGTAGGGCGTGAACGGCTTTGAAAGTGAAGATGAGTAGTTTATGTATGATGTGATGAAGAACGGAGAGCCAGTGGAGGGCTGCAAAGAGAGGTGACATGGACAAAGGGATGAGACAGGGAAATGATCTTTGCAGAAGTGTTTTGAATGGATGTAAGTGGAGTAAGATTGCATTTGCCAAGGCCAGAGAAGGGGATGTTGCAGTAATTGAGACGCAAGATTATGAGAACTAGGTTAAGAGAGGTTTCAGAGTAGCAGCCCTGTTAGTCTGTATCCGCAAAAAGAACAGGAGTACTTGTGGCACCTTGGAGACTAAAAAATTTATTTAGGATAAGAGAATTGTTTATTCTACTTGCTTAAAGTTTGTCTCATTCCTGCATCCAGTGAGAAAAGCAGGTTGGAAGGGGAATGGATCAGAAAGGATAAGGGTGAGCTAACCTACCAGGAGTAGATGAAGCTGATGAAATAGGGCAAAGACACCACAAGCTGCAGCCAGCGCCAATAGGGGATGGCATAAGCCACCCCAGCCAGAATGAACTGCCCGATTGTGTAGCAGTATCCATACATGGTGCCCACAACTGCCCGTGTGCGGGTGGGTGTCCATTCCACAGCTGGGGAGAGACACACACAAAGGGAAAATAATCTCTCTGTCCTTGTGCTGATGACCTCCAGTGGTGAGAACAAGCATGAGCGGAGGCAGCAGGAACATGTAGAAACAGCCTTCCCCTGGCTCTTTGAGGCTGAGATGTAATAGCTCCCCAGAACCTGCATTCCCCGATCCATGCCTCCTTCCCCTGCTAGTTGCAATCCACCTAGTGGTAGTAGGTGGTACTGCACCCTGCTGGAGGTGCTCCATTCCCCCTCGCCATGGCAGCAGCCAGTACTGCGCCCTGCAGCAACTCCCACCCCTGGTGGCAGCAAGCAGTACTGCACCAGTCCCCCAGTGGCAGCAAGCAGTACTGCCCTTTGCAGGGTTGCAAACACTCCAGAAGACCCCCCCAACGGTAGCAGGCTGTACTGTACCCTGCAGGGTTGCAGCAGCTCTAACACCCCACAATGGCACACTTATGCACCCTGAAGTACATCAGCCACAATACACAGCTATTATGTAATTGAATAAGCTGAGTCCCATTAGCCTCTGATACCCAACTGCCCCTGGATCCTTCAGTTCCTAGAGGACCTTTATACATTGTATAGTACAAGGGACTTTCTAGTAATGAGGAGGGAATTCTGTAGCTTCTGGCTGATGCACATGGCCTGTGCCTGTTCTGCAGAAGACTTATTGTGGAATCTGTTCTGTTGTGAATCATCGTCATCTGATGACGGCACTCCACTCTAAATAGCTTTCATTCCATTCTTGGGGTCTGTAGGGGTTCATCCCCCTCTGGGGCGGCTGGGAACCAGGCCGCCTCACTACTTCGGTCCGGTGAGTCAGGGAATTAGCCTGGCTGTGCGGCAAACAGTCGGCACCTCAGGCCCTCAGACAGGGGCTTAGCAAACAGTTCAATAACAGGCCCTAGCCCTGGGTCAGCAAACAGTCAGTGGCTCAGGCCCTCAGGCAGGGGCTGAGTATACAGTTCAATAATGGGCCCAGGCCCTGGGTCAGGGTGGGGCAGCAAACAGTCAGGAGCTCAGGCCCTCAGGCAGAGGCTGAGCAAACAGTTCAATAACAGGCCCAGGCCCTGGGTCAGGGAGGGGCAGCAAACAGTCGTCACCTCAGGCAGGGGCTGAGCAAACAGTTCAATAACAGACCCAGGCCCTGGGTGCAGGCGGGGCAGTAGAGAGTCTGTAGCTCAGGCCTTCAGGCAGGGGCTGAGCAGACAAATAAGTTTAGGAGTCCCAGGTCCTGGCTCCGAAAGCCCTGGGAGAGGGGGAGACTGCCACCCGCACGTTGGGTGGCAGGAGGGACACAGGCCCACCCACTCCACTGCGTCCCAGCCCGGGGCCCTAGCAGCGGCAGAAGACCCTCTGCTGTGTCAATGGAGATCCTGACCGCAACACACTGACATTGGCTCTGGGTGTGCTGCAACCAGACTAGTGTCAGCTGCCCCTGGGCTACTTCCTGTCTCCCCCTCTAGTGGTATCCGCGTCTGGACAGAGTCTTCCAAGAAGTCAAGCACCATGGGCTCCTCTGGGTACCTGGCGGGCGGTAGGCTTGGCAGCTCCTCTGGATAACTTGCCACAGACGAGTTTACCCGCTTCTCCGGGGTCTGGTCGGCGTCTGGACAGTCCTTGGGTTGGCCGCAAATGGCAGGAATCTCCCAACCGGGAGCTAGGCCACAGGCGTCTGGCTTCTCCAGTGGCCGGGCCTCTAGTGAGCTCAGGGGTTGGGCTTTTGTACTTCCTGTCCTGCGCCCTGATCTCTGGGGGGCAGGTGCAAGCTCCACTGGCTTAGCCCCCTTTGGTGTCTGGAGGGGCTCGTCTCCCTCCGGGGCGGCTGGGAAACAGGCCGCCTCACTACAGGGACCTGCATGCTATTGGAAGCTGCCCTGTTTTGTGGCATCTCCTGTGCTCCGGCACTGCAGAAGCACATGGAGGTGCGATTGTCCCAGAGAACTCAGTTCTCGTTTAGGTACCACATTCTCAGAAGAGGGCAGGCCCAGATTTCGAGGTTCAAAATACCTCCTAAATAACGTGCTCAGATCTTTGTCAGCTGTGGCAATCAGTGTCCCAAAGGGAGCTGCTGAGTGCTTTGGTAAATCCAGGTTGGAATGGGACCTAGGACTTTTGGAAAATCTAGCTCCCGATTTTTGGTGCTGAGACCTTGTACATCCCACCCATGCGGTGTGTGCTTCTGGTCTCTCTGTGCTCCCACCACAGAGTAATTTATCAGCAGCGGGAACAAGGCACCTCCATCCATCCCCAGTAACCAGCTCATCTTGTGTCTGGGATGGCAGGCACCAGGCACACTTACACAGAGAGATACCATTCATCACAATGCCCGAGAAGGCCATTCCGGTCAGGAAACGGAAGATGCAGTAGGCAGTGAAGCTGGGCGAGAAGGCAGTGCTGCTGCCCGTGACAGCCATCTGCAAGTAGCACCAGATCAAGGGAGACCTGCGGCAAAACCTGAGCCAAAAAGAACCAAGAGAACAGGTGAGGGAAACCCAGGATCCTGAGGCAAGTGTGTTCAGAGTGGAAGTTAAACCTGGTGCAAGGAACTATTGGTGCCATTGACTGGCATGGCTTCCTGGCTTGGGGAAGGGGCAAAGAGGCAGGAGGCCCCAGTTCTAAAACCAGCTCTGTGGCATGTGACAAAAGGTTATTGATGAAAATACTTCATGTCAGCCGTGCTGTAGCTGCTAATGATGAGGCCTGCAGGGCTAGATTAAGGCAATCTAGGGCCCTGGCAGTAGGGTTATCCCCAGCTGGTATTTGACTGTTAGAAAAACATGCAATCTTGATTTAAAAATCTCCAGGGCTGGAGAATCCACCGCAGCCCTTGGGCCATTTTTCCACTGGTTAATTCCTTTTGCTGTTAGAAATTTGCACCTTATTTCCTGTCTGAATTTGTCTAGCTTCAATTTCCAGCCACTGGCTCTTGTTAGACCTTTGTCTGCTAGATGCAAAAGCCTCTTATCAGATTGCTGCTCCACCTGTAGGTACCTATATAGAGAGCCCCATGTTTTTTGCAAATGTGAAATAATATGAAATTAGGGTTACCATTCGTCCAGATTCCCCAGGACATGTCCGGCTTTTTGAGCTAAAAATAGCATCAGAGGGGAATTTGTAAATGTCCAGACTCTTTCCCCCCCCTCCACCCATGCAGAGCGCGCGCGGCTAACAGGGCAGCCGGCCAGATGGTGCCACTTACATGGGTCTCTGACAGCCAGAGAGAGCACCGCCTCCTCTCCCCGGCAGCAGAGATCACTCCCTCCCTCCCTGTATTCGCAGGTCACCTCCGGCAGTCTGGAGCTCCTCCCCCGTGCCGGGATGAACGGCTCAGGTCGTTCCTGAGCAAGTTCACAGAGACATTAAGCGAAGGCCAACAACAAGGGAGCCAGGGGATCGGAGAAGGGGCAGGGAGGTTCTGGAGGGGGCAGTCAAGAGACGTGAGGGTCGGGAGTTCGGGGGGGGGCTTTCTGGGGGTGTGGATAAGGTTTTGGGAAGTCAGGGTACAGGTAAGGGGTAGGGTGCTGGGGGACAGTTGGGGGGGTCTTAGGAGGTGGCAGTTGGGGGACAAGGAACAGGGAGGCTTAGGAAGGGGGTGGGGTTCTGGAGGATAGTTAGGAGCAGGGGTCCCAGGAGGGAGCAGTCAGGGGACAAGGAGCGGGGGGGTGGTGTTTGGGAGTTCTCGGGGGGTGCTGTCAGGTGGCAGGGGTGGGGAGAGGGAATGGAGCAGAGGGATTTAGCTGGGTCGGGATTTCGGGGGGGGGCTGTCAGGGGGTGGAGAGTGGTTGGATGGGGCGTGGGAGACCCAGGGGTCTGTCTGGGGGTGGGGGTGTGGATAAGGGTTGGGGCAGTCAGGGTACAGGTAGGGGGTAGAGTCCTAAGCAACCAGTTAGGATGGGGGGAGGGTTTCAGGAGGGGGCCAGTCAGGGGACAAGAGGCAGGGAGGCTTAGGTAGGGAGTGGACCCCTGGGGGGCAGTTAGGGGCAGGGGTCCCGGGGTGGGCAGTCAGGGGACAAGGAGCGGGGGGAGGGTTGGGGATTCTGAGGGGGGAAGTGGGAGGGGCGGGGCTAAGGCAGGACAGGGGCGGGACTCCTCTCGTCCTCTTTTTTGCTTGCTGAAATATGGTAACCCTAATGAAATAAAGCTAAAAAAACTCACCCTGCAGTGGCAGCTCCTGTCCTGTGAAGCTCGGCCTGGCTCCCCACTGTGAACTGGGGGGTGCCCCGCCAAACCTGAGCAGCACTGTGACCCCGTGTGCCAGGCCACAACACCCTGAGTCGAGAGCCAGGCTCAGCTGCACCGCACAGGACCCCAGGAGCCGCTTCTGTGGGGTGAGTGCAGGGCAGGCTCGGGGGTGCAACACTCACCTCCCCCAGAGCGTCCCAACCCCTGGGGGCAGGACTCAGCTCCCCTCCAGGGCCTCCCAACCCCCAGGGCAAGACCTGATCCCCTACATGGATAACATTAACAAAACAAAAATAACAAGAAATTCCCCAAAATAAAATAAACAATTATTAAAAGAACTCAAAAGGCTCCACTTACAGACTGTGGTCAAGTCACCCCTTAACCTTTGCTTTATAGATAGAGCTCCTGGAGTCCAGGGCCGCCCAGAGGATTCAGGGGGCCTGGGGCAAAGCAATTTCAGGGCCCCCTTCCATAAAAAAAATTGCAATACCATAGAATACTATATTTTCGTGGGGGCCCCTGTGGGGCCTGGGGCAAATTGCCCCACTTGCCCCCCCCCCTCTGGGCGGCCCTGCTGGAGTCTCTCACTGTAAGGCACGTTTTCCAAGCCTTTAATCCTTCTCGTGGGTCTTCTCTGGCCCCTCTCCAACCTACCAACATCCTTTTGGGATTGTGGACACCGGAACTGAACTCAGGATTCCAGTAGCAGTCGCACCAGTGCCAAATACAGTGATACCATAACTTCTCTCCTCCTGCTCGAGATTCCTGATTCCCCCAGGAATCAGCCTTGCTCGGCTTCATAACGACTTTGCTCTCACCTGTCTGACAGTCCTCCAAAGATGATGCCTCCCGCCAGGATCCCAGTCATGTAGATGGACTGAGCCATCTGCTTCAGCTGCCGGGAGTCACACACCAGGTCCCACTGTAAGGGAGAGAGAAAACGAAGCTGGGCTCCAGGAGGAAGACTGGCTTGTGGTTAATGTCCCAGACTGGGACTGAGATTTTCAGAGCCATTAATGGCATTTAGACAGCCAGTTCCCATAGCAATCCTTACAATTTATTTTAATTTGTTAATTACAAGTCCAAAACTACCTACTGTGGAAATAGAGCAAGGCCTAACAGGGATTAGAAGGGGATTTTAATGCAAACAGGTTTTTTTTTATTGGCAAGAGTCAGGCTAACTGTAACCCTAATAACGCAAGATTTGTAGAAGCGAGAATTGTGTAAGGCAAGTAAAAAAAACTGTAGAAAGTTGTTGCGACCTTGTGTAAATAATATAAAATGTAGACTAAAGCCTAAATAAAGAAAAGAAAATATCAAAATGACCTATGTATAAACAAAATGCAGCTGTTGCTCATTATTGTTGTGTAGTAGGTTTAGGCCGAGGTTCGGCCCTCAGCGGGGCTGTGGGGTGTCCCACTGCCTCGCTGTGGTCCGGCCGTAGTCCGGGGCAACAGGCACACAGTTAGGGGCTCAGGCCCATAAGCAGGGGCTGAGTCCAGAGGTCCGAAACCCAGGCCCTTAAGCAAGGGCTGAGGCAAAGTCTATAGCGGCCCAGGCCCTAAGTCAGGGCGGGTCAGTAATCAAATAGTCAATCAGCGGCCCAGGCCCTTAAGCCGGGGCTGGGTCAGTAGCACATAGTCAATCGGAGGCCCAGGCCCTTAAGCAGGGGCTGGGTCAATTGTAGCAGCCCAGGCCGTCGGTCAGGGCGGGCAGCAAGCAAATAGTCAGTCAGAGGCCCAGGCCCTTAAGCAGGGGCTGGGTCGGGGTTTGTAGCAGCCCGCAGCCTCTCTAGGCCAGGGAAAAAAGGGGGGAGTCTGCCACCCAAGGAGTGGGTGGCAGGGGGGACGCAGGCCCTCCCACTCCACTGCGTCCCAGCCCGGTGCCCTAGCAGTGACAGAAACTCGCTGCTGTCAGTGGGGATCCTGGCCGCAACACACTGATATCGGCTCTGGCAGTGCAGCAGCCAGACTGGGGTCGGCTGCCCCCGGGCTACTTCCACACTCCCCCTCGTATGGTACCTGGGCCATCTTGCTGTCGTCGTTGCTCTCCACCAGCATTGGCTCCTCTGGGTAGGTGGCGAAGGGCAGGCTTGGCTCGTCCTCGGGGTACCTGGCACAGGGCAGGCTTGGCTCCTCCTCGGGGTACCTGGCACGTGGCAGGCTTGGCCAGTCCTCCTCGGAGTAGCTGGCACGGGGCAGGCTCGGCTCCTCCTCGGGGTACCTGGCAAGAGGTAGGCTCGACCGGCCCGGTGACTCAGAAGACCGGTCGCAGCCTGTGGCTGTTTCCCAAGCGGGAGCTCGGCCACGGACGTCTGCTCTCTCCTCCGGCCTCGGCTCCACTGAGCTCTGCAGGCGAGCTTTTATACTTCCGGGTCGGGGCCGTGACCTCGGAGGGGCAGGCGCCGGACCCGCCCACATTGGGATTAGGGGAGGTTCGGCCCTCAGCGGGGCTGTGGGGTGTCCCACCGCCTCGCTACATGTCTGTAACAAAAGGTATAAATGCTTGCTGTAATTGTTTACCTGTAGAAAGACCTGCCTACGAGGGGGAGACCCTGTGTCCTAGTGCACTCTCTCCCTCTACGCAATTGCTTGAGATAATAAAGTATCTGACTTTGCTGCACCCAGCCAAAAGAGTAAGAACTCTGTTTTTCTCCGACACTACGTTTAATGGGAAATGTGATCTGCCGGGCATTACAACCTTAATCTTTCTGAGCCTCAATGTCCATCATCCGTAAAATGAGGGAGGATCATCCTGGTCTCTAGCTTTGTCCCTGTGCAGCACCCAGCACACCTGGGCCCCAATCTCAGTTGGGGTCCACAGAGCACCCAGCACAGTCTCAGTTGGGATCTGTGCAGTGCCCAGTGCAATGGAGCCCTGATTGTAGCTGGGGTCCATGCAGTATCCGGCACAAGGGTTCCCCAGTCTGAGCTGGGCTCTGTGCAGTGCCAGGCACAACAGGGCTCCACTCTCAGCTTGGGTCTGTGTAGCATCTGACACAGTGAGTCTCCGAACTCAGCTGGGTCTCTGCAGTGCCTGGCAGAATGGGTCCTTTCCATGTTAATATAGGATCAAATATAATGATCCCATGTGAGGTGGATGGTTTTGAATGGAGTGAGTGTTCAAGAGACTGGGACCCCTACTCCTAGCTCTGACACTGACTTGCTGTGACCTTGGGCAAGTCATGCTGTGAGATGGGATAGTAAAGTTTAGTCACTATTCTAAAGCACTTTGAAATCAAGGGGAGAGCAGGGATAGCTCTTAGCATCATTCACACTTCCTTTACTGCGGATTAGTGGATTATGTCCAGTTTAATTGAGAGGAAACTGACTGCAAAATGGACGGGGGAATTCCCACCCCAACCAGTGCAACCACAGCTTCCTCCTACTCGTACACTGAAGGAATCAAGCCTCTGTGAAGCGTAAAGGCCGTGTCCTGCTTTCCTTTACACCTGTGCAATGGCAGCCGCTTGAAGCCGCATGGATTGAAGTTGCCTGGGGGGCCAGAATGTAACTGAGAACAGCACGTGGCCCTGGATGAAATAATGCACTGACTTAGGCTGAAACCAAGCCGATGTCAATAGACATGTAGGGGCTGTAGCTTGGTGCAAATTTTAAGATCAGATCTAGGAAGAGGAGGATTGATAGATAGATACTCTGACCCTCACTGCCCAGAGGACAGTGAAACTTACTTGCAAAAATCTATGAAAAGGCATAACTGCAACAAAAATATTTTCAACTCATCCACCCCAACTTCCACCCCATGGTTTCAGTATCCTTTTCCCAGCCAGTTACCCGCGCTGCAGCAGGTCTTGCTCTCACGTACCTCTATAATGATGGTGGTGGTGAAAATGCTCTTGTCGTACACCCACCCATCAGCGCAGGGTTCAGTCTCCAGCTCAGTTAGATTTGTGACTGTGGCGTTGGAGTCTAGGAGCTGCCACTGCTTGGTGACAAAGCGGTGACACTTCTCTGGCTGCTGGTTGCTGCCCAGGGGGACGGAGACCCTGAGGAGGTCCTTGGCAGCGAGCTTTCCGGTGAGGTTGGTGTAAGGAGTGTTGTTGATGTTGATATGGACATGGCAGTGGTGCTGAGAGGTGGCAGCAGTGAAGTTCTGCAGGAGGTTATGGCTGGCCAGCATGAAAACTGGGATAGCCAGTAAGATCGCATAGATGATTTGGAAGCGACCCATCCCCCCGACATGGTCTAAGAGCTCGGCAAAATTCATGGTGCCGGGTTGGAAGATTCAAAACTAACCTTCTGGGTTAAGCAAAAATGATGGGGCTCGAATAACCGACGTTACCTGAATAGGTCGATTACTTGTAAAAATTAAAATGAAAATATTTACACAGAAAGATGTTAATTTGAATCCAGCTTGTATTCCACTTCACAACTTCAAAGACAGCCATAAAGCGCAGCACTTCTTACAAAAAGTCAGCTGTTGGCAAATAGTGTCCATGGATTCTTTTGTGTGTAGTTTCCAAAGAAGAGGCGTTGAGTTATATTCTCCCTATATAACTGAGTATGCTACTACGTTGCTTCTCCTTTGTTGCAAAAATTCCCATGCAACCATTCCTAGTTTCCTGTCAGCTGCTGGAAAACTCCAAACACCTTTTCTATGAACTGAAGACACACAAGGGAATGGTTTTGCCAAGCTTAATTCCATGTTGATCCTTGCATTTTACCCTCTGGAAAAGCAGGTGGGAATTTATATATCCCTCGGAGGGTTATATAAGGCCTTAAGCAGGTCACTTGGTTAAAATTTTACGTTGTTTTGCATGGATTAAGTCCAAAAAAGAGTGTCTGAAAGCAATGTGCTAGATACGGCACTAAATGCTTCCAGTGAAGAGGTGACAAACACACTGATCCAAGCTGCTAAATCACATTGCCTTTGAGTGAGTATATTATTCACACCATCGGACTAGAAATTAACTATAACTAAAAAGGATCCAGATTTAGCTGAGATACCACAAGCCCACCTCTGTCCTGAGTACGATGACCAGAGAGCAAATGTGAAAAATCTGGACGGGGGGTGGGGGGTATTCTTAAAATACCACCTGGATATACCCAGCTGAGATTGGGGCCCATTATGCCAGGGATTGTACAACTCCATAGTGCGAGCCATCCCTGTCCCAAAGCGCTTACAGTCTAAATAGACAAGACAGACCAAAGGGAAGGTTGTAATTAGCGGTGGTCTGAAAAAATTTAGCAAAAGGTTTTTGCAGAAAATGTTCTGCAGGAAAGTGTCGTTTTTGACAAATGTCTTGACTCTAAAACATTTTAAGAAAAAAGATTTGAAGACAAAAAATTGGAGATGGCAAATTTCAGTTTCAGTGTAAAATGACTTTTTGTTTAGAAATCTGATCTAATTACAGAAAAAAATGGTTGAAAGATAAACAAAACGTTTCAACTGACCAAACCAAAATTTTTTTTTTTTAATTTTGAAATATTTTGAGATTTCAACTTTTCATCCTGATTCCAGGCTGGAAATATTTTTGGAATCTCAATGAGTTTCCTCTGGATGGAAAACCTGCCCTGCTCTATTATTATCTTCCTTTTACAGATGGGGAAAGTGAGGCATGGGACGAGCCACAATGACTTGCCCAAGTGTCTGTAACTGAACTGGGGATGGAGCCCTGAATTCGTGAGTCCTCATCTTATGCATTAACTCTGAGGCCATTCTTCCTCACAAGGCGGCTCTTGCTGTGGTGTAGTTTTGATGTCTGATGAGTGTCTTGGTATGTCCAGTACTGCCAGAGTCAGCCTAGTTGGCTGATTGGCTTAGTGGAGGTGTCCTTTGTTTGGTACATGCTGCCACTCATGCCTTGCAGCTGAAGTGCTAGGGGTCTCAATCAAGCCACTTGGGGGGTTTTAATGAAGGATAATATCTGAGTAAAAAAAAAATAGATATTATCCTAAGACTGTTGCGTTATAGGTTGTCATATGTCTTGGTTCCCAGGTACCAGTGACTGGCATAGATAGAGTGATACATATGGGGATGGGGGGACGTGCATGGGGATAGATGGATGGACAGATATTTCTTTTGGGTCAAGTCGTATGTTTGCTGGGGGAAAGGAAAAGCTGAGGAGCTCAGCAGAAGTGGGGCAGTTCTGTTCTGTGGGGTTCAGCAGGGCAGTGTGAGCTCACATAGCCAGTCTGTGCCCCTCCCCACAGCTCTGTGAGGGCCCCTGTCTGACCTGGGCAGACTCGGAGGCAGATCTGCCATCTGCACTGCAGAATCAATGGTGGCTGCAGCCTGCAAACCATGGCCCAGCCCCTCTTTTCTTCCTCCCCCTCCTGCAAACCAGGGCCTGGCCCCTCTCTTCCTCCTCACCCCCCAATTTCCACCCCTCTCTCTTGTTTTTGTGTTTCCCTGTAGGTGCCGGCCAGTGCTGTGTGGCTTGCAGGAGTGGTGGTTTAAGGTACAACTGATACCCTGGGGCCCACCACACCCTTGGGGGCAGTGGTGCTGGGATTGCTGGTAGTAGCCAGTGTCAGGGGCTGGATCTCACAGGGGAACGGTTTGAATGGACTCGGGGACTGGGGTGCAATTTGTGGTACCGTGCAAGACCAGGTTAGGGCTGGCATTGCCCAGAGGGCAGTGCGTGAGGGAGGGAGCTGACACCCAGCTACCACAGGGAACGCCCTTTCATTGGAGGCAGGGGTGACAGAGCAACTCACAGTCCTGAGCACAGTCCAAGAACTTCCCCTCCCCAGAACAATGGGATGGGTCTCCTGCAGGGCCGGCTCCAGGGTTTTGGCCGCCCCAAGCAGCCAAAACCAAAAAAAAAAAAAAGAGCCGCGGCCGCGATCGCAATCGCAATCTGCGGCGGCAATTCGGCGAGAGGTCCTTCACTCCGAGCCGGAGTGAGGGACCGTCCGCCGAATTGCCGCCGAATACCTGGACCTCCCGCCCCTCTCCCAAGCGACCGCCCCAAGCACCTGCTTGAGAAGCTGGTGCCTGGAGCCGGCCCTGGTCTCCTGCTCCTCCCCCGTCCTTTCTCCCTCACGCAACACCTGGCCTGGAAAGGAGCTGTGGGAACCTTACTGCACCTGCATGCTTCTAGGTCTGGGAGAGGGCGGTGAAGAACTCCTGCAGCTGCAGGAGGAGCAGAGATGGGGTTGGGGGGCAGAATTGCTGTGGGGTTTGGGACGGTATGTAATTCATTGCTGGGCTGGCAAAGGGGCATATGTAGGGTTGGGGGTAGAGCTGGGAAGGGAACAGTTTTTCCCATCCCTCCTGAGGCTTCACGATTTTGACATTTTTTTCCCAATTCACATTTGGACAAAAAAATCGCAATTTCTGAAAAGTTCGCGGACCGATAAACCTAAGAAAAAAGTCCATATGGGTGACTCAAAACACGCCTTTCAATTTTCACCTTTTTCATCTATTTTTTTCCCAGTAGAAATAAAAAATTCAAGACGGCCCTTTAGAAACTGAAAACAAAACGTCTCGTTTTGAAAAGGGATATTCGGACAAGTTAGACACCCCTCCTCCCCCATCTGTAAATCTGGGATAACAGTCCTGGCCTCCTTTGTAAATCGCTTTGAGAACCAGGGCTGCAAAGCCCTAGGGATTATTAACAGTGGCCATTAAGTGAGTCCTTTTTTTTTTTTTTCTCCAAACTGTCCTTTATTGGGTCAGGGGGTTGCCTGATTGGTAAATGGAAAAATCACAATCCAATAATCTAACTAAAATCAATTTATAAAAGTTGAGCATAGTTCTGTATGAACCCAACAACAACAATTTAACAGTCTCTCTTCCTAAGAGATCTCTATTTACAAATCAGCTTCAAGTGTAGTTTCATGGTGCATTAAAACCAAAGACATGGGGTTCTCAAACTGTGGGTTGTGATCTGTCTGTATCATCAATTTTTCCTGCTAATGGAAAGAACTCTACAAGACCCTGAATATTGGCAAATCACTGGGGCCAAGGGGACAGCACTACAGAGAAAGCTTCACCTCACAGCTTCTCCATCTATGGAGCTTTCTCACCACAGAGCCTCCCAATAAGGAAAGTATTTGCAATTTACAGCGATGGGGATTGAGCATTATGGGTGTCTAGAGACAGGAGAATGGGGCAGATATGGAGGAGGCAGCTGGAAGCAGCCAGTCGACCCACTGA